>NC_082671.1:97740000-102540000 GCF_025265405.1 Mesoplodon densirostris | reverse complement strand
GATGGCCACCCTATATACATAATACAGAAACAATACCATGAGGTCTATAGCTTGATTTCATTGCCTTCAGCACGGCACCTCCCTGTTTTATTGATTTGACTTACCTGTTGAGCTTAAGAAAAGTACAAATAGCTTATCAAGCACTGATATGAGTAGAGCTTAAAAATAAAATTTCAAGCAGATGGCACCTCTTCCCCCAATACAGTTGATCAAGTTGTACTCAGAGAAGCACTCCTACTTCAGTGGGCTCTCAGAAGCCACAATTCTGAGAATCCACCTGCCAATGCAGGGGACACGGGTTCAAGCCCTGGTCCAGGAAGATCCCACATGCTGCGGAGCAACTAAGCCCGTGTGCCACAACTACTGAAGCCCATGCACCTAGAGCCCATGCTCCGCAACAAGAGAAGCCACCGCAGTGAGAAGCCCGCACACCAACACGAAGAGTAGTCCCGGCTTGCTGCAACTAGAGAAAGCCAGCACACAGCAGCACAGACCCAGTGCAGCCAAAAATTAAAAATAAAAAAAAAAAAAAAATAAGTAGAATAAATTTTTTAAAAAACAGAAAATTTTTTAAAAAAAGAATGTTCTACTTAGTGTTGTCTTTGGCTCTTAGAGTAAGGAACTTCAATGAGGGATATACAGCATAGCTGAGATCTGTTTGTTCTTTAAACAGGAGTCATCATTCTATACTTAAATGAATTTTTTCATATTCCTGCAATCATTTGCAAAACACACATGTGCACATTTTATCCCTGAGTTTTACAGGAGAGATTTTAAGGGAATATTTTTCTGGGACTAGAGTTTATTGCTGTTAGAGAATATGATCTCATCTGCCAGGCAGTTACATTTTCGATACAGCAATTCCACCGCTAGGAATGTATACTAAAAGATGTGTTCAAGTATATTTATCACATCATTTATAGTAATCTACTTAAAACAGAGAATTAAATAAATAATAATACATTCACATAATAAAATACTATGTAGTCATTATAGTTTGGTTTTTTTTTCAGGGACTGAAAAACATTCATTATATATTGGCTTTTAAGAGTGTTATACTGAATCACTTTGCTATACAGCAGAAATTAACACAACATTGTAAATCAACTATACTTCAGTAAAATAAAAATTTTTTAAAGTAGGTTATAAAGAAGTTTGTATGATATGACTCCATTTTTATGAAATTTCATGTGTAAGATATACACATATGAACACATATATGCCACCAAAATAAAAACAGTGGTTACCTCTAGAAGGTAGAATTTTATTTATTATATTTTTCTTTACTGTTTAAATATGCCACATTGGTATACATTACTTTTATAGTAAAAAAAGATTAAATCTATTTACATATTGGAAAAATGAAAACGCAATTTTCAGAGTGATCTTTTTGATCTATATTAGCTACATTTTATAATGGCATAATCATCTATGATTAAACATAGTGGAAAATATATTTTAAGAATCTAACCTAAAAAAAACCCCAAAAATGTTAACATTTTGAACATAATACCATATATTACTCTCTGTCTCTTGAACTTCAGCAACTTCTGTAAATGGCAAGATCTAAAAAAAAAGACAAATTTTCTCAGGAGTGATTTAATTTCGTATACCTGAATCTGAATCTAGAGAGCACGTACAGTTTATCAAATGAATTAAGTGGTGCATTAATCTTTTAAAAAGTAGCAAAAAAAAACAGTGCAATAGTATGTTTACCAGCATCTATACACTGGAAACTAAATCCTTAAAAAAAAATCCCTTCAGGAAATGACAATCCATCTGCCAACCCATGAAGTCTTCTCAGACACGTTCTGGGGCTTCTTCACAGTTCTTATCCTCCTTGCATATATTTAATTATACCAGCCCGTCCACCATGCAAGCCCTCTCCTCCTTTAGTTTCTAAAATACGCCACTGCTCTGGCTTCCTTTCTCCTAATTTCCTACCTCCACTTGGTCCTCCAATTCAATAAGTGAGTGACCTTAACCAATGCTCAATCCTCAACTATTTGTTGTGTTCTTTCTACCTGCTCTCTTCCTGCAGATTCCATTCTTAATCAAGGCTCATTTGCTACCTTTATTCAGACAACTTTCAAGTTTCTTCTTCAGACCTAGCCTATCTCCAAAACTTCATCCCAACACATTCCTACCTGTATGTTTGGACATTATTGCAAATTAACTTCTGGTTCTAAAATTCTGTTAACAGGCCCTGAACCAAGATGGCGGAGTAGAAGGACGTGCTCTCACTCCCTCTTGTGAGAACACCAGAATCACAGCTAGCTGCTGGACAATCATAGACAGGAAGACACTGGAACTCACCAAAAAAGATACCCCACATCCAAAGACAAAGGATAAGCCACAATGAGACGGTAGGAGGGGCGCAATGACAGTAAAATCAAATCCCATAACTGCTGGGTGGGTGACTCACAGACTGGAGGACACTTATACCACAGAAGTCCACCCACTGGAGTGAAGATTCTGAGCCGCACGTCAGGCTTCCCAACCTGGGGGTGCGGCAACGGGAGGAGGAATTCCTAGAGAATCAGACTTTGAAGTCTAGCGGGATTTGATTGCAGGACTTCGACGGGATTGGGGGAAACAGAGACTCCACTCTAGAGGGCACACACAAAGTAGTGTGCGCATCGGGACCCAGGGGAAGAAGCAGAGACCCCGGGGAGCAGAGACCCCAGGGGAGACTCAAGCAGACCTACCTGCTAGTCTTGGAGGGTCTCCTGCAGAGGCAGGGGGTGGCTGTGGCTCACTGTGGGGACAAGGACACTGGCAGCAGAGGTTCTGGGAAGTACTCCTTGGCGTGAGCCCTCCCAGAGTCTGCCATTAGCCCCACCAAAGAGCCCAGGTAGGCTCCAGTGTTGGGTTGCCTCAGGCCAAACAACCAACAGGGAGGGAACCCAGCCCCACCTATCAGCAGTCAAGCGGATTAAAGTTTTACTGAGCTCTGCCCACCAGAGCAACAGTCAGCTCTACCCACCACCAGTCTCTCCCATCAGGAAACTTGCACAAGCCTCTTAGATAGCCTCATCCACCAGAGGGCAAACAGCAGAAGCAAGAAGAACTACAATCCTGCAGCCTGTGGAACTAAAACCACATTCACAGAAAGATAGACAAGATGAAAAGGCAGAGGGCTATGTACCAGATGAAGGAACAAGATAAAACCCCAGAAAAACAACTAAATGAAATGGAGATAGGCAACATTCCAGAAAAAGAATTCAGAATAATGATAGTGAAGATGATCCAGGACCTCAGAAAAAGAATGGAGGCAAAGATCGAGAAGATGCAAGAAATGTTTAACAAAGACCTAGGAGAATTAAAGAACACACAAACACAGATGAACAATACAATAACTGAAATGAAAAATACACTAGAAGGATTCAATAGCAGAAAAACTGAGGCAGAAGAACGGATAAGTGACCTGGAAGACAGAATGGTGGAATTCACTGCTGCAGAACAGAATAAAGAAAAAAAAGAATGAAAAGAAATGAAGACAGCCTAAGAGACCTCTGGGACAACATTAAACGCAACAACATTCGCTTTATAGGGGTCCCAGAAGGAGAAGAGAGAGAGGAAGGACCAGAGAAAATATCTGAAGAGATTATAGTCAAAAACTTCCCTAACATGGGAAAGGAAATAGCCACCCAAGTCCAGGAAGCACAGAGAGTCCCATACAGGATAAACCCACGGAGAAACACGCCGAGACACATAGTAATCAAATTGGCAAAAATTAAAGACAAAGAAAAATTATTGAAAGCAGAAAGGGAAAAACAACAAATAACATACAAGGGAACTCCCGTAAGGTTAACAGCTGATTTCCCAGCAAAAACTCTACAAGCCAGAAGGGAGTGATATACTTAAGTATATCATGATATACATGATATACTTAAAGTGATGAAAGGGAAGAACCTATAACCAAGATTACTCTACCCAGCAAGGATCTCATTCAGATTTGATGGAGAAATCAAAAGCTTTACAGACAAGCAAAAGCTAAGAGAATTCAGCACCACCAAACCAGCTCTACAACAAATGCTAAACGAACTTCTCTAAGTGGGAAACACAAGAGAAGAAAAGGACCTACAGAAACAAACCCAAAACAATTAAGAAAATGGTCAGAGGAACATACATATCGATAATTACCTTAAACGTGAATGGATTAAATGCTCCAACCAAAAGACACAGGTTTGCTGAATGGATACAAAAACAAACCCATATATATTCTGTCTACAAGAGACCCACTTCAGACCTAGGGACACATACAGACTGAAAATGAGGGGATGGAAAAAGATATCCCATACAAATGGAAATCAAAACAAAGCTGGAGTAGCAATACTCATATCAGATAAAATAGACCTTAAAATAAAGAATGTTACAAGAGGCAAGGAAGGACACTACATAACGATCGGAGAATGAATCCAAGAAGAACATATAACATTTATAAATATATATGCACCCAACATAGGAGCACCTCAATACACAAGGCAACTGCTAACAGCTCTAAAAGAGGAAAGCGACAGTAACACAATAAGAGTGGGGGACTTTAACACCTCACTTACACCAATGGACAGACCATCCAAAATGAAAACAAATAAGGAAACACATGCTTTAAATGACACAATAGACCAGATAGATTTAATTGATATTTATAGGACATTCCATCCAAAAACAGCAGATTACACTTTATTCTCAAGTGCACACAGAACATTCTCCAGGATAGATCACATCTTGGGTCACATATCAAGCCTCAGTAAATTCAAGAAAATTGAAATCATATCAAGCATCTTTTCTGACCACAACGCTATGAGATTAGAAATGAATTACAGGGAAAAAAACGTAAAAAACACAAACACATGGAGGCTAAACAATACGTTACTAAATAACCAAGAGATCACTGAAGAAATCAAAGAGGAAATCAAAAAATACCTAGAGACAAATGACAATGAAAACATGATGATCCAAAACCTACGGGATGTAGCAAAAGCAGTTCTAAGAGGGAAGTTTATAGCTATACAAGCCTACCTCAAGAAACAAGAAAAATCTCAAACAATCTAATGTTACACCTAAAGGAACTAGAGAAAGAAGAACAAACAAAACCCAAAGTTAGCAGAAGGAAAGAAATCATAAAGATCAGAGCAGAAATAAATGAAACAGAAACAAAAAAAAATAGCAAAGATCAATAAAACTAAAAGCTGGTTCTTTGAGAAAATAAACAAAATTGATAAACCATTAGCCAGACTCATCAAGAAAAAGAGGGAGAGGACTCAAATCAATTAGAAATGAAAAAGGAGAAAGATCAGGAACAAGACAAGGTTGCCCACTCTCACCACTATTATTCAACATAGCTTTGGAAGTCCTAGCTATGACAATCAGAGAAGAAAAAGAAATAAAAGGAATACAAATTGGAAAAGAAGAAGTATAACTGTCATTGTTTGCAGATGACATGATAGTATACATAGAGAATCCTAAAGATGCCACCAGAAAACTACTAGAGCTAATCAGTGAATTTGGTAAAGTTGCAGGATACAAAATTAATGCACAGAAATCTCTAGCATTCCTATACACTAATGATGAAAAATCTGAAAGAGAAATTAAGGACACACTCCCATTTACCTTTGCCACAAAAAGAATAAAATATCTAGGAATAAACCTACCTAGGGAGACAAAAGACCTGTATGCAGAAAACTATAAGACACTGATGAAAGAAATTAAAGATGATACCAACAGACAGAGAGATATACCATGTTCTTGGATTGGAAGAATCAATATTGTGAAAATGAGTATACCACCCAAAGCAATCTACAGATTCAATGCAATTCCTATCAAATTACCAATGGCATTTTTATGGAACTAGAACAAAAAGTCTTAAAATTTGTATGGAGACACAAAAGACCCCAAACAGCCAAAGCAGTCTTGAGGGAAAAAAACAGCTGGAGGAATCAGACTCCCTGACTTCAGACTATACTACAAAGCTACAGTAATCAAGACAATATGGTACGGGCACAAAAACAGAAACATAGATCAATGGAACAAGATAGAAAGCCCAGAGATAAACCCACGCACCTATGATCAACTAATCTATGACAAAGGAGGTAAGGATATACAATGGAGAAAAGACAGTCTCTTCAATAAGTGGTGCTGGGAAAACTGGACAGCTACATGTAAGAGAATGAAATTAGAACACTCCCTAACGCCATACACAAAAATAAACTCAAAATGGATTAGAGACTTAAATGTATGACTGGACACTATAAAACTCTTAGAGGAAAACATAGGAAGAACATTCTTTGACATAAATCACAGCAAGATCTTTTTTGATCCACTTCCTAGAGTAATGGAAAGAAAAACAAAAATAAACAAATGGGACCTAATGAAACTTAAAAGCTTTTGCACAGCAAAGGAAACCATAAACAAGACGAAAAGACAACCCTCAGAATGGGAAAAACTATTTGCAAATGAATCAACAGACAAAGGATTAATCTCCAAAATATACAAACAGCTCATGCTGCTCAATATTAAAAAAATAAACAACCCAATCCAAAAATGGGCAGAAGACCTAAATAGACATTTCTCCAAAGAAGACATACAGATGGCCAAGAAGCACATGAAAAGCTGTTCAACATCACTAATTATTAGAGAAATGCAAATCAAAACTACAATGAGGTATCACCTCACACAGTTAGAATGGGCATCATCAGAGAATCTACAAACAACAAATGCTGGAGAGGGTGTGGAGAAAAGGGAACCCTCTTGCACTGTTGGTGGGAATGTAAATTGATACAGCCACTATGGAGAACAGTATGGAGGTTCCTTAAAAAACTAAAAATAGAACTACCACATGATCCTGTAATCCCACTACTGGGCACATACTCAGAGAAAACCATAATTCAAAAAGACACATGCACCCCAATGTTCACTGCAGCACTATTTACAATAGCCAGGTCATGGAAGCTACCTAAATGCCCATCGACAGACGAATGGATAAAGAAGATGTGGTACATATATACAATGGAGTATTACTCAGCCATAAAAACGAACGAAATTGGGTCATTTGTTGAGACGTGGGTGGATCTAGAGACTGTCATACAGAGTGAAGTAAGTCAGAAAGAGAAAAACAAATATCTTATATTAACGCATATATGTGGATCCTAGAAAAATGGTACCGATGAACCGGTCTGCAGGGCAGAAGTTGAGACACAGATTATAGGACAAACGTATGGACACCAAGGGGGGAAAGCCGCAGTGGCGTGGGGATGGTGGTGTGATGAATTGGGCGATTGGGAGTGACATGTATACACTGATATGTATAAAATTGATGACTAATAAGAACCTGCTGTATAAAAAAATAAATTAAATTAAAAAATTAAAAAAGAAAAAAAATTCTGTTAACAAAGAAAAGGCTTAAACTTGTTTTAGAAGCATCTTTATGTCAAAAATCATACTCAGTAGCTTCCCTCGGAAACCAACTTCCATGCCAACGTTCTCAATTCTTTCAACGGTACCATCTTTCTTTCAATCACTCAGACCTAAACCCTTGAGTCACTGAGACTCTATTTTCCCCCTAACATCTGATTAAGTCATTAAATTCTAATTAATTTTACCTAGACAATATCTATCTCACATCTAGTCCTTTCTTTCAATTCCCATTAATACTAACCAGGCCAGACCCACATCACCACATTTCTGAGCTTTTGCATCTTCCTTCTAATAGATGTCCCTGCACTCAGTCTTACCTTACTCATTTACCTACTACACTAAATACTGAAGTTCAAACACACAATAAAGACCTGGTCCCTGTTGCTAAGAATATCACCATATATTGAAGACTGTATATACTGTAGTACAGTAATTCATCTGACTTTAAGGTAAGTTATCTCCACCCAATCTACCCAATATTACTCATTATTCAAGCCAGACCTATCATTAGCAAGTCATTTAGCTGTTCTGAAGTTTATTTTCTCCTCTGTGAGTACACAATTATTAAACCTTACAACTTTCCAAAGTTGTTGTGAGGCTTAATAATAGTTTACATGAGTGTACTTTATAAATTTTTGTTAAAGCATTATACAGACATAAGGCAGAATTACTGAGTGGTACAATAAATGACAAAGACTAAGAAAGGACCAAGAAGGGAATGATTAATTTACCAAGTTAATTCCCTAACCTATCACTTGGGCCATGTTGCTCCTCCACTTAAAAATATTTGATAGCACCCATTCTTTAGGAAAAAAAGCCCCAACCCTGATATTTAAATCGTCTACAATTTGACCCATTATTCATTCCACAGAAATGTTTTGATCTCCTATGAGACAGCCTTGCAACTCCAAAATTTCACTTATCCAAATTATCTGTCTAGTAAAACTGATTGCTCAGAGCAATCTGCAATATTCTCCCTACATTGTTTTTGCTTCCCTGTTCAATAGCTCCAAAGTTCCCTGCCTTGAAGGCTCAACTCAAATTGCCAATTCTGCTACCAAAGTTCAAGATGAAGTTTATCTTTCCCCAACACTGACTTTCTAATACCAGTTCTTTAACAATGCATAGTTATCTCATAGTATTTCCTCTACTGCTACCATAAATAGGTAAAAATTAATTTGTTATTTAATTTTTTCCTAATATTACAATGGTCTAGTTACAGTGTTGTCAAACTGAACCATTGGACAATTCAAGTCTAGCACAACCTTAGCTCTCCCCAGCTCAACCCACTGACCACTCTCTAGCATTTGTCATTGTTGACCACTGCTTTTCTCAAAACTCTCCCCCCTTCCTTAATTTCCAAGCTATTTTCTCTCCTTTCTCTCCTTTCCTCTTTCTGCCTGGCCCCCTTCCCCTTCTTCTCCCTTAGGATAGTTATTTCCCAAGGTTGCGGCCTAGAATCTCTTTTGTCCCCATGCAACATGCTTTCCATGAATGATTCCACTGACTTGATTTTTATGGATTCTATTCACTGACAACTCCCCAAATTAGTTTCCCACCTTAACCTCTCCTGAACTCCAGCCCCTTAGGGCCATCCCAATCACTCTCCTGGTACACTCATTCTTATTATCCCAGAAAAAACAGCACATCCTTGGTAAGGGTATTCCTGACTTCCTACGCCAGGCATAACAAAGGGATACTCACTCCATCTGTTTTGTCACTGCATCCTTCTATCAGGCAGAGGTGCAGCGGGCAGCCATAGAGCTCCATGTGTTCCTAGGGACCTGTACTTCCATCTTCCTGAGTGAGGAGGTAGAAAGACCCTTCATTCACCTTTCCCCTAAACCTCAATACTTACAGCCCAACCACCAGTCTGCATGAAAGATTTGTGAGCTTCACACTTGGCTCTTACCTCTGCCTAGAAAGCTACCTTTAGGACTCTGTTTAAAAGTCACTTCATCAGAAGACTTCCATGATATTCCTAGAAAATAGCAACACCTATCTCCAATTCTGGTACTCTTTATCCTCCTTACCCTGCTTTATTTTTCATCACAACAATCATCACACAGCACAGTATATATTTATGTATATTTTTGGTCCTTCTCCAATGGAATGTTAACTCCACTAGAGTAGGAACTTTGTCTATTCTGTTCACTGTCGAATCCTTTAAGATTAGAACAGAGCCTGGCACATGGAAGACACTCAACAAACACTGAATGAATGAATGAATAAATGCATGAATGAAAAAAAGGCTCAGTCAGTATTATAACCCTAATACCTAGCAAAGAATTTATTATACATATGTAGTTCGTTGAGTTCCTCTATTAAAGGAAGTAGTTTCAATTCTCCTATGACAAAAAACAAGTCTTGCTCATCTTTGTATTTTCCAAAATTTAACATTCTGCATGCTTAAAATAGATATGCAAAGAACTAATATGGGCTAGAACCATGAAATCTGAGTTCTAAACCTATTCTAAACCTAAGTCAATCAGTATTTCCTAAGTAAACTTGAATAAATATTTTGAATTTAGTTTTCTTATTTGCTCATGACATCTGTTACAGTACTAAAATTCTGTTATACTAACAATTCAACATAGAAAATTACCTCAATCCTAAGAACATCCTTAGCTGTAATTTGAAGTATATTTGTCTTTTCTTCCACTATTAGCCTTTGGCCATCATATGCCCGAAGTCCATTGCTAGAAATTCTCCCGTGCCTTTTCTTCAATAATTCTATCCTTCATAAGTGACACTGTTACAGATTCACCACCGGTTTTTGGTAATGGAGCATAAATTATATTTCTTCTGGTACTAGTGGTCTCTTGCCAGGTTTAAACCAACCTCCTTCATCAAGACCTTCACATACAAAGGAAGTTCAAAATCAATCAATGTGATGTCAGTTGTAACTAATGTGAGACTGCTGGTGAAGTCTGTATTTATAAAATAAGAAAAAAGTTAACTGTCCACTAAAAGAATTAAACCGATGACCTTGGCATTTGACCTCATTAACATGTTCCTCTATATCTGACCTAACCATCCATAGTTACCTGAAAAGGTTATGGAATAACAGCTCAACAGAAACCATGTTATCCCATCACTATCATGCCAGGCTAGGTATGATAGCTGGTTATATGGGGCAGCTCACGTACATAAATATTTCAGTTTATGATGCTTAATCTTATGATCTGTTTACATAATTTCGAGTTTCAGTTTGAAATAAGAGCTTACATTACCTGCAATTTCATTTTGACCAATTCTTTTTTTTTTTTTTTTTTTTTTTTTGCGGTACGCAGGCCTCTCACTGTTGTGGCCTCTCCCGTTGCGGAGCACAGGCTCCGGACGCGCAGGCTCAGCGGCCATGGCTCACGGGCCCAGCTGCTCCGTGGCATGTGGGATCTTCCCGGACCGGAGCACGAACCCACGTCCCCTGCGTCGGCAGGCGGACTCTCAACCACTGCGCCACCAGGGAAGCCCTGACCAATTCTTTACACAGATACATGAGCCTATATTCTATAATGAATCATGACCAGAAATTGAATTAAGACATAAGAACTGTATAACAAATACCTTCTTTCCTTCTGAAGTTCTATTCTAACAAATCATTCATTAGTAAATTATGTTGATCAAGCCACAGGCAAGACTGCTAATGATAATATGGAAATGTCACCCTCCATGACTCATAATATCTACCACATATAAAAATGCAGTCAGCAACTCCTCTCCATGTGTCAGCAACTATGTGGTGCCGAAATGCCAAAAAATTCACTCTGGATAGAAAAGTCAAAATTAGTTACAGGAGAACAAAACTTTGGGTAAAATAAAATACATCATGGATTGCATATTTATCAAAGTATACATTATTTTAGGTAATGTATGTAAAAACTTTAAAGGGATGCTTAAAAGGCTAGGTGTAATACAGATCAGTTTACAACATAAAAATATTAGCCTTACATTCAATGACATGAATAACAGAGTATCTGTATTTGAATCCTAACATGGCCCACTGACTAGCTTATGTGACTTAGAAAAATTACTAACCCCTTTAGAGCCTCAGTTTCTTCATCTCTAAAAACAGAGTAATATCTACTTCACAGTACTATGGAGGGAATTAAATGAGAAAGTGTGTGAGACATCAAGCCCTGGTGAGGGCACACAGTAAGACTGCAAAAAATAATGTTTTTTCTCTATACAAATACAGTAACCCAAATAGGGAAAGTGCAGATTTTAGAAATCTAGGGGGAAAAGGAAAATCCAGATGGGACATACTGTCTGTTTTGCTACTATGACCCGACAGGTTTTAACTGTCTTTTACCTAGTTGACAAAACTGTATGCTAACTTGTTCCATGGGCTAACCATCTCTATTTCTATGGTTCTCAGCCTTAGTTGGGCATTGAAATCACCTAGGAGACTTTAAAAAGTACTGATGTCTGTGTCTCACCCTCTAAGATTCTAATTCAATTGAACAGCCTGAGCACTGGGATTTTTCAGAACAACCCAGATAACTCTAATGTTCAGTTGGTTGCCCCTCCCTCCAATATCCATAATTCTGTCAAGATAATTTTCCTAAGCCACACTCTGAACAGGTTGTTTCCCTACTCAAAAAGAAAGAAAAAAAATTCAATGGTTTGACATTACATTAAAAACAAAAATCCCAAACTGTAAAAATAGTATTCAAGGCTCTGTATAATCTGATTCTAACATCACAGGTGAGATGCAATACAGGAAAAAGATTAAAGCTTAGCCTCTGGAGACAAAATGTATCCCAGTTCTGCCACTTACTAGTTGTGTGACCCTGAGCAACTTTCTTAACTCTCTGTGTCCTCATCTATTTACTACTGAGATAGTAAATTATATTATCTCATAGGGTTATGTGAAGATTACATGAGTTTATCTACAAAGTACTTAGAACAGCTCTGGCACATTATAGAAATTTTAAAAATGTTAGTTGTTATTCATTTCCTCTAGCTTTATTTTCTACTAATTCCCCTAAAGCAGCAAGCAATATTGCCTCTGAGACCTAAAATATGCTCCAAACATGGTATAGTCATAAACCTGGCGAGGTACTATGTGTATAGATATGTTCAATGATGGTAGGCTAGTTTTCTAGACTCAATATATGTTCGGCTAAAATTAAATTTCACGTGTGTGTGTGGGTATACATGTACATACACACATACAAATATAAATTCATATACATATATGTAAATTCATTCCCTCTCTCAAGCTCTTTCTTGCTCCACTGCTGTTGTTTTCACCATGTTAAACTTAAGGTGACTTCTGAAGTAGTCACAAGTTAATGAAAACCTACTGAGGTGAGGTCTGGATAAATATCCCTTCATTGCTCTATTCTCACTAGACAGTTGGACAGGTAGAGATTTTCTTGAACTTTTAATCAAATTTTATCTTTATGTATCTCTGACATGCTGAAATTCTAATCCTTCACATGTCTTTCTGAGGTTTTGTGGGACTCTCATTTTATTTTTTTAAAAAGTAGGAAAAATTTAAGATTCTTAATGCACATAATTTTAATTAAGAGTTAAAGGTAGAGCTATGGATGTCTTGGCTTTTACTGTATCCTGTTTATAAGAAGCATCTGCATGTCTCAAAACTTAGGAGAAACAGCAAATGATAATGCTTATGAAAAACCTTCAAACCATACTTTCAAAATTTGAATGACTGCAATGTTATGGATATTGAAAGAAATAATAAATCTTTAAAACCATGTTTCCACCTTAAGTCTAATTTAGCAAAACAAATAACTTTCTATTGGGTAAATGACATAATCTATTTACTTGGGAGTTAGCCACCTTAACAGACTTCTGATTTTTAAACTGTGGGCATGTCACAGCTGACAAAGATCTTAATATAGATGAACTGTCCAACAGGGCTGCTGTTCTTTTGGTGTTTTTGGTCCCCTTTCAGCCACCACCTCAGCCAGCCTTCACACAGGGAACACAAAGCCAAAAAGAAAGTAACCAACTTTTTTTACAAATGGGAACTGAGTTACTTACCAGTGAAGTAACTAACACCCTCCCTGAACCCATCACTGAGATGGATGGATGGGGAGCAAGCTTCAAGCAGACAGAGAGTACAGTACCACAGATGGAGGAAAGGCCAGGGGGCCAGAGTAGGAGGAAGACCTGGGAGCCATCTTTCTGGGCCTTTCTCTCTATAATACTGGACAGATCACTGCCCACTCTGTCCTTACTACCATGGCAGAACACGATTTAATACCAACCAGAGGCATTAAACAAAGTTTTAAACACTTTTGTTTCTAAATTGTTTTTAAATCAGTTGCAGTATGCACACAACAAGTGCAGGCAAAGATGCTGACCACTACCTTCCACTGTTCTTTCCCCCAAATGAGCTAACTGATTACAACTAGGGAGGCAGCTTGTCGAAAAGAATTATGCCCAAAGCAGAAATACAGAAAAATTCTCTAAGAAACAGAATATATGAGTGGAAGGAGCAAATGAGGAATAATGAAACAATGATTTTAACAAGAGATTCTTCACCCTAAGACATGTATTCCCTAGACAGACCAAAAAAGTCCCTGGGTTCTTACCTTTCTATCTAGGACAGTATCAGATAAGGCAATTAATATTCCTAGGAGAATATTATTTCCAAGAAAGTACAAGCTCACAAACAAAAAAAATTAATATACTAAGAAGCCCAAGTACTGAGAAGGAAAACTGAACAATCTCAGTAGAAGGAAAGAAAATTAGTAAATAAAAGCCATCAAAAACTTAAAACAACCACAATAAATATGTTCAAAATGATACTGGAGGATATTGTAAAAAAATGAAGCATGACCAAGCAATCACAAAAAAACAGCTAGTAATACTGGGTATAAAAATATTACGGTGAAATAAAGTATACAGCAGATTTGAACAGCAAAACAAATATGATACAATAATAAATTAGTGAGTCAGAGGAGTGGTAAAGGAATTCAACAAAAAGGCACAAAGAAAGGAAAAGTTGCAAAATATAGAAGTTAAGAGAGATGAAAGAAGCAAAAGTGCTATATTCACAAAATAGGAAACCCAAACAGATAATTTTTTAAATAAAAAATATTAAATCTTAAATAATTTTGAAACCTCCACAAAATGGATAAATTTCTGGAAAAATATAAAAGGCTTTAAAAACTCCTCCACCTCTCACCCTCCACCTCTCACCTCTAGACATACCTACACAAAACCACAGGCTCAGTTGTATAAGGATTGAAAAGAAAAAAAATAACTATTATTTGCAGATGATATGAATCAGATAAAATAATAAATCTAATAAAACAAAATACATAAGCATTCAACCAATATTTCTTAAATATAAAAATGAAAAAAGAAACAAAAACAAACAAAAAAACTCCTTGATATAGATCATGTCTGAATGCTAGGTACAATTATGAAATAGGCAAATTTTATCTCGATCATCACTCCCTCATTCCTAAAGGCTCTATCATAATTCTTCCTTCCAACCTCAACTCCCCCTGCATCTCCAACACACCCAATCAACTACTGGGTCCCTGTTTTCACATCACGTAGTTGTCAATTATTTGTCTTTAAAGTGTTAGTTACTGAATGTTTAAATGAACAATTCTCAAACTTTGGGTCTCCAGACCCCTTTCCACTCCTAGAAAGTACCAAAGACTCCAAAGAGTTGTTGCTTATGTGGATTATATTTATTGATATTTGCTGAATTAGAAATTAAAAGTGAGAAATTCACTATCTTTGTCAGGTGATCACAATCAACATCAAAAGTGGTAAGTCATGTTGATAGTGTATACTTTTCCATAATAATGTGATGAAATGGCATTTTACCTTTGTGGTCTCCTCCCAAAAACCCAGTCTAATCATGAGAAAAACATCAGACAAATTCCAGTTGAGGGACACTGCAAAATATCTGACCAGAACTCCTCAAAACTGTCAAGGTCATCAAAAACAAGTCTTAAGAAATTATAACTGCCCTAAAACTCTTAGAGGAAAAACATAGGCAGAACACTCTTTGACATAAATCGCAGCAAGCTCTTTTTTGACCCACCTACTAGAGTAATGAAAACAAACATAAACAAATGGGACCTAATGAACCACAGAAGCTTTTGCACAGCAAAGGAAACCATGATGCAAAGACAACCCTCAGAATGGGAGATAATATTTGCAACAAAACAACTGACAAAGGATTAATCTCCAAAATATACAAGCAGCTCATGCAGCTCAATATCAAAAAACAAACAATCCAATCAAAAAATGGGCAGAAGACCTAAATAGACATTTCTCCAAAGAAGACATACAGATGGCCAACAAACACATAAAAAGATGCTCACTAATTATTAGAGAAATGCAAATCAAAACTACAATGAGGTATCACCTCACACCAGTTAGAATGGGCATCATCAGAAAATCTACAAACAACAAATGCTGGAGAGGGTGTGGAGAAAAAGGAACCCTCTTGCACTGTTGGTGGGAATGTAAATTGATACAACCACTATGGAGAACAGTATGGAGGTTCCTTAAAAAACTAAAAATAGAACTAGCAATCCCACTACTGGGCATATACCCAGAGAAAACCATAATTCAAAAAGACACATGCACCCCAATGTTCATAGCAGCACTATTTACAATAGCCAGGACATGGAAGCAACCTAAATGTCCATCAACAGAGGAATGGATAAAGAAGATGTGGTACATATATACAATGGAATGTTACTCAGCCATAAAAATGAACGAAATTGGGTCATTTGTAGAGATGCAGGTGGACCTAGAGAGTGTCATAGAGTGAAGTAAGTCAGAAAGAGAAAAAAATATATTGTATATTAGTGCATATATGTGGAATCTAGAAAAATGTTTTAGATGATCTTATTTGCAAAGCAAAAATAGAGACACAGACGTAGAGAACAAATATATGGATACCAAGGGGGAGGGGGTGGTGGGAGGAATTGGGAGATTGGGATTGACACATATACACTAGTGATACTATGTATAAAATAGACAACTAATGAGAACATATTGTATAGCACAGGGAACTCTACTTAATGCACTGTGGTGACCTAAATTGGAAGAAAATCCAAAAAAGAGGGGATGTATGTATATGTATAGCTGATTCACTTTGCTGTACAGTAGAAACTAACACAACATTGTAAAGCAACTATACTCCAATAAAAATTTAAAATTTAATTTAAAATTAATTAATTTAATTAATTAAAAAAATAAAATAAAGTTAATAGTAGGTTTTTTATAGATTATTTTATCATGTGAGGAAGTTCACCTCTATTCCTATTTTTCCAAGAATTTCTGTTGTGAATAAATGTTGAATTTTATCATTTAAAAAAAAAAAAAGAAAGAAATTACAACTGCCAAGAGGGCCTTAAGGAGATGTGATGACTAAATGTAAAGTGCTACCCTGATGGGATTCTGGAATAGAAAAAGGACATTAGGTAAAAACTAAGGAAATCTGAGACAAAGTATGGACTTCAGTTAATAATGTATCAATATGGATTCATTAATTGTATCAAATGTACCATACTAATATGTTAATAATAGGGGAAAGTGGGTACAAGCTACACAGAACTCTGTACTATGTTCAGAATTTTTCTGTAAACCTAAAAATTGTTCACAATATTTCTGTAAAACTCTTCCAAAAAATGAAGTTTATTTAAATTTAAAAAAAAAACACTGCTTAGGAAAAAATTAAACTAAGAAAATTTGAAAACACAAGAATATACAAGCATACACTCCATTAGCCAGCAGAGCAATGGCATAATCACAGCACATACAGTCTTGGGCAAAGTGCACTGTATGTTCACGAAAGAATGAGAAACAAAGCAAATAACATCAAGTACCACGGTATTACTACGAAAATAATTTCGACCTCACAGATTCTCTGAAAAGACCTTGAGTTCCATAGTCCTGGGAACACACTCCGAAACGCCCCAAGCATAATGGAAATACAAAAGATTTCTGGCTTGGAATTCTACTGATATAATGTGCAGACCACTGGCTGTTTCTTTTACTTTTCAAAGCTAACCCTTTCTCTAATTTAGCTCCCCAAACTTATTAAAGAGTCCCATTATATACCTGCAAAATGTTTACATTATATTATTCAAGGCTCTAATAGAATCAAGAACAACTTTTAACAAGTACAAAAAAAAAAAAGAAGAAGATACAATAAGAATCTAAGTGCTCAAATAATAGGAAATACTGAGTGATATTTTCCCACTTGGGAAGTTCAAACATTACAAATATTTAAGTACTGCTGTTAATTTATACTCCTACTGAATTAACAGATCTAAGCAACGATCATCAATGGCCGCTATTATCACAAGAACAGAGACAATCAGACATTATGTGCCTCCTGATGGTAATACAGAACACCATCAATGAAGTATTCTTGTCATAAAAAATTGAACCTGAATCTGAGCAAGTCTCAGATTAGAACTGCCTACTGACCAATTTGCAAGAAATATAAGTAACTGAAGAACACATTAAACAATCACCATGGGGGCAAATCCAGATTGTGGGAAACGCTATAGGACAAACTACCTTATTTCCTCAATAAATTGAAAAAGGAAAATTAAAAATTGAAAAGGAAAAATCAAAAATAGATACAGGAGAGGGCTTCCCTGGTGGCGCAGTGGTTGAGAGTCCGCCGGCCGATGCAGGGGACGCGGGCTCGTGCCCTGCGGAGCGGCTGGGCCCGTGAGCCATGGCCGCTGAGCCTGTGCATCCGGAGCCTGTGCTCCGCAAAGGGAGAGGCCACAACAGTGAGAGGCCCGCGTACCGCAAAAAAAAAAAAAAAAAAAAAAAAAGATACAGGAGAGACTTAAAAGATTAAAAAAGACTTAAGTGACTTAGGAGCCAAGTCCAACACAAAGACAATAAAAAGAGATTTACAAGACAATTAGGGACGTTTAAGCAATCTAGTTATTTGACTACATTAACGAATTCCTCATTTTTAGAGTAATAATGATATTTATGGTTAAAGTTTTAAAGAAAAGTCTTTATATTTTAGAGAGATATACTGAAACACTTATGAAGAAAATGATGTATATGGGATTTTCTCAAAAAAATATGGGTTGGGAAGGCAGGAGTATACATGAAACAAGACTGACCTGAGTTGATAATGCTGAAGATGGTGATGGGTACATGAGAATTCATTATACTAGTTCATCTTATTTATAAAAAATATATTTGAAATTTTATATAATAAAGACTGTAATAAAGATATTTATTAACATTCTTGAATGTGTAATTAATGTAAACTGTTACAGTTAGCAAGCAGCTATCAGGAAGATGAAGTTTTTTAATATAAAAGACAATAAGTATGTAGGTAATAAATTGGTAACTAAAATTTCTAGTTATTTTATTATTTTACATAAGAAGGTCTCTGCAACCTAAGAATTTACATAATTTAGGACCTTAATCTGACTGGCAACTCCCCAGGTGAGTTGCCCTAGAAGACTACCCAATTTTGGATTATTTGGCAATAGGACCCACTTCTCTAGACTGGGATGCACCAGAGGTTAGTACAATGACTGTGGTAGGCAGAATAATGGCCTCCCAAAGATCCTGGAACCTGTGAATGTTACCTTACTTGATACAAGGGACTCTGCAGATGTGATTAAGTTAAAAATCTTGAGACAGGGCAGTTATTCCGAATTATCTGAGTGGGCCCAAAGTAATCACAAGGGCCCTTATAAGAAGGAAACAAGGGGCTTCCCTGGGGGCGCAGTGGTTGAGAGTCCGCCTGCCGATGCAGGGGACACGGGTTCGTGCCCCGGTCCGGGAAGATCCCACATGCCGCGGAGCTCCTGGGCCCGTGAGCCATGGCCGCTGGGCCTGCGCGTCCGGAGCCTGTGCTCCGCAACGGGAGAGGCCACAACAGTGAGAGGCCCGCGTACCGCAAGAAAAAAAAAAAAAGAAGGAAACAAGAAGATGAGTGAGCAGTAGATGTGACAACAAAAGCCAGAGGTTGAAGTAATAGGACCAAGTAGCCATGAGCCAATGAAAGATTGCAACCTCCAGACACTGATAAAAAGGAATGAATTCTCCCATAAGAGCCTCCAGAATGAACACAACACCTTGCTTTTAGACTTTTGATATCCAGAACTGTAAGATAATAAATTTCTGTTGTTTTAAGCCACTAAATTTGTAGTAACTTGTAGCAACAAGGAAACTAGCATACTGACCAATGGTAAAATTTAATAGAAAAGTCTATCTTAGTTCAAGTATAATGACTTGAGCTGCCTTTTGAGAAAATGAGTTACCTATAAACTACATGTGTTCATACTGAGGCTGGATGACCTGCTGTCAGGGGATACTGTAGGTAGAATCCTTACATTAGGCAGATTGTTAGACTAAATGATCTCTAAGTTTCCCACAAAGACTAAGGGAAAAAGTAGTCACAGGACTCAGAGGTTTGAAAAAGGCTCTGCTGGTAGAATAATCTTTGTTAAAGATGAAAAGGCCTCTACTAGGCAATCCTGAAGTATACAGCATTAGCCAAACACTTAGCAGGCAGGTCTCAAAGGATATTCAAATGTCAGATGAGCATATGTACCAAAATTGTTGACCCATTTATAATAGATGAGATAAGAAACTTCACAGCCCTTCTCCATCCATTCCCACTTTAGGGTGGGGAAGGGGTATCTAATAAGAACAACCAAGTGCCATTGTGTAAGAATACTTTAAGAGGATTAGTAATTGGCATATAGATAATTTATCATTGAACTTGAATGCATAAATGTCTTAAAGGTCAGTTATTGAGAAACTGTACACCAAAAATACTGTCCTTATAAATATGCTATCACTAAAAACATACAATATACTAAGTCAATAATGATAAAGATGAAGCTAAACTAATAGTACAGTTAACCCTTTAACAATGAGGGTCTGAACTGCACAGGTCCACTTATAGGTGGATATTTTTCAACAGTAAATACTACAGTGCTATATACAGATCAGTGGTTGGCTGAATTGCAGATATCGAGGAACCACAGCTCTGCATCGAGGGTCAGAGACTCTACCCCACCCCACTCCCACTAATCATTCAAGGGTCAACTATATTTAAACAAGAGAATAAAAATAGCAACATTTAAAATCTGTGACCCGCTGAAAAAATAATACTTGATGTTACCAAAAATTAGGCAATTGTATTAATTTACATGCCTAAATACACAAGCTGTATGATGTTGTCAAATGCTATATATAGTAGCCATACTTCTTAGAATATGATTTAAAGCTCTCAGTAAACTCTAATAATATACCAATTTTACTTGACGAGCACTAAATCACAGTAATCATGAAAAATTCACTTAGTAAGTAAGTAAAAATCAAAGTTTCAGGAAGTTGGGTCATCTCTAGGCCCATCAAGAAGATACTCATTTACTACATTCTGAGAATTACTAAACTAAATAACCTTTGCAGTTCCTTCCATTTCAGAAAGCATCTGATTCGAAGTACCCAATTTAAATTATAATCTTAAGCAAGAGTTCCTCAATTAAGAGTCCCTTATAATACTATAAAGATTTATACGTATTTAAAAAAATTTTATTCTCCTAAAAAGTCAGTTATATAATCAATTTTTAATACAACAAAAGATTTTGACCTCTAATAGACCTCATAAAGTAGATTCCTCTGGTAACAGAAATAATTTATAAGATATTCAAAAGATATGACTTTCCTTAAGGTAAGGAACATATTCAATTTTTTTTAATCTAAAGGTATATTTCACTTATTTAGTTTACCTCAACCTATCAATAAAAATTTGACCCCTACACTTAAAGGATTTCTTAGTGGTTAATTTCCAAAGTGATATGAGTTCTGGACTTTTACACAGTTTTTTAAGACATATATTATAAGACATATATTAAATGTACACTTGTGTTCTGAAGTATATAAGTACAGTATAAAAATTCAATTCATATTTTTCAGTATTTACTACCTAAGACAAAAAACACTACCACAAAAATAGAACTAAACACAACTGGAATAATAAATGAGCAAATGAATTTTTTTAAAAATAGAAAGCATAATCTCATATAAAAGAAGAAAACTGAATAAATGGACCTAAAGTCAATTGAGTCCAAGCTTCCACTACCTCACACCAAGACTACCATAGTAGTCTCTTAATTAATATCTTTCTCTCTCACTCCTCTAAATCACCTTATATCCTGCTTCCAGATTCATCTTGTCCACTTTTATAAAAATATTCAATGACAGACCACTGTCTACAGAATCAAGTTCAAAATCCCTGGTCTGGCACTCAAAGCCTTCCCTAAGTTTGGTCTCTATCTGCCAAGTTGATCATTATTCTTGTAAACAACATTCCCTTCCGATCTACCTTCATCAATTTTTCTACTCATTTTCCCCTAAATAAACCCTGAACAATTAATTCCCTATTTAGCCTTGCCTCTTGCCATCCTCCCTTCTTAGAATGCTCTCCTTGCTCATTCTCAATCTTATGATCCCTATTACCTATGCTATTCAGAGTTTGTGTTCTCTTAAGAAAGCTTCTCTAACTACCCCAGTGTATAACAACCGCCCAATTGTCACAACTTGTATAACGATGCCTTGTTTATGTTCCTCATTTAACACTTATTAAATGCTATGATTGCCTTATCTATCCATCCCTCTCTGTAGTCTTCTCAAACATAAACATAATTCAGACACACCCTACTGTATGTCTCTTAGCATCCCCTTCACTGGGCACAGCACTTTGCACAAAGACTGCATCCCAAACAAGCTTACTAATAAATTCTAAACACTAGTGCCTGCAATCGGATTTTCTACAACACTGCTACCGCATACTGACACACTGCTTTCTATTCTCAAAGAACGTTCTGGCTTCACTAGATCATATTGTCCCTCTCAAGGAAGAAGGATGAGTATTCTTGCTTATACATTTTGTATTGAAGTAGCGTATCTGCCTCAATATTTTAGGTAGCAAAAATGATATTCAGAGAAAGTGTAAAGCCAAAATTACCCAACAGTGTCGGGCTTTTTTAAATGTGTTTTATTGCTTCTCCTGCCTCTTAACTTTATCTTTTTGGAGAGAAGGCTGAATGTTAATAATTATATTAACAATAACAATAGTGGCTTTTACTTATTGGATATTTACAATGTGCACAGATGTGTAATAGGCATTTTATAGACATATTATCTCAAATAAAACTCAACAACTCTGGGAGGTAGATATTACTATTATCTTTATTTAATAGATGAGGAAAACTGGAAACCCTGAGAACTTAATTAATTATGCAGGTCATACGACTAAGTGACGGAGCTCAGATTTTAACACACAGCCAAATGTCTATGGAGCCCATGTTCTTATCCACCTCTCCTAGATCTAAACAGTAACTAGCTTTTAGGCCATGCAGTTCAAAGGTGATATTTTATAAATAGATAACTCAAAGGTGGACCTCAAGATTAGTTTCAAATACAGAATATTTCAGTAGTTCAATTTTTGGTATTATTGTCTCTAAAATGAGCTACAATATTTCACAGAAGAAGCTTAATGAACAACAAGAAGAAAACCGCTCTCGTTGCTTTTTTTTTTTTTAACATCTTTATTGGAGTATAATTGCTTTACAATGGTGTGTTAATTTCTGCTTTATAACAAAGTGAATCAGCTATACATATACATATATCCCCATATCCCCTCCCTCTTGCGTCTCCCTCTCTCCCATCCTCCCTATCCCACCCCTCTAGGTGGTCACAAAGCACCGAGCTGATCTCCCTGGGCTATGGTCTCGCTGCTTTTTAAATAACTTGCTCTAACCTTTCAATATCAACAGAATTTAGAATAAAAAATGATTAAAACTTTATCAATATAGATATTCTGATACAGAATTTAATACTATCTACTTAGATATTTACTCTAAAATGTAACAATAAATTTTAAGCAACTCTATTCAGAAAGACAGATACATAGTCAACATGTTAGTAGCAAAGGACAGACCTCAGTTCCATCACTTACACTGTGAGCTTTTAGAGGAGATAATTAACCTCCCTAAGCTATTTCCCTATCTTTAAAAGTGAGGATAAACAAACATCTACCTTTAATGGCTGTTGTGAGGACAGTCTGAAAAAGTATACACTTAGAAAACGGCAGTTGTTATTACTGGTATTTTTACTACCACCAAAAGATTTTAAATATTTTAGCTAAAAAAACTTAAGAAAGTCCATTAGCATTAAATAAGAAAATATTTATGGTAAAGTAAATATCATGTTCCAAGACAAGGCTTAATCTGAACTTTTTTCCTGAATATATAGTGAAAACAAAATAACCTACCATCGGTTTTCCATTTAAAATCGCCGTTACAATAACCTTCTTCATAAACCAATCTACATTCATGTCCATTTTATTCTCTATTAACAAGTTATCATTTTAAAGTTTAACTTTTCTTTGACCATTAAAGAAACAAGTTTGAACCAGAAATTCAAAAAAGGTTGGGACCAAGTTAACACAAGTAAACAAAACTGCATTTTGCTATCAATCATTAGACTGATCCTACATTTCAGCCTGAACAAAGGACATTCACTAAATTAAAATTCACAAACACCTCAATTTAGTAGTGACTCTCAACTTCATAGCAGTATGAAAGACAGAAAAGTTGGCCTCTGCATTAGTCCAATAATGTAAATTTGTCACATAATCTACCATCTAACAAATCATAGAGCTATCACCTGGCTACATTTTACCCACTGGCACCTTTACTTTAGGTAATACAAACATCCCTAATAATCTATAAATCAATATTTAATGGAATCTTTAAAAAAGGAGAATTGAAAATCAAATGATCCTAGAGCAAAATGTTTTCGTACAGTGACAAATCATCATTTAATCCACACCCTACTGGTGAATTTTTATTTTTTTTTTAAACTTATTGGATAAGGTACACTTAACCAGTACCCCTACCTATTTGTTTTAATTTCAGAATACAATTCAATCACAACACAAGGCAGCAATATTTATTAAATCCTTATACTTTTATATAAAGAATATATGTGGCAACTGCTCTTAATTCTGAATTATTTTTACTGTTTCATTCTATCTACAACTGCACATGATGTGAGATTTACAGGCATTTAATTTCCTTAACTGTTAACAACCTCTTGATTTCAGTAAGGCAAAACGTTTCTTGAGGAAAACAAACAAAAACTATTACATCAGTATGTCTTACACTATATGGCTGGGAAAGCAAGGGAAAAGAGGTAGGAGATAAGGTAGAAATAGCAGAAAACTGGGTTATGCCTTAACAAGCTTTAAACTATCTGTAATTTTCATATCAACAGAGGAATTAAAGTATTATTTTAAAATACTTTTTTTTAAGTTTGTTTTAAATACATTTTTAAAATAAAATGATGGCTTACATCAAACACTTTCCAGCTGTAGATGATAGTACCTTATTATGCTGTATTTGAACCACTCACCAAAGTTCGGTCAGGTTCTCCATCTGCCAAACCAGCCTCCATAGTGAAAGAAGATAGGTTTACACTTCTCTTTCCATTAATATTTAGTCATCCTGTAAATCCTAGAAGAAGAAAATCATATGTATTAGCTCTGGTATAAAACTGTGATAAGTGGGAAATAAAGCATTCAGTATATAAGGAGAGAGAAATCATTTTAGGCTGAGGTTATTGGGAAATCCAATAATGGAAAAAAAAAAAGATTTTGCCATGCACCTTGAAGAATGGTAAAAGTTCAGCAAAAATGAAAGAAAATATTCCAAGTGAAGAGGAATAGCAAGAGCAAGGTTAAAGATATGAGACTGTTCAAAATGTGAAAAGATGATTGAATCTACTTATAACTAAGGAAATAAAATTAGATTTTTTTCATTATTACATTGGCAAAAACTAAAAAGTGTGCTACCATCCAATGTTGGTGAGAACATAGGAAAATAGATGTTCTCATGCACTTTTGTGATAAGAACATAAATCAGAACAATTGGGGAGAGGACAATTTAAAATATACATGCTTTAATCCAGCAATTGCAAGGCTAGGAATTATTCCACAAATATATTATACAAACGCACAAAGACATAAATAAACACATCCAACGAAGTAATAGGTGAGAAAAACTGGAACCAGCCTTAATGTCAATCATTAGGAGCTTGCTTAAATTATACTACATACATACAATTGAAGAGCACGCTGCAATTTTTAAAAATGACTTAATATCTGTATATACTAAGCTAGAAAGAAGACCACAACACATTAGGTGGAAAAAACAAAATGACAGCACATAATATATAAAATACTCTTTTTGTTTCTGAATTTTTCATTTTTACAATGAACCATGTATTACTTTTATACTTCTTTTTATTTTGAAAAGTCTTAGAAGTAGGTCTTCATCACTTTCCTTTTGAGCTTTTTTTTTTTTTCGGTACACGGGCCTCTCACTGCTGTGGCCTCTCCCGTTGCGGAGCACAGGCTCCAGACGCGCAGGCTCAGCGGCCATGGCTCATGGGCCCAGCCGCTCCGCGGCATGTGGGATCTTCCTGGACCGGGGCACGAACCTGCGTCCCCTGCATTGGCAGGCGGACTCTCAACCACTGCGCCACCAGGGAAGCCCTCTTTTGAGCTTTTAAACTAACAAAGCCTCCAAGATGAACTCCTATAGTAATTATATATATTCAGAAGTCTCTAATAATCTCTCTAATAATTCTTCCTTAAAACAGCTAACAAAATTAAAACCAAGAAATAGGTAGACTTCTAGTCATTTCCTGGAGTTCCAAATCATTTTCTTGTCTTTGCAAGTGTGAAAGGCTGCACTGAAATATAAATACAGGATGACCCATCCTGCCGATACGAGTCAGCCTCTTTCCCCAGCCAATCCTGTCATTGTCCAATGGGCTCATGAACAAAGTAGCCACCATGGTAGGGATGCAGGTTATGCATGGGTTCAGCAACATGGACCTCCACTCACCAAGACCAACCTGGCTACTGCCACTGCTGAGTGCCAAATCTGCCAGCAGCAGAGACCAACACTGAGTCCCCAGTATGACACTATTCCCTGAGGTCATCAGCCAGCTACCTGGTGACAGGTTGATTACACTGGACTGCTTCTATCATTGAAGAGGTAGTACTTTACTCTTACTGAAATAGATACTTAGTCTGTATACAGATTTGCCTTCCCTGCACAAAATGCTTCTGCCAAAACTACTATCCGTGGACTTACAGAATGCCTTACTCTATCCCTCCTATTGTTCTACAAAACACTGCTGCTGATCAAGGAACTCATTTCACAGCAAAAAAAAAAAATGTGGCAATGGGCTAGTGAATTCGCTAGTCTTACCATACCATCCTGAAACAGCTGGCTTGATAGAACAGTGGAATGGGCTTTTGAGGACTCAGTGAGAGCACCAGCCAGATGGCAATACCTTGGGCGAGGACCTCCAAAAGGCTGTATATGCTCTGAATGTCCGATATATGGTGCTGTTTCTTGCATAGCCAAGATTCACAGGTTAGGACTCAGAGGAAGGAAATGGAAGTGGCACCAACTGACTATTTATTGACCCACAAGCAAAAATTTTTGTTTATTTTTATTGAAGTATAGTTGGTTTACAATGTTGTGTTAGTTTCTGGTGTACAGCAAAGTGATTCAGTTATACATATATATATACATATTCTTTTCCCTTATGGTTTACTACAGGATACTGAATATAGTTCCCTGTGCTATACAGTAGGACCTTGTTGTTTATCTATGTTATATATAGTAGTTTGTATCTGCTAACTCCAAACTCCTAATTTATCCCTCTCCCACCCCCTTTTCCCTTTGGTAACTGTAAGTTTGTTTTCTATGTCTGTGAGTCTGTTTCTGTTTCATAAATAAGTTCATTTGTGTCATATTTTAGATTCCACATATAGGTGGTATCATAAAGTATTTGTCCTTCTTTTTCTGACTTACTTCACTTAATATGATAATTTCTAGGTCCATCCATGTTGCTGCAATGGCATTATTTCATATTTTTTTATGGCTAAGTAGTGTTCCATTGTGTATATATACCACATCTTCTTTACCCATTCATCTGTCAATGGACATTTAAGATTGTTTCCATGTCTTGGCTGTTGTAAATTGTAATTGGAGTTTTCTCTGGATATGTGCCCAGGAATGGGATTGCTGGATCATATAGCAACTCTATTTTTAGTTTTTTAAGGAACCTCCATGCTGTTTTCTATAGTGGCTGCACCAATTTACATTCCCATCAACTGTGCAGGAGGGTTCCCTTTTCTCCACACACTCTCCAGCATTTGTTATTTGTAGACATTTAAATGATGGCCAGTCTGACCAGTGTGAAGTGGTACCTCATTGTATTTTTGATTTGCGTTTCTCATACTTAGCGATGTTGAGCATCTTCTCATGTGCCTATTTGCCATCTGTATGCCTTCTTTGGAGAAACGTCTATTTATGTCTTCGGTCCATTTTTTGATTTGGTTGGTTTTTTGTTATTGAGTTGTCATGAACTGTTTGTATATTTTGGAAAGTAAGCCCTTGTTGGTCACATTGTTCACAAATATTTTCTCCCAGTCCATATGTTGTCTTTTCATTTTGGTTATGGTTTCCTTTGTTATGCAAAAGCTTACAAGTTTGATTAGGTCTCGGTTGTTTATTTTTGCTTTTATTTCTATTGTCTTGGGAGAGTGACCTAAGAAAACATTGGTACAATTTATGTCAGAGAATGTTTTGCCTATGTTCTCTTCCGGGAGTTTTATGGTGTCACGTCTTACATTGAAGTCTTTAAGCTATTTTGAGTTTATTTTTGTGTATGGTGTGAGAATGTGTTCTAACCTCATTGATTTACATGCAGCTATCCAGCTTTCCCAACACCACTACTAGCAAAAATTTTTGTTTCCTGTCCCCACGACCTTATGCTTTGCTGGTCTAGAGGTCTTAGTTCCAAAGGGAGGAATGCTTCCATCAGGAGACACAACAGTGATTCCACTGAGCTGGAAGTTAAGCCTGCCACCTGCCCACTTTAAGCTCCCCATGCCTTGGAATCAGTAGGCAAAGAAGGAACTTACTGTGCTGGCTTAGGTAATTGATTCTAATTACCAAGGGGAAATTGGACTACTATTCCACAATGGTGGTAAGAAAGAAAATGTCTGGTTATCAGAGATCCCTAAGAGCATCTCTTAGGACTACCGTGCCTTAGGATTATATTCAATGGAAAACTACAATAGCCCAACCAAGGCAGGACTACTTCTGACTCAAACCCTTCAGAAACAAAAGTTTGGGTCACTCCACCAGGTGAAGAAAGAACTATGGCTATCTGAGGTGCTTGCTGAGGGCAAAGGGAATACAAAATGGGTAGTGGAAGAAGGCATTTATAAATACCAGCTACCACTACATGACCAGTTACAGAAATGAGAATTATAATTAGTTATGAGTACTTTTTCCTAATTTTGTTATGAATATGTTTCTGTGTATATGCATCAAATAACTGTTTTCTTCCCTCTCTTATCTCCTTGTCATATAACATAAGATACACTGACTTTACATTATAGTATTTAAGTACTGTTAAATATTTAAGTTATAGGGTATCAAGGAGAGTGAACATCACCCAACGACTTTGCAGCCTGCCCTGCAATTTCAGGCTTGCCAGCCCCCACAATCACGGGAGCCAATTCCTTAAAATAAAGCCACTCTTTCTTTCCCTCTCTCTTTCCGTATACGTGTATATCCTATTGGTTCTGTTTCTCTGGAGAACCCTGACGAATACAATATGTAAGTGTGCATTCATATCTTGTCCATATAAATATAGATATATTTATCTCATCGTTCATTCTCACTGCCTTCTGTGCTCTCCTTTGTATCCTCTGTATCACAAAAGCTAAAAGTATGAGAACTCCATTTTGCAAATATCTTTGCCCCTGGAATTTATGTGATTTACATTCAGCAAATGCAATGCATTTGCACAGTATTTGGAAGGCAGAAGAGAGACAGAAACAAGGACATTTTTCTTCTGAATGCAGTAGACACCTGGACTTTAACAGACATGAGGTTTTACAGTAATCACCAAATGCTCCCCTGCCAGTTCCCTATGTTGGTACTACCAGGCAGCCATAATCAGCAGTAGCAGTGACTAATCTGAAAGCTTAGAACAGCCTTCCAGGCTCCATACCTCCAGCTTCTCCAAAACGTTTTAAGAATCTAATTCCCCTTTTGCTCTAAGTACCTACAGTGATGTGTTGTCCTCAATGAACCCGGCCTGACCAATTTTTTAAAAACTAAATATTTAAAATATATTGTACGGGCTTCCCTGCTGGCGCAGTGGTTGAGAGTCTGCCAGTGCAGGGGACACGGGTTCGTGCCCCAGTCCAGGAAGATCCCACATGCCGTGGAGCGGCTGGGCCCGTGAGCCATGGCCGCTGAGCCTGCGCATCTGGAGCCTGTGCTCCGCAACGGGAGAGGCCACAACAGTGAGAGGCCCGCGTACCGCAAAAAAAAAACAAAAACATATAGATGTACCAATGGAATGTAGAATTGCTTACTGTCAATGATAGTGAGACAAAGGAAGAACCCCAACTGCTCATTACTTCCAGCCAGCTGAAAGTAGTTAACATCTTCCATAATACAAACAATATCTGCCCTGGAAAATACCAAGCACATAGCCCCTGCTATGGCAATATCTTTGAAAGCAGAAACTAACAAAAACAAATGAAAAACAAAAATCAACAACACATACACAACACAAGCAGTGAGGGCAAGGGAGTAAATTATGTAAGGATGGACTTCCCTGGTGGCACAGTGGTTAAGAATCCACCTGCCGCTCTATTTACAATAGCCAGGACATGGAAGCAACCTAAGTGTCTATCGACAGATGAGTGGATAAAGAAGATGTGGCACATATATACAATGGAATATTACTCAGCCATAAAAAGAAACAAAATTGAGTTATTTGTAGTGAGGTGGATGGACCTAGAGTCTGTCATACAGAGTGAAGTCAGAAAGAGAAAAACAAATACCGTGTGCTAACACATATATATGGAATCTGAAAAAAAGACAAAAAGGTTCTGAAGAACCTCGGGGCAGGACAGGAATAAAGACACAGACGTAGAGAATGGACTTGAGGACACGAGGAGGGGGAAGGGTAAGCTGGGATGAAGTGAGAAAGTGGGATGGACATATATACACTACCAAATGTAAAATAGATAGCTAGTGGGAAGCAGCCGCATAGCACAGGGAGATCAGCTCCGTGCTTTGTGATCACCTAGAGAGGTGATCACCTAGATAGGGAGGATGGGAGGGAGACATAAGAGGGAGGAGACATGGGAATATATGTATATGTATAGCTGATTCACTCTGTTATAAAGCAGAGACTAACACAGCATTGTAAAGCAATTATACTCCAATAAAGGTGTTAAAAATAAATAAATAATAAAAGTGAAGATTAAAAAGAAAAAAAAAAGAATACGCCTACCAGTGTGGGGGACATGGGTTTGAGCCCTGGTCTGGGAAGATCCCACATGCCAAGGAGCAACTAAGCCCACGCACCACAACTACTGAGCCTACGCTCTAGAGCCCGTGAGCCACAACTACCGAAGCCCATGCACCTGGAGACTGTGCTCCACAACAAGAACAGCCACTGCAATAAGAAGCTCGTGCCCCACAATGAAGAGTAGCCCCAGCTCACCACAACTAGAGAAAGACCACGTGCAGCAACAAAGACTCAATGCAGCCAAAAAAAAAAAAAAAAAAATAGGCAAAGATTTTTTTTTTTTATTTTCAAAATGATGTTGGGTTGGGGGATTTATACTACCTCTAAAAATTACAAAAATAAAGTAAGAGTATGATACTGGAATACCACATATATATCAATGGAACAGAATAAGAAGTCCAGAAATGGATCACATGTACATGTTCAATTACTTTTTTTTTTTTTTTTTTTTTTTGCGGTACGCGGGCCTCCCACTGCTGTGGCCTCTCCCATTGCGGAGCGCAGGCTCCGGACGCGCAGGCTCAGCGGCCATGGCTCACGGGCCCAGCCGCTCCGCGGCATGTGGGATCTTCCCAGACCGGGGCACGAACCCATGTCCCCTGCATCGGCAGGCGGACTCTCAACCACTGCGCCACCAGGGAAGCCCCTCAATTACTTTTCAACAAAGGTGCTGAGAAAATCCAATGTTACATTAAACATAAAAATTAACTCAAAATGAAACAGAGACTTAAATATAGAAAACAACACTATAAAACTTCTAGAATAAAACACAAGAGAAAATCTTCACAACTTTGGGGTGGGCAAAAATTTCTTAGGAGACCTAAAGCACAAACCATGAAAGAAAAAATTGATATGCTGAACTTCATAAAAATTAAAAGCTTCCCCTCTCCAAAAACAGTTAAGAAAATGAAAAGGCAAGGCACAGACTGGGAAAAAATATGCACAAAACATATAACTGACAAAGAACTAAGATCCTGACTATATAAAAAAGTCTTAAAAGTCAGTAAGAAGAAGAAAACACCAATTTTTAAATACACAAAAAATTTTAATTTACCAAAAAAAGATACAATGACCAATAAACCTATGAAAAGGTGTTCAATACCACTGGTCACCAGTGAAATACAAATGAAATACTATAAGACACTACGACACAATAACTAGAATGGCTAAAAAATTTTAAACTGACAGTATAAGTGTTGATGAGGATGGAGGGCAACTGGAACACTCATATATTGCTGGTGGGAATGCAAAATGGTACAGCCACTCCTAGACAGTTACAGAGGAAAAATGGAAATATGTCCACTCAATGACCTATACATGGATTTTTCATAGCAGCCTTATTTTTAATAGCCAAAATCTAGAAACAGGTCAAATTGTCTATCAACAGGTGAATGGTTAAACAAAGTTGTGTTATATTCCATTCTATAAAACTGAACACAATCTAGCAATAAAAAGAAACAATTTTAAAGACATGCTGAGCAGAAGAAGTCAGACGAGCATATATTCTGTGATTCCATTTATGTGAAATTCTAGAACAAACAAAAAATCTATAGTGGACAGAACCCAGATGAGTTATTGCCTGGGGGAGAGTGGGGAAGAAGAGACATTAGTGGGAGAGGGCAGAAGGGATTTGGGGGACTGATGAAAATGTGGTTGTTACATGGGTGTATACATTTGTCAAAACGCAGACTATATTCTTCAAATGGGTGTATTTTAGTCTATGTAAATTATACCTGAATTTTAAAAAAATTTAAGTGCTGTTGGTGAGTTAAATTGTAGACAGCAGGAAAGGAAAGACTACAGAAAAAAAGAAAGGCAGAATGACATTGTAAAAAGCTATATTTTTAAAAATCACAAAAAACATTCAAATTATGGCATAGCTAAAACTAGGAATATAACAGGGAATTTATTTAATTTCACCTGTAAAATGGGAATAACTATACCTGGTACATCACAGAAACACAGCTCAGAATAGTTGAAACTATATCTACCCATGTTAAGTGTTAAGGTGAAACCAAGAAAATAAGTGATAGTTACATGGAGTAAAGAGTCTCTAGACGAAATAATTTTAGATGCCAGTTTTCAAAGCAGAAAAGGAAGTGGATGAAAGGATGCAGGTGGAGGGAATGGTAATGTGCAAAAGAATGGAGGCGGAAAGGAGCAAGTCGCATGTAGGAGATGGCAAAATTAGCATGCCTGTGGCAGCAAGTCCATATACGGGAGTAACAAAAAAACCAGGGTAATCTTCCCATCTGACGCAAATATTCATTTAAATTTTACAGTAGGACCCAGGATAGAAACTTCATGCACTTGATGCTATGATACAAATAAATATATTCAACTATTTAAAATAGGATAAAAAAGACAAGTTCTTTCAGTTGAGAAAATATGAATACTTACAATCATCAGATTCATTCTCTTGGAGGTTAGCCATAGTTCTTCCTCCAAAGAAAAAGTAATTATTAAAATGTAATTATAGCTAAGCAACATATGGACTTGCTGTGTAGCTGTCATTGTGCTCCTGAAATTATGAAAGCCTTCACATTTTTCAGACTCTGAACTCTGTAAGTGACTGTTATTTTGGAAAACAATACAAACAAATCTCCCCAAAGAACTATCAACTACAAGAATTATCTCACGACATACTACTTAAAAGGTATCAGAATGCTATAATTATACTTTAAGAGGCCTAATGTGACCAAGATTAAGATTCTTGGGTATTTATAATTTTGAAGTATTTTTACATGTATACATTTTAAAGTGTTTAACAAAAGAATGCAGGGCTTGCATTCTTATGGCATTTAAACTAAAATATTTATTAAGATTTTACATATGTGGCAGAATAATTCCTTTCTATATTTTATATACACATTAAAGTATTTTTTCAGTGCTTTGTATCTGGAAAGACACAGCCAAAATAGTAATAATTTGAGCTAATTTAGTTGCCAGAATGAGAGAAACGTTCAGATATGCTGAATGAGAATGAGATGCACAATGAGAAATGTAATATTAAAGGGCAACAATGCTGACCTTTAAACAAAGTAGCAGCAATGTAGCTATGGTGAGGACAACAAAGCTACAGGACTGAATCAACTGAAGTCTCTTACTGAGAAAGGATGTTATATAGTGACAGTCAGCTAACAAACAAGGTTTTATCTGCTCCACTTACATCAGAGCAATATCCAGTTAGAGGCCTTGGCCCAGAGTAGAACATATAGAGAATAAAGAATGACCTTATCTACCTTTGCTTTCTTGAGCCCATATGTTATACATCAAAGTAATAGCTGAAGTATCTATGAAGACATAAAAAAATTATTGGTATGTTATATCATTCAGAATCACAAATGCTTTTTTCCTTAAAAGTTACTTTTTATGATAATAGTATTTTATACTATAAAATACTTTTCAAAGCATTTCCTATATGTACACTAAAAAAGGAGGTTCCTATTTTAAGAAATATAAATTAGAAAACAAAGTTTTTAATAATAAGATTAACAATAAAATATAATTAAAATCCACCGTTTTTTGTTTGTGTTTATTTATTTATTTATTTATGGGGTATATGCCCAGTAGTGGGATTGCTGGACCATATGGTCATTCTATTTTTAGTTTTTTTTTGTTTGTGTTTATTATTGAAAAGCAGATTCTGGGAGGCTGACACTGTTAAAGATTGTTTATTGTTTTTAAAATGAGGATTGTGAAACTTTTTATTTTTATATTTTTTTAACATCTTAGAGTATAATTGCTTTACAATGTTGTGTTAGTTTCTGCTGTATAACAAAGTGAATCAGCTATATGTATACATATATCCCCATATCCCCTCCCTCTTGCATCTCCCTCCCACCCTCCCTATCCCACCCTTCTAGGTCATCACAAAGCACCGAGCTGATCTCCCTGTGCTATGCAGCTGCTTCCCACTAGCCATCTAGTTTACATTTGGTAGTGTATATATGTCCATGCCACTCTCTCACTTCGTCCCAGCTTACCCTTCCCCCTCCCTGTGTCCTCAAGTCCATTGTCTACATCGGCATCTTTATTCCTGTCCTGCCCCTAGGTTCTTCAGAACCATTTCTTTTTTAGATTCCATATATATGTGTTAGCATACGGTATTTGTTTTTCTCTTTCTGACTTACTTCACTTTGTCTGACAGACTGTAGGTCCATCCACCTCACCACAAATAGTTTAATTTCATGTGAAACTTTTAAAATCAAACACCTTCAACATAATTAAAGGTATGACAGGAAACATGAGAGCAGTCCTTTTAAGTATAGTTCAAAGGCTTTATCACTGTAAATAAACTTATTTTACTTAGAGGTGGGAAATTTGCCCATGGTGCATCTGCATTACTCAGATTAAAGCTACGAGGAAGTGGTTCAAAATTTAAAGGAATAAGAAAGTCTCTTATGAGAAGCCCTAAGAGCTACTATTGGATAAGTGGAGGGGAAAAAAGTTATCCTGAATCTCTTGCTTAGAGTGTGAAGTATATTTGGGGCTATCCACATTAGAACCATACCACCCAGCAGCCAGGTATATAGAAAAAAGAATACATGTATCAGTAAAAATAAACTAAAGCTCTCCCTGGGCAAGCCACTGTTGGAGTCATTCGTTTTTCTCAATTATTCTTCTTTATACTTATTTGTGTCTCTACCTTAATAAAATCCTATTTGGAAAAATATAGCTAAATTTTTAAAAAGAGTTTAAGCACAAAAATCAAATGAAAAGGGCAGAGAAGTTCAAAATCTATAAAGGTGACAAGAAAATATTAGAAAAATACAAGCTAAAGATTAGGAATAAGAAAAGAGGCCCTAAAAGTTTAATGGACAAAGAACACCATGGATTAAAAAAGATGAAAACAATTTAAAAAAATAATGAAAAGGAAATAAAATCAGCAACCTGAGACATTGAAAGCAGGGAAATAAAAACCATCTTTTTTTTTTTTTTTTTTTTTTTTTCTTTTTGCGGTATGTGAGCCTCTCACTGTTGTGGCCTCTCCCGTTGCGGAGCACAGGCTCCGGACGCGCAGGCCCAGCGGCCATGGCTCACGGGCCCAGCCGCTCCGCGGCATATGGGATCCTCCCAGACCGGGGCACGAACCCGTATCCCCTGCATCGGCAGGCGGACTCTTAACCACTTGCGCCACCAGGGAGGCCCTAAAAACCATCTTTTAATCAACATAATATTAATAATAAGAACAGAGCAATGCTAATTCAAAAGCCGAACACCTTCACTCAGAGATTCTTCAAACTAAGACTGCTTTGCCTTCTCAAGTTTTTTGTGAAAATTTTACTTAGCAAATAATTGCGAAGTAGAAAGCTAAAGAACAGAAAGCACAGCTCCTGGCCTCATACCAATGGCTCCTATCCCTAGTGCCCTGGCTTTTCTAAGGCACGTATGTGAGAAGGTGACACAATTCCTTAAAGAATGCTGAGCAGTCCCAGTTGTCTTATCTGGGAGCATGAACAATCGATGGGCAAAACCAAACAAAGACCCAACAGACCCACCCACATCCCACACCCTGCAAAAAAAAGTGGTGTGAATTTGCAGTCAAAAATTTAATCAGCTCTCTAAGAAAGCTCTTCTTTTTTTTTTTTTAGGGGTCGGTGCTTATCCTAAAAGCAGCAGGTATGCCTACTAAGAACACAAGTAAATGACAGGAAATCATCTTTCTGAATCTTGTTTCTAACATGCTTCCCCCCCCCCACCTATTGTGTTTTTAATTGGGCAAGAACTTAACCCTTTAAGTATTCACAGGTGGGTTAAGATAATCACTTTCTATATAAAATTCCAGGAAATGTCTGCCCTTTGAAATCCTAGCATTCCTAAATAAACTTTAGAGCTATTAGAAACCTTCAAATCAATAACTCACTATCTCTAAATTTTACAGATGAAGAAACTAAACACAGAGGGATTAAGTGACTTGCCCAAGATCATGGAGCAAAAAGAGACCAGAACCCAAGTCTCTTTAAGTCTCAGTTCAATGTTCAAAGAACAAAATATAAATTCAATGGGAGGAATTACTAGGATTCAGCCTTTTAGAAGTAATATGTATTGACTGGCAAAAAAAATGCAAAACAGCATTACATTATAATCCCAGTTCTATTTTTCAAAAAGTTATACATACACTTACATATATATATATATATATATATATATATATATATATATATATATATATACACACACACACACACAGACATATATATATACACAAAGAGAGAGAGAGAAAGGGAGAGAGGGTGGGCGGAAGGAGGAAGAAAGGGAAGAACGTCTGGAAGAACACCAAATTGGTACTATGTGGACTATCTGGGGTCTAGTGGCAGCAGAAACTAACTTTATCAGCTTCTGTACTGTTGAACTTTATAGCACAGCATATGTTGATGGAATAATCATGTTTTTGCTTTTTAAAAAATTTAAACAAAAAATTTTCACTGAGAAAATGCATCTCAAAATGGCTTGTCTCCCCCTCCCCTCCCTTGTGCGTGTGTGCGAGCACACACACACACACACAATTTGAAAGACATTACTTTGTAATTGGGGTTGACCTTGAAATTATCTTAATTTGGCTTCACATTAAATGTGGTCTTCCTTAAGAATAGCATAACATTAACATGTTACAATAATTCTAACAAGTTGTGGTAATTAAAGAAATTAAAAGTTGGAATTTGAATTATAAAATGCATTTAAAGAATTTTCCTTTATACACCTGAAACTAACACAACATTGTAAATCAACTACACTTCAATTTTTTTTCTTTTTCGGTACGCAGGCCTCTCACTGTTGTGGCCTCTCTCGTTGCGGAGCACAGGCTCCGGGCGCGCAGGCTCAGCGGCCATGGCTCACGGGCCCAGCCGCTCCGCGGCATGTGGGATCTTCCCGGACCGGGGCACGAACCCGTGTTCCCTGCATCGGCAGGCGGACTCTCAACCACTGCGCCACCAGGGAAGCCCTAATTTTTTTTTAATTTTTAATTTAAAAAAGTCTTCCTTTAAATACATAATAGTAATAGAAAATGAATTAATACTTTTGTAATGAAAAAGAGTATGTATAATTTAAAAATTACTTTCATATAAATGCATACTGCTAAAGTGGTTTCAATCATGTTAAAAAACAAAAACAAAACCCCAGCATTCTTGGTAGGCTAACCATCCCTCCCATAAGTTTATTATTATACTACAGCATTCCTTGCAAAGTGGTAAAGACAATGATAAACTTGAGCTCAGTCCTCTATGTAGATTATAAGTTTCAAAATCAATAGGTCCAAACAATGAGTTTACCATACAGTTCTCAATAGAATCTTATGCTGGTTAGCTGCCCATCAAGGTTATTTAGTTTACTTCTCCCATATTTTGGAATTTTAAATATCTGTCCAAAGAGTAAGGGATGTCTTAAATGAGTAAATTGTATTTTCTTCACTCCTCTCTCCAGTTCCTTCTCAACCCGTTGAAATCTGGTGCCTACCTCTGTATTCCCACTACAGTTATTCACACAAAGACCCTTCACTGCCAAGTTTAATGCTTCCTTCGCCCATGCTATTATGCAAAGACGCTCCTGATTTTCTAGTTCCTCTAACCAATCCTTTTCTGAGTCTTTCACTAGCTCGCCTCACTCTGTACAGGACTTGGGCAGTAAAGTCTCTCAAGGTTTCATTCTATTAGAGCTTCTTCAACTACCATCTTCATGCAGTTATTCCCTATTCATATCACCAACCTAGAACTTTCTCCTACACCAAAACCACATATCTAATGACCTGCAGCAGAGGTTCAAAAACTTTAGGAAGCATCAGAATCACCTGGAAGGCTTGTTCAAAAAGATATTTCTAAGCTCCACCCCCCAAAGCTTCTGATTTAATAGGTCTCAGTAGAACCCAAGAATCTGCATTTCTAATAAGTTCCCAGGTGACACACTTTGAGACCCACAGGCCTGCAGGAATCTCCCTTGGATAAGCCATAGGTACCTTAATTTCAACACGACCTAATGAGTCTCCCAGTGTCTACCCTGGTTCCCTCCAAACCATTCTTACACAGCACCCAGAGTGATCATTCTAAACTTGATCATTTCATGATCCTTTGTTTAAAATATTCTAATGGTTTCCAAGACGCCTTAAGACAAAAATCAAAATCCTTAACAAGGTCTATCAAGCCTCGCATGACCTGGCCCTTGCCTACTGCGTCACGTTGTTATCACTCTTTTTTTTTTTTTTTTTAACACTCCAGTCACAGGGGACTCTTTCAATCAATTCCTAGCAAAAGCCAAGTTCCTTGCTGTTCCAGAATATTTAAACAAGATGTTCTGACAGAATATTCTTCTTTTTTCCCTCAGCTTAAGTCACCTTCCTTGGCTCCCCTCTCCACCCACTAGGTCAGCAAAATCTTCTATCACCCTCTATTTCCTCCTCTTAGCACTGTCCACAATGGTGATTACACAGTGTACAACTGTACAATCAGTAGTTTACTGTCTGTTCCCCACCCTTCCCACACACACAAACTCAAAGAAGTCGCTTGTCTATCTAGTTCCCACTAAATTTTCTGCCCCTGCATAGTGACTTACCCTCAAATATCTGTTGAATTAAAGGTCTTGTAACATTAAATTATTTTGAAACCTCAAAAGGAAAAGTATTATTAAAAAGGGACTAGAGGCATTTTTTAGTATCCTTTAATACTCACAAATGAGGAAGCTTCTTTAAACTCTACCATCTAGGAGTTTAAATTAAGAAAAATAATGCCTTCAAAAGATAAAATGAAATCTTCCTATCACAAGTTCTTCTGCAACAAGATATATAGGTATATTATGGCTTAGTATCTGTACCAGTAGAGTACAACACTGATATACAAAACCATTCAGTAATATAAATATGTTTATAATGAAGCCTAGTATAATTTTTGCAAAAAAGTTATTTTACGTGTAAACCTGCATCAGAGAGTACACTCACGCTTAGCAACAGAAGTGGTTTTAGTGCATGCTAGGAAATGGGATGGGGTAGCTGACTGGAATTAAACCTAAATACGGATAACCACAAATTATATAATAAATATGAATATAACTGAGAATTAAATTATTATGCAAACAAATGTTATATAGATTCTCTGTTTTTTTTGTTATATAGACTCTGATCTCCTTTAAATGGAAAGAATATCTGCCATGTATAATTCATTCACCAACTCTTTCTCTGAAGCACATGCTAAATCAGCATAGCACTGGCTTAAGTCGCAAACAGAGAACAAGTGTAACTATCTTAAGATGTAACTTCAACTAATATAGAAGAATTTACATCCAAATAAAGGTTATCTCCATTCAGAGTAGTCATCTTTAGAGACCATTTCAACTTGCCATCATACAAAACAATTCTCAAACGCCTCTCCTCTAATCACTTTCTTAGCTACCATATAAATGACACAAGAATAATAGGTTTCATCCTTTTGGTCACTGATTTTTTTTTTTTTGCGGTACGCAGGCCTCTCACTGTTGTGGCCTCTCCCGTTGTGGAGCACAGGCTCCAGACGCACAGGCTCAGTGGCCATGGCTCACGGGCCCAGCCGCTCCACGGCATGTGGGATCTTCCCGGACCGGGGTACGAACCCGTGTCCCCTGCGTCGGCAGGCGGACTCTCAACCCCTGCGCTACCAGGGAAGCCCCAGTCACTGATTATTTTTAACGAAAAATGACATTTCTCATTTTGATCCCTAATTTTATGTATGAGACCCTGTTCAGAATTACTTCCCACTTTTTCCAAATATCAAATCCATTCTCAAGAGATGTTATTTGCCACCACAGAATATAGGTAAAAGACTGAGGCTGAAGGTACCAAAGAAATGCCGAAATAGTTTCAAAAGTGTTTCTGAAAAACTGACATTACTGAAATAAATTCAAGATAACTTTGAACACATCAATCATCTCTTAGACATATAAGTTTTAATATGCTTATTTAAAAGCTGGTCACACATTTCTACTTTGGGCACAACTCACAGACAGGCCTGATCCCTGACTTCTGGTTTCCCTGAATAACAAATGATATAATGCAAAAGCACATTTACTATGAAGTACAGATTAAGAAACGGAACAAATTCTAACAGTAAAATCTGGTGGTCTACTCTAACAACATGGCTTGGAAAGGTAGTACTGTATACCAAAAAGAACATGGCTACAGGATGACATAGGCCGAAGTTCAACTTCTTGCTTGGCCCCTTAGTACCTACATGACTGAGCATGTTACTTGAACATGGAGTCTGTACAACATCAATAATTCTATCTGTAAAATGGGAATAATACCATCTATTTCAGAGCTATTATAAGGACTATATTACATAATATATCATCTGATTGTAATTCTACCCCCTAGCATCATCAAGGAATCCTCAAAAGAACCTAACAGGCTATCTGTTCCAACTCTCCATTTTACTAAGACCCACAGAGACTAAGTGGTTTGCCAAGGTCACAAAGTTATTTAGCAGGAAAGACAATACTTCTGGCAGGCTTCTTATTTTCCCAGTGCATCTGTTTACTAAATCAGTTGGTGTTTGTAATGCTAGGTTGCACAAGCCTGTGACATAGGGTCTCAAAGGGGGTTTCTAAGACAGCAATATATCAAGGCCTCTTAAGGACAGTATTTGGAAATATTTCCCTGTCAATCAAGTATTAATAACTTAGTCCTATATATTAAATGTCTCCCTTGGATTTTAAGTCTTTGTTTTTAAACTTAGATATTTTAAATTACAGCTAAAACTACCTCATTCTGCGCAAATTTTCACTATTTTCTTAAAAGGTTCTTTTCTAAGGAAAATATGAACCTAGTTTTAAATCAAGATACTAGAAAAAAGTGAATGTGTTTCTCATTAATTATGGTAACTGGTTATAATCAACCAAGAGACTTACCCCAGTTTCCTACAAGTAAATTCATGCCCATACTTAAGGTGATGGTTCTTCATTAAGGATCAAAGCTTGAAATGCAAGATCTAAAGTTAATTCAAGATAATCCCAAGGAATTTTATTACCGATTTTCTTATTCAATCCCAAAAGCAATTTCTTCATATTTTGATACAGCTGAGGTTGGCTTTTTGTCTTGGGCATGAAAGAAAAATGAGTGTCTGAGTACCTAACTCTGGCCTAGATGCTTCTGGGTTTTGAATCCAAGGTATAAATTACCACAACCAAAGTACTGATCATCTTTAATTTATCATGTAAGTAACCAAGACACATAATTACACTTCCACATGCCAACTCAAAAAGGATCTATGAGAACCAACACAATTTTTAATACTTCAATTAAAAGTGACTACCGGGCTTCCCTGGTGGCGCAGTGGTTGAGAGTCTGCCTGCCGATGCAGGGGACACGGGTTCGTGCCCCGGTCCGGGAAGATCCCACATGCTGCGGAGCGGCTGGGCCCGTGAGCCATGGCCGCTGGGCCTGCGCGTCCGGAGCCTGTGCTCCGCAACGGGAGAGGCCACAACAGTGAGAGGCCCGCGTACCACAAAAAAAAAAAAAAAAAAATGACTACCAAAAATGAGAAACTATGGAAATAACTCATATTCAAAGACTGTTCCTAAAAGAAAACTGATCATATATGGTGACAATGAAAAAATTCTTGGAGAATCCAAAAAAAAGCATATATTTGCTGAATTTAATTAAAATCATTATTTGTCTCATAGCCACAAAATGTATCACTGGTTAATTTCAACTTATAAGTTTGAAGAGGCTAATTACTACTACTGTAAATTAAGAAGCCCCAAAATAACCAAATAAGACCTTGCTAGTTAAAACACTAAATATGTTAAGCAATCAACCTCTTAAAATGAGTCTCTGTTTTCACAGAGGAATTTTTCCTCAGTAATGACAGAGTATTATTTTTTTAAATTCCTACACTCTAATCATAAATTCCTGGGAAAATAAAGACATAAAAACCATAATTTCCCAAGTAATCAAACCTTTGAAAAACAGTCACAGTACTATCCATATAATGCTGAAGGTTCTATTTTAAAATTCAGGAAAAGTGAGAAAAAGTACCAAAACTATAAACCTAAGAGAAGCAATAAAGGATACTGTAATGAGGCAGACAAAAAGGATAGTAATTATGACAGGTATCTAAAAGGAAAAATGCTTAGAATACGTGAAAAAGGTAAAGCAAAAGACATACAACCATGATCTAATCAAACCTCTGGATTGTAAAACCAGGAGTTCCACAGAATAAGAGAAAGTTCACAAAATAATCAGTAAATAGACATCAACGTTAGGGAATATTTACAACTTTGACTTCCCCTACAGTGGGCAAATAAAGAAACTACAAAACAGCCAGTTTCTTTTCTAAGCTACTTTAAATTTCAAATAAGCATGTACTATGTAGGTTCCACAGTATCTTACATAATCAGGCCAAATCTAGGGGTTTAAGCCTTCCAAATCACAGCCCTTCTGACAGGATCTCAACTCCAAAGTAGTCAGCATTTTAAAAATCTGGATTACATAAATTTCTGATTGCAAGAGAATTATAACTCCAATCATAAAAGACACACGTTCCAGCAGTCAAAACCATAGCCGTAGAAGAAAGAACTACAAAGTCTCATGAGAGAAGGCCTGAACAAGATTAACAGAGAAATGCAGCAATATCATGGAAGAGAGGGACGTAAACAGACAAATTTAAATTTATTTGCCCAGGATAAATTATAATCAATCAATTTTCCTAAAGATTCAGGAAAGGAGACTGGGAAATAAAAAAGAGAATAAGGTATAAAAAATTTAGAACAGGGCTTCCCTGGTGGCTCAGTGGTTGAGAGTTCGCCTGCCGATGCAGGGGACACGGATTCGTGCCCCGGTCCGGAAAGATCCCACATGCCGCGGAGCGGCTGGGCCTGTGAGCCATGGCCGCTGAGCCTGCGCGTCCGGAGCCTGTGCTCCGCAACGGGAGAGGCCACAGCAGTGAGAGGCTCGCGTACCACAAAAAAAAAAAAAAAAAAAAAAAAATTTAGAACAGTGCTGAGAAATTTTTTTGAGTATAAAATGAGAGGAGGAGATGAAAATTACGGCCTTCATGAACCAGCTAGGCAATCTAAGCTGAACATTTAAAGTACCAAAGATAATTAGGTAGAAGAGACAGAAAAGTTATAGAGAAAAAGATCAATAACTAAGGAACCAAAGCAGATATCACAATTAAGGCAGAGAAGTAAATGAAAAAGAATAACACCTCACCTGCCTGGACACAGTTGAGAAACAGAAAATAAGTAATGAATAATCAAAATGTGACAAGAGTCATGGGCTTACAGCTGACATGCCATTCTCTGGAGAAAAGTCACTATTTTGTGCACAATTCTAAATGGTCTCATTCAGTTTCCAAGGAACAAACTAGAAATGGCAAGAGAATCATAATGACATGTACAAGTTGGGGCAGATGACAAAAGAAGAGGAAACAGAAAAACTAAGAAGCAAACAAGAATTCAAAAGCATACAAATTTTAGGACCAACTGGCATAAAGATACAAAATACCTATACAAATCAATAGTGAAGAAATATCACTGTATTTCAACACAGTATCATGATCACAACTTTTATAATCATTGCATTAACAAAAAAAATAGGAAAGATCTCCAATTAAAGATGATGGACTGAATACAAATTTTCCCTCCAGTTACTTCAGATCTCCCACTGAAACAAAAACAATTCATACAGAAAAAAAATAAAACCGTAAGAGCAAAGAAATTAAAAGTGGGGATGGGGTAACATAGGGGTGGGGGAATGGGAGGTACAAATTATTGGGTGTAAGATAGGCTCAAGGATGTACTGTACAACACAGGGAATACAGCTAATATTTTGTAATAACTGTAAATAGAAAGTAACCTTTATATAATAAATTAAAAATTAAAAATTTTAATTATAATAAAAATTAAAATTATAATAAAATAGGGCTTCCCTGGTGGCGCAGTGGTTGAGAGTCGGCCTGCCGATGCAGGGGACACGGGTTCGTGACCCGGTCCGGGAAGATCCCACATGCCGCGGAGCGGCTGGGCCCGTGAGCCATGGCCGCTGGGCCTGCACGTCCAGAGCCTGTGCTCCGCAGCGGGAGAGGCCACAGCAGTGAGAGGCCAGCGTACCACAAAAAATAAATAAATAAATAAATAAAATAAATAAAAATAAGACACACACACAAAAAGTGGGTACAGAGAGAGTAGAGAGAGAAGTCCATAAATTTCTGAAAGATGAAAGTAGATGTGAAATTGATTGATATCACAAGCAGAGAGAGCCACAGCCTCGTCATACCCTTTAAGAGTGATGCAAAAGGTTGGGAACCAATACATCTGACAGAACCCCCAGAGAAGCATGATTGCAAAGTAAACGGTTAGCAAAGGGTGGGAATGAATAGTGGGGCTAAAGACAGAAGAATTATATATTACCTGACTGACTGTATAAGGGACTACATTTTCCATCCCCCATCTCCAAGCAGCACCTAAACAACTGACATTTACTCCCTGGCAAAAGCACAGTCAGCTTTTCGCTAAAGAAAGTGAATAACTGTCTAGGGGATGCTGGCACAGAGTAATAAACCCTTCTTATCTGGCATTTAGAGGGCCCACAGCCTGGAAGCTGGCTCCCCTCCCTCTTACCCTAAAATGCTTGTCAATATATAGGCCCCACCCTATACTGTTCTGCCCTAAAGTGCTGTGCCCAGAATTCCTACTCAAAAAAAAAACACCTAATAGGGAAAACAGTCCAAGGAACAGGGTGGGAGGGGAACATCCAGACCAGGAAGCCAGTCCTTCTTTCTGAAACATGAAGAGACAACCAATCCAGGCACATAAGGAAAACTAAGTATGGGAAAAAAAAAAAATTACAGAAACAAACATAAAAGCTGGCCAGAGGGGAAAAGGAAATAATTGAGGAAACACGAAATGTCTTTTAAAAATCTACTTTGCATTTTCTGAGACTAAAGGGAGTACTACAACATAAAACAATAAAAGAATGGCAGAAAAATAGAACAAGAAAATTCATGGATTACCCTCCCCTCAACAAACCAGCCAAAAAACTAGGGGAAAAAAATCCCACGAACACAGAGCAAAGAGAATCACAAAATATGAAAGTAAAAATGAGATGAGGACCAGTCCAAGACTGAAAACATCCACCTACTGAAGAACAAACAAGCAAACAAGAAAATGAAGGGAAGAAAATATCATAGACAGGAGAGAATTTCTTAGAGCTGAAGAATCTGATTCAAATAATAAGGGCAACTGAGTGCCTAAAACAAATATAACCAAAACAAAACAAAACAACATGTACAGCTCATTATGAGTTTGCAGCAGAAAGATAAAACAGAGATGATCCTAAAAGTTTTCAGACAGAATAAAGAACAAATCATCTTAAAAGGGTAGTGAATTAGATGACATCTGATTTCGAATCAGCATCCCTAGCACTGGAAGACAACCAAGCAATGCTTTCAGAGTTCCAAAGGAAAATTATTTGCAACCTACAATATTGTGCCCAAACTATCAGTCAAATATGAGAACAGAATGAAGATATTTTTATACATAGAATAATTCAGAAAACTTGCCTCTCAAACACACTTTTTTTGGAAGTTGTACTCCAAAAAAAAGATCAAGTAAATTTAGTAAAAAAGGAAGATCTATAATAGAATGGACCCAATTCAAGAGGACAGTGAAAGGAAGTTCCAGAAAGAGACCTAAAAGGCAACTAGTCCAAATTGAAGCAGAATTACAATTACACCAGATAAATAGGGGACACAATACAACAGGTAGTCTAATGAAGAGTTGGTGGAGACTATGATAAAGGCATACAATACCAGAAAAGGGGGCAATTAGAAACACCAAGAAAATAGGAAGTCATGTCCATCGTTTTTAATTCAATGGCTAGATTTTGAGCAACTGATAAAATAAAATAAAATACACTGGACCTTGATGGTATCAAGGTATTTTTCTTCAAGTGGCCCAAGGACTGCTTAATAGGATCTGTAGAAAAGAAATCATAATCTGAGCATACTACCTGGCCTAGGATTAAATGATATTTACCTAGTCATAGTATCGAAACTATATCCTGGGTTTTGTCATTTAGTGCTGGACATATGGGTGTGGCAGCTGGGGTGGGGGGGTGGGGGCAATGTGTTTATCTGGGCAAGAAGAAGTATAGCTACCAGTCTAGAAAGAAAAGGAAAGAAGGAAAAGAAAGCAGAACATCCAGACAATGTCTAAACTGGTAAATTAGCCAAAGTGTCGATCGACATTCAATAGAAACTAGCATGTTTTATAAAGGCAGCATAGCTTCCTTTGTTGCACATTCGTAAGCCAACCTCCCCCATGAACTCCACCCATCTCCTAAAGGGAGAAAAAGTCCATGGATTAAATGTAAGTTTCTTTCAGTTTAAAATAATTTCTTTCAGGTTAACTCCGTTTTTAAGGCAGCGGTTCTCTGCTGGGGGTGATTTGCCCCCCAAGGGACATTTGGCAACGTCTAGAGACCTATTTGGTTGTACTTTAGTGGAGGTGCTACTGGCATCTAACGGGTAGAGGACAGGGATGCTGCTCTACAGTCTACAATACATGGGACAGCCCTCACCACAACAAAGAGTTGTCCAGGCCAAAATGTCAATAAAGCCAAGTTGGAGAAACCCTGCTTTACGGGAACTCTTCAGACTTTTACAGAAAAACGTTTAGAGTTTCTCTGTTCCTTATTCTTATCATGGTATCTGGATGTAGAGAAAAGCTTCCATGGGCACAGGGAATGTTACGGATGGTCTGAATGTGGACCCATGGACTGGCCTCTGGGTCCTCACGGGCCTCTGAGGTTTGATAAGAGTCGTAATGGCATATACTGATGAGGACGCTGCAGCGGCATCCAGTGACCTCCTAACCTGGCCCCTCAGCTCCTGTTGGTATGGATATTCTGAGGGCCATCAGTAACTTCACACAACTAAAATGTTTCCTTAAAATTATACAGTCTGTCGTGAGTGCTCCTGTTTGGTGCACAGCTTTCTTCCACATGGTAATCTGAGGGACTGGAGATCTTCCCAATCTTATTATCACACCTGAAGAGGCCCAGCCCCTGCATTGGGCCCTTGGATTGGAAAAGAGAAGGTGGAGAAACACAGCTGCTTTTCTCCCACCTCAGTTCAGAAGGGACAGTGCATCACTTGCATTCACATTCCCCTGGTGAAAAGCCATCTTCTGGTCCCACCTAGATGCAGGGAAGGAGGATGGGGATAGAGGAGAGAATGACGGAGAAACGTGCTCCTGTCTGGGCAGCCACCTCCCAGTGTTAACTGAACTAAGGCAAGAGAGTGAACAAATTCTGGTGGGCACTGAGCTGAACCTGCCACAGCCGCCCCTCCACAACGTCTATAACCTGGTTCTTCCCCTCACAACAGTACCCTCATGACAGGCTTGCTAGCGCTCATTCTGTTAACTTCTATTTCCTTCTCTAGGATGATGTGAGAACTTCCAGATCTCTTTCATACCACATAAGACCAGGAAAATCACAGGGTGCATCTCTGGGCCTTGCTTTGCCTAAATACACCATATTCTTCCCCTGAAGCCATCTCATGTCAGCATAGGGCCCGTACAGGGCAATAAGCTAATTAAGTGGTTGTGCAGGTTCTGAACGTAAGCACCCTGGCCCCAGAGCCTGTGCTAGTCTGCCTGCCTAGATTTCTAAAATAATAGGGAGTAAGGGAGTCCTTCCCTGATCATCAGGGACTATTTATAAAGCATCCACATCTTGCGAAAGAGCCTAGGGAACTATTACAAACTCCCCACTATGATACACAGCACTGTTTTTCTTTACCTCTGGATCGCTGATCTTGAATGTTATTATAGGCAAAACAACAGGCAAACTTATACAGTAAGCAACACTTGTCTTCAGACGTCCCTCACCCTACTCCCTACGTGAACACCGTACCTGTGCCTTCATGTCCACGGACTCCCACCTCAGTGTTCTTACCCAATAACAGTGTTACGTAGACTGAACCGCTGTCTCCCCAGATCTACCATACTCTAACCCCATTAAAAAGCACGTACACGGGACTGCCCTGGTGGTCCAGTGGTTAAGAATCTGCCTTCCAATGCAGGGGACGCAGGTTCGATCCCTGGTCGGGGAACTAAAATCCCACACGTCTCGGGGCAGCTAAGCCCCTGCGCTGCAACTACTGAGCCGGTGCACTCTGGAGACTGCGTGCCACAACTAGAGAGAAGCCCGTGCGTCGCAACGAAGACCCGACGCAGCCAAATTAAATTAATTAAAATTTTTTTTAATTTTGGAAAAAAAAAGTACTTAAACAGACTTCGTAATTTTCACAGGGGCCTGAGCCTCCTTTGTAAGAAGCTATGTAATCTGATAAACTACTCCTGCTAATAGTGGCATCCGGCAGCCGAAAAACTAGTTACTTTAATGGTGGACATTTGAAAAGGATGGATTTTAATTATACAGATTTGTGTCCCTCAAATATCACTCATAGGGCCTCCCTGGTGGCGCAAGTGGTTGAGAGTCCGCCTGCCGATGTAGGGGATACGGGTTCGTGCCCCGGTGTGGGAGGATCCCATATGCCGCGGAGCGGCTGGGCCCGTGAGCCATGGCCGCTGAGCCTGCGCGTCCGGAGCCTGCGCGTCCGGAGCCTGCGCGTCCGGAGCCTGTGCTCCGCGACGGGGGAGGCCACAACAGTGAGAGGCCCGCATACCACACACACACAAAAAAAAAAAAAAAAAAAAAAAAAATCACCACTCATAAAAATCATCCATACCGGGCTTCCCTGGTGGCGCAGAGGTTGAGAGTCCGCCTGCCGATGCAGAGGACGCAGGTTCGTGCCCCGGTCCGGGAAGATCCCACATGCCGCGGAGCGGCTGGGCCCGTGAGCCATGGCCACTGAGCCTGCGCGCCCGGAGCCTGTGCTCCGCAACGAGAGAGGCCACAACAGTGAGAGGCCCGCGTACCGCAAAAAAAAAAAAAAAAAAAAAAAAAAAAAATCATCCATACCAATTCTGTGCATCAGTTTTACTCTTTTAAAAAAAAGCATGAATTTTAAAAATTGTAACAAGTCACCTTAAAATACTGTATCTACTGTACTATATGTCCTTATAGTTCCAGTTTAGTCTGGAATTTCCTAGTGAGAAAATGGCAACTGAATGAACAATAAATAATTATTTGCTTTACTCCAAGTAAAACATAGGATGTCAGTCAAAACACATGAAATGAAAAAAACTGAGGCCATCTTATTACAAACTGTATTTTCATCAAATCATAAAGTCAAAATAGACTGAGAAAGATCATAAAGGTCAAGACCTGTCACAAGGGGCAACTGCAAATAAACTATACAAGGCATTATAATGTGACAGTTAAAAGGACAGGTTCTGATGTCAAAGGTCAGGTTAAACCTCAAATTCAAATCCTTTTGGTAAGCTCCACCACCTGCTGCTTAGCCTCCCTGTGACTCAGGTTTAGTTCAAATCCTGGCTCTGCGGCCTACTACTTAATCTCCCAGTGCTTGAGGTTTAAAACAGGACAAGAAAATAGTCTGATTTGGGGGGGGGTCATTGTCAAGTACATATGTCAAGTACCTGATACATAGTTAGCAGTCAACACGTATAAGCTATTATTATTATTATGACCAACCACTCCTACTAAGACACCTTCGGGAGCTATCAATCTCCCTCTGAATCTATCATGTTTTTAACAACCCTGAATCAAACAGTTTCTCCTTTTTATCTGAAAAGAGTCTTGAAGCTCAAAAAACATTTCCTCTTTTTTTTTTTTTCAGGCCTTTGTGAATATGGAAGGTGGCAGGTAACTAACTTATCGTTTGAAGATTCAAGACTCTTTTTTAGTCTTTTTATAGTATAATTCCCTTCCAAATATTACACAAAGGACAGCCTGCTCCATGGATTTAAACACTGCAAAGAGTTCACAAAGTATAACGAAATTTTGAGATTCATAAAAGAACAAACAGCTACTGGAGCAAAAAGCTTAGATAGGTTGATGCAGAAGTCTATTAGCCTGCTCACAAAATACTGAATTCTAACGTAAAGCACAGCGGATAGAGATCCCTCATGGTTTACAGTCACTCAGACCACTAAAAACATATAAAGGATATTTTTGGTAACTTTTTTCCTTAATAGCAGGAAAATGCTCTGTTTTATCACAAGAATGAAGGCACAGATTGCATGATAGGCAAGGGCAATTTCTTCAAAAGCAAATTCTGTAGAGAACAAAGCCTAAAGGCTCAGATTTTTCAGTAACACATATCCCTTAAAGCTTTACAAGTTCGAGGTATCTAGCATTCCTTGCGGTTTATAACATTAAGAAGTAACACAATTAAGCCTCATTTATATCAGAAAGCATTATGCCTAATTGAAAGAAAACGAAGCATCTAGAATTTTGATACTGATAAATTTAAAGGTTAACACCATAGATCAATGCAAAGGTCAAGTAGATATTAGAGTTCGTGATAAATACACCAAAATATTTTTTAAAGATCTAAAGACAAAGAAATGTTTTTAAAAATTTTGATGTTTGTTGATTTCTCCTATGTGTTAATATTGAAATATGCACTTTCATATACATTATGTAATCTCATTCCTCCAACAACCTTGTGGGATAAGGATTATTATCCTCCTTTTACAAATGAGAAAACTAAGGCCCAGTGATTTGCCTAAGGATACCTGCTTGTATAAAATGCAATCAGAAATCCAATTCAAATTTTCTAACTCCCAGATCAATGCTCTTGCTTTCACTGTACCATTGTCTCTTCCAAAACTCAAGTACTCTAAATTTTAGCTCTTATAAAGTGTGCCAATCTTTTTATCTGGGAGAGGTAACAGTTATGAGGGAAGAAGAAAAATTCTTCATAATGTTACCAAAAAAGACTCACTGTGCTTAATCTGACATGACTACCCAGTCCAATTTAAATGCTTTGGTTCATGCTGTCTATCCCTCTTAGAACACCTGCTTATCATCAGATATACAGCTTTCAGAAGACTTAAATGAAGAATCACAGGCTTCCCTGGTGGCGCAGTGGTTGAGAGTCCGCCTGCCGATGCAGGGGACATGGGTTTGTGCCCCGGTCCGGGAAGATCCCACATGCCGCAGAGCGGCTGGGCCCGTGAGCCATGGCTGCTGAGCCTGCGCGTCCGGAGCCTGTGCTCTGCAACGGGAGAGGCCACAACAGTGAGAGGCCCGCGTACCGCAAAAAAAAAAAAAAATCACCTCCTCCAAGAAAGGTCCCCAGATTAAATGACCTGCTTCCCTCCTGCCAAGCCAACATCATTTCTTTGTCACCTCACTGCTTGTATCTAATTTGAACTACATTATCACATACTCCTCTTTGTTCTCCAGTCATACATCGGGAACTACATTTTTTCATTCGATGACTATTAAGCATTTGGAAAGTCAATGGTCCTTGCTATCATGGAGAGCTTACATTGCTTCCAATTTTAATAAAAGTAAGAATAACATAGGGTAGAAGAATTTGATGTTTCAGAACAAGAACTCCTTTCCTACAAGGTCTCTGAAGAAAGCTCTCTCCTTGCAAACTTGATAACATTTTTCAGGGAGGAAAAAAAATCCCTTCTATCATGTGTTCCAGATGAGACCTTCAACTTCATGCCTTTGAGAGGATATATGAGAGGGTGGGGACCAAGGTGGAAGGAAGATCTAAAATCTTTCAGGGATTTCCTGAAAGAAAATATTGACATGAAGTCTTCACACGTTAGTCCAGACACCTCTTCCTGTGTCCCAACCACAAGGAAACTATACTTCAATCTCCTTGCACGCAGGCACCTTCATTAATGAAGTATGTACAGACTTTTTAATTCAAGTTGCATTTATGTATTATTTGTAGGTCATATTCATAAGAATAAGATAGCACCTATGTCTTCTACTTTTAAATCACCCAATGCTCCAAAATCACTATAAATGTGTTCAGCTTTGGATAACATAGATATTAAAATATAAAACTTCAAGTATTATTAGGATAAGGATTTTCCAAAATAATATTAGAAAACTACATCTAAGTATCAATTCTTTATTTTGTCATTCATGCTTCAATTCAAGTAACATGCTCTTGGAGGATTATTTATAAACCAAGTTTAAATGTACTAAGGGCTCTCAGTAGTTAAATTATGCAATTAGTCCTTTAAAAAGAAAGATCTTTTTATAATGCAAATTTTGTTAATTTTACCACTTTTTCTTATCAAAACTAAAACATAATTTCATTACAAACAGTATGTGTACTTACTCCAAAGTATATTTTAAGGCTTTTCAATTCAAAAGAAACCTAAAAACTAGATATTGCCAAATTTATAGGTGCCATAAATGTTTTGTAAGAAACATATTTGATTGCCTCTAAAATGTAATAATATTCTAACTGAAAAAAAATGTAGCAGCACCTTTTCATAGATCACAGCTACAACAAATATTATGATTCAATGAAAGAGAAATAAACCATGACCATTTTTAATTAAACAGGCACTTCTAAGCACCTGTGTACAATGTATTGTAGCTCAAATGGTTCAGATGGAATTTGACCACAACAACTTAAGCTCCATAATTAAAGACCTAAAAGGTAGTTCTTATGTTTCATCTACTCCCTTTCCCAATACTTTAAACAGGCATATTGTAGTCATTCTATACATAGTTACTATCAAAAAAGGGGTAACAAATATTTGAAATTCTCTGTACTTTTAATAGAGGACAAATTGCATGCCTTTACTCTTCCTTCCCCAACCTGTTTCATAAAACTAGCATGATCTTAATAATTTCACTGCAAAACAGGTTCTATCTAGCAAGCACAGGAATTGATCCTAGTCTCTCAGCACGATCAAGTTTAGATGACACTTGATGGGATGGAAGGAGGAAACCTAACAAGCATTCCACCCATGTTCCTCCACAATCCTTGGAATCCTAAGGGAGGGACTAGAAAAAAAAACAAAAAAACGCCTTTTAAATGATTATTTGAAAAGACCTAAAGTAGCACTAATTTGAGGTTAACTTTCAGGGGAAGTTCATTAAAAACGAATAACCCTACCATACACAGTGCATTCTAATACTACGTAGAAGTCATTTACGTCTTCCAGCATCAGAAAGGCAAAAACTTCATTAAATTATTTAAAGTAAACATGCGTATATCATCAGTTGGGTAAATTTCCCCATCTGTTTAAGTAGGAGCCCAAGTTACCTATTATTTCAGGCAGCATTTAGATAAAATGAAATTAAGTATGTTCCCCAACTGCACATGTCTCTCATAAAGAAGGGTGTTAAATGACTTTTGTGAATGGAAAATCTGCGTATACTGTTGCTTCGCATCGGCCGGTCTTGAGCGGACGCCTCAATGAACCAAACGCACGCTCTTTGTGATGCCATTCTTGAGAAGGGGCTGAGAAACAAACATTACATTTAAAAGTAGAGCAAAGGCTTCGCCTTCCTCCTACGCTACAAGAAGGCCACAGGAACTGAGGTTTAGAAGAACACCACCATGGCCCTCGGCTCTGCAAGGGCGGGTGAGGTCTGCGATGCGCGGCACAGCCTCCTCTGGGGCTGTCACAGGAAAACGGGAGCCTCGCCTTAACGGCACCAAGTGACAAAGCGCTAGCTCTCCAGGGCGCCGGGGCTTCCGGCGAGACCCCGCCGTCCGCCCAGTCAAACTTCGGGAGGAGGCACACACTCAGAGCCAACAAAAAGCTCGTACCGGCCCCTGCCCCTGCCGCGGCTTTGGAAGGTTGCAGACGCATTTACCGTGGGCCCCAAAACACTCCATCCCCGCCAGCCTTTGGAATTTCCCACTTCAAAAGGGGACAAAGGAGCCAAAGAAAAACTCCCCGGCGCGGGGGCCCGGAGTGCCCGCCCGCCCCGGCTCAGAACGTGGGAGTCAGCGGGTGCAGTCGCCCGTGGGGGTGCGAACCCGCCACCCCCCAACTCGGGGACCAGCTCGACACTCACCGGTGTGGAGCCCCCGGAGAGGCGGGGCGCAGGCAGCCGGTTCCTCTGGGGCCCTGCACGCGTCCAATCGAACCCCAACTTCTCTCGGCCGCTGTCGCCGGCGGCAGCTGGGGCGCGAGCCCAGACCAAGAGCGCTGCCTGGCCGCCACGGAGGCACTGCCCGTTCGGCCCGCTAGGAGGGCGGGAACTCCGGCCCTGCGGTCTACCAGCCAGGGCGGGCCCCCACTTTCCTTCCGTCTGCGGGCTACCGGCGGCGGCTACCGCCCCGGCGAAAGCTAACGCTGCAGCCGTCCGGGCTGCCGCTACCACCACCGCCCGGCCGGGAATGCGTCGCGGCCTAATGCTGTCATCGGCCGAGCCGCCACCTCTTTGGGCATCCAGAGCCTCCGAGATCCTTCACATTCGAGGACCCGCCCCCGGACCCGCCCCCTACTAGCGGGCTCCGGTCGCACCCCCTTCCCGTCACGTGACGACGCGCGGAGGCGGCCTTGAAGAGCCTTCCTCTGCCTGGCCGGAGACAGCCGGGCTGGAGCAACTGTCAACACCTTGTTCCGGCAGAGTCTGACCGCCGCCGAAATGCCTCTGCAGCCCCTGGGGCGGTCTCGGGAGGCGAAACTGCCGCCGCCCGCCCCGCGCCCGTTGAGGCGAGCTCTTCGGGACCGGTCGTGCAGGGCCCTGCCGCATCTGAGGAGGCTGCACCGCAGAGCTCCCGGGTAGGGCTCAGGGGCGCCCGCGTCCCCAGCCTGGGGCTTGACTGAAGTTTTAGTCAAACAAAGAAAAGCAGAAGGCATCGTGGTGTCTGGCTTGGAAAGCAGTAACTTCGTCTTCCTATTTCTAGTAGCACGTTAATTGTGGCATTTAATGTACTGGTTTCTTCATGGGAGCTTTTTATGTTTGAGGAGAGGATGGTGCATTTTCTTCACGCTGGGATGTAAATAGCCTAGAAATTTTATTTGGGGTCCTAGTCCTGTTCAGCATCCTTCGTGCCAGTTTTACAGTCATTAAGTTTTACAATGTGTTAGGTTGGTGGCAGTTTAAACAGCTACACAAGAATTTGACAGTTCGTTCCATTTTAAAAAATAAAGCCTAATTCTTGATTTTTTTCTCAGGTATCTTAACCTTGGACATAACCTTGTGCCTTCCTTTTTAACGGTAGTCCAAGGAACGCTCCCCCCAACCCTGTTATTGAGAGGAAGAGTAAAATGGGAGTGACCAAAAGAAAGATAGTAACAATACAAAAATAAGGAAGGTAGAAAAGCAGAAGGATCCTAATCAAATTCTGCTAACAATGAAGGCACATGAAAAAGCTTTATATAATAACCAAACTCAGTTTGTAACTCATTTTTCCTTCTAACCCAGAACTAAGTTTTTTTCTTAAGTGATTGTCATCTCCTCATTACATTTTCTTAAGACGGCGAAAAGCATTCTGATCAGCTGGATACTTTGAACTGAATAAGCAATAGAGTTTGGCCTATATAATCCTTATGAACTAAGCTATTTCATAGAAACTCTAAGAAATCATGGACTTTTAAGTCTTACCGTTATTTCATGTTACCCAAGAAAGAAAAGAAATACTGCCAATTAAACTATGCCATGCCACTGATTTTTTAAAGACACATCTTGAACTCAGGGATGTTAAAATATGAAAAACAATGAGTCTTAGAATCTATGAGATATTGTAATGAACTGGTGTTCCAGTGAGGAAAAGATTCTATAGGCTCTGTTCTGAAGTTTGAGAGATTGTACTTGTAGTTCAAATACATATGAAGGAAGTTTAGTATTCTGGGAATGACACAATTTCAGCAAAGCTAGTAATTTTGGAGTTTGTCAGCAGATTGAAGCCTGCCTTCTATTTTCTAGAGCAGGGGTTTTCAAACTGGCTTAAAAGTCAATTTTTTTTTAATGAAATAGGCTAGACTGGAATCAAAAATGAAAGATCAGAGTGCATATATAATAAGGGGAAGAATTCTTTGTGAAACTTCTGTTTCAGTTACGGGGGAGGGTGCCTATGTCCTGTGTTGTGATTTAAACTGTACTTCTTATTGTGAGTTGCAATCAAATAGATTTCAAAAAGAATGTTCCTAGAGCATAGATAACATGCAAAATATACCATCTGGGCTCTGTTTCTCTGGTGCTTTTCCTTTACTTTGGGAACTAAGACTAAAGATTAGATGTAGATGAATTGCCTTGCCTAATCCTCTAATGCCTCAACCCCACTCTCTTATACTGTCTGACGAAAACAAATGGTCATTTATTGAAGTGGAAAGCACTGTACTGGAATCAGGGAGGCCTAGGTTATAGACTTAGCTACCTAGATATGTGGCTAGATAAATGACTCTCTGCATTTCAAGTTCTAATAAAAGTAGGAAGTTGACTGCATGCTCTTTAAGGAATGATGCTTAGTCTTTTTTTCCAGGGGATGATGTTCACATTTGAAACAAGTAGCCATGGTGTACCCAGAATTATGCAAATTCTTTTCAAACTAGCTATAACTCCTTTCAGACACACACACACACACACACACACAATCAGAATGCAAGTAAGTGAAAGTGAAGATATTATAGGAAGACAAATGTAAGTATATTGCAGAATCAAACTTGGGTGCCCTTGCTGGCACACAGTAAAGCCACTCATTAACACCAAGGTGTGGTGAAAGAAAGTACAGAGTTTACTGCAAGACGCCCAATATGAGACCAAGCAAAGAGAAGGAGGAGCTCATGCTGAAAAGACCCAAGTATATCTTTCACAATGGCTTTCAGGGAAGGGTTTTTAAAGGCAAGGTGAGGGAGAGGGTCTCAGGGTGCCTGATCAGCTTGTGGACATCCTTCTGATTGGTTGGTGGTGAGGTAACAGGGTGGCATTTTGGGAGTCAACACATCATCCTTTTGGTTCCAACCAGTCTGGGGTCTGTGTGCTGGTGGTCAGCAGTTAACTTCTTCCACCTGTGTGCTGGTGGTCAGCAGTTAACTTCTTCCACCTGGTACACGCTTTAGTTTCTGCAAAACAACTCAAGGATATGGCTCAGGATATTATCTATAGCCCTTGAGGAGGAACTAAAGGCCCTTGACTTTGTTTTATGACTAAACAATTATTATTTTGTTGTGCTTGACTCTTTTCCTTTGTTTCTGCATTTTCTCACTTCTCTGATTAAATTTGCTCTTTGGAACTTGGGGAAGGCCTAGGAGGCAAAAGCTTTTCTATAAACAAGAGTGGGGGAAGGGACTCGGGGGTCTGTCCCTGGGAAGGCCCCACAGGGCTCTGCTGGGTTTCAAGTATATCTTTAATAATATTCTGTATTTTAACTGTTGCTAGTAATAGTTACCTTTCATGAATAACTAATGATTTTAACATACTTCACAATTGATTGCAGCAAAATGGCATATCAATACACTACAGCTGAAAAATATATGCTTCTCAGATCCTTTCAAATCTGGTATTCTATGATTCCAGGAAATAATCATTCAGTCTAGCATTTTCAATGTAATCACAACATAAGCAGAAATTGTAATATGTGATCTTGCACTGTAACTGAAAAATATTCAATAACTTCCATTTGTTATGTGAAGAGAGGCCCTGCAAGTTTGCTACTCTTAAATGATTTTAAGAATAGCATTTTAAACTAAAACTTTTTATTATAACTATCCAATTTAAACTCCAGTGAAAATTCATCTCTTTGCCTGGTGTTTAATTAATTATACATTTCTAAGAATGAAAAGTTCTTTTTTCCAAATCAGTTTAAGCACTGACAGGCGTGATAATCTTTCCCACAGAAAACTCTGACCTAGAATGTAAGAAATTTGGCTTAAGGGTTTTTGGGGTTTTGTTTTTTGTTTTTTTTCCTTTAGCCTTCCGTTTAGACACTTACATTGCCAAAGATTGCTGATGAGGATTTTAGGTTAAAATCCTCATTTGTTCTAAGAAGACTGAAATTGAGAGCAACCTCAAACATAAATAAGGTACTTAACATAATTTTGAAGACTATGGTAGATTGTTTTATTATTCTTGGTCATACGACTTGCTCTAGCCAATTGTTTGTGAGCAGATGTGACACATGCTAACATCTTTAAGTTTTAGTGCAACATTCAGGCCAATCTGTTAGTCTTGTGCTGCCTGCCATGAGAAAAGCATGTTCCAAATAGGGTCTCAGAATAAGAAAATATGTGGAGCAGACCTGAAACTGACCTTTACCCTGGAGCAGTACTGCAGCAACTGACCTGCAGCTACTAACACGAAACAAGAGTAAAACATAAATATTTGTTGTTTTAAATCACAGAGATTTTTGAAATTGTTATATTGTATAACCTGGCAGATCACCTAAAGCAGATAAGTGGTTCAAAGACTAAATGCACTATAGAACAGTATTCAAACTTCTATTTAATAAAACAAAATAATACACATCTACAAAACAGTCAACCAGATATTTGATAAACATTCAACTAAAATTTATATTAAAAAGAAACTCTTTATAAAATCTACAGATTTGCTTGCAAAATATTTGCATATTGATTTTAAGCATTTTTGTTTACTATTATTTATCTTAACCAAATATCCCTCCAGAAAAATTTGGATAATAAACTTTAAAGAAGAATACAAGCTTTGTTTCTGGCAATATCATGGACTAGGTACCTCAGTCAGTGATCACACTGAAAACAAATAAATACCTGGAAAAATATTTTTTAACCTTATTAAATATATTGATTAACTAGCAATAAAGTAAGAAATTATTAAGTCAAGAAAATTAAGTGAAGACAGAAACAGAGAGAGTTGAGCAGATCCTAAAGCCAGCCTTTACCCCATGGGCATTTGCCAAACCCAGTTAACATGAAGTTTTCGTGGTCTTATAAGAGACAAAACCCATGACCTGCCCTACACAGAGTGTGGCGTGGGGGGAGAAAGCTTTGGTTCCAAGGATTATTCATTCAGAATAAAGATGTTAGAAATAAGCTTGCCCCTTGCTAGCATACACACCCATCCCCAAGTCTACAAAGAAAATTTACTGTCTTACATGTTAGCACCTATGATCAAGGGAAAAGCAAAATAATATCTCAGAATTTGGACTCAATCCAGCTCTCACACAAAAACGTAACTTGAATTCATACTATCTGGGTGATCCCAAACCGCCTTAAGCTGATAAGTTAATTAAGAATAATTTTGAATTATTGTGCTCTCAGACACCTGGCAGAAGCAAATGCCAATCCTCTCTGAAGGAATCCATCTTCATCTTAAGCCTTAAAGAATGATTATAAATAAAATTCTGAGGAAAATTAGCAGCTCACATTTTAAAGAATAACAAGCACAGAAGAAAAACACCATTAGTGAGAAACAGTAGAAATATAAGACAGCAGAAACAGATTAAAAAGGGCTTCAGATACTGAAATTACCAGCCACAGACTATAAAATATATAAAATATGAATAAAGGAATAAAAAACAAGCTTGAAAATATGTAAAGAAAACAAGAATGAGTGAAGATATTTGAAAAAATTGAACTTAATGAATTTAAAAAAATAAATTATTAAAATTTAAAATTCAGTGGGCAAGTTTAATAGTCTATTTGACACAGCAGAAATACAATCTAGTGAACTGGGAGATAGAGATGAAAAAATTATCCCAAATGCAATAGAAAAAGAAAAATAAATGAAAAATATAAAAGAGACTTTAAGTGACATGGAAGACATTGTGAGAAGATCTAAAATAATTCTAATTATAGCTCCAGAAGAATAGGAAAGAGAAAATGGGCCAGAGGCAATATTTGACAAGATAGTGGATGAGAACTTTACAGAACTTATGAAAGACTCCAATCCACAGACTTAGGAAGTCTCTCAAATCCCAAGCAAGTTAAAGAATAATAAATCCACACTTAGATACATTATAGTGAAAGTCTAGAAAAACAAAAACAAAAGAGAAAACCTTAAAAGTAGCAGAGGAAAAAACCACAGATTATCCTCAAAAGTGATAAGTGATTTTCATCAGTAACAATAGAAACCAAAAGACAATGGAATAATATATTCAATGGGCTAAAAGAAAATGACTGTCAGCCTAGAATTCAATACCCAGTGAAAAGATCTTTCAAGAATGGGGCAAAAATAAAGGCATCTTCAGGCAAGAGCAGAGTTCCCTGCTAATAGATTCTCACTAACAAAGTCTAAAGAAATTTCTTTCTTCAGACAAAAATAAAATGATTCTAAGTCGGAGGTCTGAGGGCTGAGACTAAAGGAAAGACATTGAAAGTGGCAAATATTTACATAAATCTAAAAACTATTGGGCTTCCCTGGTGGCGCAGTGGTTAAGAGTCCGCCTGCCGATGCAGGGGACATGGGTTCGTGCCCCGGTCTGGGAAGATCCCACATGCCGCGGAGCGGCTAGGCCCATGAGCCATGGCCGCTGAGCCTGCGCGTCCGGAGCCTGTGCTCCGCAACGGGAGAGGCCACAACAGTGAGAGGCCCACGTACTGCAAAAAATAAAAAATAATAAAAAATAAATTTAAAAAAATAAACACTATTGACTATGCAAAACAATAAGAATTGTTAAAATTATTTATATATATATATATATATATATATATATATATATATATATATATAGGCGGACTCTCAACCACTGTGCCACCAGGGAAGCCCAATATATATATATATATATATATATATTTTTTTTTAAATAAATAAATTTATTTATTTATTTATTTTTGGCTGCATTGGGTCTTCGTTGTGGTGCACAGGCTTCTCATTGCAGTGGCTTCTCTTGTTGCAGAGCACGGGCTCTATGTGCACGGGCTTCAGTAGTTGTGGCACGTGGGATCAGTAGTTGTGGCTCGTGGACTCTAAAGCACAGGCTCAGTAGTTGTGGTGCACGGGCTTAGTTGCTCCGCGGCATGTGGGATCTTCCCAGAAGACCAGGGCTCGAACCCATGTCCCCAGCATTGGCAGGCGGATTCTTAACCACTGCACCACCGGGGAAGTCCTATTTCAATATTTTTAAAAGAAAAATAATAATCATTCAGATGCCTAACAGCAGAATAAGTCTAACCAAATTCTCACTTTACTATTAAACAGACCTACTATTAAACAGACCTCATCAGACCAAGTATGTCACCCATTTGTATTATTATCTCCATCTAATATATGCCCTTAAAAGCAAAAACACTAAACATTTCCATTTTTTTCCTCTGTTCTCATCCATATAGGCAAAACTGTATTAATATTTTGTTGGTATTCTCTTTTTAAATAACTGTACTGGTGCAGCATTTTAAGTGTTTTTCTTCATAATGACATTCTTAGTTCAAATTTGCATAATGTACCAATGAAGATATTTCATTAATAATCAGACTAAGACATTAACGTATATTTAGGAGATCATGATTTAGAATAATAAAAAAACAGAATTATATACTTTATTCGCATAACTATGAAGAATTAATGATTCCCACCACAGAACTTTCGCACATGAAAGTTCATCATAATGAATTATGTAATTATGTATTCACAGGTTAAGGACAATTAAGTCTTAGTGAAAAGCTCTGCCTACTCTTTCCACCCACATTGCCTATTCATGCTGACTTTTAACATCATCTCTGGAAATAGTTATAAATTTATGCTCAGGTGTAAGGATTGACTCCTGAGTTTTAATTCAGCTCAGAAGGCACCCTAAACTCCAAATAAATTTTTAAAAGAAGCCATTTCTTTCTGATGGCTACCTAGACTATGCTTTCCAGGTTGTAAATATGTTTTTCATTTCAATTTTAGGAGAGTGTATAAAAGGCTGTTATCACAATTATGTAAACATGGGAAACATAGAACACATAATCCCTTAAATTTCTAAAATTGTGGTAACTGTAATGCAAAGAAATAACTTTTTTTAACCAAAGCTTTACTATCTTTCTTTCCCTCAACCTCATGATAATATTCAAAATATACTTCCTTCTATAGTACTTTCTTGATAAAACTATTATTTCACTGCAGAATGTTCAAATGACTTTTATTTCTTTGTATCTTTTAACATATAAAAGATTATATATTACTAGTATAGATTATTCCAGTTAACTTTGTTCAACCTGTATTTATATATCTATAAACTTTCTGAGAGGTCACAAGTAATTCAATTTGTTTAAACCAAATTGTACCTTAATTCTTCAACTTAATAAGTTATCATTTTTACTGGGACTGAGGCCCATCCTATTTACAAAGAAAAAAATTATTAAGAATCTATAGGTTACTCCACCTCTTTCCTGAAATGAATGTGAAGCTGGCAAGAGGCCCCGCCCTATAAACTAACAGTGTTTCAAAACTGTCCTTCCTGCTGGTCTCTGCTGGCAGTGAAGGTGCCATACTCCAGCATTATCAGGTAGCAGCCATCTACCTACGCCTCCCAACAAGGACAGGTCCTACTTATCTAGATGCCTGCTACCAGATATCCTAGGTATTGGGTGTCTCTTCTACCCTCCTCAAACATTGGTACCCAGAGGTGACAAGGGGGAGAAAAAAGGCACCTACTCTATGTTCCAATAACATCCACCTAGTGTGTTCCAGTCAGGTTTATCCCTCTGTTCTGGGCCTTGTTGATATTCTTCCCTAGTTGTTTTCAGTCAATTCCTGTGTGAGCTTTACTTTTTCCTAGTATTCTTACATGTACTGCTAAGACCAGGCTCCCACTCACGTTCCCCCAGTCCTTTCCTTTAACCACTAATCTCTGTAACCCCCTCTGGAAATGGACTGGAGTTGGCACAACTCCATTTAAGACTTTGTCTTTGAATGTCAACTCCTTTCTAGAGATGGCCAAAGACTTCACCCCTGGTGGTCCCTCATTGTTGATTACTTCCCCCTAACTTCCTATTGCTGTCAGCCAATAGTCTTGGACCTGACATCATTTGCATTCTAACTCTCCCCACCTTCCTTAACTTATTACAAAAGTAGTATACTATATAAATACAAGAATCTAAACTAAGAACAGGGAAAATTCTAGAAGGTAATTACCTTTATTCACAAATAAAGGCAAGAAATAAAAGGTGGGCACTGTTACAGATTAAAATAGACTCATCAGACATATCAACTGAATGCAATGTATGGACCTTTTTTAGATTCTGATTCAAACAAACAACTTTTATAAAAAAAATTAGTGGGATAATGGGGAAATTTTAATACTGCATGTTACATGATATTAAGGAATTATTGATTATAATAATGATATGTGATTATGTTTTTTTAAATGTCTCATTTCTTAGGGACACATATTCTCAACTATAACTGTGCCCCTGCTTAATAAATAAAAAAAAAAGACCTTCAAAACATGTTACTTTCTTTTCTCTACCCATAGGTCATGCTAATGGAAATGTACTCTACAATTATTATTTATTTTCTACCCTTAACCAAATATAGTAATCATTTCCTCCTTATCATGTCTATGATTATTTTGAGTAAAAGTATTCAAATCAAAAGCAGCTCATGCTACCTATTATTTGCTCCAAACCTTTTTTAAACTACTGTGAAAAGCCTAACATCATATAACCTGTGGTAAATAAATCTGATTGAGCATGTTAACATGTTTAAATTTATATAAGGCATTTTGCAAATACAGATTACTCTAGAGATGCTAAGAAGCAGATGTACTGATCTTGGCATTCACATGATTTAACTACAAATAGAATTTGAACGGATTCCAAATGCACAACTGTCAAATTCATAAAAAGTAGCAAAAAATGTCAAGTAAAAGTTTAGGCTTTGCCTTGAATAGCACTGACATCTAAAAAAAATCAAAAGTATTCTGTTAATGTTTTATTTCTTTAGTGCTAATATTTGATAAGAACTAAGTATTGATACTTCCATTTCATGCATAAATGTTCCCATTAGGTTAGTAGTTTTAATTTAGAAACTGTTATGAGTTAGTATTACTATTAGGTCCAGAAAAATCTCAAAAATCACTTCAATCAATATTACAAAGTTTATTAATATAAATTTGACTCACTGAAGTAGTGTAGTATAGAGGGGTTGAGCTCCAACTCTATATAAAGTCAGACAGATCTCGGTTTTAATCCCAACCATATCATTTATTAGTTGTGTGACCTCACCAAGGCTCTTTTCCTCATCTCTAATGTGGAGTTTTAAAAAAAATCTATTTTACCATATTGTTATAGGAATTATAGAACTCAAGAAATATAAACTGTTATGATTACTACCTTTAGGAAATACTGCATTCTGCACAATATTTCTAACTGTATTTTCACTCTACTCAGTTGGAAGAAAATAATACACAGACTACACACGCTACCAACTTTCTGTGGATACCAAACCTTTTCCTTCAACTGGCCTAATTCTGAAAATTACAAAAAATACATAGATGAGCATAACCTCAGGCCATGCGAGCAGTTTTATTTAAGAATCTGGACAATCCCCAATTCAAATATCAGGATCTCACATATAATGTAAGAATGAAAGCCACTTCGTTAGCAACCAGGAGGTTGACTCAATTTCAGAGTTGTGTTTTTCATTCAAGTAAGACTTCCAACCAGACCTCTACTTACCATACATGGAGTCAACACTCTAAGCCAGTCACCTCTTGCCAAGCTTATTTCTTAAGTACGGTGAATCATAGTAAAACAAAATTTATCTCTAAGCACAATGCATACATTTCCTTATTTTTCTCCTTCCCAGTGACTTAGCAAACGAGCACATGATTTTTGATAGTTGTAAAAATGGCTTTTTGAACTCCTTCTTTAAAAGATATTAAATGTGAAGACTTGATCAATTCAAGATAAACATTTTGGGCTAGAATACTTGTAGGTGATGTAGTATATTTTTATACAGCATCTTTCACGCTATTTGATGACAATTATTGATGCTTAGACTGATAACTGAATTAATGATATGGCAGTCTTATCCCTACTTTATAAACTTGTGACTAGGAAGTAATTTGTATGACATTACTTTGATAGTATAGAGATGTCCACTTCCCCTTCAAACATAAAGCTCATCCTTTAACACCCATTAAAAACCCTTACATGAGCCAATAATTTCAATAAGAATTGCAAAATTAATTCTAATTTCATCATTCCTACTATATTCTAACATTCTTTAGTAAACTAGAGCTTGCCTTTATTACTTGGAACACTTTGGTTACCCTGAAATACGGTTCCTACAGGAAATGAAAAATAAATAATAATTCTTTACTTTTAATTACTATTCTCAAAGTAAAGATATTTTGGAGACTAATGAGGAAATCTGAATTTGAGTTTTAGATAAGATGAAAGTGTATTGACTTGGGAAGGTAAAGTTAGAAGTTGTTAATTTTAAAAAGGTAACTAAGTTACGAAACTGCACATCAAGTATGATACCACTTTGTTTAAAAAATGCATATTTATATAAATATATGCATATGTAGGGGTAAATAAAGGTATACAATAAACTGTTAACAGTGGTAAACTCTATATAGGGAATATGGTTGTTTTTATTTTCCTATTTTGCTTATAGTTCCAACTTTCTACATTGCATATAATGCTTTTATAATAACAAAAGCTTATTTTTTTAAAAAAAAATCGCTATTTCCTACTTAGCCCACATATCAACACGAGTCTGTACATTCCAGCTTGGGAGGTTGCCAGGGCACCAGCCTAGCTGGTAACTTCTTCAAAGCCTCTCTTTGCCTGCTGATTTCCTTGGCCCATGCATCTTACCTATGGCTCGGGAGGGCTACATTAGCGGCAGATCCACACAGCCTTTTCACTTTAGCAGTCATGGCTAATTCGCAACTTCTTTGTCTCTTGTTTGTCTTTGGGCAGAAATTCTCTTTAGTTTTTATGTTATCATATTCTCTTAGTTTTCATCCTATCTTTCTGACTCTTCCTGAGCCTGCTTTGCAACTTTGTCTTTCTCTGCTCTGTTTATCTTTCTTTAATTGCTCCCAAATTCCTTACTGAACCCTCTTCTTTTTTCATTGGAGAAAGGCTTAATTTTGATGTTAGCTTGATTTGGGGGTTGAAGAAGAAGGGAAGATCAATAATAACTTTCAGGTTCTGGCTTCAGAAATGGAGAAGATTGGAGAGAGGAGCTGAATAGACATTTTTAAAAAGAAGACATACTGATAGCCAACATGTACATGAAAAGATGTTCAACATCAGTAATCGTCAGGGAACTACAAATCAAAACCATAATAAGATATCACCTCACACCTGTTAGAATGGCTATTATCAAAAAACCAAGAAATAACAAGTGTTGGCATGGATGTGGAGAAAAGGGAACCCTTGTGCACCTTTAGTGGGAATGTAAATTGATGCAGCTACTATGGAAAACAGTATGGAGGGTCCTCAAAAAATTAAAAATAGAACTACCATGTGATCCAGCAGTTTCACTTCTGGGTATTTATCTGAAAGAAATGAAAAACAAACTCAAATGATATCTGCACTTACTTGTTTATTGCAGCATTATTTACAATAGCCAAGACATGGAAGCAACCTAAGTGCCCACTGATAAATGAATAGATCAAGAAAATGTAATATATATGTACTTTTCAGCCATGAAAAAGACGGAAATTCTGACATTTGCAACAACATGGATGGATCTTGAGGACATTATGCTAAGTGAAATAAGTCAGGTGGAGAAAGATAAATACCATATGATCTCACATGTAGAATCTAAAAAACAAAAACAGGGACTTCCCTGGTGGCATAGTGGTTAAGAATCCACCTGCCAATACAGGGGACACAGGTTTGAGCCCTGGTCTGGGAAGATCCCTCATGCCATGGAGCAACTAAGCCCACGCACCACAACTACTGAAGCCTGCATGCCACAACTACTGAAGCCCACATGCCTAGAGTTCATTCCCTGCAACAAGAGAAAGCCCACACACAGCAATGAAGACCCAATGAAGCCAAAAATAAATAAAAATTTAAAAATTAAATTAAATTAAAAACAAAAACAACAAACAAAAAAACTCCAAACTCGTAAATAGAGCAAATTGGTAGTTGCCAGATGCAGGGGGTGAGGATGGGCAAAATGTGTGGTGGTGGTCAAAACGTACAAACTTCTAGTTATAAAATAAATAAGTCCAGGGGATGTAATGTACAGCATGGTGACTGTAGTTAACCATACTCTATTGTATATTTAGAAGTTGCTAAGAGAGTAGATCTTAAAAGTTCTCATCACAAGGAAAAAAATTGAAACTGTGTGTGGTGATCGATGTTATTGTGGTTATTTTTGCAATATATCCAAATGTCGAATCATTATGTTGTACACCTGAAACTAATATAATGTTATATGTAAATTATATCTCCATTAAAAAAAAACCTCTTAGTTTCATTGATCTTTTCTATTGTCTTTTTAGTCTATATATCATTTATTTCGACTCTGATCTTTGTTATTTCCTTCCTTCTACTAATTTTGGGCTTAGTTTGTTTTTCTTTTTCCAGTTCCTTGAGGTGTAAAGTTAGGTTATTTATTTGAGATCTTTCAGGACTTCCCTGGCAATCTAGTGGTTAAGACTCCGTGCTTCCAATGCAAGGGGTGCAGGTTCGAGCCCTGGTCAGGGAACTAAGATTCCACATGCAGTGCAACCAAAATATATATATATATATATATTTGAGATCTTTCTTGTTTCTTAATGTAGACATTTGTTGCTATGAACTTCCCTCTTAGAACTGCTTTTCCTACATTCCATAAGTTTCAGTATGTTCTATTTCTACTTCCATTTTTCTCAAGATATATTTTAATTTCTCTTGATTTCTTCTTTGACCCATTGGTTGTTCAGTAGCATGTTTTTAATCCCCATATGTTTGTGAATTTTCCAGTTTTCTACCTGTAATTGATTTCTAGTTTCATACCATTGTGATTAGAAAAGATGTTTGATATGATTTCAGTCTTCTTAAATTTATTATTTGTGGTCTGGCATGTGATCTGTCCTGGAAAATGTTCCAGGTGTGCTTGAGGCGAATGGCATTCTGTTGCTTTTGGATGGAATGTTCTATATATGTCTATTAGCTCAATCTAATGTAACATGTCATGTAAGGCCAGTGTCTCCTTATTGATTTTCTGTCTGGATCATCTATTCATTGATGAAAGTAGGCTATTAAAGTCCACTACTATTATTGTATTGCTTTCTATTTCTCCCTTTAGATTTGTTAATATTTGTTTTATATGTTTAGGTGCTCCCTTACCTGGCTCTTAAAATATTAACATGCTTCTTTTAGAACTTTAGTGAAGAGTAACTTCCATTTTTATTTCTGCCACCTTCTATAAGTAGAAAGAGTGTTTTATTTTTATTTTTTTATTTTTTTTTATTTTTATTTTTTTGCTGTACGCGGGCCTCTCACTGCTGTGGCCTCTCCCGTTGCGGAGCACAGGCTCCGGACACACAGGCTCCGCGGCCATGGCTCGCGGGCCCAGCCGCTCCGCGGCATGTGGGATCTTCCAGGATCGGGGCACGAACCCGTGTCCCCTGCATCGGCAGGCGGACTCTCAACCACTGCGCCACCATGGAAGCCCAAGAGTGTTTTATTTAATTGGTGATTTGGGGAGATGAAAATAAGATCCACTCCCTTTCTTGCCATATTTTTCAAATCTACCTACCCACAACAGATTATGTTCTGATCTGTTCCTCATTCTGTGTAATAAACTAAACTCACATGGATCAGGGTTCAGGCTTACCCTCTAGAGCAGGCGTGAGGCCTAATTCTCCTTCTTCCTACTGTTGACCTCACTGAGTGTAAAACAGTGACTGTGCCTTAGTTTATCTGTCCTGCAAACCTAAATTTTCCTTTGGTATGTCGTCTCCCATTTGGACTTGGGAAGGAGTATTGAAAATCCTTGTTGTGGCTGTATGTTGAAGTCATATTGTCCAAGCAGCTTTATCAGTAAGAAGGTGTTTTGTTTTGCTTTGTTTTGTTTTCTCTGTCTGGAGCCCTGTGAATTGGTTCTGAATTCAGAAGAGAGTTAAGACATGTAAGCAGCTATCACTGCCTAATTCCCATTATTGATAGGACAACTCTATCCAAAAATGGTTGTTTAATAAGAACTATGGTCTCATAAAAGAAATGTAAAATGAAATTTTAGCAGCCTGACAATAAGGGAATAAAAGATCCCAGAAAAGAATGATAGCATTTATTAGAGGTTCACTGAAATAGGAACTTGTTCTTTATTTATGAATGCCTATTGTGTGTTAGGCAGTGTTCTAAGTAAAAGTTGGAAGAGTTGGAATACTTTAAATAAAATTTCCCAGGTACTTGGATTTGTTCGACTTTTGAATTGTTACAATGATCAACAGAAGAGCAGTGTTTTATATTCAAAGCCAATATGATTCATTTAATGTAATAATAACATTTGAGTGCTAATTACTTATCAATCAAGCAATTCCCATACAATATCTGGTTGAATCATCAAAACACGTCTGTGAGACAGAATAGAATAGTCTAGGTTACAATGCAGTTGAAACAAAAAAGTCAGTGGTTTAACTGAATGCAGATTTATTTCTTGTTCCAAAAAGTTGGCTCTGACTGCAGACAACTGTCCTCCACATGGTGACACAATAACCCAGGCTCTTTCAAACTTGTGGTGTCACCATCTTAACATGAGTCTTCTTCTGTGGTTGCCCCAGTCAGGGAAGAAAGACTGGGGAATTTCATATGGGCCTTTCATGCCCTCATTCTGGAATTGATACATTTCAATTCCACAATATTTCATTGGCCAGACCGAGTTACATGGCCCCATCCAGTTGCAGGGTTGCTGATAAATAGTCAATCCACTGAGTACCCAGAAGGGAAAGAGAACTGAATGTTGATTAACACTAGCAATGTATACCATTAATAGCTATTATTCCTATTCCCTTTGTATAGATGAGGAAATGGAGACTCAGCAAAGTTAACTCATCCAAGATTACACAGAAAGTAAGCAGAGGCACCATTATGTGAACCTAGATAATCTGACTCCAGAGCTTGTGCCTAACCTCTATCCTATATGATCTCCCAGCGTCACACTGGAAGCCTGGCAGAACCTAGCCATCGCTAGGGATATTTAATTCGATTCACTGAAATTCAGTTAAATTCAAATCAGCATACATTTACTGAATGCTCTCTTTGTGTCAGGCATTGCTGTTCCATCTGGAGAAGGTTTGGATTATTTGACTGTATAGATCTATTCCTATAGATATAAACAAATAGGACAACTGTGATGCTTAATATTATATGTCAACTTGGCTGGGCCGCCGTGCCCAGATATTTTGTCAAACTTAATTCTAGATGTTTCTGTGAAGGTGTTTTTGGATGAGATTAACATTTAAATTGGTGGACTTTGAGGAAAGCAGATTGCCCTCCATAATGTGGGTGGACTTCATCCAATCAGTTGAGGGCCTTAACAGAACAAAGACTGACCTTCTCCAAGTGAGAAGGAATTCTGACAGCAGACTCTTTTTGGACTTGAACTTCAACTCTCCTCTGAGTCTTCACTATTGCATGAACCAATTTCTTAAAATATCTCTCTCTCTCTGTCTCTCTCTCTGTCTCTCTCTGTCTCTCTGTCTCTGTCTCTGTCTCTGTCTCTGTCTCTCTCTCTCTCTCTCTCTCTCTATATATATATATATAATATGAAACAAGATCCTGTGCAAATTTTATATATTTTGAATTTAGAATGTCAGGCACTGTACTGTAGCCCTATAGTATAGTTTGAAGGCAGGGAGCCTGATTCCTCCAGCTCCATTTCGTTTTTTTTTTTTTTTTTTCTCAAGATTTCTTTGGCTATTTTAGGTCTTTTGTGTTTCCATACAAATTGTAAAATTTTTTGTTCTAGTTCTGTGAAAAATGCCATTGGTAATTTGATAGGGATTACATTGGATCTGTAGATTGCTATGGGTAATGTAGTCATTTTCACAATATTGTTTCTTCCAATCCAAGAACATGGTATATCTCACCATCTGTTTGTGTCGTCTTTGGTGTCTTTCATCAGTATCTTAAAGTTTTCTGCATACAGGTCTTTTGCCTCCTTAGGTAGGTTTATTCCTAGGTATTTTATTCTTTTTGTTGCAATGGTAAATGGGATTGTTTCCTTAATTTTTTTTCTGATCTTTCGTTGTTAGTGTATAGGAATGCAAGAGACTTCTGTGTATTAATTTTGTATCCTGCGACTTTACTAAATTCTTCTCTAGTAGCTTTCTGGTGGCATCTTTAGCATTTTCTATGTATAGTATCATGTCATCTGAAAACAGTGACAGTTTTACTTCTTCTTTTCCAGTTTGGATTCCTTTTATTTCTTTTTCTTCTCTGATTGCTGTAGCTAGAACTTCCAAAGCTATGTTGAATAATAGTGGTGAGAGTGGGCACCCTTGTCTTCTTCCTGATTTTAGAGGAAATGCTTTCAGTTTTTTAACATTGAGAATAATGTTTGCTGTGGGTTTGTCATATATGGCATTTATTATGTTGAGGTAGGTTCCCTCTATGCCCACTTTCTGGAGAGTTTTTTATCATAAATGGGTGTTGAATTTTGTTGGAAACTTTTTCTGCATCTATTGAGATGATCGTATGGTTTTCATTCTTCAATTTGTTAGTATGGTGTATCACACTGATTAATTTACATATATTGAAGAATCCTTGCATCACTGGGATAAATCCCACTTGACCATGGTATATAGTTCTTTTAATGTGGTGTTAGACTCAGTTTGCTAGTATTTTGTTAAGGATTTTTGCATCTGTGCTATACTTCAGGGTTACAGTAGTCAAGACAGTATGGTACTGGCACAAAAATAGAAATATAGATCAATGGAACAGGATAGAAAGCCCAGAGACAAACCCATGTACCTATGGTCACCTAATCTGTGACAAAGGAGACCAGAATATACAATGGAGCAAAGACAGCCTCTTCAATAAGTGGTGCTGGGAGAAATGGACAGCTGCATGTAAAAGAATGAAATTAGAACACTCTCTAACACCATATAGAAAAATAAACTCAAAATGGATTAAAGACCTAAATGTAAGGCCAGGCACTATAAAACTCTTAGAGGAAAACATGGGCAGAACACTCTTTGACATAAATCACAGCAAGATCTTTTTTGACCCACCTCCTAGATTAATGAGAGTAAAAACAAAACAAAACAAATGGGACCTAATTAAACTTAAAAGCTTTTGCACAGCAAAGGAAACCACAAACAAAATGAAAAGACAACCCTCAGAATGGGAGACAATATTTGCAAATGAAGCAAATGACAAAGAATTAATCTCTAAAATATACAAGCAGCTCATGCAGCTCAACATCAAAAAAACAAACAACCAATATAAAAAAAAAGAAAGAAAAAAGAACAGAACAAAAAAAGAAACAACCCAATCCAAAAAATGGGCAGAAGACCTAAATAGACATTTCTCCAAAGAAGACATACAGATGGCCAACACAAACACATGAAAAGCTGCTCAACATCACTAATTATTAGAGAGAAATGCAAATCAAAACTACAATGAGGTATCACCTCACACCAGTCAGAATGGTCACCATCACAAAATCTACAAACAATAAATTCTGGAGAGGGTGTGGAGAAAAGGGAACCCTCTTGCATTGTTGGTGGGCATGTAAATTGATACAGCCACTATGGAGAGCAGTATGGAGGTTCCTTAAAAAACTAAAAATAGAACTACCATATGACCCAGCAATCCCACTACTGGGCATATGCCCTGAGAAAACCATAATTCAAAAAGAGACATATACCACAGTGTTCATTGCAGCACTGTTTACAATAGCCAGTACATGGAAGCAACCTAAAGGTCCATCAACAGAGGAATGGATAAAGAAGATGTGGTACATATATACAATGGAATATTACTTGCCATAAAAAGGAATGAAATCGGGTCATTTGCAGAGATGTGATTCGACGTAGAGATTCATATAGAGTGAAGTTAAGTCAGAAAGAGAAAACAAATATCATATATTGACACATATATGTGGAATATGAAAAAATTGGTATAGACGATCTTATTTACAAAGCAGAAATAGAGACACAAACATAGAGAACAAACGTATGTATACCAAGGGGGAAAGGGTGGGTAGGATGAACTGGGAGATTGGGATTGACATATATACACTATTGATACTATGTATAAAATAGATAACTAATGAGAACCTACTATGTAGCACAGGGAACTCTACTCAGTGCTCTGTGGTGACCTAAATGGGAAGGAAATCCAAAACAGAGGGGATCTATGTACACATATATTTGATTCACTTTGCTGTACAGTAGAAACTAACACAACATTGTAAAACAACTATACTCCAATAAAAATTTTAAAAAAACTACAATGAGATAATACTGCAAAAAAAAGTCAAGTAAAATAGCAGAATTCTAGAATAACTTACAGAAATCAGTCAGTGTTTATTATATTTTCTTTTCTTTTTTTGGCCACACCACACAGCTTTCAGGATCTTTTTTTTTTTTTTTTTTTTTTGCGGTATGTGGGCCTCTCACTGTTGTGGCCTCTCCCGTTGCGGAGCACAGGCTCCGGACGCGCAGGCCCAGCGGCCATGGCTCACGGGCCCAGCCGCTCCGCGGCATATGGGATCCTCCCAGACCGGGGCACGAACCCATATCCCCTGCATCGGCAGGCGGACTCTCAACCACTTGCGCCACCAGGGAGGCCCAGCTTTCAGGATCTTAGTTCCCCAACGAGGGATTGAACCTGGGCCCCAGCAGTGAAAGCGCCAAGTCCTAACCACTGGACCACCAGGGAATTCCCTATATTTTCTATAATACAAGAAGTTTTTAAAAACTATATTATAAAACACATAGATTTTTGCAAAGAACCTTGTAGATGGAAAAAAACAGCCAAAACAATCTGCTACATATAGGCCTTAGTATGTGGTTTTATAGTCTGTCTACTTAGGGGAGTGTTCTAACTATCTTCACAAATTCGGTGTTACGAGAATATGTGGCTAGGTGTTAATTATCATTTTAAAAGAAATTTAGTTCTCCTACACAGCTGAGAATGTTAACAGTCTCCGATTTTAATTTGTTCTCCTGTACAAGATGCTGTTTCTGAAGTATTTAGTTGCCTCCTGCTGGTCACACAAACTTTAGGCTTCCTAAAATATGTATTTCTCAGTAAATTGCATATGATGACAAACTTCTAAAGAGATGCATTGAACTCTTTCATCAAATGAATTCACAGTGGATTTCCAGTCTCAATTGAGATAAGTAAGTTAGCCCATAGGTCTTCTTAAGCATGATCCTCTTCTTTCTTTTATGTCATATTTTATGTCTCTTCAAATCCTTTTTGAAACCAGACGGGAATAACATCAAATCGAAATGCAAAAAGCACTTGTTCAAGAATCTTAGAAGCTGTATTTTTATTGTCTCTACTACCATCTCTCTGGCTAATCTTGGACAAGATACTTTAACTTCTTGATACTGACTTCCTCATCTACAATTTGAAGTATAATTGACATGCAGTAAACTGTACATATTTAAAGTATAATTTGATAAGTTTTGACATATGTATACAGTCATGGAACTATCATTATAATCAAGATAACAAACATATTTATTACTCCCAAAAGTTTTTTCGTGCCACTTTGTATTTCCTTCCTCCTTCCTCCTGCCCCTTCCAGCCTTCTCCTATCCTCAAGTGCTGATGTGTGTTTTCTGTCACCATAGATTAGTTTGCATTTTTCAGAGAAAAACAGAAATTTTAAGCTCATTAGTTTAAGTGACTAAAATGAGATATGGAAAAACTTAAATTCTTTAAAATATATATATATATATACATATATATGTTTTGTGTGTGTGTGTGTGGTATGCGGGCCTCTCACCGCTGTGGCCTCTCCCGTTGTGGAGCACAGGCTCTGGACGCGCAGGCCCAGCGGCCATGGCTCACAGGCCCAGCTGCTCCGCGGCATGTGGGATCTTCCCGGACCGGGGCACAAACCCGTGTCCCCTGCATCGGCAGGTAGACTCTCAACCACTGCGCCACCAGGGAAGCCCTTAAAATATTTTTCAAAAATTGAGATTTCCTATCTTGAAACCTGAGGAAGCAGTGTGATGCAGTGGTGAAAACCCTTAACTTTAGAGTAAGCGGACATGAGTTTTGGGTCTTGGCTTTGTCATTCACTAGCTGTTATGACCTTGGGCAAATTACTCAATATCCTGAGGTTAACAGTTTCCCCATACTTAGGGGAAAGAATAATAATAGCTTCTATGCTCAAAAAGATGTTGTGAAATTACATGCAAAGCAATTAGCTCAGTGCTGGGCCTGTTCATACAATATACTCAACCAACGGTAGTCACCTATCTTTAGACATTTTAAAGAGTCCTAACCCATATTTTAAGGAAAGGAAATGAGAACTCTGATCATGCAGACAGTATAATCTTAAGGCAACTATTTTCAAAGTTTTATGTGAAGATTACAGTAATTCACTGTGCTAGACATGGTGTCCATATGATTCTGACTCAAGTCCTTTTTGTAAGTACCTCATTGGTTTTTCTTCCTCATAGCTCTTACCCTGAGCATCATGGGTCCCCTTTTTGTAATTCTATCTATACCCTCCCCAAACATATGACCTGACAGTCATTGATTTGACGAATGCCTTGGCCAAAGTGGAGTGAATGGTAGTCACCACTTCAGAGGACAGGCACCATGAAAATAGAGATAACTAAAGAAAACTAGTCCTTTTTTGGTGATAAATGTTCTTTAATAGTTTTCTTCTCTATATTTAAATACGTCTGTCATTCTTTTGTGCCGTTAAGCTTTGCCAGGTTCATACTTGATAGAACTCTCTCTCTACAACAGAAACTAATTAAGCTCCACTTGCTAGCCTAGCCCAGTCTAGCATCCAGGGTAAGTTCTCGCTTTGTGGAGAAGAGAGGTTAGATACTGTATCTAGGAAAACTCTCTTGTGCTTTCTTTCTTGAAGTTTTAGCATTGCTTTACTAAAGATAGTCCAGAGAAATTATATGGGGTTGTGGGAGGAGGTTCATAATTCTTCTGTGGGAAGGAGGATCTCCTGCTTAACATCCCTTCTATTTTGTAATGTACCATCTATACAGGTTTATTTACTCCTACCTTAACCTAGCTTCCTCCCAGAAATTAGTCTATAACAATGACTTACGTGCAGGTAGTTGATTTTGGAAAGAGATCCCAGCAAATGAGTGAAAAACTGGGAAACTAAAACATGGAAGGAAGGAAAGCCAATTCAAGACTAGATGATCAGTCTAGACATTTCTGTAGGCAACTAGGGTTCATTTTTCTAGATCTTTGAATAGTTGTCTAGAATTCATCTAGAACTGTCTGCCTGAGTGAAGAAGAGGGAAGCATTTATCTACTAGTTTCCACCCCTCATTGCTCATTGTGGCAGATAGACCCTAAGGTAACTACCAATAATCCCTGCCTTTTAATGCCCTTCTTTAAGCTCCTATCCCTGAATGTAGGTGGAGCCTGTGAATTGCTTCCAACCAATAGAATATGGCAAAAGTTATAGGGTGTTACTCCCATAATTACATTGTATGGCAGATGTGATGGGATACATCACTCCCATCATTATGTTACATTACACAAGAATTCATCTTATTAGCAGAATTGCCCTTTGTCACTTTGCTGCTGTCTTTGAAGAAGCAAGCTGCTATGTTATGAACTGCCTATGGCGAGAACCATGTGGCAAGGAACTCAGATGGCCTCTAGAAGTGGAGGACCGCCTCTGGCTGACAGCCAGCAAAAATGTCTGAAGCTCTCAGTCCTACAGCTGCAAGGAAATGAATTCTGCCAACAACCTGAGAGTTTGGAAGAAGATTCTTCTTCATTTGAGCTTCCAGATGGGAACACAACACAGTCAACACGTTCAGTGGGAGACCCAACAGTGGAAACCCCAACTAAGCTGTGCCTGAACTCCTGACCCACAGAAACAGAGATAATAAATATGTGTTGTTTTAAGCTGATAAGTTTATGGGATTCGTTACACAGAAATAGAAAACTAATACATATTTTGGTACCTAGAAGTGGAGTGCTGTTTTAACAGGTACCTGAAAATATGTCTGTGGTTTTGGAACTGAGTGATGGGTGGAGGCTGGAAGAATGTTGAAGAGCATAATAGAGAAATTTAAGCACCATGACTAGAATCACCATGACTATCAGTAGAAATATGGACACTGAGGACACTGCTATGAAGTTCTCAGAAGGAAGTGAGGAGCATGTTATTGGAAACTAGAGGAAGGAGAATCCTTGTTATGTAGTGACAAAAAAGCTTAGTGAAATTGTCTGCTGCAGTTATGTTGAAAGCAAAACTTGTAAGTGATGGAACTTTGTTATATAGTTACAGTGATTTCTAAGCAAAATGTTGAAGGTGACACCTTTATTCTTGATACATATAGCAAAATGTCAAAGAGAGAGAGAGAGAGAATTTAGGGGCAATACTGTTAAATAAAAAGGGATCAGGATGGGCTTCCCTGGTGGCGCAGTGGTTAAGAATCTGCCTGCCAATGCAGGGGACACGAGTTCGAGCCCTGGTCTGGGAAGATCCCACATGCCACGGAGCAACTAAGCCCATGTGCCACAACTACTGAGCCTGTGCTCTAGAGCCCATGAGCCACAACTACTGAGCCTGCGCGTCTAGAGCCCGTGCTCTGTAACAAGAGAAACCACCACAATGAGAAGCCCGCGCATTGCAAAGAAGAGTAGCCCCCACTCTCCGCACCTAGAGAGAGCCCACCTGCAGCCCGCACGTAGCAACAAAGACCCAACTCAGCCAAAAATAAAAATGAATGAATTAATTAAGTTTTTAAAAAGGGATCAGGACTTGATGATTTTGAAAATCTTCATCTTCCCCAGATGGTAAAAAATATTGTTAGGAGATGGCTTCTGAACACTGTCTGGAAAGCCTGCTCTATAGAAAAATGCCCAGGGAGTAACACTACAACCTTTTGTTAAAACCACAAAGAGATCAAAAGGTCACGGTACCTTCCTCTGTTAACTTTTTCTGATTGCAACTAGACTGGGGATTCTAGTGCCATTAAGCCCATGCTTTAGACTGTCTTCTAGAGGCTACCTTGGGATGGGGGCATCAGAATTCTAACCAAATAAAGCTAAAGTTTAGATCAGACATCAGTAAACCAGGGGACGTGGGTAATCTTAACTTCATCAGACTCAGATTTTCTGCTACTTCAACTCAAGATAGATTTGAACAATTTCTGGACCAAGGAAATATAGCCATTTACGTAGAGGAGCTACCGTTCCCTAACTTCTGTTTTCCAATAGACCTAAAAGGTCCTGGGGTGGGGCTGCTGAGGACAGCAGTTCTTAAGCATTTGGTCTCAAAACCCATTTACACCTTTAAAAATTATGGAGAATTCCAAAGAGCTTTTGTTTATATCTGTTGATATTTACCATATTAGATATTAAAACTAGTAATTTTTAAGGTTTAGTGATTCCTTTAAAAAAGACAATAAGCCCATTATATTTTAAGATAAATAATATATTTCATGAAAATTAACTGTATTTTCCAAAATATTTAGTGATAAAAGTGGTATTGGTTTTACATTTTTTGCAGATCTCTTTAATGTCCAGCTTAATAGAAGACAGTTCAATTCTTATGTCTACTTCTGTATTCCATATGTTCTGATATGTCTTTTTGGTTGAAATAAATGAAGAAAATCCAGCCTCGCACACATATGTAATTGGAAAAGTATTTAATAGTTTTTAAAAAAGTTAATTGTGAGTATAATTCTTTGCTTTCACACCACCAAAACCTTAAAAGTGATAGTTTCTTAAAGGTTAGTAGCAATGTGGAACCTGAAACTATATGAATGAACATTTGTATACTGTAACATTAAAATCCATTGGTGTATTATGGTGTGTCTTGAACTTTGAATGGATCTTTTAGTCCCACATTGTTTTGTAATGTCATTCATTGGTCATTTGGAAAATAGTGGTTCACTGAGTTATGCATATATTCCAAATCCTGACACGTATCATTTTGAAATATCAAAAGCTCAACATTCATTAATATAACTACTCATCAGAAAAGTCCTTAAGAATTAGGAAATTGTCAAACTCACAGGGTGGATATAAGTTTTCCAAAATTCTAATTTTTGAAATCTCAAATTTTATTCTTAACAAAAAATGCTGTAAGTTGTTTTCATTGAAATTACAGACTTCATTAAATTTTGAGACAATGTCTGCCAAATACCCAAGTCTGAATGACTATAGGTTGTCTGTCAGTCTTTCAAGCAAAAATGGTGTTTCATATAAAGAGTGGCTTGTTCAGCTCACAACTCAATCACATAAATCCTTTTCCTCGAGACGACCATTGTTCTTTGGTATGCAGCAGAAATGCTCTATGCATTCTGCCTCACATAACTTTTAAAAGACGTGATCAAGGGTTCAGATTTGATAAAATTAATAATTATTACTATGTTATCAAGCATAATCTTAAATTTTCTCTTTTTTTTCCTGTGAGTACACTCATCCCTTGGTATCCACGGGGGATTGGTTTCAGGATCCCCTGCAGTTGCCAGAATACTACGGTGCTCATGTCTCATACTAAATGGCACCGTATTTGCATACAATCTATGGAATATTCTCCTGTATAATTTAAATCATCTCTATGTTACTTATAACACCTAATACAATGTAAATGCAATGAAATAGTTCATAAATGCTATGTAAATATTTGCTGGAGCAGCAAATTCAAGTTTTGCTTTTTTCGAACTTTTCAAAAGAAAAAATCAAAAAAATAATTTCAGTTCATGGTTGGTTGAATCTGCGGGAATACAGAGGGCCGGCTGTATATAGCAATGAAGAATACAATGACTACTAGTACAGTTTGGTATCACTGCTTTGATTTCTGTTAAGGAACTAGCAATTTTACCCACCATTGCCTTTGTATCATAGTACAAATAATCAACACAGTGAGGGAGGCAAATTATGTCTTAGCATTACTGTGAAAATATTTTTGACCTTGCAGATAGCTTCGCAGGGACTCCATGGAGTCTGAAGATCACATTTTGAGAACCACCGATCAAGAACAAATCTAAACTTTAAGTGGTGGCAATCCATTTTTCACACAATTTGCCCTTCTGAGTAGAGTCTGTGCTGTTATAACCAATCCTGGCCTAACTTCTCTCTCATCAACTTTTTCTGCTTGCTGATAAGCATGACTCATCGTATTCAGTTCTTGGTTCCAGCTCAATTCCCCATTTCTAACCCTCCATTCTTCTTGCCAAAGTAAAGATTTCTTGCCTCTATTTTTATCTGCCTAATCAAACCCTACACCAGTCTTCTAATGATTCCATTTTAATTTTTTTTTTTTTTTTTTTTTTTTTTGCTCTACGCGGGCCTCTCACTGTTGTGGCCTCTCCCATTGCGGAGCACAGGCTCCGGACGCGCAGGCTCAGCGGCCATGGCTCACGAGCCCAGCCGCTCCGCGGCATGTGGGATTCTCCCGGACCGGGGCACGAACCCGTGTCCCCTGCATCGGCAGGCGGATTCTCAACCACTGCGCCACCAGGGAAGCCCCCATTTTAATTCTTGATCTCATTCTAGGAATCAACCTAACCCTTCAGGGTAGAATTTTATTCATTCATTTTTTATTTCATTTATACATTCATTGATTAATTCATTTAATCAGTGAATTAAATAAGTTCATTAATTTTAAAATGAATTTTCTGCAAATCTACTATTTCATTTGTTAGAGAGATGACATTTTCTTTTGGCCTTAAAGGGTGACATAATTTGAACAGATGAATGAAAGTGTAGGTTTTTCAAAGTATAATAAATAATAATAGCTTTATGGAGGTAAAAAAGTCTTCCTCCTTGCTTGGGGAAAGGCAAGGAGGATGCAGATAGTAGAGTAATTAAAGACAAGGCCAAAAATTTAGTATAGGGTCATCTCATGGAGGTACTGACTGCATGAAGTTCATTTGGTAAACAATGGGGAACTACCAGAGATGTCTCAGCAGAGGCAGAGGTAATGGGGTGAAACAGTCTCAGTAAAGCATTATTTGCTTAGGATTTGTTTGGCAACTATAGATGAAAAGAATTTGGTGGCAAAAAGACACTTGAGGCCAGAAAAACAGGTTGGAGACCTGAACTAGGGTGGTGGCCCTAGAAATGGAGATGAGTGGAGATAGATTTTGAGAACAATGAGGAAGTAAGTTCAATAGGTGGTGGTGAGGGAGAAGTGGTTGTCAAAAATGACTAGAGTTTCAAGCATGAGCTACTGGGAGAATGGTGATGCTATTCAAAGAAATCAGGAAGTCAAAAAAAGGAACGGTTTGTGTGAAGCAAGATGTTGAGCTCAGTTCTTTACCTGTTAGGCATGTAAGTGGCTATACTCAAGGAGGAACTAACTAATTTTATAGCACTTACAAGAACTGGAGCCTAACGAATAGAAGATTGTGGTTATAGCTGGACTGGCTTTACACTGTCTCTTTGCAATATAAACATAAAGGGGAAAATGAAAAATGCAGTCAGTATTTTAATTTGCTGTAGTTTCTCTCTAGACAAATCTAGCAGGAATCTGTAGCTTTTCTGTAGTCCATATATCACAAAGATAGCTCTTTTAAAATGATATATATTTATTAAACGATTTGTATGTGTTATTTATTATGCTAAATTGTATGTCAGTTAATCCTGGCAACAGCACTTAGATATTATTATACGGATTTTCATAAGAGAAATCAAGGTGCAAAGAGGTTAAGTAACTTTTCCAAGTTCAAATAGGAAGTGATGGAATGACATTTGAAACCAGGTTCTGTGTGGTTTCAAAGTCCTTGTTTCATCTACTCTATATAACTAAAGTATTTATGTGCCTTTCCTCCCTTTTCCTTTTCACAGAATGAAAAGGGAATAGTGCCTTTTAGCATGGACTATTGGTCTTTACTCTATGATGGTATCCAGAGGTTCATTAATACCGTCTCAGGAGATCTGTCTTAGGAAAGGCTACTGCTCAGGGGCCTCTCCCTTTTTATTTTCCTTCCAGTTTTATTGAGATATAACTGACATACATCACTGAATAAGTTTAAGGTATACAGCAAAATGGTTTGACTTACATATATTGTGGTAATGTTTAGTTAGTGTCCATCATCTCATATAGATAAAAAAGAAAGAAAAAGAAAAAAATTTTTCCTTGTGATGAGAACTTTTAAGATTTACTCTCAACAACTTTTTATATATCGTACAACAGTGTTAACTATAGTTATCATGCTGTACCTTACAGCCCTAGTACTTACTTATCTTGTAACTGGAAGTTTGTACCTTTTTAAAATTTTTTTATTTTGTTTTTAATTGAAGTATAGTTGATGTACAATGTTGTGTTAGTTTCAGGTGTACAGCAAAGTTATTCAGTTATATATATATATTCAGTTTTTATATATATACAAAACTTTTATTTTTCAGGTTATTCTCCCATATAGGTTATTACAAAATATTGAGTATAGTTCCCTGTGCTATACAGTAGGTCCTTGTTTTTTATCTACTTTGTATATAGTAGTGTGTATATGTTACTCCTAAATTCCTGATTTATCCCTCTCTTCTCCCTTTCCCCTTTGGTAACTGTAAGTTTGTTATTCTATATCTGTTTCTGTTTTGTAAATAAGTTCATTTGTATCATTTTTTTAGATTCCACATATAAGTGATATCGTATGATATTTGTCTTTGTCTGACTTACTTCACTTAGTATGATAATCTCTAGATGTATCCAGGTTGCTGAAAATGGCATTATTTCATCCTTTTTGTGGCTAATATTCCATTGTATGTATATATACCACATCTTCTTTAACCTTTCATCTATCGATGGACATTTAGGTTGTAGAAGTTTGTACCTTTTGACAACCTTCCTCCAATTCCTCCTCCCCTGAACTGCACCCCCCCACCCGTAACCGCAAATCTGATCTCATTTTCTATGAGTTTAGTGTTTTGTTTTGTTTTTCAAGATTCTTCATTTAAGTGAGATCATATAGTATTTGTCTTTTTCTGTCTGATTTAGCATAATGCCCTCAAGGTCCATCCATGCTGTTGTAGATGGCAGGGTTCCCTCATTTTTTAATGGCTGAATAATATTCTTTTGTATGTATATACTGCAACTTCTTTATCCATGCACTTATGGACAGACACTTAGGTTTTTTCCATGTCTCAGCTATTGTAAATAATGCTGCTATGAACATGGGGATGCAGATATCTTCCTGAGTTAGTGCTTTTGTTTCCTTTGGATATATTCCCAGAAATGGAATAGCTGGATTGTATTGTAGTTCTATTTTTAATTTTTTGAGGATCCTCCATACTGTTTTCCTTGTGTCTGTACCTGTTTACTATCTCACCAGCAGTGCATAAGGGTTCCCTTTTCTCCACATCCTCACCAGCATTTTTACCACTTATCTTTTGGATGATGGCTACTTTAACAGGCATAAGGTGATATCACATTGTGGTTTTAATTTGCATTTCCCTAATGACTAGTGATGTTGAACATCTTTTCATGTACCTATTGGCCTTTTGTATATCTTTTTTTGGAAAAATGTCTATTCAGATCTTTTGCCCATCTTTTAATTGAATTATTTGGTTTTTTCATTATGGTTTTTTGTTTTGGGGGGATTTTTGGCTATTGGGTTGTATGAGTTCTTCATATATTTTGGATAATAACCCTTTATCAGATATCTGGTTTGCAAATATTTTTTTCCCATTCCATGGTTGCCTTTTTATTTTGTTGATTGTTTCTTTTACTATGAAGAAGCTTTTTAGTTTTATGTCGTCCAACTTGTTTATTTTTGCTTTTGGTGACATATCCAAAAAATCATTGCCAAGACTGATGTCAAGGAACATTTTTCCTATGTTTTCTTCTAGGAGTTTCATGGTTCAGGTCCCATGTTTAAGTCTTCAATTCATTTTCAGTTAATTTTTGTAAGTGGTGTAAGATAGGAGTCTATTTTCATTATTTTACATGTGAATATCCAATTTTACCAACACCATTTATCAAACAGTCTTTTCTCCACTGAGGCACTCTCTTTCAACTACTATAATGGGCAACTACTTTCCCTATTGGAATGATAATTCCTGTCCCTTACTTAAGACTGAGAACACTATTAAGTAACAAAATTAATTTAACTGAAATACCACAACTTAAGAAGAGCAGATATAATAGTTTTAAATGTAGCTATAGTAAATACTGTCATTAAAAATAATAAAGAGCTAGGTAAGTTCCTCTGAAACCACTTTTTTATTTTTTTTAAATTTTTATTGGAGTATAGTTGATTTACTATGTTGTGTTAGTTTCTGCTGTACAGCAAAGTGAATCAGTTATACATAAACATATATCCACTCTTTTTTAGATTCTTTTCCCATATAGGTATTACAGGGTATTGAGTAGAGTTCCCTGTGCTACACAGTAGGTCCTTATTAGTTATCTGTTTTGTATATAGTAGTGTGTATATGTCAATCCCAATCTCTCAGTTTATCGCCCCTCTTTTTCCCCGTGATAACCATAAGTTTGCTTTTTACATCTGTGACTCTATTTCTGTTTTGTAAATAACAAAACATTTGTTATTGGGGGGGATTGTTTCATTTGTACCATTTTTTTAGATTCCACATATAAGCGATATCATATGATATTTGTCTTTCTCTGTCTGACTTATTTCACTCAGTATGACAATCTCTAGTTCCATCCATGTTGCTGCAAATGGCATTATTTTGTCCTTTTTTATGGCTGAGTAATATTCCATTGTATATATGTACCACATCTTTATCCATTCCTCTGTTGACGGACATTTAGGTTGCTTCCATGTCCTGGCTATTGTAAATGGTGCTGCACTGAACACGGGGGTGCATGTATTTTTTCGAATTATGTGAAACCAGTTTAAATTTAGACAAATAGCAGAGAATAACCTTAACAGCAAGTCTGAGCATTCAAGTATGGAGGTGTTTCTCTACATAAGGGAAGATAGAGGATGACTAGTCTTGGAAATTAACGTTATGGTTGAATGCTCCCCCAGAGTGTAATGAGCAGAGAACCAAGAAATACAGGCCTATGCTACATCTGTTACACACACGGCCTGGCACTTGATGAGTGTTCAATGAATGTAAGTCCCTTTCCCTTTTGCATCTTACAAAATATTTCCACACATCTCATTTTGTTTACTCTATATATTGAAAAGAAAATTCCAAGGAATAAACTGTTATCATTCTCATTGTACTGGTACGTAAGAATCTTTACATGTTGAAGCTGAAAATGACTAGACGATTCTGCAGTTTGGTCTCTCTAGCCTGAATGTTCTGGGTTTGCACTCTCCCTGTAGGAAGTGATCATGTGTTCCTCTGGCCATTGAGCTGTGATAAGAAAGATTTTACTGCTTGGAGTCCAAACTGAGCATGGATCCCACATAAATAAAGACCCATGACACTTTTTTTTTGGTTGGTTTTGTATGTTTGTTTGTTTGTTTTTGGCCACACCACACGGCTTGTGGGATCTTAGTTCCCTGACCAGGGATCAAATCCGTGCCCGCTGCAAAGAAATCACAGAGTCCTAACCACTGGACCACCAGGGAATCCCCCCATGACACTTTTTGCCATTGAACTGAGCTGAGGACCCTACTGACTGTTAATCCCTTTATCCCAGGGTTGAGTGGGTGACATTTTGTATTACAAAGGTATACATACCGGTGCTTAATTTGAGAGAGTTTCAAAGAAAGTCTATGGAAAGGCTCAGACATGAGGTGGAGTTTCTAGACCTGACATCGTTGTATTAATATAAGTGAAAAAGAGCTTTGAAGACATGAAGAAAGCAAAAGCATGACACGACCATGTCGCACAAAAGAGATGGGTCTGCCAACAGAGTGAAGAGAAACTGGAAGGAGACAAATTTAACTAGATTTTCAAAGTTCAGATGAAAGGGGATGTTGACCAGGAAGATTATAAATTTTGACTATAACCTATTTAAGAAGCATTTGGTTCTTAAGAAGGGAGAAACTATCTACAAGTAAAACCAACATAATCTTGCCTAAGACATGGTTTTGTGCCTTTACTTCAGGTTCCTTCATTTTGCGAAAAGGAAAGGGTGTTTCAGGAAAGAGAGTGGGGCACGAGAGGATGGCCATGTCCCAGGTCTCAGATGAGTCCCGAGATGGCCACCAGGTGTGGGTTCTTGGCTTCGCGCAAGAAAGAATTCAAGAATGAGCCACAGTAAAGAGAAAGAAGATTCATTCAGGTAGAAACACACTCCACAGACAGAATGTGGGCCATCTCGGAAGGTGAGAAAGGCACCAGGATATGGGGTTGTCAGTTTTTATAGGGGTGGGTAATTTCATAGGCTAATGAGTGGGAGGAGTATTCCAGCTATTTGGGGGAAGGGGTGAGGATTTCCAGGAATTGGGCCACCACCCACTTTTGACCTTTTGTGGTTGGCCTTGGAACTGTCATGGTGCCTGTAACTGTGTCGTTTAGCTTGTTGATGTGTTACAATGAGCATATACTGAGGCTCAAGGTCTACTGGAAGTCGACCCATCTGGGACCTATTTGGTTCTAATCAGTTTATGTCTTGTCCTCAGGCTATGTCATTCTTTCAAAGGTTGTGCCCTTGCCCCCCTTCCTGTCTCAAGGGGCAGAAAGCATAATGACTAAGTAACTCGGGAGAATCGCAGACCTCATATTCTCTAAAGCAAAGTAGGAAGAGTGACCCCCAAAACAGTACAAGTGAATTGTTCTTCCCTTGACTAGTGTTTGACAAGAATCCTAGAAACCAGGAAACTTTCCTTACTGTATTAAATTCAGACCCTTAACAATCAGAATAATTAACCTGAGTATCATGAGATGGTTGAGTAAAGCCCCCTAATCTCCTTTATATAATCACCTATAAAAAACAGAATGGCATTTTGGGTGAGCCAGAATACCTGCAACACAAATTTAAATACACCTGTATTAGATCCAGTACCTAATATTATCGCTAATATCTATATTCTATTTGTTCATTCAATAAATATTTATGAGTTCCCTAGCATATGCCAGACACTGAGGATACAGTATTTACAAGACAGATATGATCCCTGACCCCATGGAACTTGCAGTCCCCTGGGGAAAACAGGCATTAAATCAATAATTGCATTTATTTTTACCTTTATAACTTTGTAAAAAATGAACAAATATTTTTTGAAGTTTTATGCTGGGTGTAGGAGATATAAAGATAGCTGTCTACAAGGAAGTTTATAGAACCCATAAGATCTGAAAATCCTATTTTAGAATATGGCATGGTGAAGGACTGAACATAAAGACCCTGATCCAATAGTTCTATGTCTCGGACTTGTCCTTATGTGTTAACACGAGATCTGGATTTTAAAAAAAGAATTCCCTTGCATTATGGTTTAAGCCTCTTTAAGGCAATGTAACTAGAGGCAAAGGTAAACTGATCATACTGCCCTCAGACAACATCAGAGGAACTATTTCTGAGTCATCAGATAAATACAATAAGAACATATCCCTCTCAAGTCCATCTTTCTAAAAATAGACCAGGACAGTCTCAAAGCTCATATTCCTCCATTGATATGTACTTAGAACTTTTAGATTTCTGATCCCAATTTTGGAACTATATGGTCATTCATTGCAACTATTAGCTGACAATCATCATTTCAAGAAATCCAAATGCCAGAACTGGTAATGGTCCTACTAGGACTGCAATGATGTGAGATATAATATTTTTATGTAATAATTTTAATCATAAATAACCTAAAAATTCACTCTGGGCTCCTCCAATTAAAAGAAAAGTATAAAACTCAAATAATATTTCCTAAAAGATTCCATGGTCTCCCAAATTTGGAAATGTGTATTTAAATAAAATAAAAAATTTTAAACAAATGTTCCATGGAATGCTTTTGTTAAAAATTGGTGGAATCAAGAGAGAAAAGTGATATGTGCATAGTGTGCCAATAAACTGGCTTTCTGAAAACAAATACAAAGGCAAAATTCTGATTTGAAGTCTTTGTTGACTTTTTTAGTATGAGTACTCCCACCATGGCCAACTTCAAGCTACCAACCTGAAATCACAGAACCTACAGTTGGGGAGAGATGTGCACAATCAGCTCTCCAGAGCCTGGGTAAGCCAGCTCCAGCACCCACTGGCTGTTACCTGAGGGAAAAAATAAATATTAATTTATTTTCTGTCAAAGAGGCCAAAGACTCCATCGTTTCTGATGTAGTTCCTAGAAAATCCAATTTGGGGAATTATACTTAATGTTGGTTCTAATACTTTATAAAACTAAAGATTCCTTTTATAAACCTTTTCAATGCTGCACACTTTGATGTGATTTAGGTTTAAACATAGCAACCAATTTTCCCTAATGAGAAATATAGATAAAGATGTGAATGTTTATTAGTAAGACAAAGACATTAAAAAGATTTGTGCTGGGCTTCCCTGGTGGTGCAGTGGTTGAGAGTCCGCCTGCAGATGCAGGGGACACGGGTTCGTGACCCGGTCCGGGAAGATCCCGCATGCCGCGGGGCGGCTGGGCCCGTGAGCCATGGCCGCTGAGCCTGCGCGTCCGGAGCCTGTGCTCCGCAACGGGAGAGGCCACAACAGTGAGAGGCCTGCGTACCGCCAAAAAAAAAAAAAAAAAAAAAAGATTTGTGCTACTTGGCTGTAAAAGCATTTCTATTCCTTTGGTTGAAGTAAATTTATAGCGCTCTCCATGACTGTCCACCAGATGGCAGACATTTCACAGCAAATTTACAAATAAGGCACATCTGCATTTCTGCAAGGCTGAACAATAATTTTTGAAGATGCTAAAGGAAATAACGAGCACATTTGGATAAACAACAATACATGCAGGAGCACATTTGCAACTTGGATTTATTTATACTCTTATTTTTCCCCTTCCAGCCCACACCTCTCTTTGGGGTTCCAGAGGGTATTATCCAACTGATCTTTCCTGATATTTTCATTCACGGAAACCTCTGAACTTGGCTAAAACTGAACTTTTGATCTTTCCCTCGCCTCCAATTCCACTTCTCTTTCAGCCTTTTCTTCCAGCTGCTCATTCCAGAAACCTGGAAATCATCCTTGATAATTTCACTTTTGTTATCTTCCATATCTAATCTGGCATCAAATTCTACTGATTCTTATCGATCTTATCTATCGATCTTATCTATCTATAGCCTCCTAACTCATCTTTTCTTCTATCCTCCACACAACAGAAACAGCATTGTTTTTAAATTAATTTATTTAATTTATTTTCTTTTTGGCCGCGTTGGGTCTTCGTTGCGGTGCACGGGCTTCTCATTGCGGTGGCTTCTCTTCTCTTCTCTTCTCTTCTCATCAAGACAGTATGGTACTGGCACAAAAACAGAAATATACATCAATGTAACAGGATAGAAAGCCCAGAGATAAACACACGCACCTATGGTCAATTAATCTATGACACAGGAGGCAAGGATATACAATGGAGAAAAGACAGTCTCCTCAATAAGTGGTGCTGGGAAAACTGGACAGCTACATGTAAAAGAATAAGATTAGAACACTCCCTAACACCATAGACACAAATAAATTCAAAATGGATTAGAGACCTAAATGTAAGAGCGGACACTATAAAACTCTTAGAGGAAAACATAGGAAGAACACTCTTTGACATAAATCACAGCAAGATCTTTTTTGATCCACCTTCTAGAGTACTGGAAATAAAAACAAAAATAAACAAATGGGACCTAATGAAACTTAAAAGCTTTTGCATAGCAAAGGAAACCATAAACCAGATGAAAAGACAACCCTCAGAATGGGAGAAACTATTTGCAAATGAATCAACAGACAAAGGATTAATTTCCAAAATATATAAACAGCTCATGCAGCTCAATATTAAAGAAACAAACAACCCAATCCAAAAATGGGCAGAAGACCTAAATAGACATTTCTCCAAAGAAGACATACAGATGACCAAGAAGCACATGAAAAGCTGCTCAACAACACTAATTATTAGAGAAATACAAATCAAAACTACAATGAGGTATCACCTCATACCAGTTAGAATGGGCATCATCAGAAAATCTACAAACAACAAATGCTGGAGAGGGTGTGGAGAAAAGGGAACCCTCTTGCACTGTTGGTGGGAATGTAAATTGTTACAGCCACTAAGGAGAACAGTATGGAAGTTCTTTACAAAATTAAAAATAAAATTACCATATGATCCAGCAATCCCACTACTGGGCATATACCCAGAGAAAAGCATAATTCAAAAAGACACATGCACTCCAATGTTCATTTCAGCACTATTTACAATAGCCAGGTCATGGAAGCAGCCTAAATGCCCATCGACAGATGAATGGATAAAGAAGATGTGGTACATATATACAATGGAATATTACTGAGCCATAAAAAGGAATGAAATTGAGTCATTTGTTGAGGTGTGGATGGATCTAGAAACTGTCATACAGAGTGAAGTAAGACAGAAAGAGAAAAACAAATATCGTACATTAACACATGTATGTGGAACCTAGAAAAATGATACAGATGAACCGGTTTGCAGGGCAGAAGTTGAGACACAGATGTAGAGAACAAACGTATGGACACCAAGGGGGGAAAGTGGGGGTTGGGATGGTGGTGTGCTGAACTGGGCGATTGGGATTGACATGTATACACTGATGTGTTTAAAATTGATGACTAATAAGGACCTGCTCTATAAAAAAAAAAAGTGACGCCTACTTCATAGTGTTATTGTGAGCAATGATAGGTTGATCATGTACACATAACCATGCAGATTACAGGGTGAATTCTCCGTAAACGTCAGTGATTAGGACTCTGCACAGTGATCATGAGGCACATAGTATCAACAGGTATTAGTGGACACACAATTGCACAGGATGCTCACAAGCCTGATATTTATAACTCAGAGACTGTCTAGCACTAAAATATGCATAGTACAGATTGGTAAGGGAATAATCATTTACACTGGTAATGAGACGCTTTACTTTAAAAAATGTATAGCCTCAGGAGTTCATTGAAATTGTATTTCTCTGAGTATCATTTAGAGTTTATATATATATGTTGATGAGTCTTTCCAGAGAGGTGTATAAATATTACAAAGCCAGACAAACTTCTTTTGATTTATTCCTTAGGTAAGAATTGTCAGTCCCTACCATGTTCAGCTCTGCCCAGACACAAGTATGTTGCTTTATGAGCTCAGTTCCATCATTACCTACAAGGCCACATAGAGAAAGAGGCTGGGATTAGTCTTGCTGTTCTAAGCTTGATATTCAGGAGACCAAAGGGGAACTCTGGAATACTTGCTCAGACCTCAAGCTGCATTTTCCCTTCTTAACTTTGACCCTGAGTTCAGATCCTAGGAGGCAGCTTCTACCTGGCCTCCTGGTTTTCATGTCAGTTTTTTTTTGAGACTGTAGCTCAGCCCTGGAGCCCAGCCATTGCCTTACGACCTGCCCATACATTTCTCCCCTCTTATCCTGATACCCAAACTATGCCACTGTCTCTCAGATGTTGATGAGATTCTGCTTTAAACCCCTGGACCAACAATAGATCCCTCTGGAACAACTATCACTGGCCCTCTGACAAATATCGCTACAGTCAGGAAGGCAGTAATAATTGCCACATTCGTTCTTTAATGTGGACCCCAGCCTAGATTAACCCTACATTCCCCACATCACTTCAGACCCTGTTATTGGGACTACTGACCAGGCCAGCAAAATCTGGCCAAACTGCTGGGTTATCCTTCCCTTCACTTGCTTATTTCCACCTTCCTTTCCTTCTTTTCCTCCTGGTTCAGAAAGCCTCGTTCATGGCTGACAGGAAGAGAAGATTGGCATGGAATAAGAGAAAAGCAGATATTATAAAGAAGATGAGTGATAAGAATACCTTAGCCCTGGAGTTGCAAATGCTATGAATAGGAAAAGGAAAATAAGTGATTCTGAAAGTCTAGCATGAGGGGGAAATATAATTTCATAGAGGCACTATGGAAATTAAATGGGATTTAGCTATGCTTGAGTCCTGCCTCTTCCACTTACAGGTTAAATGACTTTGTGCAAGCTTAAGTTCTCTGGGTCTCAGTTTCCTCATGTATGAATTGGGGTTATAAAAATGTTTATTTCGGGCTTCCCTGGTGGCGCAGTGGTTGAGAGTCTGCCTGCCGATGCAGGGGACACGGATTCGTGCCCTGGTCCGGGAAGATCCCACATGCCGCGGAGCGGCTGGGCCTGTGAGCCATGGCCGCTGAGCCTGCGCGTCCAGAGCCTGTGCTCCGCAACGGGAAAAAATGTTTATTTCATAGTGTTGTAATGATTAAATGACATAAGCCATGCAAAAATGCTCTGTTTTGGGGTGATAGCTGTACTGCCCATGACCATTCTTAGATTAGAGGTTGAAAAGTAACACCCTGTAGGCTGGACTTGGCTTAAAGATGTTTTGTTTGGCCTTGTATTGGGGGTACTCAAGACAACCCCCAGGAGGATTCACTAGGAGGAATTATAGGACTAAGCATATAGTCATACTCATGGCTATGACTTTTTATCACAAAGGATACACAGCCAAATCAGCAAAGGAAAAATTACATGGGGTGGGCTTCCCTGGTGGCACAGTGGTTAAGAATCCCCCTGCCAATGCAGGGGACACGGGTTCGAGCCCTGGTCTGGGAAGATCCCACATGCCACGGAGCAACTAGGTCCGTGCACCACAACTACTGAGCCTGCGCTCTAGAGCCCGCAAGCCCCAACTACTGAAGCCCGTGTGTCACAACTACTGAAGCCCGTGTGCCTAGAGCCTGTGCTCTGCAACAAGAGAAGCCACCACCATGAGAAGCCCCCGCACCGCAACAAAGAGTAGCCCCTGTAACTAGAGAAAACCCACGTGCAAGTGAAGACACAATGCAGCCAAAAAAGAAAAAAAAATCACATGGGGCAAAGTCCAGCTAAACCAGACACAGCTTTGAAGGGTCCTCTCCCATGGAGTCATACAGGACATGCTCAACTGCCCCAGCAATAAATGATGACAACACACGTGAAATGCTGCCAACCAAAAAGCTCACTGGAGACTCGGTGCTCAAGTTTTTATTGGGGACAGGTCATGTAGGCAGTCTCTGCCAGGCACATACCAAAATTTCAGACTCCCAGAATGAAAGCAGGTGCTTGGCATAAGCCATATTGTTTGTACAAACAGTTTAGCCCAGTGAGTCCTTCTTATCAGTTCTGAGAATGCTGGGAACCAAATTCAAGTTCCCAGATGCCAGCCAAGGGCCAACCGTGTAGGTAGGAGGCCTTTCTAAGGAAAAGCAGTTAGTCCTGCTATGTTAACTCTTTTTTTGCACAAGCCTGCACAGGGTTTGCCCATGTGGTATTCTTTCTTTCTTTCTCTCTCTCTTTCTTTCTCTCTCTCTTTCTCTCTCTCCCTCCCTCCCTCCCTCCCTCCTTCCTCCCTTCCTTCCTTTCTTCCTTCCTTGCCATCCTTCAAAAATTAAGAAATTTTACTTAGGATTTCCAGCTTCTTGTGAAAAGTCAGATATTGTGGTAAGAATAGATCCATATGCCCACATGGCAATAATTGTTACTCCCCTTTAAATAAGGCTTAAATTAACCCCAGTCTTCACCACTGTCAATAGTCTTTCCTACAACTGAGTGCCAATTGCCATTTAATGCCATGCTTTTGTGACTCTGGCTATGGGCTGCTTAAACCAAGAGTGGCCAGTTGACCAGAGTACAAGAAAAAAGAGAGGCATGTGGAATACCACTGAGTCATGATAATGAACAATAATGCAAAAGAGTCAAATTCATGAATTCCTGCTGTTGAGGTCCCCACAAATGTCTCAAATCCAGAACTCCTCTCTGGTAGTTCCTATTACAGCAATTACTTATGGGTATTTTTGAATTGATAGGACAACCTTTTCATTGTTATTTACAATAAGCCCCTTTAATTTAACTTGAATCAGTCTTTGTTCCTATCCACCTACAGATTACTGACTGGAATAGTGATAATATAAAGAAGATATTACAGATGTTTTCAGTTACTACTTTGTAAACTGATGTCATTATTATCATTAGTGCCAAGACTTGTTAGAGTGGACTAACATATATCAACAGGAAGGTAATAGATCCAGTGAATATTCAAGTAGTTCTAGTTATCAATGTATCCACTTATTTACTAACTTAACAAAGGTCTACTGAACACCTACCATGTGACAAGATAATGCTAGATATCAAAATAAAATTTACCATTACATTCTAACACCTAGAAAAGTACCAGGCATGTAGTTTGGATTTAATAAATGTCTCCTGACTTCATAAATAAAGTTCACCTATAAGGAGATCAAGAAACCCAAGAATAGAAATAATGAAAATAATTTTGTTTGGTATAAAAACGGGAAACGGCAAGTGATATTTTTACAGGTGTATGCTGCATGCCACCTAACTAGACAGATGTTCTAGATGGTGCTTTTTAAATTCTAGCTATAAAACTGGTACAGAGGCTAGTTACAGAGGACGAACTGAAACTATTCCAAGGTTCCATTTTACCAAAATCAGAGAATTTGAAAAATTCTTTACTTACCTCCATGATAATTTTATTCCTCAGTAGACTGAGGAAGCAATTAGGGGAACTTATGCTCTAATAAGTTAACTACTTATTACTAATAAGGAAAAACTGGTTAGTGAAGTATGTAAAAGCTACAAGAATATCAAGAAAACGTAGAGTCGTATTAGAGTTGGCCACTGAGAGTTTGAATTTATTAGTATTCTTTTAGTTGTAAGTGACAGGAATCCAACTGAAATTGACCTCAGGCACAGTTGGATGCAGGTTTTCAAATGAAGTCATCAGGAACCAATATTTCTCTTTTGGTATTAATTGCTTTCCTGTGTGCTGACTTCATTCTCAAGACAGGGTCACCTCTCATAGTGGCAAGATGACCTCTAATAGCTCTGAGCTTACGTCCTACAAGGCTAGCAACCTCATTAGAAAGAGAGCATCTCTTCCCAAATAGTTTCCAAAAAGTCAATTTGAGAATCATTAGACAGGCTTGTGTCATGGGCCCATCCCTAAACCAATTATGTGACCTGTATAGGGGCTGGGAATAGGTATATACCAGGAATATACTACGTCTGAAACTGAGGAGGTAAAGTCAGCACAAATAGACTGAAAAGGAACAGTTCCATGAAGGAAAATTAAGGGTCCACTCTAAGAATTGGAGGTTCTGGGGATTCATTCATTCATTCATTCAACAACTATTTACTGAGTGCCTAATATGTGTATGCCTATTTTAGATTCCAGGTATATATTCCAGTGAATAATATACACAAAAATTCTTGCTCTATTGGACCTTGCATTCCAGTTGGGGTGAGGGAGAGAAGCAATAAACAGCTACATTAATAAACTATGTCCTATTTCAGGTGGTTATATGTGCTGTGAAGGAAAATATCAGGGAAGCAGAATAGAGATTGCTGGGAAGAAAGGGTGCTGCAATTTTATGTAGGATTATCAGAGAAGGCCTCATCTGAGCCAAAGCAGATGAGGGAATGAGCTCTGTGAATATCTGCATAGAGAGGGGTATGTGTGGGTTTGTACCTGGCACAGTGAGCCAGGGGAGAGTAGATGATGTCAAAGATTGTAAAACATCTTGTAGGCTATTGACTCTGATTTTACTCCACTGGAGAGCTTGAGCAGGGTAGTGACATGATCTAGCTGACATTTAAAAAGGTTGATCAAAGGGAGAGAGCTGGAGATTAGGTAGGAGATTAGTGCAATAATCCAGATTAGAGGTATTAATGGTTTAGAACAAAATGATAACAGTGGACCTGGTTTAAAGAGGTCAGATGCTGGAAATAGTTTGATGGCAGTGAAGTGGGGGGAGGGAGATGTGAGAGAAAGTATCAAGGATAACTGAGATTTTTGACTAGAGTGATTGGAAGGCTGGAATTACCATTAACTGAAATGCAGAAAACTGTGGGAGCAATAGGTTTGTAGGAGAACAGGAGTTCCACTGTAGACATATTAAATTTGAGATACTTTCATGATTCAAAGTGGAGATGTTGATAGGCAGTTAACGTATGAGTGTGGGATTCAAGTGAGAGTCCCTGGCTGCAGACTTATTAGTATATAGATGGTATTTAACACCATGAGACTGGATGAGACCTCTTAAGGAGAGAGAGTAGGAAGATAAGAGTTCCAAGAATCAGGTGCTACTTCAATGTTTAGATGTCAGGGTAATGATAAGGAATCAGCAAAAGAGACTGAGGCTGAGAAGAAGCAGCCAGTCTAGGTAAGAGGCAATCTAAGAGAATGAGATATCCTGGAAGCAAAGGGAATAAAATGCTTCAAGAAGAAAGAGATCACTCTGTCAAATGAAGGGAGGTCAAGGGAAAATAAGGATTGACCTTTGGATTTAACTACATGGATGCCTTGACATAAGCAGTTTAAATGGTGTAAAGGTGAAAAAACCCTACTGGAGTCTGTTCAAGAGAGAATGAGAAGAAAGGAATTTGGAGACTACAAATATTAAAAACAACAACACAGTTTATTTCTATGTGTTTTGCAATAAGAAGGAGCGGAGGAATGGGGTAGTAGCTAGAAGAAGATATCGAGGTTTTTTTTTTTTTAGGAGAGAAATTTATATGTTGATAGAATGATCCAGTGGGGAGAGGAAACCGATGATGTAGGAGAGTGAAGGCAGAATTGATGGAGCAGTGTTCTTGAGGAGACTTGCAAAAACAACAGATGTCTACTACAAAAACATATGGGAGATTTCAGAAAAACAGATTTCTAAAAACCCAGAGTAAAGATAACTATGATTTTATGACCAACATCATTTAAAATGGACAACAGATTAAGAAGATTGAGAATGCCTGAGGGGTGGAATTCTGATGGAATGGAGAATTCTGGCTTGAATCTAAATTTTGATAAGCACTGGCATTCAGACATGCTTACACGTGTAGTATCAGGGCCCAAGTCCTCCATTACTGTGCACGAGGGGAAAAAGCATCTCCTGGGAAAGAATTCATTCTAAAGGAAGAGAAAGTAGGGCTCTTAAGTTTGGACCCCAAACTGGCCAGATGGGCGGGAAAATCAGTACAGCGTGGTGTCTGTCTCTCTGATTTAGCTTCTAGCCCAGCCTCTATAAAGCCATGTTAGAGTCCTAGGGAGAGGGGAATACAGGAAATGAAAGCTCTGTTTCAATAAATTATGTAAGATACTAGGATCACAAGACAAACCTATTCTGTGGCTCATCTGTTGATGCTAACACACAAAGCAGAAAAGCCTTGATCCTGCTCTGGTGCAGCCTGGCCTCAGTGATTTAAGGACTCTAAAAACTGTCCCGCCCCGCAACTTTAACATTCAGTAAGCCTGCAGTGGAGACCAGCCCTGACGGTTGTGGTAACAACAGAGGCCTCATCACTCTGCAACAGTGGGGACCAGTCTTAAGAGCGGGAGAGATTTTAATTGTTTGTAGCTTTGGAAAACAATACCCCTAGCGTGGATATCACCTGCCACTGTGGCAGTGGTTGGGCACTATCAAGTAACTTCATGGGAAGCAGACGCTTTGGCAGCAGGTATCACCAAAGGGGGCCAGGGTAGGAGAGAATCATGGCAGACACAGGTGGTAACGGACATGACTTGTTTATGAGTGCATGTGTCATACCACCTATGAGCTTCCTAAAGAGAACTGGATGATACTTTGAGAGTAGCTAGAAGTCCCACAATAGAGAGGTAGGGTGAAATCAGAAAAAATACTGTTTATTATTGTTAATATGGTTTCGTTTGATCCAAAGATAGGTGTGCCTAGGGAAACATAGGTTAGAAGAAATTACAATCACATATAAAGCTGATGAGGAAGAAAAAAAAAACCAACGAAACACGTGTGTCTGAAGAGAATGGGCTCTGTTGAGTTATATGCTGATGATAGAAAGAGGTATGCACAACCACCACGCATATGAAGGAAAAGACTCAGGAAGGAGAAAGACCAGAACCAGCTGAAGTGGAGGATAACAAAAACAATTCAGTTAAAAAAACAACAACATGTTTGGAGTAAGAAAATGATGTAATGCTGACAGATGCCAGAGAAAGTATAACTACTTAACTGTTGCTTTACTTCTTCTTCTTCTTTTTTTAATAAAGAAAATGGCCCTCAAAGGGGGAGGTGGAAAACATAACTAAGCAGGAGCTGATTGGATGGTATGACTATGAGAGATCCTCCTCATTATTCCTACTTTTCTATTTTCTGAAAATTTTAGAATGAGTATTACTTTTTTTTTTTTTTTGCAGTACGCGGGCCTCTCAGTGTTGTGGCCTCTCCCGTCGCGGAGCACAGGCTCCGGACGCGCAGGCTCAGCGGCCATGGCTCACGGGCCCAGCCTCTCCGTGGCATGTGGGATCTTCCCGGACTGGGGCACAAACCCGTGTCCCCTGCATCGGGAGGCAGACTCTCAACCACTGCGTCACCAGGGAAGCCCCTTGTAGACTTTTTAATGATGGCCATTCTGACCAGTGTGAGGTGGTACCTCATTGTAGTTTTGATTTGCATTTCTCTAATCATTAGTGATGTTGAGCATCTTTTCATGTGTCTACTGGCCATCTGTATGTCTTCTTTGGAGAAATGTCTATTAAGGTCTTCTGCCCATTTTTCAATTGGGTTGTGCAAAGCCCACACTTTTTATACCACACCATAGTGCTAGAAGACTAGGAAGATGGCCAGATGTTTCACTTTTTTTTTTTTTTTTTTTTTTTTAGTGGAGAAAAGAGTACTCTAGAAATTGTGTTCTGGTGAGTTTCATTTTAAATTTCAGAAAACATTTTAAATAAATTGCTAAAAGAGTGGCTATAAAAGGAAAAGAAAATATTCACTGAGAATACATTCCTGCTTTGATCATATTTTTTTAATATAAAACGTTTCAGATAATATTTATGTATTAAGGTATAAGAGAAATCAAATTATAAAGAAGGGTTCTTATTTTTGCATACTGCTTTACAGTTTGTTGAAGCACCTTTACATGTACTATTTTATCTGAGACCACAACTCTGTCCATTTAGCAAGGCAGTGATTGCGAGCCCCATTTTGCAGATGAAGCTCAGAAAGGTTAAAGGGCTTGTCTCAAGTCATAAAAGTGATCAGTGACAGAGCTAGGGCTTGAAGCCAGGTCTTCTGACTTCCAGTTTGGTGTTCAGGACATAATAACATAGCTAATGCCTACTGCATTCTTAATTTGTGCCAGGAACTGCTCTGAATACATTACCCATATTCACTTATTTGAGTTTCGCAATGACACTGTGAAACATATTCTATTAGTACTACTCCCATTTTATGGATGAGAAAACTGAGGCACAGAGTGATCTAGTCACTTGCTCAAGACCACAGTGTATGGTAGGTGGTAGAGCCAGGAGTTGGCTTTAGAGCCACAGGGCTTAACCACTGCTCAATTTCCTCCTGGGGCATCTGACACTGTCCTATGATATCACTCTGGACCAATAGCAAACCTGCGTGCTGGATGAAAATGCAGTTAGGTACTACATTGTCTGCAGAATAACAATACTAAGAGTAGTGATTAAAGGTTTGTAGTATCCTGAATGGGAGTTCCTCAGAGGAAAGGGATTTGTAGTGAAGCCTTAAATTGTCTGTTCCTTTTTTGCCTATCGTGTTGTATTGCAGGTTACAAATACAGGAAGTCGGTTTACAGGTTGTATTATCTGATTTTTTTTATTTTACCTGTGGTACGTGGGCCTCTCACTGCTGTGGCCTCTCCCGTTGCAGAGCACAGGCTCCAAACGCACAGGCTCAGCGGCCATGGCTCACGGGCCCAGCCTCTCCGTGGCATGTGGGATCTTCCCGGACCGGGGCACGAACCCGTGTCCCCCACATCAGCAGGCAGACTCTCAACCACTGCGCAACCAGGGAAGCCCGTATTATCTGATTTTAGCTAAGTAATCCTCTCAAAATAAGAGGGTTGCCTGAAAGGATCCATACAAAGAAACTGTGTGTGTTGAGCCGTTTATACTAATAGATACATGTGCATATTTTGCATATTCTAATAATGCAAGCACAATCAATTAATAAGATGATGGCAGGGCCACTACTTGTAATCCTTTGTGAGCTGAAGTGAGATAAAGCAATTGATAATCTAAGCAGATCTATCATAGGTAGTCTCGTTGCTCTCTCTAGAAATATAATTAATATTATACAAAATGATAGAAAATCATTAATAATAAAAATAATTTTGGAGTCAAAACAGTTGGTGACCACTGACCTACACATACAAAGTCAAGCTGAACCCTTGGGCAATGAGCTGGATGACTGAGTTCAGTAAATACCAGGAACATTCAAACAGTCACATGTCTGAGGCTTGTTCATATGATCCATACAATTTCTATTGTCCTGTTTGTTTTGCAAGCGTAACACAATGTGTAATTCAGGTATTGTAAGCAACTCCCTAGAAGTTATTTGCAATCATTCTAAGCCAGTGGTTCACAGAGTATGGTCCCAGGACCACCAGCATTGGCATCACCCGGGTACTAGTTAGAAAGGCAAATTTTCAGACCCCACCCCAGATTCACCAAGAGACAAGCTCTGGGTGTGGCAACAATCTATGGTTAAACAAGCTGTCCAGGTGATTTTGTTTATAATTTGAGAACTGTGTATTGTATGTATCTAGAACAGTTAAATTAGAAATAGTTGGAAGGATAGGGAAGCCTTTCTTAACGCTCAAAGCTAATGAGTATTGGACAAAGGCCACTTAAAGTGAATCTATTTAAATCACAGTTTTACAGTCTTGGTGTTCAAAGTAAGGTCCAGAGACTAACCGTACCAGCACTTGTGGGAGCTCGTTAGAAATGCAGAAGCTGGGCCCCCTCCTCCGATCTAACTGAGTCATAACCTGCAGTTTAGCAAGACTTTCAGGTCATTGCTATGCACATTAATATTTCAGCAGCTGTGTTACAGGAAATAGTTTTTTATATGTTTGATTGGGAATTAACTTTTAAAATGTTGATATTTTGGCTTGTCTTTTGGACAAAAGTTGTAGGACAGTATGATACAGCCTTCTTCCCCGCTTTATGTCTGACTTTTGTCGTACTATCATAACTTCTGTAACAAAAATAATTTGAGGGCTTCATTATTTTCCAAAGGCTTCTTTTAGTCTTTGATAATCAAATCATTCTCTTTTGAAGTGCTTATCATCATCCCTGCTTATTTTCTCTCAGTACATGCATATCAGGTCTAATGTCTCCCTTTTCCATGGCTTTTATGTGACCCAGCAGTTTTCCAACATTATGTTCACTGGCTTTATGAAACATACCTTGTTTTAAAACAATTCACAGTCCACTTTCGATTTGATTTCCATTACATTTGTGGATGTTTACATCCAATATTCAGGGAAGAGCTGCCTGACAAGCTCTTTGACAGGATGGGTGGGGATGGAAGCTACTGTAAAGCTGAGGAAGTTTGGGTGAGGATGAACTTTATAAGCAGCCAGGTCATTAGCTGATTATGTCCATATCATGATAACTATTGCTTTCTCCGATAACCTCATAACTGGGATGGTGGGATAATGGAAAACCAGATAACAATGATCTGGATGTTAAGGGTGATTATCTCTGGGCAGTAAAAGTCCAGGTAATTTTTATTTCCTTCTTTGTGCTTATCTGTATTTTCTAAAATTTATGCAATGAATGCATGTTATTTTTGCAACCAGAAAAACTGTTTTTTAAAAAAATTATGTATACTTGCTACTTTGCAATATTTTAACATAAATTTATTTATTTATTTATTTATTTATGGCCGTGTTGAGTCTTCGTTGCTGTGCGTGGGCTTTCTGTAGTTGTGGTGAGCGGGGGCTACTCTTCAATGCAGCGGTGCATGGGCTTCTCATTGTGGTGGCTTCTCTTGTTGCAGAGCAAGGGCTCTAGGTGCATGGGCTTCAGTAGTTGTGGCACAAGGGCTCAGTAGTTGTGGTTCGTGGGCTCTAGAGCACAGGCTCAGTAGTTGTGGCACACGGGCTTAGTTGCTCTGTGGCATGTGGGATCTCCCGGACCAATGATCGAACCCATGTCCCTTGCATTGGTGGGTGGATTCTAAACCACTGTGCCACCAGGGAAGTCCCAGAAAAACTCTTGTTATTTAACATTTTAAACTGAGGTATAATTTACATTCAGTAAAATGCACAGAGATCTTAAGTGTTCAGTTTGAATTGTTCAGTAAAATTGTATACACCCATGTAATCACCACTCCAAACAAGATAGGTAGGAACTATTTCCGTCACCCAAAATGTTCCTTTGTGCCCTTTCAAACCAGAAATTAACCTCATATAGCACTCCTCCTGTAATATACACACTGCCTCTAAGGCCGTCTAACCTCTAGAGTGGTTTCAATGTGCTACTCTGGAACAGCACACTATATCCAGGTTTTAGCAATTACACATTTTTGTTGACCTCAAGCATAGAACTTAAGTATATAGAGGTAGTCAATGCTGCATTCTGCATTTCTTTCCATAAACTCTCCTTTATGTGTTTCTAACTCATACTCTAAGTAGAAAACGAGAAAAAATGTTTTCCTCCCATAATTTCCCCTCCCCCACAGTCATTCCATTTTCTTTTTCTTCCTGCTTTGAAACAGCTACATAACTGCCCTGCCATCAGAAGGTTCCGTTATGATGAAAGCTTTGTCCTTGCCAAGGCAGAATTAGCTAGAGCCTGTTTGCCAGTGTCTAGGAGAGGAAGAGGTGTGGCACACCCCTCTCTCCCATACCAGGCCCCACCAGTGCCCACACCTGCCTCTCAAACATCTCTTTCTTATTGTGCTTGTTTATGGTAACAATAAAAACAGTAAAAGGAATGAGATTAAACGATGCTAAAGTTCAAAACACGCAGAGGACTTTCATACCAGTTACCTCATTTTGTTGGGCTCCCTTGAGATACCCCTTGAGTTCTGTGGGGAAATACCAGTATTCATTAATTAATTCTTTTGTTTATTCCAAAACTCATATCTATATATGTAAGATACTATGTGCCAGGTGAAATACTAGGCACTAAGTAAGAGTGGCAAAAAAGGAATAGTCTCTCACAAAGCTTATTGTCCACTGGGGAAAACAGATGAGTAAATAGTCAGTTATGACTCAGGAGCATATTGAGCAATTTATGTAGAAGCATATTGAGCCCAGGCTAATTATGATACTGCAAAGTTGGAAACAACCTGTCTCAACCATAAGAAGATGTTAAATTACTGTGCAGCTGCTTAATGGAATGTTTTGTGGCCATTAAAAGTTATTTTTTGGAAGATACATTTGAGGATATATATTAACAGGCATGTGTTACTTTTATAATCAGATTTTTAAAACTGTAAGCTAAAAAACACAAGATTGTTACAAGCGTGCTAGGGTACTAGCCAGCAGCTAGGAATGGTAATAATTTACCTACAACTACATCTTAAGTTAAAGTATACTTTCTAAAAAATGTTTAAAATGCTCCCTTATAATTTTTCTTTTAATAGGTTGTCTATAGTTAGCTTTTTTGTTTTAAAACCTAATATTTAAAAAGAGTTTAAAAATATATACCTATTCATGTATACATATTCATATAGCGGTTTATAGGGCTTTCATATATTATTTCACTTCATCTCAAGAATAATCCCGTGAGTTCAGTTATTTCCCCCTTTTTACAGGGGGAAACCAAGGCTCATCGATGTTGAAGAACTTAACCAACATTACCGAGTTAGCAGGCAGCAGAGCCAGAACTCCAATCTAGTTTTTTTTTAAACTCCAAATCCAGAGTTCCCTGCATTTTACATAGGTACCTTACTCATATTATTTACATCCCAGTGGTCCCCAGACATTTCTATTTGAACTACCATAATATAACTACTCATGCTCTTTTTTTTAAATTAATTAATTAATTTTATTTTTGGCTGCATTGGGTCTTAGTTGCGACACACAGGATCTTCGTTGCAGCATGCGGGATCCTCTGCTGTGGCGCGGGCTTCTCTCTAGTTGTGGCATACGGGCTCCAGAGCTGGTGGGCTCTGTAGTTGCGGACCGCAGGCTCTCTAGTTGTGGCCCACGTGCTCAGTAGTTGGGGCGCATGGGCTTAGTTGTCCCACAGCATGTGAGATCTTAGTTCCCTGACCAGGGATCGAATCTGTGTCCCCTGCATTAGAAGGCAGATTATTAACCACTGGACTACCAGGGAAATCCTAGTAGGATTTATTTTCATTGTTGCTTTTAAGAACTAATTATTGAAATAATTTCAAATACTTAAGTGCACAATGTAGAACCAACATATCAGTGATTCTACCTCATCTTTTCTTTCTTTATTTTTTAAAGTATTTTCTTGATTATAATAGTAAAAACTATTTGTGTAGAACTTTTAAAAATGAGTATTATTCTGTCATACCAGTTTTTAAAACCTTTTCCCCCTTAATGTGATGGGTCTGCCATATAGTTTTTTCAAATTAAATGTTTAAATTTTTATCAAAATAATACATGCATGCAGATTGAAATAGTCCAATAGTATGATTAAGCCTATATGAAAAAGGGCAGTCCCTCGTCTATTCCCCCCAGTCCTGATTACCATTTCCCAACAGATAACTTCTTTTATCTAGTATATCCCTTGATAATCTGAAATAACACGTGAATAATATTTTTTTCCTTCTTTCTTTCCTTCCTTCCTTCTTCCCTCCCTCCCTTCTCCCTCTTTCTCTCTCTCTTTTTCTTTCCCTCTCCCTTTCTTTCTTTCTCTTCCTTCCTTCCTTCCTTCCTTTCTTTCTTTCTTTCTCTCTCTCTCTTTCTCTCTCTTCCTTCCTTCCTTTTTCTTTCTTTCCTTCCTCCATCCCTCTTTCTCTCTCTTTCCCTCCCTTCCTCTCTTCCTTCCTTCCTTCCTTTCCCTTTCTTTCTTTCTTCCTTTCTTTCTTTTATCTTTCTTCCTTTCTTTTTTCTTTCTTTCTTTCTTCTTTCTGTCTTTCTTCTCTTTCCTGGTGATCTAAGTTACACATGTTATCATCCCTCTTCAGCCTTGAGAACCTCCTTTAGTATCTCTTTAGTATTTCATTTAGTCCTTAAAACAACTCTAAATGGTAAGAACCAATTATATCCCCATTTCAGAGATGGAAAAATTGAGGCACAAAGATTTACTCAAGTTCAATTAGCTAGTATATAGTAGAGTTGGGTATTAACAGAGTCTGGAGATCTTAAAGAGTATGTTATGCTGCAGGTGAAAATGTTAAATAACAGATGAAGAAAGTAATTTTCTAGAGTCAGCTAGTAGATAAGGGGGTCAGAGTAAAACTTTGATCCCAAGTTGTTTTTTTTTTAACTCCATGTCTAAAATGTTCTTCAGATTACTACACAAGATGGCTGTCAGCCCTGAAGTTCATAGTAGACCAGTTAGACACCTCAGGAGCATCTGCTAGGGATCCTGCTCTGCTGACATGGCCGTGATCAATGCATTTGTATGTAAATCTTCAATTCCGTCTGCAACTGTTTTCTTAGAATAGATTTTTAGAAGCTATATTATTGGATTAAAAAGATATGAAGAAATAACATTTTTAAGGATTTTATACAATTTCCTGAACAATTTGTCAGAAAGATTGTTTCAATTTAAACTCACCCATGGAATAGGAACCACACCACTGAAACCACTGATGTGCTCTCTCTCTCTCTCTTGTTTTTAATTCACAGGTGGAAAATCGAAGTTTACCTTTTACAAATTTTGCAAAAATTATATAGAACACTTATTTGGCACTTATCATTCATTAGTACTTCTTGTTTTAAAAATATCTTTCATAGTTTTTATAAGTAAGAAATTAAAAATAAACCAGAACAAATACTAAAATGTTTCTCTGGCTCACAGAAAAGGCTTTCTTCTGAATTGTGTTTATCTAAAGACTTCTAAGGCTTTGCAAACTGAAGTCAAGATAATGCAGTAAAATATAAAAGCATGAAAATCCTCCAATTCAGCCAACTTAAGATTTCCCCTTTTTCTTCTAGCAGATTCCAATGTTTATAGTCTATATTTCTTTTAAAGTATAAATTCCCATGAAATGTTTCTTACTACAATAATTACTACCAAGTATCCTGTAAAATTTCTGGACTTCTGACTGCTAATAGTTTATTAGGTAAAACCCAGTGTTTATTGGTAAAAAAAATTCTTTGGCAAAGCAGCCACGGGTGGCTTAAACAAAAGGGAGCAAGTATTTGACTTGAACGAATAAAAGTTACCTGAGTAACTTCTGGCAGTTCCATAAATGGTTATTTTTGAATTGTTAAGACCTGACCAGAAGGTCAAGAAACAGCTGGAGGCACTAAAAGGATTTTTCCAGAAGGAGGGTCCTTAAGGAGAATATTGTCCATGGGTGAATGCCACTTTTCCAAACAGTGAGCAATCTGAGTCTGATTAGTAGGATCCAGATTTTCCCCCAGTGACTTGACCTAGTGGTCTCCCACCTCTTAAGAGATCCTGGAGATGTGTATTGTAGGGTGTGTCTTAGGCATCACCGAGACAAAGCCCCCTTCAGCTCGTCACCCTGGTGACTTCAGCCAGACTCATAAATGCAGCAGGTGTGGCTGCATTTATGAAACTGACCCCCAGAAAAGACTTTTCTTCTTGCTAAAAATAACTTTTCTTGCACTAATCAGCGCATGGAGGATGCTTAGTAAATATAAACAGCGTATTCTTTTTTTTTTAAATAGATTTTTATTGGAGTATAATTGCTTCAGAATACTGTGTTAGTTTCTGTTGCACAACAAAGCGAATCAGCCATGTGCATACACATGTCCCCATATCCCCTCCCTCTTGTGTCTCCCTCCCACCCTCCTTATCCCACCCCTCTAGGTCATCGCAAAGCACCGAGCCGATCTCCCTGTGCTATGCGGCTGCTTCCCACCAGCCAACTATTTTACATTCAGTATTGTGTATATGTCGATGCTACTCTCGCTTTGCCCTCCCACCCCATGTCATCAAGTCCATTCTATGTCTACCTCTTTATTCCTGCCCTGCAACTAGGTTCATCAGTACCATTTTTTTTTTTAGATTCCTTATATATGCGTTAGCATACGGTATTTGTTTTTCTCTTTCTGACTGACTTCACTCTGTATGACAGACTCTAGGTCCATCCACCTCACTACAAATAACTCAATTTCATTCCTTTTTATGGCCGAGTACTATTCCATTGTATATATGTGCCACGTCTTCTTTATCCACTCATCTGTCGATGGACACTTAGGTTGGTTCCATGTCGTGGCTATTGTAAACAGCATATTCTGAAAGGATTTCAAGACACAGAGAGTATCAAGAAAAGTAGCTTGGACTACATTTTTTAAATAGGTGGATAGAGGGCTTCAATGCATTGCTATTAACCAAGTATTTCAGCAGTATTTGCCAGTGGCCTGCCTGGGTTATTGAGAAAGTTCCCTGATAATTGAAAACAGAGGGTTAAGAACTTGAGCTCTGGAATCTGACAGACATGGATTGAATTCCAGTTCCACCATGTACCAGCAGCAGGCTCTTCAGTAAATTGCTCAGTCACTTTGTTTATTTTGTTCATTCATATAAAATGGGGCCTATAGGTATGAATACCTCACAGAGTCTTTGTTAAGATCAAATGAGAGAAAGTATGTAAATGTTTAACATACTGCCTGGCAAGTAGTGGGCTCAGTAAGTGTTTGGTGCAATTATCTCAGCCAAATCTAAGTCATTATGTCTGTCAGTCTACATCCATTTATGAAGATTGCTATATGATTACTCAAAACTATAGTCTTCTTAAAAATTGAAGTATAGTTGATTTACAATATTGTGTTGGTTTCAGTTGGACAGCAAAGTGATTCAGTTTTATATATATTATGTATTTTCAGATTTTATTGTATTGTCCATTATAGGTTATTACAAGATATTGAATATAGTTCCCCATGCTATACAGTGAATCCTTGTTGCTTATCTATTTCATATATAGTAGTGTGTATCTGTTAACCCCATACTCCTAATTTATCCCTCCCCTACCCCACTTTCCCTGTTACTCAACCATAAAAAAGAATGAAATAATGCCATTTGCAGTGACATGGATGGACCTAGAGAATATCATACTAAGTGAAGTAAGTCAGACAGAGAAAGACAAATATTATATGATATCACTTATATGTAGAATCAGAAAAATAATACAAATGAATCTATTTAAGAAACAGAAACAGACTCACAGACATAGAAAACTATGGTCTTTTAAATACCAAGAGAGACATGGGAGTGACTCAGATGACTTCCTGAGAGAAATGACAGAAATAAATATTTTTTGCTTGTCTCTTTGAAAATAAAAAGTCATAAATCTCAGCTTGTGAATCACCACCCCGGAGTCCAAAGTGGTGGACACTCCAAGCTGTAGGACAGAGAAACCCAGCTTAGCAAGAATCAAAGAGGCAGTTTACAAAGCTCCCCTCAGAGTGGGTGGTTCTTGTTTCTTCCCCGGATTACATTGTCACTGACCAACCATGAAGAAAAAGTCCTCAGAGTTAAAAAATGTAATATAATAGTATTAATGATTTAAAAAAGCAGGCAACATTGGCAGAACAAGTTGGTTTGGGTCAAACTGACAGGGATGGATTCCCCAAAAGTCTTGTTCTTTCATTTCATTATTTGGAAATTTTTACATTTTCGCATTCTTTTTTAGTCTTCCTTGCTGTGCCCCTCAGATGGAGGTGAAGGAGCAAGGAATATATGGCAGGAGGGCAAAAGGGGAGAAATCTACCAATGAAATGGAAAGGTCCTTTGGAATGATTCTTGTTTATTTTACAGAGGGACTTAGGTAAAGCTGACATATATGTTCCTGATCTCCCTCAAAAGACCGAGTCAGATAGGAAGAGTCCTGCCTATCTGTGATTTTTTTGCTTTGGCTCCAGGTCATTTGTTTTTGACTCATTCAACAGCCCTGACAGAATGAAGGAATAAGAGTGAAGACGTGAGAAACTCTCTCTTCCCTGCTTAGATATGAGCATGTGGAGTAAATGTAGGTTAGGATGACAGTCAGAGAACTTCAACATTTATGGGCTGTGCAGTGATGCACAGAACTGCAGGCCTGGTTTGAATTTACATGCACAAACAACCCTAGGTTTACTAAGGCAGTTCCATTTTTTACCTTGAACAATTGTTACCGAATGAAATTTGGGTCTGCTCGCCTGCTGTGCGGCAAAACCAATTTACTGACACCTAGTTGTGGTGAAGAAAAGTATGGTGTTTATTGAGGGCACCAAGCAACGTGTATGGGTGGTTCATTCTCAAAAGACCCCAACTCCCCAATGGCTTTCAGGCAAGGAATTTAAAGACAGTGTTAGGAGAAAGGGTCATAGGATGCATGATGAGCTTGTGCGTGGACCTTCTTCTGATTGGTTGGTGGTGGGGTCATACGGTGATGTTTTGAGAATCTCCACCTCCAACCATTCTGGAGTCTACATGCTTGTGGTCAGCTTGTAGTCACCATCCTCTACCAGGTGAGGGGAGAGGAGGTTCTTAGTTTCTGTAGAACAACTCAAAGATATGTATCAGATTGTCATCTATATCCCTTTAGGAGGAACTAGGCGTCCTGTGACTCTTGTTTTGATCATTAACTGCTTGAGCCTGCTCTTTGGAACTCAGGGAAGACCTAGGATACTAGAGCCCTTTTTCTTTTCTACAAGTAAGAGATAGAGGGCCCAGAGGGACTTTTGTACCCAAGAAGTTCCCACAGGTTCCTGCTCGGTTTCAATCCCTCCCTTTTTTTTTTTGATACTCCTCTATCTTGAGGGGGAACAGGTACAGGACAGGAAAGGGAATAAAAGTTTTGGATAGAGAGGTTAATCATAAAATTGGCAGAGGAACTAGTTTTTAGGGAGACAGTTTCACGGTAACTGTGTTGGGGAGAGAAATCTTAAATATGCATAAAACAAATCGCAAGTACCATGTTGGGGTGCAGTGTAGCCTAGTGGTTACCAGCATGGACCCTAGAGTCAGACTTCCAGGGTTCAAATCCAGTTACTGGTTGTATAGCTTTTGGCAAACTATTCAACATCTTAGTGCCTCTGTTTTCTCATCTGTAAAATGGGGATGATAAGATTATTTACCTCTTAGAATTGTTGTGAAGATGGAATGAATTAATACATGTAAAGCACTTAGAATAGATTAGATCTTTGATAATCTGACATATGTGCTTGGCATATATTATTTCTGAAATCTTCATAACAACCCTCTAAGCAGGTATTATGAACTCCATTTTACAGATGGAAACTACTAACCTTTGGGGTCTGAAAGACCTTGATTTGAATTCTACCTCTGAGATGTTTGGCCTGGTCGAGATATTTAAAAATAACTGAGTTGATAGTCAGGGGATAATGCCTACCTCCCAGTATTCTGCTGTAATTGCATGAGTTGACTAACATAAAGCACTTTGCACCATGCCTGGCAAATGTTAGCAAGCCTGCTGCATTGCCCATCTCTAGAAAATATTGTTTCTATTATATTTTATGTAAATAGGATCCCAATTTCATTTCCAATACAGAAATCCTTACTTAATCATATTCAACCTCGTTTGTATAGTTTTTAGTGAAAAAAAAACTCATTACTTCACTAAGCGGCCTATTATTTTTTGAGGACTTTTAATTGTTAGGAGGTTCTTTATTGTGCTGAACTGAAATCTGTCTCTATAGATTTCATGAACCCACTTAGCCTAGTTCTGCTCTTTTGGGTGGCACAGAATGAGTCTAGTATTGGATCTTCACAGTCCTTACATGGGTGGGGAGGGGAAGGCATGGGCCAAGGATATCTCTGCATAGATTTCAGGGCTCTGTGAATTTAGGTGGGAAAAAAAATGACATCTTTATTTTCACTTATCTGTAACCAAATTTAGATTTCCTTCAATTATGGCAACAAACCTCAGTAGTTCTTAACAGTCTCCATGACTTTGTCGACAACAGAAATCACACATATCTTCATATGACATTCTAGTTGTTCCAGAAATCTTGAAATGTCATTGACAGCATAACTTTGCAATTTCAGAGGTTATTAAGCCTGTTGCTACTTCTTGTTCTTTATTGTGCTAATAAAAAAAACATACACATTGCTGTATCGCAAACTTGTTTTATTTATTTATTTGCTTTTTTTTGTTTTTTTTTTTGTTTGTTTTTGCGGTATGCGGGCCTCTCACTATTGTGGCCTCTCCCGTTGTGGAGCACAGGCTCCGGACGCAGGCCCAGCAGCTATGGCTCACAGGCCCAGCCTCTCCGCGGCATGTGGGATCCTCCCGGACCGGGGCATGAACCCATGTCCCCTGCATCGGCAGGCGGACCCTCAACCACTGCGCCACGAGGGAAGCCCTGTTTGTTTGTTTTTTGGCCATGCCACACAGCATGCGGATCTTCATTCCCCGAACCCGTGCCCCCTGCAGTGGAAGTATGGAGTCTTAACCACTGGACTGCCAGGGAAGCCCCACAAACTTGTTTTAAAAAATATTTTGCTGATTGTATTTCGATATAATTGGTTTCCTTGTAATCCTATGTGTTATAGTTTGTGCATTTAAAAGTATTATTCTGGGCTTCCCTGGTGGCGCAGTGGTTGAGAGTCCACCTGCCGATGCAGGGGACACGGGTTCGTACCCCGATCCCGGAAGATCCCACATGCCGCGGAGCGGCTGGGCCCACGAGCCGTGGCCGCGGAGCCTGTGTGTCCGGAGCCTGTGCTCCGCAACGGGAGAGGCCACAGCAGTGAGAGGCCCGCGTACAGCAAAAAAAAAAAAAAAAAAAAAGTATTATTCTAAGAAAGCATTCATAAGCTTCACTGGACCACCAAAGAGCATAAAATGTTTAGAAACTCTGGTCTAATTGCTTGTTGATGAGTTGGGTCTTCAAATATTAAAACAACAGCTCTGTTTCCCCAAGCTTCCTCTTTTCCAGACTCAACATTCCTAGTACCCTATTTCAGGACAAGTCCTCAGGAAGCTGCAGCCTGGGAGGGGCCAGCACGGGAAATGAGATCCGCCCACTGGAGAGATGGAGCCTGCGACACAGGAGCAGAACCAGCTGCGTGTGCAGGTACCAGTACTAGTCGATGCAGAGCACAGGCAGCAGAGACAAGGCCAACGGAAAATGGCTGGTATTCCAAGAAAGCGCTGCATACGTCTGGGTGCGTTGTGGAGGGTGAAGGTCGTAGTAACACAGAACAGCAGAGGACACTGCTCAGAGGGGACTGGAAAAAACATTCATCAGGCATCACGCTGGACAATTTACAGACATTACTGGATTTAGTTTCATAGCAAACCAGTATGGTCGATATTAACATGACTTGGGAGAGTCAGCTGGTGAGCATGTTCTGGGGTATGGTGGGAGGATTTCAGCTGTTCGGGGGTGGGAGTGGGGTTGGCAAGAGGCAAGCAAGACCTTAGTTCTAAAGTGACTTGGCGGAATTAGGCAAGGTGCCAAGAAGCACTCAGGCACAGCAAACAAAACAGAAACCACTGATCAGAACTGGTACTCAAAATGGCACCTGGGGGCTTCCCTGGTGGCGCAGTGGCTGAGAGTCCGCCTGCCGATGCAGGGGACACGGGTTCGTGCCCCGGTCCAGGAAGATCCCACATGCCGCAGAACGGCTGGGCCCGTGAGCCATGGCCGCTGAACCTGTGCTCCGCAATGGGAGAGGCCACAACAGTGAGAGGCCCGCGTACCGCAAAAAAAAAAAAAAAAAAAAAAAGGCACCTGGGTTTCTAGAACAAAGAGAAATGTACACTGCCTTTGCTCATGCTCTTCCTTCTGGCTGATTCCTCTATGACACCCGAACTCCAGGCTTTTCTGCCTTTAGATAAACCAAATCCCTGTCAACTGATCATCTGTCTTCAGGGACCTCATTCAACGTATTTTTGCCGTATTTTTGCCCTTTCTTGCCATTCACTTATTTTCCCCTCTCAACCTGGAGTAACTTAATAAAGAATCAAAGCGTTCTTCAACTGAGATTGCCAGTTTACCTTCAAGATCACAATTAAATGACTAGTGAGAGTGCCAATGAGTGTGTTTCTAAATCAGCCATTATTCATTTCAAGAAAAATGCCATACTGGTATTTTAAATAGTCAGTGAAGTTTTTTAAAAGGATGAATGTTTTCATCAGGTACTTTTCCCTCAAGTATTTTGAAACCTACCTGTGCAAGCTACTGTTTAAAAAACATAATATTAATTATCCTTTATGCAAAAGATTTATTGGATGAACATCAGTGAGTCTGAAAGGGTATATAAAAGATAGGTTTCATCCTATTATTGGTGTTTGGATGCACCATAATAATGACAGAATTCATTTCAATTCAAGAAGCATTTACTGAGCAAATGCTATTAACAGAAGGTACTCACTCTGGGAGATCAATCAGATATGTGCTCTGCCTTTGAAATGCTTTTCATTTAATGGCAGAGACAAACATAATAAAGAAATGCTTACGGAGGTTTAGAGTTAAATAACAATGCCTTCTTTCTAGCTAGAAATAAGTTTTGGAGGATAGGCATTGTTTTTTCTTTCCTTCACCCCCCCCCCCCCACTTCCTTCCTCCTTCCTTTTCTTAACTTTTTTTTTTTTTTGGCCGCACTGGTATGGCTTGTGGGATCTTAGTTCCTCGGGGCAGGGATTGAACGCAGGCCACGGCAGTGAAAGTGCCGAGTCCTACCCACTGGGCCGCCAGGGAATTCCCATCCTTCCTTTTATTAACTTTTAAAACCACTCATGGCATCTAATATACCCACTTCCTATAAGAGATTTCTAATAAATTTCAGGTGGATATGTCGAACTCAAGTATTTTCATTAAACGTTTCAAAATGGTAGGCCTTGATTATTAGACACCCTATGGTGTGTGTCTACATGAATGCTGTGAGAGTAATTCTTTTTGCAAATTACTAATTGATTTGTTTATTCAAACTAAAAGGTTTTCCTTTGCACAATCTCTTAGATTTTACCTTTAGAGACAGTGTGAGTGTTCCAAGTCAGGTTGGTTCTCTGAGCCTTAGTTTGTTTGTAAATGATATTGCTGGGCTAAATGATGTCTAGGATCTCAACACTGAGACCAACTCTAACATTTCTGTACTTCACTGGCACTTATCAAGAGAGACCCACTTTATTTATATAGCCAGTCACTCAGGTTCAAAATGGTCATTCAGTTCTATAATGGAAGCAACATCCATGTGAGGAAAATGTCAAGATGTTTTAGGTAGAACCTTATTATAACATGGCTTAGTGTTAGGGAACGTATGTGCGTATGTATGTGTCATTGGTTGAACCAAAGTCTGAAAAATGCTCACATAAAATAAACGCCCTCTATAAGTTTGTTAGCTGATTATGCAGGTAAGTGTCTTTTTACATAGTACCAAAAAGACTTTTCTTGAATTAAAAGTAATTCTCTGGCCTATATTAGCATATGAACTTTCAACCACATAAACAAAAATTTTTCATGTATATTTTTCCACATGAGAGATGAAAAGAGATCTTTAATACTGACTCAGCCATAGCTTTCATCTTCATAATATTTTATAATACATTCTTCAAATGTAAATTACAAATAGTTTGAAAACTGACGGTTCTTTCTTAAAAAGTAATTTCTTTGAATTAAAATGTGTATTTTGGAATAAAATGGAATATATACTGCACATTAAAGATATTCTTCTTGAGGTTTGCAGAGCTTTACAAGTGTGAAATAATGTGCAAGAGCATTAACTCTTATTTATGACAATCCTATAAGGAAAGGTAAGAAAAAGTCTTCAGGATACTTTCTTTTAAAAAAAATAAAGTTCTTTGATCATTGATATTGAGAGTTTCAATTAAGTGCCATATATTTTGGTCACACCTTAACCTTTCTTGTAATGCGAGTAAATCCTAGAGGCACACATAGGCAAAGGCAATGAACGTAGCCTGGTTGAGATGTGCAATAGTGATGAGGGAGCAATAAGACATGAAGCCAGTTGGGGAGGAAATACTCAGGCAACTGCAGCCTTCCTTGCTCCCACCTGAAGTTCACCTAAGACCTTTCGACCTCTTATCCAAGACAATCCTGATCCCTATGACAACACACCTCCAACCACCAGGTGCTTAAGGGCTAACTCCTATACCTCTTAAAAAGGGGTGTTTGAAGCTGCAAAATACATAAGTGGAATGATGACAAGAGAGTGTAATCTACTGAGGTCGGAACATGCCCTAGGCATTATAAAAACTTAACAAGCTATAATCTCCAGCAGAACAATTCTTTAAGTCTTGCACACTTTTGTACCATTTTGCCCCTTGTTGTTTACCCAGGCACCCAGCAGAGGAAAGAACAACAAAAAAATTGAACTTTTGTTCAAATAATACTAATAATCATCATTAGGAGAAATAGTAGCTCTAAAATATCAGCGTGATGTTAGATATTCCAAAGTACTTGCAAATGCAGCATGAATATCAAACTTTCTCAAAATTTGGAGTCCTAGTGATAACTACATTTATTGTCAATTGAAACAGATAAAAAATAGCACCAGAAATCTCCCCTTTGTAGGTCAGTGTTCACTGCTGAGTGTGCTGTAATTATGTACACTAAATGAGCTACAGCTTGAGCTAATAATACCATACTGAGTACTAGTAAGCTGTAATTATACAACAACATAATGTATGCTTGGCAAGATTTTCAGTATTCGGGAATCTACTGTCAAATAGCATCTGGCAGAGTTAAAAGTCCAACTTGGGGGTTAGAAGAATTGGTTCAGACTGAACTAATTTGTGGCATTGTGGCCCAAGCAGAATAAGTCATATGCCTATTAGACAAATCCAATGATAATGAATACATCTAGAAATAGTGCAAAGTCATATAATCACATGACTTTAAAACACAAAGCATTTCCAAGATTGAACACCTGCTACGTACCTCTGCACTGTACCGGGTGCAGGAGATTTAAAACAAAACAAAACAGAACAGGAGAGGAAGAAAGAATTCCTGACAGCTAATTGCTCATAATTATGACATAGGGTGAATTCGTGTTTTCATAGAGATATGTACAAAGTATAATGAATTAACAATGTTATTGACAGCTCTGCTGTCTTTAATGATGACCTACATTAAATCACTACTCTATTGCTTTGTTTGAAAATGTTTCCCTTAAATCTCATGTTCTTCTTATATTTTTTAATAGAATTACACAGGAGAGCCTTCATAAAGATGTTTTTGTTATGATTTTCTCCCTCCTTGCTAAGCCATCATATTTTACTTTGAGTCCTGCCTACTTTACTAAGGGCAGCTAAGATTATCCCACTGTTACAAATTTGTCCTTCCATCTGTCCCACGTAATAGATACAGAGAAATCTGTTCTCTTTAATACAGTTAATGTAGTGTTTCTTCTGTATACCTTACCTCTGAGATCCATTTAGCTTACAAAAAGCTTTATGTAGAAATCTATTTGATGGTATTTAAAGTACATGTGCTTATATGTAATAAAAGTATTTTATTTTATTCTGGTAGAAATTACTCATTGGCCAAGTGATTCCTTGGGCTTTTTAGGTGGTAAAGAAATTTTCAGTCCAATTGATTTGTTCATTTTCAGGAACTTGTTTTAAAGACATTTAGACTTCTTGTGACTATTTTGGGAAATTTTCAGCTTCTACAGTTGTATGTTTGCGTGGAAACCTTGTCCAAGTTTATTATGACGAAGCATAATTTTATTTTGTACATGTTGTTCAATTCAGGGAAAGGTGTGTATGTTTTGATGCAGCTAATCTCTTGAAGCTCTTATTAAGCAATAAACTTGGATCATCAGGCAAAAATGATCACTTTGACTTAGCCACTTTTGATAGGTCATCACTTAGGAAACTATTCAAGAGATTTTTTCCTCTTCTAATTCATGTGAATAAATTTTCTTCTCATTGTGAGTACTGGTGAGAATGTTCAGAGGTTATTAAGTATGACTACTCAAAGAAAGCCATAGATTACTGCACTGCTTGCTGAGATAAAGCCATACAAGTGGTTGTACCCTTTTGTAACATAATACATTCTTGAAATTCATAATTATATGACGAAAAAGGACCAAGCATATGAATTAGGAAGTTAACAGTAATTATAGGTATTTATTAGGCAGAATTGAATAAGCTGATCGTTGAAATGCAAAGCAGATTTACCTGTGCCATTAAACTAGACCAGCTAATTACTGTAGTGTGATCCACAAGTGTTCTCTTCACTGTTTCTCTTGCTATTGATAAGTCACGGGATTATTGGTTTCTCCCTATCTACTTCAGAGGAAGCACACAATTTGTTTTTCTTTTTTATCCTTTTCCTTCCTTTCTTCCTTCCTCCCTTCTGCCTTTCCTGCTCTCCTTCCTCCTCTCTTTCTTTCTATTCAGATAAGATAATCCCAACTGAATCAACAGAAAGGCTTAGAGCTAATAAGAGAATTCATTAAGAATGCCAGATAAAACAAGATCTGCTCACAATAATCAGTAGTATTCCTCTGCATCAGCAATAGTCAACTAAAAATAGAACAGATTCTGTGATGTCATTCTAATAGCATTCAAAACTATAAACTGAATTTAACCAAATAAACAATGTACAAGATCTCTATGCAGAAAAGTTTTAAGGGTACAAAAGCCTAAATAAATGGAGTGTTATACCACACTCATGAAATGGAAGGCAACAGTGTAAAGATGTCAGTTCTCTAAAATTAATCAATAAATTCAATCCCAATGAAAATTCCAGTAGAACTTTAAAAAAATGAATTAAACATATTTATTCTAACATGTGTAAGATGACTAAATGTATTATGAATAATTAAAGCAATTTTGAAAAAGGGTAGTGAAAGGGGGGACCTCACTGCCAGGTATCAGACAACTGATACATGCATGTAGAGAAAGAATTCATAAATTATTTAATAGATTAGGGAAATATGTTATGGAGAAAAGTAATGCTGGATTCTTAGCCTATACCAGTGTTTCTCAACCAGTTTTTTCATTACTATCCTTTAAAGAAAATTTTTTAGGTGTAATTTTTTCCTAATTTTCCTCTTTTCCCAATAAAATTTTAATACCCTGGATATAGAATATATCTCTTTATGGCCCTTGAAGGGCTATAAACAATTGTACTATCCAAGGTTTTTTTACCACCCAAGAACCAATTTCACTTTCTTAGGAGTGCCATGACCCCCACTGAGAATGCATGTTTATACCATATACAAGGGTGAAATCCAGTTGGATTAAAGTGTTAAATGGAAAAAGCAAATCTAAAAAGACTAATGGAAAAGGAGAAAGAAACATGTAGATTATTCTTCTAGCTTTGGGGTGTGGAAGAACTTCTTAAACCAACACTCAGAAACACAAACTCTAAGATTAAAAAAGAAATGGTTGGAAAATACATTAAAATTAAGAACTCTTTTTTAAAAGATATAACAGGCAAAGTTCATATACAGATAAAAAATTGGAAAATGATGTTTGAAACAACCAGAGGAATGGCCAAGATGGCAGAGTAGGAAGACCCGAGCTCACCTCCTCCCATGGTCAAACCAAAACTACAGCTCTTTACAGAGCAACTATTGATTACAATTGCAGAGGTTCTCCCCAAGGAGTGAGGGGTCTGAGTCCCACATTGGGCTCCCCATTCTTCAGGGTCCTGCAACAGGAAGATGGGCCCCCAGAACATTTGGATTTGAAGGCCAGTGGGGCTTACTTTCAGGAGAACCTGAGGGCTATCAGCTAGGACTTCCACTTCCACTGTGGCTAGGACTTCCACCACAATCAGATAAAGAAAAGAAATAAAAGGAATTCACATTGGAAAGGAAGAAGTAAAACTGTCACTGTTTGCAGACGACATAATACTACATATAGAAAATCCTAAAGAAACCACCAAAAACCTACTAGAACTCATCAATGAACTTGGTAAAGTTGCAGAATACAAAATTAGTATACAGAAATCCAATGCATTTCTATACATCAACAGTTAACTATCAGAAAAAGAAATTAAGGAAATAATCCCATGTATAATTACATCAAAAAGAAAAAAAATACCTAGAACTAAATCTGAGGAGGTAAAGACTGATACTCAGGAAACTACAAGATACTGATGAAAGAAGTTGAAAAGGCACAAACAGATGGAAAGATATAATGTGCTCATGGATTGGAAGAATTAATATTGTTAAAATGACCATACTACCCAAGGCAATCTACAGATTCAATGCAATCCCTATTAAATATCAATGGCATTTTTTCAAATGAATTTATTTATTTATTTTTGGCTGCATTGGGTCATTTTTGCTATAAGCGGGCTTTCTCTAGTTGCGGTGAGCAGGGGCTACTCTTCATTGCGGTGTACGGGCTTTCAATGGCATTTTTATTTTATTTTATTTTATTTTTTGTGATATGCGGTCCTCTCACTGTTGTGGCCTCTCCTGTTGTGGAGCACAGGCTCTGGACGTGCAGGCTCAGCGGCCATGGCTCATGGACCCAGCCACTCTGCGGCATGTGGGATCTTCCTGACCAGGGCACAAACCCATGTCCCCTGCATCGGCAGGCGGACTCTCAACCACTGTGCCACCAGGGAAGCCCATCAATGGCATTTTTAAGACACAAAAGACCTTGAATAACCAAAACAATTTTGAGAAAGAAGAACAAAATGGAGATATCACACTCCCCAATTTCAAACTTACTGCAAAGCTACAGTAATCAAACCAGTATGGTGCTGGCACAAAAACAGACACATAGATCAATGGAACAAACCGGAGAGCCCAGAACTGAACCCACTCTTATATGGGCAATTAATCTACAACAAAAGAGGCAAGAATATACAGTGGGGAAAAGACAGCTTCTTCAATGAATCATGTTGGGAAAACTGGACAGCTACATGCAAAAGAACCAAACTGGACTACTTTCTTATACCATGCACAAAAATAAGTTCAAAATGGTTTAAAGACTTAAATGTAAGACCTGAAACCATAAAACTTGTAGAAGAAAACATAAGCAGTACACTCTTTGACATCTATCTTAGTAATTTTCTTTTTTTTTTTCTTGGTATGTCTCCTCAGGCAAGGGAAACAAAAGCAAAATAAACAAATGGGACTATACCAAACTAAAAAGCTTTTGTACAGCAAAGGAAACTATCAACAAAACAAAAAGGCCACCTACTGAATGGCAGAAGGATGTATTTTGCTTATATAGTAGGATGGGTCCTTATGATGGAGAGGGGAATAAGGTTGGGAATCAAGGGTGAAGGAGGAAAGTTAAACAAAAGCAGATAAGAGCGGGCCCTTGCAAAGACCGATGATGGTAGCACGTCATGAGTATCTCAACTTTCCCCACCTGAAATCCAAAACCCAAAACAACACAGTATAGATTACATTTTACCACATTCCAGCAAACAACCTGAAATGGTCTGAGACGTGTGAACACTAATTCCAACCAAGTTGTGGTGACAGGCCTTGCCTGAGCCTAAAACTCCCAATTTGAATTCTCTGTTCAATATCCAAGGATATATATTGCTTATATATTCTAATGGGTCCCTACAATGGAGAGGGAAATGGAGGTGGGAATCAAGAATGGAGAAGATAAAAGAAAACAAAACTAAATAAGAGGGAACCCTTGCCCAGACTGGTGTTGGCAGCATGCCACGAGTAAATCAATTCTCTCTACCTTAGGTTCAAAACCAAAAACAACAAAATATAGATTTTATCACATTACAGCAAACAACTTTTACTGGTCTGAGACTTGTGAACTCTGATGCCAACTCCAACTTGAATTGTTTTCCTTCTCTTTTTGATCCTTGAGCTCTGTTGTCTCTTTCCTAGGTCACCTCTTCCATTAGAAGTAGTCCTTTGACTTTCTGCTCTCTCTAAAGGACTTTCTATCAAACGTGTCCCTCATCTTTACGAATGTCTTATTACCTTAGAATCGGGTCATTCTCGTTTTTAAGGGCCCCACAAATCTGCCTCAGCCCACTTGGCTAGCATAGTGGCCAGGCTTATCAGGACCTCCGGGCAGTACCACTCAGTGTACGGAAAGTGTCTTGGGTAAGCAGGGGCCTCAGAACTCACTGCGGGTACCAAAGTCTCTCATGAACATTGTGAGCAACTCTTTCTGCCTCAGGCAGTGGTTGTGGCTGGTGGTGGGAAGCAGTTGTAATGGGGGAGAGAGAGGATGAAGGAGTCAGGAGAGAAGGATAAAACAATGAGAAAGGAGAGCAAGAGGTGACTAGGAAAGAACGCACAGTTTGCTTCCCATCACAGTTGATCAGATTCAGCATGGAATATGTTAATTTCAGAGTAAGTGTGTGTTGGGGTAGGAAGGCAGCCACACTTGAGTGACCCCAGGGCATCAGACAGGAAATAAGAGAATCTGACTTTAGCTCTCTTGGAGTTAGATATCTGAGTGGTAGACGCATGGGCTGTGGAATGCTGAAAGGGAAGGTTCTTCCCTCATTTCACAACTACAAACAAATGAAAATATTTAAAACATTAGAAATTTGATAGTTTATACAAGAGATCCTGCCAATTTCACATACCAGCTACTGACAGTGTGGTTATCTGTTGTTTGATATTAAACTTGTTCCTATTATTCTGTGCCAAGAGCATTTGCAAGATCTGATCAATAAAAGGAGGAATAAATATTTTTATGTATACCACACACCAAATAAAGTGGTATCCTCATATATTCAATGATTTGAACAATATAGAAGTTTATTTCTCTCTCACATAATAGTTCAGGCATGAGCAGTACAGGGCTGTTATGATGACTGCATTGTCAGGTCCTAGGCTTCTTTTAGCTGGTTTTTCTACCATATCTAGAGGGTGAGCTTTGTCTTTTTTTTTTTTTTTTTGCGGTACACGGGCCTCTCACTGTTGTGGCCTCTCCCGCTGCAGAGCGCAGGCTCCGGACGCGCAGGCTCAGCGGCCATGGCTCACGGGCCCAGCTGCTCCACGGCATGTGGGATCTTCCCAGACCGGGGCACGAACCCGCGTCCCCTGCATCGGCAGGCGGACTCTCAACCACTGTGCCACCAGGGAAGCCCGAGCTTTGTCTTTAAGAGCAGAGATGGTTCATCATCATCACCATATCCCTGATACAGTAGATGGAGGAAAGGATGTTCTCGCCTTCCCTTTCCTGGCACAAACTGGGAATCATGCTCAACAGTTAGCTCACATCCTAATGGCCAAAATTTTATCACATGACTACACACCTAGTTGCAAAGGAATCTGGGAAATATAGTTTTTATGGGGTTGTCTGTGCCAACCTAAGATTTTTCATACTTTCGACGAAGAGAAAAATACATTTTGGATGACAACTGCCAGTGTTAGCCATGGTAGAGTATTCATAAAAAATTTGATCTGAGATCTTTTTGTCAAGGGGAGGGCAATGATAAGAGCTTACCCTTTCAATGATGAAGGCTATGAAGAGTTCAGTTCAAATAATGTAAATATCTGACATGATCCCTGTTCTTGAGGAACTTATAGCCTCACGGAGGGACACAAGAATATATACCAATTATTTCAGTACAAAATAAGATTTTTTTGAGCTATTTGTAATGAGGTGGATGGATCTAGAGTCTGTCATACAGAGTGAAGTAAGTCAGAAAGAGAAAGACAAATACCATATGCTAACACATATATATGGAACTTAAGAAAAAAAATGTCATGAAGAACCTAAGGGTAAGACAGGAATAAAGACACAGACTTACTAGAGAATGGACTTGAGGATATGGGGAGGGGGAAGGGTAAGCTGTGACAAAGCGAGAGAGTGGCATGGACATATATACACTACCAAACGTAAAATAGATAGCTAGTGGGAAGCAGCCACATAGCACAGGGAGATCAGCTTTGTGACCACCTAGAGGGGTGGGATAGGGAGGGTGGGAGGGAGGGAGACGCAAGAGGGAAGAGATATGGGAACATATGTATATGTATAACTGATTCACTTTGTTATAAAGCAGAAACTAACACACCATTGTAAAGCAATTATACTCCAATAAAGATGTAAAAAAATTAAGATTTAAAAAAATATTAATTAATTAATGTATTTATTTTTGGCTGCATTGGGTCTTTGTTGCTGCAATCGGGCTTTCTCTGGGTGCAGCAAGTGGGGGCTACTCTTCCTTACGGTGCGCGGGCTTCTCATTGCAGTGGCTTCTCTTTGTTGAGGAGCATGGGCTCTAGGCGCATGGGCTTCAGTAGTTGTGGCTCGTGGGCTTCAGTAGTTGTGGCTTGCGGGCTCTAGAGCACAGGCTCAGTAGTTGTGGCACACGGGCTTAGTTGCTCCGTGGTATGTGGGATCTTCCCAGACCAGGGCTCGAACCCATGTCCCCTGCACTGGCAGGCAGATTCTTAACCACTGTGCCACCAGGGAAGTCCCCAAAATAAGATTTTAAATTAAGCATACACAAAATCCCATGCATAAACAAGAATGGAGAACTGATCCAGATATGAGCTCTTTGAAGATGCCCATGCTGAACACCAAGGATGAACCAAGTCTCAAAGGAATAAGCCCATAAAGAGCTATAGAAATTAAATGTTAAAAGAATTTTTCAACAAAAGTTGTTTGTAAACTAATAACTGTAGTTTACTTCCTTCAGTGGAGTGATAATATTACCAGTAGTCCTGGTAATATTCTCAGTGACATCTTTGGCGGGTCAGCAGCCCCCCAAAGCTTCAGCACATTCCTGTTTCGCTACTCCTGGTGCCACAGCGTTCAGGAGCTGGCCCCGGGTAACACTGGTCTCCTCTGTCCTTTGAAGCAGGAATAATTAAGTGTCTGTTCACTTGGTTAGACCCTCAGTAAGTAAAACCGCACTTAGGACAAGAATTGAATGTCACCCTGGTTTCACTGGCTCTCGCTCTCGCCTGCTAATACAAGATCTCAGTGTTCTGAGATCTGCAAAGGGCCCTCCCCAGCCCAAGTATTTATGAAGGTCCCCAGGGTGTCTCTCCCACATGTTCCTCAAACAAGGCTGGTCAGTTAACCTACAGTAAAGGTCATTATTTTCCGTCCTGTTACCCCAACCCTTCTCCCCTGAGCACGTCAACCTCCTTCTCTAGATAGAACTGGTCTGCAAGACGCTGCCGTCACTTCCGTGGCTGTGCTTGCTGGGCATTCCTGCCTCCTCACAGTTGATGCTTCCAGTACAGGGAAGCCCCGGCCATGCCAACAACATGTGGAATTCTCCCTTTCTTCTTTTAGGAGCCTACCAATACAGGGCAGTTATCTCACGTTATCTTTGTGAACGAAACGTTTTCACTTAGAGTTACTCTCTGCTAGCCATTCCCACACCCTGGGTGGAACGTGAGTCTGTGGGGCCTGATCTGATGGCGAAGACACCACGTGATACTCACAATTGCCCCTCACCTCCTACAGCTTTGATGTCTCTTCCCTTTCTCAGGGAGTGCTTCTCTCTAGAGGGCTCCCCCTTCACTCTTGCAAATTCTTGAAGCTGCACCCCTGGGGTTCACCAGAAGAGCCCTGAGATGTCTGAGTGCCACTTGGCTTCAAAGTGGGACATCTTCCAACACCAAGTTAAGGAAGGACAAGGTACGTATTATATTACACTCATTTTTTTTTTTTTTTTTTTTTTTTTGCGGTACGCGGGCCTCTCACTGTTGTGGCCTCTCCCGTTGCGGAGCACAGGCTCCGGATGCACAGGCTCAGCGGCCATGGCTCACAGGCCCAGCCGCTCCCCGGCATGTGGGATCTTCCTGGACCGGGGCACGAACCCATGTCCCCTGCATCGGCAGGCGGACTCTCAACCACTGAGCCACCAGGGAAGCCTGCACTCCTCATTTTTTGACATTACCTCTGAGACACAACTCCTCCCTCCTAACCTAGCTGTAAATTACAAGTTTCATTAGAAGCCCATCTCTTTGCTATTTGAGCACAGAACGGTTGTCCAGAAGAGGAACACTTAGTGCAATAAAGATTTAAGAAATTCCTTCTGATGTGTTCTCCCTTTTTCGTAATCTGGTTGCCTTCCCTGTGGTCAGCCCCTTTGCCATTCTAACCATAGGAAAGCACAAGCGCGTGTGCGCGCATGTGGCAAAAGAGAAGGATGTGATATGTGGACAGTTCGTGTGGGATAAGAAAAGGAAAGAGAAAGCCTCTCCTGTATTGGGTGAGAAGAAAAAAAGGAAGCAAAGTTTACACCATTAAATGGGAGTGTCCAGGCATAATAAGAAAACAAATAGTTGGCTTAGGTGAGCCCATAAAGGCCAGGGAGGCATGACACAAGCATATTTCAAAATCCTTTTTTTTATGCTAATGGACCCTTTGGGTGGGTGGTGCTGACTTAGCTCCCCACCGAGATGATTACCTGATGTCTTTGTAGCCAAAGCTGTAGGTATCTGGCTCTTGACAGCAGCCTGACACACTGACACTGATCTGAATGATATAGAAGTTAGAGTCATCTGCATTGTTTTAACATGAATTCATGATTTTCACTGGTGGCATAATTCATGCTGGCAAATAAAAATGACTTTACTTAGGTGATTTGAAAAGTGAGTTATCCAGAGAGCATCAGCTCTAACTCCCAGGGGTAGCCCATTAGCATTGTGCCAAATGGCAACAGATGCCAGCAGTAAATTGCAAACAGTGACTACGCAATCAGCTGTGAGCTCTCAGAGCCCAGCATCTGTGGGCAGTTAACCACTAGCACTTCTGCCACATATTCCTTCCAAGGCGATATTCCACGCTTCACTTAGCTGATCAGGACAACGAGGACGCTTAGCTGGAAAAGAAGTAAATAATGATTTAAATTGTTTGTCTGTCTTATTCCTGGTGAGGAAGAAAAGCACTGTAGTAATGATTTCAGCATTTAGAGCTGAATACATAATTCCCTTCATGGCAACAATGACTGAAAGCAGCTTCACCTGTTTTGAAGCTTTGCTGCCCCACCTCCCTCCCCCACCCCTGAGGATTATGAAGGACTGTGCTGGATGCTTTACCAGACGGGGGAATCGGAATCTTTTAAATCGGCAGAAGAGATAATGGTCTCTGAATTTCATCACCAATCTATATTCCTCAAATAGAATTAGAACTGCTTCCTATGTAGAAAAATGTTTACTGGATGGAAATTTTATTACCTGGGTATTGAATTCAGTGACACCAAAAGGGCATTCCTCTGTAGACAAAGGTCCTTCTGCCCAGGTTTGATTTCCATCCTTTTACTAACTTGATTTTAATTAAACAATGCCTTTGAAGCACTGTTCGATTTTTTTGGTGGGCTTGATACCTTAGTCTTTTTCTTGGTCTGTTTAAGCTAATCAACATTTCTTTTGTGGTGTCAATTCTTTCATATACACTTTCCTTTTTGACCCTTTAGTAAGCAGAGACTTACTAAAGGTCCATCATCAGAGGGAGAAGGAATTGCTGACGCTTGGGGTGGCGGGTGGTGAGCATAATAAAGAGGGCTCCTCCCACGGACTCTTTTTCTCCTTATGTTGACAATGCTTCTTCCAACAATTTTCCACCACAGTCTAAAAAGGGATTTTTGGCCTCCTAATCACTGGTGAAAATGTCACTTCGGGAGAATGTGCTCAGGAGACCCAAGTGCAGTGTTCGCTTCACCTTCCGATGCCTTCTGCACTCTTCCCTCCCCTGCCCCCAGGCAAGTAAACCCAGATGTCCATCACCTCTTCTTGTCTTAGTGTCGATTTAGTGACTAGATAGCTGGTATAGTTCACTCTGACTCAGATTTTGTTTTGTTTTGAAAACGTAATTTTTCCCTAAAGCTTTTGAGCTATTTCAAACTGCTGTAGTGGGGAGGGGAAACGGTGCTCAAAAAGAGATTACTAATTAATGTGCATGCTGTGGATAAAATTATATCTGGATTCACAAAGCATGTGAGTTCATGTTCAGCTACTCATGGATTTCTGATATTCCTTTCACCATGACTTCTGTCTTCTGAGTCTTGACCAGTCATACTTGAAGTCCATTTCTTTTTTTTCTTTTTTTTTTTTTTTGCGGTACGCGGGCCTCTCACTGTTGTGGCCTCTCCCGTTGCGGAGCACAGGCTCTAGACACGCAGGCCCAGCGGCCATGGCTCACGGGCCCAGTTGCTCCGCGGCATGCGGGATCTTCCCGGTCTGGGGCACGAACCCGCGTCCCCTACGTCGGCAGGCGGACTCTCAACCACTGCGCCACCAGGGAAGCCCGAAATCCATTTCTTTTATGCTTCTCCTTACCTTGGTTGGCTCACCTTAAAGAACAGGATATTTTCTCTTACTGAGTCCTTATGATGCTCATTTTCAGGGTTTCTCAATTCCCTCCAAAGAGCTTGGATTCCAGTCATTTGTACCACCCCTAGGCCTTTGTTGGCCCTGGGAAACTTATTTTGTTTCCCTGCCTTGTCTTCTTTCTCCTTCTTCTCCATTCTTTTTCTGCTTCCTCTTCCCTTTTGGTCCCTCCCTCTCCCCTCTGCTCTAATCTCTGGGGGTTGTAGGCTGCTGCTGCTTCCCCTGCCTCTCGCCCCTGCACCGTCACTCTCCTCCAGGTGCACTGCTGACCTGGGTAGCATTCTCCCAGCTGGGTGGGGCTTTTTAGCCAGCTCAGGTAGTGACGACACATAGTGCTTGGACCTGGAGCCCTGTGATTTGTCTAGGAAATGATGGGAGTCCAAGCTGTGCTCCCCAAACCAGACCCAATACTCTTGTCAGAAAAAAAGCCTTCCATCTCCTTAGTTTCTTGGGGAAAGTATAATTTTCAAAAATTTAAAAATTCATCTTTCATACATAGAATAGACATGTGTCGAAGATTTATTCAAATCATTAATGAAGGAATCAGTAAGATGGTAAAGCTGATTCAAAGGCCATTTGAGTAAATGGGTATTTAAAAACATTAGGAAAAAAAAATTTTGGAATAAGATTTGGTAGGTTAAATATAAAACTGGTTAATAAATAAAATAAAATCATAAATATGAGATAATCCTTCCACTAGACAGAAATCATTTACATCTCTCCTAGAGGAAAAATAATCTACAAGTTAAGGTACAACTTCACAAAATCTGGGATTTTAATCAATACCAGATGGTGAGCGGAGCAAAGCTGTATTCCCTTAGATACTTAAATAACTGTTGGATGGCCCTGTTAAAATGTTTAACATTGAAAAGACATGCCACCTTTCCTTTGCCTTATTTCTAAGTTTTGGATATTTTTTTCTTAATGCCTCTCTTTTAAATTTTAAAGTAGCCCAGGTGCAGGGATTAAACATCCTAGGCTATGCAACTCAGCTGCATATGATAACTAATTTCTCAACACATCTGCTCTAAAGCTGTGATGACCTACTGCATGAGATGGCCCGTTGTGGCCAAGGTATTGTTCTAAGTGTGGTGGAGGAGGCCAGTGACACAGTAGTGGCCCCTTTGTCAGATTAACATGTTACCTTTAAAATTTTGTCGGAAAGGAGCCACTCTGGGAGATTATCCTCAGACAGAACAAATGTTACCGCAACATTTGGTCTGGTAGGGAGGTGAGAGGAGTGGATGGCTGTTTCTTCAATAAGAGAACATGAACGCGTTTCAGATGCTTATGCGCTGTAGGAACTAGAGGAGCAGGAGGTCTTTTCTAGTCCTGCTCACTCCCTGACTGCCCCCTCCCCGCCAAAAGTGAAACTTTAAACAATTTCTAGGAACTGTTAGTTCACATTCAGAATTTTTACTATATTCAAAAACTCCAGGGCTTCCCTGGTGGCGCAGTGGTTGAGAGTCCACCTGCCAATGCAGGGGACACGGGTTCGTTCCCCTGGGAGGATTCCACATGCCACGGAGCGGCTGGGCCCATGAGCCATGGCCACTAAGCCTGCGCGTCTGGAGCCTGTGCTCCGCAACGGGAGAGGCCACAGCAGTGAGAGGCCCGCGTACCGCAAAAAAACCCAAAAAAACTCCATATATCTCACTTAGAAACAAACCAAAACAAACAATGTCTCAGCTGGTCTTTAGGTAGCTCTCTCAGGCACAGCTTCTTAGGACAGCCTGCACCAACTGCAGGGTACAAGATCACAAGTAAAGCCTGGGAGGTGGCCCCTGAAAAAAACAGAGCCTCTGAAGGTGGCAGATGAAAAGAATCTTGTTTTTTTATAGGATATGCAAAATCCAGAGGGTACAAAAGTCCAAGTGTGCCACACCTTGCAGAGTGCCTAACTTCTGGCAGGAACTCAACCAATAGTGATTTCCTTGAACCAAATTGCCTAAAGCCACTTAATTGTGACTTCCAGACCTAAGCCATCTGTCTCTCTGGCAGTGGGAGAGATGGGACACAGACAGGAAGCAAATTGTGTCTCCTGCCCTCTGCAGTGAACTCTACTGTGGGTGTTTGAGGCAGAGAAGGAGGCAGGGAAAAATGGTCTCTCTTCCAAGTTTGGTGCTGGAATTTATGAGCCCAAATGTGCACACAACAGAGGCGGGATCTGGCCCCAGAACTGCCTTTGCCAAGTCTGTGCCAGAAGAGGGTCCCTCTGTGAGGCTCTGCAGTACCTCAGGAGCTGGGGCTGGCCTGGCCACAGATCAAACAATGGAGCAAAGAAAATGATTGTTATACATACTCTGGTCTTCACAGCACTACATGGAGGTTACGAATATGGAACCAGAAAGCCTGAGTTCAAATTCCAGTTCCTTTGTTAGGATCTGGAGCCAGAACGCCCAGATTAAAATCCTATCTCTGCTACTTATTAACTGTGTGACCTTGAGTAAGTTCCTTAACTTCTCTTGCCTCTCCGTATGTCCATCTGTAAGAGGATAATTAGTGACTATCTCATTGGCTTGTTTGTGAGAATCAAATGAGTTAATGTACGTGAGGCACTTAGATGATGCAGGGCATGAAATAAGTGCTGGATAAATGTTTGGCCTCTCCTTTTTGCCAGTTCACCTTAAACACCTTGTGTCAGTGGCAGAAACCATGTGCAGCCAGGTGTAGCAAAAACAAACAGGTAGTGGGGTTTATTTTAAGAATATACGGATGACTCATGAACACTTAAGGACTGCAATACAGACGGCCCTCTGCTGAAGAGACAGGGACTGAGATGCCATGAGAGTATTTTTATCCAATGCCTTAAACACCCTAAGGTGGTGCCCTTCACCCTCAAAGTTTTTCATCTATAATCGACTTGTATATGTGTTGTGATCCCATAACCTTTCTGCCATTTGGATTACCAGTCCTCTCAGTACAGCTCATTGAAGATTTTGTCCATTTCTCACTGAACTACAGTACCACCCTTGTAATACGTCAAGAACATATACATGCATGGGTCTAATTCCAGGTCCTTCATTTTATTCCATTGGTTGTCTATTCCTACACCAATAGCACTTTGTCTTAATTGATAGTTTTATAATAATCTTGATATCTGATAATAAAAATTTCCCCAGTTGGTTTTTCTTTTTTCAGGAGTGTCTTAGCTATTCTTGGGTCCTTCTTCTTTGGGGTAGTTTAAAAATATGGTTGTGGGAATTCCATGGTGGTCCAGTGGTTAGGACTCCACGCTTCCACTGCCGAGGGTGTGGGTTCGATCCCTGGTCAGGGAGCTAAGATCCCATGAGCTGCATGGCATGGCCAAAAAAACACTATATATATATATATATATATATATATATATATATACATACATATATATATGGCTGTAAATTCTTTAACACTTTCCATTGAGAGGTGGAATCTATGTTCCTTCCACTTGTTACATAGCATCATTTCCGTGATATTTTATTGGTTGCAGCAGTTGCACGCCCACCCATGCAATGTGTGATCCTGGATTAGAAAAAGGACATTACCAGGATAATTGGTGAAAATTGAATAACGTCTGTATATCAGGTTAGTAGTGTGTCAATGTTAATTTCTTTGTTTTGATCATCATGCTATGAGTATGTAGAAGGTTAACATTTGGGGAAATGCAAGAATCTTAGAACCACATAACTCTGATCACCTCCCTCCTGACTTTCACGATTTTTTTGTTCACTTTTGCCCTTAAAAATAAAGACTCTGCATATTTGATAATATTTGTTTTTTACAGACAATATTAGATTTATCTAGATGTTAATAGTTTCTTTGTTTGCCATTCCAACTTGCATCCCAGATTTTCCTTCTGGGATCTTCTTTCTAAAGAATATCCTTTAAAAATTCCTTTGGTGTAGGTCTGTTGGAAATAAATCCTCTCCCAGTTTTTATTATCTTTGTCTTTATTTCAGCCTCATTCTCGAAGGATAGTTTTTCTGGGTGCATATTTCTAAGGTAGTAATCATTTTCTCACAATATTTCAAAGATCTTATTCTATTGTGTTTTGGCTTTTAATTGTTGAGATGTCTGCTGTCATTTATTTGTAGGTTATCTATCTTTTGCCTCTTAGTGCTTTTAAGATATTCTTTTTGTCCTTGATATTGTTGTTTTGTTACATATGGAGTTTTACTTTATCCTGTTTACTTTACACTGTGCATTCTGTATCTGTACAATTATAACTTTTATTTTCTGGAAACTTCTCAGCCATTATCTCTTAAAATATCAACTTCCTTTATTCTCTTTATTCTCATCTTCTGAAATTTCAATCAGACTTTCCTATTCTATATTGTATATTTCCTACCCTCTTATTTTTTACATCTCCTATGCTGCATTTTTCAAATTTATCTTCAGTTTACTAAATATTTTCCTGCTATGTGTAATCTGCTAGTTAACTCATTCATTGAGTTTTTATTGCAACAACTATATGTTTCATGTCTACTTGGTTCTTTTTTCAAATAACTTTTATAGTCTTGTTTCTTGCTTAATTTTGTGATTCCTTTCTTATTTCTTCAATATTTCATATATGGCTTTTATGTTCTATGTCTTATATTCAATATATATAGTCCTTGGGTCTAATGTGCTTGTCTGAGTCATAATATTCATGTCATATTATTGTGAGTTAATATGAGGGTATACACTGGGGATGCTTTTCTTCAGAGCATGTGATGTTTTGCTGGGATCCAGGGATGTTACTGACCTGGCACCACACAAGTTCCCTTTTGTGGGGGGGGTCTCAGTTTACCTTAAGAATCCCTACATTGTTGCTAGTCCAAGGCTCCTCTACTGTGGTCATGGTTAGCATTTGCTCTCAGGATATCTATCTGTCCTTCCTATACTGGGGACTTGTCAATCTTATTTTAGTCCATGGTCTTTTCCCTCCTCTCATGGCCTGTAAAGCCAGCAAGTTCTATTTTTCATGTGAGATCTGATTGTTTTGTAAAGGAAAATTCCCTCAGAATACATGAATTTCATTTCATTCAAGGCACTTAGCACTACCCAACATTATATTATGTAATATATATTTACTTATATATTGTTTTACAGCCAGTCTCCCTACCAGAATATAAACTTCATGAGAACAGGGACTTTGATTCACTGCTATATCTCCAGTGACAAGAGCATAGAGCTAATTCATAGTAGAGCCTGTAGTTTAACAACTATTTCTTGAATGTTGAAATGAATTGATGAATGAATGAGTGAATTTCATCAATAAGTTCATTAGTATTGGGTATTCCATTGAGTTCTCTAGATACAAAGATAAATCTGACAAAGTTCCTTCCCATGAGGTACTTACTAGATTAGTAGATTTAAGAAGGACATGAAAGTAAATATGTTTAATAAAGTACTATAGTATACACACACACACACTCACACTCATATATGTATAAATAATACCATAGGGCTTCCCTGGTGGCGCAGTGGTTGAGAGTCTGCCTGCCGATGTAGGGGACGCGTCGTGCCCCCATCCGGGAGGATCCCACGTGCCGCGGGGCGGCTGGGCCCGTGAGCCTTGGCTGCTGAGCCTGCGCGTCCGGAGCCTGTGCTCCGCAACGGGAGAGGCCACAACAGTGAGAGGCCCGCGTACCACAAAAATATAAAATAAAATAAAATAATAATACCATATAAAAACTATCTCCCAAGACATTTTCAGTAGTTTTTACCTCATTGTTTAAGTTATTATAGGCCATTCATAGGGGAAGAAATTTGATCAACTTTAATGCTTTAGAAAAACTTTAGTGGAGTATGGTGGATGGATCAGGTTGAGGAATATTGAAGGCAGGGAAAGAAGAGATTACTGCAGTCCGTGTTTCATCTATTCAAAAAATATTTTTTGAGTGCATATGACAAGTCAGGCACCATTCTATACACCCAGGAAATACAGCCGTCCCTCGGTGTCCGTGAGAAATTGGCTCCAGGAGCCTCTGCAGGTATCAGAATCTGCGGATGCTCAAGTTCCTTGTACAAAATGCCATGGAATAACGAATGCAGTCGGTCCTCTGTATCTGCCATGCAAAACCAACAGATGCAGAGGACAGACTGCATTTGTGAAGAAGACGCGTAAGGTCCTCACCACAGAGCTTATTTTCTAGTTGACTAAAACAAAATAAGTAAGTGAACAAATTAACACATAATTTCAGAAAGTGGAACGTGCTACAAAGAAAGTAGAACAGGGTTATCAGAAACAGGAGTGTTGGGGCTTCCCTGGTGGCACAGCGGTTAAGACTCCATGCTCCCAATGCACAGGGCCCGGGTTCGATACCTGCTCAGGAAACTACATCCCACATGTGTGACACGACTACTAGTTTGCATGCCTCAACTAAGGAGCCCACCTGCTGCAACTAAGGAGCCCGCCTGCCGCAACTAAGACCCAGTGCAGGGACTTCCCTGACGGTCCAGTGGTTGAGACTTCGCCTTCCAATGCAGAGGTTGCAGGTTCGATCCCTGGTCAGGGAGCTAAGATCCCACATGCCTCACCAAAACACCAAAACATAAAACAGAAGCAATATTGTAACAAATTCAATACAGACTTAAAAAAAAAAAGACCTGGCACAACCAAATAAATAAATGAATATTAAAAAAAAAAGAAACAAGTTGTTGGTGATGCTATGGTGGTGACGGGCCAGAGAAGGCATCTCTGAAGAGACAGTATATGACCAGAGACCTCAAGCATATGACAAGAAGGAGAGGCACCCACAGGCAAGTCAGGGGGACAGAACATTCCCGTTAGAGGGAACAGCAGGGGCAACCCTAGGTTTTGCGCTTCAAGGATCAGGAAGTGGACCACCGTGCCTGGTCCCAAGTAACTGATGAGAGAGCATTTGTTGAGTTTGGAGAAGTAGGCAGGGGCTGGACCACCCAGGTCCCTATAGCCATGGTAAGGCATTTGGGTGTTGTTCAAAGGGCAATTGGAAACCGTGTTAGGGACCAAGGCAGGAGGAGGGGAGCGTAATAAGACTTGTTTTTAAAAGTTCATTCGAGTTGTTGCTCCCTGAAAAATGGGCAGCAAAAGTCCAGGAAACAGGTGCTACAGACTACTATACTGGACAAGACATGAAAAGGGCCTGAGCTCAGGTGGAGGTGTCTATCCATGCTGACCCATGTCCCCTTCCTAGATTGTAACTTCTGTAGCTTGTTCATCGCAGAATCCCTGATGCAGCCCAGTGCCTGGTATACAAAGGCACTAGGTTACATTAGATTGCTCTAACCGAGAGACTGAGTTGCTTAAAGGGTAACATTAAGCTATAAGCTCAAACACAGTGTAGGTCAATGTAGGTCACAAATCATGGCTACATTGTAATCATAATCGTGGTAGCATCAACTATTGGTTTCACAAATGCCTTTTGCCATAGTGGAGGGTGGATAATTCTACGTATATAATCCAGTAAGAATCTGTCATCACTACTAGAAATTAATTGCAAAGAAATATGTAATGTGGTTTGTCAGTGACATTACCACCACATACAAGAAGATAACATATGTTTAGGGAATTTTTTTAAAGATTTATTTATTATTTATTTATTTTATTTTATTTATGTTTGGCTGTGTCGGGTCTTAGTTTGAGGCACACGGGATCTTCGTTGATGCATGCAGGATCTGTCATTGGGGCGCGTGCTTCTCTCTAGTTGTGGTGTGCGGGTTTTTTCTCTCTCTGGTTGTGGTGCGCAGCCTCCAGAGCACGTGGGCTCTGTAGTTTGCGGCATGTGGGCTCTAGTTGAGGCACTCGAGCTCAGTAGTTGTGGTGCGCAGGCTTAGTCACCCTGCGGCATGTGGGATCTTAGTTCCCTGACCAGGGATCAAACCCGCATCCCTTGCATTGCGAGGCTGATTCTTTACCACTGGCCCACCAGGGAACTCCCTGTTTGGGGAATTTTTATTGCTAATAAGTAGAAGGCTTAAGAGATGATTACATTTGGAGTTACCAATGGAATATTCTATTTATATAAAGCAAACCAGTCTCTTTTTTTTTTTTTTTTAAAGAACACTTCCAGGAAATAACTACTCCTCCAGAGAAGTGGGAGCATAGAGTTTTGGTTAAGACTATGGCCTTGGAGCCAAACATACCTAAGTTTTAGCCCCAACATTGCCACTCATTAACTGTGTGATCTTGGGTCAGGTGTATCCTAAACTCTGATATTTGGAAAATAATACCCATGTCCAGAGTTGTTGTGAGGATCGAATGAAATTCTGTCATTCTTTCAGGCTTCTGAGCATCTAAACTCTTTCTGTTATAGATGTTCCTGTTTATGAGTTTTGGGTAGAACAAAGAAGGCCTCACCCTCTAAGTGTTGGAAGTGCTCGGTACTTGGTATCCTGGGTTTCCCTGCCCTGAGAGCATAAGCATGTAACCTTGGGTTTCTTCATTCAGCTGTCGGTAAGTTTTGGTGCAGGAGCTAATGGCACAGGCGGGAAGGGGCTGGGAGATCTCTCTAGAGGCACAGCAGCAGTGGCAGTGTTTGCAGCAGCGGCCACCAGTCAGGGTTCTGATACAGCAGTGATGTTGGTGAGGGCAGCACGGGCTGCATGAAAACTGGCTGCAGTGTGGAAGTGGCCTCCGTGAAAACTACAGCCTCTAGTGCTTTGTAACAGTGACAACAGTTTCTCATCAGTCCAGTTCTGTGATATCACTCCTAGAGATTTAGCTGAAAGCTTGATTCTTCAAGTGTTCAGGCAATTCCATGGGCAACCAATAGCCCTTGATTTAAATTCTTTCATAGTGTAACCCATTCAGTTAGCTTTGGTTACTAGCTATTAAGAACTATGGTTGAGGGCTTCCCTGGTGGCGCAGTGGTTGAGAATCTGCCTGCCAATGCAGGGGACACGAGCTCGAGCCCTGGTCTGGGAAGATCCCACATGCCGCAGAGCAGCTAAGTCCGTAAGCCACAATTACTGAGCCTGCGCGTCTGGAGCCTGTGCTCCGCAACAAGAGAGGCTTCGATACTGAGAGGCCCGCACACCGCGATGAAGGGTGGCCCCCACTTGCCGCAACTAGAGAAAGCCCTTGCACAGAAACAAAGACCCAACACAGCCATAAATAAATAAATAAATAAAAATTAAAAAAAAAAAAAAAGAACTATGGTTGATTTAGATTCTACACTTATCCTCACAGCATGGTGACTAGCAGAGAATACACAATAAATGTGGCTATTAGTAGCAGTTATCAATAGTGTGTTATTAATTTCATCTAAGTATTGAATGTTATAATGCAGTTTTAGTGATTTTGCTTCACATTTAAGAGCTATATTTAATATTGCCTTTATTGATATATCTTTTTGAAATGGTCTATTTATATTCTGAATTACATCTTGATTAATCCAAGACTCTTTACTAGACTCTAAGCTTCTTGAAGGCAGAGATTGTCTTGTTCACAACTGGATTATTTTCACACATAGTGCTGGGCACAGGTGGACCCTTAGTAAATATCTGTGGAGGAGGTACATCATGAGCTTATTGATAAAAGAAAGGTACCACCTCAGGAATTGGACAGATCTCTAGGGTGGCATTGTCTCAGTGAGGTAGTTTGGTCCAGGATTGGTCCTCAACTCTAGGAACATAATATTGCACTTAGCTAAAATTGATCATGCTCTTGGATGTAGACTCAAATTAAACAAACTCATAAGAGACTGATGTATAAATCATATTTATTTCCACTGAAAAATAGAACTTTGGGGTAATCTGGAATTCTGTTCATTTATTCATTTAATGAATTTTAAGCATATATTGTGTGCCAGGTATTCCTATATCTTTGTATGAACAGTGAGTGAAACAGACAAGATTATTACTGTCATGCAATTTGCACAACTGTGTCAACAAATAAATACATAATTGCAGATAATAGTAACTGTTATAAAGAAAAAAATAGGATAAAAGGATGAAAGTTGTTAGGAAGGAGTGTGTGCTGTTTTAAATTGATAAAGGGAAGGTGACCCCCAGGAAGGGACATTTAAACTGAAACCTGAATGAAGTGGGGGAAGAAAATACCAGAAATGGGAAGCATTACATTTAAAGGCTCTGAGGCAGAAATAATCCTGGGGGTGTTCAAGGAATAAAAAGTAAGCCAGTGTGGTAGGCAGCCTCTAAGATGGTTCTCAATGATCTCTAGCTACTGGTATTCACACCTGTATGAAATTCTCTCCCCTTGAGTGTGGGCTGAATGTAGTAAATAGCTTCTAACAAACAGAATGTAACAGAGGTGATGGAATGTCACTGCCAATGTTAGATTGCAAGAATCGTGGTCTCTGTCTTGAGCACCTCTTTCTGGCTCTCTTGTTTTCTCACTATGCAGAAAAGAGTTAACATGGCAGGCCTGAGACAACTATCCTTATATAGGCCAGCTTGAAAGATTGGCCCTTGGATGGAATCTGGGAACTTGGGTGGTAACCAGTTCCCTACACTGATATAAAACTTTCCCGAATTGATAAGAGTGGCTCACTATACCTAGACTGTTTCTACAAATAATATGCATATGCTGAACACTTGCTTTCCTCCAGGGAAACTGGAATTTTAGTAGGCACTAGGCAGAGGGTATCTGTGTGACCAGCTCCCCATAAAATCTCTGGGTGCCGAATCTTTAATGGGCTTCCCCAGGCAGAAACATTGCACACACATTGCTGCATTTTCTTTGTTGGGAGAAGAGCATGACCTGTGTGATCCCTTGGGAGAGCATAAGGGAGCCTACAAATGAGTTCCTCCAGACTCTGATTGTGCCTTTTCCCTTTATGACCTGGCTCTGTAGCCTCACTATATTGCTTTGATAAATCTTGGTGTCCGTACAACTACAGGCATACCTCATTTTATGGCACTTTGCTTTTGTTGTGCTTCACTTTATTGCACTTTGCAGATAATGCATTTTTTTACAAATAGAAGGTTTGTGGCAAGCAAGTCCATTGAAGCCATTTTTTTCAACGACACTTGCTCACTTCTTGTCTCTGTGCCACATTTTGGTAATCTCACAACATTTCAAACGTTTTCATTATTATTATATTTGTAATGGTGATCTGTGATCAGTGATCTTTGATGTTGCTATTGTAATTGTTTAGGGGAGTGCCAAAAACCGTGCCCATGTAAGATGGCAAATTCAATAAATGTTGTGTGTATTCTGACTGCTCCACCAACTGGCTGTTCCTCTGTCTCTCTCCCTCTCCTCGGGCCTCCCTCTTCCATGAGACACAACAATATTGAAATTAGGCCAATAATAACCCCACAACCGCCTCTAATGTTCAAGTGAAAAGAAGAGGTATACACATCTCTCACTTTAAATCAAAAGTTAGAAATGATTAAGCTTAGTGAGGAAGGCGTGGTGAAAGCCAAGACAGGCTGAAAGCTAGGCCTCTTGCACCTAACAGTTAGCCGACTTGTGAATGCAAAGGAAAAGTTCTTGAAAGAAATTAAAAGTGCTGCTCCAGTGAACTTACAAATAATAAGAAAGGGAAACAGTCTTACTGCTGATATGGAGAAAGTTTTAGTGGTCTGGATAAAAAAGATAAATCAGCCACAACATTTCCTTAAGCCAAAGCCTAATCCAGAACAAGTCACTAACTCTCTCCAATTCTATGAAGGCTGAGAGAGGTGATGAAGCTGCTTAAGAAAAGCTTGAAGCTAGCAGAGGTTGATTCTTGAGGTTTAAGGAAAGACACCATCTCCACAACATAAAAGTGCAAGGTGAAGCAGGAAGTGCTGATATAGAAGTTACAGCAAGTTATTCAGCACCCCTAGCTAAGATCATTCATGAAGGTGGTTACACTAAACAATATATTTTCAGTGTAGACAAAACAGTTTTATATTGGAAGATGATGCCATTTAGGACTTTCATAGCTAGAGAGGAGAAGTCAATGCCTGGCATCAAAGATTCAAAGGACAGGCTGAGGCTAATGTAGCTGGTGACTTGAAGTTGAAGCCAATGCTCATTTACCATTCCCCAAATCCTAGGGCCCTTAAGTATTATGCTGGGGCTTCCCTGGTGGCACAGTGGTTGAGAATCTGCCTGCCAATGCAGGGGACACGGATTCGAGCCCTGGTCTGGGAGGATCCCACATGCCGTGGAGCAACTGGGCCCGTGAGCCATGGCTACTGAGCCTGCGTGTCTGGAGCCTGTGCTCCGCAACAAGAGAGGCCGCGATGGTGAGAGGCCCACGCACCGCGATGAAGAGTGGTCCCCGCTTGCTGCAACTGGGGGAAGCCCTCGCACAGAAACGAAGACCCAACACAGCAAAAATAAATAAATTAATTAATAAACTCCTACCCTCAACATCTAAAAAAAAAAAAACAAAAAAAGAATAACTGTAAAACTTTGTAAAAAAAAAAAAGAATTATGCTGAATCTACTCTAACTGGGCTCCATAAATGGAACAACAAAGCCTGGATGATAGCACATCTGTTTACAACATGATTTACTGAATATTTTAAGCCCACTCTTGAGACCTACTGCTCAGAAATAAGATTCTTTTCAAAATATTACTGCTTACTGACAATGCACCTGGTCACCCAAGAGCTCTGATGGAGATATACAGTGAGATTAATGTTGTTTTCATGACTACTAATACAACATCCATTTTGCAACCCACGAATCAAGGAGTAAGTTCAACTTTCAAGTCTTAGTCTTTAAGAAATGAATTTCCTCAGGCTCTAATTGCCGTAGATAGTGATTACTCTTATAGATCTGGGCAAAGTATATTGAAAAACTTCCAGAAAGGATTCACCATTCTAGAAGCCATTAAGAACATTTGTGATTCATGGAAGAGGTCAAAATATCAACATTAACAGGAATTTGCAAGAAGTTGATTCCAACCCTCATGGATGACTTTGAGGGGTTCAAGGCTTCAGTGAAGGAAGTAACTGTATATGTGGTGGAAATAGCATGAGAACTAGGATTAGAAGTGGAGCCTGAAGATGAGACTGAATTGTTGCAAACTCATGATAAAACTTTAATGGGTGAGAAGTTGCTTCTTATGGATGAACAAAGAAAGTGGTTTTTTGAGATAGAATTTACTCTGGTCAAGATACTGTGATGATTGTAGAAATGACAACAAAAGATTTAGAATATTACATAAACTTATTTGATAAAACAGTGGCAGGGTATGAGAGGATTGACCCTAATTTTGAAAGAAGTTCTACTGTGGGTAAACTGCTATCAAACAGCATTGATGCTACAGAGAAATCATTCATGAAAGGAAGAGCCAATCCATGTGGCAAACCTCATACTTGTCTTATTTCAAGAAATTGTCTCCCCACCCTTCAGCGGCCACCACTCTGATCAGTCAGCAGCCATCAACATCCAGGCAAGACCTTCCACCAGCAAAAAGATCAAGACTAGCTAAAGGTTCAGATGATGGTTAGCATTTTTTAAGCAATAAAGTAGTTTTTAATTAAGGTATATACATTGGTTTTTTTAGACATAATGCTATTGCACACTTGATGGCCTACAGCATAGTGTAAACATAACTTTTATATGCACTGGGAAACCAAAAGATTTGTGTGACTCACTTTATTGTGATATTCACTTAATTGCAGTGGTCTGGAACCAAGTCCACAATATCTCCGAGGAATGCCTGTACATGGTGAGAGTCCCATGAGTGCTTCTAACTTATCTCTGAATGTGGGGGTGGTCTTGAGGATCCCCAACACACTCACTCTGATGAAGAAAGCTGCCATAAGCTGCCCTGTGGAGTTGTCCTTGTGACAAGGAACTGAGGGAGGCCTCTGGCCTACAGGCAAAAAGGAGGAACTGAGCCCTTCAGTCCCACAGCCGGTGAGGAACAGAGGTCTGCATGAGTGAGTCTGGAAGCAAATCCTCCCTGAGGTGAGCCTTCAGATGAGGCTGCTGTCCTGACTAACATCTTGACTGCAGCCTTGTGAGAGACCTTGAACCAGAGGCACAACGTAAACTGTATGTGGGTTCCTGGCCTACTGAAACTGTCAGATAATAAATGTTTGTCGGGTGTTCCCTGGCAATCCAGTGGTTAGGACTTAGCACTTTCACTGCTGGGGCCCAGGTTCAGTCCGTAGTCGGGGAACTAAGATCCTGCAAGCTGTGCAGCACAACCAAAAAAAAAAAAAAAAAAAAAAATTGGTTGATTTTAGCCTTTAAGTTTTGGGTGATTTGCTATGCAGCAATAGATAACTAATACAGCCAGTATGGATGGAATACATGGAGCAAGGAGAATGTGTTAGGTGATGGGCTCACCGATGTAGAGAGGCCTCAGATCACACAGGGCATTCTAGTCCACGGTAAGGATTTAGGATTTTAGTCCATTAGAGGATTTGGAGCAGGCAAATCTGATCCGCACTTTATGCCCTGCAGGCCAGTGGTTTTCCACCTTGGTTGCATTTTAGAATCACCAAGGGTGCTTTTTAGAAATACTTATGCTGAGCCCCACCCTCAGAGATTCTGGTACAGTTGGCCTCAGGAGAGGCTCCAGTATCTTATTTTTAACCTGCTCCCTAGGTAATTCTGATGGGCAGCTTGTGCTGAGAACCAGATATGCCTTAGGGCAGCAAACCTGTGTGGGAAGCCAGAGAGGATCATTTGCTGAGTAGGGAATCAGAACAAAGGGAGTGAGTTGCATATTTCTAATGATGTGTTATTGTATCCATATTAAGCAGACCTGGGGCGTCTAGGATGATACGCTCTCTTCTGCTCAGTGCTGGAGAAAGAGCCACGATGACTCAACCCTTGAATTGTTCCTTCCTATGAGAGCTGTCATCCATCTGTTCTGTTCACAGGAAGTCCAGTATTGTGGATTAGGCTTCAGTTTCAAAGAGACCAACACAGTCATAACAAAAGGAAATCTTTGGCCTTAAACCTCTTTTGATAAATTCCAATCAGTGGCAACAGAAAGCGTTTTTTGTCTTACATTTCCAAAACGGAAGACCAATGGACACTTCAGGCTACCTGGCTCCATTCTAAAAAGAATTGATCTCATAATCTGTATTATATGGCTCTGTAATCAACATGTGCATATAAGAGAACAAATTAGGAGACATGTTAAGATGCTTCACTAAACCTCAGTTTCTTAAAGCTCATTCCCCATAATGAGAAGCACAAACATTAACACACCAAACCAAACCAAACAAAAACCACTTTCATGGAGCTATAACAATTCGGGATTTTTATGGTTATCATATTTTCTATCAGTTATGCTTTATAGTTTGTTTGTTGTTTTTTTTTTTTTTTTTTGGTGGTACACAGGCCTCTCACTCTTGTGGCCTCTCCCGTTGCAGAGCACAGGCTCCGGACGCACAGGCTCAGCGGCCATGGCTCACGGGCCCAGCCGCTCCACGGCATGTGGGATCTTCCCGGACTGGGGCACGAACCTGTGTCCCCTGCATCGGCAGGCGGACTCTCAACCACTGCGCCACCAGGGAAGCTGCCTTGCTTTTTCTTATGTTGTTTTCTATGGTTGGAAATCTTTCTCTATCTCTTCAATCTAAAAGCTTAAATATCAATTCCTTTGTCCAGCTGTCTTTGACTTTTCTAAGATGAGTCAGTCAGTCTCTCTGGTCCTACCTTCATACTTTATTCATGAATGTACTTCAGTTCTTGGCACTGTAAAAATTAGTAAGTAGAAACCTCAATTAAAATAGATTTCAGGGGCCTCCCTGGTGGCGCAGTGGTTAAGAGTCCGCCTGCCGATGCAGGGGATACGGGTTCGTGCCCCGGTCTGGGAGGATCCCATATGCCGCGGAGCGGCTGGGCCCGTGAGCCATGGCCGCTGGGCCTGAGCATCCGGAGCCTGTGCTCCGCAACGGGAGAGGCCACAACAGTGAGAGGCCCACATACCGCAAAAAGAAAAAAAAAAAAAAAATAGACTTCAGGGCCAGAAGAGGGAGCTCCCATTCCCTATGATGATAGCAGAGCCTAACAGGAAGAAGAAAGTCTTCCTCTTCTTGCCTGGCAAGAGCTCAGCCAATGAAAGACTGTCACAACTCAGCCAATGAAAAGCCACTATTCTTCAGAATCTCAGTTCCTCCAATGGACTGTTTACTACAGCCCACCCAACTTAACTTTTCCCCTCTAAAAAAGAGTCCTCCTCTCTTTGTTGTGGGGAATTTGCCTGTGGCTCACCATGATTGCACATGTCCAAATTGCAATTCTTTGTTGATCCTGACCAAACTCATTTTCACTGGAGAAATAAGTGGCAGTCTGTTTTTTTGCTTTTGTTTTGTTTTGTTTTTAGGTCAACAGCACTATAATAGTTTGTTTATGACTTGCTACCTACTAGATTATGAATTTTCATTGCTGTTTTAGTTGCTGGATGAATGGATGCTTTGGCAGTGCTAAGAGAAAATGTTTTCATGTAGTTTGATGAAACAAACATCTGTAGCTAAAATAAAAAATATGAGTTGAAATCAGTATTTTTTAAATTGTGCTCATACTATATGAAAAACACTACAGAGAAAAAATTAGTGTGGAGAGGGGCAGTCTTGTGGGACTGGGCCCTTAACCTGCGGGATCTGATGCTATCTCCAGGTATATAGTGTCAGAATTGAGTTGAATTATAGGACATCCTGCTGGTGTTGGAGAATTGGTTGATGGTTTTGGGAAAACCCCCATGCATTGGAATGGGAGGCAGAATTCTTAGTGAAAATCAAAGTTACAATGTGTGTTACAACGGGGGAATGTTTGAAACTTAGAGAAGATAAAGGGACATTGCTGAAAAATCAAGCAAAATCTAATGAGTTTTCTATAAGGATACCCTCATTAGGACTTGTTAGCACCTGATATTCTTCATTAATATGTAAATTGTCATAGGCAAAAATGGCATTATTATATATTTGCCCATGTCAGGGCATAAACTTTTAGGCATCAATAAATTAGATATAAGCATAACAAGATTGTAAATGTTTTATCAATTAAGGTTTAAAGGAGTCTTTATAAACATGAAAACTTTACAACTTTCTGCAAGATGTAATACCCTATTAAAGTAGGAAAAAAAGAAAGTAATGGGAAAAGCTATGGACAACATCATCAGAAAAGGCTATTTATTTTAAAAGCTTCAAGAAATAAATGTAGAACTTCTCTGTAAGCAAATTGAATGTGAAGGAAAAGAGTCACATAGTCTATTTGATCTAAATGTAAATTTCACGTGAGAAAGAAAACAAGGTTAACCTCAAACTAAAGTTCCAGTTTCCTTTTGAGAGTAAATCAAATAGACTAATGCCTCCCCCACAAAAACCACTGCCATATCCTACCTTTATCCAGCCCTCCAATACAACCCATCCCCAATATTGATACAGGTCTTTGGTAAGAGTGTAACTGAATAGGATATGTAATACCATGACGTCTTGAGTCAGTTAGTCTCAGTTGAATACCATCTCAGCAGCTTACTAACTGCATGGCCTTGGGCATGTTATTCAACCTCTTTAGCCTCAGTATCCTCATCCATTAAATGAAGACCATAACCCTTACCTCAGAGTTTGTTGTAAAAATTAAGAGGTGATATATGAAAATCTCTCCATGCCTCCACGGTGTTTAATACTTAGGTTAGCTATTATTAAGATCCTGTGGGGAAAAATGTCCTTGTATTTGTGTGTATTTCCCCTTTGGGTTCTTCTTTTCTCTTTGTATTTCTCCCTTTGGATTATGCTCCTTTTGGATTCCATATTAGAGTCCTTGTGAATTGTCTCTCATGAAACTCCATGTGCTAGTGCTGAAAACTGGGCATGTGCAAGCCCATCCTCTCCTGCTGGTCCAAGAGACATCTCCCAAGCTCTCTAGACCTTCCTCCAATACAGGCAAAAGGAATAATCTTGATTCAGCCTAGGCACCAAGTTCCATTGGAGTTTAGATCCACAGCTCCAGAAAGCAATATTGAATGATCTCGCAACCTAATAGTGGTAGCTGGGGCTTTGGAAAATAGCTGGTTCAGGATATACCAGGTTTTGGGTGTCTTGCTGTCTCTTTCTACCTGGAAGACATGACTACCTTTCAGACATATCCAGTTTCACCCTCAGTGACCTCAACTTCAAGGAGTTAAGACAAATATGTTATTTTCATTAAAAAGAATAGCTAGTACCAGCTGAATATTTACAGTGAGCCAAGTACTGCTCTAAGAACTTGGAGGTTTTCTTTACTGCTTGAGATAAATGGGAGCATTTCCCTGTGTTCTCTGTATACATCACTGCTATAGATCCAGGTGTTAGGTCAAAATCCTGAAGACATCCTAGATTCCCTACTTTTATTACACCTTGTATCCATCAGCAAATCCTATAAGCTCTACTTACAAAACATATAATTTCCCTATATCTTACTTTTTCATGGTCACCACTCTAGTCTAAGGCTGTTTATTTACCTCTTAACTAAGCTACTTATATAGCCCTTTAACAGTTAGTGCTTCTTCTGTTGGCGCACTAGAGTGTATTTTTTTACATAGCAGTGAGGGCGAAACTGCTGAAATGTAAACCCAGTCACATCCCACCCCTTCCTTCCTGCATACCCTCCTAGAGGCCTTCACCATCCATTTCCAGTCTTCTAACATGATTTCTCATCCTGCAGAGACTGGAAAATTACAAATTGCATTTCTTAGACTGTTGTAGCTACGGTTTGGGTACATATGAGAGGTTAGGAGGCAATGGGGTGGAGGCCATGTTCTGGCTGCTCTAATCTTGTAGCACGTAAGCGTGATACAGAGACCAAGCACAGAGACGAGTGCTTCTCGTTCCCTGGGTCACGGCCGTGACATCTGCTCTAGAAATCATCACCAGTGCATCTGCAACTTCTCATTGCATCTTCCTGACCATGGTGGAAGTAGCAGCTTTTCTGGCAGGCTGATTTGGGGGTGATGTTCTGGGTCTCATTCCTGAGAGCCAGCTTAGAGCTTGCTCCCGTAGCCTGTTCAGTGGTTTTATAAGCACCCAAATCTCTTTCAAATTAAATAATGAGAGTCTGTTCTGTTTCCTGTGACTGATAACATTTCTAGTCACACTTTGTATCAATCTAAAGTTCTTAACAAGGCCTGCAAGTCCAAGATGATCTGGCCCTTAGCTACTTTCACTGACTCTGCTTAGGCCACACTGCTCTGTGCACTGTGCTCTCCCTTGAACACACTAAGTTTGCCCCTACTTACGGCTTTTGTACCTGCTGTTCTTATTCCCCTAGATCTATGGCATGACTCATTCACTTTTATTAGTGTCCCTGCTCAAATACCGCTCCTTCAGAGAGGTCTTCTCTAGCTACCTACCTAAAATATTACTCCCTGTCACTCTGGTGCCTTTATCTTCCTTTTTGTTTCTTCAGTATGCTTAATATCTATCATTACAGAATATATTTGGTTAAAGTGTGTCTGCCTCATTGCAAAAAAGCTCTCTGTTTTGTTAATTGCTCTATCCTCAGAGAGTCAAACAAGTCTTGGCACACAGCAGGTGCTTCATAGGTATTTTTTGAATGGATCCCCCTTTTACAGATGGGAAGACTTGAGACAAAGACTGACTCAGTGACTTGTCCGGAGCTCACATGAGAGTGGCAGCCTGATGTGGGAGCATTTGCTCTTAAACAGGACACCACCCTGCCTCCACAGTGTAGCTTGCCTCCCATCAAGTACTCAGGGACTCAGTCTGAAGAAAGAAAAGGAATGGAAGATGGGTACAGAATGAAGGGTGAAAAAGAAAAGGGAAAAGAATGCTTTAGCGTCTGCCTGTCCAAGAGAGGAATGTCCTGACCCACAAACACAACTGCCCTCCTGTGAAGCAGATGCATCCCTGTGGCGGCACCAGGTGGCAAAACAGAAAAAGAGAGATGGCTCAGTGCCCTGCCCGTGACCATTCCCCGCTCAGCCTGATTCTAAAATAGCCCATCCCTCTGCTTCCCGGTCTCCAAATGTAATGAAATACTCTCAAAATTACCCACTCCCTACTCAGCACCTGGACATTCTCTAGGTTGTTGTGGGATTTCTTAATCCTACAAGGGCTGATTGTTACTATTCTTTATTCATTTTTCCTTTTTTTAACTTTTTTTTTCAAAGTATATTTTATTATCATCATCACTGGGAAAGTGAAACTTACAAATGGACAAACCCATAGTCACCACCAGTAATTGGCTGAATTAGAAAGAGAATCTGGGTCCCTTGACTCAGAATTTGGTGCTTTTATTTATTTATTTTTTGGCTGCGCTTCACGGCATGTGGGATCTTAGCTCCCTGACCAGGGATAGAACCTGCGACCCCTGCACTGGAAGCGTGGAGTCTTAACCACTGGACTGCCAGGGAAGTCCTACTTCTTTCTCTTTTGTCTTTTCTGTTCTCTCCTTACAGTTTAAGAAACAAAAGCAGTCCAATGCTAATCTTATAACATATTCATTTAAATTTAGAAATAACGGAAGTGTTAACTTGTTTACTTGTCCACTTCAGACCACCAGAGGTGGTTTTGTATCATCAGTTCCTTTTGTCCCTAGCCCGGGGTCAGGGTCTCCATCATTTTGTCTCACATGAAACCTTATTGTATCTCTCTGGGAGTCACTCTAGCCTGGTGGAATGATTCCAGTTCTGTAGTCAGACAAATCTAGGCTCAAATACTGAACTTACCTCTTACCTCTCACCTCTCAGTCTGATTCCTTATCTGTAAGATCAGAGCAAAAAAAATTTTTTTTTCTTGCCAAGGTTTGTGATTGTTAGAGATAATACATATAAAGAACCTGGCACAAGTAATAAAACATAACCAAACTGCCAAAGGAAAGCAAGAATTTTTCTCTTCCCCCCCCCCACGTTAAAGCATAATAACATGAAATGATTATTCTGGGATTGCACATGGAATTAATTTGCACAATTTGTTTTCTGAACATCCATGCTTCCTTCCGGAGATTGTACACACTTAACGTTTTTTTTGTTCAAGTCTCTGTTGCAAGATATTTTCTTTTAAATAAGATTTTCGTTGATACTCTACTTTCTTCTGTATCTAAGTTTTCTAAAAGCGAAGATTTTTATAAAGATAAGGTAGAATTTTTGGGTCTGAAGTTAAATTGGATCATGTAACACTGTGCTAGTACAGCCCATTTATATTTAGACTGATAAGCTTCACTATTGTCTTCTCTCATAATGAAGGGAAGTTACTCAAAATAACATTGTTTTGGGAGCTATACCATTCTGATGTTTTGTGCTGACTTTAGTTAGTGTCTTCCATAAATAATATTTAATTGTTAATACTTGATACTTTTTAGGGTGCAGGGCAATAGGCACTCAAACATTCTGATGGAAGTATAAATTGAAACAATCTTCTTGAGAGCCACTTGGCTTAAGAGAGTTCTTGAAAAGTCCATATCCTTGATTTCAGTAATTCCACTTATGGGAATCTATTCAAAGAAAATAATCAAGGTGTGATCAAGTATTTTTCAACAAGGACATTCATCAAAGTGTCACTTTAAAATAAAGAATAATTGTAGGGACTTCCCTGGTGGCACAGTGGTTAAGAATCCACCTGCCAAGGCAGGGGACATGGGTTCGAGCTCTGGTCCAGGAAGATCCCACATACCGTGGAGGAACTAAGCCCATGTGCCACAGCTACTGAGCTCGCATGCCACTACTACTGAAGCCCGCGCACCTAGAGTCCACGCTCTGCAACAAGAGAAGCCACTGCAATGAGAAGCCTGCGCACCGCAATGAAGAGTAGCTCCCGCTCACCGCAACTGGAGAAAAGCCCGCATGCAGCAACGAAGACCCATCACAGCCAAAAATTTTTTTAATTTTTAAAAATTAAAAAATAACTTTATAAAAAAATAAAATAAAGAATTGTAAACATCCTAAATGCTCAATAATAGAAGAATAATTAAGATAAGTAGTATATGTTCATTAAAAATTAAAAATTTGGAAGAAATGATTTCATGGCACTGGAACATTTTGGAATGGAATTGTAAATTTAAAAAAACAACAATATATAAAAATATACTTATTATATATAATAATATACCTATTATATATAAATTAAATATTATTTATAGATAATATGTCATATATATGCTAGGGTCCCTATTTTGTAAAGAAAAAACTATACATATAATGCATAGAAAAATACAGGAAAATGTTAACAGCACTTATACCTGAGTTGTAGGAATTTTATTTTCTTCTTTGTATTTTTCTGTATTTTGTTAATTACCTACAATTAAAAGCTTTAAAACAGAACAAAAACTAAATTCAAGGGATTTAATTTAATCCTGGACTATAGGATGTGAAGCATCAAGCCGCAGGTGGGAGCATCTCACAGGCTCTGCCCAAGGCCTGCTCACACTGCAACTGCCTCCCCTCACATCTTTCTGTGAGAAGGTACCTAGTTTCTGTTATTATCGAGTCCAAGGCAAGATGAGAAAGGCAAGAGCGCCTGTGGAGTGAGTGCTGGCCTCTTCCCAGCTTCATGCCCCAGACAGAACCATTCCTTACCCTGTACACCTGACTGAACGGTCTGTGTTCATATCTTCTGCTCTAGACTAAATGTTTGTGATGCCCCCAAATTCATATGTTGAAAACTAACCTCCAGTGTGAAGTATTAAGAGGTGGGGCCTTTGGGGAGTAATTAGATCAAGAGGGTGGAGCCTTCATGTATGGGATTAGTGCTCTTGAAAAAGAGACTTCAGACAGCCCCCTTGCTCCTTCCGCCACGTGAAGACACAGGGAGAAGATGGCCATCTGTGACCCAGGAAGGGGGCTCTCACCAGACACCAAACTGTCCAGCACCTTGATCTTGGACTCCCCAGCCTCTAGAACTGTGAAACAAAATGTCTGTGTTTATAAGCTACCCAGCCTATGGTATTCTTTTCTAGCAGCCCTAATGATGGACTGAGACATCTTCACTCACTCTTTCCTGATGCTTTCAATTTCCCTGAGATCGGCTAGTGTCAGGCAACTGTACTAGGCATTGGAAACACTAAGGTAGCATTGTTGCTTTCTTGGAGCTCTGTGGGGAGAAACAGTGAAACAACATTCTAACTGCCACAAAGAGGCAGATCTGTATACTGCAAGGACACCTTAGCCCAATCTCTAATTACCAGGGAAGTTTTCTCCAAGGAGTTGATTTATATTCCAAAGTTACTCCAGGTGCACATATGTCTCTAACCCCTGCAGTCCCACAGCACAGTTTAGAACTTCTTTTATTTATCCTTAGTGAATTCCATCTCCCATGCTGCTTAGGGACTTCCAAAGCTTCCCCCTCTTTCCTCATATAGCTCACAGTCTCCTTACCCTCAGCAGTCAAACCCATCTTCCCAGAAAAACTTGCATTCTTCTTTTGTGTGCCAGTTGGAATTACATTATTGCTACATTTCCATGTTTGCCTTTGCTACCAGGAAACTCAGAGTTAAGAGTTCAATTGCTGTTTTATACCAAATTCTCTGCCTTCTAAATGACTTATGATTTTTAATAACCATGACATCATGATTTCATTATTAAGACTGAGGCCATCGTATGTCAGCTACCTCTAGTTTTTCCCAAAACCACTACTTTTCTATACCTGTGCTTTCCATCCTTCTTATCCTCCAGTCTCAGGGGAAGGCCTTCAAATTTATGAGCACTTTAGGTGAACCCTGGTGGGGTTTCTTGACTTGGCTTCCTAGCCTCTGTATAACCTTGCTGTGTGATTAATTCTTGTCTATAGATCAGCAAATAACTTCTCTCGGGTGGACAGACAACCATTCTCTTCCCAAGTACCCTCCCCCATCCCTATGGAAAAAGTCAGTTTTGCAGTCGTTTGTTAAATTCACTTCAATATTCTTTTACTCCATATAAATTTGTGGTTCTCTGATTTCAAATTGGTTGTAACATTTTTATAATTTCCTCATTAAAAATATGTAAAAATAGGGCCTCCCTGGTGGCGCAGTGGTTGAGAGTCCGCCTGCCGATGCAGGGGATACGGGTTCGTGCCCCGGTCCAGAAGGATCCCATATGCCGCAGAGCAGCTGGGCCCGTGAGCCATGGCCGCTGAGCCTGCGCATCCGGAGCCTGTGCTCCGCAACGGGAGAGGCCACAACAGTGAGAGGCCCGCATACCGCAAAAAAAAAAAAAAAAAAAAAGTAAAAATAATCTTTGACATGTCTTCACTTTACATCTATTTGAGAGTCTTGATTTTACATTTTCTTGAAAATTATTCTTAACACTTAGATAAACTTTTTTTAATAGATCTTTATTGGAGTATAATTGCTTCACAATACCATGTTAGTTTCTACTGCACAGCAAAGCAAATCAGCCATATGCATACACATGTCCCCATATCCCCTCCCTCTTGAGCCTCCCTCCCACTCTCCCTATCCCACCCCTCTAGGTCATCGCAAAGCACCGAGCCGATGTCCCTGTGCTATGCTGCAAAGATGAAGTCTATATTTTCTAGTTCCACTTTCTCACTTTCTAATTACCCATTTAAATCCATCTTCTGCACTGCACACCAATATATATGTATCTTGCACACGTCAGTCCTCTACTGAAACCATTCTGAAGAAGATCATACAGAGTGAACGGTTTCCAGTCCCATCTTGCTGTAATTTTCTTCATTGACAGTGTTAAGTCTGAGTGATATTTACTTATGGGAAAGACAAAGACTCTATCTCATGGCCTTATTTATGCAACCAAAACTGTTCCAGCCACAGATGTTCCTGACCATGGTTTCAGTATTTTATTGAATTATTTCTTTCTTCTTTTTTTTTTTTAAATCCTGGAGGAGGAAGTTGGAATGAAACAGTGCAGATGTCTGTACAACCACAACAGTCCCTGTTTCTGTGTTTATAAAAGTGCCTCATCCTGGTAGGGAGAACCGCCCCAGCTATGCAGGTATCAATCTTGAAGCTCTATACTTTTGAAAAATAATGTGGTCTCTCCCTATAATCTCTTGCAATTTTTTTTAACTTTCTTAGTTTTAATGCCCTCTTTCAGATGGAATATCCCAGATTCCATCAGTTCTCAGATTTCTTCTCTATCTATACTGACTCTTAGTGTAAGCAGATAAGGTAGGGGGTCCCTGAAGAAAGAGAACCTAGCATGGATTTCTTGACATAAGTGAAGCCACTTTTGGCCTAAACCGTTTTGTGATCTAAGCCTGGCTACAGTGCTTGCCCTTAAACAGGTCTCAATAATAATCATTTTAAGGGAATAAATGAAAAAATGACTGTTATCAGGCAAGAGAAATAACAAAAGCAAAAATAAAAAATCAGTTGTAAACTCCCAGTTCTGTTTCAATGGTAAAGATTAGCCTGAAGCACTTTTTTGAGCTGTTCTGCAGAATTTAAACCCCCGCAGGGACTCAACCACCAGGTCAACTGGAACCCAAGGGATGATGATGTTGAACTTTTCTGACTCTCCTGGCGTCAATCAACTAAAACTCTGTTGACCTTTGCCCCAGTTCTATGCTGAATTCTCCTCTGCTCAAGCACCTTCATAAATATGCATGTAATGTTGGCTTAAAACTTCCCAAATTTTGCTGTTTAGGGAGACACTTTGGGAAGGATCCTTCTCCTTACTTGCTGCAAGTAATAAATCCTTCCTTCTACCAATCTTTGGCTTGGTTGTGTCTTTTGGCTCAACACCCACCAAGAGGCAAACCCAGTTTTCAGGTAACATTAGGTGATTTCACCTAGTCTCAAGGCTTTATGTAGAGTCCCTTCACTGAAGACTCCTAAACTTATTTCTCCAACCTAGGCTACTCCCTTGAACTCCAGGTTTGCATATCTAACTGCCTCCTCCATATCTCGCCTTGGAAATCTAAATGGCACATCTAACTTAACATGTCCAAAACTGAGATTCTGATCTTCTCCTACCACCTTCTAAACCTATTCCATCCACAGGTTTACCAATCTTGGCAGAAGGAAAGGATGCCAAAAACTCTCTGCACCGGTGCTGAATCAGATCTCAGAGACAGAGTTTTGGGTGAAGTAGAAAAGAATAGCTTTATTGCTTTGCCAGGCAAAGAGGGACACAGAGAGTTCATGCCCTCAAAACCGTGTGTCCTTACCCCCGGGGATTTGGTGAGGGGTTTTATAGCAATGGTTCAAGTGCTGGGTTGCTGATTAGGATCAGGCTGCACTATTGTTTCTGGACTGCTCCTCCCTTGTCTCTGCATCCCCTCCCTTCCCTGATTAGCAACGATTTGAACCTGCCCTTTGGAACTCAGGGAAGGTCATGGAGGCTGAAGCCTATTCCCTAAAAACAAGAAACAGGCGACACAGAAAGTCTTCTGTGCCCAGGAGCCCCACAGGGTCCTGCTCCATTTCAGAAACTTCATCTTTCTCATTGCTCGGGTCAGATCTAGAGTCATCCTTCATCTCCACCCTCACCCCTTTCTCTTATATTCAGTCCATCAGCAAATCTTATTGGCTCTAATTTCAAAGTGTGTCAAGACTCCCAACCCATCTCAACACTGCCACTGCCACTGCCACCACCCTGTTTCAAGCTGCCATTGTCTCTTGCCTGGATTATGTCTTCCCAACTAAGCTCTTTACTATTGCACTTACCTCCTACAGTCTATTTTCAACAAAGCAGCCAGGACAATCTTTATAAAACACAAGTCAGATCATGTGACTCCTTTGCTCAAAACCCTGCAGTGACTGTCCATTTCTTTCAGAGTTAAAGTCAGAGCCTTTAGAGGGGCTCTCAGGCCATATGTAATCTGCCCCTGACACCCAGCAGAATCTGGACCTCTTTACCCACTTCCACTTCCAGACCACTCCTACCTCCTTGCTTGCCTTTGAATATGCTAAGCACACTCTCACTTAGAGATCTTTGCACTCCTGATCTCTCTGCCTGGAGGCTCTGTGCTCACACATCTGCAGGGCTTGCTCTCTGCCTTCTTTCAGGCCTTTGTTCAAACATCATTTCTCATTGAAGCCTTCCCTGACCCCCTTATGTAAATTACAACTGCCCCCAAGCCCTACTCTCTGGCCCTCCCTGTCCTATCCTTTGCTTTTCATTTCTCCATAGTACTTGTCAACATCACCTGACATTCCATGTATTTTACTTTATTTATTTATTGTCTATCTCCCCAGGGAAAGCACAGGCTCAGCGACCATGGCTCCCGGGCCTAGCCGCTCCGTGGCATGTGGGATCTTCCCGGACCGGGGCACGAACCCATGTCCCCTGCATCAGCAGGCAGACTCTCAACCACTGTGCCACCTGAGAAGCCCTGGGAACTTTTCTTAATTACAGTCTTCTTTATGATTCTACTTGAGATTTTGGAGTAAATTAATTAACATACTTACAAAAAGACTGGCAAATATACTTATATTTTATGCATGTACACTAAGTAAACTCTTTGTGTGGTTTTATATTTAATTCTCAAATTAAAAAAAAATGCTCTGAACGTGAAGTCATAGGTAGTAGCAATGAGACCATGCACACTGGTTTATACAGACAAACTCCAAATTATCCATATTAGAAATATTCTATCCATATTAGAAATCTTTTCTAATTAACATGTTCCAAAAAAGTACCCAACAATTATACAAATAATTACATTCAGTCAATTCTTTTAAATGTCAGCTATAAAAAATTTTAATAGTCTCCCAAATTAAAAAATAATGAAAGTTTGACTTTTCTTTAAAAAACAAAAGCAAAGGAAGGAAACAGTCTTCAATTTTATCCATAAGTATAGAAAAGTAATCATTATTATTGTGTTAAATATTTCCCAGTGGCTTTTCTATATTAAGACATAACTCAAAATAAACCTGGGGATGAATCTATTTACAGTTTTAGAATATTTTCTAAAGTTTATGAATTATTTTAATTGCTATTTTACAATGCAAGGACTTTATAAGTGTTTGCTCATTAAAAAGATTTTCTAAATAAGTGTGCACTGACATAAATGTTCACTAGTATTAGCATATTATTAACCACACATTGGGGCAATGGTGAGGTGAAACTCATAAACTTGGAAATAGCATTTCAGTTAATCATAAACATAAAATCTATAAGAAATGAATGCTCTTACAGATGTACAAAATCATAAAAGACAGATTTATTGCCCAGGGAACCCTGTTTAGGGTCTAACTGATTGCATCAATATTTTCAAAAGAGAGGAAATAATAAGCAGACAAAAATATGATGATAAAACAAGCCAGGTCCCCAGTACTTAGCTTGTCTCAGTCCATGGGGAGTGGGAGCCCACATACAGGACTCAGCTGTGGACTGACTGCAAGCGGCTCCAACATTCCCTGTGGGAGAGACTTACAGAGAGTACTCTCTCCACTGTGAGAAGGCAGACACCTGTCTTGAAACTCCATTTGCAAAGAAGCACACTGTTTTCACTTCAATTTTACTGTTATTTAAGTTGCTTTAGGGGTTCTGAAGCAGATTGGGGGGAGGCTAAAATGCTCTGGAGCCATCTTTGGTGCTCTATTAGTCTATTGTACAGTTGCATGTCTCAGGATACCTTGGGAGCCCTGGGATTTAGAGGAATGTGCCTTGATTTCCAATACACTTATATCAGTTATTGGCATGGTACTTTTGTAAAATTATTCAATCTTTCTGAACTTTGGTTTTCTTATCTGTAAATAAGTATAATGATATCTTGATCTTGGTTTGATTATTTGGATCAAGATTGAATGTGTAAAAATGCCTAGGCTATAGCAAGCAATGATTAAATGCTAGTTATTATTACAATAGCTTAATGCATTAAATACTTAAGTCATTTTTTCAACCCCCCCCAATTTCTTTACCAGTGTATTAGTTTCCTATGCTGCTGTTAACAAATTACCACAAACTCACTGACTTAAAACAATATAAATTTATTATCTTATAGTTATGAAGGTCAGAAGTCCAAAATGGAGCTCACTGGGCTAAAATCAAGGTGCTGACAGAGCTGAATTCCTTCTGAAGCTCTAGAGGAAGATTGTTTTTTCCCCAGCTTCTAGATACTGTCCTTGGTTTGTGGCCTCCAGCTAGCAGTTACATCACTTGGACCTCTGCTTCTGTCAGTACAACTTCTCTGACTGTAACACTTCTGTGTCTTTCTTATAAAGATCCTGTGATTACATTGAACCTACTGGATAATCCCAGATAATCTTATAATATTCCCATCTCAAGGTCCTTCATTTAATCACATGTGCAAACTCCCTTTCGCCATGTAAGATAATATATTCACAGGTGTATTAGTCAGGGTTCTCCAGAGAAACAGACCAATAGGAGACATATACCTATATATCTATGTATAGAGATAGATAGATAGATAGGGATATATACCTTACGATAAGGAGTTGGCTCATGTGATTATGGAGGCTGGCATGTCCAAAATCTGCAGTATGGGCCAACAGGCTCAAGACCCAGGAGAGTGGATGGCGCAGATAAAGTCTGAAGGCAATCTGTTGGAGAATTTTCTCTTGCTCGGGAAGGCTAGTCTTTTTGCTCTATTCAGACCTTCAGCTGATTGGATGAGACGCACCCACATTATGGAAGGCAATCTGTATTCATGCATGTAAATGTTAATCTCATTCAAAAACACTCTTGAATTTGACACATTAAAATTAACCATCACAACAGGTTTCAGGGATTAGGATTTGGACATCTTTGTGGGGTGGCGATTATTCTGCCTACCACAAATATCTCTCTCGATATCCACATTCTGAGCTCTGTGCTAACCACTACATCTCTAAAAACAAGCCAGCCCAGTTTCTGCTTCTCTAAACTCACCTTTAGAGAAGAGGCCACATAAATTGTTAAGTACAATACAATAGAGTAGGAGTAATGATACAGCTATGCACAGTATGCCATGGTGATACAGAAGAGAGGCATGCATTTCAGCTTGGGGGTGGGAAGTGCAGGTGGAGAAAGTGGGGGTAGCAAAGAAATCTTTCTAAAGGGGATGATGTTTAAGTTGAACTTTTAAAAATATGTGGGAGTTAAAAAAGGGAAAAGACACTGCAGGCAGAGGAGTTAACCTGAGCACAGAGAAATAACTATTCCTCTGATTCTATACTCACCTAGTAGCTGTCTCATTATAACTTCACTTCACTTGAAATTTTTGTTTTCTGTAAGGAAAGAATATGTTGGCCAGAGAACTCAAGGGCCCAGTTCTCTTGACCATAATACTTCTAAGTGTGAATGAATAAACCAGCATTCAGTTGTAAATACCTGTCTTTGTGGTGTGATGGGCACTGTTGGTTACTGACTAAACAACCATCTTGCCTTTCTTCCTTCCTAACAGAAATCCAGTTTTGTTCAGAGATTTTTTTACCAGTATACTCAGGGAAAGTGGGTCCCTCCTTAGTCCCAGGGGACAACTTGTGAGTGTTCTAACTCAGTGGGAATATCCATTCATTTTTGTTGTGATTGGTTTAAGGGAGGCATGTGACACACTTGTGGTCATTGAGAAAAAAGAGAAAAGAAAAGTTAGTTGGGGTGCTTCTAGAAAAGATTTTCCTTCTTCATAAAAAGACAGATACATAGGAGAAGCTCTCAGCTCTTCTTTCTTGCTTGCTTTTTGACTTTGTTGTTTGAGACTGGGATGTTTGGAGCTGAGGCAGCTATTTTGTTACCATGAGGAAAACATTATGACATATCAAACATGAGAGCAAAAAGGTGAAAAGAGCCTGGAGCCTTCCTTAGTGACATCGTTGAGCAGCTGGACCAAAGGTGCTGGATGGAGGCCAGAGAACACTGCATGCTGGGTGCCTTTAGAGGTTATCTGCAGAATAATCAAACCGCATTATCTAGATTAACACCTTCCACATTATTTATAATAGGGTATTTGTCTTTTTAGCTTTTCACAGTCTAATGTGCCAGACTCCAGGAGGATATAGGGAAAAGAAAGAAAAGTCCATCCTGAGAAAAGGTTTATTTATTTCAAACATTTTCTTTCTTTCTTTTTTTAATATTTATGTATTTATTTGGTTGCGCTGGATCTTAGTTGTGGCAGGAGGGCTCCTTAGTTGCAGCATGCATGGGGGATATAGTTCCTTGGGCAGGGATGGAACCCAGGCCCCCTGCATTGGGAGTGTGGAGTCTTAACCACTGCGCTACCATGGAAGTCCCTATTTCAAACATTTTCTAAATCTTTTCTATAAACTAGTAAGGTTTGGACTTAGAAATCAAGAAAAATCACTTCACCTAACATTCTGTTTTCTTTTCTTCTCCAATTTTGGAACTTTCTTGTTCTGATCAGGTCCCAGATATTAAAGAAACTCTTTTACTTATAGAATTTTTGTACTTGATCATTGTATTAGAAAGATTTCAACTGTGTGTAAAGTTGTTGATTTTTTTTTTTTTTTGCATTATGTGGGCCTCTCTCTGTTGTGGCTTCTCCCGTTGCGGAGCACAGGCTCTGGACATGCAGGCTCAGCGGCCATGGCTCACGTGTCCAGCTGCTTCACGGCATGTGGGATCTTCCCAGATCAGGGCACGAACCCGTGTCCCCTGCATCGGCAGGCGGACTCTCTACCACTGCGCCATGAGGGAAGCCCAAAATTGTTGATGTTAAAGATATACAGAGATGTTTAAATTTAGAAACAATATGGTTCAGTCTTTCTTTTGATTCTTTTTTTTTTTTAAATTTTTTTTTATTTTACAAATTTAATCAGTTATACATATACATATGTTCCCATATCCCCTCCCTTTTGCGTCTCCCTCCCACCCTCCCTATCCCACCTCTCCAGGCGGTCACAAAGAACCGAGCTGATCTCCCTGTGCTATGCGGCTGCTTCCCACTAGCTATCTACCTTACATTTGGTAGTGTATATATGTCCATGCCGCTCTTTCACTTTGTCACAGCTTACCCTTCCCCCTCCCCATATCCTCAAGTCCATGCTCTAGTAGGTCTGTGTCTTTATTCCTGTCTTACCCCTATGTTCTTGATGACATTTTTTTCTTAAATTCCATATATATGTGTCAGCATACAGTATTTGTCTTTCTCTTTCTGACTTACTTCACTCTGTATGACAGACTCTAGGTCCATCCACCTCATTACAAATAGCTCAATTTCATTTCTTTTTATGGCTGAGTAATATTCCATTGTATATATGTGCCACATCTTCTTTATCCATTCATCCGATGATGGACACTTAGGTTGTTTCCATCTCCGGGCTATTGTAAATAGGGCTGCTATGAACATTTTGGTACATGTCTCTTTTTGAATTATGGTTTTCTCAGGGTATATGCCCAGTAGTGGGATTGCTGGGTCATATGGTAGTTCTATTTGTAGTTTTTTAAGGAACCTCCATACTGTTCTCCATAGTGGCTGTACCAATTCACATTCCCACCAGCAGTGCAAGAGTGTTCCCTTTTTTCCACACCCTCTCCAGCATTTATTGTTTCTAGATTTTTTGATGATGGCCATTCTGACTGGTGTGAGATGATATCTCATTGTAGTTTTGATTTGCATTTCTCTAATGAGTAAAGATGTTGAGCATCCTTTCATGTGTTTGTTGGCAGTCTGTATATCTTCTGTGGAGAAATGTCTATTTAGGTCTTCTGCCCATTTTTGGATTGGGTTGTTTGTTTTTTTGCTATTGAGCTGCATGAGCTGCTTATAAATTTTGGAGATTAATCCTTTGGCAGTTGCTTCATTTGCAAATATTTTCTCCCATTCTGAGGGTTGTCTTTTCGTCTTGTTTATGGTTTCCTTTGCTGTGCAAAAGCTTTGAAGTTTCATTAGGTCCCATGTGTTTATTTTTGTCTTTATTTCCATTTCTCTAGGAGGTGGGTCAAAAAGGATCTTGCTGTGATTTATGTCATAGAGTGTTCTGCCTATGTTTTCCTCTAGGAGTTTGATAGTGTCTGGCCTTACATTTAGGTCTTTAATCCATTTTGAGCTAATTTTTGTGTATGGTGTTAGGGAGTGATCTAATCTCATACTTTTACATGTCCCTGTCCAGTTTTCCCAGCACCACTTATTGAAGAGACTGTCCTTTCTCCACTGTACATTCCTGCCTCCTTTATCAAAGATAAGGTGACCATATGTCCGTGGGTTTATCTCTGGGCTTTCTATCCTGTTCCATTGATCTATCTTTCTGTTTTTGTGCCAGTACCATACTGTCTTGATTACTGTAGCTTTGTAGTATAGTCTGAAGTCAGGGAGCCTGATTCCTCCAGCTCCATTTTTCGTTCTCAAGATTGCTTTGGCTATTCGGGGTCTTTTGTGTTTCCATACAAATTGTGAAATTTTTTGTTCTAGTTCTGTGAAAAATGCCATTGGTAGTTTGATAGGTATTGCATTGAATCTGTAGATTGCTTTGGGTAGTAGAGTCATTTTCACAATGTTGATTCTTCCAATCCAAGAACATGGTACATCTCTCCATCTATTTGTATCATCTTTAATTTCTTTCATCAGTGTCTTATAATTTTCTGCATACAGGTCTTTTGTCTCCTTAGGTAGGTTTATTCCTAGATATTTTATTCTTTTTGTTGCAATGGTAAATGGGAGTGTTTCCTTGATTTCACTTTCAGATTTTTCATCATTAGTATATAGGAATGCCAGAGATTTCTGTGCATTAATTTTGTATCCTGCAACTTTGCCAAATTCATTGATTAGCTCTAGTAGTTTTCTGGTAGCATCTTTAGGATTCTCTATGTATAGTATCATGTCATCTGCAAACAGTGACAGCTTTACTTCTTCTTTTCCCATTTGGATTCCTTTTATTTCCTTTTCTTCTCTGATTGCTGTGGCTAAAACTTCCAAAACTATGTTGAATAAGAGTGGTGAGAGTGGGCAACCTTGTCTTGTTCCTGATCTTAGTGGAAATGGTTTCAGTTTTTCACCATTGAGGACGATGCTGGCTGTGGGTTTGTCATATATGGTCTTTATTATGTTGAGGAAAGTTCCCTCTATGCCTACTTTCTGCAGGGTTTTTATCAGAAATGGGTGTTGAATTTTGTCAAAAGCTTTCTCTGCATCTATTGAGATGATCATATGGTTTTTCTCCTTCAGTTTGTTAATATGGTGTATCACGTTGATTGATTTGCGTATATTGAAGAATCCTTGCATTCCTGGAATAAACCCCACTTGATCATGGTGTATGATCCTTTTAATGTGCTGTTGGATTCTGTTTGCTAGTATTTTGTTGAGGATTTTTGCATCTATGTTCATCAGTGATATTGGCCTGTAGTTTTCTTTCTTTGTGACATCCTTGTCTGGTTTTGGTATCAAGGTGATGGTGGCCTCATAGAATGAGTTTGGGAGTGTTCCTCCCTCTGCTATATTTTGGAAGAGTTTCAGAAGGATAGGTGTTAGCTCTTCTCTAAATGCTTGATAGAATTCCCCTGTGAAGCCATCTGGTCCTGGGCTTTTGTTTGTTGGAAGATTTTTTATCACAGTTTCAATTTCAGTGCTTGTGATTGGTCTGTTCATATATTCTATTTCTTCCTGATTCAGTCTTGGCAGGTTGTGCATTTCTAAGAATTTGTCCATTTCTTCCAGGTTGTCCATTTTATTGGCATAGAGTTGCTTATAGTAATCTCTCATGATCTTTTGTATTTCTGCAGTGTCAGTTGTTACTTCTCCTTTTTCATTTCTAATTCTATTGATTTGAGTCTTCTCCCTTTTTTTCTTGATGAGTCTGGCTAATGGTTTATCAATTTTGTTTATCTTCTCAAAGAACCAGCTTTTAGTTTTATTGATCTTTGCTATCGTTTCCTTCATTTCTTTTTCATTTATTTCTGATCTGATTTTTATGATTTCTTTCCTTCTGCTAACTTTGGGATGTTTTTGTTCTTCTTTCTCTAATTGCTTTAGGTGCAAGGTTAGGTTGTTTATTCGAGATATTTCCTGTTTCTTAAGGTGGGATTGTATTGCCATAAACTTCCCTCTTAGAACTGCTTTTGCTGCATCCCATAGGTTTTGGGTCGTCGTGTCTCCATTGTCATTTGTTTCTAGGTATTTTTTAATTTCCTCTTTGATTTCTTCAGTGATCACTTCGTTATTAAGTAGTGTATTGTTTAGCCTCCATGTGTTTGTATGTTTTACAGCTCTTTTCCTGTAATTGATGTCTAGTCTCATAGCATTGTGGTCGGAAAGGATACTTGATACAATTTCAATTTTCTTAAATTTACCAAGGCTTGATTTGTGACCCAAGATATGATCTATCCTGGAGAATGTTCCATGAGCACTTGAGAAAAATGTGTATTCTGTTGTTTTTGGATGGAATGTCCTATAAATATCAATTAAGTCCATCTTGTTTAATGTATCATTTAAAGCTTGTGTTTCCTTATTTATTTTCATTTTGGATGACCTGTCCATTGGTGAAAGTGGGGTGTTAAAGTCCCCTACTATGATTGTGTTACTGTCGATTTCTCCTTTTATGGCTGTTAATATTTCCCTTATGTATTGAGGTGCTCCTATGTTTGGTGCATAAATATTTACAATTGTTATATCTTCTTCTTGGATTGATCCCTTGATCATTATGTAGTGTCCTTCTTTGTCTCTTCTAGTAGTCTTTATTTTAAAGTCTATTTTGTCTGATATGAGAATTGCTACTCCAGCTTTCTTTTGGTTTCCATTTGCATGGAATATCTTTTTCCAACCCCTTACTTTCAGTCTGTATGTATCTCTAGGTCTGAAGTGGGTCTCTTGTAGACAGCATATATATGGGTCTTGTTTTTGTATCCATTCAGCCAGTCTGTGTCTTTTGGTGGGAGCATTTAGTCCATTTACATTTAAGGTAATTATTGATATGTATGTTCCTATTCCCATTTCCTTAATTGCTTTGGGTTCGTTATTGTAGGTATATTCCTTCTGTTGTGTTTCTTGCCTAGAGAAGCTCCTTTAGCATTTGTTGTAAAGCTGGTTTGGTGGTGCTGAACTGTCTCAGCTTTTGCTTGTCTGTAAAGGTTTTAATTTCTCCATCAAATCTGAATGAGATCCTTGCTGGGTAGAGTAATCTTGGCTGCAGGTTTTTCTCCTTCATCACTTTAATTATGTCCTGCCACTCCCTTCTGGCTTGTAGAGTTTCTGCTGAGAGATCAGCTGTTATCCTGATGGGGATTCCCTTGTGTGTTATTTGTTGTTTTTGCCTTGCTGCTTTTAATATGATTTCTTTGTGTTTAATTTTTGACAGTTTGATTAATATGTGTCTTGGTGTATTTCTCCTTGGATTTATTCTGTATGGGACTCTCTGTGCCTCCTGGACTTGATTAACTATTTCCTTTCCCATATTAGGGAAGTTTTCAACTATAATCTCTTCAAATATTTTCTCAGTCCCTTTCTTTTTCTCTTCTTCTTCTGGAACCCCTATAATTAGAATGTTGGTGCGTTTAATGTTGTCCCAGAGGTCTCTGAGACTGTCCTCTGTTCTTTTCATTCTTTTTTCTTTATTTTGCTGTGCAGCAGTTATTTCCACTATTTTATCTTCCACCTCACTTATCCGTTCTTCTGCCTCAGTTATTCTGCTATTGATCCCATCTAGAGTATTTTTTATTTCATTTATTGTGTTTTTAATCGATGCTTGATTCGTCTTTAGTTCTTCTAGGTCCTTGTTAACTGTTTCTTGCATTTTGTCTATTCTATTTCCAAGATTTTGGATCATCTTTACCATCATTATTCTGAATTCTTTTTCAGGTAGACTGCCTATTACCTCTTCATTTGTTAGGTCTGGTGGGTTTTTATCTTGCTCCTTCTCCTGCTGTGTGTTTTTCTGTCTTCTCATTTTGCTTATGTTACTGTGTTTGGGGTCTCCTCTTTGCAGGCTGCAGGTTCGTAGTTCCCGTTGTTTTTGGTGTCTGTCCCCAGTGGCTAAGGTTGGTTTAGTGGGTTGTGTAGGCTTCTTGGTGGAGGGGACTACTGCCTGTGTTCTGGTGGATGAGGCTGGATCTTGTCTTTCTGGTGGGCAGGTCCACGTCTGGTGGTGTGTTTTGGGGTGTTTGCGGACTTTTTATGATTTGAGGCAGCCTCTCTGCTAATGGGTGGTGTTGTGTTCCTGTCTTGCTAGTTGTTTGGCATAGGGTGTCCAGCACTGTAGCTTGCTGGTCGTTGAGTGAAGCTGGGTGCTGGTGTTGAGATGGAGATCTCTGGAAGATTTTCGCCGTTTGATATTATGTGGAGCTGGGTGGTCTCTTGTGGACCAGTGTCCTGAAGTTGGCTCTCCCACCTCAGAGGCACAGCACTGACTCCTGGCTCCTCAATTTGGGATGATTTGTTGTCTATTCATGTATTCCACAGATGCAGGGTACATGAAGTTGATTGTGGAGCTTTAATCCGCTGCTTCTGAGGCTGCTGGGAGAGGTTTCCCTTTCTCTTTGTTCTCACAGCTCCTGGGTCTCAGCTTTGGATTTGGCCCCGCCTCTGCGTGTAGGTCGCCGGAGGGCGTCTGTTCTTCGCTCAGACAGGACAGGGTTAAAGGAGCAGCCTCTTCGGGGACTCTGGCTCACTCAGGCCGGGCGGGAGGGAGGGGCACGGAGTGCGGGGCGAGCCTGCAGCGGCAGAGGTCGGCGTGACGTTGCACCAGCCCGAGGCGCGCCGTGCGTTCTCCCAGGGAAGCCGCCCCTGGATCCCGGGACCCTGGCAGTGGCAGGCTGCACAGGCTCCCGGAAGGGCGGTGTGGACAGTGACCTGCGCTCGCACACAGGCTTCTTGGCGGCGGCAGCAGCAGCCCCAGCGTCCCACGCCTGTCTCTGGGCTCCGCGCTTTCAGCCACGACTCGCGCCCGTCTCTGGAGCTCCTTTACGCGGCACTCTTAATCCCCTCTCCTCGCGCACCAGGAAACCAAGAGGGAAGAAAAAGTCTCCTGCCTCTTCGGCAGCTCCAGAGTTTTCCCGGACTCCCTCCCGGCTAGCTGTGGCACATTAGCCCCCTTCAGGCTGAGTTCTCGCCGCCAGTCCCAGTCCTCTCCCTGCGCTCTGACCGAAGCCCGAGCCTCAGCTCCAGCGCCGCCCGCCCTGGCGGGGGAGCAGACAAGCCTCTCGGGCTGGTGAGTGCTGCTCGGCACCGCTCCTCTGTGCGGGAATCTCTCTGCTTTGCCCTACCCAGGTATGTGGGGAGTTTCTTGCCTTTTGGGAGGTCTGGGGTCTTCTGCCAGCGTTCAGTAGGTGTTCTGTAGGGATTGTTGCACGTGTAGCTGTATTTCTGGTGTATCTGTGGGGAGGAAGGTGATCTCCGCGTCTTACTCTTCCGCCATCTTACCCGGAAGTCTCTTTTGATTGTTTTTGAAGACAAATTTTGATTCATATTTCTACAGAGCAAATTATATTCTCCCTGAGATTCTCTAAAAAGTGTGAAGTTTATACATACACATCTTTAAAATCATGAATTTCACTGGTGTGAGTTAAAAAATTAGTTAATTCATTAGCAAATAGTTAATGAATATAAGCACTAGAGAATATACTTAAAATAAGTATTCCATTCAGCACCTCTAGTGTTTTTTTTTTTTTTTTTTTTTTTACCGGTACGCGGGCCTCTTTCTGTTGTGGCCTCTCCCGTTGTGGAGCACAGGCTCCGGACGCACAGGCTCAGCGGCCATGGCTCACGGGCCCAGCCGCTCCGCGGCATGTGGGACCTTCCCGAACCGGGCTACGAACCCGTGTCCCCTGCATTGGCAGGCGGACTCTCAACCACTGCGCCACCAGGGAAGCCCACCTCTAGCGTTTTTTAAACTGTGTTTTATTACCATTAAAGTACAGTAAATGGTGTGAGCCATTATTGTGCATCCTTGCATTATATATTGATTTATAACACATTTAAGTAGGAATTATTCTCACTGCTGTGAAGTGCTTGTGCTCTGCTCACTCGACATGTAAACATTTCAAATTACAGTACATTAAGATGTCAATGACAAAAGGGAACATTCTAAAAATAAAGTGATTTTTAAGCATTTTATAAAATGACTAACTCCTCCTTTACCAGTGAGCATATGCTCTACATTCCTTCAAATGCTTCCTAGAAACCCTTATGAAACAGAGACATACTTCTAATTATTCTACGTTGGTGGGTTAGTTTCAAGAAATAGTGTCTCCCTGATTCTTTAGCATTTGTTATCGCAGAATTTGACTTGCTTTTCAGGCAAGGATGAACCTTGTTATGCACAGAGATAAATTAATGTACACTTTGTTGATTTTCCTGATGACATTTTCATTTCCATTTTTGGCTAAAGCAGTACATTGATCTCATATCTTTAAGCAAGAACTTAGTGATTCTCAGTCCTCATTCATGGAATGAAGAAAATGTTCAAAAACTACCACTTCTATGGGTCAATAATGTTACGTTGCCACTCCTTTGTCCCCATGATAGCCTTGAAAAATTTCTCTGAAGCATGTATGTATGAGCCAGGAATTTCATTACCATTTTTAGAGTCTTCTGAAGCCTAATAGATTTGACAAAACACTCCCTTTTCTGGATGGCTCATGAAAATATTGTTTAAGGCAAGTGTGAGCCCTGGTGAGCCCCATGTTGTGGATTACCTAACTCAGAGAAGAGCTTTATTAATTTGTTCTTTCAACAAATATTTATTGAGTGCCTGAGATAGGATGGATGCTAGAGATATATCAATGACCAGGACAAAACTTGTTCTCTGTTCTTCTGCATTTCAGCCTGGAGGGGAGGAGGTGGGGACAAGGCAATGTGTAAGGGAAAGAAAATGGCTTGTGTTAACTGAGGGCCTCTACGTGCTAGCTCCGGTACTGATTACTGTCCATGTTTGATCACATTTAAACCTCACAGAAACTCTATGCAGAAGGTATTTTTAAAATTATGCATGTTTTACAGATAAGGAACTGGGACCTAGAGGAGTTCCTAACCTACATAAGACTGAAGAGCTTATGAGCAGCAGAGCTAGGAATTTAACCCCAGTTTGCCTGAATTCAAACTCTTCCACTTAAACATTATGTCAAAATGCATCTCTATAATCTCATGGTGATATCTACCAATAAAAGAAAACAGACGTTTTTTCTTATTTGAAAATAAGATATTTCCTTCATATTTGAGTCAAAGCACTTTCTCTAGACATGTGGTGACCCAATTGGATGCCTTTAGGCTTAAGTGCTATTCTTTCTCACCGATAGCAAGTGGGTTGTCATTTTAAAATAAGCCAACCAGAGAGGCCTCTGGTACACAGATTAGATACATACATACAACATTATACACACACATATAGTGTGTGTGCATAATTATATATATAATGGAAAAAGTCAACAGCATGTGTGAACAAAAGGAGAATTTCAGCAAAGAGGTGAAAACAACAAACAAGTATGTTACAGACAAAGGAGCAAGGTAAAAACCTAAAAGACCAAATAAATGAAGATGAAATAGGCAACCTACCTGAAAAAGAATTCAGAGTAATGATAGTAAAGATATCCAAAATCTCGGAAACAGAATGGAGAAAATACAAGAAACATTTAACAAGGATCTAGCAGAACTAAAGAGCAAACAGTGATGAACAACACAAGTACTGAAATTAAATATACTCTAGAAGGAATCAATAGCAGAATAACTGAGGCAGAACAATAGATAAGTGAGCGGCAACATAAAATGGTGGAAATAACTGCCAGGAAGCAGAATAAAGACAAAAGAATGAAAAGAATTGAGGACAGTTTCAGAGACCACTGGGACAACATTAAATGCACCAACATTCGAATTATAAGGGTCCCAGAAGAAGAAGAGAAAAAGAAAGGGTCTGAGAAAATATTTGAAGAGATTATAGTCGAAAACTTCCCTAACATGGGAAACTTCCTCAATCAAGTCCAGGAAGCACAGAGAGTACCATACAGGATAAACCCAAAGAGAAACACACAGATACACATATTAATCAAACTATCAAAAATTAAAGACAAATAAAAAATATGAAAAGCAGCAAGGGAAAAGCAACAAATAACATACAAAGGAAGCCCCATAAGGTTAACAGCTGATTTTTCAGCAGAAACTCTGCAACCCATAAGGGAGTGGCAGGACATATTTAAACTGATAAAAGGAAAAATGTACAACCAAGATTACACAACCCAGCAAGGAACTCATTCAGATTTGATGGAGAAATTAAAACCTTTACAGACAAGCAAAAGTTAAGAGAATTCAGCACCACCAAACCAGCTTTACAACAAATGCTAAAGGAACTTCTCTAGGTAGGAAACACAAGAGAAGGAAAAGGCCTACAAAAACAAACCCAAAACAATTGAGAAAAGGGTAACAGGAAGATACATATCAATAATTACCTTAAGTGAAAATGGATTAAATGCTCCAACCAAAAGACATAGACTGGCTGAATGGATACAAAAGCAAGAGCCATACATATGCTGTCTACAAGGGACCCACTTCAGACCTAGGGGAACATACAGGCTGAAAGTGAGGGGATGGAAAAAGATATTCCATGCAAATGGAAATCAAAAGAAAGCTGGAGTGGCAATTCTCATAATAGACAAAACAGACTTTAAAACAAAGACAATTACAAGATACAAAGAAGGACACTACATAATGATCAAGGGATCAATCCAAGAAGGTGATATAACAATTGTAAATATTTATGCACCCAACATAGGGGCACCTCAATACATAAGGCAAATGCTAACAGCCATAAAAGGGGAAATTGACAGTAACACAATCATAGTAGGGAACTTTAACACCCCACTTTCACCAATGGACAGATCATCCAAAATGAAAATAAAAAAGGAGACACAAGCTTTAAATGACACATTAAACAAGATGGACTTAACTGATATTTATAGGACATTCCATCCCAAAACAACAGAATACACTTTCTTTTAAAGTGCTCATGGAACATTCTCCAGGATAGATCATATCTTGGGTCACAAATCAAGTAAATTTAAGAAAATTGAAATCATATCAAGTATCTTTTCTGACCACAACGCTATGAGACTAGATATCAATTACAGGAAAAAAATCTGTAAAAAATACAAACACATGGAAGCTAAACAATACACTACTTAATAACAAAGAGATCATTGAAGAAATCAAAGAGGAGGGCCTCCCTGGTGGCGCAAGTGGTTGAGAGTCCGCCTGCCGATGCAGGGGATACGGGTTCGTGCCCCGGTCTGGGAGGATCCCATATGCCGCGGAGCGGCTGGGCCCGTGAGCCATGGCCGCTGAGCCTGCGCGTCCGGAGCCTGCGCGTCCGGAGCCTGTGCTCCGCAACGGGGGAGGCCACAACAGTGAGAGGCCCGCATACCGCAAAAAAAAAAAAAAAAAAAAAAAAGAAATCAAAGAGGAAATCAAAAAATACCTAGAAACAAATGACAATGAAAACACGATGACCCTAAACCTATGGGATGCAGCAAAAGCAGTTCTAAGAGGGAAGTTTATAGCAATACAATCCTACCTCAAGAAACAAGAAACATCTCAAATAAACAACCTAACCTTACACCTAAAGCAATGAGAGAAAGAAGAACAAAAAAACCCCAAAGTTAGCAGAAGGAAAGAAATCATAAAGATTGGAACAGAAATAAATGAAAAAGAAATGAAGGAAACAATAGCAAAGATCAGTAAAACTAAAAGCTGGTTCTTTGAGAAGATAAACAAAATCGATAAACTGTTAGCCAGACTTATCAAGAAAAAAAGGGAGAGGACTCAAATCAATAGAATTAGAAATGAAAAAGGAGAAATAACAACTGACACTGCAGAAATACAAAGGATCATGAGAGATTACTACAAGCAACTCTATGCCAATAAAATGGACAACCTGGAAGAAATGGACAAATTCTTAGAAAAGCACAACCTTCCTAAACTGAACCAGGAAGAAATAGAAAATATAAACAGACCAAACACAAGTACTGAAATTGAGACTGTGATTAAAAAATTTCCAACAAACAAAAGCCCAGGACCAGATGGCTTCACAGGCGAATTCTATCAAACATTTAGAGAACAGCAAAGGCCTATCCTTCTGCTATATTGTTCCAAAATATAGCAGAGGGAGGAACACTCCCAAACTCATTCTATGAGGTCACTATCACCCTGTTACCAAAACCAGACAAAGATGTCACAAAGAAAGAAAACTACAGGCCAATATCACTGATGAACAGAGATGCAAAAATTCTCAACAAAATACTAGCCAGCAGAATCCAACAGCACATTAAAAGGATCATACACCATGACCAAGTGGGGTTTATCCAAGGAATGCAAGGTTTCTTCAGTATATGCAAATCAATCAATGTGATACACTGTATTAACAAATTGAAGGATAAAAACCATACGATAATTTCAGTAGATGCAGAAAAAGCTTCTGACAAAATTCAACACCCATTTATGATAAAAACTTTCCAGAAAGTACGCATAGACGGAACATACTTCAACATAATAAAGGCCATATATGACAAACCCACAGCAACCATCATTCTCAATGTTGAAAAACAGAAAACATTTCCTCTAAGATCAGGAACAAGACTAGGTTGCCCACTCCCACGACTATTATTCCACGTAGTTTTGGAAGTTTTAGCCACAGCAATCAGAGAAGAAAAAGAAATAAAAGGAATCCAAATTGGAAAAGAAGTAAAACTGCCACTGTTTGCAGATGACATGATACTGTACACAGAGAATCTTAAAGATGCTACCAGAAAACTACTAGAGCTAATCAATGAGTTTGGTAAAGTAACAGGACACAAATTAATGCACAGAAATCTCTTGCATTCCTATACACTAATGACGAAAAATCTGAAAGACAAATTAAGGAAACACTCCCATTTACCATTGCCACAAAAAGAATAAAATACCTAGGAATAAACCTAGCTAAGGAGACAAAAGACCTGTATGCAGAAAACTATAAGACACTGATGAAAGAAATTAAAGATGATACAAACAGACAGAGAGATATACCATGTTCTTGGATTGGAAGAATCAATATTGTGAAAATGACTATACTATCCAAAGCAATGTACAGGTTCAGTGCAATCCCTATCAAAGTACCAATGGTGTTTTTAACAGGACTAGAACAAAAAATTTTACAATTTGTATGGAAACACAAAGACCCCGAATAGCCAAAACAATCTTGAGAAAGAGAAACAGAGCTGGAGGAATCAGGCTCCCCGATTTCAGACTACACTACAAAGCTACAGTAGTCAAGACAGTATGGTACTGGCACAAAAACACAAATATAGATCAATGGTACAGGATAGAAAGCCCAGAGATAAACCCACGCACCTATGGTCAACTAATCTATGACAAAGGTTGCAAGAACATGCAATGGAGAAAACACTGCCTTTTCAATAAGTGGTGCTGGGAACACTAGAAAGCTACATGTAAAAGAATGAAATTAGAATGCTTCCTAACACCATACACAAAAATAAACTGAAAATGCATTAAAGTCGTAAATGTAAGGTCAGACACTGTAAAACTCTTAGAGGAAAACATAGAAAGAACACTCTTTGACATCAATCACAGCAAGATCCTTTTTGACCCACCTCTTAGAGAAATGGAAATAAAAACAAAAATAAATAAATGGGACCTAATGAAACTTCAAAGCTTTAACCCAGCAAAGGAAACCATAAATAAGATGAACAGACAACCCTCAGAATGGGAGAAAATATTTGCAAACAAAGCAACTGACAAAGGATTAATCTCCAAAATATACAAGCAGCTCATGCAGCTCAATATCAAAAAAAGAAAAAACCCAATCCAAAAATGGGCAGAAGACCTAAATAGACATTTCTCCAAAGAAGATATACAGATTGCCAACAAACATATGAAAAGATGCTCAACATCACTAATCATTAGAGAAATGCAAATCGGAACTACAATGAGGTATCACCTCACACCAGTCAGAATGGCCATCATCAAAAAATCCACAAACAATAAATGCTGGAGATGGTGTGGAGAAAAGGGAACCCTCTTGTACTGTTGGTGGGAATGTAAATTGATATAGCCAATATGGAGAACAGTATGGAGGTTCCTTAAAAAACTAAAAATAGAACTACCATGTGACCCAGCAATCTCACTCCTGGGCATATACCCTGAGAAAACCATAATTCAAAAAGAGTCATGTACAACAATATTCATTGCAGCACTATTTACAATAGCCAGGACTTGGAAGCAACGTAAGTGTCCATTGACAGATGAATGGATAAAGAAGATGTGGCACATATATACAATGGAATATTACTCAGCCATTAAAAAAAACAAAATTGAATTATTTATAGTGAGGTGGATGAACCTAAAATCTGTCATAGAAAGTGAAGTAAGTCAGAAGGAGAAAAACAAATACCGTATGCTAACACATATATGTGGAATCTAAAAAAAAAAAATGGTTTTGATGAACCTAGGGGCAGGACAGGAATAAAGACACTGACATAGAGAATGGACTTGAGGACACAGGGAGGTAGAGGGGTAAGCTGGGATGAAGTGAGAGAGTAACATTGACATATATACACTACCAAATGTAAAATAGATAGCTAGTGGGAAGTAGCCGCATAGCACAGGGAGATCAGCTGGGTGCTTTACGACCACCTAGAGAGGTGGGATAAGGAGGGTGGGAGGGAGACGCAAGGGGGAGGGGATATGGGATATATGTATGCACATAGCTGCTTCACTTTGTTATACAGCAGAAACTAACACAACAATGTAAAGCAATTATACTCCAATAAAGATGTTAAAAAAAACATTACAATAACCGAGCGCTTTGGAACATTGCCAATTATTTAAAACATGTAATTGGAGCCCAAGAAGGAGAGATGAGATAGTGGGGGATTTTCTGACACTTCTCCAAAAATTTTTAAAGTTATCAACTCACAGAACCAAGAAGCACAGCAAACTATAAGCAAGATAAACACAAAGAAAACACACATATATATATTATAGTCAAACTGCAACATCTTTAAAGTGCTGAAAGAAAAAAGTCAACCTACAATATACTCTAATGATTCCTTAAAAAGAAATACAAAATGAAGACATTTTTAGATAGGTAAAAGATGAGAGAGTTTGTTGACAGCTGACCTAAACTACTAGTAATTGTAAAAGAAATCTTTGGTCTAAAGGGAAATTATATCAGATAAAAGCCAGATCAACAGGAAAGGCCTAACATATTTAAAAATTTTTTCTTTAGTTCATATATATATATGTTACACATATTTCATATATTCTTTATTTTGCTGTACGTGGGCCTCTCACTGTTGTGGCCTCTCCCGTTGTGGAGCACAGGCTCCGGACGCGCAGTCTCAGCGGCCACGGCTCACGGGCCCAGCCGCTCTGCGGTATGCGGGATCCTCCCGGACCGGGGCACGAACCCATGTCCCTTGCATTGGCAGGCAGACTCTCAACCACTGCGCCACCAGGGAAGCCCCTATTTCATCTATTCTTAGATAGATAGATAGATACATAGATAGATACAGGTAGATTATGGTAACCTGCAAAAACTGGCAGGAAAATATTATGGAATATAGGGTCCCATTTCTAAAGGCAAGAAATAACCACAGAGTACTTTACAGAACGCTAATGAGTGGTACAGAGGCACTATGAATGCAATTTAGGTGTCAGCAGGAGGGCACTCACCCTAGAATCCTGAGTTCCAGATATGATTTACTCAAACCCCCCATTTCCATGCCTTTAATTCCTCTGTTCTCTGCATGTTTGTGCCTATCTTTTTATCTCTGCTGTGACAATGACACAAGCTGGGTCATAGCCCATGCTTTCTGTTCCCCTTACCCATTCCAAAAATATCTTGTAGAAAAAGATTGTATCAAGTAGCAGAAATTTTACTGAAGACAGCAGCCTGCATATCCCACTTCAAACAAGTGAAAATTGTTTGTAGACCATTCCTGTTCTGAAATGGCCCTTCTTTATACTGCTGTCAAGGTTTTCTCACTGGCTTCCTCACTCATGTACCACTCAGCCTTCCACCATCACATAAGCTTCTCTCTTTGTCCTGCCACCTTTCTCATCCTTTTTTCTCTTCTTTTCTGTTCTCTCTCTCAATCAAAATTTGAGCGAAATCAAAATGTTCTCATGCAGAGAAGTTTAACCACTCTTCTCATTGCTTTGGCTCCTGTCCACTCTCACATTCATCCCAGATCTGCTTCATTACATAACTCCAGGGGCCTTGCTTACATTCTAGTTCATGTAAATGGGGTTCCCTGGAGATGTGCATTTCAGGGACAGAGCCTGGCAGCCCTACCTTCACTTTATTAAGGTATTTTCCTAATCAAAGAATGTTCTGGTGTCAGCTATTATGCTAATAATCTCCCACCTACATTATATAAAAGATCTACAAATTTTTTTTAGAAGATTGAATAAGTGGAAAACTGTGCTATACACTTGGATGGCAAGTCTAATGTAAAAATGTCTAGGTGTCATCAGTTCTAATTAAGATATCAACAGGTTTTTCTTTTCTTTTCTTTGTATATGACAACGATTTTATAATACATTTGAATAATTGAACAGGAGAGAATAGCAAAGAAATACATCTTTTGGAAAAAAATGAGAACAAATATTAGATCCTATAATGATCGCTAATACATGTAACTGTCATCTATATAGTCATCTAACTAGCTAGTCTCCCATCTAGCTAACTAGTTATTTTTGATCTATCTTTTGTGGACCTCTGAAGCATTTCTTTTCCCTTCTTTCAATAATGTCTTCCCCTTCTTTAGGTACAAGGCATCACTCCCCAACTATGTATCCCATATGGTTTTGGGAAGCTGCCAATCACAGGATCCCATTCCCTGGCCTAAAGGTGGACATGCAACACAGGCAGGACCAATCAGAGTAAACTATCCTCTTGACCAAAATGATTGGTCCAGGGATACGTAAATGGCTCAAGTCACTCAGAGTTTTCCCTGGAAATATTCAAAATGAAGCTGAAAAAATATATCCTCTTCTGGGAAAGATAACTGGGATGATATTAGCCCAAGACTGCTGGCAGATATGTTTTTCTGCCAGTGGAAATAGCCCATCTGTTAAATGAGAGAACGAATCCAAGCAGAAGTAAGTAAACATGAGAGATGGAGTGAACAAGAAAAAATATCCTGAAGGTACTGAGTCCCAGTTTGAATTTCTGAAGCTCCAGAACCTATCTGGTTCCCGAAGGTCTCCTCTCAAATCTCTAAGTTTTCCTAGTATATTTCTTATCATACAGACATAGCTACAGAGATAGAGATATAACTACAGGGAATATTTCGCCTTTCTCTGCCCACCTCTCTCCTGGTTACCCCACCCAGAGGAGGAAAGGAAGAGATGCCACCCTGATTGGTTAGGATCCCAGACACGTTTTAGGGTTATGATTTATTATTGGATGATTTCACTCAGATAATGATGGTGATCATGGTGGGGATGGTATGGTGGTAATAAGGGTATTAATATTTGTAGTAGTAGCACTGCAGTAATACTGCTCCTGGGTGTGCCAGAAAGTGCCTGGATGTCCTGAAGTTTCCTAGATATGATTTGCCTCTGGAGTTAAGGTGGGACTCAGTGGTTTGGGATAGTAGATGATATAGAATCCATAATTGGTATGGAATAATAGAATCTGAGCAGGCAAATCACATGAGTTATATTACACAAACTCTAAGGGAGTTTTACCAAGGGTGGAACTCTCCAAAGTTCTCCTTTACTGCAAACACTGGGACCCTTCTTATTTGGCGAAAATCTGGGCATTCTGTCTTAGCTTTAAGCTATCTAAGTTGGCTTGTGTATTTCTCTGGGTTATCCTGGGTTACACAAGGATAATAAGGCCTCCCAAGTATACTGCACTATTGAGAGAGCTCAAGATTCCCTTTCTAATTCTTCCCGGCATGCTTTTCTGCCATTCCCTCTCATTCGTCACCTGTTTTTTCCTCCCCTACCTTTAGGGAGCTCTCTAATGAAGCCACTCTCTAATGAGTCTTTCTTCTGTCTTAGATGTTTATTCATTGATTCATTTATTTATTCAAATCTATATTTAGTAAGTACCTACTATGTGCCAATCATTGTTCCAGTTGTACCCAGGTGCTTTTAGCATGATAGGAAAACAGATATGGAAACACTTTAATACAAAATGGTTAAATCCAGCCCCATTTAGCAAGGCCACGATATGGTTGGTCTAGCAACCTTGTCTCAGTATCTCTGTGTTTCCCTCCTTTTCTTTCCTGTGTTATCTACCCAGTTTTCTCCCAGGGGTATAGCTGGGGACACTTAGTTCAATCTTCTAGTCATAGGCAAATTCTAGCAACTCCTAAACTTCTCATATCTCTGCTTACACAGCAGGGAAAGAACAACAGCCCCCATCTATAACACTTGGTGCCTTCCTCTATAGGCATACCATAACATCAGAGCCCTTGGCCATAATTCCAGAACACACGGCTTTCTCCAGGGCAGGGATAGGAAGTAGGGAAAATTCCACAACCCTGATCCTGCAAAATAATTCCTACTGCCCTCCCAGAGATGGCAATGGCAGGGCAGTAGGAGGACACATGAACTTGAGGACAAGCGTTAGCAGTAACTTCACTGTTGGCTACTGAAAATATAATTCCATGCAATAAACTTGCTCTCATAAAATTGAATTCAGTAGTTCATTTGTGTTAGTACTTATATTATCTGTGTAGGTTAAAAAGTGACTAACCTTTACATTTCAGTTTTACACACTTTTATTTACTTTCCCCTCATACTTCAATTGCTTATCATCCTAAAATACCACCTACTGTGACTGGCACAGAGGCATGGTTTAATTACTGTTTAATTTTATAACAGAGTTTAACTGTATTTTTTGTTGTTTTTTGGATTGTGTAGTAATGCAAAATTGTGACTGGATTTAAAAATATATTTTATTATAAAAAGTAGTGTATGCTTGCTGTGCAAATAGAAAGAGTTAAGAAATAAAAAGAAATTATCCTATTTTTTGCCCTCAAATTCCACTTCCCAGAAGTCACAGCGTTTGATATGTGTCATTCCAGATTTTTAAGCATGTACAGTTGTTCTCCACAAATGAGCTTATGACTGTGTATACACACACACACACACACACACACACATGCACACACACTCTTATACTTACTTTTTCCACATGACAATCTGTCCACGTCATCCAGATATTTCGTAGTACAGATGTACTGTAAGGTATTTAACTGTTTATCTATTGAAATACAACTTAAATGATTTTAGATTTTCACGATTACAAACATTGTTACAATAAGTGACTTTGTAATGTATATTCTTGCATGCGTATGTGATGTATCTGGAAGGCAACTTTCTAGAAATGGAATTGCTGGGCCAAAGATTAGATGTACTTGATATTTACATAGATACCACAAAAATGCCATCCGAAAAGGTTATGCCAGCCTGTGCGCTTACCAACAGCATGTGTCTGAGAGTGTCTGTTTTAAATCTTTGCCAATCTGTTAGTGAAACATGGTATAGTATTGTTATTTTGATATGCATTTCTTTAATCATGGATGAGATCTAGCACTTCTCATACATTTATTAACCATTCATAGTTCTTCTTCTCTGAGTTATATTCTTTTTGTGACTGGATTTTTATATTGCAGATAATTTCCAAGAAAGAGTACATGTTTTTGCGTTTCATATTAAGAAACTGAAAATTTTAAAGCTTATAATTAAAATTAGAATTATATTGGTACCAGAGTCATGTATAATGAAATAATGGTTTTTGCTTTGGGGAAAAGCTCTCCAGTCCATCTGTGTCTACTTGCATTCACCATACCCGGGAATAATAGTCTCAGATATTCATATCCTCCTTAAAAAGCTGCACAATGACATGTTTTATTGTAACCATGATGCTCAAAAATAAAAAAGTCATAGAGGATGGGCTGGCTCAGTGCCAATATCACAGAAAACAGCTTTTCAGAGGTTATGTAAGAAGGAGGTAAGAAACTACATGATTATGCCATGTGTGAAATTAAAAAGCTGGGGTTGGCCCAGATCTCAAGTGCAGCTGGGAAAGAAACAGGAGCAGTAGTCAAATGCAAAGGAGAAAATCACCAGCACTGGTGTGAATTTGAATACTGTTTGCCACACAAAGATTAAGCAAAGAACCTATTTATCTTTGTTTCAATTCAAGGTAAGTAGATGTCCAACACAGGGAAGCCCCTGAGTAGGACAAACCAACTGCTTTAGTTTTAGTTTGTTTGGTGGTGGTGGGTTTTGGTTGCAAGTGCAGGAGCCTGACTCAAACTAGTTCAGGCTAAAAGAGAATTCACCCGTTTATGTAAAAGAAAGTTGAGAGATTAACCATGTTCTAGTGTCAGTGAGTTCCCAGCTGACTTTAAAGGGCTGTGCCTTATCCTCCAGCTCTTGCCTGCTTTTCTCTGCTTGGGCTCCTTCTCCGGCGGGCTCTCCCTACAGGGTAGAAGAGATGGCTGAGAATATAAAGTACTGAGAATATAAAGATGGATAAGACATCATCCCTATTCTTTTCATTTTATAAAAATTTATTATTAAGGTCATTTCCAGAGAATTCATCTTTATCCCCTTTACTTAAACGAATTCCTTCTTTTCTGGGACTATTTTTGCTCTCTTTCTACATATAACCACTATAGTACATTCCAGAATATATGTACTTTTTTACCTTTTCACAAAGTCACATTTCACATTTCATTTATTTCATTTGTACTTGCCCAAGAATGTAATCTTTATATTTTTATTAATGGCTGCCTAATCCTAATTGTTCATTGATTCAATGCACTTTTTTTTTTCATATTTAAAGAGCAATTTTAGGTTCACAGCAAAATTGAGGAGAAGGTACACAGATTTCTCATGTACCCCCTGCCTTCACACATGCGTAGCCTCCCCCATTACCAACATTCCCCATTAGAGTGGTACATTTGTTACAATTAATGAACCTACATTGACACATCATTATCAACCAAAGTCCATAGTTTAAAGTACAGTTCATTCTTGGTGTTGTGCATTCTATGGGTTTGGACAAATGTTAATGACATGTATCCTCCATTATAGTATCATAGAGTATTTTCAATGCCCTAAACATTCCCTGGGCTTTGCCTACTCTTTCCTCACCTGTACCCACCCCCCAACGCTGGACAACCACTGATCTTTTTATTGTCTCCATAGCTTTGCCTTTTCCAGAATGTCATATATTTAGAATCATACATTATTTAGCCTTTATTTTTTATTTTATTTTGTTATTTTTAAATGAATTTTTATTGGAGTATAGTTGCCAATAAGTAGCCTTTTAAAATTGGCTTCTTTCACTGAGTAATATGCATTTAAGTTTCCTCCATGTCATTTAATGGCTTGTTGGCTCATTTCTTTTTAACCCTGAATAATACTCCATTGTCTGTATGTACCACAATTTGTCCATTCACCTACTGAAGGACACCTTGGTTCCTTCCAAGTTTTGGCAGTAATGAATAAAGCTTCTATAAACATCCATGTGCAGGTTTTTATGTGTGGACATAAATTTTCAACTCCTTTGGGTAACTACCAACAAGCATGATTGCTGGATCTTATGGTATGAGTATAGTTCATTTCGGATGAAGCTGCCAAACTGCCTTCCAAAGTGGCTGTACCATTTTGCATTCCCACCAGCAATGCGTGAGAGTTCCCGCTCCTCCTCCACATCATGGCCAGCATTAGGTGTTGTCAGTGTTCCAGATTTTGACCACTTTAATAGGTATATAGTGGAGTCTCATTGTTGTTTTAACTTGCATTTCCCTGATGACATATGTTGTGGGGCAGCTTTTCATAAGCTTATTTGTCATCTGTATATCTTCTTTGGTAATGTGTCTGTTCAGATCTGTGGCCTATTTTTAATCAGGTTGTTTGTTTTCTTTTTGTTGAATTTGGATAACAGTCCTTTAACAGATGTGTCTTTTGCAAATATTTTCTCCCAGTCTGTGGCTTGTATTCTCATGCTTGTGACATTGTTTTTCGCAGAGCAGAAGTTTTTAAATTTTAATAAGGCTAGCTTATCCATTATTTCTTTCATGGATCATCCCTTTGGTGTTGTATCTAGAAAGTCATCATCATAAGCAAGGTCATCTAGGTTTTTCCCTATGGTATCTTCTAGAAGTTTTTATAGTTTGCATTTAGATCTGTCATCCATTTTGAGTTAATCTTTGTGAAGGGTATAAGGTCTATGTCTCGAGTCACTTTTTTTGTGTGTGTGCATGTGGATGTCCAGTTGTTCCAGCACCATTTGTTGAAAACACTATCTTTGCTCTATTGTAATGCCTTATCTCATTTGTCAGATAAGTTCAATATCTATATCAGGGTCTATTTCTGGGCTTTCTATTTTGTTCCATTGATCTATTGTCTAGTCTTTCACCAATAACACACTGTCCTGATTACTATAGCTTTATAGTTAGTCTTAAATTCGGTAGTGTCATCCTTGACCTTTGTTATTTTCTTTCAATATTGTGTTGACTATTCTATTTTTTGCCTCTCCATATATACTTTAGAATCATTTTGTCAATATCCACAAAATAACTTTCTGGGATTTTGATTGGGATTGCATTGGATTTATATATCAAGCTGGGAAGAACAACATTGATTCTTCCTATCTATGAACATGGAATACCTCTCCATTTATTTAGTTCTTTAATTTGGTTCTTAAGAGTTTTGCAGTTTTCCTCATACAGACCTTGTACATATTTTGTTAGATTTATACCAGTTATTTCATTTTTATAAATTGCATTGTGTTCTTAATTTCAAATTCCACTTGTTCACTGCTAGGATACAGGAAAGCAATTGACTTATGTGTATTAATCTTGTACTCTGCAAACTTGCTATAATCAATTATTAGCTCCAGGATTTTTTTGTCAAATCTCTTAGATTTTCTACATAGATGATCACGCCATCTGCAAACAAAGAGAGTTTAATTTCTTCCTTCTCAATCTGTATACCTTTTATTAAATTTTCTTCTCTTATGGCATTAACTAGTACTTCCAGTATGGTGCTGAAAAGGAGCAATGAGAGGGAATATCCTTGCCTTATTCCTGATTTTAGTGGGAAAGCTTCTAGTTTCTCACCATTAAGTGTGATGTTAGCTGTAGGTATTTTTTTTTTAGTTTTTAAAATCAAGTTGGGGATGTTCCCATTTATTCCTAATTTACTGAGAGTTTTTATGATGAATGGGTATTAGATTTTGTCAAATGCTTCTTCTGCATCTATTGATATGATCATTTTATTTTTCTTTTTTAGCCTATTGATGTGATGGATTATGTTAATTGATTTCCATTGAATCAGCCTCTGTGGCTGGGATAAATCCCACTTGGTTGAGTTTGGAAGTATTCTTTCTGATTTTGTCCTCTAAAATAGACTGTAGAGAATCAGTATAACTTCCTCCTTAGATGTTAAATCAAGGTACACTTTTAAAGTACAGTTTGTATTTGGAAATTATATGATAGCTTAGGGTGAAAGAGCTCAAATCCTAAGCATAGTGCCCTGAATTATCATCATGGGAAAAGGAAGTGCTAGATCACCTAGAAACCTGTCCTTGGTTTGTTTCAGAGCACTCCTCTCCTGATTTCTACAACATTTACTGAAAACCTACTATATGACAGCAGGCATTGTGCTAGGTACTTGATAATTAATTAATTAATTACACACACACACACACACACACACACACACACACACACACATATATATGAATAAATATATATCCATTTATTTTGTTTAAAATTAAAATTTTTTATTTTGACATAATTTCAGACCTTTGTTGCAATAAGTGAATAAAGAATTTCTACATATCCTTCACTCAGATTCCTCAAATATTTACATTTTATTATCATTTCTCTTGGAGACTTTCAGCCATGATGTTCCATTATTCTTAAATACTTCAGCATATATTTCCTAAAAACAAGAACATTCTTGAACACGCGGAGATCACCTTCCTCCCCACAGATACACCAGAAATACAGCTACACGTGGAACAACTCCTACAGAACACCTACTGAACGCTGGCAGAAGACCCCAGACCTCCCAAAAGGCAAGAAACTCCCCACATACCTGGGTAGGGCAAAGCGGAGAGATTCCTGCGCGGAGGAGCGGTGCCGAGCGGCACTCACCAGCCCGAGAGGCTTGTCTGCTCCCCTGCCGGGGCGGGCGACGCTGGAGCTGAGGCTCGGGCTTCGGTCAGAGCGCAGCGAGAGGACTGGGGCTGGCAGCGAGAGCTCAGCCTGAAGGGGGCTAGTGTGCCGCAGCTAGCCGGGAGGGAGTCCGGGGGAGCTCTGGAGCTGCCGAAGAGGCAGGAGACTTTTTCTTCCCTCTTGGTTTCCTGGTGCGCGAGGAGAGGGGATTGAGAGCGCCGCGTGGGGGAGCTCCAGAGACGGGCGCGAGTCGCGGCTGAAGGCGCGGAGCCCAGAGACGGGCGTGGGACGCTGAGGCTGCTGCTGCCGCCGCCAGGAGGCCTGTGTGCGAGCGCAGGTCACTGTCCACACCGCCCTTCCGGGAGCCTGTGCGGCCTGCCACTGCTGGGGTCCCGGGATCCAGGGGCGGCTTCCCTGGGAGAGCGCACGGCGCGCCTCGGGCTGGTGCAGCGTCACGCCAACCTCTGCCGCTGCGGGCTCGCCCCGCACTCCGTGCCCCTCCCTCCCGCTGGGCCTGGGTGAGCCGGAGCCCCCGAGGAGGCTGCTCCTTTAACCCTGTCCTGTCTGAGCGAAGAACAGACGCCCTCCGGCGACCTACACGCAGAGGTGGGGCCAAATCCAAAGCTGAGACCCAGGAGCTGTGAGAACAAAGAAGAGAAAGGGAAACCTCTCCCAGCAGCCTCAGAAGCAGCGGATTAAAGCTCCACAATCAACTTGATGTACCCTGCATCTGTGGAATACATGAATAGACAACAAATCATCCCAAATTGAGGAGCCAGGAGTCAGTGCTGTGCCTCTGAGGTGGGAGAGCCAACTTCAGGACACTGGTCCACAAGAGACCTCCCAGCTCCACATAATATCAAACGGCGAAAATCTTCCAGAGATCTCCATCTCAACACCAGCACCCAGCTTCACTCAACGACCAGCAAGCTACAGTGCTGGACACCCTATGCCAAACAACTAGCAAGACAGGAACACAACGCCACCCATTAGCAGAGAGGTGGCCTAAAATCATAAAAAGTCCGCAGACACCCCAAAACACACCACCAGACGTGGACCTGCCCACCAGAAAGACAAGATCCAGCCTCATCCACCAGAACACAGGCAGTAGTCCCCTCCACAAAGAAGCCTACACAACCCACTAAACCAACCTTAGCCACTGGGGACAGACACCAAAAACAACGGGAACTACGAACCTGCAGCCTGCAAAGAGGAGACCCCAAACACAGTAACATAAGCAAAATGAGAAGACAGAAAAACACACAGCAGGAGAAGGAGAAAGATAAAAACCCACCAGACCTAACAAATGAAGAGGTAATAGGCAGTCTACCTGAAAAAGAATTCAGAATAATGATGGTAAAGATGATCCAAAATCTTGGAAATAGAATAGACAAAATGCAAGAAACAGTTAACAAGGACCTAGAAGAACTAAAGATGAATCAAGCATCGATTAAAAACACAATAAATGAAATAAAAAATACTCTAGATGGGATCAATAGCAGAATAACTGAGGCAGAAGAACGGATAAGTGAGGTGGAAGATAAAATAGTGGAAATAACTGCTGCACAGCAAAATAAAGAAAAAAGAATGAAAAGAACAGAGGACAGTCTCAGAGACCTCTGGGACAACATTAAACGCACCAACATTCTAATTATAGGGGTTCCAGAAGAAGAAGAGAAAAAGAAAGGGACTGAGAAAATATTTGAAGAGATTATAGTTGAAAACTTCCCTAATATGGGAAAGGAAATAGTTAATCAAGTCCAGGAGGCACAGAGAGTCCCATACAGAATAAATCCAAGGAGAAATACACCAAGACACATATTAATCAAACTGTCAAAAATTAAACACAAAGAAATCATATTAAAAGCAGCAAGGCAAAAACAACAAATAACACACAAGGGAATCCCCATCAGGATAACAGCTGATCTCTCAGCAGAAACTCTACAAGCCAGAAGGGAGTGGCAGGACATAATTAAAGTGATGAAGGAGAAAAACCTGCAACCAAGATTACTCTACCCAGCAAGGATCTCATTCAGATTTGATGGAGAAATTAAAACGTTTACAGACAAGCAAAAGCTGAGAGAATTCAGCACCACCAAACCAGCTTTACAACAACTGCTAAAGGAACTTCTCTAGGCAAGAAACACAACAGAAGGAAAAGAACTACAATAACGAACCCAAAACAATTAAGAAAATGGGAATAGGAACATACATATCAATAATTACCTTAAATGTAAATGGACTAAATGCTCCCACCAAAAGACACAGACTGGCTGAATGGATACAAAAACAAGACCCATATATATGCTGTCTACAAGAAACCCACTTCAGACCTAGAGACACATACAGACTGAAAGTAAGGGGATGGAAAAAGATATTCCATGCAAATGGAAACCAAAAGAAAGCTGGAGTAGCAATTCTCATATCAGACAAAATAGACTTTAAAATAAAGACTACTAGAAGAGACAAAGAAGGACACTACATAATGATCAAGGGATCGACCCAAGAAGAAGATATAACAATTGTAAATATTTATGCACCAAACATGGGAGCACCCCAATACATAAGGGAAATATTAACAGCCATAAAAGGAGAAATCGACAGTAACACAATCATAGTAGGGGACTTTAACACCCCACTTTCACCAATGGACAGGTCATCCAAAATGAAAATAAATAAGGAAACACAAGCTTTAAATGATACATTAAACAAGATGGACTTAATTGATATTTATAGGACATTCCATCCAAAAACAACAGAATACACATTTTTCTCAAGTGCTCATGGAACATTCTCCAGGATAGATCATATCTTGGGTCACAAATCAAGCCTTGGTAAATTTAAGAAAATTGAAATTGTATCAAGTATCTTTTCCGACCACAATGCTATGAGACTAGATATCAATTACAGGAAAAGAGCTGTAAAACATACAAACACATGGAGGCTAAACAATACACTACTTAATAACGAAGTGATCACTGAAGAAATCAAAGAGGAAATTAAAAAATACCTAGAAACAAATGACAATGGAGACACGACGACCCAAAACCTATGGGATGCAGCAAAAGCAGTTCTAAGAGGGAAGTTTATGGCAATACAATCCCACCTTAAGAAACAGGAAACATCTCGAATAAACAACCTAACCTTGCACCTAAAGCAATTAGAGGAAGAAGAACAAAAACATCCCAAAGTTAGCAGAAGGAAAGAAATCATAAAAATCAGATCAGAAATAAATGAAAAAGAAATGAAGGAAACGATAGCAAAGATCAATAAAACTAAAAGCTGGTTCTTTGAGAAGATAAACAAAATTGATAAACCATTAGCCAGACTCATCAAGAAAAAAAGGGAGAAGACTCAAATCAATAGAATTAGAAATGAAAAAGGAGAAGTAACAACTGACACTGCAGAAATACAAAAGATCATGAGAGATTACTATAAGCAACTCTATGCCAATAAAATGGACAACCTGGAAGAAATGGACAAATTCTTAGAAATGCACAACCTGCCAAGACTGAATCAGGAAGAAATAGTATATATGAACAGACCAATCACAAGCACTGAAATTGAAACTGTGATAAAAAATCTTCCAACAAACAAAAGCCCAGGACCAGATGGCTTCACAGGGGAATTCTATCAAGCATTTAGAGAAGAGCTAACACCTATCCTTCTGAAACTCTTCCAAAATATAGCAGAGGGAGGAACACTCCCAAACTCATTCTATGAGGCCACCATCACCTTGATACCAAAACCAGACAAGGATGTCACAAAGAAAGAAAACTACAGGCCAATATCACTGATGAACATAGATGCAAAAATCCTCAACAAAATACTAGCAAACAGAATCCAACAGCACATTAAAAGGATCATACACCATGATCAAGTGGGGTTTATTCCAGGAATGCAAGGATTCTTCAATATACGCAAATCAATCAACGTGATACACCATATTAACAAACTGAAGGAGAAAAACCATATGATCATCTCAATAGATGCAGAGAAAGCTTTTGACAAAATTCAACACCCATTTCTGATAAAAACCCTGCAGAAAGTAGGCATAGAGGGAACTTTCCTCAACATAATAAAGACCATATATGACAAACCCACAGCCAGCATCATCCTCAATGGTGAAAAACTGAAACCATTTCCACTAAGATCAGGAACAAGACAAGGTTGCCCACTCTCACCACTCTTATTCAACATAGTTTTGGAAGTTTTAGCCACAGCAATCAGAGAAGAAAAGGAAATAAAAGGAATCCAAATGGGAAAAGAAGAAGTAAAGCTGTCACTGTTTGCAGATGACATGATACTATACATAGAGAATCCTAAAGATGCTACCAGAAAACTACTAGAGCTAATCAATGAATTTGGCAAAGTTGCAGGATACAAAATTAATGCACAGAAATCTCTGGCATTCCTATATACTAATGATGAAAAATCTGAAAGTGAAATCAAGGAAACACTCCCATTTACCATTGCAACAAAAAGAATAAAATATCTAGGAATAAACCTACCTAAGGAGACAAAAGACCTGTATGCAGAAAATTATAAGACACTGATGAAAGAAATTAAAGATGATACAAATAGATGGAGAGATGTACCATGTTCTTGGATTGGAAGAATCAACATTGTGAAAATGACTCTACTACCCAAAGCAATCTACAGATTCAATGCAATACCTATCAAACTACCAATGGCATTTTTCACAGAACTAGAACAAAAAATTTCACAATTTGTATGGAAACACAAAAGACCCCGAATAGCCAAAGCAATCTTGAGAACGAAAAATGGAGCTGGAGGAATCAGGCTCCCTGACTTCAGACTATACTACAAAGCTACAGTAATCAAGACAGTATGGTACTGGCACAAAAACAGAAATATAGATCAATGGAACAGGATAGAAAGCCCAGAGATAAACCCACGGACATATGGTCACCTTATCTTTGATAAAGGAGGCAGGAATGTACAGTGGAGAAAGGACAGTCTCTTCAATAAGTGGTGCTGGGAAAACTGGACAGGGACATGTAAAAGTATGAGATTAGATCACTCCCTAACACCATACACAAAAATAAGCTCAAAATGGATTAAAGACCTAAATGTAAGGCCAGACACTATCAAACTCCTAGAGGAAAACATAGGTAGAACACTCTATGACATAAATCACAGCAAGATCTTTTTTGACCCACCTCCTAGAGAAATGGAAATAAAGACAAAAATAAACACATGGGACCTAATGAAACTTCAAAGCTTTTGCACAGCAAAGGAAACCATAAACAAGACGAAAAGACAACCCTCAGAATGGGAGAAAATATTTGCAAATGAAGCAACTGACAAAGGATTAATCTCCAAAATTTATAAGCAGCTCATGCAGCTCAATAGCAAAAAAACAAACAACCCAATCCAAAAATGGGCAGAAGACCTAAATAGACATTTCTCCACAGAAGATATACAGACTGCCAACAAACACATGAAAGGATGCTCAACATCTTTACTCATTAGAGAAATGCAAATCAAAACTACAATGAGATATCATCTCACACCAGTCAGAATGGCCATCATCAAAAAATCTAGAAACAATAAATGCTGGAGAGGGTGTGGAAAAAAGGGAACACTCTTGCACTGCTGGTGGGAATGTGAATTGGTACAGCCACTATGGAGAACGGTATGGAGGTTCCTTAAAAAACTACAAATAGAACTACCATATGACCCAGCAATCCCACTACTGGGCATATACCCTGAGAAAACCATAATTCAAAAAGAGACATGTACCAAAATGTTCATAGCAGCCCTATTTACAATAGCCCGGAGATGGAAACAACCTAAGTGTCCATCATCGGATGAATGGGTAAAGAAGATGTGGCACATATATACAATGGAATATTACTCAGCCATAAAAAGAAATGAAATTGAGCTATTTGTAATGAGGTGGATGGACCTAGAGTCTGTCATACAGAGTGAAGTAAGTCAGAAAGAGAAAGACAAATACTGTATGCTGACACATATATATGGAATTTAAGAAAAAAAATGTCATGAAGAACATAGGGGTAAGACAGGAATAAAGACACAGACCTACTAGAGCATGGACTTGAGGATATGGGGAGGGGGAAGGGTAAGCTGTGACAAAGTGAAAGAGCGGCATGGACATATATACACTACCAAACGTAAGGTAGATAGCTAGTGGGAAGCAGCCACATAGCACAGAGAGATCAGCTCGGTGCTTTGTGACAGCCTGGAGGGGTGGGATAGGGAGGGTGGGAGGGAGACGCAAAAGGGAGGGGATATGGGAACATATGTATATGTATAACTGATTAAATTTGTAAAAAAAAAAAAAAAAAAAAAAAAGAACATTCTTTTATATAACCATAGAACAATGATTAAAATAAGGAAATTAGCATTGATGCAAAAGGATTGTCTACTATATGGATTGTATTCAAATTTTGGCAATTGTTCCAATAAGTGTCTGCTATAGGAAAACAAAATTCTGGATCATATGTTGCATTCAATTTTTATTTAATTTGGAATAATTCCTCACTCTTCCTTTGTCTTTCATGACATTGACATTTTTTTAGGAGTACAGGCCATAAATTTTGTAGAATGTCCCTCAGTTTGGGATTGTCAGATGTTTCTTCACAATTAGATTCAGGATATGACTTTTGGTAGGAATATCACAGAAGCGACATTGTCTTCTTCTCAATGCATTATTTCAGGAGACACATAATGCCAATTTATTCCATGTCCCTATTTTTAAAGTACTTAGCATCTAGGAGTGGTGACAGGCACACAGACAAATAACTTTGACGTAGTCTGATTATCACAAGTCAGATGTACATGTGCGTAGGCATCTTTTATTCATTCTTCATATTTTCTTGGCTTACCTTTTTGCTCCAGCCATTGCTGTTGCAGCCAACTATGCTCTGCCACAGCCTTGCCTCAAGTGCATGGAGCATCTCCTGCTTTTGCAGTAGGAATTCTCTGCTGCCACCACCACCTGGGATGCCTGCAGAAGCCCATCCAGCTATTCTGGCACAGGCACAGACTGGGAAGTGGAAGGAGCTGACACTAACTGGATAAACCACTGAGGGGTAGAGCCAGTGAATCAATAATCAATTGATTCTGTGTCAGTCAGTTCTGACAATTCTGAGGCACAATTTACACAGCTCTTCAAAGGCTCTCATCAGGACAAAGCTCCTGGTACCCACAGTGGTGACCAGCTCAAAAATGCACGCTTGGATTGGCTTTCTTTCCTTCTATTTACCATTCTTCTCCATACTCACACTCCTGTCTCTTGGAATTACTTCCAAAGCAAACCAACTGCATCTAAACCCTTGTCTCAGACTCTACCTTTCGAGGGAACCCAAGATAAGACATTTGATCTCAGGAGTAGACCTAGAAAGCAGACACCCAAAAAAGGATTCTGGAACTGAATCCCTCGCCAGTCGGACACTTGCACTTTTGGTGGAAAGTGTGGGTGGTGATAACCCCTGGCCTGAATCAGCATCACTAAGACTTTTACTGGTAGATGACTGGGATGAATTATAGGTAGAAGGTCAAGCATTTGCTTATGAACTAAGGATAGCCCTTGAACAGTTGGAAGGCAATGGTAATTATAAGACCTGTGGATTGGCTTATTTTTGTCAAGGGCTCATGAAAACTTAAAAACAAAGAAAAAGAAAACAGAAAGAAAGAAAAAAAATAAGAAGGGACAGGCTCAAGTTACCCACTTTCAAGTCTAGGCAGGCTGTGAAGACCAGAAAGCATCCAAGGCAGTATTTGAAGAGGTGTTTATCTTTTGTATCCACAGAGCAAACCGTGCTCATAATCAGACCCAGGATTGAGCTGTAAGGTAGCATAGCTACAAAGGGGACTGAAATACTGTCTTGACAAGTCTTCTATGCCAAAGGCAGGGACCTAAAAGGGAAAAAATGGAAACCTGAGACTTGCAACAGTAGCATTTAGATGAAGCCTGAGAAATGTCAAAATGTCTTCTGAAATCTGTGTTGGTACAAGTAGCTTCCTCTGCTCTGCTTAAGAAGAGCCTACCTTTTCTGGAGCCCATGCAAAAACCTGTATGAAGCAATAGACACATAAACAAAGATCTGTAAGACCTGGTTAATATTTATTTACCTGAAGGAACTGAGGAGTGAATCCTGAAAGTGTGGGACCAGGGAAGGCAAATGTGGACAGGAGAGAATTAATTGACATTGAAAAACACCTGGAGTTTCATGACATAGCAAGGACACATGGAGCTAGTTCTAATATATTGCTGGGATGGCTCCTTAAAGCTTAGATAGGATGAAGGCCTATAGCAAATGAAGGAGAGATTCTAGAAGTGCCTTGACTACCTTGAGGAAGGTGTCAGAAGGCTCAGGGAGGTTAGAATGTAAGAACAAATGTACAATATTATACCTGAGAACCCACCATCTGACTATGTCTCTTGTAAGAGCCCAGTGGACACACCTATCTCCAAGACAGGAAGAAATACAGTGGTGAGGGTACCACTGGCATCTTTGAGCAGCTCAGTGGTGGTTATCCACTGTGGGTGACAGTAAGAGATGCTGCTATGGGACTGGGCTCCTTGATATTAATTCCATTGATAAGAACACAAAATAGCAGAGGCCAGATGGTAGTACTTGACCAACAGAAGGAAGTGTACATAATTGTGATAATGCAAGGCCAGAATGGCAACCAGAATATCTTCACCCACAGGGCTCTGTTATAATGACTAATAGACCATGGTGTGTCTCAGGGCAAGTTAAATGAGCATCCACTAGGGTGTTACTTGATCTATATGTACAACCACAAAAAAAAAAAAAAGAAAAAAAAATCAACAGCTGGTTAAAAGAAGGCAGATGACAGCTCTCTCAGTGGAAAATTGCAACCCCTCACACTCACTTTACAGATCTAAGTGAGTTCTCTGACCCCAAAGCCCACCATTTGAATGGGAGGCTGGGTAAAGACCCAGCAATGCTAGCACAAGTATACATACCACATATTTTCCCAATTGTTCTCCGAAAGGACATATGCCCATTGATGGACATATGCCAGATTTGCCCATAAGCCATAGTTTAACCCCTTGTATAAGTTAATCAGGGTGGTCCCATTTCCTTTGCCAAAGATTAGCTTGAGCATAGACAGGTAGTTAAATCCTGAACAATGCAACCTGAGGGGTGGGATTCTGCAAGCTTTCCTTGTTTTAAAAAAGAGGCACATGAGAAGGAACAGTCCTTTTATTGCCTATAGATATTGCTATGTGAGCTGCAGCAGCCATGTTGAGACCATGAGGTTTCTTGCCTTTTCACTGAGAATAGCAGAGTAGAAGAATCTGATTGAATCTTCATAATATTCAGTTCAGAGGTGTTGAATTAACCTGGGAAATACTTGAATCTTCATGAAATTATGAAGTGTTGAATTAACCTGACTCTAACTACTTGTTGTAAGAAATAACTACTATTCACATTCATTTAATGATTTCTGTAAACAGTTTAAAAACAGTTGGGATATCACTTAATATTTTTAGAGTTAGAGGCAGGGAAGCAAGCCATGCTTAATATTTAACAAAGCCATGCTCAATATTTAACAATCACTTGTATGTGAATGTGTATGGAAGAGTGTGTTTTATTGGCCATGTATTCATATAAGCAGATGCAGTATAAACTCACAAACACAGATTTGAATATAATGCACACATGGTGTTCATATTTGAACCTTTCTCATGGATTTTGTGGTGTGGGCCAATATGGTGTTTAAATTATATAATTCCTGCTGTGCAAGTAAAGCACATTTTTTTTTTTCCTGAAATGTTTTTTCCCCAAGTATCCTATTATGGATACTGGTTTTGTTAATTATGATTTTTTTCTTTTTTCTTTTTTTAGAATATAGCAGTAATGTTATTGCTGAAATGAATGATTTTCTTTTTCTGAAATATAATCACTGATGCTTGAATGACAGAATTTTAGTACTGTAAACAGGCTTTAGTAATTAATGTGAGAGACAAAAGAAATGACTATTAAGTGTGCCTAAATGAATTTTGCAGTAACTGGTTTTCTTGGTTTTGTCCTACTTATACACATTAATTCAGAACTTGTATTATGAGTTTGACAGTCTTTTGGAGTAACCAGCAACTTTGATGTTTGCACTAAGATTTTATTTGGAATGCAAGAGAGGTTGAAAGGGGTTTGAGTAGTACACATGTAACTAATTTATTTGAAATCTATCCTAAAGAAATCTACCCATTTCTGCAAATGCCTTTTTTAAATTCATCATGGATGATTAGTGAAAATGCAGAGTACCATACTTTTCTTCTTGCATGTTAACTACATAGCGGTTTTGTACAATGAGAAATACTCATTTGTTTGACATTCCATGTTAAACTGTCATGTTTAGCTTCATTGCAGGTAATGTAGACCTAGTCCATCTGATCATGTGTTCTGGAGAGTGTTCTTTATTCAATAAAGTTTTTTTTTTTTTTTTTTTTTTTGCGGTATGCGGGCCTCTCACTGTTGTGGCCTCCCCCGTTGCGGAGCACAGGCTCCGGACGCGCAGGCTCCGGACGCGCAGGCTCAGCGGCCATGGCTCACGGGCCCAGCCGCTCCGCGGCATATGGGATCCTCCCAGACCGGGGCACGAACCCGCATCCCCTGCATCGGCAGGCGGACTCTCAACCACTTGCGCCACCAGGGAGGCCCTCAATAAAGTTTTAATTTAGTATAAAAAATAAATAATAAGGGTCCTTATCATATAAGCCACTTTTAGTCAAGTTTTCTGTTACTTAAGTCCCAAAATATTCTAACTGATATACAAGGACCCAGGAGAATAATACATAAACCACTGAATAGAATAAGATAAAATTATAAATGCTGCAATGGAAAGGATTTTAAGACAAATTCCTAAGTGAACAAAACAAAACAAAACAAGGTGTAGAACAATTTGTACAGCTCAGATGTCATCTTTTAAGGATATATGTGTATATACCTTAAAATTTGGGGAAGACTATGATTAACCATGATTAACTCTGTGAAGTTTTATTGGGATGAATGGGGAGGAAAAAGAGACAATTTTAATTGTAGGTATTACCTAATTATTTAAACTTTTAAAAGGATGTACAATTATTATTTTTAAAATTGAAAAGCTGTTTAAAAAAACAAAGAGAAAATTGTTAATTTCTAGATAGGCAGGTATTTTCATTAGGATTCTGCAAGAGTCTGGGGATAGCAGACATAGCAGTTAAATGCTGATGCCTAAAATGGAGTGAGGGCCCAGATTCAGATAAATGTTTTCACTTCTAGTTTTTTCTCTTAACGTGGTATCTTTAGCTATGGCATCTTCTCTGAGTGAAGCTAGAAGGTATAATCCAGAAGAGTAGGGAATACCAGATATCACAACTACAACAGTTTAGCTCCTTTTATTTGAGAGACAGAATATCTAATAAACTGCCTTTGGGTGCTAGGACTGTGTCTCATCTCATTTACCATATGCATTAATGATTTGGAAGTGGGAAAAAAGGCTACTTACTAATGGAAATCCTTCCTTCGGTTTCACTAATAAGACTATCTGTCTAGAAATTATTTAGGTAAGGAAGATAAAAGAATATTAAGAAAATTGAGAAGAAAATAAAAGAAGAATTACAGCATGACAGATTTAGGATAGAAATCAGGAAGAAATTTCTGACAGTAGAAACTATCACAGAGGGCTTCCCTGGTGGCACAGTGGTTGAGAGGCCACCTGCCGATGCGCGGGACACGGGTTCATGCCCCGGTCCGGGAAGATCCCACATGGCGCGGAGCAGCTGGGCTCATGAGCCATGGCCACTGAGCCTGTGCATCCGGAGCCTGTGCTCCGCAACGGGAGAGGCCACAACAGTGAGAGGCCTGCGTACCGCAAAAAAAAAAAAAAAAAAAAAAAAGGTATCACAGATAGAACAGAGCTTAATTATAGACATTGCAAACTTTTCATTATGAGAGTTTAAAAGGAAATTATCATCTGTTTAGGGTGGTATTATTACAGTTAGAATTATAAAGATAAAAGGGACTTTCAGAGCACCTATTCCAAGCCCCATCATTTTACAGATGACAAAACTGAGCCTGAGAAATTAAAGTGAAAAAGATTACAGAGTTAGTTAGCTGTAAAGCCAGAACCAGTGTTCAGTTTCTTATAATAGTCCTTCTTCTATACCACACTTACTGAGAATTATTTTGTCTGAAGACAACTAGGATAAACTAGATGACTTCTCAAAGTCCTTTATAGGTTAAAGACATTAGTCAAGGGCCTCCCTGGTGGCGCAAGTGGTTGAGAGTCCGCCTGCCGATGCAGGGGATACGGGTTCGTGCCCCGGTCTGGGAGGATCCCATATGCCGCGGAGCGGCTGGGCCCGTGAGCCATGGCCGCTGAGCCTGCGCGTCCGGAGCCTGCGCATCCGGAGCCTGTCCTCCGCAACGGGGGAGGCCACAGCAGTGAGAGGCCCGCATACCGCAAAAAAAAAAAAAAAAAAAAAAAAAAAGACATTAGTCAAGAATTAAAGCCATCATTTATCACAATCAGGGATTTTTTACATCTGGGGTCTGTGGACTATGCTGAGAAGGTCTCGACCCTCTAATATTTATGCAAAATTGTGTGTATGTATGTTGGAAATTTGTAGCTCCCAGTGCCTTCTCATAATGGACTAACCTAACAGCAAGTATCCCAAAAGCTGAATGTGAGATTAATCTCAGAGAATGAAATTAGGAAAAATCATGCAATGAATGAGGTAACCAATCATAGAAAGAACCCAAACTCAGCAATGAGGGGTGGAGGAGCCAGGAGACTCTCAGGTTCAGCAATCTGGGAATAGTCCCTAGAGCACCTGAGTATATCAGCGTATTAAAAGCTGAGTGGGCATGGAGGAAAACTCTCAGGTGCTGGGGAGTTTTGAAATGTCCAGGTGGTCAACTAAAACTGCACCACAGATTTTCTCCCTTAATACCTGTTTAAAAAATGAAAAAAAGTCTAGAAAATCCCCCAATTCAGCAACCCCAAAATGAAATGGTCATATCTCAAAGTTAAAAAAGAAAAAGAGAGAGAGAGAAAAAATAGACAGGGACACAAAGGAACGTAATATTCTGAAATGGAGCAGAGAAGAACGAATGAGCTTACTTCTTAACTTTGCCCTTTCATCTACCTACCCATCTCAAGCTATACTGATAAAGATACCAAATATCTGAGATTCACGCTAATATCCCCAAATTTGCAGAGAAACAAAACTAATGCATCTCCTTACATTTTCTCACTGTACGTTACTAGAAATAGCTGCAAGAAAGGCTGGTGATGCGGAGAAAGTGAACCATGGAGCTGACCCTTTACAATGAAAGTGAAACTCCAGGGCTACTCACTATGATGGGGCGATGATCTGATGTCTGAGGATATTTCCCTATGGGAATGAGATAAGAGATATGAGCTAGAATAAACACTCACTAAAGATAACATGACCCAGGTTTTCTCATGTAGGCTGTATCTTGCCTCAACAAGGCTTATGTCTCCCCCACCATTTCCTCAAGGAATGGAAAAGTAAACAGAAGATGAAATATGCTGTCCTCAAACAGAAACTAAGAGTGGAAATGAAACTGGACTCAGATATGGAGGAAAGAAAGTAAAGATGTTACCCACACCACATCACAACAAATAGAATGTCTGAAGAGCCTTCGGAGCCTGAGCAAGAGGAGAAGAAATGGCACAGCAACCACGCAAGCACGCTATAGCCAGAGAACATATGTACATTTCCTCAGGTCATAGAATTAAGATGACAGAAATAGGACTGAAACCAGGTGGTCTGACTAGCATGGGAAACATGGATAGAAGAGTGTTTCTTAAATAGGATAAAGCAGCTGAGCCAACTTTAGTTCGATTTCCAACTCTCAGTTTGATTCTTAGGTGTAACTAAGCCAGTGAGGGAAGAGCCCCTGATTGCTGATCTAATACCTTAGGGGACATAAGCGAATCAGGGTATATCCCTCCAATGATGGACCAGGAGCTTGGGGAAGAGGTCAGGGGCAGTAGTGCCAGGGAACATTATGGAAGTAGCCTGGTAACAGTCTAGGCCTACAACAGTTACCAGACATCCATACTGTCCTAATGAAGCCCTCATATAAGTTTACTCTTTTAATATCCTCCTGAACAGGGAACGTGGCAGGGGTCCAGCATAGTGAATCAGAGCACTACTAGCACTGAGATCAGCGGGGACCCAGGACCTCCTACGAGAGTGCTGGCATTTGCACCTGGACAAAGGTCTCCTCAAGCAACAGAATACAAAGAAACTATAAGGGACTAAAAATAACTACACGCAGGCACAGTTAGGGCAATTATCAACAATAAGATACAAAAAGGTCATAAACTAGCTGCCATTTTGGAGGTGTGGGGAGCAAAGGCATGGTATTCCCCCAAATCCCTGCACACAGTAGCACCAAGGGGCTGGGCAGACCACCTAAGCACCCCACCTCCAGCCCAACCCACCAATCGGCCCCTACGAGTCATCCCACTGAAGGAACCAGCCTTCCCTCCTTGGAGCAAGCAAGGGCACCTGTTACTTGGTTTCACTCCCTCGTGCTGCAGCACAGGTCCCAGTAAAGCCTTACCTGAATTTCTCATCTGGCCTCTTATCAATTTCTATTGATTAAAGGGTCCAGGGACTCCGGTCGGTCGGTAACAACGCCGCATCCCTAAATTAAACACATGTCAAATTCCACATATTCCCCTTAATTCCCTAATTTGATTTTATCTACACCAGTGACATAAGGGTAAGGAGGGGCAAGATGAAGATTGAGTTGTTGAAGTGAAAATTATTTCTGTCCATGTTAAAAGGTGTCTGAAAGCAGTTTGGAGCTCCAAAGGCAGAACCCTAATTCTGACTAGTTCTGCATACTGGGTGGAAGAGTCAAAACCAAAATTCTTGGTTTGGGTCAGGACCAAAAGAATGAAAATGTTGCTTTTTCTCAGACTGAAATGAGAAAAAGCAACAGTGCTGGAACACAGACACAGCCAGCCACAAAGTTAACAGGGAAGCTATTTTCCCCCCTGTGATGCAGTATCTGTCAAATGCCATATCCACCCCTCTTTGAGTGATACTGTTCTCTAGCCAGTGATGCCCAGACCCACTTTGCTCTTTTCGTTTATTACTAGACTACCCAGTTACTGAACGGGCCCTCTCCTCATGACAGCATCCAATCCCCGGTTAATCCTCTAATCCCGCCTCAGAAACAGCATCCAATCCAGAACTGATCCCCGCTCTCCCTAGACCTACAGAGTCCTTTGGCGGGAACCTAAACTTTACAAAAGACTCTTTCTCCTCCCTTTCCCAGTGGTATCCAAGCTTCCTCTGCAGTGCCCTTCCTCTTGATTTACAAATAAATCTGATGTTATCGGGTTGCAGGCTTCTTCCCGATTTGGCTTTAACACGAGACAGGTTAGTATCAGGATCTCTACTAGATGTTCCACGATTTTTGCTACATCGTCCTCTGAGCAGTTTGCATTTTCGATTTTTAATAGCTAAAAACAAAGATAAATGCTTTCTATAACAGTCCCATCAGCACATTTCTAGAAAGCAATCCCCTCCACCCCCCATGCAGCCCTAATATCCGTTTAATAATGGCTTTAGTCATTTTATCTGGTTCGCATTTCAGCGAAATCAGTTTAAATGACTTCAGTTCTTAATTCCTGGATTACATTAAAATGTAGCAGATGGGGGCGGGCGGGCTTTGAGGGCGTACATTCTTAATGTGGTTACTCTTAATTCAAGACCAATGAGGGCAGGTTGCGATCATTTTTAACAGGCTTCTCCAGGAGGAAATCCCAAGCTTTATCCGTGTTTTCCCGGGCGCCCCGCGGAGGCATAAATTGCGGGATGACCTTTTTGAATGCGGAGAAAGGGGTGCGTCTTTCGTCTTCTGGAGCGATGCACATCTGGATTCAAGCCCGAGAGCCCAAAACGTAGTACCTGGAGCGAAGTGATGGTTCCACTCTGGGTCTCTGAGAAGGGGTCCCGGGGGTCTCGTATCGGGACAGTGGGGATTGCGGGCTTGGCCGCCCCGACTGCCGGGTATCCCGAATCTCGGCTGCGCCTCTCCGGAGCCCTGCTTTCGTTCCCGTGCCGCCGCTTGGTTTCCCACGTTAACTACCCGGTTGCCCAGCAGCCGCCTCCCCGGGGTAGCCAGAGGCGCACAGCTGCCTGGGGCGCGGGCCCGCTTGCGAGTGGCAGCGCCCACGCCCAGAGCCTTCCGCCCGCCTGCCCCGGCGCAGTGCAGCAGAGCGCGCTCCCGCTCGGGCCGGCCCGGCACGCGCGCACGCGCGCAGGGACCCGTGCTCCCCGAGCGGGGAGGGGCAGGGGGGCGTCACAGGGGGAAGGGAAGGAGGAGGAGGAGGCGGCCGCGTTGCCTCCGGCGGGTCTCGAGCTCGCCCTCGCGCTCGCCCTCCGCCTTGCCCGAACCCCGCGAGGGTGAAACGCTTTCTCCCGGCATGCAGCGGGAGGAGGGATTTAACAGCAAGATGGCGGACGGCCCGGATGAGTACGAGAGCGAAGCGGGCTGCGTGCCCCTTCTCCATCCAGAGGTGAGAAACGGCGCCGAGCGCGTTCCTAGCCCTGCAGTCCTCCAACCTTTCTCCCCCGGACTCTCAGGGGGCGGTGGCCTGCGTGTTCGGGGTAGTGGAACGCGCGGAAGTTGGGGAGGGCGGGGAGGCAAGTCCAGGCCCGAGCGCGGCTGTGAGCGGATAACGGGGGAGGAGATAGCGGGGCGGGCCCGGCCGGGGCGGGCTCTGGGACGCCGTCCCTGGCTGTGCCTGGAGGACAGAGGTGGAGATGTTGACGATTCTACTCTGTCGCCGCGCTGCTCGCGGGTGCACTGGCCGGGTGCACTGGCGGCGGGGGCCTGGTGCTGGTTTGGAACTGGACGTTAAGCCCCTAGTCCTGCTCCAGGCTTCTCGGGGCGAGAAGGAAGCGCGTCTGGTTTTGATTTCTTCTCTTTTCCTTCGCCAGAGTGAATGACGGTATCTATTCCTGCCATTTGGCTCACTGTGGGGGAGTGTAGGGGACGAGCACAGTTTTTTGGCCAAAGTGATGTCCTTCCCGTGATGCCATAGGCAGCACCTCGGGGCCCCTTGTGTCGGATGTCCTTCTTTGAGCGTTTGTCCTTAAGCGATTAAAACGAGAGGTCAAAACTTTTGGGAGTAGACCCACGCTCACATTAGCTTGTCAAAGTACCGTGTTTTTTCGGGGAGGGGGGCGGGAGCCAGAGGAGAGTGCAACACGTTTCCCATCACATGAGTCTCTTCACCTGTAAGTAAACAGTGCCCCTCTCCACGCTCAGTAGCATTCTGTTAGTTTATAGCTGATTTAGTGCTAGTTCAGGCCTGGAAGCGATTCTTGATGCGTTCCGGTTTCTAATGATCCACAGCGATGTGCGGAGGGCACCAGCAAAGCTTGCTGAAGAACTCCTGTAGTTTTTATGAGCTTACGGGACGAAGACAATCTTTGTGTTGTAGTAGGGTGAACAAACATGGAAGTCTCTACCTGGTGATCTCGCATTAGAATGATTCTGTTTATTTCTGGAGTTGGGATGATAGCATGCTTATATTACTTAGTATCATATAAATACAAGCACTTACCCATGTTATATGTTAATACTCATCACCTCCTCATTCATCACTTTGACTTTTCAAAAACAGTGGCACAGTTCCTTAGGAACTTGGGCCACTCTCAATGAAAAGGCTACTTTGGATTTCTGACCGAGTTCTACAGTAAAACTAAACATTGTTCTTTTGACCAAAGTGGTAAAAAAATTATCAGAATTGGCATCGGAGACATCTCTCTTTTAGTTCACACTTTAGGCCCTAAAAATATATCAAGAAATAGACAACGTTTTCAGATGATGCATTGAAAATGTTGCTAAGGAATATTTCTATTCATCTACTGTGGAAGTATTTTAAATACTTAAGTATTGATTGTAGGTATTTTAACATAACTCTTCTCTCTTCATAAACCTTTGCTTTGTGAAATAGTTCATTGTTTGCTACTTTAGGAATAATTTCAACAGGCAACAAATCCAGAAATTGCTTGGTATAATGTAATGGCCTGTAGGCTTGGAATTTAGAGACCAGTCTTCAGGTTGCCATTTAATAGACTATTACTAGAAAATCAACTTCCTCATCATTGAAAGTGGAAGTTGAAGTAGATGATATCTGCCATTCCTTTTTGCTTGACAAACACAAGATCCACTTAGTTTAGGTGTTTTGAGTCTTAAGCTCATAACTACCAGGCCTAAGGTCTTTCTGCATTTTTCCTGTGGTTAGTTTTGCATTCACACCTGGTACAGACCTGGTGTAGTTCTGCTGCTTCCTTGCTGTTCACTCTTGGGCAAGCTACTTCCCTGAGTTTTAGCTTCATGATTTATAATAATGGGATGAAATAATAATAACTAATAAGCTAAGGATTAAGTGAGATAATATATTCTTTTTTGTTGTTAAAGTAAGCAGTATCTTCCTACTCCCTTGGAAAGAAACCTAGCAAACCTTTTTTGCTTTGGTGAGCAAATAAAATAATAGTAACTTTAACTCGTTTTTGGAGAGAACATAGACTTTTGGTCAAACTTGGGTTCCAATTCTGGATTTGTAGTAATTAGCCAAGTAACCTGAGACAGGTTCTTAATCTCTTAAAGCCTCAGTTTGTTCATCAGAAAATGGAGATGCTGCCTAGTTCACTTGGCTTTAAGGGATTAGGTGAGACTCTTTGTTGAGGTTTAAGAACTGGCACACTGTAGGTGCTCAGTTAATGTTACTCCTTTCTCCACAAAAAGGAGGGCGTGTTATACATTTATTTTGATTTTGATGACTGGTGTAGAAACTTGTGTGGGTTTTAATTTAGTGGAATAGGATCTTGCAGGAACAAGTTTATTTTACTTTTTATGTTCAAATTTAACAGTGTCACAAAAATAGTTTCTCACTATTTGTTGAATAGATGAATTATTTGTGGGATAAAGAAATTAGCTATCCTTAAATCTCCTGTTAGTATGCAGACTGCTCACTGTTAAAACCTTAGGGGATTATGTAATTAGATTAACAACGAACCCTTCTTTTTAGAGATATTTGCTATGAGAGAACCTTACTTTTCAATTAATTAAATAATCCATTCATTTAGTCAGTCACTTAAACATTTGTTTATCTTGAGACTTCAGTATATTTGTGGTAAATACAGTGAGAAACAGTATAGGATACTGGTCAAGAGCCAAGACTCTGTTGACAAATGGAGAATCTCGGTTCTCCCACTTACTATCATCATATGGTCAAATTACAATTTACGCTTTTGTGAAATTAGGATAATAGTACCTACCTCTTAGAGTCATTGTGAGTATTAACTAGAATAATGTTTGTAAAGCAGTCATCACAGACCTAGGCATGTCGACTGCCAAGCAAATGTAAAGGGCTCTGACATATAGTGAGTACTGATGCTGTTGACTTTGTTTTCTGATGAAATAAGATTGTTTTATTTTAATGGAAGAAATTAGAGGCTATTTGGAAAAAGATAAACTGATTATCAGGGGATTAGGGTGCTAATCCCAGCTCTTCCATTTTAGGCTAGTGGACATTTAAACTACACTTAGTTTCTTTGCTTTTAAGATAAAGAGGCTAGACTGGACGCTCTCTTCAGATTTCCTTAAACTCTAATGCTCTGTTGTATGTTGTGATTTTTCAAGATTGATAGGCTTGAGCATCTATCTACTAGATGCATAGCACTGTACTAGGTTATATGGGTGAAAATAAAATAAATAGAATAGCTTCTGCTCTCCAGAAGTTAATGATCCAGTTGGAAAGATGTCAGAATACAAATAAGTGCTGAAATGAGAAGTGTAGCCTGTAAGTAGGTTCGGATTCCTGTTATCTAGAATGGTTAGAAGTAAAACTTCAGCAGAGATAAAGACCATATGTTGGTCTACAGATCCAGCTGGCTTGCTGTCACCAGCCTTCCGTTTCACTCACTAGTACGTCCTCAGTAGCCTTCTCTGCTCTTTCATAGAATGAGGCCACAGTACTCCCTTCAGCCAGAGTATTATTATAAGAGCTCTCTGTCTCAGCAAGGTCTGACTCACAGAGCTTTGAACTGGATCGCCTAGATTACCTGGGGCTTTCATCTCTTGCTTGCTTCCTTTTTTCTCAATTTCAGACTTCTATTACTGCCTTTTCTCTAGTGTCTCATTTTTTTTTAATGGTAACTTTTTGCTTCACATTAAATTTGTCCATATTCATATCTCATTTTTTTTGTTTAGAATATTGAACTGAAGAACTACCACATCTCCTGTCTTTACAGATTTAAAAAAATCTATTTTTTGAAACTTTCCTTTAAAGTGATTTTGCCTTTTTCCATTACTGATTTTTTTGGCCCTATTATATAGAGATGTACATGTGTACACATATATAAATTAACTCATTTGTTTTCGTGAAGCAGATAGAAAGTTACTTTGAAAATTACTTTTCTTTTCCTGATAGATTGCTGGCACACTCTTTGCCTTCAAAACATACCTTTCTGTCAGGCTTTAGGATCTGATGCCTTTTTTATTCAGCAAAAATGCTATAGGCCATATACTTGTAATTTAGATTTAAAAATACTATACCCTAAGCATAGTAACTACTGAGTCAATATATAAAAATGAAAATGCAACTAATTGGTGACCTCATGGATTGTGGCAAAGCCAAAGTTGAAAATTACTGACCTGTAGAACCAAAAAATTATATTTGATTGTGAGAAATGCCATTTTACTGTTTTGACATCTTTGTTTTGTTTCGATCCCTATTTTTATTTAATTTGTGAGACCTAGCCTAAAAGTATTTATTAAGAGAGGACTGTGGAGTGGGTAAATATAAGAGGATGCAGGTTAAAAGTGAGAGTGCTGGTGTTTGGCTGCTTGAGTTCAAATCCTAGTTTTGTACTTACTAGCTTTGTGACTCTAGGCAAGTTATTGAACTGTGTTCCAATTTTCCAGACTAAAATGGGAGTATAATAGCTCCTACCCCATGAAGCTGTCGTGAAGATGAAATGAGAGAATATATGTAAAGTTCTATGTCTGGCACTTAGTAACGCAACACATGTTAGCTATTAATGCTATGCTTAGTTATTAATATCTCAAGCAATAGTAGTATACATATATTAGATATTGAGGCAACTGTCTAGGTAGCTAAGATAACGAAGATTGGTTGTCTGGGGTTTGAGGAGAGGACAGGCAGAGTACTCTTTATTATAAGCCTTTTTTGCACTATTTAATGTTCTTAAAGATGTGTGCTTTGATATGAGGAGTGTTTGTTGAGCATCTCAGTATGGTCTTGATGCTTTGATAGCCATAGAGTAATGAGGAATACAGAATAAGGCATTGTAAAATAACAAAAGATGAATTAGAGACATTCAGATCCCTCAGGATAGATGAGTGTGTGTGTGTATGTGTGTGTGTATTTTGTTAAAATTTAAAATGCATTGTGGACCTCCTTTCCTCTAGAGAGTATCCTAAGGGTGTGTTAGGGTAGTTAGGGTTGGTTAGTCATTTAAAGTGTCTTGTACTGTGCTTTTAACAGAACTCCCAACAGCCACATAATCCAGAAAGATGTTATTTCAGTATCAGGGTTATGTGAAATTCTCTTTCAGAGCCTCATCTATTTCTAATATTATTTTATGATTAGATTCTATTACAGATAGGTAATTCAAGAATAAAATATCAAATAGTTTGGGCTTCCCTGGTGGCGCAGTGGTTGGGAGTCCGCCTGCCGATGCAGGGGACGCAGGTTCGTGCCCCGGTCCGGGAAGATCCCACATGCCGCAGAGCAGTTGGGCCCGTGAGCCATGGCCGCTGAGCCTGCGCGTCCAGAGCCTGTGCTCCACAACGGGAGAGGCCACAACAGTGAGAGGCCCGCGTACCACAAAAAAAAAAATAAAAATCAAATAGTTTAAGCTTTGGAATTTAAAAAGTTGATTCAGGGCAGTATTATATTTATAAAATATGCAAGTAAAATTCTCACCCAGTGCAATAATTATCCATTTGTATGATGATATCTTCTGTTAAATTCTCCTTAAAATAGAGCTACAGGCAGCTAATTTGAAAGTAGAGTGAAACTTGAGCCTTCTTTAAATGAGATATCATGAAGAACTTAATTTCCTGAATTATAGCAGGTTAACAGAATATTTTTGATTTTTGTCTCAATTGGTGTTGAAAATTTTCCAAATGAATTACTCTACTTTCTAGGGTTAATACATACTAAATATGATAGAATCTTTCTTTGATAAATCAGAATATTATAGTGTCCTAGGCTCATCTTTCTGATCACTGATAATTATTGTTGAGGAGATGGAAATCATAGGGCTAAATGTACCTGAAGGGGTTTCTTTGTATATATGTCAGATAACTTGTGTTTTTATCAGTTTTTTTTTTTTTTTTCTTGCGGTACGCGGGCCTCTCACTGTTGTGGCCTCTCCCGTTGCGGAGCACAGGCTCCGGACGCGCAGGCTCAGCGGCCATGGCTCACGGGCCCAGCCGCTCCGCGGCCTGTGGGATCTTCCCGGACCGGGGCACGAACCCGTGTCCCCTGCATCGGCAGGCGGACTCTCAACCACTGCGCCACCAGGGAAGCCCTATCAGTTGTTTTATACTAGGAAAAATCAAGTGAAAAATACTGTTAATTACTGATTGAGATGTTACTGTACCCTCATTCAGTTTTTTAAAGTGTATGTGTGTGTGTGTGTGTGTGTGTGTGTATTATGAACATCTGTTAATTTATGAAGGATTTAATGAAGGATGAACAAAACTGGTGACCAAAACTATCCCCATTATCATTAAAATAAATGAGCGAATGAACAAATGAACAAACCCTTTTGTGAGCTGAAGAAGTTGCTTGTCTTGTTAGTTAGAATCCTTGGATTGCAGATGTCACCAACCTTTTAAAAATCTACTTGGGCAAAAAAGGGAATTTACTGGTCCACATAACCCAAACTCAGGATGGCAGGGGTGCAGTTGGGCTCAAGGATAATTGGATCCTGAGCTGAGAATGTCACCAAGACAGTCTTCTCTCTCTCCTCATCTCTGCCCTTCAGCTTCATTCTCTCCTAATGCAGAGTAGCTTCTTTCTTCTGTGTAGTGGGGACATGGTCACATCTCAGCTGACCATTAGAGAGGGACTGCATGTCTTTCCTTTTTCCACATTGGAAAGCGGCAGTGTGTCCACTCCTGTGACCATGGGAGAGGGTCTGAACTTTGCCAAGCTACCTTGCTTGGAGTTGGAGGAGGAGCAGTTTCCTTAAAGCAGGAATGCTAGCAGGGAAACTGTTTCTGTCCTCTGTACTCTTATTAGTACTGTTTGTTTGCTTTGTGCCAGTCTTCTAGTTTTTTACATACTTTGAGATGCTGTAATTACACTGCACTCATTGTTAACAGTAAATGTTCTAGTTGAGCTACTGAATAGCATGCTGCATGAATAATCTAGACCAAGGTTGGGAAACTTTCTCTGTAAAGGCCAGATAGTAAGAATTTTCAAGTTTGTGGGCCATGTAGTCTCTGTAGCAACTACTCAGCTCTGTGGTGGTTGTATGAAAGCAGCTGTAGACAATATGGAAATGAAGGGGTGTGCTGTGTTTCAATAAAACTTAATATATAAAATCAGGTGCTGGGCCAGATTTGAACTGTGGACTCTATTTGCCAGCCCTGATCTAGATAATACATAGGAACTCCAAGACATTTATGTTAAAATATATGATATTTCAGTGTGTTAAATCCCATTAACCACTGGTGTGAAATAATTCATCAGAACTAGATTTGCATGGTCGATGGGTTGGGTAAAGTAAGAATGTATATGTGTGTGTGTGTGTGTGTGTGTGTGTGTATTAGAACCTTATGGAGAACTTTGTTAGAATACACGTGTTTCCATATACACCTCTCACAGTTTCTAATTTACTATTTGGGTTTGTGGTATGTATGTTTTGAAAAACTTTCAGAGGTGATTCTGATAATCCCATACTTTATCCTCCCCCCTCTGATACGCACTTGATGTGTGGGAAAAGTTTTATTACTTTTTTTTTTTTTACACAAGGAGGAGGAAAGTAGCTAATTTTACATTTAAGGTATGAGGCATTGTATTGTGTGCTTTTCATGTTATCTCCTCAATCTGATGGATAATCACAATGGTAATTGCTAACAGTTACCAAATTATAACTGAACTAGCCACTGTCCTAAACAGTTTTGCTTATATATTCATTCATTTAATTCTCACACCTTTTTTAATACCTTTTTTTTTTTTTTTTTACAAATGAGAGGATTGAGGCATAGAGAGAGGGTAAGTAACTTGCTGATAAGTGGCAGAACTGAATTAGAATCCAGGTTCAAACTGCTTGAATCCAGTTGCCCATTTTGTATTGTGATAGTGATGGTACAGAGTGGATTGAGTAGTTAGCTGTGATGGCAAAAGTCCTCATTTATTGGAAAAAATATTTTTAATAGACTATTTTTTAGAGTAGCTTGAGGTTCACAGCAGCGTTGAGCAGAAAGTACAGAGATTCCCACACACCCTGCGCCAGCAACTTGCCCGGAGGTGGGACATCTGTTAACAGGTGATGAACCTGTGTTGACACATCATTGTCACCCAAAGTCTGTACTTCACCTTAGGGTTCACTTTTGGGTTTTAATATGGGTTTTGACAAATGTATAAGGACATGTATCCACTATTACACAATAGTTTCACTACCCGAAATCCTTTGTGTTCCGCCTGCTCATCCCTCCCTCTCTGCTAACTCTGGCAACCACTGATCTTTTTGCTGTCTCCATGGTTTTCCCTTTACCATAATGTCATGTACAACTGTACATGTTGATCCGAACAACACATGTTTGCACTGTGTGGATCCACTTATGCACGGATTTTTTTCAGTGGTAAATACTACAGTACTATGTGCATCTTACAATCAACAGCGTCTTTGATTCTGAGGAATCCTGCCTCTACATAAAGTTTAGAACGGCACTTGACACGTAGAGTTAGCCATCATCTGTGTTGTAATCTTTCCTTTCTTTCTGCCGTTCAAGGTTATGAGAGAGAATTGTAGCAGATTGTTAAATCTGTTTCTACCTTGGAGATTTTATCTCCCTTCACTGTAATTATAAATACTCATTAATCTTCATTCATAATTCTGTAACTATGATCATGAATAAACTGTAGACATTATTTTCTAAGGAAATTTTGCTTTCTGATAGAACACTTGATATAAATATCCCGATCTTACAGCTGTTTATGTAAGAAGTTAATTAACTTGACTTCGTAAGTTCCCATTATTTATACTTATTTTTTCCTTACTTGTCTCCTTTTTCCAGTGGGTAATTGTATGTTACTAAGTCCAAAAAAAGGCCACACTTGGGAAAAAAATTGACAAACTAGAATCTAGCAGACCAAATAAAAACTTAAACTTTCTGAAATATCCTAACAGGTGATTTATTTTGTACTGTTGAATAGTATATGAATTATCAAGGTATCAAATTTAAATTCTAGCATGGGCTTTTGGCTTTTAAAAGAAAGCAGCACAGAATTATTGTCAAAAAAATTTAAATAGTACAGAAGGCTATATAGTAGAAGGTAAAAGCATATATAAATGTATATTTCATATACACACTTATATACATTTATTTCCTTGTTTTTGTTACATAAATGGTATCATACAATGTTATACAATTTATATTTTTTCTGAATACACTTTGGCCATAGTTTCATCTTAGCGTATGATGATCTTTCCCATTCTTTGTAATGTCTAGACCTGCCTTGTCCAATATGGTAGCCACCAATGACATGTGGCTATTTAAATTTAAATTGATTAAAATGAATAAAATAAAAAATTGAGCTTTTCAGTCATATTAGTCACATTTTAAGTGTTTATTAGCCATGTGTGGCTAGTGACTACTGTTTTAGACAGCACAGAAATATAGAATATATCAGTAATTGCAGAAAGTTGTGGGACAACACTGGTCTGGACAGTTTTTAAAAAATTTATGTCTTTTAAAAATATTTTTTACTACATAACTATTTTTATTGAGACATATTGTATTTATAAGTTGCACATATTTTAAATGTTTAAGTTGATGACTTTCTTTGAATTAAAATCTTTTATATGGAGATAATTGTAGATTCATATGTAGTTGTAAGAAAAAATGCAGAGAGAGCCTGTGTACCCTTTACCCAGATTTTCCCAATGGTAACACCTTGCAAAATTATAATACGACATCCAGGAGATTGATATTGAATCAGTGAAGTTACAGAATATTTCTATCCCCACAAAGATCTTTCATATTGCTTTGTGTGTGTACCCATACCAATCTATTCTCCCATTTCTATAATTCTGTAATTTTAAGAATGTTATTTAACTGGAATCGTGTTGTGTGTATCCCTGTGGGACTGGCTTTTTTCATTCAGCGTAATACTTTGGAGATTCATCCAGGTTTTAGCATGTATCAGTAGTTCATTCCTTTTTATTACTGGGTAGTATGTTGGATGTACCACAGTTTATTTAACTATTTACCCATTGATGGACATCTGTGTTGTTTCCAGTTCTTGGTTATGATAAATAAAGCTGCTTTAAATATTTGTGTAAAGGTCTTTGTGTAAACATAAGTTTTTGTTTCTCTAGGATAAATGCCCAGGAGTGCAATTACTGGGTCATATGATAGTTGTGTGTTAATATTTTTAAGAAACTGTCAACCTGTTTTCTGGAGTGGCTGTACATTTTACATTACAACCAGCGGTATATGAGTAATCTGATCTCTCTGCATCTCCTTAGCCCATTGTAATAGGTATGTGATGATAAGTCACCGTGTTATTAATTTACATTTCCCTAATGGCTCATGATGCTGACTTTGGTTTCATGTGTTTATTTGCCATCTATGTATCCTCCTGGGTTAAATGTCTCTGTGTGTCTGTATTAGTTTCCCAGGGCTGCCATAACAAAATACCACATATGGAGTGGCTTAAATAATGGAAATTTATTTTCTCACAGTTCTGGAGGCTAGGAATCCAAGAACAACGTGTTGGCAGGTTTGGTTTCTTCTGAGGTCTTACTCTGCTTAACAGATGGCAGCCCTCTTGCTGTGTCCTCAGCATGGTTTCTCCATTGTGTATATGCATCTCTGGTGTCTGTGTGTCCAAATTTTCTCTTCCTCTGAGGACACCAGTCACACTGGATTAGGGCCCACCCTGATGACTTCATTTTAACTTGATTCCCTCTGTAAAGGGCCTAGCTCCAAATACGTTCACATTCTGAGGTACTAGAAGTTAGGGCTTCAACAGATGGATTTGGGGGGACACAGTTCAGCCCATAACAGTATCTTTTGCCAATTTTTAAAAAATGGATTGTTTATTTTACTGTTGAGTTTTGAGAAGTTTGTGTTTTCATTTTTGGTTTTTAGTACCCTAGACACTAGTCTTTTGTTGTGGTTTGCAAATATTTTCTCCCAGTCTGTAGCTTGTCTGTTCATCCTCATAACAGGGTCTTTCTCAGAGCATAAATTTAAATTTTGATGAATTTCAGTTTATAAATTTTTTCTTTTATGGATTGTGCTTTTTATGTCAAGTTTAAGATCTCTTTGCCTAGCTATAGATCCAAGAGTTTTTTGCCTTTTTCTTTTTTAAACAGTTTATGGTTTTACATGTAACGTTTAAGTTTAAGTTCAGGATCAATTTTGAATTACATTTTGTATAAATTGTGAGAATTAGGTTGAACTTCATTTTTTCTCCCCCTTTAAATGTCCAACTACTCCAGCACTATTTGTTGAAAAGCTTATCGTTCCTCCATTGAATTGCTTTTACATTGTTGTCAAAGATCAGGTGAGCATATTTGTATGTTTTTATTTCTGGGTTCTGTCTTCTGTTTCATTGATCTGTGTGTTTATCTCTCAGCCAGTACGACACAATCTTGATAATTGGAGCTATATAATAGGTCTTGAAATTGAGTAGACTCCTTCCTACAATTCTTTTTTTAAAAAATTATTTTGCCTGTTTTAGTTGCTTTCGCATATAAATTTTATTTATTTTTAGTGTTTATTTAAATTTTTTTATTGGATTATAACTGCTTTACAATGTTGTGTTGTGTTAGTTTTTGCTGTACAATAAAGTGAATCAGCTGTATGTATACCTATATCCCCTCCCTCTTGGACCTCCCTCCCACCCCCCCACCCCACCCCACCCATCTAGGTCGTCAGAGAGCACCGAGCTGAGCTTCCTGTGCTTTTATAGCATGTTCCCACTAGCTATCTATTTTACACATGGTAGTGTATATATGCAGTCCTAATCTCCCAATTCGTCCCACCCTCCCTTTCCTCCCCGTGTCCATATGTCTGTTCTCTACATCTGTGTCTCTATTCCTGCCCTGCAAATAGGTTCATCTGTACCATTTTTCTAGAGTCCACATATATGTGTTAATATATGATATTTGTTTTTCTCTTTCTGGCTTACTTCACTCTGTATGACAAACTCTAGGTCCATCCACATCTCTACAAATGACCCAATTTCATTTCTTTTTATGGCTGAGTAATATTCCATTGTATATATGTACCACATCTTCTTTATCCATTCATCTGTCATTGGACATTCAGGTTGTTTTCTTGTCCTGACTATTGTAAATAGTGCTGCAATGAACATTGGGGTACATATGTCCTTTTGAGTTATGGTTTTCTCAGGGTATATGCCCAGGAGTGGGACTGCTGGGTCACATGGTAGTTCTCTTTTTAGTTTTTTAAGGAACCTCCATACTGTTCTCCATAGTGGGTGTATCAATTTACATTCCCACCAACAGTACAAGAGGGTTCTCTTTTTTCACATCCTCACCAGCATTTATTGTTTGTAGATCTTTGGATGATGGCCCTTCTGACTGGTGTGAGGTGATACCTCATGGTAGTTTTGATTTCCATTTCTCTAATAATTAGTGATGTTGAGCATCCTTTTATGTGCCCCTTGGCCATTTGTCTGTCGTCCTTGAAGAGATGTCTGTTTAGGTCTTCCACCCATTTTTTTTTTTTAATAAAATTATTTATTTTATTTATTTATTTTTGGCTGCATTGCATCTTTGTTGCTGTGCGCGGGCTTTCTCTAGTTATGGTGAGTGGGGGGCTACTCTTTGTTGCAGTGCGCGGGCTTCTCATTGTGGTGGCTTCTCTTGTTGTGGAGCTCGGGCTCTCGGCACACAGGCTTCAGTAGTTGTGGCACACAGGCTTCAGTAGTTGTGGCACATAGGCTCAGTAGTTGTGGCTCGCAGGCTCTACAGCGTAGGCTCAGTAGTTGTGACTCATGGGCTTAGTTGCTCTGCAGCATGTGGGATCTTCCCAGACCAGGGCTTGAACCTGTGTCCCCTGCATTGGCAGGCAGATTCTTAACCACTGTGCCACCAGGGAAGCCCTGCCCATTTTTTGATTGGGTTGTTTTTTCTCACATTGAGCTCCATGAACTGTTTGTATATTTTGGAGGTTAATCCTTTGTCCGTTGCTTTGTTTGCAAATATTTTCTCCCATTCTGAGGGTTGTCTTTTGGTCTTGTTTATGGTTTCCTTTGCTGTGTAAAAGCTTTTAAGTTTCATTAGGTCTCATTTGTTTATTTTTGTTACTGTAGGAGGTGTGTCAAAAAAGATCTTGCTGTGGTTTATGTCAAAGAGTGTTTTTCCTATGTTTTCCCCTAAGAGTTTTATAGTATCCACTCTTACATTTAGGTCTTTAATCCATTTTGAGTTTATTTTTGTGTATGGTGTTAGGGAGTGTTCTAATTTCATTCTTTTACATGTAGCTGTCCAGTGTTCCCAGCACCACTTATTGAAGAGGCTTTCTTTTCTCCATTTTATATTCTTGCCTCCTTTGTCATAAATTAGGTGACCATATGTACATGGGTTTACCTCTGGGCTTTCTATCCTGTACCATTGATCTATATTGCTCTTGTTGTACCAGTACCATACTGTCTTGATTGCTGTAGCTTTGTAGTATAGTTTGAAGTCGGGGAGCCTGATTCCTCCAGCTGTTTTTCTTTCTCAAGATTGCTTTGGCTATTCAGGGTCTTTTGTGTTTCCATACAAATTGTAAAATTTTTGGTTCTACTTCTGTGAAGAATGCAATTGGCAATTTGATAGAGATTGCATTGACTCTGTAGATTGCTTTGGATAATATAGTCATTTTCACAATATTGATTCTTCCAATCCAAGAACATGGTATATCTCTCCATCTCTTTGTGTCATCTTTAATTTCTTTCATCAGTGTTTTATAGTTTTCGGAGTACAGGTCTTTTGCCTCCTTAGGTAGGCTTATTCTAGGTATTTTACTCTTTTTGTTGCAGTGGTAAAGGGGATTATTTCCTTAATTTCTCTTTCTGATCTTTTGTTGTTAGTGTATAGGAATGCAAGAGATTTCTGTGCATTAATTTTGTATCCTGTAACTTTACCAAATTCATTGATTAGCTCTAGTAGTTTTCTGGTGGCATCTTTAGGATATTCTGTGTATAGTATCATGTCATGTGCAAACAGTGACAGATTTACTACTTCTTTTCCAATTTCTATTCCTTTTATTTCTTTTTCTTGTCTGATTGCCATGGCTAGGACTTCCAAACTATGTTGAATAAGAGTGGCGAGAGTGGACATCCTTGTCTTGTTCCTGATCTTAGAGGAAATGCTTTCAGTTTTTTCACCATTGAGAATGATGTTTGCTGTGGGTTTATCATGTATGGCCTTTATTATGTTGAGGTAGGTTCCCTCTGTGCCCACTTTCTGGAGAGTTTTTATCATAAATGGGTATTGAATTTTGTCAGAAGCTTTTTCTGCATCTATTGAGATGATCATATGGTTTTTATTCTTCAGTTTTTAATATGGTGTATCACATTAATTGATTTGTGTATATTGAAGAATGCTTCCATTCCTGGGACAAATCCCACTTGATCATTGTGTATAATCTTTTCAGTGTGTTGTTGAATTCTGTTTGCTAGTATTTTGTTGAGGATTTTTGCATCTATGTTCATCAGTGATATTGGTCTGTAGTTTTCTTTCTTTGTGACATCCTTGTCTGGTTTTGGTATCAGGGTGATGGTGGCCTCGCAGAATGAGTTTGGGAGTGTTCCTCCCTCTGCTATATTTTGGAAGAGTTTGAGAAGGATAGATGTTAGCTCTTCTCTAAATGTTTGATAGAATTCGCCTGTGAAGCCATCTGGTCCTGGGCTTTTGTTTGTTGGAAGATTTTAAATTACAGTTTCAATTTCAGTGCTTGTGATTGATCTGTTCATATTTTCTATTTTTTCCTGATTCAGTCTCAGCAGGTTGTGCATTTCTAAGAATTTGTCCATTTCTTCCAGGTTGTCCATTTTATTGGCATAGAGTTGCTTGTAGTAATCTCTCATGACCCTTTGTATTTCTGCAGTGTCAGTTGTTACTTCTCCTTTTTCATCTCTAATTCTATTGATTGGAGTCTTCTCCCTTTTTTTCTTGCTGAGTCTGGTTCATGGTTTATCAATTTTGTTTATCTTCTCAAAGAACCAGCTTTTAGTGTTATTGATCTTTGCTACCGTTTCCTTCATTTCTTCTTTCATTTATTTCTGATCTGATTTTTATGATTTCTTTCCTTCTGCTAACTTTGGGGTTTTTTTGTTCTTCTTTCTCTAATTGCTTTAGATGCAAGGTTAGGTTGTTTATTTGAGATGTTTCCTGTTTCTTAAGGTAGGATTGTATTGCTATAAACTTCCCTCTTAGAACTGCTTTTGCTGCATCCCATAGGTTTTGGGTCGTTGTGTCTCCATTGTCATTTGTTTCTAGGTATTTTTTGATTTCCTCTTTGATTTCTTTAGTGATCACTTTGTGATTAAGTAGTGTATTGTTTAGCCTCCATGTGTTTGCATTTTTTTTTTTTTTTTTTTTTTGCGGTATGCGGGCCTCTCACTGTTGTGGCCTCTCCCGCTGTGGAGCACAGGCTCCGGACGCGCAGGCTCAGCGGCCAAAGCCCACGGGCCCAGCCGCTCCGCGGCATATGGGATCCTCCCGGACCGGGGCACGAACCCGTATCCCCTGCATCGGCAGGCGGACTCTCAACCACTGCGCCACCAGGGAGGCCCGTGTTTGCATTTTTTACAGATCTTTTCCTGTAATTGATATCTAGTCTCATAGTGTTGTGGCTGGAAAAGATACTTGATACGATTTCAATTTTCTTAAATTTACCAAGGCTTGATTTGTGACCCAAGATATGATCTATCCTGGAGAATGTTCCATGAGCACTTGAGAAAAATGTGTATTCTGTTGTTTTTGGATGGAATGTCCTATAAATATCGATTAAGTCCATCCTGTTTAATGTATCATTTAAAGCTTGTGTCTCCTTATTTATTTTCATTTTGGATGATCTGTCCATTGGTGAAAGTGGGGTGTTAAAGTCCCCTACTATGATTGTGTTACTTTTGATTTCCCCTTTTATGGCTGTTAGCATTTGCCTTATGTATTGAGGTGCTCCTGTGTTGGGTGCATAAATATTTACAATTGTTATATCTTCTTCTTGGATCGATCCCTTGATCATTATGTAGTGTCCTTTGTCTCTTGTAATCGTCTCTATTTTAAAGTGTATTTTGTCTGATATGAGAATTGCTACTCCAGCTTTCTTTTGATTTCCATTTGCATGGAATATCTTTTTCCATCCCCTCACTTTCAGTCTCTATGTGTCCCTAGGTCTGAAGTGGGTCTCTTGTAGACAGCATATATATGGGTCTTGTTTTTGTATCCATTCAGCCAATCTGTGTCTTTTGGTGGGAGCATTTAGTCCATTTACATTTAAGGTAATTATCGATATGTATGTTCCTATTCCCATTTTCTTAATTGTTTTGGGTTCGTTATTGTAGGTCTTTTCCTTCTGTTGTGTTTCTTGCCTAGAGAAGTTCCTTTAGCATTTGTTGTAAAGCTGGTTTGGTGGTGCTGAACTCCCTCAGCTTTTGCTTGTCTGTAAACGTTTTAATTTCTCCATCAAATCTGAATGAGATCCTTGCTGGGTAGAGTAATCTTGGTTGCAGGTTTTTCTCCTTCATCACTTTAAATATGTCCTGCCAGTCCCTTCTGGCTTGCAGAGTTTCTGCTGAAAGATCAGCTGTTAACCTTATGGGGATTCCCTTGTGTGTTATTTGTTGTTTTTCCCTTGCTGCTTTTAATATGTTTTCTTTGTGTTTAATTTTTGACAGTTTGATTAATATGTGTCTTGGCGTATTTCTCCTTGGATTTATCCTGTATGGGACTCTCTGTGCCTCCTGGATTTGACTATTTCCTTTCCCATATTAGGGAAGTTTTCAACTATAATCTCTTCAAATATTTTCTCAGTCCCTTTCCTTTTCTCTTCTTCTTCTGGAACCCCTATAATTCAAATGTTGGTGCGTTTAATGTTGTCCCAGAGGTCTCTGAGACTGTCCTCAGTTCTTTTCATTCTTTTTTCTCTATTCTGCTCTGCAGTAGTTATTTCCACTATTTTATCTTCCAGGTCACTTATCCATTCTTCTGCCTCAGTTATTCTGCTATTGATCCCTTCTAGAGTATTTTTAATTTCATTTATTGTGTTTTTAATCGTTGCTTGATTCATCTTTAGTTCTTCTAGGTCCTTGTTAACTGTTTCTTGCATTTTGTCTCTTCTATTTCCAAGATTTTGGATCATCTTTCCTATCATTATTCTGAATTCTTTTTCAGGTAGACTGCCTATTTCCTCTTCATTTGTTACGTCTGGTGGGTTTTTATATTGCTCCTTCTCCTGCTGTGTGTTTTTCTGTCTTCTCATTCTGCTTATCTTACTGTGTTTGGGGTCTCCTTTTTGCAGGCTGCAGCTTTGTAGTTCCCGTTGTTTTTGGTGTCTGTCCCCAGTGGCTAAGGTTGGTTCAGTGGGTTGTGTAGGCTTCCTGGTGGAGGGGACTAGTGCCTGTGTTCTGGTGGATGAGGCTGGATCTTGTCTTTCTGGTGGGCAGGTCCACGTCTGGTGGTGTGTTTTGGGGTGTCTGTGGACTTTTTATGATTTTAGGCAGCCTCTCTGCTAACGGGTGGCATTGTGTTCCTGTCTTGGTAGTTGTTTGGCATAGGGTGTCCAGCAGTGTAGCTTGCTGGTCGTTGAGTGAAGCTGGGTGCTGGTGTTGAGATGGAGATCTCTGGAAGATTTTCGCCGTTTGATATTATGTGGAGCTGGGAAGTCTCTGTGGACCAGTGTCCTGAAGTTGGCTCTCCCACCTCAGAGGCACAGCACTGCCTCCTGGCTCCTCAATTTGGGATGATTTGTTGTCTATTCATGTATTCCACAGATGCAGGGTACATGAAGTTGATTGTGGAGCTTTAATCCGCTGCTTCTGAGGCTGCTGGGAGAGATTCCCCTTTCTGTTCTTTGTTCGTACAGCTCCCGGGTCTCAGCTTTGGATTTGGCCCCGCCTCTCCATGTAGGTCGCCGGAGGGCGTCTGTTCTTCGCTCAGACAGGACGGGGTTAAAGGAGCAGCCGCTTTGGGGACTCTGGCTCACTCAGGCCGGGGGGCAGGGAGGGGCACGGAGTGCGGGGCGAGCCTGCAGCGGCAGAGGTCGGCGTGACGTTGCAGCAGCGCGAGGCGCGCCGTGCGTTCTCCCAGGGAAGCCGCCCCTGTATCCCGGGACCCCGGCAGTGACGGGCTGCACAGACTCCCCGGAAGGGGGCGGTGGACAGTGACCTGCGCTCGCACACAGGCCTCGTGGCGGCGGCAGCAGCCCCAGCGTCCCACGCCTGTCTCTGGGGTCCGCACTTTCAGCTGCGGCTCGTGCCCGTCTGTGGAGCTCCTTTAAGCAGCGCTCTTAATCCTCTCTCCTCGCGAACCAGGAAACAAAGAGGGAAGAAAAAGTCTCTTGCCTCTTCGGCAGCTCTTGACATTTTCCCGGACTCCCTCCCGGCTAGCTGTGGTGCATTCGCCCCTTCAGGCTGTGTTCACGCCGCCAGCCCCAGTCCTCTCCCTGCGCTCCGAGTGAAGCCCGAGCCTCAGCTCCCTGCGCCACCCACCCCGGCGGGCGAGCAGACAAGCCTCTCGGGCTGGTGAGTGCCGGTTGGCACCGGTCCTCTGTGCGGGAATGTCTCCGCTTTGCCCTACCCAGGTACGTGGGGAGTTTCTTGCCTTTTGGGAGGTCTGGGGTCTTCTGCCAGCATTCAGTAGGTGTTCTGTAGGAGTTGTTCCACGTGTAGCTGTATTTCTGGTGTATCCGTGGGGAGGAAGGTGATCTCCGCGTCTTACTCTTCCGCCATCTTCCCCGGAAGCCTTCTTTTCTTTCTTTCTTTTTTTTTTTTTTTAAGGAGAGGGAGAAAAATATACATATAGGCATTTGTTCATCAAATGTCTGTGGAAGGAAAAAAAAGTGTGCCAGATGTATTGTTCCAAGTATGTATATACGTATAGATTCATACTAGAAGGAAATGAAGTGAAAACCAGTTTTTAGTGACGCTAGAAGGTGATGCACGTTTTCCTAGTCTAAACTTTGTTGGCAGCAAGCCAAGTGAATTTGGTCGTTTGGATTGCGACAGTGTTGGTCCTGCAGCCTGCAGAGACCCTCCCTGTGCCTCCGGTCGGCCTCTCCTCGGTTTGAAAAGCAAAAATCCCCTCCCGTTAGCCAGGGACCGGGGACCACAGCGGAGCATATCATATAGCAGAGACGTCTTACTTACTGAAAACGTGGATTTGAAATCTTTCCATTATATTACCAAACCATTTCTGTCCAATCTTCCCTTAAAGAGGGTACATCAAATAGACGAGCAAGACGTTCTGTCTTGAGGGTCGTGCCATTGGCCGGCACTATTAAGTAAATACGTTTTAAGAGAAAGTGATTTTATAAGTTTGTAGTGGCTACTGCTTTTCCTTATCTTTCATGGTTCACTTGGTTCTATGTTTAATGCTTATGCTGTCCTCTCATTATATATTCCTTTTTAAAAATCCTTATGGTATTCCTAGAATTTAGTTCATGACTACCTAGGCTTTAAGAAGGTCTCACATTTGGCTCCTCAGTTTTGGCTAGGACTTGACAATGGGTCAATTATGTATAGAGACTTTTTTTCTTTCTTCTTGTCAACAACACTTTATATTGTTTTAGTTTCATCATATACATTTAATGGAATTAAATTTGAGAAGCTCAAAATTATATAATTAAATACAATTCGCTTCTTGATGCAGAGTCCAACCTGTTAGAATGATACCTGACAGCAGACATGTGCACAGTGCAGGTTACAAGCATATGGTTAAGCCCTACTGGTTTGCTTATTCACCTGTGTGTATTTATGGGTTAATGCACCAAAGGCAGGCAGGTAACATGTGTCTTGTAGGTAACATGTATGTGCCCTAGAATTTTATTGAATTGATTTTGTGCTCTCTCTCTCTTTCTCTCTCTGTTTGGAAATGCATTTATATTGAGAATTACAGCATCTTTTCATACCTATATTTGCCATTGTATTTTGCCCTCTTTGAATTATCTTCATATTCTTTGCCCATTTTTCAATGTGTTGTTACTCATGCTTTTTCTCAGAGCTTTTTTTAAACATTCGGACTGTTATTACTGATATTCTTACATTTAAATCTTTGACCTGACTGGAAGTTATCTAATATAAGGAGTGAGATGGGAATCTTACAGGAAGAGTCCTCGACTGAGGCCTGGTCCTGCCGGGTAGTCACTTCTCTAGGAAGCCTGGGAAATGGATCTGCACTCTAACTGGTCTTTCATTAAACATTCAGGTTAAGTCCTAGAGCTGTTTTGAACAAGTTACTTAGACCTGGTGAGCACCAGACATACGGTCAGAGTCTCCAGAACAGTCAGGAGAGTCCAGAGTGGCACAAAGCCTCCCCAGAACAGGAGGGTGCATGCTTCTCTCACCAGGAGAATGGTACAGGCATCTCCCTGTATGGTCTCATGGGATGTGTTGCTGACCTGGGAAGCTTCCACCTGGGAGCATGCTGCTCTGAATTCTGCTTTGTGTGGCCCTGCTTTTTCAGACAAGTTTCAGCATCATATGCCATTAAAGAAACTATATCCTTGGCTGTATTTGTGAGTGTCTTTCTGCCAAGCACATCATCACCCTTGTATGTTGGAGCCTGTTGAATTTTTTTTTTTATCCCAAATGTCTAGCCAGTTGTCCATTTATACCATTTACTGAATCATATGTCTTTGCCTCCTGATTCTAATTCTCATTCTTCAGGCTCTATTCCAGTGCCCTGTTTATCACTGCGGTACTCCCATTTTTTCTTTAGTTTGCTTTCTGATGTATTGTAATTAATGGCAGGGCAAGTCCCTGCCATTACGCTTCTTTCTGAATCTTCCTGAACTTCCTCTTGCATGTTTGCTCTTTCAGATATACTCTACCGTAGAACCGATTCTTGGAGCACCTTTCCTTATAGCGCACTTCTGAAACATCTCTATTTGGTGGGTCATCGAGTACTGCGCCATAGAGCAGGGGTCCCCCGCCTTTTTGGCACCGGGGACCGGTTTCGTGGAAGACAGTTTTTCCGTGGCCTGGAAGGGGGGATGGTTCAGGCGGTCCTGCAGCGATGGGGGCGGCGGCTGAAGCTTTGCTCCCTTGCCCACCGCCCTCCCCCGCCTGTGTGGCCCGGCTCCGTCGCGGTCCACAGCCCAGGGCTTGGGGACCCGCCGTAGGGGGTGCTTCGGTCAGTGCTACCTCCCTCTTCGTTTTAAATGAAGGTAAAGTACAGGTGAAGAGGTAAACTGAAGATTAATAGGTCTAGTAGTTTTTTTAAGCGTTAACTAGATTGTATTAACTAGATTGCACACAGACACTTGCTAACTAGTTTATTGGTTATATAATTCCATCCAGGCATGTGAATGAACACGTATTCTGGAGCCTTATCATCCTGATATGCCATCCAGAGTTTGCCTGTATCTGCCGTACGAGTGTGAGCTTTATCGTACTGATTTCTCTCAGCAGCAGAGTGCATGGCAGCTGAGCTTGTCCCAGCTCTTCTCCTTCCTGTCTGCTACCGGAGCAGCAGGTTTTGGAGGTGCTTTCTCTCCTCCTCGCTCTCTTCAGCAACTCCTAGGGCTATAAAAACCTTTGGCTGTCAATTCAGGTACCTTAAGGATCCTTCTAGTGGCTGTAATTTCTTTATTCCAATATATAAAATCATTGTATGTTAGCCTTAGAAGGGATCTTGGAGGACTTCTAATCTAGTGGTTTTAAAAAGGAGTTGCATCTTTTTTTTTTTTTATTAAAGAAATATTATGTAAAGCCCCAGTATCTGAAAAGAGGCTAAATAACAAAGTGCTTTGTTTAAGAAGGGAGTGAATTGAGTAGAGCTGAAACTATCAAGCTCTTTGGTGCCCTGATGTTGGTCCTTGAGGCACCTGGGTAGAACTCTAAGCTGATCTTATTCATCCTCCTCTTTTTACAAATGAGGGACCTGAATCCTACCATAGTTAATAGCCTTGCTGGGTTGTAGCCTAGGTAAGAGAATGGCAGACTTTCAAGTCAGTAGCCTCTCAGTCAAGGACTTTTTCTATTATACCATGCTGCTTCTAATGGAATTACTGCACTCTTAAAAGTTCAATGACCTACATATGTATTTTTTAATTAGTATTACTTTCCTTGGCAGAGATATCAATTAAATTGCATCTTGGTTCCCATTAAAATCAAGGAAAAATTATAGGATTTTAGTGTCATTAAATATTTGTATGTTGAAAATTTATCTGATGCATAATAGCAAATTTATAATTAAAAATTAATATCTATACATTTATAGGTTATATTTATTTACATTAACAGTATTTTTTATTTTATGTTTTTAAAGTTTAAAAATCACAACTGTTATTTCTAGGCCTAGTGATAGTGGTGGTTATCTTGATAGAGAGTGTTGTCATTTGTCAGATTGGCAGGGTACTAGTTCCAGAGGTGAATCAGTTTCCAATGTGATTAAAAGTGAGAAAAAGAATTTAAGTCCGTGTTATTAATTTAAAAAAAAATAGTACAACAGGTTGGAGGTTGGCTTAAACACCATTTCCTCTACCTTTTTAGTGGGAATAACTGTACCTCTTGAAAATTACTCTAAGGATATATGTAAAGCCATCTTTTATAAAAATCATATTTCCTTTACTAAAAAGTAGAAGTAAACAAATAAAAACCATATAATTGTGATCAAACAAATGCATTTAGTTTTTAAATGTTACTGGAAAAAAAGTCTGATTTCTAGTACATTGGAAGATCACATTTGGCACTCTCAGTGGGGCAAAATGGACGGTAGATAAACTGAGAATACAGTTTAATCATTATATATAATAACAGGTCTCTGGGGATAAAAATAAATCTAAAATCACATGAAAGCATTACAGCATTACAGTAGTAAGCTTTAAAAAGAGATTTATTTTTTATTTAATGAATATTTGTTATTTGCCTGTAAAAGCAACCTATTTGTCCTTAGTAAAAAAGAATAGCAGTTTGCCCTAGCCGATTTTCATATTGAAATAGTTTTTAAAGTTATGTTACTACGTTTTGGCCCTCACGTTGTCTTTATTTAAGTTTTAACTTAGCTCTTGCTTCTAATCTTCGACTTATGTTTCTTATCTACTTTGTCCTTCCATTTTGGATTGTAAAGGCCTTGAGGGCAAGAGGCCATATTTGGTATTTGCATATTGGTTTGCAGTACTGCTTCAAGCCACAGTGGAGCCTGATACAAAAGGAAACATGAGCAATACTATGCTGTCTATATTTAAACTGTTTATGTTTAGGGTTTGTTTTGTTTTGATTTTTAAAAGATAATTCATTAAGATTTAAAAAATCTTGATTATGGAGTTTTTTGGCACTCTCTTAAACTTTGCACTAGCTTTACCCTGTCCTGGCTTGGGGTCCCAGTACATTGTAGAGGGCTTTGTTTATAGCAGACTTTCAGTACATGTTTTGTTGGACATTTTACTCCATTCTGCTTGTAAACTATGGCCAGGTTTTTATTTTCCTTCAGATGTCTTATGGTCCTAATAGAAAAAGTCAGAATCGAAAGTTTAAAAGGTTATTTTCCTTATGGTAGGGGAGAATAATATCAGAAAAAATTTAGAAAAAAAGGAAGTGCTACTCATCTGAGAAATGTCTTTCTTTTATCTTGCTCCACTGAATATAGAGCATAGAGAAGTTGAGAACTGGAGTTCAGTGGAGAAATTAAATAGAAAAGTTTTAAAAAATTACATTGGGTAAGTCTTATGTATCGGTTAGCTTCATCAATTATTCAGAGTGTTGCATACACCCAAAATACTATACCTGCTTGTGTTCATATTTAACCAGTTCTATTTTAATGGAGTCTAAGAACAATCTCTCAAAAAAATCACTTAGTAAATTATATGCAGTATGTGTAATATGTTGTGAATCTTGGCTTAAGACTGATGTCTATTTTCTTTCTTCTGCAAATGTGGATTTATGATTATTATGGTGGTATTTTAATGTTGGCGGTGGCATTTTCATAAGGAAAGGTTTTATACTAAGCTGAATTTGCTTTTGTGAAACTTTTAAATTCCCTATTGTTGAAAATATTCAGTAATATTGTTGATAGTCTTCTAAATGTATGGTTCAAACAAATCAGTATTGGAATTTTCCACATAGATTAAATGGCTAGAGTGAGCTAAAGATAATAGACTTTTTTCTCCAATGAAATACCATAAATTTGTATTATTAAATATCAGTGGCCAAGAGAGAATGAATTGTTCTAAGGATTTAATTCTCTCCAAATATCTTGTTATGCCTTATCCTTTCATTTATGTGTGTGTGCCTGTAAGAGAAAAATATCAGAATCATAGAAATTTGAATGGATGGTAGTAGAACCAAACATGCTCAATTTTTCTGTTTTCGTATAAAAGAAGTAATTGTACCTTAGTGCTATATTGAGGAAGCTGACTATGCATAGCAAATTTTGTATTTTAAATAGAAAATTGCACATAGCATATAAGTTTTAAATGGATGTAATATTCTATAAAGCTGTTTAATTAAATTTTTATATAAAAATTAGTTTCTTTAAGGGTGTTGACATTTTTAGAACTACTCAAGCAGATTTACGTTTTATTAGAATGCCCTATTGTTCTTTATTCACCTAATAGTAGATGCCTTAACAAGCCCTCAGCATGAAGGAGTATAAGAAAAGGTGATATCTGAGAATAATAGAATAATATCCCTGGGTTCCTTTTTTAGGACCTTAGTTTTTATTTGGCATGTGATGAAAGTTTTGAAGTAGAGTGTTAGAGCTAGGGGGTTATGCTGGAATAGTAGAAAAATTGGTCTGAGAGAATGAGAGTTGATTTGCTGAAAAAGTAGAGTTCTGTGGAGCTAAAGATGAATTTCAGTTACTGATTTGTCACTGATTTGCAGTTTTGCAGCTTTTCTGTTTTGAGAGTGTGTATAAGGGGGTAGATCTGTTTGAACATGCTTTTTCTCCAAAGAGTACAGACTTCAGCATAAGGTTAAACTTAATCTTTTAAATAACAAACATTCTTCAAACAGCACAAAAGCAATAGTAAAATACTGAAATATTTTCATACTTCATTTCTCAATTCTTATCTCTGTGTAATTCTTTTTCTTCAACAGGAAATCAAACCTCAAAGCCATTATAGCCATGGATATGGTGAACCCCTCGGACGGAAAACTCATATTGATGATTACAGCACGTGGGACATAGTTAAGGCTACACAGTAAGTTTTTTGTTGCAGTTGTTTTCTTCTTTGACATCTGTATTTTAAGTGAAATACACCTTTCTTTCTCTTTTTGATATTCGCTATTTGATAAATTCTGTACTTGGTGAGACGTTGTTTTCACACTTTCCTTTAGTTCTTTGTACAGATTTAAAATAGCTGATTTAAAGTCTTTGTCTAGTAAGTCCAATGTCTGGGATTCTTCAGGGACAGTTTCTATTAATTGCTCCCCCCTCCTCCCCATGGGTTATCCTTTTTTGCTCTTCTGCATGTCTTGTAATTTTTTGTTGAAAACTGGACTGTTCAAATAATGTCACATGGCAATTCTGGGTATCAGGTTCTCCAGGGTTTGTTGTTGTTTGTAACATTTCTGAACTAATTCTATAAAGTCTGTATCTTTGTCATGCGTGGCCACTGAAGTCTCTACTTGGTTAGTTAGTGGTCAGTGGTCAGTGGTTAAATCCCTAGAACCAGTAAGTCTTGATCTTTGTCGAGGAACTCTTCGTGCAAGTGCAAGCTGAGACACCCAGCGCTCAGCCAGTTAGCTTACAGCTCTGCCCTAGCCTTCACCTTCTGCTTGCAAAGAACCTCAAGGTCAATCAGACATGAGAGCTTAGGGCCTTCTCCAGTCTTTGTTGAACATGTGCATGGCCTTCTAGCTTCCCAAGAATATGTCTGAGCTTTTCAAGCCCCTGTGGATATCTCATTCCTCAGCTTTTGCTTAACTTTTTGACTTGTCTGTTGTTTGTCCCAACTGCTTTCCATCCTCTCAAACAACTGTTACGTTAAAACATTTGGCAAACATCCCAGAAAGGAGTTTGGGTGAGGTCTAATAGATAAGCCTTTCAAGTAGACTCTTCCAGGGAAGCACCATATAGGTGAAATAATGACTCCTCTTTGAGAATGAGGCTTGGAAGGAACTCCATTCCTGTTCTGCTCACTCTGCTATCAGTACCAAGGCTGCTGGGGAGCAGGGGGTGGGACTGTGGTATTTAAAACACCACAGAGTCCTCTGTTCTTCCTGAAGTTCAGCTGTTTTTCTTCACTAAAGATCCCTTGGATCGCTGAAGGCCTTTTGTTAACTTTTCCAGAGTTCTGAAAACGTTGATACTGCCCGTTTTTTCATTACTTTTGTGGAGAGGCAAAGTTTTGGAAGTCCTTAGTCCACTGGCACCCTACTTTCCTGAATGTTGTATGTAGTCAAAAATCAAAGCACATTGTACCAACTGTATTTAGCATACAAATAATACTGCTCTACATTTGTTTTTCCTTTTGAGACTTTGCTCCTATTAATATATTCTTTCTCTCCTTTGTCATTAATCTGTGTCACCCTAATGCATGATTTCCATCAGCGAATACACTGCAGCATCTTTCATGTTAAGAAAAGAAACAACCACCTTTGTTTATTCTTCAAATACCTTTCTAACTATGCTTCTTCTTGAAAAGCATTTATGTGTGCTGTCTATAATTTCTACCTTCTAAACATTTATTTAAATTTTAAAACATTTCAATCCTACAGATAAGTATAGAGAAGAATATAACTGTCAGATTAAGCAGGTGCTAACATTTTGCTGTAATTGCTGCGGGTTGCTCAGCGTGCTCTTTTCCTTATCTCCTCGAGGAAACCTCTCTTGAAATTGCTGTGAATCATTCTCATGAACATTCCTGTACATGTCTACAAACATCTGTAAACAAAATATGCTATTATAACGTATGCTTAAAATTTACATAAGTTGTATTCTATACTACATATCCTTTTGCAGTTTGCTTTTTAAAAACAAACAAAAAAACTATATAGCTTTTGTGATTTATCAGTGTTCGTAAATAAGGACCTAATCTGTCCTGTTTAACTGCTTTGTAGTATTCTATCGTTCCTTACTGAGCTATACTTTAAATCGTTTCTACTATTTCATTATTTCAAGCATCGCATCAATGAATGTCTCACTACCTGTTCCCCTGTGCACATACACAAAACTTCTTCTAGGGTAGACAACTCAAGTGGAACTTCTGGCTTGTTCAGTGTTCTTTTTCAGCTTTACCATTCTTGCCAAATGGTTTTCCGAAGTGGCTGTGCCAGTTTATACCCCCACCTGCAGGACGTGAGTTCTTTTTCACTGCATTTTTGCTCAGTTGTAGTTTTATCACACTTACTAGTCATTGTCAGTTTGATAGCTGTGAAATGGTTTTTCTCTCTTTTGATTGGCCTTTCTCTGATTACAAATGATATTGAACATATTTTCTATGTTTATTGGCCATTTGGCTTTCTTCCTGTGTGAATTAACCATTTTAAATATACCTATTTTGAGTTCTTTTGTCTTTCTGTAATTAGTTTGTAAAAGTTCTTTATGTATTTTGATGGAGTTTGCAAAGAAGTTAGTGAGATCTGTGTCCCTTTAATGTCCTCCAAGAGTCCCATCTGCCACTCTCCCAGCCCCTTCCCACCCCTAGTCATGCAGCTCATGATTCAGTACTCCTCTTTAGTGTATCCAAACTCATATTTTTTTCCTGTAACAATGTGCTGGAACTTCTCTGGAAACCTGTACTTCCACAAAGGCTCTGTCATCTGTGGTGACTGTGAAAGACAGTGTTGACTGAGGCTCCCAGATGGTGGCTGAGAGGGGCTGGAGCCAGTTCGTGGGCTACTGCAGGGTCCACAGCTAGGAATAGGTCTGTATGCTTGGTACCCAATGCATGGGTGGGTGAGACTCTCCCAGCTCTCTTGGCCGATGGTGCTGGATCCCATAGTGCTCACAGAGGTCCACGGATAGAGGCTGAATTATTATTGTTGGAGGGGCCACAAAACGATGAATGTCTTCTTCCACCATGATGCTGATGTCACTCTGCGGTCCATTTCTAAATACTCTTTTTTTCTTCCATTTGTTTAATCTTGTATAGTACCACATTGTTTTAATTATTTCTTAGTCTTCAAAATTGTCTCAGCTATTCTTGGTCTTTTACTCTCACAAATGAATTTCAGGGTTCTACTTGGGACATTTGTGAGATACTCATTTGGGGTTTTAATTAGAATTTCATTAAATTTGCAGATAATTTTGGGGGAAATTGGGGTATATATTTCTTTAGGTCTTACTTTAACGTCTTTCATTAACTAACCTTATTTACAGTGAGAGTAGTATAATTTAATATGCTTCCTCATTATTATTTTAGATAGTTTAATATTTTATGTTACGGTGATATGGAAATCTGATCCTACCTTTACTTTATTTAGATACTTTGTTTTCATGATTTTTTGGCTGAAAAAAGATAAATCTCACAAAGATACATGATTCCCTAATGGAAGAATTACAACATATGCTGCATTTATTAAGTTACAGTAATTACTTTTCAGTACTATTCACTAAGTAAATATTTTACTAAACTTACCTTGTAAATGAACATTTTCTGATGATAGTTCTTGCAAACTAATCAGGTTTTGACATTTTTGTAATTACAGCAAATGGGTTTACACATGTTAGAAAATTGTTTCAAAATTTTTTATGTGCCCACATAAGAATGTTTTTACAGTTGTTGTATAAGATCTTTCAGAAACTATATTATATAATGATAGAAACATTTCCAAACATACAATTTTTTTTTTTTTTTTTTTTGTGGTACGTGGGCCTCTCTCTGTTGTGGCCTCTCCCGTTGCAGAGCACAGGCTCCGGACGCGCAGGCTCAGCGGCCATGGCTCACGGGCCCAGCCGCTCCACGGCATGTGGGATCTTCCCAGACCGGGGCACGAACCCGTGTCCCCTGCATCGGCAGGCGGACTCTCAACCACTGCGCCACCAGGGAAGCCCCAAACATACAATTTTTAAAAAATATTCTCTTTATAGTAGGTGTTTTTCTGAAATGGAAGTAGTTACGTTTCTCACTGTGTCTGAAATACCCTCTTTGCCTTGAAGGAGAACAGACTGACTGTCTTTACCTTTCTTAAGAATACAGTGGAGCACTGAACAACACAAGTTTGAACAGCTTGGATACACTTAAATGCGAATTTTTTTCAACAAGTACATACTACAGTATTAAACAGTCTGCAGTTGGTCTAATCCACAGATGCGGAACTGCAGATATGGAGGACCAGCCGTAAAGTTATATGTGGATTTTTGACTGCGGGAGGGTTGGCGCCCATAACCCCCATGTTGTCCAAGGGTCAACGGTATATGGTTGATAGCGTACCAGTCACAGTTCTTTGCCATCACTACCTGTGCCCTGCTCCCCAAAAAAGCCAGCAGATTTGAAACACTTGTCTTTTTTGTTCAAAGGAAAATGCATACTCACTTTTAAATGTTAGAAAAGTAACCAGTGATTCTCAGTATAGTTAAAAAGGTTTTTATCATCACTTATCTCATTCAAAGTGTGAGGTAGATTCTGCTCTTTAAGGTAATATGCCTAGTTCACTTAACTGGGCACATGTAAACAACTTTCTGAAAAAGAACAAAGAGCTGAAGGAACTTCTGTCATCTCCTGTGAATTGTGGAACTCTTGCTCTTCCCTTAGGTTGATTTACCTTGTGCGTGTGTGTGTGTGTGTACGTGTACACATGTAGTACAGAGCCATTGTAGGGCAGCATTGAAGCAGTGAAGGCTGTATTAAATATTAGTGCAGCTTAATTTCTTTCGTTATTAGCTAAGACACGAATACAGTTTTAATATTTGCTTCTAATGTTCCTTTATTAGGCCACCTTTCCCCCAACCTCACCCTGTGGTATACCTCCCCATTTTGGAGACCACTTTAAGAAATTACAAATATAGTCAAAGCTCATTTAATTTGTTTTTGTGTCTCGTATTTCCAAGGATCCAGTATTTTGTTTAGGATGAAGTTGATGGTTTTTGAGGCTCCATGATGGATTCTTGGTTTGTTGTACTGTTCTTTTTATTTTTGCTTATGCTTGAAAATTTCCATAATACAAAGTTTTAAAAAATATATATGCTGCCACAGAATGACCAAAAACAGAAAGGGAGGAAAAGGTTAAGCTCTCTGCGTGCACCTTTCTTCTTTATTAAATGTGAACGTCTTTCCTCGAATTCTGCCAGTAGACTTTCTCTTATGTCTCATTGGCTTGAACGCACAGGACTCCTCCTGCACCTGCCCTGCTCCCACCCCTACACTTCCCTTCTTATTTGCCTTAGGAATTTTGAGGCGAAATTTGGAAATAAAGAATCCTGAGGTTGTAAGACATCCTTTTTTCTCAATGCTGTTCTAAATCATTGATAAACTCTTTGTTACTGCTTCTTTATGATTTAATATTTTTTAACATAGCTGTATATATTTTTATAAGCTGCCTTAAGTGTTTTGTAGAATAAGTGGTGATATTAAGAAAAACAAATAACTGATAGACACTTTATTTATGTTATCCTTGTCTCTTCCACTTTATGAGTTATTGCATTCTTATAGATGAAAAATTTTTAATTATAAAATGGGTTAATAATAAAAGCTGTTGGAATATTGATATCTTTAAAGTAACATTTTATATTGAGAAAGCCATTTTAACTTCCAGGTTTCAAAATGGAGCATTAGTTTCTTCTGGAAATGCTATTTTCAGCTTTAAATTTCTTGTCAAATAGTGGTAACAATCGCATGTTTTCTTTCTTTTCAAGATATGGAATATATGAACGCTGCCGAGAATTGGTGGAAGCAGGTTATGATGTACGGCAACCAGACAAAGAAAATGTTACACTCCTCCATTGGGCTGCCATCAATAACAGAATAGATTTAGTCAAGTAAGCATTTCTATATTTTTAAGTAATTAATTATTACTATAAAATTATTAGAAATAATTATAAAATATATAATTTCTAAAATTCATAGCTTTTAAAATGTAGATTCTGTGTACTTTTTTCCTGAAAAAAATTGTTTTTAATATATATCGAATGCTTATTATGTGACAGATACTATGCTGAGTGCTTTTCCATGTATATTTCCTTAAATCTTAATTCTTGAAGTAACCCTGTGTGAAAAATAACAATTTTTACTGCTGTCCTAATGATGTGGAAACTGAAGCATAAAGAGGTTAAATATGCTACCAGTGACATACAACTGATAAAGGTTGGAGTCTGGACTTTAACTCAGGCAGTCTAACTTGTAGCTTACATTCTAAATGTGAATTCTATGGGTAAAAGCTACAAAAGGAAAGAGAGGAGTTAATAATAGCAGGTAATAATAAACTAATTTCACACCAGCATAAATGAAGAATAATTTATATACTCAGTATAAATTATTTGTATTACTTACTGTTCATCTGCTTGTTCAGTAATAATAAGAAGTGGTTAGATAAGCAGGAGTCAGGATGATAAAGAAGTCTTAGTAAATCTGGCTAAAATAGTCTCTGGCAATCTGGATATAAGATTTTTAGATAGAGACATGAATCTGAAATGAACTGCTTGCAGGTGTGCCTTTTAAGTACAGCATACAGAGTCTAGAGACAAATAGGATGTTAATATCAGGTAAAAGAATTTGCCCTTAGAGTACTAAAGAAAGATTAAGCAAGTAATAACTAAAGCATTGAAATCTATGAATCACTTTCTTCCGGAGAGCGTATTTCCATTTTATTTGCTCCTTTTTTCCCTTCTTGTATTTCTAACCTTTCCTCTGCCTGCAGTGTGGGTCTCTTGATGTCTGAATTCTGTTTTTGTTTGTCAGAAAATGTTTTTATTTCATCTTCATTTGTGAAGGAAATTTTCACATGGTATAGAAGCCTAGGTTGGCCGCTCTTTTAATTTTATTTTTGTTTTTTTACCCATTGAGAATATCATCCCACTGTTTTCTGGCTTCTGTTACTATTGAGAAGTCAGTCTAAGTATTATACTTTTAAAGGCTTTTTTTTCTTTCTTTTTTCTGGCCGCTTTTAAGATTTTTTTTTCTTTGTTTCTAGTTTTCTGCAGTTTCATGATGATGTTTCTAGGTGTGAATTTCTTTTCTTTACCCTGAATAAGATTGCAAGAAGTTCTTGATTCTGTGGATTAATGTTTTCATCAGTTCTGGAAGATCTCAGCCATTATCTCTTCAAACATTGCTTCTGGCCCATTCTCTTTTTGCTCTCCTGGAATGCCAGTTAAATGTATGTTTGACCTTCTCATTGTATGCTGTGTCTCTTATCCTCTCTTCTGTGTGTACTGTCCTTTTTTTTTCTGCTTCTTTCTGGAAACTTCTTCTGACTTATCTTCCAGTTCATTTATTCTCTATGTGTAATCTGCTGTTAAATCTATTCAGTGAGTTCCAATTTTGTTTATTTTTTAGTTCTAGCATTTTAATTTTTTAAAAACTTGCGTTATTTGATTCATTTGTTGCTGTACTTTTCCATCTTGCCTTATACTTGAAAATATAGTTATTATATAATCTGTGTCTGAGAAGATAGCATTGGGAGTCTGTGTGGGTCTCTATCTGTTATATTATTCCTTTGTGTGCCTGACTATCTTCGAATGTATAATAGACATTATACTTGAAAACTTATTTGTTGAATAATTTGAGGCCTAAGATGAGAAGATACCATTTGTTTCTGCTAAGCCCAACTTTAATTTAGGGCTTTAGATTTTCTGGATCACTCAGGTGGCTGAAGACCATGCTAGAGCCAGGTTTACTTCTGGTTCTTAATTACTCCTACAGTGCAGCTTTTTGGGGTCCCAGCCCTTATTTTGCTTTTGTCTGCTTAGCTTGCCTCTTGGCCAACTCTTCTGTATCAGCAAATTGTCTCTAGGGTAGATGGTGCCCAAGCAGTTTTCTAATTTCTCCCAGTTTTAATCTCCTGAATCTTAGCCAGGTAAATGCTCATAATCTTCTTAGGAAATATTTGCTTTTAGGAAATATTTCTTTATTTTGTTGAGCTTTTTTTTTAGTTTTCTTTAATTGGAGGGTTGGTTCAAATGATCTAGCCTTCTGTAGCATCTGTATTTTTTTAAATGACTGTTACTTGAATCTAAATAGTACATAAACAATTTAAAAAATCAAATAGTACTTAAAGGCTTACAGTGGAAACAGCAGTCCCCCCCGACCCCCTGGGTCCTGTACCTCAGAAGTAACTACCTTCAGTACTTTAGCTGTTTCTTTCAGTACTCACTCTTGTATATTACATTTTGATGTTGTTGCTTTTATCTAGAAAGTTATTTTCTTTACACAAATGATAGAAAACGCTTCTCTGCTCTTTCCACTTAATTGATGTATCTTCAGATTTTTTCATATCAGTGCAACTAGAGCTACATCATTCTTTTTAAACAGCTGTAAATGTTTACTTGTGTGGACTTAGTTTATTTAATGGTTTACCTATTGGTGAACATTTAGATTGATTCTAGTGTTCTTATTATTTTACACAGTGTTGTAGATAATATCTTGTTCACATACCATTTTGCTTATGTTCTTATATATCTGTAGAATTCTTAGGAGAAGGAAAGTAAGGAGGATGAATTTTGAATTTTAATAACTATTGCCAGTTTTTGTGCTGTTTCTTGATTTATCAGTTATTATATTTTGACTTTCTGTTTTGGGATAACTAGATGTCCTAGAACACCTCACCACTAATACTTCTTCCTCTGTTTTCTATTATAGTTTTAGTTAAATTACTATGCAAAGTTTAAATTGTTGTGCATATGTAAATTCTCACTGATAAGCCCAGAAGTGTTCTATGATATCTGTTTTCTTCCTGTAGAATTTTTATTTTTGTCAGAAGTAATGGTTGCTTTCTTTCTTCATTTGTTTAAGTTTATGTATATTGGAACTAATTGTTCCCATGCTCATAGACAGAACTGTAGAACCCATCTGTGTATGCAAACGGTATCAAATAACTTATTGGCTCCTTTTCTGGTGGAGTAGGGAGGATGAGATCACTCCTGAATTTCTCCATCTTTCTGTTCCAGCCCAGACCGTTTGCTCTTGAGAGCTACGCACAATTGTCTTGAGACTTACCTTTGCAATCATTCTGGGAAATCCCTTTGCTCCAGTGTTGGTTTCAGTTTCCTGGATCTCAGGTTTTTCTCTCTGTTGGTTTAATCTCTGGTTTTAGTAGAGCACGTTTTTCGATAACTTTCTGAGAGAGAGAGAGAGTGCTTGGGAGGTAAATCTTTTGAAGTTACTATCTCTTCTGCCCTCAAACCTTATTGGTTGTTTGGCTGAGTGTAGACTTCGAGATTAAGCTTAGTTTTCTCGGAATTTTAAAGCAATACTTTATTATTTTTTTGCTTCAAGTGTTATAGTTTAGATACATTTGATCTCATTCTGTTGATCAAAAAATTCACATTTGTCTTGTGTTTAAAAATAAATAAGAAACTCTAAAATGAGAAATACAGACAAAAAGTCTTGATGTTGCCTGCCTTATGGATTGTTCCACCACTTATGGGCAAGTGAGGTTACAGAATAAAGTCACTAACTATAGAGTGGGTTAATAACTACAGTGCCTGTGTATATTATGTCTTCAGAGGGGTAAACTTAATTTCTTTCTTTTTTTTAATTGGGGCATAGTTGCTTTACAACGTTGTGTTAGTTTCTGCTGTACAGCGAAGTGAATCAGCCTTATGTATACATATATCCCCTCTTTTTTGGATTTCCTTCCCATTTAGGTCACCACAGAGCATTGAGTAGAGTTCCCTGTGCTATATAGCATGTTCTCATTTGTTATCTATTTGGTACATAGTAGTGTATATATGTCAGTCACAATCTCCCAATCAGGGGGGTAAACTTAATTTCTTACATTTCATAGTTTAGCAAGTTACTTTTCTAAAACAAACATAATGGTGAGTAAATGCAGTTTTCTATAGTAACTGGTATTTATAGCCTCAAGATTAATTTTTTACTTATCAGTCTAGAATTACACCCTTCTTAGAAGCTACTGCATATTACTATTTCATGGATGCTGGCAGAAGATACATGACTCAGGTAGAGACCAAGGACTTTATTATTCATAGCACAGCAAATAGCATGAACATCATATTGGCATAGCTCCCTAGGTCCTATGGGAGTGGCTTGATATGGTCAATGCAACACACACAGTGGATATTCGTTGCTTCTATAGTACGTGGGAAGCAAAGTCGCTCTTTGTCCCAGAGGGAGACATTACCTCATCTCTCAAGGTTGCTTGATGCAAACAGAACTCTGAGAAATGACCTGTGTAAAGAGTGGTCAGGACCTTGCAGTCTTCTCATATACTCAGCAAGACGTATGGGAGCCACCAGAGACCCATGGAGAAGTGTCCCTTCTAACAGTTATGTTCCATCAGGATGTATTATAGGAGCTTGCTTCAAGCAAAGTTAGTTGGGTCACTTTTCATGCTGGTAAGATATTAAAGTAAGTATAACTTGGAAAGGAGGAGACCTTCACCTGGCCTGGATTTCTTATATTCCTAGTGTTTTCAAGTGGAAGTCTTTTAACTGTTTCTTAGATTGTACCCTGATATAATGAAATAAAAAGGATTAGTGCAGGCTTGGGTCTTCAGCAGTCTCCTGTTACTTCAAGATTCTTTGTTAACAACAGCTAATAATGCTTGTAGTCTCTGATTTCAGTCTGATTTCAAGTCAAGGTGTTGTTAACGAATATGTGGCTTTGTTAAAAAATATGTAGCTTATAATTTCTGAGAGCCCAGTGTGTGTGTGGCTTATTCTTCTTCCCTGGCGACATAGAAGTGTTTATTCTTCATTCCCCACTTTGTGAAAGTTTACATTATTGTGCATTGATATGGTCCTTTTATAGCTATTGTGCTTTAGGGAGATGTTCTTAATTTATCTTCTAATCCTCTTGAATTTCTAATTTTATCTATGGCATTTTCAATTTGAAGCAGTCTCTCTTGATCTCTACCCACCACCCCACTCAAAAAAAATGTTTTATTCTTATGTCATGAGTATATTATCTTCTCTTATTTTTTGGAGGCTATTTATTTTAACTTTAGTTTTTTAAGTTCTTCTTCTCTGTATATTGCCTACTTTGGGCTTCTTCTGTTTATTTTGGTCTCCTTCCATGTTTGAAGCTTTCCTCAACTATCTGGTCATGTTTGACCATTCATATTTAGGAGAGACATAACAAAGCTGATTGGAAGTTGTGGGACTTAGGAACCTCCCAAATGTCCCTTTAGCATGTAAACTTCCATTGGTACGTTTTCAGTGTCCCATATGTTTCTGTGATGTAATTCCTTGAGTCTTAAATTTCTCTGGAAAGATGCACTGAATACCCCTTTTGGCAAATACTGAATGGTTGAATGTTAAAATCAACAGGAGCATGAGAAGTTTAGAGACACTAGAATGAATCTGAACTTTAATAGAAGAGTTTGAATTATCACTATAATAATATTAAATATTTAAGTAGTCACATTTTAAGATGACAGTGCACAAAGAAAACTAGTCTAGCTTTGTCAGCTGCTTGATTGCTTCCATGTCACTAAAATGCCTATTGTGATGCTAAACAAACACTCACCTTCAGTGAGAATCTAAGTTAGAAAATGACAATTTTTCAGCAGCCCTTTATTGACTTTGAACCAGTGTTTCTGTTTACAGTCCAGCTTCTTATTACTTTCTTTTGAGGTGACTATTGCCTTTAATCCCTTAGCCTTTCTAGGGTTTTATAACATATTCTGGTTTGCTTCTCATTGGTGTTCTCCTCTGGAGACATTTGGGTTTTAGCTCTTTGCTTTTCATCTTTCAAGTATTTGTTGCTATCTCTTGTTCATTGATATTCTCTTCTCAAAACCTAGGGATCATTAGTACCCACAAGTACATTTCTTGATAATAACCATCTTATAGTATTGCAAGGAGGCTTGAGTTTAAAAATAAGAATTATACAATCTTCTCAGAATTTTGTAGTTTGAACTAGGGTCTTAAAGCTACAAAAAATAACATGTTATAAAAATATAGTATTTTTCTTCCAGAGGTTTACAATGAAAAGGTGATAGAAGTTACTCTTCTTTATCATGCAGAAAAAAAAATTCCCCTAACCTTGTTAAAAAAAAGTTGTACTTTAGAACTAGTTTGGAAATCACTCATTGCCATAGTCTTAGCAAGGATTTGAAATGTGAGTAAAAATACGTCTCAGGAACACAGATATATTAACTATAGAGAAGGTAATAAAATTGCTTTAAAAAACTTTCTAGTTGGAATTTTAAAGAAAATATTTCCTATCAAAGCTGTTCTTTGGCTTTGCTATACTTCTCTTTGGGCTCAAAAAATCATTTTCAATTATTGCATTAATGTCTACTGGGTACCTTAAGAATCAGTTTAGGATCATTTGAATGTTTGTGTTCAGACTATCTGATATTTTGGACTGGAAATATTTTAGTCTAGAAATATTTTAAGTTACTTCAAACTGTATGATAGAGTGGAATTGGGCCCTTCATTGCATAATGCTTTAAAAGCACCAACTTAAATGTATAAAGCAGAAAATATCTGAATCAAGCTTGTAAGTATTGAATATATTAAATGTTTGAAACTATGAGCATTAAGAGTGAATGCATTAGTGATCTAAAGCAGCAATCACTTAGAACAGTTTAAGAACCTCAGTAATATACGTATGTCAGACATTTGCCATCAAATGCCTTGAAATCATTTGTATTCAAGATTCATTGCATTGTTCAGTTCCAAAACAAGCATCATATAAGCAGCTAGGTCCTGTTCATTTCAGAGAATATCCAGATGTTATGACATGAATATAGTGAGAAACGAGGTTGCTCTTTCTTTTTAAAGCAACACAGCTTTAAAAGCATAACAAGTAAGGCATCATAAAGAACCTTTATGTTATACTTTACAATGTATAAAACTCTTTCACATATGTTGTTTGATTTAATCTGTAGCAATCTTGTGAGGAAAGTAAAGCTGAGCTTAAAAAGCTGAGCTTCTACCCATGGTAGGCTATGTGTCTGGCCTGCTCTACAGCTGTTGTAATTCCAAAATTCTACCTGATGCTGCTGTAGGATCCAAATCTTTGTGGTTCTCTGACTGCCTTCTTTTTTATATGATTGTTATTTGGCTTTGCTATTCTTTATTGTAATTTTTAAAAATTACTTTTCTTTTACTTCTGGAACAAAAGAGAGTGATAGGTTTGATGTAAAATTCTCCTAATATATTTTAAAAACTCACAAAAGATTGTTTATTGTCAAAGGCATAAACTAGCATGAGATCTAAAATGAAAAACATTTATTTCTTCTCATACAGTTTCTTAAAATTGAAAATGAAAGTTGTCTTAATTATTTAAAATTTTGTCTTATAGATACTATATTTCGAAAGGTGCTATTGTGGATCAACTTGGAGGAGACCTAAATTCAACTCCATTGCACTGGGCCACAAGGTTTAAATTTAATTCTGGATTTTTTTTTTTCCCTTTGGTTCCTTTAGCAGTCTATAAGTAACTTTAAAAAGAATATGAGGAAATTAATGAGAGAACTTGTTATGCCAGTAATTAATATCAATAATGTGCTAACATATTGCTGTCCAGCGTTACCTGCATTGGAAGCAAAGTTTATTGTCCAAAGTGTCCTTAAGGAATTAACCATGCTGATATTAATCCAGTTAATTATAAGATGGGGTTAAACTTTGGAATACTTTTGCAGCCTACATATGTTTACAATGAAAGTAGTATCTAGTTCATGGGACAATTAAGGTCATATTGGAATAGGATTAATAGAATATAGTAACTATTTATTACATATTTAAAGAAGTTATGAGTAACTATAAGTTTTCAAAGACCGTTTATACCAGTTAAGACTTAAGAACATAAAATCCTAAATGTGTCTTGACATATGCCTATTTTAAAATAACATAAAATAAGATTTGTGTAATCTTTTCCACCATTACCCTATTTTTTAAAAAAAGATCTTTCCAGAGTTTCTTGTTTGAACTAACTTTATATATTTAAGTGTTTATTCTTTTACGTTTTAGACAAGGCCATCTATCTATGGTCGTGCAACTAATGAAATATGGTGCAGATCCTTCATTAATTGACGGAGAAGGATGTAGCTGTATTCATCTGGCTGCCCAGTTTGGACATACCTCAATTGTTGCTTATCTCATAGCAAAAGGACAGGTAAAAAAAAGTCACAATGGGGTAGATTTTAATCAGACGTTCTTCATGGTTTAAATACCTAATATCATTGGTGTTAACAAGTGTAACAGTCTAGTGATATTTAAATAGTACTTTCTGATGGATGAAGAGAATAAATAAATATATAGTTAGTTTTTTATTGAGCTGTTTAATGTAAAATTGAGCTGTTTAACATAAAAATATGAAAACCAGTTATGATCCAGATAATGATCCATTAAGGTGGGTTTTTTTTTATTCCCAGTAGTGACAGAGATGAATTCCAGAAAGTAAGGGAGAAAATTTAAGTATCTATTTTTTTCCTTAATTACATCTTTTGAATATATCATCTGAATTCATTTAAACTTTTTTGAATGTATTACTGGTTATTTTCTGTATTAAGTCCCTCTCAAGGGGGATACATTCCTTAAGTCATTTTCTCTGTTTCTGCTATATAAAATACTGCTTCTTACATGTCAGAAAAAATCTCATGATTTAAGTGATTCTTCCTGACTTCTCCTGAATATGTAGTGACTATAGTCGTATTAAATATTATCAGTTTCTGTGTACCATGATTTTCATTTGTTTTAATAACATGTATTTTGTTAAAAGTAATGTCACTCAGTTTTTCTTTCATGAGTTTTCTCTCGTTGTACTTAAACATTAGTTTTATAGCTAAGGATCTTATCATAAGAGAAAGACAAATGATTTTAATTCAATGCTATTAACATATATTTGTTATTTTAATTTAAAATATTAGATTTAGAATTTGAATGGTATTTATTTTATCAATCCTTTAAGGTATTTGCTCTTGGCAGTGCCAGTCAGTGACAGTTGTGTGTTGTACACTATTGCTAAGGAAAAGAGGCATAGACTGGTTAAATTAATTGCTTGAAGGGGGAGTTTATTATCCATTACTGTGTAAACAGACTACCCCCTAAATATAATGGCTTTAGAACACAACCAACCATTGTATTTCACAGTTCTGTGGGTTGACTGGGCTTGGCTGGGTGGTTCCTCTTGTGATAATGGCAGGGGGCTGCAGTCATCTGGGGGCTCAACTGGGCTGGAGGATGGCTCACTTGCATACCTTATATCTTGATAGGAATAGCTAAAAGCCTGGCTCAGTTGACAGCTAGGCCTCTCTCTTTTTCCCCATGCAGTCTTAGAACTTCTTCTCCACGATACCCCTCCATGTGGTCTCTCTAGCAGGAAAGCCAGACTTCTTACATGGTGGCTCAGAGCGCCCAAAAGAGCAAGAGCAGAAGCTGTCTGACTTTTTTAAGGTTTTCGAACTGGCTTAACAACATTTCTGCTCCATTCTGTCAGTTAAAGCAAGTAGCAGTGCCAGCGCATGTTCATTGAGGGAACACAAGGGCGTGAATACTGGGAAGGGAGGTTTATTGGGGCCATCTTTGGAGACCAGCTACCACAAGGGATCATCTTTGTTCTCCCATGGTTCCTTCTAGACTGGCAGTTGAAGCAGTAGATGGCGCTGTTGCACATGCCATTGTCTTCAGTGGCCTTCTGTATTACAGATATAAGTTTACCAATACATGTTCACTTTTTTTCTTCCAGTTTTTAACTGGGTAGGAAAAGTGGTGTAAAGTTTTCACTATTTTTGTTAGCTTATTGATTTTGGAGTTTGGATGTTTCAGTAATCATTTTAACTCTGACATAGTATGTAGGCTATAAAATTCTTCAAGGGCAGAGATTTTTGTCACAGTGCCTTTTGTGCAGTAAATGCATGATAATGCTAATAAATGTCTGACAAGTAGTTTTCTTTTTCATGAGTAAGAGTTTTCTTTTTTTTTCTGCTTAGAAAAGTAACACATACTTATTGTAAAATATTCAAACATAATAGAAGAGTATGACTTAGAGAATGAAATCCCACTTCTTCCTTTACCTCCCCTCCCCACTGAGATCACTTCCTTTAACAGTTTAGTATATATTTTTTCCAGACTTTTTTTCAATCTATGTGCTAAAATATTGTAAAAGAAAACCACTCTAATGTGCATTACATTATAGTTGAAATGGATACCAGAGTCCTTCTCTGGCCTATAGGACCATGTGTGGTCTAGCCCTGGATACCTCTGATTTCATCTTCTGTCATCTCCCCCTCAGTACTGCTTTAACCACACCCGCCTTCTTGCTGTTCGTTGAAGAGCTCTGATAAGCTTTGTCTTAGGGCCTTTGTGCTTGCTCTTTTCTTCTGCTTGGTAATTCTTTCCTCAGTCACACAGTTAGTTCTCTTTTTCTCTCTCACTTTAATCAGATGTTTGCTCCATTTTTATTAGTTCTGATTAGTTCCCAATTATAAGCAGTAATAAAATTAGTGTATTTCTAATTTCTTCGTTCTCTTCCCTGTCTTACATTGACATTAGTCAATGATACTGTTTTTCTTAGTGTTAACTTGTTCTGATAAATTTCTATTACTTGATTTTTCAGCTTTAAATAATATCCTTTGACTCATAGCTATTACAGGTTAGGCACTCATTATACTTTCTTTTCAGCCTTTTTCCATTTCCCCCCCATTTTTGGTTAATTTTATCAAATTTACATTAGGGCCTGTAACATTTCCATTCAGTTTGTCATTCTATTCTTCACAAGTGTTTCATGTTAGTTATACTGTTAAATATATTCAGTGCTCACTACCAATTCTTTTGGATGATTTTCAGGAAAATAAAAGGGGAAAATGCTAAGTAATGGAGCCCTGTTGATCATGGAATTACCATAACCTTTTGATCTGGGCTTGTTAATTCTTCCTAATAGAGAATACTCATACGTCCAGGCTGAACTTGGAAAAGAAGTACCAAGTTTTAAACCCCGACCCAAAGAAAGAAAAGGTTGAATTTCGTTTTTCTTTTAGTACTCTAGAGATGTGGCATAATTTTACATTTTTTATTTTACTTATTAATATTTGAAATACTGTCACTTTTTAAAAAGAATATGAAAAGACTTACAACTAAAAAGGAAAAAGAAACTTAAACATAAGAATTTACATGTTTGCTTTAATTGGACATCAAATTTAGTTGAGCTTTCTTCAAACCAGGGCAGTGAAGGAAGTAAAATAAATGACAGAACTTAACTCTCATATAAGAAACAAGGAGGCATGTCATTTCTTCAGAGAAGATTTTTTTTTTAAGATTTTTATTAGAAAAAAATCAACATGTATAATGTAAATATTGAGTGAGGTTACATGAGATGTTCCCAACAACACGTAAAATAAACTTAGAAATAGATTTGTAGTGATAAAGCATAACATTTGACTACAGTTTTCATGAAAGAGACTAAAACTAATGATGTCCAAGGGTATGTGTTGTCACTTGTCAATGTGGTGGTTCTCAGCATTTTTTCTGCCTCAGTACGTTTGGATATTTGAGACATACGCCCATCAGTAAGAGTGGCTTACAGAGAACTGCTACACAGAGTTATGAAGTGTTTTCTAGTGTACTCACTATAACTCTGTCCTCTCTCCACTGACCGGTAAATTAGATAACATAACTTGGATAAGATCTGCTGGTTTAATGTAATCCAGGAATGGGAGATGGGGAAGGGAAGAAGAGGAAACTTAATATTTATTGCATGTCTGTTATGTTCCAGGCTATGGAATTAGTTTGCTTTACACACATTATTCCATTTAATCCTCACAGGGGTCTTATGAAGCCATTATTTGTATTCACATTTGTAGGTGGGAAAGCTGAGGTTCAGAGAATTAATGTAATTTTGCCAATTTTATAGTGAAGTGGTAGAGCTAGGAATTCAAAATCATGTCTGTCTTATTCTAAAGCCCATGCCTTCCCCAAGCCTAGAAGAGTAGATAGATAAACATGTCTTTTCATTTAACAAATTTTTTTGATTATCTACTCTTCTGGGCACTGAGAATACAAAGATGAACTTAAAATAATTTCTGTCTTCAAAGAAGTCCTGTTCTAGTTAATGAGACAGGTGCCTCAGGCAGATTGGAGTGGATCAGGAGAAGGAATTTTAGGGGAGTGAAACTGATAGAATCCCTGATACATCAGCAAGTCTTGAAAGGAGATTTAGATAACTTGAGAAGAGTTTTGGTTGAACAGGTAGTAGTTTTAATTCTAATTTGCTAAAAAGAAAGAAAAAGAAAACTAAGCAAAAGGGAGAAAAAATGCAGTACCAAGGAAAGCAAAAAAGTTGGGTAGGAGAGGAAAGTAATCATGGTTTACTACATACTTTGTTGGGAATAGTATTCATATATATTTATAATAATGTAAATGTCAAATATTTATAGAACCAGAATTACAGTAGATCTTTTCAGAGGAAAGAATAGGAAAGGTGCAAATTTGTGATGGGGCAGTGAGAAGAAAGAGAGAATTTGCCATTTTACATATTGAGGATATGTAAAATATGCATATTTAGGATAATGCCTAAAACTGAAAAATCAAAAAGTATCAATTCAGGTATCTTATTTTAAAGATGTGGTGGTAAAGACCAAAATAATGAGCTAAAAAAAGTGAAAATGGTGGGGACTAAGACAGAGGATTGCTTTATTACCTTGCTTTTTCACCAAAAACTTTGTAGAATTAGTTAATTCTAAAAATATTTATGCGTAGTGATAGTGATAAAAAGCAAACTTTTTTGAATCTGTTGAAGTGTTTTGAATTTATTCTTTGTTTTAAAATGCCTAGAAATAAACAGGGTTTTATTATTCCCTCCTATCATGAATTAGTATAAATAAGTTTTTCAGAGACGTAAGTCATTTATTTAATCGATCCTTTGTGGGTTAAAGATCAAGAGTATGTTAAGATCTTTAAATGAAAACATTGAAAGGCTGAGTGAAGCATCTTAAAAGGGAAAATGAGAAATAGAAGTTAATTAAATATTGAATATATACTTAATATATGTCAATTAGATACTTATATCCACATTAATTAAAGTATTCAGTGATAATAGTTTTATTTTAAAGTTAAGAAAGAAAATGTTTCATAAATCACCCTTGATTGAGTACTGTTACTATGTTGGCTTCTCCTGTGATGTGTAAATTATATTTTTCTCAGTAAATTTGGCAGGAACTTAAAAGTTTTTACTGTCTGACTTTCTTTTTACTCTATCAGGATGTAGATATGATGGATCAGAATGGGATGACGCCTTTAATGTGGGCAGCTTATAGAACACATAGGTATGTAACCGTTTATAAAATACTTATTCAGATAATTTTCAGCATAATAAAATGTAAAATAAGTGATGAGAAAAAGCAATTAATGTTATACTTACTAATATTTAAAATTCTTATAATGAGTACATAGTATATAACATAAATTACCTTTTTGGTTGTTTTGAGTTTCTTTGTTTACCTTTATGTTGGTAATTGTAGTATCCTTAAGGTATTCTTCTTTTAACAATTTCCAAGAATGGAAGACATTACCTTCTTTTTAAAAAGTGACTCATTTTTATATGATTTGTATATTGGCAAGTTTAACATACTAATTAGTAAGTTGCCTTAAATCATTTTTGGAACAATCTAGATTTAAATTTAAATTTTTAATAGTTTAATTATATAGATATTAATGGCATTAATCCCTAGGTGAAAAATAATAAATGTCAGGACGAAGTATGCTCTCTCTTCGAAGTGGTTTAGGTTATATGGTGTTGCATGTATTTAATACTTCATATTAAGAATGTCGTCTCATTACTCATTATAAAGTTGTTGAAGATAGGTTAGAATAGAAGGGTTCCAAGATGGAATGCAACCACAATCAGTTTAGTATCTGTAATGATTTCTATAATTGAAATTAGGGTTGTTGTTGTTGTTGTGTTTTTTTTTCCTTTTCAGTGTGGATCCAACTAGATTGCTTTTAACATTCAATGTTTCAGTTAACCTTGGTGACAAGTATCACAAAAACACTGCTCTGCATTGGGCAGTACTAGCAGGGAATACCACAGTCATTAGTCTTCTTCTGGAAGCTGGAGCTAATGTCGATGCCCAGAATATCAAGGTAAAACTAGCCTGTATTGATTGTGCTTTGTGAAATGTGGTTACCAAGATGGGAATTCCTTAATAAAACATAGGTTTTTTAACAGACTTTCAGAGATGGAAGAAACTTCTCATTTAAGCTCAACCCTTCCATGCAAGAATTTGTTTTGAAAGACTGATTTATTTACTTACGTCTTTTTAGTATTGGAGTAATTTTCAGGTTTTGGTGGCCTTTTCATTAGTGATTTCTTACTGACTTTTGGAAATTAAATTACATAATCTATTTTTATAGCTGAATAGAATAGTTTTCTGGTTTCTTTAAGAAGATCATTGCAGAGAAGCACAAGTTTATATCACAAGTATGCATAATAACTTTTAGTAATTTTTTGACTTGGTCATTGATTGTCTCATTTTTTTTAAAGTTCAAGACCTTTAAATTTGATAATCACCTTCATGATGTTTATAGGAGACCTCCTCTCCCCCAAATGCTGGACTAATCCAGGAAAAGTATACCAAAAAAGTATACAAAATTATCTAAGAGCAAAGCACAATTAACATTTACACTCTGAGCATTTAGAAATTTATAAATATTTCATGAATACCTGCAAGAAAATGCTATTGGTAGTCTTAAATTTTGGTTAACCATTCTCATTTTTAAAGCTTCAGGATCCACCATGTCTTCAGCAACAGACTCTTTCTGTGAAATGACTTTAAAGTTTTAAACATATCTTTTAATAATATGCATTCATAAATATCTTCGTGCCCGTTGACAAATTTTCTTTCATTTTGACTATAGACCGTAGTATTTTCTGAGTCATGCTTCTTAAATTTGTAAGGAATATGTGCTAATTAAATATGAAAGGAGTTCGAGTCATATAATAATCTAAAATGCCAATCAAAAAGTAGGTTATCTCCTGCTGGATCAGGGCATCTTTTTATGTTGCAATGAATAGTTCTTCCTCTATTTGATTACTCTAAGAAGAGAAGGTTAAACTACTAAAAGAAAATAGTTTAAATTTATTTACGATTATAACCAATTTTTAGAAATGAGTCTAATTAGTTAAAAGTGAATATCAAATATCTTATTGGAAACTGTAAGAAATTGAGAAAACCGTGTATTTTCTTTTTCTTTTTTTAAAATTTCAAGTCTTCGTGTCTTTACCCAGAGTGATCAGAATGGTCTAGTATCTGCTAGTAAATGTATGGAAAGAGGAAAGTCAACTTACCATAGTGCCTGACATGTGATGGGCGCTCTAAGTATTTGTTGACTGACTGAAGATTTGTGTAGTCTTGAGCTTTAACTCTAAGCTAGTTTTCATGACTATGCTAGCATAACTCTCTGCCACTTCTGAAATCATGGAGAGAAATTTTTGCTTTTCCAAACATTTTTAAATAGGAAGTTCTGAAAAGTTCATAACACTGTTATTAGTAAATTAGGCTGACCCCAAGGCCTAAAGTATAAGAAAGGAGGAGTTTGACTAAACCTGACCAATATCCCCATGAGAAAAAAATAATGAGATGACCTTATGTTTTATTATCTGAATTGCTTTGGAGTGTTATTTTTTCATCTCTTAGCTACTAGATAGCCATTCCTGAAGTGAGTCATGCCCCAGGAATACATTTCTAGTATTTAGTGTTATATTTTTGAAAAAACAGAACCAATTTCACTACAGCAAATAGTGAGTCTCCATAGACTTTGCCAAAAGTCATATAAATATATTGAAATTACATTTGTACCTAAGAATTATGACAAGATGACTACACAGTTTTGGAATTTGAAACTAGTGTATATTTTCAGAGCATTTAAAAATATCTTTTCTTACCATATAAAATTTTAGATAACTTCTCTTCATTCATGAACTTTAAGTATTTGAGGTGTGGTTTGTAAGTTTAATGTCTTTTCAACTTGTACTCCACATTAACCATTGTATAAACTTTGGTTAGTCTTAGTAAAAGAAATAATCTATAATGAATTTCAACAGAAAGGTAATGGTAAGAATGGAGGTAGTTGAACCGATTTAAATGGTTCAAACCTTGTATTTTTAATGTTTTATAGTCTCAGCACATGAATTATTTGGTACCAAGATGGGATAAACTGGAATGCACCTTTCTTAACTAGTACAGTTCATGTGATGACCTTCCAGAGTCTATCATGTCAAATAATTGAGCTAATTATTGTACTTGTAGAACTTTTACTGAAATACATCTATTTTTTTGGTTACTTTCTTCTTATTAATATTTTAATTTTATCTGACTGTATCATCAAGGTTAGCCATTGACAGAAAGGAGTTATTTTAAATATAATTCCTTGCTAGCTCTGGAGTGACATTTTTTTAACTTTTTATGAGGTATAATTGGTATATAACGTTATACAACTTTCAGGTGTACAACATAATGATTTGACATCTGTACACATTGCAAAATGACCAACAAGTCCAGTCAACATCCATCATCTTATACAGTCACAAAATTTTCTTTTTTCTTGTGATGCAAACCCTCGAGCTTTGCTCTTAGCAACTTCTGAATATGCACTATAGTATTATTATTATTATCTTTATTTTGGCTGCACCGGGTCTTAGTTACGGCATGTGGGATCTTTGTTGCGGCATGCAGACTCTCTTAGTTGCAGCATGCGGACTCTCTTAGTTGCAGCAAGCATGCAGGCTTCTTAGTTGCGGCATGAGGACTCTTAGTTGTGGCGTGCGGACTCTTAATTGCGGCATGTGAACTCCTAGTTACGGCATGCGTGTGGGATCTAGTTTCCCGACCAGGGATCGAACTGGGGCCCCCTGCATTGGGAGCATGGAGTCTTACACACTGGACCACCAGGGAAGTACCTGCACTATAGTATTATTAACTGTAGTTGCCGTTATGTACATTACATCCTCGTGACTTATTTCTTTTAGAACTGGAAGTTTGTACCTTTGATCCCCTTCACTAATCTTCCTCACTCCCCACAGTGCACTGCCTACCTCTGGCAATCACCAATCTGTTCTCTGTATTTATGAGCTCGAGTTTTGTTGTTGTTTGTTTTATTTATTTTTTAGATTCCACATATAAGTGATATCATATGGTATTTGTTTTTCTCTGTTTGACTTATTTAGAGTGACATTGTTTTTAAAGGAAATAAAGTCTAAGGAGTTGCTTCAGTTGCTCAGGGAACATTTATACTTTCAGAGTAAAAATAATCTTTTTTAACCACACTGGTGAAAAAGTAGATTGTTGTTTAAAAATGTACTTTTAGGCTCCCCTGGTGGCGCAGTGGTTGAGAGTCCGCCTGCCGGTGCAGGGGACACGGGTTCATGCCCCAGTCCGGGAGGATCCCACGTGCCGCGGAGCGGCTGGGCCCGTGAGCCATGGCCGCTGAGCCTGCGCGTCTGGAGCCTGTGGAGCCTATGCTCCGCAACGGGAGAGGCCTGCGTACCGCAAAAAAAAAAAAAAAAAAAAGAAAAAGAAAATGGAAGGGATAGATGAAGATCAGTTAGGCTTTCGTAATAAATCAGGCAAGTGATGATGTCAGTTTAGCCTGTGATTGTAGAAGTAGTGATGGAGTGAAATGAATGGATTTGGAAATGACAGTTTAGAGTAGAAAAGAAAAGGTAGATTAGAAATGAAGGTGAAAGAAAAAAACATCAATCACTTAGGTTTGGGTTTGAATAACTGAGTGTCTTGTGATATGTATTGAAGTTGTGAAGAGGGAAGGAAACAGACTTTTTTGGGAGTGAAGGCAATAGAAATTGGTTCTGTTTTAGTCATATATAATTCGAGGTGGTACGTTTTAGCTATGTGGAATGTCAAGCTAATTAAGTAAACTTAATTTTGAAAGTGAAAAATTCATTAATAAATAAAAAACAACCAACCTAGATTATTTGTCCTAGAATTTGACAAAGTTGATTCATAGCTGTGTATTTTTCCATTTTTCATTTTAAGTCTTGAGAAAGAAAGTCTGGTTGATAATCATAAATTGTACCAAGATGGAGCCTGTAAATCTGGATATGGCTTTAATAGCTAGTAAAAGTTACATTCTCTAAAGAATATGAAAAATTATATTTAGTTATAATATTTATTAATTGGCCCTATTTCTTCTAAAATAGCTATTTCCTAAATAAAACTAAGCTTAAGTTTCTTAGAAATCTGTCTTGATATCCTTGTAAATTAGTTATTTGAGTAAGGGATTCAATTATTTTAATATATAAACAAATGATTCTTTTATCAGAATAAGAACTTATTTTGCAGACAATAAATATTAAATGATAGGTGACTTTAAAATGACTACTTTGATCCTTAGAAGGATTAGGAATGGCCATAAACCCTTGATTAGAGGTTCTTAATCTGGGACCCAGCAGTGGATTTTGGTTAGGGGGTGGGTCCATGGACTTCTGAAATTGTTATAAATAAAGTATCAGCACTTTTCTGGGGAGAGAGTCAATGGCTTTTCATCAGACATGACTTAAATGAGTTCAAAAACCATGGCCCCAGATACTGGTTACATAGAATAAATTCAAATCTTCTGAAGTAATAACAGTGAGGAGAGGGAGTGATTTGGGATACTAAGACTCTAAGAAAAATGACCTATGCAGTAATCCCTTTTCATGGTAGCATCTCATTTGTGAATTTAAAGAATATTTCACCCCCTTGCACATGTTTTTGGTCGATAAATTTAGATGAATTGAGTTTGGGGCGGGCAGTTAATCTGAGTGCTGCCTACGCATTTATGATTTTTCTTTCTAAAGTTATCAAAGGACATAATTTTTAGCTTGTGCAAAATATACAATTACTGAGCTTTGTTAATTAATATATTGAAAAACGCTTATATGGTTTCTTGAAAAGAGGTAAGAAACTATTTTCAGAAAATATCTCTTAAGTACCCCACCTAGATGGTCTCCAAGGAAGAATTTTCCTTAGTTTTAATAATGAGTTTCCACCTCACTTAGGCAAAAAGTGATCTTCCACCCGCCACCTTCCATAATGTTTATCACACCAAAACCCCTGAAGAATTTCTTTTATTACCAGTTAGTTACATAGTCTATAAATACTCCATGATTCTTGTTATTACTGCTGTTGTTATTATCATTTACTATTTTGGCTGACACATGGAGTGTTTAAATATAGACTTGACTTGGAACCCTGGTTTTAGTATAATTCTTTAAATTAATTGCTTGTTTATTTTACCAGCTGGATAAAAGTACTGTATAAAAGTAGTCAGATGACTAGAGGAGTAGTTGAAAGATTGCTTAAAGCTCCCTCCATCTTTTTATCTAGGCAATCCTTAGGTGTCACATGGCCCTCTAGTGGAAGGGATGCTCAGCTGGACCGAGGCAACTGCAGGATATTCTCTGGGAGTTGTTACCCAAGGGATTGCTTTTATTCAGGTAATCTTTTAGTTTGGATTAATTAGCTGGTTCTGACAACCTAGGTGACGTAGAATTTTGGAATAGGTAAGGAGAAATTTTAAAACAAATATCCCTATTTGTGGAAGACTCACCTAGATTAGCCCATTTCTTATTAAATACTATTGATCTTTTTATTAAAGGATTGGTTAGGCTTTTTGTTTTTATTGTTGTGTTGTTATTGTTGTTGCTCTTGGTGGTAGTGGTGTGTTTATTTTGTTGTTTGGTTCTTTTTATTTTTCAGTGTTTTTTTTTTAAATTAAATTGTACTCCATACTTGATTAATAATTATCCCTCATAAGTAAGGAACCCAAGGCTCCTTATTTCTTTATTTTCATCCAGTTTTTTAAAATAAAATTTTAACATGTTTTTTCTTTTTTTAAAGTAATTTTGAATATTCATCCATAATTCTTGAAATTTTGGTAAACAAAATTATTAATTTTACTTTTCTGTTTAAGGAAGGAGATAAAGAGTGAAGAATATTAAATAGAATAAAAATGTAGGTATCTAACTTGCAAAAGGAGAAATAAGATTGTAAATTAATAAAGGCAAAAAGAAGCATAGATCTAGAATTGGGGACACTCATTTCTTGTTTCTTACTGCCTTTAAAACATTTTAGTTCAGTTATACTCTTTGGAATTCTTTTTCTTGCAGTTAAAGGGAGCTACAAGTCTATAATGTAAGATTAACCATTTTTTGTTACAACCCGTGTTCTCTTTGGAAATTTCTGGTTGGGTGAATGAATTTAACATGATCAAGAATACCAATATAACAGTAGAAGTGGAAGTTGACTTTTCTTTTTCTTCCCTGTTCTTTTCCTCAGACTTCGTTCATCACTGAAATTAAACTGAGAGATTTCTGGCAGTTTGGTATTACAGCAGGATGGTTTGTAGCAATAACTATTACTAATGAAACCCTTAAAGAATATGAAATAACTGGATAAACTTAATGGTAGCCTCTGATCCAGCAGGTGCTAAAATACCTACTTTTTGATTACTCTCTAAGTTAAAATGCAAGCAGATATAGAATCTATTGAATAAGAGGTGTAAATACATTTTCTGATTGTACCTTGAATGGGAAGGTATAAGTAATATATGATTTAGAGTTTTTTAGTAATTGACTTTGCCAAATGTAAAAACAATGTTAATGAACTAATACGGCAATTTATTTTTGTGGAAGTGCTTTAAAAGTTAGTAACTAAAATATTCTGCTTTACCTTTCATTTTTTTTAACGTGAATTTCTTTTGCTTATATTATCAGGGTGAATCAGCACTTGATTTGGCAAAGCAGAGAAAAAATGTGTGGATGATCAACCATTTGCAAGAGGCAAGGCAAGCAAAGGGATATGACAATCCATCTTTCCTTAGAAAGTTGAAAGCTGATAAGGTAAGTTCATGACTGAAGATTTTCAATATATAGTCTTTTTAAGTGAGATTCATAAGCATGTTTTCTTAGCATGAGTATTTACATTTACAGCCTTTAATCTTGGCATTGACCAGTGTAATTTTTAAAACATTATTTCACCCAAGTAAATAAAAGTAGAAACCAAAGTTTAAAAAAGATGGTATATGTGAAATTGTTTAGATTTCCATAGGCTACTAACATAAGCTTTAATGCATTAATTCAGCTGGCCTTTGTTAAGTAATAGAGAGATAATAAAAGTTTTTCCTGTTTAAGTGTATTTGTTAGTGTAGTAATAAATTATGAAAAATCTTTGTCCTAATTTATATATGTTTAAGTGTATTTGTTAGTGTAGTAATAAATTGTGAAAAATCTTAGTCCTAATATATATATATATATTTAAAACTACTCACAACTCTAGCTATAGTTAATTTAAGCTTTTCATTCTTTTATAATATGTCATAACTTTTATTAGAGAGGGAGAAACATACTATTCACTTCTCTTTAGAAAGTTCATTTTAGATCTTCCATAAAACCTTCAATTTTTAGCTGTATGACTATTGGCTCAGTTGCCTAGTTGTATGATTTCAAAACTAAGAACATTTTCCCGAAAGGCAGGTCTGTATTTCTTAAAAATTTATTTCCTTAAAAGGAAAAATTAGCTGACAGTTTTTTTGTATACCAAAATAATTGACAAGGTATTCGCTAACTTGTCAGTAATCACAACTTGAATGGCATTAAGCCTGAGATATCATATATGTCCTATTTAGGCTGCTCTAGTAGTAATACTGTTTGTATAAAGTGAATATTGATCTATCTGTTACTAGAACAAAATAAGTTTTGGGTAAAGGGAAATAGACTTGAGAGCATGCCTCATTTATTTGTAGGAGCTCAGAACGTCCTTAATGAGCTGAAAAGTTCACCGGTCCATTACTTAGACTTCAGAAGAATTAGATTTGTAGTTTATAAACTTGCCTATTTTCAGTCCCATATTTGAGACTAAGGAGCAGTTTTTGCATGTCATGTCAACTTTTCATTTCGCTATTATATATATTAAAAATAGTTAATTATTTATTTACTTTGATGTTGCTCTGTCCTCTAGAATTTAGAGCAGTTTTGCTCAACAGAGTAAAAAATGGCTAATTTCTCATAATAACTAGGCTACTAGTAAAAATGTCTTTTATTACTCTGGAAAATCCCGTTGTCTTTATATGTTCATTTTGCTTAGTGTAAATATGCTAAAGGGTATTTTTTTAATGTATTGTCAGATGAAAATGACTTTGTAAATTCTAGATGTTTATTAATATATAAAGTTATTTATTATAGCAATAATGAACTATATATCAGGGTTATGTGTTTGGATATGGTTTCTTTTAAAAAGATTGCCTCGGGCCTCCCTGGTGGCACAGTGGTTGAGAGTCCGCCTGCCGATGCAGGGGATACGGGTTCGTGCCCCGGTCTGGGAGGATCCCATATGCCACGGAGCGGCTGGGCCCGTGAGCCATGGCCGCTGGGCCTGCGCATCCGGAGCCTGTGCTCCGCAACGGGAGAGGCCACAACAGTGAGAGGCCCACATACCGCAAAAAGAAAAAAATAAATAAATAAATAAATAAATAAATAAATAAAAAGATTGCCTCATTAAAAGTTTAGTACAATTTTATTAACATTTGTGTATATTATTATGATCAGTTCAGAAATTGCGTATTCCTGTTTTTTGGGGTTTTGTTTTTTTGCATTAGTAGCTTTAAATATATTATGCATTCTAAAAAGGTCACTAGATAAAAATATATGATGGATTGGGGCTTTGTGTAATTAAGTATTTGTGTAGACTATTCTCTTTCCATCTCACATTAGAAAAATTTAAATTATGAACATGACCTGGTTTGCTAGTCTGTGAAGTATGTTCTGTATTTAAAACTAAACAAGGAAACACCTAGGACTCAATAGCTTTTTACTAAAAATAAGTCATCCCAAAAGGAAAAAAAAGATATTTTTGGACAGTGATAGTAGACAGATATGAAAAGAGTCTTGATTTTAGAAAACTATTTTAAAAGCTGTTTGATTTTTAAGATTAGAAGATTTTAGGCAGATTTGTGGTTAATTAAGTGTTACTTGCTTATTAATGAGTTAGAAGGAAATCTCTAAATCAGTGTTTCTCAGAATTTAAAAACCCACGATCCCTTTTGTTGACAGTGGAAATCTCACATGTATTACTTCTTAATGTTTATTGATTATGTGAGAATAAATCTGGGAAGATGGAGTCGATATATTTTTTCCCTATTCCTTCCTGCCAAGTACAACTAAAAAACCTGGACATTATGTACAAAACAAATATAGGAAGACTGGAGATGGAGAAAAGGCGGCAGAGCAGGTAGGGAGCTAAGGATCCAAAGGATGACATGGTGGTGAGTTCCCTGCATTTTCTTTTTTTGCCTCATATTTCCCAGAAGAGGAACTGACAAAGCCAGCAACCCAGAATCATGAATGGTACAGACAAAAAATGCTCCCCCAAAACCTGCTTTTTAGCCACAGGACCACAAAAGAGGCAGCTTATTTAGCAAGATAGAAACTTTTAGAAAATAACTTTCTACTACAGCCAAACACAACAGAAAAAAACATGGCTCCACCCTGACTCACAACAGCAAAGGCCTAGACTTCCGCCCTTACCAGGCTATAATGATGTGCCCCAACTTCTCTCCTGGGGTGGTGTCAGGGAAGGTGGAGTGGAGAGTTGGGACTTTCATCCCCACTGGCTGTTAATGAGGTCCCATCCCCTGCTGTTATCAGTGGAGACCACATAGGAAACAGTAATGAGGTACTTGTAACCCTCCCAGTCAAGGAGATACCAGTAGAGGTATAGTGGAGAGCTGAAAGTCCCACCTCTGCCTGTCCATAATGAGGAAACCCCTCCTCAGGTGTCAGTGAAGGCCCCCTTGGGATCCTGGACTTTCACCTCACCTGCCAGTAATGAGAAGGTGTCTCACTTCCCTCCCCCTGCCTACATCAGAGGAATCCACATAAAAGAAAAGGTTTAGGTAAGATCCAGTGTCTCATAATACCCAAACTGTCTAGGTTTCAAACAAAAATCACATATCATACCAAGAATCGAGAAGATCTACCTGAATGAAAAGAGGATCAGTAGATGCCAGTGTGATGACAGAGATGTTGGAATTATCTGACAGAAGAATTTAACAATCATCATAAAAAGGCTTTAGTGAATACTTATGAACATGCTTGAAACAACTGAAAAATAGAGTCTCAGCGAAGAAATAGAAGTATAGAAATAGAATATAAAGAAGAACCAAATGGAAATTTTAAAACGGAAAATTATAATAGCCAAAATAAAGAGTCAGTGGATGAGCTCAACAGCAGAAGAGAGGAGACAGGAAAGAATCAATGACCTTGAAGATAGACGATAAAAATTACCTGTTTTCAACAACAAAAGGAAATAGACTGAGAAAAACAAGCAAAACAGAACAGAACTTTAGGGACCTGTGGTTATAACAGAATATCTAACACTGATATGATTGGAGTACCAGAAGAAGAAAAGCGGGTGGAGCTGAAAAAGTACTCAAACATATAATGGCCAAAACCCCCCCAAATTTGGCAAAAGAAAGACCTGCAGATTAAAAGTGGAGCAAACCCTAAACAGAATAAACTCAAATCCAAACCAAACACTCATAGTCAAACTTCTGGAAACTAAAGACTAAGAAATAAAAATCTTGAAGACCCCTTACCAGTAGGAGTAAAACTATTCAAGAACACTGGATTTCTCATCAGAAACCATAGAGGCAGAAGGAGCTGCCACATTTTCCAAGTGCTGGATGGAAAGAACTTTCAATCCAGAATCCTTTATCCAGTGAAAATATCTTTCAGGAGTGAAGGAGAAGTCAACACATTTTCAGATAAAGGAAAAGTAAGAGAATTTGTGGCCAGCAGACCTGCCCTAAAAAAATGGCTAAGAGAAGTTCTTTAGACAGAAGGAAAATGATAAAAGAAAGAATCTTGGAACATAAGATCATGGTAAGCAAAATTTTGGGTAAATACAGTAGACTTTCCTTCTTATCCTCCATCTTCCAAATTATGTTTGACAGTCGAAGCAAAATTATAATACTGTTTGACGTGGATCTAAATGTATGTAGAAAACATATTTGAGACAATTTATAATGTAAACGGGAGGGTAGAGGGACATTAATGGAGGTAAGGTTTCCACATCTCACTTGAATTGGTAAAATGATGACACCAGTATACTGTGATAAGTTATATTTATATAATACTTAGAGTACCCACTAAAAAAGCTATTCAGAGAGATATACTCAAAAACACCATAGATAAAATAAAATTCTAAAAAGCTTTTCAGTAACCCACAAGAAGTCAGGAAAAAGAAACCAGAATCAAAGACACAGAACAAACAAAAAAACAAAAAATAAAATTATAGATTTAAACCCTAACATATCAATAATTAGAGTAACTGTAAATGGTCTAAATATACCAATTAAAAGACAGATATTGGCAGTGTGGATTACAAAGTGTGACTCAACTCTATGCTGTCTGTAAGAAACTCACTTCACATACAAGAATATTGGCAAGTTACTTATATGGGCAAGTAGCAGAATGGAAATGACATATGAAACCAAAAGCAGGCGAAGACGGTACAAAAAGGAAAACTAGAGGCATACCTCATTTTATTGCATTTCACAGATATTTCGTCTTTGTTTGTTTGTTTGTTTTTGCAAAGTGAAGGTTTGTGGCCATCTGCATCTAGTAAGTCTTGTTGGTGCCATCTTTCCAACAGCATTTGCTTACTTCGTATCTCCATGTCACATTTTGGTAATTCTCCCAATATTTCAAACCCTCCACCAGCAAAAAGATTATGACTTGATGAAGGCTCAAAAGATGGTTAGCATATTTTATCAATAAAGTATTTTTTACTTAAAGTGTGTACAGTGTTTTTTTAGACATAATGCTACTGCATGCTTAATAGACTACAGTATAGTGTAAACATAACTTTTTAAAATTGAAATGTAGTTGATGTCCAATATTATGTCAGTTTCAGATGTACTACATAGTGATTTCACATTTGTATACGTTATGAAATGATCACCACATTAAGTCTAGTAACCATTTGTCCCTATACAAATTTATTACAATATTATTGACCATATTCCTTATGCTATATATTACATCCCATGGCTTATTTATTTTATAACTGGACATTTGTACCTCTTAATCCCCTTCATCTCTTTCACCCCCAACCCCCTCCCCTCGGGCAACCACCTGTCCTTTGTATCTCTGAGTCTGTTTTTGGTTTGTTTGTTTGTTTCTTTATTCCCCATATAAGTGAGACCATATGGTATTTGTGTTTCTCTGACTTATTTCACCTAGCATAATACCTCTCGATCCATTCATGTTGTCACAAATGGCAAGATTTCATTCTTTTTTTATGGCTGAGTAATATTCCATTGTATATATAGATCACATTTTCTGTGTCTATTCATCTCTGTCAGTGGGCATTTAAGTTGCTACCATGTCATGGTTATTGTAAATGATACTGCGGTGAACATTGAGGTGTATATATATTTTCTAATTAGTCTTTTTGTTTCTTTGGGTAAATACCCAGAAGTGAAATTGCTGGGTCATGTGTCAGTTCTATTTTTAATTTTTTGAGGACCCTCCATACTGTTTTCCAGAGTGCCTGTACCAATTCACAATTCTACCAATAGTGCACAAGGATTCCCTTTTCTCCACATCCTTGCCAACATTTGTTATTTCTTGTCCTTTCTGATGATAGCCATTCTCACAGGTCTGAGGTGGTATCCTGTTTTGGTGTGGATTTGCATTTCCCTGATGAGTGATGTTGAGCATCTTTTCATGTGTCTGTTGGCCATTTGTATATCTTCTTTGAAAGAATGTCTATTCCAGGTCCTCTGCCCACTTTATAATTGAGTTGTTTGTTTTTTTGATGTTGAGTTATATGAGTTCTTTGTATATTTTGGATATTAACCCCTTATCAGGTGCATCATATGCAGATACCTTCTCCCATTCAGTGAGCTGCCCTTTTGGTTTGTTGCTGTTGTTGTTAGTTTCCTTTACTGTAGTTTCCTGCAATCCCATTTGTTTACTTTTGGTTCCCTTGATTACGGAGACAGAGCCAGAAAACTATTGCTGAGACTGATGTCACAGAGCATGCTGCCTGTTTTCTTCTGGGAGTTTTACGTTTCAGGTTTTACAGTTACGTCTTTAATCCATCTTGAGTTTAGTTTTGTGTGTGATGTGAGAAACTAGTCCAGTGTGATTCTTTTACATGTGTAGCTGTCCAGTTTTCCCAACACCATTTAATGAAAAGGTTTTTTTCCCCTCATTTTATATTCTTGCTTCCTTTGTTGTAGATTAATTGATCATATAAGCATGGGTTTATTTTGGGGCTCTCCATTCTGTTCCATGGATCTGTGTGTCTGTTTTTGTGCCAGTGTCATACTGTTTTGATTACTGTTAACTTTGCAGTGTAGTTTGAAATCCCAGAGTGTGATACTTCAGGTTTGTTCTTTCTCACGATTGCTTTGGCTATTCAGGGTCTTTCGTGTTTCCATACAGATTGTAGAATTACTTGTTTTAGTTCTGTGAAAAATGCCATGGGTATTTTGATAGGGACCACATTGAATCTGTAGATTGCCTTGGGTAGTGTGGTCATTTTAGCAATATTAATTCTTCCAGTCTGTGAGAATGGTATGTTTTACCATTTTTTTGTGTCATCTTCAGTTTCTTTCATCAATATCTTATAGTTTTCAGAGTACAAATCTTTTACCTCTTTGGTTAGATTTATTCCTAGGTATTATATATATTTTTTTGATGCAGTTGTAAATGGGATTGTTTTCTTAGTTTCTCTTTCTGATGGTTTGCTATTACAACAGAGTTTAGTTTATTAATTTTGTATCCTGCAACTTTACTGAATTCACTTATTAGTTCTAATAGTTTTTTGGTGGTGTCTTCAGGGTTTTCTGTATCTAGTGTCATGTCATCTGCAAACAGTGACAGTTTTACTTCTTCCTTTCCAATTTAGATTCCCTTTCTTTCTTTTTCTTATCTCATTGCTGTGGCTAGGACTTCTAGTACTGTGTTGAATAAAAATAGAAGAGTGCCCATCCTTGTCTTGTTCCTGATCTTAAAGGAAATGCTTTCAGCTTTTCACCACTGAGTATGATGTTAGCTGTGGGTTTGTCATATATGGCCTTTTTTTTGTTGAGGTATGTTCCCTTTATACCCACTTTGTTGAGAATTTTTTTTTTATCATAAATGGATGTTGAATTTTGTCAAAAGCTTTTTATGTATCTACTGAGATAATCATATGGTTTTTATTCTTCAGTTTGTTAATGTAGTATATCATGCTGATTGATTGGCTATTTGGGTGGTCCCAGGTGGTGGTGGGGGCAGTGCTCAGAGCTGGTGCCACCCAGCTGGAGGGTGGGCCAGTTTCTGGGTACTAATAGGCTAGAGGGACGATTCTAGAAGGGTGCTTGCCCACCCTAGTGTTATTAGGGTAGAGGAAGTTCCCCAAAATAGCTGCCACCAGCTTCTGTATCAGCAGGGGTCTCTTATTTGCCTCCTGCCTCTCCAGAGGACTCTCCAAGATCAGCAAGTGGATCTCTTCCAGGCTTCTAACTGCTGCCTCTTTGTGCTGAGACTTGGAGCATCTCAGAGTTTTCCAGTGTCCTTTAAGAGCAGAGTCTCTGTTTCCTATAGCCCTCCAGCTCTCCTGAACATGGGCCCTGCTGGTTTCCAAAGCCAGGAATTCTGGGAGCTTTACTTCCTGGTGCAGGACCCGTTGGCTGAGGAGTCCCACACGGGGCTCAGACCCCTTCTCCCTCGTAGAGGAAAGGCCTCCACGACTGTGATATTCCTTCCATTTGTGGGTCACTGATCCTGGGGGCGTGAGCCCTGATTATACCATGTCTCCACCCCTCCTACCCATCTCATTGTGGTTCCGTCTTTATTTCTTTAGTTACGGAAAATCTTTTCTGTTAGTCTAAAGGTCATTTTCCTAGAGAGTTGCTCTGTAAATAATTGTAAAGTACTTGTATGCTGAAACATATTAAATGCAATGAAAGAAATCAAGGATGATCTAAATAAGTGGAGAGACATACTGTGTTCAAGAACTGGAAGACTCAACTTAGTAAATATGTTAGTTGTCCCCAAATTAATATACAGGTTTAATGTAATTAAATGATTCCAGCAAAATTTTTTATTTGTATATACAAGATTATTCCAAAATTTATATGGAAAGGCAGTAGACTTAGAGTAGCTAAAACAATTTTGAAAAAGAAGAATCACTCTGCAGTTTTAAGACCTACTATATAGCTTGAGTAATCAAGACTGTGTAGTATTGCTGGAGGAATAAAGTGATCAGTGGAACAGAAAAGAGAGCCCAGAAGTAGAACCACAGAGGTATGCCCACTGACATTTGACAATGTGTAAAAGCAATTCATTGGAGGAAAGACAGCCTTTTCACCAATTGATATTGGAGCATTTGGACATGCATAGGCAAAAAAATAAACCTCTACTCAAACGTCACACTGTATTAAAAAATTAACTCGGGCTTCTCTGGTGGCGCAGTGGTTTAGAGTCCACCTGCCGATGCAGGGGACATGGGTTCGTGCCCCGGTCCAGGAGGATCCCACATGCCGCGGAGCGGCTGGGCTCGTGAGCCATGGCCGCTGAGCCTGCATGTCCGGAGCCTGTGCTCTGCAACGGGAGAGGCCACAACAGTGAGAGGCTGCAAAAAAAAAATTAACTCAAAACTGTTCAAGACTTAAATGTAAACCGTAAAACTAAACATCTAGGGCTAGGCAAAGAGATTTGACACAAAAAGTATGATCCATAAAGGTAAAAATTGATCATTTGGATTTAGATCAAAATTTTAAACTTACGTTCTATGAAAGACCCTGTGATTAGAATGAAAAGGCATACTACAGACTGGGAGAAAGTATTTACAAGCCACATTTCCAACAAAGGACTAGTTTCCAAAATATATTGAGAACTTTCAAAACTCAGCAGTGCAAAATCAATACAATTAGAAAATAGGCTAAACAAGAGATATTTTCACCAAAAAAGATATAAAAATGGCAGATAAGCAGGTGAAAGATCTTCAACATCATTTTAGTCATCAGGGAAATGCAAATTGAAACCACAGTGACTTACTATTTTATACCTGTCAGAATAACTAAATAAAAACTTGCAACAACACCAAATGCTGATGAGGATGCCGAGAGACTCATCTGTTGCTGCAGGATATGTAAAAAAGTACAGCACCCTGAAGAACAGTTTGGAATTTTCTTTTAAAAAGCTTAACATGCAATACCATACAACCCAGAAACTGTACTCTTAAGCATTTATCCAAGAGAAATGAAACCTTATATTCACACAAAAATTTGTATGTGAATGTTTATAGCAGCTTTATTCATAGTAACCCAAAATAGAAACAACCCAAACGTCCTTCAGTGGGTGAATGATTAAACAAACTGACACATTCATACCATGGAGTATTCCTCAGCAATAAAAAGGAATGAACTAATGGTACTTACAGTAACCCAATGAATATCTGGAGAATTCTATTATGAGTGAAAAGCCAATCCTATAAGGTTACATACTGTATAATTCCATTTATATAAAATTCTTGAAATGATAAAATTATGGGAATGTAGAACACATTAGTAGTTGGCAGAGGTTAATATGGCAGTGAGGAGTAGGGTATGAGGGAAATTGCTATAAAAGGATGGAAATATTCCTTGTAGTGATGGAAATATTCTGTATCTTAATTGTGTCAGTGTAAATATCCTGGTTGTGATATTATACTATGCTTTTGCAACATATTAGCCATTTGGGAACTTTGGGTAATGATCTGTCCGCATTTTTTGTTAAAACTATGTGACTCACAGCAAACATCATACTCAATGGTGAAAAGCTGAAAGCATACCTTCTAAGGTTGGGAACAAGACAAGGATGCCCACTCTTGCCACTTTAATTCAACATGGTTTTGGAATTCCTAGCCAGAGCAATCAGAGAAGAAAAAGAAATAAAATGAACCCAAATTGGAAAAGGAGAAGTAAAATTGTCACTGTTTTCAGATGACATTATGCTATACATAGAAAACCCTAAAGACGCTACCACAGAACTACTAGCACTCATCAGTGAATTCAATAAGATTACTGGATACAAAATGAATATACAGAAATCTATTTCATGTCTATACACTGTCAATGAAATATCAAAAAGAGAAATTAAGGGAACAATCCCATCTACCATCACATCAAAAAAGAATAAAATACCTAGGAGTAAACCTACCTAAGGAGGCAAAATACCTGTACTCTAAAAACTATAAGATGCTAATGAAAGAAATTGAAGATGTCACAAACAGATGGAAAGGTATACCATGGACTTGGATTGGAAGAATCAATATTGTTAAAATGATCATACTATCCAAGGCAGTCTGCAGTTTCAACACAATCTCTATCAAATTACCAATGGCATTTTTCACAGAACTAGAACAAAAGATTTTTAAATTTGTATGGAACCACAAAAGACCCAGAATAGCCAAAAAAATCTTCAGAAAGAAAAACAGAGCTGGAGGAATCATGCTCCCTGACTTCAGACTATACTGCAAAGCTACAGTAATCGGAGATTCCACTCAAGCCGGGAACCTCAACAAGGGAAAAGAGAGAGCTTCTGAGACAAAGTTCGGGGTTAACCCATTGCTGTGGTGAGAGGCTTCAGTAAATCACAGCCGAAATACACTGGACAAACGTTCGTGATTCCCAGGAGTTAAGAAAAGAGATGCAAAAGAAGAGAAAATTTTGCGATTTCTTCATATTTTCAGCACTGCAGTTATGTGTTCTAAGCATCTTCTGAAAGCCTCTTTGTAAATACTTTTAAAAGGCCAGAAAAATGTTAGTGTTGCTGCCTTAGATGTTCCAGTCTGCCTTCTGCCTTTCTCTGATGACTACACCATTACAGTCAAAAGAAGAAAATTCCAGGCAAGAAGCCTTAGAGGGCAGACAGCAGAAGCAAGAAGAACTACAATCCTGGAGCCATGGAACAAAAACCACATTCACAGAAAGAGAGACAAGATGAAAAGACAGAGGGCTATGTACCAGATGAAGGAACAAGATAAAACCCCAGAAAAAAAACTAAGTGAAGTGGAGATAGGCAACCTTCCAGAAAAAGAATTCAGAATAATGATAGTGAAGATGATCCAGGACCTTGGAAAAAGAATGGAGGCAAAGACTGAGAAGATGCAAGAAATGTTTAACAAAGACCCAGAAGAATTAAAGTACAAACAGAGATGAACAATAAAATAACTGAAATGAAAACTACACTAGAAGGAATCAGTAGCAGAAGAACTGAGGCAGAAGAATGGATAAGTGACCTGGAAGACAGAATGGTGGAATTCACTGCTTCGAAACAGAATAAAGAACGAAGAATGAAAAGAAATGAAGACAGCCTAAGAGACCTCTGGAACAACGATAAGCGTAACAAATTCGCATTATAGGGGGTCCCAGGAGGAGAAGAGAGAGAAAGGACCTGAAAAAATATTTGAAGAGATTATACTCGAAAACTTTCCTAACATGGGAAATGAAATAACCACCCAAGTCCAGGAGGCACAGAGAGTCCCATACAGGAAAAACCCAAGGAGAAACACGCTGAGACACATAGTAATCAAATTGGCAAAAATTAAAGACAAAAATTATTGAAAGCAGCAAGGGAAAAACGGCAAATAACATGCAAGGGAACTCCCATAAGATTAACAGCTGATTTCTAAGCAGAAACTCTACAAGCCAGAAGGGAGTGGCATGACATATTTAAAGTGATGAAAGGGAAGACCCTACAAGCAGGATTACTCTACCCGGCAAGGATCTCATTCAGATTCGATGGAGAAATCAAAAGCTTTACAGACAAGCAGAAGCTAAAAGAATTCAGCACCACCAAACCAGCTCTATGACAAATGTTAAAGGAACTTCTGTAAGTGGGAAACACAAGAGAAGAAAAGGACTTACACAAACAAACCCAAAACAATTAAGAAAATGGTAATAGGAATATACATATCGATAATTACCTTCAACGTGAATGGATTAAATGCTCCAACCAAAAGACACAGGGTCGCTGAATGGATACAAAAACAAGACCCATATATATGCTGTCTACAAGAGACCCACTTCAGACCTAGGGACACATACAGACTGAAAGTGAGGGGATGGAAAAACATACTCCATGCAAATGGAAATCAAAATAAAGCTGGAGTACCAATACTCATATCAGGTAAAATAGACTTAAAAATAAAGAATGTTACAAGAGGCAAAGAAGGACACTACATAATGATCAAGGGATCAATCCAAGAAGATATAACAATTATAAATATATATGCATCCAACATAGGAGCACCTCAATACAGAAGGCAACTGCTAACAGCTCTAAAAGAGGGAATCAACAGTAACACAACACCAGTAGGGGACTTTAACACCTCACACCAATGGACATATCATCCAAACAGAAAATTAACAAGGAAACACAAGCTTTAAATGACACAATAGACCAGATAGATTTAATTGATATTTATAGGACATTCCATTCCAAAAGCAGCAGATTACACTATCTTCTCAAGTGCGCACGAAACATTCTCCAGGATAGATCACGTCTTGGGTCACAAATCAAGCCTCAGTAAATTTAAGAAAATTGAAATCATATCAAGCATCTTTTCTGACCACAACACTATGAGATTAGAAGTCAGTTACAGGGGGGAAAAATGTAAAAAACACAAACACATGGAGGCTAAACAATACATTACTAAATAACCAAGAAATCACTGAAGAAATCAAAGAGGAAATCAAAAAATACCTAGAGACAAATGACAATGAAAACGTGATGATCCAGAGCCCTTGGGATGCAGCAAAAGCAGTTCTAAGAGGGAAGTTTATAGTAATACAAGCCTACCTCAAGAAACAAGAAAAATCTCAAATAAACAATCTAACCTTACACCTAAAGGAACTAGAGAAAGAAGAACAAACAAAACCCAAAGTTAGTAGAAGGAAAGAATTCATAAAGATCAGAGCAGAAATAAATGGAATAGAAACAAAACAATAGCAAAGATCAATAAAACTAAAAGCTGGTTCTTTGAGAAGATAAGCAAAATTGATAAACAATTAGACACACTCATCAAGAAAAAGAGGGAGAGGACTCAAATCAATAAAAGTAGAAAGGAAAAAGGAGAACTTACAACAGACACCACAGAAATATAAAGCATCCTAAGAGACTACTACAGGCAGCTCTATGCCAACAAAATGGACAGCTTGGAAGAAACTGACAAATTCTTAGAAAGGTATAACCTTCCAAGACTAAACCAGGAAGAAATAGCAAATACGAACAGACCAATCACAAGTAATGAAATTGAAACTGTAATTAAAAATCTTCCAACAAACAAAAGCCCAGGACCAGATGGCTTCACAGGTGAATTATGTCAAACATTTAGAGAAGACCTAAAATCCATCCTTCCCAAACTCTTCCAAAAAATTGCAGAGTAAGAAACACTCCCAAACTCATTCTGTGAGGCCATCATCACCCTGATACCAAGACCAGACAAAGATACTACAAAAAAAGAAAATTACAGACTAATATCACTGATGAATATAGATGCAAGAATCCTCAACAAAATACTAGCAAACAGAATTCAGCAACACATTAAAAGGATCATACACCATGATCAAGTGGGATTTATCCCAGGAATGCAAGGAATCTTCAGTGTACGCAAATCAATCAATGTGACACACCATATTAACAAACTGAAGAATAAAAAACGTATGGTCATCTCAATAGATGCAGAAAAAGCTTTTGACAAAATTCAACACCCATTTATGATAAAAACTCTCCAGAAAGTGGGCATACAGGGAACCGACCTCAGCATAATAAAGGCCATATACGACAAACCCACAGCAAACATCTGTCTTAATGGTGAAAAACTGTAAGAATTTCCTTTCAGATCAGGAACAAGACAAGGATGTCTGCTCTCACGGCTATTATTCAACATAGTTTTGGAAGTCCTGGCCACGGCAGTCAGAGAAGAAAAAGAAATAAAAGGAATCCAAATTGGAAAAGAAGAAGTAAAACTGTCACTGTTTGCAGATGACATGATACAATACATAGAGAATCCTAAAGATGCCACCAGAAAACTACTAGAGCTAATCAATGAATCTGGTAAAGTTGCAGGATACAAAATTAATGCCAAGAAATCCCTTGCATTCCTATACACTAATGATGAAAAATCTGAAAGAGAAATTAAGGAAACACTCCCATTTACCACTGCAACAAAAAGAATAAAATACCTAGGAATAAATCTACCTAGGGAGACAAAAGACCTGTATGCAGAAAACTACAAGACACTGATGAAAGAAATTAAAGATGATACAAATAGATGGGGAGATATACCATGTTCTTGGATTGGAAGAAACAATATTGTGAAAATGACTATACTACCCAAAGCAATCTAGAGATTCAATGCAATCCCTATCAAATTACCAATGGCATTTTTTACAGAACTAGAAGAAAAAATCTTAAAATTTGTTTGGAGACACAAAAGGCCCCAAATAGCCAAAGCAGTCTTGAGGGAAAAAAACGGAGCTGGAGGAATGAGACTCCCTGACTTCAGACTATACTACAAAGCTACAGTAATCAAGACAATATGGTACTCGCACAAAAACAGAGATATAGATCAATGGAACAGGATAGAAAGCCCAGAGATAAACCCACGCACCTATGGTCAACTAATCTATGACAAAGGAGGCAAGGATATACAGTGGAGAAAAGACAGTCTCTTCAAGAAGTGGTGCTTGGAAAACTGGACAGCTACATGTAAAAGAATGAAATTAGAACACTCCCTAACACCATACACAAAAATAAGCTCAAAATGGATTAAAGACCTAAATGTAAGACCGGACACTATAAAACTTAGAGGAAAACATAGGAAGAACACTCTTTGACATAAATCACAGCAAGATCTTTGTTGATCCACCTCTTAGAGTAATGGAAATAAAAAGAAAAACAAACAAATGGGCCCTAATGAAACCTAAAACCTTTGGCAAAGCAACGGAGACTACAAGCAAGACGAAAAGACATCCCTCAGAATGCGAGAAAATCTTTGCAAATGAATCAACGGACAAAGGATTAATCTCCAAAACATATAAACAGCTCATGCAGCTCAATATTAAAAAAGCAACCCGATCAGAAAAGGGCAGAAGGGCTTCCCTGGTGGTGCAGTGGTTGAGAGTCCGCCTGCCGATGCAGGGGACACGGGTTCGTGCCCCGGTCCGGGAGGATCCCACATGCCGTGGAGCAGCTGGGCCCGTGAGCCATGGCCGCTGAGAGCCTGCACATCTGGAGCCTGTGCTCCGCAACGGGAGAGGCCACAACAGTGAGTGGCCCGCGTACCGCAAAAAAAAGAAAAAAAGAAAAGGGCAGAAGACCTAAATAGACATTTTTCCAAAGAAGACATACAGATGGCTAAGAAGCACATGAAAAGATGCTCAACATCACTAATCATTAGAGAAATGCAAATCAAAACTACAATGAGGTATCACCTCACACCAGTTAGAATGGGTATCATCAGAAAATCTATAAACAACAAATGCTGGAGAGGGTGTGGAGAAAAGGGAACCCTTCTGCACCGTTGGTGGGAATGTAAATTGATAAACCACTATGGAGAACAGTATGGAGGTTCCTTTAAAAACTAAAAATAGAATTACCATATGACCCAGCAATCCCACTACTGAGCGTATACCCAGAGAAAACCATAATTCAAAAGACACGTGCACCCCAATGTTCATTGCAGCACTATTTACAGCAGCCAGGTTGTGGAAGCAACCTAAATGCCCATCAAGAGATGAATGGATAAAGAAGATGTGGTACATATATACAGTGGAATATTACTCAGCCATAAAAAAGGACGAGTTGGGTCATTTGTAGAGACATGGATGAATCTAGAGACTGTCATACAGAGTGAAGTAAGTCAGAAAGAGAAAAACAGATATCGTATATTAACACATATATGTGGAACCTAGAGAAATGGTACAGATGAACCAGTTTGCAGGGCAGAAATTGAGACACAGATGTAGAGAACAAACATATGGACACCGAGGGGGAAAGTGGCAGAGGCGGGTGATGGTGGTGCTGTGATGAATTGGGAGATTGGGATTGACATATATACACTAATATGTAAAAATGGATAACTAATAAGAACCTGCTGTATAAAAAAAAACAACTACAGTAATCAAAACAGTATGGTATTGGCAGAAAAGCAGATTGTATAGATCCATGGAACAAGATAGAAAACTCAGAAATAAACCCATGCACTTATGGTCAAATAATCTATGACAAAGGAGACAAGAATATACAATGGAGAAAAGACAGTCTCTTCAGTAAGTGGTGCTGGGAAAACTGGATACCTACAAGTAAAAGAACAAACATTCTCTAACACCATATCAAAAGATAAACTCAGGGCTTCCCTGGTGGCGCAGTGGTTGAGAGTCCGCCTGCCGATTCAGGGGACATGGGTTCGTGCCCCGGTCTGGGAAGATCCCACATGCCGCGGAGCAGCTGGGCCCGTGAGCTGTGGCCGCTGAGCCTGCATGTCCAGAGCCTGTGCTCCACAACAGGAGAGGCCACAACAGTGAGAGGCCCGCATACCGCAAAAAAAAAAAAAAAAAGACCTAAATGTAAAACTGGATACTATAGTACTCCTAGAGGAAAACATAAGCCGAACACTCTTTGACATAAATCATAGCAGTATTTTTTTGGCTTTGTCTCCTAGAGTAGTGGAAATAAAAACAAAAATAAACAATTGAGACCTAATTAAGCTTAAAAGCTTTTGCAAAGGAAACCATAAACAAAACAAAAAGACAACCTGAAGAATTGGAGAAAATATTTGCAAACGATGCTACCGACAAGCGATTAATTTCCAAAATATACAAACAACTCATACAGCTTAATATCAAAAAAACAAACAACCCAATGAAAAAATGGGCAGAAGACCTAAATAGACATTTCTCCCAAGAAGACATACACATGGCCATCAGGCACATGAAAAGGTGCTCAACATAGCTAATTATTAGAGAAATGCAAATCAAAACTACAATGTGGTATCACCTCACACCAGAATGGCCCTCAATAAAAAGTCTACAAATAATAAATGCTGGAGAGGGTATGGAGAAAAAGGAACTCTCCTACACTGTTGGTGAGAATGTAAATTGGTGCAGCTACTGTGGAGAACAGTATGGAGGTTCCTTAAAGAACTGAAAATAGAATTACCATATGATCCAAGAATCCCACTCCTGGACATATATCTGGATAAAACTCTAATCTGAAAAGATACATGCACCCCAATTTTCAGAGCAGCACTGTTTACAATAGCCAAGACATGGAAGCAACCTAAAGAAGATGTGGTATATATACACAATGGAATATTACTCAGCCATAAAAAAGAATGAAATAATGCCATTTGCTGCAACATGGATGGACCTAGAAATCATATTAAGTGAAGTAAGTCTGAGACAAATATCATATGATATCACTTATATGTGGAATCTTAAAAAATGATATAAATGAACTTATTTGCAAAACAGAAATAGACTCACAGACATAGAAAACAAACTTATGGTTACCAGAAGGGATAACGGGGTGGCCGCAGATAAATTAGGAGTTTGGGATTAACATATACACACTACTTTGTATAAAATAGATAAACAACAAGAACCTACTATATAGCACAGGGAACTGTATTCAATGTCTTGTAATAACCTATAATGGAAAAGAATCTATAAAAGAATATATATATATATTCTTTTATATGTATGACTGAGTCACTTTGCTGTACACCTGAAGCTAACAGAACATTGCAAATTAACTACATCAGTTTAAAAAATGGTTTTAAAAAACTGCATGTGGGCTACCCTGGTGGCGCAGTAGTTGAGAATCTGCCTGCTAATGCAGGGGGCACGGGTTCGAGCCCTGGTCTGGGAAGATCCCACATGCCACAGAGCAACTGGGTCCGTGAGCCGCAACTACTGAGCCTGCGCGTCTGGAGCCTGTGCTCTGCAACAAGAGAGGCCACGATAGTGAGAGGCCCGTGCACCGCGATGAAGAGTGGCTTCCGCTTGCCACAACGAGAGAAAGCCCTCACACAGAAACAAAGACCCCAACACAGCAAAAATAAATAAATTAATCAATAAGCTCCTATCCCCAATGTCTTAAAAAAAAAAAAAAACCCCAAAACTGCATGTGGGGCTTCCCTGGTGGCGCAGTGGTTAAGAGTCCACCTGCCGATGCAGGGGACATGGGTTTGTGCCCCGGTCTGGGAAGATCCCACATACCACAGAGCGGCTGGGCCCGTGAGCCATGGCCGCTGAGCCTGCGCGTCTGGAGCCTGTGCTCTGCAACGGGAGAGGCCACAGCAGTGAGAGGCTCGCGTACCGCAAAAAAAAAAAAACTGCATGTGAATCTACAATTATTTCAAAATAAAAAGTTTAATTAAAAAATAGATTACTGAAATGTAGAATCTGGGTGGTGGATATACAGATATTCACTATAAAATACTTTCAAATTTACTATATATTAGAAACGTTCTGTAATGAAATATACGAGAAAATAGATTTTTCATGTCTACAAATGCAGCGCATCACCATTACATCTTTACAATATTATAATATGTATATTAAATGACAGCTTGAAATAAATCCAGACATCACACACATCAGTATTTAACCAGGTGAAATGAGCCTATATTCACACAAAAAATTATATGTGAATGCTTATGATGTCTTTATTTACAGTCAGAAACTGGAAACAAGCTTAATCCCTCAGCTGGGGGATGGATAAGCAGACTGTGACACATCCTGTAATGGAACACTACTCAGCCTTAAAAAGGAACTTACTACTAATACACGTAACAATATGGATGAATGTCAAATGCATTCGCTAAGTGAAAGAAGCCAGATTTAAAAGACTGCATTCAGTATGACTCCTTTTATGTGACATTCCTGCAAAGGAAAAAGTAAAAGGACAGATATCAGAGTAGTGGTTGCCAGGGCTTAGGCCTGGTGGCATAGAGTATTTCAGGGCTTGATGGGACTGTTCTGTGTCTTGATATTCATGCTTGTTACACAACTGTGTATATTCATCAAAACTCAGAGAACTGTACACAAAAAAGGGTGAATTTCACTCTATGTAAATTGTGTCATAATTTTTAATAGTGAAAAAGTGTGGCCATTAATAATGAAAAAATGTGGCCATTGCTGAGGGAGAACAAGTGTCTTGACTAAAAACAAACCAAGTTAAAGATAATTTTAGAAAATACTTTTTCAAATGACACATGTCCACCTTCTCTCCCACCAATACCCACCCTTAGTCATACACTCTCTCCTCCCAGTTGTAAACTTTCTCTAATGTCTTGATATGAAATTCACACATAATAGAGATGAAGAAACAAACTGGAAGGGTGTTATTTCACTACAGCATAAAATGAAACTCTGAAGTCAATATGTTTAATTATAAGTCTAAGTTAAAATTACACAATTAGTTCAGAAAATGAATTACACTGGCTGAATTGGGGAAGACATGGTCATTTATATGAAAAAGTATTTATTTCAGTAGAAGCCAACGGTATGAAAGGTGTGCTAAAAATAAAAGAGGCATAATACAATATAATCTTGGCCTTCAGAAAGGTAAATATTCAACGATGAGAGTAATATTTACTCTGAACTTCGTTGGATCACAGCTGGAATATCATATAGTTTTGTCACTTAAGGTAACTCGAGAGACTTAACAGCTGCTTGTAAGTTTGTGAAGGGCTGTTATGTAGGAGCGGCAGTAGACTTTGTGTTGCTGTGAAGATACCAGGGAAGCAGGCAGGTTGTATACTTATGAGTATTTCTAACAGTTAGACCAGTACAAAAGTGAAATGGTACTACGTCTGAAATATTAAGCACTCTGCTTTGATATGTGTTCAGAGGCACAACGTCTCCATTCTGTGGTCTCTGGGACCCTGTAGTTTGTTTGATTTTATTCTCTATCTTACTTTCAGGTTTTAGTATACTGTATATGTATATATATGTATTATTCAAAGTATCTTCTCCAGGCCAAGCATACTCAGGTTTCCTTCTCTGATATAGCTGCTGGACCTACAGTCATTCTGGTTGCCCTTGTCTCCTTAGTTATGAATGCGTTTGTTAAAATGGGTGGTGTTTTCATGAACTCTTTTCTAGCCTGTCCACGTGTTGGCAGGTGGTACAGCTGTCTCCTGTATCTGACTATCTAGACCCAGTCCTCTGACTTCTATGCTCACGTTCTACAGTGTTAACCAAGAACTTTTAAATTGTTTATTTAATACCTCTTTCTAGAAAACAGAGGCTAGCACCTTAAATAGTATCTGTACATAGTAGATATATTTGAATGAATGAATTTCACCCCTGTTCTATGTTTTCACAAAGGTAACAGTGATTCACATTGAGGTTACTTGAAACATGCAAAAGTTTCTCTCTCTTTTTTTTTTTCTGTACAGGAATTTCGGCAGAAAGTAATGCTGGGAACTCCTTTCCTAGTTATTTGGCTGGTTGGGTTTATAGCAAACCTAAATATTGATTCTTGGCTCATTAAAGGGCTAATGTATGGTGGCGTTTGGGCTACAGTACAGTTTCTTTCAAAGTAAGTGTGTTGTTTTTAGCTATACTTTTAACTGGACATGTAAGAATATAGTTTGGACCTGGCTATATAAAATTAATGTTTTGTATATTTAGAACACTGCCTTTATATAACTTGTTTGATCTTAATTTAATGTTAAAGAATTTTTGGTAGATTTATATCTGAAATCTTTAACATTTTTAACATTGTTGTTAAAAATGACTCTAAAGGTACTTTCAGTGACAAAGTCTAACATGTAATTTTTAAGGCTAAATTTTTAAGGCATTTCAATAGAAGTAGACTCAAGTTTGTTGAACTCTAAATGTAATATATATTGCTTATTTCTGGGTAACTATAATGCTTGAGCTTACCTTTCCATAGGAATTATATTTTCTTTGATCATAGGCAGTGTGCAAGAAAGAGGTTTGATTTTAGCACAAGGTAGAGTCTAAGCATATGAAGTAATGCTCAGTTTTGTTTTGTTTTTAATTTTCTCTTTTTTTACTTAAACATTGTGATCATGCCCTTTTCTTCTTATCCCTAGATCCTATTCCCCTAAAGTGGCCCATCCAGCAAACTAGGCAGGCATTTATGATCCAGAACTTCCCACCTAATTTCCATTCCTTTAGTACCTTGTTTTCACCAGAATTTCAAAAGAGAGTTCTGAAAATAATTCAGAGAGAGATGGGAATGACTGGTAATGCACTAATGTGGTAACTCTCAGGAGGAGGCTTAATTCTAGGTAATTAATCTCATTTTAGTGTTTCTAGGCGCTCCAAGGGGTAGTGTAGGTAGGAATTCACCAATACTCCCTACTTAGTGTATATGGATGGTTGATCCTGCTTATGTTTAATAAAATTTATCAGTATTTATTTTTCCTGAATTCTGAATGCTGTAAATAATGACCTTTAATTCCTCCAAGTTAGCGAGTTCATTCTCTTTGAGAAGATGTGCTGAAAGCTTAGTGGGAATGTGTAGGTAAGGAGAAATAATGATGAAACATAGAGAAAAACTTGGGAATTGCTTTGCACTCATTTGTTAAAATTATGTCTTTGGTGGGTAATATGCTGGGTGATAGAGTTACTATATATACTAAAGTGAGTTATTGATTTAAGAGAATAGGAATACGGTGAAATTCTAAAGTTGAAAAGTACATAGAATATAATTTTAATTCTGATGAATTAAAAGTAGCTTCAGACTCTTGCTGAGTCATTCAGCTGTGCACTCATTTCTTACTGAGTACTATGAAAACAGTATTGATATTTAAGCATCCTGGATTTCTGGGTTTTGTTAAGAGTATACTATACAGAATATATGTGATTTTCATTTAAATAAATAAATATCCTTTTTTACAATGAAATATAGAGTTCAAATTCTATAAAACTTCTTGTGTTTTACAGATCCTTTTTTGATCATTCAATGCATAGTGCATTGCCCCTTGGAATATATTTGGCAACCAAATTCTGGATGTATGTGACGTGGTTCTTCTGGTTTTGGAATGATATCCTTTGGTTATAAAGGTCTTAGTTTAATAATAATTTAACATAAGAGCTGAGCTACTCACAACGTGCTACAGTAAAACAGTATTCCTAGAAAAATAAGTATGAACTAATGTATTGTTTTTAAATGTTTCATATTTAATAAATTGCTTTTCAAAGCTGCTTTTAATAACATCAGCAATAATACTAATATTGACTATTTATTGATTTTTTAAGGGGATTGTCTTAAATACTTTGTGCTCCATTTAGTATACATCCTATACGTTAGTGCTGTTGTCTTCCATTTCATAGATGAGACAGTTTAGGCTTAAATAGATTAAGCTGTTATTCTTGCCCAAGGTCACACAGCTAGTCTCTAATAAAGCAGGGTCGAAACACATATTTGTCTTATTCTATAACACTTACTCTGAACCTTTCTACTGAACTGTGATTTCCATATTTTAGGGTCAAATTATTTTCTCTAAATATTTTCTTATTATCACAACTTACTATTTTGCTGTGATAGGTAACAGTTAATTTTCTCTTTTGCTTCATGAAAAGCATGTAATGCTGTATCTTCAAATGTTGCTAACTTCAGCATATTATTTCAATGTACTATACTTTTAAAAAGTAATATAATTTGAAATTGTAAATGTGTGTGTATGCGTGAGATTCAGATCTCACATCTCAAGAAGTCAGTCACATCTCAAGAAATAAGGACAATGTCAATTTTTGATATTTTTAATGGAAAAAATCAACCAGTAAGACAGTCTATTTTATTATAATAAAGGTACATGTTTCATAAATGTCTTAATCATTTTTTCAAAACATTGCTATAAAAAGTATATAAGATTTTAAATGGTATGAATTATTCAGTAACTTTTAACTGTTCTGAACAAAATTAATTAATAGCTGGTTTCACTTCACAGTGTTACATGTTTTAATATTGCATTCTTTTTAAGTTGTCTTGTGTATTAGACAAAAGCAAGATATGCTAACTTTCTTTGTGAAATGGAGCCTCAGAATTGTAACTACACTTCTAATTCTTATATTTTCACAGCATTGTAGGATTACTTTTAGAAAGTATAGTACGTTTTAAATACTTTCTTAGCATAGTGTCTACTGAAATTTTTCCATGTGGCAGTTTTCACTAGCCCATTCTGGGCTTGTATTATACTTTGATATAAAAATTGTTCTTCAGGGATTTATTAAGCATTAGAACTGTCTTATTGGAACATTTAATGAGTAAAATGTATCTGCTCATTTTCAGTACCTCATCTATTTTAAATTTATAAAAAAGCACTGACGTCTGAAATGACTTTAGTATTCCAGACATATTTTCTAACTTTGCTTCCTAAATTGGACAGTAAATTTTATGTTCAAGAAAAAAAGTCAGGGCTTCCCTGGTGGCGCAGTGGTTGGGAGTCTGCCTGCCGATGCAGGGGACGCGGGTTCGTGCCCCAGTCTGGGAGGATCCCACATGCCGCGGAGCGGCTGGGCCTGTGAGCCATGGCCGCTGAGCCTGTGCGTCCGGAGCCTGTGCTCCGCAACGGGAGAGGCCACAGCGGTGAGAGGCCCGCGTACCGAAAAAAAAAAAAAAAAAAAAAAAAAAAAAGAAAAAAAGTCAGATTCACATCTCAAAATAATTTTAGACTGTTGCTGTACTCTTATTAATCTGTTTGGATGTAAGTAGAGAAAAACAGGATAATTAGTAAAGTAACAAATAATGAAAACTTTATGCCAGAGAGTTTTATATAGTCTGTGTATAAAGACTTGTGCCTAGGAACATCAGATGGCACTTAAGCACTATACTTGGAGACCATTTTAAACAGCAAAATCACCAAAAGAAGCATACAAATGCTAAACAAGAAGGCAGAGTATTGCCTCGTGTAACTCAGCGGGGAATGTGTGCATAGGGCAGCTCATATTTCTTACTGCTTTGCACATACAAATGACTGCAAAAGCACTGTCAATATTGATTTTGGAGTTACAAATAAATTCTAGCTAGTAGGCATGAGGATCAACTGTATAAAAGTTGTTTTAGTTCTCATAATATGTTACCCAATTTAAGTTAGATAAGTATTACCCCATATACATGTTATATTTGTTTAGTGATTTTCTGGTTTCTAGTTCTTTCAGATATGTTGTTTTACTTGGTTCTCAGAACAATTCTTTGAGATTAAAAAAATAAACCACACAAATCGTAATGCTATTTTCTAACTGATGGAAAAATTGAGGTTCAGAGAAGTTGTATGCCTTGCTCAGAGTTACATAGCTAGGTGATTATCGAGAGTCTGATATAGAACCCAGCTCTTTGGCCTGATACAGTATGTCTTCAAAAGCCCTATATTCTACTCTGAACATAATTTTTAAGTTCCTAAACCTTCTTAGAAAGCAGTTTAGCAACCTGTAGAAAGGGCCTTTGATCTCTTAATTATTCATAAGTAAATAATAAGAGATAAGATCAAATATTTATTTTTCAAGGATGTTTATCATAGTACCATTTACAATATAATAGGGAAAAAATGGAAATAACCTAAATGTCCAACCTGAATAGGAGGAAAGATTTTTCAGTTATGTGACATATGGTACAGGATAAAATAGCCATTAAAATGCTTTTCTAAGACTTAGTGATATGGGCTCATACTTAGAATATAACAAATGAAATAATAACAAATGAAAAAATACTAAATTGTATTTACAGAGAGATTCTAATTTTAAAACGTGTGAATAATAAGAGCTGGAAGTGAGTACATGTAATTTTAGCTGTGGTTATTTCTGGGTGTGAGATTTGTGAGTGATTTTCTTGTGCTTTTATTTATTTGAAAATTTTGTTCATTGACCATACTTCTTTTATAATACTCAAACAACTCTAAAATTCACTGTGGTAAACAGTAGAGTCTACTGTTTATTGTGTTGGCAACACTTTTGAAATAACTTATTAGAAATTTTATATCTAAGAATAATTATTTTTCAATCAGGTCTTAAGCTTCTTAAACCAAAGGTGGATGTGAGAAACTTAGGGAACCTGGATCATTACATATGTAAAAATGAAAACAGTGCAGAATTATCATTTTTGCCATTCTTTCCTATGCATTTTCCTCTTGAGCATTTTTTCCTGTAGTTTACTCTTAGGACTTCTTCAGTTTTACATGTATCTCTGCTAGTTTCCTTCGCATATTTTCTAAGCTTTTTAATCCCTATCTTTAGGTATCCAGTCATCACCTGTGAATTCTGACAATACTGCTATAAATATTCTTGTATATATTTTTTGTGCACATGTGCAGTTTTCTGTGAAGTCATTAAAGATACTCTTACAAAAGTTCTTAGTTCACATGTGTTTGACTACTGTGTATAGCGAATGATGTGACGGGAGAGGTCAGTGTCTTCCTTTTTGCTAATTAGAGAACTCATTGCTCCAACACACTCTTTCCTCACTCAGTTGCAGTATCAACCTCGATATTTATCAAGTTTCCTGTACTCTGTTCGGTTTACTGATCTGTGTGCCTTACCAGTACTGTATTATCATATTACTGTAGCTTTATTCTTAACTCATGGTATCTGGTAGGCCAAGTTTCCCAACTTTTTTGTTTCTCAGGAATATCTTACCTCTTTTTAGCCCTTTGCACTTCTACTTAAATTTTTAAAAATCAGCTCCTTAAGTTCCATGGGAAGCCTAATGCAATTTTGATTGAAATTCTGTTTAAGCTATAGAATAATTTAGAGAAAAATGACTTCTTTCTGATATTTAGATCTTTGCTATTTCAGAATATCCTAGAGTGGGTGGCTTAAACAACAAAAATTAATTTTCTCACAGTTCTGGATCAGGATGCCCACACGGTTGTATTCAGGTGAGGGCTCTCTTCCTGGCTTACAGACAGTCACCTTCTCCCTGTGTCCTCACATGGCAGGAAGAGAGTGAGAGAGATCTCTCCTTTCCTCTTCTTATACAGCCACAGTCCTGTTGGGTTAGGGCCCCACCCTTATGACCTCATTTAACCTAATTATCTCCTAAAGAGCCTATCTCCAGGTACAGTCACATTATAAGTTAGGGCTTCAGCATATCAATTTGGAAGAGGGGAGACATGATTCAGTCCATAGCAGAAGTCCAGGGTGGGATTGATGAGAATTTTGACTTTGTATTTTCATCCACATTTCCCATACTACTAATACAGATGGAGGTGGGATTAAGAACTACCCCAGGCGGCCTGTTTCACCAGAATCATCTGCTTTCCTTGACCTCCAGTTTGAACTTTATAGTATAGTGTGGCTTGTCCTCTTTCCAAAGTTGTTGCTGGCATTTTGCGGGTCACTTGGTTGGTTTGATTTACCGTTTTTGGTTCATTTTGGGGGTATTATGGTAAGTTAGAGCTTCAGTTCACAGCAGGCATCAAAATAACATCCAAGTAGATTAAAGAGTTAAATAGAAAAAGAAGATTCCATAAACATTTAAATGAAAACGTTGATGACAAGTATTTGTTTTATCTCTAATTGAGGAATGTTTAAGCATAAAAACATAAATATAAATTAAGAATAAAATAGTGCTTCTCTTCTAAATTTGCAACTTTTTTCCTTTACTCAATGCTAATGCAAACATAGTGATCAACAAATATGTATTGCTAGTGGGGTTATAAATTGGTGTATCTTTCTGTAAATAATCTGATGGTATAAAAATATATATCAAGCTATAAAAATGTTCATACCCAAAGACATTGTTCCCATAATATTTAATGACCCAGGATATACTGCCGAGCACTTTGGAGAGGCAGAATAGCATAGGTAGTAAGAGCCTAGCTTGTAATACCAGCTCCACCTCTAATCCATTCTTTAATCTTAGACTGCTTAATTAACCTCAGTTTTGTCATGGGGATAGCAGCAGGCTTTATCATAGGGTTTTTGTACAGCCTAAATGGCTTGTAGTCAGTGATAAATAAGTGTTATTTTATTAGTGTTAATAAATACACAGTGATCTCAATTATGATTAAAAGTGCAGAATACCGAAAATAAAAGGAGTTATCTCTAGGTTGTAGAGTTATTGTTTTTGTCTTTATGCTTTTTAGTGTTTTCTAACTTCCATTAGGAAAAAAGGTTTACAAAAAACAGCCATACCAAAAAATTATTTCTGTTAAATGCTTTAAATTAACTGCACTGATCTATTGCTAAAGCTAAGTTTAAACTACCATTTGAAGATATCTAATCTCTTTACCTTTAAAAAAACAAATTCTTTAAGTTCATCTGATATTTAATTCCTGAATACCCCTTTCAAACCTGTAGTCATTTACTGAGCTGCTAGTTAGCTCCCTGCAAATTTAATCCAGGCTGTAAGAACCTGACCTATATATTTATATGTTAGCACTTTTTGAAACTGTTATAATAAGATACTGCCCTGAAAATGCCACGGTTCAGCATTCGTTGCACATACGTTTATCCAGCTTTATTCTTAAGTGAATTTTGCTTGTTGGAGGAGCTGAAAATTTGACTTTCTGTTTATTCTCTGCTGGCTGTACCCATGGATTTTGGGGAATAAGGATGGTGAAAGTTGGGAATAAATAGGGGACTGGAGAAAGAGAAATCACTTTTATATATGGCAGGTGACATTAACTACTCTTTCTTCTTCCTTTTTTTCCTCTTGTATTTTAAGTGGTTGTTTAGTGTTTTCATATTTAACAAACAGATATAGGGTTGTTTCATTCATGAAGCTGTTCTTTCTTACCTGTGCTTCATAAGAAATGTAAAGAGTGTGTATACAGGATAATGTCCAAAAGTCTTACAGAATGTTTGTATGATACTTGTACTACATAAAATCTTTTTTTTTTTTTTTTTGGCCGCACCCTGTGCCTTGTGGGATCTTAGTTTCCTGACCAGGGATCGAACCCAGGCCCTCGGCAGTGAGAATGAGGAGTCCTAACCGCTGGACCACCAGGGAATTCCCAGCCTAACATTTTATTAAATCTTTCGGTTTTTTTTTTTAACATGTACATGGGGGCCTTCATAAATAATGAAAACCTGAAGAAGTGACCAGAGTAGGAATCTTTATGCCTTTTAGCAAAGAAACAATACATTTGTGAAGAAATGACAAGACAGAGCGTTTGAGCTAGGGGCAGTCAGTTATGGGGATGTGACTAGGAGCTGTGTGGGGAGACTAGTGGAAGAGAAGGGTTAGTGCAGTCAGTATGTGAACACAGGTCCCTGTCTGTCAGAGTCCTTCCCAGGCTTTGGTGATGAGGCCTTTCCTTTCTTCTCTGGTACAGGGAAGGCACCATTCTCGTGGGAAGTTTTGTGAACAGCTTTTGTACCTACGTAAAATCTTGAAAGTGGTATGTTTTGTGTCCCAAAAATGTGTTGCTCTAGCAACATTGCTTTATTTCTCCCAGTGTTATTGAAGATAGTCTTTGGGGCTTCCCTGGTGGCGCAGTGGTTGAGAGTCCACCTGCCGATGCAGGGGACACGGGTTCGTGCCCCGGTCCGGGAAGATCCCACATGCCGCGGAGCGGCTGGGCCCGTGAGCCATGGCCGCTGAGCCTGCGCATCCGGAGCCTGTGCTCCACAACGGGAGAGGCCACAACAGTGAGAGGCCCGCATACCGCAAAAAAAAAAAAAAAGAAAAGAAAAGAAAATAGTCTTTGATTCTTCACTTATAAGTGCCTAGTACATTTCTTATATTTTCATTAGGTAGAAAAATGTAAACATAGACACTGTTTCTGTTTTAAGCAAGTTTATAAGTACCTTTTCTAAAATTAAGGTCACCTTGAATGTGGGCAAAAATGGCAACAGAGAGAATGTAAAAACAATCTTTTAAATAGATGGGTGTGATATCTAAGTGTGTGGTAGATTTTAATGCATATAGATAAAATATTGATAATATGCTAATTACTTTGAACATGAGAAGTCCCTTCATTTTTGTCAAAATAATGATCATTTAAAAATAATGTATTCACTGACTTTTAAAACGTGTCAGAGAACCCTACATGATTTAAAGTTTATAAACAATTCACATTTTTATTTTTTACACTTACTTATGAGCAGAATGGGAAATGTATTTATTTTGATGTAATAGATAGACTAGCATGTATAGATGTAATCTATTTTGATGTAATAAATAAACCATCTTGTATTTTTTTGTAGGTTTTTTTGTGTGTGTGTGATAAAATTTTACAGATTATAAGTTTACCTATAATAATAACTAGTTTTCATTGCTTCTGTAGATTCCTTAACTTTAGGTACATCTCAACTTTTTATTTATCCATCTTCCATTCCTTGTCAATAGTATTGCACTTTTCTACAATTTTGGAAAATCTTGGAAATCAGATCCAGGGATTATTAAAGCTACAGAGGAACAAAAGAAAAAGGTAGCAAGATGCAATCTGACTAGTCACATGTGTTTTATTGCCAGATTATCAGTATTTTTAGCAGATAATAGAGTACAAAAAAGGAAACTAGAAATTTCAAACCAAACTGAGATTATGTGTAGTTGGTGCTCACCTTTGGTGTTCTTGTGATGCCTGTCCTTACAGTTCCATGACATTTTTAAATTTCATGTTTCTCTCCTTTATAAGGATTATGATTGTTTTGAGGGACAAATAACAGTAGATTACACATCTCTGTAAACCTTCAGCAAATAAATATGCATTCAATAAATGTTTGTTAAATGACTGTAAATTAGCAGGCCACTAAACTGGTTGATAGTGTAGATATATTGTTCTAATAACTGAAATGTTTGTATATATGATCCAGGGCACCCCTCATCTATAGCTGAGGTATGTAGGAAACTGAATTTATAATCCAAAGATGTCACGGTAAGTAGAGAATTGGATTAGAGGCAATTAGATCATTTTAAGAGCTGTTTAATCCAGTATCTGAAAACAGAACAAATCCTGATGAATTATTTCCTATCCACAATGGATTAAAACACTAGTAGGTTCTTACTGTCTAATCTTCCCCTTTCTAGGCTGCATAAAGAGTGCTACCCTTATGTTCCAGTATTCTTTAGACATTACTGGTTATTGATTTGCCAGGTTTTCTTAGTCATAATCCAGTTCTGAAGATTCAGTTCTTTATTGGACTTAGGTTTACATTCACCCCTTAATCATCAAAACCTTATACAGACTAGCTCTTAGGATAGGTCATTTAGTTTTATTCTCAGAGAAATATTCCCATAACTAAATTTAGGGTTGCTTTTTCATATATCCAAGAAATAAAATTCCTATATTCATATTATAATGAAATAGCAGAAGTAAGCAAAGAGATTTTATTATCTTCAGCTGAAAACATTGGTTAATTAAAAATGGGCATTGCATTTGCTGATACTCATATATTTATTTTTATTGAAGTATACTTGATTTTCAGTGTCGTGTTAGTTTCAGGTGTACAGCACAGTGATTCAGTTATACATATATATTTTTTTCTTTTTCATATTCTTTTCCCTTATAGGTTATTACAAAAATTGAGTATAGTTCCCTGTGCTATGCAGTAGGTCCTTGTTGGTTATCTATTTTATATTTAGTAGTGTGTATTGATACTCATATTGGTGGCACAATGGTTGGTATTGTTCTGTTTTGAATACTTTTTTTTTTTAATTCACAGACAATAGTTGAACTTGCAGAGACAGGAAGTCTGGACCTCAGTGTATTCTGCAGTACCTGTTTGGTAAAATATTTTTTTCTTTATTCTTCTCTCTCTCTTCTTCCCCTACCAGTGGCATAGCGTAGAGAGTCTGGGAAACCAGGACAGTTTCTTTCACTGAGCACATTTCTTGACCCACCCCTGCAAAATGCCTTTTAGATCATGGTACGAGAGGAAAGATGGTGAAAAGATGTCCCCTTTCCAATGTGCTCATTCCCCCAATGGTAGACCTTAACTACACTTCTGTTTCAGTGGTGCCATTCATTTGTATTCATTCTTATTCTCTTTTTCTCTCATAAAATGTAATTCAACAGATAAAAAACTAAGTAATAAAAGTATTTAAAATCAAAAGTTTACTATGATTCCCTAATATACTGTTATCCTAATTACATTTTAAGAAAATTTATTCTTATATTTAAACCTCACAGTGGGAAATTATTAGATAACTTTTAAGACAACGTGGCCTCTAAACTGGTTCAATTAGAGCAGTTATCCATTTGTATTAGAGTGTTTATTCAACTTAGAGCACTATTCTATCATTGATATTAAACGTCATATTCAACCAGGTCATAGATAAAGCTATATATGAAATTAAATGGCATTTACTCATGGAATCAGATATAGTGATATTGATATTGTTTTATTACTATAGACATCTAATTTCTATAGAATAATACTGTTTTGTGTTTTAATGATTTTCTGCTTAATTTTTATAATTAGTTCTTGTGGAAAATATATGGACTGCCGCAGTGGTTAAACCATATTTCTCTACATGGAAATGGAAATATCCCCAAATCATGCTTGAAGCTAAATGCTCTTTTATACCTTTAAGTTATACACGACAACTGAACTAATATCTTAACAGTTGAATAATAATAAAAATAGTTGATTTAGTTTAGGATTCTGGAATGAGTTTTTGAAACCAAGCTCTACTTCTGCAGATTCTTTTAAGGTGTTTCACTTAACCAAACAGTTGTTTGGTTGTTTGTTTCTTTGACCTAACAGTTATGATTTTGGATGTTCAAAATATATACTGCTTTACTCTTGGTAACAACTTTAGGGTACTGACTGATTCTTTTGTATTTTCAAGCATGCTTTAAAAAGGCTTTTGTTTCTGTGCTTTACAATGGGTAATTTACAGAATTGTATTCTTAACATTTAGAACATTTTTATACTCTACTATTCTGTGAAAATATTATTCTGTTCCTCAAAGTCAGGTGTACATTGCTGATATCCTTGCCATATAGCAAACAGGTTTGTTTTTTTTTAGCACTTCATAGGCTATGCATTTAATCAATTATACCAAAGTGTCATTCAAACATTGTATACGTGCTTTTAGCAGTACACTCAAAGCAAGCAGTGATACATGTCATGAATAGTTAGACAACTTCACTAGAGAATTGTCTTTCCATCATGAACATTGGGGTTAAAAGTGTGGTCAAAGTAAAATAATAACTTTCCATTTTGATAGGAAGATAAACATTTGGTAAACAGTTCAATTAAATTAGTTGGATGGTTCTTCAGGGCTGATACAGATTCTTGGGTCAACTGCCTACCACTGCTGTTCTTTTCTTATCCTGGTGTGGTTGTCATTTGGGGTCAGCAGTCTTTTCTGTAGACAGTTCAATGCAGAGGCCCTTCTTAATTGGGAAATATGAATTTAAGAGTTGATTCCCTTCAGTTTCCTTGTGCATGAGGTACTTGAGAATACCTGATAAGAAGCCTTTCATCTAGATTGGAGACAGTCCTTTAAATGATGCTTTTACCAGTATGCATAACCCCTTGGTTATAGATCATGGGGCACCTGATCTTCATCCAAAGATAGATTACAGAGATCAGCTTCAGAAACAAGCTTAGGATATCTTCTTAATAACTCAGTTAAACTTTACAATAACATAACGTAGTAACAAAGAGCTATTTGGGAAGAGAGTTTTAGATGGTAAATACTGACCTCAATTAACAAAACTAGAATTTAACATCTATTGAAACATAATCTTTTCTCTCTAAAAGTACCCTCATTTTTATCAAATATAGCCAAATTATGATTGTAGAAAGAATATCCCAAGTGGAAAACACATTTTCTAACCATTTCTTATTGTGAGGGCATCAGTCTTGCAGTCAGCAAGCAGGTTCTTTATATAAAGTTGTTCAATACAGTTTCATTAAGTAAATATCTGATGGTAAGAACAAGACTTTCTCTCATCGTAGCATAAACATTTTATTATATATTATGTTATCATAAGCTGCATCATTCTGCACAGATAATTTGTTATTGTAAGATAAAGAGCTTGTCCTATTATAAAATGATTCAAATCGACAGACGTATTTGTCATTATATGGATATCCTTTACTTTGAAAAATACACAAGACACATGTAGATCAGAATTTTCTAAAAATGAATTGCTCTGTAAGTGAACTAGGGCACCTGTTGTGTTTGGGAGCCTTGTGTCAGTCTTTGTGCAGAACTCATTGACAGCTGTTGCCCAAAGGGGAGACTTAGCTGCGAGTTGGAAGTAAGGATAAAATTTGTTTGATGTTTCCTGCTTCTTTCTGCAGTAGATTTAGTCTCATATCTGTGGGGAAGAATACCTTAGCCTTTTCTTGGGTCCACAGATTGTTTTAATACGTGTAAGAACTTCATAGTGCACTGATGCCTTTTTCTTAGTACCTCAGAATAGTGTGTAATTTATGCAAACTGTTGGGGAAATGTTAGTGCTTTTATTGAAACACCAATAAAGGATATTACAAAATTTGTTTCTAGCAAGGGTTAATAACTCTAGCTCTTGTCATGTATCCAGCATTGGGACTAGCAGCTCTTTGAAGATCACTAATGAGTTCTTGTATTCACTTGGTTGCTTTAGAGTAATGTAGAGAAAAACATTTCACAACACTTAAAACATCATAAACATGAGTTTTTTATTGCCTGTGAAGACCTGAAGAATGTATTTTATGTTTTTTGAAACAAACAGGGACTGCCTAAACTTCTTAAGCATGTTGTAGTTTCTTAGATAAGGTCGTGCAGTTCAGCAGAGGATGTGCTATACCTTAATGTGAGATCTCAGATTTCTTTCACTGAAAGAAAGACATGTACACTTGCTGGGATTTTTTGCTAGATTTGTAAACTTTGGGAAGACATTTTATTAATGATGTGAATTTTAAAAGCTCTCTTTTATTCACTTCTAAATTGACCTTCCTTTTACTAAGGAACCAATTTTATTTTATTAAGCAACAACCAGTATTATGACCATTAATTGCAGTGCATTTTCATTAAGAAGCCTGAAGAGTGATATTTGAGGAACTTGAGGGCTGTGAATTAAATATAGTACCATTCATTGCACCAGCAAAGTGGTCTTTGATTCTTAATTATTTTTGTGAATTGATGGTTCTGCCGCATCTTAGGAATTTATATTTTAGAGTAGACTTATCTTCTGCGTCTTTGTTGTTGCAGTTGAAATTTTATTAAACGAAAGTGATTTTTGTCTGGTTCTATTCCTTTGAAAACCTTGGTATAATCCTTTTCAAAAAATACTGGGTTTTTTTCATATTGTATTTTGAGAAAATAAAATGTTCGGCTTTCCTCTCTTAGGTATAGTGTCTTTCATAATCTTTTAACATGCCTGTTAACAGATACGGAAACCAGTGAGGTCCAAACACTGTGGTGTGTGCAACCGCTGTATAGCAAAATTCGACCATCATTGCCCATGGGTGGGCAACTGTGTAGGTAAGTTTTATTAGTAATTTCTAAATATATTGTTCATTTAAATTACTCTAGGTAACTAATGAAGTACAATATTAGAGTAGGTGTAGAAGGTTCATTCTAGCACCCTACAATACCCCTCGTTCCCCCAATTATTTTCTGAGTGGCAAAACATCAACTCAGTTGTAAGAGAGAGGGAAAAAGACATCATAAAATCAATGTCTAGAAAAGATTGATATAATTTCTCTATCAATTATCTCTGGTGCCTACTCTTTCCTGTTTTCTCCATTGGATAACAGTGAAATCAATAAGGAGGCAGATTGTGTTGTTTTTTAGTTAAACTACAGAAAGTAAGGCAATAAAAAATATTTAAAGGTTGTTATGTACAGAGGCAGAGAAGAATGACAGATAAGAACTCTACATATCTCAGTGTTCAAGAATGGCATAGTCTGAGGAAATGAACTAAGTGGTCTGAGACGTGGCCCTGGAGATTTTATGAGAGGACATCAGGGAAACATTACAAAGATTGTATGACTATGTTGGGGAGAAGCCTTTAAAAAGTAGGATTTTAAAGTTTATAAAACTAAAGATAAAATAGGGTTATTTAAACCTCAAGGCAAATAGTAGAATTAAAGCTCAAACTTGTGATTTATTTGGTTCTTTAAGACTCTTTTGAATGAATATCATTGCAGTCACTACATCTTTGTGTGTCATTGTAAGCATTCTTTTATTTTAACAATTTTATTAAAACATTTATTTTCTTGAAGAACATTTTGTAAAATAAATAATGTATGTGATTATTGTCCAAGGTGTATCTCACTTTTCATGGAATTTCATCACCCCTACCTCACCCCTAGGTGTATTTCCAGTTGTTTTTTCTTAGCTAAAAAAAATTGCTTCTGTTCTGTTCTTTAGGTGCAGGCAACCATAGATACTTTATGGGCTACCTATTCTTCTTGCTTTTTATGATCTGCTGGATGATTTATGGTTGTATTTCTTGTGAGTACAATTAGTTTTTTATCTTCTTAAAACACGTGTTTGCATACTCATGCTTTACCATATTAACAAAAAATATGATAATGACAAATGTCTTTTAACTACAAATTATGGTTTGGGGCACCTCACTACAATGAAGTATAAAGAAAAAATAGATCTAGAACTGTCAGACATGTTCAACATAGAGTATAAGAAACAGAATTATCCGTTAATTATCTTTTAACAGGCTTTGAAAAGCTTCTGGGTAAAACACACCAACATGTTTCACATCACGTGCTTGCTTTTCTCTCGTACTTTATAGATTTTGTGATTGTGCTTGTTGCTCTTTCTTACCAAACAGCTGGGAAAATACAGTTAAGTTTGCACAGAACTTGAAATGTTCTGAAGAGTAAGGTATAATTATTGCCTATGAGAGAATATTTAAAAGGTTAAGAATAAGTTGTCATTCAGTGATCATACGGGTATAGTATCTTAGAAGAAATGATGGGGTTTTATTGCACTGAGAACATAATTTGGAAAGAATTTAAATGAAAATATTAGTGACTGTCCTTCAGGGCTTGGTGGTATTTAGCACAAAGATGTATTAGATACTGACTTAAAAATAAGTCTTGGATGATTTCCTAGTCCTCCTACTCCCACAGATATTAAGAATAATCTCTGTTATTGCCCTAATGAAAAAGGAGGTTACTTCCTCAAATAGGGATTAACAGAGAGAATGATTTTGTCGGAGATCTTTACCTAATTTCTGGCAGCCCAACACACCTGAGAGAGAGAGCATAGTTCTACTAATAACATCAGTTCTTTATGGCAGCATCTCTCAAAGAGTAGATTTTGTTTTGGAAAAAGCCCCCCTCACCAAGGTGATCTTGTGTTATGTTCCTCCCCTCCAAAGAAGTCTCACATATCTATCTGTATCATCTTATCTTTGTATAAAGGAATTGTTTTTTTACATATTGTATGTATGCAATACCAATCAAATAAAAACTGTATATCGTTACAGTACAGGTTTCTTTGCTTTTAGGATTGCCTGCTGCTTTTTCTATTTCTGCTTTTGATACGTTTTTTTCATTCATGTACAAGGGGATTATTTAAGAGTATAAAAATACTTGCATTGAAAGTCATCAGTTAAATTCTTGGATCATGTTTTCTAAGTGGTGCCTACCACAAATGTCCACACGAGGTGCTTGGTTGATTATTGAGTAAATTTGAGTTCTTCTGCTCTGATTTTAGACTGGGGACTCCACTGTGAGACCAGTTATACCAAGGATGGATTTTGGACATATATTACTCAAATTGCCACATGTTCACCCTGGATGTTTTGGATGTTTCTGAACAGTGTTTTTCATTTCATGTGGGTGGCTGTATTACTCATGTGTCAGATGTATCAGGTATGTGCAAGTGCATTATTTGTTCTTTAGTGTGCTGAGAACTCTTAAAAATTCACTCCTTGCTTAAAAGATAACAATGTATTCTCTTTATAACCATTCCTACTTTTCAGTAATTAAAATTTTTTCAAGAGTTAAAATTTTCAATTTGCTGTTCCTTTCTTCTTCACTCTTGCTCTCCAGCTCTCCCTCTTCTTATATTATGAACTTTTAACTTTCAATACTACTCCTGTCAGAACTTTTTATTTCTCTTTCCTGGTTTACATACATCCAGTTGGATATAAGTGTGAGCTTAGACTGATGGCTCCATTAATTTTGTGTGTGTTTTAATATTTTATTACCTACAAATATCAGTATTTATTCAAGAGTTTTTTTAATTAGGATTTTTTAAAAAGCTCCCTCTTAAAGGGGCTGATGGAGTAGTATGTACATAATGTCCATGCCTCTACATACACAATACCAGGTGACCTGTTTTTAAATATTTTCCCTGTTTAACCAGCTACTTCTCACAGAGTCAGATGGTACCGTGTAAACCAGCTTGATGATCTCCTGATGGAAAGCCAGAAACAGACTTCATCATTTTTCTCTCCATCCTGATCCTCTTGAGAATTAACTTGTTTTATATTAAATATTCAGAGAGTTAATGGTTTGCTTTCTCTTGCCTCTTAGATATCATGTTTAGGTATTACTACAAATGAAAGAATGAATGCCAGAAGATACAAGCACTTTAAAGTCACAACAACATCTATTGAAAGCCCATTCAAGTACGTACCTATCTATGAATTTAATATTTTCTCTTGACATATAAAGTTCCTTACTAACTAAACTCAGCAAATATCTAGTGAGTACATCAAAGATAAGTATTTTCTTTAAGAATGGCAATAATATATGAAACAGGGAATATTTATTTTACTTAACAATGTGTAAAATAGCTTATAAAACATACCAAATACCAGGATTTCTGCCAGATGAAACATTGGTTAGTTCACCATAACTTTAATATTTATCACATTAACTGTATATAAATTTGTGATATTCGTTTTTTCTTTAATTATACAATTCAAACTTTATTGACCTACTAACGTTCAGTATTTGTTCTTTAACCTTTCCATCAATTTATAAATTTTCATTCAAAAATGAATGTATCCAGAAAATTGAAATAAGATTTTCAAAAATACAGTTGATTAAAATTCATTATTTAGGGAAATTTCCCAGACTCTAGGGCAACTACTTTTTGGTGCAGATTACTTACTTTATTTGCCCTCTGAATGACACAAAAATTTCCACACACCTAGTTTTCTTTTCTTTTTTTTTTAAATTGAAGTATAATTGACATATGACATTATATTAGTTTCAGGTATACAACATAATGGTTTGATACTTGTATACACTGCAAAATGATCACCGCTAAAATCTAGTTAACGTCTGTCACCATACGTAGTTGCAGAATTTTTTTTTCTTGTCATGAGAACTCTGAAGATCTATTCTCTTAGCCATTTTCAAATATGCAGTACAATATTAACTATAGTCACCATGCTGTACACTGCATCCCCAGGGCTTACTTATTTTAGAACCGGAAGTTTGTACATTTTGAACCCCCCTCGCCTATTTCGCCCAGCCCCACCCCCAGCCTCTGCCCTCCACCAGTCTGTTCTCTGTATCTGTGAGCTCGAGTTTGGTTGTTCAGATTCCATGTAAGTGAGATTATGTTGTATTTGTCTTTCTTTGTCTGATTTATTTCACTTATAATGCCCTCACGGTCCATCCATGTTATCACAAGTGGCTATATTTCCTTCTTCTTTACAATGGCTGAATTTCATTTCATTGTGTGTGTGTGTGTGTGTGTGTGTGTGTATGTGTCGCATTTTTTCAATCTATTCATCTGTCGATGGACACTTAGGTTGTTTCCATATCTTGCTTGTTGTAAATAATGCTGTAATGAACATGGGGTGCAGATATCTTTTCAAGTTAGCATTTTCATTTTCTTTGGATAAATACCCAGAAGTGGAATTGCTGGATCATATGGTAGTTCTCTTTTTAATTTTTTGAGGAACCTCCATACTGTTTTCCTCAGCGGCTGCACAAATTTACATTCCCACCAACAGTGCACAAGAATTCCCTTTTCTACACATCCTCACCAACACTTGCTTTTCTTGTCTTTTTGATAATAGCCATTCAAACAGGTATGAGGTGATATCTCATTGTGGTTTTGATTTGCATTTCCCTAAAAATTAGTGACGTTGAGCATCTTCTCGTGTCTGTTGGCCATCTGTGTGGCTTCCTTAGAAAAATGTCTATTCAGATCACCTGCCTATTTTTTAGTTGGATTGTTTGCTTTTTTGCTATTGAGTTGTGTGAGTTCTTTATAGATTTGGATATTAACCCCTTATCAGATGTATGATTTGCAAATATTTTCTCCCATTCAGTAGGTTGCCTTTTCATTTTGTTGATGGGTTTCCTTTGCTGTTCAGAACCTTTTTAGTCTAATGTAGTCTCATTTATTTATTTTTGCTTTTGTTGCCTTTGCTTTTGGTGTCAGATTCACAAATTCATCACCAAGACTGATGTCAAGGAGCTTACCACTTGTGTTTTCTGGTTTCAGTTCTTACATTCAAGGCTAATCCATTTTGAGTTAATTTTTGTGTATGGTGTAAGATAGTGGTCCGTTTAATTCTTTTGCATGCGGCTGTCCAGTTTTCCCAGCACCATTTATTGAAGAGACTGTCCTATTGTTTTATTTATATATATATATATTTTTTTTAATTTGCATTCAATTCAAAGTTAAGAAACAATGGTTTCCTAATAACAGAAATATTTAAAACTTTGAGTTTTACTCAAGCTGCTTGTCTACTGCCATCAAGCTTTTGTGGTGCTATGGTTGCATGTTTGTGGAAAGCATGTAAACCTTTAAATAAAAGCAAAAATAATAGAGTCGGTTGAGTAGTTTTGAGAATTCTCCCATAGGCACGATAATTACATAAGGTGTAAAACTGACTGCTTGTCCAAAGGTATTCTTGAAGTTCTAAAATTTTGGGAACTTCCCTTGATATTTCTTTTTTTAAATTGCTATTCTTAGGTACACTGTCAAGTTTATGCTATTGATACTATTTTGTCTTTTACTCTCTCAATTTTGGATATAGTTTGTCTCCTTGCCAGAGAAACACTGGTCAAGGAAAGGTTTTCTCAAAAATTGCGTATCACACAGGAATGAAAGAAATGCAAATTTGAATAACTTTAATATATAATTGTATAACCCATTGTATTAGCAAAAGAGAAAAATCAGAGCCGTGAAGAAACATGAATGCATACATATTTTGTAGAGTTATAAGCAGGTTCTTTCTGGCAGGAAACCTGAGTTTTTAAGTTTTGAAAAATATATATTTAACATTAAAATGATATTAAACTCATATTAAATTATTGTACTAATAGACTTTTTTTTTCTTTTTCTTTTTCTTTTTTGGTGGGGGTGGTGTTTAGCCATGGATGTGTAAGGAATATTATAGACTTCTTTGAATTTCGATGCTGTGGCCTCTTTCGTCCTGTTATTGTGGACTGGACCAGGCAGTATACCATAGAATATGACCAAATATCAGGATCTGGGTACCAGCTCGTGTAGCAGCATCTTTATCCTATGAAGCATATTGCTGAGTGGTGCCTGAAAATTGTGTCTGTCCGTGTCTCTCTCACACTCGAATCCACATCCTTTGAACAAATAGCATGCTATATGTAGGGCTAACAGTGAATTTTAGTCTTTTTTTTCAACACTTTTATTAACAAAAGTAAACATGGACAGAACACACTGCCACTTCTGGGAAGAATAAAGATCTTAAAAAGAATGTTAATGGTTCTTAATGTGGGAATTCACAAAATACTCAACTTTTTGGTTTTGTTCTCATAACATTTTTCATGAAGAAAGAGTGAACTTATTCTGTTGACAGACATGGTTTACTGATCAGAAATGCTTGATTCTAGCTAAAACTAAATTTATGGTATACAGCTAAATTTTATGATGCAATCTACTATTAGTATTGCATTTAATTCCAAGAAAGTTGTCTTAAATTGCTTCAGACTAGTACTCTGTACGTGTTAGAATGTACATGTAAATACTGTGATAAAATCATGTGGTTTTATTAGGGATCTACTGTAATGTGTCTTCAAAGACACAAGAAAATAATGTTCACCAAAAAATGTGCTAACAATATTTTATTGCTATCAGCTGTTGGCAATGCTGATATATTTCTAGTTCAGTGAAATAATTTTTAGTAACCTTGCTCTAAGGTTTTATGGTCTGATAATAAAGCACTTGCATGAGTATAGTAAGTCATGTTATTTTGTTCAACTTAAAAGCCCTACTAAGTGCATGATACACCTCATACATAGTATGTATACTGGCACACACTATCCAGTAAAGCATAAATTAGAATTTAATTTGATGTGCACATAGTCCAGTTTTTTAAGAGGAGCTATTTTCAAGAAAAGGCAGAACAAATAAGTTAATGCAAAATTCTCAATAATAGAGATAAATGGCTATACTGCAAAATAAAGTGTAGACAAAATAATGGAGTCTAGCTAAAGATGGAGCATGATCTCTGTACATACAGCACATGTGAATAAAAGAAAAGCTAATAGTATATTCTGTTTTTTAAAGAATGACCTCTCAGAAAGAATTTTATCCCTAAGGTTGTTTCAATTTTCCCAATATTGAATGTTTTGAAATTTGTTAATGCTGTCTGAAACAATTACAGAAAGATTTTCGAATTGTCAAACATAATGCACTGATCAATTTTTGTTGCAGCATTTCCATACTCTCATGGTGAACTGTTGGTCACTGCTTCCATAACTATTGTTTACAGGTTTAGTCCTCTTAAGCGCTGTAGCAAACTGTGGTTCGAGCAACCTGTGGGAAACCTGTGAGAGGGAATGGGCTGGGGGAGGGTGGTCAGACCAATGACAGATCCTAGACCAGTATAAAGATTGCGTATCTGCATATAAATAATTTATCAGTTTTCTCTTTGTGTCTCTATGTGTTAGTGTATTTAAAGCTGCTCATTTCATTTTATCCAACCAAAAAGAAAAGGGAGATAATTAATGAGCTTCTAGTGATGTTCAGTATCGCTGTTAATAAGCATTATACCTTGCAAGTTCACTGCATGTCTGATGCTTGGTAAAGTTAGTATTCTCTGTAAAATGCAGATTACAGGTATTAAAGCAGTCTAGTGGTATACCCGCCCCTTGCCTTAGTAAGAGGAGCAGTGAAAATGTATATAGTTGATGTTCAGTATTTCCAAGTACCATTTTTATATAGTAGTTTCTTTGAGCATAAGTCATACATCAAAAAAATTACTCTTAGTGTACTTGAGTGTTTTAATATTAGAAAATTGGCTTACGTACTTTATTTTTGAAAAGGGAAGAGATGGGTGTGGGGTGGCAATAGCATTGTGCCATTTTGTCGTAGAGTGTACAAAATTGGTTAACTTTACAAATGCCTCTGCTAGTTTTGACTACTAATTGGGGGAAATTTTAGATAATTTTTAAATTCAAAGTTATTTATAAAAGGCTAGAATTCATTTTAATTTTTTGTATTTTGAGCCACTTCACGTGAAGACTCAGTTGCAGTTTTTATCGAATACATTTTTATTAACAGTCAAATACAATGGTGGTTTTCTCAGACTTTGGATGAGAGTGTTGTTACCATGTTCTTTGTTTATGGTACAATATTCTTTCCAGTGCAAAGGAGATGTCTTTCAGTTAAATAGAAAAAAAAACGAAACTCTAGATGTATACATGGAAAATATTAGCAATGTTAATGCTTTAGTACTAGCCATCTCATAGTACCAGTGATATTTATAACTCAGAAATGGTCTGATGGTCAGGAGCCAACCATGCCTCTGTGTACCATCTAATTATTTTGTAGGTCTGTGTGTGGAACCAGTTTAACCCCGTTCTAAAGTTGTGTATGAAGGTGACCCATTGGGGAATAGTTCGTATCAGCTTCATTGCATACTTTTAGCAAATAGGAACTTATTTCTCAGCTCTAAACATGAATTACTTCTTTGGAATTTTTTCCTTATTTTGTTGTTCCCAGGAATTTATTTGAAATATTAATAGGCATAAAACAGCATCATTATTATACTTAAGCTATGGATATTTTTATTTTATATTTTATTTATAACTGTGCCAAGTATTATTTTGCTACTTAACGTGTTACTCTGTGGAAAGAAAAACCTGTAAAGTGTTTAATAAGTTAGCTCTCCTTACATAAATTAAATCTGTCAAATTTTGTAAAATATTAATCAGAATAAATATTGACTCTTAAATGTGTGTTTGTTTTTTTGCTCAGTTCTCTTCAAGAAATTGATGACACACGGGTAGTGGTACCTGTGATTTGAAAAGATTATTCTACATGTTTTATATCTGGGCCAACTAGGAATCAGGTGGCAAGACTAGAAATTGGCAAAAGTAGAAGGTGGTGGTAGTATTCTTTAAAAAAAAAACAAAAACCAGCAACCTCTAATTCTATGTATGTTTGTGTTTGTAATGAATTTTTTTTAAATAAGAGAATATGTTTTTCTTTAAGAATTTTGTATTCCATGGAGTTAGTTAGGATCCTCAAGGACTGTATGAATCTCTAAGATTTATATGTAAGTATGTCTAAAGACTGTAGTAAAATAGTGGAAAAGGAAACCTACCAAGCATTGATCTCAGTTACCTGAGAAACTCTGCATGACTAAGAAAGCTTTATTTGGGACTTCAAAAAGCAAAAATTACGGAGGAACCCTTTCCTGTTGTTCACATGATTGTTTATGGTTTAATTGAGAACCCAGTGGTATTAAACAAATATTTTCAGATTGGACTAATTTTCATTTCATAATTATTTTACTGTATTGAAAGCAATGCCTCCAGAGCTGTGTAGAACTCGAGGAACAATATTTGAACAAATATAAATAATAAAGGGAATCCTACTGTCAGCCCTCCCTTCTCATTCCAGTTAAGGCACTTTTCTCCTCTTTGTCTTCTTGTCTGGATCCCGCAGTCCTTCCCAGATTGGTAGCTTGTACTTACAATGTAGATGTCTGGTCCTAAGCGTTTATAGAGATAATTGGAAACAAGTGGTTTCCAATTGTACCAGGACAAGAAATATTAGCTTCAGGTCAGAAAGTAAACCTTCAGTTTCAAAAAGTTCTTGGTATTAGAGTTTTCTATTAAATATCTTTATGTGACTATTAAAATAGAAAAATCTGTAATTCCAAGTGGAAACTTCAGAATGTCCCTTGATCTAGGTCAGCTAAGTCATAAACTCAAGGAAACCAAATGTGCCTCTTAGAAAACTCTTTTTGTCTTTGAGTTGGAGTATGACTGTTTTGCTCAGATAAATTTTACCAGAATATCTCTGTCATCAGATATTTACTTGGATTGGAAAATACTTTTTAATAGACGGCAGTGTTTCTAGTACTAAGTAAGAAAGAGGGATTATTTCCATCCAAAGCATTAGAAAGCCTCATTGCTGCTGCTGCTGTTTCTTGGATCTGTAGGTTTACAGTTGTCATCAAATTTGGAAATTTTTCAGTCATTGTTTCTTCAAATATTTTTCTTCCCCCCTTTCAGCAAACTCCAGTTAGACGTATATTAGGCCACTTGAGATTGTCCTATCTAGCTCAGTGACAATTCATTTTTTATGATTCTCTTTCTTTCCCCAGTGTTTATCTTAGATAGTTTTTAATGTCTTTAAGGTCACTTAAATTTTTTTCTGCACTGTCTAGGCTGTCATCAGTACTATTCAGTATTTTTTATCTGCCACATTATAGTTTTCACCTACAATGTTTTATTTGAACCATTTTTACATCTTCTGTATTGCTACTTAACTCTCTGAAAATAGAGAGTACAGTTATAATTAACTGTTTTAATATTCTTACCTGTTAATTTTCATATGTATGTCAGGTCTGGGTTGGTTTTGATAGATTTTTCTTCATCATTATGGACTGTACTTTCCTGCTTCTTTGCATGCCTGGTAATTTTTGATTAGATGCCAGACTATGAATTGAGTGCTGGGTATTTTGTTGTTTTTATAAAAATTCCAGAGCTTTGTTCTGGGATGCAATTATTTGGAAACTTTGATCCTTTCAGGTTTTGCTGTTAAGCAAGATTTGTTAGGCAGGACCAGAGCAGTGTTCAGTTCAGGGTTAATTATTCCCCATTGCTGAGGCAAGACCTCAGTAATGTACTGAGGTCTCCATCCAAAGCTCCATGAGTCACACTTCTCCATCTCACTGGTGAGAATAGGTACTATCCCCAGCTCCATATGAGCACCAGCCACCCTTCTCTGTCAATCTTTCAGGTGTTTTTTTCCGTCATCTTGGATCTTGGGTAGTTACCCCGCATGCATGTGCAATCAGAACACAGCTGAAGACTTGCAAGGTGTGGGGGGGGTGCGGTTTGGACGGCGCTCTGCGAGTTCCTGGGATTCCTTCTCTGTGCAGCCCTCTCCAGTCCCTCCAGCGCCAGCCCTGGTGCCTCTGGACCCTCAGCTCTGTCTCCGCGACGTGGGGTGCCTTCCAGCTCCCTCTGTATTCTCCCTCCTTAGACTATAGCCTGGAAACTCTCCAAGTCCCAAGACTGACCTCATTTTCTCCGTAACTCTCCTTTGTTGCCTATTGTCAGTCGTTCTCAAAACCATATTTTTTTCATGTAATTCGTCTGTGTTTCTGATTGTTTCAAGTGAGAGGGTAAATCTGGTTCCTGTTATTTCAACTTGACTATAAGTGGAAGTCTGAGTTAATACATTTTTAAAAAATTTTGTTTAATTTCTAATATGGAAAGTAATGATAGATGTAACTGTCATAAACAAAAGCTCTTTGGGGGTCCTCAGTCATTTGCAGAATGTGAAGAATTCCCAAGATCAAAAAGTTTGAGAGGGCCTCCCTGGTGGCGCAAGTGGTTGAGAGTCCGCCTGCCGATGCAGGGGATGCGGGTTCGTGCCCCGGTCTGGGAGGATCCCATATGCCGCGGAGCGGCTGGGCCCGTGAGCCATGGCCGCTGAGCCTGTGCGTCCGGAGCCTGCGCGTCCGGAGCCTGTGCTCCGCAGCGGGGGAGGCCACAGCAGTGAGAGGCCCGCATACCGCAAAAAAAAAAAAAAAGTTTGAGAACCAGTGGTCCAGGCCATCATTTCCCAGTGCTCCTTGAGATGTTAGTGGTTCCATGGACAACTAATTCAGTGCAAGTCTTTCTTCAAGTTAAAACAGACTCCTCAACTACAAGATCTCAAGGTCTTCAATCTGCTAGCATGCAGTGTGAATCTACAGGAACATAGATAGATGGCTGTAAGGCTCCCTGAACTTAATTGATCATGAAGGCTTTTTAGAACTAGAGTTGCCAGCAGTCCTCCCTAAATATACCAGACCACCACAAGGGGCCGAAAATATCCCAAGTGGGTCATTTTTAAAACAAAAATACTTCTTTACCATGCAGGACTTTAGTATCACATTTGGATTACTTTGGGGCTACTCTATTGACTTACCTCCAAATGATGAAAGTGATTCCTCCGAGAACAGAGCCTGCCCAAAGCCAAATTCCCTTTTCCACTCCTAGAACCACTGGAAGCTAATTTTATAGTTTTGGAGTAGCTGTTTTGCCATGGCTCCCAATTTAAGAATAAATTTAATTCTGAAAGGGGGGGCCTAAACTTTATCAGGCAGAAATTTCAAAAATTACCGGGTACCTGGCAACTTCATGTAGAGTATTTTCCTATCAGATATCTATTAGCATCTCTAGTACAATTTGGGAAACATAGTAGGATGGGAAATGTTGGCTTTGTGTGGGAACAGTTACAACATTCTGGTTATCTACAGCACTGAAAAATTTAGTGGTTAAAAAGGCATTTTTGCTCACAGATTCGTAATTTAGGACTCAACATAACTCACTTTACTCCACTGGGTGTCAGCTGGGATGGTTCAAAAACTGGGGACTGGAAGAGCCTGCAAGCTTACTCAGTCACATGTCTGTTAGTTGATACTGGCTGATGGGGAAGATCTTAGCTGAGGTAATGGCTCTAATACTTACACGTGGCCTCCCCATGTAGTCTGGGCTTCCTCAAAACATGGTGGCTGAGTTCCAAGAGTAAGCATCTCAAGAGAAAGAGGCAGGCAAGAGCTGTGTTGTCTTTTCTAACCTAGCCTGGTCCATTATACTCTGTTAGTTAAAAATGAGTCACTAAGGTTGACCCTTATTCAGAGAAAGGGGAATTAGACTCCATCTTTTGTTGGAATGTCAGAGAATTTGTGCATGTGTTTAAAACAGCCACAGAATGAATCAGAAGTTACTCCATAAATCTTCTTCAGTTCAGCCCAGTTCCTTTATTGTTAACTTCCCCAGCCTGCTTACCAAAAAGACCCTCCCCTCTCCTACGGTGACACTTGCCTTATGGAACATGTGAAGTACTCAAGGCTGTGATATAAATAATCATGAATTCTTTCACCTGGTACACCCTCAACTGACCTTTTCCCACCACGTTTCTGCTTGTTTTTTTTTTTTCTTTTGAGGTCATATAAGATTAAGATGTATTCACAGATTAGGCTGATTCAACTTTACAAATACACATTACAGACTAATATCACACCCTGCCGCTGAAAAATAAAGGGTTGGATTGAGTCTGGTAATGAACTAAAAGTTTCTGGAGAAATAATGAAAATACACCTTATATAGTCTGATATTCCTTTTCTCCCTGAGCCAGCTGAATGTGCCAGGACAATGCAGCATTCTTTGCTAATTTTGCAGAATTGAGATTTGTGAGAAAAACACAAATCCTCAACCCAGTTTCCAGGATTAGTAATTCACTATCAGATGAGAGTGGGGAGTCTTTAAAAAGTCACACTGAGCCTCAGATTCTGTAGTTGTCTGTAAGTAGCTGTTTATAATGATCTTTAGATCGAGATAAATCAAAAGAATTTTTAAGTGTTTTAACAGTGTGCCTACCCTGGGTCAGCGTACCTTTCTGAGAAGCTTGTTAGGAGGGCTTCTATGGCTCCACCCCTAGAGATTCTGCTTCTATGGGGCCTAGGAACCTACCTTGTAATACTCCCAGGTGACTCTAGTGCAGGTTGTCCAGGAGCCATGCTTTAGGAAACTGCTTCCAACAAGAGAAGAGCAACCACTGAGCTAGAGTGGGGCAGGCAGGCAGGAGTTCTGCGCTGCTGAATTAATTGCCAGCTCTGAAGAGCCACAATGGCGGGGCCTGTTGCCTAGCAACCCTCACTCTTGAGGCACACTTGCCAGCTTAGAGAGAGCCATCTTTTCCAACAGCTGTAATGCAACCATGAACCTGGTGAGTCAACCGCATAATGGGGTGGACTCTCTTTAACCAATAAAAATGAAGGTGGGGACCCAGATGATTTACCACTAACCGACATCACAGCATCCTCCAAAAGGTTAATTGAAAGACACTGAACACTAAATTAAGCTGAAGCTTTATTTAAAACGTAAAAGAAATGGTTCTTGAAATGCTGATGAATAAAGCGAAAAGGTATAGTGCTCTCTTCCTACTAGTCAGCTGGCCTATCCAAGTACAGGGCAACATACAGTACTTAAGTACTGGGAGAACTTCACAGCAGTTTAGTGTTAGATTATCTGTGCCTAGATTATGTGGAGCTTCTCAGTGTGTGATCTGGGTTCTGGGTTTGCGCCTCTACTGAGCATGAACAAGGGCTCCTGCCCCTTGGCCATAGCCAAATCCCTTGGGCCCAAAGTTTTTCGCATAGCATCCTACAAAAGAAAAGGGAAGAGTCAGTGCAAGTCCATTAAGCTTTGCTGGCATTGCTTAAGACTGGTGTATCAGCAAACATCCATAAATTGAAAAAGCTGTTGGCTACACCAAGAAGAGTTCAACTTATTAAGGTGTAAAATGTGCCATGTAGTAACTATGTTAAAGCTGCAAAGGTAAGTCCGAGTCTTCTGGTTCCCTAGTGTTCAGCTCATGGTCCCAACTGAGTTACAAGTATGCACATTGGGCCAGACAAGTTATATATTTGTCTGTTACCTTCATATACTCATATGCTTTGCTTAAAACATTAAGCTGAAAGAAGACTACTGTTTGTTTTTATTTGTAGGGGAGTTTTAAATGACCAGGAACTTAACTTACTGTATCATCAAAAATGTTCTGTGGTTTTTCTATCATCTGTAAGCATCTCTAGATCTTTTTTTTTTTTTTTTTTCTTTTTGCGGTATGTGGGCCTCTCACTGTTGTGGCCTCTCCCGTTGCGGAGCACAGGCTACGGATGCGCAGGCCCAGCGGCCATGGCTCACGGGCCCAGCCGCTCCGCGGCATATGGGATCCTCCCAGACCGGGGCACGAACCCGTATCCCCTGCATCAGCAGGCGGACTCTTAACCACTGCGCCACCAGGGAGGCCCCTAGATCTTTTATTTTCAAATACCCAGTGGCACTATCCCAGCTTTTCCCCATTTTCAGAGTGCTTTTTGTCCTTTTTTTTTTATCCCCTGCTAGTGACATTTCCTTCACTAACAGCCAGTGTGAGATACCCTTATGGACACCAGTAACTGAAGTTAGTTTTACCTTTACAATAGATTTCACCTTCTTTCTCAGTCAGAGTTGTTGACTCAAGACTCTTCCCACACTTGGCACATCGGAAGCAGTTTTTGTGCCAGGGCTGGAAGAGAGGAATGAGTTAAGTTTAGATGCGCTGGCACACAGTGGCTCAGGAAGATCAACCCAAAACAGGCTCCTGACTTCTGTGGGTCAGCCCCAACCAGAAGGCTGAGACTGGACCCTCTGCATTCTTGGGTGCCTGCAAAAGGGCTGAGTTCAGACTTCATCCACAGGAGACATGGACCGGGAGCTGTGCCACGGGAGGGCCATTTCCCTAAGAGCTGTCTGACACCTCCCGCAAGCCCCGTGTGCTCCTTTGAAGACCGCCTCCTTTACAGCTGAGGACACTGCAGCTCAAAGAGGTGAAGTGGTTAAGCAACGCCTCCAAACCCCATTAGCATCAGGGGCCCTGAGTCACTGCTGTTTTGTTTTTGTTTTTTTCCCTGTCACTACACGGAAGAACCTGCAGAGTCCACATTTGTTAAGTCTGCGCTTGTCAGTTAACACCTTCAGGAGCGCCCCCTATGAAAACAAGGTTCTTTTAAACACAGATGTGATTTGCCAAATAACGGCATCACTTCAAACAATTAATGATTCAGATGGAAATTCGATTAAGAAAAAGTTTACTTCAAGACATTTATTTCTAAGGCAGAGCGCCTGAGTGGGCTGCGGAGGGGCCTGGGGCAGAAAGGTAGTGGAGAGTAGTCATCCGCTGCCGTTAACTCAAGACGGCACTTTACCTTTCCAGCTCCAATGATCTTCTCGGCAGCGTACACAGAATCCCCACATCTGGAACACTTCTCAGCACCTCCGTATTTCTGAGCAAATTTAGAAGTGTTTGGATTTGTCGTAGGCCTGTGAGGTTGAACACTGTGGAAAGGGGAGAAAGGGAATTAGGCAAGATTTTCCAAAGGGCCCTTATAAGCCTTACAAGGCAGACGCAGTGGAACTCTGGGACTTAATTGCTATACTGTCCCTTGACTGGAGGCCTCCACAGGCCAGTACAGGGGAAAGAAGAAGGAAGACATAAATCTCAGGGGCTGGCCCGTTATTATTTTAACCTATTATGGGCTCATTATTGTTACAAAAAGACAGACAAGGCTCCAAACTTAAATGTCTGTCCCTCTGAGTCTAAACTCATCAGAATTCATTGAATCCCCAGTGCTAATCTCTCCACTAAACAATTATGCTGTGTTTTAAGAAAACCTACCATAGCACATATTTTCACCCCACATTCATATCATTATTATTATTATTCATATTACCACTGGAATCACAGCTAGCTTTTTACTTCACAGAAGATAGAAAAAATCAGTGGTAACTTAAGCAGTTAAGTTCTGCACATAGGTCAGCTGACGTAGGCAGTAACTAGGAAAATTAAGTATGTTTCACAGATTACTTAATTCCCTAATATATTAGGGGAAAGTATGGATAAATTACATTTTTCCTGGGAAAATATTTTAGAAAGTTTACCTATTACTCTGTGATCTGTTTATCTTTACTTTTTCTCTGTATAATGTACTGTTTTTGTCAGTATTTACAGGTCACTAGGTAAACCTTGTTTTCCTCTCACTTTCTGTAATTTTTTTCCATTCAGTAGGTAGATGTACCTACCATGTTGGGCTCTGAAAAGATTTAAAGGCTTTCCTAAAGCCTTACAAGTAGGTTGAGCAGATAAGATGTGGCAACAAGAGTTAGCACTCAGCAAAGGGTAGCTAAGTGTCAATTTTTCCTACTAGGAAAACCATTTCATCCTAGTTATATTTTATTAAGTAGGTTACATACATATTTAAAATAAAGTGTTAATTTAGGAATACTGCCTTTTCATAAAATAGTTTATTCAATCTTTACATATATCTTTATTTATATTTATTTTTGGCTGTGTTGGGTCTTCGTTTCTGTGCGTGGGCTTTCTCTAGTTGTGGCGAGCGGGGGCCACTCTTCATTGCGGTGCGCGGGCCTCTCACCGTTGCGGCCTCTCTTGTTGCGGAGCACAGGCTCCAGATGTGCAGGCTCAGTAGTTGTGGCTCACGGGCCTAGTTGCTCCGCGGCATGTGGGATCTTCCCAGACCAGGACTCGAACCCGTGTCCCCTGCCTTGGCAGGCAGATTCTCAACCACTGCACCACCAGGGAAGCCCAAACTTTACATGTATGTTTAATATCTTCATCTCCACTATATCCACTTTTTAGTCATTTAATGGCTTTCTACACTTCCACCTAAGTTGTTTAATATATAGCATTTCTTGAATCATGTTTGATGTGTCCACTGGAAATTTTATTCTAAGCAACAAATACCAATTCCCAGTACTAATTCCCAGGACTGAATTTTCCATTGTCCCTAATATGGGCATATTTTTTAAAAAACCTCCACAACCCGCTGTATATATAGCCAGCCCTCTTTATCCACAAGTTGTGCATCCACAGATTCACCCGACCTCGGATCAAAAATATTCGAGAAAAAAATTCTGAAAAGTTCCAAAGAGCAAAACCTGCATTTGCCACACGCCAGCAACTATTTACATAGCAGTTGCATGCTCAGATTTTGTATCCGTGGGGAGTCCTGGAACCAATCCCCCATGGATACCAAGGGACACCTGTACTTACTTTTAAAAGTGACCTTTAAAAGCTATTCACAATGATATCCAACACTTGCAGTTAGGAGTTTTCCAAGAAAAATTTCCAAATCTGCCAGTCATATTAAGAAGAACTTTATATGGATTATCTCCCACCTCCCTTCCAGCAACCTCAGAAGCCATGGTTAATTGCTACCTCATATGACAGATGAGGAAATAGGGGCTTACATTTAAGTAACTTGCTGAAGGGCTAGAGAATTAGTAAACTGGTGAGCCTGAGCTAACAAATGCAGGTCCGCCTCAGTGAAGATGTTTCTGCGCACTCAGTGGTGCCTTTTCAAGAGATCCCCCCGAAGCTCTTTGGTCCCCATAACTTTCACAGTGGCCATGTGCCATAAGGGCAGTCCAGACTGCAGGTACTCCCAGAGTACAGTCATTGAGAGGGGCTTCTGGCAAAGGACATCCCTACACCTGGTCCTGCAGGATGAGTAACATGTGGCCAGGCTAAAAAGGGGAAGAGGCAAGGACACCCGTCGACACAGGCCAGCACAGAAGGTCGGCTAATGAGTGGAGAACACGGAGAAGCAGGCGTAGACAAAGAGGAGGGGCCGCTGGTCTCTGTGACTTCAACACGATGGCCACAAGTGTTGACTCACGTTTGGGGTCATGGGTGAGTTCTGTTTGGGGGGAATGTGTACAGGTTTATCTTGGGAAAGAAGAATAGATTTTAACACGTTGGAAAGGGAGAGCAGAACAAGAACAATGAACTCTAACAAAGTCAGAGAGGTAAGCTGGGGTCCTGCAAGTGACGGCATGCAGCAATGAATGAGTCAGCCCTCATACAGCTGATGCCCAGCAGGCCACCACAGTTCAGAAAGTGAGTGTGGAAGAAACAGGAGAACAGAGAGGCGGGCCTCGATGCAGGACAGCACACGAGTATGCGGGCCAAAAGGACAGAAGTTCAAATCCTGGCTCTGCCACTGAGCTGTGTGAGCTGAGCCTTAGTGTCCTATCTGTAAGATAGGGACAAAGTAACTCAACTCCGAGTTCCTGTGAAGATTATATAGAATGAACATAAATGTTCAGCAGACGTTATTTCAGGCATACCATAATGCACTGGGCTTAAGATCATAAGCTTTGGAGTTACACTGGGTTAAGTTCCAGGCTCTACAATTAACTAGCAGTGTGACTTCAGGCAAATCACTTAATTCTCACTGTCTCACTTTGTTCTTGATTAAGATAGGAAACCCTACCTTATAGGGTTCTGAGGATTACATGAGTTACCATATATTATTGCATGGTGTCCAGTCTACAATAAGGGCACAATTAATGGCCTTGTCCAAGGAAAGGCCATCTTATTGGAGTATTACACAGTTTTGGCCTCTTCAATATAAAATGGATGTGGAAAATGTGAAGTTCAAATGAGGGAATTAGTCAAGAACAGGAATTAAATTCCACATGAAGAAATTATGTCTCAACGTGAATTACTAAGTGAAGTTTAGCAGATTTAGCGCTTTACTTGCTTTGGTACCGAAACCTTTAAAATCTAGTAACGCTAACCTCTCATAGAATCAAATACAGGAAATAATTTCCATTTTTAAGTAAGAATTGTAAGCTAGAGAAAAGTAATTTCTTGGTGAGGAAACATTCTTACATGGAAGGGCTGACAGAGGAATTTTCATTGACTGCTTAATTGCACATGAGAAATGCATCTCATGATCCCAATACTACATTTCTCCATCATTTGATTTCATGATGTCTGGTCTTTGAAGTGCTGTGAAATGGAAGTAAATTTAAACCACTTGCTTTTGAGAACGTCACAGCTCCTTGATACACCTCATAATGCTATAAACCGGGACTGGAAATCGCTGGAATAATCAATAAGAACTCTGCCAGGTCCAAACCTGTCCATTATTTCCAGCTTAAAGAACAGTCATTAGTTGATACTAGAAAATCTGAGTCATTGTCTTTGATTCTTTCAAGCTAAAACTCTGGAAGCCCCCAGATTCCCGTTCACCAAGCAACATGAATTGCCACCATGCCTTCCTGAAGGTCATGTGGTCTTGACTCACCTCTCGGGCTTGATGCCCAGCCTCTCGCCCCGGTCCATGTTGAGCGTGCCCGCGCCCTGGCCGTACCCGTAGCCTTTCGGCCCATACTTCTTTCCGTAGCAGGATTTGCAGTAGATCTCATCATCGTGAATTGCCACTGTTGTACTATCTAAATTTTTCCTGCAAACCACTGAGGGGGAAAAGTTAGACTTTAAAAATATGCCAAAGATTGCCTTGTTCCTTAGAACAATGGTGGCGCCGACACAGGGCCTAGAAAAGGCACAGGCTCTCTCACATTCCTAGTTTATTCTCTGGTTCCCAAAAGCCACTGGAGAGCACCTGGACGGCTCGCTACCTGTGAGGACGATTTGCGTTCCTCCATGGATATGATGGTCATTTCAGGAATACATTAGAATTTTAACATCCTGAAGCCTCAGACTTTTTAGTAGGATCTTCCCCCCAGACAAGAGGGAGAGAAGTTTCCAAGATGTCTATAATTACATGAACAAAAGGAACAAAACTAGCGCTTCGTGCCCAAGACCCTTGCTCCCACCCTTCAACGCTCAATCCTTTCATCCAAGTATTAAAGAACAAAAGGGTAGGAGCGCCTTGGGCAAGCTGCCTCTGCAGCCCCTCCTCCCCCAAAAGCACCCCCAGGGATAAAAACGGTTTTAAATCCAGAATTCTAGTCTTCATCACTAGTCCGGAAGGGAAAAAGCAGTCTTCTTTCATCTCGCCACCGGCTTCTCCAGCAGTGATAAGTATGTCTGAAAATCGTCAAGTGGTTTAAAGTCTGCATTTGTTTTCCCTTCAGTCCCAGAGGAGAACACATTCTTTCTTGATGGATTTCTTACCACATTTCCACGTATCCCGCTTCATAAAACTGCCAAATGTCATCATGTTTTATCCAGACATTATTTCACTTTCTAAGACTTCAATTAAACTTAAGGAAAAAAAGACTTGTGAGAGAGCTCACTGGAAGCACAATCGGGCAGCAGGAAACCCAAGATTAGTGCCGTAGAAAAGGGGATTCCCCCCACCCCTTATTTAAAAGAGGGAGAAACAAAAAGAGGAAGGACAGAAAGACGGGCAGGGAAAGGCGACTGGCTGGCTGCTCCAGACTAGAGTTAAATGATGACGTTTCTGTTATCTTAGACTGAAGTCTTCTCTGGTAGAACAGAAATGACGTCATCTACTTTGAAACTTGCTGTTGAGGTTCAAGTACTGAAATATATCTGCTTAAAGACAGAGTTAACCTAAAATCGTACACTGCTGAAGAACAAACACCCTTAACAGACAGATTAAGTAGAAAACTGGTTTTAAACACATATTTATTAACCAGAGCAAGTTTAAATGTATGAAATTTTGACTAGAGAACCACCCCTTTCCCCCTAGGCCTCGTCCGTATTCTCTGCAGTAAAATTCTCCTAAGGTCTGCAAACTACTCTGAATTATTTCCTTAAAAGGCTTTAGTCAGCAGAGGCACATATTAGGAAGGAGTAATAAAGATGACCAGTAAAGACCTTGACATTTAATAAACACTGACTTGATTACGGTGTAGATATCCTGGCTTAACCTAGAGGAAACTAAGAACAATTTCTCAAGTATTTACATTTCCTCTTTGTTCACATACTCTCTTGGTTACAAAGCTGCTGAAAAGTATGGATTCCTGTAAAAAAAATTAACTTCTAAGAGAAGAAATGGTTAAACCAAATCTGAGAAATGCTAGCTATTATGGAGGCGTACATAGCAAACATTCATATGTTGTATTTGTATTCTTCGTAACTGCAACTCTCTGTTGTCTGTTTCTGGTCGTCTGCAAAGCAGTTGCTGTATAGAAAGGTCCAGACACCTTAAATGCTGGTGCCTAGAGGAGAAGGACAACTAAAATTTGGGAGGGAAACTCTTTCTGCAGATTATTCCTTAGTGTAATCAGATTTCTTTTTCACATAGGCAGTTTCTAACAGTAATTTTCACTGCACAGTACTCTAGATGTAGCGGAGAGCTGCACAGACGGGTGGGTTCCTCACCAAATCCTTCATTCAAGAAAATTTTGTCATTTGAATCAGAAGCTGATTAATGTTGAGCTTCCTGAAGCAGCTACTCTCCTGTTTTAAGACTGAAGACTTGGTTGTCCTGAGAAGGAATCTGCCTGCTGGGGAGAGGGGGCTTCTCTCCTGTTCCGTTGCTCTCATTATCAGGTACTGACCATCGTTGGAGCAGACACCCACGTGCTAGTTCGTGGTCTACCTCCCGTCTGTACCAGCCACTCCGGTAATTCTCTCTCTATAAACAACAGTAATTCCCCACCTGCTTCTGTGGGATTTTCATATCCTACGTTCCTTTCCCTCAAATTTAGGACATCAATAACAAGAAATAACTCTGAATATTCACTACCAGAGAAGACAGAATTTGAGCTTCTAGACATGGGAATTTCACCTAACAGTGTGGCGAGAAACCAGCCAGTTAGGCTTCCAAGAGAAGGAGCGCCGCCAGAACGAGAAGGCTGGGGCGGACGGGGAGTGAGCCGCTCGTTCAGGAATCGGAGCCAAGCCCTTGGGATGTGCCAGGAGCTGTGCCGGGTGCCAGACTATAAACCACCCCGAGGTCTCGGTGAAGCGGGGTAGACAGACGTGACAACAGATAAAGCACGGGGGGTGCCGAGTGGAGGCGAAGCGCTACGGGGACCCGGAGGCCAAGGGTCTGGGTCGCCCCTGCTGTCCTTGCTGTGAGGCTGAGCGCTTGCGCTGTCCATGGGGACAGACAGGCAGAAACCACTGGGGCCGCTAAAATCATCTTTGTTAACGAAACCACCGTTTCTTCCTGAAATCGGTGAACTGAAGCTTCCGACACACGCGTTCTGTTGGCGCGAGCGCGGGGGAGACTCACTGCACAGGAAGCAGCAGCGGTGGAAGCTCCGGCCGTCGCACTGCACCTCCTCTGCGTGGTACACGGTCCTCCCACAGGCCCCGCACTTGTTGCCACCTCCCCAGACGGGCATCCTGCAGGAAGACAGAGTCGTTAGGACGGGCCCCTACTGTACGAGCCGTCTTACACGCTCCCTGGAGGGCTTTCTACACCCAGGGGACAGCAGACAGCGTTGGTTTCTTTATAACCTGCCCTGCCCACATCTTTAAAAGACCTGCGTGCCTCGAAAGTCACCTCGTCTCACCCCCCAAATCACAGCCCTCACTAGGAGACGGGCTTGCCGTGCACAGGTGTTTTTCTCCTCCAGGACAAAGGACCTGCACTTAGTACAACACTGCAGGTCGACAGGCACAACACAAACTGCCGCCAGCATCCACGGGGGTTGAGAAAGCAGTGTAGCGGGTGGAAAGGCAAAGGGAAAGGCTGCCCACGCCCACCTCCAGTCGTAACGAACTGGTTCAAAGCTCAGCTGAAGAACTTACACTTGGGTGGAGGTTTTTACATGTTTCATTCACTGTTACATCACCAAATTCTTAACCATAGAACATACACGAGCTATAACACGCCTCCAGGGAGGCAAGATTAAGTTGTATATTTTCAGCTCAAGTTATGAGAGAGTATAGCATAAACACTTGTTTCTCTGACTGGCACAACTGCATGGCTGGAGCCTGGCAGTAACCACAACAAACACCCATCCAGATGGCTATCATTTAAGTTTTGTGCTTCACTAATCCCAGTGTCCTGAAGTCCAGCCCACAGTTGGCTTTCCCTCTCTGGTGGGCCTGGCCGTCCACACAGAATAGGCTACCAAGTTGCCTTCCTGACAAGATGAGTTGTTTGTTGACTGTGTCAGAATAACCTCTGAGCAATGTGGCCTGGGGGTAGAACGGGAAGTTTAAATCCTTGGCTATCTTGCTGTGATGTAGGGCAACGTGTTCTAATCTCCTCTGCAATGTACTGGTCTACCTGGACCCAGTTTAAAATGCCTAGTTCTGAATGGCCAGTGTGCTCAAGTGCCTTTGCCAGTACAGAAAGTTGTCCTGCAGAGACAGCGTGTTATATCAGACCTGCCCTGAGTGGTATCTGAAAACACAGTAGAAGAATTCCTTTCATCCCCACCATCATTTCCAGACTTCCCTTTGCTGAGTGCCATTTGCAGCCCTTGTCTGTTGCGTCTCCTTGGATGAGGTGCTGCCCTCTAGTAAACAGCTAGCTAAGAAGGCTGAGACGTCCTTACTAACTCAAGTCTGGCTAGAAAAAAAAAGGGGGGGGGGGACAAGGACAGCTGCTAAGCAAAAGGCTGAAGAATCTTCAGTCCTTGAGATAAAAAGGAGGGCGGAGAAAATTCCTATCCCACTGCCCATCCTACAATCCAGAACACAATGACTCCCTAAACACAGAGATGAGGCGTTTACACGAGAAAGATTTACAGAATTAACCACTGTGTTGGTCACCCTTCTGGGGCACAGCCTTCTCTGGCCCCTCGTCTGGGAATACTTCCCCCAGATTTTCTCGAGGGCGGCAACCATCTCTTTCTTGGCACACGTGGTTTAGAGAAGTACTTCTTAAAATGTGGTCTCCTGGTGACAGTCCACTGTGCTGGCTACCAATTCGAGACAACATTCAGATAAGCGTTTAGAAAGTTTTCTACAATTTTATGCCACAATAATCAAGAGCATGATCAGTGGACTCATCTTGTTGGCCAGAGGACAGTCAGATAATCAGTGTGTATTTGAAAATTAAAATAAAAAGAATGGTCCTTTACCACAGATAGTTTGAGAAGCACTAGTTTAGAGGGTGTGACTCTACCCTCAATTCCAGGGCTGGACGTGCGATGCATCACTGCAGTCAGATGAGTGCATTCCCCCTCCTGCCCTGGCGACTGGTTTAGGAATGGGCACAGGACCCCAAGCCAGTTCAATGGAAGTTAAACCCGGCCTTGGCTTTAGAACTGCGCCAGTGCAGGAGTGGAGTTGTTAGAAGCTGTCTGGAAGAAAAGAACCTAAGAAGGAAGCCAGCACAGAGGAAAACAGAGAGACTAGTTTAGATAGTCTTTAGCTGAGCCTTGTTGTATCCTGTGCTCTTCAATTATGAGCCAATAAATTCCCCTTTTTAAGCCTTTGGGAGATCGAGCCCCTGGTCCTAGAAACAAACGGGAACAACACACACAGACACACAAAAAGACCTGACTGACAGGACTAGTTATCCCTGCATTGTTGGCCTCAACTTGCAAAAAGCCTCTTTCCCTTGTTCAGACAGGAACAGAGTCATTGCTAGGGTCCACAAATGTTACCAGGCTCCTGTGAAGGCATCCATATAGGATCGATATCCAGCAACAATGGAATATATTTGCAAGCTTTTCTTTGGTAGTTGCATAAATCTTTTATTCCTGTCCCCGGAGACTGGTGCTCCATTGTTTAAATCCACAGTGAAACCTGAGCCCGGCTATAGAACCTGACACAAAACTTGGCTCCAGCGCCTGCACTGGCTTGAGTTTGGAGGGCAGTTAATGATATTGACTTTGCCCCATGGCTCCAAAGCTACCCGTGTTCTGGAATGCTCACAGATACAACAGACATCAGCCCGAAGTATCCCATGATTTCTGAGGAGACCAAACACCAAACCCAGACTTGCAGGTAATGACGTCCCAGTGACTTAAAATCAGATCCCAACCATCAACAGCCCAGCTGGCTTTTAAAATACTTTTATCATCAAGGCATTTCTCATCATGTTAGAAAGGGTCATCGTACCACCAACCCGTATCATAATTACTTTGGAGCAATCACCAATAAGGAGCCAGACTTTGTATCAAGACAAACACTATCCTCGGTTGTCTCTAAGTAACAGTTAAAAATACATAAAAACGAACTCATCACTCTGTGTTACTCTCTCTCTACGATAGAGCAACTTGGACTTTTAAAAAAGGAAGAACATCTTCCCTCTCCTTGTGTAATTCAGGCTTGAGTTCACCCCCTTGTAAGTCAAGTCTGATTCCTACGGTACTTGCCACGCCAGCCAAGTGTGAATATGTCATCTTTTCGGGAAACACCCATCCAATACCTTTTCAGCTTTACCATTTTAAGAGCTGCCTTCCTTTGAGGGTGGGGACCACTGCTCTATCTTCTCCCACACCATCAACCAGAGTGCTTGGCATATGTCAAAATATTTCATTTCTATTGTTTTAAGGAATCCTTCCGTTTTCAACTTGTTTTTACTCTTCCCAGTTTGATCTTATGCTTATAAAGACAAAGGTAGCACTGCCCTACTGCTGTGTCACATTCTTGGATTCTCAGTAAGATTTCCAAGTCATTAACTTTTTAAAAGTTCCACTCAGTTTAAAGGCTTTCCTAAAGATTTCTGAATAACCCTCTCTGGGGGCCAGGCTAATGGTGTAATAGAGCATCCTCAGAAAGCTTCAGATGGATTTACGTTTTATTTTTTAAGCAGGATAGTGCATAGTTGGGTGTTCCTTATGTTATCCTCTATTTTGTATGTCTGAAATATTTCGTAATGGAAGGAAAGAAGGAGGGAAGGAAGGAAGGAAAGGAGTGATGGAGGAAGACATTGATCTAGACAGACCTGGGTTAACTTCACTATTATAATGGTTGTGCAATGTCGGGCTTAATTTTCTTATCTGCAAAAAAGGGGGGAAAGGTAGCTCTCTCTACCTCACAGAGATATTGTGAAGATAAAACACAGTAAATAAATGCCTTGGCAGACATCCAATAACTGGTGGCTCAAGGATGGGAGGGGCATCTCATGCGGTCCATCCTGCTATCAGTACTCCTATAGGAAACCCACTGACTAGCACCTATAGAACACAGCTCAGAGCAACAAACAGTAAAGGAAAAAGTTACCCAATTAGTCACTCATAAACCTTTCTCCAGAACATTACAATGCACGGCAAGTATAACAACAGTTGCACTTGCGGGGACTAAGAAATGAAGTTCAAATTTACACTTTTAGGGTGAACCCCTATGTGTGTTTGCTGAATTTGGCAGAGGGAAATGGGACCATCTTCCATTTCTGTCACTCCTGGCATTGCTATGCATATATTAAAAAAAAAAAAAACATACCCACAAAAACCCAAAGCTTCATTTTTCCTACAAGCCCTTGGCTGTACTACTCCACAACAGCTGACATTAATCACACCAAACTGGATTTGCACTGAGCAATCTGGGCTGCATGCCTTTCCCTGATCCTATGCATTAATTTACAAAATGGTAAGAGGAGAAATAAAACCCCACGTTACACACACCTCGCAAATGAGGCCGAACATGGGCCAATTCAGGTTTTTGTCTTGTTCTTTGGTTCTCATTGCCTGAAAGAGCTCCAGCACTAGGATTTATCCACTGTGTTGGATTAAAAAGCTTGGTTTACATCAAACACCTATGTGCAGTTTCTCTTTGCTGCTTCTCCCCAGTCTAAGACACCACCCAGAATCAGTAAGACTTAGCCCAAGAAGAAAATTACTATAGTCTAAATCTGAGTCACCTTGCGGTCAAGTTAGCTCATTCTCTAGATAACCAATGACCACAGGGACCATTCTCCCCACCTGTGCTGCACTGACTGCCTTATTTTAGAATCTGAATGACTCAAACTCTTGAATTTCGAGCCTATGTGCCACCACTTGTAATTTAAATTAACTGGTCTGATGCCGAGTGAATCCGTCTATAAACCCAGATTCTAAATGCTTCCAGAAGATTTGACATCTTATGACTACATACAGAATCTCTGTTATTATGCTATAACTTCCCAAAAGGAGAATCTACTATAAACCAGTTTCATCTTGAGCCCTAGAGGGGGTCACTTGTTAAAGAATATGTAACTGTCCCCAATTACAATGATCTTTAAAGAGGCCAGAGTTTGAGAGCTGTAATTAATTGAAAATTAAGCTGCACTCAATGCCCATTCTAGAAAGGTTTTCTTCTGCAACCCAAACTACCTGCTTAGTCTACTTCCCTTATCTGAGTGAACACCACTGAGCCAGGGGTAGGACTCTCTGTGTCTTAGTGATGGGCTCCAAGTTCCATTTGGCTTCTTCTACCAAAGCTAAATCCTCAAGCTGGTCTTCAAGAGAGCTCGGCCTCAGGATGAACTAAGAAGATGGATTTTGGAGTCCACACAGTCGCATTTCCCTCATATGCAAAATAAGGGTAGCAGAGCCTTTCTTTCAGAGTTGTTAAGAAACTGAGATGAGAAAATGCTTACAGTTGGCATTCAGTTACTGGCCGCCTTTATCATCAGTGTTTAGCAATGTTCAGTCTTTGTTATCAACACTCATCTTCTCCGACCCATCTCATAGTCCATCCATTCCTTCATTGTGTCCCTAATCCCTCTACATCAGGAAAACTGACTTACCTCCCTCCCTCATCCAGCTAACTCCCGACTTCATTTCTTTTTTGTTCTTTTTTTTTTTTTTTTTTTGCGGTACGCAGGCCTCTCACTATTGTGGCCTCTCCCGTTGCGGAGCGCAGGCTCCGGACGCACAGGCTCAGTGGCCATGGCTCACGGGCCCAGCCGCTCCGCGGCATGTGGGATCCTCCCGGACCGGGGCATGAACCCGCGTCCCCTGCATCGGCAGGCGGACTCTGAACCACTGCGCCACCAGGGAAGCCCCCAACTTCATTTCTGAATCTCAAGTAATTCTTCCAGGGCAGGGGCAGCTAATAAACCCTGTAATGCTGTACAGTTTATGAAGCTCTCCTACAAATCTATTAATTCAACATCTTATAAGCCATATCCTGGGTTGGGAGCTGAGGATAAAAGGGTAAAGGAAGGGTGCCTGTTTCTTAGGGAGTTCTACTTTGGTGGTAGAAGTATGTAAACAAATAACAGCAAAGTAACCCAAAGCCCAGAAGCGTGTAGAAGGGGCTTTGGGAAGTCTCTATGGTCTGTTGATGGAGGGACGCCAAAACAGTTTCATCTTATTGATTGATTGATACTGGGTTCCTGGAACTATGTTGGAAGAGATTCTGGAGACCAGTGAAGGTTCCACATTAAAGGTCACTGTGGTTAATAATGTCTGCCATAGAAACTGCAGTGCACGGGCCTCCTCTGAGACATTCCAGGGATAAGAGAAAGAGTGTGGAACTCAGAACGCGACAGATGTAAGCTTGAAAGTCAGTTACCAGCTCTGTGATCTTGGCCAAGTTCCTTAACATCTGAGCCTCCAAATCTTCAGCTATAACTCGGAAATGGATGAGCGCTCTGCCATAGGATGGTTGTTTAATGAGATAACATTCGTAAAGCACCTGGCAGAAGCCTGTGCTCCACAAATATTGGCTTCCTTTTCCTTCAGGAGCACTAGCGGGCCTGATTATGGTTACCAAACGTTCAGCGGTTAAGTGACTTGCTCAGGTCACTGACCTCCAAAGATGCAAATCTAGGCTCAACCACTCATGTCTGACTCCAGAACCACAAGCTGTCCCCCAAACTCCCATATCTGATTTAAGGGTCGAGAACATTCAAACCACCTGAGCGTGATCAATCCTTGAGCTATCAACTTACATGCAGGAACACCTTCCTCTCTGGCCAGTCTTCATCCATCCACCTAGCAGTTAGCAAGTGTCCTCTATGTGCTAATCTCATACCCAAACTGCTACTTTCCACCAAAAAGCACTCTCTACCACTCCTCTCCGCCAACCAAAGTCCATCCTCCCACTGAGGGAAGCCTCCCTTCTGTCTAATAAGCTGTGCTTTGTGTACCTCACCCTCACCATTCATTACTAATTCTATATCCTGTTGCCACTCAGGTCTTCAACTCGGAGGAGAGCCTGACACAGATTTGGAGACCAGCTGTCAAATCACACATTAGAACACAACTGCGCTCTCAGCTCGGGCACTCTGACCTCCACCTGCCAGCCCCAGATAGCCACAATCTGTGCAAACTACGAGCTATTCAATTATTCAAACAATTTAATGTTTGTGTGATTTTTACATGGAGTCAGACTGAGATTTATATGCCAAGACTACTGTTTATTTGCCAAAAGATCTTAGGCTGGTTATCTGATCTGCTCGTTTTCTCATTTTAAAAACGGAGATACTGCTTATTTATATCATAAGGCAGTTTTGAGATTGAACAATACATGTAAAGCACTGCGAATAATGCCTGCCACATGATAAATAACAGTAATTAGAAATACGTAAAGCTTACTACACCTAGGTTAAGTAGTCTACTTAAATATTAATTTAATCCTCATAACAACTGAGGTAGGCATTTTCATTATCCTCACTGCATGGGTGGGAAAGCTGAGGTATAGATTATTAAGTGACTCATAACTGTAAAACCAAAACACAATTACCAATTCAACTTAAAAATACCAGTGAAATTCAAATAGACTATACTGAGTTTATCTGACTGATGTTTCACTAAAATTAAAACACTGCTAGCAACACAAATATAGTAGTGACTGATATGGCTCCAGCTCAAGTTCTTTTAAATTGGGTATTTTCTGTCCTGCTGTGGGAGGTATGCAGATTTGATTCGGTCTTGGCTTTCCTCTTCTGGAGGAGAAGCCACCATGAAACCTAACTGGGAAGTCATATGGCCCTAATGTGTTAAATGGTATGTGTCCTCTTATTAGTCAAGGACAATTAGTACTGTTGGTACAAACGAAAAAGCAAGGAACCTGATATCCTTTGCAAATGATTCACAATATACTTCTTTTGCTTCTTCCTCTAAGACTTACACTAAAATGTACAATTTTTATCATCAGAATTTGTGCCCGGCTCCTCCACAATCCAGTTTGAGAAAACTCCCCTAAGTCAGTCAGGGTTCATAACCTGGGGTCCACAGATTCCTTGAAATTCTGGGGATCACTGAACTTGGTACTGTGTACTTTATTTTATGCACCTAAAAACAGTTTGAGAAGGGGTCCAGAGGCTTCACCAGACTGCCAAAAAGTTCCATGACACAAAAAAGTTAGGTATTACCATCCTAGGTAATCAAGACCCCAAGTGTAGGGAACCCCACCCAATAGAATACAAGGGATGCCATGCAAATACCAGCCCAGGAAATGATACAGTTGAGGAAACCTGTGAATATCTGCAAAGGGAAGAAAGCTGGCCTCCAGGCAAGGCCTAGGCGATACTGTTCAGAGTCAGCAATCTTCTAGAAGAGGCTTTCACTGATAGCCGTTTCCCCCTATATTCAACAAAGTGCAGAACGGAGTCTAATTACAAGGAACCTCTCCCAAACTGGGCTGGGTTTTATACAAGGAACAGCATGCCTTCCGAGAACCCCTGCAAGGTATGTGCTATTACACCCATTTTACAAGATGAAGTAACTGAGACCAGGGAGTAAAATAACTTGCCTAAGGTCATCAAACCAGTGGCTGCTGAAGCTGGGATGTGAATTTGGGCCCAACTGGTCAGTCCTGTCCTTCTCACCATGCTATGCCTCCTCTCCCGCTGTGGGCTGATTTACCTGATTTTTGACAGAGAAGAGAAATTAGAGGCCCAGATGTCCACATTTCGTGGCGGCGTCAAGGCTGGACCCAGGCTTCTAAAGCTCGTTTATTGCTGCCCCCTCTAATCTATGCCAACAATTCTTGCTATTTTATTATAAAATACAGTTTCCTCAAAATCCAAATGAGTTGGCAATTTCATCAGGACAGACCTGCAATGAGTGCTGCTTTCAGCCCAGTATTTGGCGTATACCAGTATCAATCAATATTTGTGAATACATTTGGAGGAATCCATTAAAAAACTCATGATAGAGACTGTAGATCAAATCTGCTAATATTTCTATTGCTTGAGTCCAATTAAATCTTTGTTCCCTACAATTGCAATCTTACTCATTCATTCATTCAATTAACCAGCATTGGCTCTGGTCCAACGGTGTGTTTAAGACACCCAAGCCAGGCACTATGAATTTCAAAGACTCATGGGATACAGACCCCCGTGTCTACCTAACTTCACTCTGAAAGAGCAAAGGAAACGAATCCAGGGTAAAAAGAACCTTGAGAAGTATTGGTAAAGTATAAGTGGCAGTCAACTTCAGAGGGCAATGACCAAGGAGACGGTGTGGAGGGAGACCGCAAAGGACTTCACAAAATGTGTTCTCGTTTGGTATGCAGTTGTTAACGTACGTGCAACTCACCCTTTAGGAATCCATTGCCCATCTCTTTCCTGAAAATTGGAGTCAAATTATAGCCAACTTTGTGGCTGTCCTATTTGAATTCTTGGCATTTTTTATAAGTAGAGTTTTAAAACAGGTTAACTAGAAAAGTTAAGAACGAAAGAGACCATTTTTACTGCCGAGTTAAAAAAAAACTACCCAAAATAAAAAGTATTTATAAAATGAACAGGAAAAGGAAAAAGTCTGGTCTGCAGACTGCGAATAAAACAGGTTGAACATTTGGGGTAACCATTTAAACAAATATCGTTCTACAAACGTCCTGGCTGCGGGGGTGGGGGCGGGCAGGGCAGACGTGGGTGTCTCCCGACTCAGAAAACCCACCCTGCCCCCCCCCGGGGGACTGCCTACGTGGAGCTTTGGAACGGAGGACGTGATTTACAGGACCTGTTGCAGAATTTACAACCAAGCATTCTTGCTTTCCCGGTTTGTACCTGAATGGTAGAAAGTTCCGGAAAAAGCTGGGAGTGATCAATATGACGTTTCACTGCTGTGCCTTCGACATTTAAGGTTCAGCGCTCGGTGGGCAGAGACCACCAAACAATGGGGATACCAGGAGCTCTGTACCGCAGCAGGGGAAGGATTCCGGGCTCGACAGGCTGGGGGAGCCCCCTCCGCACCCCCAGGGCTCCGAACAAGCCTCTGGGAAGGTCGCCCTTGGCGTGCAGCACACTCGGGGCACAGGAGACCCCGAGACTCGGATCCCGCCCTCCCCTTTGCGAAGAGAGAACGCGCCACTGGAGGAGGGGGCCCTAGGCTACTAAAAGGCGGATTAGCAGCCCCGCGAAACTCTCGATCCCACCTCTCTCTCCCAGAGAAACCGGTATGGAGGTCGCGCACGATTATTTCTCTGCGCAGCGGACCCGGGATCCGAGAGCAGGGCTGAGGCGGCCACGGGGAACGGGGCAGGTGTGTGGAGATCGGGGCGCAGGGGTGAGGAGGATGGCTAGGGGGACCAAATGGGGACCGCGATGGGGACATCGGAGGAGATGAGAGGGGGCGCCGGCAGGGCGGCCTCCGCATCCCAGGAGGCTGAGAGAACCCCCCCCCCCACCGGGGTCGGCGGAGACGTCCGCGCCTCCCTACTCACTCGAGTCGCAAGCAGGATCACGCACCGCGGGCGGAACTAGCGAGAAGCAGTCGGAGAGAGCGCGGCGGGAGTCCGGGAGCCAGGACGCAGGGAGCCGCCGGTACCTTTTCAAGCCCCCCTGTGGGCGTGGCCTGTGGGTGCCCCGCCCCTACTCCTCCGCGCCCCGCCCCGCCTCGCGGCGCCGCGCCGCGCAGCGCCTGGCCGATTCCCGGACCGGCGCGGAGGGCGGGAGCGGCGAGCTGCTCGCGGCCGGGCTCCGGGGTAAAGACAGAGAGACAAAGGCAGAATCCCGCCTCTTCCTGCTGCTTCCCGCGCGGCCAGCATCTTCCCACGTACCGGGACTGCTTCCACCGACTTTACTCCTCTCGCTCGCAACGGGAGCCCGCAGTGTCTAGAAGTGGTTAACCGGAGCCGGGAAAGGAGGCTTCCTCACCCTGCAGAGAGACCGGACGGCGGGACTGTCCCGTCGGGAAACAGCCCTCGCCGCCCTGCGACGTCCCCTTCCGACCGCGGTTGCCAATTCTCCTTTAGGAGGGAACAGTCCAAGGTCGAGGAGTTTCCAGCAGTTAGAAAACCGGCCAGATCGGACGTTTCCACCACCCCGTCCCTTGCCTTACCCTTATAAGTAAACTCAACGTGATTAACTTCCCCAGTGGACAAGTATCCGCTTGCCCGATTTCCAGCTTCTGGGAATCCGCAACCTTCCTGTTCTTAAAGAGCAAAATTTCTCATCTAGATTAAATAAATGACGTTACCAAAAAAGCCTCATTACTCAAGTGTGTTGCCTTTCCCACCATCGGGGGACACGGCTGCACACGCTGCCGAAGGGGTGCAGGGGGTGCGGAGAAACCCACCCGGAAACCCGGGCTCCAAAGGGCCTTGGGGTTACATTTGTCGGTATCCGAAAAGCCCAGGGACAGCAGTGACAACCGAGGGGACCTAATACCTGAACTACAGGCTGATTTATTGTTTTAGATGAAAAGAAGAACAAACAATGCCATCTTTATCTCGTAGACATTCTAGGCCGACTGATGACCTCTGTGCCAGAAGTGAGGATCCCTGAGAGTTGACGTTTGGGAAATTGGAGTACTCAGGAAAGACAGTGACCAAGGCGTTCCCTCAGGCCACAAATGCAATAGCCTCCTCTAGTGCAGAGCTGCTCAAAGTCCACACTGGAGACATTTGGGGCTGGGTAATTCTTACCTATGGGGGCCGTCCTGGGTGTTGTAGGATGCCTACAGCCACTAGATGCCAATAGCACCCCTCCCTCCACACTGGAACAGTCAAAAAGTCTCCAGACAGAGCCAAATGCCCTCTTGGGAAGGGCAGAAGGCATTGGTTGAGAACCGCTGCCCTGGTATATATCTGCATGATAAAGTGCAGAAGTGGCTTATAATATTATTATTGTTTTATCTTATATGCTGAGGCCAATCCAGGATAAACCCATTATAAGAGCAGCCTTATTCTCTGTCTACCCAGTACTGTACAAAAACACATAGTGGTGATTGACATCTCCTGATATTGTGGCGGGAGTCTGGAAGTATTCCTGCCTGCTGCGAGCTTTGCTAAATATGGGCAATCCATGTTTTCATGACATCAGCTAATGTAAGAGCCAACATGAAAATTCTGTCCTTCTGATTCGACATTTCCTTTATCTCTGCTGCTTACAGTACTTACTTTTTCTTGCCTTGGTTTATATCGTGTTTCTACTGAATGAAACTTTCGGTGATTTTTGATGCCGCACTGGTTTTCAGCACACAGTTTCTCTCCCACCCTTGGGTTCTTTTTGATGCTTCCATGACCTGACCTGTTTGCTTTCTGACATGCTCATGTTGTCCCTAAATTCCACAGCCACCTCCTAGCATTTGACGTTGGGCTTGCTCCTGACCTGAAAGTATTTCTGCTATCTGTCCCTCTATGTCTTTGTCTGAGTGTATTTTACAGTGAGTCTGGGGATAACGTGCAACATTTGATTTTGAATAAATCTATATTTGTATTTAGTTACCCACAGTTAAAAAATATTTTATTTCTCTTTAAACATTTCTTTAAACTGTTGACTCTTTTCATTATAAATGTTAGGAAATCCCTTCAGTTTATTTAGACAGAGTGGTGCAAAAGAACGAGTGTGAGCTTTGGAAACAAACAGATGTGGTTTCAGCAGAGAGCTCTGACGCCTACTAGCTCTGTGAGCTTGACCTAACGCTTGACTTCTTTGTATCTGTTTCTTTATCTGTAAAACGATGACAGTACACACCTTGTAGCATTGTTGGGAGGATTAACTCAGACGATGTATGTAAAATGCCAAGTATAGCACGTGGCACCTGGTAAATACTCCATAAATAATGATTGTTCTGTTAAGCAAGGGTATCTTGATGTCCTCTTCTGACTTGAGAAAGAATAGAAACTGGACTTTGCTGAGCATTCATCTTATGCTGACTCCTGAAGGGTTTGGTAGTAACAAAGTATTATGGGTTTTCCAAAACAGTTAAAAGCCTGCCAGTAGAAAGTAAATTGTGTGCCTGGGGAGGAGCTAGTGGGAGAAATGTGCGTTCCTGGAGAAGAATAAGCCTTTCTTAGTTCCATATGGTCCTAGTCTGTTTGACTCCTTCAACCTTATTATAAGAGGCAAAATTGAAGGTTAAATGTGTCCAGCAGGATGTTTCTTTTTCCCAAGAAATGCACATTATACTTGTAACAGCTCCTTCAGTCTCTGGAACCCATTAACCAATTTTGAATCAAAGTCCTTTGTCAACGTTGCCGTCCTAAGGCAAGCTGAACCAAGGTTGCCTTTCTTTGTGACCTTGTGCTCCAAGGTCAGATTTTTCAAATATTTTTATTCTTTTTATTTCACGCTACTTTTTCTTAACAAAACTCTGAACCAGATGAGTGTGAATATAAACACAGGGCTTCTTTACTTTATTTTAGGGCAAGGGTTCCTTCCCAGAAGCCAGCTAGGTGGAGAGGAATCTTTTAGTATACGTTAAATAAAGGAAAAAATTAATTCTCTCATTTTGCTTATGTACATGCTTAATAATAAAGAAGCAGCTGTTCCCAGCTTATTTCTTAGCAAAGATTTAGCAGCAGTGGTGGGAATTAAAAATTACTCATACTCAACCCTAACACTCTGTGACGCATTTTCTGGCAGAGAATATGAGTTATATATGCTTAAGGTCTGAAAGGTAGATTAAAGTATCATTTTTTATACTTGCCATAGTTGCTTTTTTTTAACTTGCTTCAAACTCCCACTTTCTTATAACCTGCATTATTTCTTAACCTTTTCTTTAATGAGTACTATTTCTCTTCAGTGCTTTATCTTCTCTTACAGTGTTGTTTAGGTTTTCTTTTCTACCGGAGCTTTCTTGCTTTTCTGGCTCTGCTTATGCTTTCTTATTACAGCGGAGTTTTTCTAGCTCTACTAGGATGAAAACTACCATTAACTTTAACCTCCGAATCAGTCTGTTTCATCCATCTTAACCCCTTAAATGCCCTATTCCACTTTTCTCTCTTCTTTGCAGTTGATGACATCCCCTTCTCTTTCATTCGAATTCCCAGCCACCAGCCAACATTGCCCTCAGCCTTCCTCCTCTTTGCCTCGAATGGCCCATATTTTCTCCCATGTTTACACTTGCTGTCCCTGACCTCAGGGGAACAGGTGGTTCTCCAACCCTTACCAAGAATATTCACTCTGCTTGTGCTTTTGATTCATTTTGGCATTCTTTGTTATATTCCTTTGCTCTTCAATTTCTCTGTCTCTACTGCTTCCTTTCCTTTCAGATTACAAAAATGCTATCTACCCCATATTTTAAAAAGCTGAGAAAAATTCCCTGAATTTTGTAGTAGGTTCTTGAGAGGCCCAGGTTTTGGGGGGGTCCATATGCCTTTAGTGAAATGCCTCTACAGCCCTGATTTGGGGTGGAGCCCTGGAGCCAATCTAGGCCTTCCAATCCCTGGTTGGATGGGGGAGTCATGTGACCTAATCCCACCCAATCAGAGGGAGTCTCTGAACTCTGCTGGGATGTTGAGCCGGAGCCGTGTTCTCCTGTCTGGAAGGTGCTGTGTGTGTACATGAGGCCTAGAGTTGCTACAGTCTTTTTTTTTTTTTTTTTCGGTACGCGGGCCTCTCACTGCTGTGGCCTCTCCCGTTGCAGAGCACAGGCTCCGGACGCGCAGGCTCAGCGGCCATGGCTCACGGGCCCAGCCGCTCCGCGGCATGTGGGATCTTCCCGGACCGGGGCACGAACCCGTGTCCCCTGCATCGGCAGGCGGACTCTCAACCACTGCGCCACCAGGGAAGCCCTACAGTCATTTTTTGATGGTAGGAAGCCAGCTTGAGAATGATGCATCCCAGAAGGGACAGAGAAATGGAGCCAGAGCTCTGAACAAAGGACTCACAAAGTTTGTCTACCTGCAGGATCTTTTCATTTGGGGAGCAAATGAATTCCCACTGATGTTTATTCCCTTTTGAAATGGGTTTTCTGTTCCTTGCCACTAGGACTCCCAACTGATTGTAACGGTTTAAAACTGTGTCCACAAATTCTTTGATACTCCTCCCTTCATCGTGCGGCATTTAATTCCCCTCTCCTTGAGTGTGTGACTGGTTGCCAGAAAATAGAATAAAGTGTATGATTCTAAGACTAAATCATAAAAGGCCTTGTGATTTCCTCCTTATTTTCCCCCGACTCCCTTCTCTCTCTCCCTCTCCAGCTTTGTCTCTCTGTCTCTCAGATGGATCACTTGCTCTGGGGAAGCCAGCAGCCATGTCAGGAGGACACTCAAGCAGCCTATGAAGGGCCCACATGGTGAGGAACAGAGACCTCCAGCCAACAGCCCCCAGGTGAGTTGAAGCCTTTTGCCAACAAAAACATGAGTGAGCTTGGAAGGAGATTCCACGGTCCTGTCAAGCTTGAAATGACTCCAGCCCTTGCTACAAGTTTGACGGCACCCTCATGAGAGACCCGAGCCTCTCACTGTGGTCATCAGAGAGTCCCTGATTGCCAAAGCAGTCACCATCTTTCAGTGCTTACCCTACTTGACCTCTTGGTTATGAGGCAATGTCAGATAAATATATGATTGTGTGTATACTCACAAAATGGAATTTCCTAAGAAAGGTCACAATTCTGAAGTTTTGCACAAATGTTAACTTCTGTCTTAAGATACTGTTTTGGTGAGAGATGGGAATAAATTCTCAAAGCCACAACCACTAGGAAACTTATTTCTTTCCCCAAAAAAACTGTAATATGAGGAACAGAGCAAACTAGAGGATGCATTAAATAATTTTATATTATCTCGTGTGATAAGAAACACCAGATACTTCCAGGAAAATAAAAAAATATATATTCTAACTTTATATACTTTTTTCCTGCTACAGATTGTATAAAAGTAAATGTATATTTATCCACTAAATCTCAAGAAAAAAATTTTAGAATCTGCAATAGTGCTTATCAAATTATTCTGGTTTTTTCCCTTCTGTTCAGAAAAAGACTAAGTAGAAAATTAGTCCAGTTTGGGATTTAAGAATTATCATTTGGGTGTATATTTCATTTCAAATGTAGTTAAACAATATTTCCATATGTGTTTTGATCATCAAACAAAGCTTCAGAGAAAACCTCATAAAAATTTCCAGTTAAAACGTCATATATATGTATATATGTAATGCTTCTCTGGGAAATGATGTAAGGAAAGTTAACAGGATTTTGGAAACAATGCACAATGCTATAATTGACAGGCACTTAATTACTTACAGCCTATGCCTGCCAGGATTTTTTTGTAATCCTCACATATGGAATTAAATGTCATTTGTAAAATGAATCTCTTCTTGTAAAAGAAAATAAAAACTGTCATGTTCCTGCAGCTCTCACCTCATAAGAAAAGTGTTGAGCTATGGAAGAAAGGCTAAAACCTAAAAAAACCAGCTCCTATAAATTCTGTAGTTATGTGTTTATAAGGAAAGCTGACTTAGATTTTACTTTAAACATTATTGACTTACACTGTTCCAAAAAGATTGTGGGAATACCTAATTCCCATTCCTAGTTCTTAAATAATGTCCTATGTTCAAAGACCCAAGCTTTTGATTTATCTGTCCCTGTGTTCACTTCAGCAGAGACTTGGAGGGCTGCAGCAGAAGCAAACTCCACTGACCTGTTAATGGCTGCGTCTGAGCTCAAATATATATGTTTATGTGGACTTACCCAGCCATCTGAGTCCTCTGTGAAACAGCAGTGGGCTCCCCTGCAGTGATCTTACTCTTCTGTCCAAATTCAGCTGTAAAATCGCAAGTGGGGAGGAGCCAACATATACACCGTTGGCTGGTCTTCAAGCCAACAGCATATCTTGCAACTCAGTCACAGAAACTATTTATTGAACGTCCCTTGTACATCAAACATTATAGGAATATTTCTTCTGGTCCCAAGAGCAGGCTTGTAAGGGCATTATCTTTCTTTCCATTTTCCAGTTCAGTAAAGTGAGAGACTTGTAGAAACTGAATAACTTTTCCCACAGCCATGCAGCTAGTAAGTGGCAGAGCTGGGACTCAAATCCAGTCTGGATCCAAAGCTCACACTCTTTCATTCCCAAATGGGGCCTTTCAACAATGATTCTTTTCTGTCACCTAAGAAGAGTTTTTTTTTTTTAAAGTATCTCTGTTTGACAGCACTAAAGACCACTAGGTCCTTGGGAACAAGTCTTCATTCAAACAAACCAAGCAGAAACCTCTGTAGTCTGAGGAGACGCTCCACACCATAGCCGACTGGAGTGAAGGCTACAGTGTTTAGAGGTGGCACCGTGACTAAGCCAGCTGGTCTTCATCCAGCGGAGCAGGTCTGGGGATGGGCCTGTGCTGGGGGGTGGGCGTGGGGTAGAAATGGAGGTGGAATGTGAAGAGGAAGCAGCACATTAAAAAGGCATCACGCTCTGACTATCGTCTTTGGGCTAAAGCCTGCCAGGTGATGGATGAATGTGTTAGCAACACAGAACACCGAAGTTTAACTTGGAGCACAGCCGTTTCTGTCCCATCTCCTCACTGGGACACAAGCACGGAATAAATGCCTTATACAGAGTGGGAATAAGGAGATATGCATGTGATGTTACCTCCACCACTATCCATCTGAGGAAACGTGAGTTATTTAACTTCTTTGGGCATAGTTTTCCTACCTCTAGCTAACTGCTAAGTTCCCACTGAGCTCTAAAATTCTATGATTCTACTAGTAGCAATTATATGATATTTTTTGACACGGAAAGGTGTTCACATGTATTTATTAGGGTTCTTAGTTGCAGACAACAGAATTTCTGAGAGGAGCAGGGAGGCAAATGACGCTACAGAGCCAGGATCAATGGCTGACGCCAGTATGGCCCAGTGTGAAAGGAGATCCCACAGCTGCCCACGCCCACCTCTGGGCTATTATCTTAGAGCCTGAGAGTAGACTTTCTACCTCAGCTACCAGAAGATCTGTCATCCCTGATCATAGCCATCACCTCGTGTCACTCATTTGCCTTCCAAATCTGGCTCAGGGAATGTATCTTCCATCAGGGCATGGTGGAAACTCAGTTACATGCAGAAGCCAAGCTGCAAGGGAGTCTTGGAAATGTTTGGCTTTCTAGCCTCCAGAGGATGGAGCCCATGTTAGAAGATGAGTGGGTATTGAGTGAGCCTGTGTGTAGTGTCTGCCACAGTGTGTTACATTGCTGAGTGCAAAAAGAGGGGAAAAACATGGGCACCCCCCGAGCCCTTTAAGTACCTATGTTAAAAATACTGTACAAAAAAGTCTGAAGACGTATACACTAAAATTTTAGTAGTATTTTTCTTTGATCAGAAGTATTACTGTGTTCTTATCATCTTTTCATTTTCTATATTGGCTGATATTTCTACCGTGAATGAATATTACTTGTATTTTTTCTTAAATGAGTGATGCTTATTGTTTATGTTCCTATGATTCTACATGACATAGATGCAGTGCCCTTGTCTTTTTGTGTCCTGTAGATATCTGTCTTCAAGATACTGGCCACGGAATTAGACCTTGGAAATAACTTTGAAAGACGTGTAAACCATCATTCAAGTTCAGGTCGTGTTATCAAATTCCTAGATATTTGAATAAATTTGTTAATGAAGACTCAAAAATAATATAATTATGACAGGGAAGAAAAGTGGGGTCTCAAGAAGCATTATTATTTGGAGTTGTTTTTTTCTCCTCGTATCACACCTTTCATTGCCATTTTTCAAACAATGATAATTTTTCTTATGAAGTGAGATCTGTGGCATTATGCAGTGTTGTTAACAAGCAAAGATAAATCAACTACAAATCTTCTGCATGAAGATCACACAACTGTATATATAGGAATGATGACAGAGAATGGAAGATAAAGCTAGAAAGGACAGTGGGGGCTAGACCATGTGTGTTTCTGAATGCTATGTTAAGAAATACAGGGAGGGGCTTCCCTGGTGGCGCAGTGGTTAAGAATCCACCTGCCAATGCAGGGGACATGGGTTCGAGCCCTGGTCCGGGAAGATCCCACATGCCACAGAGCAACTAAGCCCCATGCACCTCAACTACCGAGGCTGCGCTCTAGAGCCCGTGAGCCACAACTACTGAGCCTGCGTGCCTAGAGTACATGCTTCACAACAAGAGAAGCCACCGTAATGAGAAGCCCACGCACCACAACGAAGAGTAGCCCCCGCTCCCTGCAACTAGAGAAAGCCTGCGTGCAGCAACAAAGACCCAATAAAGGCAAAAATAAATAAATAAATAAATAAATTATTTTAAGAAAAGAAATACAGGGAATTTCCTGTTGGTCTAGTGGTTAGGACTCCGAGCTTCTGCTGCAGGGGGCCCGGGTTTGATCCCTGGTCGGAGAACTAAGATCCCACAAGCCATGTGGCACGGCCAAAAACGAAAAATATGGACCCAATTCAAATCTTGTCCCCTCTAATTCCCTCAATGGATGCTGAGCTTTTTCAACCAGAAAATGTTAAAATATATTCAATATAAAACTTGAAGCCCAACTTTGAACTTGAAACGATAGCTTATGAGATTTTTAAATCCATAACTATGATTCATAAAAACTTGCTTAAATAATTTGATTTATTTAGTGCCACAGAGAATGCTGTGAACTATTTAGGTATTAGATTTCTATAGTGCTTTTCTCCTAAAAATACTCAATTTGATTAATGTAGTTAATCTAGTTTCTTTTTAAAGCACTTTCTATATGCAAGGTACTTTGTTAGGCTCTGGGGGATACAATATTTAAAGGTTTCTCTTCTCAAACAGTTTGCAGTTTAGTTATAAGAGCCAAGACATTCACAAAGCCCCACAGTAAAGAGCATAATGTGAGACACATTACAATACAGGAGCCCAGATGGGGAGCAGATCCTGACGCAAGGATGCGAGAACCGATAGTTTTCTCTGGAAGGTGTAGGAGGGAAGGTAAGTGCGGAAGTGAGACAGATAAGAGAAGGCACATTATCAAACCAGTTGCCACGGTGGGGAATAGGAGCTTCATCCCCTGGGGAAACTGGGAAATGATATGGACACAACCTCAGAGTTATTCCACCCACAGAGCAAAGGAGCTGAGATGCTTATTCACCAACAGTATGGACGGAATTCTGTGTCCTCCTCAAATCCTTGTGTTGGGGCTTCCCTGGTGGCGCAGTGGTTGAGAGTCCGCCTGCCGATGCAGGGGACATGGGTTCGTGCCCCGGTCTGGGAGGATCCCACATGCTGCGGAGCGGCTGGGCCCGTGAGCCATGACTGCTGAGCCTGCGCGTCCGGAGCCTGTGCTCCGCAACGGGGGAGGCTGCGACCGTGAGAGGCCTGCGTACCGCAAAAAAAAAAAAAAAAAAAAAAAAAAATCCTTGTGTTGGTGTCTCGACTCCCAGTGTGATGGTATTAGGAGGCGGGGCCTAAATTAGGAAGCAATTAGGTTTAGGTGAGGTCAGGAGGGTAGTGTCCTCATGATAGGATGAAAGGCACCAGAGGGCTTTGTCTCACTCTCTCTCTCTCTCTTCCCCCCCCCCACCCCCCCCACTATGTAAGGACACAGCAAGAAGACTTCCTGGTCTGCCAGCTGGGAGGAGAGACTCACTAGGAACCTAAGTGGCAGACACCTTGATTCTGGACCTCACAGCTCCTCCAGAGCTATGAGAGACAAATTTGTGGTTTAAAAGCCGCCCCGTCTATGGTGTTTTGTTATGGCAGCCCAAGCTCACTGAAACAACCAACTTCCATCAGTCTTGGAGCAGGGGCGTTTCTGGAGGGAGTTACTTCTCCAGCATTCTGACCTGCCAAGCAAGTGGACACAGCAGTGTTCTCCAGGTTTGGAGAAGGTCCTCAACCAAAGACACACCGCTACTAGCAGTCGGAAATCCACCTGTGAACATTGAAGGTAGAACTACAGGCATATGGGTGAGAATTACCAGCATCTTCTAGGAGGTTAATTTTGAGAATGGAACGATTCAGAAGTCTTGCTACCTCAGGGAGGATGTGGTGCTTCAACTGAGCCTTAAAGAGGTAAGGCATCTACAGCTGTGGGCAGGGAAGAGCCATTCCAGGGAGTAGCTGGAGCATAAACCTAGAAAAGGCGAAGTTCAGGATACTTTAGATAACTAATTGGTATAACTATATCTATTTGGTTTTCCCCTTTGACGTGATTTAATTCTTATTTTTATTGCTGCCTAGTATTTCACTGTGTTAACTCTTTGCTTGAGTCAGTATTCTATATTTAAATATCTAGGTTGTTTTCAAACTTTATTATAAGGCATATTCATTTAATCAATTAAAGTGTATTCCACAAACAAAGACACATCAAGTATCTGCCCTTATGGAGTCGACTTTTTAGTGAGGAAGTCTGCTGGAACACAGCTGTGGTAGGTCAGTAATTCAAAAGGCCTCCACCCATGAGCTCCTTGCAGGCAGGGCTCCGGCTTCTTTATACTTTTAACCCCTATAACTGTCATACCACCTGGTGCTTAACAAATACTGGGTAACATTGGTTAAGTTAATGGAGAAAATCCTTAAGTTGAGTGTGAAAGGGGCAATAGGAGAACTTGAATTTAGGTTCTTGTAAAAGAATCATTGTGACTAGCAACACTCTTTTCCTCTACAGCCTTCTGTAGCTCCTGAGGCATGAAATTTCTCAAGTATTTTCTTCTGCGGGATCTTTAGCTTAGGATGAAACATATTCCATTTCCTTGGAATATAGTCAGCCAAGGCCATACCCCCCTTATTAACATCATAATATGCAAAGAAAAACTCCTCTTTAAATTCTAGAAGCCAACTTTATTTACTGTATGAGTGTCTTCGCCTCCTGTGGCTTCACAGAAACACCTGCCCAGGCTTTTGGCTTTCTCTTGAATTACATTTCGGTCGGCGATTGCTTGTGCAACATTTTATCTTGCCAGGTTCTTTCTCTCACTAAAGCAGTTCATGAATCACTTTTGATGGTTTCTGTATAGGTTATAGGATGAGCTCATTTGCATATAGAGCCAAGTCCCTGACAAAGTTAGGAGACTGCCTTTAAAATTTATCTCCAAACTTCTATTTTCTTGCTAAGATGCCCTTTTTAATATCACCTCCACCTCCACCAACTCCTTTTTCTTCTTCTCTTAATTTCTTTCTACTACCAAAACCAATAGTTGACTTTTTTTTTTCAGGGCCATTTTCACAAATCAAACACTTTTTTTTTTTTTTTTTCCGGTACGCAGGCCTCTCACTGTTGTGGCCTCTCCCATTGCGGAGCACAGGCTCCGGACGCGCAGGCTCAGCGGCCATGGCTCACGGGCCCAGCCGCTCCGCGGCATGTGGGATCTTCCCGAACCGGGGCACGAACCCGTGTCCCCTGCATGAGCAGGCGGACTCTCAACCACTGCGCCACCAGGGAAGACCCCAAACACATTTTTACTGCTGCCAAAGCTACTGCGTGATGAGCAGCAAAGGCACATTAAGGCATGGTCTGTGGGCAGTGGGCTGGGTTCATTCATTAGCTGAGTGACTCACGCCCTGGGAATGGCACCTTGCTCCAGCAAAGCCACAGATTATTACAGCAATTTCTTCTGACAAATAGCTAACATTGAAAATAATAAACTTACAAAGCCAAGGATCTGCTCCAGTATTTCCCAAACTGGCTTCCAAGGAGCATTAAAGTTCCTCAAGTTACTAATAGATGTTTTGCAAAATAAATGCTTCTGTGGTCAAATAAGTTTGGGAAACACTTCTTCTTATCTTCCGCTTGGAAGACTCATAAAATACATTAACATGTTACAGGTTCCTAACCTTATTTGACTATAAAAATCTTTCACAAAGCACCTATTAACAAGTTACAGAGTACTAATGGTCTAAGAAATACCCCTTGGGAAATATTCGTCTCCATGATTTCTAGGGAGTTTATTTCCTGGATTTACCCAAATAAGACGGCATGAACAGCTTTTTAGTTCTTCCTGTATATGTCTCCCAATGGATTCAAACTACACTATGTAAGTACTTATGATTGAGTTTCTATGACTGACAGGTTTTGTCTTGATTATCAATACTGTTCACACCATATTGCTGATTTGTAGATGAATATCATCTGAGATATTTAGTTGAATAGTTTAACACAGATGTTCTCAAAGTGTGACCCCTGAACGAGAGGCTTCAGCATTATCTGTGAATTTGTTAGAAATGCAAATTCTCAGGTCCCACACCCACTTACTTAGAAACTCTGGGGGAGGGTCCAGCAATTGTATGTTAACAATCTGTGTTTTAACATTTACCAGTTAATGCTGATACATACTAAAGTTTGAGAACCACCAGTTTCATACAGTTTAAAACTTCTGCTTTTGGCTCAGAAGGTGTAACAGGCACCAGATTTATCCTCCTACCTGAAAAAATTTGAAAAACTGGACAAAATATCTGAAACAATAGTTCACAGACAGTGGACATCAGGCAGCTCAGGACAGTCATCCCTGAGAAGTGGAAAACAAATGAAATGAGCCCTATGGCTGCTCCAGCTTAGCATCTAGAGAGAGTTTCTGGGTAGAAGGCAGAGGAGGGACCCCAGGTAGGGCCTGGTTATCTCTTTGAGTTATGGAGATGGGGTTGGGAGTCCAGGGACACCAAGGTGGCTAGGACTTTCATGGTAGAACACCAGATAAGAGAAAACTACACAGAAAGAAGTACCCAGAGAACTGCAGATGGTCCTCCTGAAGTCTTCAGTTGAAAACTGATCAGAGCATGAGTGTGAGGAAACTACCTGAAGCAAGGGAAAGATCTACCCAAATGGGACAGAGGAAACAATCCATACAGCTCACACGGGGCTGACAATAGGTTGTGCTCCGACCAGCCAGAAAGGAAGAACCTTCTAATTCACAGAGCACTAGTAGAATGCTCAGAAGGTATTGACCCAGTAGTGGCCCTCAACTAAAAGCTACTCTGGTCCTGACGAATGAAGCTTAAAAGCAAACCTTGAAAGGATCAAACTACAGTTGACCCTTGAACAACACAGGTTTGAAATGCATGAGTCCACTCATATGTAGATTTTTTTCAATAGTAAATGCTACAGTATGACACGATCCATAGTTGATTCACCCTGAGGATGCAGAACCAGGGAATGTGGAGGAACCAAGGACACAGGGGACCAATTATAAGTTGTAGGTGGATTTTCGACAGTGCAGCGGGTCAGCATCCCTAACCCCTGGGTTGTTCAAGGGTCAATTGTATTTACAAATGACAACTGAATCCCAGAACAAAGCTCTAGAATATTGATAGGAAAGTTCACAATAACTGGCATCTAATCAAAATTTACCAGGCATGCAAAGAAGCAGGAAAATACAGTCAAAAATGAAGAAGAAAAAAATTAGTCAATAGAAACAGATCCAAATATGACAGATAATAAAATTAGTAAGGACATTAACACAATGATAACCATATTCCATAAGTCCATATGACAAAGTAGAGAGATGCTTGAGCATGTTAAATGGAGATATGGAAAATATTTTAAAAGCCCAAATTGAACTTCTAGAGATAAAAGATATAATGTCTAAGGTGAAAACTGCAATCTGTTAGACTCACAGGATAAAAGATTAAATAACTTAAAGACATAGCAACAAGGTATCCAAAATGAAACTCAGAAAAAAAAAAGACTGAAAAAATGAGTAGAGCATTAGTGAGCTTCAGGACAACTTTGAGTGATCAACTACATGACTTAGAGTCCCTAAAAGAGAAGGGCAGAAAGAATATTTTAAAATAATGACCAGAAATTTTCCAAATTTCATTTAAAACTATAAATCTACAAATCCAAGAAATTCAGCAAACTCTAAGAAACATGAAAACTACACCAAGGCATATCATAATCAGATTGCTTAAAACCAGTGATAATGAAAAAATCTTAAAAGCACTCAGAGAGAAAAATACCACAATCTATGCAGAGGGGAAAAAAACGAAAGAATGACATCAGATTTCGTATGGAAAACAACGCAAGCCACAAGACAGTGGATCAATATCTTTAAAGTATATAGAGAAAAAATCTGTCAACCTAGAATTCAAAAACTAGCAAGAAGAAAAAAAAATCTTTCAAAAATGAAAGTTAAATAAAGTTACTTTCAGGCACACAAGAGCTGAAAGAATTTGTCACAGCAGACTTGAACCAAAAGAAATGTTTAAAAAGCTCTTCTGACAGAAGGAAAATGACACTAAAAAGAAATCTGGAGCTACTTAAAGGAATGAAGAGCTCTAGAAATAGTACATAGGTGAGTAGAAAAGACCTTTTTTCCCTTATTTTAAAAAATATGTCTGAAGAATCATCAGCTGTTTAACAAGAAAACAGTGCAATGTATATGATGTATGGTAGGGTTTATAATGTAAATAGAAGTAACATGTATGACAATAGCATGAAGGCCTGGAGGTGGGAAAACGAAGTGTCCTATTGTAAGGTTTTTATACTATATGTGAAGTGGTACATTATCCCTTGAAAGTTGACTGTAATAGACATATACTACAAACCCTAAAGCAACCCTTAACAAGCCATCAAAAGAAATAAAATGGAACCATAAAAATACTCAATCCAAAAGGAAGTAGAAAATTCTTTTTTAAAAAAGGAACAAAGAACAGATGGGTCAAATAGAACACAAATTGCAAGATGATAGATTTAAACCCAGCCACCTCTGTAAACACTTGGGCAAATAAACCAGGTTTTTTTTCCCCCTATACTCTTAGACAAATAAACAAGTTAACTTTTATCTCCCATTAGCATTAAATTTCTCTCCAAAAGCTGTGCAGTGAAAGATTAGAAACTTGAACTAATCATAACAGCAAAATGATCTTGGCAGTGATTCCTTTTCTGACTTAAGCATATCACAGAAAGATGACTAAGAAGTTCAGCCAAGAGACACTGTGCTGAAGGCACTTTTTTTTTTCTTACTTCTCAGAGCACTTACATAACTCAGATCACTATGGTGTAGCAATCCAGGAATGGAGTGTTTGACAGGGATTTCTTTCTCTCAAGCCTGGGGCTTAGCAACACTATTAAAAGTACTTTCCTTGGTCTACCTGAGACTCAAGGAAACTCTGCAGACCTTTTGGGCCAGACCCTCCTGTTTGGTCACTGGTGTCTGCTGCTTTGCTGTCGCTGCTTGGAGATTACCTGGCCTCATCCCGTGTCCTGCTCCCCTCACTCTGAACAAACCTGCTGCTTTTCAGTTCCTACCTTCCCCAGGCTCATCTTGTCCTGTGATGTCTCTCCTTCTCAGAACACTTTCTCACCCCTGAACTCTTCACTTAGTTCATTCTTGTTCATTCTTTAGATCTTAATTCAAAAGTCCACCACTGTCCCCTGTACCCTCATCCCAGATTCTTGTCACATTTTGAAATTATATACCATGGGGTGTGATCATTTGGATGGCAGAGACAGAAAAAAGACATTAGAAGTGTTTGTATTTTCCACCTCTTCAGATGAAAATAGTCCAGTCTTTCGGAGCTAAGTGGAGCCTTCCACCCAGCCATCCCCTACTTGTTAAGGGAATTCCTGAACTTTATTATGCAGGTTGGGGTAATCAGTGGAGGGAAAACTTGAGAAACAGGTAAGCCTAGAAGATCCACGCTAGGGGGTGGAAAGTACTAGAGGAGATGAGAAAGTGGATCCCAAGGAAGCTGAGGCACAAGAAATGAGGGTGTGAGCTAGGGTTGGGAGGAATTTGGGAAGGGACCGGATAACAGGGCTGCAGAGAGGCAGCTGGACAATATTGGATACGAGAGAAAGAGTGAGAGGAAAGGGAGAAGAGAGCATCAGGATGTGTGTCTGTGGGCTGTGAATTGAATCACATCTGGCAACCTTTGAGAGGCACCATTAAGGATAGAAATTGCTTTGGGTGGCATTCTGGTTGCTATGTTCGTCTCCAGGAGTAGGGGGGCACGTGGGGACTGGACAGCATGGGAAGTTGCAGTGGACTGTGGCTAGTGCGCTTTGGCAGCCAATGTCCACTTCCTCTCCTTGTGGTAAGGCATCCCCAGTTTCCTCTGGGAACTGAGCCTCCTTCACTCGCAATGCACAGGCTTCTCCTGGAACTGGTCCACCCCACGTCTAAGGCTGAGCATGTGACGCAGGCCTGGCCCATCATGGCACCGCATTCCCCTGACCAGGAGGAGTTTAGGGAAGGCGCATGTGTTCTTTTGTGGACTAGTGAGCTTCATGCCCAGGATATTTGTTGGCAGAAGAGAAACACTCTTCTTTTACTACTGGATTTGAGTGTGAGAATGAAACCAAAGCACAGGTAAACAGGGCTGAAATAAGGAGAGGTCCCAGGTCCCAGTGATATTGTTTGAGCCCCTACACCAATCCCACCTCAACTAGCCCTTGCTTTTTCATTACGTGAATCAATAAACACCCTTTTTTTTTTTGCTTATGCCAGTGTGAGCTGGGTTTTTGACCACTTGGAATTGAAAGAGTTCTAAATTATATAACATTCGACTTGTGTTACATTTGATTCAGGCCTATCTCCACGACTAAACTTCATAAAGACAGGGTCTGTGTCTTTTTGTTGTGGTTGTTGTTATCTACTCTATTCCTACCACTTTGTACAGTATGTGGAATATTTGTTGCATAAACCATTAAGTGCATCCTGTATAAACACATTGTTTTGTGACTGGTTATTGTTTGTTTCCCTGCTAGATTTTAAACTCTTTGAGGGCCAGGATATTTGTTTGTTTGTTTGTTTCACTTGTCTTGAGCTCCCAGCTTGATGCACAAGGCTTGGAATATATTAGGTGCTTCTTGGATGTTGGCAGAATGAATGAACAAGTACAAGAAAAAAATACAAAGTCAAACCAGAGCAAGGCCCATCATGAAAAGGTCAGTTTACTCGGTTTTTATAAATTGATTTCCCAGATATATATATTGAATGCCTATGAAGTGAAACCTTGATTCTTATGACAGATTTGGAAAACTGGGAATGAATCAATCATAACTACTATTCTTTCTTCTCCACTATTTTATGCCATCAAAAGAAATGATGACTTTTGTCTTACTAGACTGTTATGCTTCTTTGACCTAAGAAGACCTAAGAATGTGTATAAGACTTAAAGAAGAAAAAAGGAGAGGTTAACATGTAGTTTATATGTTTGCAGTATCTGGAGGAAAACTATTGGTCACTATGGTAGTTACAATATTAAAAATTAAGGCAAAAATTCAAGCTACATGAACTATATTTCTAGATCGTTTTAAATTCTAACTAATAAAAGACATAGACATAAATATCCACTAAAGACCCTAGAAAGCCAGCAAGTGATTCCAGTCCCCACTCATGGACCCATACAAGCAATGACTATACCCTGAGAACAGGAGGAAAACTTTTTTATCATTTCCTCTCCCTGTTTAAGTATATGATTCACCAAAGAAAACGGAGTTTTCTGGAAAAAACCTGGAAGGTGTGAGTTCCCTAAACAATCTTTAGTGATGGGGAGAAAAGGCTGAAATTCCAGGAAAATGGGTTTGGCCTGGGCATCCTTTTGTCAGGGCAGTGCTGGTGAGCCAGCTCCTGATATGAGTGAAAACTTGCCTTTCCCCAGCAAGACCAAACCCAAACCTCAGAAACAAAAAACAATAGTTTGTGAGAGTTTTCTCTCATCCGTTCCTCCTTTTTTTCCCCGTGTTAAGTGAAATGACCCATTTAACTTCACACAGTTGAGCATGTCATGCATAAGAACCTCAGATTTCTTAGGTTGATTTTATCAACTAATTAATGCAGGATGTTCTTGGAGATCACAGGAGTCAACTCGCATTTTAATGAGCTCTAGAGAACAGGAACAGTTTTAAAACAAGAACTTTAGTCTTAATGAACTCATGGTTAGAAAACACGTCTGAAAGAAACAATATTCATTTTGTGGTGAATTAACAAGGAGAAAGGATTGAACTCGGAAAGAAGGAAACGTTTCCTTCTTTATGTTGACTTCTAGAGTGAGGACTGAGAATTCATACAACATGGGAAGACGTAAGTGCTTCTTTGACATCAGGACAAGAGAAATGTGTGACTTTCAGCTACCATCCAGCTTGACTCTTCCCTCCACGGGAAACAATTATGAACCTGTAAAGTAACATTTTTAGAGAGTTGAAAAAGTATTTGCTGGATAACAGGAAAAATGTGTTGAGATTAGATCAATAGCACACTGATGTTGTGGGTATTCTGCTATGGTATTTATATATCTGCTCTATAGAATCCTTCTTCATAAGCGTATTTACTATAATAGGATTTTATTTGTACTATTAAACTGAGTATAAATCATTTTAATATTACTTTATATATTTCCTAAATAGCTGGTATACCATGAGTACATAGTACTTGTTTGTACCACATATATCATAGGTGCTCATTAAGTACTGAAGTAAAAGAATAAAATGTTGATTTGTTTTAGCAAGTATTTTTTAGTTATTTATTTATTTTTATTGAAGTATACTTGATTTACAATCTTGTGTTAGTTTCAGGTATACAGCAAAGTGATTCAGTTATACATACATATTCATATGAATATTCATATTCTTTTTCAGATTTTTTCCTTTAGAGGTTATTACAAAATATTGAGTATAGTTCCTTGTGCTGCACAGTAGGTCCTTGTTTGTTGTCTGTTTTATATGTGGTAGTGTGTATATGTTAACCCCAAACTCCTAATTTATCCCTCCCCCTCTTTCCCCTCTGGTAACCATAAATTGGTTCTCTGCGTCTGTGGGTCTATTTCTGTTTTGTAAATAAGTTCAATTGTATTTTGTTTTTTTTTTTAGATTCCACATATAAGTGACATCATATGGTATTCATCTTTCTCTTTCTGACTTTCTTCACTTAGTATGATAATCTCTGGGTCTTTCCATGTTTTTGCAAATGGCATTATTTCGTTCTCTTTTTATGGCTGAGTAGTATTCCACTGTATATATTGGGTTGGCCAAAGTTCGTTCAGGATTTTCCGTAACATCTTATGAACAAACTTTTGGCCGACCCAATATATACCACATTTTCTTTATCCATTCATCTGTTGATGGACATTTAGGTTGCTTCCATGTCTTGGCTATTGTAAATAGCTGTTTTAGCAAGTATTAATAATTTCTCTAAATTCTTATCTGGCTTTTTTGGTAAGAGTAACCTGATGTGATTTAATGTGTTTATCCCTTCCCAGTGACATACATGGAGATCCCACAGATGTCTGGAACATATTTAACAGCCTTCTTAACATTACATTTAAACACTTATTAACTTACATATAATTTTAATAACCTTTGATGACAAAGTTAGCTCATGGTTCTTCCCATGCTTTTTTTTTTTTTTTTTTTTCGCTTCCTTCTTCAAGTTTTATTTTCATCTTTGAATTTGATCTCAACAAATTCATTATGTAGATTTGCAAGTAGGTTTGCAGATATGACTCTTCTCTCAAAAGATGTATTTAGTGCAAAATTTCAGCAATCTTTCATGCCAGGTTCCTCCTGCAAACACAGATTACCAAGAAAGTAGCGAAGAAAATAAGAAACAAAGCACCACACAGAATTTAGACTTGCTACTGTTTTAACTTAGACCACATTCCAAGTTTTTACAAACTAGCTGAAGTTCTGGGTATGTGGAAAATATACATTTCTTGTTTGCATACATCCCAAGTCTTACTAATTTACTCATCCTATAACATAGTTCTATTGAAGTTCAATCAGATTGGCTGTTATTTTTCTTGGAAATAATAATAGTTCATGGAAGATATATGAGTTATCACTACAATCACTAATCAAATGTTTCCCTGGACCTAATAAATAACAAGCCAGGCAAGGAGCATCCATATATAATTGGCTTGGTGTCGGCATAACTTAGTGAAGGATCACATGAAGAGCTGACTCTTCTAAATAACCGTTGAAATAACATATTGATTCTTTTTTTTTTTTCATGAAAGACATCTTTATTGTTCTTGTTACAAAGAAAATTCCAAGGGTTTTAGGAACTCTTTGTGCCAGAAATGAGGACAAAAACAAAATACATATTTCTTTTTATAAATCACAGTATCACAGGAATAGACTTCTGAACAGACTACTGAAATACGATGATCTTTCCCTGGGGTGCAGCCTCCACTCTAGCCAAATTTTATCATCAGTCTTAGCTACTAGAGATTACAGAAAGCTAAGATGATAGCAATTCAACATTTAGAAAAATTATTTTTGTCTGATTTAGAAATATTTTTGAAAAATTATAAAAATATTACAAAAATACATACCCACCAAAGTTAATGCATTTTAACATCTTGCTATATTTGCTGTAGTTTTTTTCTTTCTTTTCAGTCACAGCTAAAGCCCAATCATATTTCCGCTACCCTCCTTTCCTTCTACCCCTCTAAAGGGTACTGCAGTCTGTAAGTTGGTATATCTTACTCCCATGCATGATTTTCAATATTAAGTTAATATGTAGGAATTCATTAAAAATACATAGTATTGGGCCTCCCTGGTGGCGCAAGTGGTTAAGAGTCCGCCTGCCGATGCAGGGGATACGGGTTCGTGCCCCGGTCTGGGAGGATCCCATATGCCGCGGAGCGGCTGGCCCCGTGAGCCATGGCCGCTGGGCCTGCGCATCCGGAGCCTGTGCTCCGCAACGGGAGAGGCCACAACAGTGAGAGGCCCACATACCGCAAAAAGAAAAAAAAAAAAAAACATAGTATTGTTTTGCATAATTTTTAACTTATAGAAATGACATTCTGTACCAGAATTTCTCAACCTTGGCTCTACTGATATTTTGGGTCATGTATTAGTTTCCTATTGCTGCTGTAACAAATCACCCAAAACTCAGTGGCTTGAAACAACACCAATTTATCCTCTTACAGGTCTGGAGGTCAGAAGTGTGAAATGAGTCTTACAGGTCTGAATTCAAGGTGTCAGTAGGGCTGGTTCCTTCTGGAGGCTCTAGGAGAGAATTCATTTCCTTGCTTCTATCAAATTCAGAAGGGTGTCCTCATTCCTTGGCTTGTGGCCTTGCATCACATAGCCCTTTTTCCACCTGCTTTCATCATCACATTGCCTTCTTCCTTCTTTGCCTTCTTATTGCCCTCTTATAAGGACACTTACAATTATACTTACCCAGGGTCCATCAGGATAATCCAGGATAATCTCCCCATTTTAAGACCTTTAATTTAACCACATGTGCAAAGTCCCTTTTGCCATAGAACACAGGATTCACAGGTTTCAGGAATTAGGATATGGACATGTTTGGGAACCATTACTGAGCCTACTACAGGCCAGATAATTCTATGTTCTGAAGGGGGCTGTCCTGGACATTGCCAAAGGTTTAGAATCCCTGGTCTCTTTCCACTACATGCCAGTAACACTCAAGTTTTGACAACCAAAAATGCCTCCAGACATTGCCAGATGTCTCCTGGGGGGCAATATCATAGCAGTTGAGAATAGTTCGTCACTTGGTATTTTTTAATTCTACATTGCATTTGAGAATTATCAATGTCAAAACATTAACACCTAGTTCATTAATTTTAAGTGCTTCATAATATTCTGTTGAATGAATAAAAGCTTTTTTTTTGTTATCTATGTTCCTTTATTTATTTATTTATTTATTGCTTTATAACAAATTTAATCAGTTATACATATACATATGTTTCCATATCCCCTGCCTTTTGCGTCTCCCTCCCACCCTCCCTATCCCACCCCTCCAGGCAGTCACAAAGCACCGAGCTGATCTCCCTGTGCTATGCGGCTGCTTCCCACTAGCTATCTACCTTACGTTTGGTAGTGTATATATGTCCATGCCGCTCTTTCACTTTGTCACAGCTTACCCTTCCCCCTCCCCATATCCTCAAGTCCATCTCTAGTAGGTCTGTGTCTTTATTCCTGTCTTACCCCTAGGTTCTTCATGACATTTTTTTTTCTTAAATTCCATATATATGTGTCAGCATACAGTATTTGTCTTTCTCTTTCTGACTTACTTCACTCTGTATGACAGACTCTAGGTCTATCCACCTCATTACAAATAGCTCAATTTCGTTTCTTTTTATGGCTGAGTAATATTCCATTGTATATAGGTGCCACATCTTCTTTATCCATTCATCCGATGATGGACACTTAGGTTGTTTCCATCTCTGGGCTATTGTAAATAGGGCTGCTATGAACATTTTGGTACATGTCTCTTTTTGAATTATGGTTTTCTCAGGGTATATGCCCAGTAGTGGGATTGCTGGGTCATATGGTAGTTCTATTTGTAGTTTTTTAAGGAACCTCCATACTGTTCTCCATAGTGGCTGTACCAATTCACATTCCCACCAGCAGTGCAAGAGTGTTCCCTTTTCTCCACACCCTCTCCAGCATTTATTGTTTGTAGATTTTTTGATGATGGCCATTCTGACTGGTGTGAGATGATATCTCATTGTAGTTTTGATTTGCATTTCTCTAATGAGTAAAGATGTTGAGCATCCTTTCATGTGTTTGTTGGCAGTCTGTATATCTTCTGTGGAGAAAGGTCTATTTAGGTCTTCTGCCCATTTTTGGATTGGGTTGTTTGTTTTTTTGTTATTGAGCTGCCTGAGCTGCTTATAAATTTTGGAGATTAATCCTTTGTCAGTTGCTTCATTTGCAAATATTTTCTCCCATTCTGAGGGTTGTCTTTTGGTCTTGTTTATGGTTTCCTTTGCTGTGCAAAAGCTTTTAAGTTTCATTAGGTCCCATGTGTTTATTTTTGTCTTTATTTCCATTTCTCTAGGAGGTGGGTCAAAAAGGATCTTGCTGTGATTTATGTCATAGAGTGTTCTGCCTATGTTTTCCTCTAAGAGTTTGATAGTGTCTGGCCTTACATTTAGGTCTTTAATCCATTTTGAGCTTATTTTTGTGTATGGTGTTAGGGAGTGATCTAATCTCATACTTTTACATGTCCCTATCCAGTTTTCCCAGCACCACTTATTGAAAAGACTGTCCTTTCTCCACTGTACATTCCTGCCTCCTTTATCAAAGATAAGGTGACCATATGTCCGTGGGTTTATCTCTGGGCTTTCTATCCTGTTCCATTGATCTATCTTTCTGTTTTTGTGCCAGTACCATACTGTCTTGATTACTGTAGCTTTGTAGTATAGTCTGAAGTCAGGGAGCCTGATTCCTCCAGCTCCATTTTTCGTTCTCAAGATTGCTTTGGCTATTCGGGGTCTTTTGTGTTTCCATACAAATTGTGAAATTTTTTGTTCTAGTTCTGTGAAAAATGCCAGTGGTAGTTTGATAGGGATTGCATTGAATCTGTAGATTGCTTTGGGTAGTAGAGTCATTTTCACAATGTTGATTCTTCCAATCCAAGAACATGGTACATCTCTCCATCTATTTGTATCATCTTTAATTTCTGTCATCATTGTCTTATAATTTTCTGCATACAGGTCTTTTGTCTCCTTAGGTAGGTTTATTCCTAGATATTTTATTCTTTTTGTTGCAATGGTAAATGGGAGTGTTTCCTTAATTTCACTTTCAGATTTTTCATCATTAGTATATAGGAATGCCAGAGATTTCTGTGCATTAATTTTGTATCCTGCAACTTTACCAAATTCATTGATTAGCTCTAGTAGTTTTCTGGTAGCATCTTTAGGATTCTCTATGTATAGTATCATGTCATCTGCAAACAGTGACAGCTTTACTTCTTCTTTTCCAATTTGGATTCCTTTTATTTCCTTTTCTTCTCTGATTGCTGTGGCTAAAACTTCCAAAACCAGGTTGAATAAGAGTGGTGAGAGTGGGCAACCTTGTCTTGTTCCTGATCGTAGTGGAAATGGTTTCAGTTTTTCACCATTGAGGACGATGCTGGCTGTGGGTTTGTCATATATGGCCTTTATTATGTTGAGGAAAGTTCCCTCTATGCCTACTTTCTGCAGGGTTTTTATCATAAATGGGTGTTGAATTTTGTCGAAAGCTTTCTCTGCATCTATTGAGATGATCATATGGTTTTTCTCCTTATACATAGGAAAAATTGTTTCTATATGTGTCATTTTCTCAGGGTGAGTTTTGCAAATGAAAGCCACTAGGTTTTAGGGGGACACATCATACAGCAGTAGATAACTCGAACAACATAGAATGCAGCCCTCTTCACTTCCCTGGGTCATCTTTTGTGGTGTAAGAATTCACAGCACTCTCTATTTTGGGGGAGGTTTCTTCCTGATCACATAGCACCAAACCTTGGAAAGACAAGTCACACTGGACTGCCAATCACACAGCAAAGAGTGATCATCTTATCTCTCAGGGCCATCAAGACTGTTGGGAAAGCTACAAAAGCCTGACAAAATTAGAGGAGTACTTAAAAAAAAAACTAGCATACAGAAAAAGGTAGTTAAAAACAATATGAAAAATATAGTATCATTTTTGGTGTAATTTTTTTTGGGGGGTACATAACTGTGCTCATTGACAGCATATATTTTGGTCTGTCTTTTTTGCTGTTGTTTGTTTGTTTTTTCATGCTATACCCTCAAAGCCTAGAATAGTGCCTGGCACAAAGGCTCAATAAAAATATGTTGAATGAATAAAGGAATGTAAACACATCTGGTAGAAGGAGAACCAAGACTTACCTCTGACAGGCAGAATTCTGTGTGGTTCTTCTGTTTTGTTTCTTCTTTGTTTTTCCTAAATTTGCTACCACAATCGTGGATTGCTTGTAAAAGATCATGGTGTTTTATTTTAGAATAATAAAAGCTTTCAAATACCTACATATAAACATATATTTAAATATTTATGTAAGCAAAATTCCTCTTAGGAAAAAAAACGATTCATTATTTTAAAAAATCTCAGGAGAAGGCTTTGCATTGTGTGGGCAGGACCAGTAATAAATGCAGACTTTTTAAGTTACTATATGGGCGCTCTACAAGGTATCACCGAAACACAGATTTCTGTCAAGAATTGAATAAGTTATTCCACTTACTTTACTGTCTTATTATGAGCTCTTTATTTAGCTCAGCTGGGACTCCTTTTGTCTGCCAAATTAAAAACATGGGATCAGTACCTTATGCCAAAAAAGGCCCTGAAAGTCTCTTTCCACTACAATTGTTCAGATTTAGTATGGAAAATACATTTCAGTTTGCTTGCCAAGTCTGATTGACTGTACTGGTGATTACGCACTATGCTGTGTGGAGAAGGATCCTAAGGTTATGATTATGCCTGGTTGATCAACAATGTCTGCCGACGGATCACTATAGAGAAGAAGGGGCCTGATTGCCTTGTGAGGAACCACTTGGTCAGTTACTATTATGGTAAATCATCTCGTGGCAGGACCTACTTCTTACAAACTCTTGGTCCTAATTAGCTTCTCAAGGTGAGTTCAGAATGTTATAGGCAAGGCTTCCCTGGTGGTGCCGTGGTTGAGAGTCCACCTGCCGATGCAGGGGACACGGGTTCGTGCCCCGGTCCGGGAAGATCCCACATGCCGTGGAGCGGCTGGGCCTGTGAGCCATGGCCGCTGAGCCTGTGCATCCGGAGCCTGTGCTCCGCAACGGGAGAGGCCACAACAGTGAGAGGCCCGCGTACCGCAAAAAAAAAAAAAAAAAAAAAAAAAGTTATAGGCAGAATAATGTCCCCCAAAGAGGTCTACATCCTAATCCTGGGAATTGGGATAACAGTCAGTTTTGACTGAGCTGAGAGATAAGATGATCACTGATTGCACCCTACCTGGCAATCTAGTTGGAGTTCTCTCCACATAGTGTGTTGCTAGGTGAATATGTTATGTCACATGGCAAAGGGGAATTAGGGAGCAGATGGAATAAACTGCTAATCAGCTAGCCTTAAAATAGGGAGCGGAATGAGGATTATCCAGGTGGGCTCGTTTTAATCACAAGCGTTCTTCAAAATGGAAGAGAGAGGCGGAAGAGAGAGTCAGAGGGGCTCTGGCTCTGGAAACGAGAACCAGAGAGCTGGCAGCGTGAAGACATGGTCAGCCTTGAAGATGCAGAAAGGGAGCCGAGAGCGAAGGAAAGCTGACGGAAGAAACTGGAAAAGGCACGGTAAAGTGTGCTCCCCTTGAGCCCCCAGAAATTAATGCACCCTGCCAGCACCTTGCTCTTAGCCCAGTGGGATCCATGTCCTATTTCTAACTGCAGGGAAGAAAAAATCATTTTCCCTCTGCCTTTCTGAGAGTTCTTGGCTGAGACCTCCTGTATTAACAGGAGAAAATACCTCCTGTATTAACAGGAGACATTAACAGGAGAAAAACAAGCAGAAGTTTTTTATCGTGTATACCTCAGGTATACACGGAAGATACCCAGGAAAATGAGTAACTCAAAGAGGTAGCTTTACAATTCAGGATTAAATACCATCTTAATAGGGAAATGGGGGGGGTATACCTCCTAGGGGAGAGCACAGGATTCTTATGAAAGATGAAAGGGCCTTTGGAAGTACAGATGGGAGATAGGACATTTTGTGACAAAGTTTGTCTGGGTATGATGTCAGCCACTAGTCTCCTCCCTGGTTGAGGAAACCCCTGGGGAGGGGATTTATGACAACTGAGTTCCTTTTGGAGGTTCTGTCTTTAAGCAGAGAATGGGAGTTCAGAGAAAGCCTCTCAGCATTTGTCGTTTTTCATGTGCCTACAGCTCAAAATAATCAGTATGCCAAAGTGGCGTATTTGGGGGAGGCATATACTGTGACCTTTCATAACATACAGAACTGTAAGGTAATGAATTTGTGTTGTGTAAGCCACCAAGTTTGTGGTAATTTGTTACAGCTGCAATGAAAACGGAATACACAAAATATGGGTTAGCCTACCTTTGAAAAGGAAAATGCCGTTCTACAGCTCTCTCCCCAACTCCTGACCCATTGGTTTTCTGGATACGACTTTACAATTCATGGCCAGTTTCTTCTAACAATTTTACGGTCAAACATCTCAAGTTAATATGTTGTTTTCAATTGTGTGGGAAGCAACAGGCTTTATCATTGCTGATAAATAATCTGTTTAATTTCCCTTTCAAATAATTCAAATTCATTGAACAATTATAGAACAATACAAAATCATTTGAAATTGCTGTGTTTTGTAATGTAAAGGAGGAGAGATTAATATTAGCTAGAATTATTGGCGACGGCTTTGAGGAACAACTAAAATCACTAGTACTGAATTTTTTAAAATAGTTACCATTTATTAAGTACCAACTATTGCTTCATATACATGACCTCATTTAATCTTTAGAGCAACCTTCAAAGGGAGGAATTATTGTCTCCATTTTACAAATGTGGATATTGAGGCTCAGTTCAGGAATTAACTTGTCAGACTTTCAGTAGGACTGTGGAAGTTCCCTTGATGGATCAGATATTTTCTTCTGGGGTAAAAAGCCGTGCCCTCTGGCCTGCTACTTTCTCAAATTCTGAGCTTAATGACATGATGCACGTTTTGGAGGAGTTACCTGCTGACCCTCTCCCTCCAGCTATGGGGACATACAGATGATCCTCCTTACTTTCAAGAGCGAAGATTGACTTTAAGAGGCAGTAACACTAATATTTAATTATAGCCAAAGCAGTGTCTGCAGCAATACTTCTAAAACTTTTCCCACATTTTAGAAGCACCTGTAGAACTTTTTCTTTTTTAACATCTTTATTGGAGTATAATTGCTTTACAGTGCTGTGTTAGTTTCTGCTGTATAACAAAGTGAATCAGCTATACGTATACATATATCCCCATACCCCCTCCCTCTTGCGTCTCCCTCCCTCCCACCCTCCCTATCCCACCCCTCTAGGTGGTCACAAAGCACCGAGCTGATCTCCCTGTGCTATTCGGCTGCTTCCCACTAGCTATCTATTTTACATTTGGTAGTGTATATAAGTCCATGCCACTCTCTCACTTCATCCCAGCTTACCCTTCTCCCTCCCCGTGTCCTCAAGTCCATTCTCTGCATCTGTGTCTTTATTCCTGTCCTGCCCTTAGGTTCTTCAGAATTTTTTTTTTTAAGATTCCATATATATGTGTTAGCATATGGTATTTGTTTTTCTCTTTCTGACTTACTTCACTCTGTATGACAGATTCTAGGTCCATCCACCTCACTACTGAATTACAGTTTTCTCAGGGTATATGCCCAGTAGTGAGATTGCTGGGTCGTATGGTAGTTCTATTTTTAGTTTTTTCAGGAACCTCCATACTGTTCTCCATAGTGGCTCTATCAGATTACATTCCCACCAACAGGGCAAGAGGGTTCCCTTTTCTCCACACCCTCTCCAGCATTTACGGTTTGTAGATTTTTTGATGATGGTCATTCTGACTCATGTGAGGTGATACCTCATTGTAGTTTTGATTTGCATTTCTCTAATGATTAGTGATGTTGAGCATCCTTTCATGTGTTTTTTGGCAATCTGTATATCTTCTTTGGAGAAATGTCTATTTAGGTCTTCTGCCGATTTTGGTATTGGGTGGTTTGTTTTTTTCATATTGAGCTACATGAGCTGCTTGTATATTTTGGAGATTAATTCTTTTTCAGTTGCTTAACTGGCAAATATTTTCTCCCATTCTGAGGGTTGTCTTTTCACTTTGTTTATGGTTTCCTTTGCTGTGTAAAAGCTTTTAAGTTTCATTAGGTCCCATTTGTTTATTTTTGTTTTTATTTCCATTTCTCTAGGAGGTGGGTCAAAAAGGATGGTGCTGTGATTTATGGCATGGAATGTTCTGCCTATGTTTTCCTCTAAGAGTTTTATAGTGTCTAGCCTTACATTTAAGGTCTTTAATCCATTTTGAGTTTAATTTTGTGTATGGTGTTAAGGAGTGTTCTAATTTCACTCTTTTACATGTAGCTTTCCAGTGTTCCCAGCACCACTTATTGAAGAGGCTGTCTTTTCTCCATTGTATATTCTTGCCTTCTTTATCAAAGATAATGTGACCATATGTGTGTGGATTTATCTCTGGGCTTTCTATCCTGTTCCATTGATCTGTATTTCTGTTTTTGTGCCAGTACCATACTGTCTTGACTACTGTAGCTTTGTAGTATAGTCTGAAGCCAGGGAGCCTGATTCCTCCTGCTCCATTTTTCTGTCTCAAGATTACTTTGGCTATTCGGAGTCCTTGTTGTTTCCATACAAATTCTGGAATTTTTTTTTCTACTTCTGTGAAAAATGCCATTGGTAGTTTGATAAGGATTGCATTGAATCTGTAGATTGCTTTGGGTAATATAGTCATTTTCACAATGTTGATTCTTCCAATCCAAGAATCATGATGATCTGTTTGTATCATCTTTAATTTCTTTCATCAGTGTCTTATAGTTTTTTGCATACAGGTCTTTTGTCTCCTTAGGTAGTTTTATTCCTAGGTATTTTATTCTTTTTGTTGCAGTAGTAAATGGGAGTGTTTCCTTAATTTCTCTTTCAGGTTTTTCATCATTAGTGTATAGGAATTCAAGAGATTTCTGTGTATTAATTTTGTATCCTGCTACTTTACCAAGTTCATTGATTAGCTCTAGTAGTTTTCTGGTAGAGTCCTTAGGATTCTCTATGTATAGTATCATGTCATCTGCAAACAGTGACAGTTTTACTTCTTCTTTTCCTGTTTGGATTCCTTTTATTTCTTCTCGGATTGCTGTGACTAAAACTTCCAAAACTATGTTGAATTATAGTGGTGAGAGTGGGCAACCTTGTCTTGTTCCTGATCTTACTGGAAATGGTTTCACTTTTTCACCATTGAGAATGATGTTAGCTGTGGGTTTGTCATATATGGCATTTATTATGTTGAGGTAAGTTCCCTCTATGCCTACTTTCTGGAGAGTTCTATTCGTAAATTGGTGTTGAATTTTGTTGAAAGTTTTTTTCTGCCTCTATTGAGATGATCTTATGGTTTTTACCCTTCAGTTTGTTAATATGGTGTATCACATTGATTGATTTGTGTATATTGAAGAATCCTTGCATTCCTGGGATAAACCCCACTTGATCATGGTGTATGAGCCTTTTAATGTGCTGTTGGATTCTGTTTGCTAGTATTTTGTTGAGGATTTTTGCATCTATGTTCATCAGTGATATTGGCCTGTAGTTTTCTTTCTTTGTGACATCTTTGTCTGGTTTTGGTATCAGGGTGATGGTGGCCTCGTAGAACGAGTTTGGGATTGTTCCTCCCTCTGCTGTATTTTGGAAGAGTTTGAGAAGGATAGGTGTTAGCTGTTCTCTAAATGTTTGATAGAATTCGCCTGTGAAACCATCTGGTCCTGGGCTTTTGTTTGTTGGAAGATTTTTAATCACAGTCTCAATTTCAGTGCTTGTGATTGATCTGTTTATATTTTCTATTTCTTCCTGGTTCAGTCTAGGAAGGTTGTGCTTTTCTAAGAATTTCTGCATTTCTTCCAGGTTGTCCATTTTATTGGCATAGAGTTGCTGGTAGTATTCTCTCATGATGCTTTGTATTTCTGCAGTGTCAGTTGTTACTTCTCCTTTTTCATTTCTAATTCTGTTGATTTGAGTCTTCTTCCTTTTTTTCTTCATGAATCTGGCTAATGGTTTATCAGTTTTGTTTATTTTCTCAAAGAAGATGGTTTAGTTTTATTGATCTTTCCTCTTGTTTCCTTCATTTCTTTTTCATTTATTTCTGATCTCATCTTTATGATTTCTTTCCTTCTGCTAACTTTGGGGGGGTTTTGTTCCTCTTTCTCTAATTCCTTTAGGTGTAAGTTTAGGTTGTTTATTTGAGGTGTTTCTTGTTTCTTGAGGTAGGATTGTATTGCTATAAACTTCCCTCTTAGAACTGCTTTTGCTGCATCCCGTAGGTTTGGGGTCATCTTGTTTTCATTGTCATTTGTTTCTAGGTATGTTTTAATTTCCTCTTTGATTACTTCATCTGATCTCTTTGTTCTTTAGTATTGTTTAGCCTCCATGTGTCTGTATTTTTTTACCGATATTTTCCTGTAATTGATATCTAGTCTCACAGCATTGTTGTTGGAAAAGATACTTGATACAATTTCAATTTATTAAGTTTACCAAGGCTTGATTTGTGACCCAAGATATGATCTATCCTGGAGAGTGTTGCGTAAGCACTTGAGAAGAAAGTGTAATCTGCTGATTTTGGATGGAATGTTCTATAAATATGAATTAAGTATATATTTTTTAAAGTATCATTTAAAGCTTGTGTCTTTATTTATTTTCGTTTTGGATGATCTGTCCATTGGTGAAAGTGGGGTGTTAAAGTCCCCACTGTGATTGTGTTACTTTTGATTTCCCCTTTTATGGCTGTTAGCATTTGCCTTATGTATTGAGGTACTCCTGTGTTGGGTGCATAAATGTTTATAACTGTTATACCTTTTTCTTGGATTGATCCCTTGGTCATTATATAGTGTCCTCCTTTGTCTCTTGTAATAGTCTTCATTTTAAAGTCTATTTTGTCTGATAGGAGGATTTCTACTCCAGCTTTCTTTTATTTCCATTTGCATGGAATATCTTTTTCCATCTCCTCACTTTCAGTCTGTATGTGTCCCTAGGTCTGAAGTGGGTCTCTTGTAGACAGCATATATCTATATGTATGTTATCTATATGTTATCTATATGTATGTTCCTATTACCATTTTCTTAATTGTTTTGCGTTTGTTATCGTAGGTCCTTTCCTTCTCATATGTTTTCTGCCTAGAGAAGTTCCTTTACCATTTGTTGTAGAGCTGGTTTGGTGGTGCTGAATTCTCTTAACTTTTGCTTCTTTGTAAAGGTTTAAATTTCTCCGTGAAATCTGAATGAGATCCTTGCTGGGTTGAGTAATCTTGGTTGTAGGTTTTTCCCTTTCATCACTTTAAATATGTCCTGCCACTCCCTTCTGGCTTGCAGAGTTTCTGCTGAAAGATCAGCTGTTAACCTTATGGGGATTCCCTTGTATGTTAATTGTTGCTTTTCCCATGCTGCTTTTAATATTTTTCTGTGTATTTAATTTTTGATAGTTTGATTAATCTGTGTCTTGGCATGTTTCTCCTTGGATTTATCCTGTGTTGGACTCTCGTGCTTCCTGGGCTTGATTGACTATTTTCTTTCCCATTTTAGGGAATTTTTCAACTATAATCCTTCAAATATTTTCTCAGTCCCTTTCTTTTTCTCTTCTTGTTCTGGGACCTGTATAATTTGAATGTTGGTGCATTTAATGTTGTCCCAGAGGTCTCTGAGACTGTCCTCAATTCTTTTCATTCTTTTTTCTTTATTCCGCTCTGCAGTAGTTCTTTCCACTATTTTATCTTCCAGGTCACTTATCCATTCTTCTGCCTAAGCTATTCTGCTATAGATTCCTTCTAGAGAATTTTTAATTTCATTTATTGTGTTGTTCATCATTGTTTGTTTGCTCTTTAGTTCTTCTAGGTTTTGTTAAACGTTTCTTGTATTTTCTCCATTCTATTTCCAAGATTTTCGATCATCTTTACTATCATTATTCTAAAATCTTTTTCAGGTAGACTGCCTATTTCCTCTTCATTTGTTTGGTCTGGTGGGTTTTGACCTTGCTCCTTCATCTGCTGTGTACTTCTCTGTCTTCTCATTTTGCTTAACTTACTGTGTTTGGGGTCTCCTTTTTGCAGGCTGTAGGTTCGTATTTCCTGTTGTTTTTGGTGTCTGCCCTCAGTGACTAAGGTTGTTTCAGTGATTTGTGTAGGCTTCCTGGTAGAGGGAACTGGTACCTGTGTTCTGTTGGATAAGGCTGTGTGTCTTGTCTTTCCGGTGGGCAGTACCATGTCTGGTGGTATATTTTGGGGTGTCTGTGTCCTTATTATGATTTTAGGCAGCCTCTCTGCTAATGGATGGAGTTGTGTTCCTGTCTTGCTAGTTGTTTGGCATAGGGTGTCTAGCACTGTAGCTTGCTGGTCACTGAGTGGAGCTGGGTCTTGGTGTTGAGATGGAGGTCTCAGGGAAAGTTTTCTTCATTTGATATTACATGGGGTTGGGAGGTCTCTGGTGGACCAGTGTCCTGAGCTCAGCTCTCCCATCTCAGAGGCTCAGGTCTGACACCTGGCCAGAGCACCAAGATCCTGTCAGCCACACGGCTCAGAAGAAAAGGGTGAAAAAAAAAAGGAAAGAAAGAAAAAATAAAGTTATTAAAATAGAAAAAAATTATTAAAAAAATAAAAAGTAATAGAAAGAAATAAAGAAGAGAGCAACCAAACAAAAAAATCCACCAATGATAACAAGTGCTAAAAACTATACTAAAAAAAAAAGACAGAACCCTAGGATAAATGATAAAAGCAAAGCTGTACAGACAAAATCACACAAAGAAGCATACACATACACACTCACAAAAAGAGAAAAAGGAAAATATATCTATATATAGATATATGGAGATATAGAGATATATGTAGATATATAGATATGTAGCAACCAAATCAATAAACAAATCTACCAATGGTAATAAGCTCTAAATACTAAACTAAGATAAACATAAAACCCGAAACAAGTTAGATGCAGAGAGCAAACCCCAAGTGTATAGTTGCTCTCGAAGTCCACCTCCTCAATTTGGGATGATTCGTTGTCTATTCAGGTATTCCACAGATGCAGGGTACATCAAGTTGATTGTGGAGATTTAATCCGCTGCTCCTGAGGCTGCTGGGAGAAATTTCCTTTTCTCTTCTTTGTTCGCACTGCTCCTGGGGTTCAGCTTTGGATTTGGCCCTGCCTCTGAGTGTAGGTCGTCTGAGGGCATCTGTTCCCTGCCCAGACAGGATGGGGTTAAAGGAGCGGCTGATTAGGGGGCTCTGGCTCACTCAAGCCAGGGGGAGGGAGGTGTATGGAATGCGGGGCGAGCGTGCGGCGGTGGCAGAGGCTGGCTTGACATTGCAACAGCCTGAGGCACACCTTGTGTTCTCCCAGGGAAGCTGTCCCTAGATCATAGGACCCTGGCAGTGGCGGGCTGCACAGGCTCCTGGGAGGGGAGGTGTGGCTAGTGACCTGTGCTTGCTCACAGGCTTCTTGGTGGCGGCGGCAGCAGCCTTAGCATCTTATTCCCGTCTCTGGTGTCTGCGCTGGTAGCTGCGTCTAGCGCCTGTCCCTGGAGCTCGTTTAGGTGGTGCTCTGAATCCCGTCTCCTTGTGCACCCTGAAACAATTGTCTCTTGCCTCTTAGGCAGTTCTAGACTTTTTCCCGGACTCCCTCCCGGCCAACCGGGGCGCACTAACCCCTTCAGGCTGTGTTCACGCCGCCAACCCCAGTCCTCTCCCCGGGATCCGACCGAAGCCGGAGCCTCAGCTCCCAGCCCCCGCCTGAGCAGACAAGCCTCTCGGGCTGGTGAGTGGCGGTCGGCACCGGTCCTCTGTGCGGGAATCCCTCCGCTTTGCCCTCCGCACCCCTGTTGCTGCGCTCTCGTCTGCGGCTCCGAAGCTTTCCCCCTCCGCCACCTGCAGTCTCCGGCCGCCAAGGGGCTCCTAGTGTGTGGAAACCTTTCCTCCTTCACGGCTCCCTCCCACTGGTGCAGGTCCCGTCCCTGTTCTTTTGTCTCTGTTTATTCTGTTTTCTTTTGCCCTACCCAGGTATGCGGGGAGTTTCTTGCCTTTGGGGAGGCCTGAGGTCTTTCGCCAGTGTTCAGCAGGTGTTCTGTAGGGGTTGTTCCGCGTGTAGATATATTTCTGATGTATCTGTGGGGAGGAAGGTGATCTCCGCGTCTTACTCCTCTACCATCTTGAAGGCGCCTATCTGGAGAACTTTTAAAAATCCTAGTGTCCAGGGCACGCTGCACACCAATTAAATCCTAAACTCTTGTAGTGATTTAGACAGACATCAGTATTTTATTTTATTTTTTTTAAAGCTTCCAAGGTGATTCTGAGTTTAGGAGCTCCTGATCTGCATCCAGGGACCTCAGTTGTGGTAGTGATAGCCCCAGCCTGTAATACTCAATTACACAAGTACATCTTTTAAAAAACTAGTTTATTATGCACTATCACTACAAAATTAGTTCCTCAAGGTTAGAAGCCTAATGAGATCAGGTTCTCTTAACTACAGATTAATTTTAATGGATTTTGGACTTCTGAGTTTGTTGGTGAAATATCCTAATTTTTTTCTTAGTATACATTTTTTCCATTCACAATTCTAATGCCTTTGCTATTTGTACCTTCTCTATTTATATCACTGAGACATGTTTGTCTGTCTTTCTAGTCTTTTACTATTAAGGTGGTCATAATATTGACATTAAGACAAAAACTCGGAAGCAGGAAAACCTTTTAAAATGTAGTGTAAATAAAGGAAATCCAAACAAAGACACTACTGGCCTTGTGGTCTGGGGTAGAAAACTCAAGTTTCATTGGGCCAGGCAGGAGACCTAAATAAATAAAATGGAGTCGGGTTTTTAAAGAGAGAGTGGGAAAGAGGGTGAGAAAACAAGGGGGGGGGGGGAGAGAAAGTGGGAGAGAGAACAGCAAAGGGGGGGAGAGAATGCCCCCACCCCAGAAAAGGAGGGAGAGAAGGGGGGTGGGCAGGGAGAAGTGGGGGAAATGGGAGGGAGATCAGAGGGAGGGGGAGAGAGAACAGAAAGAATATAGGGTGTCCATTGTTACCATCTCTTCCAATTTTTTGAGAAGCTAGAAATCAGGCCTTTTTAATTGTCATATATATATAAAATTTAATGTCTGCTCAAGAAAAGTTTAAAATGCCATGTTGAGGGACAGGGTGTAAAAGTGAGCAAAGGGATCAGAACCCAGGAAAACCAAGTTCGTATCTATGTGAGGGGAACTGGTGAAATTTACTTAAAAGAGGTTTTGATAAGAATGGAGGAATTTTAGAATTCCATTTTTATAAATACTTTTGTCTCTTCCTTTATTCTAGTTGTTATCTATCAAATCAAAGCAGACGTTCCTTTTTTCTTCATTGCTTATTTGGAAGCATGTGTAGACCAAATTCACTCGCCGACATCCTTACCCTCCCCCTTCCAATTTTCGTTTCCTTTGTGTCAGATGCTTTTAATTACATGTAATAATACACACTGGCTACAGCTGACTAGTTCCGAAGAGAGTTGAGATGAGTCAGTCACCTGTGATCCACGGTGGCTAGAAACATCGTCTTTTTTTAAAAAATGCATTAGCTGCTGACTTGCAAAAACGCAATTTCTCAGTGAATCTACTGCTATTTTCCTTTCAGCCCCACCCTCTGTTCACTTCCTTGAGGTTTGTTAATGGTAAACATTTAATTCCATGTAATAAAATTGATATTCAAAAAGGCCAGTTTATTTTAGCCTCTTGTGTTGTAAACATAGCAGCAGCTACCAAAGTTGAAAAGGAAGTGGTGATAATAATTCTCATTTTTAACATCCTGGAATTGGATAGCTGGTGGGGATAATAACAGAGCTGGGTGTGCAATTCTTTTTACTACGTGGGGTGGTGACTCGACCCAGGTCCCACAGCTGCTGGGGGAGGTGCTACATCTTCACCCACGTGTTCCGACGTCCCCCTACTGTGAAGCTCCTCACAGCTTTGCAGGTATTTCTGTATTTGGTCCTTTAAACAGTACAGTGCAATGGGCGGGGTAGGGATTATTATCTCATTTTATAAATCGTTAAACTCGGTCTCCAATGTTCCAAAATATATTCAGGGTCAAATAACTAGAGGCCAGAGTTCTTCGTGATATTCAGGACCTTTTTAGAGGTTGAGAATGCCCAAGCCGGTTTTATTTCTTGGGACTCCCAATATCTTTAAAAATGGAGAAATGCCCAAACAGGATCACATTTATTTTAAATGTTTACATTTAACAAACCATTTTTTTAACATGACCCCCACCCCCAAAGATGATTATAAGTATAAGCTCACTTGGCGATAATGTCTAATGTCTACATTTCAGACTTTGGTGAATATGAGGGCCAGGCTACCTTGTCCTTGTGGGTGACCCCTGACCTTGGTGGGGGGTTTTGAGCCGTGGCTCTTGGGTAAAGGAGGAGAGGGAGATGGGGAAGAGGATGGGGGAAGGGGAGGGAGAGGGACAGGGAAAGAGAGGGGGACAGAGGGGTAGGGGAGAGAGAGAGACGGAGATACACAGAGACACACACAGAGAGACACACACACAGCCACTGCAGGAGCCAGAGAGCCAAAGACAGAGCCAGAGCCAGGCTGATAGTGTAGCACCTGCCCCAAAATAAAACACCAAAAACTTTGGGTTTCCTTGGCAGCTCCATAATTTCTATGCAGAAAGGGCAACGACAGTGGCTGGAATCTTTGGCTTAAGGTTGTATTTGCAAAGTACTTTAAGATTGAGAACAATTTATCAAAGTATGCAGATGTGAGTCGTGTAGGAACTGACATAGATGATCAGGTGGGGATGGAGGGTGTTGGGTAGGAAAGAGCAGATCCTTGGCAAGGATTCTTACAAGATCCTTGGCTCCCTCACCTGATTTTGATTGTGTAGACTGAACCACCAGCCGAGGCCCTTCAGAGAGAAGTGAATAAAATCTCAGCTCAGACCTGGGAACTCTCCCTCCCAAAATATTTATTAACAATTATTACGTTCCAGGCTTTGGAGCTGAACAGGACCCAGAAGACCCTACTCAAGTGGGGCTTAGAGTCTAAAAGGGAGAAAAAGCAACAAATAATATAATTTGAGAAACAAATAAGGTTAATTTGAGATAAGTAATCCGTGGTATGATGAAAATGAAAACAGGGCAATGAGATAAAGAGTAATTACCAGTATGTCAAACTAGTTTTTCACTCTAATAAAGCATTGGCTTTTTTATGAACTGCTCCAGGTAAAAAGTCAGCAGTCTCAATGATAGTAAAGAATGCCTGCTGTGATTGACAGACACAAGCATACAGATACAGATCTGCACACTTGAGCACACAGATGCAAATGCATGAAGTTACTATGATGTAACGTGACCGATTAACAATAGAACAAAACCAGAACTCGCTCAGTCCTTTCAAGGAAGTTACCTGTACAACTATAGGTAAAGTTATATAAGTATTAACACTGAAGCTGCCTTTGCTAAAGCAGTTTGAAAATTGACTTTTGTGATAACCTATGATTGAAGACCTATGGCCCTTGCTTTTGAATAATCCCAATGACAGGAAAATGTCAGTCTTTAATGACTCATTTGGTTTTTGGCAGGAACCAAAACTCTTTGGGGGGTGTGTGCCAATTCTGGATAATACCATTTGGGTTTACAAATAAAATGTGAAACAAATCTAAAAATGTTTTGAACTTGGGAAAAGGGGAGTTGTCTATTTTGAAAAAAATAAGTGTGGCTATTTTGAGGGAGAAAACATTTTATTTGAATAAATATATTCCAATGTATTTGCTATAAATCTGTTTCATGTATGCAATATAACACTTTGTTCATTTTTTAAATATATAGTATTTTTAAAATTGAAATATAGTTGACTTACAATGTTGTAAGTTTCAGGTGTATAGCAAAGTGATTCAGTTATATATATATATATATATACACACACACATACTCTTCAGATTCTTTTCCATTATAGGTTATAACAAAATTTTGAATATAGTTCCCTGTGTTATATAATAGGTCCTTGTTGTTTATCTATTTTATAAAACAGTAGTGTGTCTCTGTTAATCCCAAACTCCTAATTTATCCCTCCCTCCCCCCTGCAATATAACACTTAATTTTTGGCAGGACAGAAATTCCTGCTAACCAGGAGTTTGTTGCTTAGAGATTACTGGTTCATTAATTTTAGTTCCTTTTTGCATCATTTCTAACAAAGTCCACTAAAGAGGATTCTGTCCTTTTATTATTGATTGTGGCCTTAAATGAAGGATTCTTTAGATTCCCCCCTGCTCATAGCCTCTGGCTTTTTCCAGATAAAATTCCAGAGCCTTGGATCATAGTGAAAACTGGTAGAAATACGTCTCCCTGTAAACATCCTCATCATTTTCAAGACATTTCACCCTTTTAAAGCACCATGCAGTGGGCAGAGTAGAAATTATTATCCTATTTTACAAATGGTTAAACTGAATCTTTGAAGATATAGAAATATATACAAGGCTACATAACTGTGTCACAGAAACAGTTTCCACAGTTCCATTTAGATTCTACAGATTCTCTAGAGGGAAACTTTGCTAAAGACTGAAGACAGAACTTGGGAAAGTTCATGTCTGATTTTAAAATTCAGGATATTTTTATCATGTTTATCACAATTTACCCAAATAACTTGAAGAGTTTTGTTTGTATTTTAGTGTTTACGAAATCATGCAGCTATTTTTAAAAGATTTGCTATTTATTTTGGACTCTAATCCAGAGCTTGTTTACCACTGCAGTTTTCCATTGGTCAGCTACTTCTATGTTAGCTGTTTATCATGACCGTGTTCAGTTTAGGAGAGATTTGAGGAGGACAACTCAGTAATTATTGGTATTTTTGCTATTCAGCATTTGGTAGATACTTTTTCAGGAATGCTTAAGGAGATAATACTTACTACTGATGTTCACTTCACTGAAATTACAGTCTTTCTTAAATCATAGGGAAACCATTGGATTTTTGTTTGTTTGTTTTTTGACATAAAACAGCTCTTCTAACTGCTGGAATGTGTAATTTAAGGCTTTGACTACTACTTTTTATTTTTCAAAAGCACTTTCACATATATGATCTCTATAATCCTATGAGTGGGAAGATTATCTTATCTACAATTCCTCCAGTTTTCAGATTAGGAAAAAGAGAGGCTACATTTGCCCTGTGTCATGTAGATAATTAGTGGCAGACCAAGAACCTTAACAAAGTCCCACTTTGCCTATCAACCAACTTTCTGCATGTTGACATAACAAAAGAGTGATGATTACGGCCAACCAGCCAGCATTTTAATATTTGAGGAAAATAACAGTCTGTATTCTTCCTTCTGTGCCAGCTACCAGCTCCTTTCCATCTTGAGCCATATGGAAAATTTCCTTGAATCTTAGGACTTAGGAGCTCCTTTTTGATTTAAAACATTGGCTACTCTCTCATCAGAGTCCTCATTACTTTAATATATATTCTGCCTCTTGGTTTATGTTGATATTTAATTTAACTCCCAAGTATGCCATTTCATCTGATTTTGTTTTGTTTTATGAATTTAACTCTAGTTTTGCCAATGTAACAATGTGTTTATAGGTAGGGACTCGTGTTTTTCCACGTGCATTCTTGAATTCAACTACCAGTTCTGTTTCTTCTTCAAGGTGTTGACTTTGGCTTCATAAGATGCATATTCAACAAAAGACTTTCTTTCCTTCCTCCTTCTCATCAGTTAGTCATCTTCTCCTACGGGAAAGATAATCAGAAAGGACCACTGCCAGATGCTAGTCTCTGTCTACACGCCATACTTTTAATTTTCTTCATAGTGAAAGGATCTCCTTTTGTTTCAAATTAATGTTCAGGTTCAAATGGCCTCAAGTGGCTATTATCAGGGCGGGACAGCTGCATTATTTGTGGAGTCCTGTGCAAAATGAAAATGTGGGACCCTTTGCTCAAAAAATAGGGGAAGTGGGAATTCCCTGGAGGTCCAGTGGTTAGGACTCTGTGCTCTCACTACCAAGGGCCCAGGGTTTGATCCCTGGTCAGGGAACTATTAATAAGATCCCACAAGACGCATGGCGCAGCCAAAAAAAATGGGTGGGGAAGTGCCATTAAAGATACTAAAATATAAAGTTTTCTTTCAAAGGATTTTATTATTTATAAAACATAATAGGGGTAATAGTGATACACGAGTAACAGCATAAAATTATAAATTGAAAAAAATATTTTTTGGTGTCATAATTTTACATACTAAAATAATACTTTATTAATGTGATATCTTGATTGATCATACAATTTTTCTGTCTTAGTGTTCTGCAAATTCATTTATTAGATCACCAAAGTTTATACTTATACATCAATGTATTTTAAAGTGATGTTAGTCACTCTTGCCAAATGCAAGATTGTAAATAATTTTTATTTGTAATTTTGAGAAGGATCTTTCTGCTGATGCAACTGGAGCCGTTAAGAGTATCTTATAGAAAGTGACAACAGTGGAATAAGTTTCTGATAAGTTACCTTGATATAAATTTTAGTACATCTGGGGCTGATGTACTAATTTTTCTAAAAAAGAAAAATCTTTAGAGCAATTTCTCAGAAATTTAACTTTATACAATTCAGTTTTGTATAAGTCTGAATTTAGTGTTAAATGTAAATTTATACAATGGCATTTTACTTTTTCCTCTGGGATTTCCTATAACTTGTAGAGGTCATCCAAGAAACCAAAAGAGGCTTAATGATTTGTGTATCATTAAAAACATTTATTAATTCTGTGGTGTATCTTCAATTACAAAAACAAAAATAATTTAAAAATTGTTTTCCTGGTTAATATTTGGTTCAGCAAAAGCTTGATAAAAAAAATAGTGATCTTTCTCATTGAATGTGACAATTTTTAAATTTTATTTACATTTCTAAGCCTGTAGATATTTGCTTTGCAGTACTGCAGTTTTCAAACCAGAGTTTCTAAACTCTTTGAAGAATCCTAATAGTTCCCTGATATGCTTTATTTCCCTGTACATGTGTACACTTTTTTATTTTGTAATAATTTACCCACAAAATTTACCACCCGAGGGCAGGCAATTATGATCTCAGTGCCCCAGCTAGAGGGAGAGGTAATATTTGTGCAGATATGGCAAGGATGGGCTCTGGGACAGATGGGCAAGCTGGCCTCCATTACAGGGCCTGGTGCTGCTTCCATCTGTTACCGACTAGGGTTCTTGGCCTCCTTAGTCCATAGAAATCGCTAAGGTGCCAGACAAGAAATTCAGGCAAGGCTTTCTTGGGGCCCCTGCTGCAGTAGGAGGGAGCGAGAACAAACAGTAGGTTCCCTTGCTCCTTCGCTCCCTGAGGGCGGTGGGGGGGCGGGGGGCGAGCTGGTTCCTTATATGGGGTGAGGGTAGGGGCGGGTCCAGGAGTCGGCCGGAGGAGGGTTAGCTTAGGTGGTTTGCCCACCCCTTTGGTGGTGGTGTGTGCTGGGGGCATGCGCAGTATCCTGCTTTTGCTCCCAACACCCTGTTTTTGCTCCCGGCTCTTCAGAAGTGGCAGTTGGGATTTTTGGTCTTCTTGTAACCTTTTGTCCATAATTTGCCCCAACTGGGCATGCACGCAGTTATTTTTAGTCCCTTAGAGTTTCTTTGTATTTTGTTGCTGGAGGAGACGTTTGTCCAGGTGCAAGCGCAGCAGCAAAGGGTCCCAGGTCCCAGCCTGTCTCACATCCAAAGCCTCTTCTCTCTCCTGTGGCTGTTGACATTGTTGCTGCCACTTTTTTTGTTTGTTTGTTTTTGTTTTTGTTTTTTGTTTGTTTTGCGGTACGCGGGCCTCTCACCGTTGTGGCCTCTCCCGCTGCGGAGCACAGGCTCCGGACGCGCAGGCTCAGCGGCCATGGCTCACGGGCCCAGCCGCTCTGCGGCACGTGGGATCCTCCCAGACCGGGGCCCGAACCCGTGTCCCCTGCATCAGCAGGCGGACTCTCAACCACTGTGCCACCAGGGAAGCCCGCCGCTGCCACTTTTGCTGCAGCTGCTGTAGCTGTTGCATTGTCAGTCTAGGCCCAGGTGCCCACCCAGCCACTTCCTCAGGCCCTGTGGCCCCCCAGGACTGCCCTGAGACTGCTCTGCATGCCTGCTGCCAACCGTGGCCATGCATCTGAGCTCTTGTGTGCAGGGGCTGCTGCTGGACTGTGACTGCTTACAGGTTTCTCCTCTGCTCATGCCCACGCTCCATTGTCCCATCAGACTTTTCTACAGAACACAAGTTCACAGATCAAATATTAAGAATTTTAAGACAGCAGAACATAACATTAAACCAAGTGCAGCCCTGTGTATAGGCACCGATGACATGCCCATGAGGACAGCCCTGATGATTAGGCCTTTCTGAGCAATTGCTCCAACCCTGAAATCAGAGATTACAAAGTTAGAACGCAACAGTCTCCACTGCCCTGCCTGGCTTTCTGACCCTGCCCCACATCAACCTCCCCCCACTCTCTTCAGACCTGCCTCTGTGAGGTTTATGGGCCTCAGGCTTGGATACCACCTCCCCTTGCCTGTGTGCTAACACTGCTTGCTTTGAGGCTATCACCCCACCTTTATCAATTAACCCTGTGTATTGACTTTCCTCTGTTGCCATTTCACGAACTCTTACTTATTTCACCCCCTTTGTCCCTCATTCCTGATGTCTGGTATCACTTGGCAAATAAAATATCTGCATGGCTGCCTTCGTCTCAGGCTTTGCTTTCAAGAGAACCGAGATTCTAACAGTTAGTACACTGCTTGAAGATGTGATTTTTTTGATAAGGCTAATTTTACTCACTGATGGTTAACTAGACCTCTAACCATGATGGTAGCTCCATTTTCAGATACCAACATTCATTCATTCAACAAATATTCATTGAGCGCTTACTTTGTGCCAGGCACAGAATAATGGGAAAGCAAACACCCAAGTTTGTGCCTTGGCGGTGCTCATATGAAAAGTGTTATGGAGAGAAAGCAAGCAGGGGGGGGAAGTTGTGAATGTGGGAGGAGGTCTGTAATTTTTTTTTTTTTTTGCGGTACGCGGGCCTCTCACTGTTGTGGCCTCTCCCATTGCGGAGCACAGGCTCCGGACGCGCAGGCTCAGTGGCCATGGCTCACGGGCCCAGCCGCTCCGCGGCATGTGGAATCTTCCCAGATCGGGGCACGAACCCGTGTCCCCTGCATCGGCAGGCGGACTCTCAACCACTGCGCCACCAGGGAAGCCCTTTCTTCTTTTTTTTTTTTTTTTTTTTTTTTTTTGAGGTCTGTAATTTTAAATCGGGTGTTAGGAATGGCCTCACTTAAGGGGACTTGCCTGGCAGTCCAGTGATTAAGACTCTGCCCTTCCACAGCAGGGAGCACAGGTTCGATCCCAGGTCAGGGAACTAAGATCCCCCCCAAAAAAATGCCAAAAAAAAAAAAAAAAGAAAAAAGGAATAGCCTCACTTGAACAGACTTGAAGGACAGAGGGAGCCATGTAGAAACTTGAGAGAAGAGGGTTCTAATCAAAGGCAAGGACAAATGCAAAAGCCCTGGGGTGATATAGGCCTGACTGTGGTTTGGAAGCAGCTTGGAACCAGCACAGCTGGAGGGCAGTGGTCAAGGACAGAATTATAGGAGATGAGGTAGAGAAGCAAGGCCAAATGGAGTAGGAACATAAAAGATACCATCAGAACTTTGGTGCTTACAAGGGAAACATGGGCAGATTTTCTGCAAAAGAGTGACTTGCTCTTTGATTTCCAGAGGCAACAGAGCCTTGCATACAGAAAGCTGTCCAGCTGGGTACCACAGACTTAACCAGTTTTCCTAGTTCTTTCTCCTGGCTTTCAAATAGAACTTTCTAACTTTTTTTATTTGGTAAGCTGTTCAAACTTTACTCCTAACATTGGTATGATACTCTTTAATTTCTTGGTTAAAAATCCTTTTTGAAATACATTTTTATTCAGCAATAAATGTACATTACATATGCTATTGTCTTTATTCGAAAGAGGTCTTTTGTTTACTCACAGAAATACTTTACATCAATCCCTGCCTACATTCGTTGAAAACTAGCTTATGATGTTGTATACATAATTATTCTCGTTGTTTGAAAATGCATAGTTTCCACCCATTCAAATCTGCATTTTGATTTTCTTTCCTTTGTTTTCCAATCAAACATCATTTTCTTGTTAGCCAAGTATGTAAGTGAAATCTAAACTGAACTGTTTTAGCTAAGAGGTAGGACATGAATATAACATGAAATTTTATATGAAATCAGTTATTCTTTGCCATAATTAAGTCAGGATGGTATAAAATTAGTTTTCTGGGTTTTCAGTCAATAGTGGTTTTGTTCAAAGTTTTGAAGATCACTTGAAAGAAAGTCACTGAATCATTCAGAGGAGTCATCTTTCCCAGAACTGTAAATAAGTGCTGACAACAATTAATGGACAAATATCTATTTGTGCTCTGGAAGGCACATGTCAACCTGTATCATTAATCTTCTCCCCACCCCAACTCTTTCCTAATTTTCTCTTCCTCTTTCTTTTTTTTTTTTTTTTTTTTTTTTTGTGATACACGGGCCTCTCACTGCTGTGGCCTCTCCCTTTACGGAGCATAGGCTCCAGACACGCAGGCTCAGCGGCCATGGCTCACGGGCCCAGCCGCTCCGCGGCATGTGGGATCTTCCCGGACCGGGGCACGAACCCGTGTCCCCTGCATCGGCAGGTGGACTCTCAACCACTACGCTACCAAGGAAGCCCCTCTCTTCCTCTTTTTATGCTTCTCCTCCTTTCTTTTGTTACACTCTGCCCCCTTCCTCCAAACCCACGACCCTTAAAAGTCCGCCAGGTTGTAGTTGGGCAGGGAATGGGGTCTAGATGACAGGCTGGACAAATTGTTCCAGTTTCTCTTGTCCTTTCACCTTAAAGCCCCATCTAAACGCTAGTGATACATTCCCCAGTGCCCAGAGAACATTTCCAGAAGAGCAAAATATTCTCCTTGCTTGGCCAGATTACTGGCCTGTGAAATCTGTGGTGCAAAATCCTTTAAAAAGGATGTAAATTAACTCATGCTCTTGAACCCTTATACTTCAGTGTAGTAGTTGAAAGTTTATTCTACTCTTAGGCTCACGACTGTCAACTCCATGAGGGCAGGGATACGAGTCTTTGTTGTTTGCTCTTGTTTCCCTTGCAGTAAATGAAATGCCTAGTCAGCACTCAGTAAATATTTCTTAAGTAAAAGAATAAAGGATAAACTTTATACAGAGCATTGAGGTATTTTTAAGACAAGATACTCAGCTGATAAAAACCTACCTGAAAGGAGCCAAGTGATTTAGGAATGGATGCTAAGAAGTTGTTGAATCTGTCGGCTAATATCTGTCAAAAAGAACAAATCGGTACCAAATTTGCCCAAATCTGAATAGTCAATTCTGGCGAATAGCCTGTAGCATTCAGGTGCATTGGATAGTATTGAATCATTGCATGCAACAGATTAATTTTTTTGTTATATGAAGGGATATTTGGCAATTAATTCATCTTGGTGAACTCATAGGGTTGGAGTCCCATTTAAAATACCACATGAAGTTGTGGTATAGTTCACATCCTGGTATTTTTTTTTTTTTTTTTTTTTTTTTACCCCAGCACAGCCATTCACCATGCTCCTCTAACTGCACCTTGATTTTGGTTGCTGTGCTACCCATCATGCTGCCTACTGGAGCAGAGATATGTGATTCCAGCTCAGGCAATCAGAGCAGCTCATTCCCTGCGCTACAGTTACTGAATTAGGCATGGGCTCATGAGACAATCAGAGCCAATAAAATGCAATAATACATCTACTGAGACACTGGGAAGGGGATGCTTCCCCTTAGCTCCTGAAGATGGTTATGAGGCTACTGGGTCGAGCTGTGTTGCCGTATGAGAGGAGAGTGTGTTTGATAATAATGACACTAACATGGAGGAGAGTAGAATTGAGAGACAGAGAAATGGGGTTGAATTTGGGTCATGGTAATATAATTTAAACCCTTGATGAGTCTCTACCTAAAGCCATGCCTATCTCTGGACTTTAATATGAGACAATAAACTCAATATTTATTTAACTCAGTTTATGTTGGGTTTTGATCCTTTATGACCAAAAAGGGTTAAAACTAATACATATGGTTAGAAAAAAAAAGTCTACTGAATCCCTTTTTTTATTCCTAATATAGTTGCGCCTTTTTTTTTTTTTTTTTTTTTGGTGCCCTGATCAAACTTTTCAGGAATTTTTTTTCTGTTTTCTTAGCTTTTCAAAAATTACTGACTTTTGGTTTTGTGTGTGTGATTCTCTGGTATTTCTTTGTTTCCTGTTTTAATAAATTATATTCTTATTATCTCTTGTACTTCTCTTGGCCTTTCTTTTGGCCAAAACTTCTCTTTTGTGCCTTTTTGTCCATTACCTGTGTTGAAAGAATTAATTTTCTGTCCTTCGTCTTTTCTAGTCTATGCATTTAACACTGTAGATAACATTCTGAGTACTACTTTAGCTGCATCCCATAGATTTTAATACATAACATTTTCATGTTTTTCAATTCTAAAATGTTTTCTAAGTTCCATTTGGCTTTTTTTTTAACAACTTTATTGGAGTATAACTGCTTTACAGTGGTGGGTTAGTTTCCGCTTTATAACAAAGTGAATCAGCTATACATATATCTCCATATCTCCTCCCTCTTGGGTCTCCCTCCCACCCTCCCTATCTCACCCCTCTAGGTAGTAACAAAGCATGGAGCTGATCTCCCTGTGCTATGCGGCTGCTTCCCACTAGCTATCTATTTTACATTTGGTAGTGTATATATATCCATGCCACTCTCTCACTTTGTCACAGCTTACCCTTTCCACTCCCCGTGTCCTAGAGTCCATTCTCTACATCTGTGTCTTTATTCCTGTCCTGCCCTTAGGTTCTTTATAGCCAGTTTTGTTTGTTTTTTTAGATTCCATATATATGTGTTGGCATAGGGTATTTGTTTTTCACTTTCTGACTTACTTCACTATGTATGACAGACTCTAGGTCCATCCACCTCTCTACAAATAACTCAATTTCGTTTCTTTTTATGGCTGAGTAATATTCCATTGCATATATGTGCCACATCTTCTTTATCCATTCATATGTCGATGGACATTTAGATTGCCTCTATGTCCTGGCTATTGTAAATAGAGCTGCAGTGAACATTGTGGTACATGACTCCTTTTGAATTATGTTTTTCTCAGGGTATATGCCCAGTAGTGGGATTGCTGGGTCGTATGGTATTTCTATATTTAGTTTTTTAGGAACCTCCATACTCTTCTCCATAGTGGCTGTATCAATTTACATTCCCACCAACAGGCAAGAAGGTTCCCTTTTCTCCACACCCTCTCCAACATTTATTGTTTGTAGATGTTTTAATGATGGCCATTCTGACTGGTGTGAGATGATACCTCATTGTAGTTTTGATTTTCATTTCTCTAATGATTAGTGATGTGAACATCCTTTCATGTGTTTGTTGGCAATCTGTATATCTTCTTTGGAGAAATATCTATTTAGGTCTTCTGCCGATTTTGGGATTGGGTGGTTTGTTTTTTTGATATTGAGCTGCATGACCTGCTTGTAAATTTTGGAAATTAATCTTTTGTCAGTTGCTTCATTTGAAAATATTTTCTTCCATTCTAAGGGTTGTCTTTTCATCTTGTTTATGGTTTCCTTTGCTGTGCAAAAGCTTTTAAGTTTCATTAGGTCCTATTTGTTTATTTTTGTTTTTATTTCCATATCTCTAGGACGTGGGTCCAAAAGGATATTGTTGTAATTTATGTCATAGAGTGTTCTGCCTATGTTTTAGAGTTTTATAGTGTCTGGCCTTACATTTAGGTCTTTAATCCATTTTGAGTTTACTTTTGTGTGTGGTATTAGGGAGTGTTCTGATTTCATTCTTTTACATGTAGCTGTCCAGTTTTCCCAGCACCACTTACTGAAGAGGCTGTCTTTTCTGCATTGTATATTCTTGCCTCCTTTATCAAAAATAAGGTGACCATATGTGCATGGGTTTATCTCTGGCCTTTCTATCTTGTTCCATTGATCTATATTTCTGTTTTTGTGCCAGTACCATGCTGTCTTGATTACTATAGCTTTGTAGTATAGTCTGAAGTCAGGGAGCCTGATTCCTCTAGCTCCGTTTTTCTGTCTCAAGATTGCTTTGACTAATCTAAGAACATGGTATATCTCTCCATCTGTCTGTATCATCTTTAATTTCTTTCATCAGTGTCTTATAGTTTTCTGCATACAGGTCTTTTGTCTCCTTAGGTAGGTTTATTCCTAGGTATTTTATTCTTTTCATTGCAGTGGTGAATGGGAGTGTTTCCTTAATTTCTCTTTCAGATTTTTCATCATTATAGGAATGCAAGAGATTTCTGTGTATTAATTTTGTATCCTGCTACTTTACCAAATTCATTGATTAGCTCTAGTAGTTTTCTGGTAGCATCTTTAGGATTCTCTATGTATAGTATCATGTCATCTGCAAACAGTGATAGCTTTACTTCTTTTCCAATTTGGATTCCTTTTATTTCTTTTTCTTCTCTGATTGCTGTGACTAAAACTTCCAAAACTATGTCGAATAATAGTAGTGAAAGTAGGCAACCTTGTCTTGTTCCTGATCTTAGAGGAAATGCTTTCAGTTTTTCACCATTGAGAACGATGTTAGCTGTGGGTTTGTCATATATGGCCTTTATTATGTTGAGGTAAGTTCTCTCTATGCCTGCTTTCTGGAAGGTTTTTATCATAAATGGGTGTTGAATTTTGTCAGAAGCTTTTTCTGCATCTATTGAGATGATCATATGGTTTTTCTCCTTCAGTTTGTTAATATGGTGTATCCCATTGATTGATTTGCATATATTGAAGAATCCTTGCATTCCTGGGATAAACCCCACTTGATCATGTTGTATGATCCTTTTAATATGCTGTTGGATTCTGTTTGCTAGTATTTTGTTGAGGATTTTTGCATCTATGTTCACCAGTGATATTGGCCTGTAGTTTTCTTTCTTTGTGGCATCTTTGTCTGGTTTTGGTATCAGGGTGATAGTAGCCTAATAGAATGAGTTTGGGAGTGTTCCTCCCTCTGCTATATTTTGGAAGAGTTTGAAAAGGATAGGTGTTAGCTGTTTTCTAAATGTTTGATAGAATTCGCCTGTGAAGCCATCTGGTCCTGGGCTTTTGTTTCTTGGAAGATTTTTAATCATAGTCTCAATTTCAGTGCCTGTGATTGGTCTGTTTATATTTTTTATTTCTTCCTAGTTCAGTCTAGGAAGGTTGTGCTTTTCTAAGAATTTGTCCATTTTTTCCAGTTTGTCCATTTTATTGGCATAGACTTGTTTTTAGTATTCTCTCATGATCCTTTGTATTTCTGCAGTGTCAGTTGTTACTCCTCCTTTTTCATTTCTAATTGTGTTGATTTGAATCTTCTCTCTTTTTTTCTTGATGAGTCTTGCCAATTGTTTATCAACTTTGTTTATCTTCTCAAAGAACCAGCTTTTAGTTTTATTGATCTTTCCTATTGTATCCTTCATTTCTTTTTCATTTATTTCTATCTGATCTTTATGATTTCTTTCCTTCTGCTAACTTTGGGGGGTTTTTTTGTCTTCTTTCTCTAATTGCTTTAGGTGTAAGGTTAGGTTGTTTATTTGAGATGTTTCTTATTTCTTGAGGTAGGATTGTTTTGCTATAAACTTCCCTCTTAGAACCGCTTTTGCTGCATCCCATAGGTTTTGGGTCATCTTGTTGTCATTTTCATTTGTTTCTAGGTTTTTTTAATTTCCTCTTTGATTTCTTCAGTGATCTCTTGGTTATTAAGTAGTATATTGTTCAGCCTCCACGTGTTTGTATTTTTTACAGGTTTTTTCCTATAATTGATAACTAGTCTCATAGTGTTGTGGTCAGAGAAGATACTTGATACGATTTCAGTTTTCTTAAATTTACCAGGGCTTGATTTGTGACCCAAGATATGATCTATCCTGGGGTATGTTCCATGAGCACTTGAGAAGAAAGTGTATTCTGTTTTTTGGATGGAATGTCCTATAAATATCAATTAACTCCATCTTGTTTATTGTATCATTTAAAGCTTGTGTTTCCTTATTTATTTTCATTTTGGATGATCTGTCCATTGGTAAAAGTGGGGTGTTAAAGTCCCCTACTATGATTGTATTACTATCGATTTCCCCTCTTATGGCTGTTAGCATTTGCCTTATGTATTGAGGTGCTGCTGTGTTGGTTGCATAAATATTTACAATTGTTATATCTTCTTCTTAGGTTGATCTGTTGATCATTATGTAGTGTCCTTTGTCTCTTGTAATAGTCTTTATTTTAAAGTCTGTTTTGTCTGATATGAGAATGGCTACTCCAGCTTTCTTTTGATTTCCATGTTCATGGAATATCTTTTTCCATCCCCTCACTTTCAGTCTTTATGTGTCCCTAGGTCTGAAGTGGGACTCCTGTAGACAGCATATATACATGTCTTGTTTTTGTATCCATTCAGCCAGTCTGTGTCTTTTGGTTGGAGCATTTTATCTATTTACATTTAAGGTAATTATTGATATGTATGTTCCTATTACCATTTTCCTAATTGTTTTGGGTTTCTTGTTGTAGGTCTTTTCCTTCTCTTGTGTTTCCTGCCTAGAGAAGTTCCTTTAGCATTTGTTGTAAAGCTGGTTTGGTGGTGCTGAATTCTCTTAGATTTTGCTTGTCTGTAAAGGTTTTAATTTCTCCATCAAGTCTGAATGAGATCCTTGCTGGGTTGAGTAATCTTGGTTGTAGGTTTTTCCCTTTCATCACTTTAAATATGTCCTGCCACTCCCTTCTGGCTTGCAGAGTTTCTGCTGAAAGATCAGCTGTTAACCTTATGGAGAGTCCCTTGTATGTTATTTGTTGTTTTTTCCTTGCTGTTTCTAATATTTTTTCTTTTATTTAATTTTTGATAGTTTGATTAATCTGTGTCTTGGCATGTTTTTCCTTGGATTTATCCTGTATGGGACTCTCTGTGCTTCCTGGACTTGATTGACTATTTCCTTTCCCATATTAGGGAATTTTTCAACTATAATCTCTTCAAATATTTTCTCAGTCCTTTTTTTTTTCTCTTCTTGTTCTGGGACCCCTATAATTCAAATGTTGGTGCATTTAATATTGTCCCAGAGGTCTCTGAGACTGTCCTCAATTCTTTTCAATCTTTTTTCTTTATTCTGCTCTGCAGTAGTTCTTTCCACTATTTTATCTTCCAGGTCACTTATTAGTTCTTCTGCCTCAGTTATTCTGCTATTGATCCCTTCTAGAGAATTTTTAATTTCATTTATTGTGTTGTTCATCATTTTTTGTTTGCTCTTTAGTTCTTGTAGATCCTTGTTAAATGTTTCTTGTATATTCGTCCATTCTATTTCCAAGATTTTGGATCATCTTTACTATCATTACTCTGAATTCTTTTTCAGGTAGACTGCCTATTTCCTCTTCATTTGTTTGGTCTGGTGGGTTTTTGCCTTGCTCCTTCATCTGCTGTGTATTTCTCTGTCTTCTCATTTTGCCTAACTTACTGTGTTTGAGGTCTCCTTTTTGCAGGCTGCAGGTTCGTAGTTCCTTTTGTTCTTGGTGTTTGCCCCAGGTGACTAAGGTTGGTTCAGTGGGTTGTGTAGGCTTTCTGATGGAGGGGACTGGTGTCTGTGTTCTGGTGGATGAGGCTGGATCTTGTCTTTCTGCTGGCAGGACCACGTCCGGTGGTGTGTTTTGGGGTGTCTTTGACCTTATTATGATTTTATGCAACCTCTCTGCTAATGGGTGGAGTTGTGTTCCTGTCTTGCTAGTTGTTTGGCATAGGGTGTCCAGCACTGTAGCTTGCTGGTCATTGAGTGGAGCTATGTCTTAGGGTTGAGATGGAGATCTCTGGGAGACCTTTCACCATTTGATATTACATGGAGCCGGGAGGTCTCTGGTGGACCAATGTCCTGAACTCGGCTCTCCCACCTCAGAGCACAGGCCTGTCACCCAGCCGGAGCACCAAGACCCTGTCAGCCATATGGCTCCAGGCCCCGGCTCCAACTTTCGGACTCTGATCTGCCAGGCACTGACTTGAGGGATACACACCCTTCGCTCTGGCTGCTCCCATTCTCTGCCCCTGGCTTACTTCTTGATCCACAGAAATCCTACAATTACAGTTTAACTTTTCCAAATGTGGGTATCTTTGGAAGTTATCTTTTTATTAATATGTTCTATTTTTAATGACTTGTGAGTAGGCCATATAGTGAGTATTTTGCTGATTTTTGGGGTAGTATTGAGATTTGCTTTGTGACTTACTATAGTGTCAGATTTTATAAATACTTTGCTCAGGATTTATACATATATTCCCATTAGACCAAGCTTCATCATTATTTTGTTTAAATTCTTTATATTCTTACTACTTTGGGTTTGCTTTATCTATAAATTGCTGAGAGAAGGCTGCTAAAATCATCCATTATGATTAAGGATTTATAAATTTTGTCCATATTTTAAACATATATTTTAACCATGTTGTTAACTGACATGTTCAGGATTGTTACATCTTTAAGCACATTGTTTCTTTGTCATTATGTAACATTTTTGTCCTAAAATCATTTTTATATGATATTAATATAGCTGCACCAGCTTTCTTCTGGTTACTATGTATTTCTGTCTTTTCCAATCCCCTTTCTCTGAATTTCTCTATGTCCTTTGTGTTTAAATATTTTCTCTTGTCAACACCATATATTTAAAAACAATTAAAGTTTTATCCGTTAATGAGATAATCACTAAAGGAAAGATGAAAGACTATATAACTAAAAAGCTAATATAGGAGAAAAATGGAATAATAAAAATACTTTTTTAATTCAAGAGAAGAAAAGTGAGGAATTAAGAACAAAGAACAAATAGCACAAATGGAAAACAAAGTGTATGATGAGAAATTTGAACCCAACAATATCAATAATTTTAATAAATTATAATTCACATTGCAAGTAAAAGATAAAGATTGTCAGAGTGGATTTTTAAAAACCCAGCTGTATTCTCTGGATTCTTTCTTTTCATCAAGTGAGATCACCAGAGAACTCAATTTGGACCATCTTAGTCCAGTCTGTAAAATGCTTGCTTTCTTCAGAGCTATAATATTATGTTGTCTGCTTGCAGCATTGGTTGATATAAGATACAGCCATATAAGGAATTTTTCTGTATTATCTGTAGACCCCTGATTAAAGACCTGACGTACTATGTGGTTCAATGTCTCATATAAGGTTTCAGGCGATAAATCCCTCCCAGAGTTCGTGCTGGGAAAATGTTTGGTTTCCCGACAAACCAAAAACTTTCTGTTATTGGAATTATATAAAATATTTTCCTTTCCTGTCTCGTGTGCACTAAGCTTAAGGGTAAATCTTGTGATTCTTTTTAGTGATGATCCTTAGTGTCAGTTTTTGATAGAACTATTTATTCCTCCAAGTTAACAAGCACAAATTGAGCACTAAGCCTATTTGGAGAGGAAGGAAACAAATGATACAAAGATTTTAAAAAATGGTAAAGACAGACATATAAACAATCACATTATAATGAGGTCAGTGCTGTGATAGAGGTATGGACAAAGTGGTTAGGGGACATAGGTGGAAATCATTAATTTTCCCTAGAGTGGGGGACCTGGAAAGCCTTCACAAAGAAGGTGACATCTGAAGTAGGATTTTAAGCACAAAGAAGATTTTATCAGAAGGAGAAAAACAGAGCAGTGCAGTGCTGTCCAACAGAAAACAATGCATAGCCACATTAAGAAAGTAAAAAGAAACAGATAAAATTAATTTTAATAATATATCTTAACCCAGGATATCCAATAAATTATTAGTTCTACTCTACTTTCTACTATATTATCAATGTATAATAATTTTTAATAAAATATTATTAATGAGGTATTTTCCATTACATTTTGGTACAAAACATTTGAAATCCAGTGTGCATGTTTGTTTGTTTTTTTAACCATGCCATGCAGCTTGCAGGATCTTCCGTGACCAGGGATCAAACTGAGGCCCCTGCAGTGGAAGTGCAGAGTCCTGACTACTGGACTGCCAGGGAATTCCCCCAGTGTGCATTCTACATGTATAGTACATCTCAATTCAGACTAGCCATGTTTCATGTGCTATGTAGCCACATGTGGCTAGTGACCACCATATTGGGCAGTGCAGGAATACAGCATTTTCAAAGGCACGAAGCAGGATGTCTGAGAAACTACAAGTAGACCTGTATGGTTAGAGCATGGGGTGTGTGTGTGTGTGTGTGTGTGTGTGTGTGTGTGTGTGTGTGTATGTGTAAGTTTTGGAAGGGGGTGGTGAATTGAAGAAAAAGGAACCAGAAATATAAATTGGGGCAAGAATATGAAATATGTTTGACTTCATGACTTTGGAACCATTGAAAATTTTCAGCAGAAGAATGACATTTTCACATCTGTATTTTAGAACTCTAATTCTGGAGGCAGTGTGAGAAATAGGTTTAAGGAGGGTTGGAGATTGGAGGCTAATTAAGGGACATAAATGTCAGTTCGTTCAAGCGATGATGAGGACTTGGTTCTGCAGTTTTGAGATGATAGAGGAAAGGATTTGATAGATATTTTCTAGTTAGTATAAGCAGGACTTGGCAACATTGGGTGTAAGAAAAAGTGAGTGAAAATGACATTAGGTTTAAGCATGTGCAATAGTGTGCATACCATTAAGTGAGAATCAAAAATAAAAACAGGTTTTTGAAAAAGCAGTGATTAGTTTTGTGTATATTGACTTGAAGTTTGCAATAGGCATTTGAACATCTGGAGCAGTACCCTGTTCAGTGGTGGGAAACCCCACATCATAAGACTGATGATCACTACCCAACTGACATCCAAACTCAATACATTTTAATCATAGGTACAATTTTTTTTGAACTGACCAGATTACTTTATCTCATGTGAAAAAATGAACATGTTAAAATTTCCAAGAAAATATTGAAAACATAGAAGAATACTGGAGAATAAGAGTAGAAGAGTATTTCAGTCAGATAGTAAATTGGGTACATGTTAAAACATACTCAAACTGCCATAATCAAACTGTATAAAATAGGCGCAAGAAAAGACAGTGTCTGAAAACAGAAGGAACACTCGAATGAGACTAAAACCAGAATTTAGAAGAGTATCTATTTATACAGGTGTAGTCAGGGTAAGGGGACCAACAGTGAGGTGGAGGCACTTTGGTGACAAAGCAAGGAAGGATAGGGAAGAAATACTCTAACCTCTCCTTCTGACCTCTGAGCTCCTACCAGTTCCCCCTATAGGTCAAAGCTGATTTAAAGTCAGGAAGCAAAGGGGCCTGGGTGATGTGGATCCTAGGGGTCAGCTTCCTAGGATGCAGGGCTGGGCAGAGAATGAATCTGAGGGAGTAAAGTAAGGCTCTCTAGCACACATGGAAAGTTAATACATGATAGTTGGCATTTCAATTCATTGGGGGGAAAAGGCTTTTAAAAAAAATGACACTAACCACTTGGAAGAAAATGATTGGGTCATATAATTTAAAAAAATAAATTCTAGATGGATTAAAGATCTAAATGTTAAGAATAACATTTTTATAACTTCTGGTTGAGGGAGGCCTTCCTAAGCAAGAAGAGAAACTATTTTAAAAAGGAATTATTTACATATACATATAATAAATATATATAGCAAGTTTACATATGTGTATGTGAATTTTATATTTATATATATAAAACAAGTTCTGAATGCAAAAGTCATTAAAGGCAATATAAAAAAATTGACTAGGAAAAATATTTGCAATATATATGATAGACAGGGATTAATATATCCTGTATTCAAAGAGTCACTAAAAATAAGGAAGTTAACCCAATATTTTTTTAAGTGAGCAAAGGATATGAATAGGCATTTCTTAGAAGAGGGAATGCAGGTCATCATGAAATATAGGAAAAAAATTATTCAACCTCACTTTTTACTGGGGAAGTACAAAGTCAAACAAAGAGTAAATTTTTATCCATCAGATTGGTGAATTTTTTCCCACCCTTTTTCTTTTATTAAAAAATGACTAAATCCATATTTTTAAAAAGTCAAATGCTACTAAAGGATATAGAATGAAGCAAGTTTCCCTCTTATTCTGTCACTAATCCCGCTGACTGCATCTCTAGGGGCAGCCACTATGAAGTTTTCTTGTGTGTTTCCCCAGAAGTATATCAAGTATACAGTGAAACAAAAAAATATATATATATATATAATAATTACAACAGGAACATGCCATACCCACTATTCTGGACACTGGTTCTTTATTCCGTATCAGTCAGATTCAATATATTTTAAAGCTATATAGTGTTCTATCCTTAGGATGTGCCATAATTAATCAGACTTTTAAGCTGTATCGAAACCGTTGCCACTATAAACAATACAATTCTCAAGCATAGGAGATATTAAAAATGAAAATGTATAGTCTTTCCTCAAAAAAATCCATTCTCTGTCCGGGAAGATAGAATTAAAGCAAATGATTATGATGTGCACAATGGAAGCCATAGAACCAGCCCCAAAGAGGCGTGATTCATTTTACCTGTGGGCTCAAGACAGATTCCTTGAGGAGGTGACATGTAAGTGGGGTTTTAAAAGAGGATGACGAGGCAGACAAGGGAGAGTCTGGGAGACCATTCCAGGCATATGCACAGGTAGGGCAGTGCAACCCAGCTTGATGGCTGTAGGCAGCAACACAGCAATACATCCTTTTGGGAGGATATAGAAGGAGATGAGGTCGCTTCATTTATCCACAAGACTCTTCTCTCTCCTCCTGGTAACTGCCTAACTGTCCTTCAAGATGCTAGTCAAATGTCACCTCTTCCTTGATTTTTTTTTCACTGCTGCATGCTGTATATACCTTTGACTAATATTAATTGCACATAATTATTTGTGTAGCAAGCTCCCCAGCCTGAGATTTCACTGTTCATACTCTGGGAGTCAGAATGTCTGATAACCCTGTGGGGCAGGCGGATCTTCCAGAAATGTGTTTGTATAAGGGACTGCATACCGTTCTGGGAGAAAACTCAACTTGAGGGCAGAAAAGCCAAGGATAACAAGTTGTCCTATAATACATTCTCTGCTGTTACAAAGCAGGTTATTTTGACCTGATGTCTGTGTGCTGATTCTTAGCTCTTACTCTTGACCTCCAAATCTGTGTTCTGTACTCTTCCTGACGCTGGGGCTGGGATTCTGCTTTGCCAATAGAAAGCACTAGAGGGAGATGGGGATGCAAAAGTAGACAAGAAAGATTGTTCCAGTTTGTTCTCTATTCTGTGTCTGAGTAATAGCATCTCACTGGATACATCTGATTTCCAATCGCCCTCAGAGGTGCCAGGGGCATTGGGGTGGCACCCCTCATCAAAGGTCGAATCCCAGCTTTGAGGGTCTCCTCCAAGCTCCTAGGGTGTAAAAATCCCAACCTTTCTTGTTTATTCCCCTGGTTATGGACGATGGCTGTTTTTGGCAGTTACTACTCTGTTACCTTGGTGTGCCCTTTTGCTTTTTGGTCCTCCAATACCTGTTTAACCAATTCCCTATTATAAATTCTGTTAAAATCACTAAGATGGCTGCTATTTCCCTACTGGCCCCTGACTGATACACACTTCTACTCAGTTCTCCATGGACCTATATATGAATCTGAGAGGATGGAAGTAAAAAATTGGAAGATGGTTTTCTGCAGAAACAGTAGTGTTTTGTATCCCTCCTGGAGAGCATGGCACAAAAATGAACCTGTTCTCTCCATCTGACCACAGCATCTTCCCCAGAGTCTCCTGCAGAAGAATTCTCTTTTGGGACTCTGTGGACTCACTAAGAGTTTTTAGACTTTAATATAGCCGTAACCAGTTGAGAAGGTCAGGGCTGGAGGAGAGGAAATTTTGGCTGATGGCCAGGCAGGTAAAGTAAATGCTAAAGTAGGTTAGTTCAGTGAACCGAGAGAGGTGGGTCCTTGGTAAACTGGAGATCGATTACCTTGTCAATCAGGGACAACTACTACGCGGTTCTAGCCTATCACTGCTGCATGAGAATGTGGGGTCTGGATCTCTACATTTTTAAGAAAGCTCAAAATCTATATTTTTAGGTAAAATTAGTTGGCAACTAATTCAATTTAAAAAAAAAAAAAAAAAAAACGATAACCGGGCTTCCCTGGTGGCGCAGTGGTTGGGAGTCCGCCAGCTGATGCAGGGGACGCGGACTCATACCCCGGTCTGGGAGGATCCCACATGCCGCGGAACAGCTGGGCCCGTGAGCCATGGCCTCTGAGCCTGCGCGTCTGGAGCCTGTGCTCCGCAATGGGAGAGGCCACAACCATGTACCGCAAAACAAAACAAACAAGAACAAAAAACAAACCCCACCCCCAAAAAACCCCCGATAACCATGCAGGTCAATACTATGCACGTCCAACAATATCTTTATATCCTTATAGACCATTGGTCACTTTCTCAAATCTGCAGGAGCTAATAAAATTTATTCATGAGGGGCTTCCCTGGTGGTGCAGTGGTTAAGAATCCTCTTGCCAATGCAGGGGACACGGGTTTGATCCCTGGTCCGGGAAGATCCCACAGCCACGGAGCAACTAACCCCCTGCGTCACGACTACTGAGCCTGTGCTCTAGAGCACACAAGCCACAACTACTGAGCCCGCGAGCCACAACTACTGAGCCCGCGTGCTACAACTACTGAAGCCCACCTAGGGCCTGAGCTCTACAACAAGAGAAGCCACCTCAATGAGAAGTCTGCGCACCGCAACGAAGAGTAGCCCCCGCTCGCCGCAATTAGAGAAAGCCCTCGCGCAGCGACCAAGACCCAATGCAGCCAAAAAAAACCACAAAAAACCAACATTTATTCATGAGACTTGTGAGGGTCTTAGAAATACTTGATGATTTGGGGAGATGTTTTTGCAAGGCACTTGGTTCTTAAAATTGTACCCGTGGGTAAGAACCAGTGACACACAGTTTATATTTAGTCGTACGTCTTCTTCCTGGTAAGATGGTGAGCTCCCTGGGGGGGCAAGGATTATGTCTAATTCATCCTTGTGTTTCTATCTCCTGGCATAATTCCTAGAATATAGTAGGTTTAATAAGGTTTAATGAATGGATGGATGGATGTGTGAGTTAGTTACAAAGATAAGAACTGCTTGGAAATGAGACTTAAGTTCTACTCCTGTGCTTGCCATTAGCTGCGTGACTTTGAGAAACCACTTAACTCATCCGAAAGTAATTCTCATCAGTAGAGTGGGGATACTAATACCTACCTTCCAAAGTTTTATTTTTTTTTTATAATTTGTTAAAAACCTCTCTTCCGGGCCCCCCTGGTGGCGCAGTGGTTAAGAGTCCGCCTGCCGATGCAGGGGATACGGGTTCGTGCCCCGGTCTGGGAGGATCCCATATGCCGCGGAGCGGCTGGGCCCGTGAGCCATGGCCGCTGGGCCTGCGCGTCCGGAGCCTGTGCTCCGCAACGGGAGAGGCCACAACAGTGAGAGGCCCACATACCGCAAAAAGAAAAAAAAAAAAAAAAAAAAAACCTCTCTTCCAAGATGTTTAATTTTCTTATGTATTCTCCGTTTATTAAGATAATAAATGTGGAAGTGCTTTGTGGAGGGATTAGCTAAGAAAGGGGATTGGGGAGGGGTCAGATGTTTTGTCCTCCTTCAGTAGCTTGCTTTATAGCACAACTAGGACTAAAACCTTGAGACACAGTGTCCTAGTCCAGCCTGTCTGTGCTGACAGTCAATAATGTATTGGAAGAAAATTCTCTTACGAAATTAAATTGCATTTCCCCCAGAATGACTCTGCCCTGTAGAGCATTTACCCACCATTCAATGAGGAAAACCTTCCATGTTACCACATTTGTGCAGCTCAAATCTTTTAAAGTATTTTTTTTTTTTTTCGGTATGCGGGCCTCTCACTGTTGTGGCCTCCCCCGTTGCGGAGCACAGGCTCCGGACGCGCAGGCTCAGCGGCCATGGCTCACGGGCCCAGCCGCTCCGCGGCATATGGGATCCTCCCAGACCGGGGCACGAACCCGTATCCCCTGCATCGGCAGGCGGACTCTCAACCACTTGCGCCACCAGGGAGGCCCTTAAAGTATTTTTTAAAGGATGTATCTTTGATTAATATTCGTTTTCTGGAATATCTAAGGTTATGATTTGAGAAAATAGCCCTCTTATGAAATGTACTTTTTGGATTTCTTCCCAGAAGCTACTTACTTTTCCTATTCTCATATTACTTGAAGTAAGGGAACTAGTGCTTTCATGGAGCGCCAGTACTTAATGTGCTTGAGGTGTTTATGTGATGAAATGGGCTCTGGATACCACCAGGTAGAAAGCCGCTTCCTCCTCATTCCTTCCCTGTTGACTTTCTGTTGTCTCTCTGCAAGGCCTTCACAGCATCTCCACTCAGTACCGTAGTCCTGCGGCCCCTCTCCCTTTTATACCTCCCTTGTGCCTCAACTTGGCTGTCACTCTTCAGCCAAATGTGAGTTTGGTCAGGTGACAAGGGAGCAAAGGCTAATTTACTTCAGTATGTACAGCTCCCAGGAAAACGAACTTCATAGAGTTAGACTGATTATACATACATAAATTTGTTATCCAGTTAATTCACTTTGACCCGACTTGGTATAACCATTAAGCTTTTTAAAGATACCTTCTGTTTTACTTTTTACCCTACAGATTTTGGACTCAAGTCCCCACAATTGTGGGAGTTAATTAAAATAAAATATATCTATATCTCTGTATTATGTAGATATGCAGTTATAGCTATACAGATCATATTAGGTATAGAGATATATCTATACATATAGATATACAGATGTAGATGTATAGATATGTAGAGATAGATATAGAACCAACAAGATGTATGTGTGTATAGATATATATAGAATTATCAGGATGCTTCCTCTTCTATATAACTATATCTATAAATCTATATCTCTACACATACACACATCCTATTGGTTTTATTTTCTCTGGAGAATCCTAACGTAAAATCATAAAAGAAAAATGTATAAATTAAATTTCATCAAAATGAAAACTTTTACTCTTTGAAAGATACCATGAAGAAAATGAAAGTCATCCCACAAACTGGCAGAAATTATTTTATCATATATTGATGTGTGTGTGTGTGTATACATATATATGTATATACATTAAATATGTACATTATATATGTACATACATACATATATATGTATACACATTCTGAATTCTTACATTCAGAATATATAAAGAATCTTACAACTCAGTAGTAAGAAGGCAGTAATAAATGACCAAGATCCGAACGGGCACTTCACAAAAGAAGGTATGTGAGTGACCAATAAGCTCATCAAAAGATATTCAACACTAAAAAAAAAAAAGAAAAAGAAAAAAGATAACGTTATTCGTGTCAAAGATAAACAAAGCCAGACACTCAAAGCGGTGGGGACAGATCTTATCCAGCGATACTACTGCAGTAGGAAAGAGTCCAGTGTGAACTCAAGTCAACACTGACTTGTGCAGAGGTGTAGGGCATTTTCAAGGGAGCGTGGAGGAGCAGGGTGGGCAAACAATGGGGGCTTGAGCAGGTCATGGAGGTAGGAATTCAGAAAGAGCAGGAAGAGGAGGTTAGTGAACAAGACCATGTCATCTGGCTCTGTTGATCAGCCCTTATCTGGAGGAGAAACAGCCTTTTGCGTCTTTACGACAGGAGGCAGTGATGTCCATTAGACCAAGGAACCCAGTAAAGCTGGAGCAAGATGTGAGTTATCCCCCTGAAAGTTTGCCTTTCAAAGAAATGGCTCTTGGGTCCTTGAGAAAACAGTTTTAGGTGGTAGATTTATATTTCAAGGGGTAGAGAAAGGATTTGTTGTTGCAAAGTTTCTAAAGAAACTTCTGTAAGAGGAGACTCATGGGCCTATTTGCCTATCACCATGTTAAGGGGGGGCTGGGGTCATCCAGCGGATAAGGCCTTGAGACGGTAGAAACTAGGCTAGTGTTGGTTCGAGCGTCTGTGTGTGTGGGTGGACAAAATCATTTGTGCGGGGACTCTGCAGTTTTCATAGGCCAAGGGAGAAGCCTAGTCAAGAAAGGGCTCAGAGGAGCCTGACTAGAGTGTGGTCAAGGAAGGAGTCTTTATCATTAGTCATTAAGAAAATGCAAACTAGCACTTCAATGAGATAAGTTTACACAGCTAGAATTGCTTTAAAAAAATATGACAATAGCAAGTGTTAAAGATGTGTGGCAAAGATTGCTGTGGGGGAATATGAAGTGGTACAAATACTTTGCAAAACAGTTGGCCAGTTTCTTGTAAAGTAAAGCATATAATTGCCATTATTACTGAGAAATTTTGCTTTTGTATATTTACCCCAAAAAATGCCCATCAAAAAATGAATGGGTGAACAAACTGGTACATCCATACAGTGGAATCCTACTCAGCATTAAAATGGAACAAACTACAAATACCCACCACAGATAGATGAATCTCAAAATCATATTGCATGAAAGAGCCAGTTGAAAAAGTTTATGTACTGTGGTTTTATTTATATTAAATTCAAACCAACCTATGATAGCAGAAAGCAAATCAGTAGTTGTCTGGGGAAAGGAGTGGAGGGAGGGATTAATTTCAAAGAAGCATGAAGAAACTTTTCGAGGTGTTAGAAATATTTAGTATTTAAATATTTATCTTGATTAGGATGATAGTTTCATTCAAAAACTCATAAATCATATACTTTAAATATATGCAGTTTATTGCATGTAAAGTATATGTCAGTAAAATATAAAATATTAAAATTCCAAATATCCACCAATGGAAATATATGTTTAGCACCTTTATTAAATTGAGGGACAAGAAACAACATTGGCTGTAATTGTGGTAACTACATCATAAATTGCAAAATTTTCTATAAAGAGCCAGGTAGTGTATGTTTTAGGCAGACCACATGCTTCTGTAGCATATTTTTCCTTTCCTTTTTCCTTCCTTCCTCCCTTCCCCCTTCCTCCTCCCTCCCTCCCTCCCTCCCTCCCTCCTTCCCTCCTCCCTCCTTCCCTCCTTCCCTCCTTCCCTCCCTCCCTCCCTCCCTCCCTTCCCTTCCTCCCTCCCTCCCTCCTCCCTCCCTCCTTTCCTCCCTCCCTCCCTCCTTCCTCCCTCCCTCCCTCCCTCCCTTCCTTCCCCCCTTCCTTCCCTCCTTCCTTCCTTCCTTCCTTCCTTCCTTTCTTCCTTCCTTTCTTCCTTCCTTTCAACACTTTAAAAATGTGAAAACCATTCACAGCTTCTGGGCCACACAAAACAAGCTGTGGACAAGATTTATTTCAATCCAAGAGGGCCAATACAATCATCAATTATTCATAATCCATTTAATTTTAATATTGATTTTTCAAAATGGACTCACCTTCATGGTCTCTTTTGATAAGTGACAATACATTGTAAGGCTGGTAGAGCTGATGGTTCTCATTTTACTGCTGGGTGGAAGCTGACTCCTGGAGAGCTTAAGTGGATTTCCACACAGTAAGTCAGTGCCACCAGACTTTAATTGGCACATTCCACTTTAAGGAAGATATGATAATTTGGGAAGGAAGTATAATGCCAAGTAATGTTAATACAGCACTTTTGGGACTTCCCTGGTGGCACAGTGGTTAAGAATCCGCCTGCCAATGCAGGGACACAGGTTCGATCCCTGGTCTGGGAAGATCCCACATGCCACAGAACAACTGAGCCCGGGCACCACACCTACTGAGCCTGCGCTCTAGAGCCCGTGAGCCACAACTACTGAGCTCGTGTGCCACAACTACTGAAGCCCACGTGCCACAACTATTGAGCCTGCACTCTAGAGCCCACGAGCCACAACTACTGAGCCCACGTGCCACAACTACTGAAGCCCGTGCGCCTAGAGCCCGTGCTCTGCAGTAAGAGAAGCCACCGCAATGAGAAGCCTGTGCACCGCAACGAAGAGTAGCCCCCGCTCACTGCAACTAGAGAAAGCCTGCATGCACAGCAACGAAGACCCAACACAGCCAAAAATAAATAAATAAAATAAATTTATAAAAAAAAACCACATCATTTTCCATGTCTGTGTCTCCGTCTGATGGAGATAAAACAGTATGTGCCTCATAGCGCTGTTGTGAGGGTTCAATGAATTAATACCCGTAGAAGGACTGAGAACTTTGCCTGGGTCACTGTGAAAGCTCAAAAATTTTTAACCATTTACAAAGCGGGGAGGAAGGGTGGGATGAATTGCGAGATTGGGACTGACATATATACACTACTGTGTATAAAATAGATAACTAATGAGAACTTACTGTATAGCACAAGGGACTCTACTTCGATGCTCTGTGGTGACCTAAATGGGAAGGAAATCTAAAAAAGAGTGGATATATGTATACGTATGACTGATTCACTTCGCTGTACAGCAGAAACTAACACAATATTGTAAAGCAACTATACTCCAATAAAAATTAATTTTAAAAATTTTAGCCATTATTACAGTAAAAAAAAAACACATCACTTTCATAGTGAAAAGGGATGGTCTTTTTTTTTTTTTAAAGAAGATGTTGGGGGTAGGAGTTTATTAATTAATTAATTAATTTTTGCTATGTTGGGTCTTCGTTTCTGTGCGAGGGCTTTCTCTAGTTGTGGCAAGTGGGGGCCACTCTTCATCGCAGTGCGCGGGCCTCTCACTATCGCGGCCTATCTTGTTGCGGAGCACAGGCTCCAGACGCGCAGGCTCAGCAGTTGTGGTTCACGGGCCCAGTTGCTCCGCGGCATGTGAGATCCTCCCAGACCAGGGCTCGAACCCATGTCCCCTGCATTAGCAGGCAGATTCTCAACCACTGCGCCACCAGGGAAGACCCGGGATGGTCATTTTTAATACCATGTTTGTAATCCTTCTAAGAATCCTGTAAATTTTGTTGGGCAGGAAATAATCAACATTTATAGAGACTTTATAATTGACAAAAACAAGTTTACTTATTTTATCTTCACAGTGAACTCTAGCCTTGGTATGCTTAAAATCTAATTGTCACCCCAGAACCTTATTATTCATACCTTTTAATAATCTGAGCCTTCCTTCTTTTCTGTGAAATGCACTTTTAATCATTAAATGAATTTATAGACAAACAAAATTTATAGATACTTTTATATTAAATCCTGATGATATTTGAGCTATAGGAAGCATATCTATAGCACTCCTTTGCATTGTCTCTGACACCAGAAAAAATTTTTCAGTATGAAATTCTGTAGCACGTGAATAGCGTGTGCAACATACTTTGTTAACAAGGTATGATACTTTATGCTCACCTTTTTTTAATAAAAAGAAAACAATCATGCAGAATATCTTTAATTTTCCCTATAAAAATTTAGACACCATCTTAATATGTTTTAAAGCAGTTCTTTAAAATTAGTAAACTATGGAATCAGACTTCATTTTCTTCAATTAGAAAATAAGAGAAAACAAAAATGTTTGAGTAAAAGGCTATTTTTCATCCTAGAAAATTTGTACTCATAGATAATGAAGAGAATGTTTAGAAGGTTACAGAAGAAATTACCTATCCTCAATAAAATAAATTACTAGATATACTTACATGAAAACCCAGTGTAATTTTTAAAAGATTTCTTGTCTATCATCTCCCTTTGATTAAAATATGAAAATCAAAACCACATGTTGGAAGAGTGATGAGTTACATGACTTGCTGCTTTCTTGATGTAATTTACTTGGGCACGTATATAACCTAGGGATAGTTTATCTAATTTATGCAGAATAGTAATATCCCATGTAATTTTACCCAATTTCTGCAGGAACTCATTTTGGGCTAACTGCAGTGGTTAATAAATCATTAGAGAGAATTAACTTTGTGTTAGGTGTAATTAATAATCAAGACTTTCAGACTCATTCTTTAAAGCCTTTTATATTAATCAAATTACTCATATTTCTGAAGGCAGCAGTAGGCACCATACATATTTTTGCAGGAAATACAAATTGTATGAAGGATAAATATCTTGGAAGTGTAATGGCATCTTTTCAAATGGTTTTGCACTTTTCTGTGACTTGCAGGGTAATTTGCTGCAGAACTTGAGTTAAACTGTTGGAAATTTCTTTGCAGTGATTTAATTCTGAAGAGAGCAAAATAGGGAAAATAGCAAATATTGGGAAAACTTGAAAGAAGTTGGAGTTTCAATCTTACTGGGAAAGGACAAAAAGAAAAATGTATTACAGGATATTTATTGGGGCATGCTTTGAAGAATCTTGTGGTTTTATAATCCTTTCTTTCAAAACAAACATTTTACAGCCTCCTAGGAGAGCTCATCCTTCAAAGTGCATTAACAGGTCATCCTACCGTATGGAAAATTGGTGTAGATCAGTCAAGCTGTACCTTTCTTGATAAGGGTTGATTCACATCTCTCTCAGACTTTGGTCAGTCCTAGGAAAATTTATAAGGAAGACACTCGGGTGAGAATTCTGATATCTCTTGTGTGTTAGACTGGACACACAATAAGGCTGCCAGTAAAATCACAGTTATAAATGTACAAACCACATTGTATAAATGTACATATGTATAAATGGGTAATTCTAGCATATAAAAAACCATTTCAGATGTTCGTTATCATCCTCTGTGCTCTGGACAGTCTGAGACCCACCTCTGGTTGCTTTGTCCGGTGCTGGTAGCAGCAAGACAGATTTCCAGGCTGCACAGCAAGGCATGTCAGGTGGATAGTCTGTGCTGCTGAAATTGCTTCCTGACGCACAGCCACCAAGGGCAGTCTTTGGCACACAAGGAAACTCTCTGTTCTTGCTAGCAGGGCCTTACCATGGCTTGGTGCATATAAATTTCGACATCACAATTCTCTCATACAAGAATGAATCCTACAGACAACTGACCCTAACAGCCATCTGTGGGAAGCTTAGAACCTTGGCATTCAAGATCATCAGACTGGCTAGAAGGGAGAGTGCCACTAACATATTTGTCCTTTCGACTAAAATATCTTGTTTCTTTATTTGCAATTTAAAACATACTGTGGTATTTCACATCCATCCACACAAATGTCAAGGCTTCTGAATTGTTGTTGTTTTTTTAATGACACTCCAGAGGAAAGAATAATGATATGAAGTAAGTTATACGATGGCCTGGAGAAAGACTGGGAACAAACTCCCCCCTACCAATACATATTTTCCAGTATCTGACTGGTGATTTTTTTTTTTAATAATGCAAGAAACAATACAGGCATTGACAGTTACGGCAAATGTATTGAAAGCCTGCTGTGGGGTTAACCTGCCATCTTTAGGAGATGTCACATTCCACTTTACCACCACCAGGATAAAAGTGCGGGGGGCGGAGTTCCATCTGGATGTTCTTGTTTTTCCTTAAAATCAGGGAGATTTCCTTATCTCTACCCATTCATCCAATTCAAAGTACAACAAACTTTGCTACAGAGTGTAAGACGTTCAATACATATAATTTTCTACAGCTAAGCTAAGTTCCATTACACTGAGTCTAAAAGTCAGAAATTAAAAAACCTCTCCTTGCTTCCTGTTGTATTTAGAATAAGTTTAAAAAGAAAACCTCAACTCTGGATCACGGCCGACAAGGTCCCATGTGACTCGCCATGTTCACCTCACCTTCTGCATCTCCTTCCCTGTGCTGTAGCGATACTGGCTTTCTTTCTGTTCACGGAACATATGAAGCTTGTTCTCACCTCAGGGCTTTTGTTCTTGCTGTTTCCTCTTTTCCGTGATCTTTATGTGACTGGCTGGTTTTCATCATTTAGTTCTCAGCTCAAAAACTGCTTCCCAGAGAGGACTTCCTGGCCACCGTAACTGAAGTAGCTAGCCCTCCTTCACCTCCATCCAATCACCCAATTTTATTTCCTTCGTAGCACTTTTCATTATCTGAAATGAATGACTTTTTAGATACTTATTAACGTCTATCTCCAGCCCTCCTACCTGAACTTCTTGCATAAGAGCCTCATGAGGGTAAGGACTTCTCTGTCTTGTCGCACTGACCCCAGCACCTAAGTCAATGCCTGGTGCAGAGTGAAAGGAGGATAACTGAGTGAGTTGAGGCTCAGTGAGCTATAGGAAAACTATTAAAGCATTAAATGGTTTCAGAGGCACTTGTATCACTCATTTATCAATCTATACAGCCTTCCTGTAGGCCCTAATCCTAAGCAAATTGTTAGCCTGTGTTAGTCAGGGTAAGAGTTAAACTTACCCTTGTAAGAGTAAGAGATCTCTTAACAGTTATAAGAGAGAAACCCTATAATTTCAGTGGCTCACGGCACAAGTTTATTTTTTGCTCTTTTCACACTACAGCGTGTTTTTGTTTTTGTTTTTTTGCGGTACGCGGGCCTCTCACTGTTGTGGCCTCTCCCGTAGTGGAGCACAGGCTCAGCGGCCATGGCTCATGGGCGCAGCCACTCCACGGCATGTGGGATCTTCCCAGACCGGGGCATGAACCCATGTCCCCTGCATTGGCAGGCAGACTCTCAACCACTGCGCCGCCAGGGAAGCCCCTACAGTGTGTATTTATGGCTGATTGACTTTCATGTGCTCATCTGGGGACCTGGGCTCCTTCCATCTTGTGGCTCTACCAACCTCTAGAAATTGCTGCTGTCTTCATTTAGTCAACAGGTGGGGAAGGAGACTGGAGAAGACAGACATGCATCTTAATGATTTCATCCACCATGTGGTACCTATCACCTCACTCTCATTCCATTGGCCAAATTCAACCATATAGGCCACGTGTAACTGCCAGAGAGACTAGGGAAAGGAGTCGAGCTGTGAGCCAGGAGAAAAGGAAATAGGATTTGGTGAATGCTGTTAAATTAATTCAACAAGGAGCCCATTAGACTGAGGTGCTCCAACGCCGTAGTGGCCCCCAAAGGCAACCAAAATCTAAGCCTGTAAATGCCCCAAGGTTATGAAATCAAAACACTAAGGACAACCAATCACAAGCAGCCAACTAGGCTTTAACTACAGTCAATCAAATAACTTCCTTTCTTTGCTTCCACATTTTCTCTGTTTAAGGCTTTCCCCTGCTCCTGTCTGTGGAGCTCTCCTAACCACTTGTGGTTTGGCACTGAGATTCTAGTCAATTTTTGTTCCAATAAACTCAAAAAATTTTTAGTATGCCTTAGTTTATCCGTTAAAAACACACAGCATAATCCTTGAGGAAAGACTGCCCTCTTTCCCCCACCTCTAGCTATGCTCCAAACCCTTCTTAAAGAACCAGAGCCTTCCTTTTGGGATCACCTCTGGTTGTAGGTCCTGATTCAATCAGCTGGTGCTCCTCTGGGATGCACCCCCCTACCCCCCGAAATCCTGTTTGCGTTCATTTTAATGCCTCTGAGCCTCCGACATTGATTCCCTTGATCTTGGTCATAGTTTCGTCTAGTAGCTTGTGCCTTCCACCTGTACTTCTCATATCCCTGACTCCTCACATCATGTCTGCGTTAGCTTTGTGTGGCTCTATCACCCCTCTACTTCTCTGCACCAGATCATTTGCATTCAGTTCACTCTATCCTTTTTTGCAGTCTCTCCATTGGGAGGACTTTCCCTATACTTTTTCATGTTAACTGCAGCACCTTTTCCCCTAAGAAGTCTAGACAGTACTTTAAAACTCCTTTTACATTGTAGCATCACCTTTATGACAATTCATCATCACATTTTGGGGAGTTTCCCATAGCCATTTATCAAAGCCTGCTTTTATAATAGCAACATGGTAAAATTATGAAGGGGAAATAGTATGTGCTTTGGGACTAAAGAGATCTGGATTTAAATCCATGTTCTAATTTGTTAACTGAATCATCCTGTGGAGATGGTGATAATTTTATTACACAGATTTATTGTGAGGATTAATTAAAATAAGAGTGCTTGGTATATAGCAGTTTCTCAATAAATATTAATGGGTAGGGCTTCCCTGGTGGTGCAGTGGTTGAGAGTCCGCCTGCCGATACAGGGGACACGGGTTCGTGCCCTGGTCGGGGAAGATCCCACATGCCGCGGAGCCTGTGCGTCTGGAGCCTGTGCTCCGCAATGGGAGAGGCCACAACGGTGAGAGGCCTGTGTACCACAAAATAATAATAATAATAATAATGGGTAACCCTACTGCCTTCAGTTATGATTCCTATTCATAGATGGGAAATGGGATCAGTAATATAAGATGTGGCAAAATGGAACAAATGACTAATTTGACTTTATGATGGCATGCAGTCTCTGAATGAAAGTTTTGCTTTGCACAATGAGTAATCAAGACTCAGGTACTGGTTCATGAAGTTTGCAATCTGACAGTTGCAGCCTAGGGAAAACCCAAGCCACAGAGTGTAGGTCTGCACAGGCTGTGCACTGCACAACTCAAGGGGGTGCCGTTCCCATAGCTAACGATGTGAATAACACCTCTGGGAGCTGTTCGGTGAAAGAGTCCTGGGGAAAATTGGTTGGATTTGGTTGAAATAATTTTCTTGATATCTTTCATTACAATTCAGAGAAATAAGATTTTCCAGCTAGGGTATGCTTCGAATTACTCAAATTCTGCCTAATTATATTTGCTCGTTTTAAAAATATAGAACAGATGATAGTAACAGGATCAAAAAGTTAACATTTACATGTGCAAATGATTGGAAACATTATTTACCTAAATTTAATTATTTTTTAAACTTGGCAGAGTAGGCTGTCAAATTAATACAAACTCACTGATCAAGTGGAAACGAAAATGAGAGCATTTTTTCTTGATAATTCTTATTTGATATTCTTTGAAAACAAGACATAGAATGGCTGAGTTGCATCAATCTGGTTCAACGAACAGAAGGTATTTTTCTCCTCATGCCTGTTCATTCTAACTTACTCCAGTTGAGTCTCCCCTATAGAATAGATGCAATTTCCCAGACCTGCTTAGACAAATACCATAAGGGAATATGTATCAGATTTACAGATATTAGTGTACTGTAAGCAGCATGGAAAAAGGCAGTCTGTTATTTGAAATTATAAGTTCTCATCAGAATAACTGGTATGGATTTATATAGTTACTGTCCCTGACACCATGTGGTTATGAATGTTTTTGATATAGTCCAAAGAAAACAAATTACGACAATTCCCTCCTGCATTGTCAATTAGGTGAGCAGATGTAACTGCTTAGAGGCAAGAGCTTTGGGGAACCATTGCCTCTGTTACCAAAATGAAAATGGGGCTGGATGTTTGGAGCTTCCTACTTAAGTCCCCTAATTACATTTACTAAAGCAAATCATTAAAAACAAAAAAACACGACTGCTGTTTTATTGGCAAAGGTTTGGAAGATATTATCTAACAGTCCATTAAAGATGAAGTCAAAATGATTAAATGTCAGTTACTATAACTCTTTTACTTCTTTAGCTGTCAAGTTTGTTTGTTTGTTTTTTGCAGGGGGAAAGGGGGCATTCCATTAATTTTCTCAGTCCAACAAAAATGAACTTGCCCCTACTAAAGCTGGCTTTACTCTTTGGCACATCCTTTGATGTTTTTACAACCCCCAGGTCTCTGACTCTATCTTCCAGAGTCCATTCAACCAGAGAAGAAATGAAATAACTTGAAGATGGCCTTGTTAGCGTCTTATGCTGTCCAATTAATAAAAGGTCTCATCCCTGTGTGCAGCCCCCCTATTCTCCACATTTTTATTGGGAATGAAAAGTTCTTTTTTCTGGCTTGGATTTGTGTGTGTTCTGGCCTTAACCAAGCTCTCTTCATTTTCTAAATAGAAACTTAATGCACATAAAATTAACAACAAATCTGATTATGGTGATTTGCATAAATTAGAAGACATTTTTGTTAATTTCCGAGGGCTTATCTCTACAGGACATATAAATTTGGATGCTAATTAAGCCAGGATTACCTTTGTTAATGAATATAAGCACACATTAAGCTTTCTAATGAAGAGGAGGGTGCACACTTGTGGTGAAGACACTATGCTGGTGGAACTAAAGTCATGTTGTGATATTTCACAACACAAGGGTGGCTCATTTATATTAAGAATATTTTTGTTAGTCTAGATTTTTTTTGGACCAACTAAAGCAAAAGAACAGGAGACATCTTTCCCTTGAAGAAAAAGGGATTTGACAGGAAAAGAATGTCTCCTGTTCTGATATAAAATTAACATGAATAACTCATCCCAAGGAGAAATCACTTTGTTCTTAATTGGCTCCTGGTTACAATGGTCATGCTCTTCAACTGACCTTAATTTTAGGTGGACTTTCCTTCTGTGTTTCTTCAGCCCCAGTAATGGGTTTTCAGTATGATTGGCTGCCTGCATTTTTTTTAATGTATTTTTTCCTTTTTTAAAACTTTTATTTTGGAACATAGTTGATTAACAATGTTGTGTTAGTTTCAGGTGTACAGCAAAGTGATTCAGTTATACATTCACATGTATCTATTCTTTTTCAAATTCTTTTCCCATTTAGGTTATTACAGAATACTGAGCAGCATTCTCTGTACTATACAGTAGGTCCTTGTTGGTTATCTATTTTATTTCTTTATTTATATAAATTTATTTATGGCTGTGTTGGGTCTTTGTTGCTGCACATGGGTTCTCTCTAGTTGTTGAGAGCAGGGGCTACTCTTCATTGAGGTGGGCAGGCTTCTCATTGCGGTGGCTTCTCTTGTTGCGGATCACGGGCTCTAGGTGTGCGGCCTTCAGTAGTTGTGGCTCAAGGGCTCTAGAGCTCAGGCTCAGTGGTTGTGGTGCATGGGTTTAGCTGTTCTGCAGCATGTGGGATCTTCCTGGACCAGGGCTCGAACCCATGTCCCCTGCATTGACAGGTGGACTCTTAACCTCTGCACCACCAAGGAAGCCCGGCAGGCAGATTCTTAACCACTGTGCCACCAGGGAAGTCCCTGGTTATCTATTTTAAATATAGCAGTGTGTACATGTCAATCCCAAACTCCCAATCTATCCCTCCCACTGACCCTAGCTGTCTGCATTTTATTGATGCTAAAGAGAGTTGTGGAAAACTTGGGGCAGGTCAAAAGCAGAGTCATTCAAGAAAATTGTAAGGTCTGAAAAGGACTGTAGGGACAGCCCTGAATAGGATTTTGAAAACGGTAAAATTTGCCTTTAGGATTTAATTTTCTCTCTCTGTAAGACTTTTCTTTTTCTTCTTTTGCTTTTCCTGTGTGCCCATGTTTCATCTTCTTTCTCTATTTTTCTTTTGCCTTATCCCTAAGGTATCTCCTGTTTATCCTCTCTATATTCTCAGGGTGGGCGTGCTCTGACTAGGAGTGACCCTATGCTCTGAACCGCCCCCCATCTCTTTCCATCCATCAGACCTACATGTTCTGTGGCCCAGGGTTAGTTAGCTCAGGACCATATTGGGTGACTGGTTGATCTGAAGAACAGAGTCAGAGCAAACACTGGCTAGAATGAGGTTGAGTGAATTACTCCTCTGAAAGTAGCAGCAACATGTCACACTGTAAAGCACACAGGCTTAAGTCCCATGTTCAAGTTCTGCCTGTAATCCTTTCCAGATATTGAAAGGAGTCCTTTAAATTTCCTACGCTTCAGTTTCTGTGTCCATAAAAGGGGGCTAATTGAGAAATTCGAAGAAGACCACATAAGAGTGAATAGTTAAGTGTTTGCAATATCTGTTACATATGTTAATGCAACATCTCACAGACTAACACAAACAGTGAGCATTACTACACCCATTTTGTAGATGAGGGAGAAGACACATGGAGATGTTGATTAATAGAAGCCATCATCTTTCTTGCCTGGAATATTGCAATAGATTCCTGACTGGTCTACCTTTTTCCACCCTTCTCTCTGCTCAGTCTATTCTAAGATACAGCAGGCACTCTGCTTTATATTTTCCCTTTAGCACCTATCATGGTCTAATATTCATACAGTTACTTATATGTTCATTGTCTCTCTCCCCAACTGGCACATAAGTTCCATGTGATAAGGAGGGATTTCTTCTGTGTTTATTGCTATATCTCTAGTTGACATATTATGGCTCCATAAATATTGGCTGAATGAATGAACTAACTTGCACCCCTGTGTCACACAACCAGTAAGAGAGAAGATTTGATCTCAGGCTCTCTGATTCCAAAGCCTTAACCATGAAACTTTATTGCTTTGCAAACTATAAAATACTAAGTAAATAATAATTCTCATGTGTCATTTAGGAGAGTATGGTGGTATATGGGAAAAGCTCGTGTCCCACTTGCCTAAGCTGAGAGTCTGCGAGGATTTGATTGCCTGTCTATTACCAAAACACTGATTGGGGGTGTAGGCTCACAAAAGGGTAGACTGAGGTTCCCTCCAACCACTGCTCTTCTTTTATATCTCTCCTATCCAGTCATACATGGAATGGCTTAGGTAAAGTCTAGGCCAGGAGAAGACCAGACTTCCAGTCATAGTTGCTGTGACAAAGTCGTAGGGCAATTGTAGCTGCCGCTCCCCGCTGCATTTCTATTCTGCTGTTCTTTCTCTGCCTTCCCCTCCTCTTACTTTCCTTTTCAGCCAGTTTTCCCAGTTCTACAACTGTCCCATGGCCTGAGGGTGGCACTCCTGGGTTTTTCCTCGCTGTGTTATAGTATCCAAGTGAGACTGTTGATCCAGTCTGGACCAGATCAACCCTGCTCAAATCCTTCCCAGCTCTAAAATTATGTATCTGAAATCTAAAGGACTTGTACATTAATAAACTGCTGTGTTCACACTGGGTCCCAAACTCAGAGACTGAAACCAAGGGAGAGAAGTAAAACTGAAAGACCAGACAGCGGTCTAGAGGTGGAACAGATTAAAGGCTGTACAAGGCCAGTTGTTTCTTCTTCCATCATTGGGTGGTCTGTTCCCCACAAGTCTTATTTGGAACCCAGAGGCACTCAGTCAAAGAGCCTGTTCTTATTCTCAGGGGTTTCCTACTGCAAAATTGCTTTGTGTCTCATATTTCACTCACAGGGGATTTCCTCTCGGGCTTAATTTATCTTATTAAGGCCCTTTTCCCAGCTTGGTGTAGATGAAGCTATGCACCTGCCTTCAACTGTTTACCCTCCTGGATCCCCTTGGTTGCTTAGTAGACATTTTTGGTCTGGCTATTCAACAGTTTATAAACCATTAACTGCAGCTATATTAAAGTTTTAAGAATCAATTGCTAGGATTCCGACAACGGGTTTCTTTATAACTGCTACAAGTTTAGGCATTTTTAGGGGGAAAAAAGTTTTAGACATTTTTAGGAAATCCAGCTTAGAAATTTTTAGGGAAACGTTTCAGGTGTACCAGCAGGCAAAAAAATGACGGCATGTCCGAATGCTTTTAAAAACACTGAGTTCACTCTGTGTTTTTAACATCAAGGGATAAACAGTCTGATTTCATCTTTCTTAGAGAGTGGGAGGCCCCTTCCTTTGTGACCTTCTGGTTTTGCTTTTAGTCTCCCTCCATGAAAACTTCCGTTCCAGCCGCAGAAGACCGGCTGCTTTGACATTCCAGAAGCCTTGCTCCATATAAGAGTGGCGTAAATGGTATTTATCGGCTGTGGATTGAAGTCCTGCTGATCTTGGTGTTTGTCCAGGATCATTCATGTTGCAGAATGTTCTTCGGATATTACTTTTTTCCATTGCTTGTAGGCACCTCTTGTTTCCTTTTTTGACCTCTTGGAAATTAATCTTCTTTAAGAACAGAAGAGGAATACAGTGACAAATTCTCACTTGCAGCTGAGCAATGATTGGGACCAGGAAAGAGAAATAGAGGAATTGTGGTAAAAGCAATAGTTAACAGCTTTGAAACTTAAACATACCAGGCACTATAGCAAAGTACTTTATATGCATTATCTCATTGAATCCTCAGAGTGACCAGTCTTACAGATGAGAAAACTGAGAGCCAGAGATTTTGTTTTGTTTAGTTTTTGAAGTAGAGTTGATTTACAATGTTTCAGGTATATAACAAAGTGATTCAGTTATACATATACATACATATATATATATTCTTTTTCAGATTCTTTTCCATTATCGGTTATCACAACACATTGAATCCAGTTCCCTGTGCAATACAGTAGATCCTTGTTGCTATCTACTTTATATGTAAGAGTGTGTATATGTTAATCCCAAATCCCCAATTCATTCCCCCTTCCACCTTTGGTAACCATATGTTTGTTTTCTATATCTGTGAGTGTATTTCTGTTTTATAAATAAGTTCATATGTATCATCTTTTTTAGATTTCACATATAAGTGATATCATATGATATTTGTCTTTCTCTGTCTGACTTACTTCACTTAGTATGACAGTCTCTAGGTCCATCCATGTTGCTGCAAATGAGCCAGAGACATTAAGTATGTCCTCCAAGTTCACCCAGATAGTTAGTAGTGTAGCTACCTTTCACCTAACAAAAAAACTCTGTGGGTTTTTTTTTTTGTTTTTTGTTTTCCTTCCCTATATCGAGCAATGAACTTTCCGTTTGGCTTCTGGTTATCTATTATGGAATTTCAGGGAAATTCCTGTCTAAGGAATTTTTTTTCTCTCAGCCCTGTTTGTATCTACCTCCTTCCTATTTTTCTCCACTTCCCTTTTTTTTTCCTCCAGGCCACAAAGTATAGTAGAAAGAGAAAGGATTTTGGAAATGGGCAAAGTCTACTCAATTTTCATTATGCAACCTTCCGAAGATAAGAACTGAGGCAAATACCTTAGTCCTTTGAGCCCCAGTTCCTCATATTAAAAAAAAAAAATTAGCTTTTTCATAGAGTAGTTGTAATGATTAAATATGATAATGCATGTGAAACTTGAATATTCTGGCCCTTGTTAAGTTGCCTAAAGTTTCTGCTTTGTACAATGTTTCATTTAATAGAACATACATCCATTTCCAAAAGCCCTAAGAAACAATACAAATCATTATGGAGTGTCTAAAAGAGAAGGGAGCAATCCCATTCAACATCTATCAAAACTTCCCAAAAGTGCAATTCTCTCCAAATTATGGTTCACAGTGCAGCTATCCCAATTCTGTCCAAAAATATTTATTCTTCCTCATTTCTCTCTCTCCCTAATGTCCCAGCCCAACTGTCATGTTACCCAGGTCTGCAGGATGACTGTTCTGTTGTCTGAGTTTGATTGAAACGTTGCCTCAAATAATTTCTAAAGCAGATGTGCTGAGAGAAATACATGCAAAAGCAAAAATCTTCCCTTTTTTTCTCTTCCTCCCCATTTTTTCCCCTTCCTCCCTATTTTTTCTCCATTCATCTCTTCCTATTCAATTATTTCTTAGAAGGAAATGACTTACATTCCTCAAAGCTAGTAGTACTCTACTGGAACTTCTCTAATAGCCCTTTTTTTCTTATATTTTATGGTTATCTGTGTGTAATTTTTCAAATAGGCTGTGAGTTCATTGATTTAGTTAGGAATGCTTTAGGCTGCAAGTAACACAAATTTGACTCAGGATGGCTTAAACAGAGGTTGTTTTTCTTACATACGGTATGTCAAGATGAAAGAAACCAGCTGCTGGCGTTGGTTTAGCAGCTGATCTTTGCAGAGCCAAAGTCTCTGCTCAGCTAAGTCTTTCATTTCATCAAGAAAGCTTTCCCGGAAATTTGAGCAGATATTTTTGTATATCTCCTTAAACAATTTCAAATGGCAACACCAAGCTTCAGGAGGCCTGGGAGCTGAGAAACTCCATAGGGGAGGGGAATACTAAGAAAGGGGGTTGGGATCAGACCTCACATCTGTCTGTTCCTTAAAGACAGAACATATATCCTGTTCAATCCTACTTCATTTTGCCTAGTGCCACTTCTGGAACATAGAAAGCACTCAATAAATATCTGTTAAATTGATGAATTTATGAATAAATAAAAGAATGGATGAATGACTTTCAGCTGCCAAGGGCACATTAGGCTTTAGGGAGTATTCTTTTTTTTTTTTAATTGAAGTATACTTGATTTATAATGTTGTGTCAGTTTCTGGTGTACAGCAAAGTGATTCAGTTATACACACACGCGCACACACACACACACACACACACATATATATAATTTTTGTTCACATTCTTTTCCATTATAGTTTATTATGAGATATTGAGTATAGTTCCCTGTACTCTATGGTAGGACCTTGTTGTTTATCTATTTTATATATAGTAGTTTGCATCTGCTAATCCAAAATTCCTAATTTATCACCCCTCCCCCCAGTCCACTTTGGTAACCATAAGTTTGTTTTCTATGTCTATGAGTCTATTTCTGTTTTCTAAATAAGTTCATTTGTATCATATTTTAGGTTCCACATATAAGTGATATCATATGGTATTTGTCTTTCTCTTTCTGACTTACTTCACTTAGTATGATAATTTGTAGATCCATCCATGTTGACGCAAATGGCATTATTTCATTTTTTTATGACCAAGTAGTATTCCATTGTATATATGTACCACATCTTCTTTATCCATTCATCTGTCGATACACCTTTAGGCTGCTTCCATGTCTTGGCTATTGTAAATAGTGCTGCTATGATCATTGGGGTGCATGTATCTTTTCAAATGAGAGTTTTCTCTGGATATATGCCCAGGAGTGGGGTTGCTGGATCATATGGTAACCTTAATTTTAGTTTTTTAAGGAAGCTCTATACTGTTTTCCACAGTGGCTGCACCAATTTACATTCCCACCCACAGTGTAGGATGGTTTATGGAGTACTCTTTACAAGATGGATTGGAGTTAGAATGTGGTGTAAAAAGTTTTCCATGCTGAAATTAGGAGAAACTAGTTTAAATAATCCAGACTCTGATTTTTAGAAACTCTTCAAAAGGCTTAGAAAGTGTTGACCTAAAACAAGTAGACTGCCAGATATTTCTCCAGCAAAGATTGGTACATTCAGGACCAGCAGAGAATTGCAATTCAGGGTCTACAACTGTGGAAAGCCACGTGCAAGGGAAGGAGAACACGTTTATAGAAGGAACAAGGAAGTTGGGAAGGCTACAGTAAACAAAATGTCCATGAATTTTCATTGGCTGAGTCCTTGTCAGGAAAAAAGAGGAGTCTGTCTTCTTCCTGTTGGGCTTTGCTATCGTCCTGGGGCATGAGAGCTCCCAGTTCTGGTCTCGGGACTCTATTTGATTGAGGTTTCTGTTTATTAACTTTTTACAGAAGGCTCAAAGGGTATACTATGATGTTTGTTAGTTGTATGATCTTTATAGTTATACTAGCTGCAGGATAAGGGAAATATTGCTAAAGAAATCTGGAGGAATTGATGATCTGAACTGGATAAAATTGTGGCTTTCTATTGTATTTGTCATCTAAAGACTTATTTGTTTTTTAACCTAAAAGTTTTAAAGTCATAGAACTGATGATAATTTGGGAGAAAGTTACCACAAGATTATGGCCTGAGTGGCAGTGTCCACATGAGATCAATCCCACTTGGCTTCATTCAGTGATGTCCTTGAATCTTAGAAAGTCTCTTCATGCATGGGCAGTACCCCCTGGAAGAATACAGGCACAACTTTTGTGGACTAGCCTCATTTTCATCTCTGTTTTATGTCTTCATTGTTGTCTCTTTGTTTCTTTTTTTCTCACCTTATTTTGTGTATCTTAAGAGCTGTCTATATCCATCATGAGTAAGGCAGGATATAAACAACTAGTTAGTGATCAGGCATCGTACTATTTTCTATGCCCATTTCTGAAATGAAGAGCTGAAATGATTTGTGTTTTTAATTAAGCATATTCAGAAACAGGCACAAAACCTGACAGAACTCACATCAAAGGGAATTCAAAGTGTTAAAGATTACACTTGAAAACATATCTAGGCTTCTTTGAAATGTGACACATTGTAAGTGCAATGGTGGTTTGTAACATAATGCCAAGCTGTGAGTTTAGGCACCTCATATGGTGTTCATATTTATGATGGGGAAATCTGTTATTTTCACAATTGCCAACCCACCCTCGCCCAACACTCACCCTAATACTCTCTGGGTGATTAAAATGTATGATTATTATTTCATTTGAATTTTTGCCTTCAATTAGATATATAGGAAAGTAAGAATTCTTTTTGTAGGATTGATTGGGATTTATGAAACAAATGTGAAATAAACATTGCTTTTCATTACTGATTGTTAGATAAGAAATGAATCTAGCCATGACTTATTTTAAAAAGTGTTAGTCTTGGGAGCAATTCTTCATTTAGAGTAAATTCTCAGTCTGCATTGTGAAGTGAGTAGTACTGAAAACTTAACAGGTGGCTTAGCAATCGATGCATAAAGAAAAAGAATTATTACCACACCTTAACTGCTTGCAGATGTCCTTGGTATGGAAATACATGCTGCTTTTGTATCATAGTGTTGTCTTGGTTTTTCATGTTTAGTGATTTCTTATCCTTGGCAGGACTGTCTGTAAATAAATCCAAACGATTTTTTATTTATGACTAGGAGAATTTCAACTAGAGGGAGGGTAATCTGTCAGTGAAGGAAGAAAATGTGAATAGATACAAATGGAATAAATTGTTTTTTATTCTTATTTAGTGAATCTAAGGGAAAGTGATTGAATGGTGAGCACAGGGGAAGTGAAATCAGAATTCCAGGATTCTGTTTCATGGTAGAATTGCTCTAGAAACTGCATTTAAATCTATTTTCAATGTAAGCATCAATCTTTGGGTATCACAATCCTGCTGTCAAGTGAGATTTATTACTGCCCTTTGAAACATTATAAAGCTTTATTTCATGGTAGCTGGTGAAGCTGTTGAGGACTCCTCTTCCTCGCTCTTTTGACTCTAGCCCAACAGTGTTAGAAACTCTATGACAGCACAAAATACCCTCCCTCATATCACAGTGGAATATGAATCCTTTTGTGGAATTTGCTATAAACCTTTAAAATACAAATAAAAAGCCCTAATGAAATAATGAATCTAGGTAATCATTTTCAAGTGTTATTAACATCACAGAGGGGCAATAGAAAATTATGTGACTCCTATCAGAAGTTTACAATATCACCTGTAATGTATTTTTGGTCAAAAAGATCCAAAGTTTTATCAGATTAAGCTTTAAGTCTAACTACCAGTTTATAGTGAATAGATGGGATAGAGAAATATATAAAAAGATGCCACAGGAATTTATTCATCAAAATCAGAACGTGAGAAACTCTATAGGACAAACAATCTGTTTTCTTTGACAAATGAATTGCCAAGAAAAAAAGGCAGGGGAAGCTATAGATGAAAAGAGACTTAACATTAATGTCAGACAAAAACAATGTATGAACCTCCTTGTTTGGAATCTGATTTGGATATAATTGGGGAAATCTGTATGCTGATTGACTGGTTATTTAATAATATTAAAGAAATATCCGTGATTTTAATGTGCATTGTGATTGAACGTTATAAGTCCTTACCTTTTAAGATGTCTAGAATTTGCTTCAAAATAATTTGAGCAGGGGGAGATGGGTGGTTTAAATGAAATAAGAATGGCCATGAGTTGATAATTAATGCAACTTGGTGATGCACTTGGTATTGGAGATTCATGGTATTCTTTTTCTACATTTATGTCGGAATTTTCCAAAAGTAAACTAACAACCAAAATTTAAAAATCATTACAGCACAAACATACACACAAATACACACACCTTTGTAAGAGCTCAGATTTTTTTTTTTTTTTTTTTTTTTTTTTTTTTTTTTTGCGGTACGCAGGCCTCTCACTGTTGTGGCCTCTCCCGTTGTGGAGCACAGGCTCCGGACGCGCAGGCTCAGCGGCCATGGCTCACAGGCCCAGCTACTCCACGGCGTGTGGGATCTTCCCGGACAGGGGCATGAACCCGTGTCCCCTGTATTGGCAGGTGGACTCTCAACCACTGCACCACCAGGGGAGCCCAAGAGCTCAGATTGTATTCTGACAACTTCAAGTCTTGACCTGGAGTGCTCTTTTCCCCAAAGTCTTTCTTAATGTCTTCCTCAAAGCCTACTGGACGATCTGGTCTTCATTTGTATCCATGTAGTTCTCTGTGCTTAGTCCTCCTGTTTTTAACATCAAGTTGTAATTGCTTAGTCACCTGTGGAGTGGAATAATATTTCTGAATAAGCTTTTTGTTTCTCATCTTTACTCTTATCCCTTGCCCTTTACCTCATTCATCCAGCTGAGCATTTTTTGTTCATTGCCTCAGGGCAGGGGTGGTAGAGTAGACGCATAGAGACAAAAAAGAAGTTGATGTTTGATCTTTGAGTTTCAGAGCCTGGGCGTCATGGAAATAGAAAGGACCCATGTAGAGATAATAGATTTGATAAAGATGTGATGACTTAGAGAAGAATTAACTCATAGCTAGGATTCCCTGAGTTGGAGTATGGGAGACAGGGATGAGATGGAGGGAGAGAGCCTAGTGGGAGCAGAGATTGATGGGATCCAGGATGATACACCAGGTCCAGAGGGTTCACACAGATAGGCCTGCAACAGTCTCCAGAGAGAGCTTGCTCACATCTGACCATCCTCTAGAGTGAGCGCTATTTGGCACCAGTACCAGGGAACTGTATGAGAAGGTCCAGTCTCATTCCAGTGTGGATTTTATGTCACCTTAGCTGTCCTGCTCATTAGTGTGGGGTCCCCTAGTATGGGGGAGTGGTGGAGATAGAGGGAATATAACCTAGTAAGAGGCAGAGACAGGTGAGATCTGGGATGATGGGATATGCCTGAGCTCTGAACAAATTCAGAAGTAAAACCCAGAAGTGGCAAACAAGAACCACAACATCACCCTTATTATTGATAAATCCTAGGTTGAAGATGTAGGGTATGCGTTATAGAACCCTAGATGAGCTAGATGCACCTTCTCTCCTCGCTGGCAGTGCTGGAGGAAGGACAAGACCTCCGGGAGGTGATGGGGTGTCCCGTGAAGTTATTGGCCACTCCCACTGCTCATCCTGGTAAGCAAGTTTGCTCCCGAGAGGAAAAAGGGAGATGATATGAACACGTCCAGTTTGTGCTTCCCACTTTTATCAGATATAGACATGATTATCCTTACCTCTCTCACAAAACTGGGCTGGAGAGCCAGCAGTGTTACATTAGCTGTGCCACTCTTGACATTAAAGGAAAATCAGGGATGAGGAAGAGGCTGTCCCCTCTAAGAGTCAGGAATCAGCACACCACTTATTGATTATCTGACGGAGTGACAGAGTGATATCCATCTGCACAAAACTTTGCTCAATACCTAATCAACTGGTCCAAGAGAGCCAACCACCATCTCAAAATCCCCATACCTTTGGAAATGCCACAGTGGAGATTGTGAACATTAATCCCCAGAGGGGCAATGGTGGCTGTAGCTGAAAAGCTGAACTCTCATTTACCCATGGAAGTGGTGAAATTCATTTCTCTGTGTGTGTGTGTGTGTGTGTGTGTTCACCAAAAGTGTATAATATTTTTGAAGGCAAGGATTAGGCTTTATTCAAAGTTATATTAGTGTCTGTCATAAAGTAGGGACCCAATAACTATTTACTGAATTCAATTATAGTAACATTTTATTAATGGTATTTTTAACAAACAAATATCTTGGCCGCTGAGATCAAATCCACTTGTCTTATGGATTAATCCCACAATCATAACCCCACACATACTCACTTTTAGATTGCCATTTATTACTAATTTTGTAAGTAAATCTTCAAAACATTTACTGTCTTGCTGTATTAAGAATGACTTAATTCTCTTCAGTAGTTGAAATAGTTAATGGAGGCTATAAGTTTATCAGTACTTCTTCCCTTTCATGTCCAAGAGTTATGGAATTGAGTTAAGTGTTCTAACCATGTTTCTCATTCAACACAGTATCATCCAATAAATCAGTCCTTAACTATTCATGTCACTCCTTGAATTGATATACAATTTTATCAACTTAGAAAAATATTTTGCTCAACTGTCTAATTTTCTAGGAGGTCTCTGCTTTCTGAAATTTAGTTTCCTTTTCAAGTTGTGCAAGATCTCATGTATTATTTCATCTTGTAGTGACATTTGTCAGTTATTGATGACTCAGCACCAGTACCTCTTCCTACCTACACTCTGATTTTATTTAGGGAAATTAATTCTCTCCATTGTGTTGGTCTGGTGGTAAACCCAAGTATTTGCTCTGCCATTATGGACTGTAAAGTGATTTCTAAAGGCTCCTTCTATCGGATCCTTTATCTTATCATTCAAGAACCACCTAGATGTAGGCACATGATAATATCAGAGTCTCATGCAGCTTTAAGTCTTGAGTGGAATTATGCCAGGTTGGAAAAAATTGTTGTTGGAGCTCCTGAATGCCAATGGTACAATCTGGGCACAACTGACTGCAGTTTCAACTACAGAGACCTTCCAGAGTCACTTGATTTAGTCCAGTTCAAGAATGATTTTTCATCTCTTTCTTCCAATTTGTGGTTCCCCCATATCCTTTCAATTAAGCCTTCCCTTTGTGTTTATGTTTCCCAAGACAGTTTCTGTTGCTTGCTACCATAGAACATTAACTAATTCACTCAGCCTGCGTGGAAGCATCATGAAGTAGCAGAAACCCTGAGCTAAGAGTCATGGGGCATGAGCTGTAGTTGTGGCTTTGCAACTCACTTGCTTTGTAATCCAGGAAGAAAAATCCCTTAACCTCTTAGGACTTTAACTTCCTCCTCTGTGAAGACAATAGACCAGATAACATTAAAGATTCCATTTTTTTAACTGTAAATCCGTGAATCACGTTGTTATTGGTTAGGGACCACAATCAGGAAATAACAACGTTCTAATTAAAAGTAAGAACTTTTATAGAAGTTTCACTTGATGTTTCAACACACCATGTGCTGTAAATATTCCAGATACTGAACGTTTACTTGGCTGAACATTTACTCTGTAGCTCATCTCTTGGGTGGGGTGACCAGATATTAGAAAATTTTCTACAACAGAGAGAGTAAAGGGGCATGTAACTGCTGGTTCTTGGAAAATACTACCTCAACTCATTGGAGTGTTTATGACAGAGCTAGCCTCAAAGATGATTGATGGGATTGGCTTTAGATCCAGAGAGTAGGAAACGCTGACACATTACATTAAAACTGAAATAAAACCCATTCAGCAGTTATTTGCTATGCATGAGGAAGCCAGCCTTGTAGAGGGCTTGAGTGTTGTAAACTTGAGTTATGTATACACAATCTCTGGTTTGGGAGTGGTTGTCACTGAAAGTTTCCTGATATTTATAGCCTTTTCCTTGTTTCTGGTTTTATCAAATTTGGACTATTCCAGTGTGGATTAGCACTTTCAGTGACCCATGGCTGGCACAAACACCAACTTCCAATTGCTTCAGAGTTCAGATTCAGACTTAGTGGTAATTATACTTGATCTGTGTTTCACAGTTCGATAATTCAGTAAATAATACAGTAGTAACACAGCATCTAAAGGAAGTTTGACAGTTATCCAGATACTTCTAATAATTTCTACAATCATTTGGATACTATTAAATACCTGCAAAATCTACTTGGAGATCACAATGAATGACCTGTGTGTAGTTTGCTTGATTACCAAGATCAAAGCATGCCCATTTCATTTGACCTTGTATGGATACTTAGTCTCTTAAAACTGATGGGCCACTTGGCTCCAAGTCTTGTCTAAGACATTTACTTCAACCAAGCTGATGATTTTTCACCTCTCAGATCCCTGCAGTGGCTTTCCATCACCTTCAGATTAAAAATCAAAAGTTGTAGGATAACCTATAAGACACCCCCCCACACCATGATCTGGTCCTGTTGCCGCTCTTGCTTCACCTCCTTCTGTCTTCCCTTGCTTACTCCACTCTAGTTACACTGGTCATCTTGCTGTTCTTTGAACATGCTGAACTCTTGACTGTCTTAGGGACCTTGCCTTGCCTGAGGAAAGAGGCCTCTAGCACCCTCAAAGCTGTGTGCAGAAGTTCTTCACTACTACTAGAGTCCACCACCAAGCCACCACCAGCAGACACCGTGTCCTGTTGCTGTGAGAACCAGAGAGTCTGGTCTGGTGGTGGGTGGTAGGCCAGATGGCTGCCAGAGTTTTGGTTGCTGGAGTTTTTGATGTGCCAAAGTTGACTATTATTCACCAAAGCCAGCTCCACACCAGTTTGCTGTGCTGAAGCTGGGATACTACTGGTACCATCCCCATAGGGCAGAATGAAGCATCATCCTCCACAAATAGTAGTAACTAATATTTGCTGAGCACATACTATGTGCTAAGAACTTTACTCAATTTACTATGAGAGCTTAATACTCATAACAGCTCTGTATGGTGGGCACTATTATTATTCACATTGTATAGTGGCCATAACAGAGTCTTTGAAAGGGTTAACTGCTTTATACAGATAACAAATATAGAGGCTGGATTTTAACCAAGGCATTATGATTCCAGAAGTCATGAACTTAATGACTCCAGAATCAACCAATGATGTTGGGTTCAAGTGGGAAAGAGCCCTTTTCCCCACCGTTTTGTCACCTTAAGCACAATGTATTCATTTCGTTTTCCTTTTTAAAAATATAACTATAATTTCTTCAGTTTTTACTCACTGAATCAGGGGACACATCTATCAGGCTCTGGGCCAAAATCAGGATCAGAACTAACTAGGTAATGATTAGATTTGATGTCACAGGTAGCAAAATGTAGGAAAGCTTGCCTGTCTGTATGATCTAAATTCAAATAATGATGATTCATTAAGAGATGATTCACAGTTAGAATAGGAACAAGTGTGAAATCAGCTACCTAAGCCCTCCCTCTCAGCACCCACCTTTGAAGCGGAAAGCATCTCTACTTTTGTCATTTTATTTGTTTTTCATTTTGGACTCCCTGGTGTGATTTCTTTTGAAGAAAGGTTCTGGTGCTCTTTAAAAAAAGAAAAGAAAAGAAAAGAAAATCCAAATCCAGAGAGCCATTATTCATATTCCTTCCTCTTCCCTTTTTGGGTTGAGTGTACTGGGGCCCCGGGAGGACATAATTCAGGCTTCGGCCTCACGGGGATTCTGTCAACAGGACAGTATATTTTGACAAGGACCAACACAGAGGCTCTGTTCCCTCTGCCTTCTGGACAGAGGTGACTTCCTGGCAAGGACGCCTTTGAAATGTTTTTTTCACGTTCTTCTTTTGAAGTACCGGGATAAACAAAACCCTCCTTTAAATTCTTTCTATTGTCTTTCATTGTTTCTATTTTCTCTGTGGTTAAAAATAAAAATTAAAAACAAATCCCAGCTCTTTCTGATATTGGTAGTTTAAAAAGGTCAAGTATCTCCACACAGAGCAGTGGTGTGATTTATTGGAGCCACATGAAATTCTGATTCGCCAAAGGGATTGTGGTTCATTCTGAAGCCCTGCCAGGCCTTGTAGATTTAGGGTGGTCCGGGGGTGAGGAATTCTGCTGTGACAGCTGCTTTGCTTTCAGAACTGTGAGAGCGACATCACCTTAGGATTCCCATAAGCCTTCACTCCCGTCCCCATTTTAGCAGAGAAAATTATATTTAAAGAGGAAGAAATTATGTGCAGATACAAAAGTGAAATGATTTTATCACCTGGCTAAGTAGTTTTCCAACTGAGCGTTTTATGAGTCCAGGATAAAATGTAGTGACGTGAGTGTGTAAATACTTATTTACATTTTTAAATAATGAGCTCGACAGGTGCCTTGGGAATGTTGCGTAAAATGTTAACTTTAGAAAAAAGAAGTCTCGGCATATTTCAGAACATAAACCACTGGGAAGAATCTGCTTACCTTTCATTTGTTAGAGTAGTAACAAAAATTATTTCATAATAATATATTCTGTTCCCACGGTTGGGTTGTCTTGCACAGGATGTAGTTACTGAAATGATCTTTTTATGTTTCCAAGTTGATATCCAGTAATTATCAGGCCAACAGTTTCTCTATTTTTTTTACACTATTTTTCTATTCTGCAGCCTAGTTTTCCTTCAAAGAGGTGGAAAATGAATTTCTCAGTGCCTGGCCCTGTAACGACTCATAGTAAACTCTAGAAATGTTTGCTGAATAAATAAATGAATGTAGGCATTTCACAGTACTCTGAAAATGAGCAGGTTGGAGCATTTATTTGAAGTCCACTACTTCAGTACTTTTAAAATAGAATTCCATTTTCTGAGTTTGGTGGCATTTCATAACTCTGGGTAAGTATAGAAATTCTCACACTTTATTTCCACTGATTCTGTTAAATTTATGGAAGAAACAACAGGTTATTTTGACATGAACCATAAACCTCCTGAAGTTTAAACTTAGACATAAAACTGAAATAGGTCAGTGCAAATGTGCAATGTCTAACTTGCTATATCAGTTTTTACATTTGTCCAATTTGAAGTGTGTTTATTTTTGATTTAGTTTAACCCTTTGGGGCCCTAAGGTGCCCCCATAGGAGGTAGAATCCTTCCCCCTACTTTCTGTAAAAATGACCACTTTGAAATAGGAGCCAAACTGGAGAATTTATTCCTCCCTCCAGATGTTTGTTACTGGAACACAGCTCTAAAAGAAATTATGTCTCTAGAGGGGACCAGACTACTGGTAATATTTCTGACTTCAAAATGCATCAATGATAAAAAATAGGGTTCAACATATGGAGTTGAGAGGCACACAACACTTTCATAGAGAGCAATCTAGTCTCCCAAACCAACATTAAATATAGGTTATGATATATTGACTTGACATACTGTAAACAGATAATTTATCAGAGTTAGAACATTAACCTCAGAAAGGATCTCAGAAATCTAGTTGATGCAGGAATCCTTGGAATCTGTATCCAACTTCTCCCTAAATTACTGCACTCTGTAACTTTATCCCCTTATGAAATGCCAAATCTAAATTTAGGATAGCTCTAAAAGTTGAATAGTTCTTTCTTACAAGGAGCTGAAAGTCCTTTATATTTGGCTAGTTACTACTTTGCATAGACACTTTTTGTAGGAATCAAAGGGATGAAGCTGGGAATGGTGAGTAGAATTTACAGAGAGACTGATTTTTATTACTATCAAGAAGAATTTTCTGCTGGTCCAAATGGTCTTGGCGTGGAGTGGGCTGCTTCATGGCCATGGGGATAATGAATTACCCATTGCTGGAAAGGTTTGAGTTAGGTTGTATAATCAATGGGCAGGAGTATTTTAGGGAGATTCAAGCATCTGATTGGTGTTTGGGATAGACAATATTTAAAGGATCCATCTAATCCTGAGATAGTATGATTCATTTTATGATACACATCTTTAGGTGTCTCTTCTGGACTTCATACAATGTATATCAAACTGCCTACTTGACATCTTCACTTGGATGTCTCCAATTCAACACATCTAACAGCAAACCCTGATTTCTTCTTCCAATCCTGCTCATCCAATGATCTGTATATCAGTCAATGGACCCTCTACAGAGCAGTCAGAATAATTATTTGAAAACTCTTCACATCTTCTCATCTTACCTCGTGTTTACTTTGCCTGGAATGTTACTCTCTTACTCCATATATTGGCATGACTCACTCCTCATTTCCTTGGCCTCTGCTCAAATATCACCTCTACAGAGAGACTCACCTTGACCATGGTATCTGACATAATGCTCCCCATCATCCCTACTTGCTATCCTCTATCTCCCTTACCTAACTTATTTTTCCATGAGAAGCTGGTATCACCACATATTTATTTACGCATTTAATTGATTATTGTCTGCCTCTCCAACTAGAATTTAAGCTTCCTTAGGAAAGGGAATTTGTTATATTGACTACTATTTCCTCAATGTTTGGAACCATTTCTAGCCTATAGTAGGTTTTCAATAAACATATAATGAAATGATGTAAATGAATGATAATAGAGATTTAATTCAAGTAGGAAAATAAAGAGTGAAAATGTAGCATAAACTGTGCATATACAGGGCAAAGAGAGAAGGGTGGTGCTTATGAATTTTTCATGGTAAAGGAAAATAAATTAAGGGCTTTGATGCCTGTTTGCAAAATTATTCTCCCAAAGCAGCAGTCTTCCTATGAACCTTGCATAGTCATTACTGCACATGTTCACTCTTGGCCTTTAAAAGGAATAGAGTCATTGCAAATCTCACCAGCACTGACTGTGCTGTTTCCATACAGAATATGGATCCCCAGTCACACCAGATATCAGATCTGGTAGACACTGACTAGTAGATGTCCAGGGGTGAGGAGGAATCATTGATTTTACCTCTAAGTCAGTCATATAAATGGAAGACAGATCTACCTTTCATATCTAGAGGGCAAATAAGGTTTTCTTATTTCTTCTTCCCACGAATAAGATCTTCCTCATTTCAAATGCTCTGGGACTAGGCTTTCTAACATGTATGAACTATTAAGTTTCAGGGTCTGTATTTAAGCACAGCAAACTTCTTATCTCAATTAAACTTGGCTGGGATGACAGAATCACTTTCAATTTTGTCACTAAAAATGGTAATTTCATCCCTATTCCTTGCTTTAATAAAATAGCTCTTGTCTTGAATAATAACTGGTGATTTGCACATTTTTCTAAAATGAATCACTATATTTTACATTCATTTTTCAGTTGCTTTAATAACAGAAAAATGGAAATTCTCAGAGTGAATGCATTTTAGATCTTTCCTACATAACAAAAGTTTTAAATGCTAGTGAGGAAAGCAATCAATTTTTATTTTTCTTGAAACCTAAATACATCATTTTACAACTACCACAAAATTAAAACTTGTTGAGAACAAATTTTGTGGGAATTATTTATTTTAGTTTTTAGAGACTCTCATTTTAATGAGAAATGCTTTAGAGAAAATAAAGAATAATGTCTCTCTATATTCCTCAAGGAATAAAAGTTTTTTTGGGTTTTTTTTAGTCACATTTAGGGTTATGCATTGAATGGAAGGAAGGATGCTGCAAATCCATGGTCCATTCTGGAACACAGTTTAGCAATGCATAAAAGTCAGACTCTGACGCAGATATAACATAAGAATGAAAAGATGTAGGCATGTGAATGTTTCTTATAAATCTGTTTTTAATGTACGAAAATTGGAAGCATCCTAGACATCTACCAATAGTGGTCTGATGAAGTAACTTATTGCACATAAATGCAATACTATTCTTCAGTTATTAAACTTGATGTAGCTCAATATTTATTGCCATAGAGATGTTTGTGACATACTGTTGAGTGAAAAAAAAAGGTGAAAAGTGCTCTAAGCAGGATCTCATTTATGTAAACTTATCTTTTTCTCTTTAGAAAGATATTCACTGAAATGTTATATGTGGTTATTTATAGATAATGGGATTTTGTTAATTTTTTTCTGGGCATTTTTTAGTTTTTAAGTTTCTATTGTGTGTGTATATAATTTTAATAAAAACAACATAAATTCATAGATGAATACCTTATAATGTAGTATAATCTAATAGAATATATACTATTTAGCCCTATCTAACTCTAGTCAATTTGGCATCAGTTTGTTTAATATAAGAAGAAAATGTTAAATAATAATATATAATTTCTTCATGAAAATAAAATTTTAAAAAGATGATCTAAACAATATGACATAGTATGTCATTTAAACCCAATCTGGAAGAAGGTACATTTTAAAAAAATAATATTCCTAGAATTCTAAAAATCTTTTCACTTCCAATACCTTCTCATGAAAATAATCCTTCATATGAATGTTTTAGAGCTGGCTCATTTGATACCTAGCAATGAACTGGGGACACCCTGGAAGCATGTTCTGGTATTGGAACAGAAGAAAACCCCCAGTGCTCAAACATTTTCTCGTGGTGAGCAGTGCTCAGCTGATTGATAAACTTGCTCATCTGATTGCCACTGGTTGCTATGTATGCTCCTTATATACATATTTGGAAGCTCTTAAAATATACAGTTTTAAATGCAAAGAAATGAATAATCATTTTATTACTTGATTGCTATAGGTAAAGATTGAAACTGTTGTTACTACACTTTTAACACAAACTCCCAGGAACAACCTCATGAACTAAGTCTGAGAAACATAAGTTGAGAAAAGCTATCCAACTACTATGAGGAAGACCATGAAAGACATGCACATTCTACAAGGATTCCATGGTACGTTCAGAACTATAATCTTAGAGCACTTAGAAAGAAAAAAAAGCTGAAACCATAAAAATCCTACAAGAAAGCATAGGCAGTAAGCGATTTGGTGATGATTTTTAAAATCTGACACCAAAAGCAACAAAAGCAAAAATAAAGAAGTGGGACTACATCAAACTAAAAAGCTTCTGCACAGCAAAGCAAATAATCAATACAATGAAAGGCAACCTACTGAATGGAAGAAAATATTTGCAAATCATACATCTGATAAGGGGCTAATATCCAAAATACACAAAGAACTCATACTACTCAATAGCAAAAATACAATCCAATTAAAAAATGGGCAGAAGGTCTGAATAGACATTTTTCCAAAGAAGACATACAGATGGCCAACGGATACATGAAAACATGCTCAATATAATTAATTATCAGGGAAATGCAAATCAAAACCACAATAAGGTATCACCTCACATATGTTGGAATGGCTATTATCAAAAAGACAAGAAATAACAAGTGTTGGCAAGCATGCAGAGAAAAGGGAACTCTTGTGCATTGTTAGTGGGAATGTAAATTGGTATAGCCACTAAGGAAAACCATATGGAGGTTCCTCAAAAAACTAAAAATAGAGCTATCATATGATTCACGAATTTTACTTCTAGGTATTTATCATAAGAAAATGAAAACACTAACTCAGAAAGATACCTGCACCCCCATATTCACTGAAACATTATTTACAATGGCCAAGATATGGAAGCAACCTAAATGCCCATTAATAGATGAATGGATAAAGAAGATGTGGTGTATATATATGTATACACATTATGTGTGTGTATATATATATATATAAACACACAATGGAATATTATTCAGTCATAAAAAATGAAAGAAATCTTGCCTTTGCAACAACATGGATGGACCTTGAGAGCATTATGCTAAGGGAAAAAGAGAAATACAAATACCATATGTGCTCTCTTATATGTGGATTCTTCAAACAAACAAAGAAAACAAACAAACAAACAAAACCCCAAGCTCATAGACACAGAGAAGAGATTGGTGGTTGCCAGAGATGAGGGATAAGTGGTAGGAGAAATAGGTAAAGGAGATTTACAAAAAAGAAGATTGTTATAAAACAAAGCTACTTATTTGCTTATTTACTTCCCATGCAGAGCAATGTATGTTTCTATATTTTATAGTTCATTAATTATTTTCCCAGTATTTGATTTTATTTTAAGTAAAAATCTTACAAGATAATACATTTTTGTGATTTAAAAAAAATCATAGAAAACACTTTCACTGCTGCTTGATTGATTCATTTATTCATTTACTTACGTATTTTGCTGGCAAGGCTCCAGCAGGTGCAGTGTGGCTCTGGAACCCACAGTTGCAGCAGCACTTCCCTAGAGCACAGCTGAGATGTGTTCCTCCAGCAACAGCTGCAATAGCAGTTTTGATTCGTCAGCTTCCTGACTGTGGCTGAGTTAGAAGCTGTTCTTTTTCCCTCTAGGTCCTTCCTACTGGGAACAATTCCTGAACGCCCAGTCTATGGCTGCTCCTCTAGTTCTTGTAATAATGGGGTAAACACCTAAATCCCTGCATTAGATACCTTTCTGGAAGAAACACCTGTATCTCAATCTATGTGGGGTTTTTTTGTGGGGGGAGGTAATTACATAGGAAATCTTTTCTCAAATTTTTTCCCACATATCTTGATAGTGGACATTGCCATTTTCTGCACAGGTATCCTCAGACTCCTTTTATCTCTTCTGTGTACCATCTCCCAGTTTTAATGTGCTTTTGCTTTCAACTTTCTCAGCTGCTACTCTTCCTCAAAGGACTGCCCTCAGTCTACTGCAGCAGCTTTGCCCACAGACACAGAGAACTGGAAGGGCCTGAGAATTTATGATTCCCTAAAGTGATGCTTAGCTAATGAATGATCACATTGGGAGATGAGAGTCCAGCCCCTAGCCTTAAGGTACCACAGCTCTGAGGCTGTAACTTATACTCCAGAAACATCATGTGGAATCAGGCTGAAACTGCTCTCCCAGGAATTTGCTGAAATTAAAACCTTCTTGATTTACTTTCTTCTTTGTTGTATTTCTCTCTCTTCCTTACCATTTTCTTCTGGGAGCACTTCCTTGCACACAAACCCTCACCTCAGGGTCTGCTTCTGGGGACTCCAACTAAGATAATAGGTCAAACGTTGCTTTCCAAAGACTCAATGATTTTGCAAAATTGAATTCAACAACATAATATCGTTATCTTCTGCAATAGACTAAAAGCTCTTTGCTCTTTGAGGATAAGCAGGAGTCATAGCTTATTCTGATGCTTTATCTTATTCTTTTTTTTTTTTTTTTTTTTTTTTTTTGCGGTATGCGGGCCTCTCACTGTTGTGGCCTCTCCCGTTGCGGAGCACAGGCTCCGGACGCGCAGGCCCAGCGGCCATGGCTCACGGGCCCAGCCGCTCCGTGGCATATGGGATCCTCCCAGATCGGGGCACGAACCCGTATCCCCTGCATCGGCAGGCGGACTCTCAACCACTGCGCCACCAGGGAGGCCCCTATCTTATTCTTTATTGAACCTGCAAGTAAGGTTTATACCAAGTCAGCTTAATTAGTGAATAAATGGAAGATATAGGGTCAGTAGTCAGTCATTTTATTTGGGCTTTCATCTAGACATATTAAGTGAAAATTCTGCATCTCTCATTATAATTCCTGTGGATAAATTAGTCTGATATTCCCAGACAAAAAAATGCTTTACTTCTGTAAACCACTATTAAGGGCTAGATGACAAAGATGCATTCCTCCTTGAACTTTTTTGAAAAAGTTCAAAGAATTAGGTGAATAGGACAGTTACCACTTCTTTGCTCAAGTATGATAAATTGCCTTTTTAAAAAATATTGTGTTAGCAAGGGGAGTGACTGTTCTTTTTGTTGCTTTTTAATTTAGCTTCATTTGCATAGTTCTTGAAATTGGAGGACATGTGTGCTATAGAAGTCAAGCTTGTAAGCTTGTAATCAATGTAATATGATGATATGTCATCTAACTGAGGCCTATTTAGCCTTTCTTTTCTATATAATGGAGGTGTAAGTAATATGGAATATTAGGTTAACTGGTGATATTTTACTATTCAAGCCCAGCATGAAATCAATTTCCCATTGATTTGATTTAGTTCTGTGCATCAGGAAGTGGATAACTAAAGAAAGGAATTACAGTATTAATTCAATGCAGCTTCCTTAGTCATTCATCCTTAGAAACCAATAAATATTTATTCAGTACTCTGTTGAGAAATGAAATCCTCTCATCAGATAAAAAATTTCATTTCCATAAGTAATTTTCATACCTCCAGTATATATTTGTTCAAGAAGTAACTGGTCAGAGCTATGGAGTAAAATTTGTCTAATGATTTTGCTGTAAATGGAAATATATTTTAGATTTTCATTCTTGTTTGCTTCATTTTTTTCCCTTCACACTTGTTTTTCACAAGTTGTTGTCAAAAAAATAAGACCGAACATTGAAAGAACTCTTTTCTTTCTTCTCTAAGCTTCAATGAATTAATATGTAGATTAAAGATTTTGAAATTCATCTCCATCTGCAAGAGGGGATTGGAAGCACATCTTTTCTAAATCTGGATCCCTGAGATTTGAGTTCTGCCAGGTGACATGCAGAGAGTGATCAAAGTTCTCCAAAAGACTGGTGTACACGAAACATTTTCTTTTTTCATGTACTCTTGGATTGCATGTCCTTTTGGAGGTGCCCTAGTTTTGGAAGCACCACAATTACACTAATTAGATGAACTGCTTTAACAAACACAAAGTGCTTAGAATAGCTCCTAGTAAATACCAGTTATGTTATAGGCCAATAATTCTTTCTCTGAAATGCTTGATATCTGATGTATTTTGGAATTCAATTTTTTTTAGATGTTTAAAATAGAAATAAGAGAGAGATACAGTAGCTTGCACAATTTCTCCAGCACTTCCAAATTAAATACATTCGTATTTCTGTAGTGAAACACATGAATATTCATAGAAAGTGTATCATAAATAGTCTCATGTTAATTCAGGTCAGATTGTGTCATGGAAAAATTATTTTTAAACTTTTGGTTTTTAGAGATCTTTTGATTTTGTAATTATGGATAAGGGATTATGACCCTATATCATCATCATTTGTTTTAAAAAACAGACTTTTTTAGAGCAGTTTTAGATTCACAGCAAAATTGGGTACAAGGTACAAAGATTTACCATTATACCTTCTGTCCTCACACATGAACAGCTTCTGCATGATAAACACCCCTCACCAGAGTGATACATTTATTATAATTTATTAACCTGCATTGAAAAATCATATCACCCAAAGCCCATAGTCCTCTTTATGGTTCATTCTTGGTGTACATTCTATGGGGTTGGACAAATATATACAGATCTTCCTTGACTTACAGGGTTTATGTCCAGATAAGCCCATTGTAAGTTGCAAATATTGTAAGTCAAAAATGCTTTTAATATACCTACTGAACATCATACCCTAACCTACCTTAAACATGCTCAAAACACTGACATTAGCCTACTGTTGGGCAAAATCATCTAACACCAAGCCTATTTTACAATAAAGTGTTGAATATCTCATGTAATTAATTGAATATTGTCCTAAAAGTGAAAAATAGGATGGTTATATGTGTACAGAATCATTGTATCAAGTTGTTTACCTTCTTGATCACATGGCTGAATTGGAGCTGTGGCACACTACTGCTGCCCAGCGCCAGGAGAGAGTACTGTATCGCTAACCCAGGACAAGGTCAAACTTCAAAATTTGAAGTACGGTTTCTACTGAATGTGTATCGCTTTCACACCACCATAAAGTTGAAAAATCATTAGGTTGAAATGTGGTAAGTCAGGGACCATCTATAATGACACGTATCCACCATCAGCCTGAGCATTTTTACTGCCCTGAAAATTATCTGTGCTCCACCTATTCATATTACCCCTCCTCCAGCTCCTGGCAACCACTGATCTTTTTACTGTCTATAGTTTTGCCTTTCCAGAATGTCATATAGTTGGAATCCTACAATATGTAGCCTTTTCAGGTTGGTTTCTTTCAATTAGTAGTATGCATTTAAGTTTCCTTCATGTCTTTTAATGGTTTGATAGCTCATTTACTTTATTGCTAAATAATATTCTGTTGTCTGGATGTACCACAGTTTGTTTACCCATTCATCTACTGAAGGAAATCTTTGTTGTTTCCAAGTTTTAGCAATTATAAATAAAGCTGCTTTAAACATCCATGTGCAGGTTTTTGAATGAACATAAGTTTGCAACTCCTTTGGGTAACTACCAAGGAGCATGATTGCTGGATCATATGGTAAGAGTACATTTAATTTTGTAAAAAAACTACCAAACTGCCTTCCAAAGTAACTATACCATTTTACATTCTCATTAGCAATAAATGAGAGTTCTTACTGCTCCACACCCTCACTAGCATTTAATGTCTTCATTTTCATTAAGTTCAAAGTATTTTAAAATTTCTCTTGAGACTTCTACTTGGACCTATATATTATTTAGAAGTGTATTGTTTAATTTCCAAGTATTTGGGGATTTTCCAACTATCTTTCAGTTATTGATTTCTAGTTTAATTCCATTGTGGTCTGAGAGCAGACATCGTAAATTTTTTATTATTTTAAATTTGTTAAGGTGTGTTTAATGGCCTAGAATGTGGTTTATCTTGGTGAGTGTTCTATATGTGAACTTGAGAAGAATGTGTATTTTGCTGCTGTTTGGATGAAGTAGTCTATAGATGTCCATTATATCCAGTTGATTAATGTTGTTACGTTCAACTATGTCCTTACTTATCTTCTGCCTGCTAGATCTGTCCATTTGTGATAATGGGGTGTTGGAGTCCCCAACAGTAGCAGATTAATCTATGTCTCCTTGCAATTCTATTAGTTTTTGCCTTATGGTATTTTATGCTCTGTTGTTAGGTGCATGCATGTTAAGATTGTTATGTAGTCTTGGAGAATTAACCTATTTATCCTTGATAACTTTCTGAAGTCTGCTCTGTCTGAAATTAATATAGCTACTCTTGCTCTGTTTTGATTAGTGTTAGCATGGTGTATCTTTCTCCATCCATTTACTTTTAATCTGTATGTGTCCTTATATGTAAGGTGTGTTTCTTGTAGACAGCATATAGTTGGATCTTATATTCTTGATCCACTCTGATAACCTCTGTCTTTTAATTGGTGAATTTAGACAACTGACAGTCAAGGTAATCATTCATATAGTTGGATTAACGTGTATTTATCTGTTACCGTTTTCTGTTTGTTGCCTTTGCTCTTGCTTCCTATTTTTGTCTTCCACTTTTTCTGCCTTTTGTAATTTTAATGAGGATTTTGTATGATTCCACCTTCTCTCATTTCTTAGCATATCATTTATACTTCTGTGTTTACTTTTTCTAGTGAATGCCCTACAATTTGCAATATACAAGGCCACTTTCAAATAACACAATATCATTTTACAGGTAGCGTAAATAACTTTTAATAACAAAATAATTCTAATTCCTTCCTTCAGTGTCTTGTATCATTGCTGTCATTCATTTCATAAGTATATGTGTGTATGTGTATATGTATATATGCAGGATATGTATATATACACATAATCATACATAATCAAATGCATTGTTTCTTTCATTATTTTGAACAAATTGTTGTTTGTTATATCAGTGAAAAATAAGAAAACCAAAAGTTTTTTTATTTTACCTTCATTTATTCCTTTCTTTATGTAGACCCAGTTTTCTGACTTGTATTGTTTTCCTTCTCTCTAAAGAGCTTCTTTTAACATTTCTTGCAAGGCAAGTCTACTGGTGATAAATTTCCCTCAGTTTTATTTGTTTGAGAAAGTTTTTATTGCTTCTTCACTTTTGAAAGGATAATTTTGCAGGTACAGAATTCTAGGTTGGTGGGTTTTTTCTCTTAACACTTTAAATATCTCATCCCACTCTTTTCTTGCTTGAATGGTTTTGAAGAAGTCATGTTTTATTCTTATCTTTGCTCCTCTACAGGTAAGATGTTTTGTCTCTCTGGCTTCTTTCAGGATGTTTCCTTTATCATTGATTTTCTGTAGTTTGAATATGATATGTCTAGTTGTAGTTTGTTTGTTTGTTTTGGCATTTATCCTGTCTTTTCTTCTCTGAGCTTCCTGGATCTGTGGTTTTGTGTCTGACGTTAATTTGGAGAAATCCTCAATCACCATTGTTTCAAACATTTCTCCTGTTGTTCCTCATTCTTCTCCTTGTGGTATCCCTATTACACATTTTTTTTTTTTTTTTTTTTTTTTTTTTTTTTGCGGTATGCGGGCCTCTCACTGTTGTGGCCTCCCCCGTTGCGGAGCACAGGCTCCGGACGCGCAGGCTCAGCGGCCATGGCTCACGGGCCCAGCCGCTCCGCGGCATATGGGATCCTCCCAGACCGGGGCACGAACCCGTATCCCCTGCATCGGCAGGCGGACTCTCAACCACTTGCGCCACCAGGGAGGCCCCCCTATTACACATTTGTTACACCTTTTGAAGCTGTCCCATAGATGATCTTGTATATTCTGGAGAGGTTTCTTCGTCCTTTTTTTTTTTTTTTTTTTTTTTTTTTTTGCTTTTCAGTTTGGGAGGTTTCTATTGAGATATCCTCAAGGTCAGAGTTCCTTTCCTCAGCTGTTTCTAGTCTACTAATAAGACCAGCCAAGGCATTTTTCGTTTCTGTTAGATTTTTTTTTCCTCTAGCGTTTCTTTTTGGTTCTTGCTTGGAATTTCCATCTCTCTGCTTACATTGCCCATCTGTTCCTACATGCTGTCTACTTCATTCATTAGAGCCCTGAGCATATCAATCATAGTTGTTTTAAATTCCTGGTCTGATGACTCCACAATCCCTGCCATGTCTGCGTCTGCTTATGATGCTGGCTCTGTCTCTTCAAACTGTGCTTTCCCCCCCCTCTTTATATACCTTGTAAATTTTTCTTGACAACTGGACTTACCATACCAGGTAAAAGGAATTGCTGTAAATAGGTTTTTAGTAATGTGGTAATGAGTTGTCGGCAGGGTGAAAGTGTTCTACGGTCCTATAATTAGATTGCATTCTTTTAGTGACGCTATGCCCCTGGACTGTGAACCTCACAGGTATTTCTTTGTTGTTCCCCATGCCCCCTTTAGGTGGGACAGGATGGCTAGAGTTGGATATTTCCCTTCTGCCATGTGGAAGGCTAGAGGGAGATGGAATTGTGTATTTCCCTTCCCCCAAGTCTGTTAGGCTCTGATAAAACTCCAACAGTTTGGGCTTAGGTTACATAGTTTCTCCTGAGGGCAGAACTCGTTAAGAATAGAATGCTCTGGTGTATTTAAAAGTGGTTTCTTTTCCCCTCCCTCCACCAGAAGCTTGGGGAGATTTTTCTCTGATATTAAAACTCAGATAAGTGTGGGAGCCTCCTGATGACTAGGTGCCCCCAGAATTTTTATCTCTCAGATCAAAACCACACTGAACCTTCAGCAATTCATCAATTGTACTTCACAGTTCCCCGCCCCAGCACAGAGACAGAGGATGAGCATAAGCAAACCAAAGCTGGAGCAATTCACTGGACTAAGGAGATTGTACTTAGGATGATTTCATCTTTAAGTCATGGTAAACTCTTATTCAAACTAGCTAAAATAATAGTAAATGTATTCTACAATGAGAAATTCAGAGTCACAGTGGGCTCCATGCACATTATATCAATGCTTTGGCTCTTCCTCTGCTTCTCTGTAACCTCTGGGCTCTGCCTGATTCTGTTAGCTTCATCTTCAGAATTTCATGGTTTGACAACATCTAGAAAAAGAAGAGGAATCTTCTCATCCAATTCTATTTTTAAGGAGTAGATAATCCTTTACCAGAAATCCTCCCAGTGCAAATATTTACTCACCTCTCATTGGTTAGATAAAGTAAGGTGCCTTTTCCCAAACCAATGGAAGATAAGCTATCTGACTGACTGATGCTGATCATATGAGGCAATTGGTGAAGTGGTATGAGCTTAAAGAGTAACAGGGATCTGCAGAGAAGTGCAGGGCTTGTCCGTGGAGGCCAGCTCTCTACTGTGGAACCTCTGCTTGGGCAATTCTTGCTTGCCATACAGTTAGTGCCAACCATAGCACTCCTAACTCCAACAAAAACAGTGTAGCTCTTGATTCAACTGATGTTTATTCATTGAAGTAGACTCACTCAACTTGAAAGCTTACCTTCACCACCAGTTATTTTAAATTGGTCACAGCAAAGTTTCACAAAAGTGAGTTGGTTAGTGAGGAAGAGAATATGATATTTTGGTCACAAGATTGGAAAGTTCACCAGCTGTTGCTTAGTTGGCGTAATCTTAAAAGCATTTTACTTTAAATAATTATGGGCAAATTGTAAAAGTATCAAGAATGACTGGATTCTGAGATAAGAATCTAGCCATATGGAAGGAAAACTGTTACTAATGTGGAAAAATCAGGTGGTTTTAGGAACTAGCAAAGATAATTTTTAGTTGAAACTTAACCTCAAAACTCTCTCTCTCTCTTTTTTTTAATTCAAGTGCTTCTGCCTAAAAGAATTAACACACTTCACTTTAATGTTTAGTGACTTTTCTCATGCTGAAACTTTAACCACACAGTTTCCTAATCTAGTTAATCTTGTTTACATCAGTTTATTCAGTCTAAGAGTCCCACGGAAGAATAAATACAGTGAAGACACCAAGAAGAAGAGCATCCATCATTCATATATTCCAACAGAGGTCTTATTTTTTTCCTTTTTGGACATGCCTTTAGGGAAATGGTAGCAAGTGATAAATAGGCTATCTTGTGTATTTTGATGTCTTCAAGATCTTCCAAAATGTCTACAACATACTAGCATAAAGGTCAAGCTCTTGCATTCACTAATTATTTCTGAATGGGGACATGTATCCATAAACCTTAATATAAACCATGCTCCAAAATAACGTTGAGCTGGCTGCTTTTCCAAGTTTAAAAATATCAAATAATCCCCTTAGTCAGAAACACAAGGGTAGAATTAATGTAAGAGTAACACCATCCAGTAATCAGCTAGATCAGAGCTATAGAATTAAAAAAAAAAAGATTAGATACAAACTAAAAAGATTAAGTGAACCAAAAGGTATTAAATATGCCTCGACTTAGAGGTGCTGTCTGGCCAGGGTTTAGTTAGGTTAAGTTTAAGGTAAAGCTTAAGCAGGAAATGTTTACACACAATGCATTGAATACTTATAATATATTAGGCATTGTTCTAAGTATCTTCTGTGTAGTAATTTGTTTAAGCCTTACAAGAACCCTATGAAGTAGGTACTTTTATTCCCATTTTGTAGATAGAAGAACTGAGATACAGCAAGATTAAGTAAAGGATGACATAGCTGATAATGGATGGAGCCAACGTTTGAACGCAGGCAGTTTGATAGAAGTTGTCATATCCTCAAATGCTGAATGACTTGACCCTGAGTGTGCTGGGACAGCTGTCTGAGATAATAGCACCTGCTATACACAGAATCTTTAGTAATGTGGTGTTAGATGCAAGACTGCTTAGAAATGAAAACGGAGAAGTAACAACTGACACTGCAGAAATACAAAGGTTCATGAGAGATCACTACAATCAATTATATGCCAATAAAATGGACAACCTGGAAGAAATGGACAAATTCTTAGAAAAGCACAACCTTCCAAGACTGAACCAGGAAGAAATAGAAAATATAAACAGATCAATCACAAGCACTAAAATTGAGACTGTGATTAAAAATCTTTCAACAATCAAAAGCCCAGGACCAGATGGCTTCACAGGCAAATTCTATCAAACATTTAGAGAACAGCTAACACCTATCCTTCTCAAACTCTTCCAAAATACAGCAGAGGGAGGAACACTCCCAAACTCATTCTACGAGATCACCATCACCCTGATACCAAAACCAGACAAAGATGTCACAAAGAAAGAAAACTACAGGCCAGTATCACTGATGAACATAGATGCAAAAATCCTCAACAAAATACTAGCAAACAGAATCCAACAGCACATTAAAAGGCTCATACACCATGATCAAGTGGAGTTTATCCCAGGAATGCAAGGATTCTTCAATATACGCAAGTCAATCAATGTGATACACCATATTAACAAACTGAAGGAGAAAAACTATATGATCATCTCAATAGATGCAGAAAAAGCATTTGACAAAATTCAACACCTATTTATGACAAAAACCTTCCAGAAAATAGGCATAGAGGGAACTTACTTCAACATAATAAAGGCCATATGTGACAAACCCACAGCCAGCATCATTCTCAATGGTGAAAAACTGAAACCATTTCCGGTAAGATCAGGAACAAGACAAGGTTGCCCACTCTCACCACTATTATTCAATATAGTTTTGGAAGTTTTAGCCACAGCAATCAGAGAAGAAAAAGAAATAAAAGGAATCCAAATCGGAAAAGAAGTAAAGCTGTCACTGTTGCAGATGACATGATACTATACATAGAGAATCCTAAAGACTCTACCAGAAAACTACTAGAGCTAATCAATGAATTTGGTAAAGTAGCAGGATACAAAATTAATGCACATAAATCTCTTGCATTCCTATACACTAATGATGAAAAATCTGAAAGTGAAATTAAGGAAACACTCCCATTCACCACTGCAATGAAAAGAATAAAATACCTAGGAATAAACCTACCTAAGGAGACAAAAGACCTGTATGCAGAAAACTATAAGACACTGATGAAAGAAATTAAAGATGATACAAACACACAGAGAGATATACCATGTTCTTGGATTGGAAGAATCAACATTGTGAAAATGACTGTACTACCAAAAGCAATCTACAGATTGCAATCCCTATCAAATTACCAACAGCATTTTTCACAGAACCAGAACACAAAATTTCACAATTTGTATGGAAACACAAAAGACCCTGAATAGTCAAAGCAATCTTGAGAAAGAAAAACGGAGCTGGAGGAATCTGGCTCCCCAACTTCAGACTATACTACAAAGCTACAGTAATCAAGACAGTATGGTACTGGCACAAAAACAGAAATATAGATCAATGGAACTGGATAGAAAGGCCAGAGATAAACACATGCACATATGGTCACCTTATTTTTGTTAAAGGAGGCAAGAATATACAGTGGAGAAAAGACAACCTCTTCAGTAAGTTGTGCTGGGAAAACTGGACAGCTACCTGTAAAAGAATGAAATTAGAACACTCCCTAACACCACACACAAAAATAAACTCAAAATGGATTAAAGACCTAAATGTAAGGCCAGACACTATAAAACTCTTAGAGGAAAACATAGGCAGAACTCTCCATGACATAAATCACAGCAAGATCCCTCTCCTAGAGAAATGGAAATAAAAACAAAAATAAACAAATGGGACCTAATGAAATTTAAAAGCTTTTGCAAAGCAAAGGAAACCATAAACAAGACGAAAAGACAACCCTGAGAATGGGAGAAAATATTTGCTAATGATGCAACTGACAAAGATTAATCTCCAAAATTTACAAGCAGCTCATGCAGCTCAATATCAAAAAAACAATCAACCTAATCCAGAAATGGGCAGAAGACCTAAACAGACATTTCTCCAAAGAAGATATACAGATTGCCAACAAACACATGAAAGAATGCTCAACATCATTAATCATTAGAGAAATGCAAATCAAAACTACAATGAGGTATCACCTCACACCAGTCAGAATGGCCATCATCAAAAAATCTACAAACAATAAATGCTGGAGATGGTGTAGAGAAAAGGGAACCCTCTTGCACTGTTGGTGGCAATATAAGTTGGTACAGCCACTATGAAGAACAGTATGGAGGTTTCTTAAAAAACTAAAAACGGAAATATCATACAACCCAGCAATCCCACTACTGGGCATATACCCTGAGAAAACCATAATTCAAAAAGAGTCATGTACCACAATGTTCATTGCAGCTCTATTTACAATAGCCTGGAGATGGAAACAACCTATGTGTCCATCAACAGATAAATGGATAAAGAAGATGTGACACATATATACAATGGAATATTACTGAACCATAAAAAGAAACAAAATTGAGTTATTTGTAGTGAAGTGGATGGACCTAGAGTCTGTCATGCAGAGTGAAGTAAGTCAGAAAGAGAAAAAAAATACCATATGCTAACACATATATATGGAATCTAAAAAAAGGTTATGAAGAACCTAGGGACAGGACAGGAATAAAGACGCAGACAAAGAGTGGACTTGAGGATATGGGGAGGGGGAAGAGTTAGCTGGGACGGAGTGAGAGAGTGTCCTGGACATATAAACACTACCAAATGTAAAATAGATAGCTAGTGGGAAACAGCCACATAGCACAGGGAGATCAGCTCGGTGCTTTGTGACCACCTAGAGGGGTGGGATAGGGAGGGTGGGAGGGAGATGCAAGAGGGAGGAGACATGGGGTTATATGTGTATGTATAGCTGATTTACTTTGTTATAAAGCAGAAACTAACACCCCATTGTAAAGCAATTATACTCCAATAAAGATGTTTTTGTTTTTTTTTTTAAAAAAAAGAAGACTGCTTAGACTTTAACGGCAGGGAATATGGAGCCAGACCCCTGCCACTTAGTAGCCAGGTGTCTGTGAGTAGGTTACCGAACTTCTTTCTATACTTCTGCGCTGTAAAACTGGGGTAGTGATTGCATCTAGCTATACCCCAAAGTTGGTGTGCATAAGATTGCTGGAAGGTTGTGATGCAATAAAACTGGTGCAGGGCCGAGGAATCTTCATTTTAAATAAGCACCTCAGGTAATTCTGACACAATCCAATTTCCTTGGGAAATACTTAATTCTATCTCATAGGAGAGGTGAGGAGATCAGGCCTGTGAAACACTGGGCACGGGCCTGGCACGTGATTGGTGGACAGAAGGGCAGCTCTCGTCTCGTTCTGTGTTGCAGAGATGGACCCGGGTCAGGGCAGCGTGAGAGGAGTGTCAGATCTCAGATGCTATTGCAGATGCAGGGACACAGTGTGCTTGGATGATGACGACAATGACAAAGATGATGATGCTGATCAATATGCTGGTACCCTCTGTTTTGAAATAGGTATCTTGAGGAGAAGAAAGAGGAGGTTACCAGTTCCTCCTGTTTTCATCCCCACATCTTAACAGGAGTTAATTGAGTTTGCCTTCAGGTTTAACAGAAGAGATCTACTCTATTTTAATTGTCCTTCTGCTCACCCTCTCTGCATATTTCCTTGTGTACTTGCACATGCCAATGTCCTTTACTAGCAACAATCTTTCACACTGCAATTTAATGTGAAAAACAGAATGCAAATGTCTAAATGAGGTAATGTGTAGTTTGAATATGTTTCAGCAAAGTGTCATTAGTCAGCTGTAACAAATGCACATACCCACTTAATAAATCCTTCCTTGTTTTGGTGGAGTGAAGTAGTGAGGAAAACTAGAGCTCTTACCATACTTAAAACAAAGGAAGGAAATCCACGAGGATGGATAAGTTGTAGAAAGAGTACTGAAGATGCCATACTAACTAAACACCATGTCCAGCTCTGATTGCGTTCTTTCCATTGGGCCTGTGCCCCTTGGAGCCCTATAGAAGGGTCATTTTTCACACAGCTGCAAACACAGCCAGCTCTTTTGCATAACTTATACATTTTTCTTAAACACTACTTTTTTCCAGAGGATTTTGTAATGGAGGTACCATTATACTATGGTGTAACATCTGGGCCACAGAAGGTAGTCAAAGACTAGATCCACAACCTATCTCATCATAAGTAAATGTTGTGGGTGTATTTTAAGGTCGTTAATATAACGACCTTCACACCACCATTAACGTATCTTAAAGTAGAACATTCATAAAATATATTTCATTTCTTTCATGTACGTTAAAAATCACAGGGCACAAACATGCATTGGAAGTCCTCAGGGACTGTGGCTTGGGTGCTTTCGGATTTTGGTGGAAAAAAGAAGGCAGGCTCCACGCCCTGGAGATACAGCATGAAATTTGGAATTAGGCTCACCAGGCGTGGGATTTGTGTGACCTTCTGCAACTCATTTAACAACACTTAACCTCAGTCTTTTTATCTGTAAAATGATGAGTCATGACAATTAAATAAAATGTAAAATGCCTATCTGGTACATAACACAGAGACATTTAAGATAGAGGAGCTCTTATAATTTTAAATATTTTTATTGTCTTATCTCTCTACCAGAACATCAATTGGCATGTGCTCAGGCAATTATATACTAAAAATCTAATTCTGTGTTAGTTTCTGAAATTTTGTGTGTAATGTGGTTCATGGTAGTTAAAAATACATAATGAATACCATAGTTAACACGTATCTGACTCTGAGCCTTCGAATCACTTAGGGAATAGCCTGATGCTTGAAAATGCAGCAGGCATCTTGTAACCAGGAGGCTATATACATGAGAACAAACGACAATGTCTAATAATAGTGGAGCAGAAAGACTGGCAAAGCCTGGGACACGTATGCAATCACTGACTAAATTATATTAGCCCTGGACTGCCTCTGTCTGTTGTACACCTTGTTATATCAGAAAAATAGACTTCTATTTGTTTAGGTCTTTGTAGTTCTGTTTCTTTACTTGCAGATAAATACTATTCCTGTCCATTAATAAAGACTAAACCCTTCTGGGTGAGATTTCCCCCCTGCTCCAAAGAACAGATGACTCAGCTGACAAGATGGAGTATGGTTGAAACCAAGTAGAGACCAAGGTCATTCAACCTCATGGGACTGGCGAGGACAGAGGATGTTTCAAGAATTACAGGGCCTGTTGTTCAAAGTTGTTTGCAATGCTGTGTTATTGTAGTAACACCTACTTGCTTGTTTAATATTTTGTGAATGAAATCTTGCAGAAATTAGCAAGGGTTAGATTCCTCACCTGGATCAAAAAGGTGCATAACAGAGAGACCATATGTGGAAGCAGGAGCCCCAAGATCAAATTGACTTTGGGAACCTACGTCCATGTGGAGTGCATGAGAATTTGGGGGTGGGCTCTATGCTGGCACAAGTTGTGGTATTTAGGGTTGGGGTTTAAACTGGTTTTACTGGGGTTTGGGGGTTGGAAGGTTTCTTTATGACATTCGGATTGCATGTGTTTAATCCAATGACTTTAAACCAAATTGGCCAAATTGAAGAATCCTAAGAGTGTACTTTTATTACTAAGATGTCAGAATGTTTTTGAACATGTTTTAGTTTTCCTCTTCTAAACACGGGGGGATCTAAACATAAATCTAAATAGAAGAAAATCTAAAGATAATATGGTGACTTGATTCTTATCATGCTACAGAAGTACAAAAATAGTAAAGAATGTCATTTATGTTAGATACTATACTTTAGCTCACTCAACTGCCATTTCTTCCAGTTGGAAAGGTTGAAAAGATAAAACTACATTTTCTAGACTCCCTTGCAGCTAGGGTTCTGAATGTTAATTTGTTTCTGCTAATTAATGCACCCAAGAGAGATCTGAAAGGTGGAAATAAGGTAGAAACCCTCTTGCTGTGGTTCTTGGCCATTGCTGCTAGCATGTAAGTTTCTGGATGTGTGAACCTTTCACACAGCAGCATTCTAAGGTCCATTCTCCAGCTTTCTGGGTGTTTGTTTATTTTTTAAAATTTATTTATTTTATTTATTTATTTTTGGCTGCATTGGGTCTTTGTTGCTGCACGTGGGCTTTCTCTAGTTGTGGTGAGCGGGGGCTACTCTTGGTTGTGGTGTGCGCGCTTCTGATTGCTGTGGCTTCTCTTATTGCGGAGCACAGGCTCTAGGCACTCGAACTTCAGTAGTTGTGGCTCGTGGGCTCTAGAGCACATGCTCAGTAGTTGAGGTGCGCAGGCTTAGTTGCTCCGCGGCATGTGGGATCTTCCTGGACCAGGGCTCGAACCCATGTCCCCCGGTGGCAGGTGGATTTTTAACCACTGTGCCATCAGGGAAGTCCTTTCTGGGTGTTTAGAGGCAGATGTAACTTTAGCAAAAGTCATTCCTATTTGTGAGGCTGACGTCCTATTTCAGATATGGGCCTTTGTGGCCACTCATATTCTTTGACTCAGCCCCCTTCTGCCCATAGATGTCTAGAGACCAGTGCATATGTTTAGTTAGGCCTATCAGTCTCTCTCTCCTGTGATTTAGAATTAGAACACAGATTTCAGTTCTGTGGCCCTCAGGTGCATAAGGGTCATGAAGCGCTTGTGAAGAAGGAAGAGTCCAATGCTCCACTTCTGGTGGGTCCCAGAAATGTCCATATTCCACCAGAACCTCCATGAGATTCTGATGCAAATCACACTTTGAAACTTGGCTCTAGATGCTTGCTGGGCAGGTCAGCTGAGAGGCCATGTGGAGCCAGGGCTACAGCCACCGTTGTGTGCCTGCAGAAGCGGAGAAAAGTGAGTCTGTTACTCTAAATAAGCTAGCATGAGGGAGAAGGAGAGAGAGAGAGACAGAGGGAGGGAGGGGCAGAGAGGAAAAGAAGAGAGAAGATGCCTTGGTTCCTGACAGTCCTGGTTCGCAGATAGACCCTTCTGAGTCCTGATCTTGGATATCACGTTCTTACCTAGTTTTGAAATATCCCCTTTTAGTTTAAACTAACTGAACAGTCTTCTCTTTTTCTTATCTTTCTCAAAGATAAAATAGTGAACCAATTCTTATGTATCTTATGACTTTGAAGACATTTTGGTTATATTGCATATTCTGAGTATGAAAAGTTATTTTTAAAGGTCAGTTTCATGTGTATCTCAATTGTGAAGCCACTAGTGACCCACGTGCTCCAGAAAATGGAGCATGAAGACTGGAATTACTCTACTTCAAAGTCTGGTGTTTCCACGTGGACTATAATGTTCTATCAGAAGCTACAATGTGTTCAGCATGTATTGTTACCAGTCTTCTGATTTCTGCTTTATAGGTGAGGTCAGTTAAGCTCAGAGAGATGAAAAACTTACCCAAGATCACACAGCTAGGAGATGCTGTTTCCAAAGTTTGAATCCAGGCCACTCTCCCTATCTCCCCATGTTCCTGCTTCATAAACACAAACAGTGGAGATACATAAGTGAACAAAGGAGAACAAAGTCCCTGAACTCACAGAGCTTCTAGTCTAGTGAGGGGAGATGACAATAAATGAATATAAGTGCTTGGAAGAAGAGTCAGGTTGGAGAGGATACAAAGAGACTGAGCAAAGGTGTGTGTGTGTGTGTGTGTGCGCGCGCGCACATGTGTGTGTGTGTGTTTGTGTTTTATGTAAGGTGGCAGGAGAAATCTTCTTTGATAAAGTATCACTTGAGCAGAGACCTGAAGGAAATGAGGGAGTGAGCAATGTGGCTATAGGAACAGGGGTGCTCAAATTAGGGGGAAAGAAAATGTTTAGTATGTGGCTCTGAGAATTGACAGAAGTAATAATCTTTTTCTACATGCTAAAGTAAAAAATGTGAACACTGTAAGAGCACATACTTTCTTAGTTATCTGATTTTACCCCCTTAATTTTATAATTCCTTCTCCCTTACTTTCTCATCTCTACTCTAACACAGTCCTAGCTTACATAGTTGAAAAAATAGTTTAAGTCATTTTTACATGTATGTAAAATTTTCCGTGCACCTGTGACCTGCAGTTGCATTAGCTGCTTGGTCGTCCTTTCATGGTGAAGAGAAAACTAGTCAAAGTACTTTACAGCTAAAACCCGAATAGAGGGTGTATTAATTTCCTAGGGCTGCTGTAACGAATTACTGTCAACAAGGTGGCTTAAAACAACAGAAATTTATTCTCTCACATTTCCAGAGGCGAAAAACGTGACATCAAGACGTCAGCAGGGCCATTCTGCCTCTGAAGGTTCTAGGAAAGAATCTTTCCTTGCCCCTTCCTGGCTTCTAGTAGCTGTGGCAATCCTTGGCATTCCTTGGCTATAAAAACATCACTTCAATCTATGCCTCTGTTGGCACATGGCCTTCTTTTATGTGCGTCTCCGAACCTCCATCTCCTTATAAGGACGCCAGTCCCTGAATTTAGGGCCCACCCTAGTCCATAATATAACCTCATCTTAACTAATTACATCTGTAAAGACCCTATTTCCAAATAAGGTCACATTCACAGGTTCTGGGTAGACATGAATTTTGGGGGGACGCTATTCAACCCCTTATGGAGGCGAAATCCTAAATATAGCCTGCCTGCCAATCACGTGGAATTCATCTCTTCCATCCCATCCCCAACCTCACAGATACAAATTGATTCACTTAAGTGTTTCATTTACAGTAGGAGTCAGCAAACTTTTTCTGTAAAGGATCAGATGATAAACATCTTAGTCCTCGTGAGCCATCAATTCTTCTGTTGCAGCATGAAAGCATTCACAAACAATACAAAACAAGTGATCATCACTATGTTCCAGTAAAATTTTACTTACAAAAACAGGTTACAGGCTGGATTTGCTGGGGCTTATAGTTTGCCAACTCCTAATCTATAGCACTGAGAAACTGCTATCAAAAAAAAAAGAAAGAGGGCCTCCCTGGTGGCGCAGTGGTTGAGAGTCCGCCTGCCGATGCAGGGGATACGGGTTCGTGCCCCGGTCTGGGAGGATCCCATATGCCGCGGAGCGGCTGGGCCCGTGAGCCATGGCCGCTGGGCCTGCGCATCCGGAGCCTGTGCTCCGCAACGGGAGAGGCCACAACAGTGAGAGGCCCGCATACCGCAAAAAAAAAAAAAAAAAAAAGAAAAGAAAAAAAAAAAAAGAAAGAGAGAATATATACAGCTGCTTAAATTCCTACAAACCTTGGTAGAGATTCCAGTAACACTGGTTGAATTGTGGTTTGGAAAAAAATCACATTTTCCAAAGAATTATATCCACTTCTTTGAATAACTCTTACTTGCCCATTTGCCTCAGATACTGAAGAACATTAGAACAGGAGAAAAGGAGGAAAAAGTTTAGGTGTGCCAGGCATACTGGAGTTAAAATACTAGCTGAATATTACTGTGAAACAATGTGGTTTGTAGTATTTTGCAATAAAGTCAATGTTATTCCAGGAAATACTGTAACGGTCATACAGCTGTAGCCAAGTAGCACCAATTTAGTCAACTGAAAAGTGGTGCACTAGAGTGCAATTTAATGTGTTATGGAAGATTTTCATGAACTTGGTAGTCTGGTTATGATCATGGTGACTGGACCCAAGAGAAGCCAAAGGGATTTTACTAGAAACTTGAAAATATAGACTGAGCCAGATTGTCTTAGGAATAATCAGCACTCATATTTGTTGTATCTAGTCCATTACAAGAAATATGAAGACAAAACAAAGTAGAAATACTTAAACAACATTAAATGGGGACTTCCCTGGCAGTCCAGTGGTTAAGACTTCACCCTCCAGGGCAGGGGGTGAGGGTTCAATCCCTGGTCGGGGAGCTAAGGTCCTGCATGCCTCGTGGCCAAAAAACATAAAACAGAAGCAATATTGTAACAAATTCAATAAAGACTTTAAAAATGGTCCACATCAAAAAAATCTTTAAAAAAATCATTAAATGGCAAGGGTGAGACTTAGAGGGAGGGGAATTTTACCTTTGGAGAATGACATACAACCAAACACCCTGAAGAGCTGTAGCACTAGTGGGGTTTAGGGGGTGGGTGGAAGGCAGTGGAAAGGGGATAAATAAATGATCTGACCCTCCTGGCCTGCGGCGCAGATTGCTATACAGCTGCCTTGCCCCAAGATTCTGGCAAGAAGTGAAATTTAGACACAGGATGGTTTTCAAGACCCAGGACATTCTCCTCATGGCAGCAGCCACCTCAGTGAGGGGACACCAGCCCCTTTGAGGTTGTCTCTCTGGTTTGGGGGCAGATCCTAAGATTCTCACCTCATCAGGGTAAATGAGGGTGGATGGTAACTATGTGTCCTTCGTCACGTGACGCAAGGCCACCCAGCTGGTTGCCTCAGCTGATGTAGTAAATTTCAGTGGGGCTATGTTCCAGTGATGGATGCTACTTGTCAGTTGTAAGTGGACCTGAGCCTTCTTTTCATTCTGTGGAGTGGCCAGGCTGGCCTGTGAAGGTATTCTTTCTTTATCTGAGTTTCCTCCCACTGATGAGCAGGCAACATGAGCCTAGAATTGAATATCTGTGATTAGTACTTGGGGTTGACAGGAACGAGTGCATTAAACTTTGGAAAGAGGGAAATACTGTTGCTCTCTTAGTCTAAGTTAAATTAGTAAAATAGCATTAAAAATTTTTTTAAAAAAGGAGGGCTTCCCTGGTGGCGCAGTGGTTGAGAGTCCGCCTGCTGATGCAGGGGACATGGGTTCGTTCCCCGGTCCGGGAAGCTCCCACATGCCACGGAGCAGCTGGGCCTGTGAGCCATGGCCGCTGAGCCTGCGCGTCCGGAGCCTGTGCTCCGCAACGGGAGAGGCCACAGCAGTGAGAGGCCTGCGTACCGCAAAAAAAAAAAAAAAAAAAAAAGGAAATGTCATAGGTCAAAAGGAAGAATGGCAAGGACTGGAACTCAAATCTAGATGGAATGTGAGAGAAAGTGGTACCCTACCTGATGTCACTGTTATATCTGAAAGACTGCCCTTGGAGCAAGGAGGATGAGAAAGTTAAACCGGAGACAAGAAGGGCGGCCTGAGGAGTAAGAACTGTCTACGTGTCGCCATATCTCTGTCTTTTAGCAAAGGGTGCTCAGACCAGCTGGTGGAAACTTTCTCACCCAGTCGGATGGCATTTTGATATGATTATTGTCATAGAATCTATTAATTGTGCTGAGCACTTTATGTTATGATACCATCCAATCCTGACAAAACCTTAGGTGGTTATTATCATCTCTGCTTTACACCTGGGTTCACCAAGGCTCAGAGACATTCAACAACTTACCTGCTCCCTCACACCTAGTTAGGGGCAGAGCTGGGCTCAAGCCAGGTCTGTCGAAATGGAAGGTCGTGCTCTGACCTCCCTGCTCTCCTGCTTCTCATGTATGTTTTCCTCAGGAGGTGGGGATGTTAGATCATCACAGATTGATCTCACTAGCCTTTAACATCATTCAACTAACATATTTGGTGTCGAATTCTGTACTTGTCAACTGTATTGGTTGGGGTAGACCAAACTGCTGTAACAAAGAGACCGACCTCAATATAAAATGGCTCAAACATAATTGAAGTTTATTACTCTCTCATTCACCTCCCAGAGCAAGGCTGCCCTCCACGTGTGGAATCAGCAATTCAAATCCCTTCCCGCTTATGTCTCAGCTGTTCCCTAGAGTCTTCTTTTCATCTGTAAAGAGCTGGCAGAAGGGGAAGAGGAAGAGCGTGGAGGAGGTTTCAAATCAGACACATTTGAGCTCAAATATGAGCTCTGCCGTTTGCAAGCTATAGCCTAAGCATGAAACCGCCAAGCCTCAATTCCTCATCTGAGATTTAAATGAGGTGTTGCATGTTCAGTGCAGGGCTCAGCTCAATAAATGTTGGCCACTTATTATTATGTACCTGGCATCCTTTCCTAAAAACCACTCTGTGACATTAGTATCAGCCCATTTTACAGAGCAGGAAACTGAGGCCAAACAGCAAGTAAACAGCAGAACTGGAGTGTCAAACCCATGCTCCCAACCATGGGATAACACCTTCTCATAAGTTAAGTGGGGGAATAATTGGCCTCTGGCATAAGAGAATGGAATTCCTTATGCTCTATTTAAATGTTTTCAATATTAACTAGATTTAAAATGTAACTGTCAAATCACTCTCCTTTTTACATCTACCGTAGATCTGAAGAGGGGCAGGCTGCCTTGAACAAATTGCACGGCACCAATAGCCTGCTGGCAAACAGCCTGTGGAAACACTTGCTGACACAGACCAAAGGTGAACTTGAATAACTTTTTTATTTCCAAAGTAGACCTTTTAAAATACTTTCTTTTAGAGAGTAACCACAAGACAAGGTTATACTTAAAAAAAAAAAAAAAGTTTGGGTGGAGAAGATAGAGTTAAAAAATATATATTTTTACAAGTCAGAAACCATATGGAATTTCCACTCTCACATAACTCATAAATGACTTTGCCTGGTTTTCTTGAAACTTGAGCCTCCAAACTCCAAACTCAGCAAAGTCTGAAGATGAGTTGTTGTCTAGAACTGATACTCTAAAGGCTAGCCTGTTACACAGGATGAGTTGTTTAGGAAAGAGGGGAGACTTACAGACTGGGAGGAATGAGACATCTTTTTCAGCCATCAGTTTTTGACCTGATATTACCTCTCAAAGGCCTAATAACTTCTCTATTTCTGGACTAAAAAAGTACTCTTCTTGTTCTCTTTTGATGTTTTCCAAGGAAATGAGGACAATTAGTACATGACCCTATTAGCATCTTTATGCCATGATCTATACACAAAGCAGACAAGGTTGAAGAAAAACAAAGAGGCTCTTTGACAACCTAATTATTTGATGACCTTAGGATTAATTTTTTAAAGACATTTGTTCAGCATTTCTTTAATGGGGTATGGTTGTGACTGAGAGGAGAAATTTTTGTTTTTTCATTTAAGGATATTTTCTGCTTTTGCAGAGGAGGAGCAATATACATTTTGCCAGTTACAAAAGAAAACTGTGGAAACTAGAGGTAGTTGGCACAAACTTTCAGTATATTCCTATAATGTTTGGGCGAATCTTTATGGATTGCTGGGCTATGCAGATCCTCAAGCTAGTTCTGAATCAAAATTCCCCTTGTATCTGTTAGCATTTGCTGAGTAACAAATCATCCCAAAATGTAATGGCTTAAAATAACCATTATTATTGTTAATCTGTGGGTCTACTTGGCAGGTCTGCTGATCTGGGCCAGGTTTGACTGATATTGTCTGGATTCTTCATGTGTTTCCTGTTAGCTGGTGGGTTGGTTAGGATCTGGCTAGTTTAGGAAGGTCTCTGTTGGCATGAATTATCTGTACACCAAATGGTCTCTCATCTTCCATCTGGCTAGACCAAACTGTTTCTTAATTTGGAGGCAGAAGTCCAAAGTGGAGAAAGCTGAAACACATGAAGTCTCATAGTTTGACTTCAAATTGGCATGTCATGATTTCTGCTTCATTCTTTTAGCCAGAGCAAGTCACTAGGCCAGTCAGATTTAAAATATGGGAAAATGGACTCTACCAACTAACAGGAGGAATTTGTAAAGTTGCATTGCAATGAGCAATGGGATAAATGAGGGTGAGTGGAGAATTGGGGCCATATTTACAATGTCTACCAATGGCTTGTAACAGTGAATTCATGAAGTGAATGAAGTTTGTCTTTGGTAACTCAATGTTCCCTTTCCTATAGCATATGTTAGTTGAAAGTTTAATGGATTCAAAGTTCAAAGACCAGGTTCAAATCCCAGCTCTGCTATTTCTTTTGGCAAGTCATTTTTGCTCTCTGAACATTAACTTGCTCATCTTTAAAATATTCTGCTATCTGCCTTCTGAGTTTTTTTTTGCTATATAAGCTCTCACTATCCGCCTTCTGAGTTTTTTGTTTTTGTTTGCTATATAAACTCTTAATAAATAAAGTTAACCCTCTGTCTGGGGCTTCCCTGGTGGCGCAGTGGTTGAGAGTCCACCTGCCGATGCGGGGGACACGGGTTCGTGCCCCGGTCGGGGAAGATCCCACATGCTGCGGAGTGTCTGGGCCCGTGAGCCATGGCCGCTGAGCCTGCGTGTCCGGAGCCTGTGCTCCGCAACGGGAGAGGCCACAACAGTGAGAGGCCAGCATACAGCAAAAACAAAAAAACAAAAAAAAACCCTCTGTCTGAGATGTTCAAAGGCTTTATGCTGGTTCTTGGCAGCTGAAGCCCTTCCCCCAATCCCTCCCCCAATCCCTCCCCCATGCAAATATCTTCTGCTCCACTTATGCTTGTCTTTCAAAATCCCTCCTCACACCCTGGTCTGGACCTTCCCCAGTTCTCACTTTATCCCTCCATCAAAAGTCAATTCTCCTAATTTTTTTTTCTTGCCTTGAAATTATTTAGCTAATTTGATAAACGACTTCAACCCAAAATGATGTTGATTCTAGATAAAATTGGCACTTTAACATCAGCCTTCTGAGGAAATCAGGATTGTTTTTACATTTCTGTTAAGCTTCTCTGGGTTCTCATAGAGCTTTGCATGCACCTTTTCAATATTTACAAACATTTCTTGATCACTGATAAGGGCTTGACTAGATGTGCAAAGCCCCAGCCCTGCCATGGACTAGCTGTGGGATTTTTGGGCATATCACCTTACTTTACACTTTATTTTTCTCACCTCTGAACTGAGGATATTTGTCAAATTGACCTTGAGAGGCCCTTCCAACTCTGAGAACTTACAATATTCTAGAATATTTATAAAGTGAAACATGGAGGATTCAGTATTGTTTCAAATATTTCTTTATTTTGTGACTTAGTAGATCAAGTATTTTATAGGCAATGAGAACTTAAAAAAGAGGAAATCATAATCATAATGAAAACAGCTAATGGTTATTGAGAAGACTTAGATTCCTGCTTGACAAAAAGTTGTTTACTATAAAAATCATCTCATCGCTACTTTACTGTTTTAATGTCAGTTGAAGAGTTATCACACCACAATGAATGGTTATGTCTTATATGAGAAATATTTTCTATATAGATGAATGGATGATAGAAAAAGAAAAATAAAAGCAAGCAAGAAAGAAGGGAGGGAGAGAAGAAACTAACATTTACTCAACTCTTACTCTGTGTGTGGTAAGAAATGGTCACAGAAATATGATCCCTTGGCAGAGATTGAGATGTTCCCCAAATTCGAGGTCCTTTTCTTCTTGGGCCTTCAGCCAGGTTACATCCCCAGGCTCTTACACATGGCTGCATCTATGTGCCTGAGTTCCAGCAGATGGAATGTGACTGGAAGTGAGGTATCCCACCTCCAGTGGCTTTACAAAGCCCCTCAAAACTTGCTTCTCCAACTCTTCCCCTGTCTAGCTTACCTGGATGGAGCTGATGCCCAGGGTGATCTTGAAAGTCATTTATTGAAGGTAGCGCAACTGCTAGCAACCTGCTAACTTGAAGGAGAGGTGTGCTGCCAAAGAGGCACGCCCGCCTTGAGCTAAAGTGAGAGTGAGAAGGAAGCTCCTGTACTGTTTGAGCTGTTATACATTTGGGAGTCCATGTGTTGCAACAGTTTAGCAAATCCTGCTGAACACACAACATTAATTTTCAAATCATCTCTATGCCATAGATGCTCTTTTTTTTTTTTATAGAGGAGAAACTGAGGCTCAATGTGAGGAGGTGACTTTCTCCCTTTCTCAGGTTATACGAGTGGCAAAGCAAAGTTTAAACTTGGGTTAGTTTAACTCTGCTCACACAGGGACTGAGAACATTCCATTTGTGTATAGAGAAGAGCCTGCTAGAGCTTTACTACTGAAATTCTCATCATACTTTTACATGTTGGAAAAAGAGCACCATTTGATGAATTAATGAGCTAAGATAGTAATTCCTGTCACATTCTGAACCTAATATGAGCAAGAGGCAGTGTACCATAATAGTGTAAAAGTCAGACAGAATCTAAATCTGCCATTTGTTGGCTCTGTGACTTAGGCAAGTCATTTAACTGCTATGGGTCTCAGCTTTCCGATCTGAAAAATAAAAATTAAAATAAAAAAAAACAGATTTGCCTAAGAATGACTGGTGAATGGTTTCCTGTCAAAGTTTCCTATTCCTTCCTCCCTTTTGGCAATAGTCCTTTCTAAAAAAAAACAAGTTACCTTCCACTCAACCGAAACTTATAAAGTTACTCTGTCCAGTGTTGTAAAAACCTTCAAAAAATAGAGTTGAGTATTAAAAGAAATAATATTTTGAAGATTAAAAGAAATAATAAATGTGAAGCACTTAGCACAGTACCTGGCATATAATAGATGCTTAATAATATCATGATTTTTAAAAATAAGGCAAACTGAACCCTTATTAGCACAGTGTTTGGGTATTGTGTTCAGAGTTGCTCAAACATTCTGGGTTTCCTTTTCCTGCACTTATCTATTGAGATGTGATTTGCTTTACTATTAGCATAAATCATAAGCATCCTGCTCTGTTTTTCAGGAAAAGGAGGTAATTTTTGGGCTGCAGCCATGTTCTCATTAGAGAAAATGAGGGCAGTTAATGGTTAGTGTTCAAAAACAAGGAAGCTCTCTTAGTTGCTTAGCAACTGAAGCTGGGGGATGGCCAGAGACTGTGTAAGCAGCGGGGAAGAGAAAAGCAGAGAGGAGTGTAAAAAATGAATTTAATGTCCAGGTCATTCCCAGGTGGGTGAAAAGAGATTTACATAGCTCTGGTAGTTATAACTACAGGTTATTTGTTACATGACTGGAAACTTTAATGAAATATTTTAAAATTTAGCAGCAGTAAGTCGCAGTGGACATTTTATTGTTCTAATGCTATATGTACACTGTTTATTTAACATGTTGATTGAAAATGAAATATGGGAATGATTTAGAAGTCATTTAGATTTGGAAATCCGTCCTTCTGCACAGACACTACTGCCACCATGTGGACAATGCTGGGAGCCTACTGGGAGATGAAGGGTGAAGGATGGGCATGAGAGAGGGTCCATCTCTGGGAATATGGTAATGGTCTGTACCCCTTAGAATAATTTTGAAAAATTCAAGTACACTTTTAAGTTTGTATGTAAAATTTTAAACTATAAGTTTGAATGGTTGTAAGGAATAGATTTTCCTGTGGTTGTGGAAATCGACATTTTAAAATAAAACTGCTGTAACACTCCTTTAAATGTATACAATGGAAGCTAAATGCCAAAGGGATTTGATGTACACCATCAGCCATTGTAATATTACATGAGCAAGAAATTTTAAATGAATAATTTTCACACAATTGTTTTTCTCCTTAAACTTGTATTTGAATTTTACTTCCCTAAAAGACTTATATTGTAATGTTTTATGCATATGTATCTTATATATAAGATACAATGTTATATATATATAATGCTATATATATAAAGTTTTATATATGCTTCTCTGTAAAAAGAAAAGTTTGTAAATTAGAATTTAAATTACAAAATATTTCTGTGACTGTAGGTTTTAGTTATCTATATTTTTTACATGTACAATTGATTAAAAACAAATATAAATGTTGATCAATAATTATAAAAAATTAAAAAGTAGTGTTTTATTTGGAAATTTACATCTTAGTGAGGAATATAGGGATTTAAAAAAATTAGTTCAATTATCTATGATGAATATTCATTATTGCTAGCATGAGAGATGGGTCAGCATCCATATTCTCTGTTTTTATCATTTTTTCTAGTTTTAAGCCTCAAGAAACTTTCATTCACAGCAGTAAGTAATGGGACTGGAAGAATTTTTATTAGGCAATGTAACTCAATTTTTTGAAAGATTTCTAAGTTACTTGCTAAATATAACCTAGTACTCTTTCAAGATATATTTTTTAATGATCAGTGGGCAACTGTCTAAGTTTGGTTCAATGCTATTAAGAGCAAAATAATTGGAAGCTACCTGACCTACAAAAGGATTAGAAACCCAGTCATTAGAATCATTTACTTTCTCAGCACAGATACCAGTATTTAAAATTGTCCCTGTGATGGATGTCCCATAGATACCTGTATCCCAAACAGTGCACCATTATAACCTTTCATTGTGTGGGAATTAAGCTCTTTTTTTTTTTTTTTTTTTTTTTTGGCCACACCATTGAGTTCTAATCACTGGACCTCCAGGGAACTCCCCAAGCTCTTCCCCTTTTTAAAAAAAAATTATTTATTTTTATTTATTTATTATTTTTGGCTGTGTTGCTGCCCGCAGGCTTCTTTGCTGTCCGCGGGCTTTCTCTAGTTGCGGCAAGCAGGGGCTACTCTTCGTTGTGGTGCACGGGCTTCTCATTGCGGTGGTTTCTCGTTGCAGAGCATGGGCTCTAGAGCACGTGTGGGTTCAATGGTTGTGGCTCGTGGGCTCTAGAGCACAGGATCAGTAGTTTTGGCGCATGGGCTTAGTTGTTCCGTGGCATGTGGGATCTTCCCGGACCAGGGCTCAAACCCATGTCCCCTGCATTGGTAGGCAGATTCTTAACCACTGCACCACCAGGGGAGCCCCCCGGGGAGCCCCCCCAAACTCTTCTTTTTTAATGGGAAAAAGGGGAGACGGGAACAGAGTATTATAACAATACAACACAAAACAACATGACACAGCATCACAGTTATACCAGCATAACAGCTGGCCAGAGATTACCAGGGCTATCAAGTTTATCAGTTTTAGAAATTACCAAGATTATCAAATTTGGAAACAAATAAAAATGGAATTTGAAGATACAAGGGAAATGTATTGCCTTTAAATTATTTATATATATATCCCTTGCAAAGTCTTTGCACATCCCAGGTTGAAATCACTGGTTTATCCCAAAAGCCAGTCTATGATGAAGCTTTCCATAAGTCTGATGCCAAATAAGGCCGTGGTGGTAGGGGCAGAGGGGGGCATTGTTAAGTTGTCAAAGTGTTAAATTTGCTGACTTTAAATAACTCTTCCTTATTTTGCTGTAATGTCTTCTGCATTGAAAAAAAAAATGTGGTGCTAAGAGATGTCAGTATTCATTTTGAAAGCCCGTGCCATGTTGGTGTCGCACTTATACTGCTTTTTAATGTGTGCCAGTTAGAATAGCCTGAGTAGGCTGAGGTAGTAAACAAGCCCAAATCTCAGTGATTTGAGAACAAGTTTTATTTCTGCTCACGCTCTGTGTTCATTGCAGGTCGGCTGTGTCTCTGATCCTTGATTTAAGACCATGACAGAGCAGCTCCTCTCTCGGACAGCTGGATCGTGGCACAGAAAATCATGAGCATTCTCTTAAAACTTGTGCTCCCAGGGATACGCATCACTTCCATCTACATTTCTTTGGAAAAAGTAAGTTCATGGGCTTCCCTGGTGGCGCAGTGGTTGGGAGTCCGCCTGCCGATGCAAGGGACACGGGTTTGTGTCCTGGTCCGGGAGGATCCCGCATGCCGTGGAGCGGCTGGGCCCGTGAGCCATGGCCACTGAGCCTGCGCGTCCGGAGCCTGTGCTCCGCAACGGGAGAGGCCACAACAGTGAGAGGCCCGCGTACCGCAAAAAAAAAAAAAAAAGTAAGTTCATGGCCTCTGCTGAGTTCAACACGGTGAGGAAGTACAGACGTGGTCCAGGAAGAGGCAGCAGATGTTCTGACAGATAGTACAAGCCCCCCACAGCCATAAAAACCCCAACTCTAGGAACCATTGATTTACCGTCAACAGATGGTAATCATTTTCTAAAATTATTACATTAACATAGCTATTTTAATTCTAGAATTATAAAATATTTCCAACTTACAGAAAAGTATATAGATTAATATCACAAAGACGTGAGTACTTATATCCCCAAATTACCAGCTGTTAACGTTTGCCATATTCCCTCAGATCCCTTTGTCACAAAGAGAAATAAAACATTGTAGGTGCAGATGAAGCACCTCCAGTAATCCCACCTCATTCCCCTTCTAAACCCCTAACTTTTTAGAATTAACCCTATTCTGATGTTAGTATATTTTCTTTGTGCCTATTCTTTTATATATTTGTTACAAAGTGCTTTAAAAATACACGTGATGTAAAATGTATATATCTTTCTACAACTTTTTCCACTCAACATTATATGTTTTAGTTGTATCCGTGTTGATGCATATAGATCTGGTTGTTCATTTAAAGTATTCAGTAGTAGTATGAGATAATGTATAGATCACACTTTATCCATGTTGTTGGAACTTTAGTTCATTTATAGCTTTTTGCTGTTACAAACAATGGAATGATAAACACCTATATAGGTATCTCTGTGTATAAGACAAGAGTTTCTCTAAGATTTATGCCCTCTAATTGATTGAAACACTTCACCAGAATGGCCTTGCAGGGTCGAAAAGCTAATTGCTTTTGTGTACTAAGTTGAAGCTTTATAAATGGTGGCTCCAAAGGGGCAGACTCAACAAAAAATGACACTGTGGCCCAGTCTTCCTGAAACTCTCTTGGCAGAGAGAATCAGAGACAGCTTCACAAGACTCTCCTGGGTCTCTGAGTTGTGCTCAAAGCAGATGAAAGATCATCATCCTAGAAAACTAGGTTTTCCTAGGGGCTGTGAGTGGTGTGGTGAACATGGGATTGAGAACCAGCAGATTTGGAGATGCCTCGGGGTTGGATGAAAATGGCCCAGCAGGGAATGCCGGGGGTGGGAGTGGACTTAGTATCAAAAGGATAATAAGGACCAAAGATTGGAAGGAAACATGTACAGCTGAGCTGATGTCAATTTGAACAGATAAGGACTGAGAACCCATATATCCTTCCTGATGCCCTGATGCCATGGGCTGTAGTGAGATTGCAATTGCTGTTTCCTGCTCTTCCCATTCTACTAGAACCCAGTTTTGTTCAGGTGTCAACCCTTCCCGTACAGAGCCCATATGTTTCAGTTCCAAATATAGGAGTAAATGGAGTAAAGGTAATCCTACATCCCTTGCCAGTAATAGGTCTAAAAATGGACTTGTAATACAATTTGAGCCAATAAGAACTGAGGAGAGATTTTTCTGGGGGAACTCTGAGAAAGTCTTTTCTCACTCCTTTGGAAGAACTTCCAACACGTTGTTTTTCTCTTCCTTTGAACTTGGCTTGAGTGGAAATGTAATTGCTGGAGCCTGTGGATAACACTGGCATGTGGAGTAAGGCAGAAGCAAAGGAACTGAAGTGAAACTGAGCTTGAATCATGGTCCTACCTCTGTGCTTTTACTGATGTAAGCAAACCAGGCCCTTTATTGTTTAAGCCTGTTTGAATTATGTTTTTAAATACTTGTCTCTACAAGTACTGCTTCTAGAGAGTGGCAGGAAGTGTATGTTGAGGAATGGGGAGTGTGCTGAATTGAGTGATATTATTCCAAATTGACTGAGATTAATTTCTGCCATAAGGTAGAATGAGAGATTAAAACAGAAATTAATTTTTTATTGGAGTATAGTTGATTTACAATGTTGTGTTAATTTTTGCTGTACAACAAAGTGATTCAGTTATATGTGTATACACATTCTTTTCCATTGTGGTTTATCTCGGGATATTGAATATAGTTCCTTGTGCTATACAGTAGGATCTTGTTGTTTATCCATCCCATATATAATAGTTTGCATCTGCTAACCCCAAACTCCCAGTCCATCCCTCTCACACTCCCCCCCCACCTTGGCAACCACAAGTCTACTCTGTGTCTGTGAGTCTGTTTCTATTTTGTAGATAAGTTCATTTGTATCGTATTTTAGATTCCACATATAAGTGATATCATATGGTATTTGTCTTTTCTTTTTGACTTACTTCACTTAGTGTGATAATCTCTAGTTCCATCCATGTTGCTGCAAATGGCATTATTTCGTTTTTTTTTTAATGGCTGAGTGGTATTCCATTGTATATATATATCACATCTTTATCCATTCATCTGTTGATGGACATTTAGGTTGTTTCCAGGTCTTGGCTATTGTGAATAGTGCTGCTATGAACATAGGGATGCATGTATCTTTTTGAATTATAGTTTTGTCTAGATATATGCCCAGGAGTGGGATTGCTGGATCATATGGTAATTCCATTTTTAGTTTTTCGAGGAACCGCCATACTGTTCTCCATAGTGGCTGCACCAACTTACATTCCCACCAACAGTGTAGGAGGGTTCCCTTTTCTCCACATCCTCTCCAGCATTTGCTATTTGTAGACTTTTTAATGATGACCACTCTGACCATTGTGAAGTGATACGTCGTTGTTTTGACTTGCGTTTCTCTAATAATTAGTGATGTTGAGCATCTTTTCATATGCCTGTTTGGCCATCTGTATGTCTACTTTGGAGAAATGTCTGTTTAGGTCTTCTGCCCATTTTTTGACTGGGTTGTTTGTTTTTTGCTGTTGCATTGCATGAGCTGTTTGTGTATTTTGGAAATTAAGCCTTTGTCAGTTGCATCATTTGCAAATATTTTCTCCCATTCCATAGATTGTCTCTGTTTTGTTTATGGTTTCCTTTGCTGTGCAAAATATTTTAAGTTTCATTAGGTCCCATTTGTTTATTTTTGTTTTTATTTCTATTGCCTTGGGAGACTGACCTAAGAAAACGTTGGTACAATTTATGTCAGGGAATGTTTTGCCTATGATCTCTTCTAGGAGTTTTATGGTGTGATGTCTTATGTTTAAGTCTTTAAGCCTTCAAATAGATATTAATTTTAATCACAGAATATATACAAGCAGTCTTGCTTTGCACAGTTCTGATATGCACGCATGTCAGTTATCATGGTTTAGTTACATAAACATGGTTCAAATTCCAGTTACTCTGATGTGATATATTAACTGTGTGTAACTGGATAAAAGTATCAACTTTGCTGTTTCAGTCCACAAATCACTACATAAATAACAGATCCCTTTGTGGCCAATGACCAATCATGTCAGTTCTTTCAAAGTCTGTTGTTCATGCACAAAGTCTGTTCATGCAGACAGAAAGGCATGTAGTCATGTTGCCTCTGGGTTTCCCAGTGATGCAAACACATGATATTTTAATAAAATCAATACTGGAAAGAAAGAATTGGCCAAAAAAGATGAAAGTGAAGCAAAGAAAGAAAAAAAAGATAATGCTGGAGGTTAAATTTGAACTGAATATAAATGTAGTTAGAAAGAAAAAATTGATAGTGAGGATGTAGACCCTACCACCATTTGAGAGACTATAGATATACAGTTAGAAGAACTTAATGAAGGTGCATTTATCAATGTAAGCGAGGAAAGCGATTGGGATGAAAAGTATATAGATGCCCCCAGAGAGAGTGATGCCTGCAAAAATGCCACATTAAATGACCTCATAGAGATATTTTATGAAATTGAAAGTGCAAAGGATAAAATTTGGAAGCTGACTCAAACTTAGGAAGGAGTATAATAATCCATCAAGACATAGAAAAGATGATTAGTACTCACTGTAATTTATAGGATAAGTTAGGCACTGTTCAAGCTATTCTTTTTTTTTAAATATAAATTTATTTATTTATTTTTGGCTGTGTTGGGTCTTCATTGCTGTGAGTGGGCTTTCTCTAGTTGTGGCCAGTGGGCACTACTCTTTGTTGCGGTGCACGGGCTTCTCATTGCGGTGGCTTCTCTTGTTGTGGAACACGGACTTGAGACACACGGGCTCAGTAGTTGTGGCACGCAGACTTAGTTGCTCCGTGGCATGTGGGATCTTCCCGGACCAGGGCTCGAATCCATGTCCCCTGATTCTTAACCACTGTGCCACCAGGGAAGTCCCCAAGCTATTCTTGGTAAGTTTTTTTTAATACAGAAATAAAACACTTTAATTCTCAATGTTTCTAATGTTTTAAATTACATACTAAATCAATATTAGTTTTACTACTTTTTCATTTCCCTAAATATTTATAGTCACAGTAAGAAAGTTTTTAACATTTTTTTTTTCCTTTTTTTTTCTTTTTGCGGTATGCGGGCCTCTCACTGTTGTGGCCTCTCCCGTTGCGGAGCACAGGCTCCGGATGCGCAGGCCCAGCGGCCATGGCTCACGGGCCCAGCCGCTCCGCGGCATATGGGATCCTCCCAGACCGGGGCACGAACCCGTATCCCCTGCATCGGCAGGCGGACTCTTAACCACTGCGCCACCAGGGAGGCCCAGTTTTTAACATTTTGATTACAATGTTTAAAGATCACAGAACAGTTGTAATCATGCTCCACGCCTTTGCACCAACCATTCCTTCTGCCTCCCACCTCTATTTCTCTACCTGGCAATCTCCTATGCATTTCTCAAAACCCAGGTCAGGTGTTAAGATTGCTTTGCACAGTTTCAGATTGCTGTGTAAAGAGAGGACTGCCTGGGAAATAAAGTCACAACTTTCTGCACACCCAAGTTTGTGAGTCTATAAAATTCATACATCCTGAAAATTGGATAGATTTGTATGAATGTCTCCTTCAACATCTTGTTAGAAGATTTTGCCTTCGCTTGATAACTGGCACGGCATAGGACAAGGGTGCTGGACTAGGTTATTGGGAGGCTTGTGTTCTGGTCCAGCTTTGTGGTTAAGTAGCAGTGTAATCCAGGCCAAGTCACTTAAGCCCCTTCCATTTCCCCTCTGTAAAATACAGTGAATATGAATTTTCAAGGTACTTTTGAACTCTACATTTCTATAATTCTCTACCATTATCAAAGAGAGATAAACGAAGGGAGAGAAAAATGCACCCCCCCAAGACTATTGCCATTTTCATAGTAACAATAAATGTTTATGGAGTGAATAAATGATTAGCATGATTTTGGTGGGGTAGGTAGAGCTATGCAAATACTGATGCTGGTAAGAAGCTGCTGTTTACTGTACTCGCTGTTTTCATGTTAACCTTGCATATTAAGCTATAGCTACCTTGATAACTTAGGGTACCCTATTATGTATTCTTCAGCTTGGTTGACTATTTATTCACATACTCATTGGGCACAGTGCTAGGCACTAGATGAGAAAAACTCAAGTCCTGCTTTGGAGGATCTCCTACCGTGGTGGGGAAAACAATTCATTCTTCCCAAGGTGGGGGCATTTAAACTGGATTTTGGAAAATGCATATGAGATAGCCCAATAGAGGAAGAGAAATGGGGTTGGGAGGAGGGCATTTTAGGAAGAGAGGATGGCTGATGCAAAGGCATGGATGCAGAAAAGCATATGAAGAGCACGGAGAGTGGAGAGATCGACAGAGGATGGGTGGTGGGAGTATTTAGAAAACATTCTAGGTATTTCTAGTAGGAAGGTTTTAACGGAGAGAATTAGGTGATTACAAAATTGTTGGAAGGGAGGGAAACGAAGTAGGGGGTTGTTGTGCAGTGTTTACATCATGTCACCACGGCTGCTATGCAGAGGTTGGGGGATGCTCTTTCCTCACAATGGTTGGGAACAGTGTGAAACCACTGCCAATATCACAGCTGGTACATAGTCTTTGACTGGACAGTAGAATAAAGTATGGCTGGTACAAAACTCAGCCTGATGCCATCTGTTACTATAGTGTAAGATGAAGAACAACTTCAGCTTCCTTTCTCTCTACCAAATCCTGCGTGAGTGTATTTAACTGACAGGATCACATCTAGAACCTGGTAGCAAGGGGATCTGGGAAATGTAGTTCCCAGCCTTCCAGACCCTATGATAAAGAACTCAGAAAGGGATTGGGAATGAATGCTGAGGGTCAATGGACAATATCTAGCATAGCTGGGAAGCCAAGTTGGGACCAGACTGTGAGGGGACTGGAAAGGCATGCTAAAAGTATCAGAAAATGCTGCATGGGATGCCACTGAAAGTTAAAAGCAGGATTTTCACCATTCAATCAGTTTTATAAGCATTGATGGCATAGTAGATGCCATTCTTCTAAACGAAGAAAACCCCAAGCTCTATACCACAATGATTTATTAAATAAATAATACATGTATAACCATGCAATGAAAAAGTCCTCTAAAGGTTTTTAAAAAATTATGTACAGTTAACCCTTAACACAGGTTTGAACTGTGCAGACCCACTTTTGCACTTTTTTTTTCAAAAATAATTACTAGAGGGCTTCCCTGGTGGCGCAGTGGTTGAGAGTCCGCCTGCCGATGCAGGGGACATGGGTTCGCGCCCCGGTCCGGGAAGATCCCACATGCGGTGGAGTGGCTGGGCCCGTGAGCCATGGCCGCTGAGCCTGCAGGTCCGGAGCCTATGCTCTGCAATGGGAGAGGCCACAGCAGTGAGAGGCCCGCGTACCGCAAAAAATATAAATAAATACATACTAGAGTACCAGTACACGATCTTGGGTTGGTTGAATCTGTAGATGCAGAGCCGGATGTGGAAGAACATCACATCTGGAGGGTAAGGGGCAGACTGTAAGTTATACATGGGTTTTCAACTGCATGGAGTCTCAGCGTGCCTAATGCCCACGTCATTCAAGCGTGAATTGTATTTGTGCTAACTCATCACCCATTTTTTAATTGGGCGCACATTTTGTGGCAGGCATTGTGAATACAGATAAAAAGCACCCATGGTCTCTGACATTAAGAAGCTAATGTCCTTTTTCTTTTCGGTAAAGACTAAGAAAGTTTTAGAGGGTTATTTGGTAGATTAATTCATTGATTCTCAGAGTGACTTCTGCCGAACCTTGTAAGATGAACATCTTGTAAGATGCTAAGAAAAAAAATGGTCCCGCTATCAAACTAGGTTTAAAGAATTTGTATTTTATTTCCTCTTGCAAATTTCAACCTCTAATAAATCCTGTAGTAAAAAATTAACTATTTAATTTTGTTTTACCAAAATTACCCACTGTTGACTCCTAATACCTATCAGCAGTTGAGTTCTTCAGAGCACAGTTGGGGAAAGACCTGCTGCATGTATAGAAGAGCCAATCAAACTGAAGGCTACCACTATGCTATTTACAAAAAAGGGTTTAGATATGAGAGAATGAAAAGAAGAAAACGATTGTAGCTTCAGGTATGATTTCTTCATTTCAGAAGCATTTGCAGAACAGAAAGGACATTGAACTAATCAAACCAATCTTAATACTAAAAACATGAATAGCTATCAAAAATTAATTTCTTAAGGATGAGATATTAAGTGCCATAACAATCATCTAGGAAGATGCAAACCTTGGACAGTGGAAGGTTATAACTCTTTTAACAGGATGTTAAATGGTGAGCTTGGCCGCAGCAGCAAATTATAGTTGCATTCCAAAAAATTGATCAAGGAGGTTTTGCAGACCAGTTACACACTATGGAACCCCTTTACCCACAAGGCCTTGAAAGAGCCTCGAAAGGGTTGAGCAAATGGAAACAGAAATGGATTTTGTGGAGAGTTATGCTGTGGTTCTTCATCTGTGGCTCTAGGGAGGCCTCCCTAGAGCCACTAAGGGGAGCTGTGGGGTGTTGCTTGCCTCACCTCTTGCCTGCAGTTGAGACGTGTTCTCTTGTATGACTGGCCTGGGGGATCTGGGTGGGATCGCAGCTTTGGCAGAGAGGGGGGAGGCTGCGTGAGTTTGGCTGGGCCTTCTCTCCAAGCATCAGGGCAAAGAGCCTTGGATGTGGGCTAAGACGGCAGATAGAGCCAGCCTGGGGCTCTTCTAAGTCCTGCCCAGTAGGCTATCTGAGTGGATGCAGGAAAACCAGAGACTGGGGGAGAATATCAGCTGGAGGACAATGAATTGCCTGCAGCACAGAAAGTTCCGGCAAGTGTTCCTAAGCTGAGGCTTCTGAGGAACTGTCCACACAAAACAGCTCCAACCTCTGCCAGTCCCACTGTATGAGAAGCCTGCTTACGGCAGTGCCTGTTAAACCATTGATATGCTGCGGCCTTTACCTGTCCCACTGCCCCTGCTTTGACCTTGCTGGGCACAGAAATCTAGGTCAGCTCACTGGGAGAGGAGAGATGCCCAGCAGAGAAAAGACAAAGGACCATCATCGGTGACCAGGCTACAGCGAGCCCCATGGCAGAAGTTTTAAATGCTCATTCTGCATCGTGAACCGAGACTGTCTTAACTTAAAATGACTACAGAACTTCTATTATTTACAGTAACAAGGAGGTCACAGCACCTGATCTCATGTTCCTACAAGGGTTAGTGCATTACCCCCACTGACCAGGCTTAAAGGGACACTGGGAGACAAAACCAACTTGCTTCCACGATTACCCCATGAGTTCTGCTTGTTCAATGTACCCTTTTTACACTGTTAAAGACAACCAAGACGGGCATGTGTGAGAAGATATTGGTAGATGCCTGCAATACAGCAGGGCCTTGTTATAACGTAACATGCCACTAAATATAGGCTGGTAAAATCCTAATCCTGTCGTGTGTGTAGAAGCAACTCTATCCTGGGTTATTTTAGACACATCTGTAAGATGAAGGCTAGAGACTGGGACAAGAAGTGATGTGTTGAGGCTAACTGAAGGCTGGCTGAGGGGCGAGACCTGTTGCAGCAGGTCCTACGGTCCCTCCATTCACCATTCTGGGGGCTTCGAGTCCCAAGTACCAGGCTTGACGCTGGGGTTTCAAAGCTGTTTCCCCAACACCTGACAATTTAGCAGGGGAGACTGACAACAACACAACCGCTAACGGACTCCGGAGATCATACGAGCTAAGGAAAGTCAGAGCAGGTCAGCGTGGAGGTTCATCGACAAGTGAGGGTTAACAATAGAATCTGGCTTTGAACTACAGGTGGGCGCTTGCTAGACCGAGAAGCATTTAACCTTGCAGGTAACCTGAGAAATCAGGAGGTAGTCTCACCTGTGATTCTTACATTGGTGAAGCTTCAGAGTCATCGGGAAGCTCCAAACCCCCAGTGATTCTATCTCTGGTAGAAATCAAAAGCTCAACAGTATAGTCCCTCAGCCCTCCCAAGCTCCCACGTGATTCTGATACAGTAAGTTTTGGCGTTTGGGAACCCCTGGAAGGGCTCAGCAAAAGGATCTGACTTGGGTTTATGAAGGTCTGGTTGGCTGTTCTGCAACGGTGAATGGTTTTACTGAAATCGGTACCCACAGAAAGCCCAACAAACACAACCAACAACTCTTGTTAAAATGAATTAACTTTTAATGCTATTTTATAAAGCTTAATACTTTGCTAAAGGAAAAAATTATATAGATAATATAGCCATTAGAGGAAAGAGCAGAGGTAAGTGATACAAAAAAAGCAGTAAGCAGCAATAAAATTAATACCTACACAAAACTAGCAGTGCAATAAGATAAAGCAGAAAGCAGCTTTACACTGGGAAAAAAGTTATTTAAATACAGAAATAGCACCTTACAAAAAGGAACTGAGAAATGTAAACTTGGTAGGTAGATTCAAGTATAAAAGTTATACCCCCAACTCTTGTACCAGAATGAAAGGGTTTCACAAACCCTGGACAGTGTAGGGCACACACACACCTCCCTCAGTGCTGACTCAAAACTGCATTTCCTTAGCAGGATCACTGCCAATCTTTTTTTTTTTTTTTTCTTTTACGAAATTATACAATGATCGACTCACGATTGCCACGGCTTCTTCACCACCCGATACCCACGTCTACCTCAGCTGCTCTACTACCATCAGTTGCTCTGTAACAAACAGATTCATATTCCCGACAGAAACAACCACTGCATCATCATGTCTACACATCACAAAGACACGTGAAGAAGTGGGTACTGAATACAAAAGGAACCTGCTCTTGGTTTTCTATTGCTAAGTAGGGTCACAGAATAATAATCTCATTTATGGGTTTGTTTCTTAACACCCCTCAAGAACTGTGAATCCTCTGAGGTTTATGTGGTCATATCATGAACAGAAAAAAAAAAAAAAAAAAAAAAAAGGATAGCAGAGAAGTTAAAGTGGCGGGCATCCAAGAAAAGTAAGGGGAAAATCGGTCTGTGTTTTCATCTAAGTATAGACCTCTCAAGTGACAATATTTTGTGAAAGGTCTGAAGCATGATATATTTAAAATGCATGTATCCTGTGCAGATTTATATGCCATGTGTCTTATAATCTACTTGAAAAAGGCATATTTTTGTTTCGATAGGGAACCTATCATATTAGTTCAGGGTAATCGTTACCATGCAATTAGATTAGCGGATGATGAGAATCACATTTTTTATCAGTTTATCTCTAGAGAAGACTGTGAACAAGGGGGAAAAAATACCGTCTTGTAAACTTTAAAAGTTTAGTGTTGATAAAAATTTTATATAATAGCAAATTTATTTAATCTTGCTACCTACCTCAAGTTTTCAAAAATCTTGTGGGGGTGATAAGGCTAATATTATCCTGTAGTTAATATAAAGCTACTTTATTCAGACTCCCAGAGTCTCTTAAATTAATATTTTTATTCTTTCATATAACATTTTCTTGGGTCCAAAAAATAAAAATAAAATCCTACACCAAGATTCCACATCTAAGAAGTATAAAAAAGGAGAGAGGAATAAGGAAAGGAAGCAATGAAGGAAAGGAGGGAAAAATGAAGGGAGGAAGGGAGGGAGGAAGGGAGGGAGGGAGGAGGGAGGGAGGAAGGAAGGGAGGAGGGGAGGAGGGAAGGAGGGAGGGAGGGAGAAGGGAAGGAGGGAGGGAGGAAGGGAGGAGGGAAGGAGGGAAGGAGGGAGGGAGGGAGAAGGGAAGGAGGGAGGGAGGAGGGAGGGAGGAAGGAAGGGAGGAGGGAAGGAAGGAAGGAGGGATGGAGGGAGGGAGAAGGGAAGGAGGGAGGGAAGGAGGGAGGGAAGGAGGGAGGGAAGGAGGGAGGAGGGAGGAAGGGAGGGAGGAAGGAGGGAGGGAGGGAGGGGGGAAGGAGGGAGGGAGGGAGGGAGGAGGGAGGGAGGAAGGAAGGGAGGAGGGAAGGAAGGAAGGAGGGATGGAGGGAGGGAGAAGGGAAGGAGGGAGGGAAGGAGGGAGGGAAGGAGGGAGGGAAGGAGGGAGGAGGGAGGAAGGGAGGGAGGAAGGAGGGAGGGAGGGAGGGGGGAAGGAGGGAGGGAGGGAAGGAGGGAGGGAGGGGGGAAGGAGGGAGGGAGGGAAGGGAGGGAGGAAGGAAGGGAGGGAGGGAGGAGGGAGGGGGAAGGAGGGAGGGAGGGAGGGAGGGAGGAAGGAGGGAGGAAGCCATCTACTCTGAAGAGACAATGATGTAAACAATACATCTAGGCATACAAAGATCTAGTTTGGCTACTTAATGAAACCCTAAAGGAATATGGTTTAACAAAGGGACACTGGTAAATTTCCAGAATTATATTTATGCTAGAACAACGATCCCCTCCCTGCACTCTCTGTTCTTATTTTGCAGTTCTATGAAAAATAACTCCGATTTGAATATTCTTGGATTCTGAACATCAATGTATCTGTTTTCCCTCTTATTCTTCCCAACATGAAGAAAAAAAAGTAAAAGAAAAAAAAGAAAGTATCACCTATTGTCCTACATCAATTTCTACACTGTCACTCTTCAGAATTCTACTAAAAGGTACCACTAGGTTCCAATTTTCCATATAATTCCTCTCTACCATCCTGATTTATTCAATAAACAGCAATTGCTAGAAGACATCCCACACCTGACGTTCTACAGTTAACATTTAAATTAAAAGAAACACAAGGGCACGTAGTGAAGGAAACGGAACATAGTAGGATTTTTTTTTTTTTTTTTTTTTTTTTTAACAAATGGACAGTAAAACCTCACTGTTCACACAGTTATTGAGAAGCAGCTATCTGGCTGCTAGAGTTCATCTTAATTCTCAGGCCCAGCTCAGGTTAGCACAGTTCATTATAGCAAGGTGTGTCTTCACAGTTATTTTGGTCTTGACATTCCGTCATGTATATACACTTATCCACATTATTACTAGGTTGTAAAGTAAGTGCAGGGCAAATTATAGGAAAAAAGTACAAACATTCAAGTCGTCATACCCTGAAAAACATGTGTTTTGATGTCGTTGTAAACTTTTTGCACTAAATCCCACTCAGGAAAAAAATAAATAATACCATAGGATTCAAACTGAAGTTGGCTTCCTGATGAAGCCGAAGGAAGCAGTAGCTTTTTCAAACTGCAGAAAGGAAGTTTCTCTCACCACAGATCTACTCGGGGTGAGTGGGAATACACGTCAAGAACGCTCAACCCAGTTAAGTGCTAGACGGCCCCCGCCTCACTTTAGAAAAACCACGAGGCTCCAGGAGGCTGTTCAGATCTCCTTCCAGCAACAAGATGATTCTTGAATGAAAACCACAACAGTCAGTTGGTACTTCCACTGTGACACCACGCATAGTCTGGACTCTAACTGGTAAGAAATGCACAATTAGGAACAATTACTTTCAGGAAAATAGATGCTTCCTGAAGATGGATAGTTAACCTTAGAACCAGGGGATGCAGGAGAGAGGAAGGATGCATGCTGAAGACCGGATGGTTTGCATTCTAGTTTCCATTCACCATGAGGACATGACCTGTAACCCAGGGAAATTCAGGCACCTCCATCCCACCCCTGCTGGGCAAAGCGTCAGGTTAGTCAGCCCCGCTGCTGGGGATTTCGAGCCTCCTCTGTGCTGAGCTGGTGTTTCGTGACTGATTCCTTTCTCTTCTCCTAAGGACAGGGTCCCCGAGGCTGCCAGGCGTCTTGAAAAACGTCTCTCGATGTGTGCGTCGGATGCTCTTGGGGGTCACTGGAACTGGTGACTAAAATAGAGAGGAAAAAAAAAAGAGTACATAAAAACAGAAGTGAAGTCAAATTGTACCCAGTCTCTGAACTGGAAGCCCCCTCTTTTTTTTTCTTTTTTTAATTGAAGTAGAGTTGATTTACAATGTTGTGCCAATCTCTGCTGTACAGCAAAGTGACTCAGTTATACACATACAGACGTTCGTTTTTTATATTCTTTTCCATTATGGTTTATCGCAGGATATTGAATATAATTCCCTGTGCTGTACAGTAGGACCTTGTTGTTTATCCATCCTACATATAATAGTTTACATCCGCTGATCCCACACTCCCAGTCCTGCCCTGCCCCTTGGCAACCACCAGTCTGTTCTCTATGTCTGTGAGTCTGTTTCTGTTTTGTAGATAGGTTCATTTGTGCCATATTTTAGATTCCACATATAAGTGATATCATATGGTATTTGTCTTTCTCTTTCTGACTTACTTCACTTAGTATGATCATCTCTAGTTGCATCCACGTTGCTGTAAATGGCATTATTTCATTCTTTTTTATGGTTGAGTAATATTCCACTGTATATATGTACCGCATCTTCTTATCCACTCATCTGTCAATGGACATTTAGGTTGTTGCCAGGTCTTGGCTATTGTGAATAGTGCTGCTATGAACATAGGGGTGCACGTATCTTTCTGAATTATAGTTTTGTCTGGATATATGCCCAGGAGTGGGATTGCAGGATCCTATGGTAATTCTATTTTTAGTTTTCTGAGGAATCTCCACACTGTCTTCCATAGTGGCTGCACCAACTTACATTCCCACTAACAGTGTAGGAGCCCCCTCTTGACCTGTGTCGCTGTGATCCCCACGCAGGTGTTCCATCCTCTTTGCTTTTCTGTCACACTCTTCCAATGTATCTCCTTCACAACACTTACCACAGTTGGAAATTAGCTGATTTATTCTGTGTGCAGAAAGGCAGCCTAGCGAAGAGGTCTCAAGTGTGGCACTGGCACCTGCAGCCAGGGTTTGGGCTCTGCCATAATTAGCTGTGTGACCTCGGGCAAATTACTTAAGCAGTCTGTCCCTCAGTGTCTTCATCCATAAACGGGGATGATAAAAGTACCAACTTAGCAGGGTTGCGACAATTAAAGGAGATGATATTAATAAAGCACTTTAGATCATGCCAGACAAGTAGTATGTGCCTGTGTCTTTGCTCTTTCTGTTTACTTGCTAATATTTATCCTCTCACGTTGAATATTTATCCCTTTAATGTGCCCTAAAAGGGCAGGGACCATTATCCTGTTTACTGTTATATCTTTACTGCCTAGGTCAGTGCCTGGCACATAACTGGTGATCAAGAAGCATATGCTATATTATAATCGCCTTGTTTAAAAACTAACATGTATATTTCAATGTCTAACAAACTTTTGAGGCCCTGAATTACTTATCTAAAATACTCTTGGTCACAACGTAACTCTTTCTCTGGGAGAGAAATGATTACTCTGAACAATGCCTAATGCATAACAGGAATTCAACAAATGCTCACTGACTGAACTACAGATGGAGTTGGGGGTGGCAAATAAAGTACTGATTAATTTATATCGATTACAGACATTTATCTATGTACATCTGTATCTATTTTGAATATGTATATATACACACATCAAGGAAACAATGGATATATTAACATATAGCCATTGCCCCCTAAACAATTCATTTTATGAAATGATAGATGCTAGAAACCTTTGAGCTAGTATGAAGACTTTCGTTTCCCTTGATTGTTTCTATAGCTGCACAATTAAAATTCAGGATGGTCTCCGTTATTGACCTAATGAAATGAGAGCTTGGAGAAATCATCTGAATATTCAGCCTGCATCAAAAATCCCCATGAACTATGCTTTAAGTAGTTCCTTCTGATTCTAAGAAACAGGTTGACACCTAAAACGAGTTTTGCCTTTAAAGCACAGGATCTCCCACCTTCTGTCTCCATGCTTTATGAAATAAGCAGATACCTCTGGGTCTACAACGGAAGCCAGGTAGAATCTGATGTAGAACCCCTGTCCTACGGTTGTTTGACTGAAATCTGATTCAACGCAGGCAAATGCTATCACGGAGTGATGCTCCTTCTTCTGCGGAGCTGAAACGAACCTTCAGGACTCACCTGTTGTAATTTTACCACAGAGGCTGGATGTCCTCCGTAAACGGGGGACTCGGGCTGGATGACGCTGTGTGATCTTGACATCACCGGACTCAGGTTAAGTGAGTGCGGACCCTGGAGCTGAGCATCTGTGGAGGGGAGTGTCGAGGATTTTGGATTAACCAGGGCAGCAGGGCCGATGAGAAGATGAGCTGTTGATCCAAGGCCAGGCAAGCCAAGATTCACAGGTCCCGTGCTTGGGAGAGCACTGGAAGCAGAGGACACTGGCCCGGGCATCGTGGGTGAATAGAGAACAGGAAACGGGCCCAGCGTCGGCGATGACAAGACCATGCACGGAACGCTGAGCGGTGGCAGCTGGCCTGAAGGCGGGCCCACAGCATGGGGGGCCTGACTGCCAGACAAGAGCACACGGAAACCATTTAATCCTGGAACAGGAGCGGAACAAGGAGAAAGTCAGGGCAATGTGAAGACACCATCCAAGCTCCCGCCCCTCGGGGCCCCTTCAAACGGGAGCCCACTGTCAATCAACCCTCACGCCGCCGCCTGGCCACCCCCTCTGTGCTCTCCCAGCCCCGCACCGCCTCCTTGCCACAGTGGCCACCGCTGAATTCCCACAGTTTCCTATGTGACAGTTTGGTGGACGCCTGAGTCTCCTAAGAGACTTTATTAACATGAGCTCCACTGAATCCAAATTGAGGAGGAAAGTGAACTTGGTTGGGAACAATGATAGCTTCCTTTTTACAAACTTCTAACAGAAATTTATATTTCCCTCAATTAAGACCACGGGCAACAAATCACAACAGAATGAACGGTACCTTGACTTTATCACTAGTAAAAAGCACAGATGTATTCATGTAATGTTACCGCAATGGCAGATGTCTTAAGAGTCTAGCGGTCCCCACAGCTTTGAAGTTGTGAGAGGCCTGCACTTGCTGTCAGGTCTTTTTATTACTATAATTTAAAATAATTCCTTTTCTAACTGGATTTCACTATAATTGGCTTCCTCTGTAATCCTATGTATTTAATTCTCTGCATTTGTAAACATGCTGAGGAGGCATCCACAGCCTTCACCATAGTGTCCAAGGGCCTCACCAGAGGCCCAGAAAAAGCTACTGATCCCTATGCTGGGCTGTCATTTTCATTCTGAAGAAGCCGGGTCTGTTTTTTTATTTATTAAGGTATCAGCAACACTGAGTAGCGTGCTTAGACGAAGCCCTCACAAAATATTTGCTAAAGGAATAAAGAATGTTTTCTAGATAAATGAGAAATAACAGACACCTACCTAACCTGTGATGGGAACAAGGAATTGAAGAAAATCACTTTAAGTCTCTTTGCAAGAGAGCAGCTTCATGTACACAATGCATATTTTAAAAATTAGGTACCTGTTATATTTCAGCTTTATTTCAAGAGTAAGAGCATTTATTGAGTCTTACTAAGCGTCAGGCACTATTATTCTAAGTGCTTTAGATGTATTATCTTATTAGATTTAATCCAATTTTCACAGCACCCCCATGAAGCAGGTGCTCTTATTATTACTGTTTTACCAACGAGGAGGGCTGAATACTTAAGTTCACGCAGATAGTAAGTGGTTTTACTGTCCAGCCCTCTCACTCCAGCCCTGCACTCGACCACAAGGACATGTCAGCACTTCTGAATATTTAAGAGATCAGCATGTGAGCTGCACATGGTGGCCAGGACGTTCATATTGCTAAACTGAACCACTGCCAGATTCAGCTGAATTATAAAAACAGAATCATCTTTTGAATACGTTGTGCTTTTTACCAAGTAAAAGTGAATGCATTAAAAATAAATTACCTGCCCTAACTGTTTTCTCCTTATCCGTGAGGTTGGTGAAAGTGAAAGCAGCCTCTGCCTTCATTTCGTCGATGGAGAAAGCAAGGGGCTAGGAGTGAAATGACTCAGAGGCAGCTCACCTATGCACCAGCTTGGTCGGGTGACATGAACAAAAATTTAAACATCAAATTTATGACCCGAGTACCCCCAAGGGACTCGAAGACATGACACCCCTTACCTGCTGGCGACTGCACATAAAGATACTGCAGCAAAGAGGGCTCTTTGGTGCTTTCATTTTCTTTCGAAGGCTTTTCTATCTCTGTATTTCTAGAAGGATTTCCCCACTCAGAAGAAATGAAGCAGTCTGCTGTAGCCTTTCCCGAAACCTCCTTTGCAGCAGAAAGTTGTCCATTCATGTGAATGTCTTCATGGGGTGCAGGTCCCCTTTTATCCACGGTCTTGGAAGAGGCAATGTCTGTGGAATCTGAGGGTTTCTAAGCACAACCCAACCAGGAACCAGAAAAGCAAGTCAAAATCCCAGCAGTAAATTATAACAGCTCTCTCCAAATAGCTAACATATAAACAAAAAGGTCAGACACAGCTGTGCGCCACCCTGATTTGTGTACGTCAGTTGTTTCTGTCATATTTATAGGAATGGCCTGAAGATCACTGTCACGCCATGGGCTTCTGTAGGCTTACGATTTCTTAAGCACAGAAACGATGGAGATTTTAATAATGGGAAACTGGGTATGGTGTTTAGACTGTGAAATCAATTTCTGAGCTGGAACACATAAAGGGTGTTGATGCTGCAGGCTTTTAGGGCTTGATAAGAATTGCAGGGCTGACCCAAAGCTGTCTTGGTTATCTAAGACACATATATATAGATATACCAGTCAGTCTTTCCCTTCTGTTTTGCAACCCCAGGCTATATACAGAATTAGAAAAATTCATTCTGGCAGGAGGAAGGCATGGAGGAGGAAGGGTCTTAATTAATGGACTGATTTCCATGAGGTGTGCCTCACTCATCCTCTACAAACGGCTGCAGGGAGAGTGCTTCTGCTTTCTGAGCGTTTGACCAGTCGTATCTCATTAACCTCCGAAAGGCTACTGTGGACAGCTCAGAATTTTGTTCTTTTCATTTTGTGGCTAGGGAAACGGGCTCTCTGAGCAGTGACACGAGCACTGACATAGACACTGAGGGCCAAACGGCACCTACGTTCCTGACTGGACCTCAGGTGCACCCTGGATTAAGATGATTATTTCATCAACGTGTTAAAAAAAAAAAAAAGAGCAAAAAAGACTGGGAAAGAATATACAAACATGTTGACAGTGATTGCCTCTCTGTGGTGGGATTATGGGTAGGTTTTTTTCCCTTTATACTTTTTAGCGTTTTATGCAAAGTGTGATTTTTATAAAAATCACTTTTGTTACAGTACTGCTTCATGGCAAGATTATTTGGGGCAGCCAGTCCTGGGCTTAATTATACAAGTGACACATGCACTGCTTCCTATTCCAGACTCAGTCGCTTATCTGTGTGTCTCTATTGGGAAGGAACTACGGGTCGACGGGCCATCAGCTAGCATGTCCACCGGAACCCCTTACCTTGGGCATGACGAGGGAGAGGGGGCCGTCTTCGTAGGCCCTGCTTTGTCTCTTCGTGGCCGGCTCTTCCTCCTCCTGGGGCTTCCTCTCCTCCCCTAGGCGCTTCTGAACTGAGGGCGTGGCTGACCGCTCTGCTGTGCCTTCCGAGCCCCTGCGGTCCCTCTCTGACCCTGACCCCGACCCCGGGGACGGCGGCTCTTGCAGGCTCCCACACAGCATGAACAGCGAGGGGGAGGGCACGTACACCAGGGGCCGGCCGGCCAGCAGAGCTGGCTTCAGGCTCTCCGCGTCTAAGGCGGCAGAGGCAAGGGAGACACCTCCTTGTCCATTCAGACCATTCTGGGCAGAGAAGGCCTGCAAGTCCGTTGGAGCCACGGAGAGTACTGGGTGGGCCAAGGCATTAACACAGTATTCTGAGTCAACAGAGAGGCCGGGGAAAGGAGCAGCGGCCTCCAGGCTGCTTGAAGGAGGTATCGCTCTCTGATTGGCAAAAGCTTCTGCCCTGGAATAAAGGAAACAGAGTGGGGCCCATCCAGTTACCACATTCTACCATCTCCCGACTCTGCTCTCCTAAAGAGAGATGTACCAAAGCAGGAGTGAGAGAATACCGCTCAGGATGCTGTTAAAGTGCACTCTCTGAGCCCGTGAGCCGACTCCAGAGGCAGATGACCATATCACCTGGATGGATGGCTAGGGGTGGGGTACGGGGATCTCAGGTGAGGACTAATAGAGGCTCCTCCCCTGCCTCTCCCACAGCCAGTAGCCATCAGCTACCCAGCATGTACCCCTTCCCAGGCACACAGATGCTACAATGACTAGCATAATAGGGTAATAATTTCACATAATTCTTGTAACACTAGCTACTCTCATCCATCCCCCCTGCCCCCGTTTACTAGGGAGGAAAACTGAAGCTCAGAGGCTAATCCACCCACTGAAGGTCACCCAGTGGGGCCTCACAGTCAGTCACTGTGAGAGATCCTGGGTAGATAACAGAGTCTAGGCCAGACATTGATTTAAAAGACACACCTAGTTTGTCTCAAATCCACTGTGAGATAAATGAAGTGGGTAGTGAGTGAGGAAATAAATTTATCTACAAAATTATTTTCTCTCATTCTTGTCCCATTCTGCTCCATATTACTACAGAATTTTTAGGCAGCACACATTCAAAATTAAGTCCCCTCAATCTAGGAGATTATAAACGATGTCTGGGCCTTTTATAGAGAAAAATTTCCAAATACTAGAAAGCATGTTTAGATTTTTAGTATTATTATTATTATTATTATTATTATTATTTTTTTGCGGTACGCGGGCCTCTCACTGTTGCGGCCTCTCCCGTTGCGGAGCACAGGCTCCGGACGCGCAGGCTCAGCGGCCATGGCTCACGGGCCCAGCCGCTCCGCGGCACGTGGGATCTTCCCGGACCGGGGCACGAACCCGTGTCCCCTGCATCGGCAGGCGGACTCTCAACCACTGCGCCACCAGGGAAACCCTTTTAGTATTATTTTGCAAGTAGATGAGGAAGACTCTTTTGAGACTCCTTTAAGGACTAGTAAATAGAGAACAGGGATTTCCCTAAACCTCTGTGAGGGAATCACTGAGAGCCATTTTGCCCCCATTCTCGGCCCCTGTGGTGCTGGGAATAAGCGGAGTGCACGGGGCTGCAGAGGTGAGTCAAGCTCTCCAGCCATTGCCTCCGGGAACGAGTGCTCCATGAAACACTCAGCTCCACGAGACAACGTGCCCACGCGGATGGTCGCGCCCACTGCACTGCCTCTGGCCAGTCACCTTCAACCTCCCCATCTCCACCAGTAAGAGCACCGTCACCTGAGACCCAGGTGTTCTCTGTGATGCCTCTTTTCTACTTCAGTGACTCTTGCTGACTCACTGTCTTATACTGATTTCCATTTCTTTCCATCCCCAGCGGACACGGCTCAGACCAGCACCACAGCAGACCAGAATGACTAGGAAGGCTCTATTCTGTGATCTAACCTGAAGCCCTTCTCTATTCCAACCCCACCTGCTTAAAGCAGCCAGCATGGTCTTCTCCAGTGAACCTACAAACACCCTTTACCATCCATCTAATCAATCCAAACTCTTCAACTTGGCTTTCAAAGCTTTCTGCCAGCTTGACCTACTTACCTCCAATATCCCAAGCTCTTCTTATAAATACTTCCTTTCAGGATCCTATTTGGACAAATCGTTAGGGCCAGACTAACCAGTTTATTCCCCCTCCACGCCCTGATCCTGGCTCAACAATCTCTTTCTTCCCATGTCTGGCATAAACCCCTCCTGTCTTCGCTTTAGCATTTCCTCTGCTTCCTCTCATTTCCTTGAAAATCAGACCCCAAATCTGACTCAGCTCTGTTGCTTAATAGCATTGTGACCTTGGGCAAGTTACTTAACCTCTCTGGGTTTCAGTTTCCTCTCTGTAAAATGAGGATAATAGTACCAACCTCAAAAGGTTGTTTTTGTGATATTAGATAATACACATAAAACTTCAGGAATAGTACCTGGTAATTCAAACAACGTTAGCTACGATGATGACGAAGTGATTCATGGGACTATGATGTGTCATTTCTCAGTGTCACATTAGTAGTGACTTGTCTTTTCTCATTGTATGTGTCTTTTTATTTATTTTTTCCTTGTAAGCTTTCATGGCCTAGGGGAATAAATTTTTCATACTTTTGTGTCCCTGATGCCATATCCTTGGGCACAAGGGGGAAACTTACAAAATTCTTAATAAACAAACGGCTGACTTTTGAGCAGGACTGTTAAATTTTACCTTTTGATGGGTGGCATTTAAATTTAGTCAAAGTTAAGACTAGGAAATAGAAAAAAATATACTTGGAGCTTTTAAGACTACTTACTGTGAATTGTCTTCTATCTTCTGTCTGTAGACAGCTGCCAGACTTCCAATTTCTAAGGAGTAGCCACCTGATCCTAAAAAGGAAAATGAAGGTCTAGTGAATATAGCAAGGGACTTATACACAACAATTATATACAGCAGGATTCATTATTCACAGCTCAGGGATTAGAAGACTATCTCAAATCCATTCTGGTTTTGATTCAAATAGAGAAATGTCCAGAAGCTAGCTGTTCATGGTGAATGCAGGTCTCATCAAAGATTAGTAAGAAAACAAAACAACGCAAGTATTGCTTTAAGTCTGATGAATTGCCGAGATGCATCAAACAGGCCAACCATGGCAAACCAAATGATCTTCAATATTTAAGGCCGACTAGAATCAATTTCAGGCATGGGGCTATGTTTATAACCTTGAAGTCACCAACTCTTTTACCCCCCCAAATAATTTCACTTGAGGTAAGTGAAAAAAACAGGCAGAGCCTAGAGTCAGCTCACTTTAAAATGACAGTGCATGGGTCGGGCTACAATTACATGGTGACTGATGGATTCCATGGATTAAGTAAAGGCAGATACCTTGTTTTTCTCTGTAAGGGCTGCTGGGTTCTGAGTTCACTTTCCTCTGGATCCTCTCAGAAGCCTGATCTGAGTTAAAAGAGCCATGTCGAGCAAGCTTCTGTTTTGCACAGAATTGAATGTGGCCATATGTTTCTCTTTTCAATTCTGGTAGGACAGATGCAGAAACATCCACTAGTTCTTCATCTAAATAAATAAGAGAATTGGTAGTGTTGTTATACAGCTATAATTCAGGATAATTTTAGCCTTTTTAAGATATGGCTTTGAGGACCTATCATTGTAATGGAGCTACCCTATAAATTAAAAACTAAGACAATCAAAGGAATTTTATGAGCCTTGTGTCAAACCCCAATTTCTTTCAATGTATTGTACTAGTCCTTTTTAAAAGTTCGTGGATGACTTTAAAGTAAGACTGGATCCATATATATTCTAAAATTATCTAAACTGCAACAAAAGTAGAACAGGATGTTCTATAACCCAAATTAGAACGGACCTGATATTTTAGATGCTTTCTTTGGGCAGAGATATCCAAGAAAAACCCAACCATAGTCAGCCCAACATGCATATTTAGAGATTTTAACATTAATTGAGATCAGCCTCTTACACCACAGCCCTAGGGCAATGAGTATAAGAACCTCTGTTTTCTATTATTATGCTTTATTATTTCTTTCTTAGCTCAGTTACCAAGTGACCAAAGGAATAAGGTCAGCAGAAACTTCACGGCTGAAATGCCACAGTACAGTGAGGATAATAGAAAGCTGGGCCTTGGAGGCACATTTTATGCTTAAATAAGCCTGTGTGAAATCAGGACAGAAATTTCTATACAGAACCAGGCCTATATTCTACAAAGAAATGACCCCCGTTGTTCAGATAGTCATTCCTACCCTGCTCATCTGTGCTACTTTTTTGTAAGTTCAAAGCATGTACATTTAAATTATAAGACTGATTTAATAAACCGAAAGGGCCAGCTAGACTTACATTTTCTAAAACACACAAATATTGAAAATCACCTTATAGTTTTCTTTTTCTTATAACAAAAACCCAACAGATGTTCTGTTTAGAAAATCCGAAGTTAAAAAAAAAATCAGAAGTTATAGAATCAAAAAGAAGAAAATGGGTCAAGATAGTAATGGATCATATCTACCCTCCTTCCTGAAACGAATACAATATTGGACAAAATATATAAAACAATGGCTCTCAAGGCATTGGACATCGGGACAGTGATCCCTTAGAGATCACTGGGAAGAACTTAACCCATATCCTCTCTGAATTCCTACCGAGCCAGTAATGCCATGTGTAGTGCTTAAGGGTTATCTAATTTTCAAATGTGTGCTAATTATACACCTTCAATAGAAGCTCATTAACCAACTGAAGTGCATAAAGCACTGATCTGGGTACTAGGGCGTAATCAAAGGTGAATAAAAACTGTGTCTGCCCTCAAAATGGTAGAGCAGGGACAAAGCATACTATCATCACCAAGTACCATAGCATGATGCTACACTGCAGTAGTTTAGATGAGACACTCTGCTCTGGGTGATCAGGGAAAACTTCATGCAAGAGCTGATGTTTGAGTGAGATCTTGAAGGTTGAGTAGAATATTTTTATGTTGAAAGGGGGAAGAGAGCGTCACAGGTGAAAAGACTGGGAGAAGCCAGAAGCAGAGAAGTGGAAAGTGGCAAAGCTGTACACTTGACGCCGGCAGGGGCTGTATCACATACGTCTTTGAATCCCTCACGGCATTAGAACAGGCAGACCTCGGAGATACTGCAGGTTTGGTTCTAGACCACTGCAAAAAAGCGAGTCACATGAATTTTTTGGTTCCCCAGTGCATATAAAAGTTAGGTTTACACTATATTGTAGTGTGCAATAGCATCATATCTAAACAAACAATGTACATACCTTAGTTAAAAAAATACTTTATTGCTAAAAATGCTAAGCATCACCCAACGCAGGGTTGCCACAAACGTTCAATTTGGGAAAAACACAGTATCTGCGCAGTGCGATAAAATGAAGTATGGCTGCATAGTCCACATGCAGTAAGTACTTGCTGGGTTGAATTAATTAGACTTGGTTTTAAGTGGTTTCATCTAGTTCCTAAGTGAATAATGTGTTACAAGTGAGGTGGAGAGCTCTATCTTTTATAAGCCTGGGTTAAGTGCAGGAATTTATACTGCTAAGACTAAAATTAGAAAGGTAACTTAAAAATAACTTTAATGGCTTTTTTCCAGGCCACACATAAAGTAGCTGGTGCAGAAGGATCCAGTCCTCAGTTGTGCAAATATTACTTTTGAAGTAAGTAGAAGATAATAACCTCTTTTGCTCTAATTTAGTAAAATTGTGACATTAGCAACCTCTTAAATAAATTACAAAAAAGGTGTTCATTACATCCATACTATATTTAGAAGCCACCTTACCGCATATTAGTTTTGGGATAGTAATTGATATAATTTTTACATTATCTGGCATTTCAAAGAAAAACAATGTTTTATTCTGCTAATGCAGAAACAACCAGAGTTCATAAGAAGTGTCCTTTAAAAAATTTTAAAAACGTTTCTTTTATGAAGTGTCATTTTTAATCCTCAGTCCCAAACTTCCAGGAACTTTGGAATAAAATAAAAAATGCAAAAGAGCTGTGATTTAATAGTTCCAGAAACTGCCAGGTTCTAAGTTATCTGTGTGTAAGCCAACCAGCATAACCATTTGTAGACTAAGGCTCATTGTTCCGAGACTGATGTCACTAGTCTAATTTTGAATGTGATGTGGGTGAGGGGAAATGAAGGTGAGGATCAACCTCACTGTGTAGTAGGTGTATGATTTGGAAAGGGAACTGGGAATTATACATACAATGGTCCCTAGCAAAACCACACCTTACCGGTGGAACTGAAATCCACAGGCCCGATCCACTTGAAGGCAGGTTTCCGGCCTCGCTCTTCGGTTACGTGCACTTTCTTTATCAGTGCCAAGCTGGTCAGAACATTGGCTATGTCATAGAGGCGGCGTACCTTTGCTAGAAGATATAAAGACAATTGCGGTCACGCCATACATTGGTCAGCAACACCATTACGTTTTAGTTTATGTGACAGGTCACTTTCTAGCCACCATATATAAGCCTCTAGCAGAGAGCAGTGGGGTAGCATGAAGAGACCAGTGGCTCCGGCGTGAAATCACCCAGGATTTATGTATCTGATGACACTACTAAGGGAAGGTCACTGTGTTCTCCCATTTCCACAACTTCACACCTCGTACAAGAGGAACCTGGTGACAGGCCAGGATCGCTGTGATTGCAAACGTACCAAGAGAGGGAAATGGGCTGTAATGAAAGGCTTAGGAAATGTAATTCTGATCTGTGGCTCGTCAAAAGCTTGCCTGGAGTTTCTTCCAGCAGGAGGTGGTGGCACCTGCTTCATCAGGCAGCTAGGCTGTGAAAATGACAGGGATTCCCCGGAGCTTCCTGAGAGGCTGCACTGCCGGGCACACAGACAGTCTAGGGCTCAAGGTTACGAGGTACGGCTGTGCTGAAGACAGGCAGCGCCTCACCTTTAATCCCAGGGTTCTGGCCACCCAGCGGGGGAGGGGTGGGATGGGCATTCCCTGAGTCTGAAGAGGTTTTGGGAGACACATTTGAAAGTACAGGGATTGGAGGAGAAATTCAGAGGGGTGGTAACACATTAAACAGGCAGGGTGATGCCCACAAAGTAAGTTCTATTCAAGAAATCAACTTATAGGTCAGAAATCTACTTGAACTTAGGGCTAGGATCAAGCAAAGGGCTTTGATTACCACCAGAAACATCAAGCATTCACCCCAGATGCCAGTCTTCCGAAACCTGATAGAGCTGGATTTTATCTAGTCATTCCTCCCACAGGGTGGCTATACTTCTAGCTGGAAAGAAGCAAAAAAAAGCTAGAGAATGTTCAGCTCATGGTTTCTCAGGGCTTGAATGAGCTACCAGGAGCCAGGGGCCTTTGGCTCAGGACCCAGGCTTGATGGAAAAGGAAGATGCACGGGGTGTGAAACTTGGAAACACTTTCCTCGTCCAGCAGCCACGTCCCACCACCCCTATACCCTACCCTGCTCATTCCTCTGGTTCTTACCTGTAGACAACTTTCATGTCCACCCATCAGAAGAGTAGGCAGGGGGCAAGGAAAGAAGGGAAAGAAAACTCAGACATGCCGTCTTGGATGCAGCGACACTAAAGAGAAACGCAAAGCCTCTCACACCCTCCCTGACCTGCATTTGTGGGATGCCATTCTGCTTCCACCGTCCGCTCTGCCGAGGAAAAGGCATCGGACAGAAGTTTCACAGGAATTCTAGTATGTGACCAGCTTACCTCTCACAGCACCAAGAACCTTTACGAAGGCAGGAGGGAGTGCACGTCTCAACTAAAAAATAATTGTTTAAATCTCTGAGGCAGCAAACATCAGCATATGACATCCCACTCTTTCTGTGCTAATAAGTGGATTTAGGTGAAGATGCTTACTTTTAAATTTACTATGATCCGGCGTATCTTGGCTTTCTTCTATCAGTATTTTGGCAGCCACATCAAGAGTAACAGTCTTGGTTTTGGAGACCAGGAACAGCATGACAAATTTCTGGCTCATAATTCTCAGAGACTTATCTTTTCTACTGTTTGCAGATGCTACAAAGGGAATAAAACAAAAGCGTCAAAACGTAATTTACCACAAGAGAGTCTGTACCTCTAGTTTGCCAGACCTATCTAACTGTATCAGCAGATGGAAACATCACTCTTGTTACAGTGATCAGGGGAAGCCTGTTGGACACACATCATAAAAAGATGGTTCACAAAGAAATAAGACAGATTTTCTTGTGGGTCATAAAATTACAGTAGGTATAAATTCTGAAATGCTTTATATTCATACTTCATTGAATAGAAGCCATGAAGTAGTTTTCCTGAAGCAACTGTGGAAAAGATCAAAGTAGAGGGATTAAAGGATAGAGTTAGGGACCAGGAACTATTTTCAGAACATCAACTCTTCCTTCAATGGCAAGGTCTCCACTTTTATTTCTCTGAGCCCACAATAGCTAGACTATACCCTCCACATAGTAGGCACCCACCTCTTCCACTGCTTTTCAGAAATAAGTGAAGAAATAAACAATAAGTAAATAGGAGACACTGATTAGATGTGTGTTGCCGTAGACGGCAGGCAAACCATCGCCGACAGGTGGCTGTCTCCTCCGGTTATGAGGATGAGAACTGGCTCACAGGGTGGCATTGAAAGGCATGAGGTAGTAAATGGAATGAGAGCCAGGCCCACCCTTCCATTCCTATTGCTTATAACTGCAAGTGAAGCGTTAAGGATACTTGCACTTTATTATCTTAGCGAGGAGCAGCAGGGTGAGAATGAATATCAATGGTTCGAGGAGGGACAGCATACATATGAGCTGGGAGGGGAACACAACAATGGAATATAAGTAAACAAAACAATCTGCCTCACATAGAGGTTGTCTGTCTTTCTAATCAGTATTTTCTGCGAATGGGGTTCTTTTCTAAGTCATCAACTCCAGCATATAGTTAAACAAATAGGATCCTTTGAAGAGAGAGATTCTTTCCAAGTGAATTTTCCTTAAAGGCTCACAAGCAGGAATCAGCATGGGGCTGTCAATCTGAAACGGGAGCGCCGTTCGAGATCTACGGTCCAAACACACCAAATACCGAGTGAAACTGCCACTAGACAGTTTTTCAGTGAGGTCGAGTGGGCAGCCCAGTCGGGAAGCCATCTGTCTCCCTGTCTTCAGGAGAGAGAATAAGAGGACATCTCCCTCCAGGGTGGTCCATTTGGCTCCTCCCATCTTAGCAGTGACTCTCCTCAGAAGACACCATCGCCCGCTCCCTGCCATTAGTGGGTACCGTGGACTCACAAGAGGGATAGTCCGGTTCAGAGAAATCCAGTAACTGTGGATCCTGGGAATCTGGACAGCCATCTCTTTTGCGTTCCCCAAATTTATAATCCATCAGGTCGAGCTCTTTCTGTTGGAGGTGCGCCATCTGCTCTTCGTATTTCTGCTCCTCTCCTAGCCTCTGGAGGTTCCTCAGGGTTTTCGGCAGGCTGTGCCGTCCGTGCCAGCCGTACTGATTCTTGGCCACCCGGCTGACCAGATGCAGCGACTCCAGCACATTCACAATGTCGTAGATGCGTCTCCTTTCAACGCCTGTTTGAAAAAGAGAAGCCAGCCATCATCATGCCGACGAACATTTTTGAGTATAAATTCCTTGAAGGCTTGAACCTTGTCTGTGGACTATCTTGTGTGATACTCTGCCCAGCAAATATAATTGCTCAACAAATTCATACTATATGAATGCAAGCAAAAGAAAATTTTTTCTTCTTGGAATCCAACTCTCGATAAGATCTAGGATCAATATCCACCTTGAGATGGATGACAGTTCCATCTGTACTACATAAATAGTAGAGCAACTTTTCTTTGGACCTGTTAGGCAAACCACATGAACATTTCAGTGCGTTAAAACTGGTGGGCTTGGGCTTCCCTGGTGGCGCAGTGGTTGGGAGTCTGCCTGCCGATGCAGGGGACATGGGTTCGTGCCCCCGTCCGGGAGGATCCCACATGCCGCGGAGCAGCGGGGCCCGTGAGCCGTGGCCGCTGAGCCTGCGGGTCCGGAGCCTGTGCTCCGCAGCGGGAGAGGCCACAGCAGTGAGAGGCCTGCGTACCGCCAAAAAAAAAAAAAACAAAAAAACTGGTGGGCTTGAGCAACACACGTCATAGTAATAAATGCTTGATGAATGTTGGATGCTTGATTTTGACTTGTATTCCTAGTTATACAGACTATAGAACTGTGTCCAGTTAACTGTTAACTCATTATTGGACCATATTCTCCTTTCCTGGAGTTTGAATGATGTGAAAAAATTACTTGTTAATTCTCTTAATGGCCAGTAAGGAAAACAGATGGTAAATATTTTGTTTCCCATTTGGCACTGGCAACTCAGGAGTCAAGGGCTTGGGCACCCTTCTCAAGTTGCTGGAGGAAGCTAGTGCCAGGGCTGGAACAACATACAGGTCGCCCTCTGATCATCACACCTGTGGACAACTCTCCCTGTGCTCCCATTCACTGTATCCTGCCGAAGAGCCCATTCATAAAGCACAGAAACCCTAGCACAGGCTGACCATCCAGTTCATCAATCCCCTACTCACTTTCCCAACACTCCCTAAATAGCCAGGATTACGAGCAGTCTATTGAATTTACTAAAAATATTTACGCTGGTTAAGTGCGGGGGCTTCAGGGTCAGACTGCATGAACTGGAATCCCTGTGTTATCCCTTACTAGTCGGGCGAGCCTGGGAAGTTACTTAATCTCTCTGTGCCTTAGTAGTTATCTCATAAAATGATGAGGATTAAATGCGCTCATAAACTTAAAGGGTTTCTGATAGGTGTTAGTTTCTCTACTCTTTGTATGTTATTTGATGAATATCAGTCCTTCCTGCGCGGCACTGGAGATACCTAACCTTCCTGCTAGCAGAAGAGGTGATACTAGAAACAGATGTTTCAATCCTCCGCCGTGACTCGTCCTGCGATGCACTAGGCCCCGTAGGCTTCGGGGACCCAACTGGCCCCTTGTGCTCTCGCCTAAGTATCCGTAACCAAAGCCTCCAGGCATCTCCCAGAAGACTGGCCCAGCTACAGAAATGCCTTCTTTCTCTTCACTTGCCAAGTGCTGTTCTATAATCAGGGCAGACTTGGTGCACGTAGCTCTCGGCCGTTCAAAGATTTAACACAAGAAATAAACCAGGTTACAATGAAAACTGTGGAGCTGGGAGGAAATTCTACCCCATGCATGAAGAGGCATTTCGCAGTCAATCAGAACATTTCGGCTCACGACCCTGAAAGGCTCTTCACTCTCAAAAGCTCAGGCTTTGGTGCCAGATGCCTGCTGGAAGGTGTTGGCCAGAGCAGTCAGCAGCCCCTTGTCCAGACCTGCCTGGCTCCTTATTCCAGTCTGTTTTCATATATTAACACATCTTGTTGAGAGTGGAACGTTATAAACCTTCCCATTAGAAATGTCATGTGAATGCAACTGAGACAGCCCAGGGCCAGCCATATGTCTGGCTGTTTTGTTATTCTGTATTAGACACAAGCTGCTAAGTCTCCATCTAGTGGCTAGACATCTCAAGAAATAAAGGAAGATTTGGACAACTAAGAGAGGAAGATGATGCTTGATATGCACAGTAAGTGTTCAGAAGGTGGTGCTGGCAAAAGCCCATAGGCAGCTACTTGCCTGAATAATCACTCACCTTTGCAATCTGGACTAACTGTCCACTGGCTAGGTGCGCCTAAACTTCCCACGTCACAGGTCTCAAGTCCTGCAGGTAACTCTGGGGCTTGCTCTGCCAGGAAAGTCTTCCCTGGCACTGAGTCTTCTTTTTCTTTTGTATTCAAGGCAATCCGATTAATCGTAGGCATGGCATTAGTTATGCCCTTGAGGATTTACCAATTGTTACCATGCTTCCCTTATGCCCCATAGAGCTTATCAAGTGCATCTCAGCCCAATAAATACTTTCCCAGGCTGTGTAACTTTCCATTTACTAAAGTCACTCCCAGTTCTTTAGCCTCTTACCTATAATACCAGTATCGAATCTACATGAGACCAGAAACTGGGAATGAATGCAATTTGAATGCTTTGCACATCCTTGGTTAAAATATGGTCTTAGAGCTTGTGACCTGGGATAGAGCAGGAGTTTAAACTCAATCCCAAGAGATGGTTACCCCCGAAACAGCTTCTAGGAAGGGTCTCCATTTTTACGATCTCACGTGAAGAGAGATGGCAAGTTCATCTGGCAGGTCTTGGAAATTGTGTCAGCAGGAAGCTGTTGCAAAAATCTTTGGCATTCTGCTCCAGGCGGTTATAACATGGGGATTTACAGCCCATATGAGAGTAGGATCCCACTCTTCTGTCCTCCCTGGGACCTGTAAGGTAGCTTTCCAACATCTAATCTTTTGTCTTCTGCACTGATGTCAGTGCAAGGACTCTCGATGAGGCCTGGGTATATGGAGGAAGGTGGCTTCATGAACCCCAATGAGAAAGGCATCGTATGATCTGTTGTTTTACCCTCATCTTCTTCTTCTTCTTTTTTTTTAAATTTATTTTTCGCCGTGTTGGGTCTTTGTTGTTGCGCGCAGGCTTTCTCTAGTTGCGGCGAGCGGGGGCTACTCTTCGTTGCGGTGCACGGGCTTCTCACTGCAGTGGCTTCTCTTGTTGCGGAGCACGGGCTGTAGGCGCGCGGGCTGCAGTAGTCGTGGCACGAGGGCTCATAGTTGTGGCTCGCGGCTCTAGAGCGCAGGCTCAGTAGTTGTGGTGCACAGGCTTAGTTGCTCCGTGGCATGTGGGATCTTCCCGGACCAGGGCTCGAACCCGTGTCCCCTGCATTGGCAGGTGGATTCTTAACCACTGCACCACCAGGGAAGTCCCTACCCTCATCTTCTTAAGACTAGTTTCCAGGACCCAGTTCCTCAGCTATGTCTACACGAAGCCTCTGTCCAGCTGGCTCACTTTCCCCTTCTTGTTTCATTGCTACCAATGCCAGAATACTGTGTTCTACTTCTGGGTTCTCAAAGGGCTCCCCGTCAAAGCCCTCGGCTTCCTCCTAGCTGTAGAGGATCACAGGATGGCTTGAGGATGGTGGAGGGGGTGGGGGGAGTACCTCTAATGAGAGCTGAGTAGAAACTCTTCCACGTAGCAATAAGAGTAAGCCAGGCTCTGAGTTGGGCATGTTACTGACATTATCCCCAACTTTTCTAAGTTTCTGCAAGGTAGGTGCTATGGTCCCTGTGCTGTAGTTGAGAAAAGAATAATTAACTTTCTAAAGCTCTCACAGTCTATAAATTAGAGAGCTGGGCTTCAAATCTATCTCTGTCTTACTCACAGTGCAGACCATGGTCTTCCCATCACAACACACTGGTTCCTCATTACCTCAATTTCCAGCAAATAGAATCTTTTTAGCCATCAGTTTGAATAATTCAGAGTAATCATCATCTACTGGGTCACATTCTTTGGGCTACTGGAAGATATAGAACTAATAAACAAATTAAAAATATACTCTATCATAAAGCCTACTGGGCTGATTTCTTCGAGCCTTTTTTCCCCCTGTATGCAAACCCTCCTAATCTTTTAAGGGGACACTCTGACATCTTCAAATCATGTGATTTCTACTTATTTACTTGTCAACAGTATGTTCATCCTGAAACCAACTGCAATCCACGTCCACTAGGAGTCTCTATTCTGAATCAGCGGTCTGCATATTTATAGTCCAGACACCACTGCACATTACACACACCCACGCCGTGTGAACGCGTGTATTCCTCTTTGTTATAAGGCTTAGCTGTTTGAGTTATATCCAGATGTGCCTTTACTAGTTGGGCAGACTTGCTGTGAAGGTCACAGTACAGGGCTTCAAACATAATGCTCTTGCTTTCAAATCGTGCTTTATAACAAAAATAACACCAGTTCTGAACTCTTTGAAGCATTTAAACAAATAAACAGAAGGATATTTCTAAATATCTTTTGAGTCTGTCTGAAATAACATGGAATTAAGATATTAGATATTAATTTGTAATGTGAGTCTTCTGTGAACATATTTTTTAAGGTTAAGAAAACCAAATATTTGTTTGACCCCCAGGCCTAAAAGGCTCCCTGGAATTCTATGCATAATGATGATGACAGAAGAAAAGCTCTACCTGCTCCTGTCCTCACTCTTTTGAGGGTCAGCTCTTTACTTAGTAAAGGAGGTGATCTGAAGCCTTTGGCTTGCCCGAGGAATCAACTTCTCACCGTAACTGGAGACAGGCCTCCAGGTGATCCCACGATACATACCGAGACTGACAGCAACTTCATCTAGGGAGATGGTAGTTTTCTCAGTTGACAGTGGATAACTTGGATAGCGAGCTAGAAACTTCTGGCACAGGAGTCCTAAACTTTTCTGTTTTCTGCTTGGCCTTTGCTTTTCAAATTCGTCCACAGCACTGTCCCCAACAACATCAAGCTACAGAGGGCAGACAGAGGGGGGTGGAAATGTCATAGTTAACATCTTAACAGAGAAATTGCAATGGGTGGTATTGGCGAGTGGAGGGGAACATGCAAATCCATACCATCCTAGATTCTGGTTAAAATACATTTCCTAATCTAATTTTCTTAACATTTTACCTATTGCTTTCTCTGAACTGAACTTTTCCTCCTTTGTGATTTGAGGCTGAGTCTACTGTTTAAAATAAAAAATGAGGGCTTCCCTGGTGGGGCAGTGGTTGAGAGTCCGCCTGCCAACGCAGGGGACGCGGGTTCGTGCCCCGGTCCGGGAAGATCCCACATGCCGCGGAGCGGCTGGGCCCGTGAACCATGGCCGCTGAGCCTGCGCGTCCGGAGCCTGTGCTCCGCAATGAGAGAGGCCACAACAGTGAGAGGCCCGCGTACCACAAAAAAAAAAAAAAAAAAAAAAAAAAAAATGAACAGTGCAGTCATTTATAGGTTGCTACAGCCTTGATTTATAGGTTGCTACACCCTTGCTACTAGCGTGCTTGTTAGACTGAGATCAGCAACACCAGGAGCATGTTAAGAGATATAAAACCTCAGGCCTCACCTCAGACCGGATGTATCAGAATCTGTCTCTTCCTAAGATCCTGTGTAATTCCTATAATGTGAAAATCTGAGATGTACTTGCCTGCATTGTGTCACCAAACTCTTTATTTTTCACAATTTACCAAGGGTTGATGGAACTGAACAGGGGGAGCTAAATCTTATTCTTCCTTATTCTTTCTTATTGTAAGTGCATTAAACCAGTGTCCTTGTCTTATCAACTCACATTTGAAAAAGGCTCAATTCAAGCCCCAAGAAAAACTTTTTTTTAAAAGTATAGATATGCTGCTTATTCAGTAGCTCTGGTTCCCTACAGGACAGGTAATTTAAAGATGATTTAACTTTAAAGCCCCAAACCAACGAACTGAACATACATGAGAATGATAAAATTCCCCAAGTCAAAAACACGTAGATTAATATTACCCTTAAAATCAAAGCAAAAATTATAATTCATGGCAGCATTAAAAAAAATCCAAATTTCTTCATTAAATCAAAATTATTAAATATCATTGCTTAAAAAATTAATCATTTAAAAATGTGTACTGGTGAAGACAGTATCATACAGAAGAAAAGAAAGCATTCATTATGAAAAATGAGATATAGAATAAGAGTTCCACTTCAGCTGTAAATAAATAAAAAGATTAAGTGGAGTACTGCTTTTGACTCAATAGTAACCAAAAAATTGAGAATTCTGTGACTTTTTAATAATCAGGTAAACATTTACAAATTCTATGAAAGGTCTTCGGAGCACAGCCTGTTTACCTGCAGACAGTCTGTAAACGCGTCGTCCTTGTTCTCAATGGGCCTGAACAGTCCTTTTTTCTTCTCTCGGTCTCTGATGTCTGGGCTGGCAGCACTAATGAGCACCTTCAGGTTAGCGGTGGGTGTCCATGGTTCTGCCTGCTGTCTGTCGACAAGCTTAACTGGAGTGATGGGATTTCTTTCTGGAGTGAAGATTTTTTGTTTCGATAAGTCAACTGGTTCATTTTTTATTGGCGTCTTTGGGGCCATCCTTGAGCGATCAACAAATATATTTTCCTATTTTAAAAAAGAGACCTTTTAGCGAAAATGAGAAAGGGCAGGTATCAGCTAAGAGTACACTTTATTCCCATTATTCACTGAGTCATGAAAATACAAACAGACCTATATGTTCAGGGCTGAAAAGTATCAGGATAGGACTAATGAAAATAAACAGAAGGATCCATGGGAACCAAAGAGTGGCTGCTACTCCTTTTAAGCATATTTTTCACGGCACCTCTGTGAAAGAAGTCATGAGTGTTATGCATCACTGGTGGATGCCTGTAATAGGCGGGGATGATAATAAAAGCAAGTGTGGGTTGAGCCCATATTGCTTCTAAGGGACATATTTTTTTAAACACTATTTACGAGTTTGCACTAACTAGAAGAGCAATTATGCTTTTGTTGAATGTCCACCAGTGCTAATAGAGCAACTACCAGGACAGATTAATGGAAGGGCATCCAACAAAATGCCACATTTCAAGCCACCCAGCTATCTAGGGTCACTCCCCCAGAGCAGCACGTCTCAAACTACCCCTGGGGAAGGACCAGGGTTTCTCACAGACTGAAAACTCCCGGAGACTCTGACACATGGTCTTACTTCGCAGGACTCACATGCAAGTCCCATCACATCACTCTCCCCTTGAGTTTGCCACTCAACTTCACCTACAGCTTGTTCGACAAGAAGAGACCACTGACCACAGGCTTAGATGTCACAGGGGCAAGATCAACGGAATTACTGTAGAGGTTTCTAAGTGCTAAACTCTCAAGTTCTGTTCTTAATGTTTTGCAGCTTGGTAATCGTTTGTGGCCTAGCAGCTTCCCCCAGACTCTTTGAGTAGACTGTCTTAGATAATTAAAAGAAAAGATGAATGATGGGTCCCTTAATCCATTAAGAAAAAGGACTAAGTACACACAACTCGCGTTTGGAATTACTAAGTTACCGAAACCAATTTCTTTCCCCTAAAATAAGTTTTTGTCATTCAAACCCAGAAAGATTCTGCTCTTCCCATAGTTGAACTCACCTCCAGGTAATAGTGCCTTTACAAAATTAGGAAGGTGGATGAATGACATGTTTGTCACTCCCTTTCCTGTACACAATATCACTCTATAGATTTTTGCATGCTTGGATGTTGGCTGAACAGTGGTTTAAAAAAAAAAGTGTTTTCTTATAAACGAGCAACATATCAAGAAGGAAAAAGAATTGTTTGGGATGGACTTCCCTGGTGGCGCAGTGGTTAAGAATCTGCCTGCTGATGCAGGGGACACGGGTTTGAGCCCTGGTCCGGGAAGATCCCACATGCTGCGGAGCAACTAAGCCCGTGTGCCACAACTACTGAGCCTTCGCTCTAGAGCCTGCGATCCACAACTACTGAGCCCGCGCGCCACAACTACTGAAGCCTGTGCGCCTAGAGCCTGTGCTCCACAACAAGAGAAGCCACTGAAATGGGAAGCCCGTGCACCACAATGAAGAGTAGCCCCTGCTCGCTGCAACTAGAGGAAGCCCGCGCGCCAGCAACGAAGACCCAACGCAGCCGAAAATAAATAAATAAATAAAATTGTCTGGGAGAAACTGGAGTTTGTGGTAACAGGCCAACTCTTGTTCTCTGGATCAGCAGAAGCTGCCAGCTAGCCTTGGTGAGGTTCTGTCCTAGGGTAGCAGGAAAGGTGTGGAGATGGGGGTGACGATTTCTCATGCCACTGCCGCAGTCAGCGTCCAGCCTGAGGCAGTGCATCTACTCACACCTCTTAACAAATCCCTACTAGTATACAACTCTGATGAAGTCTTCCCCAAGGGAACTCTCAAGGGAACGTACTGAGTGCATATTACGTGCTACACATGATACCTGTTTCATGCACTTTACACCTATTAACTCCTCATCCAATCCTGCAACCGAGGTAGTATTTTTCTAGCCTACAGATGAAGAAACTGAGGCACACAGAGGGTGCCTTGCCCAAGGTCACATACAACCTCATTCCGTATAAAAGTCATTGGTAAGGCAAGAAATAGCGGACAGCAGAAGTTTCCAAAATTCTGCATCTAGAAGTAAGCTTGTCCTGGGTGTGAGTTGGGAGGAAGTTATCTTTTTCGCAGCTCCAACAAAAGGTATCCAGCAGGCCACGGATCTCCACTAGCCTCTATGGAGAGGCATCATGGGAAGCAGTTCTGCACGCGGGCTGGTAGGGCCAGCTTACCAGCCTCTGCTACTTATCAGCAGGGTGAGAGCAGGCAATTCCCTTCTCACTTGAATTCTCTCAACTGGAAATGAAGTTCATAAAAACACTGATCTCCAGAGTTATGAGAATAGTTCCTGGCATCTAGTGATCACTCAATAAAACTAAGCTATTCTCTCTCCCCCCGCTCCACTTCCTGTTCTTTATGACCATCCATCCTGGCCCTCAGAGCTAATATAACATAGCACACTGTACTGCTATTTAACTTTCTGGGCGTGTGTCTTGTCTCATTGACGAGACCGTGCTCTTCTGGAGGTCAGGGAGCTAGTTCCACACGTCCCATTCCTCACAGTTTTTGGCACAATGCCTTCCCCTTCGCAGGTGCTCAAGGAACACAGGGCCTTGATTATCTAGTTATTTCAAAAGGTATCCCAACGGTGGAGGGCGTGTCCCAGGCTTGTTGAGGTGCAGAGATTCATCCTTCTTCTCCACGGCCCTCATGGTACCTGTCCTCCCAGGAACACTGAGCTCCTACTTTTTCCCTACCAAGGAGCAATTCAGATGAATTATTTCCTCCAGCACTTTGACATAGTTTCACTACAGTTTAAGTAATACTTAAAGTAGGAGGGGAGTTACGTCACGTGGTAGGTAGGTTACGATCGTTATCACACCTCTACTCAACAGAAAAAAATGCCAAGCAAATTGTTTTCTGAGGTTTCAGGTGGGCAGAAAGTCAGCTGCAGTCTAATCACACCCTGCTCCATCCGTCTGTCTATCCTGCAATCCTGACACTGTAGAAGGCAAAGGAAAGGGGACTGGAATGAGAGTTCAGAAGTACAGCGGTTTTTGACTCCACCCTATGTCTTTCTGATACTGCACAAATTGTTCACTTTGTCTGGGCCCAAGTTTCCAGATCTTTGAAATAAGGGGTTCAGACCAAATTATGTATCTCCAAGGCTTTCCAGCAAGGCTACCCAGCCATGTGGTGGACACTGGGATGCACCTGGCTCACTTCGGGGATGAATGACTCATTTCCCCAGCTGCTGGAGTAATGACAAGAGTAAGCCTCTTCACGCTTTGGCAGAAGAGGGTTGACTCATCCGGGATCACACGGCTTCCCGAGAGGCCGGTACTGTCCTCAGCGGCTGGGAGCGGCTGCGCTGACGTGTGACAGCTTGGTCCCCTTACCCGGCCTCAGGACCACTCCAAGGGGTCGTCCCAGAACTCCCTATGGGGTAAACCCAACTTCCACCGAGACTGTTCTGCAGCTCTGCTTTTCCGTCTGTCTAATTCTGCTGCCTTCCCTTCCCTTAAATGTGCACCCATCCCCAGGGCACTCCCTAATAAAGCACCTGCACACTAACCTCCATGTCAGATCTGCTTGCCAGGAAGTCAAGCTGCAACACCCTGGAAATCACCTCTTCAATTAGAGAGGGCCTGGAGAGAGTCCCCAGGATACAGGCTCTCCAGTTCTCATGTGCAAATGGAGGTGATGCACCTTGGCTTACCTGCCATGCAGTTGCTGTGAGGATCAGATCAGATAATGAGACTGAAAGCAGTTTGTAGTCTGTGAAGTGCTGTGCAAATGTTCATCACCGTCATCGTCATCATCATTATTTATTATACCAGCATTATGACTGAGCTGTAAGCTGACATGGAAAGGAGCTGGTAATTAGAAGATCTTGGTTCTAGTCTTGCTTCTGTCTCAGATACAGCTTTGATCATGTTACCTCAAACAGTACATAGTCATCAGCCTGTTCAAGGCCCTTGGTGACATTTTGCCAACGTCTTTTCCGGTCCCATCTCATGCACGTCCCACATTTTGCCCAAACAGTCCACTTGTTCTTCTTCAAACCTGTCCTGAATTTTATCACATCTGAGCCGTTGCTCACACCATCACGTTGACTCTAACGCCATGGGCTAAGCTTGGCCCACTGAAACCCGACCTACTGTTTAAGACTCATTGCAAATATGACAGGCACGTCAGGAGGCGTCTCCTTCTAGCTATTGACTAAAAACTCTCCTTCCCTTCAGAGCACACTTTCCAGAATGAGTAAGCCACGGAGGGCTTTCCCCTGCCTGTCTCCCAGGGGGTTCCTCGAACCACCAGTCCGCTCTGATCCACTGCTCTCACTTAGGTCATCTATCAGTTGACAAGTCAATGGCAAAATATTTCATTTGACCTCACTGCAATGGTTAAGACTGTTGACTATTTGCTTTATAAAACTCTCCGTCCGGGCTTCCCTGGTGGCGCAGTGGTTGAGAGTCCGCCTGCCGATGCAGGGGACACAGGTTCGTGCCCCGGTCCGGGAAGATCCCACATGCCGCGGAGCGGCTGGGCCCGTGAGCCATGGCTGCTGAGCCTGTGCTCTGCAACGGGAGAGGCCACAAGAGTGAGAGGCCCGCGAACCGCAAAAAAACAAAAACCAAAAAAAAAAAAAAACCTCTCTGTCCTTCTGAGCTACCACTTTTTTCTCTCTTGGTTCTCTTCTGACTGTTCCGTCTCAGCCTCCTTCACTGGCTCCTCTTTTTCCACTCTTAGAAACTCAGCCGTCCACACCTCCCTGTTTGCTATCTCCAGGGCAGCTCACCCACTCATGTACAAGGCTTTAAAACCAACCTGTATGTTGTTAAGTCCCAGGTTTGTATCTGGCTAGGACTTTCCGTGAGTTCCCAGATCAGGCAACCAACTGCCTCTTGCACATATTTATTTACCTGTAATCACACGGGTACAAATATATGCTTCAAGTTGAACTCACCTTTTTTAACCACTCCCAAAAGATGAATGACCTTCAAAGAAAACCCATGCCCACTAAGTCTAGGCGTGTCCCCAAATTTACCATGCTGACTTACTTCTTTACTAGTTTCCTTCCTCTCTACTTGCCTAAGTCTTAGCACTCATCCCTTCAAGCCCTAGCTCAAGTGCTATCTTGAGCCCTCCCAACAGCTCAATCCTTGTTGTCCACCGCTTCATCCCAAACCATCCTTTTTCTACTTTTGTCATTCCTAAATGCACTGTAGACAACTGAAGAGAAGAGTCTTGCTTATAATCTCACAACTTGGGCACAGTAAGATTGGGTAATGGCGTTGAAAACTCCTTTATGTTTTAAAGAAAAGTTTCTCTGTGAGTGGTAAGAAGATGCATGCCTACCTATAGATCTTGAGCAATGAAGATCAGACAGTCACGAAAGATAAGTCCTCTAAATGCCGACTGACCCATAGGATACTGTTCCAGGCACCCACCAGAGGGTTTCAAGAAGTATCACTAGGGCTTCCCTGGTGGCGCAGTGGTTGAGAGTCCGCCTGCCGATGCAGGGGACACGGGTTCGTGCCCCGGGCCGGGAAGATCCCACATGCCGTGGAGCGGCTGGGCCCGTGAGCCATGGCCGCTGAGCCTGCGCGTCCGGAGCCTGTGCTCCGCAACGGGAGAGGCCACAACAGTGAGAGGCCCGCGTACCGGAAAAAAAAAAAAAAAAAGAAGTACCACTAGCTTCTGGCCACTCTGGAAACTTTGAACATTTCTTGAATGTCCACAGCACATATACTCATATAGATTCTTCTGCCTATAATGACCGTCTTACTCCTTCTTGTTTCCTTATAGCTGAAGTCCTCAGCCCACATATTACCTCTGTGAAGCTTTCCAACTTTCTCTAGACTCCCCATGAGTTTCTTTCTTAATCTTCTGTTCTGCTGGGGCACTTGGTTCCCACTCCTATAGCTCTTACCAAATCACAGTCTAGTTGGTGAGTTTTACATCTCAGTCCCTGAAAGTGTCTCAGGTAACCGAGGGCCAGGCCTGCATCATATTCATCTTTGGGCTGTCAGTTCAAATGAGTAAGGTGTGAACAGTATGGGTTGCTGGGTGCTTTACAGACACCCAAAGAGGAGAGGCTACTTATTCATTTCAATTTATGGAAGAAAAAAATAGGCTTAGGGAAGCTAGGAGACTTACTCAACCGCTGTACCCCCAGCCCCTGAAACATAAATATTTGTTGAAAGACTTAATAAATATTTATTTGAGGTTATGAAGCTAACAAATGGTAAAGCGGGAAATCAAATCCAGATCTCTCTGACTCCAAATCCCATGTTCTCGGCAGCCCTAGAAATCCTCCTTCCTTTACTTCACAGCAATGTGAAAAGAGAGACAAAAGCCCAGCCTGGCATCTCGCAGGAGCACTCTGTTCTCTTCCTTTGCCGTCTCTTTGACAGGTGAAATAAGCCCTGCTCGTGTATTCTATTTCAAACATTTTAACCACTTTCCCAAATCTCTATGGCATCATTTGAGGTTTTCTCTACACCCACTAAAATATGAAAGCTCAGCTGGGCACAGCACTTACTGGGCTAACTAGAGTAGAAGTACCCTTGTTGAAGGCATGATAAAAAGTCATCGACCCAGAAGGAAAGAGGTGGACACTTTGACTTTATATAAATGTATACACATTCTTTCAAGGCTGTCCCATCCAAACTACGAAGGAAAACAAAAAGTTTTGCTCTGAAACTCCCAAAGCCTAAACTCTGAATATATACTTTAAAGTCTGGGCATTGCCACTCTCAGATGGCATAGCGAATTCTTTAAAAATGCTCTTTAAAAGAATAATGTTTTGGTATACTTCTTTTCCTAACAAAAATAAATCAAATGCTGGGGGGAAAAAAACCCCTACGCGAAAAAGCATACAGTTTCACACCTACCGAAAATTAACGGTTGTCAAGTATTCTTCAAAGGCCCATATAACAGGTGCTTTGCAACCAGGCAATTTCATTGTGGGTGCTAAGCCTAAAATTAAGCCCAGGAACCAGAGAAGTTCAATGCCTATGGAAGTTGCTATGCTCAGATTGATATTTAAACTTTCTAAACCTGGGTTTGTCATATCTACTTGCCTCTGCCCAAAAATGCTTAGATGTTCGCTACTAACAAGCTATTATACCTTTTTGGTAGGGCACCGGCTGGTGAGGGCATTGTGCTGACATGGGTCCTGTTTAGACACTGCTATGGCTGGTTCACTTCGTAATGTTTCTTGAAGACGCTACTACTGTCTTACAAATCACAAGGCATGCAAAAACCACAAGGGAAAGCTCAGTGCAAAACCAGCAGTAACACTGTAAAATAGTCAAAGAGTCCTTGGTGAGCTCAGTCACTTTATCTCCCTATATGGGAGACACCGGTCATGCTCTTGGGAGAATGAAACCATCTCTAGGAGCTGGTCCATCAGGATGAAGAACATTTCACTGCACTTTAATAATCTAGCATTTAGAGTAACAAAGTCTATTTTCCTGGGAACTGAGGCTTAATATTCCTGCCCAGCATTAGCTAATTCTACTCTTGATAACTACAATTATTACAAACTTTTGATTGCAGTGTCTAGCATATCTTTGATTCATATAAGTCAGTTTCAACATTACATCTAACCACTGCACAATGACTGAGAAATTCAACAATAATGGTTGGATGCCTCCTCCATTAAAAAAAAAAGAGAGAAAAGCATGGTCCTAAAATGTTCATCAAGGTTATTATGTTTATAAGACAAATACAAGTGGCATGTTGGAATCCTGAAGTGAATTAGACATCACCATCCTAAATATGATAGAACTTAAGGTATTTAAGTTCACTTACCTTTTGTGCATTTTCCCCATCTTCAATTGCAAAATCTAGTCTAGGGTTGATCAGGTCTTTTAGTGTTAAACAATTTACCTCCATCTGTAATGCACAGTTACATTAGAAAATGACTTTAAATTGGATACTCTTTCCTTCAACAAAAATATCTATTACTTGCTCATGAACATGAACTTCCGCTCCCTAAACTCATCCTGGGAATTTTCAGGATTGTGGCCACTCCAACTCTCCGAAACGCACACGAACGAGCACAAACACTTAAGTGTGCTTAGTAATTACTGAAATTGGGAAGAAAAAAAACCCGACAAAAATAATACTTTTTAATGAAAAGCAACAGGACAAAATTAAGTTTCAAGTCAGGAGAGTGTCGGGCAAATCTGTCAGAAAGCACAGGGTCTCCTATAGGTCAGTTAATTTTGGCGCAAAGAACGGGGAGGAATTCGGCTTCGAGGGGTTTTGAATCAGGGGGGAAGGAAACCTGATCGCTAGACCAAACCCACTCAGCGCTCAGCGCAGCCCTTTCCCAGGCCTCTGAGCAGACCCCAAATATAAACTTTTCCAATGAAACCCCCAGATCGTGAGGAAGGGCAAGTTCCCTACTGCCCGGCCGGAGGGAGAGCTGGAGCCCAGACACCCCTCGCACGCCTGGTCCTGAGGCAGCCGTGGAGGGGAGGGGTGGCAGGCTGGCAGCCGGGGCGGGAGGGTCCCCCGAGCCCCAATTCCCGCCTCCCCGCCAGCGCCGGGGCCTCACGCTACTTACTCCCCCTTTGCGAAGGAGCCTTCCTGCCTCTACCGGGACCTCCACGACCCCACAGCAGCGCGGGATCAGCTGGGCGAGTCGATCAGCAGCCGGGCGGCGACATCGGGCGGGGAAAGCGAGGCGCGCAGTTCCCCGCTCCGAGTGCCCTGCGCTAGCGGGGACCGCGCGGCATCCGGGCAGCGCCAGCGCTCCGACACGCCGAGCGCGACTCCAGCCCCGGATCGCAGTCCCCGCTAAAACACCTCCTCTGGCGCCTTGAGACCGAATTTGAGAATCCACCAATCAGCGACGGCCGGCGAGGCTGCCCCGGCCAATCGCGCGGCGGCACGGCCCGGGCTCGCCGCCCCTCGGAGTCTTGGCGCTCCTGGGCGCGCGTTTCGACCTCACCCGCCCAATTGTTGCCGCCTCGCCCCCTCCCCCTTCCGGGTACCTGGAAACCTCGGGCCCGGGAGCCAATTCTTGACGGGGACGCGGGCCCGGGCGGCCGCGGGAAGCCAAGGTGGGGGCGGCGCGGGACGGCGGGAGGAGGAGGAGGACTCTTTTGTTATGCGTCAAAGACCCGCCCGTCCAGAGGCTTGCGGCGCGGGGAGACCGCGGTCACAGCCTGGGGAGGGGAGAGCAGATGGAGTTTGGAAAAACGATATACACGCTCTGGATGCTGCCCGCCACCCCTCCCCCCAGCAACCTGCGCGGAAGCGAAGTTGTCCAGGCTTGTTGAGGCAAACTTCTTAACACGAACGCTGGTGTGACACGTGAACCACGGTTACCACTCTGCTGCGAGCAGATGGCACGCCAGTTAGCTCTGGAAACTCGACTGCCGGCAGAACCGGCTGTTTTTTCTTTGCAAGTCCAGAAAAGTTTATTGGTGTTGTTACCTTTTCAGAACATCGCCAATAATTTGCCTTATTAAATAGCTCTCTGCAGTATGGACTAGCATTCTGGGAAAGTCGAGAAAATTTCCTCAACACTGCTGATTTGTATGAAATGTTTCACTTCCCTCAACCTTAGTTTCTTACTTAAAATAGGAATGTTGATAGAGACAGCCGTGTGTGTGTGTGTGTGTGTGTGTGTGTGTGTGTTTTAATAGACGTTAAGAACAGCTTTAAATTTACAGAAAAATTGATACGATAGCACAGGGAGTTCCCGCATAGCTGGCACCCAGTTTCACCTATTCATGAACATCTTTACTGTGTAGTGCGTTTGTTAAATGAACCGATATTTCTATATTATTCTTAACTAAAGTCATTATTCAGGTTTCCGTAATTTTTATCCAACGTTCTTTTTTCTGTTCCAGGATACAACATTACATTTAGTCTTCATGTCTCCATAGGCTCCTCTTGGCTGTGACAATTTCTCATACTCTCCTCATTTTTGATGACCTCGACAATGTTGAGGAGTACTGGTAAGTTACTTTGTAGGATGTTCCACTATTAGAATTTGCCAGCCTTCTTTAAAGCATGTCTGCAGACATTTCCCTACAAACTGTATCCTTTCTAGCAAGGATATCATTCTCCTTATTATCCTTTCTGTACCAAGTGCTTCACTTTCCACCCCTCACCTCCCGAATTTATATATTAAATATATAAACGTACTTAAACAAACTTTCTGCAGAATTCGGAATGCTCAGTCAAGTGCTTCACTTTGTACTCTATTTAGTTTGCTGATAAATACAGCCTAAAAATCACTGCTAGATCATACATTAAAAAGCCAAAAAAAAAAAAACACATGGGAACTATTAAACTTAAAGAAAAATAACAATAGTTATAAAAATCTGACACTTTTATAATAGAAACGATATTTTAAACTGAAATCTGTCTTGTAAGTCGAAGCATAAGGAGACAACTATAGAGAATAAAATTGCAATTTATTAAATTTTGCACTTGTGTAGAAGCAGAAAATTAGATGAAGATTTTTTTTTCCAACTGTATTAATTTCCTGTGGCTATTGTAACTAGTTACCCCAGACTGGTTGGTAAGCCAGAAATTCATTCTCTCACAATTCTGGAGGCCAGAAGTCTGAAATCAAGATGTTGGCAGGGCCACACTCCGTCTGGTGCGCTGGAAGAGAATCTTCTCCTCATCTCTTCCAGCTTCTGGTGGCTGTAAGCAGTCCTGACGAATGTATGGCTGTCTCACTCAGATCTCTGCCTTGGTGGTCACATTGCCTCCTCTTGGTGGGTCTTAAATCTCTCCTGTGTGCCACTTAAAAGGATACCTGTCATTGGATCTAGGTCCCATCTATACAACCTAGAATGATCTCATCTCAAGAGCCTTAATTACGTCTGCAAAGACCTTTCCAAATAAGGTAGCATTTACCGGTTCCAAGGATTAGGACATGGATATGCCTTTTCTGGGGACCCCCATTCAGCCTTCTAGATCACCATTTCAATGATTAAAGTCTCTTCATTTCTCTAATATTTCAAAATAATATTGGTTGTTTCTTTGAAGTTAGGCAGTTTTAGGTTACAGACCTTTTCCTAGCATTTTCAGAGTATTTTCTCCATCTATTTCAATTAAAATGTAGCCTCTATCTATTCAGAACACGAAAAACAATATGGAGCCTCAAACACTTGTAATTTCATTGATTGCTTAAAGCAAGAGTGATCTTAGATTTGGAAGAAAACTAGAAAATGCATGTTTGTTGGGCAAATTCAGAGACAGTACTCCATTTATATTGTACCACTTATTTATATTGATGTTTTCAAGTCCCAGAATTGTAAATAATCTGTCAGTTTCTCAGTTGAAGCTGATGGTGGCTGGGAGCTCAGCTCGGGCATCGAGAAAATGTGCCTTCTCCATGTGACTTGATCTTCCTCACATCATGGTGATTCAAGTTGGTTGGACTTACATGGTGGCTCAGGGCTCCAAAAAGAGTCTCCTAGCCCACAAAGTGGAAATTTTACTTTGTGCACTTTTGTGATGTAACCTCAGAACTAAGAGAGCATCAATTTCTGCTGTACTTTTTAAAACGAAGCAGTCAAAGATCCATTCATATTTAAGAGGTGAGGACATATACCCTACTTCTCAATGGGAGAAGTAACAAAGAATTTGGGGCCATATTTTAAAATTGCCACACCACGTTTCATGCTATTTGAAGTATTTTACAGTTCTACCTCGATAATCTTTGCCTGAAAGATCACTGACTTCGGAACAGTATAATATTACCTACGTGGCCACAGTCCCCAGGGTTCTGTATTGTGCTAAGCCCGTGGTTCTCGATCCTGTCCGTGCTTTAAAATCACCTGGAGAGATTTTTTTAAAATACCTATACCTGAACGGCACACTCAGAGATTTCTAATGTACTTCATCTGGAATTGGACTTGGGTATTAAGTTTTCTTCAATTCCTAGTGTCTTGTTCCTTTGCACATGCTAATTGTATGGTTATTCATCTATTCCTTTGGATGCTTCTGACTCGGTGGTTTCAGAAATGGATCCTCAGGTCCCATCAGTGAGGACAGGAAGAGTTGGGCAGGTGTATTGCTCTCTGGAATCGATGCAGAGGTTTCAAAGGGCTGAGTCTTCCTGGTTTATGGCTATGTCATCATTGGTCTTTGGAAGGAGATGAGGTTGTAAATGAGAAATCTGATGGGCAGGTGGAGGTTAACAGAAGAATGAATAGCAAGGGCTGTGATCAGAATATACACAGATGACTGACATTGCTCTGTATACAAGACGTACTGCATGCCTTCTCAAACTTGCAAATAGTCTTTTGCCCTTTTGGGGTTCTGAATCTCAAGATTTATCACACTTTACAGAAAGAATAAATGTAGTGAAATGCAATCCATGTCATTTAGTCTGACTTGTCCAGTTAATGTATCAGCTTCCTCTGATATTTTCCTTTCTTTCTACACTGCAAGCACAGTCATCTTGGTGTAACATCTGTTCGCAAGAGTTCAGTCACAGAAGGGAATTAGAAACTGATTTTTCACCACATGGATAACAGAAGGACCTTGACTTCACATCCTGGCAATTCTGAGGTCTCTGAGTGGATCCGTTTAACGGTTCTTGTTAAACTGAGGGCTGCCATTTAAAATGGCCTTTGTCTTCAGCTATTCCTGGATCTGGGAATGTGATATATTTGCTTCTCTAACTGCTTGCAGGTTCAGAGAAGACAGAAAATTTATTCTTGGCTGACCATAAGCAATGTCAGAAGGAGAATGAGTTCATGATTGGTTCCTACTCATGGCCTTAGCAACAATTAAAAAAAAAAGATATTAATACCAAAGGGCAGTTATGGCTCCCATCTCAAATGACATCCAGATGTCCAGCTGTTCAAAGAGAGCTGCTTAAGCTGTGGTTACATGTCCCATAGGGAACAGAGGGAATTCATTCTTTATCTTTACAGACGCCTTGTCATCCTGGGCACTATTGAGCAAGGTCAGTTTCCTTAATGATTGTGTGATTTGCGTCCTCACTTAATGAAAAGGTGGCATGTTTTGTGTGCATGTTTGCGTGTGTGTACTTATGTGTGCATGTTATAGGCAAGGATGCAGGGAGTGGATTGTGCTGTAACATTTCAGACCACAACAGATAGGATGGATTTTGAGCTGGGCTGGGTGTTTCTGGGAATAATGTGATAATGGAGAGTGTATAGTGGGACACCCGTTTACATGATGCTACATTTATGCTGCAGGTTTGGGCGCGGTTGTTTGGAGAGACCTCAATGTTTGGAGGGTAAAAATGGAGATTGACCACTGCCCTGGAACCGAGATTCTGGATAAAATGGGGGGCAGGCGTCCCGTTAATCTCCAGAGCCTTATCTAGAAGGGAAGGAATTCACTTTGAGTAGTGGAGAGACATAGGTTCTAGATCAAGCTTGGCCGTGGAACAAAAGGTATTGCCTACCTAGGCCTCAGTTTTTTTCTTTAAAATGGTTTGTCTGATTTGGAGGACCTTTGAAGAACCTTCTATTTCTGTCATTCTAAGTGTTTATTGGACACTTAGGATATCCTCTTAAAACTATTTGCTGCGGGCGCCTAATCACGTAGTGTGGATGTGTAAGAATGTTTGCTGAAGTCACTTTTTAATTTCCATATTTGGTGAAACTGGACACATCTCTACTAATCATGTTACATTATGTACATACATACATTAATAATGAGAATGTTAAAAAACATCAGGCTGAAGACTGACATTTGTCATCTTTATTTTTCTAAGCTTAGAATTAAATGGCTGCAGGTAACTTTTTATACCTTCCTAAGAGCATTATTTTAATAGCATTTTTTCATTATAATGCTTTGTAGGACCAAATGAAAATGTTTTCACTGTGAAGTGGAAAGAAGAGTTTGGGGTTAGGGGCTCAGGGACTGGAAACATAACTTTAAATACTTCAAATATTATCTTTTCCTAACCTAGAGCCATCTCATCATATACAGGGACCTTCAGCCTTGGAAAAACTGGACAAGTAGCGTATTGAGCCCAAATGGAGATACATTAGCCCACAAGTTCACTAAACAGTTGGGGGAAGTGTTGATATGCAAAGGTTAAGGTATTGTCTCCAAGAAGTCCCTCTTAAAATGCAGACTGTTCCTGGAAAGAGTAGTCACTTAACCAACATCATCCATGTAGCATGTTAAGACATTTATCCTCAGACCACACCTGGGGGTGAAAATTGGGTTAACCTTAAAGTACAAAACATTGTTTCTCTGTAATACCTTCTATACAACACTGGACCTTCTAGCCTTGTTCAGAGACTCACTCCTGCCTCTCCCGTGAAGTCTGGGCGCCCCCAGTCACACATACTCTGAAACAAGTCCCTTCAACCTCCCTGATACCCAAGGCCTCCACTGCAATATGTTGGTGTCTTTCTACCCCTACTGGGGATGCATGACATCAGATATCTCCATGTAGCCTGGCTACTCCTGCCGATGAAGCTGTTGTCACTCAGAAGGTCAGGGATGCTCTGTGATGCCACTGTGTCCTCTGCCAAGGGCGCCAGCTGCTGCTGCCGCCGCCATCAGGTGAAGCCAGATCTGGATCTTCGCTGGTGCTGCTGCCAGAGAGTATGGGAGATGGCCTTGGCCCCCATCTGCACCGTCCTCTCACCCCCCAGCAAAGTCTTATCAGGTCAGTTCCTTTCTGTGCTGAAATAGGCGGTCAGAGAACAATCCCCCTTGGTGGTTGTTTTTCGCTTATTATCCTTCTTCCTAAGCGTTCAGGCTGGGGACCACAGCTGGGTGGTAGGCACTGTGTTATACTCATAACTCCTCCCCACTCCCCATGGTTGAGACATTGTAATTGGACCAAATCTTGGTCTCCTTGGTTGAATTATTTCCCCAAATGCTCCTCTCTCCTCCTCTAGTTGCAAACTAAGAGGACCAACTCGTGGATGTGTATTAATGTCCTCGTTATACTTAGATAAGTTTATCGACGTGTCTGTAGACAATAGGACCTACAAGGAGAGAGAGCTCAGGGCAGGCATAGTTGAGTGGGGCAGATGGAAGTGGAATCAGGTAACACTGGGGGCAGGAGGAAAGCTTGAATGGAGGTGACTATGTTCCTAGTGGGGTAGGACGAGAAAGAATCTCCTGAGAAAAGGAGAAAGATTCAGAAAGGAGTGTGAGAAAATGGAGGCTTGCTTGACCAACTTAATGGAATTGTTTGGGATCCCTGGATTATTATTCTTGTCAAAGATTTAAGATATGAATAAAATCTGAGGTGGATAAAATCTCTAGATACAGCATGCCTATCCAATAAACTGCCATGTCCATGATGGTACAACAGAGACTTGTTCTTATAGTTGGCTGCACCTACTATAAAGAATGATACCATCTAGCACAGGGACCTGTAAGGCCTTGCAAATTAGGACATAGTCTTTTGGTCTACATTTTAATGATGCCATAATTACTTTAATTAAGTTCTCTTTCTCTCCTCTCCACATGTTGTCTGTTATAAAAGTCCCATTAAAAGTGATTGTGTTTTGTGCAAAGGAGTGCCGAAACATTATTTCTTTTGTTTAATGTTATTTTTTAAAGTTGTAAGTCCTTATTTGTAAGACAGCCTAGTTTCCTTTATTTTATCTTATGCTTTATGTAGTTTAAGTAACGTGAGAATATTTTCTTTTTTTTTTTAAGTTTTTTTGGTTTTGGTTTTTTATTTTTGATGTGGACCATTTTTAAAGTCTTTATTGAATTGGTTACAATACTGCTTCTGTTTTTTTTTTTTTTTTTTTTTTTTGCGGTATGTGGGCCTCTCACTGTTGTGGCCTCTCCCGTTGCGGATCACAGGCTCCGGACGCTCAGGCTAAGCAGCCATGGCTCACGGGCCCAGCTGCTCCGCGGCATGTGGGATCTTCCCGGACCGGGGCACGAACCCGTGTCCCCTGCATTGGCAGGTGGACTCTCACCCGCTGCGCCACCAGGGAAACCCCTGCTTCTGTTTTATGTTTTGGTTTTTTGGCCCCAAGGCATGTGGGATCTTAGCTTCCTGACCAGGGATGGAACCCACACCCCAGGCATTGGAAGGTGAAGTCTTAACCACTGGACTGCCAGTGAAGTCCCAAGAATATTTTCTTATTCCTTATGTGTTTTGCTTTCGGCAAATAATGTCTAATATTTTGTTGCATTTATTTCTCCCCTCTTAGGCCTTACACCTCTTTAGTAAACTGGTCTAATATCCTTTGTGAGTGTGTATGTGTCTAATTCCTCTTTGTTTCAGTTTTCAACATGCTTTTAGCTGATGATGTTAAATTCTGCCTATCCTTTTGACTCAAGGAAGACTTCTTCCTGTTTCCAACACCCAGTTTACTGGATTTCTTATTGTTTAATTATGTTCCCATGTGGCCACTTTTATTATTTTCTTAAGCTTGCTGAACTTTACTCTGGAATTGGTTTTTCCATTTTACTGATTTCTTGTCTCATGGTTAAATATTTTATTGATGTTTGCAGTGACAGTGACATGATGCTGGAGTATCCTCAGGGTACTTTGTGTTTGCTCTTTTCCTAAACCTTTTGTAATCTTGTCATTTTTAAAAAACAATTACAGATTTCAAGAAGTTTCCACCTTAGTCAGTGTCAGCCTAAACCAGGCGAAGTTGCTAGTTGGAGAACAATACAGTTATGTAAATGGATTCCTTTTTTTTTCAGTGACTCTTCTAAACTGGTTAAAAATTACAAACTCAGCTGAGGCATAACTGAGAACATATTATAAAGAGAGGAAAGCAGACAATATTGCCAGAGAGGAATACCACATGTTGTAACGATAGGACTAAAATTTTAAAAGGAAAAGCAAGAGATGGATTAAAATTTGTACAATAGTAAGAAATTAATTTTGCTCTCACCATTATCTAATAATTCTCTTGTTAAATATGCAGTTAGACGTAAGAGAGGTTAACCCTCCATGCAGTCTGTGAGTCAAGCTTCACTGACTTTCATGGCTATAAAACTGACATCTTGATCGTTTTCCTTTTTAAAGTGGTAGCCTGCCATTTTTGTTTGTTTTAGAACAATCACAGTTGGCTGTTTGAAAGAACCCAAAGCAATCTTGTCTCTCAGGCTCATGGCAGTTTCATGGTTAATATTAATGATGGCACTGTGGATGAATATATTTTAATAGTATTAAATTTCAGTGAAAAGTTGTTATGGGCTGGGTAGCTCAGAAGCATTCATAAGACCTTCAGTTTTGTTTACTTTTTACACATCAATTATTTATTTTTTTAATAAATTTATTTATTTATTTTATTTATTTTTGGTAGCGTTGGGTCTTCGTTGCTGTGCGCGGGCTTTCTCTAGTTGTGGCGAGCGGGGGCTACTCTTTGTTGTGGTGCGCGGGCTTCTAACTGCGGTGGCTTCTATTGTTGCAGAGCACGGTCTCTAGGCACGCGGGCTTCAGTAGTTGTGGCTCGCAGGCTCAATAGTTGTGGCACGCAGGCCCTAGAGCGCAGGCTCAGTAGTTGTGGCTCATGGGCTTAGTGGGTCTGTGGCATGTGGGATCTTCCCGGACCAGGGCTCGAACCCGTGTCCCCTGCATTGGCAGGCGGGTTCTTAACCACTGCGCCATCAGGGAAGTCCCTACACATCAATTATTAATACCTGTAATGAAACAATAATGCTGTTCTGCATTGGCAGAGCCCTTTTCACTACAGAGGGCACCAAGGACTTTATGAGCTGCTCGGAGCCAGTTTCTGCTCTCAATGCATATATAGTTGTCTGACGTGAGCCAACCAGAAGCATAGATAGCATTTATGCCTGAATTTCCGACAAGGAGCCTTTGGCACTACCTTAAAGACATACCCAGAATCCAAACACAGCTCCCGGCCTCCACCACCACCTCCTAATTCCAAGCCACCTTCACCTCCTCCCTGGATTGTTTTTTTTGTTTGTTTGTTTGTTTTTCCTGGATTGTTTTAATAGATCTCTCTATTTGTTGTCCCTCTGTAATTTATCCCTAAGCCCCAGCTACAGTGGTCCAACTTAAAAGGTCATGTTCTCATTCTCCAGACACTTCCTTGGCTCCCCAACTAATTCAAAGTAAAAGCCAAAGTCCTTACAATGGCCAACAAGGTCTTAAGGATTTGACCTCTTTTTACACCTCTGATCTTATCATCTTCAGCTTTTCCCCTTGTTTGCTTGGCTTTGGCCACAGTCTGCTCCTTGCTGATCCCTGGACACACTTACTCTGTTGCCTGAGGGCTGTGTATTGACTGTTCCCTCTGCCTGGAATGCTCTTTGTCCAGAGAGCTGCTTACCTCTCTCCTTCACTTCTTTCAGGAGCATTAATTCGGGTGCTGTTCGCTTCTGTAGCAAAGAAACCTTACATTTACAGTGCATTTAACAAAGCAGAAGTTTACCTCTCACTCCTATAAACAGCTGATAATGGTGTACCTGGATGGCAGGTGGCTTTCCTGTAAGTGGCAACTCTGGGACCCAGGCTCCTTCTCTTTGTAACTCTGCAGTCTCTTTGGCCAGGCCCCCAGGGCCTCTGTTTCTTGTTAGTGGAAGGGAAATCAGACAGTGGACATGGCATACGTCACTTGTACTCACATCCTCTTGAGAGAACAACTAGTCACAGGGCCACGCTGGATTCAAGGGGGAGCTGTGATCATAGTCACTGGCTCTGTAGCATGTCCTAGCAAAAATTTAACACTATGAACAAGGAGTAAGGACTCCTGGGGCAGCTAGTCATTTCTGTCACAGACTGCCTTCTGGCCACCAAATATCTGTGTGACCTCCTCCCTAAAGGAAACAACCCAAAGTACCACCCAGGTGCCTCATCCATGATAAAGTCCAGGCACTCTGGGTAATATGTTCCTTTGGTCCAGAGACCTATGAATTCAAAAACAAAGTGCCTGCCACCTCTCCCTTCCACCCCCAACAAACCTCATATAAGAAATATGGACCAGGAACAGGATAACCACAACAGAAACTTGTATTTGTGAAAGGGCAGACTGGGAGATCTTTGGCGGTAACTGGTCCATAACAATGAGGAATCCGACTGGGCAGGTGCTGTGAAGACTCCCTGCCCTGGACGTGGTGCAGATTCTTCCTTAGACCATGCTCCTGCTCAGTGGGTGGAACTTGCTTGTTCACTGTTCTCTGTGGTCCTTGGCTCTGGCCTCTGGGATGTTCTTTCTTGTCCATTATCCTTTCTGGTGATACCTAAGATGAGCATTAAGGAATATGACCTCCTTGGAGCTTACACAGTTTTTACAGCCTGCTTCCTGCTGGTAGATATTGAGGTCCTTGGGAGGATGTTTTACAGTCACAGGCTTTGTAAGGCCCAGACCACTATTCTTCAGAAACATTATTCCCTTGATTTCTAGTTAGTTCCATGTGCAGTAATCATATCCCAAGTTCTTTCTTAGAAGTGATTCTTACACCTGCTCTATTTCTTTCCTTTCTTGCCCCTATACTTCCCTTAATTTAATGGGGCTTACTGGAGGCCCCTTGAAGCAATAGGCTTGATGAGAAGAGACTAAGTTCCCATGATCTGTGTTTCAGCTTTGCACACCTCTGCTTAACGAAAGCAACTTAATGGGTGCTTTTGCTCAAAACACTTCAGGTCTTATCTCCTACTGCTTGGTGTCTAGAAGCAGTCAACTTTCTAAGCCTGCAAGGCCTCAAACGCACCTTAATTCCTAGATTTTCTTTATTCTGTTCCATTTCTGTTTGCAAGCTAGCCAGTTCTTTCTTGAGCACATTTCTTTCTTGAACTCTTTGTTCAGTGCAGAGAGGAGCATTCAGCATTTTTTTTGAACAGAATTTTACCCCCTCAAATTCATATGTTGAAGCCCTAACCCTCAATGTGACTGTTTTTGGAGATAGGGCCTTTACGGAGGTAATTAAGGTTAAACAATGTAATAATGGTGGGATGCTAATCCAATAGGACTGGTGTCCTTATAAGAAGAGGAAGAGACACCAGGAGTACATATGCACAGAAAAAAGGCTATTGTGAAGACACAGCAAGAAGGCAGCCATCTGAAAGCCCAGGAGAGAGGGCTAACCAGAAACCAACCCTGCTGGCACCTTGATGCTGGACTTCCAGCCTCCAGAACTGTGAGAAAATAAACTTCTGCTGTGTAAGCCCCCCAGTCTGTGGTATTTTATTATGGCAGCCCTAGTAGACGAATGCAGCGCCTTTTGGCATTCTGGATCTTTCAAACTACTTATTCTAATGCTACAGGATCACTAGGTACTTGTTTTGTCCTACAAGTGTGCACACATAATAGTTTAACATTACATGGGTCTCTGACTTCCAGCTTCTAATGTCTATTTTGTGCCATCTTCTACCTGATTGCTAAGTCAATACTCTATGTTGTAGTTTTTTGGGTTTTTTTTAAGACACCACTTCAAGGAATCAGTTTCTGTAACAAATGGACCTCAAAACTTTGGAACATTAACATAAAAGAGTTTATTTTTCTCCCATATAACACTAAAAATTGTTATATCCTGTTAGTGGGTGGCTGTCTTCCACATGGAGATTCAGGGACCCACCTCCTTTCATCTTGGCTCCAGCATATTCTAAACCTGCAGTGTCCAATGCGGTGCCACCTGTGGCTACTATTAAGTACTTGAAAAGTGGCCATCAGTACTGGAAATATGCTGTAAGTGCAAAACACATAACTAGATTTTGAAAAAAGAATATAAAGTATTCATGAATACTTTATATTGAATGTATACTGGAACATATTTTGGAGATATTGGGCTCAAACATGCATTATTGAAATGAATTTAACCCATTTCTGCTAGCAATAATCACATCTTGGATGAACTTCCTCGGCTACAGTACTGCCACTACACAAAGCTATAATATATATATATATTTTACACCAAGTAATAATACATATATTAGTGTGGCTACTAGAACACTTAAAATTACATGTATGGCTCACATTGTATTTCTCTTGGACAGCCCCGTTCTAAAGCCTCAGCGTCTTCTGCCTCAGTCGGCAGAAAGGGAAAGAGGCAGTGGAGGAGCCACTTCAGATTCATAAAAACCCCAGCTTAGAGGTAAGAGAAAGCGCGTCTGCTCAAATTCCATCGTGACGATTAGTTACATGGCTATGTCCCGATGTGAGAGGGCTTGGGAAATGTCCTCCTGGCTCAGAGGCCACCTCGTAGCGACAGTTCTACTCTAGGAAGGGGAGTGCAAATGCTTGTGGACAGCTGGCCCTCTCCGACACAAGGTCTGTGCTCCAGCATCATCTCCTTGGTGAAGTCTTCCCTGACTACTGCAGCCACCTGCAGGCCACCCCTAGCATTCCGTCTCCTTCCTTGTTTTGTTTTTCTTTAGAACATTCCACGATTTGACACATCATATGTTTTGTGTATTTGTTCATTTTCTTTCTCGCTATATGTAAACTCCTTGAAATAATTTTTTAAAAATTTCTTTATTGTGGTAAAATATACACAACATAAAATTTACTGTCTTAACCATTTTTATGTATGACATTCAGTGGTATTAAAAACATTCATATTTTTAGGCAGCCATCAGCACCATCCATATCCATTCGTCTTGCAAAACTGAAACTCTATACCCATTAGACAATAGCTTCCCATTTCCCTCTTCCTCCATCTCCTAGCAACCACCATTCTACTTTCTGTCCCTGTGATTTTGACTACTGTAAGTATCTCATATAACTAGAATGAAACAGTATTTGTCTCTTTGTGAGTGGCATATTTCATGCAGCGTAATGTCCTCAAGATTAATCCATGCTGTAGCCTATGTCAAAATTTCCTTCTTTTTTAAGGCTGAATAATATTCCATTATATGTATATATCACCTTTTGCTTATTCAGTCATCTGTCTATGGACACTTGGATGACTTCTGCATTTTAGCTGTTGTGAATAATGCTTCTATGAATATGGGTATACATATATCCCTGATATCCCAAATATCCCACAGAGACCCTGATTTCAATTCAATTGAATATGTACTCAAAAGTGGAATTGCTGGATCACATGGTAGTTCTATTTTGAACTTTTTGGGAAATGTCCATACTGTTTTTCACAGTGACTACAGCATTTTACATTCCAAACAATGCACGGGATTCCAATTTCCCAACATCCTTGCCAACGTTTGTTGTCTTCTGTTTTCTTTGTTTTGTTTTGCTTTATAGTAGCCATCTTAATGGGTGTGAGGAAGAATCTCATTGTGGTTTTGATTTGCATTTGCCTCATGCTTAGTGATATCGAGCATTTTTTCATTTTAATAGCTTATTGGCTATTTGTATGGCTTTGGAGAAATGTTTAATAATGTCTGAAGGCATTGATTTTCATCTGTGGACTCAGTGCTTCGTTACTCATGCCTGGAACTGTGCTGCCATGTACCAGATACTCAAGGATTATATGCTGACCGAATAAACAATTGAACCATACCGACCTGTTAAGCCGCAGGTAAAGCATTGAGGAAGGAAATTAGGTACTTAGTTCAGAACGCATTTGTACAGTCAAGATAAATGATATATTCTATCAGTTTGTAAATATCAGCAAACCAGAGTTAGACATAGTGGCGATGTCACCTTAACATCACAGATTTTTAAACTTGAGCAGAAATTTGCTACCCTGGTGTTTTGTTTGCTCTGCACAGTATTGATTTTTTTGAGAATTTTAATTAATTAATTATTTTTTTTATTAGTGGCTAAAAATATCTGGATACTTTTACAATTTTTTTTTAAATCGAGATTTTATTTTTCCTTCTCCTGTTTATTTTTTAAGTCTTACTCTACTTATACTCTTTCAGTGGTGTTATTTAACTTGTATCATATCAGCATACCAGTAATAATAATTATAATGATGATAATAAATAATTTATGGGGTTAAAAAGAAGACAAACCTAATTCTAGACAACAAATATATGTAGGCCAAGAGGGAGGATATCAGAGTTAACTTTCTAAACTCCTTGTATTGTTTGGAGGGGGTTAAAATATTAACTATAGACTGTTAGTTATTATGAATGCAAGATATTGGGTTGGCCAAAAAGATCGTTTGGGTTTTTCCGTAATGTCTTATGGAAAAACCTGAATGAACTTTTTGGCTAACCCAATATTATTTAAAAGATAATCAGTAAAGGGTAGGCACAGAGTCTGTAATCTTCAGCCAGGAGAAGGAAAAAATCAAATAAGAAAGCAAACCACAATTCCACTCCTAGGTATATACCCAAAATAGTTGAAAGCAGGGACTTGAGCAGATATTTGCGTACCCATTTTTACTGCACAGTTATTCAGAATATAGAAAAGATGGAAACAACTCAACTGTTCATCAGCAGGTGAATGGATAAGCCAATTATGGTATGTACATACAATAGAATATTATTCGGACATAAAAAGGAATGAAGTTACAATACATGCTACAACATGGATGAATTTTGACAATTTTATGCTACATGAAATAAGCCAGACACAAAAGGACAAAGACTGCATGAGTGTACTTATGTGAAATATCAAGAATAGGCAAATTCATAGAGACAGCTGTAGATTAAAGTTACCAGGGGCTGGGGGACAGGAAGAATAAGGGAATTATTGTTTAATTGTTACGGAGTTTGTTTGGGGTGATGAAAAAGTTTTGGAAATAGTGGTGATGGTCGCACAACATTGTGAATGTAACCAATGCCGCTAAATTGTACACTTAAAAATGATTAAAATGACAAATTTATGTTATTTGTATTTCACCGTAAAAATTATTTTTTAAATGAGAGCAAACCCACAATTTGCTCAAAGAAAGAATAAAAAAGCATAAAAAAGTACAGTAAAGAGAAAGAGCAAGATGATAGGAACAAGTTCAGGTAACAGTATCTGCAAATCATCTGAACTTATCAGCCAAAAGACAGAGGTTGTTAGATATAAAAATGCAAAATCCATTTGCATGTTTATAAGAAACACACCTGAAACATAGGGACTAAGAAAGGTTGAAAGTGAAGGAAAAGTAAAAGAATTAAAAGAATTTTAAAAAGACATACCAGGAAAATACTAACCAAAAGAAAGTTCAAGTTTCTGTAGTTATATTAAAGTAGACTTTTAGACAAAACATATTGTTATGGATAAGAGAGTCATAAAAATGATAAAAGGTTTATTTCAACAGGAAGTTCTAGTAATTCTAAATTTACAGAGCTCAATAAAATATCTAAAATACAATGTAAAATTTATAAAGCCTCAAAATATATAGAACAAAATTGATAAAACTATATGAGAAGTGGACAAATGAAATATTCGAATGGAATATTTCAACACATGACTGTCAATTATTGATGGTCATGTAGACCAAATATATAACGAATATATGGAAGATGAATCACACATTTAACAGCTGTGAGTTAATAGATATGTATAGAACCATGTTTCTAGAACCACTGATTAAAGAATGCATATTATACTGGAGAATATGAGGAACAAACAAACAAACAAACAAACAAACCTGACCATGTGCTAAGCCATAAAACAAGCCTTAACAGATTTCAAAGATTAGGTATCATATAATTCATATTTTTTGTCAGTAATGCAATCTGGTATACAATCAAAATAACCAAGATATTAAAAAATGCAAAACCCCACACTTTTGAACATTTAAAAATGTATTTTTAAATAACTCTAAGTCAAAAAGGAATAATAATGAAGATTAAAATATACTTAGAGCTCAATGATAATGAAAATACTAAGGATAAAACTTGAGGGATGGGCAACAAAGGTATTTAGAGGGAAATTTATAGTAATAAATGCTTTTTAAAGAAAAAGAATGTAGGTTGAAAATCAAGGAGGAAGACATACAGTTAAAAAAATGGAATAAAGAAAAAGAAAGCCAAAGAAAACAAAATATAAAAATAAAAGCAGAGATTAATATAAACAAAGATACAACGGAGAGGATAAACAAAGCACTAAATTTCACATCTAAGTATATATCCTACAGAAGTTCTTACACTTTTGTATCAGACAAAAAAGATATAAAGGACAGAAATACATTAGTAAAATTGAGATAAATGAAAATGGACATAAGTGAAAGTCACAAATAATCAAAATGGATACAAAAAGAAACAAAATCTGAATAGCATTATATCTTTTGAATAATTTGAATTTATAATTAAAAGCCTTCCCACAAGGAAAACTCTAGTCTCAGATGGACTTACTAGTGAATTCTACCAAAAATTTAAGAAAGAATAATACCAGTCATACATAAAAGCTTGAAGAAATAAAAGAGAAAGGAACCCTTCCCAAGTCATTTTATGAGACCAGAAATTCTCTGATAACAAAGATATTAAAAGATAAGACCATTATTCCTTAGGAACACAGAAAAGTTCTTAACAAAATATTAGCAAATCAAATTCATCATCTATAAATAGGATAACACACATGACCAAATTAGATTTATCCCAGACATGCAAGATTGGTTTAGTATTCAACAATCAATTAATGTAATTCAAATGTAATTAAAGAATAATAAAAGGGAAAAAACATTATTATCTTCATAGGTACAGTAAAAGTACTTTTAAAAATTCAGCACTACTTAATGATTTAAAAGATCCTTGGGAGACTAGATATAGGACGCTTCTTCAACCTGATAAAGGGAGTTTGAAGACCCTGCAACTAATACCATATTTAATAGTGAAATACTGGATACTTTTCCTGTAAGATTGGGAACACGCAAGAGTATGTACTTTCACTACTTTTATTCAAGATTTTTCCTGGAGATTATAGCTGTTGCAACAGGCAAGAAACCAAATAACAGGTGTATAGATTGGAAAGAAAGAACTAAAACTTTCTATTTGTAGAAGATGATAGTATACGTAAAAAACCTCAATGAAGCTGCAAAAAAACTACTAGAATTAGTAGTGAATTTAGCCAGATGATGCAAGTTCAATATACAAAATTTTATTGAATTTTTTTAATACTAACAACAAATAATTGGGAAATCAAATTAAAAGAAACACATAGTATTTTATAGCATAAAAATAAAATACCTAAAAATAAATTTAACAAAATATATTGAATATCTGCATATAGAACATTACCATACATTGCTGAGGAAAATTAAAAATCTAAACAAATGGGGATGCACATAATTAGATTCATGGATTGGAGGAATCAATGCTATTAAAATTTCAAAATTCCCCCAGTTGTTTAATTGATTCAATGTAGTCCCAGTCAAAATTCCTGTAGCCTTTCTTTTATAGATATTGGCAAATTTATATGGAAATACAGAAGATCTAGACTAGCCAATGTAATCTGAAAAATAAGAATCAAGTTAGAAGTTATGCTATCTAATTTCAAGATGTCATAAAATTATAGGACTTAAGATAATGAATTTTAGCCTAAGAGTAGACAGATGAATGGAATAGAATAGTGAGTCCAGAAAAAATATATATATATACACACATTAATTGATTTCTGATAGGATTTCAAGGTCATTCAGTGGATTAAATGGTAATGTTTTCAACAAAGGATGTTGAGATAATTGGATATCCACATGGAATAAAATGACTCTCAGCACATACTTCACACTTTACACAAAGACTATCTTGAAATGGATCATAGACCTAAATGTAAAAGCCAAAACTATAAAACTTAAGAGGAAGGTATGAGACAATCTCTGTGACTTTGGAGTAGGCAGTAGTTTTTGAGATAGTACAAACTGTAAAATCTTTAAAAAGGATAGATTAGATTTCATTGAAATGAAAACCTTTTATTCTTGGAAAGTCACCATTAAGGAAGTGAAAAGCATGACATAGACTGGGAGAAATTATTCTCAATACATATATACGAAAAAGGTACTTTTATCCTTATTCTGGATTATTTTTTGGCATCCAGAATGCATAAAGCTCTGTGACAACTCAAAAATAGGAAGACAAACAACCCAATAATAAATGAGCAAAAGATTTGAACAGATACGTGGCAAAAAAGTTATACAAATGGTCAATAAACACATAAAAAGATGCTCAGCATTATTATTTATCAGAATAATACAAACAAAAACTATAGTGATATACTGCTACTGACCCCGTAGCATGCTTAAAAAATGAAAAAGGTTAACAATATCAAGTGTTGGCAAAGATGTGGAGCATCTGTAACTTATACATTGCTGGAAGGAGTATAAAATGGTACACACACTTTGGAGAACAGTTATATAGTTTAAGTTAAACATGCAGTTATATTATCTAGCAATTCCATGTGTGGGTATTTACCTAAGATAAGTGAAATTATGTGTCAGCACAAAGCCTTAATCATGAGCTCATAGCAACTTTACTCATAATAGCACCAAACTGGAAACAACTCAAAGGTCCATCAAGAAGTGAGTGAATAAACAAACTGTAGTATAGCCATATGACAGAATATTGCTCCATGATAAAGAGAAAGGAACACAACAACATGGAAGAATCTCAAAACATTATTAAGCAGCAAAGAAGCCAAAGAATAGTACATTTTGTGTGATTCTGTTTACTTGATATTCTAGAAAATGCAAAATGTAACCTACTGGGATAGAAAGCAGGTAAGCGGTTCCCTAGGGCTGGGAGTGAGATGGGGTTGACCACAAAGAGCCACAGTAACATTTTTGGGTGAGGAGATGTTCTGTGTCTGGATTATGGTGGTAGTTATAACTTGTCAAAATTCTTCTACCGGCATACTTAAAATAAAGGTAGTTTATCATATGTAAATTATACTTCAGTAAAGTTGGTTGAAAAGATGGATGGCAAAGAAATCAATAGAATGAGTTTGGGAGTGTTCCTCCCTCTGCTGTATTTTGGAAGAGTTTGAGAAGGATAGGTGTTAGCGCTTCTCTAAATGTGTGATAGAATTCGCCTGTGAAGCCATCTGGTCCTGGGCTTTTGTTTGTTGGAAGATTTTTAATCACAGTTTCAATTTCATTACTTGTGATTGGTCTGTTCATATTTTCTATTTCTTCCTGGTTCAGTCTCGGAAGGTTGTGCATTTCTAAGAATTTGTGTTGACATCTGTTCTTGTTTCAGTGAATGTTGTAGCTCCCAAATTATCTGATGATATTAATTGGAATGTTATAATAGTTCTCTCCAGCCTCTGATTTACCTCTATTTCCTCTGTGGCCATAATGATAAGTAAAAGAATTAAAGTCCTAAATGTCAGCATTTTTGTTTCCCCTTTTCTCCATTCTCCTGCTATTTCAGCCTGTGCCTTGTGATTAATGATGAAGGATCTCCATATCGTCTTAGATAATATACTGACTTGGAATATAGTAATTGTTTCTAGGGTCAAATTATAAGCCAGATATAAAATTCTAGAAAGAATAGAGGATACTAGAAAGCTAAAAAAGCAATTATGCTATCACTGCATTATTAATTATTTTTTAGAATTAATCACGGTTTTTACATGTTTATTTGAGCTGTTCTGGTTCTGATTTTTTCTTTTATTCTCCATCATTTCACAAATTATTTCTTTCTTAAAAGGTCCTGCCAAAATTAATCGAGACTGTTTTCTTCCATTTAAATTTATTTACATTCTGTTAAACAGTTAACATTTTTAGTTTTCACATTTCATTTTAATTCTGCCGAGAATTACCAAGTGCCTGCTATTTGTCGTGCACTGATCCTAGAACTGGAAAAGTAAAAGTGATAACTGGACGTGCCCTCACAGTGAGAGACACATACAGAAGTAGTTTAATAACACGCAGTTCCCTGTTATAGACGTTCATTTAAAAGGCTGGGAGAACCCGTTGAAAGAACAATTGATTTCTGCTTTTTGAGAAGGTATTAGAGAGAGCAAGTGGCTATCAAAGGTTGAGTTATCTAGGGGTGAAAGAGAAGGAAGGGCCGCCTTCGTAGAGGGGAACCGTGTAAGCAAAGAATCAGGGTGTTTTTTTCTCCCATTGTCGAGGAAAGTTGAATCAAGGAACAAGTTATTCCGACAGACTTTCCATGATTTTTTCAAACTGCTTTCTAAGTTTTCCCAAATATTTCATAAATATTTCACAAAATTAACCCCTCCAAACTGGCCGCAGTACAGAGCAAAGGCAAGAGGATTACAGAGTCAGAGGGGTGGGCCTTCAGAGTCCCGCAATAAACCCACGTGAACGTGTCCCTCGTGGCAGTGTCAGCCATCATGTACATCTTCATGGGAAAAAGACAGAACCTTGGATTTTGAACACCTAGACAGTAATCCAAAGCATTGTTGAAATCGTAATAAAAGGAAACATTTTATCATGTGGGGAAGGGAAAGTGCCCACAAGGTGAATGGTAATAAACACAGTATAAGTAACAAACCTGGTGTTGAACTTACTTTTTTTCTTCAGTATCCATGGACCTCTGTCATCCTCCTTCTCATAGAAGAAATTCAGGATCCTTTGTGAAGGAGGGTTTAGATTCAGAATGCTAATATATATTACTATAAGGGTCGTATACTATACTACTTAGTATAAGGGTAGCACAAGACTGGGCAGGCAGTTCCAGACCTGACCATATACCTAGTAGGGCAAGCCACATCCTAACGCAGTGGCTTAGAACCACGACAGTTTATGGTTTCTCAGCGTTGGTTTGAATTCAGGCCGGGCTCAGCTGTACTTTTCCTCTGCTTCTTGAGATCATCTTTAGCGTCATTCATGTGGCCGCTTTCCACATCATTCGGCCTGGACCTCCTTACCTCACAGTGGCCGGACAATCATTAGGTTTCTCTTTTCATCCAACCTTTGTTTTGTCCCTTCAGGCATCCTCTAAACTGTAAAGGCATCTATTTCACAAGACGTGCTCATTCATTGAGTTCTCTCGCCCCCCTCTGCTTCCCTTCTGCCCTTTGAAGTCCCGCCCATCCTATAATCCCATCTCTACTACCACCTTTTTTTTTTTTTTTGCGGTACGTGGGCTTCTCACTGTTGTGGCCTCTCCCGTTGCGGAGCACAGGCTCCAGACACGCAGGCTCAGCAGCCATGGCTCACGGGCCCAGCCGCTCCGCGGCATGTGGGATCTTCCCGGACTGGGGCACGAACCCGTGTCCCCTGCATCGGCAGGCGGACTCTCAACCACTGCGCCACCAGGGAAGCCCTCTACTACCACTTTTGTGATGAAACCTGTATGTCATTTTTCTTTTCCACCTGCATTATCCATACCCTCTGATGGCAGTGCACCGGCTCTTTCCGAGCTCTCACAGAATGCTGTCTGTCGTTCTGTCTTGTGGTTCGTTCAGCTGTTTAGTTGATCCGAGAAAAGATTGGTCCTGTCCATGAGTACTTATTCCATGGACCTACCTTTGTAAGGTCCTGAGGACTCTTCTCTTCAGACATGTGTCCTATTTTAGATGTCTCAACTTTCATAAGAGAATGTCAACTCTCTCCATTTTGACTGAACTATGAAACATGAAATGGAGCACTGTAAAATAATTCGTACTCCAGGTTCTTGACAGAGGTTATAACCTAGAAATCTCTGCTGCCTAGTACCTATCAAAAGCTCAGTCGTGAAAAGTAATATATATGGAGAACTGCCTGAAGGATATTCAGTCCATCTGTTCTTTAGACACACTCAATTTTATTCCTGGATTAACCAAACCAAGAGAGAGCTGCAGCCTGAAATACTTTTGATTTAGTTCCCCAGAGAATTGCTTGTATGGAATTGCCCGTGGCATTATGCCATTGGCTTTCATTTTGATGGACATTATGAGGAAAAGCCTGTTCAGTTTTTGCCAGTACATTGGAAAACCTGGATGAAATAAGTGATTTTCTAATAAAAATATAAATTATCAAAATTGACTCAAGTGGAGTTAGGAAAACCCAAATAGACCAATGACCATGGAGGGAGTTGAAAAAGGTTGCCAAAGATTTATTCCCCTCCAGAGCTGAGCCCAGTTTTTTGGGGGTGGTGTATATCTACTGTGTTTATTTGCCTAACTATCATGTTTCTCCCTACATTTTTATTTCTCTTCTTTTTCTTTTATCAGTCAGTACCACTTCTTCCTTTGGGGGGTGGCTCCTCCCCCACCTCAGTTACATGACATTATGATAGTGGGATATTGCACTGATTCCTGGCCACAGAAGTAAACCAATCATGCTGAACCGTATTAGTATATATCCTTGTATATAAGGATCCAAGGTGGGCATGTGACCCCAGTAGAGTTAATCGAAGTCTTTTCTGGTAATTTTGTGTTCACATCTGTGGGAAAAGTTCTCTTTGTCTTGGTTGCTAAATGGGAGCGATGTAAGCCTATAACTACATGTGGTCGCAACAACTCCCTCCCATACAAATTAAGCCCATCTGCAATGGAAGACAAGAAAGAGAGGGAGGGGAGAGAAAGGGATCAGGAGCAGGGGCGTGGTGACACAGGACAGACAGACACACAGTCAGAAACTCTTTGACTGAGAGATGGAGTCTGAGAGAGACAGGCACACATGCAGACATGAACTCAGACATGGAAATAAAGTAAAAGACAAAGATTCCAGCATTGTCTGAGTCCTTGGTGCTACTCCTGTCCTTCCTATGTGTGAAGCAATACATCTTCCTTCCTCCCTTCCTCCCTCCCTCCCTCCCTCCCTCCCTCCCTCCTTCCTCCCTCCTTCCCTCCCTTTCTCCCTCCCTCCCTCCTTCCCTCCCTCCCTCCTTCCCTCCTTCCCTCCTTCCCTCCCTTCCTCCCTCCCTCCCTTCTTCCTCCCTCCCTCCCTCCTTCCCTCCTCCCTCCCTCCTTCCTCCCTCCTTCCCTCCCTTCCTCCCTCCCTTCCTGCCTCCCTCCCTCCCTCCCTCCTTCCCTCCTTCCCTCCTTCCCTCCTTCCCTCCCTTCCTCCCTCCCTTCCTCCCTCCCTTCCTCCCTCCCTTCCTCCCTCCCTCCCTTCCTCCCTTCCTCCCTCCCTTCCTGCCTCCCTCCCTCCCTCCCTCCTTCCCTCCTTCCCTCCTTCCCTCCCTCCCTCCCTCCCTTCCTTCCTTCCTTTCTTTCTTTCTTTCTTTTGCTAAAGCTAGTTTAATTTGGGAGTCTTTCACTTGAGAGTGAAATAATTCTGATCAAAATGGTTTTATAGGTGAACTTAAAAAATGAATTAAGGCACAGATCATTCCTTTGTTCCTTTTACTCTTCCAAAGCATATGAAAACAGAACCCATAACATTTGTCTACCCATTTTTTAAGGCTAGCATAACTGATATAAAAACTGAAAAATTATAGCACAAAAAGAAAATAATGAATATACATGAATATAGATGCATATATCCTAAATGTGTCCCAGAAAACATCTGTCTCCTAGTCCTCACAAGATGACTCTGTTTGGCCCTGCGCCATTCAGTGCAGAACTCACCCTTTTCCTGGGGGTTCTCAAATCACATTATATCTGCCAGGATACTCAGGGTTTTGCTAGGGTAACAAAAACCCCCAAATCCTTAGTGGTTTAAAACAATGAAAGCTTATTTCTTGCTTATTCAACTGAGGGTCAGCTGGGGATTTCCTCACATAGGGATACAGGCTTTCAGAATATCAACCATTTGGAAAATTATTTAATGACTGCTATCATTAAATTGCAGTCATTATGATTACCCAAGGAAATATGGGGAATTGTATTCTGGACTCTTAATGTATTGTTACAGAGATGATATATATATAATTTCTACTTAGATATCATTGGCAAAGGCAAGTCACATGTCTGCATTTAACTTTTAAAGGTTAAGAAGAATCCTACCTTCATCATGGAAGTAGAAAGGTCTAGAATATTTGCAAACAGTCCTAATAATTACCAGAGAACTCCTTCCTGGTCACCAATTACTGGCTTCACTCTCCTTTCCACATTCAAAATACAATTGTCCCCTCTCCAAAGGACACTACCCAAAATTTCTGTAGTCTAACAAAACCCAGACTTAAAGTCCAGGATCTCTGGGTGATGTGTGATGGGCTGTTCATGAACAAGGAGGTGATGCCTAATAAATAGTCTCTATCAGGCCTGGATATGGCTTCTTTTGATCTGGAGACTTGTGAACTAAAATGTTATCTGTCCCTCACTCAATATGCACACGGGTTGGGTAACGTGAAGAGAGCCCCTTTTCTGGAAGTGGGGATTATCCTTTGGTTGAGTCCTGACTTGGGTCCTTGAACATCTGTTATTATTCATTGCACCAAGATTCTACCTCTAAGAGATTCTTCCTTTTCCACTATTCTCTTTGGTCATATCTGAAGTGGGAATCAGGGACTATATCCTTTACTGGGGCAGGCAGCGTTACTGGCCCACTTCCTGTTCAATAGAAGATTGGGACCTGTGGTTGTCATAAGTCTAGAATCATTTTTTGTCCAGGTTGGTGGAATTTTGCAGTACAAATCACTCAAAAACATTCATGACTACTTTCCTATTTGATTTCAGTCAGCTCCGTGTACCAATAGGTGTAACCATAATTCTTTTCTGGACATAATTCCCATTTTGCTATATGTCTTTGTTTTCTCTACCTTGTTCCAAATGATTTCTCACTGTATAAAATAGATTTTCATCTTTTTGTGCTCAATGTTTTCTTCACCAACTACCTCCCATTCCTAAATCTAGTGCCAAAGATTTTAATGTTTTTTTTAAAATGCAGCAACACTCCATTAACTATAAGCTATCAATTTCCTTATCAGTTAGAATAGACTGGATTATGTTGCAGTAACGATCTAAAAATTTCAGTGGCCCAAGACAACAAAGACTTATTTCCCCACAGGTTGACTGTGGGTTCTGTTGTATATAGTTCTCATTCAGAGACACAGGATGTCAGAGATTCCACTATCTGGAACATGGCCATGAGAGGGAAAAGGGAATATGGAAAACCACGCATGGGCACCAAAAACTTCTTTCTGGAAATGACCCATGTTACTTCCACTCACATTTATTGGTCGGTGCAAGCCGCAACTAATTTTAAGAGGTTAAGAAAACGAAACCCTACTACATGTCTGGAAGGACAAAGAAATAGATTATCTGTGAACCTGTCCAATAAGTAACACACACACACACACACACACACACACACACACACACACACACCCTGAAACCTTAATGATCTTTGTGGACTTCAATGAAAATTTGTGGGGACTAGAGGAAGAACTATATCACGTGATATTTACAGTCTTTCAGAAAACTATCTGAAACCTCTCTTCTTTCTCCTTCTCTTTCTATGGTGTCACTAACATCTTATTTGTCTCTCCTTCATTCCTCATGCAGTCCTCAGCCTCGCAGGCTCTACTCTGTCCCTGTCGTTTTTTCTGTTTAGGACATAAAATTCCGTACTCCTTTATCATGGAGGGCAAGTTCCATTATCCTTGTTACTTGCACATTCCCTCAAGGTCTTATATACTACCCCAAGAGACTCATGAAGCATTTCCTCTGAACAAATATAGTGCTTTCTCTAAGAATCCTGGTGAATGCAATTTTCTCTGTCTTACTACATTAATAATATATTAGCAAGTCAAATCTAGCATTACCAAGTAGATCTTGTTCCAGAAGTGAAACCTGGTTTAATATCACTATTTCTATTATTTCGATATCTTATATTAATAGATTAAAAGAGAATATCTATACAGTTATCTGGATCTGCTCTGTCCAACATGGTAGACACTAGCCACACATAGCTATTCCAGTAGAAATTTGAATAAATGAAGTTAAATTATTTTTTTAAATTTGGTTCCTTATTCCCACTAGCCATATTTCAAGTGCTCAATAGCCACATATGCCTCGTGGCTATGGAATTAACACAGATATGAACATTTCCATCATTGTGGAAAGTTCTGTTGGACAGTGCTAATCTAAATAGAGTCATTTGATAAAAGTAAGAATTTGAAAAATAATAGATACATGTAAGTGTGTAACTGAATCACTTTGCTGTACACCTGAAACTAACACAACATTGTTAATCAACTATGCTCCAGTATAAAATAAAAATTAAAAAAAATTTTTTGTAAATCAGTTTGAAGGAAATTTTATTAGGTTGAGAAGCAGTATATATAAGAAGCCAATGGTGGGCCTCCCTGGTGGCGCAAGTGGTTGAGAGTCCGCCTGCCGATGCAGGGGATACGGGTTCGTGCCCCGGTCTGGGAGGATCCCATGTGCCGCGGGGCGGCTGGGCCCGTGAGCCATGGCCGCTGAGCCTGCGCGTCCGGAGCCTGCGCGTCCGGAGCCTGTGCTCCGCAACGGGGGAGGCCACAGCAGTGAGAGGCCCGCATACTGCAAAAAAAAAAAAAAAAAAAAAAAAAGAAGCCAATGGCAAATATTATACTAAGTACTATTTCTATTATGTTCAGGTAAAAGGGTAATCATCACTATTACAATTGTATCTGTTAGGATTAGGTTTGGTTTTATTTCTCTCTCTTCTTCTTTTCAAGAAAACTGGAGAAAGGCAGTTAAGAGTGGTAAAGTAGGCCTACTTCATGGCCTCTTCAGGTACCCAGGTTCATTCTATCACTCCTGGGGTGTGGTCTTCATTCTCATATTTTAAGATGATAACTCAAGTTCTAGATCTCATATCTGTATTTAAGGCAGAAGGATGGAGGAAAGGACAATGGGTAAAGAAGAGGGGAGACCACTGTGGTGTCTGCTGTGGCTTATGCAAGTTGCCACATGATACTTCTGCTGACATTGGTCAGTCATTGGTCACGTGGCTTCACTTTGTTGTAAGGGATGCTGGAAACTGTAGCCTTTATTCTGAGTAGCCTTTTGCTCATCTGAAAACTAGGTTTTCCTATGGATGAAGAAGAGAATAGATGCTGGGGGAAAACTAATACTTTCTGCCTTAACACCTTATTTAATATTGTTCTAGAAGTTTTGTTTTGTTTTTTTAAAAAATAAATTTATTTATTTATTTTTGGCTGTGTTGGTCTTCGTTGCTGCACACAGGCTTTCTCTAGTTGTGGTGAGTGGGGGCTGGTCTCTGTTGTGGTGTGTGGACTTACTGCGGTGGTTTCTCTTGTTGTGGAACATGGGCTTCAGTAGTTCTGGCATGCGGGCTCAGTAGTTGTGGCTCACGGGCTCAAGAGCACAGGCTCAGTAGTTGTGATGCACGGGCTTAGTTGCTCCGCGGCATGTGGGATCTTTCTGGACGAGGGCTCGAACACGTGTCCTCTGGCCTGCGTTGGCAGGTGGATTCTTAACCACTACACCACCAGGGAAGTCCCCTGTTCTAGAAGTTCTAGTCAAAGCAATAACATAGGAAAACAGATAAGTACAAATATTGCAAAGAAATGGACACAATTATTTTTATCTTTAGAAGCTATAGTTAAATGCCTCAAAATTCAGTTGAATCAACTGAAAATCTTTTAGAAGTGAACATGAAAATTCAGTATGATGTGGGAATTATACAAAAAATCAAGAGCTTTCTGACTGATCTTTTAACTTGTAAGAGATGGGAAATATAATGGAAAAAATGTGGAAAAATATAATGCCTATGGATAAATTTAGCAAGAAATATGTGAAACTTATATGAAGAAAACCACAACATTGTATTGAAGAGCACAAAAAGAAGATCCAGGTCAATGAAGAATCTCGGCATGTTCCTGGATGAGATGACTCAGTGTTATAAAGACATCAGTTCTCCCCAAATTTTTAAATTTCATACAGTTCTATTGAAAAAATATTTTTAAACTAACTTGTCATTAGTTAGAATGATGAAATTTACATTAAAGATTGACTGAGAATAACAAGAAAACAGAAAAAGAACAATGAGGGGGCCGGTTCACTAAGAGATGCCAAGATGTACTGTAAAGCTGCAATAATTAAAAGTATGATACCAGCTGAGGGATTGATAACGGGCCAGAGTAGAGTTCAGGATGAGGTACATGTAGCGGATGAGAGCAGTGTAGTGTGTGACCTTGGGCAAATTCTTAAACTCTCTGTATTTCAAATTTCTCATCTATAAAGGGGAATAAAATGGTTCATACTGCATAGAGTTGCTGTAAGGGTATTATATGTAAAGTATTTAAAACACTGCTTGGCCTGTTGTGTGCACTGTGAAAGCATAAACTATTATTAATGCCAGAATTTAATATATGACAAAGGTGCCATTAACATCCATGGGGAAAGAATGTATTATTTAATGCATGGTGTTGGAATAATTGGCTTACATTTGGAAAGAAAGAAAGAAGAAAGGAAGGAAGGAAGAAAGATAATTAGAACTGTAGCTCACATTCATTTTAATTTACATAGTATAGATTAAATATTTAATTTTAAAAATCCCCATAAATGTATTAGAAAAAATAAGGAAGAATTTCAAAAGTATTCTTGGAGTGTGGACCATCTTTTTTCTTATTTTTAGTGTGATACCAATGCAATAAGCCATACAAGAAAACACTTGGATTTTACTGCCAATCTGTTAATAAAAGGAATTGGGATAAAATGGTGGGTGGGTGGTGGTAGTGTGAGAGACGGTAGTTGGGCAGGCGAGAGATGGTGGATCAGAAAAAGTTTATTTAAATACGATAAAAACTTTCATGTCTCATTTCTTTTGTAAACTGTGCTACATATATGGTTCAGATTTCTGTTTTGAAGTGCTGCCCTTTGGTAGCAGAAAATGTCAATGAGCTTTTACTTTTTAATTTCAGGAATATTTTAAGCAAGTCTGTTTTAAATTATTGCTTTTACTTTGAACCATGTATTCAATAGATGCTTATAGTTTTAAAAATTAGATGATAATGATGGGGAAAACATAATGATTATAAATCAAATGTATAAGATAGCAATATTAGAGCAGTTTGGCTCTTCCAGATTCTAAATTGGAAGTGGGTTGTTTTGGTGAAAGGAAGAAAGCAAAATTTTTTAATATCTTAATTGTTTTTTATAATGTACATTTAATCTGATGGAAATAACCATTGCAACAGTCCTTTTTTAAGCTTTATAGAAAATTATTTATTTAGAAAGTTACATAAATGTAAAAAATTAAAGCAAAAAGGGCAGAGCTCAATGTTGCATTGAGTATACACTATTATGAGGAAGAGAGCTGTAAAAATGTAGAATTCTAGAGGGTATAGTTTTTATGCAAAAATTGATGTAGCAGATTGAAAATTTAGTTGGCAAATAGCTACTGACTTTTTAATTTAGAGACATTAAGATTTATTGAGCCAATCTGGCTGCTACCCAGACTGTGCAACATTCAAAGCTCTGAGTTAAAACTCTTTAAGATGTAAGTATGATAACATACAATACACAATGATCTTTACAGAAAAATCTGATTACTTGGATTCCCCTACCTCCTGCCCAAATGCTCAAGAGTTTAAATCCCATGTGGACCATTAATGGACTTCTGTATTTCCTTAAAAATACTCTCTGAGAATTATTAGAACATCAAAGTGACTGTAGCTACTAATAGGTATTTTCTTTAACTCCACAACATGAAAGAAACTATCTTTTTTTTTAAAATAAAAGTTACCAGCCAGAGAGTCATGTATATTTCATATCCTTCAATTTGTGAAAGGACACAAACAAGCCCAGGTTTTCTTTCCCCAGGATGATAGTAGAGCTCTTCACCCAATTGGGTGCCCTGTGTGTCTAATTAGAACTGTTAATGTATTAATGCCTTAAAAGCATTGTTTCCCCCACCCCACCCTGACAGATAGACACTCACTGGCGATGCAGTCATCTCACTCATGCCTCTGTCTCATTCCTCTTCCAAATAAAGAGACGTTTCCTAGCATGGGTCCTGTCATGATAAACACTGTGGCAGCTGCTCCTTTATGTGTTGGGAGAAGTTTCCATTTCTTCAACATTTCAGATCTGCTTTCCAGGCTTGACATCCCTAAGCTGACACGTAGGTGTTTATTTGGAGGCTTGTGTGTGTTGTGGTCGTCTCTACTTTTTCAAGGAAATGGGAGATGGATGGATATGAACTTTTCTCCTCTAACCCCCATCTCTAACCTTTCTCCAAATGCACATCACAGTGGCAGTTAACCTCTCACCTTCTTGCCCTAACTGAAGTTCAGCTTTCTTCCAGCTGGGTCCCTTCTTCATGCCTCCCTACCGAAGTCTCACGCAGAGATTGCGTAAAATGTTCCCTTCTATTGGAGGCATATCCCATAGGCTCCGAGGCAGCCCTGGACTGTCCTCCAGGTTGCCACTGCTTCTGGCACACCATCTCCCTTCTCCTTTTAATCAAAACCTCCTTCCATTTTGGACTCTGCCTTCTGACCATACCACCATCTAACCTTGTTCTGGCTGTCATCCAATTGAGGTCCCTCCTCATTTGGGGGGGGTTTTGATATCTGGATCATGGTCGTCCAAGGACTCTGCCATGATCCTGGGTGACTTTACCGTCTACATGGATGGTAAATTCAGTACTTTAGTCTCAAAGCTTCTTGACCTTCCTGTATTCCAACTACCCGCATGGCTACCTGCTGGACCCAGTCAGCACCACCTCTGAGATCTTTAACTCAGTTTTGACCCCTAACCTTCAGTCACCCAAAACCTGACCCACTGCTTCTTATTGCTCTTTCCTGTACTTTTATTCTACTCTTTCAATTCGTTCTTCCCTGCAGTTTTAACATGCCCAAACCTCTTCAATGTAAAACAGAACTTCATCCCTGATCACAAATCAGCCTCTGGAAAAAAAAAATCAGCCTCTGTCTGTTAATATCTCCTCTTCCCTTCTGAGTCAAGTGCCTCCCAAGAATTATCTTTATTTTTTGCCTTGATGCTCTCTTTGGGAACCAGGCAGCAGATTCCACCAGGTCAATGAAGTTTCTGCTTCTGGTCATCATCGCCTAATTATCCAATCCAATGGGCCATTTGCAGACTTTAGTTCAATCGCTCTGTAGCATTTGACCCACAGTCCACTTTTCTTCCATGGCTTCTACAGCACAGTTCTCTCAGGGTCATCTCATGAGTTCTTTCCAGTCTCCTCGACCAGTTCCTCCTGTTGTTTCCACCCTAAAATGTGAATGATCCATTTTCCTCTTCTTTTTGCATGTGCTTACTGAACATCTCATCCTCTTCTGTGGCTTTCTTCTATAGGTTGAGGTTTCATGAACTCTAAAGGGACGTGAGTGAATGAATAATTACTTTCTAAATAATACATCTTGTCTCAGGAATGATTTAGAACTGCGAATAAGGATACAAAAAAATCCAGTTGAGTAGCACAAAATAAGTATGAGGCAAAAGGAATGAAGAAAAGTAAGGGAGAAAACATAATATCACCCAGGAGGGGTGAGGCTAAATATGCTCTAAGTCTCAAATTTTGTTCAAAGCTTTTGAGAAACCAATGAGATAAGGGTAAAATATCATCATGGGTTACACAATCCAGAAATGCCTGTAAGCTACACAAACCGATTGTTTAGAAATACAACCATTGCTGCTACTGAAAGGAGCAAGAATTTCAGAGTGGGGTGAGGAAGCCTCCAAAGGATAAGGGCCAAATTCTCTAAGTCATTACAGAAGATGAATTCATGAGTTCCCAGAGTCTGTATCTTATAAACACCTTCCATTTAGACAATGGCATCAGAACAAGATTCAATTTAGTTAAAGCAGTTCTGTGACAGTATGAAGCCAATACAATATGGTTCTTGTTCCTAAAGAAATGTTTTAGAGTATCTTGAAGTGAAGATAATTTTGTTCTTTCAAGCAGTTCTCCCTAAATATTTTTTTAAAAGAGCATTTGATTCCTGTTGAGGACATTGAGCATGAGATTCTATTTTGAGGCAAGTATTCAATCTCACAAACTTAAATTTCCAGCTTTGGTCTAAATACTTAGTAGTTATCTGTACCTTGAGATCCCACGGGTATCTCAGTTTCCAAAACTGGACTCATTATTTCCCTCCAAACCTATTTGTCCTGTCCCTCTGTCCTTAACTCAGTCTCATCAAGAAAACTTGAAGTCATCCTAGGCTTTCGTCTCTTTTCCCCTCGTTCCTCACATATGATAAATACCCTTCTGACATACCCTCCTTGTATCTCATGTTTCTGACTCTGCTTCCTAGCTCCACTGCCAATGTTTGGGTTCATTCGGGACCTTATCATTTCTGGCCTGAACTATTGCCATATGGTCTTAACTGGCTTCCTTGGTCCTAGTCTGGCCCTTCCTCCTCTGATCCAGTTTCCATCTGAGCTACCTTTGTATCTCTGGCGTTTACCAAAGTGATTAACACATGGCAAGCAAGTAAGGTAGTTTTACTGGATGGATTCATAGATGGATGAATGAATAAGCACACATGTGGGCCTTATGAGGGGCACTGTTGTCATGCTGCTTTGTCATAGCAGGAGAATTACACCTGTACTCATTCACGTGCTGTCAGGACTAAGGCAGATAGTTGTGCTGAGAGGTAAGTAACAAAATGTTTCCCAGATTTTGAGCCTTCTTTTCATCTTTCTGGTGGGCGAACACTTGAGAAGGAGACCAAAGAACTCCCTTCTCACATTATTGTTGGAAGAAACTCTGAGAGAGGCCTGAAGAGGAGAGCAGGAGGTGAGCAGCCTTCCAGCAGCTGTGTATCCGCCAGCAGCCTGGAGACGGGAGATAAGAATTGACTCAGGAAAGCAGTTGAGACTTAACGAAAGACCCAGGCATGTGAGGAGAAAAAGGGAGGACAACTCACCTGTAACTGGGTGGTATTTGTTGGGAAAGGATGAAGGGAAGGAACTTATATGAAGATTTAGAATATGTGGGAATGTGTGAGGGAGCCCATAGGGAAAATTGTAAGATAAGCGCATGAAACAGTGATTGGTTGAGGTTGTAAAGCAACATTATGAGAGGCTCTTGACGGGAACCATTGTATTCAAGCAGTCAGCTATAGACTGTCATCTGCTCGAAGTAGGATGCCGGCTGTGCTCACATCCATGTAAAACAGTGCTGTGACTTGCTAATCAAAGGGTGTTAGAAATCCACGCAAACTCCATTTTGGGCTCATTTCTCCTCAGTCCATGTGTGAGAGAAGGGAATGAGCAAGAGTTAATCATTTCAATCAGCATCACTTTATTTACGATGCTGGTCCTGGAACTCCCAGGAAGCAGTACGTGTCCTTCAGTCCTGTACTGACGGAAGGACGATGGTAGACAGGAAAATCGGTTTCAAACTGGATGCCAACTCTTGTTAAATAGCCAGGTTGTGACTTACAGGCTCTGTCTTACAGAAGCTGTGCCCTGATCAGCATAGAATATCTGGAGGAGGAAGTGCATTTACTTAAATCTCTTAAGTCATGGAGCCACCCCTTTCTACTTACAGGCATATTGTATCTCTTACTTCCTTTAGGCTAAGGAAGAAGTGAAAATAAAAAGAACAGGAAGGTAAGGTTACTAGCTTTTAAAATATATAATGGCAGTTAGAATCACATTAAGAGCTAATATGCATAAAGTACTCACTATGTTTAGGGCACTGGTCTAAGTGCTTTAGTTGTATTATTTTATTTATTTAATCCTTGCAGCAACTTTGGGGTAGGTATAGTTTTCTGTTACCAGGACACACCTCCTTACAAGGCAGTGGTAGATCATAATTATGGGAAGCTGGGATTCCAGCTGGTCACGCTGCTTCTGTAGCTCCTCAGGTGATCTAGGAAAGACTAGTTGCTTAAAGCCCTGGTGTGCTCACCTGTAAATTGCAGATATAATAGGTATCTTGAACAGGTATATTGAGGACTAGAGATAATATTATATAAAGGGTCTAACATGGTGGCTAGCACAGAGAGTGCACAATAAAAGGGGATTAATGTCAGGTCTTCTCTGATTAAATCCTTTTCTGACCTCATATTTTATAGTAAAAGTCAGAATAAAATTAATTATCCCTATATCCTCCTCCAAGCCCTGGTTTTGTTTGTTTGTTTGAAGTCTCAGAAAAGCGAGTCCTGAAGTAGGAGATGAAAAGACCAGCTTATAATGAGAATGAGATGTTCTTGGCTCTGGCTAATAATTTTTAGCCAATTCTGATCAGTAGTAGACAAATTTTGAGCCCAAAGAGTGAATCAGGTATTCCTAATTTTTTGCAAGTCTGTGCCTGAATGTCTGTTAGTAGAGGCCAAATCAGAAAGAAAAGTTCCACGTATCCAGGATTGAGCCAGGCCAGATTAAGTAATTATTTGGCCTTCCAAAGGGCAGTGCAAAGCACAAATAAAAGAGAGATCAAGCCACAGTGAGCCCTGATTGCATATTTCCCCAAAGCAGACTCAGGTTATCTTAATATTTAACATGAAGTGGTATAGGTTGGTTTTTGATAACTTCAGATGGTCAAAGGGTATGTAAGTGTTTTCAGGAAAACAAAAGGCAGAAGTGATAAGTAGTGCCATGTTGTGGGAGTGGTTCATGAAAAAACTAGTGAAACTACTGATTTCTATCACGAGCATTCTGGGGAGGCTGCAGAATTAGTCAGGGGCTTTGTCTTAATTGTCTTCTAATGAAGATTTGATTTCATTTGCTCTTTATAATCTCTCAATCTTATTTTTCTCTCTGTACACTTCCTTTGTTTTTGTTTTGTTTTGTTTTGTTTTTTTGCGGTACGCGGGCCTCTCACTGTTGTGGCCTCTCCCGTTGCGGAGCACAGGCTCCGGACGTGCAGGCTCAGCGGCCATGGCTCACGGGCCCAGCCGCTCTGCGGCATGTGGGATCTTCCCGGACCGGGGCACGAACCCGTGTCCCCTGCATCGGCAGGTGGACTCTCAACCACTGCGCCACCAGGGAAGCCCTGTTTTTAATTTTATGGTGTTAAGATGTTCCATGCTTACTATTCTCAGTGAAGCAACTGAGCTCTTCAGAGGAAAGACTGTGTCAGTCTCATAGGTAATATAACTAGTTATGAGGGGACTTGGCTTTACTGCTGCTGGTCATATTTTTATGTTACCTCTACGTAATGAAAGGAGTGATGGAGGGGTTCAGAGAAGCAATGTGATATCCACTCCTATAAATCTGTTCAACTACTGCTCTCCCAATCTGTTTTAGCTTTGTTAAAAAATATCTTTTAGGCTTTTTCATATTTTTTAAAATAAGTCTTCCTTGTGTCAAAGCACTACATTCACATTGTTTACAGAGTTCTATAAGGCTTGTCATGAAAAATATCAGTCCCTCCAATTCCACTCCCCCACCTTTCACATTTCCCGTAACCAAGAGGCAAACACTTTCACCTATTGTTGGATATTTTGTAGCTGTTGTACATATGGACACCTTGTCCACCCTCATCACACACACACTTCCCACCCACTATCCCATCCTCTCAGTAAAGTTTTATAGTATTTAAAAATTTCATTGGCTCCATATGCAGCATTTAAATAACTATAACTATACAAATGCTGGTTATACTTGAGTAATGTAGTATACTATAATTATTTTTCTTTGCACATTTTATTTTTCCTGGAATTAACAAGTATCTTTTTTTGAATGAAAATTCTTTTTAAAATAATTAATTAATTGATTGATTTTTGGCTGCATCAGGTGTTAGTTGCGGCACACAGGATCTTTTGTTGTGGCGTGCGGGCTCAGTAGTTGCAGTGTGGGCTTAGCTGCCCTGCGGCATGTGGGCTCTTAGTTCCCTGACCAGGGATTGAACCCGCATCCCCTGCACTGGAAGACGGATTCTTAACCACTGGACTACCAGGGAAGTCCTGATGATAATTCTTTTTATGTATTTATCACAAATTCTCATCCAGTTGTCTAAATCTCTTATTAACACATTAGATATTCTATCAACTTCACCTTTTGGAGATAACTTTCCTTCCCAGGGACTTCTTCTTTTTTTTTTTTTTTTGTCTGTGAAATATATTAAAACTTTGCTGATGACAGTTGGAAATCACAACATTAAAACTTTTAACATAATAAAATAGCTGTGTTCGTGAAGATTTTAAAAAAGTTTCCTAGGGCTTCCCTGGTGGCGCAGTGGTTGAGAGTCTGCCTGCCGATGCAGGGGACATGGGTTCGTGCCCTGGTCCGGGAAGATCCCACATGCCGTGGAGCGGCTGGGCCCGTGAGCCATGGCCGCTGAGCCTGCACGTCCAGAGCCTGTGCTCTGCAATGGGAGAGGCCACAACAGTGAGAGGCCTGCGTACTGTAAAAAAAAAAAAAAAAAAAAAAAAAAGTTTCCTAAACCAATAAGAGAGAAAAATTTAAAAGTAGTGAATATAATACAAATTAAACATCAATTGAAAATAGGAGTCAGTGTGTTAAAAAAAAATGAAGAGGTTGGTCAGGTATAAAGGAGGTCATCTTAAATTTCTAATACTGTTACAGTATGTACAGCACAGCCAGAGACTTCTAACTCACTAAAATTTAGACAGTGGCTTTCAAGACCTGCTGTCCTTCTAGGGTCTCATCTTGGGATTTCCTTCATCTCTCTCTTTCTTATGTTGAAGGCTCCGTTCCTTCAGTTATGGGTCTTTCTCTTCATTTCCTCCCCTATATTAGTGGTTCACATCCTTCAGTAGCTTCCTGAGAAAGAAAGGATGGTGGTAAACTTTTTGAGATTCGCATATTCTAAAATGTATTTATTCCACCTTCACATTTAAGTGATAGTTTGGATTGATAGTTTGCTGGATACAAAATTCTAGGTGGCAAATCACTTTCCCTTACAACTTTAAAGACGTTGCTCTGTTGTCCCGCAGCTCCTACTGTTGTTAATGAGAAGCCAAAATGTCATCATTGTTTTTGATGGTTTGTGTGTAAAACTTGTTCTCTTGGGATGATTATTTTATATCTGCTCTTCTTTCTAGTGTCCTGATACTTTTCGAGAATGCACCATTAATGTCGGTCTATTTTCATCTGTTGTTAGGCGTTCACTCTGGAAACTCATGTTTTTCAGCTCTGCTAACACTTTCTGAAGTTGATTTTGATTTTCACTTTGTACATTCTCGTATGGAACACACCTGTTATATAATGCAGTTGGATCTCCTATTAATGCTCTCATTTTCCTATCATTCATCTACTATAGAAAACTAATGCACTAATGTTATTTTTCTATTTTCTGAGGGATAACTAATATTTATTTCAGGGTTTCCATTGTGTTTTGAGTTTCAACAATCATCTTTAAAATTTTTTAACATCAACTTTACAACCATATAATTTATGTACAACAAAAGACACTCACTAAATGTACAGTTTGATAAATTTTGACAGTGTATAGTCAATTAATATATGAACCATTTCAATTATACCAAAACATTCTCTTTTGCTCCTTTGCAGGGTTTCATGGTACATCTTTTCACCCTTTTACTTTCAACTATTTTTACATTTAAAGTGGCTTCATGTATATTATCATATAGTTGTGTCTTTTTTTCCCCTCCATACAGATTGATAATCTCTGCCTTTTAATTGGAGTGTTTAGACCATTTTCATTTAATGTAATTATGTATCTGGTTGAATTTAAGTTGACCATTATGCTGTTGGTTTCCTTTTTGTCCCATTTGATCATTGTTCATTTTTCATATTTTTCTGCCTTCTTTTGGAATCAGTGAATATTTTTAGTGTTCCATTTTATTTTCACTGTTGTCTTATTCACTATAATTCTACTATTATCTTTAATTTTTTTCAAGAACTCTTTTCTTGACTTCTAAATATCCTTTTTAAATACCATCCTGTTGTTTCGTGGATATATATTTTTCCTTTTTACCTCTGTGAATGTATTAATATATTTTTGAGGTTTTCTTCACCCTGCATAGTCTCTCCAGTTTGCTTTCTTCCATCTGTTTATTGTGTCCCTGTCTTTCATGTCAGAGGCTTTCCTCAAATGTTTTGTAACATACCATAGGGGGATTCCATTTTGGATAGTGACCTACCAACCAAATTGGATCTGCTCTTTTTATTTTTAAGGTGATACACAGCAAAAGTAGTAGTAGAGGGAGAACAGAATTAAACACGTGCTGAGATGGGAAGCCAAGTCACAAGAATGAGTCAACAGCTGATGAATGCATTTCAGGGGATGACAGGGGGGGATACTACTGGGTCTCTGGAGGTGTTGCTGTCTGTTGTTTTCTGAACGGGGATGAATGACTTACCAGGCTTATGAGGTCAAACTGAGTGGCTACTGAAAGAGTTTTCTGGATCTTCCATTTCCTTGTGCATCCTTCCAACCAACTCCCAGAACCAGGTTAAACCAAGAGTGCTTGTATCTTACAACCTAACAGGCCTTAGCATATACACATAATAGGAGGCTTAATTAGCAGAAACAATTAGCATAAAGTGTAAAATCTGCAGGTTATACACGTTAGGCTAAAGGTGTCACAGAATCCCATTCTATGTCAGTGAGGCATGTAGACACTAGGAGCATATGCTCTGTGGCCAGAGCTTCTGGATTTAAATCCTGGCTGTGTGACCTTGTGTATAGCACTGAACTTCTCAGCCTTATTTCCTCATCTGTGGGGATAATAATCAGAGACAGTGCCAGAATTTCTATTTAGAAGTGGCTTGTGCTGGCAGTATGATTGGAAGGGGAGTTTACACTGAGTTTGCATAATGCTTTTCAAAAAACTCAATTGCCTGTATCAAAGAACGGGGAGTGGCTGATTGCAGGTGTGTGTGTGTGTGTGTGTTAAAGATAACATTGGCATCCTCATTCCTAATAACAATGTTGGTTTATTCTGAGGGTTAAGTGAAATGATATATTTTAAAAATTCAACATAATGCCTAGTAATAAATATTCTATACATTATTAATGAGACTATTAACTTATAATATTTTTATTATCAGACATATGAATGAAAGCAATATGACAGAGAAGAACAAGAGTTTCTTGAGACGACAGGCAGGTCCTGATGTTTCTACATTGGTTCTTAACAACGGGCTTAATAAACCTCTACTCCAGCCCTGGAATTGAATGAGTGTTGGTCTGTTTACTATACCAAATCCTCTCTTTAGCACTCTAGAGATCTCCTTTCCTATGGCCAAACTGTCTGCTTGCTCAGTCTTTGCTTTATTACTGTGTCTTGGCTTCTAGAACTGCATTTCCAGAAGACTCTCTTTTTATTGTATGCAGTGACTTGCTCCCCAAACATGCCGCTTCTGATTTTAAATTTGTGTCCCACCAACAAAGTTCAGTTTCAACTCCTGGTGGACAAGCATCCTATTTTTTTTTTCTTCCTAGACTGTTCCCTGCATGAAGTCTTTATTTGCTTTGCAAATCTCATCATGCCTGTATGATCGGGCTGAGACAATGCCCGTGGAAGTACAATCTTGAATGTAGAAACAGTATTAGCTACTCTGTGGTTTTCATAGAAGGTTGTACCTGAGGGTACAGTAAAATCATACTGTTGATCAGGTCTTATAAAATGTATTTTTCTCTTATTGATGCTCATTTAAAACTTCCCATGAATTCTTACAAAAGTTGAGATATAGTTTTAAAAAGCCATTGTTGCTAAGGCTTAAAGAAGTAAACGCCCTTTGGGATAGAATTAGAGAATCCGTTGTGTGCCCCAGCTGTTGAAGAAAGCTCACTGTTCCTGTGGTTTACACAGCTGAAGGCCTAAATTTGCTTTGACTCAGTCTCCTTCCTCAGCACCCTCATGCTGACTTTGTTATTTACTTCCCACTTTCTCCTTGCTAAATTTGATGTTCTTGCTCTGGTTTGGCTTTTCTGATTAGGCTTTAGCCTGATGTGTCCCTTTTTCTCTCTGAAACCCTTAAAAGGAACTCCTTTGCGTAAGGGTGTCCACAGATCTGACTTGTGGCCCTTAGGAAGGCCCTGACTCTCTGACCCTTTAGTGAACCGTCTGTTCTTCCCTGGTTCTGGATGGGAAGTGGGGGGATTGGACATTCTACAAGCATTAAGGACTTTGGGTATCATTGAGATCACTAGTTCTCAACCTTTATTTCTATCAACAGTTATCAAGGATAACTTTCACGCAAACAACACGCTCCTGTGAACGTAGCTGGATTTTGTGAAATTCATGCCGTATTAGTTATATCTTTATTCTTTTCTCTCTCACTCAAGAATGCAACTGGAAATGTTAGTGTGAGTGACCTTATTAATGGGATACCTTTAAATCTGTAATTTATGGAAAATTTATAAACTGCATTGTTATGAGACATAACAAATTACTTAAGTTTCACTTCATAATTGATCAAAACACTTCAGTGAATTTTAAAGCTTTTTTTTCTTTAAAAAGAAATTCTTAACAGTGGAGTTCTTTTTAACGGGAGCTGTATCTGAGAAGCCCATCATACACAACAAATTTAGACAGAATTTCACTGTTAGGTTAGGGCCCCAGACCTCTATCCCTTCAGTGGTCTTTGAACCCTAAACCCCTCCATAAAATCCTTAGGGCTGGGCTTCCCTGGTGGCGCAGTGGTTGAGAGTCCGCCTGCAGATGCAGGGGATGTGGGTTCGTGTCCTGGTCCAGGAGGATCCCACATGCTGCGGAGCGGCTGGGCCTGTGAGCCATGGCCGCTGAGCCTGTGCGTCCGGAGCCTGTGCTCCGCAACGGGAGAGGCCACAACAGTGAGAGGCCCGCGTACCGCAAAAAAAAAAAAAAAATCCTTAGGGCTTTGCACAGCACAGTTTGAAAACCCAGTGCCCTCGATTACATTTGAAGCTACAAACAATTCCATAAAGTTGAACCACAATGAGAATTCATCCAATATGAAGCATCTAGGAAGGTATTTTAGAAGGACACTGTTGAACTGTGACAGCAAAGTACTATTGGGGATGTTGGAACTCAGCTCTTAATGGGTCATTCCCCTCCATCATGCCCATGTCCCTCCAGGCAGTTTGGTAGTTTTCTGACTCTTCTTTTTGCGGCTCATGATTATCACCCAGAAAGCGAGGATGCCTGGCCTGCTGTCCTCTCCCAAACTGTCACTGCCATCTCATTGCTGTCGGTCTCAACCTCACCCCACCTGTCTCTTGCCTTACTGACTGCTCACCGGCCCACTTTGCCGTGCCCTCTGGAACCCCTCTTCTACTGTCAGTGCGCTCCACACCAAGCTTTGCTCTTTCTCCTCTGTGCCTTAATCTTGGTTTACGGCTCCACTAGCCTCTTCTTGCTTTCTGAGGCATCGTATCTGATTACTCCCTCTCCCATACCCTCCAGTTCATATTAGTCACCAATTCCTATTAATTCTAATTTTAAAATCTCTCTCAAATCTGAAGTCATCCTAGCCGCAGGTTCTTAAAATAACTTCTTGCACAGAGCTTTGAATGTAGTCTATACTCAAAAACATTTGCAGAGTGCAGCACATTAGTTTTAATCTTTTCCAAATGTCTGTGCCATTTTTCTTGCCTTCCCCTGTTCGTTTATATTCTTCCTGGCTTCAATCTCATATTTGGATGAAGATATTTAAGATTTTTTTTTCTATTCAGTATTTATGGTGGGCTGTCTTTTGAAAAACTAATATTTGTAATGTTAAGGTAGGATTTTCATAGGGTATGTAGCAAACTTTAGCAATTTCAGAATATAGAGAAGCAGTTTCCAACCTTGACTTTGTTTTAATCAGGTATTTCAGAGGTCAGTGGGAGAGGGAGAACTGAAATAACAGCATGCTTGTAACTGCACATGACTCACAGCCATTTTTTTTTTGCGGTTCGCGGGCCTCTCACTGTTGTGGCCTCTCCCATTGTGGAGCACAGGCTCCAGACGCGCAGGCTCAGCGGCCATGGCTCATGGGCCCAGCCGCTCCGTGGCATGTGGGATCCTCCTGGACTGGGGCACAAACCCGTGTCCCCTGCATTGGCAGGCGGACTCTCAACCACTGAGCCACCAGGAAAGCCCTCACAGCCATTTTTATGTTGCAGCTGGACAAAAATCTGGACAAAAATCTGTGTGTGCCCGTGGGAGTGTGACATGTTTGATGTTGTCACCTGATGTGTGTAACTTAAACTCCCAGTGTCTCAGTTTCTTCATCTGAGAAACAGGTATCTTAATGTTACCCAGATCATTGGTACTCAGATCATAGGAATGCACATTTACTCATATAATTAATGCAAAATTCTTAGCACAGGGTTTGCTCAAAGTAAGCCCTCAACAACTAGGAAGTATTATAATCAATACAGAAGAGAGGATAAAAAAACTGACAGTCTACAGGCCTCATTTGACCCACAGATCTATTCAGTTTGGCTTGCACAGTGTTTTTGATTCTTTTTAAATGAGTTGGTTTCCAACATTTAAAATTTTGGGAGATATTATATAAAATACATGTCTGACACTTCTTTTGAAAAATTGGAAGATTTGGCAACCATGTTTGACAGTGGTCAAAAACTCTTATCAGGTTTGTCCGAGTCACTGTTACTCTCTATTATTTTACACCAAAGTGTATCATTCTCTCAATACCAGCCAGTTTCTAACTCCTGGACTAGAGAGTTTTGGTGGACCTGTCTTATTTTAGGGATTTAAAAATTAGATTTAGGGACTTCCCTGGTGTCACAGTGGTTAAGAATCCACCTGTCAATGCAGGGGACACGGGTTCGATCCCTGGTCCGGGAGGATTCCCACATGCCGCGGAGCAACTAAGCCCGTGTGCCACAACTACCGAGCCTGTGCTCTAGAGCCCACGAGCCACAACTACTGAGCCCATGTGTCATAACTACTGAAGCCTGCGTGCCTAGAGCCCGTGCTCCGCAGCAAGAGAAGCCACTGCAATGAGAAGCCCGCGCTCCGCAACGAAGACCCAACGCAGCCAAAAATAAATAAATAAATTTATATTTAAAAAAATTAGATTTAGGTGGCGCTAACTTCTGTGAATGGTAGTGTTTTCTCTTCAGAGTGTGATCATGAGCCCCACTTCTGATGGCCTGTCTCACATAGTTTAAAAAGTCACAAAACTGCTCATACCCACTAAACACCACTGTGTGAGAAACAGTGGTTGGCACAAGCCCCTCTTTGGAAAAACCCCATTCTTGCCTTCAGGGAACTCACTGTCTTCTAGGGAGAAAAAGACAAGTACACACATAACCACACACCAAGCAGTAATGTGGTTGGGTTAGTCCAATCAGAGAGGTACAGAGTGCCGTGGAGCTACAGGAAATTAAAAAAAAAAAAGATTTATTGAATGGGATCTTGGGGAGAATAGTGCAGGTCTCATGGAGGGGTTTATTCATTCAGCAAATACATTTATGGACACTAAGTGGAAGAATTGGTGGCTGGTGTGCTGGGCATGCAGTGCCTTCCCTTCGGAGACCTGGATTTTGATGGGGGCAGTGTGAATAAGTGAGACCAGCAAAGTGTGATAGAGACAGACTATGAGGGGAAGATATGGCAGATAATTTGGTGCAGTGATCAGTTCTGCCTGAGGTTAGGGAGGTAGGGATTCAGCCTTAGGGGGCTTCAAGGAGGAAATAGCATTTAGAATTCAAGTGGTGAGTAGGTGCTTAGGTAATAAAGATGAGGTGAGAGGGAGTTTCAGGTAGGTTAAGCCAGAGAAAGTAAGAAATGTTATTTGTATTTTACAGAGAGCATAAGTTTAATAGTTATAAATGGCAAGTGGGCATATCAGGTGGAAAAAGCGATAATAATTAAGGCACGTAGTTTAGGGCGTGTTCAACACTGATCAATAACTCTCTTTGACCTCATGACAAGATGTATTGAGAGAAAAGAGTGGAGGACAGAGGGTGTCACACTGGAAGGCCATGACAGCCAAGGTGAGGATATTAACTTTAGGGAATGGGGGGTGCCAGAACGTCCTCTGGCAAGGAAAGACAGCACCAAAGCTAACTGTAAGAGAAGACTTCTGGTGACGTGTTTGAGGTCTGGGCTGCAGTAGGGAGAGAGAGAATGCTGGGGGGCATTTGATCAGACTTGAGGCTGATGAGTCTCTTAATGATTATTGGAGATTTTGGTGGGCAGCCCCCAGATGTTGCCGTACCCTTATCTTCTATTTTAGAATGAAAGTATTATGAGAAAAGAGAGGAAAACTATGCAAATAAATGTTGTACAGGGTGCACTACAGTTGATTTTTTTAAGAGACGGCTGTTGCTGATGAATCTTGCTTGTAGTGAGGAGATGGAATAGGGGCAGGGGAGAAATTGGTGTGGGGAATATTGCTACCTGTTACAGCAATTATCTGATTACTGAAAAGATTACATAATTTCTTCCCCTCACCAGCTCTCCTTCTAGCAACCAATATCTGTAACAAAAGGGAAGCTATTGTGGAAGAAAATGTAATAAAAATATTAGCTAGGCGTTGGCTCACACTGGCAGTGCTTGACGTTTTACAGGTTCTAACTCGTTTAATCCTCCTAACAACACTATGTGGTAGATTTTTAAATTAAAAAAAAATTTTTTTTTACAGTTGAATTAACCAAGACTCTGATAAGATACGTGACCCATGCAAGGTCACATAATGAGTAAGTGGAAGAACCAAGATCTAAACCCAGGAAAGCCAGATTCAAAGCCCACTCTGCCAACAACAAATGCAACATACTGTTTTGCATTTTTGTAGTATCTTAGGGAATGTTTTTCTTTTCTTAGGGAAGTATGATTGTTAATATGTCTCCCAAGTTGATATCATATATTACAAATCTTGGCAGTAAGAAAAGGGGCACATTAAAGAACTCCACACCAAAAAACACATTCTTTTATGCAAGTTTAACTTTTACACACTGAAAAGCTTGCTATCACAAAAGTAGCCAGCACTGAATGTATCAATAAGTGACACTTTATTCCTTTTCTTGTCTGGTTGCCAGAGTCGATCTCAGGTAAGATTAGAAAATATTTTGGTACATCACCTCTCACAGGAACATAAAAAATTAAATTGATAAATTTATGCACCACTGTGAATTCTTTATGACTGGATTGTCAATTGCTTCCTTCAGGCAATGAGCCAATGTTTATTAAGTAGCTACAACGGGCAGAGTGTTTTTGCAAGGCTGGGTGGAAAGTTTCAAAGAAAATAAGTGTAGACGTGATTTCCATCCCAAGAAGGTTATGATCTAATGAGGAAGATGGACAAAATGTATAAGAATAGGGGAGAACAAGAGGTCATGTATAGTAAGAGTTCATGTATGCATCACTGTAAAACAATGATTATAACAGGGATAGATACACATCTGGAGATTATAAGAATAGTAAGAATTAAGTGGGAATGTTCCTTATAGACTGAATATGGTAAAATAATCAATTCTGAGAAGAGTTTCAAAGAAATTCTATAAAATTAGAAATCAAAGAACTCTGTTGAATTCAAATGCTTATTAGACATTTTTATGACTTCTTGCAAGCATTATGACTTTTAGTTCTTCCAAGTTGTACAGTCTGTGATTAATAAGTGATATAAAATAGAAAAACTTTGATTCAAACCAATTTAGCATGCAATCTTTGACATTTCTGGTATAACTTATAAAACTCATTTTTTCAGAATCTCTCAAAATTAAACACAAAGAGAGAACAAGAAGGCTAGTAGGTACAAATGAACCACAATGCACAGAGTCATCAGAACAAATGTTTATGATATTATGATGAAAGTTGCTCATATTAACTCCTCATTAGAATGTTCATTATTTTGAATTTAACAGTCAAATAAGGCATCATATTGATGTTATGCATCAGTGAAACGTACATTGAAGTGACAACTATTCTCTAGACAGTTTACAGTTTGAAAATAGCTGTGATTAATTGCTGATTAAGAATTAGGGCTTCCCTGGTGGCGCAGTGGTTGAGAGTCTGCCTGCCGATGCAGGGGACACACGTTCGTGCCCCAGTCCGGGAAGATCCCACATGCCGCGGAGCGGCTGGGCCCGTGAGCCATGGCCGCTGAGCCTGCGCGTCCGGAGCCTGTGCTCCGCAACGGGAGAGGCCACAACAGTGAGAGGCCCACGTACTGCAAAAAAAAAAAAAAAAAAGAATTAAAGTCACATTCAAAATAGTTGAATCTATAGTAATGATGGTATATGTTTCTCATTAGTCATGGAATGCAGCAGCTTTGGAATTAAGGTTTTGGATTCTGAACGTCTTTAGTTTTTACAGTTACACTCCCTGTATTACGAGAAAAGCAATACTTTATACTCCTTTAGGAAAAGTATGGTACAATGGCTCCAGTGCTATATGAAAACAGAGGGAATTATGGTTCTATTTCTGGCTTAGAAAATTATTTAACTTTTACCTTGAACAAATAACGTATATTTTCAAGCCTCAATTTTTTCATTTGTCCTTTCATTCATTCACCAGTTTTTTAATGAGGACCTACAGTGTGATAGGCATGGTTATAAAATGATGAAATCAGGAACAGTCTTTGCCTAATTAGAATTTATATAACGGGGGAGAAAGAAGTAAACAAAAATACAGTATCAGATTGTGAAAGATTTTGGAGGAAAATAACAGGTTGCTATGAGGGTGAACCAGGGGGCTGATGGCAAACCAATCTTAGGTTTGCTGGTTAGAAAAGTCTGGGGAAGTGACATTTGAGCAGAGACTTGAAGGCTGAATAGGAGATGGCCAGGTTCAAGAGAAGACAGGAGGAAGGCTGTGCCAGGACAAGGACCCAATACCTACAGAGGCCCTGGTGAGAAAGGATGTGGCATGTTTGAGGGAACCTAGAGGAAGCTGATGTGGTTGTAGCTTAAGAAACAAGAGGGGAGTGGTCATAGACTGGGCCGAGGTTTGAGAGGCTTAGATCAGTCCAGGGCCTCTCAAACCTCAGTCATGTTCAGGGGATTGGGTTTTATTGTAAGTGATATGGGAAGCCATTGAGTTTTAGATGAGGAGGGACACGAGCCTTCAGGCTGCTGTGTGGAGAATGGATTGAAGGGAGACCAATTTAGACACTAAATACATTGTCCAATTGACAACAGTGGTGGTGGACTTTCCTGTAGGGTTCACAGTGTAAATGGAGAGAAGGGGAAGGATCCAGGATGTATTATAAAGGCAGAATGGACAAAACTCATTAATAAATTGAATGTGGGGATGAAGGAAAAAGAGCTGTCAAGGATGATTCCCAGGTTTCTGGTTTAAGTAACTGGTGGACTGATGTGTGCCATTATTGAGATGGAGAAGGCTGGGAGTGATGATAATACCTGTTGCCCTCTGTTGCTTTGAGACTGCATCTGGAAAGGTCTGGATATTTCCTGGGGTTGGTTGGTATATAAACAAGAGCTATTTATGGAAATTATATTTTGGTTTAGCATGATATATATCAATGGCATTGCTGCTAATGCTTATAAAGGTAATGTCAAACTTCTTTAAAAATTCAAATAATGGATTTTTTTTCACTAGGAAGTCATATCTTGGAAAAATTTGAATATTAAATAATACATGCTTCTGGATTGTGAGGGAAACAGTGAATTCAAATAAAAACCTTTAATTGGTATGTAGCAGACATTGAAAGAATTTGACACATAAATTGCAATTTTATACAAACAAATTCCTTTGGAGATAGGGCATCAGTATGAGTTATTAGAATTTGGGAAAAAGTAAAGAGCCGATTATTCTGAGTCAGCAAGGACTTGGTCATACATTGAGTTCTAAGAACATCATTTTATCTTAAAATTCATATGGAGTCTCAAAGGACCCCAAATAGCCAAAACAATCTTGAAGAAGAACAAAGTTGGAGGTCTCACACTTCCTGGTCTCAAAACTGACTACATAGCTAAGGTAAAAATAGCGTGGTACTAGCATAGTGTGGACATGTAAACCAGTGGAATAGAATAGAGAGCCAGAAATAAGCTCTTGTTTAAATGGTCAAATGATTTTTGACAAGGGTGCCAAGACCATTCAATGGAGAAAGGACCGTCTTTTCAACAAATGTGCTGGGAAAAGTGGATATCAATATGCAAAAGAATGAAGTTGGACCTTATACCATAAACATTAACACAAAATGGGTCAAAGACCCATAAGACCCAAAACTTTAAAATGACTTGAAGAAGGCATAGAAGAAAAGCTTCATGACATTGGATTTGGCAATAATTTCTTAAATATGACACCAAAAAGCACAGGCAACAAAAGAGAAAATAGATAAATTGGACTTCATCAAAATTAAAGACTTTTGCCCATCAAAGAACTGTAGCAACAGAGTGAAAATGCAACCCACAAAATATTTGCAAATCATATATCTGATAAAGCATTGATATTCAGAATATATGAAACACTATTACAACTCAACAACAAAAAGCAAACAGCCCAATTAAGAAATAGACAAATGACTTGAGTAGGCATTTCTCCAAATAAGATATACAAATAACCTATACACACATGGAAGATGCTCAACATCACGAATAATTATAGAAATGCAAAACAAAATCACAGTAAGATTCCACTTCACACCCATTAGGATGGTCATTATCAAAAATCCAGAAAATAACAAGCATCGGTGGGGCTGTGACGAAATTGGAACCCTTGTGTATTGCTGTTGGGAACGTAAAATGTTGCAGCTACTGTGGCAGTTTCTCAAAAAATTAAAAATAGAATTACCATATGATCCAGAAATTTCACTTCTTGGTATTTACCCTAAAGAATTGCAGCAGGGACTTGAGCAGATATTTGTACACCCTTGTTCATAGCAGCAGTATTCACAATAGCCCAAAAGGTGGAAGCAATCCAAGTGTCCACTGACAGATGAATAGATTAAAAAAAATGTGGCATATATATACAGAGGAATGGTGTTATCCTTACCAAGGGAGCAAATTCTGACATATGCTATAACATGATTGAACCTTTAGGGCATCATGCTAAGTGAGATAAGCCAGTCACAAAAGGGCAAATATTGTATGATTCCACTGATATGAAGTACCTCAAGTAGTCAGATTCATAGGGACAGAAAATAAAATGGTGGTTACCAGGGAGAGGGAGGATAGGAAAATGGGGAGTTATTGTTTAACAGGTATGCAGTTTCCGTTGGGAAGATGAAACAGTTCTGGAGACGGATAATGTGATGGTGACACACAATGTGAATGTACTTAATGCCACTGAACTGTACACTTAAAAATGGTTAAAATGGGGCTTCCCTGGTGGCGCAGTGGTTGAGAGTCCGCCTGCCGATGCAGGGTACACGGGTTTATGCCCTGGTCTGGGAAGATCCCACATGCCGCGGAGCTGCTGGGCCCATGAGCCATGGCCGCTGAGCCTGCGCATCCGGAGCCTGTGCTCTGCAACGGGAGAGGCCACAACAGTGAGAGGCCCGTGTACCGCAAAAAAAAAAAAAAAAAAAAAAAAAAAGGTTAAAATGATAAATTTTATGTTATATATGTTTTACTACAATAAACAAAGAAAAATAGGCAGTGAGCTGGAATTGGTCACAAGCCATAGTTTGTGGACCCCTCATCTATATCTATGTGAACTCTTGATTTCACCAGCAGTGTGTCCATGTGCGTTAACCTAATTGTGGTTTTCCTTTAGGGATAGTACCCGCCTTATAAAATTACGGTAAGCTTAAATAAGATAATGTAGTATTTACCAAATTCCCTGATGATGGGAATCCCAAGGAGTGCTTGTTTCCAGCTTCAGCCCAGACCCAGTAAAGCAATCTCCAAGGGTAGGAGTCTAGAAGCTAAACAAACACTAGGAAAATTTGGGAAGTATTGAAAACAATGCACGTTAAAATACTTAGCAAGCCCCCTGGCCGTAGGAAGTGGTCAGTAAATAAATGTAGTTTGTTTTTTACCTTAAATCCTTAACTCCTTTGACCCAGTTTCCATAGTAGAGCCTTTTGCTATTGTACTACTTTTTTTTTTTTTGTATTCCTAATGTCCAAGGTTCACTTTGAATTTTCACAAAGGGTGAGAAAGTGCATTCTGCACACTGTTGGACAGCAAGCCTGTTGCCCCAGGAAAGATTCTCTAAGACACATTATCGAAGGTGTCATTTAAAAGAATAAGAAAACTTGCCTCTCTGAGTCAAAGGTTGCAGACTGGAATGCCTGCTGGGGCCAGGCAGCAACTCCCATGGATGAGGCAGACCCTGTTGGAATTGTGGAGCACTATAGAGTGCCTGGCTTTTTGGAAGGGAGCCCTGTATGTCCATTGTATTACACTGTATGAATACATACAGTGTATTCCACTCAGCATCTGCCCTTTATTGCTATATACAGCTTTCCAAGAGAAGACGGAAATCTGAACTTTTAAAATGTTACTAGCACATTTTGATTATTTTTCTTAGCCTGTTGGCCTCAAGGTTCCTACTGAGGACCAATTCATTCGATGGTGGTTAAGTTCCCATTTCTCTGTCTGAGTCTTAGGGGTAAATGACCAGTAAAAGAGAAGTCCTTGCTTCCGGGAACCCGAAGGGAGAGGGACTGGTGAAGACCAGGCCCAGCTCTGATGGACAGGAATTCGAGCTGGGGTGGTGATGGTGGTGGGTGAGTACAGTGGCAACACTATGGAAAGACCCTTCCTCAGTCAGAAGGTGAGGCTCCTCTGTCTGGCACAGTCTTCTTGGTTGAGAGATGCCCTAATACCTACCCAGCCCCATTTGGTTTCCCTGGACAGGGCCCTTGACAGGAATCCAGAACAAGCACATCCTAGTCTGGGGGGCTCACTAACATTTCACCCCCTGGGTGGGGCAAATCCCTCAATTGTGAGGCCACCTGGGAGCCAGCTGGAGGTGAGGGTCTGGAATAAGGAAGTGGGTAGTTAGTGTAACTTTCTTCATTATTCACAATACTAAAAATTAGGATTCCTAAACATCTTTAGTTCCCTGCATTGGTTGGCCAATTCACCCATACCTGTGGCTGAGTTAAAGACTTTTCAATAGCTTGTGTTTAATTCTTCTGGCCAGTTTAGAAGGCATTTTGCAACAACTGGAAGTCAGCATATTTCACAAATCAATTCTCCCTCCCTCCTTCCCTCCCTCCCTTCCTCCCTTCCTTTTTTGACAGTTATTGGTCCGACTGATCAAGATAACTCAGTGGTTACAGAGTGTCTGACTTTTAGGCAGACATTTGGGAAGGTCCCTCACAATAACCTTTTGGAGAAGAGTAGAAATACAAGTTGTGTAATAGGACAAGAAGCCTTTTTATCAGAGACTTGGATGGAAAAGAAAAAGAAGACATGCTTATCAAATTTGTGGGTAAAGCTTGACAAGATAACTAACATATTAGGCAATGGAATTGAGACCCAAGATTTCTATGGAATGAGTCCTGAGCCTAACAGAACGGACTCTGTCAGGGTTTACTCCAGTCACGATGAGAACATGCGGCTTCGTGACGGGCTGTGCTGCCTGCTGTATCGGGAATACCCTTGATCACTTGCCCTCTGTGGTTTCCTTGGCTACCTTCTTCTTGTTTTTTGGGACCCAGCTTGAGCTTTGCTGTCTCTTGTAAACCACTTCTCAAGCTCTCCCCTATGTGGGTTGACTGAGGATGATTTGCTGAACTCTTAGCACTCTTGTGCTTACTTTTTTTTTTTAAAAAACATCTTTATTGGAGTATAATTGCTTTACAGTGCTGTGTTAGTTTCCGCTTTATAACAAAGTGAATCAGCTATACATATACATATATCCCCATATCTCCTCCCTCTTGCATCTCCCTCCCACCCTCCCTATCCCACCCCTCTAGGTGGACACAAAGCACCGAACTGATCTCCCTGTGCTATGCGGCTGCTTCCCACTAGCTATCTATTTTACGTTTGGTAGTGTATATATGTCCATGCCACTCTCTCACTTTGTCGCAGCTTACCCTTCCCCCTCCCCGTGTCCTCAAGTCCATTCTCTACCTCTGCGTCTTTATTCCTATCCTGCCCCAAGGTTCTTCAGAACCATTTTTTTTTTAGATTCCATATACATGTGTTAGCATACAGTATTTGTTTTTCTCTTTCTGACTTACTTCACTCTGTATGACAGACTCTAGGTCCATCCACCTCACTACAAATAACTCAATTTCGTTTCTTTTTATGACTGAGTAATATTCCATTGTATATATGTGCCACATCTTCTTTATCCATTCATCTGTTGATGGACACTTAGGTTGATTCCATGTCCTGACTATTGTAAATAGAGCTGCAATGAACATTGTGGTACGTGACTCTTTTTGAATTATGGTTTTCTCAGGGTATATGCCCAGTAGTGGGATTGCTGGGTCGTATGGTAGTTCTATTTTTAGTTTTTAAGGAACCTCCATAGTGGCTCTATCAATTTACATTCCCACCAACAGTGCAAGAGGGTTCCCTTTTCTCCACACCCTCTCCAGCATTTATTGTTTGTAGATTTTTTGATGATGGCCTTTCTGACTGGTGTGAGATGATACCTCATTGTAGTTTTGATTTGCATTTCTCTAATGATTAATGATGTTGAGCATCCTTTCATGTGTTTTTTGGCAATCTGTATATCTTCTTTGGAGAAATGTCTATTTAGGTCTTCTGCCCATTTTTGGTTTGGCTTGTTTGTGTTTTTAATATTGAGCTGCATGAGCTGCTTGTAAATTTTGGAGATTAATCCTTTGTCAGTTGCTTCATTTGCAAATATTTTCTCCCATTCTGAGGGTTGTCTTTTCGTCTTGTTTATGGTTTCCTTTGCTGTGCAAAAGCTTTTAAGTTTCATTAGGTCCCATTTGTTTATTTTTGTCTTTATTTCCATTTCTCTAGGAGGTGGGTCAAAAAGGATCTTGCTGTGATTTATGTCAAAGAGTGTTCTGCCTATGTTTTCCTCTAAGAGTTTGATAGTTTCTGGCCTTACATTTAGGTCTTTAATCCATTTTGAGTTTTTTTTTTTTTTTTGCGGTACGCGGGCCTCTCACTGCCACGGCCCCCCCAGTTGCGGAGCACAGGCTCCGGACATGCAGCCCCAGCGACCATGGCCCATGGGCCCAGCCGCTCCGCGGCACGCGGGATCCTCCTGGACCGGGGCACGAACCCACACCCCCTGCATCGGCAGGCGGACTCCCAACCACTGCACCACCAGAGAAGCCCCATTTTGAGTTTATTTTTGTGTATGGTGTTAGGGAGTGTTCTAATTTCACTCTTTTACATGTAGCTGTTCAGTTTTCCCAGCACCACTTATTGAAGAGGCTGTCTTTTCTCCATTGCATGTTCTTGCCTCCTTTATCAAAGATAAGGTGACCATATGTGCGTGGGTTTATCTCTGGGCTTTCTATCCTGTTCCATTGATCTATATTTCTGTTTTTGTGCCAGTACCATACTCTCTTGATTACTGTAGCTTTGTAGTATAGTCTGAAATCCGGGAGCCTGATTCCCCCAGCTCCGTTTTTCTTTCTCAAGATTGCTTTGGCTTTTCAGGGTCTTTTGTGTTTCCATACAAATTGTGAAACTTTTTGTTCTAGTTCTGTGCTTACTTTTTTTTTTTTTTTTTTTTTTTTTTTTTTTTTTTTTTTTTTTTTTTTTTGCTGTACGCGGGCCTCTCACTGCTGTGGCCTCTCCCATTGCGGAGCACAGGCTCCGGACACACAGGCTCCGCGGCCATGGCTCGCGGGCCCAGCCGCTCCGCGGCATGTGGGATCCTCCAGGATCGGGGCACGAACCCGTGTCCCCTGCATCGGCAGGCGGACTCTCAACCACTGCGCCACCAGGGAGGCCCATGTGCTTACTTTTTAAACTCTCATCACACTGTAAGAAAATCAAGTTGTTTTGCTTGTCCTCCTTCCCCATCCCCCGCAATTCTGAGCTTTTTGAAGTCAGAGACTTCAAAAAGTTTTTTGAAGTTGATTTATCTAACTTTAGCACTAATAAAAATGCTAGACAAAATAGGTATTTAAGGTATTTAATATGTTTGTTGAATGTATGTTTGACCTACACCTTGGTAAAAAAAATGAAGTAAAACAAAGAAACAAAACCCAATTGCACAGTTATAGGAAAAAGGAAATATGGCTTAGAAATGGCATGTAAAATTTCATTTTATGAGTAGTGACTGGACATCAAGGAGATTCATGTAAACTTCTCTGCATTAGTAAGAAACACTGTGTTTAGAATGAGGCAGAGAATAAGCTTGCTCTGTTCTCAGCAGACCCCACCTACAGTCACTTTACAGTCCATCTCTGGTCACCATGCCTTAAAAGAGACATGGACCAATTGGAGTGTGTTCAGCAGCTTGGAGAAAAAGATGACTTGGGCAGTTTGATAACTGATTTCAAATATTTGAGTAATATTGTGAGAAAAGGGAATAGACTTGCACTTTGTAGATCAAGGGAAAGGCTGGGACCAGCTGGTACATTTTGCAGGGCAGTGGACTGTGGCTCCAAGGTTGGAGGTCGTGACTTCACTATGGTACCACTCCCCACAATCGTCCAGTTTGCAACAGCTCAGCCACTCAGGGGCTGGTTGGGGCAAACAAAGAGGATTTAGTGATTGAATCAGGATTGATAGTTCTATTGTAAATCTATGGGTAATGAAATCATCGTACTTTCAGATTTAGATTTTTCATTTTTAAGTTGATATTTTATATGACATTTATGAAAGTGGGGAAGAACTGGGATGGTTTTTAAAGATGTTGCTGGGAGAGTTTTTCTTGTGGTCAAGGGGCAAAAGAATAGTAGAACAAAACTTGGGGGTGGTAGCAACATGAAATTAGTTACCCCCCCTTGTTGTGATAGAAAATTAAGCACAAAATCCACTTTTTAAGTTCCTAAATTTGTCCTAAATAGCTGCTGTTTTGTACTATGAAGTACATTTGTCTATGACAGAGGCTGCTCTGATTTAGTGGTGGAGAAAGCATTGGCTGGAGGCAAGTGCCAGGCCTGCTGTATATTGATAGTGGGGCTTTGGGCAGGTTGCTTGACGTCACTGGATCTGTGTCGTCATTTGTAAAGTAGGGACTGTAGGACCTACCACAAGAGTGTCCTTAAAGGTCATATAATATTTTCTTTGCTTAAAGGCCTACTATTAGGCCTAGAGCTCAGTAAACATTTATTGAAACAGAATCATGGGATTTCTGCTTTAAAAATAGCAGACAGGGCTTCCCTGGTGGCGCAGTGGTTGAGAGTCCGCCTGCCAATGCAGGGGACACGGGTTCGTGCCCCGGTTTGGGAAGATCCCACATGCCGCGGAGCGGCTGGGTCCGTGCGCCATGGCCGCTGAGCCTGCGCGTCCGGAGCCTGTGCTCCGCAACGGGAGAGGCCACAGCAGTGAGAAGCCCGCGTACCACAAAAAAAAAAAAAAAAAAAAAAAAAAAAAATAGCAGACATTGTAAGTCTGTGGGTAATGAAATCACACTACTTCTAGATTTAGATTTTGCATTTTTGACATTTTATACAAGATCTTATGAAAGTTCTTAGGTGCACTTTCTTTTCTTTTTGTAAATTTTTTATTCTGAAATAATTATTGATCCACATATATTTGTAAGAAATAATACAGAGAGATCTCACATACCTTTGACTCAGTTTCTCCTAATGGTTATAATTTGCATAACTATAGTGCAGTATCAAAACTGGGAGATTGCCATTGATAAAATGAGTCAATCTTATTTATATTTTGCTTCCAGTTTTACATGCACTCATTTGTATGTGTGTATATTATTTTGTTCTATGTAATTTTTGTCATATGTGTAGATTCATGTGAAAATACCAGAGTGTTCCATCTCAAAGATTCCTTGGGCTACCCATTTTTAGCTACATGCAGTTACTCCTTCCTTCAACCTCTGGTTACCACTCATCCATTCTCCATCTCTATAATTTTGTCATTTCAAGAATGTTATATATATAAATGGAATCATACTGTGTAATCTTTTGAGATTGACTGTTTTTCACTCAGCACAATTCCCTTGAGACTCATCCAAGTTGTTGCATGTATCAATAATTCATTCCTTATTGAACCATCCTACACTGTTGGTGGGAATGTAAATTGGTGCAGCCACTATGGAGGACAGTATGGAGGTTCCTCGAAAAACTAAAAATAAAGCTACCATATGATCCAGCAACCCCATTCCTAGGCATATATCTGGAGAAAATCATTATCCGAAAAGATACATGCACCGCAATGTTCATTGCAGCACTATTTACAATAGCCAAGACACGGAAGTAACCTAAATGTCCATCTACAGATGAATAGATAAAGAAGATGTGGGGTGTGTGTTTGTGTGTATGTATATATGTGTATATAGTGGAATATTACTCAGCCATAAAAAAGAACGAAATAGTGCCATTTGCAGCAACAGAGATGGACCTAGAGAGTATCATACTAAGTGAGGTAAGTCAGACAGAGAAAGACAAATATTATGTTATATCACTTATATGTGGAATCTAAAAAGATACAAATGAACTTATTTCCAAAACAGAAGTAGACTCACAGACATAGAAAACAAACTTATGGTTACCAGAGGGGAAAGGGGAGGGGAGAAAAGGATGAGGAATTTGGGATTAATAGATATACACTACTATATTTAAAGTAAACAACAAGGACCAACTGTATAGCACAGAGAACTATATTCAATATCGCTACTATATATAAAATAGATAACAAGGACCAACTGTATAGTACAGGGAAGTATACTCAATATTTTTAAATAATCTATAATGGAGGGGCTTCCCTGGTGGCACAGTGGTCGATAATCCGCCTGCCAGTGCAGGGGACATGGGTTCAAGGCTCGGTCCAGGCAGATCCCACATGCCACGGAGCAACTAAGCCCGTGTGCCACAACTACTGAGCCTGTGCTTTAGAGGCCGCGTGCCACAACTACTGAAGCCTGTGCACCTAGAGCCCGTGCTCCGCAACAAGAGAAGCCACCGCAATGAAGAGTAACCCCCGCTCACTGCAACTAGAGAGAGCCCGTGTGCAGCAGGGAAGACCCAACACAGCCAAAAATAAAATAAATAAAATAACTAAATTTTTAAAAAGATAATAATCTATAATGGAAAAGAATCTGAAAAAGAATACTTTGTACAGAGTATTCTTTGTATACCTGTATTTTGCTGTACACCTGAAACATTGTACATCAACTATAGTTAATTAAAATTTAAAAATTCACTCCTTTTTATTGCTGAGTAGTATTTAATGATTTGGATGTACCATAGTTTGTTTACCTTTTCACTCATAGAAGGACATTTTGGTTGTTTCCAGTTTTTGGCTATTGAGAACAATAAAGCTTCTATGAATATTCGTGTACACATTTGTGTGTGTGTGTGTGTGCGTGAATGAATCTAAGTTTTTATTTGCACTTTATTTTTTATTTTGTTAATTAGTTTGAGGTACTTAATATTTTTGGCTAATGAATAAGGAAAATATACAAGTTAGCGGTGACTAGAGATTCTGTTTTTGTTGGCGGTATTCCTCCTGGTCAAAATAGCAGTATTTTTGACATTTATGTCAGTGGAATAATTAAATAAAATAACCTGACACACAGGAGCTTGTATATTGGCTACATATACATCTAATGTATTAACATCACGTAACTATGCCAGCTGCTGGTTAGACTGCACGGCTGTATTTATATAGGAAAGATGTCTATATGCCAGTGAAACACATTTGCTTATAGACTATCTCCCAAGAAACACCCTCTTTCCATTGCAACATGTGCTAGAAGTAAATGTCTTATTACAAATAAGTACAAACATTTGCACAGTTTCCTCTTTGTACCCCCCTTCTCCAATTCAGAAGGCACAGAAGTGTTAACTAGATAAACTCTTTGGCATATGTCCAGACCACATCAGTTCTTACTCATCCAGTATCACTAAATGAGAAAGTCTTTGCATGGGTGATCATTGGTAAAGTTACAGCAGCTAAAGAATTGTTAAATACCATTAGCAGATCATAGATAGTGCTTACTATATAGCTTACTATATACCAATCACTGTTCTGTGCCAGGGCTGCTTATTCATGTGAACTGATCTCCACTAAAACCCGGTGTGTACACTGTCAATACTCTCATCTTATAGCTGGGAACACTGAGGCACAGACGGTGATTACGTAACTTTTCCAAGGTCTCACAGCTGGTAATTGGCGAACCTGAGATGAATTCAGCCTGGTTCCAGAGTCCATCTCTTAACTACTATACTCTTTGTTAGACTAGAATCAGTAAATCCAAATAAACCAACATACCAAAATAAGATGTTTTCATTAAAATTGGGGTTCTGGATTCTTCACTTGTCAGAATGGAATAAGAACTTACAGCTTTCCTTGAACTAAACTAAATTTTTTGCAGAACTGTAGTGTGGTAGGCATTCCCAGCTAAAGCCTAAGTGCTGATCACCGTAGAATTAGCCACATCAGGGCAGGTTCACTCATGGTCTGTTTGGAAGTAGGGCTGGCAAAACTCTTGAAAGTGAGCTTATTCCAAGACAAGAGAGAATTAACAGCATACTTGGTAGTTAGAAGTGAGGACCAATTTTGAGTACAACATACTGTTTGCTACTGAGATTTGCTTTTCAGCGTGATGCTCATGAATTAATCTCTAGGAGACTGAGGGCTGAAGATAAAAACAGAAAAATTCATTTTCACTAAAAACTTAGTAGTACATTAAGAGCAGTAAGCACCATTGCATTGGTGTCCATTTAAAAAGATCATGGTTCCAAAAATGGAAAGATGAATAAGGTGGGTACAGGGAATATGGAACTTTGGTACATTTAGGGCACTGACATATTAATAACACTTGTGGCTTTAGCCAAACACTGCCCCTTGCACCATGGGAACACTCAAGGCCTTTCATAGCAGTACCTGGCAAAATCCAATGTCTGGGTCTCTGGCTGTAATGCCTGGGGTCAATGGATTCAATAGTAACTTGAGGCAGTGCTTTCCGTCCTTAGGGTACAGTGTCCTTGGCACAAAAATTAGCACCATGGACAGCAGATGCTGGCAGTGTGCTAGGGCACCATCCTGACAGGGCTTTACTAAGTGGGAGGTTCAGCACTAGATACTCCAAACGGTGCTGAAGAAGTGTGCAGAAAAAATGGTGGGCACCACGTGGAAGCAGACAGAATGTGTTTATTCTCAGAAAAGTTTGGGAATGGGGAAGGGGAACTTTTAGAGAATGGAGGCCCTCTTAAAGAAGATAGGGCTACAGCTAGAGAGATACTGTTCGTTACAATTAATGTAATAATAATATTGATAATAAAAAATATTATTCTTTTTTCCAGTTTTATTGCGATATAAATGACAAAACATAATACAAATTTAAGATGTACATAATAATGATTTGATATATATATATTAAAAAGTGATTATCACAGTAAGCTTAGTTAGCATCCATCACCTCATGTAGTTACATTTCTTTTTTCTTGTGATGAGAAATTTTAGCACCTACTCTCTTAACAACTTTTGAATATACGGTATGGTATTGTTAACCATATTATGTTGTATATTACATCTTCGGAACTTAATTATCTCGTAACTGAAAGTTTGTCCTTTTTGACCACTTTCACCCAAATGATAGTTTCTAAATAACTTTTCCAATTAAAAAAAATGTTTAAGACCAATTAAAGCATTTGTCCATCTCAGAATTACTGGCCAATGCTGTATCTTTTTTTTTTTAACATCTTTATTGGAGTATAATTGCTTTACAATGGTGTGTTAGTTTCTGCTGTATAACAAAGTGAATCAGCTGTACGTATACATATAATCCCATATCCCCTCCCTCTTGCATCTCCCTCCCAGCCTCCCTATCCCACCCCTCTAGGTGGTCACAAAGCACCGAGCTGATCTCCCTGTGCAATGCAGCTGCTTCCCACTAACTAGCTATTTTACATTTGGTAGGGTATATATGTCAATGCTACTCTCTGACTTCGTCCCAGCTTACCCTTCCCCCGCCCCGTATCCACAGGTCCATTCTCTACATCTGCGTCTTTATTCCTGTTCTGCCCCTAAGGTCTTCAGAACCTTTTGTTTTTTTAGATTTCATATATATGTGTTAGCATACAGTATTTGTTTTTCTCTTTCTGACTTACTTCACTCTGTATGACAGACTCTATCTAGGTCCATCCACCTCACTACAAATAACTCAATTTCGTTTCTTTCTATGACTGAGTAATATTCCATCGTATATATGTGCAACATCTTCTTTATCCATTCATCTGTTGATGGATACTTAGGTTGCTTCCATATCCTGGCTACTGTAAATAGTGCTGCAATGAACATTGTGGTTACATGACTCTTTCTGAATTATAGTTTTCTCAGGGTATATGCCCAGTAGTGGGATTGCTGGGTCGTATGGTAGTTCTATTTTTAGTTTTTAAGGAACCTCCATACTGTTCTCCATAATGGCTGTATCAATTTACATTCCCACCAACAGTGTAGGAAAGTTCCCTTTTCTCCACACCCTCTCCAGCATTTATTGTTTGTAGATTTTTGATGATGGCCATTCTGACTGGCATGAGATGATACCTCATTGTAGTTTTGATTTGCATTTCTCTAATGATTAGTGATGTTGAGCATCTTTTCATGTGTTTGTTGGCAATCTGTATATCTTCTTTGGAGAAATGTCTATTTAGATCTTCTACACATTTTTGGATTGGGTTGTTTGTTTTCTTTAATATTGAGCTGCATGAGCTGCCTGTATATTTTGGAGATTAATCCTTTGTCAGTTACTTCATTTGCAAATGTTTTCTCCCATTCTAAGGGTTGTTTTTTCATGTGGTATATGGTTTTCTTTGCTGTGCAAAAGGTTTTAAGTTTTATTAGGTCCCATTTGTTTATTTTATTTTTATTTCCATTTCTCTAGGAGGTGGGTCAATAAGGATCTTGCTCTGATTTATGTCATAGAGTGTTCTGCCTATGTTTTCCCCTAAGGTTTTATGGTCTCTAGCTTACATTTAGGTCTTTAATTCATTTTGAGTTTATTTTTGTGTATGGTGTTAGGGAATGTTCTATTTCATTCTTTTACATGTAGCTGTCCAGTTTTCCCAGCACCATTTAATGGAGAGGCTGTCTTTTCTCCATTGTATATTCTTGCCTCCTTTATCAAAGATAAGGTAACCATATCTACGTGGGTTTATCTCTGGGCTTTCTATCCTGTTCCATTGATCTGTATTTCTGTACCATACTGTCTTGATTACTGTAGCTTTGTAGTATAGCCAGAAGTTGGGGAGCCTGATTCCTCCATCTCTGTTTTTCTTTCTCAAGATTGCTTTGGCTTTTCAGGGTCTTTTGTGTTTCCATACAAAGTGTGAAATTTTTTGTTCTAGTTCTGTGAAAAATGCCATTGGTAGTTTGATAGGGATTGCACTGAATCTGTAGATTGCTTTGGATAGTATAGTCATTTTCACAACGTTGATGCTTCCAGTCCAAGAACATGGTATATGTCTCCATGTGTTTGTAGCGTCTTTAATTTCTTTCATCAATGTCTTACAGTTTTCTGCATACAGGTCTTTTGTCTCCTTAGGTAGGTTTATTCCTAGGTATTTTATTCTTTTTTTTTACAATGGTAAATGAGAGTGTTTCCTTAATTTCTCCTTCAGATTTTTCATTGTTAGTGTATAGGAATGCAAGAGATTTCTGTGCATTAATTTTGTATCCTGCTACTTTACCAAATTCATTGATTAGCTCTAGTAGTTTTCTGATAGCATCTTTAGGATTCTCTATGTACAGTATCATGTCATCTGCAAACAGTGACAGTTTTACTTCTTTCCAGTTTGGATTCCTTTTGTTTCTTTTTCTTCTCTGATTGCTGTGCCTAAAACTTCCAAAACTATGTTGAATAAGAATGGTGAGAGTGGGCAACCTTGTCTTGTTCCCAATCTTAGAGGAAATGGTTTCAGTTTTTCACCTTTGAGAATGATGTTGGCTGTGGGTTTGTCATATATGGCCTTTATTATGTTGAGGTAGGTTCCCTCTATGCCTACTTTCTGGAGGGTTTTTAGCATAAATGGGTGTTGAATTTTGTCGAAAGCTTTTTCTGCATTTACTGAGATGATCATATGGGTTTTACCCCTCAGTTTGTTAATGTGGTGTATCACACTGGTTGATTTGCATATATTGAAGAATCCTTGCATTCCTGGGATAAACCCCACTTGATCATGGTGTATGATCCTTTTAATGTGATGTTGGATCCTCTCTGCTAGTATTTTGTTCAGGATTTTTGCATCTATGTTCATCAGTGATAGTGGGCTGTAGTTTTCTTTCTTTGTGACATCTTTCTTCGTGATCCTGTGGTATCAGGGTGATGGTGGCCTCATAGAATGAGTTTGGGAGTGTTCCTCCCTCTGCTATATTTTGGAAGAGTTTGAGAAGGATAGGTGTTAACTCTTCTGTAAATGTTTGATAGAATTCGCCTGTGAAGCCATCTAGTCCTGGGCTTTTGTTTGTTGGAAGATTTTTAATCACAGTTTCAATTTCAGTGCTTGTGATTGGTCTGTTCATATTTTCTATTTCTTCCTGATTCAGTCTTGGCAGGTTGTGCATTTCTAAGAATTTGTCCATTTCTTCCAGGTTGTCCATTTTATTGGCATAGAGTTGCTTATAGTAATCTCTCATGATCTTTTGTATTTCTGCAGCGTCAGTTGTTACTTCTCCTTTTTCATTTCTAATTCTATTGATTTGAGTCTTCTCCCTTTTTTTCATGATGAGTCTGGGTAATGATTTATCAATTTTGTTTATCTTCTGAAAGAATAAGCTTTTAGTTTTATTGATCTTTGCTATTGTTTCCTTCATTTCTTTTTCGTTTATTTCTGATCTGGTCTTTATGATTTCATTCCTTCTGCTAACTGGGGTTTTCTTTTTTTTTTTTAATTTAATTTTTTTTTTTTTTTTTTTGCTATACGCGGGCCTCTCACTGTTGTGGCCTCCCCCTTTGCGGAGCACAGGCTCCGGACGCACAGGCCCAGCGGCCATGGCTCACGGGCCCAGCCTCTCCGCGGCACGTGGGATCTTCCCAGACCGGGGCACGAACCCGTATCCCCTGCATCGGCAGGCGGACTCTCAACCACTGCGCCACCAGGGAAGCCCTAACTGGGGTTTTCTTGTTCTTCTTTTTCTAATTGCTTTAGGTGTAAAGTTAGGTTGTTTATTTGAGATCTTTGTTGTTTCTTGAGGTAGGATTGTATTGCTATAAACTTCCCTCTTAGAACTGCTTTTGCTGCTTCCCATAGGTTTTGGTTTGTCATGTTTTCATTGTCATTTGTTTCTAGATTTTTTTAAATTTCCTCTTTGATTTCTTTGGTGATCTGTTGGTTATTTAGTAGTGTATTGTTTAGCCTCCATGTGTTCGTATTTTTTACAGGGTTTTCCTGTAATTGATATCTAGTCTCATAGCATTGTGGTTGGAAAAAATACTTGATATGATTTCAGTTTTCTTAAATTTACCAAGGCTTGATTTGTGACCCAAGATATGATCTATTCTGGATCTGTTCTAAATATGTCCTGCCACTCTCTATTGGCTTGCAGAGTTTTTGCTGAAAGATCAGCTGTTAACCTTATGGAGATTCCCTTGTATGTTTTTTGTTGCTTTTCCCTTGCTGCTTTTAATAATTTTTCTTTATATTTAGTTTTAGATAGTTTGATTAATCTGTGTCTTGGTGTGTCTCTCCTTTGATTTATTCTGTATGGGACTGTCTACGCTTCCTGTACTTGACTATTTCCATTCCCATGTTAGGGAAGTTTTCAACTATAATCTCTTCAAATATTTTCTCAGTCCCTTTCTTTTTCTCTTCTTCTCTGGGACCCCTATAATTCGAATGTTGGTGCATTTAATGTTGTCCCAGAGGTCTCTGAGACTGTTCTCTATTCTTTTCATTCTTTTTTCTCTATTCTACTCTGCAGTAGTTATTTCCACTATTTTGTCTTCCAGGTCACTTCTCCGTTGTTCTGCCTCAGTTATTCTGCTATTGATTCCTTCTAGAGATTTTAAAATTTCACTTATTGTGTTTTTTATCACTGTTTGTTTGCTCTTTAGTTCTTCTAGGTTCTTGTTAAACGTTTCTTGTATTTTCTCCATTCTATTTCCAAGATTTTGTATCATCTTTACTATTATTACTCTGAATTCTATTTCAGGTAGACTGCCTATTTCCTCTTCATTTGTTTGGTCTGGTGAGTTTTTACCTTGCTCCTTCATCTGCTGCGTATTTCTCTGTCTTCTCATTTTGTTTAACTTACTGTGCTTGGGGTCTCCTTTTCACAGGCTGCAAGTTCATAGTTCCCGTTGTTTTTGGTGTCTGCCCCCAGTGGGTGAGGTTGGTTCAATGGCTTGTGTAAGCTTCCTGGTGGAAGGGATTGGTGCTTGTGTTCTGGTGGGTGGGGCTGGATCTTGTCCTTCTTGTGGGCACGGCTATGTCCGGTGGTGTGTTTTGGGGTGTCTGTGAACTTAGTATGATTTTAGACAGCCTTTCTGCTAATGGGTGGGGTTGTGTTCCTGTCTTACTAGTTGTTTGGCTGGGGCATCCAGCACAGGAGCTTGTTGGCCATTGGGTGGAGCTGGGTCTTAGCCTTGAGTTGGAGATCTCTGGAGAGCTCTCTCCAATTGATGTTACGTGGGGCCGGGAGGTCTCTGGTGGTCCAATGTCCTGAACTTGGATCTCCCCTATCAGAGGCTCAGGCCTGATACCCAGCTGCAGCACCAAGACCCTGTCAGCCACACGGCTCAGAAGAAAAAGGAGGACAAAAGGAAAGAAAAATAAAAATAATAAATAAATAAATAAATAATATATTAACATTAAAAAAATAATAATAAAAAGAATCGAGCAACCGAACCAATAAACAAATCCACCAATGATAACAAGCCCTAAAAACTAAACTAAGATAAACATAGAAATCAGAAACAAATCAGTTGCAGACAGCAAACCCCAAGTCTACAGTTGCTCCCAAAGTCCACCTCCTCAAGTTGGGATGATTCGTTGTCTATTCAGGTATTCCACAGGTGCAGGGTACATCGAGTTGACTGTGGAGATTTAATCCCCTGCTCCTGAGGCTGCATGGAGTAGTTTCTCTTTCTCTTCTTTGTTCACACAGCTCCCGGGGTTCATCTTTGGATTTGGACCCGCCTCTGCATGTAGGTCGCCCTCCGGCATCTGTTACGTGCCCAGGCAGGAGGGGGTTAAAGCAGCGACTGATTTAGGGGGCTCTGGCTCACTCAGCCCGGGGGGAAGGGGGTCTACGGTAGTCATAATTGGAATGTGGGGTGAGCCTGCCATGGCAGAGGCCAGGGTGACCTTGCAACAGCCTGTGGTGCGCCATGTGTTCTCCTGGGGAAATTGTCCCTGGATCATGGGACCCTGGCAGTGGTGGGCTGCATAGGCTCCCAGGTTGTGGGGGGAGGTGGGAGGCGTGTGGCTAGTGACCTGTGTTTGCACATAGGATTCTTGGTGGTTGCAGCAGCAGCATTAGCATTTCACGCCCGTCTCTAGTGTCTGAGCCGATAGCCGCGGCTCACACCCGTCTCGGGAACTCATTTAGGCGGTGCTCTGAATCCCCTCTCCTTGTGCACCCCAAAACAATGGTCTCTTGCCTCTTAGGCAGCTCCAGACTTTTTCCTGGATTCCCTCCCGGCTAGCTGTGGCACACTAGCCCCCTTCAGGCTGTGTTTACGCCGCCAACCCCAGTCCTATCCCTGGGATCCAGCTAAAGCCGGAGCCTCAGCTCCCAGCCCCCACCCGCCCCAGCGGGTGAGCAGACAAGCCTCTCGGGCTGGTGAGTGGCGGTCGGCACCAATCCTCTGTGCGGGAATCTCTCCCCTTTGCCCTCTGCACCCCTGTGGCTGCGGTCTCCTCCGTGGCTCCAAGCTTCCCCCATGCCCACCCCCCCATCTCCACCGGTGAAGGGGCTCCTAGTGTGTGGAAACCTTTCCTCCTTCACAGCTCCCTCCCCGAGGTGCAGGTCCCGTCCCTATTCTTTTGTCTCCGTTTTTTTTTTTTTTTCCCCTACCCAGGTACGTGGGGAGTTTCTTGCCTTTTGGGAGGTCTGAGGTCCTCTGCCAGCGTTCAGTAGGTGTTCTGTAGGAGCTGTTCCACATGTAGATGTATTTTTGGTGTATTTGTGGGGAGGAACGTGATCTCCATGTCTTACTCCTCTGCCATTTTGAAGGTCCCCCCTATTATTATTATTTATGTGACTCTGACACATTGATATTATCAAGGGAAAATCCAGGTTACAAATGTAGTTGTCTTCCTTAACAATAGGTTAGGAAACTTTTTGTCTTGTTTATTTTTTTTTTGATTTTGTTGTTGTTGTTTATTTTTAATATAGTCTTGACTAAAGATAAAGAAAGGTGTCTTAGATTTTGAGCTCAATGTTATGAGTGAAAATGTGCTTGGCTTCAGGAACAGTGTTCTACTTTTCCTTTAATTTTGCTTGAAGTATGAGAGGGATGCAAAGTACATACTCACCATCAGTGTTTTCCCCTGATTTAGAGAATTCTTTAGAAGGTGGCTAAGTAACAGGATATGTTCTGTTTACCTATTTCTGCGTAACAAAAAATTCAATCTGAGTAGTATAAAAAAGCAACCATTTTATTATGCTATGGATTCTATGGGTAAGGAATTCAGACAGGGCATGGCCAGATGACTTCTGTAATAGTTAGGGTTCCACCAGAGAAAAGGAACCTTTAGAATATATGTATATTAAGAAACTTATTTTTAAATTTTTATTTGGGTATAGTTGATTTACAAGGTTGTGTTAGTTTCAGGTGTACAGCAAAGCGGATCTGCTATACATAACATTTATCCACTCTTTTAGCTTCTTTTCCCACATAGGTCATTACAGAGTATTGAGTAGTGTTCCCTGTGCTATACAGTAGGTCATTATTAGTTATCTGTTTTGTATATAGTAGTGCGTTTATGTCACTCCCAATGTTCCAATTTATCCCTCCCCTTTCCCTTCCCCCCGACCCAGTAACCGTAAGTTTATTTTCTACATCTGTAACTCCATTTCTGTTTTGTAGACAAGTTCATTTGTAGCCTTTTTTAGATTCCCCATATAAGTGATACCATATGATATTTGTCTTTCTGTGTCTGAGTTACTTCACTCAGTATGACAATACCCAGGACATGGAAGCAACCTAAAGGTCCATCAACAGAGTAATGGATAAAGAAGATGTGGTACGTATATAGTACAACAGAATATTACTCAGCCATAAAAAAGAACAAAATAATGCCATTTGCAGCAAGATGGATGGACCTAGAGATTGTCATATTAAGAAACTTATTGCAAGAAATTGGCTTACATGACTGTGGGGTCTGTGTGGCTAAAGTAGCTGAAATCCGAAGGGCAGGTGGTCAGGAAGGGCGGGCTGGACACTCCTGGGCAGGAGCTGAGGCTGCCGTCCACAGGTGGAATCTCTTCTTCCTCAGGGCAACTTCAGTTCTTAAAGCCATTTAACTGATTGGATTTGGCTAACCCAGATTATCCAGGATAATCTTTTTTTTTTTTTTTTGCGGTAAGCGGGCCTCTCACTGCTGTGGCCTCTCCCGCTGTGGAGCACAGGCTCCGGATGCTCAGGCTCAACGGCCATGGCTCACGGGCCCAGCCGCTCCACGGCACGTGGGATCCCCTCGGACCAGAGCACAAACTCACGTCCCCTGCACCGGCAGGCGGACTCTCAACCACTGCACCACCAGGGAAGCCCCCAGAATAATCTTTTTGTACATAAAGTCACCTGGAGTTGTTAATCATACCTTACCTTCATAGCAGTACCTATATTGGTGGTTAACTGAATAACTGGGCACTGTAGCCTAGCCAAGTTTGGCATGTAAAACTGACCATCACTGTCTGCCTCTGCTCCACAAGGTCTGGGAATTTAGCCAGGAAATCTCAAATGGTTGGGGTGATCCAAACTACCAGGAACCATTAGGAGACTTCTTCACTCATGGGTCTGGTACCTGACTTAAAGGCTGGGCTCAGCTGAACCAGTCATCTGGAGCCCCTACCCATGGCCTCTTCATCTGGCTTTGGCTTCTCACAGCGCGGTAGCAGAGTTCTGAGATAAAGAAACTTGAAAGGAAGTGCCCTGAGAGGCGGAGGGTCACGAGAACCAGGCAGAAGCTACATGGCCTTTCCTGGTCTAGCCCTAAAATCAGCCAGTGTCACTTCTGCACATTTTATTTATTATTATTATTGTTTGGAAGAGTAAATTAGTTTTATTGACCAATGAAAAACTAAAGTGACAAACAGTATGGAGAATAAACAATAATCATTGAGTTCTGCTGGAATTCTATTTTTCTTCCTCTCACTTTAAGCTGAAAGGACATAAAATTCTAGACTGTTATTACGCTAATCATTTTAAATTTCCTCAACAAAAACTGCACAGTTTAGCAGTTGCCCAGCGTTAAATATATACATTTTTGCAAAACCCTGAAAGTTTTCATTTTTGTGTTGACCTCAGAGGCTAATGGAATCGCCTGTACCAGTTGGATTCAGAGTTTCTTTTCCTTTTTCTGCCACCCTGGTATTTGGCTAATTCTGCATATTATATTCTCAATTCAGATTTTTCTTTTTCTGGTGCAGCATGAAGTGAAGTTAGCTCATTCTTGATACTTGTGATTCATCAACTTGCAGAAGCATTTTTGCTTTATCTTTCATTTCACCTTCCTGAAGCATTTTCATTAACTGCATTTCTTGCCTTTATTTCTTTATACTTTGCCTCCCCTTGAGTGATCACTTTTTTCAGCTTCTGGATTTCAGCCTCTTTCCTTTCACGTCCCAACTCTAGTCGTTCAATTCTTCCATCTTTTAGAACTACTTCCTGGTTGTGTTTATGATTATAAACATGTCACAAAGGCTGTCCCAGACCCAAGGGGAGGGGGAACTAGACTCTACCTTTGATGCAGGAGTGGTAAAGTCACATTGCATGAGAGCAAGTCGGATGGAAGATACTGTTGCAGGCATCTTTTGAGAAGCACAATCTGCTACAGGATATAGAAATGAACACCTGTGTCAATTTGAATAAAAGAAATATTTAGAAGTTTACTAACTATTTACCAACTCACGTCAGACACTCAAAAATGGCAGAATTTAATAGCATTAGATTTATCTCTAAATATATTGTTCTTTCCTCACATTCAAAAGCCTATCGGGCCTCCCTGGTGGCGCAAGTGGTTGAGAGTCCGCCTGCCGATGCAGGGGATACGGGTTCGTGCCCTGGTCTGGGAGGATCCCATATGCCGCGGGGCGGCTGGGCCCGTGGGCCGTGGCCGCTGGGCCTGTGCATCCGGAGCCTGCGCGTCCGGAGCCTGTGCTCTGTGGCGGGGGAGGCCACAGCGGTGAGAGGCCCGCATACCGCAAAAAAAAAAAAAAAAAAAAGCCTATCAAGTTAGAGGCTTATTATTAAAAATGTGACAACTTAGGACTGGTCTGGACTAACCCACTTAACTTCAGTGATCTTTGGGTGTTGGGTAGTTATTGGAAACTATATTAATGATCTATTGTTGTGCGACAAATTACCACAAACTTAGTGACTTAACACAACACACATTTATTATCTCATAGTTTCTGTGACTCAGGAATCTAGGCATGGCTTAGCTGGGTCTTCTGTTTCAGGGTCTCTCATAAGGCTGCAGTCAAGGTTGTTGGACAGGGATGGGGTCTCATCTGAGGCTTGACTGAGGAGCCTCTCCCAAGTTCATATGATTGATGTCAGGAACTGAAACAAAGGCATGGAAACCAGGTGGTGGGGATAATTTGGGACCATCTTAGTGTCAGTCCATTACAGGAACATTAGACACAATTGCTGGAGCTTGGGAGGTGTCCTCTCTTCCTGATCACAGTCTCTGAGTCAGAAAGCATTTGGTATAGAGGTGGGAGTGAGAATCCAATGCAAGATTATAAACAATTCCCAACTGGTAGGTAAAACACAGCAGTGGGAAGTGAACAACTCATCTGGAATTCTAGGCAGTCAGGCAGATAGGTAGGCATAAAGTCGGACTAATAGGCAAGCAATCAACTTCAGAGAAATGTTTCAGTAACACCTAATGGGGGGTAGGGGGCAGATTCTGGTTCCCAGAAGGATACTAACAAGAGTAAGCCAGAGAAACCGCATATTTATAGGAGTTGTTGATCTGAGTAGTTTACTGAAGTAGAAACTTGTATCTAGGGGAACAAAGCAAAGGCCCATTTATCAGAATTGCAGAATAAGGGACTTTTAAATATCTGAGTTCCCACTTAGGCTTAGAATTCTGTGAGGCCAGGGAGAATGTGACTTTGGATATGTCAATAAATATTAATTATAGGAGATGACAGGGCGGGGAGCTTACTTCTGTCTAGGAGGGAAAGCACATATGGGCTCTCTGCTTATTGCCGTTCGTTAAGGCCATCCTACTATGTCTGCCCAAGGAACCGGTACTGTGCCTGTGTCGGGGGGAGCATGGTGGTCAGATGTGGGAATGACTGGCTGCTGAACTCTGTAACCCCAGGTGGAAGCAACAGGTAGCCAGAAGGTGGATGCCTAACCCTGCATCTTCCTGCATGTCCCTTCCTCTATTCCTGTTGGACCACAAGCTGAAGATGCTCATTTGGACACCATCATTACTATCTAGATGCACTGATCTAATGTTAATAGTTAATCTGGTCCCTATTTGAAAGATAAAGATCTTTCAATATAAAAAAGATCCCCCCGCCCAAGACTAGAAAAACACCTGGAAGCTGTCGAAATAATTTCTGGCACTTTGATAGGCACAGGACTGTCTTTGCAGACCCACTCTGCATCAGAACACAAAGACAAAAAACCTGGAAGGTCTTCTATGTACCCATATACAGTGAAAAATAGTCACCTGTTGCAAAGTCCGGGAAAAGCCTCAATGCAAAGCATTCACCAGACTCTAAGACCAGGGATCGAACACGTGTCCCCTGCATTGGCAGGTGGATTCTTAACCACTGCACCACCAGGGAAGTCCACACCACCAGGGAAGTCCCTTATGTACTCTTTTGTATCTGACATTTTTCATACTAAGTTTGTTTAGAAAATTCATCCATGTTGCTATGTATAGCAGTAGTTGGTTCATTTTTATTGCTGTGTAGTATTCCATTGTATAAATATAATACAGATTATTCATTCATTCTGTTATTTGATGGAAATAGTTTGGGACTATTTTGAATAATGCTGCTATGTAAATTCTTCTACATGGCTTCTGATATACATTTCTGTGGAGTATAAACCTAAGAGTAGAATTGCTTGTCATAGGGTATGAGTAGTTCAGCTTTAGTAGATACTCACAAACAGTTTTCCAAAGGGGTTGTACTAACGTATACTCCCACCAGAAAATGCTTTGAGGGGAAAATTGGGCTTACCTCGCCATGATTTCCTTCTCTCTTAGGTATTTGTCACCTAAATCCTCACTGCTTTGGAACCTCTCATATATCTTCAATCATATCTTTAAAAAAATTTTTGTCTAGCTTTTTTTGGTTCTCCCCTGCCCCAGCAGGAGGTGGTTCTGCAGCAGTCTAACCTACTATTACTAAAAAAAGAAGTGCATTATGGATGTCCTTTGAACCTCAGAAACTGTAAAAGCTAACTATTATTTTATTATTCTTAAAGAAGAAATAATGAGAAAAATTAGACAAGTAAATGAGTATAAACAGAGATAGATAAGAGGGAATAGCATACATAAAGAAAAGAGCATGTTGTGTGTAAGAAACCATGAGTAATTTAGCATTGTTGGATCATAAATTGTGAGATGGTAGTAGAAAAATTATAGAAGCCGTGTTATAAAAGACCTTAATGCCAAACTAAAGAGCTTGGATTTTTATCTGAAAGCTGTGGGGAATCATTGATCATCTTAGTACAGGAAATAATGGGATCAGATTTTAACTTTCCAAAATGTATGTTGAAAGCAGTATGTATATATATATATATATATATATATGTATATGTATATGAGGGGCTGGGACTGGACTCTAGAAAATTAGTCTCATAAAAAGGTACAAAGGAAAGGTTAGGGTCTAAATTAGAAAAAAAGGAACAGATTCAAGATATGTTTGGATGGTTAAGTCTGTATGAAGAATGAGGAAAAGGAACAAGTAAAAAATGACTGCCCAGTTTCTTGCTTGGGTGATCAGGTGGGTGATGGTGTCAGTATCTGAAACATGGAATACAGCAGAAGGAGTTCTCTGGGCTTGGAAAAGGGGGGAGGCAATGAAGAATTCACTCTGTACAAGGTCGATTTTAAGGTGCCTTTGGGAAATACAGGTACACGCATGAGTATGGAGCCTGAAGATATGAAAGGCTGGAGATGAATAAGATTTGGGAGTTATCAATCTGCAGTAGGTGGCTGTAAAAACCTTGAGATCAATTAGACAACTCAGATGAGATAACTCACATAGGGTGAGAAGGAAGATGGACCAAAGACAAAACAGCAACATAAGAAGGACAAGCAGAGGAGGAGGGGATAATAAAGGAGATCAAGAAAGCATTCCAGAGAAGTAGGAAGAGAAACAGGGCAGAGAAATGTCATCAAACCAATGGGATATGTATTTTAAAGAGGGAGGGATCAGCAGTATTGAAGTTGGAGAGACGATTTCTGAGATAACACATATGTTTGCTGTATTTGGACATTAGAACCTCATGGCTTCAGTTGAAGAGAAGGGAAAGAAACGAAATCACAGTGATATGAGAAACGAATGTAGCTTAGTCTTGAGATGTTTAGATGAGAAGGAAAAGAGATATAAATTGTAGGGCTAAGAGACTGAAGGGTCAAAGGACATATTTTAAATTATGGGGGATGTTTAACAGCACGTGGACTGGAAGGGTAGAGCTGTAGTGCGAAAGAAGCAACTGGACTGATCTTGAGAGGTCAGAAGAGGGTTCATAGATTGAGAAAATCTGAAGCTGTAGTTACAGGTTTTTAGAAGAGTAGCAATTCTGAGTAATTGTAGGCTTCTTGGCTTTCTATGTAATGCTTTTCTGAAATATATGAATTTTATGGTAGCATGCATTATTCTTATAATCAGAAAAAGCAGTCAAGATTCAGATAAAGATGTGATGAAGCATTGGATTTTTCTGTAAAGATTTAAGAAAACCACTGATAAAAGTCCTCAAAATGTGAAATTAGATCATTGAATATTATTCTCCCTGTACATTTGTTATTTAAATGAAAACACTCTTGAAAACCAAGAATTTGTACTTTTTGTGTGGGACTCCATTCTGATTTTTTCTCAGTCAGTAAAGGAGCATTCTTCTGAAAGGAAAATCGTTTGCTAAATATCTACATCATATAATTCATTAGAAAACACTGTCCTGGGAAGACTGCACTGAGATATTTAATCATCTATTATTTTCTTTCTCTGCATAGCATTTGTGATATTATTTGTGGCATAATTTGCTTGATTCAGTACTATATTTAATAATTCCAAAAATAACCAATTGATTCTGGCAAAAATTTGACAAGGAAAAGCATTTGGCAAAGGACTTCATGAATTAGGTCCTTGTACCAATCAATCATTTTTCCCCCTTAGATTGTCCCTTTTGGTTTAACTCAGAAGCTACAAAAATAAAATGACAAACTATCCATTATAACTGAGTGACAGAAAAAGCAAGATGCTTAAATAAAGTCACAGAATATTATAAATTCATGCAAAACTCTGAGGACTCCTTCACTTTCCTCTATCTTCTTTCCTCCTTCCTGCACTGGGTGGAATTGGGGCAGAATATCTGATGTCTTGCTGAGCATCTGTGCTAAGAAAACTGTACGAAGCCAGTGGTAGTCAGGTACTGTGTAATCTGATCCAGTCTTTGCTTTTCTGAGATGGATAGTGTGATTCCTCCATGTTTCCTTATCCAAGGAGGCAAATAGTCTTCATTTTGACTGCAGCTCTGGTCAGTTGGTCCTGGCTGCTTGGGGTGTTTCAACAAACAGCTGGAGGCAGAAAGAGTGTTGTGACGGTGGTAATGTCTGCCACGGGCAGGTGGCCTGGAAACTGAAAAGTGAAAATGACAGAGCCTCTGCCCTTGGGGATGGCACACAGTGGAGATCCTGCTCGTTGGACTGGTGCAAGCATATCATGGGCACTGCCTGAGAGGTTTGGGGGTCAGCAGTTCAGGTAGGGAGGGTGACAGGACCTTAGTGGGTGGGAGAGCATGTGGTGGGAAATTCCCTGGATCTGGGTTCAAGCCCTGGCATTGCTGCTTTCCAGCTGTGTGATTTGGGTAATTCATTTATTCTTTCATCAGCAGTAAAGAATGAGAGTAATAATAATTTTCCTATCTTTTGTATGAACAAGTGGTTAAAAGGATTAGATTATCCTACACGGAGATGAGACATGGCTTTGTCAACTCTTAAGCACTATTCCAATTTTAAAAATTGATTAGTAATGGCAGGGTTATGAGATGTTCTCAAACAACATTTATTGGTATTAAATTATAGCAATTATTAATGAAATTATAGCAACTTATTTGCATTAAATTATAGCATTGTGAGGATAATATATCAAGTGCTTGGAAAGTATAGATAAGAGAGAGATTCTTTTCTTTTCTTTTTAAAAAAAAATTTATTTATTTAATTTATTTATTTTTGGCTACTTTGGGTCTTCATTGCTGTGCGTGGGCTTCTCCCTAGTTGCATCGAGCAGGGGCTACTCTTCGTTGCGGTGCACGGGCTTCCCATCGCGGTGGCTTCTCTCGTTGCGGACATGGGCTCTAGGCGTGCGGGCTTCAGTAGTTGCGGCACACGGGCTCAGTAGTTGTTGTGCATGGGTTTAGGTGCTCCGCGGCATGTGGGATCTTCCCGGACCAGGGCTCGAACCTGTGTCCCCTGCATTAGCAGGCGGATTCTTAACCACTGCGCCACCAGGGAAGCCCAAGACAGAGATCATTTTCTGCTGGAGAGCCTGGGGAGGGCTTCATGTGAAAGCAGAGTTTCAGCTGGGCCTCAAAGCGTATATAGGACTTTGGTCATTGGAGATGAAAAGACTCTTCCAGTGGGAGAAAACTGGGTGAGCCAAGGCCCAACGTGAAGGAAAAAAAATAAAAGAATAAATAAAACTTCAGGTTTTCATGGTGCTTTATGATTTACAGTGTGTTCACTGGTCAGGAATAACAATGCAATTTGACTGTGGCACGGGGTGTATTGTTGGGGCAGGAAAGAGGGAAGGTTGGAGACCCAGGTTGAGGTAGTATTTTGGCGGAATTTGAATTCTTTCTTATGGAATTTTCATAGAACTGAACAATCCAGGTAGATAAAACTGTAATGAATAGGGATTCCAATTCTTTCTCGTCACAGTAGCACAGGCAGTGTGTATTTTGTATGTTACGCTCTTTTCAAGGGCACTTTCTTACCCCTCAGCGCTCTGCGAGGCTTTAGTGATGCCTTCTGTACCTAACTCTTTTTCTCTGATTCTTAATACCTTACCTGGACAGTTTTACTACTTACCTGGGCATGTGGCTTCCAGTCTCTTCACTCCACAGGCCATGCAGTAAAGGGCTGCCAGATTCATCTTCCTGCTCTGACCAGACCGCGCCCCTGTTCAGAAGCCCATGATGATTCTCCATTGCTTTCTGAGGCAGACCCCTTAGCCTGGCATTCAGCTTAGCTGGCTGCAAATCACCTTTCCGGTCCTGTCTCCTGTTATTCTCTGGCATATGCTCTGTATTTTTTGTTTGTTTGTTTGTTTGTTTTTTCTTTTTGCGGTATGCGGGCCTCTCACTGTTGTGGCCTCTCCCGTTGCGGAGCACAGGCTCCGGATGCGCAGGCCCAGCGGCCATGGCTCACGGGCCCAGCCGCTCCGCGGCATATGGGATCCTCCCAGACCGGGGCACGAACCCGTATCCCCTGCATCGGCAGGCGGACTCTTAACCACTGCGCCACCAGGGAGGCCCTATGCTCTGTATTTATATCTATGCCTCTAAACACAGTTTGAGCGTTCGTGTCACTTTGACCTGACATCACACTCCTATCCCATACATTCAAGTTGTCCCTGTCATTCAAAAGCAAACTCAAATGCCAGTTCTTGTACAAAGTTCTCCCTGGCCCCTCAGAGCTAGAAGTGGTCCCTCCTGCTTTTAAAGCACGACAGCTAACACTGACATGCATCTTATTCTGTGTTAGGCACTCTTCTCGAGCTTTTACATATATTAACTAATTTCACCCTTACAACATCTCCTATAAGGAAGGCATAATTATTGCCCCTATTTGATAGTTAAGAAAACAGAGTCATATCCTTATCTTGCCCAAGGTTACACAGCAAATAACTGGCGTAGTTGTGATTTGAACCCAGGTATTCTGGCATCAGTATCTGTGCTGTTACCTGCTCTGGTGTGTTGCCTCTTGCGCAGTTTCATATTATTTTGCTCCTTCCTAATGGGACCTAGTACTTTTAATTTGATTGCTTGTAGATTTATCCTGCTTGCCTGCTCTGCTTTCACCCCTGGTGAATCCACCTATTGTCACTGGAAATGAACCCATTAAGGGAGAATTCAGGGTATCCTGTTTCTGACAATGGCCAACATCCTTTTAAATTTTGTCCTAGTCTAGTCTTGGTTCTTAATTCTTGCTCCATTACTGCATTTACCTTACCTTTGTCTTCATTTCATGTATTGGCCTTTGTGCTTGCTTCTTGTACCCCATGACAAATTTAACTTCTCAAATTGTTTCTTTATTTCTTTTCCTTGCACATATTTTAGCACGTTTCTGTCCTCCTGGAGTTGCTACTGTGCCTGGCTTTCAGCCCTCAGACCCTAGGCTGACATGGGCCAACCTGGCTGGCCCTCTTCCCCCAGCTTTTTTTGGGAGAAAGAATCAGAAACTACTAGATTATAAATTCTTAAAGGTAGATATTGCGTCAGACGTGTACCCCACAGAATAAGTATGGTGTCTTAGATGTAGGAACTCAATAATATTTTATGGAATAAAAGGATGAGCAAATGAAAGGGGCCAACATCAGCTTAGTTCTCCTTGACTGCCCATTGTGCCTTTTCTGATGACTTTTACCTTTAATCTATTTCTCACACTAGCCTTTATGCTGAATTCAGATTCAGCCTCAGCTCTCCAAATCTGGTGGCTCCTGCCGTGACACAGCTGAGTTAAAACAGCAGGTGCTCATTGAACGCCATTATAGGCAGGGCACCAACGGAATATGATGTAAAATGCAGCTACTGATTTTAAAATAATTTCATTATCATTGTGTAATTAAAACTCAAATAGATAAAAAGTTGTTATGTTAAAATTCTAAGTTAAGGGCTTCCCTGGTGGCGCAGTGGTTGGGAGTCCGCCTGCCGATGCAGGGGACACGGGTTCGTGCCCCGATCCCGGAAGATCCCACATGCCGCGGAGCGGCTGGGCCCGCGAGCCATGGCCGCGGGGCCTGTGTGTCCGGAGCCTGTGCTCCGCAACGGGAGAGGCCACAGCAGTGAGAGGCCCGTGTACAGCAAAAAAAAAAAAAAAATTCTAAGTTAAAAGTTTCAGACAAAGGTAGTTGTTCCAAGGAAGCACATGACTAAGCAACAAGTAAAAGGACAGACAGTAATTTTGGGGAAGAGGGCAGGGTTACTTCAGGCAAGGAAGGCTGATTTCAGAAGAATGTAGAACTTTACAATTTTTAAAAAATTATTTATTTGTTTAAATTTTATCGGACTATAGTTGATTTACAATGTGGTGTTAATTTATTTTTTAATTGTCGTGGAAAAAAAGCATAGCATTTACCATCTTAACTATTTTTAAGTGTACAGTCAGTAGCATTAAGCATATTCGCATTATTGTCCAACAGCTCTCTAGGACTCTTTTGTCTTGCCAAACAGAAACTCTGTACCTACTAAAGGACAGCTCCCCCTTTTGCCCTCCTCCAGGCCTCTGATAACCACCATTCTACTTTCTGTTTCTGTGAATTTGACTATTTTAGATCGCTCAGAGAAGTGGGGTCATACAGTATTTGCCTTTTAAAGAAGAATGTTGATGTTGAGCTATGTATTTAAAGATGGGAGGACTAAATAGTCAGAGGTAAAAGGGGCTACATAAAGTACATGGGTTAGTATCATGTGAAAGCATGTGTTTTCTTTTTTTTTTCTTTTTTTTTAACATCTTTATTGGAGTATAATTACTTTACAATGGTGTGTTAGTTTCTGCTTTATAAAAAACTGATTCAGTTATACATATACGTATGTCCCCATATCTCTTCCCTCTTGTGTCTCCCTCCCTCCCACCCTCCCTATCCCACCCCTCTAGGTGGAAACAAAGCACCAAGCTGATCTCCCTGTGCTATGCGGCTGCTTCCCACTAGCTATCTATTTTACATTTGGTAGTGTATATATGTCCAGGACACTCTCTCACTTTGTCCCAGCTTACCCTTCCACCAACCCATGTCCTCAAGTCCATTCTCTAGTAGGTCTGCATCTTTATTCCCATCTTGCCCCTGGGTTCTTCATGACCATTTTAATTTTAATTTTAATTTTTTTAATTCCATATATATGTGTTAGCATATGGTATTTGTTTTTCTCTTTCTCACTTACTTCACTCTGTATGACAGACTCTAGGTCCATCAACCTCACTACAAATAACTCAATTTTGTTCGTTTTCATGGCTGAGTAATATTCCATTGTATATATGTGCCACATCTTCTTTATCCATTCATGTTGATGCACACTTAGGTTGCTTCCATGTCCTGGCTGTTGTAAATAGAGCTGCAATGAACATTGTGGTACATGACTCTTTTTGAATTATGGTTTTCTCAGGGTATATGCCCAGTAGTGGGATTGCTGGGTCGTATGGTAGTTCTATATTTAGTTTTTTAAGGAACCTCCATAGTGTTCTCCATAGTGGCTGTATCAATTTACATTCCCACCAACAGTGCAAGAGGGTTCCCTTTTCTCCACACCCTCTCCAGCATTTATTGTTTGCAGATTTTTTGATGATGGCCATTCTGACTGGTGTGAGACGATATCTCATTGTAGTTTTGATTTGCATTTCTCTAATGATTAATGATGTTGAGCATCCTTCCATGTGTTTGTTGGCACTTACAAGTTCTGTATATACATAACACATGTATAACAAATTTCAACACGTGTTTTACTGTTGTACTATTCTTTTAATCAACAATTCCATGTCATTGGGAAATGGTAAATATTTTTTATCTATGGCTTGCAAGAGACAAGGCTCTGGTATAGTTCTGGTTCTTTTAGCTACAGTATCTTCTTGAGTTTTGTGCTTAATCTTTCTGGACAGGACACGTGACTCTCCTTTACATTTGGGCAGGAACAGACCTCTTATGAGGCACCACCGCAAGTCCATATGCCACCTTAGTGTGGATTAGGAAAAGAAGCTTCTTCCTCAAGACACATAATTTCTCTCTGACAGAATACTGTCTTGATAGAGCAAAATGCTTTGCTGCCACCTGCTAGAACATTGTAATAATAACTCAGTCAACTATATGAACAATGGCCTCTAGGGTTGTGCAGTATACAGCTTGCACAACTACATGCAAAGGTCCTTCAAAAGCACAAAGGCAGGGAACAGAAATGGAGCAGCCCACCTGGGTCACTCTCTGTAAAGACACAGGCATTGACACTCACAAATCTGTGTCCTGTAGATGTGTCAGAGGACAGAAACAAGATGGAAACTCGGAAGCTGGGTCTCAATATTATGAGATAGGCAGAAAATGAGAGCTAAGTATGGCACCAAAATGGGGACCTGGGAAGTTGGGGTTGCCAAGAGCTGGGACTTAGGTGGTATTGAAATATGCATGTATGCAGAAATTTCGGACAGGGAATGTAGGTATTTGAAGCAGCTTTTTACAGAATCATAATGCCAGTTTGCATAGCGGTATATAGTTAAATTTTTTTTTCCTTGCGGTACGCGGGCCTCTCACTGTTGTGGCCTCTCCCATTGCGGAGCACAGTCTCCAGATGCACAGGCTCAGTGGCCATGGCTCATGGGCCTAGCTGCTCCGCGGCATGTGGGATCCTCCCGGACTGGGGCACAAACCCGTGTCCTCTGCATCAGCAGGCGGACTCTCAACCACTGCGCCACCAGGGAAGCCCTATAGTTAATTTAAAGTAACAAGAATGGGGCAGATATCAGTCATGTCCTCAGTAGTAATAATAATAATATTAGCTGACATTTGCGCAGTGCTTCAGAGTTTATAAGACCTTTTAATGTTTTTAATGCATATCTCATTTTGATATTTTCATGTACCTTTTAAGGCAGGGGAACTGTTATTTATCCCAATTTTATAAATAAGCATTAATAAGTTTACATGACCTGTTTAAGGTCATATGTTTGACGAAGATAGGTTTTTAAATCAAATTCTTCTGAGTCCATGATATTTTTTATTATACTGTGATTTCTTTTTTCTGATAAAGTTCCACCAAAGTATGCTGGTTACACTGTTCCCTAGACCTCCATTGCAAGGAATCAAGTTTATTTCCCTTTATTTCTGGGCACAAAATACAGACCCCATTCCCAGCCAGATTACTAAATGGGAGAAACTGATATTGGCCATTTCCAGGTCTGGCCCACAGTGCAATTCTTTTCTCCTCCACTCTTACCCTCTTCATGTCAACACCCCTGGCAGCTTTAGAAACCATGTATTGCAGATAGGAAAGCCTCCCTCAACTTCAGTCTTTGAATACTTACATGGAAAAGAGCCCTTCTTCTTCTAAGAGATAAACTTCTATTGAGTTTATTTAGTAAGAAATAAACTTCTATTAAGCCACTGAGCTTTGGGGTTTTATCTATTTCTTACAGCAGCTAGTATTATCCTAATAAGGTACTCTCTTTACATTATTTACATTTAGCCTCTACTGTGTAAGCATTTCTCTCTTAGTTGCTTATCTGTGACTGAGGTTATTTAGGGTCGGTGCCTACCTTTTCCCTCAAGACTGCTTTTATACCCCTAATTCCACTTTCTCTCTCGTCCTTTGAAGCACATGGAATTAGGCTGTACCGCTTTGCCCCCCAACCTCCCCCCCCTTTTTTTTTTTTTACAGTGGTCTGCTTTCTTCTCCATCCCTTGCCCATGCATTAAGGATTTTAGTCATTAGCTTCCTAAATTTCTCACATCACTATTTCTGTCTGTTGTTTGACCACCTCTTCTTACTTCTCCAGTTCACTTACTCTAGAGTAAGTAGGGATGATCCTGCTCCAGTAGTTCTCGGACACCGTTAGGAACCCCAGTCCGTCGACCTTCCTACCGGCTCACTGGCGAATATCCATCTTCACCTGGTTAAGAGTTCTCAGTTTGCTGTTAAGTAGTTTCCAGGTCCACACATTTAGCTCCCTTGCCCCACTCCCTCTGTTTTTGCCTGGCAAAATTCCAACCCTCAGTAAATTCAGCTTGCTTCCTATTTCACTCCGGCATCAGCACAGCTGAACATAGCTGGAAAAAATGCGACCGGGCTTACTGGTCTAACTTTCAATTTATGCCCACAAACCTCAACTGAATTTGGTGTCTGACCCTTCTCTACTTTCCACATACTTTTTTTCCCCCAGGGATTCCATCTAGTGCTGTGGCTTTAAAGATGTCATATGTGATTGATTCCCAAGTGTATATAGCCTTGGTCTGTTACAACAACTCACCTCTGCTCTTGTAGTATGAAAGCAGTCACAGACAGTACATAAATGAACACATATAGCTACGTTCCAATAAAGCTTTATTTACAAAAACGGGTGGTAGGTCACATTTGACTTAATAGGCGCAGACTGCCAACCCCTGATTTAAATCATTATTGTTGTATTGCCTGGATTAAATGAATGACCAAACAAGTGAATGGACCAGTGAATGAATGATGACCTCTTTGGCAGCAGCCAGCCTTCTCCTGCTTTGGTCCCCTTAGTTGTGTCATGAATATTCATGAGACTGCTAGAAAATCACGTCACTGCATGAGGGAAAAACACCACAGTCACTCTTTAGGGCCGAGTGAGGAGCACATGGGGACAAACCTTACAAGTGTAGTGTTTTGCTCCCAAGACGGGTCAGGTGAGCCATGTCCTTAGCTCCCTGAGACTCTGCTTGGATGGCTGAGGGATCTAAATTTTAACTGTCTGTTTAGGGAAACGGTCCCCTCCAGGATGAAGTCCTAACATTTCTCACCAGGACCTTCACGATCGGTCCTGTTTTTACTTGTCCAGTGTTGTTATTTTCTCCCCTTTGCCCCCTCACGTAACATGGGAGAGCTTGCAGGTTTGGGGACATGCAGGCTCTCTCTCACTCTTAGGTCTGTGTACATCCTATCCTTTCTGCCTGGAAAACTCGTAACCACCTCCCTTCAATGGCCAGGCTCACCATAATTTGTTCTTTAGGACTCTGCCTGGATGCTATTTTTCTTCTGGAAATTGTTCTAAACACTCCATGACAAGTGGTTGTCCTTGCTCTGTGTCCAATAATCTCTTGCTTGTTCCCGTAGTAGCTTTTACCGCTTTGCATAGAAATCGCTCTTTTGCTAGTCTGTCTCCCTAATACTGTGAGTGTATTGAGGGTGGGCACTATCTTGTGCTCATTCAGTCCAGCACATTATACAGTGCCTGGCATGGAGCAGTCCCTCAGTAAATATTTATTGAATGAATGATTGACTACGTGATAAACCTCAGATTTTTTGTAGGAGTGGCTGATGTTCTGTAAACCTTGATATCTCAGGTGGGAGGAGGGATGCCCTCTCGTCCTAGCTCAGCAGACTGGGTAAATGACTGTGTCTACTTCTAGCTGGGAAGTAGAAGTATAGCACGTGTCTCTCAAGAGTTTTAACCACCTGGAAAAGCAGGTTTCTTGGAAATAAGGTTGGGTGGCTGGCTGTAGTCCTAGAGGTATATAAAGTCAGTGGCTATGTGTATGTAGGAAAAGCGTGACCAGGGAGTCAGACTAATTTAAGTTCATGTATCATTGTTTTCCACTTTTAAAATTTTCTGAGGTTCAATTTCCTGATCTGTAAAACAGGGATAACAATTTATGTCCTGTAAGATTTCAGCAGCATGGGAAAGGGGTTAAAGATAATATACCTATTACAATGTCATCTGGTAGGTCCTAATCACGAATGGTAGCTTCAGCCATTGAGTCTTATTGTAACCCTTTGATCATCACATTAGGGGACCCCAGTGTCAGGATTGCTTACAAAAAATGAAGAGACTGCCTTGAGTCAATTTCATGAAACCACCCACATTTAATAGCAGCAGCTTCAGATGGGGATTGTCTACACTGTTGGATTTTCTGTCCCTGGTAAGGTTGAGGCACACATACAAGGCTCTAAATTTCCCATAAGTATATTTTATTATTTTTTTTAAATTAATTAATTAATTAAGTTTTTTGGCTGCGTTGGGTCTTCATTGCTGCGCTTTATCTAGTTGTAGCGAGTGGGGGCTACTCTTCGTTGCAGTGTGTGTGCTTCTCATTGCGGCGGCTTCTCTTGTTGAGGAGCATGGGCTCTAGGTGCTCGAGCTTCAGTAGTTGTGGCACGCGGGCTCAGTAGTTGTGACTCGCGGGCTCTAGAGCGCAGGCTCAGTAGTTGTGGCACACGGGCTTAGTTGCTCCACAGCATGTGGGATCTTCCCGAACCAGGGATCGAACCCGTGTCCCCTGCATTGGCAGGCGGATTCTTAACCACTGTGCCACCAGGGAAGTCCTCCATAAGTATATTTTAATATGTGAGTCTTGGCTACTTGAAAACAAAGCATGTGAACCCACACGTGTGCTCATGTGCATGCACACACACACACACACTCCCGAGAATTTCTCCATTTAATTTGCTTTACCTTCATTTGCCATTGTTTAGGAATGTGTTAGAGACATGAGAGACTGATTACTAAATCATAGAATATTTTTTCTTCAAAACAACAGCACTGAGATAAGTGCTGGTGTTACTTCCAGCTTCTCCTTGCTGATATTGAAATTTACCCAGGAGGTGGTCAGTTGGCAGAAGAGCTCACCACTTGCAAGGAGAGTGTTGGAGCAAGAGCATTCCTTTTCTGGTGGATATCTGTGAGGCTGGGGAGGAAAGCTTTTCAGGTGTTTTCCATGGCTGCCTATTCCCCTAATGTCTTGGGTGCCACAAATGGATTTTCCTCTGCCAGCACATTTAGTTTACAAGACGATCCTTGCACAAAACACTGCGGTTACATTTATGAGAACATATGTAAAATTAAACCACTGACCCCGGAGTCAAATAACACTTCCCATCAGTTAGTGACCTTGTTCTTAGCTTTTATTAAAGCCAACAAGCCCTTTGTCCCTTAATTTTTCCAAATAAACGCTCTTGCAGCAAACAGGAGCTTCATGGGTTCAGAGGGGGAAGCGAGCAACAGAAGTGTGGCTGCCCAGGGAGATCAAAGACTTCCCTCTGCTTATTGGACACAGGTTCGGGCTCTTGTATCTCGTTCTGCTAACACAGGTCTGTCGTCTGTAGCAGCTCCTTGAGACATTCCTTGGTAAATCAGAACCCTAGATAACTTGGACATAAGGTCTCATGATGACTTGGACTTCACTCAGGCAGGCCTCAGGTAGAACCTGCTCCATATGGTGACTTATGTTAAGCAGATAAAACGCCTTATTTGGTGCCAACAGGAGCCTCCGTGTTTCTTCGTGGGCAGCGTAAATAGAGAACACATATGTCAGCCTACCCGCTATCATCTGTGATACTGTCGGGAAGAGAGAATGGGAATAGAAAGTAAATAGAACGTATTTACTAGGCTATCCTGTCCACCAATCACGCGTTTCACAGTACTTCTAACACATGGAAAAATCTTGTGATTTTACCATTCTGGTCATCTTTGGAGAGTTTCTGTGTTTGTTATCGTCATTATTATCAATCATCTAATGAGCTACTTACAGGACACTGTGGCAGGAGCTAAGGAGGATACCAAGAAAGAAGTATGAAACATAGTCCTTGCTGGGGATGACATGTCCACATGCTAGTAGTCAGAGCTGGCTGGGAGTAGCCTTCTGGGAGGTGGGAGTGGGATAGGGAGCCCACTGGGCCCTTGAACTCAGATAATTTGGGACTTTGAAACATACATCCAGGAACCCTTTTTCTATAGGACATACAAATCTTTTTAGAATACTGGCTGGGGAAAATGGGGGGGGCTTTGGCCCTGGTGAGTCAGCACCCCATCCCTTGATTATTTCCAAGGCTGGTGAATGAACACCAAAGTGAAAATATATCTACAGTATAAGGCAGGATATCACGTGTGCATAGCGGTGCCCACGTGCAGCACCCCGTAGGAACTTAGATTCTTCTATTTGCTTTTGAAAATTTATGCCTGTTGTTTAATATATGTCCTATGGCAAACCGTGCTTTGATCTTGAGTCCTTCTCAAGTTGTCTCAGGCCTTCTTTTCCTGCATTTAATTTTCTTTAACATTTCCTACAGCTCTCACAGGAAGGTGGAGACATTCAGATGCCTTTTACAGCAGGGAACTAATGTGCTCAGGTATGATGGGAGCACTTTTTCCAGGTTTTCTCCCATAGACCTAACTCTGAACCGACAACTTCCTCATTGGTGTTTTCATTCTTTCTCCCTCAGCACTTCGTATAATACTTTGTTGCACGTATGAGCTTAAACTTCTGTCTACTAGGTTATAAGCTTCTTGAGGACAGGAACCACATCTCTTTACTTCTGTTTACCCAATGCCTAGCACAGTATCTAGTAAGGAACCCTCCCCCCCATTCAATATCCATGAATGAGAATTTAGGAAGCCTTCCCAGATTATGGGAAAGGACTCATCTGAACCTCACCCTCCCTGATTATTCTTGACAATTAATTATTTCTACATTACGACAGGCAATTCAATATCAGCATAAACTGAGGGAACAAGGAATGTAGTGACTCTAAAATCATTATTATGTGGTCTCAGAGTACATTGGTGGTAGCATTGCTTTACTTTCATAGTAAGCTAGATTATTATTAGTTAATGTCTGTCTCCAGCATGCATTTCAATTAATGGAAGGGGAAGCAACTCTCAGGTGTGTTGGATGAGGGACTAATGACTGTTGTTAACATTTCAATTGGAGAGTTTACATGTGGTTGAAAATCTATACTATGTACACCTCGATAGAATATATGTTTATTATTTTCAGTATTTTTCGACTGCCTACTGTGTGCTAAATACTCTCTTGGCAGGCTGTTTCCTGAATGAGTTCATAGTTTACTTCAGAGATTTGGCTATGGATGTAATTTAATGTGACTGGACAGAAAAATGACTCCATCAATCAAATTGATATATTTGTAAATTAAAATATATGAATCGGGATTTATGCTCCTATAGTACATTTATTATAATAAATATTAGAAGTCTAGTGCTCGCTTTGGCAGCACATATACTGAGATTGGAATATATTTTACACTGAAGATTAACATGGTCCTTGTGCAAGGATGACATGCAAATTTGTGAAGCAGTCCATATTTTAAAAAATATATTAGAAGTCTACATCTAGGCTACATTAAATTAATGAATATTTTAATAAAAGAAAAGGTCATTTAAAAAATTCACTTTCAAGTCAGAAAGAGAAAAACAAACACCATATGCTAACACATATATATAGAATCTCAAAAAAAAAATAAAAGAAGGTTCCGAAGAACCTAAGGGCAGGACAGGAATAAAGATGCAGATGTAGAGAATGGACTTGAGGACACTGGGAGGGGGAAGGGTAAGCTGGGACGAAGTGAGAGTAACATTGACATATATACATTACCGAATGTGAAATAGATAGCTAGTGGGGGGAAAAAAAATTCACTTTCAAGTTATTTAGCTTATAAGATTTGTCTTAAATCTACTCATAATTTGAGAACATATGTGTAGGCTATGTTTTCTTTGGAATTTGACTGTTGTGTAAAATGATTATCTAGTAATTGAAACAGTGCAGAACTTCCTTTACTTTGAAGTGCATGTATGTTTGGGCACATTTCTGCTGAGGTAGTGCAGAGTGATCATTTTCTTTGCTTTTCTTGTATTAATACTGCAGAAACTTTTTCAATAAGAGAAGCTGGTTGCAATTTCAGCTGTAAAATAGGCAAAGAAGAACTTTCTGAGCAAAACAAAATTCTCTTCTTTTTAGTTGACCAGAAGGAGGCTCCCTCCCACCTCACTGTATAAAGTTAGACTAAAAAGTTCTAAACTTACTTCTTCCTAGGTGGTTCTGATGTTTCCCAAGCCGTCTCTATCACTGGTGGTGGCAGGGACAGCGCCCTGAAATTTTCTCTGGAGGAACAGAATTTAACTTTGCATCATGGATAAAAAGTGAGTGTAAAGTGTCCTTTCCTTCCACCAGCTCAGTCATATATTTCTCTTCTAGTTGAATAACAGTTAATAAAAATGTTAGGCTAAAACTCTCCTCACTAACTTGGGCTATCTCAGCATTCCTTAGCTTAATTCTTATGGCTTTGTTTTTCAAGATTGTCCTTAAATATCCAATGCAATATTTAAAAAATTAATATTTTGAGATGAATCAGTAGGCGTTTGGGTTTTTGAAAGTGTAGTTATTGCCTCTACCTACCGATCCTTCTTTGTACGTAAGAGGCATTCTATGTATCTATGTATCTATAAGTAAGAGGCATTTCTGATGTTTATAACATAGCATAACCACATTCACCCCAGATGCTCTAATTACATTGCTTTTATCAATAAAGGAGCCATTAGTAGATTCAGAATACTGAACAAAAGGTCCAAAATCCTTGGAGAGCAAAGAGGGGTGTGAAGGTGCAACCATCGGTACATAGTCCACCGTATGATGTCGTGAGATCGTTTTTAATCAGTTGTTTTTTGAGTTGTCATGGAGGGCAGTTTATGAAGTTATTGCAAACAATAGGGTTGTCGCTCTTCTGAGAAGCCTTGGCCTTTAACGATGGAGCAGAGGTGGTTATGAGATACCCAACTGTGACTAATTGTGGAGGAGTAACATCTCACATAAATTGTCTCCTGGAGATGCTGTCGGAGCCAGCGAACAGAATGATGGGTTTGTCTGTGCTAAGTGTGCCTTTGAGGGCTTATTCCTAGACAGAACAGACTAGATCAGTGCTGAATTTCTAACTTCTCTTTGCCACGAAGATTCTGGTTGCTGAGAACTGTGGTAGGCAGAATAATGACCTTGAAGGCGTCTGTGCCCTAATCTCTGGGACCTGTGAATATGTTATGTTACATGGCAAAAAGAGCTTTGCAGAGGTAATTCAGGTTATAGATATTAAGAGAGGGAGATGATCCTGGGTGGGCCCAGTCTAATCACATGATCCCTTAAAAGCAGAGAACTTTCTCCAGCTAGAGGAAGATGCAGCAGAAGGAAAAGCCAGAGAATGCCAAGTGTGAGAAGGATTCTAGGCACTGTCAGTCATTCTGAGATCTAAGGGGTCACATGTGAGGACTGAAGAGAAGCTTTCAGAGCTAAGGACCACCCCTGGTGGACAGCCTATAGGGAAATGGCGACCTTAATCTTAGAACCCCAAGGAACTGAACCCGGCCAACAACAAGAATGAGCTCGGGACTGGATTCTTCTCCAGACCTCTAGGTAAGGAGTGCAGCCCTGCCAACACCTTGATTTCAGCTTGGCAAACCCCATGTGGGACTTACGCCCTATAGAAACTGAGATAATAAAGTTGTGTTGCGCAGTCACCAAGTTTGTGGTACTTTGTTATGGTAGCAACAGAAAACTAAATTAGAAATTATTTGGAAATTAGCACCTTTTTGTTAATTATCACTTAGTAAATTTTGTATCCTACATGGACATCGACTTGCAGAATGGGACATTGACTCCCAGTTGTACAATTGGTCTCGGGCATCTGTGGACCCATCTACAAACATTCATTTCAAGAACAAGTTCCTGAGGATTCAGAATCATACCAGTTAAAAAAGAAAGAAAGAATCATACCAGTTCACTTAGGGTGCTATTATATCTGCAGTCCCCTGTGGTATGACATATTCTTGCCTTTAAATAGAGGACTCAAAATAAACAATGAAAGCACAGTGATTGAATGACTTCGACTATGTCATCTTATGTGATGACTTGGAGTTTTATCTGTGTTTAAAATTTAAAACAGTAAAGCAAGAGGAAAAAAAATAAAGAAAATATTTGGAAGACAATGGTACTTGTGTTGGATTGTTACTTCGTAGTGGACTGTTACAATGAATCATGCGTCCATGAATTTAGCCCAGTGACTCTGGGCTTTAGCCACGGGATATTAACAAAGGCTTGACAAATGTATTTGTTTCCTATCGATTTTTTAACAAATTACACAAATTTACTGGCTTAAAACAGACTTATTATCTTATAATTTTGTAGGTCAGAAGTCTCACTGGGCCAAAAATCAAGGTGTCAGCAGGACCACATTCCTTCTGGAGGCTCTAGGGGAGAATCTGTTTCCTTGCCTTGTCCAGCACTAGAGGTTCCCTGCATTCCTTGGCTTGTGGCCCCTTCCTCCATTTTCAAAGCCATCAGTATAACATTATCAAATTTCCCTTACTCTTGCCTCCTTCTTATAAGGACTCTTGTGATTACATTAGGACCATATGGATAACAGGCTAATCTTCCATCTCACCTTAACTTAATCACATCTGCACAGTCTCTTTTGCCATGTAAGATAACATATTCACAGATTTTGAGGATTAGAGCATGGGTGTCTTTGTAGAGGGCATTATACTACCTACCCCCAAAGTGTTGCATGGTGGGTTTCTATTCTTGGAATGCTTGCTCTTTGAATTCCCTTTCCTGAAGCACAATTTCTATACTGTGAGGAAGTCTAAGCAACCGTGTAGAGAGGCCTCCATAGAGAAGAATCAAGGCCTCTGGCCAACACTCCTAGCTGAGCTCCCAGCAAGCAGCCAGCAGCAGCTCCCTGCCATGTGAGCAAGGCCACTGTAGACCTTCCAGCTGACCCAGTGCCCCAGCCATCCCCACAGTGGCGGAACTGCCTGGTCAGCACACAGAATCATGAAAGATAATGAATGGTGGTTGCTCTTTTAAGCTCCTAAAGTTTGGGGGTGGTGTGTTATGTAGCAGTGGATAATTGAAATAATGTTGTGGTCTCTTTTATAAACTACCTAACTACCTGAAATGGAAGGATTCTGATTTGGGGAAGATGTGTTCTTCTATCTATTCAGATGAAATAGATGACAAAGGTCAAAATACATAAAGTCCGTAGTGCAGTGCCTGGCACATAGCAGGTGCTGTAAAATTATAATTAGCTTTTCCCAAGCAGTCTTTCTGCTGTAGACATTTCCACCTGCCTCCCTATTAAAAGAGAAGATTTCTTTCTGTTCGAGGTTCATTTGATTTAGCATATAACAAAATATAGTGTGTTATCTGATCATTTTGCTTGGTGCTCCGTAATTTAAACTCATAAAGTCTTAACCTGAACAATGTCTATATTTGTTCCAAAAATATCGTTTCTCAGAAAATACATCATAACTAAATTTTTTAATAGGAAGTAGAGTCTTGCAGTTCATATTGTTTAATTGCACTGTCACATGAGATTTTTAGAATTTTTCTTAGTTTGTTCAATTGCTGTACATGACTTCTGAAAGTAATATAATTATAACTTGTAATGGTAAATGCATTCATAGAATTCATAGAGCAAGCTGAATATGAAACTGCTCATTTGGAGCTAAGTTGATTACCGTTTGAAAACAATTAATGGAGTTGCTGATTAGAATACATTGCAAAGAGTCATGAGTTAATTTTACGTCACCTAGAAAAATCTGATGCCATGCGTATTAATGGAAGTTTTGAGGGGCATAAGGACTGACACGTTTTCCTGAGCTAAACGATATGGCCGTGCTGAGTCAGTGAAAAATGCACATTTCAAACTACATGAAGTCGGTAATACAATGCCACCTCAAGTGATTAAATTCACCACCTGAGTATTAAAAATGTGAGCGAAGTTTGTAAGTGTGGATTAAGCTCATTTAAAGCAATGCACTGTGAGATTTAAGCAGAAATCCAGCTCAATGGAGGCTTTCAAGTTTTCATAGCATACTACTTGAATGGGTTATGTTCACTTTGTGTTCAACCTGCTTTTCTTCCTCCCCAGCTTGGAATCTCCACATTGAAGCTAGAGAGATTTTTTTTTTTTTTTTAACTCACAAGTCTGTCGTGTCAATCCCCTGCTGAAAGCTCTTTTGTGGTTCCCTCTTGCCTCCATATAAAGCCTTAACTCAGCATATAGGGCTCTGTTTGATCTGCCACTGATGATCCTACAGTCTTTTCTCTTAACAATTTTTCTTACCTTCTATGGCTCCAGACCTGGAGAAGAACGTATAATTCCCTAACCTCTTTTGTTCTCTAGGCGCCCGGCCGGGCTATATCCAGCACCTCTGTAAAACGTTGTTTAAGTGTCACTTCATCTAGGAAGACTTTCTTGACTTTCCTCCCCAAGTAGCCTAAGAGCAACTCTCTGTGCACCTGTAGTACCTGTTTTACTCATTTGATGGCACTGATGAAGCTATATCACAATTGCTTGTTTAATTGCCAGCTTCCCTCAGTAGAGCACAAGTGCCCTGTTGGGAGTACTGTGTCAGGTTCACAATTGAATCAAATGCCATGTACAGTGCCTGGCACACAGAGGACTCGATACAAATTTGCTGAATGAACGACGGATGTATTTGTTCACAGGGAACAGAGTATAAAACAACCATGATCAGAGTCTGGTATTTAGTAGGCAGTGGGTATGTGTTCACTCATTCATCCCTCATCACAGATCAGCACCACAGGATTCATCATTAGTTGTCTGCCATTTCCCACGGGTTTACCACGTGTTATTTACAAAGCAGTAAGCCGTCTGACTGTATGGTAACATCTTATAGAGCAATTTTCTTGGAATAAAATAGGCTGGTCTTTGAAACTGTAGCTTCTCATTTCTAGACCTTGGTGTCTTAGGACCTTTAATGTGCTCCCTTTTGGGTCTGGCTGGCTCCTTTCAATTTAGTTCTCAGCCCAAATGGTTTCTCCTTAGAGAGCCTTTCTTGGTTACTTACTCCAAATTCCTCCCCTTATCCTGTCTCCAGTTGATTTCCGCTATTACATCAAGTGGATTTAGTGTTTTCCACTATACTCATCACTACATAAACTTATCTTGCTTATGTATTTCTTTTGCTTATTGACTATAACCACCTTCCAGAATGAAAGGCTATGAGAACAGGGCCTTGCCTATTGCTCCAGTGCTTTGAACACTGACTGGCATGTGGAGGGTGAATCCATGCACGAAGGAACCTTGGAAGAAAGCTTCCTCCAGTGTTTCTATGTAGGCCCGTATTCCTCAGGATCATCTCAGCTGCCATTAAACAAACAAGGGTTCTCACCAGACAAACACTCAGATGCACACCTGAAGTGATGTACATGATAAAATTTGCACATCCTATGATGACTTTCTATCAAGTCAGTAGAACAGATGGCTCATGCTGTCATTATAATTGTTAGTGACTTTCACTGCGGAAGAGAGAAAATGGCCAAATGATCTTGTTTAATCTATTAATTTTGGAAAGTACTGTGGCAAAACAATAGAATTTCTTTTTATTTTTAAGAACACAAGTAACATGAAAGCATTATGATAAATTTTCACAAAATTACCTTTGGGGGGAATACTTAGTCATCTTTTCTTTGATTTTCTTGAGAAGCCTGCACCCTAAACCCTGAAAGGAGGCCAGTATTGAAGGGCAAATGTCTTGATTTTCTCTATGTCACTCGCTGATTTCTTTCTATATGACATATTGATTGGTGAGATGGGATCAGGAAGTCATTCATTGGCTTATGGTAATCAGTGGGTGAAGTCACCATGCATCCCTGTCTCTGACTTGCCACAGGGGATATTATAGTCCATGATGCTCCACATGGGTGTTTGGCTAAGAGAGCTCAGTAGTTTCAACCTTTCCCAAGATAGACTCCAAGGTCTAAATTAGGGGAAAGAGTGGGACAAGTATTAGGGAGCTTTACTAGTACTCTAACGTAGCCAGTACCAGAGAGTGCTAAATCCATTCAGTAGTTCTTTTTGATCCTCATTTAGTCTCCCTTAATTGTTTTTCTAACTCATCAGAACCCATAGGCGAAAGGATGAAAGAGTAGGTTTTCTAGAACCCCCCCCCAACACTAATAATTCCACTTCCTTCACGAATGGGAATGTTTCTTTGGTTTCTTAGCAGAAGAAAAATTTAGAGAATATGAGAATTACATGTTACTACCATCAAAAAACATTGGAATGATTATTTCTCTAAGTAACTGAAAAGTGTGTAATTTAGAAATGGCTTTTTACTCAGAACCTGAAGTTATGACATTTAAATGATACCTGTAGTTCTATGGTATTCATACCATGTGGAATCTCGAGCCAGGCTCAGGAAGAGGCTGTATATAACAAAAATCAGCAAAGCGTTCATGAACAAACATTTCTGGCTATCAACTATTAAGTAGTGTACTGTTTCTCTTTATTTTTACTAATTCGATACACTTCTGCAATGTGATGGTGGAAAGTGCTTGTGATATTTGCTGGATTTCTATATTTGTTTTAGGAAATTGACCCTTCAGAAACATCAAAGTGCTGTTTCATAGGTGCTGTGTTTCCAAATATCTAGAAACCTAATAATCATCACTGTCGTCACTCCATTATAGAGAGACAGGAAGTATAATAGGATTGTCTCATTATTTTCACTTTAATTTGACCCCACTCTAAACTCCTAGGACTTTTACATCTCATTTAACTATAATTCAAATTTAAACAAAGGGCCAAAATACTTTAATATCTAAGAATATAACATAAAAACCTATTTTAAGTTGACATTAAACTCTTCTTGTGTATAAAGATGCTCAAGAAAAAGTACCACTTAACCAGTGAAGGGCTACTCCCTGGAGGAGATGACAAAGGAATAGAAAGTGGCAAATGCTACCTTGTCTTAGCAAAAAGCTCCTCATCTTTTAAATTTCAAAAATGGGATACACCAACAGTTATCTAAAATTTTGGAAAGTGAAAGATTTTAACCCAAATCATAGTATTGATTATTTTAGTTCAGCCTGTTGCATTTCTTATATAACCTTCAATTCTTATCATCTTCTGACTATAATATGCAAGAAGACTGATAAATAAGGGTGCAGATCGTTGTTTTTCGTTTTCCTAGGCTTACAGAATCAGAAGTTAAACCTGCCTATTTTGTGATCTAATCAATTTTCTTTGGTTTAACACCAAGACAGCCCCTTCTTAGGCTCTTCCAGCTTATTTGAACTTAGCATTTTAGTCATTCACATAAAGCCTTTCTTGCCAGTTTTATATTTGAAAATGGGTCCCAGCTGCTCTGGCTTTCTTAATCCCTCCCAGAAAGGCTTATGTGACAGCGTCTCCCCCAGGGAGATGGCAGCTCCAAAGCTTTCTCTCTAGGTAGCAAAAGTGCTAAGCCATACTCTGTTATCCTGCTTACTTCCATGGCTGGCTAATTAGATCAATAAATGTTTTATATTTTTTATGAACAGATACAGGTGTGTGTGTGTGTGTGTGTATACACTTTATGATTATGGAAAATGTCATTCAATTAGTATTTTTTAAACTTCTATCAGGTCCTAGCATTCAGTAAGGGTTCAATAAACATTGAATGAATGAATGAATGTGTGAAGAGATAAAAGTATTAAGTAGCCAACACAGGGAATTCTCTGAATAAGTTTAAATGTTTCACCATATTTTATTTTTAAAATAAGGTTGAAGCTCTTAAGTATTTGACTTATATCATATATTTATTAATCCAGAAGACCTTAACAGTTTTGGGTTTGTTCTCTATCTTCTTATAATTATATAACCCTGGTTTTGAACCTGCTCCCTAAGAATTTTAAAATTGTTGTCTGATCTACATTTAATATCATTAAATCACTCAATTTCACATTTAGTTCTAAACCAAATAATTCATAGGACAAATTTTTAATTTGAATACTTACATTGCTCCATAATAAAGTTATAATAATGGACTCCATTCCTATATTCTAGATTACGTCAGTAATATATACTTTATTTATACTCAGAGTAGGTACTTATATTCTTCCAATACACGTAGAAAAGATTAAAATATTCAATTTGGAATAATGGGATTCAAATTCTATTCTTAAAGCTTAAAAAACATGCAGAACTGGCCCAAGATGGTAGAAAATATAACTGTGAAAGGGATTTATCAAAATGTAGATAAAGTAAGCATTCTGAAGCATTAAATCTATGTCTGAGACAATGACAAGCAGGCATTTCACCAGTGCTAATTTGTCTTCTTCTATTGATTCAAGCTTTATTGGACATTCTATTGTCTCTTCAAGGGAGGGCATAAGTGGAATACAGAATAGTGGATGAAGGCTTATTCCAGATAACGTTATGCTCATGAATCACATCACATACTAGCTGCAGTGTTTAGACAATGTAGAAGCTAAAGCGTCTTTTCCAAATATCTTAGTAAAAGGTATCTCTTTTTGTATATGGAAGTTGAGACTTGTTTTGTATAATCGCTCCTTGGTGTAATAACATTTGAAAACTTCTAAATGCACTCTCTATTTTAAATACATTCTTTCATAACTGAAAAAAATTTTCAAGTCAACATAATCTTAAAACTTAGTCATCTTTTCTTTAACATTTTGAATGAATAAAAGATCATTCTCTCTATTACTACTTATTGCTGCTTGTCTAATTGCACACTGTTTAAGCACATTATTGAGTGAGGATAAAAAGGAGTGCGTTGTGTTTGTGCAGTAAAAGCATCAGGATATTATATGTTCAAGAGAGCAAAAAACATTTTTGAAGACAAATGGAGTGGTGATCTCGTTTTTCATCCTTATTATAGGCTGACCTTAACAGTCACAGTGTTTCCATGACCGTCTGAGCAACTGATTTACATTTCTCCTTCCCTACATTTTTTTGCCTTGGTTGACATAAATGACCTGAAGGGTATTTGTCTAACTCATTGCTCTCGGGAGTGTTGGCTTCCTATTTTCTCTGCAGTTAGAAACACCAAATCTTGCTTTTTTACATTGGTATCATCTACTAGGTGTCAGAAGCCTTTAAATATAGTGCTTTGCAGAAGAGGCTTTCAGATACATGGTTTCCAGAGTTAGGAAGAGGGTAGCCCTAGGTACCCCTGTACAAAAATTTACAGTTCTGCTTAATATACCTATTGGCCATGGCTTCATTTTATTTTAGTAAACGTTAGGTGAGAAGGGAAAATAAGCTGAAATCCTGACATCTCACCTCTTTGTGTGTCTTTCAAATGGATTAAATGAGGGAGGACTGTTAGTGCGACAGAGTGAATAGAACAGCAGGATGGCACAAGAGCTGGAAAATGCGTTCTTAGAGCATCTCAATGGGATTGAAAATTGGTAATACTCCTTCATCGAAAAAGAAAATAGGGGGTCATAAATAAAGTTCACAGTATCCAGTTGAGCTATCTATTATTAATCTAATAATAAATATTATTGCATTTATTTTGACTTATAAGTAATTAAATTTTTGTTTTGAATGGATCAACACACAGGTAAAAAAAAAAATTTTAAAGCTATTTCTCTTTCTTTCAGTATTAAAAAGAGAGGGAGGGATGAGTCTGTTTGTCTTCTTGCCGGTTGAGTCATTTCAGTAGAGAGCATTGTCTGGCTTTTACCCCGTTTATTAGATTTTCACCTTATTAATGGAAGGTGCTCTCTTGTGGTAAACAGGGAAAAATGTAGCTTTATCTTTAACCAAACCATATGGAGGCTGACTAGAACAATTCTGACTCTTCTATTTACATCAGGCAGTACGTGTAGGCTACAACTAGGGACAGGCAGTATTGTCTCAGGAGAGATGGACAGGAAGGGAAAAAAATCTGATTTTCACTAATTTACTCTATTATTGTAAAAACAGCCTTTTAGATGCACACAGTGTTAGAAAGATCACTTGGTTCAACCCATTGAAAGTCCAGAAGTAAGCCCTGATCCCAGAGAGATTAACTAGGGGGCACTAACTCAAATGTGAGTGAAGTTGGCTATTGGAAATGGGCGATGGAGGCAGTGCCCTTTTCTCAGCTCCAGTTCATTGATAGGAAAGAAAATGGGACCACTGTTGTCAGATCATCAATTGAAGCCAAACATCCAGACTTTAATGTGAAATCTCCCAAGTTTGAAATATTGGTGACTACATAATTCAAACTTTTTGAAACGTTAAGCCACACAGTTACATACCTGTCGGTCTCCAGTTTGCAGCCTTTGAGTAAAGGCACATGATGTAGTCCACAAAATTATTCTTTATCTAACAACTATAAACATGCAACAGATGTTTTGAACAATTTTAATTCATTGAACACTTGTTTAGTACCTGTTGAGTGCCTTGCATTTTATTTGGTGCTGTGGTAGATATGGAATAAATAATTTTAGCAGATTATGATTTAGTTGGGGAGAAGCAACCAAGTATCCATGGAACAACCAGAAGACATAAATAAGTGTATGGCTTCATGACTTTTAGATGAGTAATTATCTTGCCTACCCTGTAGGAAAAGGCCAGAATAATTCATCAAAATGCCCAGTGATCTTAGGTTTGCCATCTTTAATGGTATAAACTATGAAGGTCTGGTTTGCTGTACTTTCCATTTTATATATACACACACACACACACACACACACACACACACACACTCATTACATGTAGTCTTCCAGTGTTGATATCAAGGGTAGGTCCAGTCCTGCTTATACACTCCAAACCCACATAATGAAAAGTCTGGACTCACATATCCTGCTCTCTCACAAAATGGGACTCAGTTTTTTTTGACTGCTAAACCTGTTTCCTTCCTCTGTTATTTAGGATGCTTTCTTACTCAAGTAACAAAAAACATCCAACTCAAGCTGACTTAAGCTATAAGGAGACGTATTATCTAACATCATGATTGTTGGTGGGGAACTGGGATTGTTTGATTCAGCAGCTCAGAGAAGTTGCCAAGGTCCTATTTCCTTTCACAGTTTTGTTCTTTCATCCTCACTGGCTCTGCCCTCAGATTGGCCTCCCTCTTGTTCATAAGATGTCCACAGAAGTTCTAGGCATCACATCCAAACAGTGTTCAGAGGAAAAAAGACTGTTTCTTCCTTTGTCTCTCTCCTATGGGGAAGGAACCTTTCATGGAAGGTCTCTAGAACATTTCTCCTCATATAAAGCTGGTCGGGACAGAGCCCCAGGTCTATTCCTAACCCAATTATTAGTGCATGGAATGGGATTATCATAACAGGCCTAGGCCAGGGTTTCTCAACAGGGTGTATTGGTGCTTCAGGCAGGACAGCACAATTCAAATCTTTGTTTTGTGAGCCTGACCCATGCATCTCAGGGTGTTTACCATTCTGGAATGCTGAATGAAAAACACTAGTAACACTTCTCAGTCACTGGGAAAAGCCCAAACTTCCCCAACCTCACATTTTTCTAAGACCCCCCCACCCTGGGACAGTGGGGGGCGAGGGGTCAGAGAAGAGCATGCCTTGTTTAGGACTACTGGCTTAGATTAATCAATTGTAGGAATGAAGGAATAAATTGAAGAGATTAACCATGAAGACTATGACACTCTCCCTTTCATATTTCCCCATTTCAGCACCATTTCCTTTGATATCCAAGCCAGAAACTCAAGTGAGGTTCTTCAAACATGCCTCTTCCCCACCCACAATATCTAATAATGACTAACCAAGTCCACTAAAGGTTACCTTAACTCTGTCCACTGCTCTTCATCATCTCTGGTTTCATCATAGCCCAGGCCATCATTAGCTGTATGGCTTCTAACTGGTCTCCCTGCTTACCTTCCTGCCCCTTGTTCTCACAAGCAAATATCATCCTAAAATATATTCAGTATATTAATTCCATTAAAATTACATAGTGAATTCCCACTGAACTTAATAATTATTTGTTTAGAATTTTTTCCCCTCTTACTGAGCTCCATGAGCACTCAGTCATGCCTTCATGGTAGATTGGATTATTTTTTCTTAATTCTTTTGTTGCTTCTTGTATAAAAAATTTTATATCCATATCTTTTGCCATGTAACCTTTTAGCCCCTCCCACTAGAGGAGGCAGATTTTATTTCCTTATTGCACTGATGTTGGACTTGGCCATATGCTTTTCTTTGGCCAAGGGAAAGTAGGTAGACATAACTGTTTCTAGAATTGTCCTTGAGAGGCATGGTGTGTTTCCACTGGTCCCTCCTGCAGTCCTCTGCGTGAAGCTCGTACTGTGAGTAGCTCCTGGTCTCAGAATGAAAACACTTGGTGTAAACCAGAACTCAGTACAACCTGCATTCAAGCCCAGTTGAACCCTTAATAATGTGCAGATCTATGATCAAGAAAATTACATAAATGCTGTTTAAGCAACTGAGATTTTGAGCTTATTCTTCTTATGCAGAATTATAGCACCAATAGTTGACTAATTAAATTAGCAATTGTTAGCAATAGCTGACTAATCTTATTCAGGGTTTCAGGCTAGTTCTTTGGCATATAGCAAGTATTAAATATGTATTGAATAAATAAAGATACACATGATTAAATTAGTTTTATGGTAGGTAACTACATTTGAAATTATTCAAACTGTTTCATCCTCATTTTTTGTTAAAGCCATGTCATATTTCTCTGAAAATATTATCCCATTCACATTAGGCATAGAAGGAAAATATCTCAACATAATGGAGGTGATATGACATGCCCACAGCTAACATCATACTCAATGGTGAAAGGTTGAAAGCTTTTCCTCTAAGATCAGGAACAAAGACAAGTGCCCACTCTCACCACTCTTGTTCAACATAGTATTGGAAGTCCTAGCTAGAAAAATCAGACAAGGAAAAGAAATAAAAAGGTATTGGAATTGGAAAAGAAGAATTAAAATTTTCTCTGCAGATGACATGATTTTATGTATAGAAAGTCCTAAAGGCTCAACCAAAAAACTATTAGATCTCATCACTGGATTCAGCAAAATTGTAAGATACAAAGTTAACATACAAAAATTGTTAGCATTTCTATACAAAAACAAAAAAAATTCTGAAAAAGAAATACAGAAATTGATCCCATTTGCAAAAGCATCAAAAACTAATTAGGAATAAATTTAAGTAAGGAGGTGAAATATCTCATACTGAAAACTACAAGACATTGTTGAAAGAAATTGAAGACGACACAAATGAAAATGGAAAGATATCCTGTATTCATGGATTAGAAGAATTAATATTGTTAAAATGTCAGTACTAGCAAAAGCCATCTATATATTCAATGAAATCCCTGTCAAGATTCCAAAGGCATTTTTCACAGGAGTAGAAAAAACACTCCTACAATGTATATGGAACCACAAAAGACCTGGAATAGCCAAAGAAATTCTGAGAAAGAAGAACAAGGCAGGAGGTATCACACTTCAAGTTATACTATTAAGCTATAGTCATCAGAACAGTATGGGACTGGCATAAAAACAGACAACTAGACCAGTGGAACAAAATTGAGAGTCCAGAAATAAACTTAAGCATATACAGTCAACTAATGTTTGACAAGGGAGCCAAGAATACTCAGTGGAGAAAAGACAGTCTCTTTGATTAATGGTACTGGGATAATTGGATATTCACATGTAAAAGAATGAAACTGGACCCATACATTATACCACTCACAAAAATGAACTTGAAATGGATTAAAGACTTAAATGTAAGACATAAAACTCCTAGAAGAAAACATAGGCACAAAGCTCCTTGACAGGGGTCTCTGTAATGACTTTTCAGATATGACACCTAAAACACAAGCAACAAAATAAAAAATAAACAAGTGGGATTACATCAAACTTAAAAGCTTCTGCACAGAAAAGAAACCGTCAACAAAGTGAAAAGACGGCCTATGGAATGGGAAAAATATTTGCAAACCATATATCAGATAAGGGGATAATATCCAAAACGTACAAAGAACTCATACAACTTAATAGCAAAAGAACCAAATAACCAATTAAAAAATGGGCAAAAGATCTGAATAGACATTTTTCTGAAGAAGATATACGAAAGGCCAACAAGTACATGAAAAGATGTTCAGCATCACTAGTTTTTAGGGAAATGCAAATTAAAACCACAAGATAACACCTCATGCCTGTTAGAGGGCAATCATCAAAAAGATGAGGACTTCCCTGGTGGTGCAGTGGTTAAGAATCCACCTGCCAATGCAGGGGACACGGGTTTGAGCACTGGTCTGGGAATATCCCACATGCCGCGGAGCAGCTAAGCCAGTGTGCCACAACTACTGAGGCTGCACTCCACAACTACTGAAGCTCATGTGCCTAGAGCCCGTGCTCTGCAATAAGAGAAGCCACTGCAATGAGAAGCCCGCGCACCGTAACAAAGAGTAGCCCCTGCTCGCCACAACTAGAGAAAGCCCGTGCACAGCAAAGAAGACCCAACACAGCCAAAAATTAATTAATTAATTAATTTTTAAAAAAAGACAAGAGATAACAAATGCTGGTATGGATGTGGAGAAAAGGAAATGCTTGTTCACTGTTGGTGCGATTGTAAATTGGCATAGACACTATGGAAAACTATATGGAAGAACCTCAAAAAATTAAAAATAGAACTGACATATGCTTCAGCATTTCCACTTCTGGGATTATATCCAAAAGAAATGAAAAGGCTAACCTAAGAAGATAGCTGCAGGGACTTCCCTGGAGGTCCAGTGGTTAAGACTCTGCACTTCCAATGAAAGGCGCGTGGGTTTGATCCCTGGTTAGGGAAGTAAGATCCCACATGCCACGTGGCATGGCCAAGAAAATAAAAATTAATTAATTAATTAATTAATTAATTAATTAAATAAAATAAAATAAAAAGCTGCACCCCCATATTCATACCAGCGTTATTTACAGTAGCCAAACATGGAAACAACCTAAGTGTCCATTGATAGATGAATGGATAAAGAAGTTGTGGTATACACACACACACACAGACACAGAGGAATATTATTCAACCATAAAAAGCTAGGAGATCCTACCATTTGCAACATGGATGAATCTTGAAAGCATTATGCTAAGTGAAATAAGTCATACAGAGAAAGACATATGATCTCACTTACATGTTGAATCTAAAAAAAAAAACAAAAAAAAAACAGAAAGGGAACAAAAAAGTGGTTACCAGACGTGGAGGATTGGGGGAGGGGGAATTGGAGGAAGTTGGTCAAAGGGTGCAAAGTTCCAGTTATAAGATAAATAAGTACTAGGGATGTAATGTACAACACAATGACTACAGCTAACACTGCTGTATGACATATAGGAAAGTTAAGAGAGTAAATCCTAAGAGTTCTCTTCATAAGGAGACATTTTTCCCTTTTTCTTTTCTTCTTTCCTTTTTACTGTGTCTATATGAGAAGATGAATTTTTGCTGAACCTACTGTTATACATCATGTATATAAATTAAACCATCATATTGTATGCCTTAAACTTAAACAGTGATATAGGTCAATTAATTTTTATTAAAACTGGAAAAAATGTTATCCTATTGATTATGTAGATCCTTTTGGAAAACAGGATTCTAAGACTCTCTTCAATTAAAGTTCATTCACATTTTCAGGTCTATAATTCCAGTGTTAATCAGATACAAGGTATAGTTTCATTAGGGCCATGTGGAAGTATGTGCATTGGGTTGTTCTGCATAAAAGTGAATTTATTCCATCTTGGAGTCCCACCATTCAGCATGCCAGTTTCTTAGCACAAATGTATACCTCAGTGCAGTGTTTGGTAGACACCTCTGTCCTTTGGCTTTAAACATGATGGAATGGAGAAAAGGCATACATTCAATTCACAAACATCTCGTTAAGGATGTACTAAGTGAAAACTGTGTGTCCACGTCTGGGCAGGATGGTCACAGGGAAGTGATAGGAAATGCTGGCTCTGCCCTCAGAGAGCTTACAGTTTCATGGGCATTAAGACCAGTGCCTAGGAAACCATTTTGAACAGTGCCAGACAGTTCACTTGCAAAACAAAATAATCTTTTGTTCACTTGGGAGTAGCTTTTTAATTTGTATAATTCTCATCACTCCAATGACTTTGTTTAACAGGGCCCACTGTGTTGATGGCTGTCTTGTAGACAGTATCCGAGGGATTTCCCTATTTAATGTTTACACTGATGGTTACAGATGGGGTTCCCTGCTTCAGTGAGGCTGCTGGGAATTTTGTTCAAATGGCTCCATTCAGGCATATTTATTTTCTAATTGAAGGATCAAGGGAAACTTAGCCCAGAGGAAAGAAGACAGAGGGGGCATGGTGGCTGCTATCAAGTATTTTAAAGCCTGTCATCTGGAAGGATTGAATATGATATGGGGAGACCAGACTGAGTGTAAGTTGTGTTTGACATAGGATTCAACGCTGCCTGGAATGGCCATAGGACTTTATGGAGGTTGGGGAAGGGAGTAGTACTTCCCAGTGTCCATTTGTAAGTGTATAGTCATGGTTTTCATTACCCTCTACCCTTGGTTTAGAGTTTGCAATGTCCTGAGTCTGGTCCCAAGGTCCTGGACTTTCTCACCTTCTGATAAGTGGAGCAGCAGCTCTGATGGAACCTCCCTCCCTTCCTGTTAGTTGTCCAGGAGTGTTGCTGGGAAGTAGCAAAGTCTCCAGGGCTGAAAGGTGATGATGGGGTATGCTAGAGGAGGGTGACTAGAGAATCAATGTAAGGGAAGAGTAGATGCCTGACTGGGTGAGTCACCTCTTCTAAACTAGGGTGCTGGGATGGGTCCTCTAGGCTGGTCGGAATTGGCATCACGGCAGCATCATGTTGTTCATGGCAGACCTGCCCATGACACCTCTTACACCTTAGATGGATCCCAGAACTGGGCTCAGTTATCTGCTCTCTCTCAGACACAGAGCATCACCCCTTTCCTTCTTTCTATCTTCCTTCCTGGGTACCACTGTGCCACTCCCAATCAGTCCTTAACTTATAAGCAATGCTCACCCTATTTCTCTTCCCTAACGATAGATCTGTTTATTAGAAAAAATACAGACATTAGAAACCACACAAAAGCTCATTTACTCTCCCCTTGTAGGAGGGATATCTTATGTGTTTCTCTATGGTTACAAGAGTTTTCTGACACTTCAAAAAAAAAAAAAGTACAAGTTAAGTCTTTATCTGGAACCCTTGTTCTCACTACATGAGAAGTTCAGGTGCTTTGGGGGAAAGAACTCATTCCCAAAGAAGATAATTGAGTTTGCAACAAATTGTTAAGGGCAGGAGGATATGTCTGGGAAGAATTACATGGGAGGTTAACAAGAAGACTTCACAGGTCTGTAATTTAATGAATTAGGCCAGATTCTGTCCCATGGATTGTTCTGTGTCTCATCCTCTACAGACTCATATTTAACCCCTTAAAGATGCCAATCACCATTTAAAAAAAAAAAGCATAAGCAAAAACTTCTAGAGTTGGCCTGTCATCAGCTCTGTAGACCATGTAGGGCTCATGAGTCTGAGTTGACCAGGGAGCTCTGAAGATCTGGGCTAGCTACTCTCAGCTGACCAGGCTCACGGGGACGGTAACTACCATTCCCAGCTCCCCACCCCCCCACCCCCGCCAGCATCATACTATTGCAGGGTCTATTGAGGCCTAGGTCATAACTGTTACAATAGGATTTCTGACACTTCTATTGGTCAGGGCAAGCCAAAAGGTCAGTCCAGATTCTAGAGGTGGGAAAATGTACTTCTTGATGGGAGAAGATACAAGTATACATAGCAAAGAGTAATGGCTACAAGGAAGGAAGAAATTGGAGACATTTTTGCAATTTGCTGCAGTAGGTTACTTTCAAGTGCTTTCATTTATATTATCTTTTTTTTTTTTTTTTTTTTTTTTTTTGCTGTATGCGGGCCTCTCACTGTTGTGGTCTCTCCCGTTGCGGAGCACAGGCTCTGGACGCGCAGGCTCAGCAGCCATGGCTCACGGGCCCAGCCGCTCCGCAGCATGTGGGATCTTCCCGGACCAGGGCACAAACCCGTGTCCCCTGCATCAGCAGGCGGACTCTCAAACACTGTGCCACCAGGGAAGCCCCTATATTATCTTTTATGATCTTCCCAAATAAGTCAGTGAGGTGAGTAGTACAGGTATTACAAATCCCTTTTTACCTAGGAGCAAACTAAGAACAGTGAGATTGAGAGATTTTAATGGATCACAAATGCTGGAAACGGCAAGAACTCAAATGTATTTTAAAAAGCATGAAACTGAAGAGAGATGTTACTGTGATCAAAGGGAGGTTTTCAACACTTTGACCCAGGCATGCTCATTGAGCCTTATTTAATTAACTTTTGGGAATTGGGACAATGGAAGGTTGAATCTTTTCTAAATATTGTCTAACTTTAGATGTTAACATAGGGGTGTAAATTCAAGTGAAGGAGCTTCTCGAAGTCCAGTTAGTGTGGGGATGTTGTGACTTCTTTCAAGATCATTTGATCCACTTTATTTCTAACTGCAAGAGATTTATTTTACCATCTCCTCTCTTGAGCTGTATGAGCAAAACACTTGAAAAAACCCACTCACTAGGTTGTTCCTAAGCTGTATCGTTCTGCTAAAGATTGGTAGAGAAGTTTCAGCAGAGCAGAAGTGAAGAATATCTTTACATCTTTTATTTCCCTTAGGTGCAGCTGAATTCTATCCACAGATAAATATTCTTTGGTGTTTGCTTTCATATATAATAATTACGCTCTTTGGACAGCTCTCAAGACTTCAATTCCGTGACACATGATTTTACAAAAATATAAATTTCCAAGGAGCTGAATTCTAAATTCTCATTTCTAGATTCTTGATATCTTCTTAATTATCAAGAGGACACAGAAATGTCATAAACTGGCCCAGGTTTCAGGACTCACTCACAAACTAAAGTTCTACCTTTAGAAATGCATTCCTTTTTGAGTAATTAAATGAAATGATTTAATTTATATGAAATCCCTTAGCACACTTCTTGATACACATCAAAACTCTCACTGAAAGGCAAATGTCCCAAAGTTAATCTTTCAAAACATTTTCAGTTAACACATTTTCTCATTAATCACCATATTTATGATTGATACTCGGGTATCACTCAATTTTCACAATACCTTTGTGAAGGGTATATTATTTTAATTTTATGAAAGAGAAAATTGGATTCAGAAAAAATACATATATGTTAGGGTAAGCCAGGAAATGACCGGGTCTTGGACTGAAATTCTGATTTCCTTGACTCCCAGCATCCCATTCTCTTTCTTCTGTACCACAGTCTGCAACCAAGAGAAGGCTAGGTCCTCTGGGAGTGAGATATGAGTTGAGTTTTTTATGAAGTAAAGGCAGGAAAAAGATATTGAAACTGAGATTGAAGAGTCAAAGTCACAGTCTTCGAGGGTCAGCCTCATGAGGGACGTGAAAGCCTCTGCTTTACAGAGGAGGAAGCTTGTTTATACTACATGGAAGTGGTAAATAGGAAATCAGCATGATTTTCTGTTTCTCCTATGCAATAGAATTGCCTCTCACATTTTTCTGTATATACCAGCTACTCAATCCTTTTCAGAATCTCTTCAATAAAGGACTGTAGGTCATTTCCCTTTTTTTTTTTGTCACATTTTCTCCACCTGCATATGTGTTGTTTCTTGCCTTTTTTAAAAAAAAAATCTAATTTTTTTGTACTAGTTGTTTTATTTCCTACAGTGATTTGGATTCCTATCCCAATTTCCTCCTGATTGTTGTTAATTTAAGCTGATGTTATAAACCTAGACTCTTGCTTTCTGTCTCCTGTTGTAAATTATCCCTTTTACTTTAAAACATTGCGTTTGGTGATCAGCTTTGTGTGTATACCTAAAACGATTACTGGTATTTAGATGTATTTTAACTTTAATGTCAGCTTTTTTTTTCTATGACATTTTTCTTAATTAATCCTTGGCCTCATGTTCCCACCCCACTGTTTTGCACTGGGTTAGATTCTTTCTGGAAGAATATTTAGGTGACTGGTATATTTTTTGAGTCCTTCCGTAGCTGAGATTGTCTTTTAGTTGACTTCACACATTAATGACAACTTTGCCAGGTATTGAATTCTGACACCATTACCCTTTAATTTATAATGGTAAAGATACTGTTACATAGTGTTCTATGATTGAGTGTTACTGAAAGAAAACTGTATGCAACTTGATTTTATTCCATTGTGGGCCATCTGACTCTTCCTTATTTTGTAATTGGAAAATTATACTAAGTATGATTTTGTTGATTAGGTTTTCTTAGGACATGAAGCACATTATGAATTTTCAGACTCAGGCCTTTCTTCATTTTAATTTTATTTTTATTGATGCAAAATTTACATAGAGTTAAATACAAAAATCTGTTGCTAAATATTTGGGTTGTTATCAGTTTAGGGGTATTATGAACTAAACCTCTATGAACATTCTTATGCAAGTCTTCTATGGACATACGTTTTTATTTCTCTGGGAAAATATATGGGCAGTGGAATAGGTGGATTTTTAACACTGTTAGAAACTGCCAAACTATTTTCAGAAACAGTTGTACCATTTTACACCACCGTCAGAAATGTATGAGAATTCTAATTGTTTCACATCCTTAGTTTGGGATTGTCAGTATTGTTTTATTTTATCTATTATAATTTGTAGTATGTACTTGTTCGGTTTAATTTTGCGTTTCCCTAATGTCTGATGGTATTGCACAAAATTCTCTTTCTCATTGCTATTTGTGTATCTCAGTTGTGAGTTGTCTAAGTTTTTGCCCATTTTTATTGTATTGTTTGTCTTTTTATTTTGAATTGTAGGAATTTCTTATATATTCTGGATATACATACCTTGTTATATATTAGTACTGTAAATATTTTCTCCCAGTCTATGGTTTGCCTATTCATTTACATAATGGGGTCTTTTGATGAGCAGTAGTTTTACATTTTGATAAAGTCTAATTTTTCAATTTTTTCTTTTATGGTTATTGCTTTGTAAAAAAATAATTTCCTTACCTCAACTCTACTTGTGAAAATATTCTTCTGTGTTTTCTTCTAGAAGCTTTATAATTTTAGCTTATAAATTTGGTCCTGCACTCTATTCTGAATTGATTTTTTGTATGCTATGGCAGGCAAAGATCAAGACTCTCCCTATGACTAGCCAATTATTTCTCCGCTATTTGTTGAAAAGACTTTCCTTCCCCCCATGGAATTGATTTTTCCCTTTGTCAGAAGCCTTTAGAACATACAAGAGTGAGTCCATTCTGTACTCCTCAGTCTGTCCCAGTACAATACAGTATTTGTCTGTTTTTATGGCAATACAGTACTATCTTTTTTTTTTTTTGCTGTACACGGGCCTCTCACTGCTGTGGCCTCTCCCGTTGCGGAGCACAGGCTCCGGACACACAGGCTCCGCGGCCATGGCTCGCGGGCCCAGCCGCTCCGCGGCATGTGGGATCCTCCGGGATCGGGGCACGAACCCGTGTCCCCTGCATCGGCAGGCGGACTCTCAACCACTGCGCCACCAGGGAGGCCCAACAGTACTATCTTGAATACTGTAGCTTTATAGGAAGTCTTGTAATCAGATAATGTTAATCCTCAACTTGGTTCTTTTTCAAGTTTTGAGCTTTTTTAGATGCTTAGAATTTTCATATGTGAACATTAGAAATAGCTTGTCAATTTCACAAAGAAGTAAAGCCTTATATGAGCAAAGTTTTCTGCTATTACTATTTTGGTTATTTTCTGTCTTTCTTTCTGGAATTCTGGAATTCCTATGAACCACAGGTTGAAGTACCAGGATCTCTCTCTCTTTCTCTCTCTCTCTCTCTTACCTATTTTCTCTCATAGTTTACATTTTTTAGGGCTTTCATGGGAGTTCTGGGTGAATTTCTCATATTTATCTTACAGTGGTTTGATTTTCTGTTTTTAACTGCCTCCATTGTGGCTTTAATTTAGTGACTCTGCTTTCATTTTTCAATGAGTTTTTAGTCTTAGAATTGTCCTCTTACTGCACTGTCAACTCAGTGGTCCCTTAAATCTTGCTGATGCATGGATTAGACATTTTCTAAAGGCTTATTTGATCCTGGTAGTAAATCAATATTTGAGGTAGCCAGCTACTTCCTCAAAAGAAGGAAGATGTCTGGGCTGTTTTGTTTTCTTTTTTCAGCTAGCACAGTGTCTGGCACATGCTAGATGCTTAAAAATTACCTGTTGAGTCAATGGATGTGTCATTTTTCTAAGTGCTTCCCTTCACTTATACTCTTAAAAATTTTAGGTCTCATGATTTTTTAGTTTTCTTTTACTCCCAGAAGGTTATCTATGCTTGCCAACCTTTGTAGGAGTTGAGTGGGCACTAATAGAAATTGGTGTGCTTCCTGTTCTCCCAAAATGTTCTGCAGAGTTCCTTCAAGTCTAGACAGAAGGAGGTAGGGAAGAAGCAAACAACCAAATCAACAAAAATACCACAGTAAATTACCAGTATAGAGGGTCAAAGTGGGAGCTGGGTCTTGGGGACATCATGGCACAGAGCTATGTCTCTGTGCAATATTATGAATTAGTTGTTTCCCATATTACATGTGTCTACTTCCATGACTGCTTTGGTTCTACCTGTGCTAGAAGCAAACCATGGAACCTTCCATTGTTGGCCGTGTGGTCCTGTGCTGTTAGTCTATAACAGCAGACGAAGAAATCAACCCATGGTCATGTTTTCTGCCCTTGTCTCTGGATGTTCCCTATAGTTAATAAGCGTGGTTGAAATATACCCTTACTTATTACCCAATATTTTGATTGCCACAGGAGCTGTCCATACTTTTTTATTTCTGATATGGAACGATGGAGATCTCCTCTAGCACCCAGTGCTAAGGCAACATTTCCAATTTGAATATTCCATTGGTCAGGCTGCTGCAGGCGGCCTGGTTTTAAGAAAACCAGCTGGGTGGCTGACAGAGTCTTGGTGCTCCAGCCGGGTGTCAGGCCTGAGCCTCTGAGGTGGGAGAGCCAAGTTCAGGACATTGATCCACCAGAGACCTCCTGGCCCCATGTAATATTAGCGGCAAAAGCCCTCTGAGAGATCTCCATCACTGAGACCCAGCTCCATTCAATGACCAGCAAGCTACAGTGCTGGAAACCCTATGCCAAACACCTAGCAAGACAGGAACACAACCCCACCCATTAGCAGAGAGGCTGCCTAAAATCATAATAAGTTCACAGGCAACCCAAAACACACCATCAGATGCAGTCCTGCCCACCAGAAAGACAAGATCCAGCTTCATCCACCAGAACACAGGCACCAGCCCCTCCACCAGGAGGCCTCCACAGCCCACTGAATGAACCTTAGCCACTGGGGGCAGACACCAAAAACAACAGGAACTATGAAGCTGCAGCATGCAGAAAGGAGACCCCAAACACAGTAAGATAAGCAAAATGAGAACACAGAGAAATACACAGCAGATGAAGGAGCAAGGTAAAAACCCAGCAGACCAAACAAATGAAGAGGAAATAGGGAGTCTACCTGAAAAAGAATTCAGAGTAATGATAGTAAAGATGATCCAAAATCTTGGAAATAGAATGGAGAAAATAAAAGAAACGTTTAACAAGGACCTAGAAGAACCAAAGAGCAAACAAACAATGATGAATAACACAATAAATGAAATTACAAATTCTCTAGAAGGAATCAACAGCAAAATAACTGAGGCAGAAGAATGGATAAGTGACCTCGAAGATAAAATAGTGGAAATAACTACTGCAGAGCAGAATAAAGGAAAAAGAATGAAAAGAATTGAGGACAGTCTCAGAGACCTCTGGGACAACATTAAACGCACCAACATTCGAATTATAGGGGTCCCAGAAGAAGAAGAGAAAAAAAAAGGGACTGAGAAAATATTTGAAGAGATTATAGTTGAAAACTTCCCTAATTTGCGAAAGGAAATAGTCAAGTCCAGGAAACGCAGAGAGTGCCATACAGGATAAATCCAAGGAGAAACATGCCAAGACACAGATTAATCAAACTATCAAAAATTAAATACAAATAAAAAATATTAAAAGCAGCAAGGGAAAAGCAACAAATAATATACAAGGGAGTCCCCATATGGTTAACAGCTGATCTTTCAGCAGAAACTCTGCAAGCCAGAAAGGAGTGGCAGGACATATTTAAAGTGATGAAAGGGAAAAACCTACAACCAAGATTACTCAACCCAGCAGGGATCTCATTCAGTTTTGACAAAGAAATTAAAAACTTTACAGACAAGCAGAAGCTAAGAGAATTCAGCACCACCAAACCAGCTTTACAACAAATGCTAAAGGAACTTCTCTAGGCAGGAAACACAAGAGAAGGAAAAGACCTACAATAACAAACCCAAAACAATTAAGAAAATGGTAATAGGAACACACATTTCGATAACTACCTTAAATGTAAGTGGATTAAACGCTCCAACCAAAAGACATAGACTGGCTGGATGGATACAAAAACAAGACCCATATATATGCTGTCTACAAGAGACCCACTTCAGACCTAGGGACACATACAGACTGAAAGTGAGGGGATGGAAAACGATATTCCATGCAAATGGAAATCAAAAGAAAGCTGGAGTAGAAATCCTCCTATCAGACAAAATAGACTTTAAAATAAAGACTATTACAAGAGACAAAGACACTACATAATGATCAAGGGATCGATCCAAGAAGGAGATATAACCGTTGTACATATTTATGCACCCAGCATAGGAGCACCTCAATACTTAAGGCAAATGCTAACAGCCATGAAAGGGAAAATTGACAGTAACACAGTCATAGTAGGGGACCTTAACACCCCACTTTCACCAATGGACAGATCATCCAAAATGAAAATAAATAAGGAAACACAAGCTTTAAATGATACATTAAACAAGATGGACTTAATTGATATTTATAGGACATTCCATCCAAAAACAACAGAATACACTTTCTTCTCAAGTGCTCATGGAACATTCTCCAGAATAGGTCATATCTTGGGTCACAAATCAAGCCTTGGTAAATTTAAGAAAATTTAAATCATATTAAGTACCTTTTCCGACCACAACACTATCAGACCAGATGTCAATTACAAGAAAAATATTTGTAAAAAATACAAACACATGGAGGTTAAACAATACACTACTAAATAACCATGAGATCAGATGAAGTAATCAAAGAGGAAATCAAAAAATACCTAGAAACAAATGATAATGAAAACACGATGACCCAAAGCATATGGGATGTAACAAAAGCAGTTCTGAGAGGGAAATTTATAGCAATATAGTCCTACCTCAAGAAACAAGAAACATCACAAACAAACAACCTAACTTACACCTAAAGCAATTAGAGAAAGAAGAACAAAAAAACTCCAAAGTTCGCAGAAGGAAAGAAATCATAAAGATCAGATCAGAAGTAAATGGGAAAGAAATGAAGGAAACAGTAGCAAAGATCAATAAAACTAAAAGCTGGTTCTTTGAGAAGATAAACGAAATTGATAAACCACTAGCCAGACGCATCAAGAAAAAAAGGGAGAAGACTCAAATCAATAGGATTAGAAATGAAAAAGGAGAAGTAACAACTGACACTGCAGAAATACAAAGGGTCATGAGAGACTACTACAAACAACTCTATGCTAATAAAATGGACAACCTGGAAGAAATGGACAAATTCTTAGAAACGCACAACCTTCCAAGACTGAACCAGGAAGAAATAGAGAATATAAACAGACCAATCACAAGCATTGAAATTGAAACTAGGATTAAAAATCTTCCAACAAACAAAAGCCCAGGACCAGATGGCTTCACAGGTGAATTTTATCAAACATTTAGAGAAGAGGTAACACCTATCTTTCTCAAACTCTTCCAAAATATAGCAGAGGGAGGAACACTCCCAAACTCATTCTATGAGGCCACCATCACTCTGATACCAAAACCAGACAAAGATGTCACAAAGAAAGAAAACTACAGACCAATGTCACTGATGAACATAAATGCAAAAATCCTCAACAAAACACTGGCAAACAAAATAGAACATCACATTAAAAGGATCATACACCATGATCAAGTGGGGTTTATCCCAGGAAGAATCCCAAGGATTCTTCAATATATGCAAATCAATCAATGTGATACACCATATTAACAAATTGAAGGAGAAAAACCATATGATCATCTCAATAGATGCAGAAAAATGTTTTGACAAAATTCAACAACCATTTATTTTAAAACCCCTCCAGAAAGTAGGCATAGAGGGAACATACCTCAACATAATAAAGGCCATGTATGACAAACCCATAGCCAACATCATTGTCAATGGTGAAAAACTGAAACCATTTCCACTAAGATCAGGAAAAGACAAGGTTGCCCACTCTCACCACCATTATTCAACATAGTTTTGGAAGTTTTAGCCACAGCAATCAGAGAAGAAAAACAAATAAAATGAATCCAAATTGGAAAAGAAGAAGTAAAACTGTCACTGTTTGCAGATGACATGATACTATACATAGAGGATCCCAAAGATGCTACCAGAAAACTACTAGAGCTAATCAATGAATTTGGTAAAGTAGCAGGATATAAAATTAATGCACAGAAATCTCTTGCATTCCTATACACTAATGGCTAAAAATCTGAAAGAGAAATTATGGAAACACTCCCATTTACCATTGCAACAAAAAGAATAAAATACCGAGGAATAAACCTACATAAAGAGACAAAACACCCTTATGCAGAAAACTGTAAGACACTGATGAAAGAAATTAAAGATGTTACAAACACATGGAGAGATATACCATGTTCTTGGATTGGAAGAATCCAAACATTGTGAAAATGACTCTACTACCCAAAGCAATCTACAGATTCAATGCAATCCCTATCAAACTACCAGTGGCACTTTTCACAGAACTAGAACAAAAAATTTCACAATTTGTATTGAAGCACAAAAGACCCCGAATAGCCAAAGCAGTCTTGAGAAAGAAAAACGGAGCTGGAGGAATCAAGCTACCTGACTTCAGACTATACTACAAAGCTACAGTAATCAAGACAGTATGGTGCAGGCACAAAATTAGGCATATAGATCAATGGAACAGGATAGAAAGCCCAGAGATAAACCCACACACATATGGTCACCTTATTTTTGATAAAGGAGGCAAGAATATACAGTGGAGAAAAGACAGCCTCTTCAATAAGTGGTGCTGCGAAAACTGAACAGCTACATGTAAAGAATGAAATTAGAACACTTCCTAACACCATACACAAAAATAAACTCAAAATGGATTAAAGACCTAAATGTAAGGCCAGACACTATAAAACTCTTAGAGGAAAACATAGGCAGAACACTCTGTGAAATAAATCACAGCAAGATCCTTTTTGACCCATCTCCTAGAGAAATGGAAATAAAAACAAATGGGACCTAATGAAACTTACAAGCTCTTGCACAGCAAAGGGGACCATAAACAAGATGAAAAGACAACCCTCAGAATTGGAGAAAATATTTGCAAATGAAACAGCTGACAAAGGATTAATCTCCACAATATACAGGAAGCTCATGCAGCTCAGTATTAAAAAGACAAACAACCCAATCCAAAAATGGGCAGAAGACCTAAATATACATTTCTCCAAAGAAGATATACAGATTGCCAGAAACACATGAAAGGATGCTCAACATCACTAATCATTAGAGAAATGCAAATCAAAAGTACAATGAGGTATCACCTCACACGGTCAGAATGGCCATCGTAAAAATATCTACAAACAATAAATGCTGGAGAGGGTGTGGAGAAAAGGGAACCCTCTTGCACTTTTTGTGGAATGTAAATTGATACAGCCACTATGGAGAACAGTATGGAGGTTCCTTAAAAAACTAAATATAGAACTACCATACTACCCAGCTATCCCACTACTGGGCATATACCCTGAGAAAACCATAATTCAAAAAGAATCATGTACCAGAATGTTCATTGCAGCTGTATTTACAACAACCATGACATGGAAGCAACCTAAGTTTCCATCAACAGTTGAATGAATAAAGGAGATATGGCACATATATATAATGGAACATTCCTCATCCATAAAAAGAAACGAAATTGAGTTATATGTAGTGAGTTGGATGGACCTAGAGTCTCTCATACAGTGTGAAGTAAGTCAGAAATAGGAAAACAAATTCTGTATGCTACATATATATATGGAATGTACAAAAAAAAACACAACAAAAAAAAATGGTTCTGAAGAACCTAGGGGCAGGACAGGAATAAAGACACAGACATAGAGAATAGACTTGGGGATATGGGGAGGGGGAAGGGTAAGCTGAGATGAAGTGAGCGAGTGGTATGGACATATATACACTACCAAATGTAAAACAGATAGCTAGTGGGAAGCAGCCGCATAGCACAGAGAGATCAGCTCGGTGCTCTGTGTCCACCCAGAGGGGTGGGATAGGGAGGGAGGGAGGGAGATGCAAGAGGGAAGAGATATGGGAACATATGTATATGTATAACTGATTCGTTTTTTTATACAGCAGAAACTAACACACCATTGTAAAGCAATTATACTCCAATAAAGATGTTAAAAAAAATATTCCATTGGTCACTTCAGTAGGATTTTAGAAGGAGAGCTAGATGCATGTGCTTACATAGTTATCTTTCCCAGAGATCACATAGACTTTGAATGCCCTAGTGCAGCACAGCAGCTTATTTTATAACTTGAAATAAGAATGCAGTTCTCAACTTTCTTTGGGTCCCCAGCTGTGCCAGAATGACTGAGAGAAGGTTTTTCCTCTGCCCCAGACCTAAAAATATCTTTCACCTAATGATAGGGCCCATGTTTTTAACCAAGTATTTTCCTGAATTGACAGCTTAAAATGTTCCTATTAAAATTTTTTCTTCCAGAAGAAATTATTTTACTTCTGAAAACACAGCTATAGATGAATCAGTGACCTCTGCTACAGAAATGTGCATTTAGTGGCACTTTTCTTATGTACTGGGACTGGAAATATCATCCTTTGCTGGGTTTCTTTAGTCAAGAAAGGTTGAATGTCAGCACACTTGAGTTCTAGCTGTTTTTCTGACTTTTTAGCTTTCTTACTGCATCTGTGCCTGAGGCAGAAGGAACAGAAGCCACAAACTAAAATGACTGTATTTTGCACAGAAGGAAACTGCCCTGTACTGATTCATCCTGGAGCACAATGGATGGGTCACCGTGTATATGCTTCTTACTGGGAAAGATCTTATTTTTATGCTGCTGTACAACTCCTCTGCCCATCAGAGGTGTTCCTGAGAGTAGATTAACTTTATTATACATTTCCAACACAACAAATTTAAACAATTAGAACTTAAGCTGGCAATTCAATCACCTGACAGCGAAAAAAGGCTGCGTATTGCAGAGAGACCAATACATCTATGTTGTGAGGCAAATGGATGGTCTTATTCACCGTGATTCATTTACGTGCTGTTCTGCGTGAACTTTCTTTTGTCAAATTGATGGGAGACACAAGCTGTTTTGACCAACACTGAAGAGAAATGACTGTTTCACCACAGTATTCAGTGGCAGTGTTTTTGCTTTGTATATACAAAATTTCATGAAGGTAAAAGAAAGATCAATCAATAAATGTTTATTGGGGCTTCCCTAATGGCACAGTAGCTAAGAATCCGGCTGCAAATGCAGGGGACTCAGGTTCGAGCCCTGGTCCGGGAAGATCCCACATGCCGCAGAGCAACTAGGCCTGTGCACCACAGCTACTGAACCGGCACTCTAGAGCCCGTGAGCCACAACTTCTGAGCCTGTGTGCCACAACTACTGAAGCCCACGCACCTAGAGCCCGTGCTCCGCAACAAGAGAAGCCACTGCAATGAGAAGCAGGCGCACCGCAACGAAGAGTAGCCCCTGCTCGCCGCAACTAGAGAAAGCCTGCACGCAGCAACAAAGACCCAATGCAACCAAATATAAATAAATAAAATAAATAAATTTATATAAAAAATATTTATTGAACCTCTTACATTATGTTTAGTGCCTTGCTGGACTCAGTGGAGGATACAAAAGTGCATAAAATATAGTACTTACAGGATAGAGAGGAAATCTTACAGTCTGTGTAGCTTTTATCTGTTCTAACACATTTTAAAAAGTTAAGTTTAAGTCTAGATTAGAAATCTCTTTATCTAGGCCTTTTAAAAAGTTCATAGTCTTTCTCTGGCCAGACTATTTTTTGAAAATGAGGAGAATTGGACATTTGTGTTTAACAGTTAAATAGAACTGATTTTACTCATGGGTTAGACTTTCTTGTTTGACTAGTGAATTGAGCACGTCAGGCGTGGGAGTAGATAAGTAATCCCTGCCCTGAAGTGCATTCTATTTTAGTGAGTGCAATAACAAGTAAACCAATAATTTCAGCATGGTAAGTGGTTTAGTAGAGGTCTGCAGACATTTTTCTATGGGTACGTCACCTAACTTAGAGTATCAGAAAGGGTGCCTGAGAAGTAGGGATAGTTTTCTATGCTTTGAAAGTTGAGAAGGCTGTGCTCAGGATTCCACATTTGCCACCCATTCATGGATCGCAGGATTTCAACATACTTTAGTCTCTTCTATCTTAAAAAAGTCTTCCTGGGGTCCTCTAAGACCTTCCATCTGTTGTCCCATCAGGCCTCTCCTCTTCACAGCCAGACCGCCCTATCTCCCCTGGAGGCTTCATTTGAGCATCATTTACTTCCACTCACACCATTTCATTGATTGGTTCTTGTCAAGACCACCAAGGACCTAAAGGACAATATTCAGTTCCACCTTCCTTGAACTCTTTTTAGTTTTTGGTATGTTTTATCAACTCCTTGATAAACATGCTTTACCCCTCATTTCTGTGAGACCCTCTGACTTTTTTTTTTTAATCACCTTTGGCTACTTCTCATTTTCCTTTGAAGATTTCACCTTCTCTTCCTAATCTTTAAATGCTGAAGCTCCTTGTGGTTGCATCCTAGGACCCTCTTCTCTTGTCTCCCTGGACAATTTCGTTTTACTTCAAAGACCGTGGTTCATAATTATTGAGTATCTACTCTAACCAGGATTTGTTCTACGTGATTTAATTATATTTTCTCATTTAATCCTCACAACAGCTCTTTAAGGCAGGTACAATTATTATTCCCATTTTGTAGATCAGGAAATTGAGGCATTGCAAATTCAAGTAACATATGAGTACATGGTAGAGTTAGAATTTGAACCCAGGCACTTTTACTTGTCTGTGTGCTAATAACTGTGCTCTTTACACGTTGAAGTGGTCTGTTTCAGGGTCTGTAATCACCAAAAGCCTGTAAGAATGTAGAGTTTAGGAGCTGTGTCTAATTCACTGCTACATCCTTATCACCTAGCCTAATGCCTGGCATATAGAAAGTAGTCGTAAATATTTGTTGAAATAAACTAAATCAGTTGGCCATCTTGACGTTGTATAGACAGGATTTCATTCCTTCTCTTGGCTCAGAGCTCAGTGGGTATTTAGTGGTAAAGGAATTTATAGCCATTATGGAATGTGTGTGGTAGAAAAAGCCCCAGCTTCCAAAGATTACATGTTCTTTGTGAAACATTATCCATTTGGCTGTGGTTTGCTTACCTATGTTCACAGGTCTGTGATTAATCACTTTGCTCATCTTGTAGGCTGCCTTAGGCTGATATTATAAGGACTTTAAAGCAATCATCTTTGGCAGCTGAGCTCTTAGCTGGTCCTCTTCATACTATTAAGAGACACTTGTCCTGATAAGTATCAGAACAGAGGGAAGAAGTTATCAAATCTCTTGGATTTTCTAGTACCTATGGAAGGAAATTGATAATGGTTCAAGAAGATGACTTTATGATATGTAATGTGTGTGCATATGTCTTTTTTAATGACAATTTCAGCTGTACTTAAAAATGTTCTAGAATTTTGGGTGGGTAAAGAAAATTAACAGTGGTAGTAATTTTAGTGCTTATAATTACTAATGACTTGATCCGACCTCCTGGAAGCAGTAAACTTTTACATTCTTGCAACGGCACAGAAATAGTTTCTTTTATTCCCCTTAGCTGTAGAACATGAACCACAGGTGGGAAAAGATTCAGGGTTTTTTTCTTTTTTTTTCACCCCAAAAAAGCAGAGATTTAGACATAGTAAAACACCCATTATGAAGCGTTTTGGGTCAGATCAAGGCTCTAATGTGTGCAGTAATTTATTACAGTAGGCGGGTTTCATTTGTGTGCGGACTCTACTGCAGTCCCATAGCATTGGTGCCGGAATGGTTTCTCCGCATACCAAACTGTTTAGCAAAGCCACTTGTTTCCCAACCCTCTTATCTTATGCACATGGAAATGGTCAGACTGTAAGCTGAGAAAAGAAAGGAAGAGCTTCGTAAGTGCTTTGCATTCGACCTTTTAAATTTTAATTTATGGAATAGAGATTATGTTTAACTGGAAAAAGAGAGACTTACTTTTGGAACCTTTGTTCAGTGTGATTAATAAAAAAATAACCTCAACTGCAGTTTTGTCCATAGCAAATGTGAATATCATAAACCACAACACAGCTGTTTTCTTTTATTTGTTCTTCTATTTAGGTAGTGTGCCATGAACCTCAGAATGAAAACCAGCACGCCAACGTTATTTAAGTTCTGCTAAAAGGCCTCCTACCACTTTTCAAGAAGCATGTAAAACTAAGGCCTGACCTTTCCATGCTCATCAGAATTTGCTACACCTCCTCATGCTACACTGGGGCTTCTGTTTCTGCCGTGTGGCACACGTGGCCAAGCAATCCCCCTGTCATTTCTTCTCACTTCTGTTACTGCTGAGTAGCTAACCAAGTCAATGCATTTTAAAAAGTTCAAGTGGGAGGCACATGAAGCCGTGTTTCTCTTCTCATGAGAAAGCTTCAACAGAGCCAAGGTAGAGGATAACTGGTGAGAAGTTGTAGAATATGGTTGAAAATGCCAGTGGCCACATTAGTTTGGCTGTGCAACAAAGTGCACAGTAACAATGACTTAAAAAAAAAAAAGAAGTTCATGAGTAATGGTACAAGGGTAAGCAGACCAGGGCTGAAGGCTGCACTTCATCCAGGACCCACCCACCTGCAGTGTTGTTCTGCCTTCTCAACCTGTGGTATCCGTCTTAGGGTCTGAAGTAGCTGCTTCAACTGTCACTGCCATGTCTGCCTTCTAGTCAGCCGTGAGGGAAGAAGGTGAAGTGGAGAGAATGCTTCTTTCCTTTACTGTCATGATGCAGAAGTTGTCCCCGTCATTTCCACTCACATCACACCAGCCAGAACTTCGTTACATGAACCAACCTAGCTGTAAGGAAATTTGGGAAATTTTGTCTTCGGTTGAATGGCCATCTGCCTGGCCAATAATCAGAGGTTTTACAATTGAGCAGAAAAGGGAAGGATGGATTTTAGAGAGGTAATGGATAATGCTGTAATGACTGCTGGTAACACTGAGGGAGTAGAGAAATACCATGGTGTAGGGGTAAGCAGATGATTATCCTTTAGCTCTGCCAACCTGTAAGTACGTACGATACAGACACCAGTTACGGTAAACGGAAGTTGGGAAGATACTTGTTGGCTAGACATCATAGAGTGGATGAAAATTTTGGAGAATGAGGCACAAAACTAGGCTCAAGACAATGCACCCAGAGACACATGCAAGTCACACCATGGAGTGATCTGCTTATAATACGGCCATGGGTGACATCACCCCTAGACTCTTACATTCTTGATTTTGTTGTGAGTATCATCACTGGACACTAAGTACTGGATGCTGCCAAAGCTAGAAATGAATTTTAAACTTTCTCTCCTTCTTTGAATCTTTATGCCAGATTCAGAATCCCAGGTTGGGACACCAGAATGTTGAACTTAACACGAGTCTGAACCCTAACTGTCTGGGAGCACAAGTGTCTGGCCTTCTAGGCATTGGCAATGGGAGGTCGGGCTGTCTCCTGCGAAGGCTGACTTGCACAATGTTGGACCGAAAGCATGGACAGGGGGTTCATTTTCTGAGCAGCCATTTTAAAAAAAATGCCAAAAATATGCACTATAATGACCAACATATTTTTCAGATTGGGCAAAAATAGCATAAGTGCTTAAGTGCATGGTTTTAGAGTTAGAGAAAAAAGGATTCTAGTCATTGCTCCATAAAATGTATTCATAATGCCTACCTCCTGGGGTTTTGTGGGCAACATTTGTAAAGTAGAGGCTTAATAAATAGAGAAAAAAGGGATAGATTTACACATTAACTTCTAAATGTAGTTTGAAGATTTTAAGATATTTTCTTCCTTTCTAGGTGGTCTTAATAGTATCTGTCCATCCGTATCATTAACTGATAAGCCATTATTTCAGTTCAGCTAGCCAATAAATATATGCGAATACTCTAAAATTAATTTGGAATTCCATAATAAGCAAGGTTGACAATTGGGCCAATTTTGTGCTCACTCTAAACTTACCCAGATTTATAAGTTAGGTGAAGAAAATATTGTACACTACTTTTTCTAGTGGACTAAAGGCAGAAAACTCAATCTAGAAGTATAAAATAACATTTCAAACACGTATTCCAATAATAGTTCTCTATAGTTATTAAGTGAACAGCTTTGTTTCCTTCTCTCAGAAGTGAATTCTCCTTGACAGTACTTTTACATTGATAATGTAAGCATGCAAAGCTTGATTGTTTCCACCACCTACTTCAAACTTTCTCCTCTAGAAAACATCTTAAGCAGCATTAGGAAGAATGACAAAGGCAGGCTTAAGTACCTCTGCAGGCTGCCAAAAATACAGGTTAGATGGTGTTCAGCACCTGGGAAATTCATTAAGACCATATGGACTGTCAAAAGTTCAGTGTACTTGAGAAGAAAACTCCCTGCAGTGACAGCATTTGTATAAAAAATCATTGTAAACAGTGGCTCTAGGGGATTACTGTGGTCATCCAAAAAGTTGCAGGTTCTGCTGTGAACAGAGAAATTACAAACTAAATGAACTCAGTTGTGGAACAGACAACCAGGCAAAGAGACAGAACCGGAAAGAGTTCTTCGGGCAAATGGGATCAATGTCGTCTTATTTGGCCTTAGTTCCTAGGGGTCATATATATATAAAATATGCATGTAAATATAGGGGTGGTCAATGTACTGAAATAAAATTCAGCTCTTTTTTGTTTGTTTGATTTCTGTTATTGTTGAAAAGACAGATCACCGTTTGTCAAAACTTCTATCAATATATTAAAAAAATTAACACAAAATAGGAATGAACTAAAATTATGAAAATATTTTCAGGTGCCACAGGTATCTCTTTTAAAATTAGGATTTATGCACTGCCATTTGAGTAATCATTTCTGAGCTTCATGGGAACAAAAGAGTAAGCTCTATTAATATTCCTTTTATATATTTCCATGGTAAAATTAATTTTATTCCTTTTCTTTAAGTTCATTAGCTGAAACTTGCTAACTAATGTCGGATATCTATCTATCTACCTACCTACCTGTTTACCTTTCTCTCTTCCCAAGTTCTGCATGGTATTATTTAAAGATTGGGAAGTATATCTGCTTTTGTAATTTCTGAGACTATAAACATACTGTAATACCATATATTGGCAAAATAAACCTAGGATATTAATTGTAATATTTCTCTGCCATCAAAGAGTAAGCAGAGAAAAAGTGACGAGAAATGTGTAAAATGAAAGAATAGAGGCAAACATTTTAAAATGAAGAGGCAGCATATATAATTTGTTAAAGGGGACTTTTTAAAAAATACTGATTTGTAATTGTCCCACAGAGAAACCTAATTTTAGGTTTAAAGAAGAAGTTATTGTGTGTATGTGTTTCTCTGTGTGTCTGTGTATGTTGTGAAAGCACTAGATGTTCTATTTCTTTTAGTGAAATGACCATCATCTTTCTCTTTATTCTTACCACAAGGAGTAATAGTAGCTTTGCAGAAACCTCAATAATCTTAAAAATATCCAGTATGGGAGGGACACTGTTACCAATAAGAAGCTCAGCCTCATACAGTAAAGAGCGAGAGTATTTTTTGAATTACCTTTATTTTTCCAAGTATAAAAATAGTACATTCTAACTGCTGAAAATTTGTAAAAGATAAAAAACAAAGATGGAAATAAATATCACAGTAAATTTGCCACTGAACGTTAATCACTGTCAACAGTTTGGTTCACTTCATTCCCATCTTTCTTTCCCCCCAATATGCATATAATGAAGCAGCGCACCCACTACAATGATGTTTGTGAAGATATTTGGAAGACGTGGAAATTCCAGGAAAGCTTGGAACAAAAATGTAGAGGTGCATGAACACAATGAGAATGATATGAACAATTTAGAACAAGTTGTTCCAGAGTATTTACAGTGTTTAGTGAACATCAAACAGCAGCAGTTCTTCATTTACACACAATCGGCAGGGTCCTTTTCATTAGGCATTACCATTTTAACAGAACAAGTTACCTATGGTAGCTATTGAGTTCCTGTATTGCCTTCAGCTTTATGACGGGCAGACTATACAGTAATCATGGGACAGGACACTTGTCAATTTGGGGAGTCAAAGTCACAACTCATGACCCCAGAGTAGGACAGATTAGTATTAAAATGTGGTATTGCTCAGGTGTGGGATAGGAGCTCACAAAAGTGAATACTCATTGTAAACCCAAGTATTTGAGTAAAGACTTTATGGTTGATGTTGAGACTGAGCTAGGCCTGGAAGAAAGGCAAATTTGGAAAAGGCAGAGAGAAGGCCAAAGGAAATTTTACTGGACAGATAGGCAGGTTAGGATGTGTTCAATTATGGAGCCTTAATTTCCAAAGAAATTTGGACTTGGTGGTGTAACTCTAGGATGTTAAATAGATTTCAGCTTGCGTGTCAACTCTGTTTGACTGGTAATGGCTGTCAGATGGTGGCTGTACTGAGAAGAATTCTAAGCCTAGTCAAAGGATAAAGGACCAAGATGCTGTGATTAGTGATATCTGCTGTGGGCATGGGAGGGAAACGTTTGTCATAACTGCTACACCATAGTCTACAATGCAGTAGGCAACACAGCAGTGGATTTTTTTGAGGCAAGTCACCTTAAATATGATTTTTAAAATGTCCATTCCACAAACATTTTCTTACTATACTATTTCAAATGTAGAAAATGAAGATAAGAACAACATTTATCAATACAGATACTGTTGAACATGAGACAGTAAAGATCAAAATATACTTTGTATTTCTTTAGCTGGTAGAAGAAATTGAGTTTGAAACAAAATTTTTTTTTTGGAAATAGTTTGCTTAATATTTCTAAAATAACACAAATAATCTAGTTTAATTCACAATGCAGGGAGAAAGTAATCTTTTCCAAACTTTAACACTAAGACTTTTTTGATCTATATATTTAAAATATTAAGTACTATTCTGGCTTCTTACTTTAATTAGTAGAGTGATCAGTTGGGAAAAGACATTGTTTATTTTTGCAAGCAATTTATTTATTTATTGTAATTTCCAATTGTTCATTGGTATTATATAGAAATACAGTTGCTTTTGTATATTGAATTTGTATCCTGTGTCCTTGCTAAGCTCACTTATTAGTTCTAGTTGATTGTGTGTGTGTGTGTGTGTGTGTGTGTGTGTGTGTGTGTGTAGATCCCTTGGGATAGTCTACATAGACAGTTATGTTTTCTGCAAATAGAGTTTCTTCTTTTCCAACTCGTATGCCTTTTTTTTCTTTTCTCTTTTATATCTTTTGTCTTACTGCACTGCCTGGGACCTCCAGTATTATGTTGAATAGGAGTGGTAGAAGTGGATATGCTTGTCTTTTTCCCGGTCTTAGGGGAAAAGCATTCAGTCTTTCACTATTAAGCATGATGTTAGTGATATCTCTGCTCATATATGTTTACTAATTCTATTAATCACTGAGAGAGGATTGAAGTTTTTAAGTATAATTGTGGATTTGTTTATTTCTCCTTGAACTTAAAAAATTTTTTTTGTTAAGACTTCGTCTTTTAGAGCAGTTTAAGGTTCAGAGCAAAATTGAGGGGAAGGTACAGAGATTCCCCATATAGTCCCTGCCCCCACTCATGCATAGCCTCCTTCATTATGAATACCCCCTACTAGAGGGTACATTTGTTACATTGCTGAACTGACAGTGACACATCATAATCACCCAAAGTCCATAGTTTATTTTTTCTGCCTCTTTCTCTCTCATGTCCTACGACTCCAATTACATGAATGTTAGACTGTTTAATATTGTGCAACTCTTAGATTTTCTCTTCTGCTCTTTCTCTTTTTCTTAAACATTTTTTCTCTTCATGGTTTTTTTTTTTTGTGTGTGTGTGTGTGTGTGTAGTTTCTATTGACCTATCTTTAATTTCACCAATTCTTTTCTCAGCTGCTTCAAGTATACTGATTAACCCATTAAGGGCATACTTCATTTCTGTTACCTTCTTTTTTTTTTTTCATTTCTAGCATTTACATTTGATTTATCTTTTTCATCTTTCTGCTGAAATTCCTGAGTTGTTTATACATATTGTCCATTTTTTCCACTAGAGCCTTCAACATATTAATCATATTTTCAATTCTTTGATAATTACAAATCTAGGTTACATCTGAGTCTGGTTCTGTTGATTGCTTTGTCTACTGGCATTGTGTTACTTTTCCTTGCTTCTTTGTGTGTTGTATGTTTTATTTGAATGTTGGGCATTTAATATAGAACAGTAAAGACAAATTAATATTATTTGTGCTTGGAAATGTCCACCTTTTTGGGGCTAGGTTGTAGAGGGGGAGGGGATATTGAATTAATCTAATCAGGAGTTGAGCTGGGTGTGGTTTTATTGCTATTATGACCCTCAACACATCACAGGTTTAAATTCCATGTCCTTAGGGTGGTAATTGGTTTTTGGAGAATTTTTCTCAATATCTGCTCCATCTTCAGCTTTCCCTTTGTGCCTGTGCCTCAGACAGTGTCTCTTTCCAATCTCTTGTCCTCCTCCCAGCAGTGGACTGCTGTTACTTTTTACTCAATGCTTGCTGGCTTGGTTGTTCAGGATAGTCACGCAGTGTATTCTCTGTTGTACTAGTTCAGCCTCAGTCATAGGTAAGTACTGTGTGTCTGAGCCTTGGGGGTAGGATTTTCAAATGATGCTTCCCTTTCCCTATTTGTAGGAGACCACTAATCATCTGAGCCCAGATGACTTGCTGCCCTTCCTGGAGAGACAGAAGAATGTTTTTCTCTTCCCTTTCTCCAGGTGCAATAGGTCTTGACCTTTTGCCCAAGGATGACAGGTGTATAATTACATCCTTCATGTGTCATGAATTTATGATTAAAAAGAAGAGTTGGGCTTCCCTGGTGGCACAGTGGTTGAGAGTCCGCCTGCAGATGCAGGGGACGCGGGTTCGTGCCCCGGTCTGGGAAGATCCCACATGCCGCGGAGCGGCTGGGCCCGTGAGCCATGGCCGCTGAGCCTGCGCGTCCGGAGCCTGTGCTCCGCAATGGGAGAGGCCACAGCAGTGAGAGGCCCGCGTACTGCAAAAAAAAAAAAAAAGAAGAGTTGTCTTAATTCTTTGCATGGATCTCTTATAGGAAGGGAAAGGGGCAGTGGTTAGGGTCTTTGAAGAGGTAACCATCTGATTCATGCCAATCAAGTACTGTGGATGAAGGCTATCATCCTGTGAGATGGCTGGGAGTGGTCCCTAAAGAGATGATAAGTCAAAGCTGCAACCCTATGGAGTCCACGTGTGGGGTCATCCTTTGCCAAGCTTAGCTCTGAGGAAGTAGGATGGTCCTATGCTGGAGAACTGAGATGACATGCATGGTAATAGTTAGTGGTGTACCATCATAGAGTGGCAGCTTCACCTGTCAGACTTTGGAGGACAAGTTTGCAACAATAACACCATGTGGCAGCTAGGAGCCTATTAAGAACTGACATTCATTGCATACTTACTACGTACGATGCACTGTTCTAAGGTCTTTACAAGAATTAATTTATTAAATTCTCACTACATATTTTTTCGGTTAGGTAACTGAAGCTAAGCGAGGTGATAAATTACCCAGAGAGGTGACAGAACCAGAATTCAAAGACTGAGACCCAGGCAGTCTCTCTTTGGAGACCACATTATTAGCTATTGCATATGTTGCAGATATAAACAATGTCTCCAACAGGGAGGAGATGGCAGACAGATCCTCTTTTGTCCCATGTAAACCTCTAGGATTTTGAATAATTCAGAGGGAGACTGGGAGCTCCATGAGGGAGATTTCATGCTTTTTTATCACATGAAATGTGACAATACTGATAATACTGTTCTTGTAGTTTCTAGATAATTTTCTACGTATGCTTTATTTTCCCAATTAGATATTAACTTTCTTGGAGAAATGAACTGCTAATTTGTTTTGTACCTTACCCCTCCATACTTTATAATACTCTGAAAAGTATACTCCTTATTGGAGATAATTGGCAAGGGTTTTGTGACAGAAAAATAAGATGGGGCCTAAAACATTAGATTTAGGCAAATAAAACTTGAAATAAAACTTTTAAATTCATGATTTATTTCAGCTTCTGGTAATTGAAGACTTCATTTTCAATATTGGTAAGAAATCATTTATAAAGGAAATTCTCGAACTGTAGTTATTAACAAATTATCTTCATGAGAAGCAGTTTAAATGAATGGTTTGGATAGTATACATTCAGTCTCCTTCTGTAGGTAGAGATGACCAAATGGAAGATGATGGTGACTGTTTGTCAATATGAATCTATTAAAAATAGACTACAGGTGAAAAATTGGAACATTAATTTCTATGCCCCTAAGAATTTCTAAGCTCTTCTGTCACTTGGGAACATATCCGCTGGCATAGAACTTGACACCAAGACCACCTGAAATAATTCCTTCTAAAATGGCATGGAAAAAGGCTTTTATCCCTGCTCTTTCTGTGTGCTGAAAGGTAATGCCCTTGACTATCAGCATACCCAGAGGAATGTAGGGTTTTGTGAACATTCTCAAAATAAGGACCAAGTTCAGTGGCAAACCAAAAATAAAGCATAATCATTTTTTTTCAAAGAAATGACAGAAATTAAAAATGGGTACTTTTTTTTCCAGAATGAAGGAAAAAGTGAAAAAGAATGACAATGTCTTACTACAGATCCTTAGTGAAAATGGCAAATATCACAATGCTGTAAAAAAGAAATTTGTTTGAACTTTATAGTATTGTATTATTTTCTAATTATAAAAATTATACTTTATTTCTTAAAGTATAAATTCTTCTTTTTTGTATATAAGTGAAAAAGTAAAACTACTTGTAATCTCACTATGCATCAGTAACCACTGTCAATGTATAGTTCCAGATTTTTTCTCTATTTATCTAGATCTACAAGTGCATCAACATCAAGCTCTCTCTATAGATCATAGAAATGACATTATACTGTATATATTTCTTTTTGTTTTTTAAAGATTTTTTTTGATGTGGACCATTTCTAAAGTCTTTATTGAATTTGTTACAATATTGCTTTTGTTTTATGTTTTGGTTTTTTGGCCGCAAGGCATGTGGGATCTTAGCTCCTCAACCAGGGATCGAACCCACACCCCCTGCATTGGAAGGCGAAGTCTTAACTATTGGACCACCAGGGAAGTCCCTATATTGTATATATTTCTTAACGTGCTTTCTTTTACATAAGACTATATAGTGAAATGCTTCTCTATCATGGCAGAAAAGGCCAGTTGAGTTCTGAAGATTTGAGCTTCCTTCCACAGTGTAGCGCTGTTGTTGGGAAGCAGCTTCCCAGCCAGGGACTGCATTTCTCAGTCCTTTTGCAGCTATGTGGTGCCTCATCACTGGTTTGGTAAAGTGGAATGGGAACTGAAGGGATGTGCCACATCGGGGCCAAGGAGGTTAGATGTCTGTGTTCCCATCCCTTCATTCACTTCCAGAGTGCACTTGGAGGCCACGCTTCTCTTCCATTGCCATGCGCAAAACATGACCTCTGGATAGTCTGCTGGTCCCAGGAGGAGAATAAAAGACACATGCAGCAGAGCTACCCCAGCTTCCCCGTAATGCGAAACTACATGCTAAAGCAGAACTGCCCCAAGTGACCTGCAAACTTGTAATTGAGAAATAGTTATTGTTGTATTGCACTGTGTGCTTCAGAGAAGCTGAGGTGCCTGAAGTACTTATAACTGAGTCTAGAAAGAGGGATGTGTCTCAAGAAGAATGGTGGATGTGGTTTTTGGCAAATGACCTTGATTAGAATCAAATACATGGAAATATCCCCAAAGTCTTTGAGCATATTGTGTTGGGCTAACCTCAGCCTGGACTAAAAGGGACTAAGACTATATGAGTTATAAAAATGACATCTTAACATTCTGTGTCAGGAAGCAGGCTGAGAAGGCTTCTCAGGATTCTAGAATGGTATATTTTCCAATGTCCTTGTCAGAAGGCCAAGGAAAAGAATGTAAAAGGAAGGATCTCCACCTCACTCATGGAGGGCTCTGTCAACAGTTCTGGAGAATAATGGACTAGGCAGAGACTTCCAGGGATCAGAACTTGGACCAAATCAAGGAACATTTTCTTTCTTCAAAAGAACATGGCAACACATTTGTCGTGGGCTGTCTGAAGTGCTACAGATCATTGATTGACAGGTGCCTCTCATTCTCCCCTTTTTTCAAATGGGATTGTTTATTGTGGTTATCCTATCCCTGTTCCATTATTGTATTTTGGATGAGATACGGGAGATAGTTTGTCTATTTAGATCATGGGTCTCTGAAAAAGAGGAGGCACATCTAGACTTTAAATAGGTCGTGAGATCCTGGATTTTGAGTCTGATGTTATCTGAGGGATTAGATTTGGGAGGGGGACTTGAGATGGGAGTGAGTTTATTTTGCATATGAAAGGAATATGACTATTTGTGAACAACAGAGAGGACTATGATAGGTTAGACTATTGTTTAAAAATATTCACTTTATTCCTTCACCACCACTTTTCCGTGTAAGAGAGTATCTCTTGCCACTTTGACCTTGAGCTTGGCTATATGAGTTGTTTTGGCAAATGGTATCTTTGCACCCGTGGTGCAAGCCAGTGCTTAAAATATGCTTAAGTTGTGGCTCTTGCCTTTTTGTGCTCCTGCCATTGTCATGAAAAGAAAAAACCTTTGATAGGCTCCTGGTCTCAGAGAAGGATAAGAGACATGCAGAGGAGAACCACTCCAGTGACTGCCACCTGCAACAAAGCTACCCCAGGTCACCAACAAAACTGAGCAAGAAATAAATACTAATTTTGGTTTTCCATGTTAGTTTGAGGTTGTTCTGTGAGATATATGTATGGATTTGTCTCTTGCTCCCTTCAAGGTTTGCTAGAATGTCACCTTCGTAGTGACTGACACCCCCTAATTAAAAATGACAACCCTCATTCCAGTCCAATACACCTGATCCCTCTTCCCCACTATATTTTTCTCCACAGCACTTGCCATCTTCTAATATATTATATAATTTACTCATTTTGTGGGGGGGGGCGTTATCATCTGTCTTCCCCAACTAGAATATAAGTTGTATCAGGTAGAAGTTTTTGCCTGTTTTCTTTACTTCTGTGTCCTCAACACCTAGAACATTGCCTGATACATAGTAGCTATTCAATAATTTTTGTTAAATGACTGAATTCATCAACTTATACAGAGAGTAAATATCAAAAAGAAGTACAGAAAATATTAATAGTGGTTATCTCCACTTTCTATGAATATGGGTGGTTTTCATTTTCTTTATATTTTCTCTGTTTTCTAAATTATCCGTAATAAGTATATATGAAAACAAAACAACTTTTTAAAATTGTTTTGACTACACATAGAAATTTCAGGGTTTTTTTTTCCTTTAATATTATTGAAATTGTCCATTTATCAGTAAGCATAATTTTTGTTGTAGCTTATATTGTGGCGTAAGGATCTGTGGGTAGGAGGCTCAAAACAGAAGGCAAGTGGGCCAAGGAGAGAAAGTTGAGAAGCTGAGAGTTGAGAATCGAGACTGGCTAAAAGAATCACATCCCAGAAATCTGTTCCATAAGTCTCTGTATGAATCTGGGCAATCTTCATTTTTTTTTTTCAGCCTCCTCTCTTTCATGCTAAAGTGTTGCCGAGTATTCCCATTTCTAATTATTCCTGAAGTTTAAGACAAGTTCAAGTTATGCACTTATTCATTTATAATAAAGAGAATAAAAGAAAAGGCACATAGAACATTAAGTAACCTAATAAATAGCCCCCTGGTTAAGAAATGTCATTTGTCGGGCTTCCCTGGTGGCGCAGTGGTTGAGAGTCCGCCTGCCGATGCAGGGGACACGGGTTCGTGCCCCGATCCCGGAAGATCCCACATGCCGCGGAGCGGCTGGGCCCACGAGCCATGGCCGCGGAGCCTGTGTGTCCGGAGCCTGTGCTCCGCAACGGGAGAGGCCACAGCAGTGAGAGGCCCGCGTACAGCAAAAAAAAAAAAAAAAAAAAAAAAGAAGAAATGTCATTTGTCTATTCTATAGGGTACCAGTCACTGATATAATCATAGCATGAACAATACTAGTAGGATGGTTTGGTATTTGGCAGATTACTAAACTCCACTTAGAGGAGCTGGAGTAATTGCATGAAGCTGCTTCTCCTAGGTTGAGTGTTAGCTTCACGACTGAGATGACCAAGGAAAAGTAAGATGCCAGCCATGCAGGATGAGAGGCATTGGATGACATGTTCTCTCCCTTCATCTACCTCCTCTTTTCCCCCATCTTCACGTCCACTGGGAGACTGGAGAGGCTGGGCAGTGAATTCTGAGACTCAGTGCCAGGTAAATTTTTCTAAGAAGAAAGTGATTTATCTTGCTTGGTGTAAGTTTCTTGTGAGTCACATGGTGGACCACAACTATAGATGAAAGTTGTATAGCACAGGGGTTAAGAACCTGGGACTCTGGAGAAAGATGGAATTTGATTTAAATTTCACCTCCACCATTTACTGGCAGTATTGCCTTGTCAAGTAACTAACTTTTCTGAACCTCACTTGAGTCATCTGTAAATGGGAGAAACAAGGATTAAACAAGATGCCATTTGTAAAGTGCTCAGTATTGTATATTATCACTATCAAGCATTTAACAAATTCTAACTGCTATTATGACTACTATTATAATTTTCTTAATTAATACCTGCTTAGTTCGCTAGTAGTCAGGCTGACAAGCTGGTCTTCTGGAAAATGAAGAGAGAGAGAACTTGCAAAAATGATTAAAAAGTAATACACCTAAGGTTTCCACTTTGTACTAAGTGATGGCTGTTGATTGTATTGCCATTTCGAAGTTTAAGAGCAGAGCATTACTGTGTAGCCACCATGGTGTCATAAAATTTGGTACTTCTTGACCTTGAATGATGCTACACTAGCTAAGGTGTTCTTTCGGTGTTTTAGCAATCAATACCTGTCCTGAATCCTAGCCATGGTGATCAAATTTGTATTTTATTTTTTTTACATAAAAAAAAGAACCTAGAGCAATACCAGGCTGGAGGATTGTAGAAATTTCCCCTGATAAGCCTGTGAAACATAGAATTCAGCAGATGGACTGCAGAGAGTTATAAAACACCAAAACATAATCAGGGAGAAGCTAGGTCATTCATATTACACATTTGCTTTTTATCAAGATTTCCTCTAATTAAATGTAAGGTGGTGAGTATTGTGAACATCCATGTGATACTGAAGTAACTGCTAGCATCCTTAAGGAATCAGCCACCACTCCCTCCACGGTGGGCCTTTGCTGCCCTACTGCTCTTTTTTTGTTTTTAAATCTAGCCTCGTTACATTAATAGCTCGAAACCTTCTCAAGCATGTTAAAAATAGATCGCAGGAGAATTGAATGCAGTGTTTCCCTCCTTCCTCCCACTCCTTTTCTCAACTGTAATATAATGGCACCACTCAGAAACAGTCCACGGAAATCAGGGTTTTCTCAGCGGCTTGTGTGGGAAGTGTAGACTATTGTGAGCAAGCGTTGCAGCCCACTGCTTGGCAGGAAGTCGTTTTTGGAAAAGTTAACCTAACAAACACCTTCCATTGTCTACAGAGGTTGAAACCCCAATAAAATCTCTTTATTTCTATCTCTGAACCAACTTGGTGACTGTTAATACATTTAACCCCTTTGATTCTGGAGTCTTAGGTTTATTGAAGGCTTTTTCCCTCAGGGATTCTTAACCTTTTTGGATTCTTGGGCTCCTTTGAGAATCAGTGGACAATAAACTCATGTGTTCATTTTTCAGGGGGTCTGTGGTTCTTCTCCTGCACCCACCCGCCATGTGGAGTTGTTCTGTAGTTGGTCTGAGTAATTAATGATTAAGGGGAAAACTAAAGAAGAGAAGGTGAGAATCTCTCTTCTCCCATGACACACACACCACTGCATATTTCCCATTTCTTTCTTTGCAAGTTTACTAAAAAAAAAAAAGAAAAAAAAAAGCCAAGCTCTGCTGACAACTATTTTAAAAGCTGTTCATCACTTTCATAGTCTTATTTATCAAAATAAGACATAGCCTGAAATTCTTCCCAATATCATAAAACTGAGAAATTTACCATTATAAATGAGTATACAAAAGATTTAGACCAGAAGGAATAGGCTATGTTTAACTGGGCATGACTGTTATTGTACTCACTAAATATTTGATGGGCATTTTGGGGGACATAACAGCCACAGAATCAGCATTTTATCTTGCTTCAGAGGGAATTTGCAAAAGAAGGTTTTTTTTTTTTAACATGTTTTTGTTAAACGTCAGATCCTAAGATTTAATGTTCAACAACAGAATTGGCTGACTTAGAAGTTAAGGAGTTTATACGCAAGAGAAGGATGCTACGTCATCTGTCAAGAGTAATATTGAAGGCATTTCGGCTCTCTGTGGCTAGATACCCTCTATCACACCTCTGCACTAGAAACTCTACAAGTATACAAAAATTTTAGTTGGTCAACAAGAAGAAAACTTTTGAGATGTTTTTCCTTTTTTTTTTCCCCCTGTGCCTACGCCCAAGAGAGTGGTTTTAATTAGTGCTGAGATGGAGTTTCAACTCTCCAATATCATTTATTTTCATTAGGGCCCATTTGTTTATTTTCGTTTTTATTTCCATTACTCTAGGAGGTGGGTCAAAAAAGATCTTCCTGTGATTTATGTCAAAGTGTGTTCTTCCTATGTTTTCCTCTAAGAGTTTTATAGTGTCCAGTCTTACATTTAGGTCTTTAATCCATTTTGAGTTTATTTCTGTGTATGGTATTAAGGAGTGTTCTAATTTCATTCTTTACATGTAGCTGTCCAGTTTTCCCAGCACCACTTATTGAAGACACTGTCTTTTTTCCATTGTATATCCTTGCCTCCTTTGTCATAGATTAGTGGACCATAGGTGCGAGGGTTTATCTCTGGGCTTTCTGTCTTATTCCATTGATTTATATTTCTGTTTTGGTGCCAGTACCATATTGTCTTGATTACTGTAGCTTTGTAGTGTAGTATGAAGTATGGGAATCTGATTCCTCCAGTTCCGTTTTTTTCCCCTCAAGATTGCATTGACGGGCTTCCCTGGTGGCACAGTGGTTAAGAATGCACCTACCATTGCAGGGGACACAGGTTCCAGCCCTGGTCTAGGAAGAACCCACATGCCACGGAGCAACTGAGCCCGTGCGCCACAAGTACTGAGCCTGTGCTCCAGAGCCCGTGTGCCACAACTACTGAAGCCTGTGTGCCTAGAGCCCATGTTCTGCAACAAGAGAAGCCACCACAATGAGAAGCCCGTGCACACAATGAAGAGTAGCCCCTGCTTGCCACAACTAGAGAAAGCCTGTGCACGCAGCAACGAAGACCCAACGCAGCCAAAAATAAATTAATTAATTTTAAAAATTAAAAAAAAAGATTGCTTTAGCTATTTGGGGTCTTTTGTGTCTCCATACAAATTTTAAGATTTTTTTTGTTCTAGTTGTGTAAAAAATGCCATTGGTAGTTTGATAGGGATTGCATTGAATCTGTAGATTGCTTTGGGTAGTAGAGTCATTTTCACAATATTGATTCTTCCAATCCAAGAACATGGTACATATCTCCATCTGTCTGTGTCATTTTTGATTTCTTTCATCAGTGTCCTATAGTTTTCTGAGTACAGGTCTTTTACCCCCTTAGGGAGGTTTATTCCTAGGTATTTTGTTCTTTTTGTTGCAGTGGTGAATGGGATTATTTCCTTAATTTCTCTTTCTGAGGGGCATAGGGATGTGAATAGTATATAAGGATGCAAGAGATTTCTGTGCATTAATTTGTATCCTGCAACTTTACCAAATTCATTGATTAGCTCTGGTAGTTTTCTGCTGGCATCTTTAGAATTATCCATGTATAGTATCATGTCATCTGCAAACAGTGACAGTTTTATTTCTTCTTTTCCAATTTGTATTCCTTTTATTTCCTTTTCTTCTCTGATTGCCATGGCCAGGACTTCCAAAACTATGTTGAATAATAGCGGCAAGAGTGGATAGCCTTGTCTTATTCCTGATCTTAGAGGAAATGCTTTCAGTTTTTCACCATTGAGAATGATGTTTGCTGTGGGTTTGTCATATATGGCCTTTATTATGTTGAGGTAGGTTCCCTCTATGCCCACTTTCTGGAGAGTTTTTATCATAAATGGGTGTTGAATTTTGTCAAAAGCTTTTTCTACATCTAATGAGATGATCATATAGTTTTTATTCTTCAGTTTGTTAATATGGTGTATCACATTGATTGATTTGCATATACTGAAGAATCCTTACACTCCTGGGATAAACCCCACTTGATTATGGTGTATGATCCTTTTAATGTGTTGTTGGATTCTGTTTGCTAGTATTTTGTTCAGGATTTTTGCATCTGTATTCATTAGTAATATTGGTCTGTAATTTTCTTTTTTTGTAGTATCTTTGTCTGGTTTTGGTATCAGGGTGATCAAGGCCTCGTAGAATGAGTTTGGGAGTGTTCCTTCCTCTGCAATTTATTGGAAGAGTTTGAGAAGGATGGGTGTTAGCTCTTCTCCAAATGTTTGTTCATTACTTCTGATTAGTCTGTTTATATTTTGTAAATCTTCCTGGTTCAGTCTTGGAAAATTGTATCTTTCCAAGAATTTGTCCGTTTCTTTGTGGTTGTCCATTTTATTGGCATATAGTTGTTTGTAGTAGTCTCTTACAATCCTTCACATTTCTGCAGTGTCTGTTGTGATTTCTCCTTTTTCATTTCTAATTTTATTTATTTGAGTCTCCTCCCTCTTTTTCTTGATGAGTTTGGCTAAAGGTTTATCAATTTTGTTTATCTTCTCAAAGAACCAGCTTTTAGTTTTATTGATCTTTGCTATTGTTTTCTTTGTTTCTATTTCATTTATTTCTGCTCTGATCTTTATGATTTCTTTCCATCTACTAACTTTGGGTTTTCTTTGTTCTTCCTTCTCTAGTTCCTTTAGGTGTAAGTTTAGATTGTTTGAGATTTTTCTTGTTTCTTGAGGTAGGATTGCCCTCTTAGGACTGCTTTTGCTGCATCCCATAGGTTTGGATTGTCCTGTTTTCATTGTCATTTGTCTCTAGGTATTTTTTATTTCCTCTTTGATTTCTTCAGTGATCTCTTGGCTATTTAGTAACATATTGTTTAGCCTCCATGTGTTTGTTTTTTTTACGTTTTTTTTCCCTGTAATTGATTTCTAATCTCATAGCGTTGTGGTCAGAAAAGATGCCTGATATGATTTCAATTTTCTTAAATTTACTGAGGCTTGATTTGTGACCCAAGGTATGATCTATCCTGGAGAATGTTCCATGTACACTTGAGAAAAAAGTGTAATCTGCTGTTTTTGGATGGAATGTCCTATAAATATCAGTTAAATCTATCTGGTCTATTGTGTCATTTAAAGCTTGTGTTTCCTTTTTAATTTTCTGTCTGGGTGATCTCTCCATTGGTGTAAGTCAGGTGTTAAAATCCCCCACTATTACTGTGTTACTGTCGATTTCCTCTTTTATAGCTGTTAGCATTTGCCTTATGTATTGAGGTGCTCCTATGTTGGATGCATATATATTTATAATTGTTATATCTTCTTCTTGGATTGATCCCTTGATCATTATGTAGTGTCCTTTCTTGTCTTGTAACATTCTTTATTTTAAAGTCTATTTTATCTGACATGAGTATTGCTACTCCAGCTTTCTTTTGATTTCCACTTGCATGGAATATCTTTTTCCATCCCTTCACTTTCAGTCTGTATGTGTCTGTAGGTCTGAAGTGGGTTCTTGTAGACACCATATATAAGGATCTTGTTTTTGTATCCATTCAGCTAGCCTGTGTCTTTTGATTGGAGCATTTAATCCATTCACATTTAAGGTAATTATCGATATGTATATTCCTATTACCATTTTGTTAATTGTTTTGGGTTTGTTTCTGTAGGTCCTTTTCTTCTCTTGTGTTTCCCACTTAGAGAAGTTTCTTTAGCATTTGTTGTAGAGCTGGTTTGGTGGTGCTGAATTCTTTTAGCTTTTGCTTTTCCATAAAGCTTTTGATTTCTCCATCAAATCTGAATGAGATCCTTGCCGGGTAGAGTAATCTTGGTTGTCGATTCTTCCCTTTCTTCCCTTTAAATATATTATGCCACTCCCTTCTGGCTTGTAGAGTTTCTGCTGAGAAATCAGCTATTAACCTTATGGGAGTTCCCTTGTGTGTTATTTGTCATTTTTCCCTTGTTGCTTTTTTTTTTTCAATAGATCTTTATTGGAGTATAATTGCTTCATAATACTGTGTTAATTTCTGTTGCACAACAAAGTGAATCAGCCATGTGCATACACATGTTCCCATATCCCCTCCCTCTTGAGCCTCCCTCCCATCCTCCCCATCCCACTCCTCTAGGTCATTGCAAAGCACTGAGCTGATCTCTCTGTCCTATGCTGCTGCTTCCCACCAGCCAACTATTTTACGTTCGGTAGTGTATGTATGTTGATGCTACTCTCACTTTGCCCCAGCTTCGCCCTCCAACCCCATGTCATCAAGTCCATTCTCTATGTCTACCTCTTTATTCCTGCTCTGCAGCTAGGTTCATCAGTACCATTTTTTTTTTTTTAGATTCCATGTATATGTGTTAGCATACGGTATTTTTCTCTTTCTGACTTACTTCACTCTGTATGACAGACTCTAGGTCCATCCATCTCACTACAAATAACTCAATTTCATTTCTTTTTATGGCTGAGTAATATTCCATTGTATATATGTGTCACATCTTCTTTATCCATTCATCTGTCAATGGACATTTAGGTTTGTTCCATGTCCTGGCTATTGTAAATAGCAGTGAACATTGTAACACATGTTTCTTTTTGATCCCTTGTTGCTTTTAATAATTTTTCTTTGTCTTTAATTTTTGTCAGTTTGATTACTGTGTGTCTTGGCATGTTTTTCCTTGGGTTTATCTTGCCTGGGATTCTCTGTGCTTCGTGGACTTGGGTGACTCTTTCCTTTCCCATGTTAGGGAAGTTTTCAACTCTAATCTCTTCAAATATTTTATCAGGTCCTTTCTCTCTCTCTTCTCCTTCTGGGACCTCTATGATGTGAATGTTGTTGCGTTTAATGTTGTCCCAGAGGTCTCTTAGGCTGTCTTCATTTCTTTTTGTTCTTTTTTCTTTTTTTTTTTTTTGCTGTACGCGGGCCTCTCACTGCTGTGGCCTCTCCCGCTGCGGAGCACAGGCTCCGGACACACAGGCTCCGCGGCCATGGCTCGCGGGCCCAGCCACTCCACGGCATGTGGGATCTTCCGGGATCGGGGCACGAACCCGCGTCCCCTGCATCGGCAGGCGGACTCCCAACCACTGCGCCACCAGGGAAGCCCTGTTCTTTTTTCTTTATTCTGTTCCACAGCAGTGAATTCCACCATTCTGTCTTCCAGGTCACTTATCCGTTCTTCTGCCTCAGTTATTCTGCTATTGATTCCTTCTAGTGTAGTTTTCATTTCAGTTATTGTATTGTTCATCTCTGTTTGTTTGTTCTTTAATTCTTCTAAGTGTTTGTTCTTTAATTCTTCTAGGTTTTTGTTAAACATTTCTTGTATCTTCTTGATCTTTGCCTCCATTCTTTTTCCCGAGGTCCTGGATCATCTTCGCTATCATTAATCTGAATTCTTTTTCTTGAAGGTTGCCTATCTCCACTTGATTTAGTTGTTTTTCTTGGGTTTTATCTTGTTCCTTTATCTGGTACTAGTACATCTAGTCCTCTGCCTTTTCATTTTGTCTATGTTTCTGTGAATGTGATTTTTGTTCCACAGGCTGCAGGATTGTAGTTCTTCCGCTTCTGCTATCTGCCCTGTGGTGGATGAGGCTGTCTAAGAGGCTTGTCCAAACTTCCTGATGGGAGGGACTTGTGGTAGGTAGAGCTGGGTGTTGCTCTGTTGGGCTGAGCTCAGATCAAAGCTTTAATCCGCTTGTCTGCTCATGGGTGGGGCTGAGTTCCCTCCTTGTTGGTTGTTTGGCCTGAGGCAACCCAGCACTGGATCCAACAGGCTCTTTGGTGGGAATAATGGTGGACTCCAGGAGGGCTCATGCCAAGGAGTACTTCTCAGAACTTCTGCTGCCAGTGTCCTTGTCCCCACAGTGAGCCACAGCCACCCCCTGCCTCTGCAGGAGACCCTCCCACACTAGCAGGTAGGTCTGGTCGAGTCTCCTATGGGGTCACTGCTCCTTCCCCCTGGGTCCTGTTGCACACACTACTTTGTGTGTGCCCTCCAAGAGTGGAGTCTCTGTTTCTCCCAGTCCTGTCAAAGTCCTGCAGTCCAATCCCGGTAGCCTTCAAAGTCTGATTCTCTGGGAATTCCTTCTACTGTTACCAGACCTCCAGGTTGAGAAGCCTGATGTGGGGCTCAGAACCTTCACTCCAGTGGGTGGATTTCTGTGGTATAATTGTTCTGTAGTTTGTGAATCACCCACCCAGTGGTTATGGGATTTGATTTTACTGTGATTGCACCCCTCCTACAGTCTCATTGTGGCTTCTCCTTTGTCTTTGGACGTGGGGTTTCTTTTTTGGTGAGTTCCAGTGTCTTCCTGTCAATGATTGTTCAGCAGTTAGTTGTGATTCTGGTGTTCTCACAAGAGGGAGTGAGAGCACGTCCTTCTACTCTACCATCTTGAACCAATCTCATCCCAACATCATTTATTTTCTGCATGGCCTTAGATATCTGTGATGCTATTACATGAGAACTACAACCTCTTTCCCATAATTTGAAAGTTAAAAAGTGCCTATTACCCTCTGAGAGTTGATTGCCATCATTTAGGAAGAGTGAAACAACAGTCTGACCTTCAAGGGAAGAAGACATTTGAATTACCTCTCTTTTCAAGAACTTTTTTTTTTCATAAGCATTTTAATTTTCTATTTGAGAATTTATATATAAAATTCTTTTCTCATCTAAGCCTATATTATCTGTTGTTATCTGTGTTGAGTTTATAACGGTGTGAATTTTCAGGTTGAAACAGTGTGACGGCATTTAGTATCCAGGATTATATTCCAGATGTATTCCTCATGCCAGAAGCTCTGCACAGTCTGGAATCCTTTACCCTGAAGTTTTCCGACAGCCCTGACTTTGGTGTATGTTTTAGTTAACTCAGGATGCCATAACCAAATACCATAGACTGGGTGGTAAACAAGAGAAATTTATCCTCTCACAGTTCTGGAGGCCGGAAAACTGAGATCAGGGTGCTAGGTTCTGGCAAGAGCCTTCTGCCTGGCTTGCAGAGGTCCACCTTCTCGCTGTGTCCTCACATGGCCTTTCCTTGGTGTGTACGTGTGTGAGTGTGTGTGTGTGTGTGTGTAAGGAGAGAGAGAAAGAGCAAGAAAGATGTTTTCTTCTTATATCTTCAGTCCCGTCAGATTAAGACCTCACCTTTATGACCTCATTTAACCTTATTTACCTCCTGAAAGCCCCTCCTCCAAATACAGTCACATTGGAGGTTAGCGCTTCAAGATATGAATTTTGGAGAGACACAGTTCAGTCCATAGCGGTGTAGCATATGTCGGTTGTAAACCTTGCGCAGGGTCTTGAACATCTGTCAGTGGAAGAATGGGAAATGGGAAATAAATTCATTGTGACATCATGTTACTTGTAATCTGCTCTTGTGAACTGGACAACAAAGACTTCAAATATTCAGTATAATTTGGAGAGTTAAAAATGTGTTGGAGCAGAAGAGAGAGGAGAGAGGGAGGGAAACAAGATAATTAAATCAGTAAGAATTTAAAAACTCATTGCTAAGTACAGTGTATATAGCCAGGTGTGACGAAAGATACGTCTTCCCTCCTTTACAATAAACAAACAAAAACCAGAAAGCCGTTGACTTTGCTCTCAGGGATTTGGGATTTATTAGGGGAGCTAAGAACTAAAAACCATTCAAATGAAAAGTACATTAGAAAGAAAAGCCCATTTGTGTTAAGCATTGGATTAAAAAAGAAGTACAATGAATGCTCAGAGGATCACTATGGAGTGAGAAGATTCTGATCTCAGAGGATGCAGGATGTGCTGGGGCAGAGATGGAAGTTTGGGTTTGAGGGGATCAGAGAAGGCTTCTTAGAAGAGGTGGTGGCTACACAGGTCAAAGGGAATAGGGAGGGCATGAGCACATCCAGCAGAGAGGCACAGTGGCAAGGAAGAGCACGCGCAGTATGTGGGGAGACCAGCAGCCGCTCCTGTAGCTGGAGGCGGAGGGCCAGGCAGAGTGGAGAGAGAAGAGGGAGAGTAGCTGGGCAGAGGTCACAGGACTGAGGGCTCCGTGGGCCATGTTTTACCCGGAAGATAGAGGTTTTCAAACTGCAGAAACATTTCTTCAAATGAAAAGCTTATGGGGAAGCTTAATGTATATGCCAGAGATGGCAAAGCTGCTCTAGCTTGATCCAGAGTGGGGCTAGGGCCCTGCTCTTCACCACTGCCTCTGTCGCCGTCATCCTTTTGCTACCCTCGTAGTGCAGACTGGCCTCCCCTGCACCTGGATTATAGCAACAGTCTCCTCTTACAGGCTGGCTCATCCACCCTCCACACCGCACAGCTTTCTAACAGGCAAGTCTGATTTTGTTCTTCCTCTGTTTAAGTCCCTGCAGTGGTTCCCACCTGCCTGCACGAACAGACCCGCACTCCCAAGGCCCTGCCTACTGCTTCACTTTCCTTTCTTGCCAAGTTCTCCCCCTGACACTTAGCTTTATGTCCTAACGAAACTGAAAGGCTTGCAGTTGTGTCTTGTCCAGCCCTACGTTGCCTGGCATGGCCTCCATACGTACCTCCCTTTAAGCCCCAGCTCAAAGGTCACCCTCTTCATGAGGACATTCCTAACCTCCTTTGAACCCAAGTCGATCTGGCCATACTCTTTTTTATGCCTAACTGTACCTGTGTGTACAAATCCTATTGTTGTAGCTGTGTATGGAGACAGATACGAGAGATGTGGAGAGTCAAGCCAACAGGTTCAGTCAGAGAATGGCTGTGGGTAGAAGGAAGGATTTGGAGGAGTCTGGGATGACACCCAGGTTTCTGTCAGGATTGACATGTACTGTCACAGAGAATATAGGAGCAGGAGGGCGTGGAACGGGAAGGACGAATTCCATTTTGGTGAAGCCGTTTTGTGTCTGTGGAGGTCCAGGTTGAGATGAGTCAGGAAAAAAGATCTGGAGGCACACATTTGGGAACCAGTAGGTAGGCAACAGATACATCTTTAGGATTGACTGAGATTATTCAAGGTGAGACTACAGCGGTGTGAGAAGGGAAGAGAGATGTGGATGAGTTGATTAAGGAAGAAGGTGGGGTGGGAGTAGGTGCCCTACATAATCCCAGTTCCATCTTCCCCATCATTTTGGTGCTGGGACCACAAAGATCACGGTGCAACTTGACAAAAGCTCTGTAAACAGAAAAGCTGTGTTTGCTATTCCGGGTCTTAGGCCACTCCAAGGTCCAATGAAATGGAGACTCTTATAAACTGCCAGGTGACACATCCTGACAATTACAATGGAGGATGCTCTCTAAACTCATCATATGTGATTTCATATAATACCAGTGCTGTTATAATTCAATATTTAGAAGAGGAAAAGTTAGTAATATTATAACAGGACTTTGAATTTTAGAGTATTTCTGGTTATGAAAGACTCCTTAAATAATTTAGAAACTTTTGCAGCAGGAATGTCTCTGAATGTTGTTTATGTATAGCAATACTTGCCCACCAGAAATTTTTTTCCGAATTCATATGTAAACAAACACATAATACATGTTACAGCAAGAGAGAAGTAAGTCTGGACATATTACCCAAGAGATTCTGTTTTCTTTACCTAGAAGAAAGAAATATCTTCTTAGTCATAGGAAGAGAGAGAATAGTGAATGCAGGATCATAATGTATAGATGAAGTGACTTCATCTTGTGATAAACAATGGTGAATCGAGAATCCCCTGGAGTCCAGTGTGTGGTAAGTTAAATCACGCAAGCTCTCTGTGATGCCTGATATGTTATTCCGCCCTGGCACCTCTCAACATTTTTCATGCTCCCGCAGACTTTTTCAAACACTGCACATGAACTTCCTTACCAGAATAAAAGGACCTTCTAGCTTTCTGGAGTACTGTATTTCACTTAGTACTGATCAGTAGAAATGGTACCATTTTCCACATCTGGGATGTGAACGCTGGTCTCAGTGGTCTAGGGCACTGGGTAGGAGCCTCCTTTTTTTGATGATGGGTCAGTGAACAGGTGGGAGAGAGAGAGAGAGGGCAGCTGCCTCTCAGCTAGAGCAGTTAAATCAATCTTGGCAAATCGAGTAACATGCCTCAACCAGGCTACTCTTTTCTTTATGTGGTCAATTAGAGGAAGATCTCATGAAGAAAGGAAAGAAAAAAAAAAAAAGAATGATGTCATTTCTTTTATAGCCTCCTTGGTATGATTCATATGAATATTCATTATTACACATGGGATGTATATATATTATCAGACTGGGCTTAAATGTAGAGGCACCTTTGTGAAGAAAGGGTAATTAAATATGAACTATGCATTTGTCTTAAGGAGGTATGAAGTATTCAGAGCTCATATAAATTTGGAACATAGGCATATGCCAAATTGTTTACAAATGTGTTATTTTCTGCTATATACCCATAACTGTCTAATTTTGGCAGTAACTATTTTTGTCTTCAAGTGAAAATATGCTTTCAATTCAAGTAAAAAATTATGTGCAGTAACTTCCAGTTAATTTCATAAGAAATAAGTATTAGCATTAGGTAATTAAAAAAATAATAATTTTCTTAATTTTTTAAACTTGAACTCTGTAAAGATTAGAGACTTGTGTTTTCATCTTTATGACACTGTTTACTTGTTAATTTTTATAAAAATAAAGATTTTCCATGTCACATATTCAGATGTCTTAGGGAAAGAAGTTGTAATAAGTATTTTAAAGCATTGATAAATATGTAGCAAGTCCTATTTTATGTATTTTAAAAATATCTATTTTACTGATGAATAAATTAAATAGGAGAAAGTTAAATGACATTTCAAGGTCAAAATAGAACTAGGAAGAAAACCAGGACATGCTTTTAAGTTCTCTTTAGCCCTGACCTCTCCTGCTCTTGGTGTATATGCGAGCTGCACTTAAATGTCTAGCATCTCTATATCAATGTGTTGTAAGTGGAAACACATCGTTGTTTTCTTTCACACCCACTCCTTCACAACTTCACAACTCTTCTTCACCTTACAGTGTGGTATCAACAGCCATCCATCCAACTGCTTTGGCCAAAAACTTGGATTCGTATTTTATTCTCCTTCCTTCCTTTATCCATCCTTCAACAAATCCTATTATATATATATATATATATATATATATATATATATATATATATATATATATATATATATATATATATATATATATATATAAAACATCACTATTCCATTACATACTACCTAGTCTAAGGCACCAACACCTCTCACTGCGATCACTGAAATAACTTCCAAGTGTCTGGTATGTGGTAAGTTAAATCACTTAAGCTATCTCAGTGTTATTTTTGCCCTTCTGCAATCTATTTTCTGCTTGGTGGCCAAGTGACATTTACTGAAACCAGCCAACTCACAGCCAATCATTGATCCGTCTAAAAACCTCTGCTTTGAGAAGAAAACACAAACTTTTTGACCTGGCGCGTACACCCTGCATGATCTGTTCTCTGCTTTTCCTCTCTGACGCCATCTCCTCTCATTCTTTCATTGGTACAAGTACTTTCTGACTTGTTCATCACTTTATCCGCAGCAGAATGCTGAGCGCAAGAGTAGGCCCTCAATACATTTGTCAAATGCACAAAAAAAATCTTTATATATTTTCCTGAGCCTAAGAAGAAGTCCTCCTTTGGCTTTGGTGCTAAGCAGAGCCCAAACTAAGTCTTAGGTGGGTGTTCATGTGAGATTTTGGAACCAATAATCAATGAATGAAAGTTTAGGGCAGTCAGGGCCTGCTTTGCGACCTGTACTGTGTCCCTTTCTTGACCTCTTCTGCAGGATTACCTCCACCTGAGCTCCAAGGCCCATCCTGAGTTAAGACAGGAGCAATCCAAGGGCCTTTATTTTACCAGCAGGTGACTCAGCTTGACAGTTCCTTAATACCAGCCCAACTGTGACCTTGTGAATTTCTGCCTTATTTCTGGGTCCAACTTCATATCTTGATACTTGTTTTGGTAACTGAATTTCTGCCTATTTCTTTCTGCCTCAGCATCTGCTCTGTAATTCCTTCTTCCTGGTCTAGGACCCACCTATACGCTCATATCCACTTTAGTTGACTTATATCCAATGTTTTACTCTATTGGACATTACTGTAAATATCTTCTAAAACTGATTTAGCATCCTAGTTGAGACCTGAGAGTACCGAAGCCATCCATAAGAGGATGAATGAACAGCCATCATGTTGGAAATAAGCCTTTAGAAAACACCCAAAGTTATTTATGCATGAATCTTGTGAAATCTCTCACAAGCAATTAAAAAACAATTACAACAAAATCCCCATGGTGTTCAGCATTTGCATAGTCCCCAAATACTTCTAGCTTCTTTAAAAAAGGAGAACCAGAATTGGGAAAGAATTTAGAGCAGCTTTTAATGTTCTGGAAGGCCAGTCCTAGTTACTGGCCAAGAGGGCAATGGTAACAGTAATGCCCTTGGAATTTGCAAAGAGAAGAGAGTCTGGCCCATAGTGGGTGCTCCATAAATCAAGGGGGATGAATGAATGAATGGCAGACTAAGTACTATCCCCGAAGATCTCTCTAAGTGGACTGAGGATGGAGACTGACAAAAGAATATACTCTGGGGGGAAATAACTAGGCTTTGACTTTGCTTTGGAACATGGCAATAAAATATGAAAATAGGTACTCAGACATAGTTATTTCTTAAAATAGCATATTCAATTAAAATGACTGAAATATTTGAAGTGAGGTCTTTCACCACTCCAGACTGAGTTGAAATTCTCCAGAAGTTTTCTCAAGTAAGTCCTTGCCCAATTGCTTATGTGGTTTGGGGAGAAGTATTGGCAGGACATTTTCTGATAAAGGTAGAAATCTGGCAGCAACACCTCAAAAGGAATCTGGATGTTGTTCATAAAATCACCTCTGGTACTTATAGAGGGTCATTTTACTAGATCGTTTGAGTATCAGTTTCCTTAAATATGTGATTTTAATAAGTGTGAGTTTGTTTAGAATCTATCTGAAGTCCAATTTTTGATCTCTAGTATTACAACAGAAATCAGATGGAGCTGAGAGGGATCATAGGCAGTAATTTATAACTTTTCAAATATTAGAGCTCAAGTTGTCTTTATCAGGCAACCCGGGTCCCATTTTTTCCAAAAAGATATATATATATATATGTTTAGAGGGACCCTACTATTGGAGATATAATTTATGCCTTTTAAAGGAAATAAACATTGTACTTACTTTGTTGGGAGTTATTGTTAAACTTTAATGTACAAACAAACCAAAACAGTAATTACATTAGTGTTTTAAAATAAAAATAATACTTTAGAGCATACAGTTGAATGCTATAGTAACTTGGAAAACACAAAGGCAAGGAATTACATTACATTAATGTAATTACATACATTTTATTGTTAAGGGGGAGATTTAAGAAAACACAAAGTAAGAGTAAGTTTTATGAAAACCATTCCATCTGGTAAATGTCACATCCCACAATTGATAATGTACCATCAGCTGAGAACCACTGGTCTAAGAATCAAATTAGCATTATAGTTGAATCATGTCCCCTTAAAAGATGTTTAAGTCCTAGCCCCCAGCACCTATAAACGTGACCTTACTTAGAAATAGGGTCTTTGTAGATGAGCAAAGTAATATGAGATTGGTGGGGTGGGCCTTAATCCGATATGACCGGTGTCCTTGTAAAAAGGGGAAATTTAGACACAGAGACAGACGAGTACACAGGAAGAATGCCATCTGCAGACAGGCAGAAATCAGGGTGATACAAGCCAAGGAGCACCAAATATTGACAGCAAATCAGCAGAAGCTAGGAGAGAGGCATGGGACAGATTCTCCCTCACCGTGCTCAGAAGAAAACAACCCTATTGACACCTAGATCTTGGATTTCTAGCTTCCAGAACTGTGAGACAATAAATCTCTATGCTTGAAGTCACCCAGTTTATGGTACTTTGTTATAGCAGCCCTAGCAAGTTAATATAGCTAGTCATCTGGTTATCTAGATTAATAGTCTGCCTGTCTATCTATATCTTTCTATCTATTGATTTACTATTTAACAGCAGTAGAACTATTTCTTCCCCAGATTTCTTCCTGAAAGCCATGCTGGTTATCATCTGTTCACCCCTCCTTATCCTTTTATTGCCCCTTTCCTCCCTGCTCTGTGCTCCAGGAGGTGCCTCTATGAACAAAATCAATGGATTGCTTTGCTCTCTGGCTTTCACTTGGGTTCAGCCAATGACAAGACAAGCAGCAACAAGAGACCAGAGGCAGAAAGCAGGTGAGGTCGGGGTGTTCTTTTCCCTGGTTTCTCCTTTGCTTTCTGGTTGAGTCCCTTTTCTTAAGATCACTATTCCTGCCAGGTGTCGCCCTCCTCACAACACAGCCCTCTCTGTGGCCACTTCCTCCCCTGGTCCCCCTTCAGGCCCAGAGTACTGTCCTAAACCCCATGGTTTCCCTACCTTCCTGTTCACACATGATTAAACCCTCAAATATTTCACCTTCAGCGATCTTTTGGTTTCCTGCTGGAGCTCATTGGTTTAAAATAAGGAATAGGATTTGAAGCCCAGTTCCCTAAACTATCAAAACAGGTGCCCTTGAGGTTCTATGGTGGTCCAGTGTTCTAGAGCTTTTAAGCCTAGAGGCATAAAGTACATGCCCAGGAGAGCCAGTCAGGTAATGAAAATGAGTGGTATGCGTTGGCCGAGGAAAGGTTTTGGAGACTTGGAGAACAAGCTGTTGCTAAGGGGGCGGCAGCTATTCCACTCCAGCTGACTTTTCCCCACTTGGGAATGGAGACCCAGTGTTGCCAAAATTAACTTTTTTAAAAAAGAGAAACCAGAAATCAAGATTTTTTTTATGTGGACATTCTTGGTGTTTTGATGTTGGCAACTAGTTCAAAAAATGTCCAGACACAGCAGGCCAAGCAAAATACTTCTTCAGTCTAGACTTGTGACCTCTGTCTCAGCCCCATCTTTGCATCTTCCTGGATTGCCAGAAACTACCTGATCCATATTATCTTGGATCCTCCAGAGGAATTACAATGCAATACTGTGCCTAGGTTGTTTGTTTTTTGTTTTGTTTTGTTTTGTTTTTTATTAAACGGTGAGATGAAAGAAAGTATCTCTACCCTTTGTATTATACACATTTGAAGGCATTTTTTACTAGATTATTTGTTGTTCTTTCCTCAAAGGTACATGAAATAAATTCCTCTCAAGAATTTAGCTCCCTGGAAAAGTCTATATTGCTCTTGAAAAGCACACACATCTTAGTTTACTGGTTAAAGGGATAAGTCAGAGAGTGGCTTCTATGTCAGGCACCATACTTGGTATTTTATTTAGAACAGGCTAGGCTCATGCTGTGGTCATAGACAACTCCAACATTTCAGTGGCTTAACACAGAAAGTTTATGTCTCACTCATACTAAGTCAGGGAACTCTCCAGAGTAGCTGTTTTCCTCTGTGACCCAAGCTGCCGGGAGCTGGTGACTCCTCTCAGTCAATGTATGTGCTGCATGGAGGAGATGCAGGGCCTTGCAGTTCCTCATCCAGAAGAGACATGTGTCTTTTCTGCTCACAATTCATTGGTCAAAACCAGTCTCATGCCCCTGCCCAACTGGTTAAGCGGTTAAGAGGTGTAATTTTCCGTGTGCTCAGGAAGAAGTGGAGATCAGGAAGGGTGAGCACCAGCAGTGTCCTCTGTTGGCATCGTCAGTATTATCTGAATGCTATGAAAGCTGTTACAGTTCTCTTTTTGCTTTTGACTACAGAAGCTCAGAGCAGCTAATTGTAGGCTAAACATATCCTAAATATCCTCCAGATAGTTTTCCTTTTCCCTTTGTATACTAGGTCATGTTCTTTCTTATTTTAATGGGGCCCTACTGTGTTTATGTGTGTATACTTTTTATTGTAAGCTGCCTCTTATCCATTGGGGAAGAATACAGAAAAAACAGTAGTAAATGAAATGATTATTGGAAATAAATAGGAAAAAGTCCAACATACAGATGTATGCTTCACAGCAACGTCTGATGCTGACTCAGGCCACTTCAGACTCAGAAAAGGCAGAGCATCAAGAGGTCAGAATAGTAACAATGGTAACCATAGAAACAACCTTGTCCTACACCCTTCTGAGACCTTCCCCCACCATGCCCTTCCCTTCTCTTGGTGAAGCCGTGAGGTGGTTCATGTGAGCTCACTACTGCAGGTTTGCCTCCTTGTGGGGCCCACTGGACGCTGGGAGCCATTGCTGCTCCCCTCCCTGGTTATGGCCTCACACTGGTACCTTGCTGTCTTCACCCAAGGCTCCCCCTTCATTACAGTTCTTTTCCCAGGTTCCCAAGGATGGCAGCCTCATTCTTTTTTATTTTTTAAATTTTTTTAAAAATTTTATTTTATTTTTGGCTGTGTTGGGTCTTCATTGCTGCGTGCTGGCTTTCTCTAGTTGCGGCAAGTGGGGACTACTCTTTGTTGCGGTGTGCAGGCTCTCACTGCGGTAGCCTCTCTTGTTGCGGAGCACAGGCTCTAGACACATGGGCTTCAGTTGTTGCAGCACGCGGGCTCAGTAGTTGTGGTGCACGGTCTTAGTTGCTCTGTGGCATGTGGGGTCTTCCCAGACCAGGGCTTGAACCTGTGTCCCCTGCATTGGCAGGTGGACTCCTAACCACTGCACCACCAGGGAAGCCCGGCAGCCTCATTCTGACAGTTTTCTTATAGCCCTTCCTCTGCCAGGATGATTTCAGATAAGCATCTCCAGAGACTTTTTGTTGTTTTTAAATCACCCATTGATAAGCATTTCTGAGGACATTTCAATATCCTTATTTAGTACGGACAGGAGTTTCCTTTTAGTTGCTTCCATTTCTTAGAATTCCAAGCCTGTTCCACCGCGGGTGACTTTGACTACAGAGGGTGTTCTGCTGGTGTCTTTTGTTCTCCTCCCATCTTGAGCACATTGTTAGTCCTAAGGGATTCTCCCAGGGGACTGTTAAGTTTCCATAGATTTGGAGGAGACTGGTAACTGCCACCAAGTGGTGAATGTTTGCGGCAGGATAATAATAATAAAGCTATTATTGTTCTTATTATAATAACTACAACTGCTAGTGATCAAATGCCTGTCATGTGGCAGGACTGCTTCATATGTTATTTAATTCCTCACAACATTCTATGACACTTATAGTGCAGCCCACTTTGCAGATGAGAAAACGGCCTCAGAGAGGTGAATTCACTGACAGTTAAACAGCTAATACTACGGCACAGCTGGGAAGCTAACTGTCATCTGTGGGATGTCTAAGAGTGTGTTATTGCCTCCCTGTTTTCTTGCCTCCCAATCCAAGGAGTAGTTGTGCAAGATGAGCCTTCTTCTGAAACTCCAGCTACATAGCAATATGTTTATTCCATACATAAGAATGAACAGTATTCCACTGTGACCGATTTTTGGGTAAGTTGTCAATAAATCAAATTCCTCAAGCTCTCCAGCTTAAGGGGAGTAAAAAGAAACTGATTCTAATGAAGGGATATTATTTATAAAAAGCTGATGGAGGAAACAAACTTATCTTTCAGAGATAATCCTTTTAAACATGAAGGAAAACCCACCTTGAATTTCTTAATCAGTACCTTCTGTAGAGCTCCTTGACTGGCACAGATAGGAATTTAGGAAGGGATAAAGTGAGGTGTTCTCTTTCTGATGCTGCAGCTGAGATTTTCGTCTTGCTGGGGTCGGCAAAGCACTCTCAAGCTCAGCAGGAAAATATTGAAGTTAAGTTTTTCTATCCCTTCTGAGACTTATCAGATTTTCATGCCACAGAGAACAGTGAGCATGCTGGAGAGGCAGGGATAAATGAAATGTCCCCTTTGGTGAAGGAAAAGAGTGATCACCACCAGTACTGTAGTTTTTGTTTGTTTTCTGCTGATAACAAAAAGAAATGGTTTAATAACTGGTAACTATTATGTCATAAGGGAAACATGCTATTTGACTTGCTTAGTCCAAGGATAAACAAATCTCTTTTTATCACCCATTGACTTCATTATTTAACCTTATCATTTTAAGTTTTCATTCCTCTTTTTCTTGAGGAAAAGAATAGAAACTACAAGAAATAACACCTCGGTGCTTATATAAGTCTGCTCGGGCTGTCATAACAAAATGCTATAGAATGGGTGGCTTACACAAGAAGAATGTATTTCTCACAGTTCTGGAGACTGCAGGTCCAAGATCAAGGTGCCAGCAGGGTTAGTGTCTGGTTAGTGAGAGCTATCTCCTTGGGTTGCAGACAGCTGCCTTCTTGATGTGTGGCCACGGCCTTTTCTTGGTGAATGCAGGTGGAGAGAGGGAGAGAGAGGGAAAGAGAAAACAAGCCTCTGGTGTCTCTTCTTATAAAGGCACTAATCCTAACCTGAGGGCCCCACCCTCATGACCTCATCTAAACCTAATTACCTTCAAAAGGCCCATCTCCAAATACTATTGCATTGGGGGTTAGGGCTTCAACATACGAATTTGGGGAAGGACACAACTGTCCATGGCATTCTACCTCTGCACTCTTTCCCCAAAATTCATGTTCTTCTCACATGCCAAATACATTCATTCCATATCAACAGCCCTTAAAGTCCTAATTTATTTCAGCATCAACTCTGAAGTCCAAAGTCTCATCTAAATATCATCTAAATCAGATATGAGTGAGTTTTGAGGTATGATTCATCCTAAGGCAAAATTCCTCTTTAGTTGTGAACCTGTGAAACTAGACAAGTTATGTGCTTCTAAAATATAACTGTGAGACAGACATAGGATAGACATTCCCACTCTAAAAGGGAGAAATAAGAGAGAAGGAAGGGGTGACAGGTCCCAAGTAGTCCACAGCCTAGCAAGACAAATTCCATTGGATCTTAAGGCTTGAGAATAACCCTCTTTGGCTCAAGGTCCCGCCTTCCAGGCCCACTAGATTGGCAGTGTCACCCCCAGGGCTCTGCAGGGTGGCCCTGCCCCTTTGGCTTCCTTATTTCCAATAACATGTTCCTCATTTCCATGTGAGACTTCACCAGATTCAGCCTTACCATCCGTATTTCTAGCATGTACCTCAAAACTCTTCCAACTGCTATTCATTACCTAATTCCAAAATTGCTTCCACACATTTAGGTTTTTTTTTTTTTTTTTTTTACAGCAGTGCTCTTTTACATAAAATAATTTCATGAGCCCTTTTGATAATGACACCTGGGAATTTATAGTAATCAAGATATAGAAATCTTCCCATTATTCTTTTTGTGCTCAGAACCTAGTGAACATTGCAAAAATAAAATTAATCCAAACCTGAAAAAATATTGTGAATAAAGTATTTCTCTTCAAATAATAGAGTCTATGCTTTCAGAATGATATAAAATTAGGGCCACTAAGTCTTTTTTTTTTAATTTCCTTATTGATTAGCATTTAAAAATCAAATTTATATATGCAGATCATTGAATTAGGCAGTTAATCCTATAAGATTTATTAAGATAAAGCAAAGACTTCAGTTTCCCCCCCTTAATTTGGGGGAAGCTGGTTATATTAATCGATGCTAAGAGTTAAAAAAAGAAGGCAGAGCTAATTAACTCCTGTTTTGCTTCTGTTTTCTCTGATATAAACAGTGGTATTGAAACAGGAAAGCATTTATAACACAACATAAAGAATAAATTACAGTTTACTAAGATGATATTATAGGTTAAGATGTAAAGAGAACACAACAACCTCCTTAGATGAACTCAGATATTAAGGCCTTAACAATTTACATCTAGGGATGCTGAAGAAAGTTTTTAGGTTCATTTTAGTGCACTTTGAAATTCCAAACAGCCACTGAAAATGAGAGTGAGAGAAATAGAGAACGAGAAAGCATACGTGATGGGTAGATGTCCTGATTTTTTTTTTTTTTTGAAGAGGGGAATGCCTGGTTAAATTCTCAAGAGGATTCTCCAGAATATAATTTATGAGCCTTTAGAAGCAAATGGAGTATTTACCAAAAGCCAGTCGGAGTTCCCTCTCTGTGGGTTCACAGGTTATACAGTGTAGAGGTGAGCGCAGTAGGGGCCCTTGCTTCTTTCCTCGGCTCAAAACCCTAGATGCCAACATCCCTTCAGTTTCATTTAAGGGCTTCTCAAGAAACCTCTTCTCAGTAAGTTTGGGGACACATACTATACAAATGAAATGGCTAGGTTTCACTAGACCCTTCGAAAACATCAGAGTACCTTTGTGAATAATGTGGTAGGCTGCATGATCATGCGCTGTGATGACCTCGTGGTTGTTTGAGCAGTCATACCTCCTTCCCCCCTTTCCAACCTCACAGGGTTACTGTAGGAGGACGTCAACCATCAGTACCACTGAGGGAATCACATATGTTGAGATTTCAGACATCAAGGGGGGCCTGGGGAGACTTCTTCTGCAAGGGTATTTTTTGGTACCCCCCGAAATAGTATCAGGTTGGCAACTTCTTGGTTATGGTTCCTGAGGATAGTAGCCCTTGAGTAAATATTTTTAAAGCCACAAAACGAGCTTTGCAAAGAATGAGAAAAGCAAAACAAAGGGCTGTTTTATATTTAAGATTTAAATCTCTGTTCTTGGACATGAGCCTAGTTCTATCAAAACAGTGATATCCATCCAACAAATCCTGTACAAACTATCCTGTAGTGAATATCTACAGAAATGCTGATTTTCCAGTTGAATTATTAATACATAATTGAAAACTATTCTATTGCTCTTACATTTCTTTTTTAAAAACCCTTTAAAAAGTTAAATGTGCTTTATAAGTGTAACCTCAGAAAACTCATTTTCACCATGAGATAAATAGAAAGATGGTTTTGTTTTATTGTAATATTTTTATAAGTGGCAAATAAAACCCTGCAGAATACATGAGTTTACCAAGATGATTGAGTGAAAAAACTGAGATCAAAATTTCTCCTTTTTTAAAAAAATAAATTTATTTATTTTATTTTATTTTAGGCTGCGTTGGGTCTTCATTGCTGCGCACAGGCTTTCCTCTGGTTGCAGCGAGTTGGGGCTACTCTTTGTTGTGGTGCACGGGCTTCTCATGGCGGTGGCTTCTCTTGTTGTGGAGCACGGGCTCTAGGCGCACAGGCTTCAGTAGTTGTGGCACACGGGCTTAGCTGCCCCTCAGCATGTGGGATCTTCCCAGACCAGGGCTCGAACCCAAGTCCCCTGCATTGGCAGGCAGATTCTTAACCACTGCGCCACCAGAGAAGCCCCTCCCCTTTTTTTGTGTAACTCTCATTACCTTTTTTTTTAAGTGGAAATTTTCCTTAAAAATATGTATCTGTGGGACACTGGTTTACAAAATGCTTTTTCATTGTGACATTTTTCTAGATTTATGGAATCTTGCCTCTAGGCTCTGACCATTTGAAAGCAAGGGGAAAGGCAGTTTGGTTCACTGTTTAGGGTGTCACTGTATGGTTGTGTAGATTTAGTAAATCCTACCGTTTTGTGGTTCAGCTTTATTTAGTTTTGTGCTCACCCAAACTCTTGAGAATAAACCAAATCGCTTTTTTTTTCTCTAGTGCTGTATTCACTGTGCCTTGAATGGAAATTAAATGCAAATGCTTTCATGGCACTATCCCCTTGTTAATTTATCACATGTTTAAACACAGCAACATATTGGAGAACCTTGTTATTTCGTAATCTTCAGATTCTTTGCACAGTGATATTAAGAACAGAATAAAGAGTAAAGATAAGCCAATGGGAAGCACGTGTCTACAGGGCCACTGGCAGCAGTCCCACAGCCATTAGTCTGTGGTATCTGGTGAAATTGCTGGAGGCAGCTTGCACTCCAGTTGCATGACAGAGCAAAACGAAGGAAGAAAAATTTCTCCGGACGTGAGCGAAGGACCATGTTCAAGCCTTAATTATGCTTCAAATAGTTTGTTCTCTCTTGTAAAATGTATGTTTTGATAAAACTCTTGCTCTGTAGCAGATTTTGAGTTAGAATTAATGATGATGATGATAATAATAATAATAACAATATAGAGTGCCCACTTCCAAGAAAGAGTAAAGTTAGAGATTATTTTGCAGAACATAGTACCAGAAGGTACCCAGTAAATATTTATGGATGTGATGGATGGTGTGTGAGGGCAATTAAGGGAATTAAGTTGTTCCATTGTTGTCCTGATATACCAAGGGTAGAAATGCTAATCATAGCCAAACGTTATGGGGCTGAATTCATGGGCAGGGTTGTGTACTCAGTGATGATTATGTACATATGAAGAGAGAGATAAGGAAACAGTGTTGGAGATTCTTCCTTGTCTTTCTTCTTTCTTAGCACATTTTATCCATCAGATTTGGTTTTAAAACGTGCCTTAAAATAAGCAAACACCACCCCACACGCATTTAGACAACATTTCACAAACGGCTGCACCCTAAACCTACTTTACTTAATATTTCACATTGTTCTGGACTTTACTCCATCTCTATATCTCAATAATCATGTTTCAACAAATAGCTAGTATTGTTTTCAGGAGAATTTCTTTACATCAGCAGAGTATTGATAAGCTTGATTGCATGTTAAGTCATAAGACATTTTAAATGGACTTTGCTGACCCTATCATTCATTTTTTTAAAAGTGTTGATTCTCTGTGATCCCTGTCTCTCATGCTTAAAATGTCGTTTAAAATCTGGATCAATACATAAAGCATAAACAATTCCCACAGTGTTTGGTCCCCAAAATTCTATTTAAAACTTAGTTTCTGCTTCCATACTTTCCAGCACCACATTATACTCCTACTAATTGGTTGTTTTCCCAAAACCTCATTCTTTTACTGTCTCCCTCCCTCCCTCCCTTGCTTCTCCCTTTCCTCCTGCCTTCCGTTTTTCCTTCCTTCCAACATTGTGGATGGTGATACATTCACTGAGATGGGCAAGACTAAAAGAAAGAGTAGGCTCTGGATGAAGACATGTCATGTTTCAAACATTTACAAATCTCCAAGTGAAGAGGTCAAGGTGCAGCATATATAAGATAGGAGTCCAGAGGAGGGGGTGGGCTATAGATATAAAATTGAAAGTCAGTTGTGAATTAACATGTTTAAGCCACAACATTCAATAAAATCCCTTGAAGTCCAGTTAAAGAAGAGAAATGGCTAAGAACCAAACCCAGGGCATTCTAACATTTAAAGATAGGGAAGAGAAAAAGGGAAAATAATATTTAAATGTGTCAATACAATTTTATTTTAAAGAGTCTACTATCCCCATTGAGCTGTTGATCCCTATTATTTATTTTGGAGGTGCCATGGAACACGGTTTTCTCTTCTCAGCACTTTAAAAAATTGGCTGTCTGAAGTCTAAGGAAAGTATCTGATTGAAGTTGTTTGGTCCAGTACTGTGAACTTGCTCCACATTTGTGTCGGTTGTGAGGCCAGTTCTTAGATAATGGGGCTTCCCAAGACTGAGCCAAGTAAGGTACATTGTCAAATACCAGAACTACAGAGGTGTCAGTCCATGTCCGGAAAATGTAAGATGCAATTTAGGACTGAGACAGGAGTGTCTGGAGCTGAGAGTCTCACAAAAGTGGAAAGATAGAATAGGCAGCAAGTGAGAAAAACAAAGGTAGTAATGGTAGGGTCAGAGCAGGCTGTCTGACTTGAAGCTGGTAAGTTGTATTCAATCTCCTGAATACTTTCTGGCATCTGCCTTTTAAGCTGTGCTTGAAACAGCCAAACCACATCAGACAAAACCTACCATCTGCCTTTTTTTGCATTTCTAATTTTAAAGTGCATAGTCATCTTGTCCCAAATGTTCTCACTTTCAGTTCCGATGCTCAGAATCACATCCACGGCTTCCTTCTCAGAGTAAGACTCACATTCAGATTTCATTAAGACAACTGAGTGTCAACAACCCACCAGGCACTGGGCCGCTCACTTGCACATACATCAGCTCTTTTAGGGATTAAATTGTCATCTTGGCCAGGGCAGAAGTTCATATAAATAACTTAGACTGCCACAGTTTAAAAGCCACGCGTACATTTCCTAAATCCCCTTGTGTGCAATATTTGCTTAATCGTTTGTCTCATCTGGAATATTTGAAAACTTAGTCCTGTATAATTTAGATGTGGTGTCAGAGCTAAGTCTTCAGAGCTAATTTGCTTCTTCAGTGCAGAGAAGGACACATCTGACATAATGTAACAAGTCACATTGCCAGGATAAGAATAAATAACAAACAAATAAGAAACCAAGTCATAAAATGAAGGAGCACTAGAAATGTGGCCAAATACTGTCATTGTGGAGGGGTCTGAGTCCGATATTAGATTAGATAAGTGAGTCTTTGGCTGTGTCGTGCAGGTAATTACCTCCTCTGAGACCAGATATTCCTTCCTGGGTTATCTGTGTCCTTAAGGCTCTTAAATGACTTACCAGCATCAGAGAATTATTTTCAAAATTTTGAGAACTGAAAGAACATTCTACACTTATTCATCTGGGACATAGCTTTGTATTTTTGCCCTTAGCTTCATTTTCCAACTGTACCATATCATTTCTGACTGCCTGTGTGCCCCTGGAACCTCATTATGTTTATCTAGTCTCAGTTCTGAATCACCTTTCCAGTGGGATGCTGGTTATTTTACCATGAACTAATACTATGGCTTCAAATGAGAAGACGTGAGTAAGTCAGTGGTTACCCACTGCATGATGTGGACTCCCTATCATATTCCCCAGCTAGCATGAGCCTGGTCCTCTGGAGAGATGAGGGCAAGGAGAGCGGCCAGGCTTTCCCTGATGGTGTTCCCATGCTTGGATGCCAGGAGAGTGAACATGCAGTTTCCCATCCAGGGTTCTCCAGTCCCCTTCCTGGAGGTGATGGTCTTGCATACATCACATGAATCCTTGTAACAGGCAACTGCATGATTTATTACTTAACCAAGACCAGTAAGAGAAACAAAAGTTTCGTGGCTTATTTTTGATAAAGGAGGCAAGAATATACAATGGAGAAAAGACAGCCTCTTCAATAAGTGGTGCTGGGAAAACTGGACAGCTACATGTAAAAGAATGAAATTAGAACACTCCCTAACACCATACACAAAAATAAACTCAAAATGGATTAAAGACCTAAATGTAAGGCCAGACACTATCAAACTCTTAGAGGAAAACATAGGCAGAACACTCTATGACATAAATTACAACAATATCCTTTTGGACCCACCTCCTAGAGAAATGGAAATAAAAACAAAAATAAACAAATGGGACCTAATGAAACTTAAAAGCTTTTGCACAGCAAAGGAAACCATAAACAAGATGAAAAGACAACCCTCAAGAGCGTGTGGAGAAAAGGGAACCCTCTTACACTGTTGGTGGGAATGTAAATTGATACAGCCACTATGGAGAACAGTATGCAGGTTCCTTAAAAAATGAAAAATAGAACTACCATACGACCCAGCAATCCCACTACTGGGCATATACCCTGAGAAAACCATAATTCAAAAAGAGTCATGTACCAAAATGTTCATTGCAGCTCTATTTACAATAGCCAGGAGATGGAAGCAACCTAAGTGTCCATCATTGGATGAATGGGTAAAGAAGATGTGGCACATATATACAATGGAATATTACTCAGCCATAAAAAGAAACGAAACTGAGTTATTTGTAGTGAGGTGGATGGACCTAGAGTCTGTCATACAGAGTGAAGTAAGTCAGAAAGAGAAAGACAAATACCGTATGCTAACACACATATATGGAATCTAAGAAAAAAAAATGTCATGAAAAACCTAGGGGTAAGACGGGAATAAAGACACAGACCTACTTGAGAATGGACTTGAGTATATGGGGAGGGGGAAGGGTAAGCTGGGACGAAGTAAGAGAGTGGCACGGACATATATACACTACCAAATGTAAAATAGATAGCTAGTGGGAAGCAGCCGCATAGTACAGGGAGATCAGCTCGGTGCTTTGTGACCGCCTGGAGGGGTGGGATAGGGAGGGTGGGAGGGAAGGAGACGCAAGAGGGAAGAGATATGGGAACAGATGTATATGTATAACTGATTCACTTTGTTATAAAGCAGAAACTAGCACACCACTGTAAAACAATTATACTCCCATAAAGATGAAAAAGAAAGAAATCAGCGTCTTTAAAGCTCCCGGGTAATCCCAATGTGCAGCCAACACGAACACTGCCGTAGTCCTTCTTCCAAGTCCGAGCTGACGAGACCGAGCGGAACCCTACCTCTAATCATCATCTGATTCTTTTTTGCATTTCCTTCATGTGACGTCGTTATGATCAGGTGGAAGCAACCAGGAGTGGAACATGGACAGCCGAGTCTGGGGAAGGCTTTTTGCTTCTCCTCGGTAACACTCTTTCTGTGCTCTTGGCTACTCTCACTCTTGAGGTTAAAAGAATGCAAACCACCCCACATTTCTGCTAGTTTGCTCTTCTTTTGTTCTTCTCTCTCCACAAGGTCTGGCTCTCTCTCTAGAAATTCTGACTGATCTATGAAATTTTCCAGAATGTACTGCTGAATGCTTTGAAGTCTTTCCCACTTGTTAAATAATTGACTTCCCCCTCTGGTCAATATTTGATTCTCAGTAATAGATCATATTTTACAAAACTGGTCTGATGGAGAAAGAGAATAAAAGAGACTTTGGGGGGTGAAAGGGTTGGAGATGTAGAAAATGTCCACACTTTGGTCAGTGATGGAGATTGTTACCACCAGATGGTGAGAGTTGAAGGGGGCTTGGGCTTGCTGCTCAGGAGAGCAGAGACTGCTCCCAGCCTCACATTTCTACTGAGAAATTTGTATCTGTGCCTAACCAGGACCTTCATTAGAATCAGCCTCAAAAGCCACAGAGCAGGCCTCTATAACTGAGAGGGATTGGCCTGGTTTGACCTTGGTGATGTCAAATTAGGCCAAATATTGCTGGCTTCACAAGACCTCCAACTCTATCTGGGACCTCAAATAATGTTTGTGCTCAAGCCATTTACACCAGAATTCTCTTTGAAAAATCAGAGTTAGCGCATCCCTTATGCCCCAGACATGCTCATTTCTATGGTTATCTCTTTTTTTTTTTTGCGGTACGCGGGCCTCTCACTGTTGGGGCCTCTCCCGTTGCGGAGCACAGGCTCCGGACGTGCAGACTCAGTGGCCATGGCTCACGGGCCCAGCCGCTCCACCCCATGTGGGATCTTCCCGGACTGGGGCATGAACCCGCGTCCCCTGCATCGGCAGGCGGACTCTCAATCACTGCGCCACCAGGGAAGCCCCTCTATGGTTATCTCTTGCCTGGTGTCAATCTGTGCTTCTCATTATGAGAGAGGACCCAAACTCCACGGCTCCACCTATCCAGACTTCATTCCATCACAAACCGGTTCTCCTACATCCTCACTTTCTTTACAGAATGCTCTTGCTGTTCTTTACTAGAATAAAATATGGCTTTCCCATGAATGTGTCATTTCCACTACATCTTCTCAAATGCAGGGAACCATAGAGTTGAAGGAAGTTGTCAGTTTTCTGCCTTCTCTAAAAAATGGCGTCTCTGATTCCATCATTCTTCCACCTTCACAAAGAAAGATTCTGCCCCTCTGACGATTCTGCCGTCACAAATGACGTCCTTTATCCCCATCACCTGCTTTCTGATTGGTTAGCCCCTCATGTTAATTAAAAATATGGGCAACTCTTTCACTGTCATCCTCTCCAACACAAATTCTACCATTATCCTGGCTGTATTTGCAAGGACATTTTGTTTGCAAGCAGAGAAGGGTAAAAATTTATTCCCTATATTTAACATGGGCAAAACTAGAGTTTTAAAAAAATTTTTTATAATTGCTCTCATCTTGCACTCTAACCTCCATTGCCCTCATAGTGGGAAAAATAAAACCAGAAAACAAAACCCTCCAAACCTTAAATTTATCCTTTTGAAGTATGGGGTTGTTTCAAACTGTAAAAATTATTTTTTGTGTTGTTCTAGAGTCATCATTTGGTTATATGGTCATTCAAGTCAAAATTATACTCCTTACTGGGGCAGTGTCTCCCTCTTCTTAACAGGAGTTCTCTCCTCTCCTCTTTCTCAAGATAATCAGTGTTCAGGGTGATGCTAACAGACCCCCTGGCATGGAGGCAGGAGCTCCTGGTCTGAGCTTTCCCAGGGCCACCTCTAGCTTTAGATGCAGTGTGGCTAAGCTGATCTTACCCCTGGGCATTGGTGTTGGCTGGGGTACAGCTGATCGAGCCTGACTCTCTGGGAAAGGTGTCCTGTATTCACGTAAACCAGCAGCACCCACCACAGATGCCCTTCCTATGGGACGTGCATTCTGTGGCCTTCTCAACCCTATCCCAAGCTCCTCCTGGTTTACTGGTTCTCTCAGCAGCTCTGTGTACCCTTTGGGTGGCAAAACAGAGACTTCTCAGCCACTTACTCTGTGCCATGGTGGAGTATGTGCTACTGAACTTCCAGTTACCTTGCTCAGCCCTTTCTAATCCCTTATCACGGGTCTCCATGCAGACTTCCAGCCAGAAGGCAGAGCACAAGCCTGCCTCTGCTTTTAACATCCCCTTCAAATTCTCTGATTTCTGGGGGGGTGTTTCTGCCTTTTGTATCTTCCTTTCTTCCTCTCTGTACTTCTCAAAAGAGTGGCTTCTGCTGCCATCATGTTAATGAGTCAGCTCCTCATAAGGCCATGAGTAATCTTCTAACTGCCCAGATTTCTTAGCATTTTCAGTATTTTTTAACTGAAGCTCTCTGCTTCATTTGACACCCCGACTCCTTAATTTGCCAAGCACTGTCCTTTCCTGGTTCCACTCAGTACTTTTTGCCTGTTTCCTATGTTGTTTTCCCCTTCAATGCTGGTGTTATGAGAATTCTGCCCTTGGATGGTTTCTATTCTTATTATGGTTAAGTCCAGGAAGAGGGGACTTTTCCCTGGGTGATTGCTTTCATTCTCATGTTAAATTGCATTCTTTATACTGCAGCTTAAAAAAAAAATCTGTATCTTCTGTTCAGAACATTTCTCCAAGCTTTAGACTTGACTTGTATATTTAACTACCTCCTGGATATTTCCAGGCCTTTCAAGCTCAACATGTACAAACTGAACTCATTATCCTTCCCAGCTTCTCAGGATGTATTTTCATTCTGAATTGACTCCACCTTCTCTTCAGCCACTGGAGCTAGAGAACCTGGGAATCGTTTTGGGGTCTTTTAATTCTTTTATCTCCCACATTCTCACAATGGGTCACAAAAGCCTGGTGAGTTTCTTCCTGTTCTATACCAGTTTGTCATTGATCTCTCAGTCATCATTTCTGTATCTATGTATCTATTTATCTATTATCATCTATCAATCATCCACCATTATTTATCTACAATGAAAATCTGTCCCCCAAAGTTTACATATAGTTAAATGGTTAAATGTAAAATTTAGGAATAGGGTAACATTTTCTATAAGGGGAAAAAGACATGGCTTGGAAAGACCCACATTGTTAATTATTGTTGCTATAATTAAGCCTCAAATTTGGCACTGAACTTTTGGGTAGCTACGGTGAAAGTGAGGCTAGGTTAGTTACCTAATTCTTTTTATCAGAGAAAATAAAGGAATTTTCACAATTTAAGTTATAAATTCTGATTAGCTGAAGGTTTGTGTTATAAAGCTTAGCTTATCTTTCCCTTTAACTTATAGATGACCCTAAATTGGCCCTTTGAACCAGTTCTCCCTCTCCTAAGGCAAATCTCCTTTGAGCATTTAAGCATTTTAAGACTTCTCTTTCTAAAAAAGAGATCCTTTTCAATTTTTCCCAGTCTGTCCCAAGCTTAGGACCTGAGTTCTCTGTTTATGGTAGCCCCCAGTCCTCCTATTTGTCCTGTAAGCTGTGTTTTGTAACCTTGTCTCCCTTTCTTAAAGCTCAAATTTCTTTGCAACTCAGTATTTAAAAACCATCCAACTAGATTTCGAGAAGATTTATATGTGTCCGAGATTTTAGTTCAGGCTTAAGTTGTGTTCTCTTTTGGACTCACACATGCCTAGACAAGTTCATGGGTCCATTGGGGCTGGCTCCCCAGGGCTTTATTTCAAAAAATGATGGGGGAATCTTTGATGAAGAACTGTGTTTGCATTGATGCTAGTGATAGGATGTGAAAATGCCATTTATATTTATTATTTGTGAAGGAAGCAGACATAGTAGCCTTTACAGGGGAAGCTTGTTAGCCTACATCTAGACATAGAAGATAGTAGTGTCTTCCAACATTAAAGCAAGGAAGCCACGCACACAGTGTTCACAGAAGCTGTGCCATCCCTCCACTGGCAACCAAGTCGGCTGTGGTTTGTCTTCACAGGGGTCGTATGTATGGTACAGTGGTGGAGAGGCAGCCTGGGGCTCCAGACAGACCTGCTGGAAATCCTGGCTCAGCTCCTTTCTTATGTATAGCCTTGGGCAACTTCCTTAACCTCTCCGAGCCTGTTCTGAGGATTACAAATAAGGCACGTGAAGTACTTGGCATATAGTAAGTGCTCAATTAATGGGAATTATTATTAGTACCACTATTATCATTATAAGACAACACCAGAGCAATGAGGAGCAAGGGAGGAAAAAAAATGATGAGCTGCATGGGAGATGAAAGGATGGCTTTGGGGAGCTCAGGTGAGACACACTTTAGGGGCATCGTAAACTAGTCATTGAGGAAAGGAAGTTTGAAGAGGGTTGGAAATCTTGCATGATGTGATGTACAGAGAGCTGAAGAGACCTGTGTGGTCTCATTTCCTATCCATAGGAATTGTGGCCAGACTCAGGGGTACGGTAGTTTCTTCATAAATATTAGGATGAAAAAGCCATTCCATAGGGTCTCTCTTCTACCTTGGGTAGTCTTATAATCTGGAGGGTCTGGAGGTTTTTGTTTTTAGGTTTAGAAATGTTTCTGAGGTTGGGTTTTGTCCTATAAAAACTTTATATCTGTCCTATGAAAACTGTTCAATAATACTTGACCTCTCTGTAATATTTTACAGAGTTGACCACTTCTTCTTTCTTGAATTATCTCCTCACTGGACTTTTATAAAGCTAATTTTCCCTGAGTTTCCTCCTAACATTCAGACCTTTCATTCTTGGTTTTCTTCCTGGAAGCTAAGTTTTTCCCCTGTGGTTTCTCCCTCTTTGAAGCTCTTAACATACATATTTCCCATAGACTATGTTAGCTCTTTGGTCTTCTCACTTGTTAATGATCTCTGGTACATCAAAACCCATGGCTTAGGGCGTCCCTGGTGGCGCAGTGGTTGAGAGTCCGCCTGCCTATTCAGGGGACACGGGTTTGTGCCCCAGTCTGGGAAGATCCCACATGCCGTGGAGTGGCTGGTCCCGTGAGCCATGGCCGCTGAGCCTGCACGTCCGGAGCCTGTGCTCCGCAGCGGGAGAGGCCCCAACAGTGAGAGGCCCGCGTACCGCAAACAAAACAAAACAAAACAAAAACCCATCGCTTAAAGTGCCATTTATAGTTGTATGACTTGCATGTTTGTTTCTAGAGCCCAGACCCTTCTCCTGAGCTACTGGGTCTCCATAGCCAAGCACAGCAGCTATTGGCATAGTTGTTGGACCTGAGCTGAAACAAATAAGGTGATTTCCATTCACAGGGGTGCCCACTTGGCCCCTGACATGTTTCAGCCCCAGGTCTGGGGGTAGGCATCTTGGTGGGAAGCGTACAGATACTGGACCTAAGAACTAGGTTAAATGATTTCTACCACTTACTTGTCAGTTGCATAACCTTGGGAAAGTTACTTAACCCCAGAGAGCTTTCATTTAGTTGTCTTTAAGATAGGGAGAATGTATACACTTTTAACTTCTTGCCTCTTAGCCCTATGGATGCTTCCAGAATCTACATATATTCTTTTGTTGTTAGGATTTATAAATTTTCTTTTTGGCGTATTCTATTTTAAAAGGGGGTGGGCTGTATATACAATTATGACCATGTCAAGTAATGTCTTTCCTTGGCACTGTTTCATTTTAAATTACCTCTTCCCTATTGGTTTAATCCAGTTTTCTAGAGCATGTATTGTGTGGTTACCTTGGAAACCCAGCCTTCACACCATTGGTTAGAATGTTCCGAGGTTGTTCATTATATTCCATGACCTTCTTACCCTCAAGAAAGCAAGTATCCAACATATTAGAATTAGCCTATTACCTCTAGCAATCTGTTACGTATATTTAAAATTTTGATGTGGGTTTTTATTCCTAAACTGTTTTATAGACTTTTTTTGGTCATAGAAGCAGAAAATTTTCTCCACAGTTTTGCTCTGAATGCTAGTCTTTGTGGTCACTAGTTTTTATAAGCAAGAAGTTTATTTTCTGTTGGTAAGAGAAACAATCCAAAGATGTTTCCTTCTTTTCAGCATGCTTGCTTTAGCAGTTCAAAGAGGGTGGGGAGACTGTCCCTCTGGAGTTGCTACTATGTTCAAACAATAAAATACATTGAAGAGAGAGAGTTTTAACCTGCCATCTCCAATTGATATAAACTAGTTTTTCCTTTCCTTCCCACTCTTCTGTCTTAGGGAGTCTGGATTCCTTGACCTCAATAAAAAGACGGTGATAGCATTTCAGACCCTCAATATTAGCCTTCCTGATGCTCATTCACTGTGAAATCTGTTTGTTTCCTCTGGCCCTAAATTTTACAAATGTATGGTGGTCTACGAGTACACACAATGTCTATCTCATTGCCCTTGAGAAAATCACTTTCTTCACTCTTAATTATTAGCGGGTGAAAAAGTAGATATTGATAAACAAAATAAAACACCAAATTAAAAATCATGTTCCACTGGGATATGCCATTGAGTCCTGTTGAAATTACAAATATGCCTATTCCTGTTTCCTTGTGAATGTAGTCTATTCAGTGCTTTTATCTAGCAATCTTTTCTTTTTACAAATGATCACATAGGTTAATCTACATATAGAAGTTTCCACATATGTCCTTTTGTTTTTTTATCTTTATGTTACCTTAAATAGATATACATTTGAGGAATAAAAATGCTACCTGGATGGATGAAGTAAACGTGATATTTATAATACTCTAAGCCAGATTCTCTCTTTTGAAAAATAAAGTAGCATATAAAGGAAATGTACTATAGGACATACATATGGCTATTGTACTTGCTTTTGAAGTCCTCTCTATTATCCTGTCCTGTAGTCTCGAAAGTCAACGTGGTATCAGAGAAAGAGCACTGCTCTGTGAGTTGACAAATCTGCCTGATCTCAGCTAGGTCATGCACCAACTATGGGACTTTGACTCATTTAAATCACCTTCATGGGCCTCAGTTTCCTTACTTATAAAATACACACAGGCTAATAACATACTTTTCATTTACTGAAAGGGTTATTATGAAGATTTGATGTAAAAACAATGCAAAAGTACTTTAACCTCAAAACAAATATGGAAAGATATAAGAAATGCTGGGTATAAGCAAGATCATCTAACGCAGGGTTTCCAAGTCCAGGGAAGAATTATCATATTACTCTTACCATTCAAGTATCCTTACTGTTCAAAGAGAAATTGAATGTGTGTTAGATCTAGCATACATGTCTTTCACTCTCAGCATTTCAGATCTTCTCAAACTTTAAGGAGCTTTCTCACATACTTTTAAAACACAAAGTCGTTTTCTGCATTCTTTTTTTAAAATAGGTTGTCCTATCATTTGGGGGGCAATTGCCCTTTCCAGTTTTGCTTGTTTTCAGCATTAGTCCAAGAGAATTTGTCCATGTTGTTTATTCCCTCTTCCCTTGTCCCTATACCCAGATCCATACTTGGGAGGCAGAATGATAATTGTGAAAAGAGCACTGAACTGGCTGAGATCCAGGAAGTAGGTTTTAGACACAGTTCTAGCAGTAACTAGAATTCGATAACATTCACCATCATTTAATCTATCTATGCCTCATATTTGTTGAGTTGTAGAATCTCCAAGTTTGAAAGATAAACAACAACAACAGATCATTGATTTTCCTGTCCCAGGGAAAAATAAAAACCTGCTTAAATCTTTTACACAACATCCCCAGTGAAAGAAAGTATGATATGATGGACTTGGGAGTCAGAATTAAATTTAAATCCCTGCTTAACTACATACTACCTGTGTGACCTTGGGAAAGTTGTTTATATCCTCCATGCGCCAGGTTCTTTTTTCTAAAATGGAAATAATAATATACGACATAGGATTGTGGTGAGGATGTCATGAGATGATGCATGTAAAGCACTTAGTATGGAGCCTGGCACATGATGAGGAACTCAACAAATAGCTTTGCTGCTTCCTCCTCCCCCCACCCCTCCTTCTCTTACCCCTCCATCTGAGCATTACCAGTGATAGAAAACTACTATGTTCTAAGGTATCCCACTCTAATTTTGTAAAGTTATCATGGTTAGAAAGTATTCCTTCTAGTCAATCAAAATTGCTCCGTTTAGCTCTACACATACTTTTTGTCCAAGTGCTGACTTCTGGGGTCATGACTGCCTTTTATATACTTGAAGATGACTATCATGTCTGTTATGTTACCCTACTCTCCTCTTAACTCTTTTATTTTTTCATCACTTTCCTCCCAAGATCGTCAATTAAGCTTCACATACCAACTTTCAACTAACTATTGACTTTTTGCCATTAACTTGATACCAACCTTTTCAATCAAATTTATATACTAAGATGTAATAGCCTTTGTTTCTAAGACATGTAGTGATTCTTCAGGCTAATCTTCCTTTCCTGCATCTACAGGGAACCTGAAATCACTCAGGGCATAGGTCTGTCTTCATTTGCCCTGCCAATTCTGCCCATTTTGATTCTGTACCTGAGACAAACCCTTTTTAATTTAAGGTTATAGTGTTTTATATAGAGTTTATGGAGAATATAAGGTGGCATCTTCAACCCTATGATGATTTTTATATAAAGAAATGTGTGGAAGCACTCATAACATTTTTATGTACCCTAAAACATTAGATTGACTAATCAGATTTCATTTTTATGGTGTCCTCTTGAAAGTTGAACCTTTAAAAATATCGTACAATCCATCAACAGAATAAGCCTGTAAGACAGAGAGATTGTAAGCATTATTTCCCTCAACTTCTTTTTTTTTTTTTTTAGTATTAGTTGTGGGGTTTTTTTCGTTGTTTTTTTATACTGCAGGTTCTGATTAGTCATCAGTTTTATACACATCAGTGTATACATGTCAATCCCAATCGCCCAATTCATCACACCACCATCCCCACCCCACCGCGGTTTTTGCCCCTTGGTGTCCATACGTTTGTTCTCTACATCTGTGTCTCAACTTCTGCCCTGAAAACCGGTTCATCTGTACAATATTTCTAGGTTCCACATATATGTGTTAATATACGATATTTGTTTTTCTCTTTCTGACTTAATTCACTCTGTATGACAGTCTCTAGATCCATCCATGTCTCAACAAATGACTCAATTTCATTCTTTTTTATGGCTGAGTAATATTCCATTGTATATATGTACCACATCTTCTTTATCCATTTGTCTGTCGATGAGCATTTAGGTTGCTTTCATGACCTGACTATTGTAAATAGTGCTGCAATGAACATTGTGGTACATGACTCTTTCTGATTTATGGTTTTCTCAGGGTATATGCCCAGTAGTGGGATTGCTGGGTCATATGGTAAATCTATTTTCAGTTTCTTAAGGAACCTCCATACTGTTCTTCATAGTGTCTGTATCAATTTACATTCCCACCAACAGTGCAAGAGGGTTCCCTTTTCTCCACACCCTCTCCAGCATTTGTTGTTTGTAGATATTCTAATGATGCCCATTCTGATTGATGTGAGGTGATACCCCATTGTAGTTTTGATTTGCATTTCTGTAATAATTAGTGATGTTGAGCAGCTTTTCACGTGCTTCTTGGCCATCTGTATGTCTTCTTTGGAGAAATGTCTATTTAGGTCTTCTGCCCATTTTTGGATTGGGTTGTCTGTTTTTTTTAATATTGAGCTGCATGAGCTGTTTATATATTTTGGAGATTAATCCTTTGTCTGTTGATTCGTTTGCAAATACTTTCTCCCATTCTGAGGTTTGTCTTTTCATCTTGTTTATGGTTTTCTTGGCTGTGCAAGAGCTTTGAAGTTTCATTAGGTCCCATTTGTTTATTTTTGTTTTTATTTCCATTACTCTAGGAGGTGGATCAAAAAAGATCTTGCTGTGATTTATGTGAAAGAGTGATTGATTTGTGTATATTGAAGAATCCTTGCATCCCTGGGGTAAATCCCACTTGATCGTGGTGTATGATCCTTTTAATGTGTTGTTGGATTCTGTTTGCTAGTATTTTCTTGAGTATTTTTGAATCTATAGTCATTAGTGATATTGGTCTGTAATTTTTTTTTTGTAGTATCTTTGTCTGGTTTTGGTATCAGAGTGATGGTGGCCTCGTAGAATGAGTTTAGGAGTGTTCCTTCCTCTGCAATTTTTTGGAAGAGTTTGAGAAGGATAGGTGTTAGCGCTTCTCTAAATGTGTGATAGAATTCACCTGTGATGAAGCCATTTGGTCCTGGACTTCTGTTTGTTGGAAGATTTTTAATCACAGTTTCAATTTCATTACTTGTGATTGGTCTGTTCATATTTTCTATTTCTTCCTGGTTCAGTCTTGGAAGGTTATACCTTTCTAAGAATTTGTCCATTTTTTCCAGGTTTTCCATTTTATTGGCATAGAGTTGCTTGTAGTAGTCTCTTAGGATGCTTTGTATTTCTGAAGTGTCTGTTGTAACTTCTCCTTTTTCATTTCTAATTTTATTGATTTGAGTCCTCTTCCTCTTTTTCTTGATGAGTCTGGCTATTGGTTTATCAATTTTGTTTTTCTTCTCAAAGAACCAGCTTTTAGTTTTATTGATCTTTGCCATTGTTTTCTTTGCTTCTATTTCATTTATTTCTGCTCTGATCTTTATGATTTCTTCCTTCTGCTAACTTTAGGTTTTGTTTGCTCTTCTTTCTCTAGTTCCTTTAGGTGTAAGGTTAGATTGTTTACTTGAGATTTTTCTTGCTTCTTGAGGTAGGCTTGTATAGCTGTAGACTTCCCTCTTAGAACTGCTTTTGCTGCATCCCATGGGTTTTGGATCATTGTGTTTTCATTGTCATTTGTCTCTAGGTATTTTTTGATTTCCTCTTTGATTTCTTTAGTGATCTCTTGATTATTTAGTAACATATTGTTTAGCTTCCATGTGTTTGGGTTTTTTCCTTTTTTTCCCCTGTAATTCATTTCGCATCTCATAGCGTTGTGGTCAGAAAAGATGCTTGATATGATTTCAATTTTCTTAAATTTACTGAGGCTTCATTTGTGACCCAAGATGTGATCTATCCTGGAGAATGTTCCATGTGCACTGGAGAAGAAAGTGTAATCTGCTGTTTTTGGATGGAATGTCCTATAAATATCAATTAAATCTATCTGGTCTATTGTGTCATTTAACACTTCTGTTTCCTTATTTATTTTCATTTTGGATGATCTGTCCATTGGTGTAAGTGAGGTGTTAAAGTCCCCCAATCTCATTGTGTTACTGTCGATTTCCTCTTTTATAGCTGTTAACAGTTGCCTTAAGTATTGCAGTGCTCCTATGTTGGGTGCATATATATTTATAATTGTTATATCTTCTTCTTGGATTGATCCCTTGATCATTATGTAGTGTCCTTCCTTGTCTCTTGTAACATTCTTTATTTTAAAGTCTATTTTATCTGATATGAGTATTGCTACTCCAGCTTTCTTTTGATTTCCATTTGCATGGAATATCTTTTTCCATCCCCTCACTTTCAGTCTGTATGTGTCCCTAGGTCTGAAGTGGGTCTCTTGTACACAGCATATATATGAGTCTTGTTTTTGTTTCCATTCAGCAAGCCTGTGTCTTTTGGTTGGAGCATTTAATCCATTCACATTTAAGGTAATTATCGATATGTATGTTCCTATGACCATTTTCTTAATTGTTTTGGGTTTGTTTTTGTAGATCCTTTTCTTCTCTTGTGTTTCCCACTTAGAGAAGTTCCCTTAGCATTTGTTGTAGAGCTGGTTTGGTGGTGCTGAATTCTCTTAGCTTTTGCTTGTCCGTAAAGCTTTTGATTTCTCCATCGAATCTGAATTATACCCTTGCCGGGTAGAGTAATCTTGCTTGTAGGTTCTTCACTTTCGTCACTTTAAGTATATCATGCCACTCCCTTCTGGCTTGTAGAGTTTCTGTTGAGAAATCAGCTGTTAATCTATGGGAGTTCCGCTGTATGTTGTTTTTTGTTTTTCCCTTGCTGCTCTCAATAATTTTTCTTTGTCTTTAATTTTTGCCAATTTGATTACTATGTGTCTCAGTGTGTTTCTCCTTGGGTTTATCCTGTATGGGACTCACTGCTCTTCCTGGACTTGGGTGGCTATTTCCTTTCCCATGTTAGGGAAGTTTTCAACTCTAATCTCTTCAAATATTTTCTCTGGTCCTTTCTCTATCTCTTCTCCTTCTGGGACCCTTATAATGTGAATATCGTTGCATTTATTGTTGTCCCAGAGGTCTGTTAGGCTGTCTTCATTTCTTTTCTTTCTTTTTTCTTTATTCTGTTCTGCAGCAGTGAATTCCACCATTCTGTCTTCCAGGTCACTTATCCGTTCTTCTGCCTCAGTTATTCTGCTATTGATTCCTTCTAGTGTAGTTTTCATTTTAGTTATTGTATTGTTCATCTCAGTTTGTTTGTTCTTTAATTCTTCTAGGTCTTTGTTAAACATTTCTTGCATCTTCTCGATCTTTGCCTCCATTGTTTTTCCGAGGTCCTGGATCATCTTCACTGTCATTATTCTGAATTCTTTTTCTGAAGGTTGCCTATCTCTACTTCATTTAGTTGTTTTTCTGGGGTTTTATCTTGTTCCTTCATCTGGTACATAGCCCTCTGTCTTTTCATCTTGTCTATCTTTCTGTGAATGTGGTTTTAGTTTCACAGGCTGCAGGATTGTTGTTCTTCTTGCTTCTGCTCTCTGCCCTCTGGTGGATGAGGCTATCTAAGAGGCTTGTGCAAGTTTCCTGATGGGAGAGACTGGTGGTGGGTAGAGCTGACTGTTGCTCTGGTGGGCAGAGCTCAGTAAGACTTTAATCCACTTGTCTGCTGATAGGTGGGGCTGGGTTCCCCCCCCCCCCCGTTAGTTGTTTGGCCTGAGGCGACCCAACACTGGAGCCTACCTGGGCTCTTTGGTGGGGCTAATGACAGACTCTGGGAGGGCTCACGCCAAGGAGTACTTCCCAGAACTTCTGCTGCCAGTGTCCTTGTCCTCATGGTGAGCCACAGCCACCCCCCACCTCTGCAGGAGACCCTCCAACACTAGCAGGTAGGTCTAGTTCAGTCTCCCCTGGGGTCACTGCTCCTTCCCCTGGGTCCCGATGCACACACTACTTTGTGTGTGCCCTCCAATAGTGGAGTCTCTGTTTCCCCCAGTCCTGTCAAATACTGCAGTCAATTCCCACTATGCTTCAAAGTCTGATTCTCTAGGAATTCCTCCTCCCCTTGCCGGACCCCCAGGCTGGGAAGCCTGATGTGGGGCTCAGAACCTTCACTCCAGTGGGTGGACTTCTGTGGAATAATTGTTCTCCAGTCTGTGAGTCACCCACCCAGCAGTTATGGAATTTGATTTTACTGTGATTGCACCCCTCCTACAGTCTCATTGTGGCTTCTCCTTTGTCTTTGGACGTGGGGTTTCTTTTTTGGTGAGTTCCAGTGTCTTCCTGTTGATGATTGTTCAGCAGTTAGTTGTGATTCTGGTGTTCTCACAAGAGGGAGTGAGAGCACGTCCTTCTACTCCGCCATCTTGGTTCCTCCTATTTTCCTCAACTTTACAGAGACCTGAAACCAGAGGTTTCCCAGTGGCCATGATCAAATTATTTCTACAATACAGGTATTTCCCAGGCAGCTGACCAATGAATGGGTTTATATATGTTGTGACATACTGGGCAATTCTGAAAACATATTCTCTCCTTCTCCACAGAATTGTCCTTCATATAGTTGAAGACAGAACTCTGTACCTCACTTTGACACTTATTCTTTTGGCTGGTATCATTGTACTTGCCTCTTCCACCCTATCAGACCATTACCTCTTGCGGACAGGTCATTTCTCTTATTCCTTTTTGTATGTCTTGTTCTGCCTAACATAGCACCCTACTCTAAACTTCACTCAGTAAATCTTGTTGAACTGAATTGCAACAAGCACTGTAAGAGCTGAGTGACCAGGTGTGTTTAGTCCTGAAGGAGACAGAAGATACATATATCTGTACAGTGACATTATATCTCTGGAGTCAAAAAGAAAATTGAAATCAGGTTGCCAATTTATATTCTTCATTTTTATCACTTGATTATAGCATACATAGATGCATTCTGATCATATTTAAAGTCAAAATAATTCTCTAAATTGTGTTATAATTAAACATTTATTATTATTAAAAATAAAATACAATAATAATAATTGCGTCTTCCACTTTTGCTTTCTCCACCCGTCATTAATGGTATTCTGGTATTGTTTAGGACTCAAAGATGCCCAGTATTGATTCTTACTGACAAAATTTCTTTCAACTATTTGTTTCAACTTTTGTAGAAATAGTGATAGGAAAAGGAACATCAAAATAGTGCTTACTGATGATTATAATCAGTTTCCATGAGAAAATAAAGAAGATATCTTTTATTTAGTGGTTCAGCTAGCCACAAAACGAGGAAGGTTTTCTTTATTTAAAACTATTCTTACATAAAAGTTTATATTCCAAAATATATTTGAGTGATTGCCCAGCAAATAATAGAAGGATACCATAGAAATTATGAAGAGTACATAATCTTCCTTATATGCTGGATCTGCAAGAGCTTGCTATAAAGTATCTTCATTTTCCCAGTGATAACTCTTTGTTCTAATGAACAGAAAGAAAATAAGTTTATTTTTTGAAGGGCACTAAAGAAAATACACTGTAATGGCCAAACAAATTGAATCCCAGTGATGAATGGTTTGAGCATGTGAACAATTCTTGTCAACTCTTCAGGGCTAATTGTACTATGATCTTTTTTAATACCTGTGATATTGCAATAGTCTTCAGTAAATAACACTAAGCCTCTGTTCTGCTTTAAGGCAGGTAATAAAAGTAGGATCTGACATGCAGTTAAAGAGAAAGAGAGAGAGAAATCAGTTTTGCCTTGATCCTCATCTTTTCCAGCTTTTCCTTTAATCCACATCTTACCTTGGACCTTCTTGCCTCAGGAATTGGTTTGGCATAGCCTCAGACTAAGGCTCCAGGAAGGATTTATTCTGAACATCAATCATCGCTTGGATAATCTGGCCCAGGACCACCCTCCACCAGGACCTCTGGGAGATGGGGCTATTCCACTCAGTCAACAAATATTTATTAAGCACCTACCATGTACCAGCACTGTGCAGCCTTAGGAAACCACAACCTTTATGTAAAAGTGGAAAGGGCGCCCTGTGTAATGTACCTCTATAACTTTGGGCTGCATAGCTCTCCACAGCATCATAATTTTATTTTGCGGAATCGTCTCTTCTGGGTGTTTAGTTTTGCAGTGCAGGAAAATCCAGGTTTATACCTTTTACACTGGAGCTCGTTGGAACTAGAGGCTCTCTCCTCATCTTGTTTGCCCAGGAGAAGGCGTGTAACCTCTGTTCAGCCCATCAGAGGGTCTTTACTGGCCCTTTGGATCATAACTAATTGAATCATATAAAAGAGCGCTCTTTGGCACTTACTCATGATGACCTGGATGTCCCTAATATGAGGCCACTGCTGAGATTTTTCTTTCTTAGTCCCCCAAACTCTCTTTCCTGTCCCGGACAGAGCCTCATTCCTCTGATCTTCTGTGCATCCGGGAATATATCAACCCTACCCTCGTATTCTTCCAACACAGTTTTTATGTTTAAGTTCGGCAGAATTTTTTTCAGCTGGAGATCCTCATTGATGCACCCCAGTCCAGAGCTAGTGACCACCCCAAAGCTCCAAGGACAAAGCATCACTTGAGATTGGTTCAGACGATTGAAGATCACCCTGGTTTGTATTCACACCTGAGCACACCCAACGTGTACTAGACCCTGACGGGTGAGAGCTCAGGGTTTCATTGACATCATAAGACCGTAGGCAAATGCAGGTAATGAAGTTGTTTTTGATGAAGAGGATCAAAGAGCGAAGGAGGCTCTGTGTTATAAACAACTACCGCAGAGGGAAGGAGGCAGAGGAGAGGACACACCTTACAGGCCTGTGTGAAAGGAGAGAGCAGCAAGACCTGGCTCAGCCCTGGGATGACAAGGGCCATAGGAAGTGAACACAAACATTGCAATATTTTCCAGATGGGGCAGAGAGAGAAAAAAGGGAAAAAGGAATTCCCACAAATCTTCAGAGGGTTGCGTGGGAATGTAAGAGAGATAACTGCCATAATCAGACAGTGACACGCCCAAGGCCTTGTCCTGGGGGAACCAGGAAGCCTATTAGCAGCCATGCTTTCTTGGGAACATTCACTGACACAGAGGCTCCCCTTATCTGCCCACACATGGACACTAAAGGCTTTCCTTGTTCCAGACCAAATCCTATAGAGATTGCAGGACAGGGTCCTTCTATGGCCTGTGTGTGTGTGTGTGTGTGTGTGTGTGTGTGTGAGTGAGAGAGAGAGAGAGAGAGACACACACACACACACGCAGACACAGAGAGACAGACAGACAGACACAGAGAGGCATAGAGAGAGAAACACAGAGAGAATAAGAATGTAAATCAGAGAGAGGTGGAGAGAGGAGTAAGTTCTAACCTCTGACTTTAGTCTCTTCCTTAGAGAGGAAACCCTCTCTCGAGTTTCTGACCCAGTCTCCCCAAATCATCCCCTTTTCCTTGGCCCCCCTTGGTGCCTACCTGTTTATTCTCCGGCTCCTCCAAACCCAATGCACTTGCCTCTTCCTTTACTCTTCATTTTGCTCCTGTCTTCACATCTTTACTTTTGGGGGGACTTGGACATGCTCAATTCTTGCTGATTTATTCTGCCAATTAAGTAATTATCCTAATATTTTATGCAGTGAGAAAGCTATTCTGGAAATCAAATTTTCCTACCAAGAATCGCAAAGCCAATTTGGGAGCTTCAAACATCTGTAATCTCAGGAAAACTTTAGGGATTAAAAAAATTTAGATGTATAACATTTTCAAAACTGTAAAATTTCCAAAGTGAATGCCTTCTCATTCCAGATATTTTTCTCTCTCCCATACAGTTTTATAGGAGCTTTTCCTTACTATCCTTTTCAGAGTACCTCTGCAGTTACTGCTTTTCAGCCTCAGTGTCTTTTCAAAGTTGCTTTTCTGGGGACTGTTGATTTCAGGCCATTTCAACTGCATGAGTTATGCAAATGTGAAAACTTTTTTCATTCTAAAAAATGGTGCTCCAGCCTATTTTTCATACTCATAATAAGGCAAAAGGATAAAGACCGAAGTTGGACATTGGTGGAGTCTTTGCAAGGAAAGGAAGAGCTAAGAAAATTTATATACCATGTCAATATCACAGTCAAAGTGAGGAATGGAGGACTGGTGATAAAACAGAGCTTCAAGTTACGCAGAGAACTACATTTTTATTTTATTTATATTTACATTTTTATTAGCATCACCCTTTTTTGGCTTCCTCAGATACTTAAGGAAACACAAAACATCATACTGAGTATAAGTGTAAGAAGTTATATATATAAAGAGCTAGATAATACAGTGTGTCTGCAGTATAAAGTGAATATTTATCTGATTTTGGAAGTTTCCTTTCAGTCAATTAATATAAGTTCTCCAGTAAATGCATTAAACTGTGGACACTCACTGCCTTCCAGAAATTTAGAATCTAAGGGGAATTAACTCTTTAAATACAGTCTGTGTCTTGGTGTGTTTGTGTCTACACACATATTTAAATGAAACCATAAAACATATGTGAGACTCAATACATATGAACCATCATTTAGGAAATCTCTAGGCATTACTGAATTCCCTGATGTCTCTTAGAAACAAATGTCTGTTTCTAATAAACTTACTGATAGAAATGCCAAGTGAAATAAAGTGTCACAGGAGTGACACAGAACTGATTGAAGATTTGTTGACTATTTTAACAGTGATTTTTCCATCTCTGGTATTGCTTCTGTTAATGAAGAGCATGTATCCCCTCACACTTGATTGCAGAAAACTTCATTATCAGAGGTAGAAATCGCAAAGATGGACCCCAACATGCATTCCCGCTTTATCCTTTGTTTATCAGCAGAACTTTGTCTCTTGATCTGCACTCTCTTCTGCATGGTGGCCCTTGCAAAGTGGGAATTGACTCTCCAGCCTTAGAATCACGAAGTCCTCTTACTTTTACAATCTATGTTTTTCTATCAGTTAGCATCGCTCAGCTGCAAGCTACACCATTCTCAAGTAACAGAGACTCAAAAATAAAGGACTTTAATTTTCCTACAGAGTGAGAATTCCGGGAGTAGGTGGTTCTAGATTTGGTAAAGAAGCCCAAAGTTCATATCAAGGAACTAGTTTTCTACGTTTCTTCTCTGCCATCCTCAGCTTGTTGATGTTTTGGTCCTTAAGCTACAAGATGGCTCCTGAAGAAGCATTATGACCTCGTGACATCATGTTTGTTTCGGAGAACGGGCTGAAGGAAAGGGGCTTTTCTTGTGTCGGGAAGACAGATCTCTCCCAGGCTCTTCATTAGGCCTTCCTTTGTGCCTCCTTAGAAGAATTGGATCACATGTCCCCCCATTTCCACCCTCAAAGATGCACAGAATATTGGCTTGATGATTAACTAGCAAAGGAGGCTAGGATTGCTATGATTGTATTAAACAAGCCACAGACATCTCCTGGGGCTGAGCACGTAGACACACTCTCCTCTCCCAACATGATGATCCATTCCTTTGGCAAAGACGAAGGGGGAAGGGCTGTTGAATAATTAAGTTTTGCTAGTTTCCCAAGCTGTGACTTCCATGACATTTCCCTCCATCTCATATGATTCAGCAGTGGGAATCTTCTGGACGTTCACCTGGTTTTTAGCTTTCCAATCAGAAAACCTCCTCGTTATTGATACGGAGAGAAAAGCAGTTCTAAGTCACTATGCCATAGCTTGTCACATACAATTCACGACTTTACATTTATATACTTTCTCAACTCATTTTTGTTAAACTTAAGAGATTCCAGCTTCAGAATATGCTTTTATTTTTTAAAAAACATTTTTCTCCCCTGTGGCTGCTTCTACCTGGATACAAAATAAAAGGGAGGAAAAGTCTCTGTATCTGGTAACTTTTGGTTGTCTTCTCTAATTTCAGGACCCATAAGCCTCTGCCAGGATATAGTTTATGACATAGGACATTTATGCTCTCTTGTTTCTACTTTTAAACACTCTGCAGGCTGCTCCACCTTTCCCATGAATGTTTAACTAATATGCATAATGATCCTGCCAGAATTGATTCTTCATTATAGAGGTCATTTTCCAAAGAGGTTTGTCACTATTTTAATAATAGCATTTTAGGGCTTCTCTGGTGGCGCCGTGGTTAAGACTCCACCTGCCAATGCAGGGGACACAGGTTCGAGCCCTGGTATGGGAGGATCCCACATGCTGTGGAGCAACTAAGCCCATGCGCCACAACTACTGAGCCTGCTCTCTAGAGCCTGTGAGTCACAACTGCTGAACCCCGCGCCACAACTACTGAAGCCCACACGCCTAGACCCTGTGCTCCGCAACAAGAGAAGACACTGTAATAAGAAGCACGCGCACCATAACGAAGAATAGCCCCTGCTCGCCGCAACTAAGAAAGCCCCGTGTGCAGCAACAAAGACCCAATGCAGCCAAAAATAAAGAAATAAATAAATTTTAAAAAATAAAAAAATTAGTAAAAATAGCATTAGCATGTTGACAAAAAACAGTCCTAACCTCAATTTTGTATAACAGTTTTTTTCACGGATAGAAGAAAGGAATATTTTTTAGGCATTTCACATTATTCATGTGCTATTGATAAGTTGGAAGGTATGAAACTATCCCTTTAGACTTTATTTTTATTTTAACAATTGATTTCTAAACAATTGAAAATGCAGACAAACATAAGTTCTGCATGTTCAAGGGTGCTATGTGATGTTTACAAATCAGTAATTTGCCATCAACATAATTATTACATCTATTGAACAATCCTGAATAGTCTTGCAATCCAAGATCAAGAAAAATGAGATATAAATGAAAATTAATGTCTTAATTTCGAAATGGGTGCTTCTTTTATATTTTATATTAGAGGTCTTTCTCATTTGGCTTTTAATTGTTCTTTCTTCTCCCATCATTTATTCATTTTCAATTTAACTGTCATTGCTAAATGAATAATTGGTTTTCATGTACATTTTCCCATTGTCTTGATCACCTGAAATCAGGTACAGGAGTCATAGTTGGTTCTCAATGGGGAGGTTCAGGGAGGGGCTGGTGCTGAAGAGAGAAATATGGCTGGAAAGGGAGATCCCAGACTGTCCTCTATGATAATTTGATATTCAAAAAATTAAAGCTCTTTCTTCCACAAAAAACATTCAAAAGGACTTCCAGAAAGAAATGAAAGATAGTGGTTATGCTTCCTTGGGCCCTAAATTTTGTCTGAAGATCTTCATAATGAAATGAAGGAGGGAAAGAACAAGTAATTATTTCTTTACTTCATGTTCTTGAGAGCCATATATCCTAAGATATCATAGAACTTAGCAAAATAGCTTGGATGCTGATTGAAAGGCAGACTCAGAGTCTAGAAATGCAAAATAACAGCCCATATGCTAAACCACATGCATTGTAAGCCTTGATACTTCTGAAGGAAGATTGAAAAGGTGACAAAGAATTCCAAATTTGGAACCCACAGAGACATCTGGTATCTTAGAACTTTCTACTTTCTCTTGGCAGATACTTCAGCTAATTTTCTCACCTTGGTCAGAGTGTATAATTCTTTCTTAAGCTTATTCTAATTTTAACATATTCTCTCTATTCCACTGTTACTGTGAAATGGCCCTACTCTCAGGACCAACCATTTAATTTTAACACTTAGATCATTTAGCAATTTCTTAGAACAAAAATAAGGGGGTAGATTTTAATTAACATAATGGGTATACCATCAACCTTTTTTGGTGACATTATGTATATTTCCAACACTTGGTCTTCATATAGACACATGTGAAAAAGATGACAGATGAATCAAAATGTAGAAAAAGCATTGCATTCCAAATGGTGATTTCATCATCAGCGTGCATGTGGTGGCTTTTCAGTATCAAATAGTACCAAAACTATCCTGAGAGGTATCCTCATGCTGCCTGCTTCTTACAAACCAATTGCTAGGAGCTGGTCTGTGTCTACCTGAAGATTTCATTAGTTTGGGTCTATATCTGCCCAATGTGGATGATGGAATGGGAGAGGACTTGAGGAGACTGGTGAGGCTTTGGGATAATTACTATAAATAATATACTAAGGGGTGCATACAATACTTATTGAGTATGAATGAAGGCTCAGTTGAAAATGAATACTATGAATATTTAGTAGTGTCAGCCATCCCTAGTTAATGTCACTCATCAACAGCATCATAGAATTGTGCTCATTTTAGAGATGAAAGGGACCATCTTATTAAACTCTCTCAAGTGACAGATTAGGAAACTGAGGAACAAATAAGCTAAATGAGTTGACCAAGTCTACACTGCAAATGGTGAAGCAATTCTAACCTCTAGACTATATCTAAGGATAGTATTTATAGGGATGTCAAAGTATGACTAATTTTGTTTTCAGTAGTAGAATCCCAGTTTTATTCAGGACCATTCAAATACCATATTTTCAGCTTTTCTTATAGGTGTGGTGACCATGTGACTGAGATCTTTCTAATGATACATAAGCAAAAGTTGTTGGGTGAAACATCCAGGAAGAATCCTTAAAAGGGGAACTGTTGGCCAAGACCAATCCTTTTGCCTTAATTCCGCTCCCTGCTTAGAACACAGGGGTGATGACTGGCACTTCAGTAGCTGTATAGTATCTTTCAAGACCATGAGTTAACTTCCTGTCTCTATAGGGACTGTCAATTCTTTTGAAACAGCAGAAGTTCCAAGGTCCAGGAATTTCTGCTGGTATTGGAGAGTCTCCTGGAGAGGCAGGGGTGGTGGGGGCTGTGGCTCACCCTGGGGACATAGACGCTGGCTACAGCCATTCTTGGGAGCTCCTTCCACTGTGTGACACTGGTGCTGGTGGGCACCATTGTCTGTGACTGCCTTTTTTTTATTGAAGCATGATAGACTTACAAAATTATATTAGATTCAGGTGTACAACAGTGATTTGATATTTTTATACATTTCAAAATGGTTACCACAATAAATCTAGTTACCAGCTGTCACTATACAAAGTTACTACAGTGTTATTGATTATATTCCCTATGATGTACATTATATCCCTGTGACTTATTTATTTGATAACTAGATGTTTGTACCTCTTAACTTCACGCACCTTTTTCATGCTATTCTCCTCTGGCAACCAACAGTTTGTTCTCTGTGTCTATGAATCTGTTTCTGTTTTGTTATAGTTGATTGTTTATTAGATTCCACATAAAAGTAAAATCCATAGCTTATTTATCTTTCTCTGTCTGACTTATTTCACTTAGCATAATGTCTTCTAGGTCTATCCATGCTATCACAAATAGCAAAATTTCATTCTTTTTTATGGCTGAATAATATTCCATTGTGGGGTGTGTGTGTGTGTGTGTGTGTGTGTGTGTACACATACCACATCTTCTTTATCCAATCAACTATTTATGGATACTTAGGTTGGTTCCATATCTTGGATATTGTTAATAATGCTGAAATGAACATGAGGGTGCATATATCTTTACAAATTAGTGTTTTTAGTTTTCTTTGGAAAAATGCCCAGAAGTGGAATTGCTAGATCATATGGTACTTCTATTTTTAATTTTTTGAAAAACCTCCACTATTTTCTATAGTGACTGTACCGATTTACATTCCTAAGAACAGTGCACAAGGGTTCCCTTTTCTTCACATCCTTGCCAACCCTTGTTATTTGTTGTCTTTTTGATAGTAGTCATTCTGATAGGTGTGAGGCAATATCTCATTGTGGTTTTAATTTGCATTTTCCTGATGATATTGAGCATCTTTTCATGTGTCTGTTGATCATCTGTATGTTTTATTTGGAAAAGTGTCTCTTCAGGTCCTCTGCTCATTTTTTAATTGGGTTGTTTGGTTTTTTTGATGTTGAGCTGTATGATTTCTTTGTACATTTGGGGAATTAACCCCTTATCAAATATATTGCTTGCAAATATTTTCTTCTGTTCAGTAGGCTGCCTTATCATTTTATTGATAGTTTTTTCTCTGTGCAGAAGCTTTTAAGTTTGATATATTCTCATTTATTTTTGCTTCTGTTTCCCTTGCCTAAGGAGACATAGCCAAAAAAATATTGCTACGACTATTGTCAAAGAGCATACTGCCTATGTTTTCTTCTAGATTTATGGTTTCAGGTCTTATATTTAAGTATTAAATCCACTTGGAGTTTATTTTTTGAATATGGTGTGAGAAAGCAGTCCAGTTGACTCTTTTGCATGTTGCTGTCCAATTTTCACAATTTCATTTATTGAAGAGACTTTTTCCCCATTGTATATTCTTGTCTCCTTTGTCATGAATTATTTGACCATGTAAGTGTGGGTTTATTTCTGGGCCCTTATTCTGTTCCATTGATCTATGTGTGTGTGTGTGTGTGTGTTTGTGCCAGTTTTGATTACTGTAACTTTGTAGTGTAGTTTGAAATCAGGGAGAGTGATACTTCCAGCCTTGTTCTTCTTTCTCAAGATTGTTTTGACTATTCATGGTCCTTTGTATTTCTATACAAATTTTAGAATTATTTATTTTAGTTTTGTGAAAAATGCCATTGATATTTTGATAGGGATTGCATCAAATTTGTAGATTGCCTTGGGTAGTACAGTCGTTTTAAAAATACTAATTTTTCTAATCCATGAGCATGGTATATGTTTCTGTTTGTGTCATCATCAATTTCTTTCATCAATGGCTTATAGTTTTCTGTGTATAGGTCTGTTACTTCTTTGGTTAGATTTATTTCTAGGTATTTTATTCTTTTTGATGCAATTGTAAATGGGATTGTTTTCTTAATTTTTCTTTCTTAGAGGTTGTTGTGAGTGTATAAAAATGCAACAGATTTCTGTATATTAAGTGTTTATCCTGCAACTTTACTGAATACCTTTATTAGCTTTAATAGTTTTATGGTGACATCTTTAGGATTTTCTACATACAGCATCATGTCTTCTGCAAACAGTGATGGCTTTACTACTTCTTTTCCTATTTGGATGCCTTTTATCTCTTTTTCTTGTCTAATTGATGTGGTTAGGGCTTCCAGTACTATGTTGAATAAAATTGGTAAGAGTGGTCATTGTTGTTGTTTTCATGATCTTACAGGAAATACTTTCAACTTTTCACCATTGAGTATGACATTGGCTGTGGGTTTGTCATATATGGCTTTTATTATGTTCAGGTATGTTCCGTCTATACCCACTTTGTTAAGAGTTTTTATCATAAATGAATGTTGAATTTTGTCAAATACTTTTTCTACATCTGTTAAGATGATCATATGATTTTTATCCATCATTATGTTAATGTGGTATATCACATTGACTGAATTATAGATATTGAACCATCCTTGCATCCCTGGGATAAATCCCACCGGATCATGGTGTATGATCCATTTAATGTGTAGTGAAATTCAATTTGCTAGTATTTTGTTGAGAATTTTTGCATCAGTGTCCATCAGTAATATTGGCTTGTAATTTTCTTTCTTCCTTTCTTTCTTTGTCTTCATCTGGTTTTTATATCAGGGTGATGCTGGCCTCATTGAATGAATTTGGAAGTATTTCTTCTTCAGGTTTTTGGAATAGTTTGAGAAGGACAGGTGTTAACTCTTCTTTAAATGTTTGGTAGAATTCACCTGTGATGCTCTCTGGTCCTGGACTTTTATTTGTTGGGAGTTTTTTGGTTACTGATTCAATTTCATTACTGGTAATTAGTCTGTTTATATTTTCTATTTCTTCTAACTCAGTTTGGGGAGATTATACATTGCTGGGAAATTATCCATTTCTTCTAGGTTGCCCATTTCATTGGCACATAATTGTTTGTAGTAATGTCTTATAATCCTTTGCATTTCTGTGGTGTCAATGTAACTTCTCTTTTTTTCATTTTTATTTGGGCTCTCTCTCTTTTCCTCTTGATGGGTCTGATTAAAGATTTATCATTTTGGGGAGGTGGAGTCAAGATGGCGGTGTGGGAAGATGTGGAGTTAGCATCTCCCCACAACTAGGGCACTTGCCGGCCACTGGTGGGGAACTCTGACACCCAAAGAGATGGGAGGAACCCCAAGGTGAACCAGTAGGACATAGAGGGGAGGAGAAGTGGAGGCCAGACAGGATTGGTGCCCCTGAAGTGGAGAAGATCAGGAGAAGCAGGCGAGAGGGACTTTCCGGGAAGAGCCAGAGAGGAGAGGAGGGGGTCACCTGGCCCACTTGGGCAGGGAACCTGCTGAACTCCCAGGCTGGTATCCCACCTCCAAAACCCCATCCAGGCCATGTGGGTCCTAGGGGCATAGGAGGGAGGCTGGAAGATCAGGAGAGGCAGGTGTGAGGGGTCCTCTGGGAGGAGCAAGAGAGGAGCAGAGAGCATTGCACTGCCCACTTGGGCCCAGGGAGCCTGCTCAGCTCCCAGGCTGATCCCCTGACCTCCAACCCCCCCTCCAGGCCACGTGGGTCCTTGGGGGCATAGGAAGGAGGCCGAGGGGAGAGCAAAAGAGGCAGATGGGAGGGGCCCTCCAGGAGGGGCCGAAGAGGGGCAGAGGGCTATTGCCCCACCCACTTGAGCCCAGGAAGCCTGCTGGGCTCCCAGGTGAGGTCCCCTGCCCTCAAAGACCAGGGGTGGGGGGAACGCCTGGGCCTCTTTTGTTCCTTGAGCCTAAGCCCCACCCCCCACAACGCCCAGGGCCTTTTCCAGCCCTGTGGGCCCTGAGCATAGGCCCCACCCACTGCCAAAACCTCACCCTCGCTTAGACCCTGCCCTCCACAGCCAAAGCCTCCCCCCCTTTTTTTTCCCTCCTATTCTTTTTTAATATTGTGGTAATGTACCTTCCAGTTGTTGATTCATCTATATTTTTATTTTTATATTCTTCCTAACATACCTCTTCGTTTCCTAGTCTAATTTTATTTTCTAGTTTGTTTTTTTGTTTTTGTTTTTGTTTTCTGCTGCCCCACACAGCTTGTGGGATCCTGGTTCACAAGCCTGGGGTAGGGCCGAAGCTCCTGCTGTGGGAGCTCTGAGTCCAAACCATTGGACTAACAGAGAACCTCAGACCCCAGGAAATATTCATTGGAGTGAGGTCTCACAGAGTTCCTCATGTCAGCACCAAGACCCAGCTCTACCCAGTAGCCAACAAACCCCAGAGGTGGAAACCTCAGGCCAAAGAACCATTAAGACAGGAACACAATCCCACTCATAAAAAAAAAAAAAGTCACAGATGAAGGAGCAAGGTAAAAACCTACAAGACCAAATAAATGAAGAGGAAATAAGCAATCTACCTGAAAAAGAATTCAGAGTAATGACAGTAAAGATCATCCAGAATCTCGGGAAGTCCAGGACCAGGTGGCTTCACAGGCGAATTCTATCAAACATTTAGTGAAGAGCTAACACTGATCCTTCTCAAACTCTTCCAAAAAATTGTGGAGGGAGAAACACTCCTAATTCATTGTATGAAGCCACCATCACACTGATACCAAAAAGGATATCACAAACAAAAAACAATTGTAGAGCAATATCACTGATGAACATAGATGCAAAAATCCTGAACAGAATACTAGCAAACAGAATCCAACAGCACATTAAAAGTATCATACACCATGATCAAGTGGGATTAATTGCAGTGATGCAGGATTCTTCAATATATGCAAATCAATCAATGTGATACACCACATTCACAAATTAAGGAATAAAAACCATATGATCATCTCAATAGATGCAGAAAAAGCTTTTGACAATATTCAACACCTATTTCTGATAAAAACTCTCAGAAAATAGGCATAGTGGGAACCTACCTCAACATAATCAAGGCCATATATGACAAACGCACAGGAAGCATCATACTCAATGGTGAAAAGCTAAAAGCATTTCCACTAAGATCAGGAACAAGACAAGGATGTCCATTCTTGCCACTCTTATTCAACATAGTTTTGGAAATCCTAGCCACAGCAATCAGAGAAGAAAAAGAATTAAAAGGAATACAAATTGGAAAAGAAGAAGTAAAACTGTCACTGTTTGCAGATGACATGATACTATACATAGAAAATCCTAAAGATGCCACCAGAAAACTACTAGAACTAATCAGTGAATTTGGTAAGGTTTCAGGGTACAAAATTAATGCACAGAAATTTCTGGCATTCCTATATACCAACAACTAAAAACCAGAAAGAGAAACTAAGGAAACACTCTCATTTACCATTGCAACAAAAAGAATAAAATACCTAGGAATAAACCTGCCTAAGGAGGTGAAAGACTCATACTCAGAAAACTATAAAACACTGATGAAAGAAATCAAAGATGACCTAAACAGATGGAGAGACATACCATGTTCTTTGATTGGAAGAATCAACGTTGTGAAAATGACTATACTACCCAAAGCAATCTACAGATTCAATGCAATCCTTATCAAACTACCAATGGCAGTCTTCACAGAAGTAGAACAAAAAATTTTACAATTCGTATGGAAACACAAAAGACCCCAAATAGCCAAAGTAATCTTGAGAAAGCAAAACGGAGTTGGAGGAATCAGGCTCCCCAACTACAGACTATACCACAAAGCTACAGTAATCAAGACAGTATAGTACTGGCACAAAAACAAATATAAATCAATGGTACAAGATATAATGCCCAGAGGTAAACCCACACACATATGGGCACCTAATTTATGACAAAGGAGGCAAGAACATACAATGGAGAAAAGACAGCCTCTTCAATAAGTGGTGCTGGGGAAACTGGACAGCTACGTGTAAAAGAATGAAATTAGAGCACTACCTAACACCATATACAAAAAATAAACTCCAAATGGATTGAAGACTTAAATGTAAGACCAGACACTATAAAACTCTTAGAGGAAAACATAGTAAAAACACTCTTTGACATAATCTACAGCCAGATCTTTTTTGACCCACCTCCTAGAGTAATGAAAATAAAAACAAAAATAAACAAATGGGACTTAATTAAACTTAAAATCTTTTGCACAGTAAAGGAAACCATACACAGACAAAAAGACAACCCTCAGAATGGGAGAAAATATTTGCAAATGAAACAACAAAGGGATAATCTCCAAAATATACAAACAGCTCATAGAACTCAATATCAAAAAAACAAACAATCCAGTTAAAAAATGAGCATAAGACCTAAATAGACGTTTCACCAAGGAAGACATACAGATGGCCAAGAGGCACATGAAAAGATGCTCAACACCACTATTATTTGAGAAATGCAAATCGAAACTACAATGAGGTATCACCTCACGGCAGTCAGAATGGCCATTATCAAAGAATCTAGAAACAATAAATGCTGGAAAGAGTGTGGTGAAAAGGGAACCCTCCTACACTGTTGGTGAGAATGTAAATTGATACAGCCACTATGGAAAACAATATGGAGGTTCGTTAAAAAACTAAAAATAGAACTACCATATGACCCAGCAATCCCACTACTGGGCATATACCCTGAGAAAACCATAATTCAAAGACAAGCATGTACCACTATGTTTATTGCAGCACTATCTATAATAAGCAGGACATGGAATCAACCTAAGTGTCCATTGACAGATGAATGGATAAAGGAGATGTGGCACATATATACAATGGAATATTACTCAGCCAGAAAAAGAAACGAAATTGAGGTATTTGTAGTGAGGTGGATGGACCTAGAGTCTGTCATACAGAGTGAAGTAAGTCAGAAGGAGAAAAACAAATACCATATGCTAATGCATATATATGGAATCTAAGAAAAAAAAAAGGTTCTGAAGAACCCAGGGACAGGACAGGAATAAAGATGCACACGTAGAGAATGGACTTGAGGACACGGGGGGAGGAAGGGTAAGCTGGGACGAAGTGAGAGAGTAGCATTTACATATATACATACCACATGTAAAACTGATAGCTAATGGGAAACAGCAGCATAGCCAGAGAGATTGGCTCTGTGCTTTGTGATGACCTAGAGGGGTAGGATAAGGAGGATGGGAGGGAGGCTCAAGAGGGAGGGGATATGGGGACATGTGTATGCATATGGCTGATTCGCTTTGTTGTGCAACAGAAACTAACAGTATTGTGAAGTAATTGTACTCCAATAAAGATCTATTAAAATTTTTTTTTAAAAGTAGATTTTTCAATTTATCTTTTCAAAGGACTAGCTCTCAGTTTCACTGATCTTTTCTGTTGTTTATTAGTCTCTATTTTATTTATTTCTGCTCTGGTCTTTATTATTTATTAATTTCTACTAACCTTGGGTTTTGTTTGCTCTTCTTTTTCTAGTTTTTTAAGTGTAAGTTTGTATTGTTTTTGTGAGATTTTTCTTATTTTCTGAGGTAGGCTTGTATTGCTATAAACTTCCCTTTAAAAACTGCTTTTGCTGTGTTCCATAGATTTTGGATCATTGTGTTTCTGTTTTCATTTGAATCCAAGTATTTTTTGATTTCCAATTTGCTATCTTCATTGACCCATTTAGTTGTTTTGTAGCATGTTGTTTAGCCTCCATGTGTTATGTTTTTTACAGTTTTTTTCTTGTAATTGATTTCTAGTTTCATAACATTGTGGTCAGAAAAGATGCTTGATATGATTTCAGTCTTCTTAAATTTATTAAGACTTGTTTTGTGGCCCAGGAAATGATCTGTCCTGGAGAGTATTTCATGTGCACTTGAAAAGAACATGTAATCTGCTGCTTTTGGATGGAAAGTTTTACATATACATATATATCTCCATCTGGTCTAATGTGTCATTTAAGGACAATTTTCTTATTCATTTTCTGCCTGCATGATCTATTCATTGATGTAAGTGGGGTGTTAATGTTCCCTACTATTATTGTGTTATTGTCAATTTCTTCTTTTATTTATTGTATGCATTTATATGCTCCTATGTTGAGTCCATATATGTTTACAAGTTTATATCTTCTTGTTGGATTGATTCCTTTATCTTTATGTAATATCCTTCATTGTCTGTTGTTATAGTCTTTCTTTTAAAGTCTATTTTGTCTGATATAAGTATTGCTACCCCAGCTTTCTTTTTTTTTTTTTTTCATTTGCATGGAATACCCTTTTCCATCCCCTGACTTTCAGGCTGTGTGTGTCTTTAGATCTGAAGTGAGTCTTTTGTAGGCAGCATGTATATGGGTCCTGTTTTTTACCCATTCAGCCACTAAATGTCTTTTGATTGAAGCATGTAGTCCATTTTCATTGATAGTAATTATATATATATATATATATATATATATATATATATATATACTTGTCACTATTTTGTTAATTGTTTTCTGGCTGTTTTTGTAGTTTGTTTTTGTGTTTTGCTTCTTCTTTTGCTCTCTTCCCTTGAGATTTGATGACTGTCTTTAGTGTTACATTTGGATTTCTTTTTGTGTTTATCTGTTATAGGTTTTGGTTTGTATTTACAATGAGGATTATATAATTTTACGTTGATGATCCCTTAAGTTCAAGCACATTTTAACAACACTGCATTTTTACTGCCCCCCAAACCCCACATTTAATTGTTTGACATCATATTTTGCATCTTTTTGTTTTGTGTATTAACACTTTTTGTCGATATAGATTATTTCACTGCCTTTGTCTTTTAGCGTTTCTACTAGCTTTATAGTGGTTGATCTACTATCTTTACTGTGTGTTTGCCTTTACCATTGATATTTTTACTTTTGTAATTTCCATATTTCTAGTGGTGATCTTTTCTGCTTGGAAAAGTCTCTTTAACATTTTATGTAAAGCCAGTTTAGTGATGCTGAACTCTTTTAGCTTTTGCTTGTCTGTGAAACTATTTGTCTCTCCTTCAAATCTGAATGCTAGCCTCGCCTGGTGAGTATTGTTGGTTGTAGTTTTTTTCCTTTCATCACTTAAAATACATCATGCAACTCCCTTTTGGTCTGCCAAGTTTCTGCTGAGGAGTCAGCTGATACTTTTATGGGAGCTCCCTTGTATGTAACTAGTTGCTTTTCTCTTGCTTTTAAGATTGTCTCTTTATCTTTAATTTTTGGAATTGTAATTATAATGTGTCTTGGTGTGGACCTCTTTGGGTTGATCTTTTTTGGGACTCTCTGTGCTTCCTGGACCTGGATGTCTGTTTCCTTTCCCAGGTTAGGGAAGTTTTTCATCTATTATTTCTTCAAATAAGATCTCTGCCCCTTTCTCTCTCTCTTCTTTTGAGACCCCTATAATGTGAATGTTAACATGCTTGATATTGTCTCAGAGGTCTCTTAAACTATCCTCATTTTTCATTCTTTTCTTTTTTTTCTGTTCAACTTGGGTGATTTCCACTATTCTGTCTTACAGTTCATTCATCTGTTCTTTTGTATCCTCATCTACTGTTGATTCCTTCTAGTATATTTTAAATTTCATTTATTGTATTATCCAGCTCTGTTTGATTCTTGTTTACATTTTCCAGCTGTTTGTTAAACTTCTCACTGTGTTCATCCATTCTTTTCCTGAGTTCATTGAGCATCTTTTTTTTTTTTTTTTTTTTTTTTTTTTTTTTTTTGTGGTATGCAGGCCTCTCACTGTTGTGGCCTCTCCTGTTGTGGAGCACAGGCTCCGGATGCACAGGCTCAGCAGCCATGGCTCACGGGCCCAGCCGCTCTGCGGCATGTGGGATCTTCCCGGACCGGGGCACGAACCCGTGTCCCTTGCATCGGCAGTCAGACTCTCAACCACTGCACCACCAGGGAAGCCCGTCAAATTTTTAATGTTTCTTGAGAGGGATGGCTCCTGGAGGTCTCTGCCCTACCATTTTTTCTGACATGACCCTATCCTATATATTTTAACTTGCATATTTAATCTAACAAAGTCTGGAAGATTTCACCTCTCTCTCACAAATAAAAGGCTTTTAGAATGCTTTCACTCTAATCACCTCCCACCCAATTATAAACTATTTTTCCCCATTTCATGGCTGCTTCCGTATCCTCTGTGATAATGATGATATCAGTGAGGATGGTAATGATTGTCACTGTTTCCTAAGGCAATGCTGAACTAAGTTTTCCCTCTTATTTATCAACATAGCTCCCCATCATTCCACTGTAAATCACAGATCCTCCAAACCTGCATTGTCTACTGTGGTAGCCATTAGCCACATGAGACTATTACCCTTGAAATGTCGTGAGTGAGACTGAGGAATTAAATGTTAAGTTTTATTAATTTTATTTAACTTAAATTTAAATTAGAAAAGCAAAAAAGTGGAAAAAGGTCTTCTATTAAAACATAATTTATTGTTTTGATTAGGACTACATTTTACTTTAAATGTTAGCATTGGTATTGCAATGTGTTGGTACAAAATACACACTGGATTTCAAAGACATCGTGAAAAAATAAATGTAAGTGATCTCATCAGTTTTTAAATATTGATTACCTGTTAAAATGATAATTTTTAGTACATTTGCTTAAATACACTGTTTTTAAAATTAATTTCACCTGTTTGTTTTTAATGTTCTTAATGTGGCTACTAGAAACTATAAAATTACATATATGTTTCTCTTGATAGTTTTGCCCTAAACAATATGATTTTTCATCTCTCTGATAGATATAAAATTTAGAATTTCCATTAGTGAAGGTTTTTAGTTGATAAACTGTCTTTTGTCTAAAATGCCTTAATTCCATTTACATTTTTCAAAGGCAGTTTCTTTGGATATAGAATGCTATGTTGATTTTTTTTTTCAATACAGTGAAGCTACCATTCTACTGTTTTCTGGCTCCCACTGTTACCCTCAGCAAGTGAACATTCAGCCTAATTGCCATTTCTGTGTTAGTAATTACTCATTACCCTTTGAATGGTTTTAAGATCTCCTTTAAGTTGATGTTCTCTTGTTTCACTGTGGTCTCTCTAGGTGTGGGTTTCTTTTTATTTATCCTGCTTGGAGTAGGTTGGGTTTCTTTGATCTGGATTTTAGTGTCACTCAGTAATTCTGGAAAATTCCAAGCCATTATCCCTCTAAAGAGATCTCTTCTCCATTCTTTCTATTATCATCTTTGGAACTCTGAATAGATGTACCTTAGACCATCTCTTTCTAAGTTCCATGTCTTTTAACTTCTCTTTCATAGTTTCTATCTCTTTATCTCTCTTGGCTACATTCTGTCAATCTATTGCTTAATTATCATTGAGTATTTTTATTTCAACCAGAAATATTGTTTTAATTCCAGAAGTATTGCTAGGTTATTTTTGGTTATTCTTTGCTCATATATTCAAGCTTCCCTTTAAATTCTTTGAATTTGTTAATTATAGTATTTTTGGTATTCTGACATTGTCAATATCTGATGTCTTTGCAGGTTTGTTTCTGCATCTGTTATTTCTACTTGTTTTCACTCATGATACCTTTTTTTTTCATGTATTTCATGACATTTTAATGTAAACTGTTTTATTTCTGGAACTTTATCTGTAGGAATTTTTGAGGCTCCAGTTGAAGGTGAATTCCTCAAAGAGGATTTTCATTTGCTTTTAACAGTCACTTGGCAAAATTAACCCAGAATCACTTTAATTTTTCTATTTAGAGACTTTTTTTTACCATATAAGTAGTATGAATGTGCAACAAAAACCTGCATGTTTGTTGGTTTGTGGATAAAAAGTTTTAGGAGAGGATTTTTTTCCTCCTTTACCAAATGCAAGTCTAAATTAGGGAAATTTCCTGGCTTTCCCCTTCTGTGTGATGGATTTATTTCTAATTCATATCCCCACTGAGGGGATAGCCTGTGGGGTTCCGTTTAGTTAGGATCCCTTATTAGGTTCCTAATTCACTTGGTCCCAGGACTCTACCTTCTGTTTCCTGAGAATTCCATGCAGAAATTGAAGTGAAACCCCAAGGTCTCCAGAGGAGCAGCAGAAATCCTCAGGACAATAGCCAGTTTTGGTGTTACTTTCCTTTTAGAATTTCAAGTTTCAATGAGTTTTGAGGACCTGCAGATTCTTTGCTTTTGTACCAGTTCACTAATATGCTAAAAATATTTTCTTTGTGTTGTGTCCAGCATTTTAATTCTTTCAGTCAGTGACTATCATTCAGTGTATCTTGTCTGTCATGTTAGAAAAGAAAATGATTTTTGTTCCTTTCTCATGATTTCCATTCCAACTTTTATCTCTCAGATTTTTTTTTTTTTTTTTTGCGGTACGCGGGCCTCTCACTGTTGCGGCCTCTTCCGTTGCGGAGCACAGGCTCCAGACGCACAGGCTCAGCGGCCATGGCTCACGGGCCCAGCCGCTCTGCGGCATGTGGGATCTTCCTGGACTGGGCACGAACCCATGTCCCCTGCATCGGCAGGCGGACCCTCAACCACTGTGCCACCAGGGAAGCCCATCTCAGATATTTTGAATATAATTATTTTATAGTTTGTGTCCAATAATTCTGATATCTGAAATTCATGACAGTCTAATACTGTGTGTTCTGCTGTTGTTTCTCTTGACCCTTGTTCACGGGAGTCTTATTTTCTCATGTGTTTTGTAAGTTAAGATTGTGAAGTCATGCTTACTGGGGCTTCATATGTGAGAATCTTGTGGGGGAGGCATCCCTCCATGCAGGATTAATATTTTTTCTCTTTTAGTGGAGCAGGCTTTTACCAGGCTGGGGACCACTTTAAGTTTTGTTGATTTGGGGTTTCTGGAACTATATATGGTGTGTAAAATCAAACACCAAACTCATATGAGCAGGTCCATAGTTATCAATTCTTTGGCAGTCATGTTATACCCCTGCTCAGAGCTCAGTCTGGTATACAGACAATTTCTTGCCTTCTTCTGCTGGTAGTAGTCTTCTTTGTGGTCTATGCTTCCTTGAGGATATAGTCTTCCCAGGTGTGTGAAGTGGTCCCAATTTTAAGTCTCTCCTGCTAGGTCCCAGTGCCTTGCTTGCTTTCTTGTTCCTTTGGTGGCTGCTAAGTCCTAGCCTCTTGGTTTCAAGATCAGGAGAGGGTCCAAGATCAGCCACAGTTTCAGCTTGCCACTCTGCTTTCCAGCAGCCTGGTCTTTGGGGCCTTCTAGTTCCCTTCTATTTCTCATTGTTGATTTGTTTTCCCTTTCAAAATTTATATTTGACAGAGATTTGTTTGTTTCATTATTTTGAGCCAAGAATCAGCTCTTTTTATCTAATTGTTTTGCTGTATTTTGAGACATTGATTTTTGCTTTATGTTTTGAATCCTGCTTTCCATTGCTTTTTCTGTTTCTGTTTTTGTTGTTGTTGTCCTTTGTTTTTCTTATTTATTATTCCCATACTTTTACTTTAAGCTTCCTATGTCTTTCTGTTTTGACTGTCTTTTGTTAGCATATGTTGATTACCTTTAGTTAGCATTATCGTATATCTTTAAGATGACAACTAGTAGAATTAAAATGTGATACATACCTTTTAATTAACTAAAAATAAAAGTAATTAAAGCACAGTTTATGGTAAAGCAACCATACTCCAATAAAAATTAATTTAATAAACACAGTTTATGTCATAAAAGATTAAAAAAGTGAAAAGACTCTCATTGTAAGGAAAAAATGGATTTTTTTACCTACGAATTATGGAAAAGAGAACGACTTGAATCTTTATTGTTTAGTACAGAAATTTAAATTACTTATACATAGTTATACCTAATATAGTTCATGCTTTTTTGTTTGTTTGTTTTTGTTGTTGCCTTGTTACTTATTTTGTGTTCTGACTTTTGCTATTTAAACTATAGTTTGACTATTTAGACTATATTTTGTGACCAAGAAAAGAATGTGAACATTTTTTATAAATATTTCCTTGACACTTGAAGATAAAGATTTTTTACATAGCTAACTATATAACTATTTGTTCAATTTATTCAATTGTATTATTCATTTTCCATGTTATTTCATATCTTTTTTTTTTTTAAGATCTGTTAATTTCGGGGTCAACTTATTTATTTATTTATTTATTTATTTATTTATTTATTTATTTATGGCTGTGTTGGGTCTTCATTTCTGTGCGAGGGCTTTCTCTAGTTGTGGCAAGCGGGGGCCACTCCTCATCGCGGTGCGCGGGCCTCTCACTGTCGCGGCCTCTCTTCTTGCGGAGCACAGGCTCCAGACGCGCAGGCTCAGTAGTTGTGGCTCACGGGCCCAGTCGCTCCGCGGCATGTGGGATCTTCCCAGACCAGGGCTCGAACCCGTGTCCCTTGGATTGGCAGGCAGATTCTCAACCACTGCGCCACCAGGGAAGCCCTTCATATCTTTTAAAACATCTCAAAGGCAGGAAGAGATATTTTAAAGTCTCGCTCAAAAATTATATTTTTATCTATTTTTCCTTCTTTTTCAACCAGTTTTTGGTGTGTGCGTGTGTGTGTGTGCACACAAGTGTGCACTTGGGACCATACCCTTCAGTCTGTTAAGGTTCTTGATTTTTATTGGATATTGTACCTTTTGATTTTTAAATCTTGAATTATATAGCATTTTACCTAAAAAATATTCAACTCACATTTATAGTCAATTATAAATGTCAAAGGTGAAGTATCATCTTGTACATTTTCCTTACGTAAAATAAGGAAACCTACTTTTACTTGCTTTCAGTCATTCAATTAAAAATACTTCATGGGCTTCCCTCGTGGCGCAGTGGTTGAGAGTCCGCCTGCTGATGCAGGGGACATGGGTTCGTGCCCCGGTCCGGGAGGATCCCACATGCCGCGGAGCGGCTGGGCCCGTGAGCCATGGCCGCTGAGCCTGCGCGTCCGGAGCCTGTGCTCCGCAACTGGAGAGGCCACAACAGTGAGAGGCCTGCATACTGCAAAAAAAAGAAAAAAAAAAAAACTTCCTGAGAGTCTTCCTCATGAGTCCACCTGCCAAAGCAGGGGACAGGGTTCCAGCCCTGGTCTGGGAAGATCCCACATGCTGTGGAGCAACTATGCCCGTGCACCACAGCTACTGACCCTGCGCTCTAGAGCTGGTGAGCCACAACTACTGAGCCCACACACCACAACTACTGAAGCCTGCACACCTAGAGCCCGTGCTCCACAACAAGAGAAGTCACCACAATGAGAAGTCTGCGCACCGCAAAGAAGAGTAGCCCCTGCTCGCTGCAACTAGGGAAAGCCTGCATGCAGCAACGAAGACCTGATACAGCCAAAAATAAATAAAAATTAAAAAATAAAGTAAAAAAAAAAAACTTCATGAATACCTATCACAGTTCACTAGTCACTGTTCAAGTTGTGAAAAATAAGGATAAAAATCTCTCCCTTCTTGGAGCTTAAGGGAGAGATGATAAACAAGTAAATGACCATTTTTCATTGATTCAAAGAAGTACATATTTTTTCACAATTTAACATCTTTGAAATCAGGATGCCTCCTACAACTGGTGATATATTTAATTGGCCATGATTTTTGGAGCAGAATAGTTTTAAAATGGTGAGCCTTATACTTAATGATGTCTTACATTAAATGAAATATTGTAGTATGTCAAATGGTGATCAATACTGTGGAGAAAAAGAAGGCAGAGAAAGGAGATGGGAATTTCTGGAGAAGTATTGCATTTTTAAGTAGGATGGTCAAAGGATGCTTTCCTGAGAAGGTGACTTTTGAGCAGAGAGTTGAAGGAGGTGAGAGAGTGAGTAAGACCACTCATACACTGCTTCACTTTCAAGATTGTCATTCATATGGATTATGTGAAGAGCCTCACACATACGCTCAGTGCCTACATGGATGTCAAGGGGAAGAATAGTCTAGGAAAGAGTGCAGCGTATGCAAAGATATTGAGGCTGGAGAGCGTCTGGCATGTTCAAGGCAAGGAGTGAGCATAGGGAAGAGGAGTAGATGATGTTGCAGAAGTCAGTAGGGGGACTTCCCTGGTGGCGCAGTGGTTAAGGATCTGCCTGCCAATGCAGGGGATATGGGTTCGAGCCCTGGTCGGGGAAGATTCCCACATGCCACGGAGCCACTAAGACCATGCGCCACAACTACTGAGCCTGCACTCTAGAGTCAACGAGCCACAACTACTGAGCACCTGTGCCACAACTACTGAAGCCCACACACCTAGAGCCTGTGCTGCGCAATGAGAGAAGCCACCACAATAAGTCTGCACACCGCAGCGAAGAGTAGCCCCCGCTTGCTGCAACTAGAGAAAGCCTGCACACAGCAATGAAGACCCAATGCAGCCAATAACTAAATAACTAAACAAACAAACAAATAAATAAATTTATTAAAAAACAAAAGTCAGTAGGAGCCAGTGTTTATAGGGCCCCATGGCCACTGTAGGACTTTGAATTCTACTTTGATTGAGATGGGCAGCAATTTGAAGATGTGGACAAAACAACGATTATACCTGACATATTTTCAAAAGGAGCACACTGACTGCAGTGTTGATAAGAGACTGCAAAAGGGGGGAAAATAGGATATGGAGAGATGGATTAGCAGGCATACTGCAGTAATCCAGGTGTGTGTTTAAGGTGCCTTGGTGGAGAAGGTGAGAAGGGGTAAGGTCTGGGTGTATTTTGCAGGTGTGAAGGCCAGCGGGATTTGCTTAGGGAGTAACTATGGTGCGTGAGGGAAAGAGCAGAGTCAAGGATATTTCTAACTTCTGGGGCCTAAGCAGTTACCATCACTCCCCTGTTTGTGTCTATAATCTGGGATTTAAAGCCCAAATTATACATTTAAAATCAGTTTTTAATAACATACTTTTTTTTAAGTACTATCATTTATATGTAGACTCAGTTTAGTAACCAAATTTATGACATTCACATGGCATTATGTTAAACTGGTTTTAGTTCTCACCTGCTTTATTACCATTCCTGGGTTCTTGATTTTGAGCTATCTTTTTTTAAAAAATTAATTAACTTATTTATTTATTTATTTTGGGCTGCATTGGGTCTTTGTTGCTGTGCACAGTCTTTCTCTAGTGGCGGCGAACAGGGGCTACTCTTTGTTGTGCGCAGGCTTCTCATTGCGGTGGCTTCTCTTGTTGCAGAGCATGGGCTCTAAGTGTGCGGCCTTCAGTAGTTGTGGCGCGTGGGCTCAGTAGGAGTGGCTCGCGGCTCTAGAGCGCAGGCTCAGTAGTTGTGGCGCGTGGGCTTAGTTGCTCTACAGCATGTGGGATCTTTCCGGATCAGGGCTCGAACCTGTGTTCCCTGCATTGGCAGGTGGGTTCTTAACCACTGTGCCACCAGGGACATCCCTTGAGCTATCTTCTGAACTATCTCCATACCTGACCTCTGTCCATAACATTGTACTCTGGCTTCTGGTATTTACAGTTTCCAGCTGGACATGGGGTGGAGCGTGTAGGCAGTGAGAACAAGGGCGATGGGACTTTGATTTTCTCTGTCTATCCCTATGGTGGAAACATAGCTGCTTAGTTTTCTGCTTGGTACAAACTTTGTGTTTCTAAACCAGGAAAGACAGAGGATAAAAAAGTGTCACCTGCCTACTTATAAGGAGGCAGGCCTGCCCTTTTGTGGTTGTGTAGCAGGAGTAAGTCACTGATGTGATCATCCAGTCTGGTTCCATTGACCTTGCAGTGAATAATTTTCCCTGATTCTGGAAGCAGAGTGATTATCAGCACTTGTTTTTGGTGTTTCTGTTTCTTTTTCGTTTGTTCTATGCCTCTGTATAATCTAGTGGGGCGATGGTGCAGTGTGTCAAGGGTGGTTTGTTAGGCAGTATTTTAAGTGGGAATTCAGAGGCTTTAAATTTTAAAATAATAGAGCAAGATGAGTTAGTTGAAAAGGCACCAGCTGAGAATAACTTAACTTGTTCAAGGGATTTTATCTTCTTTGGACTCAGCAGGGTTCTGACTTTTAACAATATTTCAAAATGGCACTATTACCTGCACATACAATTATCACCGGGAGCATTTGTGGGGAATTATGTCTTGTATGACATCATATATAGCACCCTACTCCTTTATCCTAAATAGCTTTCAGTTTGTGTTTTGTTGAGCAGACTTTAAAAGCAAAGTCACCCCCATATATGCAAGACCACAGCATGGAAGCTAATGGAAGTATGTTGCTTTCATGTGAACCCAGAGAACTAAGACATTTATTCAGAACTTTAGGGGGTAACATGTGAACTGTATGGTCCTGTGGTTTGTGGGCAATACCCAGCTCCGCCTCAGGTGTTTTGTGCGTTGTTATGTTGAGGTCTAGTTTTATACTTATGTACTTAAGAGCTCCGTATCTGCTTCTGTGGAACAGCAAGAGATACCAGCTCTGTACACTCCCTAGAATAACAGCTCTAAGAATGGTGCTTTTATAGTATATACATAGGAACAGTCCATTTCTGTATATTTCTAAATGTATTTTTATTTCTATGTTATATACAGGCACACTTCGGAGATATTGTGGGCTGGGTTCCAGACCACTGCAATAAAGTAAATATCATAATGAAACGAGTCGCACAAATTTTTTGGTTTCCCAGTGCATATAAAAGTTATGTTTAGGGGCTTCCTTGGTGGCGCAGTGGTTAAGTATCTGCCTGCCGATGCAGGGGACACGGGTTCGTGCCCTGGTCCGGGAAAATCCCACATGCCATGGAGTGGCTGGGCCCGTGAGCCATGGCCGCTGAGCCTGCGTGTCTGGAGCCTGTGCTCCGCAATGGGAGAGGCCACAACAGTGAGAGGCCAGTGTACCGCAAAAGAGAGAAAAAAAAAAAAAAGTTATGTTTACACTATCCTATAGCCTTAAGTGTGCAATAGCATTATATCTTGAAAAATCATGTACATACCTTAATTAAAAATAGTTTATTGCTAAAAATTGTTAACCATTGTCTTAGCCTTCAGACTGTCATAGTCTTTTTGCTCGTAGAGGGTCTTGCCTCAGGGTTGATGGCTGCTGTCTGATCAAGTTGGTGGTTGCTAAAGCTTGGGGCTTTGGAAATTTCTTAAAATAAGAGAACAATAAAGTTTGCTGCATCGATTGACTCTTCCTTTCACAAATGATTTCTCTGTAGCATGCAATGCTATTCTTCAGCATTTTACCCACAGTAGAACTTCTTTCAAAACTAGAGTCAATCCTCAGCAGATCCAGCTCCAGGAGGGAAAGAAGATGCTTCATGGCTCCTTGCCCATCCAGTATCACATCCGGCCCCATCAGGAGCTTGTCTGGCAGGAGATGACAGGACTTACTCTACAATGCCCATGGAATCCCTACCATGGTCATGAGCCCCCTCCCCTCATATCTTACAACAAGCCTCTCTCAGATGTCTCTTACAAGAAGCTTCTCCAAACCCCCAGTGGTGCATATGATCTCCTGCAAATCCTCCTCACTCCTCTTCCAGTGGGGCTTGATTAATGAGCTCCATAGCATCTAATCCAGTGTTCTGCAAATAGTATTTGCTCAGTGAATGTTCCTTGCATTAAAAAAAATAAACTAGAGTCAGTTTTCTCAAAGCTTGCTGCTGCTTTATCACCTGTTTATGTAATATTCTAAATCTTTTGTTATCATTTCAGCAATTTTCAAGCATTTTCACCAGGGTTAGATTCCATCTCAAGAAACCCCTTTTTTGCTCATACATAGGAAACAACTCCTCATCCTTTGAAGTATTATCATGAGGTTACAGCAATTCAATCCTATCTTCAGGCTCCACTTCTAATTCTAGTTCTCTTGCTGTTTTCATTACCTCTATAGTTACTTCCTCCATTGAAATCATCCATGAGGGTTGAAATCAGCTTCTTCCTAACTCCTGTTAATGTTGATATTTTGGCCTCTTCCCATGAATCACAAATGTTCTTAATGGCATCTAGAATGGTGAATCGTTTCCAGAAGATTTCCAATTGACTTTGCTCAAATCCATCAGAGGAATCACTGTGCATGGCAGCTATAGCCTTACTTAGTGTATTTCTTCTTTTTCTTCTTTCTTTTTTTTTTTTTTTTGCGGTACGCGGGCCTCTCACTGTTGTGGCCTCTCCCGTTGCGGAGCACAGGCTCCGGACGCGCAGGCTCAGCGGCCATGGCTCACGGGCCCAGCCGCTCCGCGGCATGTGGGATCTTCCCAGACCAGTGCACAAACCTGTGTCCCCTGCATCGGCAGGCGGACTCTCAACCACTGCGCCACCAGGGAAGCCCAGTGTATTTCTTAAATAATGACTTGAAAGTTGAAATTACTCCTTGCTCCATGGGCTTCAGAATGGATGTTGTGTTAGCAGCATGAAAACAACATGAATCTTGTATATCTCCATCAGAGCTCTTTGGTGACCAGATGCATTATCAGTGAGCAGTAATATTTTGAAAGGAATCTTTTTTTCCTGAGTAGTAGGTTTCAATAGTGGGCTTAAAATATTTGGTAAACCATGTTGTAAACATATGTGCTGTCATCCAGACTTTGTTGTTCCATTTATAGAGCCCAGGTAGAGTAGATTCAGCATAATTCTTAAGGGACCCAGGATTTTTGGAATGGTAAAAGAGCACTGGCTTCAAGTCACTAGCTGCATTAACTCCTAACAAGAGAGTCAGGCTGTCCTCTGATGCTTTGAAACCAGGCATTGACTTCTCCTCTTTAGCTATGAAAATCCTAGATGTCATCTTCTTCCAGTAGAAGGCTGTATTGTCTACACTGAAAATCTGTTGTTTAGTGTGGCCACCTTCATGAATTATCTCAGCTAGATCTTCTGGATAACTTGCTGCGGCTTCTACATCAGCACTTGCTGCTTCACCCTGTACTTTTACGTTATTGAGATAGCTTCTTTCCTTAACCCTCAGGAACCAGCCTCTTCTAGCTTCAAGCTTTTCTTATGCAGCTTCCTCACCTCTCTCAGCCTTCAGAGAATTAAAGAGAGTTAGGGCCTTGCTCTGGACTAGGCTTTGGCTTAAGGGAGTGTTGTGGCTGGTTTGATCTTCTATCCAGTCCACGAAAACTTTTCCACATCAGCAATAGGCTGATTCTCTTTCTTATCATTTGTGTGTTCACTGGAGTAGTAGTCTCCTTCAAGAACACTTCCTTTGCATTCACAGCTTGGCTAACTGGCACAGGAGGCCTAGCTTTCAACCTATCTTGACTTTCCACATGCCTTCCTCACTAAGCTTAATCATTTCTAACTTTTGATTTAAACTGAGATATGAGCAACTCTTCCTCTCACTTGAACACTTAGAGGTGATTGTAAGGTTATTAATTGGCTTAATTTCAATGTTGTTGAGCCTCAAGGAACAGGGAAGCCCAAGGAGAGCAGGAGGGGAATGACTGGTTGGTGGAGCAGTCAGAACCCATACAACATTTATCGGTTAAGTTTGCTGTCTCATATGGCTGTGCTTTGTGGCGCCTCCAAAGCAATTACAATAGTAACATAAAAATCACTGACCACAGATCACCATAACAAATATAACGATAATGAAAGAGTTTGACATATTGCAAGAATTAGCAAAATCTCACAGACACAGAGTGAGCAAATGCTTTTGGAAAAATGGCACCAATAGACTTGCTCGACGCAGGGTTGCCTCACACCTTCAATTTGTAAAAAACACGGTGTCTGTGAAGCTCAACAAAGTGAAGTGCATTAAAACGACGTATGTCTGTATAGGAACAGTAAGTATTCTGGTGTGAGTCTTTAGAGGCAAAATAATATCGTCTCTTTTTAAATGCTGTACAAGTCTAGTGCCAGGAAGGCCTTGAAAGCCTAGCCATCTGTCAGCAGAAAGAAAGAACTGGTACCAACGGAAAGAAATGTTGAGCAAAGGGAGCTTTCCTTAGGCTATTCTAGTCATCCTTGGTGAATTTTGCTTTGTTGAAAAATATAAACAAAATCTGTTCTCTATACTTTGTCCTGCTTCATAATGCTGCAATGAAGATTTTCTTTTGTGGGTGGTTGTGGGTTGTCTACATTCTACTGGATGATATTTTAATAAAGTTTAAACTTAACAGGGTAAGGAAATTGGTAGCTATACACCTAGCGTTGTTATTCCCAGGCTAACTTTAAGAAAATATTTTAATATCTGATGGAAATAACAAATAGTCCATGTTAACTTTGCAAATAGCCACTCATCCAAAGGATATTAACAATAGAAGTAGAAAAAGTGGTGAAGGATAACAATTTCTTTTTATTTCTTTGCTCTTCCCCAGGAAGAGACGTGGTTAAAAAATTGGTTGAGTGGTGAAGGCTTTAGGCCATTCTGTGAAACTGTCCTCTTGCTTAATCAGTATTATTACGAATACAAGTGTTATTTCTAAGCACCTTCTATGTTTACTGGCCTTTTCTAGGTATCTCGAGAAATTAAACAGAGAAGCAAACCAATCTTAGACTAGTGGGGAAATGTCATCTTCTGTCCAAACCACAGTAGAGAATAATCAGAATTAATTTGCATTGTCCTTCCTGTCTGTGGCTAGAAATAATTTTATTTTGTGGAGTATGGGGACTAATATTTTAGAGTCTTTCTGCAAAATATGACTAATTTTCTAAAACAAAAACAAACCCAAAAAACTTAAACGTTAGTGTTTCAAATTTGTCAATTACTTTTATCTTGATTGCGTTCTGTAAGCAATATGCATAACCTTCCATAAATGTCTTAACCTCTGTAACTTTTAGGATACTAAAAAGCCATTAAATTTCAATATTACATTTCAGTGTTTAAAGCCCAATGAATAATGCAATGAATGAGAACACTGTGTGCCACTGGACACGGTGTGGCTTTCTCTCTTTTGTCAATATTAGTTGAAAGGGTTGTGGAAAGGGGGTAAATTAGATTAGACTTTTTAAAACAACAGAATTGATAAGAATAAATTGTATTTACCTTTGGGAAGCAGTAAGGTACCTGCTTAGAAAAACAGGCCGTTCATTTCTCCTGTTCTTCAACCCGAGTCTCCTTTGGTGACTTTCCCTGCTGTCATGGCTCTGTAACCTGCTGAGGTCTCAGGTGGAGAAGCCACAGTTGCTCAGCTGTTCTAGATAATCTGCAGAATTCATTATTTTTCTGCAGACAATGTGGAGGCTATCACCATAGCCTTCTTTTAAGAAAACCTTTACTACAAAGACAAACTCGCAAGGCAATATTGTATAGATCATTCACGTGGTAGAGGATTTTTGGCAGGGAGGGATTTACAAAGGGAATTACCCTGAGATTCCTGCAAAAATCAATCTCCCTTGTGCAATAAAACCCAAACTGATGGCCACAATTTTTTGCTTGATATTTTCAGGAAGACTTACTGAGAAAATAAGTAAATTGAATCCTTTCCAGACATTTTTAGGAAGGGAATTTTTATTGTAATTGAACAGCTCCTCAAAATTGTTATTCCTTACAGTTTTCTGTCATTCAGATCTTGGGCAGGAGTTTTAATTTCAGATATTAAATAGTTATTGATATGCATTCATCTCTTGAATTGCTTTCATTACCACCAAAGGATGGATTTTTGGCCAGGAAACTGTTACAGATTTTGAGTGGAATGATTTACTGGTTTATAATTTGAAAATACGAAGCCTGTAGAATATTAAGTATAGAATATTGGTAGGAGAATTACCTACTCCTATAAGATAACGCCCGCCAAATTGTAACTGCCTGTATTCTTTGTGTTCACGTGCTCCTGTGTGTGCATGTGTGAACGTGCATGTACCTATGTGCACACGTGCACACCCACACACCCACACACTGTGTGTAGTTAGGACAGTGGGGATGACAATGTTATATTTCCTCAGTTTAAAAAAAAAGTAGGGGATTTTCATAAATAAAACTTTAATATTGGTGTCAGTGAGCTCTAGTCATGGGAATGTGAGGTATAGAATTGGGTCTTTTATTAGCAGTTGCCAGGTTGGAATGCTTTCTAAAGCCAGATTGAAATCTCTTCTAAAGCAAAGGAAGATATTTACCTTAAGAAGCTAAGGCACAGGAGCTCGATTGGAGACTGCTGTACAAATAAATGCTAATGCAGTGGAATGTTATTTGCGTCAGTCTCCTCCTAAATACATCAATTTTCTCTTTTGGTATTCCAAATGCTCAATTAAATTCTTCAATTTTTTTTTCGCCCCTAAGGAGAATGACTTGAACATAGAATTAGTTCCAGCTGAAGCAAGACTATTAACCTGTTATTTCTGGGCTGCATTTGTATATATTACATACTAGTTTGAAAATGATTCAATAATGAATTTGCAGATCATGACACAATAATACTATTAATGCACTGAAATATGTGGTTAAATGAGCACTGATTTTTAAATGAGTATTATCTTTTAATGGTGTATAATTAAGATTTTCCTAACTATGCATTTTTACAGTACAGTTCTTTCTGAATTCATATTTATATATGCTTCTAGAAAGAAACCACACTAAATGAAAAAAGAAAGATTTAACATAAAAACCCAGGAGTAGGGCTATGCAAATTGGAGATATAAGAAGGTAGCATAAATGTGTATCTTTTTTATAAAGCTAATGGCAAGGAGTTAGGATTTTATTGTGCTTTTATTTTATAAATTAAAGGAAATTGTTATCATTTGGATAGCATGTTGGAAGATGGTTTCCATTCTTTTTGAAATGTTCCTGTTCCACAATATGCTGTATATTAAGAGTTAACAGATTTATTTGGCAATAAAGGAGTAGAAAAATAACATGATGAAGAGCCATTTATCATTGAAATAAACTCTCCTTTTGAGAGCTCATATTGCAAAATCTGAGACAGAGTGATGTAAACAATATCTGTGAACACTGAATTTATTACAGAAATGATGAATTATCATTTTTATGGAATCAAAATCAAAAGCCAAGAAGGGAGAGTTTGAAGTAATCACAATCAAGGCCCTGCCTGTTATGCCCACCCCATGTAGACAGCGGGTGAACATGAGTCCTTTCTTTAGTCTCCGCTGAGGGAAATTCACTACTTTATACAGGAATTTGATGCCCAATGAAAACAAGCAATTCATACTTATATATAAATAAACAGATTAGCTCTTTATAATTTAGCTATGGAAGGTAAGTTGATAACAGTAATGTATAAGATTATATGTATGTGATTATTTATAGCAAAAATACCTATTAAAAGAGTCTTCAGAGACACATTACATATGATGTATAGACCTTGTTTGCATCCTGATTCAAACACCAGGTCTAAAAGGACGTTTTTGAGATAATTGGGAAATTAAACATGAATTAGAATATAGACAGTATTAAAAAATTTCAGTAATTTTATTGAGTTTAATAATAGGACAGTGATTTTGTTTTCTAAAACTCCCTTATCAGTTTAACATAAATACTGACATACTGATAGAAATTCTGACATATTTCTAGGAGAAATGATATGATACCTGGACTTTTCTTTAAAATACTCCAGAAAAAATTTGGAAGGAAGTTGATGAAATAAGAAGACGAGAAAGCTGTTGAAGCTGGGCAAAAGCATTTAAAATCTTCCATAATAAAAAGTTGGAGAAAAAAATAAAGCGCTCATGTCTGAATGTACACATTCAAGTATTATTTGAAAAGTAGTCATCTTGGAAGGTCTTATGCTTATTCTATACTTATTCCAATAGCAGCACCAGTCGTTAAAATAGCTCTGAAACACATTTTTTTTTTGTTGTTAAAAAGCAGAGATATATTTATTCATATAATTACCCCTTTCTTTATCAGTATCATGATTAAAATTTTTTACCTCTTTATTGGAGTATAATTGCTTTACAATGTTGTGTTAGTTTCTGCTCTGTAACAGAGTGCATCAGCTATACGCATACATATATCCCCATATCTCCTCCCTCTTGAGTCTCCCTTCCACCCTCCCTATCCCACTCCTCTAGGTGGTCACAAAGCACCAAGCTGATCTCCCTGTGCTATGCAGCTTCTTCCCACTAGCTATCTATGTTACATTTGGTAGTGTATATATGTCCATGCCACTCTCTCACTTCGTCACAGCTTCCCCTCCCCCCACACAGTGTCCTCAAGTTTGTTCTTTACGTCTGTGTCTTTATTCCTGTCCTGCCCCTAGGTTCATCAGAACCATTTTTTTTTTTTTAGATTCCATATGTATGTATTAGCCTATGGTATTTGTTTTTCTCTTTCTGACTTACTTCACTCTGTATGACAGACTGTAGGTCCATCCACCTCACTACAAATAACTCAATTTTGTTTCCTTTTATGGCTGAGTAATATTCCATTGTATATATGTGCCACATCTTTTTTATCCATTCATCTGCCAGTGGACACTTAGGTTGCTTCCATGTTCTGGCTACTGTAAATAGAGCTGCAATGAACATAGCAGTACATGACTCTTTTTGAATTATGGTTTTCTCAGGGTATATGCCCAGTAGTGGGATTGCTGGGTCGTATGGTAGTTCTATTTTTAATGAAACACATATTTTGTTTTTTCTTTTGTTTTGTTTTTTGCGGTACGCGGGCCTCTCACTGTTGTGGCCTCTCCCATTGCAGAGCACAGGCTCCGGACACGCAGGCTTAGCGGCCATGGCTCATGGGCCCAGCTGCTCCGCGGCATGTGGGATCTTCCCGGACCAGGGCACGAACCCGTGTCCCCTGCATCGGCAGGCGGACTCTGAACCACTGCACCACCAGGGAAGCCCGAAACACATATTTTGAAATTGTGTTCACAGCAGTGGAATTCTAAGCTTGTGGACTACATGGCTCATGTTAGAGTTGGGGTTTCCAGGGGAGCAAGGTAGAGTAGGGAGTCCTTTGTCAGCAAACACACAGCATCCAAAGGCAAGAGAAAAATTTAAGTCAGACTTTATTTGGACAATTAGTAGTTTAAGCAGTGGGGAAATCATTGCTAATACCCAGTTAAAAGAGCCAGAAGTAGAATCAAGTTCTGGATTCAAGATCTATAAATTGGGAATAGGGTAGAGATTGACATAAAGTTGAAAAATACTGCTGACCTCAAACAAGCTAAGTTGTCTAGATAATGATGAACACCAGCAGGTTCATAGGTGTGCTGGGGGTGTGGGCAGGAGACAAGCAGAGGAACCAGCGCAGGACAATCAGGGATGCTTACTCTAGAAATGCACCTCGCTTTACAGCCCGCATTATATCACCCGGTTTGGACATATACTTTTAATCACTGAACTTGGCTCTGAATGCCTTTTGTTTACTTTCACAATTTAGATACACCCTGAAGAGATGCAGCTTTGCTCCCCTGGACGATATGCAAAAGAATATGTCACAGGTTTCAAAGGCCATTCCAAAATAAGAGTTGCAAAAGACTGGCCAATAAAATCCTTGAAATAAACCTATAGCTTCCTTTCTTAAAAAGGACAAAACCTGTTTATATAATGTAAAAAGTCTGTTATGTTTGTTAAAAAGTCAGCCATGTTACTTTGTAGTTATAGCTCATAATTGTTATTGATTTATAATTTCTCATTTAAAGGTGATTAAATTGAATAGCACCACTAAATTCTAGTAATTCACAGGAAAAGGAGGGGTGTGTGTTTGTGTGTGTGTGTGTGTGTGTGTGTGTGACAGAGAAAGAGACAGAGACAGAGATGAGGGGGGAGAGAGGGAGGGAGAGACCTTTCCTTCTAGCTCTTTGAGCAGCTGGGTAGCTGCCCTACCCCCTTGCCTCCTCCTCTCATAGTCCCTCTTGGTTCTTATAACAATTGACTCTGTCACTGACTCATGTGGGAAGCAGCACTGAGTCTTCTAAAAGGTCACCGTATTCATTCATTAAACGTCACCCACCTTGCCGTATACCATAGCAGGAGGACACCTTACCTGACCACTGGGAGCACTGAGAATAAATGCAGTCACTTCCTTTCTTTCCCTGGGGGCTCATGACTACCTAGCCACACAAGATGAGGATGTAGCTGACAAACACAAAGCTTAGGCTGACACACACCCCCACTGACACATTAAGCTGGTGAACAAGAATCCTTATGACTATAATCTAGACAGAAATCATTGCAAAGGTGCCCTTCATCCTGAAGGTCCCTCCTCTGTCACCACCTACATGAACTGGAGATTGCTCTGCCAGTGACACTACCATGGGGACAGAAGGGACGAAGACATTAGCAAATGCTGTTTCTTCTTTTCTTCTTTGTAGTTCTCACAGTCCTCCTGTATGCCTGACATCTGACACAATGAATACATTATCAAGTCATTAGCCCTCCTGAAAAATGTGATGCTTGGATCTTCTGTCAGTCAGTGTAGTATAGATCCAGAAGAGAAGTAGTTAAGCGTTAATGGATTTGCTTTAGGCATTTCGCAACCTATTGGTCCTAATTAGACTGAAAACGGGTTGCTATAGACAACCTGGAAATTTAAATAATGCATCTATTCTCATATATTCTTCCTAAACATGTCAGCAAGAAGCTAAAAAAAAAAGACCAGAGAGATGTCTTAAAGCAGTGCTGGAATTTGCTTTTTCAAAACGTAGGGCCAAAACACCACTGAATTTTTATGTGCAAATTGATGGTTTGACTTGGCAAATCTTAGAATGGTGTTCTGAGTATAGCACATGCAAGAAGCTTGCACCACATAGCGCCTAAACAATGTGGTTGCGAAAGACATTTGAATTAATCACTAGAAATGCAAAGGCTAAACTGCAGAAAAGCACAGATTCTCCAAACAAGGGGCAGGATGAGATCTGAAACCAGCATGGGTCCCGACGATGTTAAGCATAGAGAAATAAGAGCCAGAGGGGTCATTTATTATACGAGGTTTAATGAGCTGCAAGAGAGCAGTGCAACAGTGGAGGTTCTTTGAAGTACCCAGAGCCCTCAGAAGACAACATTTGGAAAGACATACAGGCATTTGCAATAATCAATAGGAGTGGTGGCAAAAGCATTGATTAAAGCTGCTGCAGTTTCTTGCAATCCATTGAGGTTGAGATTTCAGATAATTGTAGTACAGTAAACGCAGTAAAGAAACTAAAGCTGTTTGTCTCATATGCAGGCCAATTTTCCATACACAATCCACTTTTACTTATATTCCCTAACTGCTGCTCTAAACCCACTGAGGATTCGGAAGTCGTGATACAATATTAGTAAGAAAATTAGACTGGTAGCAAACCACAGGTTGCTTTCTGAGCAACACAGTAGGAGGTCAGTTAATATGAAATACCCACAGCCTGTGTGCACACACTCACATTTCCTAGGAGAGTCTAAGCAAAATACAGCCTTCAGGAATACACTCTTAGTAGCTTTTGCATAACAGTAACCAAGATGCTGATAGCAGCTAATGAAATTCTGATGCTGAAGAAGTTCCCCTAAGGGTCAGAACAAAGCCCTCTAGGAAAACAGGGGTCAATACCTTATTTAAAAAGTAAACAGTCAGTCTCATTTATTTATTCATTCAATATATATTTATCATGGACCTTGTTTCTGTCACTTTCATTAGGCCCTGGAGATGTCCTGGTGAGAAAATACAGACTCTGTTCCTGACCTCATGGAGTTTAGAAGGAGACAAATTTTAATGAAACATTCACATAAATAAATATATTTACAAACTGTGAAATTGCTTTGGTAAAGGTAACTGATACTGTGAAAGCATATAATAGAAGACACTGACCTTGACTGGTGAGGGTGATGAGGGAATAGGAGGGATGACTCAGGAGTTCAATAGAAGTCTTGTTAGAAGGGAAAGAATGTGCAAAGAGCCTGTGGCCTGAAGAAGCATAGTGCTTTAAGAAATGCGAGAGCCACGGGCTTCCCTGGTGGCACAGTGGTTGAGAGTCCACCTGCCGATGCAGGGGACACAGGCTCGTGCCCCGGTCTGGGAAGATCCCACATTCCGCGGAGCAGTTGGGCCCGTGAGCCATGGCCGCTGAGCCTGCGCGTCCGAAGCCTGTGCTCCGCAACGGGAGAGGCTGCAACAGTGAGAGGCCCGCGTACCACACCCACACACAAAAAGACACGTGAGAGCCAGGATGTTTGATGGGCAGAGTGCAAGGAATAAGATATGAAGTGAGATGGAGACACATAGGCAGGCACCAGAACATGCAGGCCACAAGAATTTTTTATTCCATGAAACAAAGGGAAAATTAGGCAGAGGGATGATATAAGCCATTTGAAGTGATGGCTCTGGATAAAATGTGAAGAATATATTGGAAGAAGTTAAGAAGATTGCTATAGCCAGTAGCCCAGGAAAGAGAATGGAGGTTTAGACAAGGATGGTAGTGAAGTACATGCAGAGCCATGAACAATTCATGGAGGGAGACTTAGAAGGTAAAATCCATAGAAGTTAATAAAGGTTTAGATATAGGGGTGGCAAGTGAGAGGGAGGTCTTGAGGATGGCTCTTAAATTCTGACTTCCATAATAGGATGACAAGGCATGATTTCCTTGGATAGGAAACCTTGAAAAACTAACTGGTTTATTACAAGTTCATTTTGAGGCATACATGGAGGTTGGGAGTGATTTTGATGGGTGCAAGTGGAGGTTTTTGACTCCAGTTGGATATTTGGGTCTGGATCTAAGACAAGAGGTATGTACATTTGTGTGTCATTGATGTTGGGTTGGCCAAAAAGTTCGCTCTGGTAGTGAATACGTTGTTCAGTAAAGTTCTTGGTGAAAATGAAAAATGTGTCTTTTATTTTTACTTAAAACCGAATGAAGCTTTTGGCTAACCCAATGTAAAGCTGATAATTGAAGCTATGGCTTTGCATGAAATTATCAATAGAGTAGAAAGTGAAAAGAGGAGATAGCTAATATTAATCCTTGAGGAACTATATTTAATAGAGTGGCTCCCAAAGTATAGTCCCCAGACCAGAAGTATTCGAATCACCTGGGAATCTACTGGAAAAGCAAATAAACCTACTGAATCAAAAACTCTGGGAGTGGGACTCAGCAACATGTCTTCAGATGGTTTTGATGCACTCTCAAGTTTGAGAACCACTGATAAGGGAACGGTGGAGGACGTGTTTGTAAAGATGATGGAGACTGAGCTGCTTGCCAGGTGGTAGAAGGAAAACCAAGAGAGTCATTAGAGTCCTTAGGGAAAGGGATGGAAAAATTCAAGGAGAAGGTCAAGGTCAGCAGAGTCATATGTAGTCAGGAGATCAAGTGAAATGGAGATCACTTTCGACGTTAGAGAAAGCTGTTTTGGTCAAGGCTTGGGATGGAAATATACTGGAGAGTATTGGGGTATGAGTGGGAGGGGAAGAAAAGGATAAGAATTTACAACTCTTTTTTGAAGTTTGAATAGGCTCTGAATCTGGAGGAGAAAATCGGGATGTGTTTTAACGCGTCATGAACATATTTAAATGCTGATAGAAAAGAGCAGATTGAGAGAGAGTACAGAGCCGACAGATCTAGTATATCAGCACTTGAGCGTTCTTGGGAAGGCAAAGAGCGTGGGTTCGAGAGCCCAGATAGAAAGACTGCGTTCAGAGCAGCTCTCTTGTAGTTTAAGGGGTAAGTAGAGGACCCTGTCTCATACCATCCTCTTCCTTGCTTACTGTGCTCAAGTCATACGGAGCTTTTTTGTTGTTGTTCCTTGAACATATACTAAACGCATCTCTTCAGGACCTTGGTTCTTGCTTTCTCTCTTGATCTTCCCATGACTGACTCACTCTAGTCATCTGAGTCATAACTAAAATGCCACCTCCTCACAGAGCACCATATCTTAATGTTGCCACCTTTTATTGCCATCCCCAATCATGGCCTAAGCCATCATCCTACTCTTATTCCTCACAGCAGCACTTTTCACTCTCTGCCATTATCTTATATACTTAGTCACTGGTAGGTAACTCCATGGGACAGAATGTCTTTGTCCTGTTCCCAGCTTTAGCTCTGGTTTTCAGGACAATACGTGGAGTATGGTAGGCATTCTACAAACATTTGTTGATGGAAAGAATAAAGCGTGAGTGCAGATATATCTACCGTGTACATTTGACAGAGGGAGGTAGAAAGGTTTCCTTTCAGTAGATTTTACTTTCTCTCAAAGGAATAAAATAGAGGTCATCTTCTAAGGCCAAAGGTGAGGGGAAATTGGGGATGTTGGTTTACTGAAGAGTGGAGAAGGTTTCCACTAGTCCTGAAGGTGGGAGAGTGAATAGACTATAGAATCCAGAATGGATTCCAGGTGGTGTTGAGAGTCAATTTGAGGATGATAACCAATAACCTTGAACTTAGAGTGGTGCCAGTTGTTCTGCTGAGTGACTTTCTCCAGTGATGCTCATATCCATGGAGGGAGACATAGAAAAAGCAGGCGGTTAGGTACATCAGGGTTGGTATTTTTCCCATTATCATGGACTTCAGGGCCTGACAAGGCTAAAGGGTCATGGCAGAAATTGTCGAACAGGAAAGTTGTGCCAAAGAGCAGGATGTCTTGTTCTGAGTCACAGCTTCCGCGATCACAGAAGAGTGAATGGTGGCGGTGGAGGTGGAAGAAGTCATTAGAAAAGAAGGTCAGTGAAATGAGTTTTCCTAAAATGTCTCGAGGGCTTGAAATATTTTGTAAACCAACCAGATATTTCAAATCATAAGATACTTAATTAAAAGAATAACAGGTAAAAATTGCCTTCTGAATCCTGGCCAATGAGTATAATGTGTTACCGTGAGTGTAATGTGTTACCATAATGGTAGATGTCATTTTTGTACAGGCCTTAGGGTTGCATCTCTGAATTATGAATGATAAAGTGAAACCTCATTACCTCATTCCACTAATGAAGAAATAGTGGTAATTTGGTTGCCAGCTGGGCTAATACTTTGTTTCATTAGTGAAAGAGCTGTAGAGTAAGAAGAAATGGGTTTGTATATTGACTTTGTCACTTCTTCTGTGTGTGTGGCCTTGGGCTAGCTTCTTCACTCTACTGAGCCTCTGTTTTTTTGCATCTGTGAAAAGGAGGGAAAATTTAAATGTCTCATAGCATTATCCTAAGGAATAAGTGAGAACATGTAAGTAAAAGTGTCTGTAAACAATAAATCCCCATACAAAGAGAAGGCCTTTTTACAATCTTTAGAAAATATATTTCTTAAAGAAATTAACATCATAATAAGACCTCAACCAAATGCTTCTTATTACAAATTTTTCATCATCTTAGAAGAACTGTTTACAAATAATACATAAAATTATGATCATAGGGGTTTCCCTGGTGGGGCAGTGGTTAAGAATCTGCCTGCCAATGCAGGGGACACGGGTTCGAGCCCTGGTCCGGGAAGATTCCCACATGCCGCAGGGCAGCTAAGCCTGTGTGCCACAACTACTGAAGCCCGCGCGCCTAGAGCCCGTGCTCCACAACAAGAGAAGCCACCGCAATGAGAAGCCCGCGCACCACAACGAAGAGTAGCCCGAACTTGACGCAACCAGAGGAAAGCCTGCGCGCAGCAACGAAGACCCAACGCAGCCAAAAATAAAATAAAATAAAATAAATAAACTTATAAAAAAGAAAAAAATTATGATCATAATTACGTAATTAAAGTGGACTGAAAAGAACTGTCCTGTTTTGCCAAACGTACCTGAAATTAATGAAAACACATTTATTAAAAATAATTTATAAAAATGATTTTTAATCCTGATTTTTCCTGATGTCAAAGAGGCTATTTTCTCAGAATGTAAGTTATTTTATTTTAAAATATAGCAATTCTGGCACAGTGACTCTGTGTGTGTGTGTGTGTGTGTGTGTGTGTGTGTGCAGCATACCTGTAACTTCTGTAACTTTTTTCAGATCAAAGTTGATACCTATAATTATTATCCTCATCTAGACTAGTTTAATTATGGAAGCATGATTTCCTATATCAATGAATAGACTGATCGATGCAACTTTACTAACATCTATAGCCTGACCAGATATTTCAAGTCATAATATAAAATACTTAACTGAAAATAAGAACACAGCATTACTATGTGAAATATACATAAATTACTTTGTTATATCTTTATAGTATTTTTTTATTTTTAGGGAGACACACATTGACCCAAACCTAGTGTTTGGTGTTGGAAGCAGGAGAGAAATGGAAGAGGTGATTTATTTATATATCAAGTAATGAAGACAAAACTCTCATTTTTACAGTATGATCAATGGTTATAAAATAACTCCAAATCTTCTCTTTACTGACTTGACAACACGTATGTACTTCCCCCTACACCCTTTTCAGCTGTTGGCTCAATGGGGGTATAATTGAAAACAGACTAGTTACTCCTTTTTTTGAAAAATTACGGCTGTATGTGCTCTCCAGTGTGTGTTGCCCAGGCACTGTCAAGTGATGAAGCTGCTTGAAAGTTCTACGAATATTTGTTTTGATTACTTACATCTAGGTTGTCTCAAGCTATTAAGAGAAGGAAGCTATGTTTCTTTCCACATCAACTCACTGAAGCCTGAGCTCACTTATCCATCAAGTGAAAATGGAATTTAATTGGTGGCTGCTGAGAAAGTTCAACGAAAAGTCACCAGTACAATTTCCCATGCTGTGGATGCTTTCTGAGTTAAACTTGCCAGGATGCCAGCCAATGTGAACCAATTTTCATTAAACATTTTGTTATTCTAAAATTTTTGGTAAGGAAATTCTTAATTTATGTTTCTTCCTCCACCTGTTTTGGAAAACATCACTCAGGAACAATACAAATCATTGTACCATAGACCCGAGGAAGGGAAGTAAAATATTCAAATGTTATAGGGGAAAAACAAGTCAAACACAATAATATTTGTAACAATGATGCATGTTTTTTTTCCTTCAAGTTGGATGTAAATTAGGAAATGTAATTAGGTGAACTAGATTAGTTTCCTATTAATGCTTCCTCCTGATTGAAAAAAGCAATGATTTGAATTCCCTTTCATGTTTTTCCATGTTGTTTTGGAAGAGCCCAGAAGCTAGAGCCCAGCTATGTGTCTCACAAAGAAAGCATTCTACCTGAACTCCCTTCCAAGGAAAAAGTCAAAACTGACAGCACATTAGATGCACACATGATTACACATCAACCCGAGTAGCCCTGGCATGGTAGTCTCTGGTGCCAGTGCCAGTTGGGGACTGTCGACCAAGCAACAAGCAGGAATGGACACTTCAGGGATTCACCAGTCAAATGGATTGGTGGTAAGGCAGGGCAAGGGCTAAGAAACAGAAATCCTAAATAACACTGGGTCCTCTGCATGCCGTCCTTGTCATTGCTTTACTTGGCATACCCTCCTCTTACTTTCATTTTCAGCCAGGCGGAGCTTCTTTCACTTTGACTAAAACAGTGGTGTATCTGGAAGCGGGGGTGGGGAGGGAGTGTCAGGGGCAGGGGGAACACCTGCGGTCCTGAGCACATCTCCAAAGCAGTGCCTTTTCAGACCACAATGGGGACGAGAAGGTTGCTAGTGTCACCTGATAGCAGACTCTGACTGTGCCTATGGTACAAAGGGGCCATTTGTTTTTTCACACCCTCTCTTCCCAGTCTGTCTACATGCTGTTCTTTTTTCCTACTCTTCCTTTTTCTCTTGGATAAATCTTACTCACACTCAAGGCCTCAGCTTGGACATCACTTCCAATAGGAAGCCTTCCCCCATCTCCCCCTACCTGAGCTAGGTTGTTTTCTGTGTATCCATTGCCCCATTTACAGCTCAGCGTTCACCACAGGGTGTTGCGACAGCCTGTTGGTTGGGTCCTTCACTAATTCCTATGCTCTCTAAGGAAAGAAGCCCTATCTGTCTGGTATCCCAGTGTCTGACATCCCTACTGGATCATAATAGGCATGTGATAAATACTTGTTAAATTGATGAATGAATGAATGATGAATGAACTGCAACAATGTATACATCTTCTCAGGTGGATTTGAAATACAGCCTCTTTCTTATTTCAGATCACATCTGTTGTAAATCAAACATCAGCGCTCTATACAACGGCAGAGGGGAAAGTACATGTGTTTTGTTTTGGTCACTCATTGATTAGCAGGCCTTAAAATGAGACTTTACAGATTGATCTCAGTTGACTGATTAAAATATCTATGTAATGACTTAGCTATTATTTATAGAATATACATGCATGGTGGCATGTTAATATTTATGTGGTTCCAGTTTTCCATAAATATCAAGTATTTATGGCAATGAGTATAAATTTTGAAACTGAGAACAACAGTTAATTTAAAGTCAGAAATAAATAGGGTACAGAGAAAGCTGTCTGAAGATGACATGGTGTCTGTTTTGCTGACTGTGTGAGAGGAGATAGGAAGACATGTTCTAGACGTCTTGTCACTTAAGACCAGACAGGAGAAACTTCTGCTGAGGGTCAAGTGAGGACTTAAATATGATGAGTGAAAACAAATGTTGGTAAAGCTTAGAGAGGGTAATAGTGATGAATTTGGGCTTCTCTGGCAGATCCCTTGAGGAGGTTTGCCAGTTATCAACTTTGAATGGGGCAAAGGTTTTTATTTTAGTAATTTGTCATGTACATAGAAATTTGGGAAAATGACATATTCCACTGTGATCTCAATACATCTATTGGGATGAAATTTCTTAATTGTGTTGATTTCACTATCTAAATAGATCTTTAATATACCCTTTTGTGTTTATCCCCACGGGGGATAAATAATTTGGTTTAGCCCCTTTATCTCTTTTACGTAGACCACTGGATAACCTTCTGATTGGTTCTTTTTTTTTTTTAACTGATTGTGATTGTGATTACCAGTATTTTTGGATTTATTTCAAATATCTTATTTTGTTCTTTTTATGTTACTTTTTTAAAATTTCAATTTTATTTTATTTATGTTTTTATACAGCAGGTCCTTACTAGTTATCTATTTATTTATTTATTTATTTATTTTTGCGGTACACGGGCCTCTCACTGTTGTGGCCTCTCCCGTTGCGGAGCATAGGCTCCGGATGCGCAAGCTCAGCGGCCATGGCTCACGGGCCCAGCCGCTCCGCAGCATGTGGGATCTTCCCGGACCGGGGCACGAACCCGTGTCCCCTGCATCGGCAGGTGGACTCCCAACCACTGTGCCACCAGGGAAGCCCTAGTTATCTATTTTATACGTATTAGTGTATATATATCAATCCTAATCCCCCAATTCATCCCACCCCGTCCCCCCTGCTTCCCCCCCTTTGTATCCATATGTTTGTTCTATACATCTGCGTCTCTATTTCTGCCTTGCAAACTGGTTCATCTGTACCATTTTTCTGGATTCCACATATATGCATTAATATATGATATTTGTTTTTCTTTTTCTGACTTACTTCACTCTGTATGACAGTCTCTAGGTCCATCCACATCTCTACAAATGACCTGATTTCATTCTTTTTTATGGCTGAGTAATATTCCATTGTATATATGTACCACTTCTTCTTTATCCATTCATCTGTCGATGGGCATTTAGGTTGCTTCGATGACCTGGCTATTGTAAATAGTGCTGCAATGAACATTGTGGTACATGACTCTTTCTGAATTATGGTTTTCTTAGGGTATATGCCCAATAGTGGGATTGCTGGGTCGTATGGTAGTTCTATTTTTAGGTTTTTAAGGAACCTCCATACTGTTCTTCATAGTGGCTGTTTCAGTTTACATTCCCACCAACAGTGCAAGAGGGTTCCCTTTCCCCCACAGCCTCTCCAGCATTTGTTGTTTGTAGATTTTTTGATGATGGCCATTCTGACTGGTGTGAGGTGATATCTCATTGTAGTTTTGATTTGCATTTCTCTAATATTAGTGATGTTGAGCATCTTTTCATGTGCCCCTTGGCCATCTGTATGTCTTCTTTGGAGAAATGTCTATTTAGGTCTTCTGCCCATTTTTGGATTGGGTTGTTTGTTTTTTTAATATTGAGCTGCATGAGCTGTTTATATATTTTGGAGATTAATCCTTTGTCCATTGATTCATTTTTCAAATATTTTCTCTCATTCTGAAGGTTGTCTTTTCATCTTGTTTATAGTTTCCTTTGCTGTGCAAAAGCATTTACATTTCATTAGGCCCCATTTGTTTATTTTTGTTTTTATTTCCATTTCTCTAGGAGATGGGTCAAAAAAGATCTAACTGTGATTTATGTCAAAGAGTATTCTTCCTATGTTTTCCTCTAAGAGTTTTATAGTGTCCAGTCTTACATTTAGGTCTTTAATCCATTTTGAGTTTATTTTTGTGTATGGTGTTAGGAAGTGTTCTAATTTCATTCTTTTACATGTATCTGTTCAGTTTTCCTAGCACCACTTATTGAAGAGACTGTCTTTTCTCCATTGTATATCTTTTCCTCTTTTGTCATAGATCAGTTGACCATAGCTGTGTGGGTTTATCTCTGAGCTTTCTATCTTGTTCCATTGATCGATATTTCTGCTTTTGTGCCAGTACCATATTGTCTTGGCTACTGTAGCTTTGTAGTATAGTCTGAAGTCAGGGCGTCTGATTCCTCCAGCTCCATTTTTTTCCCTCAAGATTGCTTTGGCTATTCGGGATCTTCTGTGTCTCCATACAGGTTTTAAGATATTTTGTTCTAGTTCTGTAAAAAATGTCATTGGTAGTTTAGTAGGGATTGCATTGAATCTGTAGATTGCTTTGGGTAGTATAGTCATTTTCACACTATTGATTCTTCCAATCCAAGAACATGGTACATATCTCCATCTGTTTGTGTCATCTTTGATTTCTTTCATCAGTGTCTTATAGTTTTCTGCATACAGGTCTTTTACCTCCTTAGGTAGGTTTATTCCTAGGCATTTTATTATTTATTTATTTATTTATTTATTTTATTTATTTATTTTTTTGTGGTACGCGGGCCTCTCACTGTTGTGGCCTCTCCTGTTGCGGAGCACAGACTCCAGACGTGCAGGCTCAGCAGCCATGGCTCACAGGCCCAGCCGCTCCGCAGCACATGGGATCTTCCTGGACCGGGGCACAAACCTGTGTCCCCTGCATCAGCAGGCGGACTCTCAACCACTGCACCACTAGGGAAGCCCCCTAGGCATTTTATTATTTTTGTTGCAGTGGTGAATGGGATTGTTTCCTTACTTTGTCTTTCTGATATTTCTTTGTTAGTGTATAGGAATGCAAGAGATTTCTGTGCATTAATTTTATATCCTGCAACTCTAGCAAATTCATTGATTAGCTCTAGTAGTTTTCTGGTGGCATCTTGAGGATTCTTTATGTATAGTATCATGTCATCTGCAAACACTGATAGTTTTACTTCTTCTTTTTCAATTAGTATTCCTTTTATTTCTTTTTCTTCTCTGATTTCTGTGGCTAGGACTTCCAAAACTATGTTGAATAATAGTGGCAAGAGTGGACATCCTTGTCTTGTTCCTGATATTAGAGGAAATGCTTTCAGTTCTTCACCATTGAGAATGATGTTGGCTGTGGGTTTGTCCTATATGACCTTTATTATGTTGAGGCAGGTTCCCTCTGTGCCTACTTTCTGGTGGATTTTTAGCATAAATGGGTGTTGAATTTTGTCAGAAGCTTTTTCTGAATCTATTGAGATGATCATATGGTTTTTATTCTTCAATTTGTTAATATCGTGTATCACATTGATTGATTTGTGTATATTGAAGAATCCTTGCATTCCTGGGGTAAATCCCACTTGATCATGGTGTATGACCCTTTTAACGTGTTGTTGGATTCTGTTTGCTAGTATTTTGTGGAGGAGTTTTGAATCTATATTCATGAGTGATACTGGTTTGTAATGTTCTTTTTTTGTAGTATCTTTGTCTGGTTTTGGTATCAGGGTGATGGTGGCCTCCTAGAATGAGTTTGGGAGTGCTCCTTCCTCTGCAATTTTTCAAAGAGTTTGAGAAGGATGGGTGTTAGCTCTTCTCTAAATGTTTGATAGAATTCACCTGTGAAGCCATCTGGTCCTGGACTTTTGTTTGTTGGAAGATTTTTACTCACAGTTTCAATTTCATTACTTGTGATTGGTCTGTTCATATTTTCTGTTTCTTCCTGGTTCAGTCTTGGAAGGTTATACCTTTCTATGAATTTGTCCGTTTCTTCCAGGTTGTCCATTTTATTGGCATAGAGTTGCTTGTAGTAGTCTCTTATGATGCTTTGTATTTCTGCAGTGTCCATTGTAACGTCTCCTTTTTCATTGTATTTTTTTAAAAAAAATATTTATTTTATTTATTTATTGTTTTCTGCATTGGGTCTTTGTTGCTGCACCTGGGCTTTCTCTAGTTGCGGTGAGTGGTGGCTCCTCCTCGTTGCAGTGAGTGGACTTCTCATTGTGGTGGCTTCTCTTGTTGCAGAGCACAGGCTCTAGGAGTGCGGCCTTCAGTCGTTGTGGCACACAGGCTCAGTAGTTGTGGCTCACAGACTCTAGAGTGCAGGCTCAGTAGTTGTGGCTTGCGGGCTCTAGAGCGCTGGCTTAGTAGTTGTGCCTCATGGGCTTAGTTAGTAGTTAGTAGGCTTCCTAGCAGTCCCTGGAGCTGCCAATAAGTGAGGGATGGAGGATGTACCATCCCTGAAAAGACCATCTCCTGCAAAGTTGGAGTGGGCTGGGCCTGGGGGCGTAGCCCACGCTACCCAGTTCAAGCTTCTGTGTGCTTGCCGTTGTGTGGGAGTGGGGTGGTGGCCCTGGGGAGTGGAGCCCTCCCAGACGCCCTGCTGCACTGGGTTCCCAGTCCTCCTCTGGCTGACTCTGCTCCTAGCCTCCTCCCACTCACCATGGACCTCACGCAACAGGGGTGCACCCCTACCCCCCACCCAGGTCCCATACCATCCACACTGACACAGGCTCACAGTTCTCCCATCTAGAAAAACTCCCCCTGAACTCGACCTTCAAATTCTCCCTGCATCTCCTGCTCCCTCCTTTGCTTTCAGACCTGCATCAGAAACAGCAGCCACCTCCAGCCCCTTCTCCCTTCTGCCACCAATCTGTCCCTCCTGCAGAAAACACGCCAGGCTCCTTGAAATGCTTTCCTTCCGTTGCCTGTCTGGGCCTAAGCTGCACCAGGATGTACAGAATTATCCAAAAGCAACTTTGTGATTCTCCTGCAGCCCAGATCTCTTGGTGTGCGGAGATTCCTCCGGGCCTCGAGCTGCTCCAGCCATTCTGAGCAAGGCAGAGCCCTGCGGTCACTTACCATCGCAAATGAGTTCTTCAAGTCTCCAAACCCGAGTCACAGCCAAGATTCAGAACTAATTCACACTGAGCTTATTCCTGGCGCCCTGGGGTAAGAGTAAGGGATGAGGGACCTCTTCCCTCTTTCTCTCCTCAGATCCCCTCTTCGAGCATCCCCACGTGTCAGCCCGGTGGAGGCAGGAGACGGGAGGAGTGGGAAGGGGCAGGGAAGTCCTGCCCGTCAGGAGTTGCGGACACAGGCCCTATCTCTGGGTGCTTGAAGGGTGTGCAGTGTCCTCTCTTGGGCACTTTCGTGGCTACTCTGGGGCCCCCATCCAGGGTCCTGTGGCTCTCCCTTCTGCTACTAAGCCTCAGGAATCCACGGTCCACCCCCGTCCTCCTCCCTGGGCCGCTTGCCCCTCCTGGTAGCCCATGAATCTAAGAGAATCCCCAGGCTGGCTCGCTTGGCCCTGGCCCACCTTGTCCCCTGGGAGACACACTCCCTTTGCTGAGCTAGGGACAAAGTGTGACGCAGCTGATACAGGGCTTGAGGCAGACACCAGCCAGTGTGCCATCCCTGTGGCACTCAGGGGGCACACCTCAAGCTCTGTGAGGGTCCCAAGGAAGCCCCTCTGTATCTAGGGTGAGAAGCAGTCCCCTGCAGGGCAGGTTGGGTGCCCCAGAAGCTCTGTCCAAGACCCCTCTTCACCCGCACTCTCTGGTCCGTGGTTTCCATGTGATCTTGCTGCCATGCAGCCACCTGTCAGCCTCCAACTGTGAAAAAGTATGCCTCCTACCAGGGGTCTGACAAACCCCTCTCTTTAGCATCTGATATCTCCTGTGCTTGGTGCTACCATGAATGCTCACAGTCCAGCACCAGTCACACGTGGCTGGGTCTGACTCTGCTGCCTGGCCTGAGTGCTGGCTTTTCTTCCTTAAGCACAGTCAGAAAAACCTGGGTTCAAATCCCAACTTTACCATTTAGGAACTCTGTGGCTTTGGACCTCTGAGACCCTCTGTTGTCTTCTGCAAAAAGGGGTTGCAATCGTTGCCTCATAGGATTGTCACGGTGTTTATTTTTATTTTATTTATTTATTTATGGCTGTGTTGGGTCTTCGTTGCTGCATGCGGGCTTTCTCTAGTTGTGGCGAGCAGGGGCTACTCTTCATTGGGGTACGTGGGCTTCTCATTGTGGTGACTACTCTTGTTGCGGAGCACGGGCTCTAGGCACGCAGGCTTCAGTAGTTGTGGCACATGGGCTCAGTAGTTGTGGCTCTCAGGCTCTAGAGTGCAGGCTCAGTATTTGTGGCTCATGGGCTTAGTTGCTCAGCAGCATGTGGGATCTTCCCACACCAGGGCTTGAACCTGTGTCCCCTGCATTGTCAGGCAGATTCTCAAGCACTGTGCCACCAGGGTAGTCCCTCATTTCTAATTTTATTGATCTGAGTCCTCTACCTTTTTTTCTTGATAAGTGTGGCTAAAGGTTTATCAATTTTGTTTGTCTTCTCAGAGAGCCAGCTTTTAGTCTTATTGATCTTTGCTATTGTTTTCTTTGTTTCTATTTCATTTATTTCTCCTCTGATTGTTATGATTTCTTACCTTCTACTAACTTTGGGTTTTGTTTGTTCTTCTTTCTCTAGTTCCTTTAGGTGTAAGGTTAGATTGTTTATTTGAGATATTTCTTGTTTCTTGAGGTAGGATTGCCCTCTTAGGACTGCTTTTGCTGCATCCCATAGGCTTTGGATTGTCCTGTTTTCGTTGTCCTTTGTCTCTAGGTATTTTTTGATTTCCTCTTTGATTTCTTCAGTGATCTCTTGGTTATTTAGTAACGTATTGTTTAACCTCCATGTGTTTGCATTTTTTATGTTTTTTTCCCTGTAACTGATTTCTAATCTCATAGTGTTTTGGTTGGAAAAGATGCTTGATATGGTTTCAATTTTCTTAAATTTACTGAGGCTTGATTTGTGACCCAAGATGTGATCTATCCTGGAGAATGTTCCATGTGCACTTGAGAAGAAAGTGCAATCTGCTGTTTTCAGATGGAGTGTCCAATAAATATCAATTAAATCTATCTGGTCTATTGTGTCATTTAAAGCTTGTGTTTCCTTATTAACTTTCTGTCTGGATGATCTGTCCATTGGTGTAAGTGAGGTGTTACAAAGTCCCTCACTATTATTGTGTTACTGTCGATTTCCTCTTTTATACGTGTTAGCATTTGCCTTATGTATTGAGGTGCTTCTGTGTTGGGTGCATATATATTTATAATTGTTATATCTTCTTCTTGGATTGATCCCTTGATCATTACGTAGTATCCTTCCTTGTCTCTTGTAACATTCTTTATATTAAAGTCTATTTTATCTGATATGAGAATTGCTACTCCAGCTTTCTTTTGATTTCCATTTGCATGGAATATCTTTTTTCCACCCCCTCACTTTCAGTCTGTATGCATCCCTAAGTCTGAAGTGGGTCTCTTGTAGAGAGCATATATATGGGTCTTGTTTTTGTATCCATTCAGTGAGCCTTTGTCTTTTGGTTGGAGCATTTAATCCATTCACATTTAAGGTAATTATTGATATGTATGTTCCTATTACCATTTTCTTAATTGTTTTGGGTTTGTTTTTGTAGGTTTTTTTCTTCTGTTGTGTTTCCCACTTAGAGAATTTTCTTTAGCATTTGTTATAGAGCTGGTCTGGTGGTGCTGAATTCTCTTAGCTTTTGCTTGTCCGTAAAGCTTTTGATTTCTCTGTTGAATCTGAATGAGATCCTTGCTGGGTAGAGTAATCTTGGTTGCAGGTTCTTCCCTTTCATGACTTTAAATATATTGTGCCACTGCCTTCTGGCTTGTAGAGTTTCTGCTTAGAAATCATCTGTTAACCTTATGGGAGTTCCCTTGTATGTTATTTGTCATTTTTCCCTTGTTGCTTTCAGTAATTTTTCTTTGTCTTTAATTTTTGTCAGTTTGATTACTATGTGTCTTGGAGTGTTTCTCCTTGGGTTTATCCTGCGTGGGACTCTCTGCACTTCCTGGGGTTGGGTGGCTATTTCCTTTCCCATGTTAAGGAAGTTTTTGACTATAATCTCTTCAAATATTTTCTCAGGTCCTTTCTCTCTCTCTTCTCTTTCTGGGACCCTTATAATGCGAATGTGGTGTGTTTAATGTTGTCCCAGAGGTCTCGTATGCTGTCTTCATTTCTTTTCATTCTTTTTTCTTTATTCTGTTCTGGGGCAGTAATTTCTACCATTCTGTCTTCCAGTTCACTTATCTGTTCTTCTGCCTCAGTTATTCTGCTATTGATTCCTTCTAGTGTATTTTTCATTTCAGTTACTGTATTGTTCATCTCTGTTTGTTTGTTCTTTAATTCTTCTAGGGCTTTGTTAAACATTTCTTGCGTCTTCTTGATCTTTGCCTCCATTCTATTTCCGAGGTCCTGGATCATCTTCACTATCATTATTCTGAATTTTTTTTCTGGAAGGTTGCCTATCTCCAGTTCATTTATTGCTTCTCTGGGGTTTTATCTTGTCCCTTCATCTGGTACATAGTCGTCTGCCTTTTCATTTTGTCTATGTATGTGGTTTCTGTGAATGTGGTTTTCATTCTACAGGCTGCAGGATTATAGTTCTTCTTGCTTCTGCTGTCTGTCCTCTTGTGGATGAGGCTATCTAAGAGGCTTGTGCAAGCTTCCTGATGGTAGGGACTGGTGGTGGGTAGAGCTGGGTGTTGCTCTGTTGGGCTGAGCTCAGTAAAACTTTAATCCACTTGTCTGCTAATGGGTTAGGCTGAGTTCCCTCCCTGTTGGTTGTTTGGCCTGAGGCTACGCAGCACTGGAGCCTACAGGCTCTTTGGTGGGGCTAATGGTGGACTCGGGGAGAGCTCACTCCAAGGGGTACTTCCCAGAACCTCTGCTGCCAGTGTCCTTGTCCCCAAGGTGAACCACAATCACCCCTTGCCTCTGTAGGAGACCCTCCAACACTAGGAGGTAAGTCTGGTTGAGTCTCCTATGGAGTCACTGCTCCTTCCCCCTGGGTCCTGGTGTGCACACTACTTTGTGTGTGCCCTCCAAGTGTGGAGTCTCTGTTTCCCCTAGTCCTGTCAATGTCCTGCAATCAAATCCCACTAGCCTTCAAAGTCTGATTTTCTGAGAATTCCCTCTCCAGTTGCCAGACCTCCAGGTTGGGAAGCCTGACATGGGGCTCAGAACCTTCACTCCAGTGGGTGGACTTCTGTGGTATAATTGTTCTGTAGTTTGTGAGTCACCCACCCAGTGGTTATGGGATTTGATTTTATTGTGATTGCACCCCTCCTACCATCTCATTGCGGCTTCTCCTTTGTCTTTGGATGTGGGGTGTCTTCTTTGGTGAGTTCCAGTGTCTTCCTGTCGATGATTGTTCATCAATTAGTTGTGATTCTGGTGCTCTCACAAGAGGGAGTGAGCACACGTCCTTGTACTCTGCCATTCTGAACCACTCTTCCTTCTGATTTGCTCTTGTTTGATTTTATTCTCTTCATTCTTCAGGAAATTTGGTGCATCCATTGAGGTGATCATCTAAAGCAGGAATTGGCAACTCTTTCTGTAAAGGACCAGGCAGTAAATATTTTAGACTGTGGGCCATGTGATCTCTCTTCCAATTCTTCAACCAGGTTGATGTAATGTGAAAGCAGCAATAGACAATACATAAATGAATGAACATGGCTGTGTTCCCATACAACGTTTATATGGGCCTTAAACTTTATATAATTTTCACATATCACAAAATATTATTCTTCTTTTGTTTCTTTTTAGCAATTTAAAAATGTAAAAAACAGGGCTTCCCTGGTGGCGCAGTGGTTGAGAGTCCGCCTCCCGATGCAGGGGACACGGGTTCGTGCCCCGGTCTGGGAAGATTCCACATGCCACGGAGCGGCTGGGCCCATGAGCCATGGCCGTTGAGCCTGCGTGTCTGGAGCCTGTGCTCCACAATGGGAGAGGCCACAACAGTGAGTGGCCCACATACCGCAAAAAAAAAAAAAAAAAAAAAATGTAAAAAACATCTTGCTCATGTGTCATATAGAAACATGAAATGGGCTGACTTTTGCTTGCAGGCCATAGTTTGCTAACTCCTGTTCTAAAGCATAAATTTAATTGTTATGTCTTCATTTTCTATCCTTAAGTCCTCTTGTTACAGTTATGTTACTGATTCACCTGCTGTGACAGGTGGCCATTGTACATTGCTTAAACTGGGTTAAAGTTGATATTTGTTTCTGTGTAATAGATGAAGTGTAATTATTCCAGGGCATGTGTGGAAGCTCCATGAAGCTGGAGACCCAGGAAACTTCAGTCTATTTGCTCCCCATCCTCAAGGTGCTGCTCTCATCAGCATGGTCCAAGTTGCCTCCTTACATTCCCAGTAGGGAGGGGAAGTGGGGAAGGAGAGGGCAAGCTCCTTCCTAAAGAGTATGACCCCCATATTGCAGACAGTAATTTGCTCACTTCGCATTGGCCAGAATTTAGTCACGTGTACATATCTAACTATTAAGAGAAGCTGGCAAATGCATTCTTCGTTCTATGCATTGATGAGTCCAGTTTATAACTGTGAGTGCTGACACTGTGAGGAGGGAGGAGAAATAGGGGGAGAGGGCAACTAGTGGTATCTGTACGTTCTTATCTTTCCATTGTATTCTGAGCACATAATCTGGTTTTGCTAATCTGGCTCCTTTTCCCATTCCAGTCCAATTTTCCATCACTTTCCAGTTTGAATCTGGGTTCTAGTTTAACACAGTTGTTTAGTCGTTTGAGCTCAAAGGCTAGACTCCTTCCTGCTTTTGCCAGATTTTTTTTTGTCTGGAGTACATTCCTTCCTTCCCTTCTATTTCATAAAATGTCTAAACTCTTTTCAAGAGTTCAGATGTTGTTTCTTCTGATAATTCTTTCCCTAAATTTTACTCTGTATTGCATTATCACTTGCTAGAGTATAAGCTGCCATCTTCGTATTTCTAGCATGTGTCATTTAGTGAAATCTTAATCTGTGTTTGTTGAATGAATAAATGATGGGATGCTTTTGCCCAGCAATGGGAAGCTGGATTTTACTGCCTGTGAAGAGTCAGTTGGACCATATGTAATGAAAAGGAGAGAGACAGGGAGTGATAGATTAGGGGAGGGGAAGATTGGTTAGGGTTCTCTAGTTAACAAAATTCAGTCTCAAACATTTTAATAAAGGGGGCTTATTAAAATGTACTAGAGGGGCTTCCCTGGTGGCGCAGTGGTTGAGAGTCCGCCTGCCGATGCAGGGGACACGGGTTCGTGCCCCAGTCCGGGAGGATCCCACATGCCGTGGAGCGGCTGGACCCGTGAGCCATGGCCGCTGAGCCTGCGCGTCCGGAGCCTGTGCTCCGCAACGGGAGAGGCCACAACAGTGAGAGGCCCGCGTACCGCAAAAAAAAAAAAATAGTACTAGAGAGCTCACAAAATTTTAAAAAAAAAGTTCACAAAAACAACTAAGTTTGAGGATGAGAGGCAAGCAGAGGAACCCAGGACACCTTGGAGGGTCTGACAGTGGTTGTCTCAGTCCCAGTGTCTTCGATTCCTGTGGGTCTCTATTCAGTTTTCACACACCTGGAAGAGGGAGGAGGATTGGCCTAGCTTGAATCAAAAACCACCTTGTAAGCGGCACGTGGTGGAATATTGTCAGTGACTGTTGTCCAGGCAGCATGGAGTGAATAAGAAGCAGTTCCCCAAAGAAACGGATATATTGCCTCACTATGAAAAAATGGATGACTATCACAAAGGTTTCCAGTGGCCATAACATATTTCTCCTCCACCACTGCTCCTTGGAGACGCTTCTCTCACTCTGTTGTAGAGGTAGCGTTTAGTCTTGATTCCGTCTGCTTTGTGGGCCCGGCGGCAGCAGAGGCTTTTCTCTCCTATAGTCTATCATAAGGATCTTAGCTCACAGGGTTGACAGGCTCTGTCTCTGTGAGTCTTGCCAGCAGTAGAAGGAAGGATAACATTTGTAGGAAAATCACCAATGACCTTCCAAGGAGAGAAGAGAAAAGCGGCAAGAAATGCAGACTTAAAAAAAAAATCATCCTGGATCTAATTCTGAATTATTGATTCACCTTTTTGATTGGTTATTTTCTCCCACAAAGGGAATGGAGATCATATAGAATGACTTTGTTTTTGCTACTTTGTTATTGTTATGGCTATTCTTTTTTCCATAAGCCCAAAGCAGAGGGATTTATGGTAAAATTTCTGTTTACCCAAGATAAAAGAGAAAAACTCAAACCTCATCAATATTGCAGAAAATATGCATCATTAAATACCTTGAGTGTAAAAGTGGTATCAGGGTTGAGACTGAGAGGGGCTGTAAGTGGGAATGCAGCAAAAAGCGAGAGAGTCTAAACTGAAATTAGAAAGATGTGGGAGAGGAAGCTCTTTGACAAAGATGTCCCTAGAATTCCTTAGACAATGACAGAAAACTGGTTGTAGGGCTTTGGAGGGGACAAATTATCCTGAGGGAGATTGTGAGCAGATTTGTACGGAGTTGCACCAGGTGCAACAGTTATAGCCCAGTGAATTAGAGAACAGTTGAATACACTGAAAAATTACATAAAATGTCATACAGTTACATCAGTCAGGGTTCAGTGCAAGGAATGGGAAACATTCTATGCCTTTAATTTAATACATGAAATTTTATGCTCATAAATTATGAGAAGGGAGGAAGAAGTGGGTTCTAAGATGGGCCTCCAGGAATGACTTCCAGAAGAGTTCATAATTTACTTGCAGCTAGCACCTCTAACGCTATAAATGGTGGTATAAGTTCGAGAACACAGCCCATAACTTTGATCCCAAGATTAGTCATCTCTAATAAAGCAGGTCTGTAATGAAGCTGCTGCTGTGGACAACTTCTTCTCATCCCCCAGGAATCTGCAGAATGGACCTACAGCTGTGATCCAGAGATCACAAAGCCAGAAGAAGCTGACCCAACCATTTCTTAACACCTGGACAGCTTGTGAACAGAGCCTTGGTCATTGCTGCTGAAAGTAACTCCCATTTCCATGCATTGCTTGACAGCAGAAAGAACCAAAAAGGAACAGACCGATTCTTTGATCCTTCTTTGTCTCCCATATTTCACGAAGGTGCATTCAAGAATCTTGTTTGCGGGCCTCCCTGGTGGCGCAAGTGGTTGAGAGTCCGCCTGCCGATGCAGGGGATACGGGTTCGTGCCCCGGTCTGGGAGGATCCCATATGCCGCGGAGCGGCTGGGCCCGTGAGCCATGGCCGCTGAGCCTGCGCGTCCGGAGCCTGCGCGTCCGGAGCCTGTGCTCCGCAACGGGGGAGGCCACAACAGTGAGAGGCCCGCATACCGCAAAAAAAAAAAAAAAAAAGAATCTTGTTTGCATCAAGAACCTTAGATTCGCATTAAGAATCTTAGATTCAGGGAAGTCTAAATATTTAGCTTTAGGTTTTCCAGTCTCTCCAATTAGAAGGAAGATGAAAGGGAGCTTGAGAAAGCTAAAGCTAACTTTCAATATCCAGCATGTATGGGTGGTATTTATTTATGTGTGTGTGTATATATATGTATTTGTATCATGTATGTGTGTATTTATACCATGTAAAGCATAATTGTGCCTTATATATTTGTACTGTGTGTGTGTATAGTACTTAATTAACTTGTAACTGAACTGATAAAGTAGGCTTAAAGCTCTTAGGAAAATGACACCTATAGGAAGAAAAAATATATTTATAGTTAGCTCTACTTGTAGGTAAAGAGGATATAGAGAAATGAAGCACTCAAAGCTGACTTTCTGAGTGGCTTAATACTTAATGCATTTATACATAAAACACATGCTAACTTTTAAGGAAAGCTTTCAAAAGTCAATAACCACTACCTTCAGTGGTGCTTTCACTCATTTATTTGTAGATTGTCTTTCTTACTTTCTTAATTTCCCCTCACATCACAGGAACTCTGACTTAATATAAAGTGCTTGATCTTTGTGAGGTATCAGCTTGCCCTTTTGCTAGTCCTCTCCTTTATGCAGCAATATTAAAATGAATATAACCACAGTGAGCTAATTTTTACCTAATTTCCTAATCCTAGGGAGCAAGACAAGGGAATGTAGTTTGACCTCAATAAATCAAAATGTATTTGTATTAATGGCATACTAGAGAAAATCCATTAAATTTTTTCAGATGATAAAAAATTGTTGAGATTTTCAGACCATATTAAGTTTTTTTAGTATAAAATAACTAATTTTCTTATCATTGGAATAAAATTAAAGTGCGGGTGTTTTAAAATTTATTTATTTTTGGTTCTGTTGGGTCTTCATCGCTGCGCCTGGGCTTTTGTTGTGGTGAGTGGGGGCTACTCTTCACTGCAGTGCACGTGCTTCTCATTGCGGTGGCTTCTCTTGTTGCGGAGCACAGGCTCTAGGCACAGGGGCTTCAGTAGTTGCGGCACACAGACTCAGTAGTTGTGGCTCGCAGGCTCTAGAGCACAGGCTCAGTAGTTGTGGCACACTGGCTTAGTTGCTCCGTGGCATGTGGGTTCTTCCAGGACCAGGGCTCGAACCTGTGTCCCCTTCATTGGTAGGCAGATTCTTAACCACTGCACCACCAGGGAAGTCCTAAAGTGCACTTCTTTTCTCATTTCTCTCATTGGAAAAAAAGTGCAAGGGTTTGGTTTAACCACGCTACTGAACTGAATATATAAGAATGTAAGTGAAGCTTTTTAATTTGCGAGGGCAATTCATCCAGGAGACAGATTCATTTGAGGCTATTCTTTATCAGTATTTTTTGAGCCTAGGGATACAGTACATCAGAGAAGGAAAACTCATGTTTGCAGAGTAAAGGTTCCCAGATGTCTCAGATAAAAACAAATGAACAATCATAAATATTAGTAACTTTTTATAAAATGAGGCCATAAGACAGATTGGGAAGGAATGCTTTGTGGTTGTTGCCACTGGGAGGGTATTTTTAATGGGCTTTTCTGCTCAATAGGAGATAAAGGCCATATTTAGCTCCCTTCTTCTGACTAAGAGAGTGTTTCAAGCACCCTTTCCTCACTACAGGCCAGGAATATGCATCAGGAAGACCCACAACAGAAGGCTTTCAGAGCTAGACAGAGAAAAGCCATTCTGGGTTAAAAAATAATTCGTGGCAAGCATTTTACAGAGCACGAGGAAATATACTTAGGGATAAAAAATGGATACATAATTTTAAGTCCAGTCAACTTTCAGCAAGTCCATAAATGGAGATTGAAAATGATATCCTGATGCAAAGAAGTGACATCCCAGAACAGGGCAACGTGTGGCCAGGAAATGGGGGACATGGTGGAAGAAACTGGCTAGCTAGCTGTTTAAAATTCTCTCCCTTGGTATTTCACTTTTCTAAATTTCCCACCCCGCCCTTGCACGTGACCAAGTTCCGGCCAATGGCATGTGGGATAAAAGGGATGCGTGCCATTTTCAGGCTTAGCTCATACTCCTTGCATGAGAACATGCAGATCCTTCTCAAATTTTGCCTATTGGCTGGTCTGCATCTAGAGATTCCAGTAAAGGCTCTGACGTTCAGCCTCTGCATTAGAGCCCCAGAGGGCCACCAGTGGGAAGGAGCCTGGTCCTTCAGTGATTGTGTGGAGCGGACCACCATGCCATCTCACTGAATCTACATTGATGGTGACCTGAACAAGACAGACACCCTTATTGGTTTAAGGTACTTACAGTCTGTTGGTTGTTCATTGCAACAATCAGCCTAACTAATAAATCACACAAGAGGAACAGCAGAACTTGCAAAATGCAAGAAAAGGTGTTCAGACCAAAATCCAGAATAGAAACTAGAATAGAATAGAGACGTACCAATAAAGATTTCCTGGCAGAAATCCTTAGATACTGTTTACCATGACAAACTATGAAATATGGTCAAATTTATTCTAAAATTTTCATTTTTTTTTAGGTTTACTTATTCTTTCTTGACTTTTTGTATCCCCTAAAGTATTCTAAGTTAAAGACCCTCTCCAGGTTTTGTCAAATTCCCTGAGGTAAGGTTCTGATGCCCTAAGTAGATGATATTTTTTGGATATACTCTGTACAGTACTATGAATGCATGCTATGATGCTATCAAAATCATTAATTCATTCATTTAGTCACTCAGTCAACAAACAAAAAATGAGCAACATATGTGCTAGGTGTAGTGGTTGGGTAGGTGGGAGAGAAGGAATTCTTCCTTCCACGGGTGGTGACCCGAGGACTCCACCTGTGTTCCACACCCCTTTATTTAGAATCCATTTCAATTCAATGCAGCATCTTGAATGGTTGCTTCTGAGTCAGTTACTATAACTATAACTTTGCTCACTTTACTCTAAAATACTCACATCTTAGACACTCAGCAGTTTCACACAAAAAACCAAAAAACGAAAAACCCACAAAGAATGTAAAGATGAGATTTCAGTGAAAAGCAAAGTAAAGGTTGGTAACCTCAGTTTTCATCATGATTTTTGGGTTTTCCCATGTTATTAGTCCCTGTAGATTATTATACCTACTTGTGTAAAACAGCTAAGCTGAGTTACCTATGCCTTTGAGGTTTGGGATTTACAAATAGGTTGTTTATTGGTCCTGAGTAAGAAGGCAAGTCAGAAGAAAATATCTTTCATACAGGTTTATAAATATTTTCTTTCAAGTCCAAATGTTGGAGCAGCAATTGTGCTGCAGACATTTTTGAATGTGAAATTGAGCTTTTGTTGCTTGAAAAGAAGAATGAGTCACTTTTTATACAAATAACCAAGCAAAACACCAAGGATCTTGATACAGAATCAGCAAATCAATTTTTACACAAGCCCTTCTCCCCCCAACAAAATCACATAATTTTTCTTCTTTAAAGCCAATATTAGTTAGGTTTCCCTTTGACTTCTAATAGTGTTTTCCTCCATGTCTTTACTAAAAAGAAGCATTTCTTTATATATTGTAATTATCCTTGCTTACAGTTTTTTTTTAAATTGGGGTATAGTTGTTTTACAATGTTGTGTTAGTTTCTACTGTACAGCGAAATGAAGTAGGGTTCCCTGTGCTATACAACAGGTTCTTATTAGTTATCTATTTTGTACATATTAGTGTATATATGTCAATCCCAATCTCCCTTGCTTATGGTTTTTCTCATTAAAATTTGTTTTATGTTCTTTATGTAGATTACAGTTAAAAATTCAGTTTCTTGACTAAAAATATTTATTGAACACCGTGCCGGGAATGTACTAATGACCACAAAAAAGTTATGGTTTTCGCCTCATGGAACAGGGATGATGATATTCATCAAAGAATCAAGCAAATAAGTTCAAGTGACTACTTCAATAAGTATAATGAAGGAGAAACACATGAAAACAATGAAACCTGGTGAGTGAGCTGAGTGAGACCTTTCCTGTAGGATGTGATCACAGAGCTGAAATCTGAAGGAAGGAGTGGAGTTTCCCTAACCAGTTGCGAGGCGGGGTACGTCTGTGGGTAGGAGATGGAGATAGATTTTCAATGTGTTTGGAGTCCCGGAGATGGAAGGAAGTGAGGACTGTTGGAGAAGTTGCAGGGAGGGGCATATGGTGGATGACAGAGAGGGGAGATGGAAGCAGGGGAGTCCCTGGAAGGAAACGACTTACGAGATCGTGAGGTACCAGAGGGTGGAGGCACAAGGTGGTTTTCTACCCCAATAATAATTAAAAACCATTGACAGAATTAAGAAGGAAACTGGGGGTGAGGGTCCATTTAAAATGATATAATTTGTCTATGGTTTATTTTTTCAGTTCAAGCTACTATTTGTTAGAAAATTATAGTATTTCCTGTTGTTACATACAGTGAAACACACCAAAGTACCCAAATAGGAGCTACCCCAGACATTAAAATAGGGTTGATTTTACTCTCCACAGGAGCAAGAGTGTATTCTCTTTTCAGAAACAACAGGATTCTGAAATGAAGTATGAAGCTATAATTTGTACATAATGAAACCTTCCTAAAAGCAGAGATAAATCAGTCTATTCTAAAAGTATAAATTGCTTACTTGAAGGACCTTTGAGGTCTTTTCATTATCACCTTGGGTAAGACCCTTCATCTTGAAGGGAGATTGAGTGTTGTGTTTAGGAAAACACTTTGAAGATGGTTATGTTATACTCCCAGTGGATTGAAAGCTACAGTTTCCATTAAATTATGTAAAATATATCAGAGAAACTTAATGTTCATGGTGATCTATACCCATAGATTAAAGTTTGTTGGTACATGTGCAATAAAGAGACTGAATAATGCATTATTTCTTGATATTTCACATAAAAAGAAAGGGACTTTTATCAGTTACCTTAGTGTCTAGACCAAAAATGTAATCATGGATTGGAAGGATAGGATTGGTGTGATTTCTACTAATCAGAGGCAGTGGAGGGTTTCATTTCTCTGAGGGTTTCTGCCTTAGAGAAGGACACTTGGCTGATAACAGGGACAGCAATTTGGTGAAAGTGATGTCTTCAATCTAATGCCTAATCTGTTGCAAAGCAGGTGGCCTTCAGTGTTTGGGAACACCATGGCAGTGAAGCTGACAAAGAACCAAAGGGAAGAATGTGATGCTATTAGGGACAGTCTGGAGTTGTATGCACAACCAAGAGATGATTGTTCTTTCTTATTTTTTGAGCGCTGATTTATATGTTTGGTGCGTAGTTTTTTCTTGTTCTCTAATTTATATTTCTTGATTCTATTTTTCCTAGAATTCTGTTGTCATATATGCAAATAAGGAGCTTATGTTTTTCATGAAAATGACTTTTCCAGAACTTGTCACCCCACCAGGAGTAGACATCTCCTATTTGTGTTGCTTGAGAAGGGGCGTGTGTTCACCGTCACCTTTGGATGGGCTCTTAGTTTCTTGACAGACTTCATCCTGTGGGACGTTTTATTCATTCATCACAGTAGGTTCCCCTCCTACATTCAAGGGCTCATCTGTCTCTCTCTCTCTTTGATAATTTTAAGGTGTTATCAGAGAAAAATACTGGTTCCTTTCCTATAAGGTTTGTATTAAGTGCAGACACATGGAATCCTAGCCTTCCTAATTGAATAAAATCTTGGAGGTCATCTCATTCAACCTCCTGGTTTTAAGAATTTGAGGTAAAGAAGGTTTTAGTATATACTGCCTAATGAAAAGACTTCTGAACTTGAAGCCAGAAAAACTTGTTTGTGATCCATTCATTCACACTGTCTACTGTTTGCCTGGCCTTTAGTCTACACAGTGCTTGGCAGTGAGGATATTAAGGGAAGACAGTAATGATCTCTGTTTTCAAGAAGCCAAAAACTAATGAATAAGAAAGACACACTAATCTGTAATTTGTATAGACAAACTATATAAACAGAGACTCTGTTTCCTTACCTTTTAATTGGCAATAATAGTAACAATGATAATCTCTTAGCATTAGACTGGGGAAGAGGGAAAAACAAATAAAGTGGACAGAAGCTCCTTTACAAATCCCCATCGTTTCTTCGACAGGGGAGGGAACTGAAGAGCAGACCTGGGCAGGGTAGATACGGAAGAGCAGGGGGTCTCTCACCCTCCTTTCTGTAGAAAGTAGAGAAAAGATTGCCACTGAATTTCAAGCCTCTTCTCCCTGAGCCTCTGGCCTCTGGCTAAAGCTAGGGTTTTTTTAGTGCTACGCTTTGGAAGTTTGTTTGGAGGAAAGACCATCGGTTTTGCTGTAAAAGGAGCTGAGCTGAGTTTGAATCCTGATTGCACCTATTAGCTGTTTGACTTTGGGCAAGCTTTAATATTTCCTGAACTCTGTTTTTTTCATCAGTAGAATGGGGTGTTAGGGCATCAGTACACTTTGACTAGAAGAAAGATATATAAATCATTTCTTTCAGGAGTAATTTCTTTCAGGATTAATCTTTTACCTAAATGAAGTTAGTTGAGTGGTGTGATTTGAGAGAAGGCCTAAAATATCATTCAGTATTTCTCAAAATGTCACCAGTTATGGGGTATAAAATAATACAAACAATGGAAAACTCTTTTCTTATAAAGTAAATATACACCTTTTTTTTTTTTTTTTTTTTTTTTTTGCGGTACACGGGGCTCTCACTGTTGTGGCCCTTCCGTTGCGGAGCACAGGCTTTGGACGTGCAGGCTCAGCGGCCATGGCTCACGGGCCCAGCCGCTCCGCGGCATGTGGGACCTTCCCGGACCGGGGCACGAACCCGCGTCCCCTGCATCGGCAGGTGGACTCTCAACCACTGCGCCACATACTTTTTAATTCAGATTGACCCAAAAGATGAAGACATATGTCCACACAAAAATTTCTCCATGAATATTCAGAGCGGTTTTATTCATATCAGCCTCAAATTGTAAACAACACAAATGTCTATTAACAAGTGAATGGATAAACAAACTGTGGTATATCCATGCAATGGAATACTACTCAGCAATAAAAAAGGGAATGAACAGCTGAATGCATTGGCAGCAACATGAATAAACCTCAAAAATACTATGCAAAGTGGAAGAAGCCAAATACTAAAAAAATATATACTGTATGACTCTTTATATGAACTTGAAAAATAGCCAAAACTAATCTCTAGTGATAGAACTTAGAGAAGTGGTTATTTATGGGAAGGTTAGAATCGACTGGAAGGTAACATGAGGAAACTTTCTGTTGTGGTCTAAATCTTCACTAGAGTGGTGATTACATGAGTGTATATAACATCAAAACTCTTCAAATTTTGCCCTTGAGACCTGTGTTTTTTTTTTTTTGTTTTTTTTTTGTTTGCGGTACGCGGGCCTCTCACTGTTGTGGCCTCTCCTGTTGCGGAGCACAGGTTCCGGATGCGCAGGCTCAGCGGCCATGGCTCACGGGCTCAGCCGCTCCGTGGCATGTGGGATCTTCCCGGACCGGGGCACGAACCTGTCCCCTGCCTCGGCAGGCGGACTTCAACCACTGCGCCACCAGGGAAGCCCAAGAGGGCTCTCTTTACAAGGAGACTTGAGTGTATGTAAAATATTTCTGGAAAGATACATTCAAAGCTGTCAACACTGATTGCTACAGAGGACTAGGACAGAGACCTGGGCTTGACAGGAAATTTACACTTTGTATACTATAACCCCATTTGCTGTTTTTTTAAAAAATTACACCATGTGAATAACTTGCTTTTTAATAAATAAAAAATGTTCAAATAAAATCTAGGACATGCAACAAAGGATATAATAGGGATATAATTTTGGTGAATTTGGCTTACAGTTACAAATGGAGATCAGAAAAAAATGAGTAAGTGACTGGATGGACACCTTCCTGCTAACCTTTAGAAGAAAGAGTGTGACTATTGCAAGAGAACCAAGAAGGGGATTGTTCAGTTATGATATATTTTAAAAGACTTTTTATACAAATCATGGTTGTAATTCTGTAACTGAGTCATTTGGTGTCTGCTGGTGATTCATAACTTACTGGATACTCTGGTTAAAATGTCAACATCGCTTAGAATGAAAATGCAGAGGAATCAAAGAGAGAAATGCAATATTTTGGGGAAATCAGCAGACCGTTACTCTGTGACCAAGCTCTGTTAAGTGAGCATGATCTCATAGTTTTTTGCAGTATATGAGATTGTGATTAATATCATGCATGATGAAAGCTAATGCTCTGTATTTCTATTCATGATTCTATAACCACAGATTTTTTTTAATTAACATGAAAACACACAGGATGAATTTTAAAAGATGCTTACACACTGAGAAGCAACTTTATTAAATGGGGTTCCATGTTTGTTTGCTTTCATCAGGTTCCAGAAATATTATTAATTTTAGAAATCTACAGCTGATCTTTTAAAAAACCAGCAAAAGGATCTAAAAATCCAGCTGTGTTCTCTTTTGCTTTTTTATTTCCCATTGGAACTAAACTGCAAAATTGTATGATTCATAGAGCAGGATGCAATTCAACTGGTTCTCTCACCATCCTGATATAGATCCAGTGAGGAAGGCCTTGAACATGGACGAGAAGATTATTTTAGTAAATCTGTAACTCATTGACTGTAGCAAATTTGCCCCTAATCTCTTTGTGCCTCATTTTCTTACCTCTCTCTCCATTTTCTAAAGCATTTGTAAAATTAATGAGATGATAGATTATCGAGAAAGTGTTTGAAATTCTTAGGGAAACATGTAATCTGTGAAGTGAGTAGAATGGTAGCCACCCGAAGGCTACATCTACCCAGAACCAGTGAGTGAGAGCTTAGTTGCAAAAAATGTCTTTGCAGATGTATTTAAGTTACAGATATTGAGATGAGATCATTCTGGATTCCTTTCTGGACTCTAAATCCAACGAAAAGTGTACTTATAGAAGACAGAAGAGAACAGGACACAGAGAAGAAGACCATGTGAACATAGAGGCAGAGATTGGCGTGATGTAGCCACAAGCCAAGGAACGCCTGGAGCCACCAGGAGCTGGGAGAGGCCAGGAAGGATTCTTCCCTAAAGGCTTCAGAGGGAATGTGGCTTCCCTGACACCTTGATTTCTGACTTCTGGCCTCCAAAACTCCAGAATAACTCTCTAATTTGAAGCCGTCGAGTTTGTGGTAATTTGTTATGGCAAACACAGGAAACCAATACCCTCTGATTCTAAGTTATCATTGTTAGCTACCTTGATAATGTTATTAAGCTTGTGAGAATTATTTGAAAATTTATAAAAGTGCTACTATAAAGGTGGCATAATATATGACAGGTTCTCAAGTGGGGTGATTTTGCTCCCAAGAGACATGTGGCAGCACCTAGAGATGTTTTTGTTGTCATAAATGGGGGAGGGTGCTATTGCTATCTAGTGGGAAGAGCCAGGGGTCCTGCTAATCATTCTGCAATACATGGGACAGCCCCTGTCCCCAAACGAAGAATTATCCTACCTACAATGTCAATAGTGCGGAGGCTGAGAAATCCTAATGTGTGAGAAAGCCTAACGTTGTGAGATTAAAACCTTATCTCTGCCACGAGTTTGTGAGCAAGATGATTTAACCCAGGCAATAAAACGTCTTGGAGCTTTTTTGTTTTTTCATCTTTAAAGCATGACGACACTAATTCCTGCCAGAGCTTTATAAAATTCCAATGAGATAGTGTTCGTCAAATAATTTTATACTTTGAGATCTTTAATAGTAACGTAGAGGCTTTCATAATTATTATCCCTATATTTCTTTAGTGAAACAAATGCAAACCTTTGATTTTTTTTAATAGATTTATTTATTTTTGTCTGCGTTGGGTCTTCGTTTCTGCTTGCAGGCTTTCTTCAGTTGCAGCAAGTGGGGGCCATTCTTCCTTGTGGTGCATGGGCTTCTCATTGCGGTGGCTTCTTGCGTTGCGGAGCATGGGCTCTAGGCGCGTGGGCTCAGCAGTTGTGGCTCGCGGGCCCTAGAGCGCAGGTTCAGTTAGCTGTGGCGCACGGGCTTAGTTGCTCTGCAGCATGTGGGATCTTCCCGGACCAGGGATTGAACCGGTGTCCCTTGCATTGGCAGGCGGATTCTTAACCACTGCGCCACCAGGGAAGTCCCAAACCTTTGATTTTTAATGAATGTAGTTAGGAAGTCCACAATAAATGGATGCACTGAGTCACAGGAGACTCCCTTTTATATGTTTATGATTATTATCTCAAATGTTTATGATTATTATCTCATGGAAATTTCATGACCATTACTGTTTAATGATGTTTTTCAGTGGCAAGGATACTCTGGAAGTATTCATAAAGTTTCTCTGGGGAGCTTATAGTTTATGTCAGATGAATAACAAAACTGAAGCCAAATCGAGAGTTGCACAGATTTAAAGGTGTATAATAAAAGCAGAGACAACACTATGTAGCCTTTAGGGTGCTTTTTGCTATATATTTTTTCCAATGGTTATTAAATAGCCCTGTGAAGCTAGTTGGACAAGTGTTATCTTCTTCGGACTTATGAAAAAACTGAAGATTGGAGGAGTATTGTGCTTGGTCAGCAAATGGCAGGGCTATGATTAGAACTCAGATTTTTTCACCCTTATTCGGTGACGAAGTGTCTGCAAACACCAGCCCATTAGAATAGGGTTATAATAATGATCGCTGAAGAACATCGGGAAAAGTGGATACAGGTTTACTCAATTTATTGTGCTTTGCAGATACTGCATTTTTAAAAATTGAAGGTTTGTTTGAGCAAGTCTCTTGGCACCATATTTCCAATAGCATTTGCTTACTTCCTGTCTCTGTGTCACATTTTAGTAGTTCTTGCAATGTTTCAATATTTTTCATTATTATTATATTTGTTGTGGTGATCTGTGATCAGTGATTTTTGATGTCACTATTTTTTTAATAAATTGGTTTATTTTTGGCTGTGTTGGGGCTTCGTTGCTGCGTGCAGCCTTTCGCTAGTTGCAGCGAGCGGGGGCTCTTTTTTGCTGTGATGCGCAGGCTTCTCATTGCAGTGGCTTCTCTTGTTGTGGAGCACAGGCTCTAGGCACGTGGGCTTCAGTAGTTGTGGCACGCGGATTCAGTAGCTGTGGTTTGTGGGCTCTAGAGCACAGGCTCAGTAGCTGTGACACACGGGCTTAATTGCTCCGCGGCATGTGGGATCTTCCTGGACCAGGGCTCGAACCCTTGTCCCCTGCATTGGCAGGTGGATTCTTAACCACTGCGCCACCAGGGAAGTCCCTGATGTCACTATTGTAACTAACTGTTTTGACATTTTTTAGCAATAAAGCATTTTGAATTAAGGTATATACTTTTTTTAGATACAACGCTTCTGCACACTTAATACACTACAGTGTAGTATGCATAAGACTTTTATATGCACTTGGAAACCATAAAATTTGTGTGACTCACTTTATTGCAATATTTGCTGTATTGCAGTGGTTTGGAACTGAACCCTCGATATCTCTGAGTTATGCCTGTATTTATTTATATGAGATTAAAAGGCAAGAAATTCTTTGATAGAGATTTTAGGAAGAAAGTTTTAGTCACAAGACAGAATATAAGAAGTAAAATTGTTTTGGAAGTGCGCTGGGAAAACTTCCATGATGCTCAGTCCTGGGCCTTCATCTGAGAACTTTTATTGACCACCTAAAGTGTAATGAAAGGTGTCCTAGCCACTGAGGGGAGGGCGGAGAGGAGAAGAAATAGGCATAATCTCTTGTTCAGAATGATTGTATACAAAGAAAAAAATTAATCATTTAAATCAACTTATTCCAAAGGGTAATGTGGTGTAGAGAAGGAATACATTTAAGGGAGTATTTTTCAAAAATAAGATTCAGGAAACACTAGAACCTTGAGATAGTTCTTTAAAAAGTGAGGGATTCTTCTGTCGTTAAACAAGTTTAGGGGGCTTCCCTGGTGGCACAGCGATTGAGAGTCTGCCTGCCAATGCAGGGGACACGGGTTCGAGCCCTGGTCTGGGAAGATCCCACATGCCGCGGAGCAACTAGGCCTGTGAGCCACAACTACTGAGCCTGCGCGTCTGGAGCCTGTGCTCCGCAACAAGAGAGGCCGCGATAGTGAGAGGCCCGTGCACCGCGATGAGGAGTGGCCCCCACTTGCCACAACTAGAGAAAGCCCTTGCACAGAAACGAAGAGCCAACACAGCAAAAATAAATAAATAAATAAATAAATAATTTAAAAAAAAAACAAGTTTAGGAATAATAATATTTCCATTGATTTTAAGATGAAATGTGTGTGTGTTCAATTTTAACATCTCTGAATTCAAGATATATCTTACAAATGCTGTTGGCCAAGTAGCAGTTGTGATATAGCTGTCCTTGCCTACACATGGGTGAACTTAATTATTACTCCTGATACCAAACTGGAAAATGAAAACCTCTCTATATTCAAGTCAATTTACAAACTATTTGAGTACTTGACTAGTCTCTGAAACTTTATTTGACATCTGGTCAAAAAAGTACCAACACCAACCAAAGCTTCCAATGTAAATGGCTTAGAAGAATATTCTAGAGACAATATTGAAGCACTCTTAAGAAATATTGCATCATCAGTGCTCTAGATGTCACAGAGGAAATATCATATGGAAAAATTATAGTGAAAGTCAGTTGAAAAGTGATTCAGAAGAGCCAGACTGAATGTGAAGACATTTTATTAATACTATAATCAATGTCCTTTACTTATATTTTCCTTTTTATATATGTATATGGGTGGTATGTGATTAAATCCACCTATAAATCTACAAGAGCTCAGTCAGTAAGTATCTTAAAATTCAGGTGACTCACAAAACATTGTGTCATATTTAATTGGTGTCATTATTTTCTATTTAGTTGTACCTAAATTAATATATCTTAACATTAGATGGCCATTTTAGATCCAGTGAAATATGATATATTTCCCTCTTGGCATATATAGAAGGATATATACGTCTACCTATTAAGCATATAGAGACACTAATAATTAGCAGATTAAAGACTCTAAGAAGTTTTACAGTAAAGGAAGTGGTTTAATTTTCACATACATGTATGATAACCCTTCCCTTTTCCTATAAAACATTATGTTTAGGATGACTTAATTTTGTCTTTTTCATACTATTATAGTTCATAACACAGTTTTGATAAAGACATGCAATATAGGCCAATCTTAACTTTTAAAATTGTATTTTTGAGATAAACATTGCCATCTTTAAATAAGAAAGATTATTTTTATTACCTCTAAAGGCAGGTAATACAGTCAATCAACACTACTTGTCTCCTTAACTTACTATGGGTCAGGCTTATAATAAATTAGGGGTTTGAAATAAGCTCTTTGGAATTATTTTAATTAGATTATTAATACTTGATTGAAATAAAGAACATATATATTAGAGTTGCTATAACACTTGAGATGGTTAGTTTTTTAAAAATTTTATTTAATTTATTTTTTTATAGAGCAGGTTCTTATTAGTCATCAATTTTATACACATCAGTGTATACATGTCAGTCCCAATCGCCCAGTTCATCACACCACCATCCCCACCCCGCCATGGCTTTCCCCCCGTGGTGTCCCTACATTTGTTCTCTACATCTGTTTCAACTTTTGCCCTGCAAACCGGTTCATCTGTACCATTTTTCTATGTTCCACATACATACGTTAATATACAGTATTTGTTTTTGAGATGGTTAGTTTTATGTGTCAACTTGACTGGGTCATGGGGTGCCCAGATATTTGGTCAGACATTATTCTGGGTGTGTCTGTGAGACTGGTTCTGAATGTCTAACTTTTGGATTGTTAGAATGAGTAAAGCAGATTTCCTTTCCTAACGTGGTTGGCCCTCATCAGTAGTTGAAGGTCCGACTAGAATGAAAAGCCTGACCCTCCTGCAAGTAAGAGGGAGCTCCTCCTGCCTTACTGCTTGAGCTGATATTGATATATCAGTCTTTTCCTGATTTTGGACTTGAATTGAAACATTGGTTCTTCTTGGGTCTCAAGCGTGCAGGCTTTTGGATGGGACATACACCACTGGTTCTCCTAGGTCTCCAACTGAAGACCTTGGGACTTCTCAGCTCTATGATTGTGTGAGCCAGTTCTTTACAATAAATCAATCTCTCTTCCTCTCTCTCTCATCTATGTATAGGATAGGATGGTTCTGTTTCTCTGTGGAACGCTAACTAATACAGCACCCAACCTTGATAATTTTTTTAGACTTAAAATATGGCCCTGGACCAGCAACACTGACATCACTTGGGAGTTCATTAGAAATGAAGAATCTCAGGCCCTCAGGCCTCAGCCCAGACTTACTGAATCAGAATCTGCATTTTAACAAGATGCCTAGGTGATTTGTATGCACGTTAAATTTGAGAAGCACTTTATTTTGAAGTCTTTGCCTATAACTTGTGTTCCTGAAGAAGAATACAAAAGAACCTTATAATTATTTGACATTAATACTTCAGGAGAGACATAATAGGGAGATTGTAACAAAGGGTTTTCTTTTTTTTTTTTTTGCACTTTGCATAACATTTGGTGAATAATTTTGCAGACAAGAAGAAAAAATTTTACCTTTGAAATTTGTATTCCTAGAAAATTTCAAGATTTACCAGTTTCTAAATAGTAATATACCACAGTTGACATCTGCTTATCCTTAAGCATTAACCAGATGATTTCTGAAATTAATTTTACAGATAAACCTTATGGATGTCAATGTAAGCAGCTCCAAACATTTTAACATTTATTTACAGTGGATTTCACAACTGATAAACTATGGCTAGTAGTAATGACCATTTAATAATAATATCTTGGATTTTCTAATACTAAGGCTAACATTTATATAGCACTTTATAATTTTCTAAGTAGCTTAACATACATTAATAACTCATGATATTCTTTCAACAAGCTTATGAAATAGCTATAGGGTATTTCTTCTGAAATACTTTTACAGTTATTCACTTGTATTTTCACCTTTTCAAGTCAGAAAAGTCAGCATGAATTTAAATTTAATGTGTGTGTATTGACACTGCTCAAATAATTTTATTATTCAATTATTTTTAGTTTTATTGCCCAACCAAGGCTAGATTGGTTTGTGGTTGTTGATGACTGAATTTTGCTCAGCTTTCTCTCTTTTTTAAAAAAAATTTTATACTAATAAGAAATTTAATAAAAGGTATCTAAGACTTCTATACTAAAAATGTGAATCACTGCTCAAAGAAATTGAAGATACAGAAAAATGGAACAGTTAACCATGTTCATGGATTGAAAGTCCAATTATCCTAAAATTAACCTATAGATATTAATAACATCCTAGCAGACTTTTTAGTAGGAATTGACAAGCTGATCCTTAAATTTTTATGAAATACCAGAAACTTTGAATAAGGTGAGCAATTTTTAATGGGTAGAACAATCAAGGTCATTTGGAATTGACAGATGTACCTGGAACAGATCAATGGAACAAGATAAGGAGTGCAGAAAGGTACCCACACATATTTAATCATTCAGTTTGTCATAAAGGGGCCAATCTCATTCAATTGGAAAAATAAAGTCTTTGTAACAAATAATGCTAGAACAACTTTATATCTGTAAATTTGTCCCAAACGTATAATAGTTCTAAATGGAAAATCTCAAACTATAAAACTTGCAGAAGAAAACAATCTCCATAACATTGAAGTAGGGAAAGATTTCTTAAACTGCATGCAGAAATCAGCTTTCTCTTTGATGTGGCAATGAAATCAATAGCTGTTTCTTTTCTTCTTTTCAGCCCACTTAGCTCCTTTTGTGTGTAATAGGGAAATACCCATGTGCGATTCATTTGACAGTCTCTGCTTCTTATTTCTGGGGAAGTAACTCTGCTTAGTAATCATCATCCAAAAGTGGCTAGCTGTTGGGCAAGAGATGAAGTTGCTATTGTATCTGCCTGTCTAGGATTTAATTGTAAGAGAAAATGATATCCTATCACACTGAAATTTTATCTTGCCCAAGGGACATTTAGGCATGGGAGGTTAACCAAGAGATGTCAAGGGAGCAGCGGATGCAGCTGAGACTGGTTCTCAATTCTAGAGAATTGGGTGGCTGGTGCTTAGAGGAATGACGAGGGCTAGAAGGTACTTGTCTTTTGGTTTAGATAAGACAGTATTACTCTGAATACAGGAAATAAACTGCCAGTTTAGAATACTGCATTGTAATACTTGGCATTTGGAAGAGCTTCATAATGCAAGAAATGAGGAAATTTCTTTTTGGTAGTTATTCTACTTCACAGATACATTTATATAATTTTAGAATACATCAGTGTGTAATGAGGCAAGATGATTTGAGGGAATCAGGAGAATCACTGCTATGAGATAAAGCCTGTTTAAAAATTTTATTATAATAATCTATATGAGCAACATCTGGTTGATTTTTAAGGAAGATTTGAAATTCCCTGGTGGACTTGTTTTAATATAATTTATAAATGTAAGATTGGGTCAGGAATGAGGCTTGATTACTCAAAATTTATATTTCTTTGTAAAACTAGTTAACTGTTCACAAGGTTAGAGTGGAATGAAAAAGAATTTGTTTTTAAGAATGTAAAGCCATAAAAGCAAAGGGCAGGGAGACAAGGAGAGCTGATATAGAAACATAGGCTCATTCCATGCATAATTAAACAAAATTAACTCTTTGATAGAGAACATGAAATTGCTAATTATTGCTAATAATGAGAAAACTTCAACTTTTCAACATTTACCATTGCAATCACTTAACTTCTATCAGAACCCCTCCAATTTCTCTCCCTATAAGTTTCTTCCTCCCTGCTTACAAGCAAGTAGAGATTGTTCCATCTTGATTACAAGAGAATCTAGCTTGATCCCCTGAGTCACCACTTCATGTTGCTCTGTTCTTTCCCTGCCAAAATTATCTGTCTGGTCTCCACATCCAGGGACACTGTTCAATGTTTCCTCTTAAAGTATTTCATGTAAGTGAAAGCACCTAGGAAATAGTTGGCACTTAAATATTTGTACCTTTTGCTTTGTATAAAATCCAAGGGCTTATTTTTAGACTCTTTGTGTCCTCTTATCTTTCCATGACATTTAATACTGTTGACTTCCAACTGGTTGAATTTCTCTTTAGGTTTTCCATGTTATCTCTCTTTACAAAGTTCTCTGTTACACTGACATTAATTTCCATCTCCAAGTCAACAGTACACGACTGTCTTTTTGATCACACAGCCATACCTCGTTTCATTGTGATTTGCTTTATTGTGCTTCCCAGGTATTTTGTTTTTGACAAGTTGAAGGTTTGCAGCAGCTAAGCGTCCAGAAAGTCTACTGGTGCCATTTTACCAACAACATTTGCTCACTTTGTGTCTCTGGGTCTCACTTTGGTAATTCTCTAAATATTTCAAACTTTTTAAAGTATTATTATATTTATGATGGTGATCTTTGATGTGATTACTGCATAAAGATTACAATTTGCTGAAGGCTCAGGTGATGGTTAGCCTTTTTTAGCAATAAAATGTTCTTTAATTGAGGTGTATGCACTACTTTTTAAACATAATGATATTGCACACTAAGAAGACTACAGTATAGTGTAAACATAACTTTTATATGCACCGGGAAACCAAAAAATTGGTGTAACTTGCTTTATTGCAATACTTGCTTTACTGCGAATCTGCAGTATCTCTGAGGTGCCTGTACTTTCTTTGACTTCTTTTCTTAAACATTAGAAAAAAATTTTTATTTGTTTATTTATTTATTTTTGGCTGCGTTGGGTCTTTGTTGCTGCGTGCGGGCTTTCTCTAGCTGCGGCGAGTGGGGGCTACTCTTCATTGCGGTGCGCGGGCTTCTCACTGCGGTGGCTTCTCTTGTTGCAGAGCATGGGCTCTAGGTGCGCGGTCTTCAGTGATTGTGACACGTGGGCTCAGTAGTTGTGGTGCCTGGGCTTAGTTGCTCCGCGGCATGTGGGATCTTCCTGGACCAGGAATCGAGCCCGTGTCCCCTGCATTGGCAGACAGATTCTTAACCACTGCGCTACCAGGGAAGTCCCATTTTGACTCTTTGATGGCACATCTTTTTCACCCCACTCTTTATTTACCCTTACTGAGAACATCCATGAGGCTACAATCCCCTAAGAAGTAAAAGACTCTCAACTTTGTACAGTAACTTCTAATTTTTAACCATGCTCTATTTTTTAAAATTTCAAACTATCCAATAGATACTTCCATTTGGATGTTCTACTGTTAAAAAGCTGAAAATCAATGTTTCTTGAAGTGAATTAATCATCTCACTTAAACCAGCTACATTTGCTTAACTTTCACTTGTTCATGGCATCAGTATTTTTCTCATCATTCAGATTTAAAACTTGGTTTCACACTTTATTTTTTCTTTTCATATTTTATTTTTGGTTTATTAAGAAGCCTAATCAGTTTCTATGTTCAGTAAAGTGGGTTTTTTTGGGTCAATTATGCCTTTTAAAATTATTCATTTTTTATTGAATTATAGTTGATGTACCATATTATATGTTACAGGTGTACTGTATAGGGATTCACAATTTTTGAAGGTTATACTCCATTTATAGTTATTATAAAATATTGACTATATTTTCTGTGTTGTACATTATATCCTTGTAGCTTATTTTATACATAGTAGTTTGTACCTCTTAATCCTTTACCCCTAACTTGGCCCTCCTTCTTTCTCGATCCCCACTGGTAACCACTAATTTGTTCTCTATATCTGTGAGTATGCTTCTTTTTGTCATATTCACTAGTTTGTTGTATTTCTTAGATTCCACATGTCAGTGATATCATATAGTGTTTATCTTTTTCTATCTTATTTCACTTGCATAATACAGTAAAATTTTTCTTAGGGAATGACTCTAGTTGACATTGTCATTTCCATCCCCAACACCAATGTTAATACCTTTTCTCCCAGGTCTTTGTTAAATCACGATGACACCTACTTAGCAAATAGGAGACACATTCCAATTTTTTAATCTCTGCACAGCAGAGCATACCATCAGAGTTTACCTTTTTTAAAAAAATTATTTTGTACTACTTCTTTTTGCAAACCGTAGTTTTATTAGATAAAAAAGGGAAAAATAAAAATAATAATGTTGGTACCTTCTCTCTCTCTGAAATTTTTTAAGCTGTATTTTTTTAGTTATTTTAAAAATTATTTTCCAATTTTATTGAGAAATAATTGACATGCATTCCTGTATAAGTTTAAGGCATACAGCATGATGGTTTGATCTACATATATTGTGAAATGATTACCACAATAGGCTCAGCTAACATTTATGTTCTTACATAGATATAATAAAAGGAAAAGCAAGAAAAAAAGAAAAAAGAAAATAATTTTTCTCCTTGTGATAAGAACTCTCAGATTAACTCTCTTAACTTTGCTATATATCATACACCAGCTGTAGTCATCATGTTGTATATTGCATCCCTTGTACTTATTTATCTTATAATTTAAAAAAAAATCTCTCTCGAGAGGTGCTAAAATTTAGTTTTGGAATCATAAAAGGTATCATGAAATTTCATCTTCCTGTAAAGGTAGAAGCATTCTTCAATAGCAGGGTAAACTATCTTTGATTCACAGAGTATTACCTTCCTCGGAAGAGTAACAACTTTGTGCTTGGAGAATAGAAGATGAAAAGCTGTCCAACACCCTGGGGAGGGAAAGTAAAGTGGTCTCTGGTTGGGTGACATTGAACCAATCCAGACCCCAGAATGTTGGCAGCTAAGACCTAGGAATGTTGGGAGATCAAGAGAGGTGCTCTTGCCCTTGTTTAGCACTGAGGAAGTGGGTTCCTGCTTCCTTGCGGAATGACAGTGGCTTGAGCTTGGATCTAGATTATCAAGCCATTATTTCAGTGGTGGATTGGCACTGACTCTGGAATTTTGTAGAACCCAGCTTCAATAGGGCCAGCCACATCGTAAGAAGCAATATACAAGACTCCAGTGTTCTTCCTGATTGAATGTGCAAGTTGGGCTGTGTGAACATCGGAGGTTTTGGTTGATGAAGGGAGGGTTCTAAAGAAGAAGTTACATGACTTCCCACTAATAAAGAAATTAGGGGCTCAAGATATTACTTGGAGAAGTGAAAGAGATTTCATTGTATTTACATTCTGAGATTTTAGGGCATTTTATACCAGTTTCTTGTGCAATCACACTATAATTTATATGATAACACAGATTTGCTTAGGATAGTCTTAGTTTACACCTGTTGTCCTGGTGTGGTTTTAAAGAATTTTTCTCTTTTCACCCTCAAAAGTATTCTAGTTTGAAAGATATATTGTTAATCTCTCTATAAACCCCCAATTCTGGGGCTTGGGTTTGAGGAGGGCCTTTTACTTTCCATAAGGAATCTAGATCTTGGGACTTTGGTCCTCAGACAAAAATCCTGCATATTTTGAATCTACTTGCCCAACAAGAACCTACCTGATAAACAAATATTTACTTGACCAATAAGAATCTACTTAAACAAAATGGGCTTCCTCACGTGCCCATTTTTATGCAAAACAGAGGAGGACAGGTTTCCAGCTTCACCCACCATGCCCCTTCCTCCCCACCCCTCCCATGGGTGGGATATGCAAACTCTGCTCTGGTATTTTTATTCCACAAAACCAAGAAGTACAGGATAGTTCTCTAGTGAAAGGGCAGCCAGGCTAATTCATTCTTTTGAGGAACAGAATTTAGGGCCGCTACAAGACATAGCTCAATGAATCTCAGGCTCTGACCAATTGGATTCACTACTCTCTCCTTTGGGTGCATGTAAGAATGTTACCTTTAGCTCTTTTTCCTCATAGAAGAAGAGAACTTGCACGGACCATCACCAAAATACATGGTGTGTCTCCTTAGGCTATGTTTTCCTAATTGATGTCGTGGTTCCCTTTATACCTGTGTTCTAATACTTTCTATACTTGACCACTGCAAACAGAAAAATGGATTCAGTTGAACTTTCGGGGCCCTTCACCTTCTGATTCTGCTTACGACTATAATCTTACCTATTTTGTTCTTTTAGATCAAGGACTACTTCGTTCATAACAGTCTCAAATTTAATGGGTATATGATTGATTTTGAAAAGAAATGATATGAAAATGAAGATTGTGATTCATAGGTCTGGGTTGAGGCCTGAGACTGCATGCATCTGTAACCAGCTTCCAGGTAATGCATTGGAAGCTGGTCCTTTGGATCACATTTTGAGTATCAAGACTCTGTAAGGCCTTATTAAAAGTCACTAGCTCACTTTAACCCCATTTGTTCAGAACATTCAAATTAAGGGCTGGAAAATTATCTTTGGTTGTTCTTAATGACAGATTGCTCAGTTGAAGTGTACGTTCTCTTATATCACTAGTTAAACGCTTCATTCTCATAAAATGTAATCCCAGGTAGATAGAAAGCTTTTTTAGTAAAGGAATGATTCCCTACAACTTTTGTAATCTCTTGTAGTGGGGTTAATCTGTTTTACACATAGTAGGTCCACACTAAATTTGCTGATTGATTAATCATTCTTAAGAGATTTCTTCTTACCATTCTATTACATGAGAACTCATGAGATACATTTAAATTTACAGTTTGGCAAGAAACAAATGTTTCAGGCAAAATTATAAATATACTGAAGTGAGGAAATCTGGGCAATCTGAATAAAATGCTGTATTTGAATTATTAAATTACAATGCTAAAGCAAGAAGTAAAAGTCTTTGCTATTTTAAAAATAATATAAATCTGAATTAGGCTTTATGAACCAGGTTAGGGGAAAATATGTATTATTGCTTTGATTACTATGCATGTGTTCTGGAAAACTCACAGTCACAAAATAACAGGTTATAATCCTGACAATTACTTCCAAACTTATTCTTTTAAATTGATTTGTTGGATACAAATATTATCAACTTGTATGGGTAGAATACATCCTTGCAGAGAGTTCCTGTTAAAGTTTTGAAGGATTTCAAAAGTTAGGCGGTCTACAGAAATAACATGCTGTAAACACTCTTCTTTTGAGAACTTTGAAACAGAGTTGGAAACCTCCCACAGACATCAGGATGTAACAGCCTGTAGAAAGGATGTTGAAAATTTTAGAAAAAAAAAGTAATAAAATGGTCATAAATACTGACTACAGATTTTGGATCTCAGTTTTCAAATGAATATATTGATTGAGTCATTTCTTAAAACTCTCAAAGGAAGTCAGAGTAAATGCTCCTGAGTAAATTTTATGGATATATATGTTTCAAAATATGTGCTTTGCCAAGGGTTTGCACTTGCCTTCAATGGAACAAATCTATGTCTGCAGTCACTTTAACTTTTCCTCGTGAAAGTCTCATCACCTCTTAGAGATCTCAGAGTTCGGGAAATAAATTGGAAGGACCATATATTTTCTCATCAGATATCCATCATTCTCTATGAGCTTTTTGTTCAATTTACTTCATTTTTACATTAAGGAGATAGTCTTTGGGCATGTGTTCTTATGAGCAGCATTCAATTTATATTTCTCCACTCATACCCTATTTGGTAGCATTAGCAAGAAAGAAATGGTTCTTATCTAGATGTTTTTAAAGAAATTAGTGCAATTTTTATGTAAAGGAAATTACTATTTATCTTCACCAGCACTGGCATCTGTCATTCTAACTGGATACTGTGTACAACTAAGAGTGGAAGACTTAAATAAAGTTTGATTCTCAGGTAGATTAATGATAACTGGTATTAACATAGAACAAACACAGTAGTTGACAGAAGTATTAAGTGTTGCCCTTTTAGGTAAGACTCCTGGTTAAGCTGGAAATAAAACTGGCTTCATAAGCGCTCATGACTTCAACAAGTTTATAAATTACCAGGAGAACCTCACTAGTCTGCAAAACATCAAGGAGACAGACATTAGCATCTCACATCTGCTCTCCTATGACAGCTATTATAGGAGGTGAGATACAACTCCACATTACATATCATGTGATTCAGGGCCTATCCATCTTTTCAGGATCTCGGATTGCAGACTGTGACTTGAATCAAGTGTTTATGCAGAAGAGTTGTATAGTGAGTAAAATGTTAAGGGTTTCAGAATGAAGTATCTCGGTTTGTTATAAACAGGGTTGGTGTTCTTATCAAGCTAAATAAGACATTCCTTTTAAGAAGCAGAAGATGTTTGAGAATTTTGTTTGAGAATTTTTGAGAGTAGGAAATCAAATTAAAGCTAATGTGTGCATTCATACTCTTTCTCATACACACGCTTTTGATACTATTTGAGTGCCAATAAGGAAACATTTAAACAGTAGATATTAATGAAACATAAATCAGAAATATGCTCGCTCATTTTCATCAAACATGTAGACTGAACCCTCGCATATATGTATTAGGAACTCTGAAAGTTTCCCATGCAATCAATCAGATTTACAGTGTAGGTTCAAATACACTTCTATCTATCTATCTATCTCTTATGTCTATATCTTTATATATTACATAAAATGTAATGTGTAGCTTGAGTATTTTGGGATTGCATGAAGTGATAAGTAGCTTTGGATTACATGAAGTTATGGAAGAAAAGCTGTCTTCATGCTATTTTTAGTTATTTTGCCTGAGGGCTATATCTGCTCTTCGTGTATTTTCCACATTATTTGTAATAAGTTAACTTTTCTATGTTTGAATTCCCAACAGCTATGTTTAGGGGAGCATTCTATGAGTGGAATAAGCAAATCAATAAGCTGGTTTATACTGGTGTTTTAGTTCCTAAAGGCACCTTGCTAAAAACATTAGAAGAAACCAATAACCCATTAATGGATGCTAATGAAATTCCTCCCCGAACTGGCCCTCGCAAATCCCTTGGTAGGAGAAAAAGATATACTCCTATCACTGTGCTTGATGGAATAAAAATGAGTAAATTTCCACTAATACCTACCCGCCCCCAGTTACTACCAGAGTTCAGGACTCTTCCCTCGCTCTCCTGTTCCACATAACTTCCAGTTTAGGCTTTGGAACTTTGAATGCTTGGAAGTATCCAGTTTAGGCTTTGGAACTTTGAATGCATGGAAGTAAACAGGATTCCCTTTAGGGGAGACACATTTTACAAAGATCTGTAGATTTGAGGAACAAAACTCTTTCCTATTTCTGAACTTTTCACATATTCAATTTAGACTCTCTAAAGGGCTGAATAACCAAGAGGTGATCCTAGCTTTCTATTTATCACTTATGTTTTGCTTACTGAGTGTTCCGTGGGAGTGTGGTTTTGTATTCACTGATAAGGACAATCGAATGTATAATTCTTCTCCCTATATATTGTGCTATTCAAATAGAAATTCCCTTACCTGATTCTTTATTTCTGAAAGAAAAGGAGAACATTCTCTTGATGTTTCTACCTAGCAAGCACATCTTGAATTTTGATTTGTGCTGTCAGTGTGTGGCAAGAAGTGATTAACTTTTCCTAACTTTATCTTTTCTCTATATCCTCCCACATGTGGATAAAATCACTCTCTGTTCCATTTTATTTTCATGCTAGCTAATTCTTCCATTTTTGCTTATTTTCCCCCAAAGATATGAAACCTATGCAGGTCAGGGTTGACCAAATACTGGAAATCAGAATCTTTTTTTCTCCCCATCACTTAGAAAATCAGGATTGTTCTAACAGAAACTGGCCATTTGCCTTGCAGAGATTGAATACACCTGGCTTGTTTTGATTCCATTTTTGTCAGTTATTTGTGGGAATTTGTGTCTGCTGGGGAATCCTAATTCATAAAGCTTAAGATAGGTGCTGACTTTCTCTTATTTCATGATCTAGGTGTGACTCAGGGTTTGAGATTGCTTGTTGCAGGAATTTTTAGAGGAAACCTTAGTGTGGGTCAGTGGCATCAGCATCCATGAAGATTTAGCATAAGGAAGGACATGGATTAAAAATTCATGAAAACAACAGGTAAAGATGATTTAATGATAGAAAAATATATGAATAATTTGGATATACCATGGTTTCAAGGATTATGTGCATCTAGATTGTCGAGAGGTTTATAATTCTACTCTCATAGTCTGTAATACAGAAAAGTATAACTGTGCTGCTCCTGGTGTTCTACTGAGTACCTCTGAGAAGCTCCCCCAACTGCTTGTAGCTCTTAAACCTGCACTAATAGAAGGTTCTCGGGGCTACTGCTCTCCAGAGCAAGGGTAAGGGTTGTCATGAGGCCTCTGGGAGAGAGAGAAAATATGATTCTGAGCGCTGATGAGCAGAGAAATGCAGGGCTCACAGCTGGTCAGTCTTGCTCATTGTCTTCTAGGTAACCAAGGATATAAACAAGGGGGAGCAGGAATGGCCTGGAAGTCAATTTGCAGAATATTCAAAAGGTCACCGTGGTACAGAGTAGTGTGCTGATTACTTGGAAGAAACGATGCGCTAAAACATGTTCTCCACATCTCTAATGACAGTAATTGTCATACCAGAGGGGAACACGTTGCCAGTCTCCTGTTAACGGTTTTTAGAACAGACTAGAAATCTATTTTCAGGACCCTCATTTTAAACTCTTTTTTGTATTGTTCCTTTGAGTAACTAACTTTGCAGAACTTCTACTAATCTCTTCTTTTTTAATTAAATCTTTTATTTTGAAAAACTGTAAAATCTTCAGAGAAGTTATAAGTCTATTACAATTCATTTAGATTCACCTACATATACCTTTCATTAACATTTGTCACATTTGCATTCTCTTTCTCCATATATGAAACATATTCTTAAAAAAATTTTTATAGTAGTTGATTTACAATATCATGTTAGTTTCGGGTATACAGCACAGTGATTCAGTTTTATATATATATATACACACACACACATATATATATACATACACACACCCATATATATATATTCCTTTTCAGATTCTTTTCCCTTATAGGCTATTACAAAATCTTGAGTACAGTTCCCTGTGCTATACAGTAGCTTCTTGCTGGTTATCTATTTTATATATAGTAGTGTGTATATGTTAATCCCAAACTCCTAAATTATCATATTCTTATTCTTATATAAGAATAAGAAACACATTCTTATTCTCTTTGTTGTTGTTGTTAAATTTATTTATTCATTTATTTATTTTTGGCTGCGTTGGGTCTTCGTTGCTACACACGGGCTTTCTCTAGTTGCGGTGCGCGGATTTCTCACTGCAGTGGCTTCTCTTGTTGCGGAGCACGGGCTCTAGGTGCGCGGGCTTCAGTAGTTGTGGCTCGCGGGCTCTAGAGCGCAGGCTCAGTGGTTGTGGTGCACGGGCTTAATTGCTCCACAGCATGTGGGATCTTCCTAGACGAGGGCTCGAACCAGTGTCCCCTGCATTGGAAGGTGGATTCTTAACCGCTGCACCCCCAGGGAAGTCCCCACATTCTTATTCTTATATAAGCATTTATTATTATTATTTTTGTAGCTGTTCCAGTGTAAGTTCAGCTGAAATCTCCTAAGAACAGGGATATTCTCTTATGTAACCTCACTGCTACTTTCAAATTCAGGTAGCAATCTATTTTGAAGAGTTCTCTGATTTGAAAATTTAGCTTATTATTTTTTTCCAAAGAGATCCACTCCTCACTGAAACAACCCCAGCTATCTCTCTGTAACTGACACTCTCCAAATGAAGGCCATCTTGCCACTCACAGCAATTCCCTTCCCAATTATTCTTACATTCCCTTTCTTTTCGTCATCTTTATCTACTTTTTGTTCCCTTTACATTTCCCCCCTCCCAATTGATATTTGAAAAGGCCACTTACTGCTGTTCTCTGTTCACTTAAGCAACTTAATTACATTTCTTGGAGCTGCATTGCTTATTTAAGGGTATATAAAAAATCTGGGTGACATTTTGCTGTAGGGCAGTGACTCTTATTGCCTCCAGCCTTGGTAGAGGGAGACTTCATTCAAACCTTAAGACCTTTGGAGAGTAAGTAGTTCAGTGGCTGATGTGGTAAATAACACTGTGGCCATTTGAAAAGCCAGAGGCAAACAGAGGCTGGTAGATCACCCTTAGAAAGCTTCTTCTCTTGTCAGCAACTCAGCACCTGACGTTTTGGCTGGCAACTCGGAGCTCTTTTAGGATCTTCTCCCTGGAGCTCTCATCTGTTAAAGCAGAGAAATGCCATTGATCCTAAAGTAGTATCAGAAAGAAAATGCAGTTTAGCAGTCTATTTCAGAATTTTTCAAAAGCAATTGCCAAGTACAGGTAGGGTCTCTTACTATTAAAAAAAAAAAAAAAAAAAAAGCTTATCCCCAAAAGATCCTCCCTCAAGTCCAGGTTAGTAGCCTGAAACCAATTCAAGCAGCTAAAAGGATGAAAGGAGATTTCATGGTCTGGGGTGTCTTCTTTTGAGCGCTCTGGTGGGGGGTTTTCTTTGGCTGCCTGACTAGAGGCAAAGATTAGTGATACAGTGCTTGCTTTCAGTCATCTGCACTTCTGTGCTTTTCCCTGGAAAGACGCTCAGGCTGTGGGAACCAGGGGTTCTTTTACCGTCTGTGGGTTAGGATGGTCAGAGTTTATGTAGCTACATTTACACCCAGGCACTGAGAACAGTTCTTGCTTTTTGAGAATGAACAGGGTTTTCCTTCTTCTTAAAGCAATTACAGGAAGAAGAGTAGCCTCTCTGGGAAGGCAAATTGGCTCATTTGTGTAGCCAGAGAGGGCAACATTTTCATCAGCAGCTTTCTTATGCCCTGGATCTGATGCTTTGGTTTGAGGGGAGAGGGATTATCTTTTTTTTTTTTTATTTTTTTCCCCTGGGGTTTTTCTGCAATCTAGTATAGTAAAGGAACTTTTTACTATCACATCCATAACTATGGTGCCCGTAGCTTTTAGGGCTGAATGCAAAAGGTTTTTCTGACCTGGTAAGTCAAAGTAGGTAAATATATATATATATATATATATATATATATATATATATATATATATTACACAATCCTGTACTTTTTTACTTAGGGAATAAGGTATAAGACTTTTAATAAGCTTGATGGAGCCACAACACATTGGTTTTATTTTGGGATAGGTTCCTCTTGAAAACAAAAAATAAAACAAATTTCAAGATTATTAATAATTATTACAGGGCCTGGCACATAATAGGACAGTGGTTCTCAAACTGTGATCCCTGATCCTGCAGCATCACTGGGACCTGGAAACTTGTTAGAACTACCATGGTAGGGATTCAGTAGATGTTTGCTGAAGATAACGCTGAGTTCTTAATTCCAAAGGAGAATGATGCCATTAATACCATATTGTAAGGCAGTGGTTCCCAAACTTAAGGCATATCAGAATAATCAGGAGGACTTGTGGAAATACAGAGTTTTGGACCCCAGCACGAGCATTTCTGATTCACTAGATCTGGGATGGGAATGAGAGTTTGTATTTCTAACAAGTTCCCAGGTGGTGCTCATGGAGCTGTTTTGAGAACCCTGCTCTGAGAACTATTGGTCTAAGACCACAATTCTCAAATCTGGCTCAACATTAGAATCTCCTGGGGTTGCTGTTAGGTGTGGAAAGGACTGGGCCCCACCTAAACCAAATCAGAATCTCTATAGGTGGGCCTGGGCATGGTAGCCTTTAACATTTCGCAGGTGATTCTAAGGAAGAGCCAGGTTTGAATTCCACTGCAGCTCATCTCAGAAGTGGTGGTTCGCAATCCTGCTTGCCCATTAGGATCACCTGGCAGGCTTTAAAAACCCTGATGCCTGGATGCCAATCCTAGAGGTTTGACACAATTGCTTTGAGGTGCAACCTGGGCATTCAGGTGTTTGAAGGCCCCCAGGTGTTTCTACTGTGCAGCTAAGGAAAGAACCACTGCCCTAAAGATAGAGACCTTCTGGCTGTAAGAATGTCATGAGTTTAGCATACTCCTATGTAAAAGACACACATTCAAGGAAAATGAACATTCCTATAGAGAAATATTTGATACTAATTTATTCTATGTCTTTGTATGCTTGCCAAGTTTATACTGAACTGATTTTATGAGCTATGAGAGTTGGTTTATTTATAACAAATTAGCTGAATTTTTGATTGAAGCCTTATCCCTAAGGTCTGTAAAATCTACTTTAATACAAACTCACTTCTATGTGTGGGGTGTGTGTGTGTACATATGTATATGTTTGACAAATATCCAAAAGGGAGCACAAATAATTCTATCTACCATACTTTTAATTTATTCACATATTTTCTTGCCAGTTAATGTTTACCTCCATTATAGTAAAATGTAGTATAGTGGAAAGATAGACAAGTTAAGAACTTTGGCCCTGTCACTGTAATGGACGTTTCCCTGTCTGGTTTAGTCGGTCGGTTACAGATTTATATAACATTAAGGATACCATATGTAGGTTGAGCAAGACCACACAGAAACGACACTCAGCAGTCAGAGAAGTCCTCACTGGATTGTTGAAGCAGGGAAGCATCAATAAAGCCTTCGAGGTCCCTGCCCTAGCCTGTGAGGCAGGAAGGGAAGTGAGAGGTCAAGTGTATTTATTCATCAAAGTCACCAAAACTCATGAACATTAACAAGATACACATTAAACACAGTTATACCTGTGGAAACCTGTCTCTGTGGCACTTGCAGTAAAGCATGACCTCCCTCGCTTCACTCACAACAGCTACCAAATAGCTGTGTGATATTGAGGAAGCTACTTAACTTTTCCTCGCCTTAGATTTCAGGTAATATAGATCTTGCAGGGTTGCTCTGAGGAAGAGATGAGGTAACGTTGTCTTAAACTTTTCGGCTGCTCTAACAAGAATACCCAAGACGAAGTGGCTTAAATGACAAACTGTGTTATTTGGAGTTCTGGAGGCTGGTAAGTTCAAGATCAAGAAGCCAGCAGATTCGGTGTCTGGCGAGGACAAGCTTCCTAGTAGATGACCATCTTCTCACTGTGTCTTCGTGTGGAGGAGGGAGTGAGGGAACTCTCTGGAATCTCTTTTACAAGGGCACTAAACTCCACTTAAGAGGGCTCTACCCTCCTGTCCTAATCCCCTCCCCAAAGGTCCCACCTTCAAATACCATCACACTGGGGATTAGGTTTCAACATATGAATTTAGGGGAGACACAAACATTGTTTATAGCAGACGTGCAAAGCATTTAACCCAGTATCTGATACATGCTAGAAGTTCAGAAATATCAATTCCTTGTTTTCCCTCTGTCCTTTCTAATATTATTACAACTTCCCTTATGTCACCCTGTCCTTTGTCTTTGATCATCATCACAATCATCGGCAACCAGAAATGTCCCTCTTCTTCTCCCTGTCTCTCCTCACCCTCCTCCACATTTATTGAGCTGCAATATCTCGGCCAAGGTGCTAGGCACTGGGGGATGCGCAGATAAATAAGCTACAGCCCCTGCCCCTAGCACACCCAGTCTAGCGAGGAAGCAGACAGGTAAACATACAATTATTATACCTTAGGTGTGAAAAGTGGGTACAGTGGCGGCACAAGGTGTGGTGCTAAACTCAGATGTGGGACCTGGGAGTGTCTGGGGAGGCCTCCTGAAGTTTAGTTTTGGGGCTTGAGCAAAAGTGACCAGATGTGGTGGGGGAGGACGTGGGAAGGGGGGAGGGGATTCCTGGCAGAGACCAGCATGCGCACAAGTGGGGGTGAGTGGGTGCTGTCTGAGAAAGCATGGCATCTGTAAGTTAACTGGCTTGGCAACTGTGGGGCAGATGTGAGGGATGATGAAACAGGAGGAGTCGTCTGGGGGCTACCTCATCAAAGATGGTTCTCAAAGGGTGGGTCCCAGATCCACAGCATCAGCATCAGCATCAGCATCAGCATCAGCATCAGCATCAGCTGGGGTCTTGTTAGGACTACAAATTCTTCTGCCCCAGCCTAGACCCATTAAAGGGGAAAAGTTGAACAGGAATATGGGGCCTAGAAATCTTTAATAAGCTCTCCAGGTGATTCTGATGCATGATAAACCCTGTCCTATACCATGATAAGAAATTTGTCTGTTTTCCTGAAGGAAATGGGGGAACTATGGGAGGATTTAGGTAAGACTATTATTTTTTGAAGGCTTACCCGGAAAGGAGGGTAAAAGACGAGCAAGATGGATGCGTGGAGCAGGTATCGGTACTGGAGGTAAGTCTGTAAGGAGAGACAGGGAAGAAATTTCAGACACCTGAGTTAGAATGTAGCATCCTTGCTTTGTGCTGGGCTCATAAAAATATAAAGATAGAGAAATATACATGGTTCCTGCCCACAAGGTGTTGATAATCTAGATGTAGTAAATTCATTCCTTCTGAGAATACATTCTACCAACCCAATAGAGTGCCATCCCCATTTATGGAGCATTTGCTACTCTTTGGAAGAGTGACTCTGTGGACTCAGTTTGATTGATTTGGACAAGACCACAGGGAGAGTCTCCTTATTCTTTACTCCCTGGGGAAAATCTGGGTTGAACTGGTACCACGATGGCTGTTTAGTATATAATGCAGTGAAAGGTGATGGTTAGAATAGCAAAATTAATTGACTGGATCATAATTTCTCTGGTACTCTAAATACATCCGTGGTGGTATTAAACCGTGTAAATTTATAAACACATTATTTCTGTGTTGGGAACAGCACAAATCGGAGCCTTATTTGCAATAGCAGTGAGAGAACTGCCCACTGAAAAACTGGCCTTCCGCTAGGGATTGAAAAGGGCCAGCCAGACTAGATGCTTCTTTCTGCTAGATTCTTGCTTATTCTCGGCAACAGAAGCAGGCTTGCATTCAACGCTGCAGAGAAAAGGTGACGGCGGGAAGGTAATTTGTCGGATGATGCTGGACTAGAGGTTGGAGTCTACCTTCAAGCCTGTTCTCCAGGGCTGGGGGGTGGGGAAGGGAAAAGGAGGTGCTTCGCTGGCTGAGAGAGGAAGACGAAATAAAAAAAAATTTTCCAAGATATTTGACAGCTGTATCTTCCCGCCACCACCTTCCCTCCAAACCCATGAGTCTCTGCTTGGAGTCTGACATAAAACGAGGAGTGAACCCCCATTTGTCTCCCTGTGCTTTCAGTGAAAAAAGTCGGTGCACAAGGACGGAAACGAGCGCGGCTGAAAATAGGTGCATGACTTGTTGAGCATACAAATCATTTCCCCCCTAGTCTCCAAGGGAGGGGAAAAAATCCCTCGTACTCTCCTTGCAGCCTGTGTGCTGCATTCGGGAGAGGAGGCCGAGGCTGGTTTCAAGCGCTCTTCCCGCTATCCCCGTAGGAAACTTTTCTCGCAGGGCCGGCTCTGGCCACTCGGCCGGGGCGGAGACGGTGGGCGTCCGGCGTGCTCCTCTCGCGGGCCGGGGCCCTAACCCCACGACGCGCCTGTCTCTTTAAATTCCAGCTGCGCTGCTGGGAAACAGCGCCGCCCGCCGCCGAGGCTGGCAGGCGGCTGCGAGCTCGCTCGCGCTCTCGCTCCCGGCTGCGCGCCGCGGAGGGCTCGCTCGGCCCGCGGGCTGCTCGGCGGCGGCGGCGGCGGCGGCGGCGCGGGGCGGGGAGGCGCGGCCCGGCCGAGGAGGGAAGAAAGAGCGAGCCGGGCCGGGAGAGGCGCCGCGCCCGGTCCCGCGCCCGCGTTCGGCGGCCCCGGCATTTCCTTCGGGGGTGACGAGGATATGCCTGGCTGGTGGCTTTTTTTTTTTTTTTTTTCTCCTTAAAACGATTTCCATAGTAACCTGGTCAAGTGGCTCAATATCGCAAACCTGAGGATTTCCGCGGCCCGCCGGCTTGTCCTCAGTCAGGTAACGCTGGGATTTCGTTCTTTGCAAAGGCAAACCGCTGCGCTTCTTCCAAACTTCCTTTTGTGGAAAATCGCCCAGCCCAACGCAGCCCGGGGTATTTGCAACAGCGTGTTCCTTCCCAGGTGCCTGCCACGGGTCTCCTCCCCTGCTGTTCCCCCAGGACCCATGACCACATTATTTAAGAAAAAAATATTATATATATATAATTTTTTCTTAAATTATATATATATATAAATAATTCTTTTGCTTGCCCCCCTCCCCTCCTCTTTTTGATTTTCCCATCTCTGAGCTCTCGTCGGCTTTTTCCCCGAGACTAGTGATGGGGGGCGCGGGGGGAAGTCGGGGCGGGGGTGGGTGGCGAGCGCGGTCCAGGGAGTGGCGTGCTCGGGTGGCTGCGCTCTGCTGGGCTACTTTGGGCATCTCGGCGCTGGGTGCGCCGGCCTGGGTCGCGGGGAGGGCTGTCAGCACCAGGGCGGCGGAACCGGGGACCCCCACGTTTCCAGGCGAGCGAGCGAGGGACGCAGGCTTGGGGGTGATGGAGCGCTCGGCTGGGTGGCTGGCGAGCGTCCATACACCATAGCTTTTCTTCCTACTCCCCCGCCCCTCTCCGGGTTTCTCTCTTTCTCCTTCTCCTTTCTTTCTTCCTTTCCTCATGACTGGCTCCATTCTGTTCCCTTCCTTGCCTCCTTTTTCCTCCCCTCGTTTCCTTTTCTCCTTTCCCTCTCACAATAAAAGGGAGTCGTTTGTAACCTTTGGTTCTGACAGCATGGGAAGAGCAGTGAAACCTGCAGCGTGGCCGCCTCAACTTGGTCGTTTTCAACCTCGTCCTCATGCATCAACACATTTGTTTCCTGAATCTATTGATCTCCCTTGATTCTGCAGAACTGCATTCTAAGCTGGGCGTCTATGTCAGTATCAGAGTTCTGCAGCTTCCTTCCGTGCTCCCAGTATGACATGTATTGTAAGGGCTGCATATATTTTAAATCCACATAAGCCATGGGTATAAAGAAATCTTTTTAAAAATCTAGTTTTAGTCTAGAGAAACTTCCCTTTTAAATTATTGATAAGCTCTTTCCCCTCTTAGATATTTAATTTTAGGGGAATTGGGAGACAGGTGTGTGTGTGTGTTTTTTCTCCCAGTTGATGAGGAACATGCAACTTCAATTCCCCTAATTATCTCTTTAAACCTCACTCAGTTTTGCACTTCTTAGTCACTGGAATGAGTAGATACATCATAATTAAGGTTCAGAGGCTTGCTTCCAAAAGTCGAGGCTGGCTAAAAGAACCAAGTGGGGTGGGGGCCAAGACAATTGAGACCTGCCAAAGAATAGAAAAGGCATAGCAACTCTAGTGTAAAATACATAACTAGATTCAGACTTCAGTACTGAAGACATGAAAATACAATAAAATCAGACTTTTGCCTTTGGTTCTTAGCATGTGTATCACCATACTAGGTAGGTATAAGTTAAAACTTATTTGAAAACAGAGCCCCTATACTATAGAACCCATTCAGCCTTATTTATGTTGAGGTGCTTTTCACTATGGTTTTATTTTTCTTTGAAACTTAAGATGTCTGTATCATGTGGAAACAAAGGTGCAAAAGGGATGACTTCTATTTAACCAGAAATAGGATTTATACGGATTTCTTTTGTTTCCTAAAAGACCTAGTTGTTATGCTCTCAAGTTTTCCTGAGGTCAGAGTATTTCATGGGTGAAAACAATACTAATCAATGATTTTCCTCCACTCTGTTTCAGTGATGTTCGTAGTTTATATAGAAAAAGGTCTCTGTTTTAGAGAGCTCCCATTGCCTCCTTTCCTTTGTCTGCACATTTGTTTTTAAATTCAACTTTTAATGTAGAATAAAGGATCTTGGAGCAGAGAATGGGTCAGGAAGAAGAGAAACTACTGATATAATGGAAACTATACCCAAACCAAGAAAAGATAAATATTGCCATGTCACCCCACACTGTCTTTGTTTTTAGCCAATTAAGGAGCTGTAGGTTTTAAATGTATTTTCCTCTTCTTAATTCTACACCTAATACTTTTTGGACCCGAGGTCATATTTATGCATTTCAAATGAATATTTATAAAAGACATAAATCCCCTTGCCAGTGACATCCAAAAAGCATGTTTTTCTTACAACGTTTTCTTCTAGTGAACGGTGATAGTAGTAATGGTCCCACGTTATTGTTTGCACCTGACTTCTGCTTTTTTGGTGTTCCTTGGTTGGGTGGGTTGCTCCTGACACGTTTACAGGATACTCCTGGCAGGCTGCATGGAACTTGAAAGTATGATTAATTGTAGATGCAATAAAATGTTCATTTTTCTTTTTGGTTTAAGAGAGGTCATTCCCTCCTGGACACTTAATGTTTTTGGTGTGAATGCTCCTTTTCGTGTGTGTATGTGAAGGATTTAACGTAAAGCCTGTTCTGATTAAGCCTTGTGTGATTTGAGGTTAAAAGGTATATTAGTGACAAGACACAAATTACTCTCTTACTTATAGTACATTGATCCTGAAACTGTTTTCTCCCCCTTGTGATTGCATCTATATATGGATCATTTAATGAAAGGTTGGGAATGATAAGCTATCTGCTTTATAATAGGAAAAAAATCCCTCAAGTTTACTTACCTCAGGTCCCCATTTTCATGCAGAGGGATTAACAGATGTTTTTGATCTGATATTTTAATAGACTGTATTGCTGAGCACTGCTAATTACCAAGAATATATTTTGTTAATTCTGACATTGGTATAAGATAAGACGTCTCTCAAGTTGTCTGGAGGGCTCCAAGTGACTCATCCTTGTAACCCATGGCAACAGGAAATGGTTGTCCTGGGTGCAAGCTGAAGTGTGGACCCAGATCCACACTTTGTGATCATTCAGGGATAATGATCCCTGATAGGAAAAGCGTGCTGCCTTCTTTGTATGGACTGGTGTTAACTTTTTGACTTTAGTCAGAACAACGATTCCCAGCTTTGCGATTCCCCTTTAGCTCCTCTTTCACTTGAATGTTATAAAATTTTCAGAAAACACAGGTTACTTTTTTTAATTGAAAAGAGTTTATAAAGAAGTGTGTATATGCAACTGACTTTGTGTGTAGCTAGGATAATTAGGGTGAGAACATCACCAAATCAAACATGAGAGGCTGTGTCAACTTTAAAATGTTGGGAGTCAGGGAGGTGTGTTTGGAAATAGGACCCAAGAGGCCAAGGTTATATTCTTCCTTCTGACTGCGTCGCAGAGTGATTCTTGCGCTGGCCTCCTTGTTCACAGATGTCACTTTGTCTTCTCCAGAAGAAAAATGGGCATAGTAATCTTTTTCCTGTCTTTGAATTCTCAAATATATGTGAATATGACATAATCATATATAAACACAGGTGTACATGTGTAGCAATGGTGGATACTAAAACACACATACACACACACTCAGAGGCAACAGACAAGACTTCCGAATAGAGAAAGGAAATCTTTCCTTATACCACTGACGTATGGGTAATGATGCTGAATATTTCCTTCATTCAGGAAAAGGCAAATATATTACTCTCTATTCTGTGGATATAGGTAGTCGATGCTTAGCGACTAATCATGTAACATAATATGCAGAACTGAATAACCCCAGCAGGTATCACCCTTTTACTGACATGAATGCAAGTGAGGAATAAATTTCCTTTTTTTTTTTAACCATTTAAGATCTCCTCTTGCCCCTCCCCCATTTTGTAACGAAAAGTAATTCTCTGTTAGGTTAAGTGGACCTCAGGATAGGAAAAATCCCCAGAGCTATCTTTCTGCTCAGACTTCATTTTTCCTCCCAAGTGTGACTGTCAACAGTAATATCTGTTATGAGCCTCTGGTGGTGATGTTTCCACAGGTCATCCTCCTCTTCTGTCCCAGATGAAGTCTCAGGACAAGCACTGCAGTAGCATAGGTTTTGAATTCAATGTATCACTCAAGTTGGTTATGTAACTCAGTGGTTCCTTTTTTTTTTTTCTAAAGCTCCAGGTCTTCAGAATTATCTGTTTACTATTATCTTATTTTCTTTAAACATTGTAAAGTTGTTTTAGAATTAGCTTGGTCCCTGTAAGGATTTAAAAGCTGCTTGTTCATGTTATTAGATTATACAGTGTTTGTACAATGCTCCTTTTTGCTAATCTATACAGCATTTTCTACGAAACGTCGCGGTTGGGACGATTGCTGGTTGTGCTTGTTTGGGTAAGTACTTGAGATAATGGGGACCTAGATAGAGATTTAAAGGTCTGGAAATACTACCGGTGACATAGGGCCAACGTTTTCTAGCGAGCAGATTGGAAAGTCAGCATTTTTGACAAGAAGTGATCTAGAACAGTTCAGGTATAGTCAAGAAGATTTGAAAACTTTGTATTTCTTTCATCCTGTTTTGTAGATATTTATATGCAGTCCATTTATATGTATAACTCATATTGAGCTTTCAGTGTTTTCTATTGGGGAGCATCATCTAAGTCTCCAGCCCTTACTTGGTGGCTTTTGGTAGGTTTGTAGGCATAGCACTGAGGAAGAAATGGTTCCTTTTACATACTTATGTTGCAATTACAGATATGAACACAAAGTCATACCCTTAGGAGTTTTTTTCCATTCAAAAGAAACATTTATGTTACTGAACTCCGTCTTATGCTACCAATTAAGATGGAATCCAACACCAGGGCTGCCTGATTGTATTGATCCATTTTTAGGCAGTATTGCACAACACTTAAAGATTTAGCTTCTAGAGTAGACTGCTTGAGTTTGAATCCCAGCTCTGGTACTTACCATGTAGGTTATTTTTGGTAATTTTGTTGATCTGAGTCTTAGTTTCCTCATCCGTAAAAGGTGTTCAGAAGGACTTCTGTAAAGACTAAATGGAAGAGAATATTAATATTTAGAACTGCTCCTGACATGTAGAAAATATTGCATATTCACTACTATTATTATTACTGTTCCATTTCAACAACAGAAGCAGTATCAGAAGTCCAGTTATTTTTCTGTTTAGATTTTTCCTTCTAAGTCTGAACATACATCATAATATTTGTCCACATAAGAGTTGTGCCCTCCCCGCCCCCTTAGCTTTTCCCTAAGGTCTCAAGCTGAAAGTAATGACCAGATGCCTGGGAGACAAGAATACATTTATTTGGAGGGGATCCATTCTTGTTTCCAGGAAAGCTTAGTCTATATGCAGTATCAACACTCTCCATAGATTTTTTTTCTAAGTCATACTTATTTTATTCCCAGTTTTGCTTTTTTATTTTTAAACATCTTTATTGGAGTATAATTGTTTTACAATGGTGTGTTAGTTTCTGCTTTATAACAAAGTGAATCAGTTACACATATACATATGTCCCCATATCTCTTCCCTCTTGCATCTCCCTCCCTCCCACCCTCCCTATCCCACCCCTCTAAGTGGCCACAAAGCACCGAGCTGATCTCCCTGTGCTATGCGGCTGCTTCCCACTAGCTATCTATTTTACGTTTGGTAGTGTATATATGTCCATGCCACTCTCTCACTTTGTCACAGCTTACCCTTCACCCTTCCCGTATCCTCAATTTCATTCTTTAGTAGATCTGTGTCTTTATTCCAGTCTTGCCCCTAGGTTCTTCATCACATTTTTTTTCCTTTTAGATTCCATATATATGTGTTAGCATACGGTATTTGTTTTTCTCTTTCTGACTTACTTCACTCTGTATGACAGACTGTAGGTCCATACACCTCACTACAAATAACTCAGTTTTGTTCCTTTTTATGGTTGAGTAATATTCCATTGTATATATGTGCCACATCTTCTTTATCCATTTATCTGTTGATGGACACTTAGGTTGCTTCCATGTCCTGCCTACTGTAAATAGAGCTGCAATGAACATTGTGGTACATGACTCTTTTTGAATTATGATTTTCTCAGGGTATGTACCCAGTAGTGGGATTGCTGTGTTGTTTGGTAGTTATATTTTTATTTTTTTAAGGAACCTCCATACTGTTCTCCATAGTGACTGTATCAATTTACATTCCCACCAACAGTGCAAGAGGGTTCCCTTTTCTCCACACCCTCTCCAGCATTTACTGTTTGTAGATTTTTTGATGATAGCCATTCTAACTGGTGTGAGATGATATCTCATTGTAGTTTTGATTTGCATTTCTCTAATGATTAATGATGTTGAGCATTCTTTCATGTGTTTGTTGGCACTCTGTATATCTCCTTTGGAGAAATGTCTGTTTAGGTCTTCTGCCCATTTTTGGATTGGGTTGTTTGTTTTTTTGATATTGAGCTGCATGAGCTGTTTATATATCTTGGAGATTAATCCTTTGTCCATTGCTTCATTTGCAAATACTTTCTCCCATTCTAAGGGTTGTCTTTGCGTCTTGTTTATGGTTTTCTTTGCTGTGCAAAAGCTTTTAAGTTTCATTAGCTCCCATTTGTTTATTTTTGTTTTTATTTCCATTTCTCTAGGAGGTGGGTCAAAAAGGATCTTGCTATGATTTATGTCATAGAATGTTCTGCCTATGTTTTCCTCTAAGAGTTTGATGGTGTCGGGCCTTACATTTAGGTCTTTAATCTATTTTGAGTTCATTTTTGTGTATGGTGTTAGGGAGTCTTCTAATTTCATTCTTTTACATGTAGCTGTCCAGTTTTTCCAGCACCATTTATTGAAGAGACTCTCTTTTCTCCAATGTATATTCTTGCCTCCTTTATCAAAGATAAGGTGACCATATGTGCATGGGTTTATCTCTGGGCTTTCTATCCTGTTCCATTGATCTGTATTTCTGTTTTTGTGCCAGTACCATACTGTCTTGATTACTGTAGCTTTGTAGTATAGTCTGACGCCAGGGAGCCTGATTCCTCCAGCCCCTTTTTTCTTTTTCAAGATTGCTTTGGCTATTTGGGGTCTTTTGTGTTTCCATACAAATTGTGAAATTTTTTGTTCTAGTTCTGTGAAAAATGCCAGTGGTAGTTTGATAGGGATTGCATTGAATCTGTAGATTGCTTTGGGTAGTAGAGTCATTTTCATAATATTGATTCTTCCAATCCAAGAACATGCTATATCTCTCCATCTATTTGTATCATCTTTAATTTCTTTCATCAGTGTCTTATAATTTTCTGCATACAGGTCTTTTGTCTCCTTAGGCAGGTTTATTCCTGGATATTTTATTCTTCTTGTTGCAGTGGTAAATGGGAGAGTTTTCTTAATTTCACTTTCAGATTTTTCATCATTAGTGTATAGGAATGCAAGAGATTTGTGTGCATTAATTTTTTGTCCTGCTACTTTACCAAATTCATTGATTAGCTCTAGTAGTTTTCTGGTAGCATCTTTAGGATTCTCTATATGTAGTATTATGTCATCTGCAAACAGTGACAGCTTTACTTCTTCTTTTCCAATTTGGATTCCTTTTATTTCTTTTTCTTCTCTGATTGCTGTGGCTAAAACTTCCAAAACTATGTTGAATAATAGTGGTGAGAGTGGGCAACCTTGTCTTGTTCCTGATCTTAGTGGAAATGGTTTCAGTTTTTCACCATTGAGAATGATGTTGGCTGTGGGTTTGTCATATATGGCCTCTATTATGTTGAGGAAAGTTCCCTCTATGCCTACTTTCTGGAGGTTTTTGTCATAAATGGGTGTTGAATTTTGTCAAAAGCTTTTTCTGCATCTTTTGAGATGATCATATAGTTTTTTTCCTTCAGTTTGTTAATATGGTATATCACATTGATTGATTTGCATATATTGAAGAATCCTTGCATTCCTGGGATAAACCCCACTTGATCATGGTGTATGATCCTTTTAACGTTTTGTTGGATTTTGTTTGCTCGTATTTGGTTAAGGATTTTTGCATCTATGTTCATCAGTGATATTGGCCTGTAGTTTTCTTTCTTTGTGACATCTTTGTCTGGTTTTGGTATCAGAGTGATGGTGGCCTCATAGAATGAGTCTGGGAGTGTTCCTCCCTCTGCCATATTTTGGAAGAGTTTGAGAAGGATAGGTGTTAACTCTTCTGTAAATGTTTGATAGAATTCACCTGTGAAGCCATCTGGTCCTGGGCTTTTGTTTGTTGGAAGATTTTTAATCACAGTTTCAATTTCAGTGCTTTTGATTGGTCTGTTCATATTTTCTATTTCTTCCTGGTTCAGTCTTGGCAGGTTGTGCATTTCTAAGAATTTGTCCATTTCTTCCAGGTTGTCCATTTTATTGGCATATAGTTGCTTGTAGTAATCTCTCATGATCCTCTGTATTTTCGCAGTGTCAGTTGTTACTTCTCCTTTTTCATTTCTAATTCTATTGATTTGAGTCTTCTCCCTTTTTTTCTTGATGAGTCTGGCTAATGGTTTATCAACTTTGTTTATCTTCTCAAAGAACCAGCTTTTAGTGTTATTGATCTTTGCTACCGTTTCCTTTATTTCTTCTTTCATTCATTTCTGATCTGATCTTTATGATTTCTTTCCTTCTGCTGACTTTGGGGTTTTTTTGTTCTTCTTTCTCTGATTGTTTTAGGTGCAAGGTTAGGTTGTTTGTTTGAGATGTTTCTTGTTTCTTAAGGTACGATTGTATTGCTATAAACTTCCCTCTTAGAACTGCTGTTGCTGCATCCCATAGGTTTTGGTTCATTGTGTTTTCATTGTCATTTGTTTCTAGGTATTTTTTGATTTCCTCTTTGATTTCTTCAGTGATCTCTTGGTTATTAAGTAGTGTGTTGTTTAGCCTCCATGTGTTTGTATTTATTACAGATCTTTTCCTGTAATTGATAGCTAGTCTCATAGCGTTGTGGTTGGAAAAGATACTTGATACGATTTCAATTTTCTTTAATTTACCAAGGCTTGATTTGTGACCCAAGATATCATCTATCCTGGAGAACGTTCCATGAGCACTTGAGAAGAACGTGTATTCTGTTGTTTTTGGATGGAATGTCCTATAAATATCAATTAAATCCATCTTGTTTGATGTATCATTTAAAGCTTGTGTTTCCTTATTTATTTTCATTTTGGATGATCTGTCCATTGGTGAAAGTGGGGTGTTAAAGTCCCCTACTATGATTGTGTTACTGTTGATTTCCCGTTTTATGGTTGTTAGTATTTGCCTTATGTATTGAGGTGCTCCTATGTTGGGTGCATAAATATTTACAATTGTTATATCTTCTTCTTGGATTGATCCCTTGATCATTCTGTAGTGTCCTTCTTTGTCTCTTGTAATAGTCTTTGTTTTAAAGTGTATTTTGTCTGATATGAGTATTGCTACTCCAGCTTTCTTTTGATTTCCATTTACATGGGATATCTTTTTCCATTCCCTCACTTTCAGTCTGTATGGGTCCCTAGGTCTGAAGTGGGTCTCTTGTAGACAGCATATATACAGGTTTTGTTTTTGTATCCATTCAGCCAGTCTATGTGTTTTGGTTGGAGCATTTAATCCATTTACATTTAGGGTAATTATTGATATGTATGTTCCTATTACCATTTTCTTAATTGTTTTGGGTTTATTATTGTATGTCTTTTCCTTCTTTTGTGTTTCCTGCCTAGAGAAGTTTCTTTAGCATTTGTTGTAAAGCTGGTTTAGTGGTGCTGAATTCTCTTAGCTTTTGCTTGTCTGTAAAGGTTTTAATTTCTCCCTCAAATCTGAATGAGATCCTTGCTGGATAGAGTAACCTTGGTTGTAGGTTTTTCTCCTTCATCACTTTAAATATGTCCTGCTACTCTCTACTGGCTTGCAGAGATTCTGCTGAAAGATCAGCTGTTAACCTTATGGGGATTTCCTTGTGTGTTATTTGTTGTTTTTCCCTTGCTGCTTTTAATATTTGTTTTTTGTATTTAATTTTTGATAGTTGAATTAATATGTGTGTTGGCGTGTTTCTCCTCGGATTTATCTTGTGTGGGACTCTCTGCTCTCTGGACTTGATGAACTATTTCCTTTCCCATATTAGGGAAGTTTTCAACTGTAATCTCTTCAAATATTTTCTCAGTCCCTTTCTTTTTCTCTTCTTCTTCTGGAACCCCTATAATTCGAATGTTGATGCCTTTAATGTTTTCCCTGAGGTCTCTGGGACTGTCCTCAATTCTTTTTCTTTCTTCTCTATTCTGCTCTGCAGTAGTTATTTCCACTACTTTATCTTCCAGGTCACTTATCCGTTCTTCTGCCTCTTACTGCTGTTGATCCCTTCTAGAGTATTTTTAATTTCATTTATTGTGTTGCTCATCATTGTTTGTTTCATCTTTAGTTCTTCTAGGTCCTTGTTAAATGTTTCTTGCATTTTCTCTATTCTATTTCCAAGATTTTGGATATCTTTACTATCATTATTCTGAATTCTTTTTCAGGTAGACTGCCTATTTCCTCTTCATTTGTTAGGTCTGGTGGGTTTTTGCCTCGCTCCTTCGTATGCTGTGTGTTTCTCTGTCTTCTCATTTTGCTTAACTTACTGTGTTTGGTGTCTCCTTTACACAGGTTGCACATTCATAGTTTCCATTGTTTTTGGTGTCTGTCCCCAGTGGCTAAGGTTGCTTCAGTGGGTTGTGTAGGCTTCCTGGTGGAGGGGACTGGTGCCTGTGTTCTGGTGGATGAGGCTGGATCTTGTCTTTCTGGTGGGCAGGTCCACATCTGGTGGTGTGTGTGTGGGTGTCTGTGGCCTTATTACGATTTTAGGCAACCTCTGTGCTAATAGATGGGGTTGTGTTCCTGTCTGGCTAGTTGTTTGACATAGGGTGTCCTCCACTGTTGCTTGCTGCTCGTTGAGTGGAGCTGGGTCTTAGTGATAGAGATCTCTGAGAGAGCTTTTGCTGTTTGATATTACGTGGAGCTGGGGGTCTCTTGTGGACCAGTGTCCTGAAGTTGGCTCTCCCACCTCAGTGGCACAGCCCTGATGCCTGGGTGGAGCACCAGGAGGCTGTCCTCCACACGGCTTACAACAAAAGGGAGAAAAATAAAAAAAATAAAAAAATAAAAAAAAGAAAGAAGATAGGGCCTCCCTGGTGGCGCAGTGGTTAAGAGTCCGCCTGCCGATGCAGGGGATACGGGTTCGTGCCCCGGTCTGGGAGGATCCCATATGCCGCGGAGCGGCTGGGCCCGTGAGCCATGGCCGCTGGGCCTGCGCATCCGGAGCCTGTGCTCCGCAACGGGGGAGGCCACAACAGTGAGAGGCCCACATACCGCAAAAAGAAAAAAAAAAAAAAAAAAAAAGAAAGAAGATAAAATAAAATAAAGTTATTAAAATAAAAAGTAATTATTAAGAAATTTTTTTAAATAATAAAAAAAATGGACAGACAGAACCCTAGGACAAATGGTAGAAGCAAAGCTATACAGACAAAATCACACACAGAAGCACACATACACCCTCACAAAAAGAGAAAAAGGGGGAAAAAATATATATGTATATAGTTGCTCCCGAAGTCCACCTCCTCAATTTAGGATGATTTGTTGTCCATTCAGGTATTCCACAGGTGCAGGGTACATCAAGTTGATTGTGGAGCTTTAATCTGCTGCTTCTGAGGCTGCTGGGAGAGATTCCCCTTTCTCTTCTTTGTTTGCACAGCTCTCGGGGTTCCGCTGTGGATTTGGACCCGCCTCTGCATGTAGGTCGCTGGAGGGCGTCTGTTCTTCGCTCAGACAGGACGGGGTTAAAGGAGCCGCTGATTCAGGCGCTCTGGCTCCCTCAGGCCGCGGGGGAGGGAGGGGCACGGAGGCGGGGCGAGCGTGCGTCGGCGGAGGCCAGCGTGACGTTGCGTCAGCACGAGGCGCGCCCGTGCGTTCTCCCGGGGATGTTGTCCCTGGATTTCGGGACCCCGTCAGTGGAGGGCTGTGCAGGCTCCCCGGAAGGGAGGTGTGGAGAGTGACCTGTGGTCGCACACAGGCTTCTTGGTGGTGGTGGCAGCAGCGGCCTTAGCGTCTCATGCCCGTCTCTGGGGTCCGCGCTGATATCCGCGGCTCGCGCCCGTCTGTGGAGCTGCTTTAATCAGTGCTCTTAATCCCCTCTCCTCGCGCACCAGGAAACAGAGGGAAGAAAATGTCTCTTTCCTCTTCGGCAGCTCCAGACTCTTTCCCGGACTCCCTCCCGGCCAACCGGGGTGCACTAATCCCCTTCAGGCTGTGTTCACGCCGCCAACCCCAATCCTCTCCCCGGGATCCGACCGAAGCCGGAGCCTCAGCTCCCAGCGCCGCCCGCCCCGGCGGGTGAGCAGAGAAGCCTCTTGGGCTGGTGAGTGTTGGTCGGCACCGACCCTCTGTTGGGAATCTCCCCGCTTTGCCCTCCGCACCCCTGTTGCTGTGCTCTCCTCCGTGGCTCCGAAGTTTCCCCCCTCCACCCCCCGCCCCCCGCAGTCTCCGCCCGCGAAGGGCCTTCCTAGTGTGTGGAAAGCTTTCCTCCTTCACGGCTCCCTCCCACTGGTGCAGGTCCCGTCCCTATTCTTTTGTCTGTTTTTTTTTTTTTTTTTTTTTTTTTTTTTTTTTGCCCTATCCTGGTACGTGGAGAGTTTCTTGCCTTTTGGGAGGTCTGAGGTCTTCTGCCAGCGTTCAGTAGGTCTTCTGTAGGGGTTGTTCCACATGTAGATGCATTTCTGATGTATTTGGGGGGAGGAAGGTGATCTCCGCGTCTTACTCTTCCGCCATCTTGAAGCTCCTCCTATACCTAGATTTTTTTTGAGTTCAAAAATTGAAACTCGAGATCAGGATTAGCTCCAGTAGTAATATAATACATCAGCTTAAAAAACTGAACAAATGTAAAGCCTCTAACTTCAGTATTAGAGTGCTGCTTACTCACAAGCTACAGCTGCCTCTTATTACCGTAATGTAATCCTAAAGCTACAAGCTTTTGCTGAAGAAGGTTGCTGAATAATTTTTTTTTTTGTGAAGTCACTTGAAGTCTCATTGATGAGAAAATATTACTTATTTAAAGATGTGATGGGGCTTCCATGGTGGCGCAGTGGTTGAGAGTCCGCCTGCCGATGCAGGGGACAAGGGTTCGTGCCCCGATCCCGGAAGATCCCACATGCCGCGGAGCGGCTGGGCCCGCGAGCCATGGCCGCGGAGCCTGTGTGTCCGGAGCCTGTGCTCCGCAACGGGAGAGGCCACAGCAGTGAGAGGCCCGCGTACAGCAAAAAAAAAAAAAAAAAAAAAAAAAAAAAAAAAAAAAGATGTGATGCTTCATCCTTGCTTTTTTTTTTCCTTCATGAGTTCTAGTATTAAGAGCTGCATTGAATAGGTAAATTTCTTCACATGTTGAGGGTATGTCCTCATCTGCAAAATGAATGTATTGGATTAGTATATCTCTTTATTGAAAACTTTGCATAATAAAAAAAAATTAAAAACAAAAGTAGAAAGGACTGTATAATGGATTCCCTGGGACCCATCATTCAACTGTAACAAATTAGGTAACCTCTTAAGATTCTTCTTGATTTCTGTGATTCTCTGACCATGGAAATTCTGATTCACTCTGGTTTTGAGGATCTGGAATATATGCTTTTTAAATAATAATGATACTATCAGAAATATTGATACTAAACTGATAGAGTTATTATAACACTGAGTATTTAGTGGCAAGTCAACAAAATAATATCACAAAATGATACATGAGAAATGTTTTGGAACTGAGCAAATGCAGTGTCAGCGTTTAAAACTCTTGAGATTAGTTTGGTTCAACAGACATTTATGACATGTCTCCCTCAAAGATGTCATCCAGTAGGATTGATGCCATATTATCATATTAAAGATTGAATTCCCTGGCAGTCCAGTGGTTAGGACTCTGCTCTCCCACTGCCTAGGGCCCACCGTCAATCCCTGGTTGGGGAGCTAACATCCCACAAGCTGCATGGCATGGCCAAAAAAAAAAAAAAAAGAATTATTTTCGAGAAATTGGGCTATAATAAACAGTTCTAAAACTATATTGAGCATTATCTTTCTTTCATTTGGAAGCTTATTTCAAGATCGTAAAAGCCAGCTTCCAAGATGGTCCCCAGATGATCCTTTCCCTTTGCTAGTCATTCTCTTGTAAATTACTCGCCCCCGTTTTGAAAGCATGTTTCTGTGTGATCAGAGAAATATGGCGGATGTGATGGTGTATGACCTGTCAAGTCCAGTCCTAAAAGACATTGTCGCTTCTGCCTTGCTCTCTTGGGTGACTCACTCCGGGAGAAGCCACCTGCCATGTTGTGAGGACACTCACGCAGGCCATAGAGATTCCAGTGGCAAGGAAGTGAGGCCTTCTGCTGACCGTCAGCACCAGTTTACCAGCCACATGAAGGAGCCACCTTGAAAGAGGGTCCTTCAGCCCTGGTGCAGTCTTCAGATGACTGCAGTCCTTGTTAACACGCTGACGGTATCCTCTTGAGAGACCATAAGCCAGAACCAACTAGCTAAGCCGCTTCTGAATTCATAACCCATAGGAACTGCATGAGTTACTAAATGTTTGAAACTGCTGAATTTTGGAGTAATTTGTTATGCAGCAGCACTACAAAAACCTTAAACTGCCTCAGGGTTGTTGTTATAAATATCGATAACTAGTTATCATGGTTCTATAGGTAGGTAGAAGTGCCAGTGAATAGAATTCTAGCTGACAGGATGCCGTTTAAATCTGAATTTACCACAGTGAATTTCTGGCATCCTAGCTTTCTTTTAAGCTTTTACTCCTCAGAATGAATCTTTTGTGGACATTATCCATAATTAAATGAGGGCAGAAGGTATAATGTCTCTTCTGCCATTGGTTACAAGCTTGGAACTTAATCTCAGCACTTCCATTTGGCAAAGTATCTGTTGAAACACTGAACGGTTTTGGAATTTTGAGAGAAAGTAGGGGCTGGAGACGGAGGACTGGGACGTGCTCTAGCCATGCTTGGGTAAACTTTGAGCTAGTGTCATAGTTTACTTTCAGGTTATTCCCCCAAAGAGCTCCCCCCACCCCCAAATGCACAGGCCTTTAAAAGTTAGGCTTTCATTACCATAGAAGCTTTTCTTCTGTTCTCTTCTGAACTAGGTAAGATAAAAGTTCCCAAAATAGAATATGCTCCAAATGAGGCCCTGGTAATATTACCTAATGTAGCCATTCTTCATGAGTCTCCACTTCTGGTCTTTGGTGTATATTGTTAGGCTTCCCTCCTTAAGCATGGTTCTGGGTTTCATGTATCGATCTGTTTTTCTCATTGTTATATTACAAATTTAAGGGAATCTAAAAATTGGATATTATTGTATGTAGAATAAATTCTATATAAGTAAAATTTTGGTACATACAAAATGGTAGGGATTAGAAAACCAAAAAAAGACAATAACCTCACTTTTTTCATGGATCTGTTTGATTTTATCTGCATAAATTATCCCATAAAAATTCAAAGGGTGATTGAATCTTTAATATATATTAAGTAGGTACTAGGAGCTTGGAGAACACTAAGAAGTAAGGTTGTTTTTTTTTTTTTTTTTTTTTTTGTGGTACGTGGGCCTCTCACTGTTGTGGCCTCTCCCATTGTGGAGCACAGGCTCTGGACGCACAGGCTTAGCGGCCATGGCTCACGGGCCCAGCTGCTCCGCGGCATGTGGGATCTTCCCAGACCGGGGCACGAACCCGCGTCCCCTGCATCGGCAGGTGGACGCTCAACCACTGCGCCAGCAGGGAAGCCCGGAAGTAAGGTTTTTGAGCGTTTAGATGGGTGTGAATATTAGATTATTTTCATAAATGAGCTGTTAGTCTTCAGCTTTGGAGCATAAGGTTTTAGTACTTTTGCTATTTAATTTGTTAGGTAGGGTTACAAATAGGATTCTTTTGCCCCCAGGAATTTTTTCAGATCCAAGGTTATCTTGGTATAAAACAGTGATGGTGTTCACTGACCTGTACCAATATCATGCTCTCTGGGAATTGAAATTGATTTTTTTTTTTTTTTTTTTTTTTGGTCCATGGCATGTACATTTGCTATTTGAACAAGCATCAGCTGGGAGGACTTAGGAAAACCAATAAGTAGACATTCAGAATTTAGTTTTTAGGACATCACAAATGAGTTGCATCACAAGCCTCAGGAGAAAGATAATGAAGTCACTAGTTCTTCTTGATATTTTTATGTTTGAGCAGTGTGTGGTAAGAACTACCTTTAGAATTGAGGATAAGCAACACGTCCGGTCTGGTTTTTCTGTTCTTTGTGAAATATGTGGAAATTAAGCTACTCTTAGTTGCCGGTGAAAAGGCTATATGGCAGATGTGTATAGAGTCTGGGAGTGTTTTTATAGATGTCTTCTGCTAAGCAGGCTTTTGTTTTTGTTGGATAATGTGTTCATCTTGTGTACTTGTTTTATGTCCTTTGCACATTTGGCATGGCTTTAATTTACCCCGTGAAGTAAACATGATTTTTAACAAGAAGTTTATAGATATATATATTAATGCCTTCTCTGCTGTGATGAGGGTAACGGGTACAGAAATGAGTAAGACAAGGTCCTTGCCCTAGAGAAAGTTGGAATGTGCTTAATTATAAAATTTATTTTTTATTTTTGAGTGTTCAGCTGATTATTTATAGCTAGACTTTACAATTTATTATGGTTAGGCTGCACTCAACACAAGATCCAGTTAAATTATGTTACCATAATTGAGAGTTATCCTGAGTTCTACACTGTTAATGAATGCTAATGCTCTTTTGAAAGTCTCCTATATGTGGCTTCAGTAACCACAAAGGCTTTTCTGCCTACAGCAGATAACCTCTCAGTAATGTCACAGGAAGTTGCATTAGAAATTATGCCATTACCTATATAGCTCTTTCCTTTTTAGCTAACTAGCTAGGAATGTCTGTTCAGCGTATTCCCTATAGGGCAAATGTCTGTATCATACTTTGGAATTATATATATATGTGTGTATATATATATATTTCCCTGCCAGAATGGAAATGCATTTTATGAACATTCAAGTAAATTTCCTGATATGTGTGCTTGCTAATTGTATATTTTAAGGATCGAGGTGGAGTTTAAATAGTAGTGTGTTAGAGGCCCAGACATACCTGCATCTGTTCTGCCAGTTACCTCTGTCCCTGTGAAGGGACCCCAGGGAAGGTAAATGCAGCCAGTGGCAGCCAAATGGTAATCAGAATACCACTTTATTAAGAGCTTGAGCTGGTGCCAATTACCCTTGATTCAGGGCTCTTTGGAAAAAGGTGGTTTGGAGCACATACTCTAGGCTTGAGTCCAAATACAGATTTTTAGTCTTCATATGCTCTGGTCTAGCCATAATTGGGGAATTAAGTCAAGAAGAGAAAGGAATGGTCATGTCCTAAGTTGAAATTAGGACCCCTCTTAACAGCCATATAAAACTAGGAAGTAGAAAGAGAGAGGGACTAGACCCTGGTTTTGTGCTCTTTAAAGCTTGGTGACCCTGCTCACTAATAATTAAACTCTGGTCATTGTTTTTGTATCTGACCTATTAGAAGAGCAATTCTTTAGAAGGGGTGGACAGAAAAGGCCCTGGTGAGGAGGGAGAGATCCAGCAGTGCAGATACATCAGGGTACAGGGCACAATCGTATCTGAAACCCTAGGGATAAGAAATGTTTCAGAATGTGGGCTTGTTCATATTTTAGAAAGACAATTTGTGTGTGTGTGTGTGTGTGTGTGTGTACGTGTAATGTAACAATCCCAGTGTGGGCTGGGGCAGCTTCTCTTGGTCAAACATATGACTATTTCTGTAAGGAAATCTATGAATATTCAGAGTTGGTAGGAGTAGTAGACAGAATAATGTCCTCTTCCTAAAATGTCCACATTCCAATCCCCAGAACCCGTGAATATGTCACCTTTCATGGCCAAAGGGGACTTTGCATTTGTGACTGAGGTTTAAAGACTTAGAGATGAGCGCATGATCCTGGATTGTCTGGGTGAGCCCAGTGTAATCACAAGGGTCCTTGAAATCAGAGAACTTTTCCCAGCTGTGGTGGGAGGAGGAGTTGTGGTGGTGGAAACAGAGAGATGCTACCTTGCTGCCTTTGCAGATGATGGAGGAAGGGGCCATGGGTGAAGAAATGCAGATGGCCTCTAGGAGCTGCAAAAGGCAAGGAAACAGATGGTCATCTAGAGCCTCCAGACAGGAATGCCATCCTGCTGATGGTCAGATTTTAGCTCAGTGAGACCCCTGTCGGACCTCTGAACTCCAGAAATGTAAGACAGTAAATTTGTGTTTTAAGCCACTACATTCGTGGTAACTTATTACAGCACTGATAGAAAACTGATACAGTGAGATAAAGACTATATAACCTTATTTTACTTCAAGTTCAGTTATGAGAAACCTTTGGATTTTCAGAGCTTTTTGGATTATGAATTGCACTTAGGGATTGTGGGCCTGTAAAAGGAATTGAAAATATTGATGTTTTAACTGGATGACCTTAAGGTGTTTGAATTAATCGTGGGAGGAAGAGTTCTTTAGAAGGAAGCTTTGTAGTTGTTACCGTCCTAGTACTTGAAACTTTGCTGATTTCTTTGTATGCGTGTCCATTGCCTTTATGGACCTCACACTGGTCGACAATGGCTCTGGCCAGCTTGGCTGACTGTAGACCTCAGTTCACCGTGATTCAGATTAAGGTAATGTATGTGACGGGACTCAAACTCTGGAGTACTGTGCAAATGTGCGTTGGTCCTTGTTGATATTTATTACCGAGCAGCTGCCTCCTGTCCCTCCTTCCTTCTAGCAGGGTTGGTGGGGAGGAAATACCACAGGATGATTCTGTGAATGTGGCAGCAGGATTGCTTCTTCCTTCTGGCTGCCAGGAATCCTTCCCCTATATCCCAAGTCTCTACAGTGTGTATGGCTCTAAGGGAGGTGGCATCTGGAGTGAATGTCTCACCACACAAAGGCTGGGTACCTTTGGGCTCATCCGTGTACCTCATTGTCAACCATTTAATTACATTAATTTTTTTAAGTGATGAAATATCCATGTTCTGCTTCTTCTCATGGCAGAATCCAGGGCAAAGTCTACATAAGGAAATTTTCCCACAAAATAACCCACAAAGTATACAGCATACTTTAGAGTAAGGGGCAGCCGTTCACACGAAAGAGGTAGTATTTGTTTTGTTATGATGCTGGGTCCTTGTAGTAGATCCCGTGATTATGAAGTGATCACATTTGAAGGTTTTGCGTTCAGTGAACTGTTTCGGCATGATGATACGAGCTCTGATTCAAATTGAAATGCTAATGTCGAGCATGCACCTTACACTGTCCTTGATCTGCAGCTGAATCTTCAGGAACATCAGTTTTCCTATTGATTCCTTTGATGCCCACGTGCTGGGAGAGTGAGTCCTACTCTGCCTGGCCCCCATGTGGTTGTGTTATTGTTTTTCCCTCTTCTTCTAGAAAATTGGTAGGTTTTGAGCTGTGGTTTGTGACCTAATGTGTGAATCTAACCTTTTTTACTCACTAAGGACATAAAGGTCCTCTTTATCGCCACAACCGCATTGCCCCTACCCATAACACAATGCTTTTCTTCACCAACATTTTCAGGATGATGCATTTGAAACCTTTTCTAAGCTTTTGACGTGATTGTGAATCAAATACAGCTTTACAACTTACCCTAGACAGGAGACTGTGTTGAGACCTCATGTCTATGTAATCAATAACAAGATAGCTATTTATGCAAAGTTTTGTGCCCAAGTGAAGATCTAGCACATTGGGAATTCCAGAGAGAAATTTTGTTACTTGAAATCTATTCTGTAATTGCTATGATGCATAATCATAAATTTGTTGTCATGCTTATAGACTCTACTGAATTTTAGTTGAAATATATACATATTGAAAGTAGTTTCAGGGGCTTCCCTGGTGGCGCAGTGGTTGAGAGTCCGCCTGCTGATGCAGGGGACACGGGTTTATGCCCCGATCCGGGAGGGTCCCGCGTGCCGCGGAGCGGCTGGGCTCGTGAGCCATGGCCGCTGAGCCTGCGCGTCCGGAGCCTGTGCTCCGCGGTGGGAGAGGCCACAGCGGTGAAAGGCCCGTGTGCCGCAAAAAAAAAAAAAAAAAAAGAATTTGTTGTAATGCTTATAGACGCTACTGAATTTTAGTTGAAATATATACATATTAAAAGTAGTTTTAGAACCTAGAGAATGCCTGATTTTTCACACCACAATGTACTGGGCTCTGGGCTATGTTCTGGGAGTAAGTAGCAGGAAGAAGGACATAGACTTTGCCCTTCATGAGTTTCTGTCCAGCAGGTAAGACTTGTGCAGAGGAAAAGGTGGCAAGTTCTGTAGACAAGTGCAGGTATCCATGGAGAGGAGCAGATGGAGGAGGGGAAGGCTTCCTCCGGATGGGGAAACTACAGAGTGCTTGAAGGAGGAAGTGGCATTTGAACCACAAAGGCTGGTAAAGCGTTCAAGCAGAATTCAGTCTGTTCCGTGGCATGTGCACCTCTAGGCTCTGGTCCTGCGTCTTCTTGCATCGGACCATCTTCACCTCCCATTCCAGCCATGCTGAGCTATTCGTAGGGTCTTACAAGTGTCATGCTCTTTCCACTTTGGACCTATGCTAACAGGTATTGTTTCTGAACAACGAGATTTCCATGTTGAGTATTTTTTATTCTTTATTATTTTTTTGGCTGAGTTGGGTCTTCGTTGCTGCGTGCGGGTTTTCTATGGTTGCGGCGAGCGGGGGCTACTCTTTTTCGCGGTGCGTGGGCTTCTCATTTTGTGGTGGCTTCTCTTGTGAAGCATGGGCCCTAGGCGCGTGGGCTTCAGTAGTTGCGGCACATGGGCTTAGTAGTTGTGGCATGTGGGCCCTAGGGTGTGCGGGCTTCAGTAGTTGTGGCACGTGGGCTCAATAGTTGTGGCTTTAAGGCTCTAGAGCACAGGCTCAGTAGTTGTGGTGCACGGGCTTACTTGCTCCGTGGCACGTGGGATCTTCCCAGACCAGGGATCGAACCTGCGTCCGCTACATTGGCAGGCGGATTCTTAACCACTGCGCCACCACGGAAGTCCCCCATGTTGAGTATTTTTTAAAGAACTCCTCTTAAGACATAGAAATGACTCTCTGTAGTTCACATCTTCCTAGTTGTTCAGTCTTGCCAGCCACAAAGTCCTAGAATTCCAGAGCTTGTATGTAGGTGATGTTTGTTGTTCAACTCCAATAATGCCACTTATACATTCTTTCCTTTGCTTATTTTTTGAAGCATGTGTACTGCTGAAAGGATGACAGAGAAAATAGTCGCTCTTAAGGAGGTCACTGCTGGCGAGAGACAGACAAACAGTTTTAGTATGAAACTTTCATAGCTGTACTAGACGTATGAAGAGGGGGCCTGGGAAAGCAGCAGTGGGAATGACCATTCTGCCTGCTGGCTGGGCCTCAGGGACAAATGCCCAGAGAGAAGATGCTTGAAGTGAGTCATGAAAGATGAGTGGGAACCCGCCAGATGGACACAATGGAGGAGGATGTTTCAGGATGTGAGTCTGCAAGTGTACAAAGACATAAGGGAACGTGAAAAGTTAGGGAACAGTCAGTCCCCACAAGCAAAATTCTGTGTCAGGGACAGGTGCCTCGTGATGAAGGTGGAAGGGTAGGCAACCCAGAAAGTGTATAAATTCTAGGGCTTCCCTGGTGGCGCAGTGGTTGAGAGTCCGCCTGCCGATGCACGGGACACGGGTTCGTGCCCCGGTCTGGGAAGATCCCACATGCCGCGGAGCGGCTTGGCCTGTGAGCCATGGCCGCTGAGCCTGCGCGTCCGGAGCCTGTGCTCCGCAACGGGAGAGGCCACAACAGTGAGAGGCCCGCGTACCGCAAAAAAAAAAAAAAAAAAAGTGTATAAATTCTAGATCAAGGAGTTAGTACTTTATTCTGCAAGTATCAGTGATCATTGAAGAATGTTAAACAGGGAAGCCATTTGTATAATTCCCTTTGAAAGCAGATATCAGAATTATAACATCTTAATATAACATTGTTTGGTGCAGAAGCAATACGAAGTGTCATCTAAGAGCTGAGTCATCACAATATGCTAACACTTCTTACAGGTTGTGTGAGCATGGACAAATTATGTAGCTTCTCCATGTCTCAGTTTCTTTATCTGCAAAGTGGGCATGATAATAGCACCTGTTACAGAACTGATGTGAGAATTAGGTGGGCTATTGTTGCTAATGAACCCAGCTGTTATAGTAATATACAATAATGAAGTGTACATTTACTATGCATTTTGATTTTATTAAGAATAAAGACTTGATGTCCAGCAAGAACTTGGCAGTGTTGCAATTGAAAGGATCCTTAAAAGTCAGTTGCAGCGTGTATTTATTTTAAGTTCATAATAAAGGCCAAAGCCATGAGCTGAATTTTAAATATGTCTTGAAATCTGAGATTGTCTTGTTTACCTGAGGAAGGGTCATTAGAAAATGAGATATGGTGGGAAGCAAAAATGAATCATAGCGTGGCCAGTAGTGTGTGGGACCTTGACTGGGATTAGGCAAATTTGGGTGAGGATATTGAAATCCCATTCCACAGTCAGCATTACTGTGTCCTGATACAAGCAAAGGTAGAGTCATTATGTGAGGCAATCAACAGAAAACAGGGAATGTTTGAGATTGAAAGAGCTCCCTCTGCTATGACTCAGTTGATCCAGAGAAATGTGAGCTGAAGTCTGGGGCACCAAAATGGTGTAAGGGTTTGGCATGACTTCTGCCGGCCTTTTAAGGCCGAGTAACTATCAGTGAAATGTGGATAACCACAGAACTGTGTGTTTGAATATTCACTTGAAAATCCCTCTCGTATCATACTTAGATATTACAGTTCAGCTGATAGTAACCACTTAAATGTAATACATTTTTCTCAGACAAGAATGAGACACAGATTTATGCTTCAGCTGGTAAACGTGTATGTAGCATTCGTGAGTGAGCACAAAGCATTTCACAAACAAAGGCATTCTGACAGTAGGAGAACTCCTGTATACCAAGACATATATCATTTGTCTCTCTGTTAGAGAAAAAATCAAACAATATTTTTGTAAGATGGAAAGATAGACTGACACTTCATAGGATATCTGCCATTTTATTAATTGATAATTATGTTCTCTTTGCCGTTTTGAGGAGTGTTTTTGAATTATGTCCCTATTACTGTAGCAAGATTTTAAGGTAATAACCATGACAGTTGTTTTGGTGGGAGGAGTGGTTTTATTTCATTGACTTTACAATGAATATTGAGATGTTCTGTTTCATCAGATTAATCTAAACAGCAGGACTTTTAAATGTGTGTAGCTTCTCATAAAATCTGTCACACGTGATACAAAGATGAAGTCAGACCTTGGTCCTTTTTGATGAGCAGTTACTAAAGACTGCATGATGAATAATTGTTACTCTCCCAGTCACATGAATCACGAGTCCCAAAGGAAGGCACAGTCTAGAGAAGTTTTTAATGACGAGTTGGTGCCGCTAATGAAGAAGCGGGTGGTAAATTATAGATCCAAGCCCTTGAAAATTAACCTCTAGCACATGTTATTAGTTTCACTTTTTGCTTAGAGTTAGAGTTAAATTTTTTTGGATACAGCAGTTTATTGCCCTCTAAAAGATACTTAAAATGGAAAAATGCTTCTTTTGTGGTACTTAGCCCCCGCAAAAGCAATTTACCAGTGGCTATGTTATGGTTGCTTTTCTCATCTGCATTCTGAACCCCCCATCAGAGCTCTTGTTAGGAACCTGCATGGATTTATTTGTAGAAGAGGACACATTGAATTGGACCCCAGGATGAAATGAATTCCATGAATTAGAAGGATGACCTTGTAGACAGAAAAAGATTTCGTTATATGTCTTCCCTTCTCTTTGTGTAATAGAATTTGTGTTGTATGCTTCATGCTCAGCCTTTTTTTTTCTTCTTGGTGCGTGTGTGTGTGTGTGTGTGTTACATTGAAAGAACAGATTGAAATTCAGCACCCTGACCAGTGGACAATAAAGTGACTGAGTTCTAGTTGTGAGGACCGTAGCACCACATTTTCTTTTTCCTCCTGTCATGCTCAGCAAATAAATAATCCCATTTACATTTCAACCTCTAAACATGTTTGTGTCTTTGGGCATGATGGGAATACTACGTGGGCAAACGGTTTTATGGTTAGAATCGTAGTTATATGGATTTTTATTTCTTGTATGTGTAGCCAACTAGTGTAGAGTCTGTTATCACACAGGTATTAAAGCTTTGCTGGACCGAGAGAGGATAAAATACAGGGGGATGAAAGCATTGAACTTCCAGGGTCTGTTTCTAGTAGAAACAGAGTTCACAGCTGTATGCCAGAGTGGGGAGGCTTTGGAAGCTGCAAAATGATCAGACCAAATGGTCAAGTTCTTACAATTTACAGCTAATTGATTAACTTTATGTATAAGGAGGTGCAGTTGCATGCTATTCCAGCCAACTGTCTTTTATTTTTTTGTAAGTTTATCTGACTTTTTTTTTTTTTTTTTTTTTTTTTTGCGGTACGCGGGCCTCTCACTGTTGTGGCCTCTCCCGTTGCGGAGCACAGGCTCCGGATGCGCAGGCCCAGCGGCCATGGCTCACGGGCCCAGCCGCTCCGCGGCATGTGGGATCCTCCCAGACCGGGGCACGAACCCGTATCCCCTGCATCGGCAGGCGGACTCTTAACCACTGCACCACCAGGGAGGCCCTATCTGACTTTTAAACCAGATTCATTCCCTGCCTGTTCAAAGTGGTTTTATTTTGCCCGAGGGCCTGTTTGATTTGATCAAGTGCTGGGTCTCCATGATAGCTAGCTGTGTCAATGGGGGGTAAATTAAAATAGCCTATGGCCAGGGTCAGGCCATCTCTGAGAGGTGATAGAAGAGTCCCTAAGGCCTGGCAACAAAGTACTCAAATTCTATTTTCTACTTGAGTTAAAAACAAGTTAAAAATGGTATCATTTAAAGTACATGAGATACAATAAGTCATTTCCTCTTTCTACAAATGGGTTTATAGAAAATCTCCAGGAGGACTACAGAAGGATATTTTACTCTTCCTATGGCGATTTAATGTTAATAGGAAATACCTATTTGGTATTTGTTGCAGTTTTATTTATGTAGTCCTTTTGGTTTATTCTGAAGTACTTTAGCATATGATGGTTTTAAATTTGGAAGGTACGTGGTACATGTATTTGCCCCAATTTACATGTAACTAAATTGAGGCTTGGAGTAAAGTTCAGTGGCTTATTTGAATTCAGAACAGTCATTAGTGGTAGAGTGGAATTAGAACCCAGTTCCACTAATGTCTAGAGTTTTGAATTGACATCTATGATTAATCAAGAAAGGCATATAGTTGCTAAGGTAATGGGGCAAGGATTCTATTACTCATTACTTCTGGGGCATTCTCAACCATGGTAGGACTTTAATTATACTTCTGTAACATTGGGGGAAGCCATACATATTTTAAAATTAGTAATGACAGTTGAAGGGAAAAAAAGCATGATCTGCTTGTTTTATTAGGGAGGCATGAATGGAAGGAAAAAATATATCCTTCTGCAAGCCACTTCTTTTCTGCTTGTGTTTGGATTCAGTGTGTTTCATCTTTGACATAGGCTGCAAAGTTGATAGTGAGGTGAATTTTAGTTACATGATGCAGTCTCTTCCTTCTATACATCATCAATGGATCAAGTATGATCATTTTTGTTTCCATTCTCACTGTAAATAATCGTTGTGGATAATTTACCCATTTTTTCTAAGGAGTGTATGATTTAAAGTATCACCGTGTTTTTTTTTTTTTCACTCTCAAAAGGGACTAATAAAACCCGCCTCTGGAATGAATAAGTACATTATCATAGGTGTTGACATTGTTCACATAGGAATGTTAATCCCCTCCTTGAGTAAAGATGTATTATCCCCAACACAAACACTGTCAATCGAAGAGTTAGAATGTGTCCTTCAGTCAGCTCAAGACCACTTTGTATAGCTAGGGCTCAATCAAATACCACTTTTAATCAGCTAATTACATAAAGCAGATCAGGTTTTCATGCCAAACAAATGACTGGGGAGGAATAATTCTAAAAGTATGAAGCCCTGAATGGTTTTTCCCCCCCAACAAAATAGTCCTTTGAGGAAACCATCTGACAAGGTTAAAGTTGTATATGCCTCAGTTTTTGAAATGGTTGCCCGTTACTTTGGGAGGAATATGGGAACATTCGATTGTGTTTAGGCAAGAAAATTGATTTGGCATTTCCTCCCCTCCCCATCCCTGCTGTAGAATCCCCTGATCTCCATGTTTCCTTTCGTGCATTAACCTTTTCTCTCCAAGTCTTCAGGTGTCCTGAGGCTCAGAAGGCCAAGAGCACAACCTGTCTTTTTGGTGACATCATCAGTTTGTCATAGGGACAATTTCCTGGTCCTTAGACAAGAGTGTGTAGAAAAGAGTGTGCGGTCTATCTGCGGTCCTTTAAAGTCAGATAGTTGTATATGGCTTTAGATATTTCTCAAAGCCGTCAACATACGTAATTCTGCAAAGTTAGTAGGATAAAAGTTCACCTCATTGAGGCCCAGGGAGCATAGAGATTGCACAGCAGGTGGGTGTTGCAGTGGAGACAGGAGTACAGGTCTGTTTGCTTCCCGATCTTTGCATTTAAATTAGGACATTGAAAAGTAATGCAGTTGCCAAGGTGAAATAATCTACTCATCTTCCTACTTACAGCAGCAGTCTCAGTTACAATAGGCAGTCATATCTCAGTTAGGCATCTATTACACCGAGCACATGCAATAAATATTTTTTAAGGCTGCAAGATCTGAGAAAACAACATTGTTCTAATCCCAGGTCTACTGGAAGCTATGCCCTAGCTTTTCTCACTGCTGTTCCAGTGCTTGTTGTCTACTTCTACTATTTACTATTTTTTCTGTCACCAGTAAGGTTTCATATGAGCATTAGTCAAATAGTAGAGGTTGACAGGATTTTCTCACGTAAACAACTTACATATTGCTTGGAACCTGGAAGCATACAATGTTCGGAGTACGTATACTGATAAGGGGCTTGTCATAATTCCTGTTCTTTTCGGTCTGCATTTGCATTTTCCAGGCATGCCTCTGGGTATGGAGGCACCATGGCTATACTGAGGTGGCGTGGCTGGGTCAGCATTTGTAGGGCAGTGCATCATCTCATCTCGAGTGAGTTTCAGAACTCTCTTTCCCCTAGCTAGCCAGAAGGTCTGTTTGGATGTTAATGGCCCAAATGGGACTTGGTCCTAAGGGTTGGGGGAAAAGGCAACACCTTTTTCAGAGAGACACAAAATAAGGAAGACTCTATAAATGGATGTGGTCTCACTCTGAAAAGCAATGATAGTGATCCCCATGGAGGGTCAGGGGTGTCGGCCATAAAGAGTTGTTATGGAACTCCCCTGGACACGTTTATCAACTCACAGATGGGAAAAGATGGTAAATACATGCCCTAAGTTTCATGGGGCTGGTTTATGGAAACAAGTAGAAAATTGCTGTGAAACCTCACATTTCATATGAAAAAAGAATACAGATTTTGCATTCAACTTCCTAATTTTTGTGTTGTTATTTGCATTATTCAAAAACAAGTAAAATAGGGCTTCCCTGGTGGTGCAGTGGTTGAGAGTCCGCCTGCCGATGCAGGGGATACGGGTTCGTGCCCCGGTCCGGGAAGATCCCACATGCCGTGGAGCGGCTGGGCCCGTGAGCCATGGCCGCTGAGCCTGCGCGTCCGGAGCCTGTGCTCCGCAACGGGAGAGGCCACAACAGTGAGAGGCCCGTGTACCGCAAAAACAAACAAACAAACAAAAAAAAACAAGTAAAATCGAAAATCTAGAAATAAGGACACTGTTTATACTGGGAATTCCCTCTAGTACACATCTCTGGTTCATTTCTAGACAGTTTTTATACCTCAGTTTAAGTCAGAAATACTGAAAAAAAAAATCCAGAAGTCTAACATAACTTTTCAAAAGGGTCATACAAACAGGCTCTGTGGTGTTTGATTAATATCTAAGGCAAAGAATCAGTGTAGAATAAAATAAGAAAAAATACTCAGTGACCATTTAAATTTTTTCCATGCCTGCTATTAGGTTATAATGGAATTCTTTCCCCTGTCAGTGAAACAAAAACAGAAAGCAAATAAACAAATTTTCTTTCTGATAAGAGCTAGGTCTGAGTAGTAGGAATAATCCTCCAAGCCATGATCTGGTACTGGCTGAACCACACAGGAATGTGGGACCTTAGGCAGATCTGTAACTTCTCCAGCTTGGGTGAGTATATAATTTATTGTCACTTTATGGAGCTGCTATTCAAAATTACAGTGGGTCATCAGGCATCAACCCGACTGTCCTGGTCTGATTTGTTACCCTGTCTTCAGTTCTCCATGTTTGTTGGTGAAATGAGATAGTTGGATTAAATTAGATATTTTTAAGCACTTTTTTTTGTTCAAGAAACCCAAAATGTAAAATGAAAGTTCATTCTGCAGCATGGACAGGGGCAGGGTTCCAGTTCCCCACCCTCCCTTCCACATACACACCCCACCCAAGGATCCTGGGAGATCCCTAGAACACGGTTTGAAAACTCTGACCTTCCATGAGTATATTCCACCCATCACTTGCCCTCAGCTGGAATCCCATACCACATCTTCATGTCCAGAAGATAATAGGCAAATGCAAATTCTAGCAGAAGAAGGATATAATCTCATCTAAGGTGTTCCTTTGGGGCTTCATCTTCTTGTTTGTGACTTTTTTTTTTTAATCTCATATTTTGTCTTTCCATTGGAGTAGGAGCTTGGGATAATTTCATTTCTTCTAACCTTTTTATTGTTTTCTTGTTTGAAAGACATGAACCTGCAGAATATAAACGTAAGGGTGGAAATACAGATATAGCCTTGAAAAACAAATATCAAATCAGAAATTGTTCTGTGTGTCCAGGAAAGTGATCAGGTTGTTCCCTGACCCTCCATAATCATCAAGAAGAACGTCCCACTGCCGAGACCCTAGGTCATATATGATAAAAAAAAAAAATAATAAGGCCATTTTTAGGGTGGTATATGAAGGCACATACGAAAGTAACAGCCCTGATTTGCCTACGAATTTCCCAAATGGAATAATCAGTTAATTCTATTACGTGTTCTCTGTGCCCACGTTTCTCTGCTGTATTCTTTTCCCTTTCCTGTCTCTTCATTGCAGTTCTTCTGTCCATCTTCCCACATGTGATTTGGCAGTGTTATTCCTAAGATTGCCCTAATCACTGTGTGTAGTCCTCCAGATTAAAGCCTCCTCTCCTGTAGGTCTGCAACATCCAGCAGCAGGAATTCAAGCCCCTCGCAGAGGAGGTGAAATGAAGTCAACATGCCCCTCCACATACTGGCAGACATGTGCCAAAAGTGATTATAACACTCCATCCACACTGGGCATTACTGGAACAGGAGAAAGGAGAAACCTGTTTTTATTGATCCTCCCAATTTTGTGTTTTATTAACTGGTGGCAAGCTCTTGAATTTCTATGTCTCAGCCCTTCTCAGTGATCATCTGGAGGTTCCTCGTCATGGATGCCATCAGATTTGTAGGCTCAGTAGTCTTAGACCTGACCTGAGGCAAGTAGACATGCTTTTTGTTATTTCTTTTCAAAGCACTATGGGTTTTTTCTGCTCTGAGTTACAGGACCGCTCTTGGGCTAATGATATTCCTGTCTAGGTTTGCTCATCTTCAAAGTTCAGAAGCTTCTTTGTTGATGGCACCTCTATTTCTGGTTCATTTAGTTATCTGGACTATTTCAGGTGCACTTATCTGAGAATGAATGGTTAGAGGATGATATCTATCTGTAACTGTTTGATATGTGGTAGGAGGCATACAGGTTGCTACAGGTAACAGACATTAGCTGCAATGGAAAACTACATGACTGTGGTTTCTCTGAGAGTCATGGAGTCCTTCTGGTCACTGGCGTCTGTCCAATAGAATTCAACAGCCATCATTTATTCAGAGCCTGTTCTGTGTGATGCATTTTGTACATACTTTCCCATTTAATATATTGATAAGGTAGTATATTAGTGTCGTATTGCTGCTGTAACAAATTACCAGCAATGTAGTAGCTTAAAACAACATAATCAATTTGTTACAGTTATAAATTTAAAAGGTCACAATTTTTTTTTTTTTTTTTACAGTTCTGGAGGTCAAAATTCCTCAAATCAAGGTGCCAGCAGGGTTGTGTCCCTTTTGGAGGCTCTAGGGGAAAATCTGTTTTCTTGCCTTTTCCAGCTTCTGAAGCTTGCACACGTTTCTTGGCTCATGGCCCCCTCCTCCGTTTTCAAAGCCAGCAGCATGTTATCTTCAAATCTCTCTCTCTCTACCTCCGCTTTTGTCCTCACATCTCCTCCGACCCCCGGCTCTCCGGCTTCCCTCTCCCTTACAAGGACCCTTGTGATTACATCAGATCTACCTGGGTAATCCAGGATAATCTCCCCATCTCAAGACCCTTTATATAATCACATCTACAAAGTTCCTATTGACCTGTAGGGTAATATAGCCAAAGGTTCTGTAACTGGAAGTGGGGTTGGGCTGCTCGCCGCTCTAAAGCCAATAAAGAGGCAGGTTGGTGGAAAGGAAAGTTGCTTTACTTTGGATGCTGGCAACCGGCAAGGCCAGGAGAGAGGGCGGACTCTTGTCCAAAGGCCGACTCCTCCCCCAACCCCAACCAGTGGGGAAGAGCTTTTATTGCTGAAAGGAGGGGGGGCTCCATGCAGAAACAGCACAGTCAGCTCTGACAGTCATCTTGAAATTGGTCATGCGGTGGTCTGACCAGCATCACCTTGATTGTTTTAAGTACAGTTAATCTTCAGTTCCAGAGTCGGTTTGTTCCCATTTCCTTGAGGCCCATTCTCGGAATTGTGGCAGCTTAAGTCATGGCTACAATCTGGCCATCGTGTAGTTAACTTCTTCCACCTGCTGGGGGTTTCAGTATCTACAAGACAGCCCACAGGATATGGCTCAGAATATTATCTACAGCCCTTGAGGAGGAACTAAAGGTCCTTGACTGTGCTTAATGACTAAACTATTATTATTTTGTCCTGTTTGACTGTTTTCCTTTGTTTCTGCATCTTCTCACTTCTCTGATTAAACTTATTCTTTGGCTAAAGTTTTTCCACAGACAAAAGGCAGGCGGAGGATGTGGAGGACGAGGACCATAGGGTCCTGCTCCATTTCAGTTCCAGGGATTAGGATGTGCCCATCTTCAGGGCACCATCGTACTGCCCACCGTAGGTAGTCATAGCTCCCACCACCAGAATGACAGCAGTAGCTGGCATGTATTAAGTTCCTACTGTGTTCCAGTCAGGTCGTCTTTAACCTTCATGACCACCGTAAGGGGTAGGTATTGTTATCCTTATTTTACAGCTGAAGGCACTGAGGCTTGGAGAAGTTAAGTAACTTGTCTGAAGTCACACAGCTGGTTGGCCGCAGACAAAGGATAACAATCCATGCTGTTCGTTCTCACACTTCTAACCCTTATGCAGTTCCACAGTTACCTCATTTGTACAGACAGGCTTCGGTGAAAAGAGGGTGCTTTTTCCAGGTCACGTAGGTGGTCAGTAACAGGGTCAATATTCAGATTGAATCTCTGACTCCAGAGCCTCAGTCTGAAATGCTCTTCCGTATGTGCTGATGATGCTGGAGCCCTGTTCTATCTGAGATTTTTGCTTTCAGCTGTAGTTACTGTGTCCTTTGGTCTGTTGGTTTGTTTTGTTTCCCTTTCTGGATGGTCCTTATTTCTTGGTGAAGTCAGGTGGGGACGGTTGTCATTGAGGTTGGGGTGTCACAGGGTTGAGAGCTAACGAGTGAGAGCCTTTGGCCCGGGGCGGCTGAGCTCGCCTGGATGGTGGCTGCTCCTCGGCTCAAGTGAGGTTTGTTCTGGGAGTGGCTGGTTGTCGGTGCAGGGGTCCACTCTGCCTCAGGTGGAGCAGGGACCCTGGCGCACGGTGAACTTTACACACGGTCCCTGCCACGGAAGGCTAATGTTTAATGGAACCAGCCACAACCTAGGTACCATAACAACGTGGTGATCCTCATTCCATCTTGGCGTACTGCCTCCGAATGTGAGGTACAGCAGTCATTCTGGCCAGCTGAAATGGACTCCCACGTTCTTCTTGTCAGGCATATTGATAGATGGCTCTGTTTCATGACATACAGTTCAAAGTCATCGCTTTTTGTATGCCACTGACCTTCCCTTAAGCTGCGGGTTGTATAAAGAGAAGCTGTTGGAGTAACACTGTGATTGTGCTGCTTTTCTGTTCCTGAGTTATTTTATCATAAAATTGTATGACTCTGTGTGTGTGTGTGTAGGTGAGGAGAGAAATAAGTAGATGGTTGAGCATAATTTTTGGAGCACTGTCACAGTATCATAGTATATTTATGTCATCTGCTTCCCCCCCCCAAAAAAAGCTTGAAATAATGTTAAATTCAATCTCATTCTTAATGCAGTAATTTTGACATGCTCTGGAAAAGCTGTGGGCAATACAGTGAAAGAGAAGGGTTTTTTTTTTCATTCAAGCATTACATTGGGGCTGGCCAAAAAGTTTGTTCGGGTGTTTCTGTTCTGAACTTCCTGGCCAGCCCCAATATATGCACTAATGTCCAGTGTTTCCTTGATGATAAGTAACCTGTAGTAGAATTTAAATTTTGCCTATGGCAAAATAGATGGGCCGGTGGGAATTTGACAGAAAGCAGACATCAAGATTTTAGTTTGTATTCTAGTAGGTGAGAGTGTTCTTCCCTTTTAAGGAGGGTTAATAGGGATTCCTTGAGGGGGGCAGGGGGAAGGGAAGGAAAAGGCAGGGTAATGATGCATTCTTTATTCCTCTCTGGGAGATACAGGATCTGTATTCACATTCCAGGGCTCTGAAAAGTCCAGTGGCAGAGAAACCTATTTAATTAACTGTTTCACTCAGCCGTGAGGGCCGTGGGAGCTCCTTTTCCAGCAAAGCATCTGTGGATATCTCATAGAGCACTGTTTGGGAAATGGTGCTTTTAGAGCAATAATAATGAAGAGGAGACCAAAGTCAGGATTTCGCCTTCTGTTCCTAACTGTCTGTGTAGTGATTCAGATATAGGACAGGTTCAATACTTTGAATCTTCATTGTGAGCTGATGCATTTTCTCTGCTTCCCACCCCAAATGTTAAAATGGCATTTCTTGTGACTTGTGCCATCCAGGGTTCCATCTATGCATTTATTTTGGGCAATTTGTACAACATTCTGTTTAGCGGCTTCTTCTCTTAAGTATGGGAGCTTATTGCTAGGGAAGATTATGGAGTCTCCCGTGGAGAGTTCCAAGGAAAATAGTGATCATCATTTTTATGGGATGGCTAGAGTTCAGTCTTCTAGGAAACAGGTAAAGATACATAAAAATCTGTATTTTTATCCTAATTATTTTGTGAAAAAATGTGGAAGTCTAGTGCTCAGTAAATCCTAAGCTCTTTGTATACATTGGAGAGAATCTTAGAATAAGTTAGTTATACCTCTTTCTCTAATGATGAAAAAACTCATGTCTAAAAAAATGAGTTACCCAGTATTACCAAGTGAGAAAGAATTTGGATCTCTCAACTCCCTAAGACTGCATTTCCATGTTTCGTTATTGGTAATCTTAAGAAATTGAGGTAAGCAGACTCCTTAGGGAAGGGATATTAAACCCCGCTTGACCACAACCCTTCTTTAAGAGGCAAGGTGGAAAGATCTGTGTCCTCACCGTTGTTGGCTCTCTAAGGCACTGACTGTTTAAGATATTGAGGGATAAAAATTTTAAGATGATTCCCTGCTTGTATGCCTATTTAAGATATTATCCAGTGCTATGTTATTTTCTTCCAGTGCCAAAGAGTTGGAAGAAAGCATATTTGGGTAACTTTGGTATGCAGGAACCATGTTGTTGCATACTGTTGACTTCCCAGATGTTCTCAGATCTGTTCCTGGCCCAGCTGGCTTGCTGGATATTTGACCACAATCCGTGGGGTGCTAGTGGTCAGTGTATTGTATGTGAATTAGCAGAGTCAGTAGATTTTAAAATTCAGAACAGCCTTTGTGTACTGTGTTATCTCCCACGGCTAACATTATCCAAATAACAATGCTATGCCATGATTTTGAGGCAATTGTTAATCTCTATCTGATGAAGCTTTCCCATATCCCATTTGTTAGGATTTAATGTGCCTCTCTCTTCCTTTCTTTAATTTTTTCCCCCTACAACAGCATTGTCTGAAATTTTGAGGTAATTGATATCTTTATTTACATACTGGTTAGAAAAATGGATTTATCCAGCACTGTCTATATTGTTAGCCAAAAGAATTGTACACTAGGGTAACTTGATAATGGAGCATCTAAACGTATAATTAAAATTTTCAAGGAATTTTTTTTGGTGATAGAAATTAAAGCTTAGTGGCAATAAGCAGATAATAAACCACAGTGTTAACCTAAGATACTTTGAAATATTGGGGTATTATACACAGCTCAGGGGAAAGAAATAGACACTCATGTGTATGACTGCTGAAATGCTGACTTTGTTTATTTTCAATAAACATAATAACTAGCTTCATATGAGTACATAGTTTCTTGGAAGAAATTAGGAAGAGCTGGAGTAAAGTGGAACGTATATACGTATATATATTTACCCACTAAAAATAAACTTCCTGGTACACAGTCACTCAATTTTTATTTTTAGGAGGGAAATCAGATAAAGACAATGTGTTAAAAATCCTTCTTGGCTTCAGAAATGTTAGTACTTTGCATATTTTCTTAGGTGCAGTTAGCATATTTACTCATTTCCTGGCGTGATGTGGCGAAAGTATGTCTTTTGGATGATTAAAGTGAGAAGGAAAAGGAATATAAGGATTGGGCTTTTGGAAAACTGTCTCTCAAGGCAGAGCAGACAAAGAAAGACATCATCTATGTTGCTTCAATGAAGCTATAAAAATACGACGTGCTGTGGACATGAATAGGATCAGAACCCAGTGAAGGTCAGTTAGATGTAAGAAAGACAAGAAATTTGTTGGCACTGTCATTTCACATGTTACATTTTTATTTTACTTAATTTTGTGTCCTGATTAGCAGCCGGGCTGAAGACTTTCTCTTTATATCATTAAGTCTTTGGTTGGTTAGTGAGTGTAGTTTAGCTTCTCCAGTCTGAGCAACATTGCCTGTCACTGTTGGAATTGAGTTACATAAGGACCATGCCCTGAATTGTGGTGAAATTCACTGAGTTTAAGGCATACCCTTTGGGTGGGCATCCAGGCGCTCCTGTTAGACACCCCACACTCCCAGCAGACTTCCAGAGAATGGGCCATGCACTGTGGGAGCATGAAGCGGAAATGTGTCCTTTCTGGTTGCCATTCTTGGTGGGTGGCAGTTGCTGTAGGGGGAGGGTTTGTGTCATAGAAGTCTTCAGAGGAGGAGGTGAGGCTTGAGTTGAGTCTTGTAGGACTTGTAAGAGTTTGCAGGAGGCATGGAGGGGTGAACCAGCATGGCACGTGTAGGGTACTGAAGATACACTGGGAGCGTGACATGGCTGCAGCCTAGCGTGCATGGTTGGACGGGGCGGTAGTCAAGTATCCAAAGGTGGACGGGGACTGGACCACATAGAGCCTCACGTGCGTGCCGTGCTAAGGGGTTAGAACCTGTGGCACTGGAGAGAATGATGAACTTGTGTCTTCTAAGGACAGGTGCTCCAGTGGTGTGGGGAATGAGTCAGGAGAGGGCTGAGACATGAGAGTAGGAACTTAGTAAGACAAGACACTCAGCAGTTTAAGTTAGAGGTGATGAGGGCCTAAGTTAATGAGGTGGCAGAGGGGACGGAGGGGACAAATGGCTAACCAGAAACGTAGGTGCTGTGATCCTCAAGACTTGGTAACTAGCATAGTAGAAATGGGGAGCAAAAGATTGTTGTGAGAATTAAATGAGATACTATATTTTACATGTGCAACACTCGTACGGTACCTGGCATATAGTTAAGTGCACGGGAAAATGAAAACTTATAGTTCTTTTGTTACCCACGTTGGCAATAAGAAACATCTTGGCGATTCCTGTTTGCCAATAACTCAGGACTTCACCTCTGTATAACCCCATCTCCAAATACATACACTAGCAGATTTCATACCCTTAGATTGTGCTTGTTAGAGAGACTGGGACCATCTTGTGTTCACTTTATGTGATGGCCTGAGAGTAATATTGAAGTATTTTCTAGTTGTTAACAGCGTCTTAATTTTTACATGCCCTCATCCAATGACCTGATAGATGTTTTAAATACAATTCAGTTGTGGACCGCATTTGTTTACCTTTATGCTATCATTCAGGGAGCAAGCCCCAACCCACCACTCACATTTGATGATTTGTCTAGGGTTTTGTTCTACACATATTTCCTTTCCCTCCGTGTCTTTGGAGGCACCTGCAGATTCCCTTCCTTAGGAGAGCGCTCTTCCTAGCTTGTAGATAGCTGCCTTCTCTCAGTGTCCTCACTTGGCAGAGGGAGATCTGTCTTCTCCTTATAAAGCTACTAATCCCATCATGAAGGCCTCACCCTCAGGACCTCAATGAACCCTAGTTACCTCCCGAAAGCCCCATTTCAGTACCATGACATTGGGGGTTTGGGCTTCAACATAGGTTTTCGGGGGACTCAATTCAGCCCTAGCAACTGGGGTTGAGAAGTGTGAATTAAGGTATTTGTTGCCTTTATGCCCTGCTTTTACATCCTACTATTTCCAGACCAGTCTTGATGGTTGTCTTAAGCTGGTTGTGCTGGTTGTTTCAGGTATCTTGAAGAGTCATTCATTAATTGATTCATCAGACAGGCACAGAGCTAGAATTTAGAAGCCAATAACATAGTTTGGTGCTTAAAAGCTTGTAGAGCACAGCTGTACTTTCTTAACTGGGAGGAAAAACAAATACATGCAGATTGTAACAATGGGAGTAATTGTCTCTTAGGGGATGGGAATCTGGAAAGTACAAAATCCGGGTCGGGGCAAGAAGGCTATTCTCCAAGATCCCTTTCAAGGCCGATATAGTGCTTTTTGTGCTGCTGAAGTTGACATTGCATCATGCTGTTCTGTCCTCTGATTAAGTTGAGTGAGTAATCTTCACTGTAAGCATGGATAATTTCCCTTCAGGTATGGTCCTGTATTTAAAGGAAGCTGTTAATTTAATTACTTTTAGTATCATTTTTTCTTTAATGCTAAACCACACATTTTTCCACATTAAAAAAATCTCTGAAATCAGGATATATCTTAAAATCAGTGATGCATTATGGTTAATTGACAGTCTTCTTCTTTTCTTCCCTATTATAGTATATTATTTCTTTCAGATTATTTTCTTCTTATAATAATTTTACAATTGGTGGCACAGAATATTTAATGAAATACTGCAGTAAAAGGTATGATAATATGTACCTGAGCAAGCTCTTCCCTTAGTATCTCATTTAGTGCTCATAATGAGCCTATCATCATGTTCAATTACTGAAGGTTTGGTGATATTAAGTTACTTGCTCAAGGTCATTTTTTCTTTATTTAATTTCTCCATGAAATAAACACACATATTTTTCTTAGAAGGCCAGGCCACACATCTTTTAGTAACTCTCTAAGAATGCATTTTTTAGAGGAAGATACTGAGTTTTACTCTGAATTTCGTATGAATTTAAATCACATAGTTGTTGGAGGAAAATTCTGTCTTCTTGTATTTGCTACAAGTATCTATATAAGAAATTTATTTATTTCTTTACTAAAAATGAAATGTGTAGTAGTTTTGTCCTTCACTGTATCAGAAGATGAAGAGTTCTTTCGGGACAGCTGAAAGGACACATCTGGATTCCTGGCTTCCTCTAATTCCAGTCTTCGCAGTTCTATAGCTGAGACTCCTTAGCTCTTGCTTGCAGGCTTATTCTCATCTCAGTCTCTGAGGGGAATCTCTTAGAGGGAATTTCAGAAACCCAGGCAATTATCTCGATTGGCTAAGCATAAAATTAACCATGATTCTTGTCCTGCTGTTTACAAAGTCTGGGTTCCATTCACTGGGTTCTCTTGTGAACAAACTTTGAACCTAGTGTCAGTAGCTATGTCTGCATTATCTCATCATGTCAGAAACTCTGCCCAGGTCTTCCAGGACCCAGGCTGTGTCTGCCTTCATCCTCCCTGACTAGGGCTTGTATCTTGTGTATCTAGACCTATTCTCTGATGCCAGACACTTGGACCCATGTTCTGCCTTTCTTTGGGGAAAACCTGTTTGAGCTCTGCTATCATTACCTGGTCCTGCCTGTTGCACATGGGGGCTGGGTCCTGTCTGTGGTCTCGGTTCTCTTTACTGTCTGCCCTGGGCTCTGATTCAAACATCAGAGAACGTGCCTTAAACACTACGCAGCTTAGCCTTAGCCTAGCATTCATGCTGTCTAGAATCTGCCTCTAACTTTTCCAACAGTTTTGCACCATCCACTACTATCAAACTTCCTATCTTATGGTATTCTTTTTCATTACTGTATTATGATTTCTGTATTTGTGTATGTATCTAATCTTGGCTAGCATACTTTATGTCCCTTGAACATGGGACCATGTCTTTTATCTTTATATACTCCCATAGTAACTTGTACGTCGTAAGCATAATGAATGAAGGGTAGTAGAGCTAATAACTATTAGGCACCCAGTGTGTACCTGATGATTAAAGGCTCATAATAAGCAGAAAAGCATTCACAGGAAGTTGTCCCTGATCAGACAGTCTGTGCCTGATGGGTCCATGTGTATGGACTTTGGAATAATGCTCTTTAGCTTTTGGGTATTTGGTTATATATCTTTCTAATCCATTTTGTGTCCAATCTATTAATTTATTAACATAGAATTTTGCTTTTTTTTCAACTTCTGGGTTCATATTTTATACGTGATTTATGTATGAAGTATATATATATATACACACATATACACATATATACATTGTGTAGCCTTTCTATATAAATGAATGTTTATAATGGTTTGAGTTTTTTAATAGTTCAAGTACTTTATTTATTTATTGATTGATTTCTTACTCAGCCTTCAACAGATTATATGAGGCCCGCTGACATTTGGGAGGGCAATCTGCTTTACTCAGTCTACTGATTCAAATGTTAATCTTATCCAGAAACATTGTCACAGACACAAATACTTTCGAACTGTTTAAATGTGACCCTAGAATATAAGCTCATCAGGACAGTGGCTTTCTTTAGTTTGTTCTAGGAACTGGGCATACAGAAATAATGTCTAGCACATAATAGGTGCTCAATAAATATTGAAACGTGAATAATTATAACACTCTCAGCTTTCCTGGGGAGAGGAAAAAAATAAGTATTTAAAAATTCTTCAGATTGGATATATTGTTTGCAGTTTGATTCAGCTTTCATTTCCAAGTTGCATGAGCGTATAGACTCTTGGGTTTGGAATGGAACTTAAAGCTATGTATAGTCCAGCTTCTCTACCACAGAACAGCTGACAAGTAAGTATCATACATGTCAGTAAGTAGAATATTCAGAAATTGTCACAGGAAGCATATAACTGTGAAACACCAGTGAGAAAATACTGATTCCTCAAGCACTTCCTCACTCAGCCTACAACTTAAAGGATTGTTTATATGGGAACTGCAGAAAATTACATTATATTAAAGTGATTTGTGATGTCAGCTGAAGGGGCCCAAAAGTGGCTTTTTGTTGATTGGAGAGATCAGGACCAATTCTTCTGTTGTGTTTATTCAGCCTGTTTCTGTTCCATCTTCTCTGCCAGTGGAAAATGGCGTTGGGATTAGGAGAAAGAAACAGAAATGAAATATTTGAGCTGTGTTTGGCGCCATATTGAAGGTTTAGAGCATTTTATTGGTTCATTTGCTTAACCCTATTTTTTTTTTTTTTTGCTTTACCATACTTTGATTGAAACCTTATTTTTAGAGAAAAGGAAATAAACATTAATAATTTAAATTTTGTAGTTGGCCAGTTGGCATTGGCAGCAAGTAACTGGGTAGCTAATTAGTCCTTAGAGTGTTTCAGAGTTGAGTATATCATTTTTCTATTCTTGGTTAATAACATTTCCAGTGATCAACTATCATAGTCTATCGAAAAGGACCTGAAATGTTTTGGAGTCATTTTTCTTAAGCTTGAATTTTCTCTATACCCTCCTTCTCAGCTTTCTAGATTATCCTTACACAGTAATCTACAAAGCTCTTTCCATCTTTAAATAATGCTGATTTTTCAAAATAGAAAGTTTCCTTATTTTAAATTGTCATTCGTTTGCCTAAACTCCTGCTCACTGCTGCTAGTTTGATGCCTGGTGTCATCAAGAGCACATCTAATCCCCCTCACATAGATGGCTCTTCTCGGGTTGAATCTGCTTCCCCAGGTTAAATAACCACAGGCCTAGAACTGCTTGTCAATGCTGTGGCTGTTTCCCCTTACTATCCCATTATCTTTAGATCTGTCTCTCTTGTTATATGCTACTTTCAAAAAAAATTTTCTGGACAGTACGAGCACAGAGCAAGTTGTATTCTTGGATATAATCATAGAGGCTTTCTCTTTTAATTTATTTATTTTTATTGAAGTATAGTTGATTTGCAACGTTGTGCTAGTCTCTGCTGTACAGCAAATGACTCAGTTATACACATATATGTTATTTTTTTATATTCTTTTCCATTATGGTTTATCATAGGATATTGAATATAGTTCCCTGTGCTGTACATTAGGACCTTGTTTCTCCATTCTAAATGTAATAGTTTGCATCTACCAACCCCAAATTCCCTGTCCATCCCTCTCCCTCCCCTCCTCCCCCTGGGCAACCACAAGTCTGATCTCTATGCTGTGAGTCTGTTACTGTTTTGTAGATAGGTTCATTTGTGCCATATTTTAGATTCCACATATAAGTAATGTCATATGGTATTTGTCTTTCTTTTTTTTTTTTTTTTTTTTTTTTTGCGGTTCGCGGGCCTCTCACTGTTGTGGCCTCTCCCGCTGCGGAGCACAGGCTCCAGATGCACAGGCTCAGCGGCCATGGCTCACGGGCCTAGCCACTCTGCGGCATGTGGGATCTTCCTGGACCGGGGCACGAACCCGTGTCCCCTGCATCGGCAGGCGGACTCTCAACCACTGTGCCACCAGGGAAGCCCTGTCTTTCTGACTTACTTCACTCAGTATGATAATCTCTAGTTGCATCCGTGTTGCTGCAAATGGCATTATTTTGTTCTTTTTTATGGCTGAGTAGTATTCCATTGTATACATAAACCACATCTTCTTTTTCCATTCATCTGTCGGTGGACATTTAGGTTACTTCCATGTTTTGGCTATTGTGAACAGTGCTGCTATGAATATAGGGGTGCATGTATCTTTTTGAGTTATAGTTTTGTCCGGGTGTATTCCCAGGACTGGTATTGCTGGATCATATGGTAACTCTATTTTTAGTTTTCTGAGGAACCTCCATACTGTTTTCCATAGTGACTGCACCAACTTACATCCCCACCAACAGTGTAGGAGGGTTCACTTTTCTCCACGCCCTCTCCAGCATTTGTTATTTGTAGACTTTTTAATGATGGCCGTTCTGACCAGTGTGAGGTGGTACCTCATTGTAGTTTTGACTTCATAGAGGTTTTCTCTGGAGATAAGTGAAGTTTTGTGCATTGTGAAGTAAAAGTTTTAACAAATGAGGCAAGCATCACTTTTCTTCACTTTATGGTGTGTTTGAAAATGGTCACTAGGCCTCTGTATCTACTATTATGATCTTTACACCAAACTCAATGATCATGGCTTCTCTGTCAGATACGAACAAACACAAACAGTAGGGACATGAACCTGTAATTGCATAGCTGAGACTTAATGCTAGAAAGATTGTTTAATATGTATTTAGCATACATAAATGAGATTAAAAATGAGAAGCTGTGGGGCTTCCCTGGTGGCGCAGTGGTTGAGAGTCCGCCTGTCGATGCAGGGGGCACGGGTTCGTGCCCCGGTCCGGGAAGATCCCACATGCTGCAGAGCGGCTGGGCCTGTGAGCCATGGCCGCTGAGCCTGCGCGTCCGGAGCCTGTGCTCCACAATGGGAGAGGCCACGGCAGTGAGAGGCCCGCGTACCACAAAAAAAAAAAATGAGAAGCTGTATCATGTGCATTTGCTCCAGCCTAATTCTTGCTCATTAAAATGAAAGACGGTTCATTGTCTTTTGGAGCATTGCCATTATAAAAATAAATGTCAATATGTTTCGTACTTGCAAAATTTTAGCACTTGTCTACAAAATGCCAAAGGATGACTGCACCATTCCTTCTGGGTGTGGGCTGTGTATTCACAGTAGAATGACATCAGTTACAAAAATGTAAGCTTGTGCTCTTAGAGGAGTTTCCCAACTGCAGTGGTTATTTAATTATACCAAATGCTTTCTTGACTGGTGAACTCTTAAGAAGAAAGGTAGGAACAGTCTAGGTGAGAACATATTTGCAGGTCTTCTCTCTACCACTTGCTCCCATCCAGTTCCTGCTCTTTTCATTTTCCCTCTGGCTTGTCTCTTTCTTTCTTCAATCATCTTCCCCCTTGACTTGCAGTGAACAGTGTGGGCATTACTTTATCCCAGTGGTGGCACAGGGATTTAGTATGATTGCTGACCTCTGGGTCAGAATGACTCTTGCCTGGCTGACAGTTGTTAACTCCTAGTGGGCTATGTAGGTAAGGGAAGGAAAGTGATGGAATTTGCACGAGTTGCTGAAGCAGGTGTTGAAGACTGGGGACCTCTGTCAACACTTTTTTTTCCTTCCTTTTCTAGCATTGGGTCTGGATGGGTGATGATCTAACTGGTTCAGAATTAGATGACAGGAAGGGATTGGTAGTTTTGCATTCCATTTTGCTTGTAATCACATGTGCTCACTATGCTCGAGGTCTTAGAGAGGTAGAGGGGAAAGAAAACAGGATAAAGAGGTGCTGTAAAAACCAATTGTGTGTTCCTTGTCCTGTTCCTTAGAGAGCAGGTTCTGGCTGTGGGTGGGGAGGTGGAGCTACTGTGTTACTGATGAGGACTAGGACCTGGAAAACGGTTTTGGACGAGGAGTTTCTGGAAATGTTGGGGTGATTGCCATGGTTCCCAGGACATTAGCAGAGTGGAGACCTATAAGAAAATACTAGTCCAGTGTTTACACAGTTGAGGTCAAGCCAGCTTTGCAAATTATGCATTTGCCTAATTTATTGCTGTTCACAGGAGAACTGCTATGATTTTTATATTTACATAAGAATTCCTTTGGGACTTCTTAATACCAAATACATGGATACAGTTTTCTAGAGTAATGAAATATTTCATTCTGGATGCTGGTATCTTGTGACTTCTTAATAACTTATTATACGAATTCTCCCTCTTGTGTATCTGATTTGCAGTAAAAAGATACTAATCCCCAACCGGTCTCATACACAAGGTACCTGTGAATTTCTAGTTGTGGGAACAGACAGGTCAGATTCAATTAAATAGCTCGCTCTGCTCACTGACATGTAACCATTTGCTATGAAGAGCTGGCGGGTAGAGTGGGTGGGTGGAGAGTTTTCTGTAATCTACTGAGTTTTCTTTACCCAGTACAAAATCAAGTAGCTAATCCAAGGCAATCAATTTCTGCCCATCCCCCGAAAAAACCCTTAAACTAGGATGTATGATTTGAAATGTGAAGGTAGTTCTTGAAGCTATTCTGTGAATACAGTTATTTGAAAAGGGGAGGTCTTTTGACTTATTTGATCTTCCTCTCTACCCTATCTACCAATAAAACAAAATAAGACTTAGTATTAAGTAATTCTTTGGTTAGGTCAGCCATGATTTATGGGGAGTCCATTAATGTACTTGCACAGACAGGAATTGTACAGATTTGATGAATCAACAAAGCAGAAAATGGAAAACACATTTTCAACCCTGGGTTTTGTGAGTCAGGAAGAATACATACTTGGCCATGGTTAGGCTTTTATATCAGTCTTGCAAAAGAGAAAGTAAACTGGTCTCCATTTGTGCTGATCTATTATGTTGTGAAAATGCTGCGTGTGTTTTCATCCTTATAAAAGATTTCTGCAAACAGAGCTCTAAGAACTGAACATAAATGATTGTGGAGATTGTTTTATTTATCCTAAAAGCAATATCCTTTCTGTCAAAACAAGGGATTTAGATGGCAGAATCCATAACTTGGTTACCATGTGGGACTTGCTAATACACAAATCAGTGTATGGTGCTTATGAGCTTGATAAGTTTAAAAGGCCATATTCTCTCAGTATTTTATTGCCATGCAGTCAACTGACAGAATAGACAGAAACAGTGTAAGGGAAGGAAATGATATATATCATAATCTTCCTAGGATGTTAATTCACACGTGTGGTGGCAACCGCGGACATCTCCGCACTACCTCATTGCGTGACAAACTCCTGTGACAAATCACTGGTATTGTGGATGGTGTGTTTTCCTAAAGCAAAAATCAGATAAAACCTGGTAGTTTTTATAAGAACTCATCATCCTTTGGCATGTATAACTAGGAAGCATTGGCAAATGGACACCCGGCTGGGAGATTTATTCCCTGAAATGCTCTTTTCAGGGCTCCGTGTGAAAGCGTTAGCTGTGTCAATTAGTTGAAATGAAATGACATAATTTATTGACTGGTGGTGATAACTTTCTAAATACATTGAACATTTGCCGCCACATAACTGAATGCCTCACTAATTGCTTAGACGCATGCCTGCTTTTATAATCAATGTGCGACTTGGGCTAGCCTCAGCAGAATTTATTGCCTCATCTTCTATTTCAGACTGCTTAACTATTCACTGGGTGGTATCCCTGAAAATGACAGTCCCTTAGGAGACGAATTCATGTGTCAGGGGGCAGAGGTCACCCCTTTTCATGGCTTTGGAATCACTCTTTCATAGTCTAAGAGCAAGGCAAAGCTGGCAATTTGCATTTAAAGCACTGCTCGCCAAGGGTCCCGTCTGCTGAGTATATCTTTCAGATAGTGGACATTTATCATAGTGTAGCTCTCAAATCTGAAATAGCTGCTGAAGGTATAGCCGAGGAGCCATCACAGTCCCCGGGAACAAGGTCATAAATCAGAAGCTGCCACATGATCGCTATGGTAACCACCAGGTCCTGTCACACTGCAAGCGTTATTGAAGGGTAGGTACAGTGTTCAGCTCATCAGGTGTTTGTGATCATAAACCTGTTGACATTGTAGATTTGATATGATCCTATTATTGTCTTTGTGGATTGAAAGGGACTGCTCTCAGACTCTGTATTGGGAGAAAACAGTATCATAATGGAGACTTGAACCTGTTATCCATATATTTGGCATAATACAGTAGCATGCAGCTTTTCTTTTTAAAGGTAAAACCTAACTTGTCAACACTGTGAAACTAAACATTTTTTTCTAATGAGGTGTTTCATGCTGAGGTCTACATGTAGGCATGTAATTTTATACATATTGATTAAAATCACTTGTTCTACTATTTTAGCTATTGAAACAGTATTCAGTACTTCTCTTTGACACAATTTCTTTATGATTATAGGAATAAATAAAGGATCTTGAGATAATGCTTTCTTTCAACATTGTTTTTAAATACATGCACATAATTATATTTTGAAATTTTATAATGTGACATTTAGATTTAGATACAGGTAGCACCTGGGTAAAAAGGTTGACGAATTTGTTGTGAAGCAATTAGAATATAAGGCCAACATTACGAAAGGTAATATTTTTTAATTATAAGAACTAACTGTGCGTTCTCAGAATTATAACCACAACTTTTTCCCTAAAAACGAAATTCGTATATCTGGTACATTTTATATGAATGTTGTGAGTGGTAGTGAGTATTTTCAATTATTTTACTCATAATTGTTTAGCATTTTATTAAAGCACGTATATTTAGAACTAATCAGCAGGGGAGGAAAACCCCACATTTATTATTATAATAAAATTGTTAGCATTTTCATAATTATTGTTGAATTTTAACCTCTTTCTTTCGACTGACCTAATTTAGTCATTAGGGCATTACCAAACGCTAATGGCAGTGACTGTGGTAATCCCCTTGTAAGAGAGAGAAAAACTCATGAAGAGCATAATAGGGCCGTCACTCCTACATATTCCTCCCAAGGATTTGAATTTTCTTCCTTTCCTTCTCCCTCCTTTGAAAAGAGTGATCCAACATTCAATTACTAAGCACACGGCCATCGTTACATCTTCAAAACATCCTGTCCCACGACAGGCAGGTGAAATACACTGTAAGGTTTGCACTGAGCAAAGGACTTTGCTCCCTCAGCGTTAGAAGGCAGGAAGGAATGCGGGACCGAGGGAAGGAGGGAAGCCCTCAAGCGTTTCCTGCCTCCTTTCTTATCCGCTGAGTGAGGCTGGAATCAATATATTTTGTGAGTAGCAGAGGAAGAGGCACAGCACATATGTAGCAGGTTTCAAAAAGAAAGGTTCTCCCTGCCATCCCTTTTCTTTTCATTGGAAGGGCAACCTGCAGCAGGGGCCCGTTGCTGCTGAAATGTAGTGGAACTCAGAGGAAGCGGGGGCACAGCGGAGTCTGAACTGGATGGTGAGCGCTCCTTTTCACGTGGGAGGCCAAGCAGCTGGCTGATGGGGAACTGCTTTGCACCATTTATGGGCCGGAGTCGAAGCGGCAGGCTGGAGAGGAAAGACTTGGGGCCAACCAGCTAGCTTCTGAGGACTCTGCCTGAAAGTGTTTATAAAGGCAGCAGTTAGGCGTTACTAGTTATCTTGACTCAGTTCACTTTGCTTAGTCTCAGTTTCCATATTCTTTTTGCATTAGATTCATATTCAGGGTCACTTGCACTAGCATTTTTGTAAATTATGAAGAAGTTCAGGATAATTATACCTTGTAGAGGAAGGATGCTAATACTGTTCACTCCTTGTGTGCCAGGTACTCTGGCAGGTATTTGCATATAGTATACTTTAATCCTGAGGGCCATCCTGAGAAGCGTTATAATTTCCATTTTACTGATAAGAGAGCCTAACCTAGGAAAGATTTAAATGCCTAGAAAGTGGCTGAGCTGGATTTTCAACTCAGTTCTCTCTGATACTGAAGTCTATGCTCTTCTATTTTTTTTTTTTTCTGTACTGTTTGCATGAGTGTTCAAGAAGGCATAACTTCTCGTTTCTTTTTTGCTTTTTACTATTGTGGTTAAAAACACTTAACATGAGATCTACCCTCTTAGCAAAATTTTAAGTCTTCAGTACAGTATCGTTAACTGTAGGCACAATGTTGTACAGCAGGTCTCTAGAACTGATTTATCTTATGTAACTGACACTTCATACCTATCAAATAGCAACTCCCCATGTCCCCCTGCCCCAGCCCCTGGCAACCACTGAGTGGAATCATGCAGTATTTGTCTTTCTATGTGTGGCTTATTTCACTTTGCATAATGTCCTCCAGGTTCATCCATGTTGCTGTATATAGCAGGATTTCCTTCTTCTTTAAGGCTGAATAATAGTCCATTGTGTGTGTGTCTGTGTGTATCACATTTTCTTTATCCTGTCATCTCTCAGTGGGCACTTTGGTTGCTTCTGTGTCTTGGTTATTGTGATTGATGTTGCAATTGAGCAAGGGAGGGCAGGTCTCTCTTTGAGATCCTTATTTCAATTCTTTTGGCTATATACCAAGAAGTGGGATTGCTGGATCATATGGTAGTTCTATGTTTAACTTTTTGAGGAAATTCCGTATGGTTTTCCATATGGCTGCACCATTTTACATTTCTACCAATATCATACAATAGCATCCGGTATCTCTGCATTCTTGCCAACACTTGTTATCTTTTTTTTTTTTTTTGCGGTACGTGGGCCTCTCACTATTATGGCCTCTCCCGTTGCGGAGCACAGGCTCCGGACGTGCAGGCTCAGTGGCCATGGCTCACGGGCCCAGCCGCTCCATGGCATGTGGGATCTTCCCGGACCCGGGCACGAACCCGTGTCCCCTGCATCGGCAGGCAGACTCTCAACCACTGCGCCACCAGGGAAGCCCATCTTTTGTTTTTTGATAATAGCTATCCAAATAGGTAGGAGAAGATGTCTCATTATGGTTTTGACTTGCATTTCCATCATGATCCGTGATGGTGAACATCTTTTTATATACCTGTTTGTCATTTGTATGTTGTCTGTAGAGAAATATTTATTCAAGTCCTTTGCCCATTTATTAATCGGATTTTTTTTTTTTTTTTTACTATTGAGTTGTAGGAGTTCTTTATATATTTTGGATATTAACCCCTTATCAGATATATGATTTGCAAATATTTTCTCACATTCCATTGGTTGGCTTTTTATGCAGCAGCTTTTAAATTTGATGTAGTTCCACTTGTCTATTTTTGCTTTTATTGCTTGTGTTTTTGGTGTCATATCCAAGAAAGCATTGCCTAGACCAATGTCATAAAGTTTTTCTCCTTTGTTTTCTTGAAAGAATTTTACAGTTTCAGGTGTTATATTTAAATTGTTAATCAATTTTTGATTTGATTTTTGTGTATGATCTAAGAATCTAATTTCATTCTTTTTGTTTTTCTGACACCATTTTGTTGCAGAGACTATCCTTTCCCCATTGTGTGTTTTTGGCACCCTTGTCTAAGAGCAGTTGACATATGTGCCTGGATTTATTTCTGGGCTCTCTATTCTGTTCCATTGGTCTATGTGTCTGTTTTTATGCCAGTACCTTACTGTTTTAATTATTATGGCTTTGTAACATAACCTTGACCCTTAAACAATGCAGGGGTTGGGGTGCTGACCCTCTGTGCAATCCAAAATCTTAGTATAACTTATAGTTGGCCCTCTGTATACATATGGTTCACATCCGTGGATTCAACCAACTGTGTATCATGTAATACTGTAGTAATTATTATTGAAAAAAATCCTTGTATAAGTGGACCTGTACAGTTTGAATCCATGTTGTTCAAGAATCACTGTAATTTGAGATGGGGCAGTGTGATGCCTTCAGCTTTGTTCTTCTTTCTCAGGATTCTTTTGGCTCTCTGGAGTTCTTTGTAAAAAGGTTCCATATGAATTTTAGGATTTTTTCCCCCCATTTCTGTAAAAACATGCTGTTTGGATTTTGATAGAGATCATGTTGTATCTGTAGACCACTTTGGGTAGTATGGACATTTTAATAATATTAAATCTTCTAATCCATGAACATGGGAGGAGTAAAAGGCATCCATATTAGAAAGGAAGAAGTAAAATTATCTGTTTAAAGATCACGTGGTCTTATATGTTGAAAACCCTACAGATTCCACAAAAAACTGTTAGAACTAATTAACAAATTCAGTAATATTGCAAGATACAAAATCAACATACAAAAATCAGCTGCTGTTTTCTTTTTTTAAATTGAGGTATAATTGACATAACATTGTATTAGTTACTTTTCAATATACTAACAATGAACTATCCAAAAAGGAAATTAAGAGAATAATCCCATTTAAAATACATCAAAAAGAGTAAAATACTTAGGAATAAATCAAGGAAGTGTAAGACTCATAAACTGAAAACTATATAATGTTGATGAAAGAAAGAAGACATGAATAAATGGAAAAACTTCTTTCAGTTTCTTTGGTGTATATTTGGGTCTTTCTACTTGTGCTGTGTAGCTCACATTCAGACACTGTACCTGGTACTAGAAAAAATGTAACCAAGTTCAGGCCTCTGGAATTCCATTTGGTGTCACTATAAAGATCACTAAGGAAAAGTAAGCAACTTCTTGGAATGGTACACTTCCACTGGTACGCTTAGAAGGTGATGGGGAAGGGAGGAACCTGTACCTTTAGCTCTCATGGAGGCAGATTAGGGTAAGAAAATCATGCTTAAGCAGTCATATTTGGGGTTTGGTTTTAGATCTTATCCTGTAGTGCTTAACTCTTTAATTTTGGGCAAACAACTTTACCTTTCTGGACCAGTTCCCTCATCTATAGGGGAGAGATGATAACGTCTACTTCGCCATGTTGTAGTGAGGATCGAATGAGGTAGTGGATGCCGAGGACCTGGTGTGGAGTGGATACTGCTCATCTCCATTCTTATTTGCTGACACTTCCAATTATAAAACAGCTAAAGGATAGGTTAGAGTAAGCCAAAAAATGTTAGATCAGGGTCAGTATTCGTTTTCCTGAAATTCCATTGTATATAATACATTCACCGAGTATGTGACATTCATAATAATGGTATTGTACTTATATCTTCTTATTTCTTATTAGAGATTAATTTCTTTTTCCGTTTATACATTTGACACTGAGCTGTTATCTTGACCACTGGAGGCAAATATGGAAGAGAAAATGAGAAACACTGTTCTCCCCAAACCTAAATCTGCAGCTGAGCCCTGAGGGTCTCCCAGTGTCAGCCCTGGAGCCTTTGCAGAAGAGAATCCTGGTGATTAGAATCAGGAAGGCAAATGCTAATGTGCTAATCCCTATCCTTTCTCCAGGGGGTCACACCTCCCTGTCCGCTTCTGTTGATTTGCCTGCCTTTGTTTTCCTGTCATCTCATTCTTCAGAGCAACATCTTAGGTTTTATACTTTTTTACCTCCTCTTACATTTTGTTACAAACCTGGCTACACAAGGGTGGGCAGTTGTTTCCTTTCATCTGGGCTGTTACTGTTATGTTGGCCTTTTTTTTTTTTTTTTTTTGGTACGCGGGCCTCTCACTGTTGTGGCCTCTCCCGTTGCGGAGCACAGGCTCCGGATGCGCAGGCTCAGTGGCCATGGCTCACAGGCCCAGCTGCTCCGCGGCATGTGGGATCTTCCCGGACCAGGGCACGAACCCGCGTCCCGTGCATCGGCAGGCAGACTCCCAACCACTGCGCCACCAGGGAAGCCCTATGTTGGCCTTTTAAATGATAGGATCCTGGTTCTGCAGCTCCCACACCTGGACACTCCAAGTAGAGTGGAAATAAAGGCCTAGTTCACACCTGGTGTGGAGAGAGGCGGGCACCATGCTACTGAGGGCCACTAGGGTCCCAGGTCCACCTTCATGTCAATGCCAGAGTGATTAACGTTCCTTTGAATAGATAGCAATTATTTGATTAACTGAAAGAGCCTTTTTATAGTAAAGGATTAGTTTAAAAAAATATTTAAAAGGTTTCAGTTTTGTAATAACTTTAGTTGTCTAATTGCTGTATCGTCTTTGTTTTTGGAGTTTTTTGTGTATTATTATATTTTTTTAATCAACCTAACTCAGCAGTTTTTGTGTTTTTCTAAAATTAATTAATTATTTTTTAGCTGCATTGGGTCTTCGTTGCTGCGTGTGGGCTTTCTCTAGTTGCCGTGAGCAGGGGCTATTCTTCGCTGTGGTGCGGTGGCTTCTCTTGTTGCAGAGCACAGGCTCAAGGCACGTGGGCTCAGTAGTTGTGGCTCGCGGGCTCTAGAGCGGAGGCTCGGTAGTTGTGGTGCATGGACTTAGTTGCTCCACGGCATGTGGGATCTTCCTGGGCCAGGGCTTGAACCCGTGTCCCCTGCATGGCAGGCTGATTCTTAACCACTGATCCACCAGGGAAGCCTTTGTGTGTGTTTTTATTTCAAAAGCTTATGGATGTGTGTAGAAAGGAGATAAAATTCTGAAGCTTTTGTTATCTTAGATAATGCTTAAAGCAGAATGGCCACGTGAGATATGTTTGGATAGGAATTCTGATGACGTTGACTTTTCCTCTATCATCCCTTTTCAGTTCTGAACAACAGGCAGTAGCTTGAAATTCTTGTTTCTATTAGATGAAACTCACCCTTTTACTGAAATGTTTTATTTATCTTAAACTTTGCCTTTCCAATGGTAAACAATTAAGCATTACTGTTTGCAGAGCCAAACTAAGTTTAAAACAGGTCTTTATATTTAGGCTTCTTGATCCTAGTCATACTATCACATATATTTTGATACACTGCTTTCTAAGAAGTTGAAACAGAAATATTTATTATTGATGAACCAGGGAACGCTATGATTGTTTGATGTGTGTGCAGTTGTCTTGTTCCAAAAGTGCTGCATTTTCTTATAAGATATGGGAGCTGAATAAAAGGCAACAGGAGACTTAATGAAGATATAAAAGTTATTTATTTTTGAAATTTACATATGTCGAAAGTCACTTTTTTGACGAGTAGTTCTGTGAATTATGACAAATTGCATGGGGTAGTGTAACCATCAGCACAGTCAAGGTTCAGACTTCTCTTCCTTCTATTTAGAAATTCCTATTCCTTTTCTTAGAAATTCCCTCAAGCTGCCTCTTTGTAGTTAAACCCACCCCCTGCCCCCCAACCCCTGGCAACCACTGATTTGTTCTCCTTCCTTATAATTTGGCTTTTTTCAGAATGTGATATAAATGGAATAATATGTAGCCTTTTCAGTTGGGCTTTTTTTGCCCAGTATAATGCATTAGGGATTCATCTAAGCTGTTGTGTGCATCAGTTTTTCCTTTTCATTGAGTAATGTTCCATTGTATGGATTTACCATAGTTTGCTTACCCATATGCCAGTTGAGACATGTGGGCTGATTCCAGTTTTGGGCAGTTATGAATAAGCCTGCTATAAATGTTCACATACAAGTTTATGTGAATTTAAGTATTTATCTTTCTTGGATAAACATCTAGGAGTGGGATTGTTGAACTGTATGGTAAGTGTATAATTAACTTTATAAGAAACCGTCAAACTTGTTTTCGAAGTGACTGTAACATTTCGAACTCTTCCCACTAGCAAAGTATGAATGTCTTTGTTGCTCTCCTTCTTTGTCAGCGCTTGGTATTTTCTTTTTTCTTTTTCTTTAAGTTTAGCTGTTCTAATAGGTATGTAATAATACCTCACTTTAGTTCTCTTTTGCATTTTTCTGATGACTAATGTTGAGCGCCTTTTCAAGTGCTTATCTATATGTCTTCCACAGTGAATTGCTTGTTCAAACCTCTTGCACATTGAAAAAAGGTTTGTTTTCTTATTGTTAAGTATTCCTCTTATACTCTGGATACAAGTCCTTTGTCAATTTTGTGACCTGAAAAAAATTTTTTCCCCACTCTGTGGCTTGTCTTTGAATTCTCTTAACAGAGGCTTTTGCTGAGCAAAATGTGTTAAATTTTAAGTCCAGTTTATCTGTATTTCTTTTTTGGGTCATACTTTTAATGCTGAATTTAAGAGCTATTTGCTTCACCCAAGGTCAGAAAAAAATTCCATGTTTTCCCATAAAAGTTTTATAGTTTTAGGAATTATATTTAGATTTATAATCCATTATCAGTTAATTTTTTGTATAAGGTGTAGAATATATGGCAAGAGGTTTTTTTTGTTTGTTTTTTGTGGTTTTTTTGGCATATGTATGTTCAATTATTCTAGTACCAATTGTTGAAAAAATTCTTCTTCATTGAATCACCTTTGCATGCTTGTCAGAATTGATTGTAGCTGTGTGCTTTTACTTCTGGTCTCTCCATTCTGTTCCACTGATACATGTGTCAATCCTTTGATAACACCACACTTTCTTGATTACCATAACTTTACAGAAAGCCTTAGAATCAGGTACTGGAAGTACTCCAACTTTGTTTTTTCAAACTTGTTTTGGCTATTCTGGTTCCTTTGCCTTTCCGTATAAATGTTAAAATCAGCTTGTTTGATTGAAAAAAAATTTTTTTTCTGCTGGCATTTTTATAGAAGTTGTATTGACTCTATAATGCCGTTTCTATGTATCAGTTTGGGATAATGGACATCTTAATCATATTGAATCTATCTATGAGCATATTGTATCTCTCCCTTTATTTTTTATTTCTCTTACATCAGTGTTTTGTAAATTTTTAGCATACAGATACTGCCTGTTGTTAAAGTTTTAATCATCTAAATATTTTAGAGAGTACTATTATAAATAGTAGTTTAAAACCTTTTTTATTTCTAATTGCTACTTATAGAATTATTGATTTTTGCATTTTTACTTGTTTCCTATGGTCTTAGTAAAATTTACTTACTAGTTATAGAAGCTGCTTATGAGGATTTCTTGGTTTTTTCTTTTTTTTTTAAATGCAGGCAAACATGTTGTCTACAAATAGGAATCGTTTTATTACTTCTTTTCAGTCTGTATGCCTTTTGTTTTTTCATCTTATTGCACCTGTTAGAACTTTGAAATGTTGAAAAGAAATGGTGAGAGCAGATAGTTTTACATTTTCCCCAATTTTAGGGGAAAGCATCCAGTCTGTTATCAAGTTTGATGTTAGCTGTAGGGTTTTTTTTGTAGATGCCCTTTATTAGGTTAAGAGGATTCCCTTTCATGCTGCTAACATAATTTTTAAAAAATTTTGAATGGGTGTTAAATTTTGTCATATGCTCTTTTCTGTATCTACTGGTGTAATCAGATTTTTTTCACTAGTCTGTTAATATGGTGAATTACATTTATTTTTAGAATGTTAAAGTAGACTTGTATTACTGGAATGAACCCCAATTATGAAATACTATACATATATATATGGTGTGTTTGTGTATATATACGTACATGTGATATGCTCATATTTTGAGGATTTTTGAATCTATATTCATAAAGAATATTTGTAGTTTTCTTGTAATGTCTTTGTCTGGTTTTAGTCTCAGTGTAATGCTAGACTCATAAAATGAGTTGGGAAGTGTTCTTTCCTCTTCCATTTTCTGAAAGAGGTACTGTGACACTGGTATGATTTATTCCTTGACTGTTTGGTAGAATTTCTCAGTGAAACCATCTGGGCCTGGAGTTGTCTTTGTTGGAAGGATTTTAATTGTGAATTGAATTTTTCAAAATAGCTGTAGGCCTGTTCACATTATCTGTTTCAGTTTGATGGTTTGTGTCTTTCAAGGAATTGTCCGTTTCATCTAAGTTGTCAAATACGCTATTTATAATGTTCCCTTATTATCCTCTTAACGTTTGTAGGGTCTGTAGTGGTACTATCTCTTTCATTCCTGTTATTGGTAATTGTATTTTTCTTTTATTCTTTGTAAATCTTCTTCATTGAATCACCTTTGATAGAGTTTTATCAGTTTTACGGGTCTTTTCAGAGAATTGGCTTTTGGTTTCATTTATTTTTTCTTTTTCTGCTATTGTTTTTTGTTGTCAATTTCATTAATTTTTGCTCTTGCCTTTATTATTTCACTTTCTTCTGCTTGTTTTAGGTGTAATGTGCTCATTTTCTAGTTTCTTAAGGTGAAAGCTTGTATTAATGATTTTGAACTTTCTTTTCTTATATAAGCATTTAATGATATCATTTACCCTCAATGCACTTCTTTTTACCAGAATCCCACAAATTTTGATGTGTTGTAATTTCATTTTGTTTTTATTTAGTTCCAAGTATATTCTAATTTCCCTGGAGACTTTCTTTTTTGACCTGTGGATTATTTAGAAATGTGTTGTTTAATTTCCAAATATTTGGGCATTTTCCAGTTATCTTTCTGTTGCTGATTTTTAGTTTAATTCTGTTGTGGTCAGAAAACATACTTTGTAGCATTTAATTTCTTTTAAATTTGTTTGTTTGTTTTGTGCCCCAGGATGAATATTTTCTCTTCACTTAAAAGAATAGGCATTTGGCTGTTGTTGGTGTAGTGAATTAAAAAATGTCAGTTCGGGCCTCCCTGGTGGCGCAAGTGGTTGAGAGTCCGCCTGCCGATGCAGGGGATACGGGTTCGTGCCCCGGTCTGGGAGGATCCCATATGCCGCGGAGCGGCTGGGCCCGTGGGCCATGGCCGCTGGGCCTGCGCGTCCGGAGCCTGCGCGTCCGGAGCCTGTGCTCCGCAACGGGGGAGGCCACAGCGGTGAGAGGCCCGCATACCGCAAAAAAAAAAAAAAAAAATGTCAGTTCAAGTTGATTGGTAGTATTGTTCACTTCTCCTACATTTTTATCGATTTTTCTGTCTACTTTTTCCATGAGTTTCTGAGAAGTGTTGAAGTCTCCAAGTATAATTATGGATATATCTATTCCTCTTTTCTGTTCCATCAGCTTTTGCTTTATGTATTTTGGTATTCTGTCATTAGCCGCATAAAAAACAATACGTTTTCTTTTTTAAAATGTCTCCTTGTTGAATTGATGCTTCTGTCATCATGGAACGTTCCTTTTAATCCTTATTTTTTGGTTCTGATACCTTCTTTGCCTCATATTAATATAGCTACTCTAGCTTTCTTGTGATTGGAATTTGCATGATACGTTTTTCTTTCTTTTGACTTTTAACTCACATATATCCTTGTATTTAATGTGGGGTTTTGTAGACAAAATATAGTTGGGTCTTTGTTACTATTGTTGCTTAGTCTCATACGTAATCTTTTCATTTGTGTGTTTAGACCATTTACATTTAACATAATTACTGATATAGTTGTATTTAGGTCTACATTATATTATTTTCTGTTTTTATCTTCTGTTTTTTTCCCTTCTCTGGTACTTCTTCTTGCCGCCTTTTGTATTATTTGAAATTTTAGTATGTTATTAGTTGCCTTTTTGGCTATATCTCTTTATTTTATTCATAGGGTTTTTAAAAAATTAGCGTACATAGCTGACTTTTGCAGTCTACTATATACGTCTTTCTCCTTCCTACCCTCACTGTGCTAGAATTTTTGCTTTCATGTGTCATACATATTTTTAAAACCTTTGAGAAGAAAAGTAATCTATTTACCGTGTTATTATTTCTCTTGGTCTTCCTTCATTTCTTGTATTTCCCTTGAATGTGAAGACCTTCCTTAAGCATTTCTTTTATTATTAGTCTGCTGTGACAAATTCTATTTGCTTTCCTTTGTCTGAGAATGCCTTAATTTTGATTTCATTCCTAAAGTGTATTTTCACGGAATCTATAATCCCAGCCTGATAATTCTTTTCCTTTAGTACTTTAACAATGTCGTTCCATTGTCTTCTGTTCACCATGGTTTCTCATGAGAAATCCACAGTCATTTGGACCCTCCCCTGTATTTAATGGTCTTTTTTCCTCTGGCTGCTTTCAGCCATTTGATTACAATGTGTCTGGATATGGTTCTGAGTTTACCTTTTTTGAGGTTCACTTGGCTTAATGAATTTGTAAATTAATGTTTCACCAAATTTAGGATTCTGTCAGCCATTATGTCTTCCTATTTTTTTTCCTGTACGCTTATCATTCTCCTCTCCTTCCAGGAATCCAGTGACACAAATGTTTACCTTTTTGATATTGTCCCACATGTCCTTGAGATTCTGTTCATTAAAAAAAATCACTGTCTCTTCTTCAGATTGGTTAATTTCTATTGATTTATCTTTAAGTTCACTGACACTTTCCCTTTTCATCTCTATTTTGTTATTGAGACAGTCCACTGAATTTTTAAATTTCAAAATTTTAGGGGTTTTTTAGTGTGTGTGCTTCAAAAATTTTTAACTGTTTGCACTTACTTCAAAATAAGAAAGAAGAGGAAAAAAACTAGTAAACTTGCCCTTTCTTCTTTATGGTTTCTTTTCTTTTCTTTTTTTAAAAAAAATTATTTGTTTTCGGCTGTGTTGGGTCTCCATCGCTGCACGCGGGCTTTCTCTAGCTGTGATGAGCAGGGGGCTACTCTTCATTGCAGTGCACATGCTTCTTATTGCAGTGGTTTCTCTTGTTGTGGAGCACGGGCTCTAGGCGTGCGGGTTCAGTTGCTCCACGGCATGTGGGATCTTCTAGGACCAGGGATTGAACCCGTGTCCCCTGCATTGGCAGGCAGATTCTTAACTGCTATGCCACCAGGGAAGTCCTCTTTATGGTTTCTTGATCTCTGTGGAGACCTTTCCCTTTCAATTCATTTCAAAAGTGTGTTCATATTTACCACAGTTATAATTGCTTTTTAAAAAATCTTTATTAATTTTAAGATCATCTTGGGCTGGTCCCTATTGTTTGTTTTCCTTGTGAATTGGTCAGAATTTCCTGGTGTTTTGGATGTTGAATGAGTTTGGGTTATATCCTGGACTCTTTGAATATTATTTTCTGACACTCTGAGTCTTGTTAAAGTCCCCTTGAGAACGTCGATTTCTTTTGTTTCTTTGTTTCAGCAGGCAGTCAACCCATTTAGGTTTGTACCACTTCAGTAGGTGGTTTTCCCAGTGTCAGTCCTGTTTTCCAACCCTTTGCTGTGCTGCTTTGGGTCCACTTCATGCATTCCTCACACTGGGTTTCATTTCAGACTCGGTTGGTGGTTTGGATCATAGCTTAATTCTCAGAACCTTTGCTGGGTTTCTTTGTGTCTGTGTCACAAAGTGCACAGTTGGGGTGGACTGGGACTTGTGTTGGTTTATATACAGCATTAGCTGATCCCCTTCTCCAGATCTTTGCTAATTGGATTTTCCTCAATACTCTCTGACTCCTAGGGGTCTGGTTGTCTATTTCTCTGGTGAAAAAATCTGGTGTTTCAAGTTAGTTCCCTGTGCTATCGCATAGTTCTGTCCCCTGGGCTACCCTAGGGATAGAGCAATGGGGGTGGAGTGGGGTGGGAGGTTTGGGGGAAGAGAGAGGGAGAAAGAGAAGTGCGGATACCCTCACATTCTTCAGACCACTTGGGTTCATTTGCCCAGTTCCTTTGAGTCAAGAGATGCGTTTTCTCTCTAGATCTTAATGTTGGAGTCATAGCTGTGGCAGAAGTGCAATGCTGGGACTGCAACTGGTGTCAGGCCAGACTGGAAGAGGAAAAAAAGGAAGGATTCCCTCCATACTCTCCTGTTTGCAGGGGTCTCTTTCCCAAGTCCTCTGGAGAGAAGGAGAGCGCTTTCTTTTGGAGCTCTTTTTTTTTTTTTTTTTTTTTTGCCATTTGTACCCACTGTATAGTTCTGGGATTCAGGCCCAGCCTTGGGTCAAAGCAGGAATGTAAAAAAAGAGGGGTAAAATCTAGAAACCACTATTGTACTGTCTTTAAGTTTTGACTTCCCTCCCTAAATCACCTGCTCTTATTTATTTCTTAGAGTTTTCAAGTAGTTGCATTTTGTGTCTTGTCCAGAACCTTCAGTTATAATCAACCATGGGGAGAGAGAGAGGGTATAGGGGGCTTACACCATCCTGGGTGGTATCAAGAAACCAAAATAGTGTTTTTTAAAATTAAATATTATTTTATTTGCCAATAATGAAATACACACTATAGAAAACCTGGGAGACACAGAATTATAATTAAGGAAAAAACTACCCATATTCTTATAACTTAAAATTAAGTAGTCCTAGCATTTTTATGTACATATACCAGTTCTCACTTTTTAATATACAGGTAGCTGTGTTCTTAGAGGTGATCATATTATATACAATTTTGTATCTTGCTTTTTTTACTTATTACAAAGGAAACTTGTTTGGTATTATTAAAATTATACTTAGAATGATTTTATAATGAGTTCATTGAATAAATCCACTATTGTTTATTCAATCATTTCCCTATTGTTGGACGTTTTCCCCCCCAAATATTTGCTACTGTAAAATTGCTGTGATTAACATCTCTGGGTATAAGCATTTCCCTAAATTTAGATTATTCTTTAGGTTATCTTTCCAGATGCATAATTACTAAGTCAAAGGGTATGAATGTTTTTAAGGGATTTGCTGCGTAATTCTAAATTGTATAATACCATCATTTTTCCAACATACTGTCCCACTGGCAGTGTGTCAGAGTGCCCAATTCCTGGCAACGGAGGTTGATCCACGTATATTTTAGGATCCCTTATGTGAATCAGGGTTCTATCCATTCCCAACCCCATGGACCTCATCAGGAATCTACTCACCACTCAGAACATTCACATTCTGAACACTGTCTTGCTGCACCTTAAAGCTTTATTGTATGTTGACCTGACGCTATAACGACTTGTACAAGAGTTGCGTTATTTGAGGCAGTCACTTGAGAATCACAACTATGACCACCTCACTTTCCTGTTTACAACCTCTTATGAGCCCTCCATTGCCTATGGGAAAATGTCCAAGTTTCTTAACATGGCATTGAGAGACCCTTCACCATCAGCCCTGTCCATTTGTGATGCTCCATTTCTAAGCACTCGTGCCTCACAGGTTCAGTTTTACTGCACCGTTTTATGTACCCTGCTCTCTCTTGCCCTCATATCTTTATTCATGCCCTTCCTCCCCTTGTGCTCCCATTTCCTTCCTTCCCTTACCCCTGCCACATAACTCTCATCCCACACAAACAAGCAGACATACACACTTGCTGGTTCTTAGGCCTTTTACGATTCAGTTGACGTGTCACTTCTTCCATCTTTCCTGAACAAACCTCTGTTCAACTCCACTCACCACAGTTATATATATGTGTGTGTGCATATATATGCACACACACATATGTATATATGTTATGTGTGTGTGTGTATATACATATATTTGTTTTAGCTGTATTCAAATTACTTTCCATAGACTTTTCCCCCCTTCAGTAGATTATGAACCATGCAACTAGCAGTGTTTTATTTTATATCCCCAGAACCCAACACAATGCCTGATGCATGCTAGCACTTGAAGAAACATTGGTTAATTGAACTAGTGCATATCTGCATGAACGAATGCATGCCTCTGAAACAGACTTGCTTCTACTCGTTTTTAATGTGCCAGTGACTCAGAGGAACACCTTATTTTTTTTACTGTTTGTTTCCCACGTGTGAGTATCTGTTACTTGTGACGGTGGCCAGTGATGGACAGACAGCTCTCTTAGCACTGTTATGTTACGAACGATAGTTCTCGATTCATAGGGTTAAAATGATTGTAGGTTCATGTGGCTTGACCAGTTATTTCAGGCTCTGGAATATGACAACAAAACACAAGTCTTTGTATATTTATGTTAACTGATGTTGTGTGTCGTGGAGTAAATGCTTTTTTGTCTTTTTTTCTTCATTTTTTCCCTGTCCTTTGAAGTTCTACATTTTGTGCCTATAAAAACTTCAGTATGTATGATTGAAATTATTTTACAAATGGTCAGTTAAAGAATTCTGAGAACCATTTGGCTTCACTCTTGCAAAGTAAAAACAGATTAAAAATGTTAAAATACAATAAGTGGTTACTCGGGGAAGGGCATATAGACGAAATTGTTCATCTATAAAAATATTGCCTAGACTTTCTGCTTTCTTCTCTTCCCCTAATTTTCTAGAACACACCCAAACTCGGTTAAATCCAGATTTTAATTATTTCCAAATAGGTACTCAGTTTAAAGTACACAAGCCATGAAATAAAATGTAGGCAAATAGGTAAAGCAGAATATAAAGCAGAAATAACGTGATGCAAAAACCTCACCTGATTATCAGGTGTGTGTATTCTCTTTAGATCTTCACCCATTAATGTGGACTGAAAGTTTCATCAGAGTTGTCATTGTCACGTTCACCTTTTTTTCCGGCAGTGTTTTCCATTTTTCCCTATTATTAAGCATCCTATCACATCCTTCCACAAGCACCACCATGGGGCCAACAGCCACCTTTTTCTTCTCTCATTTAAAAAAAGATTTGTGCTAGCTTTGAACTGCCTTCAGGTGATACTGAATTCTTTAGGAGCTGACTCCAGCTCATGCTATCTTTGGACCTCAAGATGAGTTTGGGTTTAGAATATGCCAGCTGGTTTGGCCTGTATCGTTCATTCATTCAAAAACATTATTGGGTGTCTGTTATGTGCCAGGCCCAGTACAGTCATGGAGTATACATGGTGACAAGACACAGTGTCTGCTGTCACGGAGCTCACGTGGGGACCAAGGCAACAGGCACTTGCCGATCACGCTGTCATATGAAATGTACCAGGATAAGAGTGAATGTGGTTCTTTGAGGTCATCTAGAGTAACCTTGGTGATCAGGAATAATTTCTTGGAAGCAGTGAGAACTTCAGCTGTTGATATTACTGAGTTATCATTTGGGATATAAAAAAAACCCTTCTGTGCTTTTGGATGTGGGTATTTGGCTCTTACCCATGGGTTTCCAAGTCTGTCCTCACGACTCTATACCTCACTACTCTAGCAATCTGTCCTTTCTCTTTCTGGCATTACATCTTTAACACTATGAAGCATCCAAAGAACTCTTCTTGGAATCTGTGAAGAAATCCATAAGGCATGTTTATTCAGGGCCCCTAGCTTTATCCCCCCCCTCACCCCCCATATCCTTAGGCCAGCTGGGAACAGTACTGCCATCAATGTTTGCCAACTGCAGTTGCCAGAAGGAGTGTTGGAGGAGGCAGGTGGTTAAGGTGAGGTTGTGTGTGGCTCAGCTAGCTCTCTGGCCATTGACAAATTGTTGTTTAAATTACTCAGGGGCAGAAGAGGAAACTTTTGTTAGCAGTTTTGAATAGAGAAGAAGTGTTGTCTCTAGAGAAATGATAATTTCAAACATACTGTTTTCCATTTTGGAGCTGGTCCTAGTAGCTGTGTATATTTTCTCTTCCCAGCTGGGTGAATGACACTCTCTTGCACTCCAGCAAATTGGGGTGCGTCTCTTGGCTCCAGTCCTAGGGTTATAGCTGAGTAACTGCAAGTGCCATGTTGGCTACACATTCTCCCCTTGAACCATACAAGGACAATAGGAATTCACATAAAAAGACACATGAGTCTGTTGGTCTTATATATCACTTCTGAAATAGATTTTTTTTTTTTTTTTTTTTTTGCGGTACGCGGGCCTCTCACTATTGTGGCCTCTCCCGTTGCGGAGCACAGGCTCCGGACACGCAGGCTCAGCGGCCATGGCTCACGGGCCCAGCCGCTCCGCGGCATGTGGGATCTTCCCGGATCGGGGCACGAACCCGTGTCCCGTGCATCGGCAGGCGGACTCTCAACCACTGCGCCACCAGGGAGGCCCTCAAATAGATTCTTAAGTATACTTTTTTTGAGGGATGGATACATTTAAACAGAATACGTTTATTGTTTGGTATAGTCAGTGGTGGTGTAGACTTTCTTTTAAAGGTTTTTTTAAAATTGAAGTATAGTTGATTTACAATGTTGTATTAGTTTCAAGTGTACAGCAAAGTGATTCAGTTATGTATATATGTATATATATATATATATCCTTTATCAGATTCTTTTCCATTATAGGTTATTACAAGATGTTAAGGATAGTTCCCTGTTATTCAGTAGGTCCTTGTTGTTTACCTATTTTATATACAGTAGTGTGTATGTGTTAATCCCAAGCCCTTTAGATCTAGATGGTTTGGGTTCAAATTCTGGCTCTGCCTATCTCTCTCTGGGTCTCAGCTTCCTCATGTGTAAAATGGGAACAGTAATAATCACTTTCTTTAAGAATTAAATAAGTTTATATACATAAAGTACTTAAAATAGTACCTGGCATGGGGAAAGTACTCGAGTGCTATTAGAAATCATTAAAAATCAACAACACTGAATTATATGGCATCAGAGTATAACAGATAGAAGTAGGAATTGATTAGGGTTTTTGATAAAGATCTGCATAGCCATTGAAGATTGCTTTGTGCAGTATATATAAATTTAAAGAAATCTGATTCTGATAGTAATTTCTTTATTCACTGTATCATTGAATTTCTCATCTACTATACCCTCCCTGCTCCATATCCAAGGGAGCATTTTGGTCCCTTCTGACATATCTCATTCCTTTATCACAGATAATAATCATATAAGTTAATTTAAATCGCCCTTGAAGTTTCCGAAGTTTCCTAGTCCAATGGTAGCCTCTGGCAGCCTTTTAAAACCATCTCATCTTAAACAGGTTTTATAAATAAAGCTTGTTTATCAGGCTCTGGGTTTGTTTGCACTCTCCTTCATGTTATTTCTCTACTCACCCTGTTATTTCTTCGGAGTGCTTTTTTTTCTTGAACTTACTCTTGTGAATGGAGTTTCTCCCTTTGTTTACAACATTGCTTTATGTCCTTCTGCTTTTTCCTGTTTCATTTCTTACCAACTGGAGGAAAATTCTTCTTTCATTAAGTAGTAAACTGAAAGGCTTGAAGTGCATTTAATTCAGCTTCTACATTGTCTTATTCCTGTTTGCATTTGAGCAGTGAATGCATGTCAGCTTCAAGGACAATTGTTGCATTGCATGCAGCGTGCAGCTTTAAAAGCAGTATAAGGAGTAATCTTCATTTGGTGAAATTTGATTGTAGTTCTCACCTTTACAAAAGTTCTTTGCAGTCACTAGGTTAGGCTCTTTTCTGCGTACTTTATCAGAGTCTGTGGTAAAGCTTTTAACATCAGTCTGTCTCATTGTATACATTGCCTAGCTAAAATGAAACTGTTATTATGTCTCATCTCAGTCTCCATTCAGGGAAGACCAGGAAATAGACCCTTTCGTTGGGGTAAACATAGCTCATGTCAAAGCCTTCCCTGAAATGCCCTTCCGATAACATATATGGAAAATCTTACTTAAAAGGATGCTTAGTAAGGGGAAAACATGATGTAGCAGCTATTCTGAAATTTCTGGCAAAAGGTCACTGTGTAGGTGCAAGTCTCATTCTTTCTCCATATATGAAGCTCACAAGTTATTTATCAACACATTATCCCAGTGTTTTCAGATACTTTCTCCCAGCATATAAATATAATATTCATCACTGTCTCCTTTGGTGTGGACTTTTCCTATCGATTCCGCTTAATTTTACATCCTTTTTATTGATTTGGCAACTTTGAACATACGCAGCTTGTTCTGAATGATCCTTGTTTCCTCTAGTTTTTCTTTCCTTCCTGAGATTCTGTATAGATATTGTTGCTGAGTTGTGAGATATCAAATGGGTTGTTAAACTCAAAAGTGCTTTGTGTTGTTCCATTTACCTCAGCAAACATTTCTTACATGCCTATGCTATGCCATGTTGAAGAGGCCCAAATACATAAAATGGGTGCATGCTTTGGAGATTGAAAACAGTGGTGGAGTTACCTGGAAAGGTATAATTTCTGTACCTCATGGTGTGTGTAATGATAGAAGCGTGCATGGAAAGTGCCGTGAGAGCTCAGAGAAAGAGCACATAAGTAGGTGGGCTGGCCAGCCTTTTCTGGAAGAGCTAAATTTTAAGGGAAAGTAGGATTTAACTAGAAAAGAAAGAGTGAGCAGAAGTCTAAGGTGCAGGTGGCGCTCTAGCCAATGGGAACAATTTTACACGGTCATGTAAAACATCGGAGTATATGTGGTAATTCCAAGATACAGTCAGGTCTGCTATAATGTGACCTACGCATTCCTAAAAATCACTATTGCAGAATTGCACAATGAAAAACCACATGGGTTATGGGAAGGCTCAAAAGCTTCCTAAGTGACTTATAAGGAAAAAGATAGAAACCTAATAAACATGGTAGCACAGTTTTGCATAAGTTAAAAGGTTAAGAAATATAGAAATACCATAGCAAACGTGGCACATTTCCTTGAAAAGAATCTGAAGTTTAGCTGTGGAAGTTGCTGTCGTAAGGGTTGTAGCTTGTAAATTTTTGCAGAGTGTTGCCTGGAGGGTTATCTGAAGTGGGAGTGAAAACTGTAACAGCAGATGTGGATGGTGAGGCTCATAATACAGGAGCTACGGGAGCTGGTAGATGCTGAAGTGTGTGGTGTGCATAGTTTTTTGTATTTCTACCTGGCTTGGTTCAGCCAGCTGCTGTTTTCTTTGCTCACCTAGTCTTTCCCAAAGATGACGTGGCATGTAATCAAATGCAAGATTTGCTTATGCTTAAATTGTTTCCTGATATAATCAATTATGTTGGAACCAATTCATGTTTTCACAGCAAGAGCTGTAGCAGAACTGGCTGGCTTGTGCCTCTGGAGGGTAACAAGGGACGTCTGGAGGGGCCGGAGATATGGGCTGGGGTTCCAGCCTATGGCTTCCATTTCCGTCTCCAGCATCTTTTTAATACTTTGCCATTAGATAAGGTCATTATGATTTCTTTCAAACTCTAGCAAGTCTGTTTGATCTTTCATGACCTTCCTGGTTTTCTTGTCAGTTCTGTTCTCTTCAGTATTCCCCCTTGAACCTCAGGGGGAATTTCCCCCGTGGTAGTATTGTCTGTCTCCGACCCTGGGCGCTCCTGAGTGGCCTGCTTCGTTGTCAGCGGCCCAGGCTTTTCCTCGGCCTGCCGTCCTGTCCTCTCCTTTGGGGCCTTTTCTGCATGAAATGCGAGGGCTGCTAGGAACTCAGTCCTGTGCTCCCTGCTTTGTGTTGAGTGCCTGCCTTGCTGTGGCTTGGTTTCTCTGTGGACCGGTCACTCTTACACCTAACATGTTGTTGCTGTTATCTTTAGATGTCATGCTTTTTGAAAATTTACCCTCAGGTGCTCACTGTTTGGAATCTTTGCTTAGAAATTAAAGTGGAGTTGGGAATCAGGAGTTCTTTTAGATCATTTACCTATCTGGAAATTAGTAAGACCTTGCGTATGTCTCAGCTGACGATCATTCAGTCATAATAAGTAGCTGTTAACATTTCCTGAATTATATATAGTGTAATGCCAGGCAGTGTTACAAAGTTGACCTGGATTACCTCATTTCATCCTCACAATGGCCATAGGAAGTAGGTACTATTATTATCTTCACTTTACACAGAAAGCAACGGAGAGTGAGAAAGTTAAGTGACTTGTCCAAGGTCACACAGGTATGTGTTCAAGGTCACATGGTCCAGAAACCTGGATAGTTTGATCCAGAGCCTGCACTATTAACCATTGCTGCATAATTGAAATAGTTTCTTTCGGACACTATTATAGGCATCTTGAACTTACACTGGGAAGAGGGCAAACCTCACTGTGAAGGACCATGAAATTTGGATAGTTTTGAAATCAGATATACTAGCAACCAAGTGTCTGCCCTTAGCTACATAAATGTATCATTCATTACATTATATGTGTGGCATTCATTCAGAATATTTCAGTGCTACTTGAATAGATGTCAGATAACTTTTCCACCTATGCTTTTGTCAGCCTTTTTTTCTTGTTTTTTTCTAAAGTTGCCTTGTTGTGGTGGCACAAATGGGGAGAGGAGAAACGACCCCTTCCCTGGTTCGGGTTATAGAGTCCTTCCTACGTACTGGGGTGGGGGAGGGGAGATGTTGTGCAATATACCTATGAGAAATGGGCTCAAATATGAAACCTGAGAGATCATGACTGTCAATAAATCAACTGGTTCTGTGTCTCTAAGCAAAGCACTGAAGATGGAAACTGACAATGAGGAAGCTCTAGTGCCATCTTGTGGAGAGACCGCCGCAGTCCGGTTCTGACCCTGCAGTGACCATGCTTCTGCTGGTGGCACTTGGTGATCGTGGCGCTTGGATGGGGGTGTTGTGTTGTGTTTACTACCAAGCATTTCGCCTCTAACAATTGGAGATGGATGAAATTAGATACCCCGTGTAATGGGTAACGTTGACAGTTTACAGTGCCCTTCCATACGTATTGTTTTATTTATTGCGTTTTTGTAAGGTAGGCAGGGAAGCTATTATTCTCATTTAATAGGAGAGGAAATGGGCATTCTCGGAGGGTTAATTTACTTGACCAGGGTCACAACCAGGAAGTGAAAAAGCTGTGATTTGAAACACAGTTTTTTGTGTCCTAATCCAGGGGATTTTCTTGCTCTCCCATGTCCTTCATAATGTATGAGACTGTTTCATGTGCAGGCAGCAGCTGTTTCATCAGACAACTGCTTCTGCAGCTTCTTTTGTTTATTGTAGTATTTTGATGCCTCTCATCATTTTCTATGTGACTGGCAGTTTGGGATCTGAGGACTTCATATTCTTAAGGAAGCCTTAAACCTATTTTTTTCCCTAGAGCTGGATGGCTAGAGAGTGGCAAGTCCTTACATAGAATCTTTGTTTGGATTTTGCCATCAAAGGGTCTTTAGTGGGGAGAGAGCTCTTTCTATCTGTATGGGGAAGCAAGGGTTAGTTTTGGCTTTTAAGAGACGAGCGGACTCAGCACATGATTAAGCTGTGCTTTGCACTGGGTCTACTTAAAGGGAATCAAAATTTCTTGAAGAAGTAGAAAGCTCTTGTTTCTGCTTTGTCCTTATGGACTTTATCATCAAAGATTCCAGCTAACCCCTAGAGTCTCATTCTGGAGTTTTCTATCCCGGCTGGTTTGTTAGCTGTCTGAGATCAAGGTATCTTGTCTGTCTTCTTCTTAGCTCTCAGGAGGCACTCAGATAATTGAGGGATAAATGGAGGAATGTTGTTTTTTTTCTCTTTCTTTTGGATCTCTGATTCATTAGGAGATTGGTATGGCACAGTGGTTAAACCTAGACTCTGGAGTCAGATATACCTAGGTTTGATTCCTAAATTTGCCCTTTGTAATTATTACCTTATATCTCTGAGCCTAAGTTTTCCTAACTATAAAATGAATAGTTTATAATAACCACACAATATTGTGCCTGTAAAGAATTTAGCGTGTATTTGGCACACAGGAAGTTTTGAATCAATGCTGGCTGCTGTTGTCATCATTATTATCTGGATTCATTTGAACTGTCATACTTTTCATAGGATGGACTGAAAATCCCAAGGGTATAATGTCTACTTCTGTTTCATCTCTAAATATGGATGCAGTTCTCAAGATTTTGGTACCTCTCCAACCCATAACTCTTCATCTTACCAAATCACTTTGCATATTTGGGTGCCATTGCAGTGACTCATATTCTTTGGTCAGTTGCGGGTGAAGCTTTGGATAGCAACTAGATACTCTTTTACACTACTATCAACTTTTTTTTTTTACATCTTTATTGGAGTCTAATTGCTTTACAGTGGTGTGTTAGTTTCCGCTTTATAACAAAGTGAATCAGTTATACATATACATATGTTCCCATATCTCTTCCCTCCTGCGTCTCCCTCCCTCCCACCCTCCCTATCCCACCCCTCTAGGTGGTCACAAAGCATTTTGTCTTAACAAAGTTTTGGAGAAAACATCGGCCTGCTTCTGGGCTATGCAGATCAGCACAAGCAAAGCGAGATCTTCCCTGGAGAAACTTTTTGTACCTGGTAAAAGACCCTTGTTTCATTGTTCCTGCAATCATTTTTCATGCTTTATAGAAGTCTAGACCAGAGTTTCTCAGTCTGCGCTGGGCTGGATAATTCTTTTTTTTTTTAATTTTTAAATTTTTTATTGAAGTATAGTTGATTTACAATGTAGTGTTTGTTTCTGGTGTATAGCAAAGTGATTACGTTTATATATATATATACACACACACACGTATTTTCTTCAGATTCTTTTCCTTTATAAGTTATTATAAGGTATTGATTGTAGTTCCCTGTGCTATACAGTAGGACCTTGTTGTTTATTTTATGTATAGTAGTGTGTATTTGTTAATTCTGAACTCCTAATTTATCCCTCCCCCCGCTTTCCCCTTTGGTAACCATAAGTTTGTTTTCTATGTCTGTTTCTGTTTTGTAAATAAGTATATTTGTATCACTTTTAAGGTTCCACATATAAGTGATAGCAAGCATATGATATTTGTTTTTCTCTGTCTGACTTCCTTCACCTAGTATGATAATATCCAGGTCCACCCATGGGCTGGATAATTCTTTATTGTGGGTAGCTGTCCTATGTATTGTAGGATGGTTAGCAGCATCCCTGACCCCATCCACTAGATGCCAGAGCATTCCTTCCCTCCTAGTTGTCACAATTAAAAATGTCTCCAGATTGCCCTAATGTCTCCTTGGGGACAGAATCACCGCTGGTTGAGAACCCCTGCTGTAGGTTTATGTGCTGGATACTGCCTTCCTTTAACTAATGACTGACTTTTCTCATTTATTTCTTCCTTTCTCAGTGCCGTTCATTGTCTCAGCTCCCTCCTTTTCCCTCTGAGCACACCCATTTGCTTAGGTTGAAGGAATTACTAAAGCGCTATTTTGCTATTTCAAAAGTGTTCAATGATTATAAAAGTCAAGGGCCACAACAATCTGCAGAAAGTAAAAGTAGTGTTTTTTGCTCTTTTTATCAAAGGAAATTCAACCTTTTAAAGGAAGGATAGAGTTTTGTCAACGTTCTGAAGCAAGTGACATTTGTCTTGCTTTCTACTTTCTTTTATCTCCTAATGCTCCCTTTCCCAAACTTCAAACTTACTCCTTATTTACACTCTGTAATGCAAACCATTTTACTGTCAATCCTCACTTTATAAGGACTTCCATAGGTATTGGATCTCAGCTAATTATTAGAGGAGCCAGATAATCAATCTAATTTATGTGAAATTAGAAATACAGTTGACCCATGACCAACACAGGTTTGAACTCTGTGGGTCCACTTTTATGCAGATTAAAAAAAAACATATTACAGTACTACATGTGGTTGGTTGGATCCACGAATGCAGAACCTCAGATATGAAGGGCCGGTTGTAAAGTTATACATGGATTTTCAGTGATCCGCGCCCCTAACCCCTACGTAGTTCAAGGGCCAACTGTAATTCATAAGAGACACTGTATTGCTCCTTTTAGCATTTGCATTTTGTTAAGAGTAAAACTTTCTAACTTAAATAAGTTTCATGGGTTATGCTACAGTGAAATGCAGAATTTTCAGCAGATGGGTGAGATAGTTTTAGCTATGAGTGTTCCTTGCACTTCATAAGTTATGTTTCCCAGCCAGCCACTTTTTCTATATAGTGACAACCAACATCCATTTCAAAAGTATTAAAATAGAGGTTGTCTCACTTTCTTGCCGTCTTGTAGCTTCTTGGAGTCTTCCCCTATTGGGTATAATCATTTCTTCTAATTATACTAATTTTTTTGTTATTGGTATTGATGAGACTTTCCCATATTCGTGGTCTGCAAGTGGATAAGGGTGTTGAGCAGTGGTACAAGTTGTGCATTTTTGAAAGCTGCTGGAGGCCGGAAACGCAGTTTAAAAATTGCATGAGTTATGTGGGAGGCTTTGGAGAGGGTGGTGGTGTGGTTCTGGTTATGGGAAAGAGTTAATTTATTCTGAAGATTTAAATAACTTTAGAGGAGAAAAGACAGCTGGAAAAAAATCTTCTGTGAGGACATTCTGAAGAAGATTGGGGGAAGATTAGAGAGACTGTAGTAAAGCATTTGAAAGCTCTCACATAAGAGTGCTGTGAGGATTTATTTATTATCTGTAAAATGAGAGTATTGGCTTGCTCCCCTCCGAGTCTAATACTCTGTTATTACAGGATGACCTTCTTGAGAAGCTGGGAAAGCGGGAATGTTTGCTATTTAATACCAAAAATGCAATAGGAGGACCCTCTTCTCTGTATTTCATTATAGTGAACACCATGTAACTTTCAGAAACAACTGCTGGCTATGACTGTTGTTTAGACAAAAACTTGGGCGTATTTCCTCCTGTCCTTTCATGCTTGAATGTATTCTATGTTCATAGACTTAGGAATCACAGGTATCTGAGTTCGATTCAAAATGAATTTGTCATTTGAAATATTTTCTTTTTTTTTTTTTTTTTTTTTTTTCTTTTTGCGGTATGTGGGCCTCTCACTGTTGTGGCCTCTCCCGTTGCGGAGCACAGGCTCCGGATGCGCAGGCCCAGCGGCCATGGCTCACGGGCCCAGCCGCTCCGCGGCATATGGGATTTGAAATATTTTCATGGGGAAGGATGAATTAGGAGGTTGGGATTAACGTCTACACACGACTGTAATATAAAATAGATAACCAGCAAGGACCCATTGTGTGTGTGTGTGTGTATAAAACTGAATTGCTGTGCTGTGTACCTGAAACTAACATGATATTGTCACTCAACTATACTTCAATAAAAACAAAAAATACAATATTTTCATGGGATTAATTAGCTTTCATAGGTCTTGTTTTCTTTCTGGATGTTACAAAGTATCATGGGGTAATATTTTAGGAGGATCACTGTCCTCTTTCATTATTTCCAAAATTCTTTTGGGATAATCTTTAAAAACATGTCAACAGAGCCAGTACAGATGCAGTCGAAACAGGGCCTACAGGGACTTCCCTGGTGGTCCAGTGGTTAAGACTTCGCCTTCCAATGCAGGGGGTTGCGGGTTCAATCCCTGGTCAGGAAACTAAGATCCCAGGTGCCTCGTGGCCAAAAAACCAAAAACATAAAACAGAAGCAATATTGTAACGAATTCAATAAAGACTTTAAAAAATGGTCCACATCAATAAAAACTTAAAAAAAAATAAAAAAAACAGGGCCTACGATTACCAATAGAACATTACATTAAAAAGAAATACTTCAGGGCTTCCCTGGTGGCGCAGTGGTTGAGAGTCCGCCTGCCGATTCAGGGGACATGGGTTCGTGCCCCAGTCCGGGAAGATCCTACATGCCGTGGAGCGGCTGGGCCTGTGAGCCATGGCCGCCGAGCCTGTGCTCCGCAACGGGAGAGGCCACAGCAGTGAGAGGCCCGCGTACCGGAAGGAAAAAAAAAAGAAAAGAAAAGAAATACTTCAACAAGCCTTTATTAAGGGCCTGCAATATGCGAGGCATTTTGCTGTGTGCTATGGCTATCAAAGAGGAAACAAACAAACAGCAGCAGCCGTTTCCAAATTATAGTTTGCCTTTCTTAGTTTGCAAAAGCGTGGTGATTAGAATGGAGCCAATACACAATATTAGGGACCCACAGGCTTGGCATACAAATGGCACACGAGGGCCCTTTGCTCTGGACATCTCTCCACGTGGGGTCGGCTGCAGAGAAAGTTACCGAAGGCAGGAGGAGGAGCAGAAAATTACCTCCCAGTGTGGGAAGAGCCCATAGTGCCTCTGGATTCATTTTCTGTTCTGGATGGATTCTTAGAACACCCTGCCCCATTTAAACTTTTCTGAAAGATCGATTCTGAGTTTAAGTTCCATCTAGAGGTCGTGCGGTTCTTGGCTCTTTTCCAGACTACGGAAAAGACCAAAATAAATAAATAAAACAGGTTAAAATTCTAGGGCAGGCTCTACTTTCATGGAGGGTCCTCCTACTTACAAGTGGGCCTGCATGCCTTTGCTTTTGTGGGGTCTTCAGGGTAAACTCTACCCACCTCCATCCTCTTCAGAGGAGGTCTGGGATGCTAAATGGCCCAAGTTTGAGAGAGAGGCTCCGGCTCCGGACAGGAGGATTAGAGGTGGGTTGTTAATGATGGTTTAATATAATCAGCTGTATTCCTGGTGGTAAAATGTCTAAGTGGTAAAGAGATTGAGTTCCGTCTCTGGCTTGCAGCTCCCTCTGTGACTTTGGGCAAGTGATGTTTATTCTCTGGGGCTCTGGTTTCATATCTATCACACGAGGGAACGAGACTACATAATTTCTAAAGTGGATCAAATCAGACGTTGTCTCTAATGGTGTGTCTTCTTGCTATTTCTAGTTTTTTTTTTTTTTTTTTTTTAAGGAATAGGATTTGTTCTGAAGCCATTTCTGCAATCCTAGTTAACTGAATTTTGCTTGTAAAATTCTTATTTCTTTGCATTAAAGAGGGAGCCTCTTGGGCTTCCCTGGTGGCGCAGTGGTTGAGAGTCCGCCTGCCGATGCAGGGGACACGGGTTCGTGCCCCGGTCTGGGAAGATCCCACATGCCATGGAGCGGCTGGGCCCGTGAGCCATGGCCGCTGAGCCTGTGCGTCCAAAGCCTGTGCTCTGCGATGGGAGAGGCCACAACAGTGAGAGGCCCGCGTACCGCAAAAAAAAAGAAAAAAAAAAAAAAAAGAGGGAGCCTCTTTAGGGTGAGAGTGAGCACCCATCCTCCCTCTTTCAAATAAGATGGCCCAGTTAGTCCTACTGCCAAGACCAAGACGGATTCTTCAGTTTACCTCTAGCATCGGAGGAGAACAGCAGCGATGAAATGGGAGAGAATGAGTTGATTAACGATTATTGCTGCTCGAGCAGACACAGGAGTGAGGCCTCAGAGTTCCTGGCTGCTGCCAGTCATTACTGTCTTGTCAGTCTTGCCACAACTCTAGAGAGAATGCAGCCAAGATAAGGGGTGTGCTTCCCAGTTAGAGATTCAGTGGGCAACTCACAACAGATAGGACTTCTGTGTAGAAGTGAAAGGGTAACATAACAACGGGGATGGTAGCCAACTTCAGAAAACGCAGGACTGGTTTGAGATTAAAACATCATGGTGTCCAGAAAAGTGATCATGTATCAGTGGCACATTCTGACCGAATTTCTCATTAGCCAGTGTTTGATTCATACCGACCTCTTTTACAGGAAAAATAAAATAAGTGCACATTGCTGTTACCATAAAAGAAGCGATCTAAATCCAAAGGAAGAGCTAGACTCTTTCTCTTGCATTATATCCAAAGCTGTCAGTGATGGAAAGTGATTGCAGAACTCCTATTATCGTGGCGGTAGTATAAGCAGGAAGAGATCCCAGGTGGAATGTGTCTGACTGGCACTTAATACCCTCGATTTTGGTTTGTAAAAACAAGAACAGAATCACGAAGGGAATATAAGCATTGCCACACCTAATCTGTCATTTTGTTGCATTACGTCCAATTTTATAACTTCTTTCAGTACAGTTTTTTTTCCTCTTCCCTCTTATTAGAAAAATAAATGCAGTGCTATCGTTTTTAGGAAGAAAATTCCAGAGTTTATTGTATTTAGAGGGACTCATGAATGATTTATTTACATTAAGTATGAGAGTTTCCAGAACAGTGATTAAAAATGCTTGCAAATTCTAGATTAGAAGTGTGGGAATTTCCTTTTGTGCTAATCACTCTCTAAAAGTTACACTTCTAACATGACTCACAGGAACCAATTAAAATTAGGTCATTTGCATTTATTCTCTTCTCTTCATGGCAGTGTGAACTTCACATGTTGTGACTTGGTTTTTATTAAAAATTTTTTAACTTGCAATCAAAATTTTAAACATTTATTGGTATTTAGAAGTGGTAGTTCTCCATGATTTAATGTAGTTGGATCCATTCTTGAGAGACACATCTCTTATCCCCTGATTAAATGCAGTTTTACTTCTGCTAAATTGGAAGTAGGGATGTTTAAACAGAAATGTAGCATACAGTAATCACAAGTAATCCTTCTCTAATATTCTTTGTTGGAAGCATCTGGAGCATGACTAATGGTTTGGGAAATAGGACCTATGAGTAAAAGTGAACAGGAATTGAGAATTATTTCATATGTAGATAAATAAATGATTTAAATAACAAATTGTAAGTTCAGGAGGAGCAGTTGGAAGGAGGACAGTAAATGTCATCCATTCTTCTCAATACTAAAGAAAATCCTATAAAACAGCAGGAGAAATTTGTGTTGGGAATAAAGTTGAAGACTTGTAGTAATGGCCCAGAGAGACTGCAGATTCTGTAGTGCATTGGAAAAAGGACAAATAGTTACCTATCTGTGAAGTCCCAGGATTTGGGGGGCCCTGGACCCAATTATTTCCAAGGTCTGTTGTAATTTTTTTCACTTACCAGTGAAGTGGTAAATACACACCCATGTTCTTAAAGTTTGTGTCACTTGTATCCATTTTTCTGCAGAGGTGTGATGAGAGGATCAGGTCCTCCTAGAAGCAAACCTGAGGTCCATGGTATTGGTTGTTTCAGAAAACAGAGTTCAGGAGTCAGAGACTCTGCTGGATTCTCTCCTGAGTACATTAGAGATACTCTAGCAAGAGGCAAACCACAATAAGCTGTTTTTAACTGGAAGGAGTCACTACTGTCCCAAGACATGAAAGAATATGACTAGGGAGTCATAATGTAATGGAGAGGAGTTGTGGGCAAAGAGAACGCATTGATTTAAAAACCACCGCTGAAAAATGTGCATTTTTTGTAATCAGACTTCCAATGCTGAAACTATGGCCCGAATGAGGGGCTCCAATTAAAATGTAGCGAGAGCAATGTGTTAGATACAATTTTTGTATATTTTTGAGAAAGTGCTAAATACGTTGAAGGCATTTCTTGATTCACTGTCATTCTTTTTTCTCTGTTTCTTTCTTTCTTAGAATGATATTTTATGATGCATTCTTTTAGGCCACAGGCACCTCTTTTCTTCCTCTATGCTTTTTCCTGGGATTGAAATCAAATAAAAAATGTAGAGCTATACAACGTTGTCAGACCCATAATGAAATCTTGCTTTATTTATGTGTGCTTAGAGGGTTTAGGGCAGTTAAGCTGCTAACTGTGGTGTTAAACATTGTTTGACACTCCTCTCCCTTAAATCCTTTGAAAAGAGCTGATTTTTTATGTTCATGCCAAAGAGTCCTTAGAGGATCGTGAGGGAGCATGTGGTTTGCTCATACACAGATTATCTTATTACGATATAACCTGTGCAATTGTTAGAAAAAGCAGCAGCCGTGGCGTCAAGGAATCCTGAGCTGTTTCCTGTAGAGTGATGTCCAAGTGCTCCACAGCTTAGAAACTTACAGGAAATCTTGATCATGCCTATAGATGTCAGTGATATAATTGTGTGATCACTGTATTAGGGCATGCATGTGATCACAGTATGAGAATGAGACCTGGATCATATCTCTTCGTTTGTATATTTAACACAAATTAATTTACATGGCTGGGCAACTTAATATTTTCTAATAGCCTGAATATAGATGATGATTATGAGGATGAGTTTTTGATTGGGCTTCACGACCTAAAATATCTGAAATGATTTTTTCCATGAATAGCTGCCTAGGTATTGCAGAACCATGGCCTTATGTTTGTGTCGGGATGTCGTTGATGATTTTGTGGGAAGGGACCAGGGTACCTCATATTTAGCAAGAGGAATATGCATACAGGAAGACCAAGGGATAACTAACAATTAGGAATGTTAAGATCCAGTAAACTAAGAAGGATGTAGAGAAATGTGTTATTCAAATTAGCGGGACCTGCAGCCTAGCCATGATCTGAGAGCTTGTTTAAATTGCAGAATCTGAGGGACTTCCCTGGCGGTCCAGTGGTTAAGACGCCGTGCTTCAACTGCAGGGGGCATAGGTTCAGTCCTTGGTCAGGGAGCTAAGATTTCCACATGCTACACATGGCACAGCCAAAAAAAAAAAAAAAAAAAAAATGCAGAACCTGAGTCATCACCCCAGATCTACCGATTCAAAATCTGCATTTTGCACAAGCCTCTGAGGTGGTTGTTATGTTCTATAGACTGATGTTGGTGTGTTCCTCTCAAAATTCATATGGTGAAACCTAACCCCCAACGTGATGGTATTTGGAGGTGGAGTCTCTGAGCAGTGATTGGGTCATGAGGACAGAGCCTTCATGATGAGGATTAATGCCCTTATAAAGAGACCCCCAGAGAGCTCCCTCACCCCTTCTGCCATGTGAGGACATGCCTAGAAGACTGCCTTCTAGGAACCAGGAAGCAGGTCCTCACCAGACACTGAATCCGCAGCTACCTTAATCTTGGACATCCCAGCCTCCAGAACTGTGAGAAATAAATTTCTGTTGTTTATAAGCCATCTCATAAGCCATTTTGCTATAGAAGCCTGAATTAAATAGTGTGCATATTGAAGTTGGAGGAATACTGATCTACAGATCAGAAACTTGGATATCTGGTGAGAATGGAAGACCCCAGCTGAATGAAGTTTGGGGAAATGAATGTTGTTGGCTGAAGGTGGTTCAGCCTTCTGGAAGTGAAAAACCAATCAAATATTGCTCCCAAGAGAAAAGGCATTTTATTGGTGGGATGTTTGCTGAGTCTGGCTTAGCTGTGTCTGTCTTCCAGGTCATATAAGTAACTATGGCATGCATACATTTTCTCCAGATGCCAGTGAGCTGGGTCTTTGAGGGCAGGCCCAAAGATGGAAACATTAGTTAGCAAAACCTCATGCTTTTTTTTTTTTTAAAAGCCGAGATAAGAGAAGCAGTAAGACATACATTCTCTACTGCAAATAACAGGAAGATGCCCATCTCATAATTGGAGAAATGTCAGTAATTATTTTTTGTTAATTTTAAATTTAACTTTAATTAAATTAAAAAATTTTAATGTTTTTCTTAATTTTACTTTAAAAAATGCACACATGGTAATATAAAAGTTTAAAGAGTAAAAATTTAAATCAATCTATACTATAATATAAAAATATTTGTATCTCTTTATATAAATTCCCTCCTAATTTCATTTTCTCTTCCTTCCCGTTGGTAACCATACTTACGGCTTGGTATGTATGCAGTTTTCCATATCTTAGGAGGAAAAACTAATCTTACTCATGATAGCATTTTCAATTTTTAGAAGAGAACAAAGCATATTTTAGTAACAAATTTTCTGAATAAAAATTGAATAGGGCTTTTTAAGACTATAATAAAGACCAAAGGACAAGATTTTTCTTTTAACTACTAGCACTGTAGGCAGGAAATGATGAGGTGGGTTGCAGTGTATTTTGGTCTCTACCGATTATGTTATTGAGATCAGAGGTATATATAAAATATATTTTTAGTGGTTGCATAGCACTTAAGCTGTGGCGGTCCTCATCCTACACTCTTGTGGTTTAGCTTGGCAGATCTGAGTTGAGAAGTAAGCCACAAAGTGCTACGGGTCTTAAGACATAATGAAGTCATGCATGCATTACGGTAAAGGGTAGGGAGAGGAAAATCAGCGTTTTTCAATAGCCAGGCTCTGCACATAGATGCTCCAGATACAGTTTGCTCTTTCCGTATTTATAGCCTATTAAAACTCTGTAAAGATTGCCTTATTTTTCTCCACCTGTAAATTTACAGGACTAAGTGACTTGCCTTTGTCGTGTTTGTGGGCTACTCAGTGCTATATGGAGCCCTTTAAAGCAATATCTCTGGCTCTTCTTGGTACACAGTGAGTGTTCCATGGCCCGTTTTTTCTGTTCATTGGTATTTCGTTGTCTACCCATGGTGGAACTCCTAGACATTGTAGCTAGTGAGGAACTGCCGAGGTTATTCACTCGACTGGAATGGTGAGTCTGAGTGAGAGGTAAATATGGTGGAGTCAGGAGACAGTGTGGGTAGACTCCAGCCAGACATGGGAGGGTGACACAGCATTTGTGATCAGACAGCTAATGGCTCGATCTCCCTGGTCCTCATGGTCCTGATGCCACAAGCAGAATATGACAGCAGGAGCTGCTGGGCTGTGAATAACTAGGATGACTTGGAGGCTTTTGGTCTAAGTTAATATTTCAAACTGGAAATTCCCACCAGACCATAAAGGTGCTTGGTAAAAGGAGGCTTTATCCACATAAGTTAATCTTGTTTGGGTTCTGCTTACCTATAAATGTTGGAATGAGAATACATGCTGTAATATAGAAATGGATGGAAATGTTCATCTTTTAGTTGCTTCTGTTGTGTTTTGCATTCAGAATCATAACTATGCCTATTTCTAGCATCCACCTGTATTAGAAAAGGTCTTAGTACGAATCCCTTGTAGAAAGATGACTACTTTTAGCCATTTTTTAATGTGAAGGCATATAGGTCTTTTTCAAGAGGTAGCTTGTTGGTAGTTCATTTGAGATATTTACCCTTTGCATGTTTCTTGTTATCTTAGCTTCATTTAACCCAGTAATCTGTGCTCTGCATTTATGTATTATTCCTTCTGATTTGGGGGATGTACTCCTAGGCTTAAATCAGTTTCAACTGTACAAGTTTATTATGGGTTCAGAAGGGGGAGCTGAAAACTATCCTCTGAGTGATCCTGATAGTTTTCTATTGCTTTTTTTTTTTTTTTTTTTTTTTTTGCGGTACATGGGCCTCTCACTGCTGTGGCCTCTCCCGTTGCAGAGCACAGGCTCCGGACGTGCAGGCTCAGCGGCCATGGCTCATGGGCCCAGCCGCTCCGCAGCATGTGGGATCCTCCCGGACCGGGGCACGAACCCGTGTCCCCTGCATCGGCAGGCAGACTCTCAACCACGGTGCCACCAGGGAAGCCCTCTATTGCTTCTTTTTAAAAGACACTAAAGCATTTCCTGAATTATCTCCGCTAAGATTGATTTTGTTTCTGAATGGTCATAGTTAATTGAAAAGTAACCCAATTATTATTTAAATGGGAGTTGTTAAAATTCACCTGGAGAAGATTTTTTCTAGGAGAAAAAAATGTCAGCTTACAATTTACTGTTCAAGTAACTATCATAAGATTATACTGCATATCAAGCACTGAATATGTATGTTGTGTGTTAAAATTTATAGACTAAATCTGAATAAATGCATAGTAGATGTACTATTGTTTTATATCCATACTTTGATTATTTTTGATATTCATGTCAAGCCTCTGTTTTCGAATCAGTTAGCTAAATGTATACTCATTTTTTAGAAGATTTTTCAAGGGAAAGAGAGGCAGCCTTTTGTCTTTCATAAGTGAATTCATGGGGCGCATTTTAGAAATGGATTTTCTGTGGCAAGACTTGATCCCACACATTGCTGAAACTTTTATTAGTCAGGCCTTATCAAATTTCCATTTAGCATGTTTCCCCCTCCATTTAGACACCAGGACATGAAGAGAATTTAAATAGCCTAGAAAATTTACACGTAACTATTCATGGACTCAAAATACTTCCTTTTACTTTTTAAATTTTGACTTTGTAGTGAAAATTATGTCATATAGGGTGATCATCGTTAGTAAGACAGTGTGGAGTAAATGGACAAGAAGGCACCGGTCAAAAGAGTAATAATTTTAATGGGAATTAATTTTTTTGGAGGGCTTGTATTTAAGGTCCCACTTAAAAAAATCGCCTTGACACTAGCTCTTAATTATATTTCTGCCTAAAAGCCCTCCACGTCATAAGCAATGAGCAAGCCAAGCTGGAGGAAACTTCACTGTGTGTAAATACAAAGACCTCGTGCCTGTGTGTGTGCTGGATTTGTAAGTAGAGCTCAGGAGCATATGGTGTTTGCCGGTGGTGTGTGTGCGTATTTGTGTGTGTGTGTGTGTATTGGGGGTGAGGGTAGGACCTTTGCTCCTGAAGACGCTTTGTAAATGTCTTTTGTTTTCGTGTGTTTCTCTCTCCCTTTGTCTGCAGTCAGTTGGATTCTCCTGTGCACCAGTGCCCTAAGTGACAGCCACTGGCAGTAACGAGGCTGCACACTCCACTGTAATTGAACCCTGTCAGCGCTGCCCATTAAGGCGGCCGTGTCTATGCCAGCTCATTAATCCAACACCCATTTCTTCTCCTCCGTCATTTCCCTTTTATATCATGGCACTGTTTCAAGTCCTGATCCCGTCATTGTGCATGTGGAGGTTCAGGAATGGAGAGTAATTGGTGTTATTGCACCGTCTTGAGAAGTAACCCTTCTAATAAAGGACATGCTCACATCTGCAAACTAAGTTCATTGTGTCATGATTGCGTATTGTTTGGGCTTCTTGGATAGTCTGTTTGCAGTGGGAATTTTTTATATGGGTTTAGATCCAGCATCTCTAACTCTCACAGTTCCATGATCTAAAGATAGGTCTTTATGATTAAAACGCAGACATATGAGTACGTGTATATTTGTGTATATATGTGTGTCTGTATGTATATTTTCTCTTATCACTGATTAGCTAGTGTGAAATCCCCATGGAACATAAAAGTGCAACTGAGTGTTAATTATTCTTCTTCATTATTACACTCTCGGTTAGTCAAAATTTCAGAGAAAAACTTCCCTTCTTTCTTCAGTTATTTTTAAGCGTTAGGATATTAACATCAAAATAATAGCTGGCTAATAGTAGCAGGCTTTCATCTTTACAGTTTCTCATACAATGCATTCAGATTTTGTAATTGTTTTCATTTTTGTGCTTTGCATACATGATCCTTTTGTCTGTTCCAATTCTGTGGTAGTACAGCAGAGACCACGTAATTATCACTTGCATAGCAAAATGTTTCTAATATTATTATGTGAAACTCTGCTTAGAGCCCTTCTTTCATCCCATCATGCTAAATACGCCCCCCCCTTTTTTTTTACACTCAAAAAACGTAAGTAAATTCCTTTTTGAATCATTTTGAATCGGTAAACTAATTGAGGCTTATCTTTGAATGTGCTTTCTAAGTAGGAATCAAAGAAAGTATACTTTGGGCCTTAGTGTAGGGAAGGCAGTTCCACTCAAGGTATCGCCTAATTGAAATGCAGGAATGAGAGAATGGTCTGGCCTGTAGGTCCTGGATGAGGGGAGGGGTGTGAAAAGGTAAGTAGGAGGTACTGATAGAAATGGTTTAAAGATCCACGTGAGGGCTTCCCTGGGGGCGCAAGTGGTTGGGGGTCCGCCTGCCGACGCAGGGGACACGGGTTCGGGCCCCGGTCCGGGAGGATCCCACGTGCCGCGGAGCGGCTGGACCCGTGAGCCATGGCCGCTGAGCCTGCGCGTCCGGAGCCTGCGCGTCCGGAGCCTGTGCTCCGCAACGGGGGAGGCCACAACAGTGAGAGGCCTGCGTACCGTAAAAAAAAAAAAAAAAAAAATCCACGTGAGGGCCTCCCTGGTGGCGCAGTGGTTGAGAGTCCGCCTACCGATGCAGGGGACACGGGTTCGTGCCCCGGTCTGGGAGGCTCCCACATGCCGCGGAGCGGCTGGGCCCGTGAGCCATGGCCGCTGGGCCTGCGCGTCCGGAGCCTGTGCTCCGCAACGGGAGAGGCCACAGCAGTGAGAGGCCCGCGTACCGCAAAAAAAAAAAAAAAAAAAAAAAAAAAAAAATTCACGTGAGTCCCCAGAAATCAGCAGCTCGAAGTGAGCCAGATTTGTCAACGTTAACACTTGCTTCTAGATAACGTCGAGGTTTAGTTCATTGTAATGAGGTGAGGAACACGTGTTACAAAGCCAAGTGAGTGGAAATTCTTGGTATTTGGTGAATTATTATCTAATCAAGATGTTTTGTTAGTCAGGCTAACTTGGGCCTAAGCATCCGAGGATTCGCTTTCTATAAAAGTAAAATATAGGGGAAAAAGAACCCAAAATAAAGTTAGCAGGAAAAAACAAGTAAACTGCAACTTCTTGAGGGTGAGATTGTGTTTTCTTCATTGTTAATGTATTTGCTGTTTAGTTCAATGTCTGAACGCAGTGAGTTTTCAGCCAGAATTTAGTCCAAAGAATGAAAGTTCTCTGTGGGCAGAGATATTTGCCTCTTACTGTCTGTATTTCCTCTAATTTCCAGAATGGTGCCTGGCATAGAGGAATGTGCTCAATAAATACTTACTGAATTCATTAATTAATTCAGTTTATAATATGGAGAAAAACATTACTGTTGAAACAAGGATTTTCAGTCTAGCTAGCTTTTTGATGGTATTTAGGACGATGATGGAAAACAAAGAGGAGGCCGTAGCAGACTAACCAAAGAAAAGTATCCCTTTATAATCAAGAAAACGAGGATACAAGATGAAACTGTTTCCAAAGGAAGCCTTTAAACGTTCCTCAACCAGCCGGCTTTGTTCCTATTCCTGTAATCAGCTGTCAAAAGTATTTGTTTTAAACTCTACATTTTCCTGATAATTATTTTCTGTTTCACTAACTGTCAGGTAAAAAGTGATACGGATGTAGATTCAAAATTGAGTTATTTAATCTCTACTAAAGGCAATGAAACATATATTTTGATTCCTTTATTTTTAGAAAAGAAGGTTCAGAAAAGCCTCTTTAAGGTTATTCAGTTGGTTTAAGCTAAATGAAATTGGCATGTTTTTAGATCAGACCTACTAATTTATATCTTATTTCCGGATCATGAGGTCAGAAGATACTTGAGTTTTTGAGGTGTTTTTCTGTTTGTTTGTTTTTTTTGTTTTGTTTTTTTTTGGTGTGTGTGTGTAAGGGAGTGGAGGTGAAAGAAAATTCAAACATGGAATATGGAATAGGGAGCGCTGTCATGTAGCTCTAGATAAATCAACCAAGAAGCCAGAGTGCTTAAAGCCTCTCCTTATCCTAAAAAGAACGCATTAATATGGGTGTGGCAGTCAAGGGGGCTCCACCCTCTAATTTCAGGGCTCTCATTGATTTTGGTGTCATTAGCAATTTGACCCTTGATTATAACCATATGACTGGGAATTTTCACCAAGGTAGAGAAGTGATCCAATGGTTTTTTTTTAATAACAGCCCAATTATAGTGAAAGGAAAATAAACATACGTTACATGTCTTGAAAAATGCTTGAAGAATTTGCCATCATGGAAGTTTTATACACTGTTTAAATGAAAGCTCAGTATTCAGATTAATCTGTGGTATTGTGAATATTTATGTGAAAGAAGAAATCAGCAGATATTTTCCTGACATTCTTTTTCCTGACCTTCGTTTTCCTCCACAGTTTTTCCCCAGTTTTTGAAATCAGCCACTATTGTACCTCCTGCAGATGTCACATTATACAAGAGTCCTCACAGAGACTGAGCCTCTGGGAGCCCTAGACAGTATAGGCATAGGGGTGAGTGTATTCTCTCCTGTGCAGGAGCCGTGCCTCTTGCAGAAAAGATAATTAGGCTTAGAAAACAACAACAACAAATAAACATATCCATCTCCCTCCTTTCCCAGCCTTTCACTGAGGTTCAAGCAAACTAATACTCCAAAGTCTCATTGAATCCCGGTTCCTAAATTCATCACCTTCCTCTTAGACCCTCCCTTTAGACCTTGGTGGCCTCCAAATCAGCTAATGGCTGTATTTTCAGTAAGAGCGTGACCTAGTCTTGGGTCTGGTACAAAGATCTTATAAGTCAGGTCGTAAGAGCTCACCAGTAACTTAGCTGGGGTTGTTGGGTGTGTAGGTTGGGTGGGATGGGGTGCAGCTAATGTTGACTCTGCGAGAAGGTGACTGACATTAGGTGCTTGGAGACCAATACACAGACTTGTGAATAGATAGAAATCTTTGTGTCATGCCCCAAAGAACTGTCATGTCCATCAACATGAATCAGTCAACATCAATTGGATCAATTTATGCCTTAAATTTTTGATCTTTCTACTGAACTTTCTAGAGGCTTTTGTTTACTGTGCTAGGATTGATATTGCCCATTAAATTAATATGACTATTTCTGATGTGCCCATGTTCTAATTTACAGTTTTTTTCTTGGGAATATCCTTTAGTGTTCTTTGCTAAGAGCATTAACCATGTCTGCTTACTTGGGCTCTTCCACCTCAGAAGATATGGAACATACTGCCTCCTCCCCCCAAGCGCGTCAGCTTTACTCCTTGAAACGTTCCATAGAAATTGACTTCCCCTGAGTGAGATAAATGAGTAATTTTTCACTGTTTTATTTTCTTAATACTCTCATTGGCACGGAATTAGAAAACTGAATTTTTACCTGATAAAACTCATTCCTCTATTCTCGTACTTTTTCACACTGTGTTATTTCTTCTGTACTGAGCGCTGGGATTTTTTGCCTCCTGTGTACCTAAAGGGCCAGGTCCTTGTCTTATAGTATTGTTATATGGTTGCTTTCCTGAAGGAGAGGTTAGGTTTTTAAAATCTCTTATAGTGGCCATCACAGCCATTATTTAATGCATGCCATTTTTCAATGTTGAGGTAGGAGGTTATGAAAAGTGGAGTTTTTGAGTCATAGCTTCTGACTTTTATTTAAAATTCTGAAGATGAGTCTTCTGTACTGCTTGTTGTGCTGTGAGAAGTTACAGCCTTTCTGAAGGATAGTTTGGAAATGCATTAACAAGGGCTTTACAATGTACATGTCCTTTCAGGAATAGTTCCTAAAGAAAGTGTTAGAGAGTGCACAAAGGTTTGACCAAAAGAGTGCCTCTTTCCAGACAAAGCGGAAAATGATAAGGGAGGAGGAATACTTTGTCCTCAACAGTAGAGCCATTTCTTAAACTTCATTTATTCATAAAATGATTCCACGTTTATTGAAAAAGTAAGTGTATTGGAGTATATGCACTAGGGTACAAATGGATGTTAAAGGTAAACTGTGAGGATTATAAGCATGTTTTGCTTTTGTTCCCGTATTTTTTCTGATCTTTCTACAACAAATGCATACTCAGCTGGTATTAAAATGTTGTTTTTCATAGAAGAGCCCTACATATTTATCGAAACATATTTGTTGAATGCTTGGTGCCAAGGGGTGTATTCATGAAATGACAGCCAATATTCTTCTTGACATCATATGACTGAAGTGAGCTTGCTGCAGCTATTAGCAGTCATTCATGAACAAACAAACAAAAAGTCTATTACTTGTATCGTCCTAGCAAAATGAACATGGATATTTTCCAAACTTGTGTTTTTATGGCGAAAGGTATTCCTGCTACCAGTGGTGGTTAAAAGAAAAGATGCTGAGGACCATCTTTCGTAATCAATGTTTTTTCAGCCTCATTCTGTTTGCCCTGAAATTCCTTTAGGTGTGGAGGTGAAGTTTGTCAAGAAATGGAACATACAGGTCATCCCCTCTAACTTAGGGGCAGTTTATACTTAAAAGTCTCTAATAGCTTACGAGGTAAGGAAGTGTGATTTTTGTAAAAAGAGAGCTCAGCCTAATTAGTAACTTTGAATACCAAGTGGAGCAGTGATATTTCATTATGGTTTCATTAGTGGTGAGAGGATAGACTCTGTAATCACAACTCTGTTATCTAAATTAAATTCCCAATTAGCCTTATAGTAAAGTTGTTAACAGTAATGCTGTAAGCCCCTAAAATATTGTGCTATCGTGTGATTGTGGTATTTTTTTAACTTAAATTATGTTTTGTAGGATGTATTTAAGTACCACAACAGCCGTTCTGCTGTGAAGAGACCAAGTCTCATCTTAGAGAAACATAAATAACTTTTTGAAAATTAAAATGGCTTGAACTGTTCGGGATCGTGGTAATGAATGGACCCCAGGTGAATTTTAATCAGTACTTAATCAGTATTTTTCAAATGGCTGAAAAAGCAAGATACCTCAGTTAAATCATTTAGGAGAGTGATTTCATACACAGGTATTCCACACAGCATTATTTCTTGAGATGTGGTAATGATGCTCGTATAGGTGAGGGGTTTTGATAACAAAAATAGTTGGACAACATTATGTGCTCTCTTCTCTTGGAGATACAAAAGCACATAAGCATATTGAAGACTATGAGGAATCCTGCAGCGAAGAGGCCAACTCAACTTTGTTTAACCTAAATTAAAAAAAAAAATTATAATTTTTATTTTATATTGGAGTACAGTTGATTTACAATGTTGTGTTAGTGTGTTGTGTACAGCAGAGCGATTCAGTGATACATATACATATATCCATTCTTTTTCAGATTCTTTTCCCATATAGGTTATTACAGAATATTAAGTAGACTTCCCTGTGCTATACAGTAGGTCTTTGTTGATGATCTATTTTATGTATAGTAGTGTGTATGTGTTAATCCCAAACTCCTAATTTACCTCTCCCCCACCTTTCCCCTTTGGTAACCGTAGGTTTGTTTTCGAAGTCTGTGAGTCTGTTTCTGTTTTGTAAATGAGTTCATTTCTATCATTTTTAACCTAAAGTTTAAAAAATTTATTTAACTGGGAATTTTTTACATTTCCTAATACACCACACAGTGGTATTTGTGAACCCTCTTTGGCCAGGATGGTTCAAACTCTAGAGCAGTGCTTCTGAAACTACTATGGTGAAATACCAACTTGAAAAATTCTGCTGTCATAATACGCCACTAGTGATGACAAATACGCAGCTTGTAGCACATGAGTCGGACCACATTCCAACTGACCTGTATCTTGTTCAGTAGGATGAGTCCAGTGATCTTGTAGTTGGATCTTGTGACAGTGTCAGATCACAATAATAGTTTCTAAACCTTCATTCTCATTTTCTTCCACTTATGTTCCTGCCTCCTTTTGGACTGATAATAGATACTTGCAGACCAGCACTGCTCAGTATGGCACATTTGGGTAGCACATGTCCAGAGCCTGGATGCTCAAAGAGGCCTGCAGACCAGACCTTGGGATCACCTGGGAGTTTGTTAGAATGCAGCACCTTAGGCCTCACCCCAGACGTGATGAATCATGAAGCTGCATTTTATCAAGATCCCAGGTGAGTTTGATGCACATTAAAATTTGGGAAGCATGAATCTAGAACTGTGCTGTCCAACAGAAATAGAATATAAGCCACATGTATAATTTTAGATTTTTTGGTAGACTCATTAAAAAGCAAGGTGAAATTAACTTAATATATCTTATTTAACTCAGTATATCCCAGACAATGATCGTTTCCACGTATCTCTATAAAATGTTTATAAGATGTTCTGTATTTTTCCGACATCTTGGAAATTTGGTGTGTATTTACACTTACAGCACGTCTCAGTTCATACTGGCCACATTTCAAGTGTTCAACGGCTACATGTGAGCAGTGGCTATAGTATTGGGCAGCTGAGAACGTAGCATGATAACTGGCACATAGTAGGTGCTTAGAAAGTATTTATGAAATGAAAGTAGTTGAGGGAAAATGTTTATGGAAGGCCAGATATGTACTAGCTACATTGCCTCCTCATAATTTGTAGGGTAGGTAGTTTTGTTGGAACAGCACTGAAACCTAGGTCTGACTCCGTGTTCTACCATGTTCTTTCTACCTCTTGATTGCATTTTATTTTTATTTCTGGTGATTCTCTTTAAGTGCTTTAAGTAGAATTAAAAAAAAATTAACTCTGAAAAAACCCACTTTCCCAAATATGCATATGCCTATTCTAAGACCTTCCTGGAAAAAGTTCAACTCTAAAGATCAAGACTGAGTTTTTATTGTTTCTTTGTTCCTCTGATATTACCCTGACCATTTTTCTTTTTTACTTGTTGGAATTTGTAACTTAAATCTACTTTAAGAAAACTGGTCAGATATGTCCTCCATTCCAGAAATTTTGTTTCCAAATTTGATGAGAGAAGTCTTAGGAAATTGAAAGCCATTGGTCAGATAAACAGATTATAAATCATGGCACTTTTCTGTGTAATGTGGGACCAATTTGATTAAAAATACTATTGATTCCTGGTATCCTTGGACCACAAAGTAAAACAAAATACCCACAAGATGCTGAGATAATGCTCTACCTACAGATTTTATTATCACAGGCTGGGAGAGGGTGGTAATTGATAATTTCTCATCGCACAGGAGGGCAAATGGCAAGTACTTACAAGTCATTTTCTCCTAAGTGTCGTGATTAGATTTTTGATAGAATCAAGACAGAAAGTGAAAATATTTCTTGTCCTGTCTCCTAACTTCTACTCCCATTTTTGAGGCAAATAAAATCAGAGTATTGACTCTGGACACCTTCTAAATAGCTATTCTGAAGTTACTATTGCATCTCAGTCATCTGCTGCTTGCCTTGGTTGGTGAAACCTCCCAAGACAGCTAGTGGGAAAAGTTCCTGAATTTTAATTATGAACCCACAGTTTGTTGACTGACATAGGAACTTAGCAGATTGGAAAAAGCTTGTCTCTAGGAACTAGGCACCCCAGGTTTTAATCTTGGTTTTGCCTCAGCTCACCTTTTCTAAATCTGAGTTTCCTTATCTGTTAAAATGAGGATAATACAAAACTTAGAGGATTGTATTGAGAGGAATAAATGAAACAACAGGTTTTAAGATGCTTATGTGAAGTTGGGCCAACAGAACTTAGTTATTCATCTTTTCCCCTGAGTGAGGGCGTGGAGAAACGGGAATTTTCACATACCAGGGCTTGGTAGAGCATTAATCAGGACAAGCTTTATAGAAGGCAGTTTGGCAGTGTTTTTGACGCAGCAGTACCGTTCGTTCATGTGCTTGGGCAGCCGAAGGATAAGTTCTTAGGATACATGGACAGGGGGGCTCCTGATAGCATTGTTTTGTAAAATTTGAAACTGCCGACAACTGGACTGCTCATAAATTAGGAACTGATTAAATTACAGCAAATCCATACAGTGAGATGAATAGACATTACAAAGAACGACATAGATATCCTTGGGAAGATATCCAAGACGTATTAAGTGGAAAAAAATGGCAGGATGCTCTTCTTTGTACAGAAAATGTATCAAAGAATATGCAATAAATTATTAAGTGGTTCACTCCTGAGAAGTAGAAATGGGGTCTGGAAGAGAGAAGGCCTTTGATTTTTCACCCTTCTGTGCTGTCTGAAATTTTTGTTATGAGCAGCCATTACTTTTTCAAAGTACTTCTATCAATATTTGGAAATAGGGAATGTATTACCTTCTAGCTAACTATTCTAAATTTTGGATGCAAAAAACGATTTTGGGGGAGGGGCTCAACATCTTAGAGTGTAGTCATTTGAAGTTTTGCCAGACACGTACTACAAAATCAATTCAAAAGCCTGCATACTCGGTTGAATTTGATTCAGTGTGTGAAGTTTGGTCTAGAAGTGATTGTTCTGGTGCTTTTATTTTAAACAATCTAGTGTTCTACATTGGGATTCAAGCATTTTGGAAACAACTTAATTTGGTATCTTACGAGGATTCAAATGCTTAAAGTGGATACAAAAAGTGCAGCCTTAAAATCACATTGATTCAGGTTCTTCTCAATTTAGTATAAAGTAATTAGGTCTGACTTAATCTTTCCAGGGGAGGTCAGTTTCTAACTCATTTTATTGGCACTGCATAAAGAAACACGAAAGACAGAATAAATGCAACTTGACTTATTATAGGAGGGGCATATTGTGAATGAGCTTAGCTAAGTAGATATTAAAACAAATGTGGCTTATACAAAATGTGATAATGTACGGATTTTTTCCTAATCCTGATTAGATTTCAAATTGTCCCTTCAGTAGTTTGCATAATTATAAGGCACTGCCGTAGAATGAGTAACAATGGAAAATAACTCATTAATGCTTGTTTCTCTCTGGCATTGTTCCAGGGCGTGTAGCTTGATGTTTGTGCAGGAGACAGTCTGTAGCATTTCCCTGTCTGACATGGAACATCACAGATTGCTGGGATTTCTCTGTGCTCAGACAGTCCTGATTTTGTCTGAAGTGGCGATATCCCGAGGAGCCGATAGCAGCGTGAAATTTCCAGTATTTTGGTGCTTTTCCTATTTCTTGTATTATTGTCAAATGTAGTGATATTAGAGAAGTAGGTTGAGATGTCTTCGCTTTTAAACAAAGCAAACCATTACAAAGTCTGGGTTTTGAGCCCAAGGTGAGAAGGTCATTATCATGCTGGTGACTGAGCTGAATTGCTTTCCAGAGCTAGGTTTTAAATATCCACCACTTTGAAGCCATCATTTCATGAGCATTAGGACATTTTCAGTGCCACGCCGAGACATTAGATATGCATCCCTAATGAATAAATCATGAGATGTTGAATCTGGAGTATTGGAATTTTATTCTTCACTGTGTAACATGTTTGAATACAGGTTGCGACCAGCCGTAGTGGATCAGGAAATAGCTCTATATGCAGCTGATGACTTGCAAATACTTACAAGTAGGAAGTCTCTATCTTAAAATGGTTACATCATTGACAGTGTCTGTGGGTTCAAACTGACCAGCCCCCCTTAGATGGAGGAGAAACCTTTGATCTACAGACATGAAACCAAATGTGGACCCTAAGTATATATCTTCTTCTTGGGACAGACACTGCGGAACCAATAAAGACACTCTCTAGTGGTTCAGTACAAAGATGTGGAGTAAATATTAAGACAATCTTAATTAGGCATTTGATGTATAATTCTTTACTGTTGTTTCTTTTTTTTTTTTTTTTTTTTTTGTGGTACGCGGGCCTCTCACTGTTGTGGCCTCTTCCGTTGCAGAGCACAGGCTCCGGACGCACAGGCTCAGCGGCCATGGCTCACGGGCCCAGCCGCTCCGCGGCATGTGGGATCCCCCCGGACCGGGGCACGAACCCGCGTCCCCTGCATCGGCAGGCGGACTCAACCACTGCGCCACCAGGAAAGCCCTACTGTTGTTTCTTTGACAAATGCTACATTTAAGTTTGAACCACTCAGAAATAATTATTTCTTAGATCTTTGCTTTTTTAAAAAAATTATTCTTTGGCTGTTTGTCTACTTAAAAATTTTTTTGTTACTACCACGCAAGGAAGTTTGGACATTCAGCAAGGATTACATAGTTTGTTTTTAGAGTTTTAGGAGATAATATATGTCACAATAAGATATATGTATGTGTATATATTTATGTGTGTATATAGTACCTTCACACACTAATAAATATAATAATGTATTAACAATTGCAATTTGAAGGTGTTAGGGTACAGATATTGAAAATTGGTTTTATTGAAATAGTGGAAGAAAAAAATTCATCTTCTAACTTTTGACAGTGAACTTTTGTACAGTTTAGCCTTGACAGTGTAAGAGAAAGTGGCCCTCTTTGTTCCTCAACCAGATGTGGGCCTTACCAGTGGCCTACTTTCTGACCACCATGGTTATCGGCCCTAAGTAGCCACAACTAGCAGGACCCTAGTTACTGACTCTAGGATTGGAGGTCACCACTTCTGAGAAAAGACTAGTAAAAACAAAGGCTGCCTAGTTGACTGTACCTGAGTACATGGAAAGGAAGCCAAATTCAGGTAGCACTCTTTTTTATGGACCGCTTTATTTCTGAATTGTAGACCCAGTTTTTCTGCCTGGAAGTGTGGATCCCTGCATCCATCAGCTCTTATGTACCTTTAGTGGCTCCTGACCAGCTCTTCCTCAGTTCCTCCTGTGAGGAATTTCATGGTGTGCATTAAGAAAATGAAAAGAACTCAGACGACGTGAAGTAATATCTCTTTAGAAACATTGACAATAATACATAACTGTGTTACTCTCATGATAATATCTCTTTGCTTCAAAACAGGCTGATCATGACCTAGAATTGTCTAAAAAAAAAAAAAAGGACAATTCTGCCAGCATTCTGCACAGCTATATTTTCTGAAATGCCCACTGCAATATCTGGAAAGACATAATTCTTTTTTTTTAATTGAAGTATAGTTGATTTACAATGTCGTATTAATTTCTGCTGTGTAGCAAAATGATTATACATTATACATCTATACACACACACACACACACATATATATATATATATATACACACACATACATTATTTTTTATATTTTCCATTATGGTATATCACAGGGTATTGAATATAGTTCCCTGAGGTATACAGTAGGACCTTGTTGTTTATCCATTCTTTATACAATAGTTTGCATCCACTCACCCCAAACTCCCACTGTATCCCTTCCCCACCCCCCTTGGCAACCACAAGGCTGTTCTCTATGTCTGTGAGTCTGCTTCTGTTTCATAGGTAACTTCATTCGTGTCATATTTTAGATTCCACATATAAGTGGTATCATATGGTATTTGTCTTTCTCTTTTTGACTTCCTTCACTTAGTATGATAATCTCTAGCTCCGTCCATGTGCTGCAAATGACATTATTTCATTCTTTTTTTATGGCTGAGTAATATTCCGTTGTATATATGTATCATATCTTCTTTATCTGTTCATCTGTCGATGGACATTTGGGTGGTTTCCAGGTCTTGGCTATTGTGAATAGTGCTGCTGTGAGCATAGGGGAGCATGTATCATTTTGAATTATAGTTTCATCCAGATATATTGCTAGATCATATGGCAACTCTCTTTTTAGTTTTCTGAGGAATCTCCATACTGTTTTCCATAGTGGCTGCACCATCTTACATCCCCACCAACAGTGTAGGAGAGTTCCCTTTTCTCCACATCCTCTCCAGCTTTTGTTATTTGTAGACTTTTTAATGATGGCCGTTCTGACTGGTGTGAGGTGGTATTTCATAGTTTTGATTTGCATTTTTCTAATAATTAGTGATGTTGAGCATCTTTTCATGTGCCTGTTGGCGCATGTATGGAACGACGTAATTCTTATACATAAATTTTCCAGATGTGGAGCATATCAAGCATCATATATTCAATGAGAATGTTGTGAAATGAGATCCTCTCTGTAGAGTTCTTCTGTTACAGAGTGATACTCATATGACGTTGGTTTATTTTTTATTACTTTCCGTTTTTTCCTTTCATTTTCCTTGACTTTTAGATTTTCTCCAGTGGGTATGGATTTGCTGATTGAAATCTAAAATTCAACTTGTAAATACATTATATAAATGAATCTATTATGAAAGAGGCTGTTAAGACAGTTTATTACTGACCTAGTTCATTATATCAAGCCAATATATAAAAAGATATAAAGTATCTGTAGTTATGCCATCTGTATTAGTTTCCTAGAACTCCGCCATAACCCAGTACCAAAAATTGGATGGTTTAAGACAAAAGAAATTTATTATCTCAAAATTCTGGAGGCTAGAAGTCTGAGATAAAGGTGCTATAGGGGAGACTCCTTCCTTGATTCTTTTAGCTTCTGGTGTTTGCCACAAGACTTGGCATTACTTGGCTTCTAGATGCATCATTCCAGTCATGTGGCCATCTTTTCTGTGCGTATCTTTACATCATCTTCTCTCTGTGCATGTCTTTCTCTTTGTCTAAACTTCTCTTTTTTATAAGCACAGCAGTCATATTTAATTATGGTGTACCGTAGAGACCTCATTTAACTTGATTTCCTAATGAGGTCACATTCTGAGGTACTGGGGGCTAAGACTTAAGTATAACTTCTTTGGAGGATGCAGTTCAACTCGTAACACCATCTCATGCTGGAAATGTGGAGGATGTTTATTCATTCGTTTAGAACATGTTCACTGAAGTCAAGTGATGAGGTACAGACAAATAAGCCAGGTAGTAGCAACCAACCCTCTGAATAATCTATCATTATTTATTCAATTATTTAAATAGTTTAGAGAATCTCATGGATTAAAGCAGCAGCACAGTTAGTGAAGGGTGTGATTTAGGGACACTGATGCTGGAGACCTGTAATCATGTGAGAAAAGGTTTCTGGGGCTACAAAAATGGACAAAATGCTGGGTTAAATAGTTTAAAAAGTTCTTTTCTGCAAAACTTCTCAGAGCCTTGAATATGCTATTGTGCTTTGAGAACAACCAGCAGGAGGCCACAGTGTTTCCCAAAATTACTTGACCACAGAATTCTGTTTTATAATCATCTCCAAGAATTATGTTCCCTAGGAAAACACTGGAAACTAATTTAGTGTCAAACCATATGATCTTATTTAAAATGTCATTATAGAGTTACGGTAATCTAATGGTTACAAAAATAATTTACGGCCCGTGGGAGTAGACCAAAGGTTTTCAGGATTTATAAAACTCTCTTGTAGGTAGTCAGCCCTTCTCAAGAGAGTGCAAATTTCTTTCATGACAAATGTAAGAAAATTCTGATTAGAGGGCTGAATTCTATGTTTTACCCAGCAAATTTGATTTACTTTGAAATTAATAAAAAGCAAGTGACCTTCTCTTGAAACAAAGCAAAGTAGCATGTTTGCTTCACTTTTTACACACATTATTTATTGCCATATTTCAGACCTAGGAAACATTCTAAACAACCAGTGATAAACTCTGCCTGATATCCCCTGGGGAATTTTTAGACACCCCCCCCCCCATATGGCTGTGGTTAGAAAGATATGATACATAGCTATTATTCTGGACCTTGAAAACATGCACATCCTGTTTATTTTTGAGACAATGCCACGTTACTGATTATATATCAGCTTGAGGAAATGTGAAGCCATGTACCAAATTATATGAGGAAAAATCCTAGTGACTCCACTTGTGTTAGCAGGTTAGAGGTGGAACAGTATCTAAACCCATCTTCACTATAAGAAGTCTGGAAAATGAGGTCATTGAGTGGGGCTCTTAATAGCATTAAGAACCACAGATCAGCTGAGAGATGCTTAAATGAGTAGCCTGGCCCCACTTTTGAATGGGATATGGAATTGGGATGATTCTAGCTCATGTAGAGAAGAGTTGCAAGAGCAACTCTTATTATTTATATATTAAATATATATTTATATATTATATTAATATTATATTAATATTATGATTATTTGTCCTACCTATTGGAAACCCATTTGGAGTCATGAAGATATGGCCAGTCCGAGGAATTGTGGAGGCTTTTAGACATATTTACTCTCCCCAGATATGGAAACGGCAGTCAAATTTTCCTACAGCTTTCCACTGACGGAATATCCCAATGTTACTGAACCAAACTGGGGTCCACTCTCCTGAGTGCAGTAAGGCCAAGCTGCTGACCCCGGCTTGTGGTGAAGGAAAGTGAAGCATTAATTATAAAACCATACAAGTAGTTGGGGACAGCTTGTGCTAAAAAAGCCCAAACTCCCCATGGGTTTCAGGAAAGCATTTTTAAAGGCAAGAGGAGGGAGGGTGGGAGTTGCAGGTTATGTGATCAGCTTGTGCGCAGTTCTCCGATTGATGGGTTGATGGTGGGGTAACAGGGCGGTGACACAGGGGTTAACGTTTTCAATCTTTAGGCTCCAGTAGGCCTGGGGGCTATGTGCTCATGGCCGTCAAGTAGTTAACATCTTCCATTTGATGGGGTTTTTCACATCTGTAAAACAACTTAGGAAATGTGCATCAGATAGTGTTGTCTGGGTACTTCAGAAAGGAGCTAAAACAGAGGGTATGGGCGAGGGGATCTGTCCTGGAAAGACCCTATAGGGTCCTGCTCAGTTACAGCGAGAATCACTAAATGGTTCTGCGCGTGGATTCTTAATCTTAATTCTATGGCCCTTCTCCTAATTTTTTATCTTCAGTATTCTGTACCTACAGATAGAACTAGCTTAGCGATGCCCTTTCGCCTCCGTGTTCTTCCAAAAGAGGAAGATGGCCTGCTTTCTCTCTAACCACGGGTCAAATAACTGTGCAGGACTAAACATGAATTCTTTGACTTCTAGGTCCCAGACTGATGATTTTCCAAACTACCAGGCTCAAATATCTCATTAAATGTGTCTGTTTTGAGTTTTGTGGATGTTATTGCTATTAAACAAACAAAAAAATAGGATCAGCTCTCACTGATGTTTGTTTTATATTTAACATCATAGTGCCCCAAAGATTCTGTGTGCCTGGCACAGCATTTATTGAATTGAATGAAAATGTTCTTGATGTATAGATTCATAGGGAAACTACGTGGGCACTCTGTAGAGCCAGACAGCAGTTTGAAAGGTTACATGTTCTCCAGAAATGGAAAGCCACAGCACTAGACGGTGCTTCTCACTGCCTCCTGGGGGCCTCTACTGAGTCATCCAGCCTGTGGTATTCTTTGGTTGCAGAGTAAATCTGGAGGGCTTGATGGGTTCTTCTCTTCTGCCTCAGTAATGGCTCAGTTTCAAAGATGGATGTTGAAACTTCTGTATATCTTAAAATTTTTTCAGTCTCTTCAGATTAATAGCAAAATAGAACTGTAACACATTGTATTATGATTAATGATTATCATCGTACTCGGGGCTACTCCCTGTAAAGAGAAAAAGCCAAGAACTTTCTACTCATTCAAGTTTGTTAGGGAAAAGCAGAACATTGGACAGCAGGGGAATCTCTGGGTTGGATAGAAACTTCCCTTTGCAGTGGCCAACCAATGTTTCCCCTCCATTGAGCTCAACCAAGAAGATGTTCTTAATATCTGGCTGATAAATGGAAATGCAGCTCATCATCTCAAAAATGCACACCATTGACCAGTGTTCAAACAATAGTGTCTGGGTGGAACATTTTTACCAATCACAAGCAGTTCCTAACATTTTGGAAGTGGAAAAGAAGACAGATTTGAGGGTATATTAAAGACTACCACTGTGGTGTGCGTTTAACTTCTGGGAGGAATGACCATGTAGTTGATTCAGTCCTAAGCATGGATCCACAAGACGTGGTTGTTTTTATTGAGAACATATGCAGAAGTTTGTGTTTATTTAAGTTATCCTTGTTTAATTGGGGCAGCTGTGCAAATGTATCTGGGTTACTCATCTAAGCTTAGAGCAAACTTTTCATTAGAAATCCCATTGAGGACTGGAACTGTCCCTTTTCCCTTGAATTGGGGCTTCCAATTTTATTTTATTATTATTTTTTATAAATTAAAAACAATTATTTATTATTATTTTTGGCTGTGTGCGGGCTTTCTCTAGTTGCAAGCCCTATTGAGTGGGGGCTACTCTTCGCAGTCTTCTCATCGCCGTGGCTTCTCGTTGCGGAGCACGGGCTCTAGGCGTGCAGCCTTCAGTAGTTGTGGCACGCAGGCTCAACAGTTATGGCTCGCGGGCTGTAGAGCGAAGGCTTAGTAGTTGTGGCACACGGGCTTAGTTGCTCTGCGACATGTGGGATCTTCCCGGACCAGGGCTTGAACCCGTGTCCCCTGCATTGGCAGGCGGATTCTTAACCACTGTGCACAACCAGGGAAGGCCGGGACTTCCAATTTTAAGTATAAGTAATTAAACTGTTTTCAGAACGTTAGGTCTTCCATTTTGTATGTGTAACTCATTGTTCCCCGAGGTAGTTGTCATCAGGCAACAGCATATTGTTTCTCTGGGCATCCGACTAAGATCCTTATTGTAGGCAGCTTGATACGTCTTCCACCCCATCCAGAATGTCTTGAAGCATTCCGCAATTACTTTCATGGGGAGGTAGCCGTCTAAGTCATATCACATTGTGATGTAGCACTTTTGTCTGACAGGACTGAAACCATTTACGCATATAGAAACTTTTACCAGAAAAAAGATATATTCAAGTGTAATCTATAAATGTATTAGGTGGACAGAAAAAAGGAGCTGACCATATGGCATGGAAATGATTTGTTTTCACCTCTGGGCCGTGAGCTCCTTGAGGACAGAGATGCCTCTTATTAACTGGTATCTCTAATCTTAGCCATCACCTGACTCATGTAGTTCAGCTTGAACAACATTCTCAGTAATTTTGAGGGGCTTTTTCAATAACCAGTGAAGGGAAGTTTTACGTCTGATTTATTACAGCTTTCAAATCTTTGTTGCGGATTTACAGGATATGAATATAATTTGGCTGTGATGCCTCTCATAACCCTGTGAAGGAGAAAAGACATATTTTTCCATTTTGCATAGAAGGAAAGAGACAGGACAAAGGGGGTGCATAATATTGTCAAATCTGCAACTAGGATTTCCCTATAAGAAGGAGGATTCCAACATTCTGACTGACATCATATACCTTGTCAAAAAGAATAAACTTTCTAACAGCCTTTAATTCTTTGGAATTATCTGTGAGTTATAGAAAGAAATGAATTCTGGTTGGCTTGTCAATTTTAAATGCACTAAAACTTGGAAAAGTGGAAAGACTCCAAATTAGAACTTTATTAAAATTGTTTTCATTTTGATTAGTTGACTTAATTATATATGGATTTAGTTAATTGTCTATTTCTGCCTGCTCTTACTTATGAAGTTTTTGGATGATAACCGTTCTCCTTTATTTATTTTTTAAAGGAGCATTTATTTATTTATTGGCTGCATTGGGTCTTCGTTGCTGCGTGTTGGCTTTCTCTAGTTGCGGTAAGCGGGGGCTTCTCTTTGTTGCAGTGCGTGGGGGCTTCTCGTTGCGGAGCACAGGCTCTATCTAGGTGCATGGGCTTCAGTAGTTGTGGCTCGCAGGCTCTAGAGCGCAGCCTCAGTAGTTGTGGCACACAGGCTTAGTTGCTCTACAGCATGTAGGATCTTCCTGGACCAAGGATCGAACCCGTGTCCCCTGCTTTGGCAGGCAGATTCTTAACCACTGTGCCACCAGAGAAGTCTAATAGTTCTACTTTAAAACATGTCAACATGCTTTATTTCTGGGTGACTGACACGATATCTCTCATGTTAGCTTTTGAGTTTCTCTGGATTTCAACTATTTTTTTTTAATTTATTTATTTTTGGCAGTGTTGGATCTTCTTTGCTGTGCGTGGGCTTTCTCTAGTTGCGGCGAGCGGGGGCTCTAGGTGCGTGGGCTTCAGTAGTTGTGGCGCGCCGGCTCAGTAGTTGTGGCTCGCGGGCTCTAGAGCGCAGGCTCAGTAGTTGTGGTGCACGGGCTTAGTTGCTCCGCGACATGTGGGATCTTCCTGGACCAGGGCTCAAACCCATGTCCCCTGCATTGGCAGGTGGGTCCTTAGCCACTGCGCCACCAGGGAAGTCCCTGTATTTCAACTTTATTTTCCACTGGGAAAATAAAAAATGTGGTATAGTCATGAAAGGCATTATTATTTTAAAAACGTTTTTAGGTATATTATACAATTTTACCTATATTGAAAAATTCACCCACTGCAATGTACAATGCAAATAATTATTAATAAATTTATGGAGTTGTGCCACAATACACCACAATTCAGTTTTGTAAAATTTCCATCAACCTCCAAGTTCCTGTGTGCATTTTTGCAGTCACAGTCCAGGTAATCATTGATGTTTTTCCATAGATTTACACTTTCTGGATATTTCATATAAATGTTATCACAGAATATGTAGTTTTTTGTGTGTCTGCCTTATTTCACTTGGCATAAACATTTGAGGTTTATCCATGTTGTAGCACTTACCAGTAGTTCATTCCTATTTTATTGCTAAATACTGGTCAGTTGTATTGATATGTCATTCACATTCACTTATGTATGGACATTTGGATTGTTTCCATTCTTTTGGCTGTTATGAATAGTAATACTGCTGTGAGCATTTGTGTACAAGTCTTTGTGTGAACATATGTTTTCATCCCTCTTACTTAGATTCCTAGGAGTGGAATTGCTAGGTTGTTTATGTTTAATATTTAAGCAACTGCCAATACCTTTTCCAGAGTGTCTGAACCAGTTCTCTCCAGAAATGTACAAGTGACCCAGTTTCTCCATGTCCTAACCAACATTTGGTATTGTCTGTCTTTGATAACATCCATCTAGCTGACGTATAGTGGTATTTCATTGTGGATTTGGTTTGCATCCCTTAATGAATAATGATGTTGATCACCTTTTCATATGCTTATTAGCCATTCTTCTTCTTTGGTAAAATATCCATTGAATTGTTTTGCCAATTTTTAAATTGGTTTGTCTACTTACTGTTGAGTTGTAAGAGTTCTTTATGTATTCCACATACAAGTCCTTTATCAGATATATGATTTACAGATAATTTCTGATTGTCTCTGGTTCATCTTATAATTTTCTTATTGGTGTCTTTTGAAGTGGAAGAGTTTTAACTTTAAGTCCAGTTCATCAATTTTTTAATTTTATGGTTTGTGGTTTTGGTGTCAAGGTGTTAAGTGGCAGTATTACTATAGCTTTTGAGTTCAGCATCCCTACTAATTTCTGTTTAGACAATTGAAAAATGAGACTTAATAAAATAGAGTATGAAAGATATTCTGGGAGAAATTTTCTTTCTAGGAAATATTAAGGGAAAGGAATCTGCATTGAGAGTTAAAATGCATGCCCGTGAACTCTCTGTTGGCATCTGGGATTAGTGGGCACCTGTGAACAGTGGTGGTGCCCAAGGACCATCTTGACTTCTTGCAATGCTTGGGTCCTTGTATTAATGTTGGTTTGCATGAGAAAAATGATAAAACATCTGTGGGAGGAAAATCCACTATATGCAGTCACTTATATTGTTAATACTCTTATGTTTTAGCTCTAATACGTATAAGCTTATTTTTATAAAGAGCAAAAATACTGAGTTTAACACATCACATAGATTGTTCTGGTAAAAATGTGTTTCCAAGAATTCTGTGTTGTAAAAGTCTTTGGGTTTTTTATTGTTTGTGTAGTTATATATATATAAAAAAAGGTAAGAGATGTTAATGATCATTGAAGCTCCTTTTCAAAAGCAGAGTCTCAAGATTTAGCTTCACTTCTTGCATTTCCTACACAAAGTGACACCATACTGTAGATTTTTTTCTTCTTTTGTTGTCAACAAGGACCCTGGTCTTAATACCAGGATTGACTGATGCCTGTAGCAGTCATGTTAGGTACGTGTGCTGTTACAGCATGCTGTAGAGAGTGCTGCTGTGGAAGAGGAATTAGCATCAGGACAGAGATGGTGCCGGGAAGAGAAAATAACTGTCGTCTTGTTTCATCATCCCCTTATTCCTTCCATTATGCCCATATCACAGCTTGTCTAACCCCTTAGTCTTTGGGTAAGGGCTTTTTGCCAACTTTGATTTGATTTCTAGCTCTCCTGGTTACTAGCCGAATGACCTTGGACAGGCTATTCAACCTTGTCAAGCCTGTGATTTCATTGTCTGTAAAATGGAATAGCTATACCTACCTGTACTGGGTTGTTTTAAGGAGAGAAAATATACATAGATCACCTAACATCACGCTTAGCATATAGTAGGTGCTTTATTGGAGGTTGTTATTATTATTGTTAATGTTGTCTTATCTTCTAGATTCTTTATTATTCAAAGAACTCTTATATACAGAAATTATTTTTGGAATTTTATTTTATTTTATTATGCAGCAGGTTCTTATTAGTTATCCATTTTATACATGTTAAGGTATACATGTCAATCCCAATCTCCCAATTCATCCCACCACCACCCCCTGCCGCTTACCCCCCCTTGGTGTCCATACGTTTGTTCTCCACATCTGTGTCTCAATTTCTGCCCTGCAAACCGGTTCATCTGTACCATTTTTCTAGGTTCCACATATACAGAAATATGAAGAAGCAAAAATGATAATAAAGGTGGAACAAATAGACTGAGCACTATAATGAAACTTCAACTTGAAAAAACGTGTTGTTTACTTTTCCCTAATGTTTCAGAAATGAATTCATGCCTTCCTCTTCTCAATATATATATATATATATATATATATATATATATATATATATATGTGTATATTCTGCCTAATATCAGTGGCATTTTTTTCTTCTTCTTTTTACATTCTCAAAAATAGTATCTCTAAGAAGTTTAGTTGGAGACAGGAAGACCCTAGCATGAATGTAGCCTATACCTTGAAGAGATTAGAGCCTTCTATAAAAATTGTGCGGTGCTCTGAGGTCTATGGGATTCCCATATTTGAGTCATTTTTTAAAATTTTACCTAAGGAGCCTCAAAACTTTCAAGGTCCAAAGAGCCAAGACTCCACTTTTGCTTTCTTTGAAATATCACTTTATTTCTGATAGTGAGTAATGTAACATTTTTCAGCCTGAACATGAAGTTCTCTTTCTCAATTCATTATTAAAAAGTGTGGGCTTCCCTGGTGGCGCAGTGGTTGGGAGTCCGCCTGCTGATGCAGGGGACGCGGGTTCATGCCCCGGTCCGGGAAGATCCCATATGCCGCAGAGCAGCTGGGCCCGTGAGCCATGGCCGCTGGGCCTGTGCGTCTGGAGCCTGTACTCCGCAACGGGAGAGGCCACAGCAGTGAGAGGCCTGCGTACCGCAAAAAAAAAAAATCCCAGTTTGTATGAATTTAATGTATGTGCAAGTTTTAAGTATTAAAACTAGTTATTGCAGCATGTGATCCACAGAAACAGGAACACACCTTGTACAGGTATCTCTGTAAATAGGATGGGAGTGTTACTTACCTGGTGAGCATGCTTGAGGCACAGAATCCCAATTGTCATTTTCAGTTGGCTCCATCTGGCTCAGGTAGCTTTCCTTACCAATATCTAAAAGAGTTACTCTAATATTGAAAAAGAAGGAGTCAACATTTATCAAGTACTTACAATATACAGTAGATGTGCTACAGGCTGTATTCTGTCTTATTTTATTCATACATGTGGCTGAAATATTTAAACCCACATTTGGTATGGAATGGTAAAGGAGTAGGCTAAACAGCTCAAATTTGAAAACATACTTAGCAAATTAAAATGAAAATATTAATGTGATTTTGACATAGTCAACTCCTTCCTCTACCTAAGAAACAGGTGCCCTCCTTCTCACCCCTTAGCCTCATTTGGGTTCCTCTGGTCTTGATGCTTTTCTTCCCTTATTTACCTGCTTTGTGTTTCTCACTCATTCTCTGTGCCATGTTATCCTACGTTCCATGATAAAGTTTCCTAGACTTGCACTGTCTGATGTGGTAGCCATTAGCCACATGTGGCTATTTGAATTAGACACAATTAAATAAAAATTTAAAAATTCAATTTCACTAGCCACGTTTCAAGTTCTCAATAGCCGCATGGACGAGTGGCTACATATTGTATAGGGCAGAATGGAACCTTTCCATTGCCACAGAAAGTTCTGTTGGACAGCACTGCCTTAAGCTAGTTGTGTCTTTGTTAGAACTAATAGGCTAATTGCAGAATGTTTTTAGTTTCTCTTCCTGAAATTGACGAAAGCTTAGACACTGGTCTTCATTAACTCTTGTTTTATTGTCTTACCTGCTGTTCCATATATTTTACTACTGCTCTGCTCTGTGGAATGCTGGAAGTTAAGGTTCTTCATTCTTCTCTGTGGAATATAATTGCTGCCCTGTAACTTGCTATGGCTCCTTCAGCAGAACGAGTCTTCCCCATTGGCCAGAAGGATCAACTCTGTGCTTAGTCCATATGACCTAAGTCAGACTATCTTTCCATTGAAGAATGCTTTTTTTTTGAAGTACACTTTGATATTTGATGTTTTTAAATGTTTTCAATATTTCAGTACTCCAGACAAAAGAACTGGGTTGGGGGGGTGGGAGGGCGGTCATGGCATATATTGGGTTGGCCAAAAAGTTCGTTCGGGTTTTTCTGTAACATGGAAAAACCCAAATGAACTTTTTGGCCAACCCAATATTTCTGCTTGTAATTGAGACAACACAAAGACTGGAGAGATGTTTACTACTACAAGTGGGGTGATGGACATTGTTCTTTCTTAATGCCTCATCAGTAGCAATTATAATAAGTTAATTAATGCACTCATTAATATACTCAAAACACGAATAGTTTAGTATGTCTTTTTAAACACCACCTGGTGGATATCAATAGACCAACAATGATTCATTGACCTCATTATGATAATCACTGCTTTGGAACTTCAAATGCCTCGGAAATAACACAGTTTTATTTTGATTTAAAAATATTCTAATGAGCTGTATAACTGCCTGCCATATTTGCGAGTAGAATAACTTTCTGGGGTGTTTAAAGAAGATAGGAAGCCATTTATATTGCATATTTAATGCAGAATTTTGTCTTTATGATATATTTTTGGACTCTGAGTCCAAGATTTTTGTTTCTTCTGAATAATCCCATATACTTTGTTCCATTTGATCAGTACTGTGTTGGTTAAATTCTCTTAAGTTGACTCCTGGGAAAATTCCAGTGACCTAAGCATTTTAATGTGAAAAGGGAACTGAGAAAACTATGCAGTAAGTAACATTTAAGACATAACAAATGTTACCAAGAATGGCTGTAAATGCTTTCTGTCTATTTGTGCCTATGTAGCTGAGATTTAAATAGATCAAGCTCAGGCTGGAATTGCCACTACTTTAGTCATTAAACTTCACCATGCTGATGCTGCTACATTAATGTCCTTTTAGGAGGAGACATCCAAGCAATTTTCACATTCTCAAGCAATTTTCAGGCACACAAAAGAAGGAGATAACTTGAAAGTATTTGTAAGATTAAAGTATTTTATTTAAAATGGCCTTCATGGAGCCAACCATAACTCTACAGATTTGGATCCACAAGAAGGTGATATAGGACAGTAAAATAATGTCCTGTGTTGAAAACACAGGACAAGGCAATTCAAAACATGGTGGACAGTTGGGTACAACCTTTGGGGTCCTGAAAAAAAGAGTATTAAAGAACAAGATTGTATGTAAAGTGAGGTTCATGTTTAGTGAGCAGTTAATATTCCTGTCTTGCTTTTGGAAGCAGAGCCATAAATCACTTAGAATTTATCTAGTGTATTAAAATAGACTTTCTGGAAATATTTCCTAAACTTCTTCACGTCATTTTGGGGGGAAATGTCAATGTTTTCCTTCAAAGAAAACACCACCTGCCTAGAGATGGTACATATTAAACATGATGTTCGAGAGGTTAAGTAGGTAACCAGATTGACGGTTCATCCAGGAAACGTTGTTTTCTAGGTTGTGTATAGGAAGAGAAAATAAAAATCCCCCAGGCACCTGAAACGTATGCTTAAGCCCAGTGTACTCCTTCCTCTTTCCCCAACTGTGGGTTCCTTTCAATTCTAGATTTTTGCTATAAGCAATTCCAGGAAACTTAAAGCTCCTTATACTTTTCCAAAGAAACATTGCTTTCAAAGGTTGTTGAGTTTCTTAACAAGGGCCAGATAGTTTTAACAAACAATTAAGGGTAATAATATTAAGAGTTCCAGCTAAAATTCACTGTTGTCTAAAATACTAAAAACATATATACTGAATTTTAAAATACTATACTTCTATTAATTATACAGGGAGTTTTAATATATTTTAAGTTAAATACTCAAAATTTTAAGTTAAATACTCAAAATACTTCAAATATATATGGCAGGTATAGTTGTTACAATGAATATTTGATTACCAGTAATTTCCTTGCCTGAGAAATGAGAAAAATGTTTACTTTAGGAATGATTTGAACTGCTCCTCTCAGATTTCTTTTCAAATTGATCATATGCCCATATAGTTGCTTATATTCACATTATTTGAATCTCCCAACAGCCAAGCAAAGATGTTTCAGTCAATTCTACAGCTCAGTAGACCCAGGCTCAGAAAGTAATTCACTTAAAGCACGCGTTTAATCAAGACTTTTTATTGCAATTTTCTTTTAAAAGGCCTCTCAGTCTATCATAAGAGATATGTTATAATGCAATCTCACAGACATTGAAACCTTGGAAATGAAGTCCATTTGGACCTGGCCTCGCAGACTGGGAGCTGGTTGTCTGAAGTCACTTGGTATAAAGATAAATCATTCACCTTCACAAACATGACTGCACTTTCACAGGGTGGTAAGTTTGGGTCATTTCCAAACAAAGGATGTAGGTAGGATTGGTGTCTCAAAATGTAGTTGCTATAGAGCAGGACCAAAATCCATACCCAGGTCTTCTGATTCCACATCAAGGCTTCCTTCTAGTGTACATGTGGTAAAAGTTAAGTGATTCCTTATCTTAAGTCCTTAGAATAATTTCATGGATCTTATAATTTTAAGTTTTGATCATCCTTTTAAATAAAACACAGGACCTAAATGTTTGGAAGCTTTCACGATTTTAGGTGTGAAAGTTTGAATGTGGTTTGTCATTTCTTTGTCTTTCCTTCTCCCCGTAAATAACATTAATAAAACCTATAGGAAGGTTAAGTAAAAGAAAAATCCTAAGGGCAGAAAAAGAAAGAGTCAGGGAGCCATACTTCTTCGCTACAGTATTCTGGCTGTAGAGCGTGTATGCAAGTTGGGAAAAAGACAACAGGACTATGAGAAAAATATATATTTATTAACCTCCAAACTTTAAGCTCTGATGGCACGCTACTGTCAGCATAGGCCTGGGTATGCTGCACTAACAACCCCCAAATCTTAGCACTTTAACAAAAATAAAAGTTTATTTTTCGCTCATAGAACATTTCTACTGTGATTCAGCTGCAACACTATTCCACAGTTTCTCCAATCGATTCCCTGCCTGAAAGGCAGTAGAATATTGCTGGTCTTGTGGCAGAGAGAGAGTTAATGCACTGGTTCTCAAAGCCAGCGGTGACATATATCACTTCTGCCTACATTTCATTGGCCAAGTCAAGTCATGTAGCTATGGCTGAGCTAAATTGGCAAGTCTTCCTGCAGGGAGGGGCATCACAGAAGTTGCCACAGAGTAAACCTGTGGATGAACAGAAATCCCATCTACCACAAACCCCTTCTAACATCTTAAGTTGTTTCCCAGAATCACCAGAGGCAAGGGGACCTTCATTAATCAATTTTGTTATGTTAGTCAAAAAGAATATATATGAATATACATATGCATGCATGTATATGTGTGTGTGTACTCACATACACATGCATGCACGCATGTATGTGAATATAACAGCTACCTTTTTTGTTTTGAGATTTACATTTCTCACTCTTATCATCAAGACTCACTGCCTTTTATCACCAGTATTTATTGAGTGTTTACAGTGCAGTAGGCACAATGGAACATACAGAAAATATATCCCTGCTCTTGAGGAACGTACATTCCTAAAAATATATATATGTATCTCTTCGTTTTAAGAATAGACTTTATTTTTTAGAGTGTTTGAGGTTCACAGCAAAATTGAGGGTAAGGTACAGAACTTTCCTGTACATCTCCTGAGCCCACACACACACAGCCTCCCCCATTACCAATGTCCCCCACCAGAGTGGGACGTTTATTACAACTGATGAACCTACGCCGACACATCATTATCACCTGAAGTCCATACTTTACATTAGGATTCACTCTTGGTGTTGTACATTGTGCGGGTTTGGGCACATTTATAATGACATGTATTCATTGTTCTGGTATCAGAAAGAGTAGTTTCAGTGCCCTGAAAATCTTTTGTGCTCCACTTATTAATCCCTCCCTCTGACCCCCTAGTCCCTTGCAACCACTGATCTTTTTACTGTCTTTATAGTTTTGCCTTTTCCAGAATGTCATGTAGTTAGAATCACACAATATGTAGCTTATTCATACTGGATTCTTTCACATAGTAGTATGATTTTTGTTTCCTCCATGTCTTTTCATGGCTTGATAGTTTGTTTCTTTCAGCACTGTCGAAAAAGCACTGTCTGGATGTACCACAGTTTGTTTATCCATTCACTTACTGAAGGACATCTTAGTTGCTTCCAATTTTTGGCAGTTATGAATGAAGCTGCTGTAAACATCTGTGTGCAGGTTTTTGTGTGAACATAAATTTTCAACTCATTTTGGTAAATACCAAGGAGCATGATTGCTGGATCATATGGTTAGAGCATGTTTAGTTTTGTAAGAAACCATGAAACCGTCTTCCAAAGTAGCTGTGCCATTTTACATTCCCACCAACAGTGGATGAGAGTTCCTATTGCTCCACACCCTCACCAGCATTTGGTATTGTCAGTGTTCTGGATTTTGGCCATTCTCATAGGTGTGTCATGGTATCTCATGGTTGTTTTTAATTTGAATTACCCTGATGACATACGATGTGGAGAATTTTTTCATATGCTTATTTGCTATTTTTATATCTTCTTTGGTGAGGTGTCTTTTAAGATCTTTGGTCAGCTTTAAAATTTTAGGTTGTTTTATTATTGAAATTTAATAGTCCTTTACTAGATACATCTTTGGAAAATGTTTTTCTCCCTGTCTCTGGCTTGTCTTTTCATTTTCTTGACAGTATCTTTTGCTGAAAAAATTTTTTTAATTTTAGTGAAGTCTAGCTTGTCAGTTCTTTCTTTCATGGAGCATGCCTGTGGTGTTATATATCTAAAAAGTCATTTGCCAAACCCTAAATCATCTAAATTTTCTTTTAGATTTTTCTCTAGGAGTTTTATAGTTTTGTGTTTTACATTAGGTCTGTGGTCTATTTTAATGAATTTTTGTGATGGGTGTAAGTTCATGTCTAGATTCTTTTTTTTTTTTTTTTTTTTTTTGCCTGTGAATGTCCAGTTGTTCCAGCACCAATTTTGAAAAAAATAAGCACATTTTTTATTGACTCATTCTTTAAATTTTTTTTATCTTTATATAATTTTAAAGGTTACAGTCCCTTTACAGTTATTACAAAATATTGGCTCTATTCCTTGTGTTGTATAATACACCCTTGTGGCCTGTCTCATACCCAGTGATGTGTACCTTCCACTCCCCCACCCCGATATTGCCTCTCCCTGCTTCTCCCCACTGGTAATCAATAGTTTGTTCTCTATATCGGTGAGTCTGCTGCTTTCTTGTTATATTCACTAGTTTGTTGTATGTTTTAGATTCCATATACAAGTGATATCATACAGTATTTGTCTTTCTCTGACTTATTTCACTTAGCATAATGCCTTCCAGGTCTGTCCATGTTGCTGCAAATGGCAAAATTTCATTCTTTTCTATGGCTGAGCAGTATTCCATTGTATGTATGTGCCACATCGTCTTTATCCTTTCCTCTGTTGATGGACACTTCAGTTGCCTCCATATCTTGGCAATTGTCAATAATGCAATAAGCACATCTTTTAAAAAGGCATTTTTAAATCACAGGATAGTTGATTTACAATATTGTGTTATTTTTAGTTGTACAGCAAAGTGATTTAGTTATATGTATAATAAATACAATATATAATAATAATCTAAAAATATATATATTTAGATTATCTCCCATTATATGTTCTTATAAGATACTGACTATAGTTTCTGGTGCTGTACGGTAAATCCTTGTTGCTCACCTGTCTTTTTTTTTTTTTTTTTTTAAACTTTTTCTTGTTTTATATTTATTTTCACATCTTGTCTCTATTAGTTTTCTACACTAACAAATTACCACTCTAACAAATTATCACCAATTTAAGGGCTTTAAACAGCAAACATTTATATCTTACAGTTTTTTTTTTTTGCTTTATAACAAATTTAATCAGTTATACATATACATATGTTTCCATATCCCTCCCTTTTGCATCTCCCTCCCACCCTCCCTATCCCACCACTCTAGGTGGTCACAAAGCACCGAGCTGATCTCCCTGTGCTATGCGGCTGCTTCCCACTAGCTAGATCTACCTTACGTTTGGTAGTGTATATATGTCCATGCCGCTCTTTCACTTTGTCACAGCTTACCCTTCCCCCTCCCCATATCCTCAAGTCCATTCTCTAGTAGGTCTGTGTCTTTATTCCTGTCTTACCCCTAGGTTCTTCATGACATTTTTTTTTCTTAAATTCCATATATATGTGTTAGCATACAGTATTTGTCTTTCTCTTTCTGACTTACTTCACTCCGTATGACAGACTCTAGGTCTATCCACCTCATTACAAATAGCTCAATTTCATTTCTTTTTATGGCTGAGTAATATTCCATTGTATATATGTGCCACATCTTCTTTATCCATTCATCCGATGATGGACACTTAGGTTGCTTCCATGTCCTGACTATTGTAAATAGTGCTGCAATGAACATTGTGGTACGTGACTCTTTTTGAATTCTGGTTTTCTCAGGGTATATGCCCAGTAGTGGGATTGCTGGGTCATATGGTAGTTCTATTTGTAGTTTTTTTTTGTTTTTTTTTTTGCTGTATGTGGGCCTCTCACTGCTGTGGCCTCTCCCGTTGCGGAGCACAGGCTCTGGACGCGCACGCCCAGCGGCCATGGCTCACGGGCCCAGCCGCTCCGCGGCATATGGGATCCTCCCAGACCGGGGCACGAACCCGTATCCCCTGCATCGGCAGGCGGACTCTCAACCACTGCGCCACCAGGGAGGCCCTATTTGTAGTTTTTTAAGGAACCTCCATACTGTTCTCCATAGTGGCTGTACCAATTCACATTCCCACCAGCAGTGCAAGAGTGTTCCCTTTTCTCCACACCCTCTCCAGCATTTATTGTTTCTAGATTTTTTGATGATGGCCATTCTGACTGGTGTGAGATGATATCTCATTGTAGTTTTGATTTGCATTTCTCTAATGAGTAAAGATGTTGAGCATCCTTTCATGTGTTTGTTGGCAGTCTGTGTATATCTTCTGTGGAGAAATGTCTATTTAGGTCTTCTGCCCATTTTTGGATTGGGTTGTTTGTTTTTTTGTTATTGAGCTGCATGAGCTGCTTATAAATTTTGGAGATTAATCCTTTGTCAGTTGCTTCATTTGCAAATATTTTCTCCCATTCTGAGGGGTGTCTTTTGGTCTTGTTTATGGTTTCCTTTGCTGTGCAAAAGCTTTTAAGTTTCATTAGGTCCCATGTGTTTATTTTTGTCTTTATTTCCATTTCTCTAGGAGGTGGGTCAAAAAGGATCTTGCTGTGATTTATGTCGTAGAGTGTTCTGCCTATGTTTTCCTCTAAGAGTTTGATAGTTTCTGGCCTTACATTTAGGTCTTTAATCCATTTTGAGCTTATTTTTGTGTATGGTGTTAGGGAGTGATCTAATCTCATACTTTTACATGTCCCTATCCAGTTTTCCCAGCACCACTTATTGAAGAGACTGTCCTTTCTCCACTGTACATTCCTGCCTCCTTTATCAAAGATAAGGTGACCATATGTCCGTGGGTTTAACTCTGGGCTTTCTATCCTGTTCCATTGATCTATCTTTCTGTTTTTCTGCCAGTACCATACTGTCTTGATTACTGTAGCTTTGTAGTAGAGTCTGAAGTCAGGGAGCCTGATTCCTCCAGCTCCATTTTTCGTTCTCAAGATTGCTTTGGTTATTCGGGGTCTTTTGTGTTTCCATACAAATTGTGAAATTTTTTGTTCTAGTTCTGTGAAAAATGCCAGTGGTAGTTTGATAGGGATTGCATTGAATCTGTAGATTGCTTTGGGTAGTAGAGTCATTTTCACAATGTTGATTCTTCCAATCCAAGAACATGGTACATCTCTCCATCTATTTGTATCATCTTTAATTTCTTTCATCAGTGTCTTATAATTTTCTGTATACAGGTCTTTTGTCTCCTTAGGTAGGTTTATTCCTAGATATTTTATTCTTTTTGTTGCAATGGTAAATGGGAGTGTTTCCTTGATTTCACTTTCAGATTTTTCATCATTAGTATATAGGAATGCCAGAGATTTCTGTGCATTAATTTTGTATCCTGCAACTTTACCAAATTCATTTATTAACTCTAGTAGTTTTCTGGTAGCATCTTTAGGATTCTCTATGTATAGTATCATGTCATCTGCAAACAGTGACAGCTTTACTTCTTCTTTTCCAATTTGGATTCCTTTTATTTCCTTTTCTTCTCTGATTGCTGTGGCTAAAACTTCCAAAACTATGTTGAATAAGAGTGGTGATAGTGGGCAACCTTGTCTTGTTCCTGATCTTAGTGGAAATGGTTTCAGTTTTTCACCATTGAGGACGATGCTGGCTGTGGTTTTGTCATATATGGCCTTTATTATGTTGAGGAAAGTTCCCTCTATGCCTACTTTCTGCAGGGTTTTTATCATAAATGGGTGTTGAATTTTGTCGAAAGCTTTCTCTGCATCTATTGAGATGATCATATGGTTTTTCTCCTTCAGTTTGTTAATATGGTGTATCACGTTGATTGATTTGCGTATATTGAAGAATCCTTGCATTCCTGGAATAAACCCCACTTGATCATGGTGTATGATCCTTTTAATGTGCTGTTGGATTCTGTTTGCTACTATTTTGTTGAGGATTTTTGCATCTGTGTTCATGAGTGATATTGGCCTGTAGTTTTCTTTCTTTGTGACATCCTTGTCTGGTTTTGGTATCAAGGTGATGGTGGCCTCATAGAATGAGTTTGGGAGTGTTCCTCCCTCTGCTATATTTTGGAAGAGTTTCAGAAGGATAGGTGTTAGCTCTTCTCTAAATGCTTGATAGAATTCGCCTGTGAAGCCATCTGGTCCTGGGCTTTTGTTTGTTGGAAGATTTTTTATCACAGTTTCAATTTCAGTGCTTGTGATTGGTCTGTTCATATTTTCTATTTCTTCCTGATTCAGTCTTGGCAGGTTGTGCATTTCTAAGAATTTGTCCATTTCTTCCAGATTGTCCATTTTATTGGCATAGAGTTGCTTATAGTAATCTCTCATGATCTTTTGTATTTCTGCAGTGTCAGTTGTTACTTCTCCTTTTTCATTTCTAATTCTATTGATTTGAGTCTTCTCCCTTTTTTTCTTGATGAGTCTGGCTAATGGTTTATCAATTTTGTTTATCTTCTGAAAGAACCAGCTTTTAGTTTTATTAATCTTTGCTATCGTTTCCTTTATTTCTTTTTCATTTATTTCTGATCTGATTTTTATGATTTCTTTCCTTCTGCTAACTTTGGGATGTTTTTGTTCTTCTTTATCTAATTGCTTTAGGTGCAAGGTTAGGTTGTTTATTTGAGATGTTTCTTGTTTCTTAAGGTGGGATTTTATTGCTATAAACTTCCCTCTTAGAACTGCTTTTGCTGTGTCCCATAAGTTTTGGGTCGTCGTGTGTCCATTGTCATTTGTTTCTAGGTATTTTTAAATTTCCTCTTTGATTTCTTCAGTGATCACTTCGTTATTAAGTAGTGTATTGTTTAGCCTCCATGTGTTTGTATTTTTTACAGCTCTTTTCCTGTAATTGATATCTAGTCTCATAGCATTGTGGTCAGAAAAGATACTTGATACAATTTCAATTTTCTTAAATTTACCAAGGCTTGATTTGTGACCCAAGATATGATCTATCCTGGGAATGTTCCTTGAGCACTTGAGAAAAATGTCACCTGTGTTATACATAGTAGTTTGTATCTGTTAATCCTGTACTCCTAATTTATCCCTGCCTCTTCCCTGTCCCTTTCGGTAACCATAAGTTTTCTAGGCCTGTGAGTCTGTATCTGTTTTGCATGTAGATTCAGTTGTATTATTTTTTAGATTCCACATGTAAGTGATATCATATAATATTTATCTTTCTCTGTCTGACTTGACTTCACTTAGTCTGATAATCTCTAGGTCCATCCACGTGGCTGCAAATGGCAATATTTCATTCTTCTTTTATGGTTGAGTAATATTCCATTGTATATATGTACTGCTCTTTATCCATTCACCTGTCGATGAACATTTAGGTTGCTTCCATGTCTTGGCTGTTGTAAATAGTGCTGCTATGAACATTGGGGTACATGTATCTTTTCACATTAGTCCATTTACAGTTACTACAAAATATTGGCTATATTCCAGATATATGCCCAGGAGTGGGATTGCTGGATCCTATGGCAGCTCTATTTTTAGTGTTTTAAGGAACCTCCGTGCTGTTCTCCATAGTGGCTGCACCAGTGTACATTCCCACCAACAGTGGAGGAGGGCTCCCTTTTCTCCACACCTTCTCCAGCATAAAATGGCATTTTTATTGAATGGTTTCTGCACAGTACCTAGGAAATATTCTGTAGGGGGAGCTTTGTGTATAACTTGGCCCCATCTTCAGAGAATAGAGGAAGAGAACGATTTTAAAGATTATTTAATGGCAGCTCTGTATTAGCCATTATACCACACAGTTCACTTATATTATTTAGATTTGTAACAGACTGTGAGTTAGGTATTGATGTATTTGAACAAGATAAGAAATTTCAGACCTAGAACTTAGATATTGCTTCCAACCAGATTCACATAGTGCAGATAGGAAGTAGCATATATACTAGGGAAGAGCACAGGCTCTGGAACAAGTTGCCTGTATTTGAATCTAAGCCTTGCCACTTTCTAGCTGTGTGGACTTTGTCAGGCTATGTAACTCTGTTGCAGTTTCTCACTCAGTATAATGTGGGTGATAATCACATCTACCTTAGAGAAGTTTTGTAAGAATTAGTGCATGTGAAGTGTTTCCTGCCAGGCCTGGTGCATGGTGATTTATCAACAAACTAGATGATAGCTAGCATTCAAACCCAAATACATCCATTCTTCCCACCTGATAGATCGTACTAGTTTTGAGAAGGGAAATAGCAGCAGTGGTTTAGGCCTGGTTGTATGGATACAGCAGTGAAATTTAAGAGAAGCTGCCCATGTTACATCACAGGAGATGATACTCAAGGCTCTTCCACATGGAGGCATAAAGTAATAAAAACGGTATAAGATATAGTATAACACTTTGAAAACATGTTGCCTTAATGAAATAATAAAGAAGAAGCAGTGAAAACTTCAAATGGGGGATTAAAGCTTAGTGTCAAAGTAAGACACCTGTCAAGATTGCATCAAAACACTGATTAGCCTATTTATCATAAATTAAAATGAACCCTTATCTGAAAGGGATTGCCAATTGTTCATACACTATTCCACTGAAGCACTTGGTTTTGTAATTAACGAATAAGAAGACGTCTTAATCCAATTTGTTGTTTGGGAACTTTTTTTTTTTTTGAAAGAAGACCTCAAGGTAGTGGTTTTATCTGTGGTCGGTCTAGAGACTTTCAGGAATCAGTTGTGTTCAGATGGTAGTTGTGGTCGCCCATCTTTGTGGAAGGCTCACTGGGTGCTGGGTTTCTCAAGCACTTCCTCAGTTACTCCTCCCAGAAGTCTTGTGAGGTAGGCGCTGCTGTCACTCTCTTTCCCCCTTTTTACAAGTAAAGAAAGTGAGATACATAGAAGTCACGAAACCAGTCCAAGATTGTCTGTCTAACTAGTATGTGATTGTGGCTGAAATGAGATTCGTACCAATATTGTTCTGGTCCCAGAGCCTGCATTTAACCACTCTCTAATGGAGCGTGTAAATTATTTTTAATCTTTCAAAAACTCTACGAGAAACAACATAATTATCATTGTTATTGTTGCATAAACTATTTAAGTTGTTCTTTAATTTGGGCTGAAGTTGGAACAAATTCTTTCGAAATAAAGGGTCTGAGTGGGGGGGAAGTAATAAATGTGAGGTCCTTGGTGGGGAACTATGAGGTGAGAATAATATTTGAAGCAGGAGTTAGGAATTGACACACACACAATCTGAACTCACTCTGTAGAGGTGTTGGTTTCCAGCAAAACACAGTTTAACAAAAAAAACTTCAAGTTTGGATACATTGGGTCAAGAGGTTCACTTACCAGCCCACCTCAGTTCCTTTCCATCCTCAAATCACCAAGTGTAAGGTCCCAGGTCTAAAGAGAGGCTCCCAATTAGTTTCCTGAAGTCTTTGTTGCTGTTGGTATATCATTCAAAACACAGCATTTCTTTTGTCCTATTTTTCATTTACTAAACTTTCTTGAGACAATATAGCTTTAAATACTATGTATAGTATTCGGTCCTTTAGATTAAGAAGTTGTGTTCATGGTAACTTTTTTGCGTATAAGGGGTTGAGCCAGTTATTATCATGACCAGTTAATCCATTCAATAATGGTTGGTCATGGGTTCTGTAAAAAAGATACCTGATAAAAAGGTGCTAGAGTTCTAATAGTTGAAATTGGATAATTAATTCTTAAATTCCATTGAGGAGATGTTCCTGCTGGACCTTGACTTTATTGTAGAAATGTTACAAAGTAGCCTTATGGAAGATGTATTTTCAGGAAAGATGTTGAGAAGTAAATAGTGAACAATTGCAGTTAAAAAGACATTTAAAAGTTCAGTTCTAGGGCTTCCCTGGTGGCGCAGTGGTTGAGAGTCCGCCTGCCGATGCAGGGGACACGGGTTCGTGCCCCGGTCCGGGAAGATCCCGCATGCCGTGGAGCGGCTGGGCCCGTGAGCCATGGCCGCTGAGCCTGCGCATCCGGAGCCTGTGCTCCGCAATGGGAGAGGCCACAACAGTGAGAGGCCTGGGTACCGCAAAAAAAAAATTCAGTTCTATAGTATGTTCTCATGTGATTCTTCAACTGACTAAAATCAGGTGGCATAGGGATGGCCTTTAGGGTGCAGTTGAGAAGCATGTGGGAGGAGCGGCACAGACTCTGGACTCACATTGTCTGAGACTGAATCCTGGCTCCGCCACTTCCTTACTGTTAGCTTCTGTGCCTCAGATTCTTCAACTATAGAATAAAGATAATTGTAGCACCTCTACAGTACTCACATAGTTGTGGTGAAGTTAACCTGAGTTAATTTTGCTTAGAACAATGCCAGACACTCACAGATTTAAAAGGTGTGATTGTTAGCCTTAATCATTAACATTATTCTCATTGAGAACATTCTTGATTCTTCAATACCAGGAAAAAATATAAACACCACCACACGTATCCATGAAATAGAAACTAGTTTATTTTGGAAATCCTCAGACTGGAGAGTCTTTAGGGAAGTAATCTCTGCTGTCCTTGAGAAGGAGCTTGCATTTAGCAAACCCCAGTTATTCATGATGAAGGTCAAGTATCTCTACATAGAGGTCAAGGTTTTTGACTGAGAAAGTGTTCCCATCCATCATGTTCAAGGAGTTCTCACCTCTACAAGGACTCTGAGTACTAACTATAGAAATGTATTGAGTCTATATTTTCCTCCCATAACTAGCTTTTCAGAAGTAACATTCAATGGCAAAATATTCTAGTTGTTTTGGTAAATAAATGAAGAATGAATGTAAAGGTTTCTACACAGTACACATTCTGGAGCACTGTTACATTAGTCATTCCACGCTGGCACAGAGAGTTGGTGTCATCATTAAGAGCTTAGAGTAGGTCTGAAAAGAGTTAAACCATCATACAATTTTGTGGGTGCTCACTTTTTTTTTTTTTTGCGGTACGCGGGCCTCTCACTGCTGTGGCCTCTCCCGCTATGGGGCACAGGCTCTGGACGCGCAGGCTCAGCGGCCATGGCTCATGGGCCCAGCCACTCCGTGGCATGTGGGATCTTCCCGGACCAGGGCACGAACCCGTGTCCCCTGCATCGGCAGGCAGACTCTCAACCACTGCGCCACCAGGGAAGCCCGGGTGCTCACTTTTTAATGCTATTCATCGCCTGAAGTTTACAGTAGGTCTGCAACTTCACTCGGTACATCTGCAGTTGGTGACTGCATTTTCTTACAAAATTTTGCATTTTGGATATTAAGACCCTGACAAGGTTTATAATGAGCTCTGCCCCCGGAGGACTGACAGTAGTCATTTCACATTTATACAACTCTCTAGCCTCCTGTATCACCACCATTGCTCTTGGGCCACAACAATGTACCGTAGCTTGCTCTGCTTAGGAACTCTAAATTAGACATTGATTTGGGGTGGGAAGAATCCATGAGTCTGTTTTTTTTTCTGGGCCCAGGAGGACAGGAGATGGGGTGCTGTTAATTAAGATAGAAATAGAGATTAAATGGGAGTTTTCTGGCTTGTGTATTCAGTGGGGGAAGTAAAACATTTCAGGCAGAAGATAATTTTTCTCTGGTTCTTGTATAGCAAAAATCTCAGCCGTCTGCATAATAGAAAAAAAAGAAAAGAAAATAGGAGCTCTGTTTTCACCACCTCCTTCAGCTCCTTGTAGACAGACCCCTTATAGAAACAAGGAGCTCATTAGAATTACACTTAACTATCCTTTGAACTCCCCACCTGCACTCTTTGGGTGAAGGAGGTGAGAAAAGCCAGGAAAGCCATGAAAATAGCCGCTATTAAATTAGCTCAAATCTTGCATTAATACACATTTAAAATAAACTTAGGATGTTCTTTTCCTACTTATTCCTACAGTTGTACTTTTCTATGATGGACTATAAATATTTGTTCTAGTAGATTTTTTGATGTCTTAATGCAGCTGTGTGAGAGCTCGTTAATTGCAGATAGGTCAAGGTAAACGTTGACAACTTTGCAGTGCTCCCCCAAAGTAGAAATTCGATTTTTTAGGGTAGTTCCTGTTTATGCTGCAGTTATTTGCACCTCATTACCTGTGAGCTTATTCTTTAATTGTTTCTGGCCTTGTTTCTTCTTGCATCTAGTAAGATATTTGGAATAAAGCTTGTTAATGTCCCATGGGGCACATAACATGCCTTTGACTTCTTTTTCATTTCCTATAATACCTAGTGGTACTGGGCACTTAGTAGGTATTCACTAAATACTTGATTAACCAATTATACTTTCCAACTCTTCCATAGGGGGATAGGGGTAACTGTTACCTTAGATTTAGTCCCCAGAGAACTAATTGTTTCCTAAATCCCTGTGGTAAATGGGGTTCCCATGTGCATCTGTTGTTTGGATGTAAACCTCTTGCTTGTAATTGCTTGTCTTTTCTAATTTAGAAAGGATTGGACTCTGTTCTTTCCTTATGGTTGTGTAGTTGCTTGTTTTAGCAGAGGCAGTATCAGTAGTGGCTGAGAGCATGGGCTAGTCCTGTTTCTGCCATTTGTAGGTTGTAATCACACTACCTGTTGTTGAGACAGTTAACTAGATGTAAATTACAAGTTAGAGAAGAGTCTGATACAAGGTAACAGCCATATTAGCGGCAGCTTTTATTTGTAGCTTTTAAAAGTCACAGTCCTTTTTTCCATGAACTATGAAAACACTTGGAATTTGACAAGCTCTGTGGAAAGTGATTGCTTATTTTATTTAGACTAATTCGAGCCTTTTGCATTAGGTTTATTTCCCTTGACCTCGGACTCCTTTCTTCAACAGAAACCTTTTTCCGCAGAGTTGCCTCCCTGAAAAGACAATAATCTTCATGTCTAGAGGAGACAGGCTGAATTATAGACAGAATGTTCCTTACTTTCACCAAGTTTCCTCAACATATTGAATATAGGTAATCTCTAATGGGTTGATATGACCCTTGATAATACTAATATGTGGCCAATTTATACTTTATATATTTTTGGGTGCAAAGGGAGTTTGGGGTATTTCTTTTTAGCTAAAACAATTTTATATAAGAAGAGCACTGTAACTTGCTCTTTTCCTTGCTAAGTGCTTTTAAACTATTAGATTTTTCTTAATTTTTGATACTGAGGTATTATAAAAGCATTCTTCTGGCTTTAGTAAATGTGATAACACTGGACCAAGCACTACAGAAAGCCAGTAAATATTACCTTCTAAGAGTCCATAGACCATTAGTTGAATATTTAAAAAATTGATTTCATAGGCTGTAAAAATACCTTTTTTCCCCCATTAGATCTACACAGACTTAAATGATTTGGTTCTCATACCCTGATATTTTTGAAATGTATTTATGCAGATCCATTATAGGACTGGGGTTTGTAAGGACCTCTCTCTTTAACTCTAGGGAAATTGGCCTAACTTTACAACTCATCTACAATTCCAAGTTATCAATTAGCTGTTAAGTTTGCTGCGTGAGAAATCAAATAGCCTCTAAAATCCAACTCTAAATCTCAATAGACTTCTTTCTAACCACATCTGAATCATGGTCCACTGTTGTAAAGTGCTGAATAAAATCAACCAGATACTATTTATGACTCTACTCATCACCATCAAAATGAAACTTCTAGTGGATCAATTAGGAAATGTATTGATTTTTTAATAAAGGCTCTTATCCTAGATAAAACTTATAAACCATAAGAGTATCTCTGTATATTTATGTACACATTTGATCAGTGACTCAGATGATTCCTCATCCTTTGCCAATATGATACTGGAGTACAATTTGCAGTGAACTATGGTCTGTTTTTTAAATGGGTCATCCATGAGGATTCATTGTTAAATGCCAGCAGGAAATATAGGCACTATTTTTAGAGTGTGTGTTTCTTTTTTTTTTAAGCTGCGCCGAGTCTTAGTTGTGGCACACGGGATCTTTGTTGAGGCATGCAGGATCTTTTCATCACGGCACATAGTCTGCTCGAGTTTCTCTGTAGTTGTGGTTCGCGGGCTCCAGGGCGCGTGCGCTCTGTAGTTTGTGGCACGTGAGCTCAACAGTTGGGGCACGTGGGCTTAGTTGCCCCGCGGCATGTGGGATCCCAGTTCCCCGACCAGGGATAGAACCTGCGTCCCCTGCATTGGAAGGCGGACTCTCCACCATTGGACCACCAGGGAAGTTCCCTGTGTGTTTCATTCTAGAAAGATGCATTTCAACATTAGAGATGGTAAAGATTTAAAAATAAATCTGCTTTACTTATTTACAATAATCTGTATTGGTTATTGTCTATTTTGAGTGAATTAACTCAATGGGAATTTTAGGTTATTCATGGTCAAAATTAGAAAAAAAGATTCTGTGTTCTGTCACAGTATTTACTAAAAAATCCTTTAAAAGCAATGATCAGATTTATAAGCATTTAAACTAAAGTATAACTTATTCAGGAACAAACTTATAATGCAGAATACAATTGGATTGATTCCATGGCATCTTAACTTCTCTTTCAAAGATGATGCATATAACCTGTTGCTTTTTCCCATGCGAGCTCTGGCTTTCTGTAATATGACTATTTTTGTAATGAACTATTAAAAATAAAACATACAGATGCATATTGCTTTACAATTATCATCACTTAATCAATAAATATTGCTACTGTCCTAAACATTTTTGTCACTTGTGGTTAGAGAGCTTGAGTCTTGCAGGTTAACTTTATAGAATTAAGTTTTCATAAAGCACAGTGTTACCCAAAATAATCACCAACCTCATTCATGAACTTTTGTCTGAGTGACTTGGCTATAACCAAAAATTAAAACCCTCTTCAAATAATGAAGATATTCATGGGACAGTGATGCAGATTTTACAGATAGTGCAGCTTTGGAGCCATACTTATGGATGACTTTTGGGGGTGTTATAAATATAAACAGCTTTGCCACTGCCAAAGGAGTCAAACATTTACAAAGAAGAGTGGAGGTTTACTGTTTGCTGAATAGGGGAGACGAGGGGGAGATTGAACCAGCATTTACTACCTAACCCCAGTCCTGATTATTTTCCCTTTTCTTCCTTCAAATATGTCTCAGTGCTATTTCCTAAATTCTCAGAATGGGTCTCAAGTTTCCTAATGAAGTACCAGACGGGTTATTTTGGGCAGTGGTAAGCAGGATTGGTGGGGTAGTCCAAACAGTCTTGTGTACTCTATGGAACTGTTTTAGGTGTGAAGAATTGGTAACTATAGGAAGATAGGGAATCTAAAGTTAAATTACCTTTTTCTGAAATAGTTGTGATTCAAGAATTAAACTAATGAAGCAGTTGAAACATATTTATTAAACGTGACATTGTCCTGGTCATTGTTGAAAGCACTTATAATCTGGGAATCTTCTTTGCCTTTGTATAATGAAGACTTGATGGGGATGTGAATATATAAATCACAGGGCAAAAGCTAAATAACAGCTTCGAAGGGAGAAAGAGAAGAAGGCATTTCATGGTTTATTGATAGTACTTTACATTTGTTTTGTGTTTTACAGTTGTCAAAACACTTCCACGTACCTCATCTTATTTGCTTCTCACAATAACCAGGTACACAGGCTAGCTATTATTATCCTTATTAAGTAATGATAAAGAGACTAGGAGGCTTACATGAGGTCATAATTACTAAGTGTGGTACCAGGGGTAAAATCAAGATCTTTAAAAAATAAACTCTAGCATTCAAACTAGAGAAAAAGTTTTTAGAATTTGGAATTGAAGGTGGATCTTGAAGAAGATACATGTACCATATTTTGGAAAAATATGAAAATGAGAAAGTCTAGCAATTTTCTAAACTATAATTGAGATTTTTTTTTGTAGTTGTTTTGTTTTTATTTTTTTTATTGTTTTAAATTAGTTTCTGCTTTATAACAAAGTGAATCAGTCATACATATACGAGATTTTGTTTTGCTAGATTAGAAGCTTTATGGGGGGGCCTGTTCGTAAAAATTCCCAGCAAGGTGGTTTGTGTTAGATCAGTGATTTTTGCAACAGGGGGTGATGTTTGACCATGTCTGGAGGTGTTTTTGGTGTCACAGCTGGAGGGTTGATGGGGTGCTGCTGGCATCTAGTTGGTAGGGACAGGGATGCTCCTCTAAATACTGAACAATCCACAGGACAGTCCTACATAAATAATTTTCTGGCCCAGAATGTCATTAGTGCTGAGGTGGTGAAATCCTGAACTAGATTGTGGAGGGCCGAAAATGATGATTCAAGGAGTTAGAACTTAACCCTATATGCATTAGGGAGTCATAGAATTTTTTTTCTTTTGATTTCAGGAGGGAGAGGCTATACCCAGTGGAAGTAGGTCCGAGATGATAATCCATAAAATAGATGTTATTTTCCAAGTTCTTTGACAGAAATAAAACTCCAAATTGCTACCTTATGCACACAGGAAATTACAAAATCACTTTGTGATAAGTTTTTTAGGCACTCCTTGCAGGGAAGAGGGAGGTCTTGAAAGGCACTTAAACCTTACAGGCAAATCCTTGTTAGGGGGCTTCCCTGGTGGCACAGTGGTTGGGAATCCGCCTGCCAATGCAGAGGACACAGGTTCAAGCCCTGGTCCGGGAAGATCCCACATGCCGCGGAGCAACCATACCCGGGCGCCGCAACTACTGAGCCTGCGCTCTAGAGCCCGTGTGCCTAGAGCCCGTGTTCCACAACAAGAGAAGCCACCGCAATGAGAAGCTTGCGCACCACAACGAAGAGTAGCCCCCGCTCGCTACAACTGAAAGCCCGAGCGCAGCAATGAAATCCCAACGCAGCCAAGTATAAAAACAAACAAACAAATAAATTTATTTAAAAAAAAATCCTTGCTAGGTGTGTGCGATAATGAGAATTCAGCTCACAGAAAGCTAGAATTTGAGCAGCCAACGCAAATTTCTTTCACCAAAATGATTCCAGACGTTCCCTCTGTGACCAGCAGAGCTGAAAGGGCACAGTCCCTCTGCCGATGCTGATAAATCATAAACATGGTTTACAGCAAGGGCGGACTGTGCTGATGAGATGGATGCTCTCCAAACCATTGATGGGATGTTCCTCACGGTGATGAGATGTGAATGCTGCCAGGGGTCATGAGAATCTTGGATTTATCTGACTCGAGTGTACTCCGAGTAGCTTTACCAAGAGAGAATCACAGCCCCGGCCCTCATTTTTAACCTTCAGCTGCAGGAGATTTCAAATCTATGAGCTACACATGATGAAATTTAGAGGCTAGCTTCTGCTCCGTTCGAATTCATCTTCTGCTTGCTTTCCCAGCTTTTTACTTTTCATTTATGTAATGCTAGTTTTCATTCTGTCATTGAGCTGTATGCGCTAAAAAGCTGGTTCCTCTCTTTTCTGCTGTTACGTGTATCTCTCTGTAAGACATTCTCATGTGAGAAAAATGACCCACTAGCCATGTAAGGTGTCTTTTGCTTTAATGGGGTAGTGAGAAATGAAAGATAAATATCAGGTTATCATCTGATAGTGGGCTTGATACCAGGATTAATGAGTACGTTGCTATACCTACCTCTTCTTTGGGCCAACTACCTGGGCAGAATATGATTAACGTGATGCAGACTTCTCCCAGTCGAAAACCTGGATAGGCTACTGCTTGATTTAAGCAAAAGTGCACATTTGATACAGCTGTAAACTACCTTGAGGGCCAAGAAGATATCTAATCTTATAGATTGCTTCAGAATGATTTAATCCTGGTAAAAGATCAGTCTGCAAAAATGTTATTTTGTATTTTTCAAAATCATTGGCGGAGAATGTCTATGTCCTGAGGCATATGCTTTAGCTCTTGGGCTTGGGGGTGGGTGGTCATCATCTTTTATTCATATTCTTGGTTTTCTTTTGCTGACTTTCAAGTCTGGCCAGGTTCATACTCTGGACCAATGCTTATTTGTAGGGGAATTTAAACCTATTTTAAATTAGTTGCATTTACGCAGTCTTTAAGGGAAAGAATGTGACTCTTACTCAGGAAGATATTTTAAACATTTTAGGTTGGAACTTTACTCACGAAAACCACAAATGCAGTTGGAAAATGACTTAGGAAAGCATGGAATGTGGTGGGTGACCCATTTTGTTGGCTTATTGCATCAATTCAGAAGAAATATATTGTAAATACCAAACATTAACATGAGATAATGCAGGGCTAAACCTAAATTTAGCTATTAGAATGAGGCTGCTTCCTGAATTTTATCAATTACACTCTTTTCTTACTGAATACATAGTGGTAGTTACTAAATATCCTTTGAATGTCAATATATATTGCTGGTTGAATGTTTTTCTTAATATTTTGGCCATGACATTTCCTTCATATTCTGAATCTATACTAATTCATTTTAATACACACACCCAGCATTTTATGGTTAGGTTTAAATTTTATTTTGTTTGCTGTCTATTTTTATTTTCTAATTTTCTAGTTCAATAAATTTGAGTTAATGGGTTAGATAAAAAGCAAATGTAACTAGTTAGAAATATACAGGCACATACTACTTGGCAAACTCAAGAAGGGAGTTTGTACTTTGCATAGCCAGTTTTGAGAAGACTATTCCTACTTTGAATATGCTTGAAAAAGACTACAGCTTGGGGAATTCCCTGGCAGTCCAGTGGTTAAGACTCAGCGCTTTCACTGTTTGGCCTGGGTTCAACCCTGGTTGGGGAACTAATATCCCGCAAGCCGCATGGTGCGGCTGGGAAAAAAAAAAAAGACTACAGCTTGATTTGGAAAGTGTAGGCTTGCTATAAGGGAATCTATAACTAAAAGAAAGTAAAATATGCCTAGGAAAAGGCTTAAAAATTCTCGAGATGCCTGAAATAAGTTTGAGGATATTTGTCAAAATGTTGCTGAAGAGTCTTTTTTGAACTTTATAGTACTAGGCTCGATGAGAAAACAACAGAACTCAGGTTATATAGTACTCAGTTCATGTTAAATAATATATAACAAAATTGGTTACTGGGTTCCTTGACTTCTGTGAACTTTGGAAATTTTTATGCTATGTAGTACTGAAAATGGCTAAATACAATACAATATGGTCATTTCTATAAAAAGTTAGGCACTTGCATGTTGAATTTGAGTGCAGTCTCCAATATTTTATAATATTCAACTTGCTTAATTTATGCTTACAGACCTTTCCTTAGAAAAGCAATTAGCCAAAGGAGGATATACAATGGATTTTTCCTTTTGACTTTGGTTTTGGGTTCTAAGATCTAGAATCATAGGAGAGATCAATATACTCATAATAAGTTAGCTGATATGGTTTAAACTATGGTAAGATGATCCAGGGCTATTAGATAATGGGTTATATCTACATGATCCTCTGCAGGTTTTGTAAGATTCATTAAATGAAGTTGTCTGGATTAAGATGGCAGAGTAGGAAGATCCTGAGCTCACCTCTTCCCAAAGACACACCCAAACTGCAACTGCATATGGAACGACTGTCTCTGAGAACAACCAGAAGACTAACATAACAGATCTTCTACAACTAAGGATATAAAGAATAGGCCACATTGAGATGGGTAGGAGGGGCAGAGACACAGTCTAGTCAGAATCCGTATCCCCAGTGGAAGGGATATCAACCCACAAGTGGGAGGGATAATCACAACCAGAGAGATCCCCTCAGAGGAGGGAGGGGTCCAAGCACCATGTTGGGCTCTTTAGACATGGGGACCTGCACTGGGAAGAAGAGACCCCCATAACACCAGGCTTTCAAAACCAGCTGGGCTTACATCTGGGAGAGTTGGAGGGCTGTGGAAACTGAAACTCTATTCTTGAAGAGCTTGTGCATAAACTCACTTGTGTCGAATCCCTGTGCAGCGTAGCAGCTTGAAAAACATCTGGATCATACAAGAAGGAGATTGATTGACTGATTTTAGACCATGTGCTGAGAGTGGCAGGGATCTGGTGGAACTTCCTCTGGGGGTGGATATACTGGTGGGCACCACTGTTTTTTCATTCTGCTTCCACTTGGCTCACCCAGTGCTGGCAGGAGCCATTTCTGTCACTCTTCAGCATGCTAGCTAACACTGTATAACTTGCCTGGGAATTCCCTTGAGGACTAGTCACACTCAGCCCACCTGCCCTGGCCAGCCCCTCCAAAGTAGCTCCCACCCTGCCCCACCTGGAGGGCAGCCCAGGCCAGCATCAGCACCCTCCAAAGTGGCTTCTGCTCTGGGGGTCCATCCCCACATATCAGCATGCCTACAGTAGTCACAGCCAGACCTCTCAGCCAGCAAGGCTGGGGGCCAACTCCACGCATCAGCATACCTGCAACAGTAGTGGCCCAACCACAAAAGGAGGGTGCACACAGCCCACACAGGGGATAACCCTGGAGCACTTGGTTCTAGTGACCAAGGGAGATTGCACCACTGGGCCCCACAGGACACCTTCTACTTAAGACCTCTCTTTCAAGACTGGGAGATGTAGCTGATATGTGTAATATATAGAAACAAACATGGACAGGCAAAATGAGGAGACAAAGGAATACCTTCAAACAAAAGAACAAGACAAAACCTCAGAAAAAGAACTAAATGAATTGGAAATAAGCAATTTACTGCATAAATAATTCAAAGAAATAGTTATAAAGATGCTCACAGAACCCAAGAGAAGAATGAATGAACTCAGAACTTCAACAAGAGATAGAAAATATAAAAAAGAACTAATCAGAACTGAAGAATACAATAATGGAAATGAAAAATACAGTAGAGGGAATCAACAGCAGATTGGAGGATTCAGAAGAATGGATCAGCAATCTGGGACAGAGTGGAAATCACCCAATTGGAGCAGCAAAAAGAAAAAAAGTAAGGAGAGTTTAAAGGACGTCTGAGATAACATCAAGCATACTAAAATTCACATTATATAGGGGTCCTGGAAGCAGAAGAGAGAGAGAAAGGGAGAGAAAATGTATTTGAAGAAATAATGCCTGAAAACTTCTCTAACCTGGTGAAGGAAGTAGGCATCCAAGTTAAAGCACAGATAGTCCCAAACAAGATGAACACAAAGAGACCCACATCAAGACCCATTATAATTAAAATGTCAAAAGTTAAAGAGAGAATTTTAAAAGTAGCAAGAGAAAAACTACTAGTTATGTAAAAGGAAACCCACATTAGACTATCAATTGATTTTTCAGCAGAAACTTTACAGTCCAGAAGTGACTGGCAAAGTATATTTAGTGTATAGGAGGACAAAACTTATGACCAAGAATACTCTACCTAGTAGGTTAGCATTCAGAATTGAAGGAGAGAGAAAGGTTTTCCCAGACAAGCAAAAACTAAAGGAATTTATTGCCACTAAATTGGCCTTACAAGAAATGTTAAGGGGACTTCTTTAAACAGAAAAGGCCATAACCAGAAACAAGAAAATTATGAAAGAAAAAAATCTCACTGGCAATGACAAACATATAGTAAAGGTAGTGGGTCAACCAAAAAGATAGCAAGTGTGAAGGTCAAAAGACAAAGGTAGTAAAATCATATCTACCATAATTAGTTAAGAGACATGCAAAATAAAAAGATGTTAAATGGCAGCAAAAACAACATGGGGAGGCAGTAAAAAGGTAGTGCTCTTAGAATGCAGTCAAACTTAAGTGACTATCAACTTAAAATAGACTGCTGAATACCCAGGTTGTTATATAAGAACCTCATGGTAAACACAAACCAAAAACTGATAATGTATACACAAAAGTAAAGAGAAAGGGAAACAAACATAACATGAAAGAAAGTCATCAAATCACAAGAGCAAAAGAAGAAGAAAGAACAGAGAAGAACAACAAAACAACCAGAAAACAATCAACGAAGTGACATTAAGTACATATCTATCAATGATTACTTTAAATATAAATGGAATAAATGCTGCAATCAAAAGACATAAGGTGGTGGAATGGAAACAAAAACCAGACCCAGATATATGCTGCCTACAAGAGACTCACTTGAGATCTAAAGACAAATACAAAAAGTGAGGGTGTGGAAAAAGATATTCCATGCAAATGCAAATGAAAAGAAAGCTGGAGTAGCAATACTTATATTAGTCAAAAGAGACTTTAAGACAAAAACTATAACAAGAGACAAGGGCATTACATAATGATAAAACAGTCCAACAAGAAGATATAACACTTGTAAATAAATATGCAACCAACATAGAAGCACCTAAACACATAAAGCAAATATTAACAGACACAAAGGGAGAAATTGATAGTTATAATAGTAGGGGACTTTAACACCCCACTTACATCAGTGGATGGATCATCCAGACAGAAAATCAACAAGGAGACATTGACCTTAAATGACACATTAGACCAGATGAACTTATACAGAAGATTCCATCCCCAAACAGCAGAATGCACATTCGTTTAAATTTCACATTCTCTGGGATCATGTTAGGCTTTGAAACAAGTGTCAATAAAATAGAGATTAAAAAAATAGAAAAAAATCAAACCAAGAGCTGGCTCTTTGAAAGGGTAAGCAAAATTGACAAACCTCTGGCCAGGCTCACTGAGAAGAAAAATGAGAGGACCCAAATAAACAAAATAAGAAACGAAAGAGGAGAGATAACAACTGATACCACAGAAATACAAAAAAATGTAAGAGAATGCTATGAACAATTATATGCCAACAGACTGAACAACCTAGAAGAAATGGACAAGTTTCTAGAAACATACAGCCCACCAAAACTGAATCAAGAAGAAATAGATAATTTGAAGAGACCGATCACTAAAAGTGAAATAGAAACTGTACTTAAAAAAACTCCCTGCAGGGGCTTCCCTGGTGGCGCAGTGGTTGAGAGTCCGCCTGCTGATGCAGGGAACACGGGTTCGTGCCCCGGTCCGGGAAGATCCCACATGTCGCGGAGCGGCTAGGCCCGTGAGCCATGGCTGCTGGGCCTGCGCGTCCAGAGCCTGTGCTCCGCAACGGGAGAGGCCACAGCAGCAAGAAGCCCACGTAATGCAAAAAAAAAAAAAAAAAAAAAACTCCCTGCAAACAAAAGTCCAGGACCAGATGACTTCACTAGGGAATTCTATCAAACATAAAAAGAAGAACTTATACTGATCCTTCTCAAACTCTTCCAAAAGACTGAAGAAGAGGAACACTCCTAAAGTCATTCTATTGAAGCCACCATCACCCTGATACCCAAACCAGACAAAGGTAATACCAAAAAAGAAAATTACAGGCCAATATCTTTGATGAATATAGATACAAAAATTTTCAACAAAATATTATCAAACTGAATCCAACAACATATAAAAAGGATCATACACTACAATCAAGTTGGATTCATCCCAGGGTCCCAAGGATGGTTCAACCTACAGAAATTGGTGTGATACACCACATCAACAAAATAAAAGACAAAAACCACATGATCATCTCAATAGATGGAGGAAAAGCATTTGATAAAATTCAACATCTGTTCATGATAACGCTTATGAAAGTGGGTATAGAGAGAACATATCTCAACATAATAAAAGCTATTTATGACAGTCCCACAGTCAACATAATACTCAATGGTGAAAAGCTGAAAGCCTTCCTGCTAAAATCTGGAATGAGACAAGGATGCCTACTCTCACTTCTTCTATTCAACAGAGTATTGGAAGCCTTAACCACAGCAATCAGACAAGAAAAAGAAATCAAAGTATCCAAATTGGAAGAGAAGAGGGAAAATTGTCATTATATGCAGACGACTTGTTACTATATACAGAAAAGCACTAAAGACTCCATCAAAAAATTATTAGAACTAATAGATGAATTCAGTAAAGTCACAGGATACAAAGTCAATATACAGAAATATGTTGTATTTCTATACACTAATAACAAACTATCAGAGAATTTAAGAAAACAATCCCATTTATAATCGCATCAAAAAGAATAGGAATAAATTTAACCAAGGAGGTGAAAAACCTGTACTGAGAAAACTATATAGACATTGGTGAAAGAAACTTAAGATACCACAAATAAACGGAAAGATATGTTCATGAATTGAAATAATTAATATTGTTAAAATGTCCATACTAGCCAAAGCAGTCTACAGATTCAATGCAGTCCTATCAGAGAACAAGGGAATTCTTCACAGAACTGGACAAATCCTAAAATTTGTGTGGAACCAACAAAGACCCTGAATAGCCAAAACAATCTTAAGAAAGAAGAACAAAGCTAGAAGTGTCATGGTCCCTGATTTCAGATTATATTACAAAGCTATAATAATCAAAATTATATGGTACTGGCACAAAAACAAAAAAGATAAGTGGAACAGAATAGAGATCCCAGAAATAAACCCATGCTTATATGGTCAATTAATTTATGAGCCAAGGAGCCAAGAATATACAGTGGAGAAAAGACAATCTCTTCAATAAATGGTGTTGGCAAAACAATCACTTTCTCACACCACATACAAAAATAAACTCAAAATCGATTAAAGACTTAAATGTAAGACCTGAAACCATAAAACTCCTAGAAGAAAATATAGGCAGTATGCTTTTTGACATTGGTCTTACTATTTGTTTTTTTGATCTGTATCCTCAGGCAAGGGTAACAAAAGCAAAAATAAACAAATGCGACTGCATCAAACTAAAAATCTTTTTGCATGGTGAAGGAAACCATCAAGAAGATGGAAGGACACCCTACTGAATGGGAAAAGATATTTGCAAATGATACGTCTTATAAGAAGTTAATATTCAAAATATATAAAGAATGCACACAACTTAATATGAAAAAAACAATCTAATTAAAAAATGGACAAAGGACCTGAATAAACATATTTCCAAGGAAGACATACAGATGGCCAACAGATACATGAAAAGATGCTTAATACCACTAATCATCAGGGAAATGCAAATCAAATTCATGAGATATCACCACACATCTGTCAAAATGGCTATTATTGAAAAGACAAGTGTTGGTGAGGATATGGAGAAAAGGGAACCCTCCTGCACTGTTGGTGGGGATGCAAATTAGTACAGCCACTATGGCAAACAGTATGGAAGTTCCTCAAAAAATTAAAAATAGAACTACCATATGATCCAGGAATTCCACTGGTGGGTATTTTATCCAATGAAAATGAAAATACTCATTCAAAAAGATATATGCATCCCTATGTTCATTGTAGCATTATTTACAATAGCCAAGATATGGAAGCAACCTGTATTTACTGATAGATAAATGGATAAAGAAGATGTGGTGTGTGCACACACACACCACAGGAATATTACTTAGCTATAAAAAAGAATGCAGTTTTGCCACTTGCAACAATGTGGATGGACCTAGAGTGTATTACGCTTAGTGAAATAAGTCAGAGAAAGACAAATACCATATGATTTCACTTATATGTGGAATCAAAAAACAAAACAGAAACTAACAGAAACAAAGCATGAACTAGTGGTATTGGGGGGGTGTTGGGCGAAATAGGTGAAGTAGATTAAGAGGTACAAACTGCCAGTTATAAAATAAATCACGGGATGTAATGTACAGCATAGGCAATATGGTCAATAATATTGCAGTAACTTTGTATGGTGACAGGTGGTTACTAGGCCTATTGTAGTGATCAAAATTATATAACTGTTGAATCACTTTGCTATACACCTGAAACTAATTTGATATTGTATGTCAACTCTAGTTCAGTTAAATGAAAACAAAATTTTAGGTAATTCATACCTGTTGAGACAAGATAACTTATTTATATATTAAAGTCCAAATTATTGTCATATCTGATTTAAATAACATTCCATCTTCCATAAATAATAGTCTTTCGTATGTAATCACTTGATAAATCAATACTTGAATGTTTGCTAAAATGTCAGTTTGAATAACAGTCTTTGCCCTTAGACTAGCTTGGTTTATCTGTGACACATACTCAATGCTTTTCACTGAGATTTATTTCCTCCCTGTGTATTCAGTTTTGTAAACCAGTTTGTGTAAAAGAATTGTGGTGTTAAAATTCCTACTGATGGTGATACCACAAATAATAGAAAAGTAGAACTTTGACCATGAGGAATACAAATAGTTGTTTATATAAATTTCAGTGTATTCTCTGCCAGTAGTAGATATTAAATTTAAAAAATATTTTGCTATATTTAAATTTCACTTTACTACAGCCAGGTTTAGTCATCCCTGTTGCCTTTTTCTCTCTTTAACTTCACTAGCCCATACTTAATAATGCTTCTCTCTCTGCAGCCAGCCACCAACTGAATTTGGCCAACATCACTTTTCAAAGTGATGGCTGTATTAGTTTTCTATTGCTGCCATAATAAATTACAAGAGATTTAGTAATTAAAACAATATCCTTTTATTATCTTACAGTTTTGTGGGTCAAAAATCCAGGGTACAGTGTGACCCAGCTGGGTTCTTTGCTTAGAATCTCACAAGGCTGATATCAGGATGTTAGATGGACTGTGTTTCTTCCTGGGGATGGATCCATTTCCAAGCTCATTCTTGCTCATGGGTGAGTCCAGTTTCTTGCAGCTGTAGGACAGAGGCCGCCCTTTCTTTGCTGGCTGTCGGCCAGGGGCCAGTGCTTGCTGCCAGAATCTGTCTGTATTCCTTCACATGCTTTCTGCTTTCTGCTTTCCTAGTGTCTCCTCCTCCACCCTCAGCAGCAATGGATCATGTCCCTCTCACACTTCACATTTCTCTGACACAGGGAGAGAAAGTTCTCTGCTTTTAAGAACTTGTATGAGTCGTTTTGGTTAACCTGGAAAATTCAGACTAAAGCCCCTGTTTTAAAGTTTGCAACCTTAATCACATCTGCAAAATCACCCTTGCCGTGTAATGTATTCACAGGTTCCAGGGATTAGGGTGTGGACATTCTGCCTTGTGAGTGCCATTCTGCCTACTAAAATGGCAGTAAAAGCAACGAGCTCTCCCACGTCCTCTTTAGTCTCCTCCACTAGCCAGTTGGTGACCTTGATCTTTCTGTTTGCTCGTTGGATATGTTGGACCATGAAATCTTAAAAAAAAAAGTCCCACCTGGATGTTTATACAGTGAGTGCTTGAATCTTTCTCACTTTCCTTCTTGTTCTCTTTAATCTTTTCTCCTTCATGTCATTTAATTTTTGCTCAGATATTTTCATTTTTTCTATTTGTTTTCACTTTTTTTTTTCTCTTTTTGTTGCCATGTTTGTTTGCAGCTCAAGTGGCATGATTGGAAACATTTTTTTCGCCTCTCATTTAATTGTAATACCTAGCCTGGACTGATGTGAGGCTATTATTTATAGTTAATGTATGTTGTATGTGTCACAACAGGATATTAATGTGTGACGATAGCATGGTACTCTAACCCCCCAGAAAGAGTTCTGTAACATATGGAATATCACCATATTACTTTCCTAAAATCTGAAAAATTTTGAGTTCCGTATCAGTCTGACCTCAGTTGTTTGGAAAAGACAGCTTCCTGAGTGCTGCAGTCTTGCATTCCTATGAGAGGCCAGATGATTTTATGACCTTTTTTTCCTCTCTTTATGGTGATAGGTGTCAAATATTTGTTGAAAATTAAAATGAATCATATTTAACTGTGATTTGTTTAAAGTACTTTTGAAAATTGCCCACCCATTGTGCTAATAACACACATCACTTTTGAGAATTGATGTCACAGAGCTAGGCCAGAAAAATATAGTCTCCAAGAATGTGTTGCCCAAACTGTTGAGAAGCAAAACGTGCATGAACCACGGAGAGAGGAGACCTCTTTCTTTCAGGGATATGCTTGGTTTTCAGTTAACAAAATAATTCTGGGCGTTGTTCCAGAATTTAAATTTACAGTGTTGATAGCAGCACATGAATTTGAAAGTTGGGAGACGATGCTAATTGTAGTGGATTCCCATTAAGATGCACTGGACCTCAGCTATGCTAGACACAAATTGTGATGGGAAAGTTTACTGTATATATCTAGAAGCCTTGCTAATTTACTAATTTGTTTAATTTGTGATGCTAAAAATAATGCTTTTCTTGAGCTTTTTCTTTTGTCTCGGATATAGCTCCTGTTAACACTTCATCTGGTTAATTTCTTCACTTGATTTTTAAAAGGCGAAAGAAAGCTTATTCAAAAACAAACCTATGGCAGACTTTTAAATTGTTAATTTGCAGAAATGTAACAGTTTATTTTCTGGCAGTGTTACACAATTAATATTTAAACTAAGAATCTCATATATTGGAGCTGTGCATGTATTGACATAGAGTTAAATACCTCCAGAATAAGGGACAACCTATTTATATAAGAATTCCCTGTCCCCACCCCATCCCTTCTGGAGCTTTACCAAATAAACTCCAGGTTAGTTAGGTTAGCAATAAGCCCCAGGCTCTTATATTTCTATCAGGAGTTATTAGGATCTGGCCCCGATTATGTTGCTTAGGTACCCTGAGGTGTATGCTCAGAGGATGAACGTGGACTGTGAACTTGTAGCTGTCGTTTCTTTATGGTTCTCCGTGATGGCAGGGTTTGCCTGTGGTGCTCCCCAGAGTACCAAGGGGGGTGGGAGTGGTGTGCTGGCTGCCATGGTTGCTGTTTTCACGGCTTTTTTTCATAACTCTCATTGTCTGATTTCTGAACTGAAATAACCTTATTTAGATATCCAAGTACTCATTTAAATTGAAATGTATCTACTGTGGCAAATTATTATTGCTTAAAATATGGCTAATTCAGACGTAGAGAATGGACTTGAGGACACGGGGAGGGGGAAGGGTAAGCTGGGACGACGTGAGAGAGTGGCATGGACATATATACACTACCAGATGTAAAATAGATAGCTAGTGGGAAGCAGCCGCATAGCACAGGGAGATCAGCTCAGTGCTTTGTGACCACCTAGAGGGGTGGGATAGGGAGGGTGGGAGGGAGACACAGGTGAGAGGAGATACAGGGATATATGTATACATATAGCTGATTCACTTTGTTTTAAAGCCGAAACTAACACAGCATTGTAAAGCAATTATACTCCAATAAAGACATAAAAAAAAAGTATGTGGTGTGGCATCAAAATATTACAATAAAAGATAGTGCAGAAGTAAACTGTGCTGCTTTGAACACACGTGCAAAATAGGGCTAATTCAGTTTTATCAGAAAGTGCTATAATAGCATTGCAGATAATGTGGTATTCTGACCTTCCTTTTCTTGGCTGATTTTTCTCCTTTATAAGTAAATAGAACATAAAATGAAGAACTATTTCTTTCTACTTGTTCAGCACATATTCACTTCTTTTGGGTGTGGAGCACTTATGGGAATAGAAATTGTACTGTTTTCTTAGCCATTATGAGTTTAGTACCGATGAGTATTTCAAAGTCATTTGAATCAGAATTATTTAATTCTCTTAAAACCATTTATCTTTTTTTACATTCTGTTGTTAAAGCTTAAGTCGATCACCTAGTGATAAAAGAAGCACTTCCTTGTTTTTGTCCAAAAAACTTTATCTTTTAAGCCTCACAATGTGTGTGTGGGGTTGGCAGAAATTATAGTTCTGGATTTCTGTAATTTTATTAGTATTAAGCTGACCAGATAATTTAAAACATGTTTTTATGTAACACTGTTACACTTTGGTCATATTCTTCTTTAGCCTTTGGGAATAAAGAATACTCCCTTTACCAGTGGTTCTCAGAGTTTGGTCTTGAGGAATGCTGGAGGTCTCCCAAAGTTTTCAAGGGCCCACAGAGTGGACCAACTCTTTTCAACTACAGATCTATGTGAAGTCAGATTATCTTTATATACTTCAACCAAAACAATATGACTCAGTAGAATCCAATGGGCTTTTATTTAAGCCAGATAGTAAAGAGTTTTACAAAAAAGTAGAATAATGCCACTCTTCTTACTAATTATTTTTGTTTTAGAAAATAGTTATTTTTCACAAAAGATACATTTGTATGTTTTAACATGCAGTTGGCACAATATTGTTATTTAAGCTGCATTAACAAATATTTAAATGCTTCTCAAGTTTAATTCTTAATAGGTAAGTGTTGTTAGGTCCAACCCATATAAATAAAAGATCACTATGGTCCTCAGTAATTTTTAAGGGTTTTCAGGGGCTCTGAAACCCCCAAATTTGAGAAGATCTGCCTTATACACTTTTCATAAGGCTTTCTAAGCTTGTATTCCCTTGAAATCTCTTCTTTGAGTTCTAGCCTCTGGGTATGCGAGGTTTATCACTATTTTCTGATACTCCTGTTTAGTTTTCTGATCTAAAAAAAGGTCAGAAAAGGAACACTCTTGTTTTCTTACACCTTTCCAGGGCTATTTGACTGGTTTAGGGAGTGGTGGTCTGGAGTGGGCAGGTTGCAGCAGATTACTGGGCCTGCAACTCTTGAAGTCATCGACGAGTCAAGGAAGGAGAATGCCGAGCAGCTACATGTTCACGGCCCACCTTTACCAGAAGTCAACATTTTGCTGTATTTGTTCTCTTCGACCTTCCTACCTCCTCCTTTTTATAAGAACTCTTATGATTTTATTGGGCCCACCTGGATAGTCCCCTCATCTCAGATCTGCAAAATCCCTCATGCCATGTAATGTGACATGCAGATTTCAGGGATTAAAAGGTAGACATCTTTGGAGAGGCCATTATTTTGCCTTACTATGGGCATACATATCTTGAACTTTACTAGGTGTTAACACATCATTCTCCAAAGCTGTTTTACCAGGTCTTTCTTCCGCTAGCCATGCAAGAATTGGTCAGCTTCCTTGTCAACACCCGATGTTATCAGACTTTTATATCCAGAGTAGTAAAAATATTAAAGGTTTTGTGCTTTTCCCTACTGTTAGTAAAGTTTATCATCTTTTCATTTGTATAGTGCCCTTTTGCATAATCATTCTCTGATTACATTGTAAGAACCATTGTACAAGTAAAACTTGGATTATTTTGGCTAAGAATATTTGCTCACATTTCTTCCCACTCCCATAGCTCCGTGCAGTCTTCTTGCAGTTTATTTCTGTGATTGACATTTTGCTAGCCAGAAATACTTAGTATTGTCCGCAAACTGAAAGACATTTATCAAGATGTAAAAAAAAGCCACTCTCAGACTTACTGATAACTGAAATTAATCCAGAGACTTACCAGAAAACTACTTGTATATAATGCTCTTCTTTGTAAGTGTATCCTTGGAGATTTAAAATGTATATGTACTCGTTATGGTACACATGATTATAGCAAGGATATTGTTGCCTGTCGGTTGTTCTCAACAGACACTCTGAGCTGCCTGGTTTCAGTGCTGTCTGCATCTTTTCTAGCCTGGGCACTTCTTACAGTCTCTGACCTGATTTCCCCTCCTTCAGTGTCATGTACTGTCTGCTCAGTCTGTATTCAGTCCTTGATCCAGACTCATCTCTCCAATGCATAACTTGAGGAAAATTTCCCTGCAGATTTCATAACCGTTCTTCATTCACAGACCCCTTTTAGAATTTAAAAACAGTTATAGATCCTTTTCCAGTGGGTATTTGTACCCACGCACCACACACACACGCACACACACACACACACACACACACAGTAATTATAGTCCCAGAGTGTTCATTGACTACATCTATGGTCTATGTCTTCCAAATTAAAACATCTGACGTTCAGGATAAAGATGAAACCGATTAGCCCACACATCAAATCATGATGCCCTTTATGATCTGATCCCTACGTACCTGCTTCTCCAGATTAATTTCCTACTACTGTATCCTGTATAAATATTCCACTACTTGAAATTCTTCAAACATTCTGTGCTCTTATCAGTTGAAGCCAAATCTGAAAATCTGGCTATAGCATCCTGATATCTATTTCTGGATGTCTGATAACCATATTAATAGGTAGAAGACTGCTCACGCCTTCCTTTGCCAAATGCTTTAGATGGCTTTCAGTGATTGTTCTTTAGTGTTTTCTCCTTCTTTGCTCTTAGTAGTTATTTATCAGTGTATCAGCTTTGAATAACTTTCATGCCAGCAGCCCTGGACAAGGAAAACCCTGTTTCTTCCATACCATGTAAAAACTTTGGGATAATTATTTGCTGATTATTGTCCTTTTTTTTTGTTTTTTTAAATCTCGTTTCTTGATTCTGTGCAGTGTTCCACAAGTAATAGCTTTTTGGGTGTCTGACAGTGGGAAAAATGAGAGCCAGTATAGTGTAGTGGTTATGAAGATGGGTTCTAAAGCCAGATGGACTGTATCCCTAGAGTTGCAAGTTTTGGAAAATGCATTGGAGAGTGGCTTAATTAAGGGTGTTTTTCTGACTCATGTAACCAAAAGTCCAGCAATATGTTTTCTTCAGTTGTGGTTTGATCTCAGCTCCAGCACCGTTTATCTGTGATTATCTTGGCTTTGTCATTCTTTTTGAGTTGTCTGTTCTTCAGAATACCATCTCTCATAGGAAAATAGCTTCCCTAACGCTAGGCCTCATACCCTCTGTCAAACCATCCAAAGGTGCAGAGTATACTCTTTCTAAACCCTAGAACAGGAGCTTTAGAATTTACTTTATTTGAAACAACTTAGACTACATGCCAACCCCTGTGGCTAAGGAAAACTCATGTACTAATTGGCATAGAGCGGGGCTAGAGCTCATCAGTAAAAACACTTGTCTTTGAATAAATAAATAAATTTAGCACATTAAAAAATGAGTATCTGGAGGACAAGAATATTTGAGATCAATCCCAGGGGCATAGATTCCCCTTACATCCATCATGCCTGGATTCATACTACTTAGATACAGCTTGATTGATTAAAAAAGAACTAACTGAATGGTTTAAGATACCACACTTAACTAGGCAGAACCTCATCGGAAAAATGTCTGCCTCTGAGGTTATGAATGTCGAGAAATATGGAGAGTCTGAGATTTTACTCTACTCGCAAGCTAATATATTACCCTGCTACAATTTGTGTTTGCTGGCAGACACAAGACTTCTGATTCAGATATAAAGGATTTTGTTACTCATAGCAATAGCAGTAGCTGGAGTATTAGCATTCACACTAGTTCCCTGAGCCCCTATCCCCGTGGACAATTCGAATAGGGCCTGACAATGCCTGTACATGCAGTGGGTTGCATTACAGAAAAGGAACACATCAACCACGATTAGGGGAACTGAATTTTTTCAGTGTCCTCTAAGCAAATCTGCCTGACCTTTGCCTTGGACAGAGTCATTGTCTTTATTATACTGGACAGTAAATAAATCTGTACTTTGCTTTGGAGAGAGATACAGTTTCTATCTTTCAAAACTATTTTCTACACAAACATCCTTGAAAAGATAGTCCAGAACAAAGGCTGTTTGTGCTTCTGCTTGTCAGATATGTGTGAATGTGAGACCCCATAGAAAATTGTCTTCAGTAATAGTCTTCTTTCCTTTCTACTCCATCTTGGCTTCCGGAGGATTTTGCCAAGAGTATGTCACTCCACTGGCCGTTCTAATTAATCTGACCAACAGAAGCTGCATCAAATCTGTTTAATTTATCTCATACAGTATTTAATTAAGACTACTATCGGGCTTCCCTGGTGACACAGTGGTTAAGAATCCGCCAGCCAATGCAGGGGACACGGGTTCGAGCCCTGGTCCGGGAAGATCCCACGTGCCACGGAGCAGCTAAGCCCGTGTGCCACAGCTACTGAGCCTGTGCTCTAGAGCCCGTGTGCCACAACTACTGAGCCCACTGCCACAACTACTGAAGCCTGCACGCCTAGAGCCCATGCTCCGCAACAAGAGAGGTCACTGCAATGAGGAGCCGGCGCACCGCAACCAAGAGTAGCCCTTGCTCGCCGCAACTAGAGAAAGCCGGCGCGCAGCAACGAAGACCCAATGCAGCCAAAAATAAATAAGTAAATTTATTTTAAAAAAATTAAAAAAAGACTACTATCGACAGGATTCCAAGCAGCATGATGAGGCCAAACTCATCCTCCAGGGCTCCAGCCGTGCAACTCCAGGGTCCCAAACTAGCTAACTGAACAAATCCCATATAATATCAGGGCCAATCTTAGAAAACCTGGTGCTTTCTCCTTAAATTTGTGTATTGATCTTTCCACTTGGACTAAGGCATTAATCCAGACATAGCAGGATATATTAGTGATTGTATATACTCTGCCTTGGCCAAGAATTTGTTAAGTCTAGTGTATTTCTGTCATCCATAATAGCCTTGGCCAGTGAGGTAAGGCTGACCTGAATGCCTTCCAGGGCGTAGGTGGTATCACTGATCACTTCAGCTAAAGTCAGAGATAGATTTCACACCACCTTTTCTAATTAGGTGGCTTCTGTTGTAGGGAAAACTGCACACACGGTGTGTATAAATAACAAGTCAGGCCTCTGGGAAGCTCACCCAAGTAATGAGGGTAACCTCCTTTTATATAGGTTTCTGCAGTTTTCTGAGAGCTACGTGATCTAGTGGTAGTATTTTTAGAAGCAGTTTTAGGGTTCCTTAAAACCTCCTGTGACTTCTCATTCTCAACAGAACCTATGAGTCCGTATGTGATCTGGCCTTTGCCCACCTTACAGCTTTATCTTGTCCTGCCTTCCCCTCACTCTCTGCATTCTTTAATCCCCTTCTGTTTACCACGCTCTCTCTTCCCACGTAGTCCTTGCACAAGCTGGGCCCTCAATATAAAATGTGTTTCCCGCCAATCTCAGCCTAATTAATTTCTGTTTACCCTTTGTTGTCTCTGTCCTATCCTAATTATCCTATTATACTATACCTTGTACTTTTGAGGCGTTAGGCAATGCTTCGTAGCACTTGTCATAATCGTAGTTTACACCTATTAGAGTTGTCTCATTAGTGTCTAGTCATTGCTAAACTATGCTCTATGATGGCTGGGAATGCATGTGTTTTTACTTATCTTTATATTCCTGCCTCTTCCTAGCACAGTCTGTGGGGTAGTCAGAGATTCAGTAAATACTTATGAAATGAATGAATTTTGTGGTGTATTTAAAATTAAGAGTTTAGAACGGATATTAGTGTCAAGCCCTTGGGCAGTCATCCCTTAATCATCAGAGACCTCTCACTGTAGTTGGCTGTAGCTTGATTGACCAGGAAAGGAGACTGAGTACAGGATGCTGTAATTAGCAAAGGAAGCAGCCAGTAGGATAGACCAAAGAGACTTTTGAAGCATTCAAGAGGACACACCTGGAGGCTAAAGAATGTGGCATTTGCTTCCTTGAAATCAGCAGCAGTCCACCAAATGGGCAGGCAACAATTAATCAAGAGGTGACTTAATTTGTAACTAAACCCCAGGCTGCTTAGAAGCCTTAATAGAGAAGTCCTTCTAAGAGCCAGGGTATAAGAAATGGATGTCAGGTGATTCTGTTCCTCAGCTGCTTCCTCCAGGGGTTCAGGGTTGGGAAATCCTCGGGGTAATGCCTGGGCATTGGGGATGTACAGTCAAATGAAGAATAGTGGCAGTGTTCTCATGAAGCTGCCATCCCAAACGTACCTGGGAGTTTTAAAATTTCATGTGTGCTTTTATTATTATTTTTTTCTTAAGGTGGTTCCTTATTATATATTAGGGTAGTGAAAACACTCAGTGTTTACTTTCAGTCATTTCCCCACTTGACTATAAGCTGCTCAGCCAGGAGCCCTACGTCTTCTCTGGGTCCCAGGTCCCTAGCACAGTGCCTGGGAGGTACTGAGCAGTGACTCCGTGAAGTGTTGTTCTGTGAGCTCTGGAGAGAGGCGCTACTTCCAACCAAGCCCTGACTCCTCTTGCTCTATAACTTTGGGTGTTTACTGAATCTCCCCCAGCTTCCGCGTGCTCCTGGGGATCATAAGGCTCATCCATTCTCTCGAGAACTGTGCCATAATGGACAGGAAACACTTAGGAAGTGCCTGGCACGTGTCTAGTCCTCAGTGAATATTAGCTTTTATTTTTAGATATATAACGTCACATCCTCCCTACATTGTGATTGAGTTTGGGCATCTCAGAATCTGTTGGAACGTTAACGGCAGTGTTCGTGCAGATCGTTAGTGGTAATTGCAAGTCAAGAGGCTCACCTGGGTCGTTCTTTTCCACGTGGTGACTTAAGGATCCAGAATCCTTCTCTTGTGGTTCTATCTGTGCCCTAGAGCATCCTTAGAATTCGAACTGGAATTCCAGCCCACCCCCCACCCCCCATCCAGCTGGGCAGTGAGGGAGAGGGTCTATAGGATCATGTTGGCAGATTTAAGGGCCTAATTCTAGCAGTGATAGAATTCCCTTCTGCTGCTGTTCTCTTGGCCAGAATTCAGTCACATAGCCCCGCCTAGATTGCTAGAGGACTGGAAAACGTCTTCCTAGGAAATGGTGTGAAGGTCTCATTATATTTCTCCTGCCACAGATTTCATTAATAGTTACCAAATATCCATGGGCAGCTTGAAACAATATCATTGTCATTGCATTTAATCCAGTTTTCTTAATGTTGTTGTTATTTTCATTATGCTTGTTTTCACAGATTGCCTTGTATGGCCATGTCCTGCCTGTGGGTAAGTTCGTTTTGACAGCTGGAAGCACAGTAGGAGGGATGGCAAAAACAAGGCACCTGCCTCCAGACAGGCACCATGAAACTGCTGAAGCTGTGTTATGTCTTAGAAACCATAAGAACTGCAGAGATATTTCTTTGTGAAATCTATTGACTTCTCATTAAACTCTCCTTTGATTTAATGGTAGGTTTAAACTGTTCCCAGGTTAGGCATTAACAAGCTCCAACAGCTTCATATTTGACTTTGAGATTCTCGTTATCTAAAGCTTTGTCTAGTAGGTTACCTGTGGTACGTCTTACCTGTTTGTTGTATGATGAGCTTTTAGCAGTTATTTCTCAAGAGGCTTGTGCTCCAGAGGTCAGATATTATCTCTATTCTTACACTAAGGCAATTGACCATGTCGGTTTGACATCCGCTGGTTCTTCGGCATGACTTTTAGTCATTCTTTATTCTCTATATTCGTAATTCATTTGATGAAGAGGGTTTTGGATTCCCCAGGCTAAGAAACAAAAGTGGCAGAGTGTCCTCCTTATTGCTTTTAGACCTGAGGGATTATCGGATGCATTACAACCCCATTAGGCTCAAGGCAATTTAATGACTTGCACCTTCCAAATCATAAGAACATATAAAACAACTAGGACAGTAGCAGCGTAAGTAGGACATTTCCTTGCTAAACACTGAGAAGTAGCAGCGTTAGACTGAGCCGTAATGGAGCTCAACTCGACTCCCACACCTGGACCTTGGCAATCACTGAAGACTCTGAAAATACTTGTAGTGATTGGCCAGTTTACCTTTGAGTCTTACCAAGTGCTTTTCTTGTATATCATCAAAAGTATACGTGAAACGCTGATGGTTAGTTACATGTGCAGAAACAGATGTGGGTCATGAGGTTATGTTAATACTGCCACCTCTTGGGGACGTGTGCTGTTGTTAATACTAGCCCCTGTTGCGGGGCGTCTGGTCTGGGAGCCAGAGGCACAAGACTTGGGTGCAGGCCTTAAGTTTTCTCCTCCTTACTTTTGGAGAGCTGTAAATCTAGATCGTAAAACTGCAGTATGCCTGCTGGGTGATCTTGTATAAGGATTCATGATATTAGGATTAAAAGCTCATGTGATGGAATACATTTCCCTTTAAGCCATATTCTTTCATATTATCTGTGTCAAGAACTCCTGAAAAAGGGCTAAAGTCAAAGTCCAAGTGTTGTAACTTTTTTATCCGTGGTTTCCAAGTAGCTCTTTATTCGACTGTATTTAACGACCACATCTAGGAGCTGTTTCAACAGACTCTGTGTAACTAATATTGTCTTCAAGGGATTTGTTGATCAGCATGAAACTTTTACCCTCCAGGAAGATGTCAAGGGCATATTTTTGTCAGTGGGACCTTTATGGACCTTGGCTGGAACCCAAGGATTCAGAAGGAAGGGAAATATTGTTTTTCTTTGATTTTTTTTTTTCCTCTACGGTTGTATTTTCATGTTTTACGTGTGCTTAGCAGCTCTACAGCACAGTTTTATTGACTTCTAAACTAAGCAAATAAAACAAACTCTGGTGGTATAAAGTGCTAAGTGAGCGAGCCGCGGGGAGCACATTATACTGAGGCTCTTCACTCACTCAGCTCTGGCTGCCAGTTTGCCTTCAAGTGCAATTCAGGAAGCTAGTTATGGTCGATGGAGCCCTAAGTAATCTAGGCCTTTTTCACCTTAGAAATTAGCTCCTTCTTTTTACACCCTCCCCACAATTAATCATGGCCCATCATTCTCATGTCTTATGGAGGAAGGTTCTGCAAACACATTATTCGATGGACTCTTCCTGCAACATTGTCCCCCTTGTTTATAACGAGTGGCAGTGTAGACGAGTGGTTAGGAGCTGGACTTTTTTCAGAAGTGGGGTTCAAAATTCAGTTTTACCACATAATAGCTGTGGGATGTTAGTCAACATACTACAACCAGTGGTATTGTTAATAAGCACAGACATAGAACACAAGTATATGTCAGGTAGCCTTGTAAGTTTTAACAAATATTAATTCTTTCACTTATCATTCCCAACCCTGCCCTGCAGGTGTAACTGTCTTCCCCATTTTGAAGGTGAGGAAACTGAGAAAAAATAGTGAATATTAAAGTCTTGCCATTTAAATGTTCATCTTACCTAAGAACACCCTCATAGAAACACCCAGAATAATATTGGACCAAATACCTGGATACCCGGTGGCCCACTCAAGTTGACACTTGAAATTAACCATCACAATATCATAATTCATATGATAATATATTTTCCCATGAAGTACAAGCTTCTTAGGAGAGTGATCATGTCTTATTTATTTATTTATTTTTAAAATAGGTCTTTACTGGAGTATAATTGCTTCACAATACCGTGTTAGTTTCTGTTGCACAACAAAATGAATCAGCCATGTGCATACACGTGTCCCCATATCCCCTCCCTCTTGAGCCTCCCCCCCATCCTCCCCATCCCACTCCTCTAGGTCATTGCAAAGCACCGAGTGGATCTCCCTGTGCTATGCTGCTGCTTCCCACCAGCCAACTATTTTACGTTCGGTAGTGTGTGTATGTTGATGCTATTCTCACTTCGCCCCAGCTTCACCCTCCTGCCCCATGTCATCAAATCCATTCTCTATATCTACCTCTTTATTCCCGCCCTGCAGCTAGGTTCATCAGTACCATTTTTTTTTTTTTTTTAGATTCCATATAACCCAGCAATCCCACTACTGGGCATATACCCTGAGAAAACCAGAATTCAGAAAGAGACATGCACCACAATGTTCATTGCAACACTATTTACAATAGCCAGGACATGGAACCAACCTAAATGTGTTATTTGTAGTGAGGTGGATGGACCTAGAGTCTGCCATGAAGAGTGAAGTAAGTCAGAAAGAGAAAAGCAAATACCGTATGCTGACGCATATATGTGGAATCTAATTTATTTTTGATAGTTCAGGGGTTTATTTTCACCTGAGATAATATTGGTAAAGTCTACGTGTGGATGTATATATGTATATGTGTGTGTATGTATATTGTTTTCATTTTAAAATCATCCATTTCCTCCATGCAGAAAAGTACATTGCTTTTTTTGCTTATTTTGGGGAAGGAGTATCTTTAACTCCTAGATTCCTGGGAATGTGGGCATCCATGAGGGATTTTGATCAGTGACTCTAGTTTGCTCCAGATGTGACAGATGTCAGGTGGGGATGTGCCTAAAAGACATCTACATGACTGTTTGTTCTAAGGCTGAGACCCAATAGAACACTCTTCTGTCAAATGTATATTTGACCAGAAGGTGATTTTTTTTTAAGTTCACTTTTATAATTGGAAGAATTCAGTCAAAATCCACACTTTTACTACTCTACTGTCAATTTCAATCTCTCTATTTTTGTTGTTAAAAAAGGAGAGGAAATGATACTTTCTGTTGGTGAAACCCTTCATGTTTTATGATGCTCTTATGCCTGCAACAGCATCTAGTTACTTTGCACTTAATGAGGCCATGACGGTTGGAGGGAATGGCATCTAAAACAGAAATTTTCTAGCATCTGAGCAAGAAGCTGAAAACCATGGAGCACGCGCAGTGAAAACGCAAGGTTGCTGATGACCCTCTGCACGTGGCGCTCGACTACTAGGGGAAAATTTAAGGGAAAACAGCTCTTAGAGTGCATGTACGGTGGCTTCAGGTGACAAATGCACAAGACCGGGATTTGATGCAACCTGGTGCAATCCAGGCCACACCTCAACCTTCACCTCAGTGAATATTCCAACTCTAATCAAAAAGACCCCCACCCATTCAAAGGCCTAAAAATAAGATGAAAGGGGGGATCAGCAACCCTGCAGGGGGCCCCTCACTCTGCGAGGAGGCCCACACTCTTCTTCTTCGAGTGCGTGATTGTCGCTTCTGCCCTAAACTGCTGCTTTTTTCTCTTTGCTCCTCAGCCTTAGTGTGTGTGTGTGTTTCTTCCTTTGTGTTTTGTGTTTCTTCCTTTGTGTTCCTCACGCACATTCTTTTGGATGAGTTGAACAAGAGCCTGGACTTCTGATAAAGCTTTTCCTGTATCACCAGTTCATGAATTTTCCAAACTTAAATATGGTAGGTTTATACCCATGGTGAGAAGAAACAGCATGTCAGCTATTGGCGAGGTGCGATTGTTGCAAAGGTTTGAGATGGAATAAATACTGTGGCCCATTATGTACCCTCTACTGTGGTAAAGAATGCTTGTGTTAATTTATGGAGATTCTTTTCTTTTTTTTTCTTTTTTTTTTTTTTGCGGTACGCGGGCCTCTCACTGTTGTGGCCTCTCCCGTTGCGGAGCACAGGCTCCGGACGCGCAGGCCCAGCGGCCATGGCTCACGGGCCTAGCCACTCCGTGGCATGTGGGATCTTCCCGGACCGGGGCACGAACCCGTGTCCCCTGCATTGGCAGGCGGACTCTCAACCACTGCGCCACCAGGGGAAGCCCTATGGAGATTCTTGATCTAGACTTCTGGCTCTGTGCATAGCACCAAGAAGCAGACACCGCTCCCGGAAGGCTCACGCTGCATGTCAACAAAACAGTTTCTACTGATACCTCCTCTCCTGTCAGGATCATTGTGTGAGAGAAACTCTTCCAAAGGCCCCTGAGGCTCCTTTCTGCCTTAGAGCCTCTGAACTTAATATTCTCTTCCCCAGAAGCTCTTGACCCAGATCTTCTTGAGGCAGGTACTTTTCTGTTGTTTAGAAATCAGCTCAAATATTTACTTTTCAGAGACTCCTTTTCAGGCCACAAACTAAAACAGCACTTGCTGTCACTTCAGCTGTTTTAGCAGAACACTCTCACGCTCTTTGTGTATCTGTTGTCTGTCTGTCTCCATCTCACCGTTGGAATGGAAGATCCAGAAGGAGGGAGCTTGCCTTTGTATTTGGTGCCACTATATCTCTATATCTATAGCCACATGTACTCCGTATATATGTATATAGATATAGTAGGTGCTTTAAAAATATTTATTGAATGAATTGGCACTCAGAAAACAGAGCCACCTCGTGGTTTCCATTTACAGCTATTTACGAGTAATAAGAGCAGCACCACCACCACCCTGTAATGTGTTTTGGGGGCCAGTGTGCCAGGAACCATATATGCCTCAGCACAGTGCTTTACCTACATTTTGAGGTCTCATGTCGACCTAAGAAATAATCTTAAAATTTAGACCCTATCATTATCCCCATTTTATAGATGGAGAAACTAAGGTACAGAAAGGTTCCTACCACTTGGCAAAGCTCACATAGCTGGTAAGTGGCAAAGCTGGGATTGAGATGCAAGCAGTCTGATTCTTAAGTCTTCACAGCTAACTATGTATTTCAGGTCCAGAGGTGTTTTTCTCTGGATCATGACAGTTTCTGAGTTTTGCTTTCATATGAATAATTAGGAATACTTGATGCTTGGCAGTTTGATGTGCTATGATAGTTTTAGAATTCCATTCTGAGGTTTACTGAATGACAGAGTCTCTGAAGGTGGCTCTTTTTTCCCATTTAGACTCTGTATTCCATGTTCTTAAGCTTTTGTGGGCGGTGCAAATGGTAATTGTTATCGTTCAAGGCATATGAGGAAGCAAATGGTTCCTATATTCTGTTGTCTATAGGCAAAGTTTCTCTGTTTATATATATCAGTTATTTATACAAGATATTTCTTTCTGAGGTTTGTAGTAGTGTTATCTCATTGGCTAAAAGCTTCTTTTCAGTTGTTAAAACTGTCAAATTTGGTTCAGTCAGGGCTCTAGGAAGAATTTACCTGTGATCTTCACATACATAAACCAAAGGTAATGTATTCTGTTAAAAATCCCTCAAATGTTGAGGCATTTGCCGTTTTTGTGTCATATGAAAGTAGCAGGGTCCTAGAGTGGTGACTCCATTTGAATGATAATGTGAAATGAAAAATGTCCTACAGTTGACTCATAAAATCATTGAATGCCCTAATCTTTTTTGGAGCTAGGATGGTGAGAGGGCTTAGCATAGCAAGTATTTGACAGACTTTAAGAAAAATATCAAAGTAGGTAGCTAGTCTGAATCACTTTCCAAAAATTTAACTCTACTGAAAATGCTTCATTCCTTCATATTCTGTAACAATTCCATTTTTGCAGAACCTGGTGGCATGATGGGAAATCCAAGCTCATTTAAACATTTTATGTGCTCTCCTTCCTCCTCAGTTGTTCAGAGGTCCCAGGGTTATGCAACCCAGTAAGACAATGCTGTGGGCCCTCCTGTCACTGGTCATCACTGCAGTGGTGGTGACTATGTGGGACAGCCCCATTTCCAGACCAGAGGTTTCCTTGGGGTCCTCACTCCATTAACTCCATGCTAGAACTGGGGTTCAGGAACCTTAAGAAAAGTTGAGAATCCAGGAGCCATGGAAGCTAGGAGCGCCTCTCCCTCTGTGTCCCACACAGCAGTTCCCTTCCTTGGCCCGACTACGTCCCTATCACAGAGCAAAGTACCAGGCCCTGGACCTTTGTCCCTTTCCTAGTCTCAGCAAATCTTCCTCCTCCCTCCCTTAGTTCTTCTTAAAATAACTTTCAGTGGGCCAGTCCAAATCTCCAAAATAAGAAATTACAAGGGAAGACAATTTAGTATTTCAGCAGATTATTTTGTCAAAATAAATTTGAATGCCTTTTAGGAAATGTCCTAGGATGCAGCATGACTTGAATATCCATTTATTTTATATGACAGAATAGTCATTTTGAAGGTAAGGTCTAGGTCCAGGTGATGTCTGGGTTGGAGATCCTATTAACTGTTAACCCCAGATTGTTTAGAGCAGGACTCAAGATACTGTCTTGAAAAATGCTCTTGTCATCAGGGCCCTGTTCTCCTCCTGAGAAAATTTATTTTCTTGGGTAGCACTAAACAGGTCTTTTACCAGGGAGGCCTTCATAGCTTCCATACTTTTCTGGCCAGTCCTTTTTTCCATGATTGAACAGACAACTAAAGAACTCCAAGTGGTTAGCACTCCTCTCTAATAGGGATCATAGAACTCCCTGGCCTGTCCTGTAGAGCAGCTGAGTGGTGAGATAGGAGGGAGAGCCCCACAGCACACCTTCTGGCCTCTTCTGCAATAGCATTCCTTGGAGGAGCTATTTCTTCCATTTGGAGGATTAAGAAAAGGCAAGGCTTACAAATATTGGACCATTATAATACAGTAAACACAGGTTGGCCATAGACAAGTATCAGAGAGACCTAGAAAGAGGGCTTTCTACTGATGTTCATGAAGAGTTCACTAGAGAAATGTCTTTTCCCCCCTTCTTTTTTTTTTTTTTTTTTTTTTTTTTTTTTTTTTTTTTTTTTTTTTTTTTGCTGTACGCGGGCCTCTCACTGCTGTGGCCTCTCCCGTTGCGGAGCACAGGCTCCGGACACACAGGCTCCGCGGCCATGGCTCGCGGGCCCAGCCGCTCCGCGGCATGTGGGATCTTCCGGGATCGGGGCACGAACCCTAGTCCCCTGCATCGGCAGGCGGACTCTCAACCACTGCGCCACCAGGGAAGCCCCCCCCCTTCTTTTTTGTTACTATCATTCTAAATGTTGGCAGATGTGTTTGCCTTTTGGATAAGAATAAGTATCATTCACATCATTTACTTGTGGCAGTTCTCTTGCCTTTGCTTCAACTGTTATTTAAGCCTTATTTCTAATTTCACTTTGAAAAGCCCATGATAATGGAATTAATTTTGCTTTGATGTGGAACCTTCTCTGATGACTGAATACTATAATTTACCCAGTGCACTGACTTTGATATGTTTTTCTTGGTTAAGCTTACATAGGTATTGCATGTCACAACTGGTGGGGCTATAATAATTTCACTGTTCACTGAATGTCAGATTAAACATGTATATGAGATAGTTAAGGATCCTATCCCCTTAATTCTTCTCTTGGGATTTATGAAATTTTTTTGTTAATGAGCTGAAACATTCTGAAGACCAAATGCCCGAATGTTTTCAAAGGGAGAGTGAGTGAGGAAACCTGCAAACTGGAAAATGCACATGAAGGAGAATAAGATAATAAATAAATGTGATGCAGTCATTTAACTTTTTTTAAAATTTTTTTTTAGTGGGGCAATTGCCTTCTTTTGGGGTGAATAACACTCTTGCTGTTAATCAGTACCAGTTTAATGCATATGTGGCTGAAAAGTTGCATGCATTGATACAGGCTTCCTGCAAAAACAGATCCAGCCTCTTCATTGGAATTCAGTACGTGGTACCTGGCAGGTGAATGGATGGATGAGCCAGTAAATTCCTCTTTATTCTGTAGCTCTGACTCAATTTTTGACTAATTGAAATCTGTGATTGTAAGGAAGATCATGAGCTGTGTTGTCAAGAAATCTCAAATTCTCCTTCTTGTTCCCAAACTGAGACAAGTCACTTACTTCTCTGATCCACCATTTCCTATGGAAAATGATTCTTACCTCCTAGTGGTTGTTTGAGGTCTGAATAGGTTGATTTACGTATAATTGCTGTATATAATCTAAAGTGCTTTACACTATTGGTTTTTTTAACCTTCCCGTTTGAGTTCTTTGAATACTTCTGAGGTTTCTCAGCAATCCATGGCCATTTTGATTCAACTGAGGGAGCTTTGTAGAATGTGTTCTGTGTGTTGGTTACTCTTTTAGTTCACTGAAGGACAGTCTGATAACTGCTTTTTCTGTCTCGGTATAGGAATGGTTTGTCATGAAATACAGCTTTAACAAGCTACACTTACTTGGGGGAGTAAAAAAAATAGGCTGGAGGAAGGGGTGTATCATAAGAATCCCAAAGACATTATGGAAAGTTGGAGCTCAGTAGTCATGGTGATAGGATTTTGCTCTAAGCAGCTAGGTGGTCCCATATGGCAGAGGACCACTCTAAATGAAAGCTTTAATTTTGAAACTGCAAAGAATCTTCATGTTTAGCCTTTCATTCATTTTGTCATGCGAGTCCCCAAAAGCTTTACTCAGAAATTTGTGGATGCCTGTGCTTGGCTGGATTTCTAAATTATTCAGAATCACGATATGTAGCTTTATTCTAAGAATAAATATCACAAAGGAGTTACATGATGTAAGCCTATGTTTACTGTTTCAGGGCAATCAAGATTTTCTTTCATTTTATTTTTGCGAACTCTGAAAATTAAGTAAAAGTAAAAGGATGGTAGAAAAGTTCTGTGGGCTGTAAGTGGTTAGGAGAAGCATGGGGTAAAGGCTGACGGAATCTTAGATGTCTGGTTTCTTTAATGAGTCTTTAAATGAGACATTAAAGAATTAGACGTTAAAGAAATGTAAAGGAACTTGAAGACCCTTTTTGCATAATCTGAATTATTTGGAAAGAGGAGCTTGCACTTCTTAGAGTTCTTTTTACGTTTTGAATATCTAAGAGGGAGTACAGTCTGCAGGCGTTCTAGCATGGATTGCCTTTCCATGACATTAAGCTACATCGCTAGCTCCATTTTTGCCTCTGTGGCACCCCCTACCCTCTGACCTGTCAACTCATGCTAAATTTTATGTAGCTTGGTTACTCTGTCTGAACCTTCATGTTAATCCTATGGGTGCCCTGCAGTTTCTTTGCTTCCAGTTTTTTCAAACATGTCTGAAAACATTTCCATATTCTTACCTTCCATTGAAATTGTGCACCCATTAACCACAGATTTTCCATGAAGCTCTTAAGGCGTAAACTTCAGGGCCCCTCATTTACATGAACCCTTTGCTAGGCCTTCATAGGGGCCTACACAATTTTGTATTCATAATTTTGTCCTTTTAAAGGGGATTCTAAAATTGGTTAAATTTTCAGTCCCCCCAAATCTGAATCTGCCCAAACTTCTATTGCCGTACATTGTTGATAGGTTGATGCTAAAATTATCAGTGACTATAGGATTTTAAGTTTTGCCTAACTGGTCTTCTTGTACCTAACTCTATTTCTTAATCTCTTTTCTGTGAAAATCTCTTTCCTTTGGTTTCATTTTTCCTGGTTTTTGTGTTTGTGTGGTTTTTTTTTAAGTTCATCCTTATCTCAGATGCAGGCTGTTTTTCCATCATCTCTGTTGGTGTTATTCAGAGTTCTATTTTTAGTCCTTCCTTCTTATTTTACTTACACTTTCTATGTAACACACCCATTCTCAAGTCTTCAACTTCTCCCAAGTCTGCAGTGTACTATGCAGTAGCCACTAAGTGCATTTGGCTACTTAGCACTTGAAATGTAGCTAGTACCACATGCTGAAAAAGTATTTTGCATACATTTAATAAAATAAAATATAACTTCATTTATTCCTTTTTACTTTTAAAAATGGAGCTACTAGAAGATTTTAAATTTCATAGGTGAATTGAATTATATTTCTATTTGAGAACACTTTTTTTTTTTTTTTTTTTTCTTTTTGCGGTATGTGGGCCTCTCACTGTTGTGGCCTCTCCCGTTGCGGAGCACAGGCTCCGGATGCGCAGGCCCAGCGGCCATGGCTCACGGGCCCAGCCGCTCCGCGGCATATGGGATCCTCCCAGACCGGGGCACGAACCCGTATCCCCTGCATCGGCAGGCGGACTCTTAACCACTGCGCCACCAGGGAGGCCCTGAGAACACTTTTGACTTCCCTGGTGGTCCAGTGGTTAAGACTTCGCCTTCTAATGCAGGGGGTGCAGGTTCGACCCCTGGTCGGGGAGCTAAGCTCCCATGTGCCTTGTGGCCAAAAAACCAAAACATAAAACAGAAGCAATATTGTAAAAAATTCAATAGAGACTTTAAAAATGGTCCACATAAAAAAAATCTTAAAAAAAAAAAAAAGATGCTGATGGTTGCCCAATCTCTGTCTCCACTCTAGAACAACCCCTCACTGGGATTTCAAGTGTGAAAATCCTGCTGGATATTCACCTGGGCATCTTATGAGGTCCTGGACTGAATCCATCACCTCCTTAGCCAATTACTTCTTCTGTTTTCTTTTTCTCAGTTTTCTCAGGAATTCACTATCTATTAATTTGCCCAAAGTACAGACCTGGCTTCAAACTTAATTTCACGTTCTTGCTCGTGCACATATGCAGTCAATCACAAATCCTAGTTACTTTGATCTCATAACTATATTTCAGGTATTTCCTGTTTGTCCTCACTGCATCTAACCTGGTTTGAGCTCTCATAATTTATCTGAACTCCTGTAACAAATAACCTTCAAGTATTTTTTCCGTTTGGTACCCCTCAAATATATTCTCTGGTGACTGGTGGTTTGTATAGGAGAAGAAATATAGGCAGACTGTTGAACAAAACAAAACCATGAGGCTTATCAGGAGACATTGCCATAACTTTGAGTGGAGAAGTGCACCATTGTAGTATAAAGCAAGCGCCTTATATATGTGGAGTGAATTACTGCATCAGATCATTAATCCCTAGCTCCAAACTGTCAACCCCATCAGAAGACAGGCAGGTTTCTCAAATTCCGTGACCCAGCAAAGTGCCTCTGAATTCTCTCGGAGAATTTGGGTGATGTCATATGACCTCATAGCCTTTTTTCCCCTATACAGAACTTAAAGAAGTTCTTCCCCTGGCTTTGGTACTTACTTTGATATGCTCAGACTAAGTAGGCAGCTGCTATGTATGTGACAACCATTGTTTTAATAACCCTCTGTTGCTGCTCTTCTATGGTGTCTATTTTGGTTGACTGTTTTAGATTATAGGCGCCTAGAGTATAGAAAGTAAATTTGCTTAAACAACATGTTCATGTTGGAAATCAATAAATTTATTTCAATTATGAGGAGCATGTTCTCATTAATATTTATTAAGGCAAGTGCTAAGGAAAGTAAATATTAATCCTCAAATAGTAGGAGGTTCTTGGTGAAAAATATTAAATAACAAATTAACCAAATGTCTTTTTAAATGTTTAATTCTGTTGTATTAAAATTCCCCTCTTCTTTGACAATGCATGAGTTCATCAACTTCTTCACTCATTTTTCTCCTGAGGGTCTTCACACTTACCTAATCGGTGCCTGGCATCTAGGGATGCTACATCATCTGTACCTGACTTGGGGAAGGATTGTTTTATTCATAGAAAGTGCCAAGCATAGTAAAGACGTAAAAAAGGGAGCAGTCATCTTCAGATGTAGAAATAAGTCATCTTGGTTATATGTCATGAACGCAATGGTACATGGTTAGAATCATGTTTTGTCTTTTAAAAGTGTAAAGGATCTCTGTTCTCCACTGACAGCCCTCTTCTTTGGTGTGATCCCTTTCAATTTAAAATTTGTATCAAATATGCATTCAATTATTTAGATTTCAATACAATTTAATAAGCATTCTTATTAACATTCTCTATTGTGAACCCTTCAATTTTACTTCTGCGCTGAACCAGGCTTGCCGGGATGATTACATTAATAATACATCGCTATCCAAAATTAAAGTGCCGAGTAGAGACCATGCTAATAGGTTTCATTGATTTCAACTTGGAAATGGGTGCAGGCAATCAGAAAGCAGGTGCAAACCTGACTAGCAATGAACTACTGTGAAAATATTGAGTCAGGATCAGTGGCAAGATTCATAGCTGTGATCTGAGTTAGAAAAATGTTAAACTTAATGAAGCTGGAGCAATTAAAGCCTTCTGGGCGGAATGTGAATGCTTCATTATGCTTTTCAGATGGTGGCTTTGAGTGATAAGAGTTCTAAACTCTGTCTTAGGGATTTCATTGGTTTTCTTATATTTTCCATGGTGTTATCTACACATAGATTGACTCTCATTTTAGTTTTCTAAAAATAAAAGATGAGGTTAAGAACACAGCCCAAAACATTCAAACATCATACTACCCATGCACTTTTCTTTAAAATTAATTTGGATTTAATTTCAACATTTGTAAAACTGCTGTGTCATTATTTATTTATTTTAAAATTTTTATTTATTTATTTATTTTTGGCTGCGTCAGGTCTTTGTTGCTGCCTGTGGGCTTTCTCTAGTTGCGGCGAGCGGGGGCTACTCTTTGTTGCGGTGCACGGGCTTCTCATTGCAGTGGCTTCTCTTGTTGTGGAGCGCGGGGTCTAGGTGTGCAGGCTTCAGTAGTTGTGGCATGTGGGCTCAGTAGTTGTGGCTCGTGGGCTCCAGAGCGCAGGCTCAGTAGTTGTGGCGCACGGGCTTGGTTGCTCCACAGCATGTGGGATCTTCCTGGACCAGGGCTTGAACGTGTGTCCTCTGCATTGGCAGGCGGATCCTTAACCACTGTGCCACCAGGGAAGTCCCTGCTGTGTCATTTTGGCTAATTCTTTAGTTGAGTGTATACTCCTTTATATTTAATCCTTTATTTTTGGCCTTAACAATTTGAAAGGATAGATGGTGATGTACATAAGAAGTGATTTTAGAGTTAATTGAAGGGAAAGTTCTCTTTAAATGCAAAGCAAAAACAGTAGTAATATTTCTAATTTCTTTTTCTATTTCTTTTGCTTGAAATGCACACTTTCAGGCACTGTACTTCTTGACACAGGTAATAATTCAAATCATCATCATCGGAAGCCTTCAATAACACATAGAAATTGATTTACTCACTAGAAACAAAGAGTTCATTTGGTTTCGTCATACAGTTTACAGTATGTGATGGATTAAAGATTAGACCTCTGTTCTATACCAATACCCATGCTATAACACCTAAATACCTAATATCTAAAAATATTATATATGGATGAGGGGTTGCTGTATGGGCATTGTCTCTGGAATTTGAGCACACACTTAGAATCCAGGTGGCCTGAGTTTTAATCCCTGTTCCAACCACTTGCAAGTTAAATGACTTTGTGTCTCAGTTTTCCCATTTAAGAAATGGGGCTAATATTGATGTCTGCCTATAGAGTTGTTATGAAGATTAAATGAGTTAATTCACTTAAATCCCTTGGAGCAATGCCTGGCACATGGGAAGCACCTTATAAAATATTAACATGTATAATAGTTGTTGCTGTTGTTGTTGTTATTGTGAAGTCCCTGTACCTACTTTCCCAAGAGTGGCCTTACAGCCCGTGTTGCTCTGTACTGACACAGCTCCCATGATCATTCGTTCCAGATAAGTCTCTTTCTTGGACATTCCTGCTGAAATGCCATACTACATTTAGTTTCTTTTCCTTCCTGAGAAATTTGAATTTGACTTTCTGACCCTTTCTACCAAATCCTTAAGAGTGGGTGTGGATAATGCCAGAGAATGCATTATATTCATTTTATTGAATGGGAAGACTGTTCTTGCTTGAGTCAGATCTACCTCAGTGGATGATTCTTATACTGGAACTGTTGGAAGGATATAAAAACAATAACTTGGTCACGTGCAGGACTCTCCCTCCTGAGGCTGTTTTCCTAAATCTTCTCAGCTACTATTTTACTAGCATAATTTTGGTTTTTGATGGTCTTTCATGCATCTAGAGAATAGGAGATATCTTTTTTGCTCGCACCACTTCCAGTTGCGTGGTTTTAATCAAGTTGCTTAATCGCTCTGAGGCTGTTTGTTAATTTACAAAATAAGGATGAAAATAGTATCTACGTGATAGGATTGTAGCTAGGCTTTACTGATTGAATGAATATGATATACCTAGTATATTGTGTGATCCTAATAAAATGTCACTATTATTATTAACCACGAAATATTCTTTATAGTTAGATTCCTGGCAAGATCCTGCAAAGTCCTTCAGGCCACAGCTCTACTTCTGACTATGGCGCTTGGTGAAGTGGCCTTTGAGCCACACGTAAGAAATTCACTTAGGCCAGCCCCAGGCTGAATTGGGTACAAAGCCCATTCTGTGGGCCACACCTCCTTCTAGCCTGCCTTCTCCCCATAGCTAAGAAGGGTCCTTATTCCTTCTGCTTTCTTTACACTTGATTATGAATATTAATTTGTTCATCTCTTCAACTATAAGCATTGATCTTGGTGAGCCAGTGATAAGTATTTGCTTTCTTCAGAGAAAGGAAATAATATTTAATATGAAATAACTGAAGGAAGAAAAATGTAGAGTAATCATAAATGAAGAGGTAAAAGACAAGCATGATACATGGTTTCCAGTAGTCTTATGTGTTCTACAACAAAAAGAAAGTGTAGAAAAGCAGACTCTCAGATTCATATTCTTCATTAATGTCCAATTAAGGGCTACATCCATCACCATGTGAACTGTTTTACCTGCTGATAACTAAATTAAAAGTAAAGAAGTTGAGGCTGCATACAGTTTTCTCTATAGCAAGGGCAAAACCAGAAATTCAGCCATCGATTCATTGTAATCCAGTTATTCCCATGTGAATTTTGTCTTCTATACTGGAAAGGGCTTAATGCTGTTGTTGAGTATCTTAGGGAGCCCTGTGTCATTGTTTCTTAATTCATTGGATGGTAATGTTCATTAGAACAGCAGTCCCCAACCTTTTTGGCACCAGGGACTGGTTTTGGGGAAGACAATTTTTCCACGGATGGGGAGAGGGGTGATAGTTCAGACTGTAATGCAGAGTGATGGTGAGCCATGGGGAGCAGCAGATGAAGCTTCGCTCGCTTGCCCGCTGCTCATCTCCTGCTGTGTGGCCCCGTCCCTAAGGGGCCACGGACTGGTACAGGTCCACTGCCCGGGGGTTGGGGACCCTTGCATTAGAGAATTTGTGAGGGGTACATGAAAGGTAAAATTAGATGTTGTTAAGCTGCCAGTATACATACTATGGCTTTTAATTATATACTAATTTTTCCAGTTACTCATTTTAATTTTCTAAAGCAAGGGTCACAAGAACACGTTTTCCTTGAATGAATAAGTGCTAGGGAAATCATTTGAGACCACTGTCTTACATAATAGTCCATTTTTCTTCTAGTGCAGAGAATTCAAGAAGCTTTGGGAAATAACTGTTGGCTTTTGTTTTGGATATCTAAAGAAAAAAAGAAGCTTGCAGAGGATTGTTGTGTATTTCCTTAGCTACGTTTGGGAAAGAAATTCAACTTGGTTAATTATGGATATGTATATGCTTCAGAAATACTGTTCCTTTCTTATCAAATTTAGATACTTGTAGACATATCCTTAAGTTTGTAATACCACAGTGGATTAAATGAAATTGTGGAGAATACCTCAATGAGCCATACCCACTATTAGGCATAAGGTTTATTACATGACTACACACTTATTTCTAATTTGACTCTTCCTGTCATGAGTGTGTACGTGTGTGTGTGTGCATGTGTATTTGTCTTGGATTCTCCTCGACCACAGTTCAGTTGAGGGAGGATCTCTGTTTCCTATTGATAGTTGACTATATTCTTTCCATTTCGGTGACTTCACAGGGGGGTTTTGCAGTATATCTAGAAAGTGTCATATGCTAAATTTGTTTTCCTTCCAAATCATTAAATGAAAGTATAAAACAACAGACCCAATCTGATTTGCTGGTGAGCTCATTGCTACAGAAAGCAGATGTTATAAAACTGACTTGCTGAATTGTCCACCCTCCCAGCCTCTACCCCTCTTCACACCCATTGATTTTCAATTAAGAGTGTGTATTGGAAAATTTCTCCACCTCATTGTCTAGGGGGAAAGGAACCAGTGGGGAGCTACATTGTGTCCGTACAGCCCAATTCATTAGTAGTTTTCAGTAAATACTATTTAAAGAAAAATCCTGGATTCTGTACTTAGGTATTTATTTACTCATTCATTCATTCAACAAACAGTTATTGATACCTGTGTGTTATAGGTGTCATATAGGTAAAATCATGTTTATGGAGCATGGCTATTGGAAATTCATTGCAGTATGTCCATTCTAGATTTATATGTGCATACAGCACAGTAAACATAATTCCAGGTATTTTCTAATGTAGAAAAAGATACAGGAATTAGAATACAGAAATACAAATATAGAAAAATAAAGAATTCATGTGTATAGTAACAAGCAATACGGTATGCTCACATTTTCTTATCCAGCAAGTTTCTAATACATACATATAGAATATTGTTGTGATTGCTGTAAAATCTCACATTTATAGATTTCAAAAACTGGAAATAATTTCTCCTGGACTTTTATTTTCCTCTAATATTTTTATTTCTTTATCTCGGAGTGTTTAGAGTTTTTTGTTGTTGCTATTTTTTTTTTGTATGAGTCTCTGTCTCTTGACGGCTGCTGTTTGACTCCTGAGTACATAGATACAGACCCCTCTCCAGACTCTTGCAGATGCTTCCACATGGAAACAGTGAAGATAGCAGGTGATGTGTGAAATGCTGCCACAGTATTGATTGTCCTGCCACACGAACAATAATAAACTGAATTACTGCCATCATCCAGGCCTTTTAATAATTATGGGCAAAGGCCAAGTTTAAGCTGGAAGGCAAATTGCATTTGGAATATTATATGACATATGGATTTTTTGGAAAGGATGGAGATTGAAGATGGAGGGATTGTGAACTTTGCCCTGTTACATAGTACACATTTGTTTGACCAAGATTAAAAGTCTGTTGTAACAGGCAGGCATACCCCCTTGTTAAATACCTATTGTTTGAACTGTAAACAAAGTGGTTGAAAAAAATCATTACCTAAAAAAAAAATCTCATCGTTGGTGATTAATACACATCACTGACAAAAGTTTGTGAACTGACTTAAGTTGACCAATTTTAAGGTACCAAATACAACAGTGAGAAAGTAATATTTCATCCATTTAGGTCAAAACAAAAAACAAAAACATACAAACAAGCAAACAAAGAAACACTTATATAAAAAGAGATTGTATTTGTGGTTACTAGACGCAGGGGTGGGGAGGGGAAATTGTATGAAGGTGGTCAAAAGGTACAAACTTCCAGTTATCAGATAAATAAGTACTAGGGATGTCATGTACAACATAATAAATATAATTAACACTGCCCTATGTTATATATGAAAATTTTTAAGACAGTAAATCCTAAGAGTTCTCATCAAAAAAAAAAAAAAAAGGAATTGGAACTCTGGCTTGTACACTTCTAAGTTTCAAATGAAACTTTTCTGGTTTCCCACTTTGAAGTTTCCTCAGAATTGTTTTCTTTCAGTTCTCAGGAACCTGAATTCTTCATATGTAGACATTCCATTTGCTTGCAGGCAATTAAAAAAAATCTTGAGTTTATATGTGATTATATGACTTCTGAGATAATACTCAAATCATTGCTTCTAATCATCAAGGTATTGAACTTAAATATTTTTTGTTTTCCTATAAATAAACATTTTCCCATTTTTTTTCACATTTCAGTCAATTGCTTTGGAACAATATAGAAATATAATCTTGTAGACTCTGGTCTTATCAGTGACATTTCAGATGGAAAACTTGTTAGGCAATAATTTATACTTTTTTAAAAAGAAATCTTTATGAGCTGTGGTTATGGTCCATCTAACACATTTCAACCCTTGATTACATTCTTCTAAAAACTTTTAATTATCTTCTAGTTTTATATTTGAATGCCTTGTCTTATATATAATGGTAAACTTCTTCAGAATAAGGAATGTAGAAAATCCCCAGAATTAACATCTTTTCTGAGGCTAATGCGCCATAATACAAATGGTATCATGCTATGAAAAATGAAGAAGGAAAATGAAAGTATTCTAAGTCCAACTATTAAAAGTCCACATGGCCTTGACGGTAGGGATGGTCCAGTCTTCTAGTGCTAGACAGTAGTGGCTGGGACCAATGAGAATCATGGCCAGGACCAGACAGTGATGGAAGAAGAGAAGGGGGCAGAGAGAAAAGCCGCAGAAGGGTTATTGGTAGTAATGGAGGAGGGGGGAGAAGGGAAGTGAACGATAGTGGTTTTTCACATGAATAAATCGGAAATGTGCCATATACGTCAGGTATGGAATTACTGCCTCTAGGTGGAAGATTATAGCCACCTAATACTATTGCGGGATTAGGTATATAATGAAGAACTATTGATTTATATTTCTAGACCAGCCCTGTCCAGTAGAAATATAACACAAGCCACATATGCAATTTAAAATTTACTAGTAGCTGCATCTCAACAGTAGAAAGCAGAGGAAATTAATTATAGTCATATAATTGACTTGACCCAAGATTTCAAACATTTCATCATATAATAAACTGAAAATTGTTAGTGAGCTACTTTATATATATATATATATATACACACACACACACATACACACACACACATATATATATATACACACACATATATGTGTATATATATATGGTCCTAAATTTTAGAAATCTGGTTAATTATCATTTAATGTACATCTTGGTTTAGACTCGTAATCACATTTCCAGTGCTTGGTATCTACTAGTGACTGTATAAGACAGTGAAGTTAGGGATTTTTAAATAAAAAAGTATTCTTTCCTGTCTTCTAGAAGGGGAAGCACACACAGTTTCTGGGTATTTCTCACGTTTGTATGTTGCCATTTATCATCTTAGAAGGGTTCTTTCATATATAGTGTGAAAGACTGTTTAGAAAATTTAACAAGATATTCCCAGTGTTATTAAGGTTGCACTGTGTCCTTGGGATCTTACTCTGGCTATGATTAATTAGGAACTCCAGGTAATCCCCAAAAGTATAGATAAAATTCTGTGTTGGTGCAGATGTATGATATGTACATGCACAGGTTCTCATATGTTTCTCAGGGAAGAGAGTCTGTGCCTTTTATTTAATTCTCTAAGGGATCATGACATCTCTACCTCCCCTACCCCAAAATAGATTAAACTTTTGCCAGTGTTTATTTCCTTTATGTGAAAAGCCCAAAAATCAAAATAAAATTGGTGAAATGAATATCAGGACAGTTGGCTAGAAAGCTGCCATGTTGGTTCAAATACACATTATAGTAAATGCCTAATTAGGAATCTGTGTGTCTGATGCACAGAATGAATTGAATTATGAGAGTCTACAATATTCATTATTCAAATATGACAATCCTTTACACTTTTAATGAAGTATTTACATAACTTGCAAATGACACGTTAATTAACATAACTTGTCTGGAGGCTGCACAGTCTTGTTCTTTGATGACATATTTCTGGCAAGGTCACCTATTCAAAGAGTGTGGTGAAAATAACTTCAAGTTATCCAGGAAGCTTCATTTCTGGTGTAGCTTATACATAGGATTTTCAATCTCACTTTTCCATGGGAGAAAAAATAATGAAATTCTCTAGTTTAATGATCTGCACCCTAAAATCTATGTTATTTTGTTTTCCAAGGGATATTTTCCTTGTTTAAAGAGATCAGAATTGTAATATAGTCCCACCTTCATGTATTTTGGGATGATAAGAAGTATATGTTCCATTATTTGTTTACAAGAGGTATCAGGTGGTGAAGCCTTATTTCCTTTTTCCTTTTCTAAATAATTCTTCATTTAAAAATGCATTTGAAATGCAGAGACTGGAAAACATTTTTTAGCAATTTGTAATTATTAATTGATTACCTTTATATTATACAGACTCTAGTGATTTGGCTGGAGACAACTGTAATATATCCCAGCCTTAACATAAATTAATCATGAAAGAAAGTAGGAGGTATTTGAAGAGCTGAGAATAAGATTAGAGGTGACATTTCCTCTAGAAAATAACAAAATGAGAACAAAGGCTTTACAGAGAATAGAAGTAGATAATCTCACATGCAAGGGAAGATGAAAAGCAAAGCACAAAGGATTGGTAACGTGTGAAGAAAGGGTGGAGTGGGGAGAGGGAGGTCCAGGTTTATGAACAGGCTTCACAGGAGGTAGAGGATAGTGAAAAGCTAGTTAGTGGATCAAAAGGCGAGGAGTCAAGTCTAATACAAAGTCCTTTGGAAAGGAATAAGATGTAGTTAGTAAAGATAATGGTCATAGAGAAGAAAGGAGGAAATTATATGGGAGAAAAAAGAGAAAATCCAAGAAATGGGAGGTAAGAACCACAGCCTGGCAAAGCTGGCCCTCCCAAAGCCAGGCTCCTGCATGAGGTTGCGATGGGGCTCTTGTCATGTGGCGTGGGTCCCCAAACCTTATCGGAGGAACAGAGGCTGAATTCATGGTTGTGATGATAATAAATGGATTTGGAGTAGTATTTGCATCTTAGTCTGTTTGGGCTGCTATAATAGAATACCACCGACTGTGGTTTGTAAACAATAGAACTTTATTTCACATGGTTTTGGAGGCTGGGAAGTCTAAAATCAAGGTGCCAGCAGATTCGGTGGCTGGTCAGGGCCTGCTTCCTGGTTCATAGATGGCCATCACCGTGCTGTGTCCCCAGATGGCAGAGGTGAGAGAGCTCTCTCAGGTCTCTTTTATAAGGGCACTAGTCTCACGCATGACGACTTTCCCTCATGACCTAATCACCTCCCAAAGGCGCTGCCTTCTATTAGCACATTGGGAATAAGGTTTCAACATATGAGTTGGTGGGGGACACAAACATTCAGTTTATAGCAATTTGCTACTTTTCTCCCCTGTACTTCTACTCAACGGGTTGACTTTGAAAATCACATTGAACACAAGGACACACACACTGTTTTGTGCTGGTCTCACCCTATCAATAACCAGTGTTATAGTTGGACCACCCCTTGTGGTTCTTACTGTGATTGCAAGATGCTTTCCTGATGGTTAAATCAGGAAACTCTGATAAAAATAGACGTTTATTACTTAAAAGACCTGGAAACTGCAATGCACACAATGAGGTTTGGGGTTTGAGGGGGAGAGCAAGCAGCAGGGGCTGTGGTTTTGCTTTTACTGGCATGGAGGGTGGGCGCCTAGGGTTTCCTAGGCTCGTTCTTTGTAGGTGAATTCAAAGCGTAAGAGCGGGAATGTAAAGAGTGGGAAGAGAAGAACAGCAAGTAGCCCAGTCAGTTTTTGAAATCAACCAAGATCTCTAAAACAAAGGAGCCTCACTGTGGGGAGGTCGCCTGGCTCTTTATCCAGCCTAGTGGCTGGCAGTGTGTTTATATAAGATAGCAGACTTTGGGGTGGGTGCCTCCTTGAAATGAAACCCCAGGCAGCCAGCTTAAGTCAGGCACTTGCATTACAAAACCTCACATCTGTCAGGGCTTACACTAGACACACACACACAGGGAAGTGTACAAACACTAAGATCTTCTGGGGTTGAATGGATTTGAAGGGACATATCACCATGGCGGTGCTACCACAATGGAATCTGCAGATTTCAAAGGAGTCCAGAAGCTGATGCGGCAGGGCCTTTCCTATAACTCATGTGAGTTGGTTTGTGGAATGTGAGCTATGAACAGGAATTTAGTTTTAAGGCGGGCAGAATTATTAAGGGGATGGGGTTAGTTGATAACTTAAACATCATCCCATCACAGTGTCTCCCCTGCTGACCCTTCCTGTGTGTGTGTGTAGTAAATAATGACTTGGAAAGGGAAATGGGTAGCTACATATGAAATAGGGCAATACTTAGACAGATGGACAGTCTGCCTGGGTATTGAGTTAGTAGGAGTTTAGTAGGTTGGATACTCATTTTTATAGCAAATATTGATGTATTAGATTTACAGCCAGAGAAGTCTGAATCCAGACAGTTCCTGCAGGAAAGGACAGTGGTGCTCTTCCCTCTGGGGCAGGCGGAAGGGAAGGCTGCTCTCAAAAGCTCTGGCAGTATTGTACTTGCCTTTTCCCTGCCCCTCAAACACTGGTCTGCTGTGTTTTGAAAAAAGAATCCTTCAGGGATCTGGCACATTCTTCTGAAACTGTCCTGAAGATTCTCAGCAAAACCTTGGTTAACTTTTCCTTCCACACTGTGAGCATATGTTTCTTCTCTAGCTCTTGGCACCTCTGAGACCCCAACAAGAATGTTCTGATTTATAACCTGTTATAACTCTCTTTAGCATTAATTGACCCAGCTTCTTATATCCAGAAGCTCCTGGAGACATTTGTACCCACTGAGTTTCATAGTAGTACATCCTTAACTTTGGGGTTCTTGCCTTTTCTTTCTTTCCAGTTTATTGCAACATAATTGGCATATAACATTGTATAAGTTTAAGGTATACTATAAGATGATTTGATTTGGGTTATTTCTTTGATTATTGGTGCACGTATTTCTTCTAACTGCAAGTCTGTTTTGGACTAGAGACTCAGTATTTTCTGGAAGATGAAGGCTTGTTGAGTTGCCTAATATAACGTGGATACATCAGTCATCCTGCTCGCTATTTATATATTTGACTGATGATACCCAGGGATGGATGGTAAAGCTGTGTTTTATTTTCAGTACTAGTATTTCAAGAAAGGAAATGTGTGCTGATGAAGTCTATAAATTTTAAGGACATTATGACAAAGCACGTTTCTGTTAATAATAACAAAGGTAAATAAGTTCAGATTTTCTGGTACACAGAAATAACTGAGCTGTGATGTAGCAGTAGAAAAGCCTGATGTTACTAGGTAATATGCATAATCTTTAAATGGTGATCTAAGCTGCAAAATGCAAAACCTGTCCATGCAATCTTTAACGTCTAGGACACTGAGATGGTCAATGCAATGGGAATTTGCTTCCTTGCATTTTACTTGGTAAACAGACTCTGAGTAGAATATAAAGTAGCCTTAATAAATAAGCTTAATGGAAGTTGGTAATCAGTGTATCCTACTCTGGATAATAAAGTTTCCCAATAGGAAATTTTCTCTCCAGTAACCTTCTCAAAGTAATATTTATTAATCTTCCTCATACATGTGGTTGTGTGCTATGGGAAAAGATTTTCTGTTCAATACTTGAACAGATTACATATTTTCTACTCAGCATGTGGTGTATTTTAAGAGAATATTGGTTTTGCTATTTTAACGTATCTTGTGTCTATAAACAATATAATCTTTCAACTTGAGCCAAAATATTTGCATTAGAGAAATAGCTCATTTATTTTATTTGTCTCCTTTTTCTTCCTGACTGTGTCTGATTACTCACAAGCTCAGAAAAAAAATAGTGATGCTAAGGTTTTGGTTGTGGTCTACTCAAACCAGTTGGATTTATGTCCATTTTGCAGTGCTTTAGGCATATTGTCTTTGCATGTCTCATTGTAAAGAAAGGACTGAAAAAAATTTTGAATTTGGATAGCATCATTTTCCTTCTAAATGAGACAAAAAAGTATATGATCACTTGAATAATCTTTTTTTTTTTTCTCCACTGAATGAGGGTAAAATATTGATTGTACTCAGGGTCTGAATAATTGTTCATCAGAAAAGATAAAATCACATTTCTCTCTGTGTTTACACATATTTTGGACACTCTGTAGTATATTAACAATTGTACCCATTGCTTTAAATTAGGGACACTTTACCCAAAATGTTTTCTAGGAGTTGAAGTAAAATACCTTGAGGATAGCATATTTAGAAATGTAACTAACAAACTGTTTAAAAATAAGTTTTTCCTATGTTTCCTGACTTTTCAGACACTCTGTACATATATATTGATTACAAATATGTTGGTTGACCGTGCAAAGTTGAGAGATATTACCAAATTTTACCATCTAGGTAGCAAGTGAATGCTAAATATAAATTTAAAAAATTAGCCCCAAAGTTGTTGTGGACTGGCAGACAGAATGTGTTGAAGAGCATTCAGATTTATATTAAACTAAGTTTTATAAGGTTGGCATAGAATCTGGAGAGGTGTTTCATCTACATCCGACTGCTCATGCAGTTGCATCCATATTTCCTATGTGTTCTACTCAGCACCATGCAGCTCCCTACTGAGGGAGGATCCAGACTGCCTCAGCTGTGCTTACTAATGAAACTCCACTGATCTAGGTATGTATATGGAATACCTAACAGCAAGACATCCTGCCAGCTGACTTTTGTGGAACCAGAGAGAATTCAGAAAAAGAATATAATCAGAAATTAAAGGAAAAGCCCGCCCATTGGGCATGAATGTAAATTCTAGGGTTAGCGTCATTGTTTTGTGCCTCTTCTGAGTATATACCCAAAGGAAATGAAATCAGTATCTTCAAGTGATACCTGCAATCCCATGTTTATTGAGGCACTATTCACAATAGCCAATATATGAAAGCCTAAGTGTCCATCAATTGATGAATGGATAGAGAAATTGTGAGATGTGAGATATATATATATATCTATCTATCACTATATATGTGTGTGTATGTATATATACACATATATATGTATATAAAGATGTAGTATAATTATAATATATTGGAATATTATTAGCCTTAAAAATAAGGAGATCCTACCATTTGTGACAACATGGATGAACCTGGAGAACATTATGCGAGGTGAAATAAGCCAGACATAGAACGAAAAATACTGCATGTTCTCACTTAGATGTGGAATCTAAAAAAGTTGCTTTGAAAACAGAAGCAGAGAGTAGAATGATGGTTGCCAGGGGTGGGGAGGTGGAAGAAACGGGGAGATAATGGTCAAAGGGTACAAAATTGCAGTTAAGTAGGATGACTAAATCTAAAGATGTAATATACAACATGATGACAATAGTTAATAATACTGTACTGAATACTGGAAATTTGCTTGATTGTAGATTTCAGGTGCTCTTACCATCCACCCATACACAAAGGTATATGAAGAGATGCATATGTTAACTAGCTTGCTGTAGTAATCTTTTCATTATGTATATCAAAACATCATATGGGGGCTTGCCTGGTGGCGCTGTGGTTGAGAGTCTGCCTGCCAATGCAGGGGACACGGGTTCGTGCCCCGGTCCGGGAAGATCCCACATGCCGCGGAGCCCGCAACGGGAGAGGACGCAACAGTGAGAGGCCCGTGTACCACACACACACACACAAAAAAATGATATCGTACACCTTAAATGTATGCAATTTTTTTTAATTTTAAAATTTTATTTATTTATCTTTTTAACATCTTTATTAGAGTATAATTGCTTTACAATGGGGTGTTAGTTTCTGCTTTATAACAAAGTTAATCAGCTCTACATATACATATATTCCCCATATCTCCTTCCTCTTGCGTCTCCCTCCTGCCCTCCCTATCCCACCCCTCTAGGTGGTCACAAAGCACCAAGCTGATCTCCCTGTGCTATGCGGCTGCTTCCCACTAGGTATCTGTTTTACATTTGGTAGTATTTATAAGTCCATGCCACTCTCTCACTTCATCCCAGCTTACCCTTCCCCCTCCCCGTGTCCTCAAGTCCATTCTCTACGTATGCATCTTTATTCCTGTCCTGCTCCTAGATTCTTCAGAACCAGTTTTTTTTTTTTTTTAGATTTCATATATATGTGTCAGCATACGGTATTTCTTTTTCTCTTTCTGACTTACTTCACTCTGTATGACAGACTCTAAGTCCATCCACCTCACTACAAATAACTCAATTTCATTTCATTTTTTTTTTTTTTTTTTTTTTTTTTTTTGCTGTACGCGGGCCTCTCACTGCTGTGGCCTCTCCCGTTGCGGAGCACAGGCTCCGGACACACAGGCTCCGCGGCCATAGCTCGCGGGCCCAGCTGCTCCGCGGCATGTGGGATCCTCCGGGATCAGGGCACGAACCCGCGTCCCCTGCACCGGCAGGCGGACTCCCAACCACCGCGCCACCAGGGAAGCCCCAATTTCATTTCTTTTTATGGCTGGGTAATATTCCATTGTATATATGTGCCACATCTTCTTTATCCATTCATCTGTTGATGGACACTGAGGTTGCTTCCATGTCCTGGCTATTGTAAATAGAGCTGCAATGAACATTTTGGTACATGACTCTTTTTGAATTATGGTTTATCTCAGGGTGTATGCCCAGTAGTGGGATTGCTGGGTCGTATGGCATTTCTGTTTTTAGTTTCTTAAGGAACCTCCATACTGTTCTCCATAGTGGCTTATCAATTTACATTTCCACCAAGAGTGCAAGAGGGTTCCCTTTTCTCCACACCTTCTCCAGCATTTATTGTTTGTAGATTTTTTGATGATGGCCATTCTGACTGGGGTGAGGTGTTACCTCACTAGTTTTGATTTGCATTTCTCTAATGATTAATGATGTTGAGCATTCTTTCATGTGTTTGTTCACAATCTGTATATCTTCTTTGGGGAAATGTCTATTTAGGTCTTCTGCCCATTTTTGGATTGGGTTGTTTGTTTTTTTGTTATTGAGCTGCATGAGCTGCTTATAAATTTTGGAGATTAATCCTTTGTCAGTTGCTTCATTTGCAAATATTTTCTCCCATTCTGAGGGTTGTCTTTTGGTCTTGTTTATGGTTTCCTTTGCTGTGCAAAAGCTTTTAAGTTTCATTAGGTCCCATTTTTTAATTTTTGTTTTTATTTCCATTTCTCTAGGAGGTGGGTCAAAAAGGATCTTGCTGTGATTTATGTCACAGAGTGTTCTGCCTATGTTTTCCACTAAGAGTTTTATAGTGTCTGGCCTTTTATTTAGGTCTTTAATCCATTTTGAGTTTATTTTTGTATATGGTGTTAAGGAGTGTTCTAATTTCATTCTTTTACATGTAGCTGTCCAGTTTTCCCAGCACCACTTATTGAAGAGGCTGTCTTTTTCTCCATTGTATATTGTTGCCTCCTTTATCAAAAATAAAGTGAGCATATGTGTGTGGGTTTATCTCTGGGCTTTCTATCCTGTTCCATTGATCTATATGTCTGTTTTTGTGCCAATACCATACTGTCTTGATTACTGTAGCTTTGTAGTATAGTCTGAAGCCAGGGAGCCCGATTCCTCAGCTCTGTTTTTCTTTCTCAAGATTGCTTTGGCTATTCGGGGTCTTTTGTGTTTCCATACAAGTTGTGAAATATTTTGTTCTAGTTCTGTGAAAAATGCCATTGGTAGTTTGATAGGGATTGCGTTGAATCTGTAGATTGCTTTGGGTAGTATAGTCATTTTCACAATGTTGATTCTTCCCATCCAAGAACATGGTATATCTCTCCATGTGTTTGTATCATCTTTAATTTCTTTCATCAGTGTCTTACAGTTTTCTGCATATAGATCTTTTGTCTCCTTAGGTAGGTTTATTCCTAGGTATTTTATTCTTTTTGTTGCAATGGGAAATAGGAGTGTTTCCTTAATTTCTCTTTCAGATTTTTCATCATTCATGTATAGGAATGTAAGAGATTTCTGTGCATTAATTTTGTATCCTGCTACTTTACCAAATTTGTTGATTAGCTCTAGTAGTTTTCTGGTAGCATCTTTAATATTCTCTATGTATAGTATCATGTCAATGTATGCAATTAAAAAAATTTTTTTATGTTATATTGAAGTATAGTTGATTTACAATGTTGTGTTAGTTTCAGATGTACAGCAAAGTGATTCAAAATGATTATTTTCCCATATAGGTTATTACAGTATATTAAATAGAGTTCCCTGTGCTATACAGTAGGTCTTTGTTGGTTATCTACTTTATATATAGTAGTGTGTATATGTTAATCCCAAACTCCTAACTTATCCCTGTCCCCCACCTTTCCCCTTTGGTAACCATAAGTTTGTTTTCTATGTCTGTGCATCTGTTTCGTTTTGTAAATAAGTTCACTTTTATCATTTTTTCAGATTCCACATATAAGTGAGACCATATATTTGCCTTTGTCTGACTTACTTCACTTAGTATAATAATCTCTAGGTCCATCCATGTTGCTACAAATGGCATTATTTCATTCTTTTTTATTTCTGAGTAATATTCCATTGTATATATGTACCACATCTTCTTTATCTGTCGATGGGCATTTAGGCTGCTTCCATGTCTTTTTAATTTTTTTAAACAGTACAGTCTTCCATTCCTGTCAAATTAAAAAGAATAAAAGCTCAAGTTCACCAGGAATCTGTGAAGCTAAGTTGCAAACAGTGGCAAACTAGGCTCACTGCAACTCCATCTACAAGGCAAGGAGCCACTGTCCTGCACCTACTTGTAGATGTATCTGTGGATCTTACAAGAGATTCTTGGATGTCGCTACATTCTTGCAAGCAATGGCATTTCCAGTAGAACAAAACTTAGAATTTGGAAACCAGATTTTTTTTCCTGTGTTTTTCATCTATTGTCATTTTTGGATAATAAAGATAGTTCAAGCAGGATTAAAAAAATAGTTTCATGTGTTGCCAATTATCCCACTGGGAGCCTGCTCAAGTAAAGGCTAATATTAAAATCAGCAGCCTGCAAGTCATCTGGAACTTTGTAAAGTAATATGGATGAAGTTTGCCCAAGAAAGGAATTTGGAAGAGGGAGCGTAAGATGTTAGTCCCACAGCACTCCTAGTTAGGTCAGTGCATTTCTGGCAGCCAGATAAATACCAAATGATGCTGCTGCTATGTTAAATAAAGGGATAGTTAATATGGGATAAGTCCTTGGAGTATCTTTTGCTATTTTTCTCAGAAAAGAAAAATTCAAACCAAATCTTCCATGTTGGTGTTTTTTTAGTTGAAGGTGTTTAGCATGCAACCCTTTGGGATCACACTTGGTTTAAACTGGAATTTGCAAACTTGAGGCCAGGAGTCCCAGTTTGTCTCAGGGAGATGTTTAGGGGAAAAAAATAGCTGACGTTTAAAAATTAGAGGTTTTAATTTAAATCCTTGGGTTTCTTACTTCCTGGAAGACTTGGAAGGTCGAGCCTACATTCTTGTGTGGCAATATTTTTCTAAGACTCAGTCAGTTTCACTGTCTTTTTTTTTTTTTTTTTTTTTTTTGCTGTACGCGGGCCTCTCACTGCTGTGGCCTCTCCCGTTGCAGAGCGCAGGCTCTGGACGCGCAGGCTCAGCGTCCATGGCTCACAGACCCAGCCGCTCCACGGCATGTGGGATCTTCCCAGACCAGGGCACGAACCCATGTCCTCTGCATCGGCAGGCGGACTCTCAACCACTGCGCCACCAGGGAAGCCCTCACTGTCATCTTTAAAGGGAGTGTGTTCCCTCGTCTACAGGCCCCATAACTTTCTATTGTCTAACAGTGAGACCGTGTGCAGTGTTATGGTGGTCAGTGTTTACTTGGCTCTGCAGAAAGGAAGAACCCAGGTTTGTAGCATTTGATGATTTTCCGCCGTGGCCGATTTCAGGTTACCAGTGTGAAGCAGTGGAACAAGGAGTAGGGAAGATGCTCCGACAATCTGGTGTGAGCTGGTGGCTAGAGCCTACCACAGAGAGTGTTCATTTATCATCACACTTACATTATTTTTCTTATGGCAAAGAAACATTTCTCCATTCTTTGCTCTATCAAAATTGGAAATGTAAGTCCAAAGATGAAATGTTTAAAGAAAAAAAGGTAGGATACTTTGTTGTGGTCTAATGTGCAAACAGCTGGCACAGTTTACTAGTTGGTGGTGCGTGTCTGGGCCTTCTAGGTGTTTGCTTGCTACCTGTGGTCTGAAGGACTGCGAGGATGTAAAAAGATTCTGGGGAAGTTTGAAGGCAACTGTGCTGCAGTGGAAAGCACACCAGAAGAGCTCTCGGGAGTTGCTCGTTGCAAACTGCTGCTAACTTTGCTGTTCGATCTTCAGCAGGTCATTAACCCCACTGGCATGTTTTGAATCACAGACCATTTTGAATCCTTTGGAGGAGACATAAGACACTGTCTAACCAGTTGTTCTAGACCCAGCTCTGTGCCTCTTACAGCTTTTGGTCTCCGAAGACGCGCAGTCCCGAGATACGTAGGGTCTGGCTTCTGTCCTAGCAGTTATGTAGAGGGCAGGGTAAAGAAAAGAGAAAATATTAGAGGGTTACTGTAACACGGGGCTGGCTGTGACCCACGAGGAAGCTAGGACCAGAAGAGGTGTGTAGATAAAATTCTCTCCTGATTGTCCCACGGTGCCATGGTTTCACATGGCCTCTCTGAAGACTCCCCCCACCCACCGCTGTGTACCGGCGCCACTGACTAGTTCCTTATAAGCTTCATAATGCCCCCACCTTGTATTTTCTTTCCCTCCTTAGCTGCTTTTTCTCCTTCCTCCTCAGACTTGCTGCGTTGGAATTGCCCCTTCTGTTCAAGCCTCAGCCTGGAATATTTGTCTCAGACTTGGATTTTTAAAGAATTAGGATTAAGATATCAGTCTCTTATCAAAACAGGGATTCTAATAGATGACCAGGTGACTACCACCTGAGTAAATATTTACTGTATTCTAAAAAATTTTAGTAAGTCAGGCTTTCAAGAGGTATACAGAATAAATGTAATTCCTATTTCACGTTCATTGAAAGAGGAAATATTACAAAAATGGTTAAGAATTGGGACTATTGGAGTCAGGGAGATCTGAGATCAGACCCTCTTTCCAGTACTTGTAATTGGCGTGTGATTGTGGCCAAACGTGCAAAGTCTCTCCCAGCTTCAGTGTTCTTAAAATATAGGCCTGTGACCATTTTACTGTGCATCCTGGGCCTCGATTGAAACCAGCACGACCTCGAGGAACTTGGCCTTTGACTGACAAGGAGGAAGAGGACTGGAGGTGGTTGGTGAATGTTTGGCCCAGCTTGCTACTTTGCACTCGACATCAGTCAAATGGGTTCAAGTAGGGAGATTATCAGACAACAGCATCTATCCTGAGGGTCAGAAGGAAAAAGAAAATTGCAATGAAAACTAGAAACTACAGTTGTGCTCGCCAGCTTGTCAGCTGAATCAAAACAAATAAATAAGAGTTTAGCATCCAGGAATGTAGGACAAGATTAGATGTTACAGCTTTGCCTGGAGGTCTCTGTGGGGCTATGGAAAAAGTAGAAGCGGAAAAGCACATTTTGGTTTCTCTCCATTTCTCTTACAGACATAGCCTAGGGAAAGTCTGTGTGTTGGAAACATCACCTTGAATACTGTTTTCTGTTTCTTCCAGGCAATTTACTAATCACAGTTTTTCATTTTGATATATTGAATATTTCATTAGAAAATGTCCAGAATTCTAAGAGGAGAAAAGATGAGAGGAAAAACATACTTCAACATAAATTCATTTTTCTGGCTAGCTGATGTCAGTTAAAAGAATCTCGTGTTTGTGAAAAATTACCTATTAACTGTATTTCGTAGGATTATTTAGTGTCATGAAATTGGAGTTTTGTGACAAAACAAAATATGTTTGAAGTTAAAAATGTCTTTCAGAATATATATTTAATCCATACTATGTAAATTTTTTCAAACCACTCTCCATTTTGTAGTATTTTCATTGTAAGAAGAAGGACATTGAGGCTATGTTGATACTTATTGGTCACAGTACTAGAATGTGGATGTTATTGAGTTCTTAATTATGACCCTCAGAACCCATTTGGCAGAAGGGAGTTAATTACAGGATATTAGGTGGCCCAAAGAACATTTGAGCAGCTAGAGCTGGGACTCAGGTATCAACTCCCTGGGACAGTGACTGAAGTCACGCTGCTTAACTGGCCTGTTGAGGAAGCCGATGCACCAAGCAATTAATGCTAGAAACTTGACCTTGTTACACTGATGCCTCTTGAACATCAGGAACTTGACCTGGCAGCCACTGAGGCCTCAGGAACCTGGATGCCTACCAGTGCCTACCATTCCCAGTGTCAGCAGTATGGAAGCTGCCCAGAGAGCTTGTTTCCACACATTGCTCACTTGTGAATTGATGGCTCAGTGGGTACGTCTGATGAGTGAAGCTCAGGTCACATGTCTGGGATGTGGCTGCAGTTTGAGTTTAACTTCAGCACTGGGGACGTGGGACATGGGAATACTTCCAAATATGGAAAAGTTATTCAAAGGAAGATAGGCTACCGCTATCTGCCACGTTTAATACAGTTGGGAAACTCTAACGCTCACCTATGTGTCTGGTCCAGAGCTGGTGCTCTCAACCCTGAGGCTCTGCAGCCTGAGTACTACCTCTGCCTTACGCCAGTGCTTTACAAAGTATAATTCCTAGGCCCGCAGCATCAGCATCCCTTAAAAGCTTATAGAAATGCAAATATGTGGGTGCTACCCCAGATCTACAGGATGAGAAACTCAGGTTGGAGCCCAGCCATGTATGTTTAATCAGTCCTCTGGGTGATTCTGAAGTGACTGAAGTTTGAGAAGCACTGCCCCATGCGGTACTTTACTATTTTACCAAGGCTTCCTTTTGAGAGACTTTCTACTTTTTGAAAGCTTAGGAAAAGGAAATAGAAAACCAAGAGAATTAGAAACCATTAACATACTTTTACATAGTTCCTTTGTGATTCTTATCCGTGTGTATATATCTTCATCTATTAGGACTTTATAAACTCATAGTAATTTACTAGAGTTGAAATATATCAAATGGACACAAGATTTGTTCAGCTGAGCTTTTAATGAAATGATGGAGTGCCAGAGATTTTTAACTCCATATTGCACACTAGAAGTTCCCCTTATGATTGAGCCTTAGAAGCTAAATCTTTTAATTTTGCATAAGCCCTGGAGGAATTCTCTTGGCTTGGTTACTCTAAGGTTCCTTGCAAAACAAATGGCACTTGCCTGCAAGCATGGGAATGTGCCTAAGAGCAGGAGTTACTGGTGCCACTCCTACAGGTCTCTGTGGTTTGGTCTTTCTGCATTTAGAGTTGCTGGTTTGTTATAAATTCTTAGCCACATCTGCAATGAATGGGAGAGGAGGTGATAGAGCAGATTGCAAAGTCCTCAATCATTTACTCACTCATTCATCCATCAACTATTTATCAAGCAGCCGGTACAGGCAGAGCTCATTTTATTGCACTTTGCTCTATTGTGCTTCACAGATATGCAGATACTGCGTTTTTGATAAAGTGAAGGTTTGCGGCAACTCTGCATCAAGCGAGTCTACTGGCACCATTTTTCCAACAACATTTGCTTACTTTGTGTCTCTGTCACATTTTGGTAATTCTCACAGTATTTCAAACTTTTAAATTATTATTATATTTGTTTTGGTGATCTATGATCAGTGATTTTTTTTTTTTTTTTTTTTGTGGTACGTGGGCCTCTCACTGTTGTGGCCTCTCCCGTTGCAGAGCACAGGCTCCGGACGCGCAGGCTCAGCGGCCATGGCTCACGGGCCCAGCCGCTCCGCGGCATGTGGGATCCTCCCGGACCGGGGCACGAACCTGTGTCCCCTGATCGGCAGGCGAACTCTCAACCACTGCACCACCAGGGAAGCCCTATGATCAGTGATCTTTGATGTTACTATTGTAATCGTTTTGGGGCACCATGAGCCACACCTGTATAAGACAGCAAACTTGATCAGTGTTGTGTGTGTTCTGACTGCTTCACTGCTTCTCCTCTCTCTACTTCTCCTCAGACCACCCTATTCCCCGAGACACAACAGTTTTGAAACGAGACCAGTTAATAACCCTACATTGGCCTCTAAGTGTTCAAGTGAAAGGAAGAGTCCGTCGACGCAGCAAACATCAGGGTTGTTTCATTTTAAGAAATGGCCACTGCCACCCCAGCCTCCGGCAGCCACCACCCTGCTCAGTGCCATCAGCAATGAGGCAAGACCCTCCAGCAGCAAAAAGATTACAACTTGCTGAAGGCTCAGAAGATGGTTAAGTTTTTTTTTTTTTAATTTATTTATTTTTGGCTACATTGGGTCTTTGTTGCTGCGTGTGGGCTTTCTCTAGTTGTGACGAGCAGGGGCTACTCTTTTTTGTGGTGCACAGGCTTCTCACTGTGGTGGCTTCTCTTGTTGCGGAGCACAGGCTTCTAGGTGCACGGGCTCAGTAGTTGTGGCTCGCGGGCTCTAGAACACAGGCTCAGTAGCGGTGGCGCATGGGCTTAGTTGCTCCGCGGCATGTGGGATCTTCCCGGACCAGGGTTCGAACCCGTGTCCCCTGCATTGGCAGGTGGATTCTTAACCACTGCACCACCAGGGAACTCCCTGATGGTTAGCTTTTAACAAAAAAGGATTTTAAAATTCAGGTATGTACATTGGATTTTTTAGACATAATGCTGTTGCACGCTTAATAGACTATAGTATAGCGTAGGCATTGACTTTTCTGTGCGCTGGGAAACCAAAAAGTTCGTGTGGCTCACTTTCTTGCGATGTTCACTGTATTGCAATGGTCTGGAACCAAACCTGCATTGTCTCCAAGGTACGCCCGTATTCGGAAAGCATTGTTCTGGTGGCAACCTTTAGGCTAGAATTGAAAAAACAATTATTGTAGAACTGAATTATCCCCTTGTATGACATACATGATTTAATGATACTCAAAGAGTTAAACATCAAGTAAAATACTTCGGCACAAAAATAAATGACCAAAAGCTTAGCCCAGCCTTACTTTGTGGAAAAGAAAAGGAAGGTATAATTTGAGGGGTACTGATAGTTATTGAGAGTCTACTTTGCATTGAGTACTTTACTAGTTCCTTTTTAGACATTTAATCTACAGTCCATGTGAGGTAAGTGTGCTGTATGATGAGCACTGGTGGAACAAAGCTGATGAAAGAGACACTGCCCTGTCCTCAAGGAATTAAACTCTGGCAGGAGGCAGGCATGGGTAATTTCAATATAACATGACCTAAATCCCGGGAGAATAGTAATCCATACCTATAGATGTATGAAGTGAAGGTCATCACATGCTAGACACACCTGACTCTCAGCCTGGGCCCAGTTAGGGGTATCCTATTTCATCAGAATGGATGTGTGTGGGGCTACCTGATTTGTGCAAAGTCAATGTCTCATACATTGAGACATGAGAAACTGGGGGAAACAGGCAGGGGTATGTTGTTTGATATCTGTAAAAGGTCTGACAGTGCAAGGTCTGGGTCAGCCAGGGGGTCTCCCGATAGCCTTGGAACAAAGGTGATATTGGGTGTACATTCCCAGTACAGTGAGAGTTAGTAAGAGTTATAGTGGGGCACACAACTAACAGGTCATTTTGGATTCAAAACTAATGAGTAGGCACTCCTGAGACAGAGATAAAGTGACTTGGCAAAGACTATACAACCAGTAAGTGGCAGGGCCAGGATTACTCTAGAGTGTCTGCTCTTAGCCACTAGATTAAAATGTTGATTTAGTCACCACCCTCATCCATACCCATTTTACAGGTAGAGGAAACTAAGGTTTAGGGAGATAAAGGAAGATCCCTTGCTTGGGGTGGTACAGCACTTAAGTGTCAGAGCTAGCTGGGCTTAATTCCATATTGATTTTGCTCCAAAGCCATATCACACTTAGGCTAATTACTGTCAGGAGGGACATTTGTACTTCAGCTTTGCCAAATCTTAGGGATAGTTTTGGGCATAAATTGTCCAAGTTTGTGTGGACAAGGTTAAATAATTCTTCTTAGCGGCACAGCTGGGAAGACAACTTAAGTGTCCCTTTTGGGGCTCATTCATCCTGGCAGGCCCTTCAGGAGGTGGTGGTGTGTGCTAGAGAGTCATAGTAAAGGATATTCACATTTTCCTGGCCCAACTCAACATTTGTTTTGCGTGCTTCCTGATACAGACCTATGCAGTGTCAGCTTATTACTGGTCTTATCACTTGAGCTATTCAAGCTGTTATTCCTTTAGAAAAATGTTAGCCTTTTCTCCCAAGGCATTCGGCAACCTGTTGAGAGCTGAAATAACCTTTGATCTGGGTGGCATTAGACGCCACAGTTTTCACTGTAAAATGTCTGCTTGCCACTTCCTACTCTTACCTCTGAAGGCTTTCACTGTCCTTTCAATGGACACTATTGTACTTTGGGCACTCACTCGAAACGAAATCCTGAATTGATTGCTAGGCAGGTTACTTTAAAACATACATGATGCCCGCAATATTTGAGGCAGGACTGGCTACATAATTTGGGGATGCCCAAGGCAAAATGGAAACAGTAGGCATTTTGCATTTTTAGGTGCTGAAGATGATGAACACAGAGCCTTAAACCCCCAAGTGAGAGGCCCTTCTGAGTACAGGGACCCGTGAGACTGCATGGACCACTCACCTGTGAAGTTGACTCTTTATTTTAGGAAAATCATCTGAGGGGGTAATTCCCAAATGTCTGTGTTCTGGTGCTATTCTGTGGCAAACGTTTCACTGGTAGTGGCACATAGGGAAAACAAAAGAGGGTGTTAGAAGTATGAGGTGACCTTATCAGACATTTTATAAAATTTACTAAAGGACTAACATTTTAACTTAATAATGCCATCTTTTTTTTGCCATTTAAAATAGCCTTTCTATGACTCTACTATCCAAAGCAATCCACAGATTCAGTGCAATCCCTATCAAACTACCAATGGCATTTTTCACAGACCTAGAACAAAATATTTCACAACTTGTATGGAAGCACAAAAGACCCTGAATAGCCAAAGCAATCTTGAGAAAGAAAAACGGAGCTGGAGGAATCAGGCTCCCTGACTTCAGACTATACTACAAAGCACAGTAATCAAGACAGTATGGTACTGGCACAAAAACAGAAATATAGATCAATGGAACAGGATAGAAAGCCCAGAGATAAACCCACGCACATATGGTCACCTTATCTTTGACAAAGGAGGCAAGAATATACACAGGAGAAAAGACAGCCTCCTCAATAAGTGGTGCTGGGAAAACTGGACAGCTACATGTAAAAGCAAGAAATTAGAACACTTCCTAACACCATATACAAAAATAAACTCAAAATGGATTCAAGATCTAAATGTAAGGCCAGACACTATAAAACTCTTAGAGGAAAACATAGGCAGAACACTCTGTGACATAAATCACAGCAAGATCCTTTTTGACCCACCTTCTAGAGAAATGGAAATAAAAACAAAGATAAACAAATGGGACCTAATGCAACTTCAAAGCTTTTGCACAGCAAAGAAAACCATAAACAGGATGAAAAGACAACCCTCAGAATGGGAGAAAATATTTGCAAATGAAGCAACTGTCAAAGGATTAATCTCCAAGACATACAAGCAGCTCATGCAGCTCAATATCAAAAAAAAAACAAGCAACTCAATCCAAAAATGGGCGAAGGCCTAAATAGACATTTTTCCAAAGAAGATATACAGATTGCCAGAAACACATGAAAGGATGCTCAACATCACTAATCATTAGAGAAATGCAAATCAAAACTACAATGAGGTATCACCTCATACCGGTCAGGATGGCCATCATCAAAAAATCTACAAACAATAAATGCTGGAGAGGGTGTGGAAAAAAGGGAACTCTCTTGCAGTGTTGGTGGGAATGTAAATTGATACAGCCACTATGGAGAACAGTATGGAGGTTCCTTAAAAACCTAAAAATAGAACTACCGTATGACCCAGCAATCCCACTACTGGGCATATACCCCAAGAAAACCATAATTCAAAAAGAGACATGTACCACAGTGTTCATTGCAGCACTATTTAAAATAATCAGGTCATGAAAGCAACCTAAGTGTCCATTGACAGATGAATGGATAAGGGAGATGTGGCACAAATATACAATGGAATATTACTCAACCATAAAAAGAAACGAAATTGAGTTATTCGTAGTGAGGTGGTTGGACTTAGAGTCTGTCATACAGAGTGAAGTAAGTCAGAAAGAGCAAAACAAATACTGTATGCTAGCACATATATATGGAATCTAAAAAAAAAAAAAGGTTCTGATGAACCTAGGGGCAGGACAGGAATAAAGACGCAGACGTAGAGAATGGACTTGAGGACACAGGTTGGTGGGGGAAGGGTAAGCTGGGACGAAGTGAGAGAGTGGCATGGACATATATACACTACCAAATGTAAAATAAATAGCTAGTGGAAAGCAGCCGCATAGCACAGGGAGATCACCTCGGTGCTTTGTGACCACCTAGACGGGTGGGATAGGGAGGATGGGAGGGAGACCCAAGAGGGAGGAGATACGGGGATATATGTATATGTATAGCTGCTGATTCACTTTGTTATATAGCAGAAACTAACACAACATAGTAAAGCAATTATACTCCAATAAAGATTTAAAAAAAATAAAATAGCCTTTCTTTTTGAGGTTATTACAATGATAGACCTAAAATTATCTGACAAAAATAACACGTGGCAGCCCCGTGTCCTGGTGTTCTTTTCTCCCCTCACCCCTGATTTTACTCCTTAGAAATTCCTGCTATCTTGGAACCACAGTTCTAAAGTAACTAATGAGAATATTTCATTGCTTTCCCTAAATTTTTCATTAGGATGTACCTTCAGGAAGCAACATATTATTTAAGCTTCATGAAATTATTTATTATTATGTCCTAAGTGTTCATCAAAGGTTGTTATAAGAAATGGCTCTAAGAAGATAGTTTTGCTATTCCATGTTCTAAAGATAGTTTCCATCCCATTTCTAACATCTCCCTTTGCATGTAAGGATCCACAAAATACATTCTTCCCAGGATTTAATGCCAGCAAAATCTGCCTCTGAAATGAGCTTGCTTGCAGACGGAGAACTATAAAATCCATCACAAAATTTAGCTGAGTGCTGAATTCGCTCTTCAATTGTAGGATGGTTTAATGCCATTTTCCTAGGATCTCTCTTCCTTTTCTCTAAATGGTTCCTTATCTCTATTTGAGAAATTGTATGTCAACTGATCTTACTCTGTTTTAAATGGTCTTATTGAAAAACTCTTCAAATCTATTCTTTCTTTAAACACTAGGTTGACTACGCATTGTTAGTAGTCAAAAATACTGGATACTGAGTGACAAGAGCTGTGACTGTAGAGAAACATTTTGATGAGCCTGGAGAGCTTTATCATGTGGAAGGAGTAGTACTCCAATCAAAGTTATATACTTTCTTCCCCTGACACTTTCTGTGTCTGCCTCATTTGCATTTTTCTCATATGTTCATGCCAATTGGTAGTAAGAGAAGGAAGATGAGGATGACTTAGCTTCTTGGCATACGTGTCAATTCCAGGTTCTGCAACATTGACAGTGAGGCTGTCATTCTTTTTCCTCAGATGTGTAGTCAGTGTGAAGTGTGAAGTATTATCTCTTTCTTCTCTGGAATATGAGCTACTTCTCCAAATTGCAATTTCGAACGTGAAGCCTAATCCCAGGTTCAGTCTGAAAGGGCATAGGCAAGAGTTGGTGTGTCTTGAAAATATTGCAGAAGGGAACCTCCAGCTAGCCTGGTACTACTTCACCTAACCTGCATCTTAAACATAGGGCTTTCCGGTTGTTTCCTTTCATTTTTAAATGAGTGACTTACAGTTGATAGATCCCAGTTCAGTCAGCGGTGCTCTATATTCTTACACTGATGCATGTTTTAACTTTTATTTTCATGGTGGATTGCAGTGTGCTCTCCATGAGGAAATGCTGCCGAATGGCGGTTACAAATTCCAGAAGAGGGGGAACTATCTTCATTCAGTAACCTAGAGTCACTGCATGTCAAGAGTTGTCCATACGTTACTTTATTTCGTTTTCATAGTAACTTCATGAAAATATATTATCTCTGTTTTTCATATATCATGAAATTGAGCCTCAGAGAAGAAAATTGCCCAGTATGACACAACTAGTAATTTGCAGAACTAGTATGTGACTGTATATCTGACTGTATATCTGCCTGAGTTCATCTGATTCTAAAGATTGTGCAATTATCCCCTTGAGTAATGTTGCCAAGTTGGGTATTTGAGGTTTTAAGGCAGCTTGCAAGGTGGTCACTTGGAAGTTGATGATGTTGGCTGTTTGTCTTCCTGATCCATTGTCACCCAGCCACATTTTATTGCCCAAAGGCTTACCTACCGGGGCCAGCCCTGTCATCTTGCTAGAACTTTCAGAGCTCCTTGGAAACTACAGTCGTCATCTTTGATAAAAACAAAATTAGGAAGCCTCAGATTTGAGGGAAGGCCTCTTTCTCCCACCCAACGGCCTATAACTGTGACATCTCATGTATTCATTAATTGGACACAAAACTTTTTTTTTTTTTTGACTATGTACAGAGTACTGTGCCATGCATGTTACAGTATCTTAGGAATGTGGTGATAAACAAGCACATGGTCTCATTTCTCATGGAGTGCATTGTTTTTGGGGATACATGGTAAGCTAATAATGACACAAATAATTCATTAATTAGAATTGTGAACAGTACTGCAACGGAGAAGTACAGGGTCTTATGAGTGTGTTAAAAAGGAGAACTAGTAAGTCTGAGACTGACTAGTGATCAGCTAAATGAAGGAGGTGTGATGGGCTGAGCATTCCAGGCAGAGCATCCAGATAGGTTATAGAATAATCACATGGAAGTAAGCAACATGTGTGTTAAGCTGCAAGAGGACGGAATAAGAGGATGTGATTAGCTGGGGCTGTCAGACCCTTTCAGTTAATACTTGCACTAACTCTGAATTCCATTCTTACCCCATACAGTCTTGTAACACACAGTACCAGCTAGCACAGTACATATATATATATATATATATATAGTAGGGATCACGTGTTTTTCCTGAATTTTCAAGTTACGTATTGCTGTGTAATAAACCATTCTCAAACTTAGTAACACATTATTAATAGTTTATTAATGACCTCTTGTGGTCCGAGGAGTTGTCTGGGCCCAGCTAGGTGGTTCCAAGAAGCCCAAATAGAAGCTGTAGGGTTTCTTCTCTAGCCTTCTTTGACTCCGAATTTCACTTCTGCCATATTCTATTGGTCAAAAAAAAAATCACTAAGGAAAGCCCAGCATCAAAGGGAGGGGGATTAGACTTGACCCTTTAGGGGTGATTTTAGGACTTTAGGAGTAGGTAGGTCCCATTGGAGATAAACATGTGGGAAGAAAGATACTGTTGCCACCATCTTTGAAAAACAGCCTGCCATGCTGAATAAAGGAGTTGAATGCTAGTCAGGACTGAGATACACTCAGGGGGGCTGGCTTGTCTGCTTCTTATGGTGTGAAGTTTCTGATTGGATTCATATTTTAGGAACTGCCAAGATTAGATATGTCTCCCTTCTTTTAATCAGATCTTAGTCTGATTCATTTAATTTCTATGATACGTCATTGCAAGATAGATCCTTGCCAAGTATTTTTGGTCAACTTATGTTATTTCTCTAAGTTAAAAAAAATCTGGTAAAAATATAGACTGTAAAAGCTTCCTTATCTGCTACATCAGGTCGTGATAAGGTTGTCAATGATTCATTCGTTGATTCAAACCCAGCAATGACAGTAAACACTTAGCGTGCTTGCTATAGGCCTGAAAGTCTTCCATTATTCTAAGGACTGTATATAAAATCTCGTGACAGGATAAGGGCCAACTGTGTGCCAGGCAGCATGCTCTGTTCTGGGTGTATAATTACTAATAGAAAAAGGTACAGTGCTGCCCTCATGAGTTGCTAGTATACAGGAGGGGTTAGATTAGTTAAATGTTCACACAAATGTGAATTTACACCTCATACACAAAAGCACATAATGAGGAGATTAGCGACTTAGCTTAACAAAGGTACATCTACTTCGTGCCAGGCTTGAAATAATTTAAATCAGTAGACGATGGTTCCTGCTATGACGGATGTGTAAAGGTCATTACTTACGTGAGTGTTTTGGGGTCTGGGGAGTTAATTGAATAATCGTAAGCTTCTGGCTAAGTAAACTTTAGAAAGGAGCTGAAATACAGATTTGATGATGAAGGAGATGCTTTGAGTGCTTTTGTAGAATTTTCTCCTTGTGTATTAATTTGAATGGACAGACGTGACTGAAGGGTGATGGGAATTGCTTAAAAACAGTGTTTCTTGGTAAATTCTGTCATTTTTATGACATATCTGCCCACTTTTCCCTCCTAGAAAATAAAGTAAAAATAAAGTTGTCTTTCTGGCCCCATACGTTAGAAAGAAATGTTCCCATCCCACAGAAATAATAAAGAAAGGTACTTCTCTGGCCTTTTTGCTAAAAATACTTATAAATATTCTTAAAAGTCACAGAAGTACCATTTAGAAAACCAAAACCTTTATATCTGGAGCCAAGATTTGGCTTTGAATTTCATATCTACCTTTTGTAACCCAACATCCTTGGGTGCATTCCTTAGCACTTCTGAGCCTCAATTTCCACATCTATAAAGCAGGGTAATAATGTCTTCATATTATATAAACAATAAAACACGATGTAAAGCATTAGAGTATCACATTATAATTATCATTTAATACTATTTGTCAGCAACTGGGATAGACTATTGTTTCTAGCGTAGACAAAAGCCTTTGTATCTCATATATATTCTACTTTAAGATCAATAGTTGATTTCAGAATAATATTGGACCTTGATATCAATTGTTGTTAGGGCTGATGGCTATTTTGTATGTAAAGTTCACATTTTACGTGATTCTTTGAGTGTTTTACTAATCTGATCACCTATGGTTTTCGTGACTAATTGGCTCATTCTGCTCTGTGATAATAATTTTAGAATAATGCACACAGTCCTTATCCATATATAAAGTTGAGTAGGGAGAAAAAATTTCTATAACATGAAGTTGTTTATTGACATTTACCTCAAAAATTAGTCTCCATTCAAATATCTCCTGTGCTTAAGATGCCATCTTTTCTTGCATTTGATATCAAATTTCACAATGAGCAGTTGCTTGGTGAAATATAAAGCAAATGATGCAAATCATTGGAAAATGAAGTGATCATTTTTTTGAGTGAATCAGAAATGAAGTGAACAATGTCTTGTAATATTTTCATGCAATTTTGTCAGAAAAATAGTGCCTCTGAAATGATATTTATTTTTGGTTCATTTAAAATATAACTTATTTTTTTATTTTTATTTTCAATGAATGCTATCAATCCAAATTTCTGTCCTTTATTATAAGATTACAGTATCCTCTTAATTGGCTGCTTTTGGGTACAGTTGTCCTCCAGTACACAGCACCTATTTTATATTAAATTGGAACCTGGCATCCAGTTTAACAAAGAGTGAAAGAAAGATGATAGAGATCAAGATAAGAAATTAAATTTTGAGGGCTAAAGTTATTTTTAGGAATTTTAAAAAACTGATTTATATATTTTCTCTGTGTCAGTTTATTTAAACCATATATCAAAAAATGCAGCTTCTTAAAAATAGTTACTAGGTTAATATGAATTATTGTTAATGAATTTGATTATTAGTTCAATAATAATCACTATTCTTCTGTTGAGACTTGCGATTAAAAGAAGTAATGATAATTTAAGGATGACCCAGGGAGGAATGGATCAAATAACTTACAGTTTTTCTTCTAATTAATTTGACAACTTCATACCTTCTCCTTTTCGAAAACATTTCAGTTGAAGTCATACACTGATTATTACTTGCTGTGATCGATGGTCCACAGAAGAAGTTATAAACTTTGGAATCATCTGGGGAACTTTATAAAAATACCAACACCCAGGCCCCACCCAATCTAATTAAATGAGAATGTCTGAGGGGGAGGGCCCAGGTCTGCCTATTTTTAAGATATGTCCAAGTGACAGTCACGTCTGACTGAGGTTGAGGCCCACTGACTCAGATCCTGACCCAGTAATCACTCAGAAGCTGATATAGGACAGCAGTGAGCAGCCCTCCAGCTCCCGGAATCCATCAGTTCAAGAATGTCTGCAGCATTAATCTGTTCTCTATTCTCAGCTGTTCTTCCTCTTGCTCCCACTTAGGAGATGTAAATATCATTATTTAGAGCACACCTGGCCTCAGGATGCAATTTTAGCAAGACTTCAGCTTGGCTACCATTGTTAACTGGAATTGCTTTCTATAGAGACAAGCCATTTTTCTCTGAAACAACTTTCAACCTAATATTATCAAAGATTGGCAAGGGGGAAACAGGTGTGTAATCTTCTAAATACCCTCAGACTCTGGTGAAGCTTTTTAGCTGTTATATATTGCCCTTGAAATGGACCAATACGAAGTCATGATGGGAATTTTGCTGATTGTACATCAAGGATGTGCCCAGACAGCCTGTGAAGTGGAAAGACCCAGCTGCTGAGAAGGATGAAGGTGCCAGGAACAGCTTTGGTGCTGAAGCCTGGAACCTTGTCTGTCTTGTTCACTGCTGGGTCCCTGGCTCTTAGAACAGTATCAACTACAGAGTATGCACACGATGAAAACTTGTTGAATGAAGGCATAAAGCATGAAAAACCTAAGTGCTGAATGGCTTTGAGAAAAGCTGTTAAGCCCTAGCCCTCTCCCTCCCCACACGCAACTGAATGATTATATGATAATAGTTATTATTGAGTTCTTATACGTGCCAGACATTGCAGTAAGATTCTACACACATACATGGCCATATAGACATGTACACCCACAACTATGTTCTTTCCTGTTTAAAACTCATAACAGCCCTATTAAATAAGTACTGTTATTATCCTCATGTCACAATTGGGGGAAACTGAGACTTATACAGGCCAAGCAACATTTCCAAGTAACACAACCAATTAATAGCAGAATTGGAATGAAAGATCATGTCTTCCCATTCCAAGCCTGCATGATGCAACAACTGTACGATACTAATATCTCTTTCTATGTGTCCAGCTTCAGATTTTAAACATTTTCACAGGCATCATCTCTTTATAGCAATGATCATTCTCGGAAGTTAGGTTATTCTTGTGTTTGTTGACTTGTGTACATCTATTAGAAAATCAATTCCAGAAGAAGAATGGTATTGGTATTTTTTGTTGTTGTTCACCACGTTACCCGCTAGTTGTTGGATAAATGAATAAATGAGCCCCCTCTCTTCTTTAGTCGGTGTTTGAATGATTAGCCCTCCCATCCAGTTGCTCAATTGAGGTAGCTGGGCATTGTCTTTGACCATTGTTAAGCCTCAGTCACTACCCATAACTGGTTGCTATGTTTACCTCTCCGCTGTCACTCAAATCTGTTTTTCTCCATTCCCCACACTACCGCGTTAGTTCAGGTACTTACTCTCTTTGTGCAGTAGCCTTCTGATCTGTTTCCCTGCCTTGAGTTTCACCTTCTGATTCACAAAAGTTATAGTGCCGTGATTCTCAACTGGAGGAAATTTTGCTCCTTGCCCCCAGGTAAAATTTGGCAGTGTCTGGAGATATTTAATTGGTTGTCACAACTGGGTTGTACTGGCATCTAGATGGGAGAGGCTAGGGACGTTGGTAAACATTCTGCCGTGCGCAAGACAACAAAGAATTACCTGGCCAAAATGTCAACAGTGCAGGTATTGAAAAACTGTTCTAAGGCAAGCTTTTTAAAACCTCATTCCAGTTTATGTACAGGGCAACCCTTTCCGTGACTGCCCTGTTCCACACGGGTAAAGCACACAGTTCATAGCAGGACGTTTGGAGCGTAACTAGGATTTGCGTCCTCCGTGCTTCTGCAGCTGCCTCTCTCAGTTTTCTTCCGAATGTGCGTGAAATTCTAGCCACTTTAAGCAGTTTGAATGTTCTCAAGAGCTTTCTGTTATTTGCTGTATTTCACTTGTTTAAGTTCCCCGGCAAGCTTCTGAGATGTGCTCTTAGACTATCCTAGATACAGTCATTCCGTAATCACTGAGTGGCCCATTGTCTCGCAGTGTGGGCGCTGTGTTAGGCTCAGAGGGCACAGCAGAGAGAAAAGTAAACGTGGTCCCTCCCTTGGAGCTTCCTGTCTTCACCTGTTGTAGTTAGCTTTCAGCTGTATTGCACTTAAAGCTATTACTTCGTCATTAGTAGACCACTAAATACAGTTTAATTATAACCTCAAATAAAATGAGCTTAAGGTTATTCTCAGTTCCTGTCAAATTCACATTTACTTGTTTGTCTAAGAAATGTGTGTTTGTTTTAAACAGTTGGTTTCTTCAGGTTCCAGACAAGATCCATACCTTGGATCTGGTTGTGTTCTTTCAGTCTTCTGGGTTCTCTGGATCTACGCGCTAACTTCTTTCATCTCCCGCCCCCCTCCCTCCCTCCCTCCCTCCTTCCCTTCTCCTTACCTCCCCCTTCCCTTCCTCCCTCCGTTTCTCACCATCCCTCCATCTTTCCTTTTTCCATTCATCCCTTCTTCATTTCCCCCTTCCCTCTCTTCATCCCATCTTCCCTCTCTCCCATTTGTTCATTTTGTAGAAGCAGTCAGTTAGTTGTCCTGTAGAAAGTCCCACGTTTTGGAGTTTAGATTATTCTCACTACTCCTTTGTCCAGACATTTAACTCATTCCCCTATTCTACATGTTCTCCGTAGACGGGAAGTTAGATTGGAAGACTTATTTAGATTTACATATATTTTTTGCAAGAATAATTCGTTAAGTGGTGCTGTGTATTTCACATTTCATCACATCAGTGGTAAACGATGTCTGGTTGTTTCACTTTCGGTGATACTTAGATTGGGTTCAGATGGTGACAGGTGGCAGCCTGAACTTTGCCATCAACTTTGCTCCCAGTGGTTTTACCATTCATTGATGGCTATTGATTGCACAAATCAGTTATTTTATTAGATACTGAAAAATGGTGGCAGTCGAATTCTTTCCTTCTGTTTGCATTTATTAGGTAGGATTTCCCTACATAAACCTGTCTCATATTTACTGTGAGATACATTTTAAACAGGAATAGTATCATAAGTTTTATATTTTTCTCTTTATTCATTAATTTTTGGAAAAATAAGGTGGTACCTTAACATTCCCTGGTGGTATCCAGTTAATTTTGCTTTTCTCTTTATCCCTTCTCTTCCTTTTTGCTCCTGTTATTAGGAGCAAATGGCCCTTTTATCTGTTACTTCTTTTAAATAGGTTAATCTTCAATATTTAATACGCACCTTTGTCCACAGCAATGAATGTTTGTAGTTTTTTCTAAAAATTGAAGAAATAATCTTTTAGAATTTGGGGAAAATTCTGTTAGAGAATGAAATGAAATAGGTGTTGTTACTTAAGACAATAGATCTTACTGTTCCTGATCTCTTGCCTCCCTGTAATAAACACTTGTTGAGGACCTACTATGTGTCAGACACCAGACTAGACAGGATTTTTGTTGCAGATTTACTTTTGGTCATGATATCGATGAATTATTTAGAATCAGATACCAGTGAATTGTGCAATTTACTAGATAATCTGGAGGTGTCTCAGAAACCTCACGCTTTGTAGGCAGCCTGGGGAGGATTATGGGTCACAGTGGAAGCTCTCTGACATGTGTGTAATTCCCTTGTATGAGCAAGTGTTTGAGGTTCTCAGAAGTGACATTTTCTAAGTGAACTAACTGGTTGCAAAGGACTTCAACCAGGTTACAACGAGCATGAGTTTAAAGTAGTTATTCCAATATTTTAATTTGCAGTTGATTTCCTAGACTTTCTTTCTTTTTTTTTTTTTTTTTTTTGGCGGTACGCTGGCCTCTCACTGTTGTGGCCTCTCCCGTTGCGGAGCACAGGCTCCGGACGCACAGGCTCAGCGGCCATGGCTCACGGGCCCAGCAGCTCCACGGCATGTGGGATCTTCCTAGACCAGGGCACGAACCCGTGTCCCTTGCATCGGCAGGCGGACTCTCAACCACTGCGCCACCAGGGAAGCCCCTCCTAGACTTTCTTGATCAGCTCTTTCCACCTCCATTTTCCCCGGTTGCTTCACATTTAACAAATGGTGTTTGTGCCAGACTTCTTGTCTTTCCAGAGGTATGGTGTAGTTTAATCAAGGTTATATAAAATGCATAAGTTATAATTGTTTTCAATATTCTATTCCTGTATATGTCTTGATGCCTTATAATTTTACCTGGTTGATGCACACAGATTTCCTGTGCTATCAGGGGACAGTTATAGAGCTGATTTCAGCTATAATTACCTTTTATTATTGGAAATTGGAACACAAGGAATAATCTGTTTTTTTCTTTTCTTTTCTTTCTTTTTTTTTTTCTTGTCATATGTCAGTTTTAAAAACTGTAATGAATACAGTAATTACATGAACTGGCAGTCGATAGAATCACTGAATGGTGCTGATCCTTGTCTGATTGCTTACACCAGCGGCATTTTCTAATGTATCCATTCACTTTCTCTCGATTAAAATGTACTATATCTTTGGATTATTTGCTTTCAAATACTTTTAAGACTTATAAAATAATTTGAATAAAAATAGCTTCCATTTACTGATACTATGTGCTGGGTTGTAGGATATTGCACTAAGTTTGTTTTAATATGACTTATATTATTTGATTTTTAAGGCAACCTAATGGGTTTTCTGAAGAAAATTGAGTCATTTTCCCAGTGTACCATATATAATTGGAAGTAAAGTTGGGATAAGCTGAAGTCTGCCTGACTCCAAAGTTTATGCTCTTAACTATAAGCTACTGTGATCTCTAAAAAAGACAAATTCCCTTTCCATAGAGAGTTGTTAAGTCATCTTTTCCAATCATAATAAATGCCTGTTTACATAAATGAACATATATTTGTAAGTATGAATATATTATGTGGCTTTTAATAACCTAGAAACTCATTACTTAGTATCAGCAGAATGGCATGCAAGAGGCAAAGTTTATAGTCCAAAATAATTAAAAATATATCCTATTCTTTACTTGCTCTGACCTTCAACAGACATAAAAATAAGCTAAATATGTAGCTCACTATCAGCGTTTATTAAAATTTCCTTTTCTAACTCACAGCTCTTTTCTCTTCAGATTAATTCTCCAAATTTCTTTTTCACAATCTGTCTTTTAAAAATACTTCCCTTTCTACCTTTTTCAGTTCTTTCAATTTAGGAAAGAATTACTCTTGTTTAAGAGGTAAGGGAAAATCAAATCTGTGATATCAGCAGTGGCTTTCAAACTTTCTTGAACATATAAAATGAGTGAAAAGTATCAGAAAATAATGCAGTGAACTCTAACATTTCTATTTTATTCCATTCCATTTTGGTCCACTCCACCCTTCCCCTCTATTCTCCTCTGTCCTCTGTTTAAAAATCTCAGTTACGACCCATCCAATTGATTTTATGATTCATTAATGGGTCCTGGGCAGCAATAAGAAACTGAATCACACAATTTTCTTTGACTGGAGAAAGAGAGAAGTCTATGAACATGGCTAAATTAATAATTTTGCTCCTATCACCCATATAAATGCATGTCACATTAATTGCTTTGCTAAGAATTACTTTAGTGGGAATTTATATTTTGAAAAGTCATATTAAAGTCATTATTAATGGAAGAAAGAAGGTTAATGATTAGGTCAGAGGGGAATGAAATAAAACACTTTGAAAATAATAGAATTAAGATGGATTATGGATTTAGTATATTTCATATCATTTAAAACTTGTTTTGTAGAGTTGTTTGGCAACATAGGAGTTTCCTTGGAAAGGAGTTCAGAAGACAACAAACAATTTTAATAGGGAGTAACATGACCAAGAGAAGTGATGAGTATTGAAAATACATGTTTTACGACAGACAATGACAAGTGTTGGTGAGAATGTGGAGAAATTGGAAACCTCATTTATTACTGAAGGGACTTTAAAATAGTGTAGCCACTTTGGAAAACAGTTGGGCAGTTCTTTGAAATGTTCAACATAGAGTTACCATTGATGAAGCAATTCAATTCTACCTTGAAGTATATATTTGAGAGCAACGAAAATATATGTCCACACAAAAACTTGTATACAAATGAATATTCATGGCAGCTCTATTCATAATAGCCCCAAATTGGAAATAACCCTAATGTCCATCAGCTGATAAATGGATAAACAAAATGTGGTATACTCACTCGATGGAATATTATTTGGCCATAAAAAGAAAGGACGTGCTGATACATGCTACAACATGGATGAATCTTGAAAGCATTATGTTAATTGAAGCCAGTCATAAAGGACCACATGTTTGATTTCATTAATATGACATGTCTAGAATAGGCAAACTTACAGAGCTGTAAAGTAGATTAACAGTTGCCTGGGTTGAGGGTGGGATGGGGAATGAGGAGTGGCTGCTAATGGGTATGGGGTTTCTGTTTTGGATGATGAAATGTTCTAAAATTAGATCGTGGTGATGGTTGTACAACTCTGGTAATATAATAAAACCCACTGAATTGTACACTTTAAGTGGGTGAATTTTAGACTGTATAAATTATGTCTCAATAAGGCTGTTTAAAAAAGGAAATACATATTTAAGGATCATATGGAAGTATTAAATAAATGCTATCATTTGATGAACCAAGTGACAGTCTTTGTGTTTTGGATCTAGTTTACATGTTTACTTTTCATATTAGGGTTGTAGCCCAAGGTGCCTTCACATTCTGAAGAGCACAACTAGCATAGCAGTTTGGTTCAAGTTTGTGTAGAATCTGCGTCCATAAGAATATAGCCAATTAATATAAAAAAGATATTTTCAGAAATATCAGAAAGACATCTAAAACTAAGTCCAATAAAATGGCAAAAATAGTTTCAGAACAGAAGGAAAGAAACTATAAACAGAATGGCTCTTACAATGTAGGCAGTAGATTTCATGTTGCTAATTTTAATTCAAGATTTTTATAACTATACTTCAAAATTAACCTTTTATTCTGTTCTCATGCTTTAACTGGGGACATGAGTGCTTCTGTTGCAGCAGTTTAATTACAATTTGAGGTAATTCAGAAATAGATACCGGGTTTTAATTTAATTTCTTTTTTTAAAGTAAGTTGATTTTTAAATAAACTTTGCATTTTGGGGATTATTTTATATTTGTAGAAAAATTGTGAAGATAGTAGTGAGTTTTCTTACTCCTCTTACTCATTTCCCCTAAGGTTAGCCATGGTATATTTGTCAAAACTAGGAAACCAGTATTAGTGCATTAATATATTTTTTGGTTTTTTTGACTGTGTTGGGTCCTCATTGCTGTGTGCAGGCTTTCTCTAGGTGCGGCGAGCAGGGGCTACTCTTTGTTGTGGTGCGCTGGCTTCTCATTGCGGTGGCTTCTCTTGTTGCAGAGCACGGTCTCTAGGCGAGCAGGCTTCAGTAGTTGTGGCTTGCTGGCTCAGTAGTTGTGGCTCGTGGGCTCTAGAGCACAGGCTCAGTAATTGTGGTACGCGGCGGCATGTGGGATCTTCCCGGACCAAGGCTTGAACCCGTGTCCCCTGCTTTGGCAGGCAGATTCTTAACCACTGCGCCACCAGGGAAACCCCCAGTGCATTAATATTTACTAAGTTCCGGAATTTATTTGGATTTCACAAGTTTTTCCACTAATGTCCCTTTTTCTGTTCAGTGATCCAGTCCAAGTTATCACATTGCATTTACCCATCATGACTTAGTGTCCTCTGACCTGTGACAGTATTTTAGCCTTTTCTTTTGCATGACCTTGACGTTTTTTCAGGGTTACTGGTGGGTGATTTATAAAGTATTCCTCAATTTAGTCTCGAATAATATTAGACTTGAGTTGTGAGGCTTGGTGAAGAATACCACCGTAGCCCAGTTCCTACCTTCTCACCTCCTATCAGGAGGTACATAGTATCAACATCACTTACTCCTGGTGATAGTAACTTTGATCACTTGGCTAAGGTAGTGTTTGCTAGACTGCTTGACTGGAAAGTTCTTGTTTGCCCCATCTGTGTCCTATTCTTTGGAAGCAAGAGCATAAATTTGTATTATAAAAAGAGAGGTACATTTTGATTTTTCTCTTTTATTCAACCCCAAATACACCTTTTAAATCTGTGCAGTAGGAAGGTTCTTTTTTAACTTTCATTAAAACATTCAAATGATACATTATTATGATTTGTAAGTGAAGTTTAATTTTCATAACAGACCAAAGATTCCACTGTAAATTAGGTAGCTTTTAACTGGTGACAGGGAAGATGTTACTATAAGATGAAAATTCTCATACCAAAGGGAACATATATTTAGGGCAATCCAATAAAAAAAAGCTCTTTCATGAGTGTTGTTTCATATAAACAATAAAGGGAAAATACTGTAAGTGGCGTTTTGTGTTGTATCTGGGAAGATATGTGGCTGTACTTTTCACGTTTGTCTTTCCATTTATGGAGCTCTATTTATTCTTGGAAATAAGATTATTTTAGTTTTCTTTACTCCATCATACACTTTATAAATTCTACATCAAGAATTATATTTTTCCAGGCCTCCCTGGTGGTGCAGTGGTTGAGAGTCCGCCTGCCGATGCAGGGGATACGGGTTCGTGCCCCGGTCTGGGAGGATCCCATATGCCGCGGAGCGGCTGGGCCCGTGAGCCATGGCCGCTGAGCCTGCGCGTCCGGAGCCTGTGCTCCGCAACGGGGGAGGCCACAACAGTGAGAGGCCCGCATACCGCAAAAAAAAAAAAAAAAAAAAAAAGAGAATTATATTTTTCCCCCAAAGACCTTTGCTTTAAGATTATCTACAAGACTTCTCCTATCCAAGGCTAATTCCTCTTGGTCCAGTTACCTCCTTTCCTCTCTGAGAATTGATTCCTTCAGTTAGTTCCTCTTTTTGTTTAATTTTCAACATCTCCCTTAATACAGCCTTCTTCATGAAGGCTAGAAACAAGCTGTCTGGCTCCGCTTTAAAACGAACATGTGTGCAGGGCCCCCCTTATGTGTGTGTGCACGTCCACACACCCATGCATGCATATCCTCTCACTTTCAGGCAAACACAGACAAGTAGCTTGAGGCTTAAGGACTGAGTCTGTCTATCTGTGTCTCTGAGTCTTTCATTCTTCTCCTAAATCTCTTAAAAGAAGAGGTTACATTTCCCTCTTTTATATCCTCATTTGCCAAATTGAAACCAATTTCCTTCTGACTTCTGCTGGTATCTCTCTATCCGTAGAAGAGGTTGTCCTTCCTTGAAACTGTTGTGTCCTTGTTACCCATTATCTCTAATTTTCAAGTCAAATGGACTTTATCCCACTGGAGTTTGATAGTCACTGACACGTAGTGTTTATTTAATAAATATCAGTTCATTGGATGTTGCAGGAACTTTGAATATTCAGTGAAATTTTGACATAGATAAAAAACCTTTCACAGTATCCTGCTTTTTAAATTTTCTTCATTTATTATAACTGATGACTTTTCCCCTTCCAATTAATGTGTGGTACATATCCATGAATCTGAATGGAACAGGAATGTCTGCTATAGCGAGACAGTGTAATAGCCTTGGCACTGTTCATATGGATGATTGCTGTGTATTTTTAGTTAGTTCTCCATTGACAATTTCAGTAACTGGTTTGGGGCCTGTTTGGTCAGTCCATGACCTTCTTTTCTCCAACCAACCTACCCTTTGGGTCCCCAAAGGGAAATCTGTACTTGTTCTGGACAATAGAAAATTGGACCAAGAGGAGTATACCTCTCCCAGAATAGGTTACTTGTTCTTTTTCCTGAGAAAGACCACCTGGTCATCTGAACTAAATAAATATTCAAAAATGAAGATGTAGTCCTGCTCTCTGGTCACAGAAGGAGGAAGAGTATCCAGCCATATTGGAGAAGGGTTTTTACCCTTACCTTGAGAAATATTTCCCCAGGCTCAAATAAAGACCCATAAGAGGAGGCTTCTACATCTTATATAAAGCCAAGGTGCTTTTCACAATGGAATTGTATCTATGCTTGTGGGGTCCCAGTGGGTCTGCTCAGTGGTTTTATCTCCCTTTCTTCTCTCGTAAATATACCCTCATTTAAACTTCCTTTACTTCAAGACACACTGTAGAGAGTAATGGAATAGATGTTCCTAGTGGAGAGAGAGGCCTAGCTCTCATCTCAATATTGTCAGCATTTTGCTGGGCCAGAATAATGCTAATAAATACTAATAACAGTGACAGTATCCGTAACCATTTATTGGGTGCCTACCGTGTGCTTGCAAAAGCCATCCAGGCATTTTGCAAATATTCTGAAGTCAGGGACCATGGCCCTCTTATTCACTGCTGTATCGCCACCTTTGGCAGAGCCGGTGGGACATAGAAGGCAGTTAATAAATGTTTACATGCACACCTCAAGACATTGTGGGTTTGGTTCCAGCCCAGTGCAATAAAGGGAATCACATGAATTTTTTGGTTTCCTAGTGCACACAAAAGTTTATATTTACACTATAGTCTATCAAGTGTGCAATACCATTATGTCTAAAAAATGTGCATACCTTAATTTAGAAGTACCTTATTGTTAAAAAAAATCCTAACCATCTCTGAGCTTTCAGCAAGGTGTAATCTTTCTGCTGGTGGCGGGGCTTGCCTAAGTGTCGATGCTGCTGACCCATCAGTGTGGTTGAAGGCTGGGGTGGCTGTGGGAATTTCTTAAAAGAAGACCACAGTGAGGTTTGCTGCATCGACTGACTCTTCTGTTCACGAATGATTTCTCTGTAGCATCTCAATGCTGTTTGATATCATTTTACCCATAGTAGAACTTCTTTCAAAATTGGAGTCTATTCTATCAAACCCTGCCATTGTTATAACAACTAGGTTTATGTAATTTTTAAATCCTTTGTCATCATTTCAGCAATCTTCATAGCATCTTCACTCAGGGTAGGTTTCATCTCAAGAGAACACTTCTTTGCTCATCCATAAGAAGTAGCTCCTTATCCTTTCAAGTTTTATTATGAGATTGCAGCAATTCAGTCCCATCTTCAGGTTCCACTTCTAATTCTAGTTTTCTTGTTATTTTCACCACATCGGCGGTTATTTCCTCTTCTGAAGTCTTGAACCCCTCTTTGAATTGACTTATTTCAAACTTCTGTTAATGTTGATATTCTGACCTCTTCCCATGAATCACAAATGTTCTTAATGGCATCTAGAATAATGAATCCTTTCCAGAGGTTTTCAATTGACTTTGCCCACATCCTTCAGAGGAATCACTATCTATGACAATTGTAGCCTTAGAAAATGTGTTTCTTAAATAATGACTGGAAAGTCGTAATGACTCCTTGATCCATGAGCTGCAGAATTGATGTTGTGTTAGCAGGCGTGAAAACAACATGAATCTTGTACATCTCCATCAGAGCATGTTGTCAACAGATGTGCTGTCATCCAGGCTTTGTTGTTCCGTTTACAGAGCCCAGGCAGAGTAGATTGAGCATAATTCTTAAGGATCCTAGGATTTGGGGAATGGTAAAATGAGCATTGGCTTCATCTTTAAGTTATCAGCTGCATTAGCCCCTCACAAAAGAGTCAGCCTGTCCTTAGGTGCTTTGAAGCCAGGCATTGACTTTTCCTCTCTAGCTATGAAAATCCTAGATGGCATTTTCTAGGATAGACAGAAGGCTGTTTTGTCTACATTGAAAATTTACATCTCTAGTGCATGCCTTGGACTCTGCTGATTCTAAAACACTGGTTATGACTCTGTGTTATATTGTTAATTTATACAGTAGCACACTCTTTATAGACTACTGGCTTCTGGGATTTGAGGCAGTTTGAAGAAGAGCATACTGCTATTCTTCTATAACCTTTAGTTTAAAACAGTAAAATATTTTGAGGTCATTGAATTAGAATGTTTTGAAGATCACTGAATGCATCTTATTTTGTATTAAATCATTGGCACTTTGTGCTTTTCTTCACATAGAAAACAAACACTTGAGGAAAAAAGCATTCTCCAAAATTTTGTTTTATATCACTTTTATGTGTATTCCACATAACAACTCTCTAAAAATGAAATATAGCTATGTCTTCTATGTGCATAGTTAAAGACCTCATTGATAGTATTTTGGTATGGTTAAAAGTATGTTCTGAAGGTGGACTTTCACGAATCTTATCCAACTTCATCATCTACTAGCTGTGCAAGTTTAAAGCAACATATAAACCTTTCTGTGCCTTAGGTTTTCCAGCTTTAACTGGGGATTATAATAGTACCTACTTGCTAGCTTTGTTCTAAGGATTAGATGAGATCCTTCTGATAATATGCTTACTTAGAACAATATCTGGCACATAGTGAACATAATTTCTATTATAATTTTTGTCTTTGCAGTTTTATAATCTCTATTTAATTTTGATCGGTAATTAAATTTCTAGTAATCAGTGTTTGAATTAGTCTACATGATTCTTGATCAAGCAGGTTTCCATTTACTGTATTTACTTTGGGCTCCTATTGTAGCAGTTTGTGAAGAATGTGCTTTGAGAGAATCCAAAGATAATGTACAGTGGGAATCAAATATAAATACATAAGTACATATAATATGTAATCATTTTGTATTATTATTTTGGAAACGTTAGACTTTCAACCTAGTTCATCTGTTTGGAAGACTGTTAGGTTAAAGTGCTTTCCTACTTTGGAAAATCTTGTTAAAACTTTATGCTGCACTATTTCTTATGTTCCTTATTAATCGAAGTCTTATTCTCAGAAGATGGCACTTCACAATTATAAAATCACTGAAGGGCTTCCCTGGTGGCGCAGTGGTTGAGAGTCCGCCTGCCGATGCAGGGGACATGGGTTCGTGCCCCGGTCCGGGAAGATCCCACATGCCACGGAGTGGCTGGGCCCGTGAGCCATGGCCGCTGGGCCTGCGCGTCTGGAGCCTGTGCCCCATAGCGGGAGAGGCCACAACAGTGAGAGGCCCGCGTACAGCAAAAAAAAAAAAAATCACTGAAGCAGAACGATTAATCTTTTATTTTGGTAATTTATGTTATGCCCCCTTTTTAGAGGAATATTAGGAAAGTTTTATATTTGAAACTTTATGGAGCCTATTTTTATTTTATTTTAATAAGGCATGGAATGAAAAACTCCAAGATAGCGTAATACCTTGATTTTGTGACATGTTGTCAGGAAATGACATATTCCAGATAAATACATGTTTTTCAAGTGATTGCCCCCCTATGATGTAGTACTCTCTTCCTTGTCTTTTGAAGCAGTATACAGTGCAAATAATATAAATTTCCTTCATAATACAAGGTCATCATTAGGCATTTTTATTATTACACTGCCCACTGACGTGACACTGTCCTCAGGATATACTAAAATATGTAGCCCTGCTTGACCATGTACTAAATGGATCCAGACAGCTGTCTTTTGGTGAATTCTCACGTCTACTGTTATTTCTCACCACTGGCAATGTGCCTACTTCTAGAAAGCCAATCCTCTTTATTTGCTGATTCTGACTGCAAGCTATGCTTGCTGGGATTGTGTCTAAAATAACACTAGAGCTTGAGTGAAGACTTGATGTTTTCTCCTCAAGTGCGGTTCATGGAATAAGGGAGATGTTAGTGTATGTAGATGGGCTACTGGCTGCCTAAGGAACTATTTTGATTTCTGGAACAGTATTCTAAATATACAATCAAATGACCTGTATATTTAATATTTTTAATATCTGCCTAAGTTAAGAAAGTGAACACAAATGCTAATGTTACATAGATATTATTTGGTATATTTACTAGATCTGTGATAAAGAGGGATACAATTCTGAGTTCATGAATTAGACATCTCAAATATAATGATGGTTAAAATAGAAACAGAATATAATGTAGGTGGTGGAGGAGTCTCATACCTGGAGATATTTCACAGCATCACTGGAGAGTGACCATCACCCATTTTTAGGAAACCCTTTGGTAGTGGACGTTTTATGGCCACTTGAAAACTCTTTGGCATTGCCTCTGTTCTCTGCTTCAGATATGAACATTGATGGATTGATTCATTGAATAATTATTTGTGAGTTTATCTTCTAGATTAAAGGTACTGTGGGAGGCATGGTGGAGGTGAATGAAATACATATGGCCCTTACCCCCTGAAAGATGAGAATAAAATAATCACAAATAAATACATACTTTTCAATTGTCCTGTCTTATGAAAGAAAATTATTGAGTGCTAATGAGTTTAAATATTAGCAAGAAGAGGTAATTAAATTGGAATTCCGAGACAAGTTGATGCTCAAGTTGAGGTCTGAAGGATGAAGAGAAACTAAAAAAGAGAATCGTTTTAACAGAGTAGACAGCATGGAAAAATTCTTAGAAATGGGAAAGATCTTGGCACATTTTGAAAACTAAAAGAAGGCCAAGGTAACTGGAATGCAGTGAACAAGGAAGCATGGGTTAGGAGAGAAAGAGGGAGAAATATATAAGTGCCAGGTCAAGAAGAACCTTGTAAGGATTTTGAATATTTTTCCAAGTGTAATGACATTGAAAAGCTTTTAAGTAGGGGATGGAATGAGTAGGGTTGAATTAAAAAATACTTTCTGCTATTCATTGATTCATGAAAGTTGGTGAAGGAGTGAGAGTGGAAGTGTAGAGACTGGCTAAGAGGCTACTGAAGGAATACAAGGGTGGTCAAAGTGATGGGCAGAGTCAGGATATACAGATGCAGCCCTCAGTTTCATTATCTGTAAAATGAGGATAGTTGTGTTTGGTACAGGGTTCATATCAGTAAATATTAGCTACTATTATTATTTGTATTATCCAATGGAATTTGCACTAGTTGGTTACTTAGTTGAAAAATCTGGTTAAAGAGAAATATTAAAAAATATATATACGCAGGTCCTATATTTTATTTTAACTTAAAGAATATAAGTACTCATTGCCAATCTTTTGAAACAGCTTGGGACCATTCGTTGAATGTGAATCTGTGAATTGGAGTTCTGAACTGATTTTGTTGGATTTGCTTTTGTGTGAACCATACCCGTCGTTACATCTTCCATTATTTCCGGTTTGGGCTCCCTTACCTGAAGCAAGAATTGAAAGATATCTGTAAATGTCTGTATGAAGCAGGGATGAGAATGACAGCACAGAACTTTCTAGCTTCTTTTTTTTTCCAGTTTTGTCCATTATGGGATTTAAAAATTCATATAGCAATTTTTCTTGGAAATCTTCCAAAAACATTCTACCTTGTTTTTGTAGAGCCAAACTTTTTAAAATTCAAAATTAACTGGTTTATTTAGTATATAATTGAAATATATAATTTCAGTAATAAGTGCATATTGGTATCAGCAAGTTTGGAGAAAAATACCCCTGACTTCTGGCACAGATGCCGTTTGATGGGAGGGCGATGCTAGAAGTAAACCTTGTATTGGTTGCAAGCATTCAATGTACCATGGTTGCCAGTCAGTGTCTTTTTATAGAAGAAATGGAAAATATCAGTTAATCTATGAGTCAGGTAACTGGAGAGTAGTTAGGAGTGTTTCTACTGGGTTTTGGAGGCAGAATTGACAAGACAGGCCTTGGTGTGTGGTGAGGGAAAGGAGAGTCCCAAGAATGTCTCCCTTATTTCTGGTGTAAGCAACCATTCAGAAGAAGGAATTGATCGATGGGTGGGGAGATGGGAGATAGGGTCCAAATGTGGTTTTCAGTTTAAGATTCCTGGAAGACATTCAAGTGGCAGTATTATATAGGCCATTGGCAATTCATCTCTAAAGTTTAGAAGGAGGTCTTGGCTGGCTTTCCTTGAGGAACTTTAAGGGAAAGTGTGGTGAGGGCTTGAACCAAGATAGAGTGGCCCATCTGCTAGGCTGGATTATACAGAATATGGAGTCATGGTGGCTGGAGGCCAAGGGGTGAGAGAGTCTGAATCCTGCCCTGAGTAAGGAGGTACAGCGATGTAGCTGCAGAAATAGCGCTCATTGTCAGGTACTAGGGCCAAGGTAGAACTCTACATGCAAAAACAAATCAGAAAATCACAAACGTACAGAACTAGGAGACAATAGTGAAGTGTGGCAGGAAACACAGTAAGGTAAAAGCTTCAATAGTAAGACTGTGAAAAATGCCAAGGTGTTAGAACACTATTTTTGTGTGGTGCTGACTGAACAGCATGTGGGACACACTGAGAGCTCCTGATACACAGTCACCCAGGAATAAACATTAATTTGATTTTCTGGAAGTGTCCATGGGTTTTTCATAATACAGCCTTGATACGAGGATACCCATGGAATCATCTGTATGCTTTTATGAACACATTAGCCTCTGTTAGGGGTGCTAGGTTAAAGAAAGCAAATTCGAATTCCTCAAAAAGGAGTAAGCTTTTGACCTTGGCCTTATTGACATTATTCTGTGAACAAGATAAACAAACTCTGATCCTACCAATTTATCATCTGCATGTGCAACAGTACAGATGTTTGTCCTCACCAGAGCCCTCGATTCATATTGATGTGTGAATCATCCAGTTGTGTTGGAATTCATATTGAAAACAAAACATGTTCAGAAACTGGTGGAAATTATAATTAGATCTGAAAGTATTCTGTCAATCACAATGAATATTGTGTTGTTTTGTCCAGCTGAGTTAAGAGGCAAATTGTGGTAGGGAAGGAAGTGTTTATTTTTAGTTGATGAGTATAGCTAATCTGGCCTCTCAGTGTAGGGGTGCTGGGCTGTGAGATGAGAGAGAATTTGGTTCAGTGGCCACGTGATGGCTTGTTAAGTAATTCCAAACACACCAGCATGAAGATTCTCATTGATTTCCCATTTTCTGAAAGACTAGACTAGATTGCTGAATCCGGGTATCTTTTCTTTTTTGGAGAAGCAGTTTCTTAAAGGATAGTTTCTTCCTTCTGATGTGAATATTTATGTATTGGATGTTAAAACTGAAAATAGCAACCATTGATTCTGGGGAGGGAGGGCTTGATCCCTTTCCCACATAGTCAAAAACATTTCTTAAGTGTTTTAATATTTAATGTACAAATATTTGATGCTTATTAAATTTTTTCTTTAAGCATCTATTTTAAAAAACATTCCTGAAGAAATATTCATATATATGAGAAATCCGTCAATTTCTTATGTTTATAAGTTTTTTCATTTTATATTTAGAAGGAGCCAAACACTTCATTATGATTTTCCATATTCCCCCACCAGCTCTTCTTCTTTTTTGGTTCCCTTTCTCAGGCTCTGGTTCTACCATTCAATCCCTTGCCAAAGTCAAAAACCTGGTCCTCATCCTTGACTCCTACTTTTCTCTGTCTTACTGTTTAACTCGTTCTAGAATCTGTTCAGGATTCTCCATCTCTGTAGCAACTACTTAATTCAGCCCACTATCTCCCTAGATCGTTGTGGTGGCTTTCTGCATTCTCTCTGCCACGACTTTTCAATGCGTTCTCCCCACCTTACTCAAAATGATGTGTAATCATGCTGTCTCCGTGCTTAAAACATCGGTGGTCTTGCCCTTAGGGTAAGAAAAAACTACTTAGAATGTTGTATAAAGTATTTCAGAGCTTGACCTCCACCCCTTTCTTCAGTTTAGATTCACCTCTTATTTTCTCACATTCTGAGCTCCGATCACACAGAAACTTAATATATGTTCTCAAATGTTGCATGGCTATATGGCCCCCGAGCCTTCACACATGATCTTGCTTTGGTTTTGAACACTGTCTTCCTACTTTTCTGTCCTCACTTTAGATGCCACTACACAGAGGAAATCTTCCCTGAGAACCACAGACAAGGAGAGGCGTTCATGCTCACATTCCGGTGCAGTCATTTCATCTTATCGTGGTGCTTTTTAGTTCTTTATTGCTGTTGCTTATTTACTTGTCTGTACCTCCCAATAGATTGGAAGGGACAAGACCATATCTGTTGTTCTGGGTACCTATTGGCGCACGTTTTAGGTTTGTTATGGTGGTACCCCACTTACAGGAATCAAAATCTGTTCCTGTTGCTATTAAAAAAAAACCCTCAAAACTTAGTGATATAAAACAGTCATCATTTTGTATGCTCATGGAATATATGGGTCAGAAATTTAGATAGGGCATAGTCCAAATGTGGGGATGTTTATCTCTGCTCCATGGTGTCTGAGGCCTTAACTGGAAAGATTAGAAAGTCAGGGGCTATTTTAATGGCTAGTGGATGGAATCCTCTAAAGCCTTCTTACTTCTTTACTTTTGATAAAGCCCAATTGATCTTTTTTTTTTTCTATTGTTGCTATTACTTTTGATGTCATACCTAAGAAGCCATTGCCTAACCCAAGATCATGGAAATTTACTCCATCAGGTTGAGTGGTAGTTCCCACATACTGAGTCTTTATTCCACAATATTTTGGCAGGAAAAAAAATCTTGTAACTCATCACTTTCTTCTTATCTTTAAATCAAAAACACATGCCAAAATTCAGTTCTTTCTCTGTTTTTTGGTGTCTGCCATTAATTAATATTCCCTCGAAAAGTACTTGGAAAGCAGTTTGGCTAACTTAAGTCAAAAGCATCTAAGGAATATACACATGTACAAAGCTCTATGCAAGTTAGTGGGATAGTGTTTCCCAGACAAGGAGACAAGTTATGATGACATTAATGATGCTAGAAACCACCTGCTTAAACAAGCTCATTAAATCAAGCAATTGTGTAATTTGTGTTGACCCAGCTATTAAACAGACTCTCTGAGAAAGCTTATCAGTTTTCATTTATGGAAAAAATCATATTAGAAAACAAGATTAAAATCTCTAGTGATATCTTTGGAATTGACTATATAAGTTAAGGTTCTTTTTTTTCAATCAGTGAATTTTTATGACTAGCTTAAGCAAATAAATTAATTTATTTGAAGTTTATGGTGTAGTTTCCATTATTGAAAGGAGTAACATAAACCAGGCTTCAGATAGACCAGAGCCAGGCATATTAATATGGCTTTTGGGAGTAGGAGCATTTTAATCATCTTTCCCTGGCAGCTCCATGGGATGTATGAACTCAGATTGCTGACTCTGTCCTTGCATTACCTCGCTTGAATTTCTAAGAGCTTGTACTTCAGGTTGTTGCCACAACTTATCCTTATATGGATGGAAAAAGGAAAAGACCCATGATAAGACCTTCAGGCACTCCTTGGGGGGTCTGTAGTGGGAGCGCATAGCACCTTGATTTACTGCTCCAGCAAGATATCTTGTAGGGAAGGAAAGTTGTTTCCTAAAATGAAACCTGGGTACTGTTAGCAAAGCAAAGATCTATCAGGCAGCTCTAAGGCAAGAGCTATCTTCTACACTAGCTGTTTTAGTAAATTTAAGGGCAGTCTGGCTTTGCGTAATGAGTCCTGCTTCTGCTCATAGTTCTTCTTGAAAAGAGTGAACAACCATAGTAGAGCTTATAACTAAATTAATGTTTTAGAACTTTCTTCATAATGTTGTCCCAAAGAGTCAATGTGATATTATGCTTAGCACAATACACCTAGAAAATGAAGTTTAGATTTTAAAACAGTATTGTCTTTGAAATGAAAAAAAAATTTAGGGTTGCTACCAGTTTAAACAGAGGATTTGAGAATAGAACCACAAGAAAATCTTATAAAAATGAACTAGAACCTTAAATCTAATGGTAGAACAATTAGAAAATTCCGTTACTATCTAAACAGATAAACATTTGCCTTTAAGAAGCTATAGAGTGTTCTACAAGGTTGCCAAGGTAATTCAGTGGGGAAAGAAAAGTCTTTTCAACAAATGGTGCTAGAAAAATTGGATATCCACATGCAAAAGAATGACTTTTGTATATGGTGTGAAGTATACCAAAATTAACTCAAAATGGATTCCAGACCTAAATGTAAGAGCTACAACTATAAAACTTTTAAAAGAAAATGTAGGAGTAAATTTTCATGATCTTGGATTAGGCAATGGTTTCTTAGATATGACACCAAAAGTATAAGCAACAAAAGGAAAAATAGATAGATTGGACTTTATCAAAATTAAAATTTGTCGTACTACAAAGGACAACATCAAGAAAGTGAATCAATAACCCATAGAATGGGAGAAAATACTTGAAATTCATTTATCTGATGAGACTAGTATCCATGCTATATTAAGCAGCGGTCCCCAACGTTATTGGCACCAGGGACCGGTTTCATTGAACACAATTTTTCTACAGATGAGGGCGGAGCGGGGAGTTGGGTGGCAGGGGGATGGTTCAGGCAGTAATGCAAGTGATAGGGGGCATGATTCAGGCGCTAATGGGGAGCAATGGGGAGCAGCAGATGAAGCTTTGCTTGTTTGCCCACTGCTCACCTCCTGCTGTGCAGCCTGGTTCCTAACAGGCCGCGGACTGGTATGGGGGGCTGGGGACCCCTGATATAAAGAACTTGTACAATCCAATGGTAAGACAGCCCAATTAAAAGTAGGTAAAATATTTGAGTGTATATTTCTCTAAAGAAGATACAGAAATTGTCAGTAAGCACCTGAAAACAGTATTAGTCATTAGAGAAATGCAAATTAAAACAACAATGAGATGCCATTTCATACGCACTAGGATGGCTAAAATCAGAAAGACAATAACGAGTGTTGTTAGCAGGTGGAGACATTAAAATCTTAAACATTGCTGCTGGGATTGTAAAATGGTACAGTCATTTTGGAAAACAGGTTAGCAGTTCCTTGAAATGTTTAGAATCAAGTTAAGCAGTTGCACTCCTAGGCATACACCCAAGAGAAATGAAAACCTATGTCCCACGAAGACTTGTACACAGAAGTTTGTAGCAGCAGTATTTATAGGAGCCAAAAAGTGAAAACAACCCTAATAGCAATCAACTGATGAATGGGTAAATAAAATGTAATAATTTATATAATAGGTTATGTGGTAATAAAAAGGAATGAAGTAGGGATATATACTACAATACAGATGAACCTTGAAAACATGCTAAGTGAAAAAAGTCAGTCACAAACGGCCACATATTGTATGATTATTTATATGAAATGTTCAGACTAGGCAAATCCCCAGAAACAGAAAGTAGATTAGTGGTTGCCAGAGACTGGAGGGCTGAGGGAATGGGGAATGGCTGTTAATGGCTACAAGGTTTCTTTTTGAGGTGAAAAAATGTTCTGAAATGATGTCGTGTTGATCGTTGCACAGCTCCATGAATATTCTAAAAAATGCTGAATTATATCCTTTAAAAGGGTGGATTTTATGGTATGTGAATTATATATCAATATATTTTTCACTCTTTATATCAATAAAAAAACAAGAAAGAGTGAAGTCAGGATCTAGGCTCATGTACCTGCTTGTATGTGAGAGGCGTGCACCTTTGGCCTCGATTTTCCATAGTGATGTGGTTTACTGGTATATAGAGTGATTTTAACCCTTTGCTGCCTCTGGGTGCAGTGTGTGGAAGATCTGGGCCTTCCTTCTCTTTCTGGAGCCATGACCAAAAGAAGGGAGTACAAATTATTGTTTAGTAAAAATTGCAGTCGTTCAAGTCAATAAGCATTTATTGGGCACCTAGTGTATGACAGCCCACGTGCTAGGCAAAAGTTGCAAAGATAACTTGATGCAATTTTGTTATTCACGAAACTCACTTGCTTAGAGCCTCAGTTTCCACCTCTGCTGACAAAATTGCTAGAGGTCAGAGGAGACGAGAAAGTTCTGAATTGAAATTGGATGTCATTTCAACAGAGATACTAAACTGCGTAAAGCACAGCCATTAATTTCCGTATAAGAATACATTTATTCGCTTAATTTGGTGACTTAATGCTATAGTGTTTGAGGCTTTAATAGTAGTAGCTGATTTGCTATTTAGAGTAATGCAACAATAGTAAAGAATAGTCAAGAACAATAGTAAAGAATAGTACAAGGCCTGTTGTATTCTGTATATTTGTTAATAATAGAACTTATTTCTAGATATTTAAATAGTATTAAAAGTTATAGTCTATTTCTAATCTGTATGTTTAAAATAGTTCAAAGATAATTGTATGTTTGGAATAAAATCATAACATTCTGTTGTGTTTTACTTCGGAGAAATTAACATCATCGTACATTGTAATTTAATTCAGCTAAAAGCAGAAAATCTATTTTCTCCATGTAGGTGGTTGCTTCCTCTTCTTATATTTCCTTTTTTTGGGAAAAATACACCTACTATTCCCAACATACAAAAAAGATATAAAGAGTGAGATATGAGTAAATTATTTTGACAAATGTATCCATTAAATAATATACAGTTATCAAGGAAAGGAGTTAAAGCAAGCAATGCAAATGAGTTTAGTGACAAAGTAGGAAGAATGAGTTAAGATAAATGTGGAAGAACAGGTCTGGGGGGCACTTTGGTATGTTTTCATGGCCTTAGTTGCTTTCTGTCACCATTTCTGCTCGTGGGACTTGGTAGTTTTGAATTTTATGTATCTGTAATTTTCAGTAACTTTTTGGTAAAGGTAAAAAATTCAGTATATTCTTTAATGTGTAGTCACGAAAGCCACTATATGTTTGTATGCATATAGTTATTAAATAATGGCTAGTGTTGTATATAAGTAGTTTTATTTGAGAATATACGAAACCCTAGAGTAATTTCATTGCTTAATATAATCACATGTCTGATTCTATTGGCAGAAACAAAAAGATTTTGCAAATAATCAGTTTAAGATGACTAGAGTCTATTTTATTTATCTTAATAATTTAATTGACCAAGGATATAAATGTGCCCAAAGATGAAAAATTTACCTCTTTTCTATGGCTATACCAATAATATGGCCTATACTAATATAAGAAAATTGTTATGTTTTCATCTTTATTATGAGGCATAACATCCTTTAGAGGTTATCTGGCAAGAATGATACAAGGAAGACCTCAATGTTAGTTCACCATCCGTGCTGTGTTATATTTTGTTATATATGTTGAGTGTCCACAACTCCATAATTTATAGCAAATGTTATGAAATGCATACATAACAGATTCTCACTTATAGATTTGGCAGTTACCACATTTTTCTACATAGAGAAAAACATTATCAAGTTTTTTCTAAATTCTGTTTTTAACATCACAGCTTTTAACACTTGTTAATGAAAGTATATGTAAGGTGAGTTTAGCTAATAATAGAGTTTCCATGCTTGATATTCTGTTCAGAGAGGGTTTGAATGCAGATATATCTGAACATTTTGAGAAGGATGCAAGTGTCACTCTAAGTAGTTTTTAATTCATGTGTTATATAATTTCGTGGATTCTGGTCATAGCTTTAAAGTATCACAAAATGTTTTTATAGTGGGTAGTTAGGCTCAAAAGTATATTTGGTATTTTTCAACATCATTGTATATACATGTGAGTGAAATGAAGGAGAAGCAGAGACAGACAGAAGGAGAAGGAGGAGAATAAAAAGGATGGGGAGGAAGTGGAGAAGGAGGAAAGAGATTGATATTGATAATAAACCTATGTTTCAGAGTTTAATATATTTTTATTTAACATAAGGCTATAAGATTACCATACGACCCAGCAGTCCCACTACTGAGCATTTACTCTGAGAAAACTATAATTCAAAAAGTTCATTGCAGGGCTTCCCTGGTGGCGCAGTGGTTGAGAGTCCGCCTGCCGGTGCAGGGGACATGGGTTCGTGTCCCGGTCTGGGAGGATCCCACATGCCGCGGAGCGGCTGGGCCCATGAACCATGGCCGCTGAGTCTGCACGTCCGGAGCCTGTGCTCCGCAACAGGAGAGGCCACAACAGTGAGAGGCCCGCGTACCGAAAAAAAAAAAAAAAGTTCATTGCAGCTTTATTTACAATAGCCAGGATCATGGAAGCAACCTAAATATCCATCAACAGATGAATGGATAAAGAAGATGTGGCACATATATACAATGGAATATTACTCAGCCATAAAAAGAAATGAAATTGAGTTATTTGTAGTGAGGTGGATGGACCTAGAGTCTGTCATACAGAGTGAAGTAAGTCAGCAAGAGAAAGACAAATACCATATGCTAACACATATATATGGAATCTAAAAAAAAATAGTTCTGAAGAACCTAGGGCCAGGACAGGAATAAAGACGCAGACATAGAGAATGGACTTGAGGACACGGGGAGGGGGAAGGGTAAGCTGGGACGAAGTGAGAGAGTGGCATGGACATATATACACTACCAAATGTAAAATAGATAGCTAGTGAGAAGCAGCCACATAGCACAGGGAGATCAGCTTGGTGCTTTGTGACCACCTAGAGGGGTGGGATAAGGAGGGTGGGAGGGAGACGCAAGAGGGAGGAGATATGGGGATATATATGTATAGCTGTATATACATATATATATGTATAGCTGATTCACTTTGTTATAAAGCAGAAACACACAATTGTAAAGCAATTATACTCCAATGAAGATGTTAAAAAAATAATTTTATCTTTTAATTTATATTCTTTTTAATTTCAGTATAGTTGATTTACAACATTGTATAATTTCAGGTGTACAACATGATTCACCATTTTTGAAGGTTATACTCCTTTTATGGTTATTATAAAATATTGGCTATATTTCCTATGCTGTATAATATATCCTTGTAGCTTATTTATTTTGTACATAGTAACATATCTCTTAATCCCCTACTTCCTTTCCTCTCCTTACTAGTAACCACTAGTTTGTTCTCTATATCTGTGAGTTTGTTTCTTTTTTTTTATATTCACTAGTTTTTTTTCCTTCTTAGGCTCTGTAAATAAGTGATATCATATAGTATTTGTCTTTCTCTGACTTACTTTGCTAGGTGTAACACCCTCCAGGTCCATACATGTTGCTGCAAATGGAGTTATTTCATTCTTTTTTGTGACTGAGTAGTATTCCAGTGTGTGTGTGTCCATACCACATCTTCTTTATCCATTTATCTGTTGGTGGATACATAGGTTGCTTCCATATCTTGGCTATTGTAAATAATGCTGCTATGAACATTGGGGTGCATATGTCTTTTCAAATTAGTGTTTTCATTTCTTTGGATATATACCCAGGAGTGGAATTGCTGGGTCATATGGTAGTTCTATTTTTATTTTTTTGAGAAACTTCCATACTGTTTTCCATAGTGGCTGCACCAATTTATGTTCCCACCAACAGTATATGAGGGTTCTCTTTTCTCCACATCCTCGCCAACATTTGTTATTTGTATTATTTTTGATGATAGCCATTCTGGCAGGTGTGATGTGACATCTCATTGTGGTTCTGATTTTGCATTTCTCTAACGATTAGCAGTGTTGAGCATCTTTTCATGTGCCTGTTGGCCATCTGTATGACTTCTTTGGAAAAATGTCTATTCTGGTCTTTTGCCCATTTTTTGATCAGGTTTTTTTTTTTTTTTTTTTTTGATGTTGAGTTGTATGAGCTGTTTGTATATTTTGGCTATTAACCCCTTATTGATCATATAATTTTCAAATGTTTTCTCCTATTTAGTAGGTTGTCGTTTCACTTTGTTGATCTTTTCCTTTAACCTGCAAAAGATTTTCAGCTTAATTAGGTCCCATTTGTTTATTTTTGCTTTTGTTTCTTTTGCTTTAAGAAACATCCGAAAAAAATTGCTCTGATTTATGTCAAAGACTGTTCTATGTTTCCTTCTAAAAGTTTTATGTTTCTGGTCTTATATTTACGTCTTTAATCCATTTTGAGTTTATTTTTTATATGGTCCTAGAAAATGTTTAAATTTCGTTTTATAACATATAGCTCTCTAGTTTTCCCAGCACCGCTTATTGAAAAGACTGTCTTTTCTCCATTATACATTCTTACCTCTTTTGTCATAGATTAATTCACCATAAGTGTGTGGGTTTATTTCTGGGCTCTCTATTCTGTTCCATTTATCTGTATGTCTGTTTTTGTGCCAGCACCATACTGTTTTGAATACTGCAGCTTTGTAGTATAGTCTGAAGTCAGGGAGCATGATACTTCAAGCTCTGTTCTTTTTACAGATTGTTTTGATTATCTGGAGTCTTCTGTGTTTCCTTACAATTAAAAAGATTTTTTGTTCTAGTTCTTTGAAAAATGTCATTTGTATTTTGATAGGGATTGCATTGAATCTGTATATTGCCTTGTGATTTTCTGATTTGATTTTGCATTTGGAGCTCCACCTTGACCCTGATACCTGACAATGAACACTGTTTCTGTAGCTACATCACTCTGCCTCCTTACTCAGGCAAGATTCAGACCCTCTCACCCCTTGGCCTTCAGCCACCATGACTCCATATTGTATATAATCCAGCCTAGCAGATGGGCCACTCTATCTTGATTCAGGTCATCACCACACTTACAGCTCCTATAGTGTGGGAGACAGTTACCTAAGTAAATAATGATGATTACAGTCAGTGTAAGGAGGGCTTATATAGAGCTGTGGGGCTGGAGCCCAGAGGATGGAGTGACTGCCTGCCAAAGGCAGACAAAGGAGGACCTGGGTCAAGGATGAGCAGTCATTTCCATGGCAGAGAAGGATAAATGCCTCTAAGTAATAGAAGGAGCACAAGTAAAGCCCTGGAGTTGGGAAAGAAGAGCATGCCTTGTGGATGATGAGGGATACAGCATGTCTGGACTTTGAGTTGCAGAAGTGAGAACATTTGGAGCCAGATTATGATGTTCTCCAACAGGAATTTTTATGTGGTTCATACTTTATTCTCAAGGTGGTGAAGAGCTGTGCTAACAGTGATGATAGTAACCACCATTTATTGAGGGTTAACCATGGGCAATGGGTTGCCTAAGTTATTTGCATGTATTGTTTTATTCCTATGTAGTAGACAAGGAAACTAAGAGGTTAAGTAACTTAACCAAAGTCACATAGCAAAAGACCTGCACAGCTGGGTTTGGAGCCACCCAGTCTCAGATTCCAAAGCTTCTGCTTTTAATGTGGTACTTCACTGCCTTTTGTTACAGTTTTTAAAGGGGGGAGATATAGATTGATGTGAGATGTGTTTAAGGACGATATTGCAAAAATAATGTGCAGGAAACCTCTGGAGGAAAAGATAGGCTACAGCAATAGTGCAGGTAAAAAATCATGAGTCTGACTAAAAAACATTGGTGGGAAGATGTTCAATCTGATACTGAAGGGTCTTTCTCTCTGCTGGTGATTCCTCTTCCTGCTCCTAGAATCCGCCTCGCCTCCCCTTGGAGTCAGAAGGGCTATCATCAAAAGGAACACAAATAACAGAAGGTGGCGAGGGTGTGGAGAGAAGGGAACCCTTGCGCACTGTTGGTGGGAATGTAAATTGGTGCAGCCACTGTGGAAAACAGTATGGAGGTTTCTCAAAAAACTAAAAATAGAACTACCACACGACCCGGCAATTCTGTTGCTGGGTATATATCCAAAGAAAATGAAAACACTGATTTGAAAAGATACATGCACCCCAATGTTCATAGCAGCATCATTTACAATAGCCAAATATGGAAGCAACCTAAGTGTCCATCAATAGACGAATTGATAAAGAAGACGTGGTATATATATACACAATGGAATGCTACTCAGTCAGAAGTCATAAAAAGGAAGGGAATCCTACCATTTGCCACAACATGGATGGTACTATGATAAGTGAAATAATTCAGGCAGAGAAAGCCAAATACTGTATGATATCTCTTGTATGTAGAATCTAAAAAATACAACAAACTAGTGAATGTAAGAAAAGAGAAGACGACTCACAGAAAACACACTAGTGGTTCCCAGCGGAGAGAGGGAAGCAGGGGGGGGAAGTATAGAGGTAGGGGGTTAAGAAGTACAAACTCCTATGTATAAAATAAGCTATAAGGATCTATTGTACCACACAGGGAATATAGCCAATAGTTTATAATAACTATAAATGGAGTATAACCTTTAAAAATTGTGAATCATTATTTTCTATACCTGTAACATATAATATTGAATATCAACTATACTTCAATTAAAAATTTTGAAAAGAGAGGAAGCTTCTTGTAAGCCAAAAGCTCACCTGCCATTGTAGTGTGCCTGTATAAACACTTAAAAACAGGAGACCTCTTGATCAGAGAACAGAGCATTTACTCACATCTTAGAGTGCTAATTCCCCTGTGTTCCAGTTCTCCATGGGGCATTGCAGTGTGGGCTAGACACATCTGTGCGTGCACGGACTTGCCAAAGGACAGGAACTCCTAAATTATGAAACTCAGAGGTTGTATAAGGCGGCAAGCATATTTTCCCTTTTCCCGCATGGAGAGAGACAAATCCTGTCTGGGGAGGGGAAGGAAAGGTCCTGAGTTTTTTTTTGTTTTTTTTTTTCCGGTACGCGGGCCTCTCACTGCTGTGGCCTCTCCCGTTGCGGAGCACAGGCTCCGGACGCGCAGGCTCAGCGGCCATGGCTCATGGGCCCAGCTGCTCCGCAGCATGTGGGATCCTCCCGGACCGGGGCACGAACCTGTGTCCCCTGCATCGGCAGGTGGACTCTCAAACACTGCGCCACCAGGGAAGCCTGGTCCTGAGCTTTTTATCACCCTTAAAATGGAAGTAAATATCTCTGAGGCAGATAAGCCCTCAAATCTCTCTGGAGATTTTTCTCCAAATCTCTCTGGAATAATTCACTATCTCTAACTTCCATTCAATCATCCTTTCACCCAGGTTGCCAGTAATTTTTTTTTTTTTTTGCGGTATGCGGCCCTCTCACTGTTGTGGCCTCTCCCGCTGTGGAGCACAGGCTCCGGACGCGCAGGCTCAGCGGCCATGGCTCACGGGCCCAGCCGCTCCGTGGCCTGCGGGATCCTCCCGGACCGGGGCACGAACCCGTGTCCCCTGCATTGGCAGGCAGAGTCTCAAACACTGCGCCACCAGGGAAGCCCAGTTGCCAGTAATTTTTACCCAGAAGGCCCTGAGTGTGCAGAAATGTGAAAATATTCATGGAACATAGTCTCCCAATAGCGGTGTGAACAACCTATTGAAATTGGACAGAATTTCTACAGCTTTTATAAGATACTGGCATCAGTCCATCACAAGCTTAGAATGTCTGCAATACTGATTGAAGTGGACAGTTGTTCAGGCCAAATTATCTATAAAATTCAATTTGAAAGGTGTTTCTTAAACAAATTTCTGGGTTACTCAAGTGATTGTCTTGGTATGTATGTTCTTACTTTGAGTGCCAATAAATTATATTTGAAGAGAAGAGAATCCTATTTCTTCTGTGCTTTGAAAGTTTCTGAAGAAATACTGGTAAATGGTCAACAGAAGGACCAAGAAACCCTACTTTTATTCAGAAACCTGGGCATTATCACAATTTCAAGAATATAGAAATGTATCTCGTGCATATATTCCATGTAATAAAAGATTGCATGCAGTGTGAAATTTTTAGAAATAGTTTATTTTAGCTGATAATGTATATCATAAGCTTTTCCCTGGAACATATAGTGGAACTCAGTTCTGTTTTTCTCAAAAAATGTGAAGATGAATTATTTTCTTGTGTTTTGTATGGATCATCTAGGCAGGTACCAAAAAGAGGAGCTTCAGTAGCAGTGTTAAATCAAAAAGCACATTGAACCAAGTTGAGTCTGACATTTTGAGAGTTAAAAAAAAAAAGTGGTTGTTAGTTTCTAGTATAATACAATGAGCTTTCGTTTACAACTTTTTTCTTCTATTTTGTGTGTTTGATTTTGTATATGGGTTTTGGTCAAGGGATAGGTAAGAGGGAGATCAGGAAATATAGGTAGAACTTCCATGGATCTTCAAATGCTGGTGTTGACAGCAAGTAACTTTTCCGATATGTGATGTACAAATGTAACTGTTAGGGTTTTTGGATTTCTTTTCATGTTTCTCTGTCCTTCTCTCTTTACCGGAGATGACATCAGCCTTGATTCTTTTAATAATATGATAGAAGAAGATTATCAATACCAAAAATTTAGAACTGCAGCTTAGTTGAAGACCAGTCTTCAGTGTGTAGGTCTTTTTATTTTTCATATATAGGTTTTGAAATGATGGAAGCAATAAAAATTCGTGTTGAAATAAAAAGTTCCACTATTCTGCCACGACCAATTTGCTTTTTCTATATTACCTTTTACTTCAGACACACACAGCAAAATTCCAGTACATATTCAGTGCTTAATACATCTTTCCTATTAGCATTGTGTTACATTTGTTTGTTTATTTAAGGAGATGTGAAAAGCACAAAATATTAGAAAACTAATAGTATAAGTTAGGTGTAGTGAGTCTTTCTAGTTTGCTTTAGGTCTTCCAGAGTAACCCTAGGCTAGTGTTAATCCTGATAGTGACAAGTTAAAATAGTGACAGGGATAAAGTGATCTCTTGTCCTAGTTGTTAGCCAAGACGAGGGTGCCAGTTTCACTTTTTTATGTTGATAACCTCATAATAGTAATTTCACAGGGCTCCTTTGTGAGCTTACTGGACCTGGTGTTCAGTGTTGCATTGTGTTTGGGGCAGAGCTGGCTGGGTGGGGTGCAGGGTACCCAGGGGTGTGGGTGGAGAGATACCCAGTGCCAGATTCTTAGGGACCTTTGTAAGTCATACTATAGAGTTGGGACTTCATCGTGGAGCAAATAGGGAGTCAGTGAATGCCGTTTAAAGAAGGAATTGCCATTCTGGAATCTGTACTTTCAAGGGGTGACTCTTTCTCTGTGTGAATAGTGGATTTCAAAAGGGTAAGGTAAACAATTTGAAAAGTTCTTAGTGATCCAAGTGAGAAGTGAAGGAGGCTGAAGGTCGGCTTCAGGCAGCAGAGGAGTTTAAGAGGCTGAGTGAGTGTGGCTTTATGTTTAAGTGAATGCAGTAGAGTAGGAAGAGGGGACTTGGAGGATTCATGCATAGGTGTCTGACCTGGAAACTGTCCAGTTGGTGGTGCCAGGCACCGTGATGGCCATAAATTGAAGGATGCTTATGCACCATTTTCAACCCCCGTGGTATCTCTAGGACATGAAAATAAGCATGCTGGAGCCTGGCAAAGTGATACATAGGATGTTATCAACTCTTTTGTTCTTAAGTTTTACATTTCAAATTTTATGTCAATACTATTAATGTACTTAAACATAAAAAATGCATTTATACATATCCTTTCAACTATTCCTTGAAGCCTTCCTGATTTCTGTCATTTAAAAATTACAGGGCCTCCCTGGTGGCGCAGTGGTTGAGAGTCCGCCTGCCGATGCAGGGGATACGGGTTCGTGCCCCGGTCTGGGAGGATCCCACATGCCGCGGAGCGGCTGGGCCCGTGAGCCATGGCCGCTGAGCCTGCGCGTCCGGAGCCTGTGCTCCGCAACGGGAGAGGCCACAACAGTGAGAGGCCCGCGTACCGCAAAAAAAAAAAAAAAAAAAAATTACTAATTTTCGTTTGGCATTTAAACATACATTATCACACATGCATTTTGAATTATGTAGAGGTTTTTTTTTTTTTTTTTTTGCGGTATGCGGGCCTCTCACTGTTGTGGCCTCCCCCGTTGCGGAGCACAGGCTCCGGACGCGCAGGCTCCGGACGCGCAGGCTCAGCGGCCGTGGCTCACGGGCCCAGCCGCTCCGCGGCATATGGGATCCTCCCAGACCGGGGCACGAACCCGTATCCCCTGCATCGGCAGGCGGACTCTCAACCACTTGCGCCACCAGGGAGGCCCATATGTAGAGGTTTTGCTTATATTTTCATGTATCTTTGTGTTTGCCTTGCTCTCATTACCTTTATTATTAAGCACTTGGGCGTTCCTTAGCTTCTTATCTTATTAAGATAATTTTTTTTTTTTTTTTTTTTGCTGTACGCGGGCCTCTCACTGCTGTGGCCTCTCCCGTTGCGGAGCACATGCTCCGGACACACAGGCTCCGCGGCCATGGCTCGTGGGCCCAGCCGCTCCGCGGCATGTGGGATCTTCCGGGATCGGGGCACGAACCCGTGTCCCCTGCATCGGCAGGCGGACTCTCAACCACTGCGCCACCAGGGAAGCCCCAAGATAATTTTTTTGACCACATAAAATGTCTGTAACATAAAATTTAGATGTGGATACTGGCAAGGATAAATATTATGTAAAGTTAAAACAGCAAACACATACTCCAGGCCTAGAAGGTTAGATATGGGGGAAATTAATCCTACTCTCAACATTAATGTGTAAAAAAAGCTATCAGGAAATTACTACATTTGTAATTGTTGTTATATATCAACTATATGCACAGCACCAATAAATGAAGGATCTGTTGATAAGAGTTTTTGCACAGTGATTATTTTCTCATTACTACAGCAGATAGAGCTTTCTGAAATAAATATAATCAAGTCTCTATCAATAAATCCAAACCAATCAGATCTGTCTCACACCAAGTGTTTCTTATTGCCCATGGTGAGCTTGAAATTCCCTGCCAGCTGAAAAGATGTTACTGTAGCATCAAGAAAACTATACGAAGAAAATGAAATGCATGATACTTTCTTACATTTTTCTTAGATGAGCATAAATGTTGACAGAGCTGATAGTCTTACATATACAAGCTCTTACACGCAAAACATTTCTGATTTAATAGTCAAACACTCAGAATCTTTTTATGCTCTCTTGCAATCTTTTTTTGCTTAAAGCATCTCTTTTTTTGTACCTGGGATTCTACTGTGGGGTCTTTAAAGATTTTGACAAGATAAGAGGAAACAAACCAAACTCTGCTTTCCTACATATCCTATACATATTTTCATTTTTAGACAAACTTGCATTATGGATACAGGTTGACTCAGTGTTTAAAATTTTGAGCTCCAGGGTCATACTTGGTATCCTTTTTATTTATTTCTTATCTTTTGTACTGTATTATTTCAGAGCAAATGACTCTGGCCTGATTTCTCTCTCTCTCTCTCTCTCTCTCTCTCTTTTTTCTTTGCATATGTCCCTATAGGAATGTTTCTTTAACCCAATTCAGCCCTATTATTCTTTTATTAATTTTGACTTGTATGTGTTGAGTGTTTTCAACTGATCATGCAGGTCATTATTTAGCTCTAATGTTTTAGTATGTTGGATTATTATATTTGTTCTATTTGTCTTAGTCTCTTCATCAAGAAAATACCTACTATCCACTTGTTGAAAATCAGTTATCTTGAATTATATTATTAATTCTCTTGTTGGAGTCAACTTTTGTATTTTTCTTTTCCATTTTTGGAAAGTCTGTCAAATCTGACTGATAATTCATTATTTGATTTTTACATTGTTTATTACTTAATGTTCTTTTGAATTCCACCACGGCTTTGCAAATGACTTACCATTCTTTATAAGCCCCCTTAGTGTACTGCTTTATTCTGTTAGCATTTGTGCTGAAAAGGATGGAATAGTCTGTGTTGAAGGAATAAGTGCAGGTGTATTTCTTCTCATGCTACATGGTGAACTTAAGGTGATCCTGTGCTCTGCTGCCCACAGCCACTCAGTCGTCAAAGCTGATGGAGCCCCGCTGTTACTTACCAGCACCATCTAGGACAGGCCACATTTTCAGTCACAGCATTGTGATTTAATCTTTCTGGCTTGTTGGTCAGAAGCAATCACTTAGCCCACCAAACTCTATGTGCCTAGAAGAGGAGACCCATATATGAGTGAGCACTAGAAATCTCAATCAGTTTATGAAATCAGTGGTTATTTTTCAAAATTGTTTTGAATGTATAAGGCAGATACTATTTAATCTTTACCTGTGTTTTGGTGGCAAAATGTATGATTGTTCTCTTCCTTTGGTTTGGCAGAATCTGAAATGCAAAGTGTCAGAATATCATGCTTTAACTGTAGTTAATGTATTTTAATATACCAAAACAAAATTTGTACTATGTGAAATATTTACAGACATCTTAAGTTGCTTTCCCAGGTTGAATACTAGCTAGTTGCCCCTATATACCACTTATTGGATGTTTCTTCTCATCGCTGATTTGAGCTGAACCTTTGTACACTAAATTCTTCTATCTTTTAAGCAACTGGTAGGGAAAAGCATTACTTTTTTCCTGAAATTTCTTTACTATTCATATATATTTAACCTTCAAGTGAATTTTAGTCATTTTATCACTCTAAATTAAGATTTCTGAAAAAAATATATAAAGTGGCTTCACCTCATCAATATTATGCATGAGTAGTGGAAAGCCTTAGAATTTTTTTGATGGCATTAGATTCCTGGGTGGTAATTTCTACTGTGCCACTTAGTAGCCATATGACCTTGGGAAAATACCAGGCTCTGCGTCTCAATTTCCTCATCCTGTAAAAAGGGGATAGTAATATCGTCTATCTTACAGGGTTGTTATGAAGATGAGATAACTTAGTATTTGTGAAGCTCTTAGTACAGTGTCTCATATGTATTAGGTTTTGTATTTGTGTTTTTTGTTTTAAATACAACTGAAGTCAATTAAAAGCAGAATGTTGCAATACAGTAGAAATGTGTGCGCTTTTTAAGGAGATTGTGCAAGAGAAATGGAGCTGTGCACCACGGGGGGCAAAAGGCACCACGTTCGAGTGCAGAGGCAGGCATCATTCTTCTGGGTGTTGGTTTGAGGGCTGATGCTCGTTGATGTGCCGGATGCGATGTGTGAGAGAATATAAGACGGAAACGTTTGATATTCTTAAAGAGACAGTAAAATTCCTGTCAAGGGACCCATACATTCTTGGGGAAAGGCTGTCTAACCCCTGCCCCGAAAGCGCTTTCTTCATAGGAAAGCTCACCTCTAAAAGTCTGCATCTTTAGCGAAAATAAACTGGTAGGTTGTGAATTTTTTTAACCAAAGATAGCGGTTTATTAAAAGAAAATTAGTGTGTGCAGGCAGTGTGACATATTATTCTGAATCTTTTATGTCTGTTTGTTAGGGTATGCTAAAAATTTTATGTGATGATAATGCTCTTTAGATGTAGATTTTTTAAAATTGAACTTCATATTTGAAGAATCATGAGATCCACAAAGAAATAGCATAATCTGATGAATGTCCATTATAAATTAATATTAACATATGGAGCTGTATGAACTGAAATATGAGTATACTATTTACATGGCCAACCGAAACATCACATGAATCATCTCATTTTAAAATGTTAAGAATCCCTTGCCTGTCCCTGACATAGGAAGAAGTCTAGGAGATGAATTGTTACTGTAGTACTAGCACGTAGCAATATACCTTTTTCATTACAGAATCAGGGAACAATCCTCTGAGATTCTCCTTTGAAGGAGAAGGGAGTGAATTTTTATTGATTTGTTATTTCATTTAACACATCATTTTGCCCTCTTGCTCTCTTGTAGTATGTGTGTTCAATAAATAATATGTTCTCTCTTCTCCACGTTGCTGCCTAAGAATCTGTGTGGCTCAAAATAAGCCAGGTGTTTCCACAACTTATTGTTCTGGCTTCTCTGTTGTTTTGCCTAACAGCTGTCAGGACTGGTCTTCTTAATTGTTTTATGTGAGTGATGTGAAATTCGGGTTGTGATACCAAAGGTGGTCTGGGGTGAATGCTGCTTACCCAATTGCCATGTTATGGACATGTGTGTCTCTTACTGTCTCTGGTTGATTGTGACAACGGCTGCTAACCCCTGACTCTTGTTAAGTGCCTGGTAACTGATCAGTCGAATCCACCTCAGAATGATGAGTAGCCGGGCCTGTGAGGCTGACAACAACCAGAAGTAAAAGCAACATGGCAAGTAAGATACTCACTTCATGGTCTGCTTCAGCAGGGAGCTTGCTTGTGACACAAGCTACATTTTCATAATCAGGAAAAAAATGACCAGACAGGTCTTTCCAGAGAGGGTTATTTATATATTTCATCAATGGTTCCTTTTGGTTTTAATTAGGAAGACTAGGGATATCACATTTATATTGTTTTAGTAGGCCTAAAAAAGAAGGCAGAGGGTACAATTTTAAAATGGCACCTAGTAGGATTTCTGTGAGTGTTTAGTTGAACTAGGGATTAAACTAGAAGGCATCTTTGGTTACGTTCTGAAGTTCATTCGTCTGTGAAACTGCTGTGCTGTGCAGTGGAACTGCCTAGATAGAAATCAGTTTCAGTGGGAAGAAGCACACCTTTCGCCTGTCAAGATCTTACTGTTCCCCCCACCGCCCCTTCAAGCTTTCCTTCTAGTAAGGAGCATGGATTATGAAGGGTATGTAATTGCATTACATTGACTGCATCAGCCTAGAGGTTAGATTTTTGCCGTCAGCTGACAACATTTTGGAGAGAGTGTGTTCATTTTTATTCTTAGTATCCCACTTTGTCCTTCCCTATCACTCTTAGAAGAACTCAGTTTACTATATTCTGTACTTGACCCCTGAAACACCTTGACCCAAGCTGGAAGAGTAGGATTGAGTACAGTGAATTCATATCTCTTCAAAGATGTATTTGTAATGAAGGGCCTCTCTGGGAGCCTACTTAATACAAATCCCCTTTCATTTTACAACAGGTAGTCACTGTTGGATTCAGGTAGTAGTTTTAGAAAAGTTCATTTACTTCCAACTTCAGATCTCAAATTTAACATGATTGTTAAAGGGGCATGACATTAGACCTTTAAAAAAATTTGTGTTTCAATTCCCAGATAGTGCTTTTGAACAAAATATGTATTTTGAAGCTACACAGTGAATTGTGCCTAATTCTCACTAGGTTTTAAAATCATAAATACCTTAGGTCATGGCTCCTTCAACATTTGCATTCTTTTTGGATTGTACAAAGGCCATGCAGATAGATGTCACAACATGCAGGGAGAGCAGAAGGAAAATATACATCCAGGTATTAAGGAGGAAGTCAGTATCTTTGCTGTGAATATTCATCTTAATTTCAAGTGTTTACCAACAGTTTAAAGGCCTATGTGTCCTCCCAAACTGCAAACCATTAAAGAGGTAAAAAGGTAATTGAGATAGGAAATGGTAGTAAGAAGTCTCCAGTGACAAGCCAATAAGTGTTATAATCCTGAGCTGTATTCTTTATTAATATTGGTTTACAGTTTCTACTTAGCACTTAATGGTCTCTTGGTCCTGCCTTGGATTCCATATTTTTATTTGATTACATTTATTGTTTTTTTCCCTAATATAAAAGAAATAGTCACATTAAAATCTTTGGGAAATATATACAATAAAAATAATGATATGAATTTGTGAGTAAATGATACATGGTGATATTTGCTTCAAAATAATGTTGGATGGGCAAAGAGGTGAGGGTCTAGATGAAACTGTATTGGCCCTTGTAAGTTTTGGGTGCATAGAGGTTCATTATGCTGTTCACTTTATTTTTATATCCTTTGAAAATTTCTGCAAGTAAAATAAAAAGACCTCTAGTTCCACTTCTCAGAGATAATTATTTCTTCTTCTGCACACAGACATATGCACAGAAATACACTTAGACATACTCATACTTTTTTTATTTAGACAAAATTGGACCACCCCAAAGTAGAGAGTCTGAGTTCAATGGAGACTCAGGTTGTTCTCTCAAATGCCCTTGGCAGACTCCTGTGCAGAGTGACCATTTGAATTTTGTTGACTTGTCCCTGGATGGTCAGGTTTGGTGAGTAAGTGAAGCCAGGTGTGTACTCATTGGGTGGGGGAGGGGAGGGGGTTCAGGCCCAAAACAATTAATTGCTGTATACACTGACACTAAACCATGGCTAAAACTTAGAATTTGCCTGTGTTTGGTGTGATGTTTAGACTTAGCTTAAATATCTTCTGTGGGCTGAGATGTGGGAAAAAATAGCAAAGCAAGGGAAGCTACCTTATTCTCATCCTCTTTTTCTTTGTAATGTTATTCCCTCTTCCTCTGAAAGAAGAAATGGAGGGAAAACAGAGCAGAACCTCGAAGTGTTTAACTCAGAGTGAGAAATGAAGGAGTTGAATTGCCATCTGCTTCCACTTGCTCTACCCTCTCCATATCATCTTCCCCAAGCCCAGGTGTGTCAGTTTCAGATGTACAAGTTCTTTTTCCATACCCCAAGCAATAAAAAAAAAGTTCTTAAAAATAGAATTTCCAGGACAGATCCTTAGTTACCATGATTCAAGGGATCCTACAGGTGTTAGGTAAGTCTTCTAGAAAGATAATTCCTTTAAAGAGATTTAATTATAGTTCTCTTATTTACTTTAAAAGTATCTTTTAACTGAGGTCCTTAGCAGAAACTCACACGATTTTAACTTTGCATGAATGGTGTTATCCCTTAAAAGTATGTGAGAAGCATTCTTGGTACAGTTGGCCCTTGTCTACGTTGATTTTCACAACACCAGAGGAAAGTTTAGGCCCTGGTATGGAAAATAATCTCATTGATTATGGGAATTTCATTTCGATTCATGAAGCAAATGGCTGCTTATTTCTAAAAGCCTTTCCTCAGTACAACCCAGGTCCCTAGGACTAGCCTTCCTTTGCTTGGGTAGTCATTCTTGAAATTTTTTTTGGTATAGTAGGAAAATACAAAGGCCTTAGCACCGAAAGTATACCATTTCAGATAACATGCATTCTCTTCATGCCTATATATGGTAAACCTTCATTCCTTATATATTCCTTATTAACATTTGAGTGTTATTTTATCATTCCTACATTGCAGTGGTAACAAATTTGATGTGGTGCTTGTGAAGCAGTTCTGGGCACTGAGCTCTAGGGACAAGACACAGAGAAAAGGGAAATATGATGCTGAGCAAACAGTCTACACTGCAAAAGCACGAGTGAGTTGTATTGTAGGATTTTGGAGCAAACGTATTTGTGTATATTTTTTACAAGGTCAGTAACCAAAGTTTGTTCACAGTTTAAGGCAGGAACATAAAATATTTTATGTATGAGCAAAATATTTTAAAGCCCAACCTGGATTTTAAAAAGCTTTCTATTTAAAAATTTAGATTTATTATGAATCATACTCTCAGGTGAGTTGCTGGCTTGGTTTTGTAGATGGAAGTATTAAATGATATCACTGCATAAACATAATTTATGATTCATGATTTTTTTCATTAATGGCTATTTTAAAAACCTGTGCTTGGTTGACTACAACTAAGGAGTAAGTGATTTTTAGTTTTAGTATTTTTATATTCTATCATTTTATATTGACTTTTGCTGTAATTCCACAAGTGTTTTTCTAATATTAGAAGATATCTAAACATTTAGTAAAAGTTTTAACATTTCCTCCAAGTATCACTTCATAGTATAAATGTTTTGCCTACTTGTATTTTAATTCTCCAACTCAAACTCTGTAAGAAATTGGTAAAATTATTATGTGCTTTAAATTTTCAGTTGTTGTATAATAAATTTCTGTTGAAAATTTCCACTGATTCCTGGACCCATGTAAAAGTAACAACAATTAAAAAAAAAAAATATTGCCAAACCAAAGCAAGGCAGTCTTTGAGCCAGCCCGAAAGGTCAGCAGACCTAGGGCACTCCCCACATTAAGCTGGTAGCTTGCTTAAAGTAAATGTCTGATTGAATTACTCCTTGGCAATAAGGAATCCGGTTTTTTCAGAGGGACTGATTTTTAATCAAAGTCAAATTCTGAAAAATCGTTTCTGGATTCTCTATTTGATTTTTATGAGTTGGATTTCTCAGACCTAATTCCCTCTTAATATTCTTCCTTTCTGAATTTGATTTTCCTTTAACAAGGGGAAATGTATTTCTTTCTAAATTAAAGGTTAGTTTGCAAGCCAGAATGATAAAGGTATAAAGGCCTCTATTCCTCCAACTTGGCAAGAGAACTTTATTTTCTGATATCTGGATCAATAAAACATTGCTTTTATAGAAATGGATGTAGAAAACATGGCTTTTATAGGAAATTGGGCACTCTTACTGAGGAATTTGCTTGGAGTCACTTCTTTTTAATTTGCTCACTGGGAGAAGGGTACTGGGAGAAGGTCTTTTCTGAGATGAGGAAGGTATACAACTTGTTTCTTAAAATTGCTTTGAGTTTCTTTGGAAAGGTCGGGATTTGTGGAGTATTCGAGTTAATTCCCTCTTCTGGCTATGACAGCAGAAGTGCAGATTTATTTCACAGTTAACCTAGCCTCTTAACACATCTTCTATGTCTTGTTAGATTTATTTTCTAGACCTCAAAGCTACAAAGAGCCTTGAACTGAGAGCTCTCATCCCTCCCTTCTCTGTCTTCTCCTCTGTCTCATCACCCTTTCTCCCCTCCTTGCTCTCTCTTCTCTTCTCCCTTTATTTTTCTTCCCTCTTCTTTCTCTTCCTTTCATCCCTTCTGCTTTAAACACCCCCCCACCCTCTTTACCTCCTTTTACCTCTCACTATCCCCTCTGTCCTAGAACGTGCAGTTCTAAAACAATGATGACTAAGTTAACGTAAAAATGAACAGATCACTAAATGCCACGGCCCCATCAGTTGCTGGAAAGAGTTGAAAATCAAGTGATGGAACTACAAATATTAAACATGAGACTGCCAAGGGTCCGTCTCATTTCTCTTAGTGTAGCGATTCTCTTCCGTGGTTGTCATTTGAATGTGTTCTCAGGAAAGAGCTTCAGTGAAAGGAGAACGAGGGCAAATATGTGTGACCATAAGAACCTAGAAAACGAGACAAACTTCTTTCTTTGATGAAATATGTAAGAGCTGCACAGCCATATTCAGGCTGGGACATTGCTGAGTGCTTCCAGGACACAGCCAGCCCATGTGGTCCATGCGTGTGATCTGGAATAATGAGACAGAGTGTAAGACTAAATCAGGATTCTGAGCTAAGTCATGCCAACACACTTATCTAAGCAAATCTGGGGAAGAGGAGTATGGTTCAGCTTTCTGGAAGCAGAGACTGGGGGGAGTAGTGTAGACCCAAATCCTGAAGAGGACTGTCACAGGGATACTCTTAGAGAGATGTCCCATGGAGTAAGGATGGGAATCAGTTAAGGTATAGTCCAAGTTGCTGTTACAAGTAATTCTCACCACCCCTCATAATGTAGCTTTAATAAGAGAAGTTTTTGGAGTGTGTGCATGTGTGTGTGTGTGTGTGTGTGTATGTTCACATGTATGTTTTATTCTTACATGGCACTCCAAGGGTAGACTAGGGCTGGTGTGTTACTTCTCAGACAGCCATCCAGAGCCTCAGGCTCATTCAGTCTTACTGTTATGTTCTTCTCAATATGCAGCTTTCATGTCATGGTCCAAGACGGCTGCTCTGGCTCTTGCCACAGTATGTATACTTCAGGTCATGGGAAGAGGAGAGGTCAGGTGAGCATATATCCATTTCTTCTAAGAGCAGTAGCACACATCAGTTCTGCCTAGGTTCCCTTAGCCAGAAATGAGTCATATGATCACTAGTCTCTCTAGCTAGGCAGTTGTTTAGCTATTTAATTTGAAAACTTTAATTTGGTATTTCTGCTATTAAAAGAAGAGGATGATGCACTGGTGTTTGTGGAACACCAGTGGTCTCTTGCAGAGGCATCAACCAATGCCTTAGATGAGTCCAAGCTACTGGTTCTGATAGTCATTGGGCCTGAGGAATATCATTTATCACCTGCTATAATTGGCAGGAGGAGAAGGACCACATTCCGGAAAGTGACTGGGTAACATCTTAAAAAGTTGACATGGGTGCTGCACGAGGAAAAGCAACAAGGACAGTTACCTCACTAGATCGTGAGTTTCTTGAGCGTAGAAGCTGAATATTATTCATCTTTATATTCCCAAAGCTTAACATGACTCTTAGCCTATGTTTTATCACTAATAGATAAATACTGAATGAACAGTTGTAAACATATCCTTTAAGAGGATAAGAAAGAAGGGAAAGCATATAAGGTAAAAGTGATAAGGGCCTAAATTATTTAAATCATTATGTTCTTTAAAAAGTTTTGTTTTCATTTTCTCATTTTTGCAGTAGAATTTCCCTTAATATTTCAAACTGGTATTCCAAGACACATACTTTCTCTCTGAACCTTGTGTGAGGCTAAAATAGATAATGAGTTATGGAAAGTACATCATTTTCTATGCAAATATAAATGTAACCTAAATTGTACATCTCAATATAGCCTACATTTGAACCCTGACATTGATAACTTTGAAACCATTCCTCAAAAACAGAGGTATTCTGCCTTTTAATTTTAACACCGTATGTAACTTCAGAGTTCACTATTGTACATTGAAAGTAAATTTCAGGATTTGCCAAGCTTTCACAGTGCAGGGATATGATTCTTAAGTTATATTGCATGAGTTTATTTTTGTTTTCAGTCATATCTTCTAGTAGTACTTCAGGAAACAACATTACATTAAAAAGTTTGTGTAGTCTACATAACAAATTGCCCTTTGTGATATCCAGGTATTTTCCATCCTCAAACATACGTTAAAGCATGCTTAAATAAATAAATATATAAAATATATTGTAATTATATTTATTAACATATATTAATTGTACATATATAATTCAGATTCCATGTGTGTACATGTGTGCGTGTGTGTGTATTTACATGTGTACATTGTGATGTTACACTAGACGGAAGTATTTCCTGTTAGGGAAATACAAGCTAAATTGCTTTACTGGGAAATATATCTTTTATACCTTTAAATGTAAAGGGTTTATTTAGTTTGTTCTGGTATGCAAATAAATGTTCTGGTATGCTCCAATAAAAAGCACATAAATGGGGAAAATAATTTATAGAGAAAGTTTAAACATACTCAATTTGCTGTAATTATAGTGAGAGCAGGAAAATATTCCGTACTGTATTTGGTAAAAATAACTGTGCATTTTTGCAGATATGCTATTTATGGCATATCTTTTATAGTCTTTTTTCTCTGACCTGAATAGCAAATGTTCTCTGTATCTGATTCATTTAAATAATATATTTTGAGCTTTTTGCATATTTCTGACAATTCCTGAGGGTAGGTGCTTTCATATACATTATACTGTTTAATCTTCTGGATATGAAGGGTGTTTTTATTTTCCCTTTTTTTTACTGATGAGCCCACTGAGTCTGATGTCACAGGAGGGTAGGAAACAAGCCTAGCTCTGATCATAGTCTCCTGCTTATTGCAATTTACTCTCCATCCTTTTATTCTGACAGTTACCAATTATTACCTTGTATTTGTCTATAATTTAGCTTATTTACTCAATTGTGAGCTCCTTGTAGACAAGAACTGAATTATACAAAACAAAAATTTTGTTTCTTATATGCCAGCTATGAGAGCAAGTAGCATTTATATACCCAGAACAGTAAAAGATGCTCATTTTGATTAGGAAAACCTACGAATGCTGTTTATTTTCCTTTAGGATCTGGAGCCTAGGTTGCAGAGCATATGAAGGATCTGGGGAAACTTCCCAGAAATTTCTTCTATGCTTTCATCTCAAGTATTGCTGCAAGTCCTGGCTTATTTAATGATGACTTCCAAACAAAATAGAAAATACAGGTTGAAACTATTAAAGATTAAGCAGTAATTAAAATAGATACTTATGATTTTCCTTTTTAACATAAACAGACTGTTTCTATTTAAAGAAACAAAAATTTTCCTCTTTTGTTGTTTTTTGTTTGTCTGTTTTTTGCGGTACGCAGACCTCTCCCTGTTGTGGCCTCTCCTGTTGCGGAGCACAGGCTCCGGACGCGCAGGCTCAGCGGCTATGGCTCACGGGCCCAGCCGCTCTGCGGAATGTGGGATCTTCCCGGACCGGGGCACGAACCCGTGCCCCCTGCATTGGCAGGTGGACTCTCAACCACTGTGCCACCAGGCAAGCCCTCTTTTGTTGTTTTTAAGTTAATATCATTTGACTAATTTAATTGGTAGAAATATATTTGTGTAAAAAAAAAAGAATTGTTACCATACACACACTAAAGGAAAACATGGGTGATTTCCTCTTTTACCCTGGTGTAAGGGAAGTCATAACCTACGTATGACTCAAAATCTAAAGTCAGTAAAAGAAAAAAGTTGGTAATTTTGACCACACATGCACGCGCACACACACATACACATCTCATGGGATAAAACCCCATAAGCAAAGCAAAGGCAACTTATGAACTGGCAGTAAATATTTGCAACATATGCCACAAACAAAGGCCTTGGTACATCCTTCATATACAAAGAATTCTGAGAGGCTGAGAAATAAAAGACTAAAACCAAAAAAATCGGAAAAGTTATGAACTAACAATTCAAGCTTGCAAATAAAGATACAAAGATGGCACTTGAACATCAAAAAAAAAAAGTTCAAATTCACCCATAACTAGATAAATGCCAGTAAAAATAATACTGAGATGCCATTTTTCAACTCTCAGGTTAGTGAAAATTAAAAGTATGATGACACATCCCATTGATGAGGCTGTGAGGAAACAGGTGCTCTCCAGTATTGCTAGTAGGAATGCAAGCTGGTACAATCCTTCTGAATGGGAATTGGATAGTACTACTACCTTTTGACCAGCAACTGCACTTTTAGGAATCTCCCCTGTAACTACAGTACTCTGGAAATATCTATACAAGTTTATTAATTGCAGCTTCAGTTAGAATTGCAGAATACTGGAAACAACCCAAATGCCCCCACCCCTCCACAAGAATGGCTGAATAAGCTATTGTATATTTGTTGAGTGGAATACTATGCAACAGTAAAAAAGTAAAAGAGCAAAGTGCAAAAGGCTGTCTGTATTGTGCTATACTTTATATCACAAATAGTAAATATAAAAAAATACAGTGTGTCTGCTTATTTTCCCAAAAGAAACGTAGTAAGGATAAGCCCGAAACTACTGAGATTGTTACCTACAGTGAGAAGATGGATGACATGAGAGTGACACTTTTCTTAATACCCGTTTTGTGTAGCTTTGATTCTTATAAGCATGGTTATCTTTCACATACTCCCCCTCTCCAAATAAACAATTTGAATCAACCAGGATGTGGGGAGAACCCAAAATGGAATTTAGAAAGTGGCAAATGAACATAACTCTATTATGGATGAGTGCCATAACCACAATGCAGGAGATGGGGAAAGAGATTTAACTAAGTAAATTTGGAAAACAGTATTTGGCTGTGTACTGTAAGGTTAGAGACAAAGAATGTTATACAAATACTGTGCTCCAGTTAATAAATACATTTCTCAGAGGGGTTTGGGTTAGCAATTCTGAACTACTTCATGTGTATATTAGAACTGAAAAAATATATATATTGTGGATAATGAGAGCCAGATTTCTCACCGTCAGAGAAAGAAGTTACAAATAGAAAAGGAAGAAGAGAAGGCTAGAATGAACTAATGGTTTTGGTTAGAATCAGAGCTATGAAGAATCATATATCAACAAATTGGATAACATAGATGAAATGGACAAATAAGTAGAAACACAAAATTTACCAAGACTAATTCATAAAGAAATAGCAAATATGAATAGACCTATAACTAGAAAGCAGATTGTGAAATGGACAAATAAGTAGAAACACAAAATTTACCAAGACTAATTCATAAAGAAATAGCAAATATGAATAGACCTATAACTAGAAAGCAGATTGGATAAGTAATCAAAAATCTCCTGACACACAAAAAAAACCATGGATCTGACCTGATGGCTTCACTGGAGAATTCTACTAAACATTTAAAGAAGAGTTAATCCTTCTCAAACTTTTCCAAAAAATTGAATAGGAGTTTATACTTCTGGACTCATTCAAAGAGGCCGCATTACCCTGATACCAAAGCCAGACAAAGACAACACGAGAAAACTGTAGACCAGTATCCCTTATGAGCATTAATACAAAGAATCCTCAAACCTTGCAAACAGAATTCGGTAGCATGTTAGATGGATTGTACACCATAACATGGGATTTATTCCTGGAGTGCAAGGATGCTTCAACATAGGAAAATCCATCAATATAATACACCACATCAACAGAATGAAGGAAAAAATTCACATGATCATCTCAGTTGATGCATAGAAAGCATTTGAAAAATTCAAAACCCTTTCATGATATAAGTACGCAACAAACTAGGAATAGAAGGAAACTTCGTAAGTGTAATAAAAGTCATATATTAACAACCCACAATAAACATCATACTCAGTGGTGAAAGACTACTGAAAGCTTTTCCTCTAAGATCAGGAATGAACTAGGATGCCCACTTTCACAACCTCTATTCAGTATAGTACTGGAAGATTGAGCCAGAGCAATTAGGCAGGAAAAAGAAAGAGAAGGTATCCAAACTGGAAAAGAAGTGAAATTATCTGTTTGCAGATGATATGATCTTATATGTAAAAAGCCCCAAGGATTCCACAAAAACCACCTGTTAGAACTAATAAAAGAATTCAGCAGGGCTTCCCTGGTGGCTCAGTGGTTGAGAGTCCACCTGCCGATGCAGGGGACGCGGGTTCGTGCCCCGGTCCGGGAAGATCCCACATGCCAAGGAGGGGCTGGGCCTGTGAGCCATGGCCGCTGAGCCTGCGCGTCCGGAGCCTGTGCTCCGCAATGGGAGAGGCCACATCAGTGAGAGGCCCACGTACCACAAAAAAAAAAAAAAAAAAAAAAAAAAAAAGAATTCAGCAAAGTAGCAGGATACAAAATCAACACACAAAAATTATTTGTACTTATATTTATGTACAATGAACAATTTGAAAAGGAAATCACGTAACAGTTACATTTTCAACAATATCAAAAAGAATAAAATACTTAGGAATTAAGAGTAAAATACTTAGGGATTAACCATGCTGATGAAAATCTTGTACAATGAAAACTACAAATCATTGTGAAAAATTAAAGAGGACATAAATAAATGAAAACATATACCATGTTCATGGATTGTAAGACTCAATATTGTTAAAATGTCTATACTACTACCAAAAGCAATCTATAGGTTCAATGCAATCCCCATCAAAATCCCAGTGATATTTTTGCATAAATAGAGAAACCTATCCTAAATTTCATTTGCAATCTCAAGGGACCCCAAATAGCCAAATCAATCTTTAAAAAGAACAAAACTGTAGAATTCTCACTTCCTGATTTCAAAACATACTATAAAGCTACAGTAATCAAAATAGTGTGGTATTGGCATAAAGACAGATATATGGACCAATGGACTAGGAATAGAGAGCCTAGAAATAAATCCTCATATATATGGTCAAATGACTTGTGAAAAGGTGGCAAGACCATTCAATGGGGAAAGGACAGTCTTTTTCAGAAAGGATGCTGGGAAAGCTGGATATCCACATGCAAAAGAATGAAATTGGACCTATACTTAACACCATATACAAAAATTAACTCAAAATGGAAAAGGATCTAAATGTAAGACCCAAAACAATAAAACCCTTAGAAGAAAACATAGGACACACCTTCATGACACTGGATTTGGCAATGACTTTTTGGATATGACATCAAAGGCAAAGGTAACTAAAGTAAAAAATAGACAAATTGGACTTCATGAAAAATTTTGTAAAATTTTTCATCAAAAGACATTATAAACAGGGTAAAAATTAAAACAACTAAATGAGAGAAAATATTTGCAAATCATATATCCTGTAAAGGATTAATATCTAGGATATATAAATAATTCCTAAAACTTAACAACAAAACAACCAGATTTTGGGCTTCTGTGGTGGCGCAGTGGTTGGGAGTCCGCCTGCCGATGCAGGGAACATGGGTTTGTGCTCCGGTCTGGGAGGGTCCCACATGCCGAAGAGCGGCTGGGCCCGTGAGTCATGGCCGCTGGGCCTGCGCGTCCGGAGCCTGTGCTCCGCAACGGGAGAGGCCACAACAGTGACAGGCCCGCGTACCGCCAAAAAAAAAAAAAAAAAACAACAACCAGATTTTTTAAATGGGCGAAGGGTTTAAATAGATATTTCTCCAGAGAAAATATATGAGTGGCCCGTAAGCACGTGAAAAGAAGCTCATACCACTGATCATTAGGGAAATGCAAATAAAAACCACAGTGAGATACCACTTCACACTCATTATAATGGTTACTATTAAAAAAACAAACCAGAAAACAGTTAATGTTGGCAAGGATGTTGAAAATTTTGAACTCTTGTGCATTCTTGGTGGGAATATAAACTGTTACAGCTTCTGTGAAAAGCATTTTGAATGTTTCTCAAAAAATTAAAAATAGAATTACCATATGATCCTGCAATTTTACTTCTGGGTATAGGACCAAAATAACTGAAAGCAGGGTCTCAAAGAGATATCTGTACACTCGTGTTCATAGCAGCATTATTCACAGTTACTAAAACGTGAAACCAACCCAAGTGTCCATTGACAGATGAATGGATAAACAAAATGTGGTATATACTTACAATGTAATACTATTCAGCCTTTGAAAGGAAGAAAAGTCTGCAATATGCTAAAACACGAATGAACCTTGAGGACATTATACTAAGTGAAATACCAGTCACAAAAAGGCAAACGCTATGTGATTCCACTTATATGAGGTACTTAGAGTAATTAGAGTCATAAAGACAGGAAGTACAATGGTGGTTGCCAGGGGCTGGGGGCAGGGGAGTTTGGGGAGTTATTGTTTAATACATATAGAGTTTCAGTTTTACAAGATGAAAAGAGTTATAGGAATGGGTGGTTATGGTGTTGCACAGACAAGTCAGTGTATTTAATACCACTGAATGGTACACTCAAAAATAGTTTGGATGGTAAATTTTATGTTATTTATATTTTATCATGATAAAAAGTGATGAGCAGTGTTGAAAGGATGTAAGTGCCAATTCGAAGGAGCTTCTAGTGGTCAAATCCGAAACAAATTGAACAAGAAAATAATTGATGAGAGTAATGAATTATGACTCATAGAATAAAACAACTGTCCCCACTGATGTAAATAACTGAATACATAAATTGTGGAGAAGAGACAGCTTTTCCTTATGAAATAATTCCACGAAACCCTTCCCTCTAAGACCACTTTTAAGGGGGCCCATATATGTTTAGTGACATTTTGAAAAATTTTTATAAAAGAGAAGGGTAGCTTGTTCCTTGGGAGTCATGTCTTCTGAGTTTATCTGATTAATCTGCCACTAAAGAAATGTAATATTAAAGAAATGTTGGCATGGGAAATTAAGTGTTTAAGAGAAAGAGGTGAGTCTCTGGGTACATAGACAGGAGGAAAAGGATAGAGAACAAAAGAACATTAGCTGGAGTGGAACAGCTCAGGACTTTAAGGAAGCAAGTCTTGAGGAGATGTGTGGCAAAGAGATTTACATAGGAAAATTTGGGTTTGCAGCTAAAAACGTGCCCTTTTCCTGGGTAGCCATGAACAAACCATTTCGAGTTAGAGATTCGTAGAAACTTAGATGGCCTTTAGATTTCTTATTTTACTGAGGAGGAATCTGAAGACCAGATGGATACAACTGACTTAAATCATAACTATTTGCTGCTATTATGTTGTTTGTTATTGTACAGTGATTTGTTGTTTAAAAGGGTTTTCTAATGAGATAAGAGATAGGAAGATACCTTGAAAATTATAATATACAAAAGTGGTTAATTCATTTCAAAAATCAGTTATTCACTGTATTTATGATGTAGGTATTATTACTGCATTCCTTTCACTCATCCAACAAATATTTCCTGAAAACCCACTGTTCCAGGAGGGAGAGTAAAATGGTTCAAGGTACACTTTTAACTCTGAATCAAGCTGCCTCCTTCCACCATTTACTACCTATATGACCTTTGGTAGGTTGTTTCACCTTTGTAGGTCTCAGTTTCCTTGTCTGTAAAGTGGAGAGAATGGAAGTCCCAAATTCACAGATTTTTGGTGAGGAGGTAATGAGATGGTACTTGATGCAGAGCATGGCTTATAGAAAATGCTACCTGTGTAAGCTATTGTTATAGTCTGCAGTTCCTTTGAAAGAATAGTATTAGGATGAATAACACTATCTATAAAAAGTGTTCATCTGTTCTTTTTGTATGAATTGTGAATAAAGGTCCATCACATTAATGTAAGCAAAAAATGAAAAGAAACATTAAAGCTGATTCTTTAATGTTCATCAGAGAAATTGTGGGTTCTGTACATCTTATTCCATTTATGGAATGACATGCCATGCGCAAAAGGAAAAAATAATTTTCATGTTTGAAAGTATGTATTTGAATCAAGTTGTACATTCATTTGTACAGTATTTTAACTAGAGATTTGGGGACTTTAGGATTTAGTGTGATTGTCAATAATTGATTTCATCCACATATTTCAGAAGTTAAGTAATGTACTTTTTTCATATGAAAATATTCCTCTATTTCATTTGTTTTGAAAAGTATCTGATGGATGCTGTGTGTAGAGAAATATTTGGCAAACCTTGAATCATTTCAAAGACCCAAACTTAATTGCTAAATATGATTAAAGATTATTCTTTCCCCTTCAAAAACAAAACAAAACAAAACAAAAATAACACACCTCCCACTTCAACAATACACATTCTTCTATAGGATTACCATTCAAACAGAGTTTAAATCAGATAGAATTCATGTTCCTTTATTTGGGCTCACTATATGTTTTCAGGTCCTAGAAGAATAATAGCTAGTCCTTGTAAGCATACAGGGAATTATCTTTATTGAGATGCTGAAACGTTTTTCTGTACTGTTGCTGAACAAATTGAGTAAGAAATTGCCTTTATGTAAGGACATCAAAAGAAAATGTAAGTAGTATCTTAAACTAATATATAGCCATTTTTTTGGTTAAACTAAAATAGTAGTCTATCATGTGACTTAATGTTGCTGAATTCATTTATGTAAATAGAATACATATTCATATTTTAAACAGAAGTAGGCAGATATTTATATAGCGTTTCCTGTTTGCAGTTTAAGGCCATGCTATCCATTGGAACCAGTACCTTCCTCCAGAGAATAGCACCAAGGTCACCTGTTTTTTGGTTGTTCTTTATTTACTTTTGTTTAATTTAAAAATTGTATTATTCTAGCTGCTCTCTGTAAGTTGACTGTCAAGATTAAAGCTGTACCATTTAACAAGGAAAGTGATGCCTTCATTCTTCACGAATGGCTCTGGATCGAATCAAAAGTCAGTATGGTCCACTCTTGCTCCCCAAACATTCCTAAACTGTTTCCTCTGTCTCAGTCCCTCTGTTTGGAAACTTTTTCCTCTTCTCTACCTTTCTCAGTTACAACATCGATGTCAAATGCATTAATCATATTTAGGGATTGGATCATTATTATGAATGTGTGAAGTGACTAGTTTTAAGATAATAGCAAGTGTCCAGACAGATTAGAAATTGAGAATGCATATTTCGCCTAATAACAAAACAGACAAAAGAAAGAAAATAAAACTATAACACCCCTGCTGATAGCCCACATGCCTAACATACACTCTCTGATGCTTAAATTTCTGGCAGGTAGGCTGTCATAAGCCCTGAGCTGAAGATCTGTCATTCTTCATGAACCCCTTCCCAGGGTCCTTTTTCGTTTGAAGTTATGCTACAAAAATTTAAATACAATAATTTTGCCAAAATTTTACTGAAGTAGATAATTGGGATCAGGATTAGCTTGACATTTTCAAAAGTCTGTTTTCTAGAATACATTTGAGAAAATGTCATTTTATTGTGCTCTTGTAAAGCACTCAGTGCATATTCACTGAATGAAGGAATACCTGAGTTCAGTTAGGAATAGTAAGAGCCGTCTGTAATTAACACATTTATCACTTGTAAACAAATTACATGGAGCTGAAGTGCTTTGAAGTATCTAGTACTTGTTGAAGTACTATTTATACTATTGATTTGCTCTGAGATTCCTTTCAAAACTAATATTAAAGAGAAATTAAGTCCAATGTAATTCTGATTTCTGAATGTAAATTATTAGTGTGGATGGTAATGATTACTGGTGATTCAGATATTTTAAATACTGTATTTCCCCATTATTAAACAGTCTTTTTTTGTTAAATATCTTTACATTATGTACAGAGCTAGATTTTCAGAAAGACAAATGTAGAATAATCCTTCACAAAATAATTGACTATTAAATGTCTTTGGTTGGCTAATACAGGCTTCCTTCCTCCCTCCCTCTCTTCCTTTCTGTTTCCTATCATATTTTCACAATCATTTGTTAAACCGCGTGCTAAGATAACTTACTCCTGAAGAGTAAAAATAAGATAGGCTCAGCTGTCCCTAAATAACATTGTCCTAGAGGGGTACTGGAGTGGATATATCTCACTTGACTATATTTCCTGTTTCTCAAGTTATTTATACTCATTGTGAATGTTTAAACAGAAAAGAGTGTATCTTTGCGTTTCAGTTTTATTTCTTGATACCTAACATGTATGAGCATATTAAAACAACTTATTAGTAACTATGGAAAACTTTTCCATAATGAGATTAAGATTCTGTAAAACTCTCGTCCATTTGGAAATTGAATAACTGCATAAAGCATACCTTACATCTTCCTGAGTACTCTTCTTGAGCACTCCAAGAGTATGCTTGTGCAGTGGCAGGTTGTATGTTCTAGCAGAACTAGAAACTTAAAAAAATTTTTGGGCTGTTTGTGGCAAGGTCTCACCATTTCATGATGCTTCAAAATATATCACTAGTCCCTCTAGTAGAAAGTTTCCACAGTTTTATATGCTGGCCAGACTTCTGACTCTCTAATTCATACAGAGTTTATATTATTAAATATCATAAACTCTATTACTGCTGTCCAAAGGTGGGATATAATACAAAGAAAAGTGAAGACCACTGGGCTATAAAATGGTGACAAATCATGACTTAGGATGATCTGAAATCATCTCTTAACAAGGGAAGTGTTCTACTCAGAGTATCTGTAGGTTGCAATCCACTGATCAAACGAGTAAAGGGCCTTGGTTAAGAAAGTGGCAGAAATTGGGAGACAGTGTACAAAATCTTAGAATATTAAAGTTGTAAGCATCCTTAGAGATTGTGTATTTAACCCTTCTGTTTTGAAGATCAAGAAATTGAGTTGAAACCATGAACAGTTACACATAAAAGTTTTTAAAACTTCTAATTCCAAATTCATGAAGTTCAAATTGTTTTCTTTAATACAGCATCCTGTCTTCTTTCTTTTCAGTATTATATATTGGTTCAATAATGTTGCCTAACCTCTCCTGTTTTCTTCCCCCCAAATGCAGTAGCTTAGAACAGTAAGCATTTACTTTTTTGTTAATGGGTCAAGCTGGGCTTGACCGAGTTGGCCATCATGCTGTGGGTGGGATTTAGGTTTTCTCCATATATTTCCTCTTTCTTCATGGACCAGTAGCACCCGAGGTTCCCAGGTTCCTTCCATCTCATTGCTCTGACATTCCATAGTGTGGTGTCCTTGTTACATGGTATTCTGACCAGCACGACACTACATTCCAGCCCATGGGAATTGGGGGAAGAGAGAAAATTGCCACACAAGCAATTTCCTTTTGAAGTTATTTGAAAGTGGCACTGTCATTTCTGCTTGTATTCCATTGGCCATAGCATCGTGAAATGGTGAGACCTTGCCACCAGGGAAACTGGTTAATGTAGTCTCTCATTTTGGGGACCTATATACAGGTAAAACCTTGAGGATAAACAGAGAACAGATATTGGGTGACAATCAGCAGTCTCTGCTTTCAGGAAAGTTTGAACTAATTGTATATATGGGGGAATGAGCATGGATAGAAAAGAAGAAAAATGCTCCCTTACGCTTGGGAGGATCCACGTAGATGACAGTCTTTCCACAGCAAGAAAATGAAAAAGATTTTTGAAACTTTTCTTAGCTCACCAATTTTCAGTATAACTTTTATGATTACCTTGATTAAATGATTGTCTATTTGCTTTTGTAACAAGGAACAGCCATGTGTTTCAAATCTCCCTTATGGGAGCCTGTATTTTCTAAATAACCAAGTCCATGTGCAGACTAAATGTGAGAACCTGATCAAATGAAAAATTTGATTAAAATGACATAATAAGGCCTTGCATGTTTATAAGCACACATCATAATTTTATCCATATAACGTGTGCTATATCATCTGGGTTGTGACCTGAGTTATTGAAAATATTGCGTATGTGTGTGTTTTTCTTCTCTCTTCAGAACTTAGAAACTCCATTTCAGAACTATTACTGAAGATTGAATTGATGTCGGCCAGGAAGCTGTAATTTCCTGTCACTTGGACTTGAATTACTACATTGAGTTTTCAGGCAATAAACAAATTTAGCTAAAAGATGCAAGCTTTTTTCCAACTTATCATTAGTACCTAAGAATATGAATGTTTTATACTGTTCCGTCTCCATTACAGATATGGTTATTGGCTCAGAATCATATTCAACCCTCTCTGCATCCTTTTCTCTTGAACTGATCAAGTCCAAACTTCCTCCTGAAAACCCATGTATGTTCTTTTAAATGTGGGCTGCAGAGCCAATTTTCTGATAAAGCAAATAACGTACCATTTCCATTCTACAGAAATGACGCAGAGCAGCCATGTTGCCAGGAACATAATGTTTCCCCTGCTGTTATGACTTCTCTTGTGTATCACCAGTGGGAGAGATGGAAGTGTGCAGGAACGTAGTTTGTGAAGCGTGATGCAAGGAGGTTTTTGTTTTTTTGTTTTTTTCAGTAATTTTCCTGCATACGTGGTATATAAGAGAAAAATTTGTTTTGTCTTACAAAATTGCGTTGCAGTTTTCTGAAAACCCACAAAATCTGTGTTGACTTTCTGGTTGCCAGGTTTTCTGTGATACCTAAAAAGAGATACATTTATGTGTGTGTGTGTGTGTGGGGGGTGGCATTTATGGGGCAACCAGTAGCACCAAGGCTCTGTTTCATTGTGTACAGCAGAGTAAGGCAGAGCATAATGATGTCCTGGGGTTAACTTGATGGAGCTGAGAGGATGAGCTGGGAACTCAGCTTAGGGGGAGGGGGCAGGACAGAGCCTTAAGCATCCATTCTCTTCCTGGTCCCCGAACAAGCTCTGACACATGGGAGGCTCTGGGGGAAAAAAAAAAAAAAAAATTACTAAAGGAAGAGTCCCAAGGGAGAGGTCATCTTCTCATGGTGGGGATCTTGAACTCACACAGTGGTCAAGTCAGGCATGTACCAGGGCTGCTTGGTATAGTGACTGTGTCTGTCAGTGGGAGATGTAGGGACAATTTTCCCTTGTGCTGGGTTGTACCAGTCACATTGCAAGACATTTATCATGCGCCCCCTCCCGCCCAGTAAATGCCAGCAGTATCACCAGTTAAATGGAACGACCAAAAAGAGCTCTCTCCTCCTGGCACACTGTCAAGTGCCACCTATGGGGAGGTTCTAGCCCTGCAGAAGACCATTTGCTATAGTTCCAAAGTTGGTTGGTTGGTCGGTTGGTTGATTTATCTATTATAAATACTTCTGCGTTCTGTAAGTTCTCACTTTTCTTGTTGTTTTTTAACATTTCTTGTTTTTACTGTGAACTCTTGTAAGTATTAAGAAAAGCACAGTGAATAGCATAGAGAATACACGGAATTAACACTTCTCTGTACTCAACATCTAGCTTTGCCGCATTTTAACATTTGTCTTTAGAAATTTTTTGAAGACATGGGTTACTGCATCATTATTAAAGCTTCCTTTGCAATCCTCCCCAATCTCATTTCTGTATCCTCACCCCCGGACAAAACCTGCTATCTCGATTTCAGATTTCTCATTTCTTACATGTTTTTATGCTTTTACCATATTTCTGTGTATTTCTAAATGGTATTTGGTGTTTCTTTACATGTTTTTAAACTTATTATAAGTGATATTAAACTCTATTTTGTTCAGCTTCCTTACTTGATGCATGGCTATGTTATCAAGATTTGTCTGTGAGACATGTGGAGCTTTAGATTATTCATTTTAAAAACTATAAACCATGTAATACAAATATATGCCACAGTTCACTTATTTAAAATTTCTGATACTTGGATATTTAGAATATTTCTAATTTTTTTTAAATCAGTGCCAAGGATGCTATAATGAACATTCTCATACACTTCCTTTAGTGTATACATGTCTCCGTAGGAATTCAACTGAAGATCTGCTGACATTTAACTATACTAAGTTTTGCCAGATTACTCACTATAATGCTTGCCCTATACCAACACAGCAGTTACACACCCACTGGCAGTTCATGAAAATTTTTGTATTATCTTTTTCAACGTTTACTGTTGGTAACATTTAAAAATTTTAAACAATCCATTGTGTGGGACATAATTTGTTTTTAAAAACTTTTTATTTCCCCAGTTACTACTTTTCATGTGTTTATCGGCCATCCATGGTTCCTGTTGTGGGCATTGCCTGTTCATATGATTTGCTCCTTTTTTCCACTGGGTCTTGTGTCTTCTTTGTAGTTTTTTGGTAAGAGTTCTCTTTTTAGTATGTACACATACACATATGTATATGTATACTGTAAATAGATTTTCCCAGTCTCTGGCTTTTCTATGTTACATGCTTACTTTTTGTTGTACAAATGGCTGTGGTCAATTTTTTCAATCTCTTTTATTAGATTAGCGTTTTTTCTGTATTATGTAAAAATTTTTTTGCTATTAGTCTTATATTTTTCTATGTGGATAACCACTTATCCCAGGATCAGTTTTTTAAATTGTCATTTCTTTCCACATTGTATTACTTATTAAATAGTCTTTATGTGGGTATGTGTATTTCTATTTCTGAGCTATATATTTTATTCCAGTATTTATTGATCTTTTACTTTGTCCAATACCTTTATGTCTTAAATATCTTTGTTTTATGTAAATCTTGATGTTTATGAAAGCATGCATTTTTCAACATTGTCTTGGCTAGCATTATCCCTTTGTTCTCATATATGAATTTAATAATCCTTTTGAGTTCCATAAAAATTATACATTGAAATTTTGATTGGAACTGAATTGAACTTACAGAATAATTAGAATACAACTGTCATCTTTAAGCTATTCAGTCCTGTTACCCATGAACATGTTATATCTCTCCATTTATATAGATAATTTTTATGCCTTTCAATTTAAAATTAGACCACTCTATATAAAGATTTTAATTTTTTCTAGTTTTATCTATAAGGATATTATATTCTATATATCTCTTACTAATGGAATTGGTTTTAAAATTATATTTTCTTTCACTATTTTTATTGTTGTTGCTGCTATAAAGGTGTATATTTTGTTGGTGTATTATAAATGATAGACTTGTTTATTTCTTCTAAATAAGTTAAAAATAAATTTTCTCAAACTCTCCATATAATCAGTAATATTATATGCAAATACTTTTTCTACCTTTTCTATTCTTACTATTTTATTTTATTTTTTGTCTTACCATGGTGATAAGTGCATATGGTATAAAGGTTTATTGAATGAGTGACAGACATCTTTATCTTATTCCTGACTTTTAAGAGACTTATTTCATTCATGGTTGTATACTTTAACTATATCTTTATTTATAAATATTGCTTAACAATGACTTACATTGTTTTAAATTTTATATAAATGGTATCATTCTATGTATATTTCTGTTCACCATTAATATGATATTCTCTGCTGTACTTATTTGGCTTCTTTCTATTCCTATTTCTATTATTTAAAATTTTGTTCTTACATTTAAATCATGAATGGGTTTTGATGTTTATCAAAAACTTTTAAAAACATTTTTTGCAATAGTCATATTATTCCAGTAGTTTTCTAATAGTTGTATAGTGGTAGAGTTCTTTATTACATGGAACACTGGAGTCATGGGTCTGGGACCCTTTGGTAGGAGGGCAAGGAGAACTTCTGGCCCCAATGCCGTTTTCTACTGGAGCAACTTCTTATCTTAACCCTTTCCATTTGGGCCTGGATCCTTTTCTTTGTGTTTTAGAAATACTGACTTAGCTACATAGAGATTACAGTTGACACTTGAACAACATGTGCTTGAACTGTGTGTGTCCACTTACTTGTGGATTTTTTTCACTAAATGCACACTACGTTACTACACTATCCAAGATTGGTTGAATCTGGATGTGGAACCATAGCTATGGAGGGCTGACTGTGAAGTTATGCTGGGATTTTCTACTGCATGGAGGGGTTGGGTCCCTTAACCCCCACTTTGTTCAGAGGTCAACTGTATTTAACAATTCACTATCAGAATTCAAAGCATAAACAATGGCCATTTCACCTCTGATTAGTGGTTAAAATTCCAAAAGAAATTTCCAGTCAGTTTTCAATGGTTTCTGGATCTGGTTTTATTACTCACTCAACAGTATGGACACAGGGACTGTTGATTCTTTTGCATTCTCTTTGACTTAAATAGAGGTCATAGAGCCTGGGAAAAATATGTGAAATAAAGTGAACCTCTTTATTTTCTTCATTTGTAAACAAAAAGAGTCCAGAAAGCCTGAATTAGGATATGGAGTTCCGGATGATTAAAAATCCCAGTGTTGAGCTGGGCTTTATTTCGGGCAAGTACATGAATTGGGACACATAAGCACAGACACCCCTCCATAGAGCAAAAGAAAGTAATGAACTACTGCTACGTAAAACTACACAGATGAATCCTCCAGATTTAATGTTGAACAAAAGAAAAGCAAATTGAGGACACACTGTATGATTCCACTTAATATGAAGTTTCAAGAACAGAGAAAACAGATCTGTGGTGATAAAACAGATCGGTGGTTACCTTTAGGACTATTAAGGGAGAGGGGGAATTGGGGAGTCTCCTGGAGTTTTGGAAATGTTTTGTATCTTGATGTGGGTGGTGGTTAACTGAGTGAATCATAGGCTATGTACACTTAAGATTTTTGTACTTTGAGTGTGATGCCTTAAATAAAAAGAGAATGGCTAAAGTAATTTCAGAAAGGGCTTATTGCCGTTTCTAAGTTATATATATGTTTTTGATGAAAAGAGACAGTTTTGGTACAGCCTTTTCTGGGTTTATAGGAAGTTACAGTTGACCCTTGAACAGCAAAGGTTTGAACTGTGCAGGTCCACTTATATGTGATGTTTTTCAACAAATATGTACTACACTATTACATGATCCATGGTAGGTTGAATCCACGGATGTGGAGGGCTGACTGCAAAGTGGTTTATCAACTGTGTGAGGGTCGGTGCTCCTAGAACCCATGTTGGTCAGGGCCAGCTGTATTGGTTGGAGTATATATTTATACAGTCATGTATGTACATATACATATTTCATATGTATTTCATATGTTTTCTTCAGAATCATAAGAATCACTTTATGAATGGCTACCAGCCTCCAGGTATTGTGTTAGACCTTGGGGGTTCTGAGAAAGTATATAGGGGTTGACAGTCCAGTGGGTGACGAGTAGCTAGGTAAGCGTGATAGTATGGGGGAAGTCTATAAGTACTAGTAGAACATTGGGGAAGAAGCGGCCAACAACTTGTCTGGAGTAGGGTTGGGGGCATAAAGAAAGTGGAGCCTTTGGAGAGGAAATGGATTTGAGGAGACTTCTTAACGACAAGTAGGAGTTTGCAAAGTGGATGTGTGGCACTTACGGCCAAGTTGTAGAATGCTCAAGTTGTAGAATGAGTTATTGTACTCAGGAACTTAAGGTTTTTGGTGTAACTATAAAAAAAAATAAGCTCAGAAGTGGTAATATATGAAGCTGGAAAGTTAAGAAGGGATCATGATAGGGTAGAGTGTTGAATGACATGCTAAGGAATTTTGCTTTTGATTTTCTTTTTGGCTTTAGGGGTTAGGAAACTGTTGAAGAATTTGAATTGTGTCATGACCATGTTTGCATTTTTTGAGATAATTTTGGCAGTAGTACCTAAGACAATTTCAATCTTTCCTGGAGGTATGCCTTTGGTGCTTTTCTCAATTTATGTAACTTCTATGAGTGATCTCTTTAGACTGATGACTCCTAAATCCAAATCTCTATTCCAAACTTCTCTCCTTTTTCTTCAGATTTCTGATTAGAATTGCTTGTCTGTCCCTGGATGGAAATTTGGCTTAGTTCCTGTTTTTGTTCATCTTTAGATAATATAAGCTTTATGATCACTTTAGGTCACAAAACAAGTTTCAATTCAAAATTTAGAATATTTATTTCAATATGTTTATAAACACATCATTATTTGAAAGCTCTTCCTCTTCAACCAAACCAAGACTGGGTACCAGTGCCCCTCCTTGCCCCACTTGAGCCAGTTGGAAAGAACCTTCTTGGTTCACCTCCACACCCACTCACTAGGGTCTTTGTAGGGGAGGTGAGGAAGAGACGAGAGGTATAGAGGCAGAAATTTCTTATTGGCTGATACTGGCTTTATGGCCAGTATTGGCTTAATGGCTTCATTGTCTATAGGCCTGGGGGATATTTAAAACTTACTCTTTTGGCTATTTGCCTGAGATGTTTGAAGATTTCACTGTCAGGTCCCTCTGATCTCACCTCCTGTGATCTGGGTAATGACCTCTCCTTGAGAGTGAGTGAACGTTTCAGATCTCTCCTTTGCTTCTCTTCCCAGCAGTACCTACAGCCTCCTCCTGCAGGAGTCCCTTACCTACCCTGGCAAATTACTCTTTTGAGCAGGATCCCTTTCCTTTCATAAGTGAATTCAGGCAAACGTTCCTACCACAATTCCTATCCTAAGATGCATATACATCTTTGATTTACAATCAGACAGGACTACAATTTACTTCTCAGATGCATTACCCTACCCTGCCGCCACAGGCCACCTTACCTCACTCAGGTACTGGGCTTCTGTGTTTTCTCAGTTGCAGGGAACATACAAATGCAGGGAAGCTCTCTGAGTGGTCCCCTTAAAATCCTCGTGAGAAGGATATTTTAGGAGTAGCACATACCCCAGTCACTCAAAAATCCTTTCAAAAATCTCACATTCATGATCTTTTTCATCCTGAATCTAAGTGAGGGACTTCTAGATGAGTTTGAGCAAGATGGAAACCTTCTCTTAAGCTATAGAAAAATGAAAGTGTTTATACTTACGCATAAAGTAAATGGATTTCACTACCGAACCCAACCACTGAATTCTATTGAGTAAGAGTAGAAGAGAATTAATATGACATATTGACAGTTACCTCCATATGAGAGAATAACCTGTGAGAATCTTTTCAGTATACATAATCTGTTCTTTTTTGGCCACTTAGTTTAGTTTTATTATAAATGGTTTTTATTCCATGAAAGTAAGCATAAGTTATATTAGATTCTTTATGCATCTAAAATGAACTGAAGTCATATTCAAATTAATTTTTATATGCATAGTATTCAATAAATTCTGTCCGCGTGAAATTGCCTTTTATCATTGGTGTAAACTCATCTGTATGCTTAGGTTTTGATGTTGGACAAAGTTGAAGAGTACACTGATACTCCTTGGTTTTAGTTAAATCTGACTCCCCACTGGACTGTGAACTCTGTAAAGACAAGGGCTAGATTTGAAATTTGACTATTTTGGGCCTGCACCATGTTGAGTACATATTAGGCACTCAGTGCTGTGTGTCTTTTAGATGTCTTTTAACACTGTAACTAAAGGTATTAGGTAAGGTGGGTAAATTTAAATAACTTAGAGCATTAATGGTACTTTGGAAATTCTATTTTATACAGATATAAATATATATGTATAAAAAGTATAGTTGATAGACTACAATAACTCATCACTCTAAAGAAAGTAGGAGAGATGTTTGAAGTCAAGAGATGAATACATTTTTTGACAGTTAATAGAACATATCTTGGTAAGGCTGACATTGTTTGCAGACAAAACTCTGTGCCATAATCAAACAGTTGGTCCATAACCTTAAGAAAGAAGAACAATGCCCACTAGTAACAAGTTTAATTAGTCTAACTTGAATTTTTGTTGTTGTTGCTTGCTGGGGAGACTAAAGACATGGGAATACTAAAGACATAGATGTATCTGTGTTTTTTCTTAGCTAAATTTTTTATTATGAATATGTTAGACATCAGGAAAACTGCACAGAATGTAAATTTACAGCTCAATGAGTTGTTATAAAGCTAACATCCATGTAATGCCCACTCAAGTCAAAAAATGGAATATTGATAACACTCCAAACTCCAATCAAAACCCCTTCCTTCCCTCTCACCAAAGGTAACCACTCTCCTGACTTCTAACACTATAGTAGAGTTTTACAAGATTTTGAATTTTATAAAAATGGAATCATATAGTATACACTTTTTTTGTTTGGACTTTAGATTCTTAGTGTTTTTGAGGTCCATCCATGTTGATATGTATATCTATAGTTTATTCATTTTATTTAATGTATAGTTATCCTTTGTATAAATATACCACAAATTATTTACCTATTCTAATGTTGTTGTGTTGTTTCCAGTTGTGGTTTTTTTTTTTTACCATTCTGAAGAAACTTTCTTGTACGTACCTCTTGATGCACCTATGCATATGTTTTTTAACAGTTCGTGCCTAGGAGTATTATTGTTGAGTTGTATAGTGTAAGTATCATCAAATGTAGTAGGAAATAGTAATTTTTTTTCAAGATAGTTGTACTCATTTATACTCTGACCAGCAGTGTTCTTGTTCCTCCGTGTCTTAGCCAACAGTTGGTTTTGTCATTTTTGTTATTTTGATCCATTTAGGTAAATGAAAGGTCATATCTCATTATGGTTTACATTAGCGTTTTTCTGATTGCTAAGGAGGGTGTTCATTTCTCATGTGCTTATTGGCCATTTGTACATCCTCTTTTTTCTCAGTTTTATTTTTAAATAATTGCAGGTTTACAGGAAGTGGTAGAAGTAGTTACCACCTGGTTTCCTCCAGTGGTGACATCTTGCGTAACTGTAGAGCAATGTCAGAGCCTGGAGATTGGTATCAGTATGATCCACTGAGTTGATTCCTATTTCAACAGCATTATATACTCTCATCTGTGTGTGTATGTGTATTGTTCCATGCAATTTTATCACACTTGTAGGTTCATACAACCACTTCTGCAATCAAGATTCAACATTGTTCTCTTACTACAAGGCTTCCTTGTGTCATGCCTTTTAGGCAACCTTACCTTCACTCTCCATCCCTAGCCCGTAGCAACCACTAATCTGTTCTCTATCTCTATTTTTACTATTACTTTTGGAGTGCTTATTCAAATATTTTTCACTGTTGCCTGTCTTTGCTCGATTTTTGGGTGTTTTTACATGTAGTTATATGTATAACAAGTACATTTTCCTACTCTATGGGTTGCATTTGTATTTTCTTATTGGTACAATCTGATGAATAAAAGTTCTTGATTTTAATCTAATCTTAGTTATATTTTTTTCTTTATGTTTAGTGACTTTTGTCTCTTGTTTAAGAAATCTTTCACTTCCCTTAGATCATGAAAATATTTTCCCAGAAGCCTTATTGTTTTGTCTACAATCCACCTGGAATTGATTATTGGTGTGAAGTAGAGGTCAAATTTTATTTTTTTCCATATGAATAGCCAATTGACCCAGAACTCTTTATTGAAAAGACTTTTTCCCCACAGCTTTGCAATTTCAACTTTGTAATTAATCATGTGATCATATGTGTTAAGAGTTCTTCTCTGGGCTCTTGTGTTCCATTGGTGAACTTGTCTACCCTTGTACCAGTTACATGCCTTTTTATTTACTATTGGTTGATAATAGGTCTTCACATCTGATAAAGCAAATAGTTGCAACTGGTTCTTCATGAGTGTTTTGGATTTTCTTGGTCTTTTACATTTCCATATATATTTTAGGAGCATCTTCTAGAGTTGTAAAAGGAAAACTGGGGATTTTGATTAGTAATGCACTGAATCTATAAATCCTTTAGGCATGAGTTGGCATTTCTACCATACTGAATCTTCGTTTATTAATAAGCCCTCTGTTCATCTAGATATTTATTTTTTCATGGTGTTTTATTGCCTTATAAAGTTTTTACCATCTTTTATGAGATTCATTCCAAGATATTTGTTATTCTAAGTGACAGTGTAAAAGAGTATCTTTTTAGAGTTTCATTTTCTGAGTATTTGTTGCTGTTATAAAGAAATATAAAGGAATGTTGTATATTTGTATCCAGGAAAATTGCTGAACACAATTCTAGTAATTTATCTCTTGATTTTTTAGAAGTTTCTATATATATCATCATGACATTTGCAAATACTGTTTTTTTCCTTCCTTTCTAATGCTTATACTGCTTACCTGCATCCTTCTCCATCCCTCCCCCTCCTTCCTTCTGTCTCTGTCTCTGTCTCTCTCCCTCTCTCATATTTTCTTGTCTCACTGTATGGCTAGGGCTTTAAGTACAATATTGAGTAGACATCATGTTAGCAGGTATTTATGTGTTATTCCTGAGCAAATGGAAAGTCTTTAACTTTTCACCCATAAGTATGTGTTTGCTATAGATATTTTATGAATATACTTTATCAGATAAAGGATGATCATGAAAGTCTCTTTCTACTCCTCATTTGCCAAGAGGTTTTTGTTTTGATCATGAATCCATGTTTACTTTGTCAGATTATATTTCTGCACCAATAGAGATGAACATATCATTGTTCTTCCTTGTTTTGTTAATGTGGTGAATTACACTGATTTTCAAATCTTAAACCAGTCTTTTATTCCTAGAGTGATACCATCCTGGAATTGATGTATGATTCATTTTATATTTTACTGGATTCAGTTTGTTAGTATTCCTTTAGGACAGTTACTTCTATGTCCATCAGTGAGATTGGCTTGGAATTTTCTGGATTTTAGTAAGCATCTTTTGTTTGCTTTACAAATTCTTTCATCTTCCCCATGTCTAAAGTGCTTCCTTTGTGAGATTTGCTATCTTAGCTAATGATATCATTGTCCCTATGCTCATGCACCCTTAGACCACACACATGTCCAATCAATTACCAATTCCGTCAACTCCTCCTTTCATGTACTGTATCTCTCAGTTTTGTCACTCTTTCCCACCGGTCAGCTCCTACACTAGTTCAGAATGTTGTTGTCTCTTTAATGGTTCTAACAATCCCTAGAAGGTTTCTCTTGCCACCGGTTTTGTTCTCTCCCTCCTATTTTCCATATTTTAGTTAAGACAAACTTTTAAAATAAAAAGATATTTTATGTTACATTCTTTCTTAAACATTTACAGTGGCTTCTCTTTGAATTTCTGTGAATTCCTCGGATGGACTATGTTTTCTCCTATGTCCAAGCCTTTGCCCGTGCAGTTTCCTTTGCTGGTAACATTCACAGAGTACACAAACTATGTACTACATAGTATGTAGTAAAAATACCTACGCAGCAGAGCAGAGGAATTGTAGAAGGAGCAAGGCTTGGCAAAAGAATGACTAGTCAGGAAACAGTTCAGGAGCTGATCTTCAAGCATTATCTGTCTACTTTATCATTTATTGTATGCTTGGCCTGGCATGTTTTGTGGTACCTGGAGGTGAGTTATTAAAGAGAGCGTGCCATGCTTGACCCTTGTGCTCATTTCTGGATAGTACATTTTATGGGTCATGTCAAAAGTAAAGCCTTTTAAGTAATAACCAGGGTAATGAGGAATTGTTGAAGGCACTAGGGATGGTTAACCCACTAAGGTGATACTTGAAGGACTGTCAGATGAAAAGGGAAATTTAAAAGATTTTGTGTACATTGAGGACTACAAGGATGTAAATAATTGCAAATGTACAGACACATTCAGGAAGGCAGACTTCATCTCCAAATTAGGAAGAACAATCTAAAGACTGGAACTGCTCCAGTATGGAAAGAGCTGCCTTCTGAGACACTAAGTTTCCTCTTTGATGTATTCATGCAGTGGTTGGTCAGTTACATAAAGGGAATATATATGTATTAGGTCAGTGGTTCCAAGACTCAGGCCATATCTCAGACTAATTAAATCATAGTCTCTGGAGATGAGACATAAGAGTCAGTAGTTTTTGAAGCTTCCCAGATGATTCCAAAACGCAGACAAGCTTGGGAAGTGCCCTGTATTAGCAGGAGGTTTCAACTCTTCTGTGGTTTTCTTGCATCAGAATTGTTTAGAAGAGATGGAAAAACAACAACAAAACCCAGAACAACACTGCCCTATAGCTTCTGAATTAGCAGGGTTGCGTGGACCCCAGGAATCTATGTGATTAAGATTATTACCAGTAGATTCAGTTTTCTGGCTGGGTTTGGAAACCACTGGATTATAAGGAGAGTGCCCTGTGCATTCATAATCTAGCAAGGCACTTAATAAACTTATTTTTGGTATCCTTGTGGACAATAAAATATGTAATATGAATTGACACAACTATGTCTAGGACAAGGAATGTGTTTTGGAGCCAAAGGTATCTGAATTCAAATTCTAGTCCTGTTACACTTGTTTGACTAGACTTACAAAATTTACTTACCCTCTCAGTCTCCTCATCTTAAAATAGAGTAATAAGAACCATTTTATAGATTCATTTTGAAGTTTAAATAACGTTGTTTATGAAAAGTATCAGTCTAGCATAGTGTCTAGTTATTTTGGGCTCTTTTCTGAATTCTGTAGTTCTGTGAATGCTGAAATTAATGAGCGGGACCATGGAGCATATACACGTTTGGTGAATGTATGTGTATTCTCTGTTGATTTTTTGCTTGATGTGCTATGAATCCCTGGTTTTAATATTCTCTTTTGGTTCAGGTATTATAATTGATATTTTAAAGGCCATAGGGTTAAAGAATAATGCCTTTCACTTGCTGTTACTTTTATGTGAAATATAATCCATGCCTACAATCTTTTTCCAAATTGGACATTTCAGATAAGAAGTTTTCATTTATTGTACTGTAAGCGGTGGGGGAGAATTAACTGTGTGCTTATTTTTTCTTATCACAGGTTTATAGGAACTGCGTAATTATTTGTTAAAATGGAAAACTGTGAAGAAAGAAAAAGATAGCAGTTGGAGTTAAAATTCCTGGATGAATATTTCGCTTTTGAGAAGTCCGCATTTCAAACCATATGCTGATTTGGAAAGTCCCAGGAGTAAATTATACAATTCATGTTTTCCATTCAATCAATGGATTTTTTAATCATTCCTTGGAGTTGATGAAGTTCAGAGACGGTGCGTGATGGGAAATGTGGCATTCCAGTGTTTTCCTAGTGATTGCATCTTGGATTAGTTTGCTGCTTTTTTGAAGAGATTCCATTGTGAAGGGTAAGAACCTAATGTGATGGATTTATCTTCAGAGATGAACAGACATGGAAAGAATCCAGTGAGTCACAAGCTAGAAGATCAGAAGAAGGTAATACAAATACATTTCCTTTTGCTTGGTCATTTTTGTTTATGCTTACATAGAATTTTATAAATTGAAAATGAATGTGCTTTGAGAGATAAAATAACATAGTATTTCATGGAAATTAATCCTGTAGCCAAGTGTTGCTACGGGTCTGGATTTCATTATCAGTTAGTGGTTTTGTTTCTAAAGTCTTCTGAATTCATCCATCCAGTGGGTTTGTAAAGGATTCTGCTGTGTTTGCCCACCCTTGACTTGATTCTAGTGACATGCTGGCCTGACCTCATGTGAACAGTTTTCTGAGATTCAGGATGAGGTGTGAGTCCTGGGCCATCTCTGGAGTAATGGAGCAAGTTAGAGCTCTCCTAAAAGAGAACACCTGCCTTGCTGTTATTAGGAGGCATAGTTGGCATTTGAAATTCTCTGATTTCATGTCCTTGGTGCACACATCAGCTTCTCATTTTTCTAGCTAGCCTAGAAAGAGAGTCGTGAGGCAACTGTGAGCTTTGGTTTGCTTCTTCATGTGTGATGTCTAAGGAACTAATGGAAAATATCAAGAAAGGACTGCGCTAATATATATTTTAAAATGGTCTTAGAGAGCTTCTGAGTGGGAAGCTGGGAATTGAATACTGAGGGTTGCATTTCAACCTAATTTTTCTACCTTTTTAGAAACTCTTACCTGCTAAACTGTTGCACTGTTGTGAGAGTACTTATCAGAAGGGTCAGGGATGGTGCCCAGAAGAGAAAGCCTACTCATAATGAAATATATTCTCTTTTGTGGTGCCTTTCATTGAATCCATTAGTACAGGAGATGTGTGTGGGGACCCACTGGCTAAGGCACGAAAGCAAGGAATAGTGAGATAATAGAAAGAAGATTTTTAGCTAGAACTGGATCTAAGGGGCATGATTAAGGTTTGTTTTTACATCTGTCTCAGAAATTATTTACTACTCACTTTGTACTCCCAGAAGACACCTAGCTCTTTCACAGTTTCAGAGGTAAGAAATTTAGAAGAGGCCATAAAGAGTCAACAGCTTATTAATTTGTTCTGATCTTATGACCAGTGCCACTGGATTGGGGGCTACACGGATCCCTTTGCATCAATCCAGGTAGAAATGGATGGATTATTTGTGCCAGTTTGGTTCCTTCATTGAGTTTACCTTCAGTATAAGTAAATCTCAGAAAACACTAAGTACTATAAAATCCAAGATGCCTGGTCAGTTTTCAGTTCATTGTGGGTGTAAATTTCTGCACAAATAAGTGTGTTACCAAGAATGATGTTGGTGTTTTAAACGGTCGGCATCTTTTTATTGCTGTTCTTGGCATTAAGGGTGTTAATCCGAAAGCGTCGGCAAAGCTAAGTTTCCATCTAAAGCGTGCCCTTCAATTTCTTAACTACTGAGGAGCCTTTAATCCTTCTTCTCTATTCACATTTTTAAAATGTCCTTCACACTGATGGTAATTTGCGTACTATATTAGGCTAGTGAAGAGTGTGAATGAAAAATACTGCCTGCCATATCATTAAATATGGATGTTGCAGCCATCAAGCCATCACATTGTAGCTGCCCCAACAGTGAGCCCTGAGGGAACTCAGGATAGAAACAGGATGCCCACCATCAGCCACTGCAACTACCCCTGAAGGTGCACCCTGAGGAGACTCAGGTTGAGAAAGCACAGGATGCCGGCCCCAGATAGCTGAGGTGCATATCAAAGGAATGACTTCAGTCAGCCCTGACTCTTGCATCTTCCCATACATAGAAAAGTGCTAAATTCTTTAACTTGAGGTATCTGGTTTTCTTTAATTAATAATAACCTTTTGATGTTTTGACTGCCTGGTCTTTGTTGCAAAAAAGTCTTCAGTTTTGTCCGCCCGAATAAAACATAATTCTCAACTTTTAGGTTGTTCATTATTTTTCAGTTGACAAGAGGGAAGTGGGTTAGGTAAGCAATTAATACTACAGAGTTCTGATTTTTGATAGAAGCCCTGCTTTTCTGGCAAGAAAGCAAAGTACCTCTACAAGTGCTATCCTTTCATTTCCCAAATAAGAGATATTTTTGCAAACACAGAATGGATTGCAAGCTAAAGAATGGAATGAAATGGAATGGAATGAATTGTAAAGGCATTTTGAAAGTTTCTTTTTTTTTTTTTGAAGATGTTGGGGGTAGGAGTTTATTAATTAATTAATTAATTTCTGCTGTGTTGCGTCTTCCTTTCTGTGCAAGGGCTTTCTCTAGTTGTGGCAAGCGGGGGCCACTCTTCATCGCGGTGCGCGGGCCTCTCACTATCGCGGCCTCTCTTGTTGCGGAGCACAGGCTCCAGACGCGCAGGCTCAGTAGTTGTGGCTCATGAGCCTAGTTGCTCCGCGGCATGTGGGATCCTCCCAGACCAGGGCTTGAATCCATGTCCCCTGCATTAGGAGGCAGATTCTCAACCACTGCACCACCCGGGAAGCCCTGAAAATTTCTTGAATGGAACTTTAAATAATGGTCTGTAATGATGCTTAGTTGCCCAGGCCAGTTCACAAAGGACTGTTTAGCATAAAGAATATATGAATATAAATAAAGAATATAAAAGTTTAGACAAACTATGTGGATCCATGATTCTGTGGGAAAAAAAATTAAAAAACAGCTTGTTGTTGTGGTACAAGAGAATCCCTATTTCCCTGTAGTTTTACCTTCTAGTTGGTAGGAAGATGGGGAGGAATGAACATTTTCATTGAGCAGTATCAAGATGGAAAATGGGGTTCAAATGATCTCCTGGCCACCCAATTTGTGTAGGCATTTGCAGTGAATAAGTCAGAAACTCAGATGTTGATTGATCAGTTGATCAATACTTGAGATTTCAATTTGTTAAGTGTCAGCAGGAATACCTAGTCTAATGACAGATTTGTGAGTTTGTATTAAGGAGAAATATGAAGTGTAGCATCATAAATCTTTATAAGCCAAAGCTTAGTCAGCTTTGGGCACAGCCCTGACACCACACAATTGCCAGTAGAGATTATAAGATCATTCATGTAATTACCTTAAGTGTTTGTAGTCCTTTGTGATGAATTAATTTAACAGGCACAGTGCTTTACATCAGGGAAATAAAATGCATCAATTCTAACTCACAACTTGAAAATACAGAGGTGAAACATTTTTCTGGTATTACTGAAAAATGTGTCCTTTTCACAGTTTGACATATGTATGGTAGACATTCAAAGCAAGGTGTGTTGAACTGGCTTGAATATAGGCTCCTGTTTTGTACTCTGCACAACCGATTTCTTGTTCAGCATATAAATAGTTCACTAGCTTTTGTTCTTAATTTAAAATATGTGGATTTGTACGTATTTTGCTCTGCTTCTGAGAAACTTTTAGGATGCTGAGCATGAGAGGTTGTGAAACTTTTAGGATGCTGAGCATGAGAGTTTGTGAATATGTGTTTTACTGTAACGAGTAGGTAAATGTCAGGGAAGAGATCATTTGTGCAGTACTTGCTATATACCACGCACATGCTTGGTCCTTTCTGATTTTTTAAGAAAGTACCTTCTTACAAAGATAAAAACTACTTTTACCTCTTTAAGATATTCGGTTCTGTAAACGTTAATGATCAGTTCCTCAAGAATATATATACTAAAACATACATACACTCACTATTATACAAAATTAAAGGGTTCAAAATTGTGTGTGAATTCTCTTGGACTTATTTTTGATTTATTTATTTATTTATTTTGCGGTACGCGGGCCTCTCACTGTTGTGGCCTCTCCCGTTGCGGAGCACAGGCTCCGGACGCGCAGGCTCAGCGGCTATGGCTCACGGGCCCAGCCGCTCCGCGGCATGTGGGATCTTCCCGGACCGGGGCACGAACCCGTGTCCCCCACATCGGCAGGTGGACTCTCAACCACTGTGCCACCAGGGAAGCCCCTCTTGGACTTCTTTTAAGTGATGCCTCATCACCTCACTAAGTCTGAACATAGGAAAACATACTTGAAAGTTAAAAAGCTATCATCTCCACAAATCCTATATTGAACTGCTCTTCATTATGGATAAGCCAGAAATGTGGCCCTTATAGGAATTGAGAATACTTGTAAGAATTTCAAATCAACTTGGATTAGTGCAGGACTAGGTGGAATTCAGTTGTCTTTTTGATTCCTGTGATTTTTATCAGTAGACCTTTCAGTTAGTATTGGTCCATAATCCTCCTTTTGGCATTCAGCTTCTGGAATGTCCCAGATGGGAGAATTATGGTGGCATCCAAAAGCTCCTGAATGCCCATAATGAGGTGTTTATTTTTGGAAACTTTACTTTTTGACCCTTGTTTGCTCTTTGATGCCAGAGAAGTTGGTATATTGCTTTCCACTAATTGTATTGCTTCGTGGAATTATTTCTGCAAAAGCTCCTGGAACAGTGAAAGCCCTAAGGTACAAATGTCACTTCTGTATAATTACTTGTGACCTTGAACTGAAAAGCACAGCTCAGTAGATTTCACTGTCAGTCTAATTGCAGCAGTTTGCTGTGCAGACAGCCCTGGGACACTGCTTTATTGCTCCATGAATATTTTGTATATTAAACCAAACAATTTGTCATAGTCAACAATTTAGTAGGTACTGCTAAAAAGGGTAGCAGGATACACATTTTGAAATTATGGCAGTGACATACAATAAATATATAGTGATCTGTTGGAATTATTTTGTTTCTCTATTCTCTAAGCCAGAAAGGGATGAGCAGTATTATTGCATATATGCGGAGGTACTTACTTTTATGGAAATGTCCAAGATGGATGCCATCTCATTTTGTCACTTCCTAAAATCATGTCTTTCACATGTTAGCATTATTTTCACACTGCCATGCAAAAAAACTCAACGTAAATTCCAACAACACATCATGTCTTTCTTTCTAAGAGATGACACGCTTCAGAAGTGACATACTCCGGGTGTAGTGAATAAGAGTGTTTAAGATGTGGGAAATCATGGAAAATGAGAGCAATGATTGTATTTATTAATAGAAAAGGGAATACTGATGGAGCAAGCCTATTATTTTAAGGGCAGCCCCTGTGATGTTGTGGACTTAAAATCACGTTTAAGTGGGGAGTTAGAGGAAGCATCATCTGTAAGTGACAGTGAGTGCTTCACCACTGTCTATCCACATAAACTAGTTTTGTTCTTTTTTTTTCTGTTGACGTCATGCAGAAGTATGATCCAGGTGTGTATCTGTATATGACTGTGTTAGGCTACTCTAATAATTGTACTGAAAAGTCTTACCCACTTATGGTTGCCACTGCTTTATAGAGTAAAACTACTTTATCAATTTAAAACTAGCCTAATATTTATTTTTATATTCTTTTAGTGTGCTGATTCTTTTAATTTAGACTACATTTGTTGCATTTTCTTGCAGTGATGGTAAAACAGCATCGTATAAGAGTTAAGAAGTGTATTGGGATTATTCTCACAGGTGTTGAGGACTCCTTGAAATTATGTTGGAGACTGATTAAAGATCTGTCTTAAGATAAAATACAAAGATAAATCACTGTAGAAGAGAGGCTTAGGGTAGATTCAGCCCTTCATTCTTTGATATTCTTGAAGGTTGGACTCATTACACGGGGCTTGATTTTTATGTCTGCCTGACTTCTTTTTTGTTAGTGTGTTACAATATATGTTAAAAGGACCGTGAGGGAGGGTGAGGCTTCTGCAGCAAAACCACATCGTTTATTGATCGTCCAGTCCTGAAGCATGAGTGCTAATAGGAATGGATTGTCCGGGGGTTTCAACAAAATTGACTAGTCATCCTGTTACTGATGATTCAAACTTTTAATTTTTGAAATATAGTTGACCCTTTATTAACATCTGGTTTGAACTGTGTGGGTCTGCTTACATGCAGATTTTTTTCAGTGAGTATGTACTACAGTACACGGTCCATGGTTGGTTGAATCCTCAGACTCAGAACCTCAGGTACAGAGGGCGAGTGGAAAATTATAGGTGGATTTTTGATTGCGAGGGGATCAATGCCCCTAACTTTTTTTTGTATGCAGGCCTCTCACCGCTGTGGCCTCTCCTGTTGCGGAGCACAGGCTCCGGACGCGCAGGCTCAGCGGCCATGGCTCACGGGCCCAGCCGCTCCACGGCATGTGGGATCTTCCCGGACCGGGGCACGAACCCGTGTCCCCTGCATCGGCAGGCGGACTCTCAACCACTGTGCCATCAGGCAAGCCCTGCCCCTAACTTTTGTGTGTTCAAGGGACAGCTGTACATTGAGCAGCCATTTTGAACTGTTATTATATAAATCTGGAATACAGGTATAGACACAAATATGAATATCAGGTTCACTAAGAAGCTAGTACTGGCGTTGTGGCACATTGTGATGCCGATTACGACTGCCCGTAATTTCTTCCTCCGCCCCTTTGTCTTTTATAAAAGGATGCTATAAACAGCCATCTCTAAGCCACTTGACCTGGAGTTCTCTAAGGATGAATTAGATAAGGTGAGCTCTTTTTCTGCTCAGAAGTGATTCTAGAAGCTTCTCTTTCAAATCTGAACTTGGATAGAACCTCCTTTAAAACTTCCTCTATTATATCATTCGTGTTCCTCAAATAGACTTCTGAAAATTTGTATGGCCACTGGCCTTTTTGCTTCTGACTACATATATTTTCAGTGTAAACAGACTTGGGATAACAGAAAAAGCTAGAACTAGATAAAAGTAAACACTGTATTCCATGCTTCATGGTTCTTCTCATTTGTTGTAAATTAGACCATGTTCTTTTTCCTGATTGGTGGATTTAAAGCGTCAACAGGTATAATGACCACATAATCTGCATATAAATAAAGAGACAAAATAGACAAGTCTGAAATATATGATACTTGAATTATATATGTTTTGAACATTTTGAAGGCAGAATTATATATAAAGTGTTATTATGGTTATTGTCATAAATTATGATCTCAGTATTAATACAAACATATAAGGTTTAGTAAATTTTAATTCCTGTTTTTTCATAAATACCTTCCTCTGTCTTGATATTAACACGTGAGTTATTCAAGCTTTTATTACTTCATGACGGAATGCCTGAGACTAATCTTTTTCTAAAATATATTGAAAAAATATGTACATATACAATGTAGAAAACTTGTACTACGCTAATGCACAGATTTGTTCTCACCTTTTAATACATATATCATTATATTTTAAACATATATTTATACATATTATATATAAATACGTAACTTTTAAAAGCAAATATTGTAATATTTGCTGCCCTGCCTTGAATGCCCAATCATATCATTGTTAGTTTCTCTTTAAAATTCTGTTTCTAAAGGGGCTGGGACTGTTCTCCATTTGACTGTAGAAATATGTACATTTGCACAATAATTTTAAAACAATAGTTCAACCATGTCCATTTGCCTCTCTTGAGGTTCCAGCTGAGTGTAAACATGAAGACTGAGATTCCAGAAAGCTTACCCTGAGGTAGCCACGTGGGTGAGAACCTGTGAATGCATGAATACATACTATTAAAGAGGGCTGAGTATCAAAATCAGGAAAACAGATTTATTTCTCATTTCCAAAGACCATAGATTTGGTACAAGTTGGCACTCGAATGGAGTGGGGAGCAGCAACAAATGTGTTCGCAGAGAAGAGTCAGAGGGGCTGGGATTACGCTGAGCAGCTTGATTCGTTTCTGTGGGTAGCGCGCTCCCTGCTCATGAGCAGGGCCGCCTGATTTACTAGCACTGGGACCAGGTGGACAGAACTCTTCGTGTTTTCCTTCCACGAAGACTGACCAGATGTTTCCAAGACCGCTGATATTCAGTGAGGATGCAATGCCTGGGATAAGAGTTACACGAAACAAAGCAGATGTAATAATAGGTGGTGAAAGCAGTGGACATAAGAAATTCTGTTAATTTTATATGCAAATTTGGAAAAATCGAATGAGACATAAGCAAGAAATCAACGTCTTTCCTCTTCAAAGTGTTCTGAGGGCGAGCAGCCGCAGCTTTCTCATCTGGGAGCGTGTAAGGAATGCAGGCTCAGACCCCACGCTAAACCTGCGGAATCAGAATGTGCATTTGTAACAAGACCTACGGGTGATTCTGATGCACAACAGTGTTTGAGAAGCACTGCCCTAGAGACCGTGTCTGAGAGGTCCTCAGTGGGATTAAGGACCTCCTGTTGTCATAAGATGCCCTTTGTTTTCTGTCTTCTGGTTCTAATCTCCCATCCTGACTCCCCTCCCATATTTCCTGGAATCGTCAGCCAGATCAACTCCTTGCATTTGAATCGATTCTGGTCTGCTCTGTGGAAACCTAAACTAAGACATTCTATATCGAGAGTTCTGGGCTCGCGTTTGGCTCTGTGTTAACACAGCTGCTTGGAATTTAAATTTTTCCAGAATTCTTTTCTCCTTTTTATTCATTCCCATTGTACTCTTGGACACCCCCAGTGCACACCCAGATAGATGATAGCATCAACACTCGCACAGTATGGCTGGCCCTGACTTACACACCCTCAGTTGACAGGTGACCCATTCACAGGACAGCTGCTGCTTCCTCCCACTGTCACCCCATTGTTGATGGTCTCTGCAGCTGGAATTGTCCCAAGCAGTTGCTGAGGAAGCTGCCAGCACCTTTGCCCGTCTCCCGCCATTACCCGATTTACTAAAAAGCAAACCAGACACAATCAGGAATCATTCACTGAATCTGGTGCTTGGGATTTGAGGTGAGATTTTATGTGAAGTCTTCCTATTCTCTCCTCTCTACCTCTAAGCTTCCCTGCTGAGGAAGCTAAATTTACCACTGTTTTGTGGTAAATGGGAACAAAGGAATAGCATTCTAAAAAGAGTGTATATATATATATATATAAATGCTTCTAAACTGTCCTAAAAGTATATCATCTCTGAGAAGATGTGGTCCCTTAGGTCCAGAAGCCAAATCTGGGTTTTCTAGTCCTGCAAAGCTAGAATCACTGCTCCACTGAGAAGACCTGAATATACTAACCAAGTTAGTGGTGTGGATGACAATGGACAGAGAGAGACTTCCCGAAGAGGAGGACCCTGTTAGTGAGCTTACCACAAATGAGCAGTACAACAGGAAAAATGTTGAGGCTCCTGACCCTACCTTGAGCAGAAAAAAAACACTGCCCAGTAATAAAACATGGCCCACTATTTCACTCATGACTTGACCAGTAGGCTAGCCACGTCTTTGGTAAGGTCTAGTAAAAAGTAGTGTAAAAATAGTTAGGAGCAAAGGATCTAGAATGACTGCCTGAGTTTGATTCTTGGCTTTGGCACGTTGTCAAATTACTCAGCTCCTGTCTTCTAGTCTTCTCTTTTGTGTTATTTCTTAAAATGGGAGTAGTGAAAATCATCATATACAAAGCATCTGGAACAGTGCCTCCCACGCAGAAACTCTCAATAACTGGTGGCTGTTGGGGGTGAACTAAGGAGTTGAACGTGGTCCCTCCTCTGGGGACAGAGGCAGAATGTGAGCCGAAGGGCAGGAATGTCACTACCCTCTCATCGTTTGACTTCCTCTGAAGCCTTGGAAGAGCTGATGTCGAATGACTTCCAGGTTAGCTGCAATCACGGCAGCCCATCTTAGACTTCTCTCTCCCATCTGCATTTAACAAACAGTTTAGTCACTCTTAACGCCAGGGTCCCCAAAAGGTGAAGGGCTTCTTTATTTGGGAGTGGGAACAAAACGCACGCGTGCACGCGCACACACACACAAACACACACACACACACACACACACACACACACGAAGAGGTGGAAGTGGAGCTTGGCAATCAGTCTTCAATTCTCCACACTAGCCCTAGGGTAGAATTACCCTGTGGGTCCCAGTGTTCTTTCCTGATTTCTGTTAGACTTGGTATTAGTAGTTCCTCTGAGGCCAGGGCTCAGTTTGCCTGTTTCCTGAAGAGGGAGAATAGTTGGTGCTCAGCATATTTCATTCTAAAATATGGATCAGGGTCAGCCATATGTGACTAGAGCTCAACCCTAGAGCTGGTCAAAAGAAAGTCTGTGAGTTCAAAGGCTTTATTTCCCTTAGGATGACGAATTATTAAACCAAAATACTTTCTGGCCATGGCATGTGGACAAGTACAAAGTTACCCTTAATTCATGGTACATTTTAAATAAAAATTTACCTTCTAAATTCTAAACATTAGTATGGATTTTATTTCAGTTTCAAAGAGTAAAAGAACATTGAACATAGGGAAAATTCTCAGTACATCAACTAACTCAGGATTTCTCTCTCTCATTTCCAAAGTGAGATTGAGAACATAAAAATTGTATACCACAAAGATATGTGATAAAGCAAACGTAGTAAAATGTTAATTGTAGAGTCTAGTGGTAGGTATGTAGGTGTTCACTGTAAAATTATTTCAACTTTTCTGTATGTTTGAAAATACATGCAACATGGGGGGGGATATGTTTATGAGATGTAATGCTTGTTTTCAAAGTATTTACAGTCTAGTGGCATATTTATAATTTTTCTGCCTTACTTCCCCAAGTTTGATCCTTCTCTTTGGTGTAACTTGGGAATCAAGAGAGCTTAGAGGATTTTAGAGGAGTTAAGGGAGACTGCTGTTATTAGTCTTTTTAGCAGCACTAGGTAGTTTTTTCCATTCTCCTGGGATCCTAAGCAGCATTTGTTACATGATATGTATGGGAAACACACAGTTTTCAACAAGGGACTTAAAAATCAGATTTAGGACTCCATCCCATATGTATGGAGTTTTCCTTGACTTAGAGATAAATTTTGTATATTCGATCATTTGTATGTTTCATAGAGGGGCACGATTATTGTGCTCCAATTTGAGTCTGGAAATGTCAGTTCCAAGCATTAATGCAATAAAAATAAATAACTTTTTATCATTTTTGGAATCATTCTCTATGATCAGTTTTTCATACTTTGTAAAATAAACTCCATTATAAATGCTTCTCAACACATATTTCACTGGACAGTGTAGTTGGTTAAAGTACATTAAAATGTGCAATATTATATTGCCTGTGTAGAAGCTATTTCTTATAAGCATTTTTGCATAATGGTAAGATAGTTCATCAGTGCCCAGTGGGTGCAATTCTTGGCTAAGAATTTTCTACAGTGTATTCAGAAGGCTCTACATATTGCTTGATACCTTCCAGTTAATTAACTAGGTTTTGAAAAGTGATTGTGTCAGAGAGAGAAATGGAAGTTAGTAGATTCAGGTTGGTGATGTTGCCCTTAGTTGTATTATGTATTTTATTTTAGCATAATATTTTGTTTGAAGGTGGAAATTATCAATTTATAAATTGTGCACAGACTTGAATGATACAGTATTTTGGTTGAATTCACTGTGCGTTTGTGTATTTATGGAGTGCCGACTAGTGCCCTGTGGTAGGTAACAGTAATACACTTTACTGTGTTAACTGCATTACTAAAGAGTTTATCCATTTATATCCATCACATTCCTTTTGCATAACAAAGTGGGTTAGGCTCCAAGCTAATATTTGGATAGCAACCTCTATTTTACAAATAACTTTTCCTTGCATTTCTGTCCACCCTTGCAGCTCAGTGGAGCTGTAGGTCAGATATTCTTTATGTCCATTCTTGTGAAGGACTTGCCCAAGGTCAGAGAACTCACCAGGTTGCATCTTTCTTTTTTGCTTGGTGGTGTATGATTTTATTTAAAATTTTTATCTACCTATGTTTAGCATGTTTTCTATGTGCATGGAAATTATATATCAAATACTTTCTCTTCTTTCTTAAAAACATTTATTAATGCTTTATTAAAAATCTGTTTGAAGGATATAAATCTACGAAAGCTTTTCAAGTTTTCTATTCAACTTTTCTGATATATGAGTCTGAGTATGATATACTTTCTTTGAGCAAATAGTTTTCAAAAGCTACCTCCAAAACGACTTGGAAAATGTGTCAAAAATGAGAATCCAGATTTGGGAAACTGCAGTTCTTTGTTGGCATTCAACCTGGCTTGGTCACATTACACTTGTCACATTCGGGAACTTAGATTCAACGTTCTCTACCTTATTAAAGGTGACAGGTTTCATTAAATCACATTAGGAAGCTTCATTTAGTTGTTGGAAAATATGTTGTAAGGAACACAGGTCATGTTTAAATTTGATGGGCTACACAGAGAAAAATCATCAGTCCACGCAGGTAGGGCCACACTCCATCTCCGCTTCTCAGTTTTGCTATCCTCATCAGCCACCGGATAGTGCACAAAGCTTGGCTACCTGGTCTCCTGGCTGTGCCAGTGACACATGTGAGGACACGCAGGTATAAGAGCCGCCTTGCTCTCCTGTAGTGAAGCAGGATGTTCTTTTCCCCCATTCACATTCAGAATGAATGCTCACCCTGGTGGAAATGAACGGGAAGCAGGGCCCATGCCAGAGGTAAGATTGCTGGCCATTTCCAGGCACAGTCACGTCATTTTTGAGGGGATATTAGAAAATAAAATATAATGGATTTGTGCCCATCTTTAGACCTAACTTACTGTATGTTTGATTTGTTTGATGCAAAATGAAGATGAGTAATTTCAATGACATAAATGGCCCTTTTGATTTTCTACTGATATTCTTCTTTTTTGGGGGGGGTTCTTTTAATTATTTTTTTGATATATTTTTCAATGGTTCTCTGGCTACAGGTGTCACATTTTCCTAATGTTTGTGTTTTCAACAAATGCTAATAATCGCTATAGCGTACTAATCAAAATGTAGCTATTCAGTTCTGAGGCAAGGCTGCCTCTTCTTAAGAAGGTGATGGAAACTACATGAATTTTCCTGCTTGCTTTTCACATTTTGCTGCTGGTAGTTAATTTTATACTTTATATTTTTCATTAAAATTAGATGTTTTCCTTTGAAACCCTTACCAGCTCCTTGATTAAACAACCGTGTTAGGTACAATGTAGAAGTTTTACCTTATGCTATCTCAGTAAGAAGGACCTCTATCTTTTAACAGTTGCTGGTATTGGCAAATCATAATGTTTGCACATAACAGATAAACAACACCTTGTGTATACATGTATTCTCTAATTAACAGTGGGAAAGGATTTAGAGTTAAACTTTAAAAGCAATGTGAATTTTGTAATTAATGTCTTAGTCTGCTTCACTCTGTAGAATATTTTTATATAATTATGAACTGATGCAGTGATTTCCACATTACTTCGGGAGAAAAGTACAAAATAATGTTAAATAAAAACTGTGCCTTAATATTTCTGTAGCACTTGACATTGATAAAATGTCTTTCATAGCCATCGTCAGGTACTAAATTAGCGGTCCAGCCTAATTTATGACACTAAGAGTATTCATGAGTGTAACAATGATTTTTTTAAAATACACAGTGCCTCCAGATTTATCATTTGCCTTCCTAAAACCCTTCAGTGACTTTCCAGTGCATTCAGAGTACAATCCGAACTCCTTAACGTGGCCTACGGAGCCCTGTGTGATCTTATTTTCATTCCCCTTCTCCAATCTTGTCTCCCAAGCTGCACTGTTCCGTGTTCCTCCTTTTCAGGTCACATACATGTACTCACTTCCCAAGTATTAGCTGGTGTCAGGGACACTGCATCACACCTGTTTGCAAGGTCTCTTCTCTCCAGGCACTTACCGTTAGACATCAGCCACCATTTTTTTTCTACTGTCAAATGCAATGTGCTTGATTATACTCTTTTTACCTGGATAGTGGGCTTCTAGTAAAACTTCCTTAGACCTTAGAATCAATTTCAATGACTTCAAGATAATTTCCAACAACTCTTTTGCTGGGGAAGAGAAAACACAGAAATGAAAAATAATTATTCTCTGATGAGCCATACTACTGTATAAAATACATGATGTCATTAGGTTTGTTGATTTCTTTACCTCTGAAATATTATGCATGTCCATTTTCAAAAACTTGCTGTAATGTTATTTTGTAATTTACACTGACCGTCAGTTTCTTTTACATGAATTCTATTCTGTAATCTTATAATATTGATTGGCCAAAAGTATTAAGATTTTTTTCCTGGAAGAAAGACTTTATTGCTAGTGCTTAGGAGAGCACTTTCCCAGGTAAGAAAATGTAATCAGCCCTTTTTGTGCTAGTTTTATATGACTAGATTCTTTCTGATATTCAGAAAGACTAGGGGTCCATTAGCACGCACTGCTGTTTTATTTTTGTTCAGAGATAATGGACTTTCATACTCTTGTTTACAAACATAATTAAAAATAGGCTTTTGTAGAGAGGAACTTAATTTTAACAGAATGTTGATTAACTGAAGTGTTATTTAGTTTTTTCTAAAAGTCTTAGAGAGCACCTGACAAAAATTTAAGCTTATTTCTAAGAGCAAGTAAAGCTAGAACAACTATTGCAGAATAGAAACCAGAGCTTAGAAAAGCTTTGAATACTTTGTGCTTACTGATACAGTATTCATTAGCCACTGTAGATATTACAATTTAAATTAATTAAAATTAAATAATTCGGTTCTTCAGTTGTACTAGCCATATTTTAAGTGCTTAATCATTACCTGTGGCTAGTGGCTACCATATTGGACAGTACCATATACAACATTTTCTTCATTGCAGAAAATTCTGTTGGACATCACTGCTGAAATGTTGTCCTGGTTAAAATGCCATGGATAATGGGATATTAGGGGAGTCAGAGTCAGAGATAGACCAATGCAAGTCAAAGGAAAAAGCAGTCATGGAAGATATTTTGTCATCTTTTAGTGCACAAAATTGGAATGGGAGGCCATCACTGTTCTGTGATAAAAAGGACAATAACCTTTTCTCCTGCCATAAATTTAGTGAGCAAAGTGAGAGGATCTTAAAGGTCAGTTAGACCAATTACCAAATTAATATTTGAACTGTTTATATTGCTTATTCTTGCTTACGTGGAAAAACCCAAAGCTCCCTATCTTAAAAAGAAACATACAATGAGTGAGATAATTAGTTTTGCATTATATATAAAGAAAACATTGAAATACCATAAATGATTATCCATAATAAATTATTTGATAATAAATTTTCACTGCTGCATTAAAATGAAGACTTTCCAAAATTGCTTTCCACGATCTCACGGGGAACTAAATGCTGTTTCAAATCTTACAACATAATAAGGTCAGCCAACAAATTAGTTAGTGTCAGGGCAAAGGTATTGAGGTCAAAAAAAGAACTGTAAAATACTTACAAAAATGCATACATAATATTTTCCATCATTTTAACAAATGATTTAGAATCATAATTGTACCCATTTATATTGTAGTTCAACTCATCTGTTATATATATTTATTGTTTTCTTGCCAAAAGATAAGCTCAATAGTGCCAGTATGTTTCCTAAGCTTCTCTTAGACAGAAATTTTACCAAAGCTAGAACAAATAAAATGTTAGCCAGTCAGCAAAGGCATCATTAGGTAAATTTGTATTCCAGGCAGCATTGGTCCAAAATATGTATTACAGAAGCCCATTTTCAGTGAGGTAATATCAGACCAGTTTAGGTACAAAATGGAAAACTTGGCAAAACCATTATATTCATTAAAAATGAAAGAATAGCATAGAGTTTGACTAATAATACAAATATGTTACATGAATACCTAATTTACCAGGAATATTAAGTCTTAATAGACTGAAGTATGTGTTCCATGTAATAGTTACAGAATTTTAAAGCCCCCCCCCAAAAAAAAATCTTAGAGATTACACAGCTCCCTCTGAAGGTGAGAAATCTAAGGCCCAGAGTGGCCATATAACTTTCTCAAGGTCATAGTATCAGAGCTGTGATCAAAGACACATACAGACTAATAGCTGCAGTTCCATCAAGGAGATTTTTTAAAAATTAGACTGTCCATTACAATGTTTAACAGCTTATAATCTTCACATGTTTTTTAAACATACATTTATGTATACCAGTCATTCCCAAATTTAATACAGAGAAGCTTGTCTTAATGTTACAAGCCAGTACATGTTTACTGTTACGTGTGACCGGTGATAAGATAGAAACAACCCACTAGGGCACTTAAATTGATTATCCTTCATTGTCTCCTTGGCAGTTTCAGACAGTGGTGTCCACATCCCAACTTGTGATGTAGTTCTTAATGGACACCTTTGCTTATAACCACAGGGGTTCAGGAACTTTAAGTCCTAGGTCTTAAGTACCCCCGTATCCCCAGTGCCTAGCATCAGGCTTAGTGCAGACTACCTATAGTGTTTGCTGAATAAACGAATGAATGATCATAACCTCCTCTCCAATAAAGATCTTACTTTGGTGCATACTTATAAAGAAAGAAATTCGCATGAAAGGTATAGGGCTGACTTGCAAAAATACCTTTTTCTTTCTATTCTTCTAAAAGCAAACTTGTAATTTTAACACAATATTACTTTTTGTTTGATGAGAAAACCAAAATTAGGTAACTATGATTCTGTTTTTCAAATGTTAAATCCCTTTTGAATGGAGTTTTAGCTGGGTCTCTGGATACTGAACAGTAGGAGATGAAGGCAGTGGTTACAAGTTAGGAGTAGGCGCAGCAAAATAAAGCCTAGGAAGGAGTGAAGAGATTATCCAGATGGGTGACATACTAGAGCTTTCAGTCAAGACAGCTCAGCATCCCAGAACCTAAGCTTCTGTAGGTGATATAGGAGCGTCAAGCCCCATCAAAGCCAAAGCAGCCTGGATTAACTGAGGCTGGAAATAAAGGATCTAAATCCCGAGACAAAGATTGTTTTAGGAAGGAAACATTTTATAAGTTTTCCCCTGTAGGAAGATTGTGGTAGTATGAAAGAGTAGGAAAAACACAGGCCTTGAAGAGAGGGAGACAGTAATTTAAATCCTGGCTCCTTTACTTAATAGCTCTGTGAATTTGGTTCAGTGACTTAACCACACTGAGCTTCAACTTACCTCATTCGTAAAATGGGTTTGTAGTGTTAATTACCCTTTTCAGACCGTGACCTGCTCAGAGACCCCTAGTTAGCGAGCATTCTCTGACGTAAGGAAAATGTGAATGCTATTTTTAAATCACGTTTATCATCTCTATTTTGTAGATGATGATAGTCAAACTACGGGTTCCAAAAAATATATTGGACATTAGCTTAGTAAAAAGGGAACTGCAAAAGTACATTTTCTTAAAAAAAAAAGAATTTATAAATAATATTTGTCCATGCTTGGATTAATAGGGTATGAGTATACACATATACATTGCATGTATCCAAATGTATCTGAAAATGACAGCTAAATTTATAATCAGATATCATATATAAGAAAAATCAGCCTACTGAATTAAGATATGAAAGCATTAACTTATATTTGGGTCATAGTTCAAAAGAAAATTAAGCCATTATTTTGTAATAAGTTTAAATGGAGTATAATCTATAAAAATAATGTCACTATGTTGTACACCTGAAACTAATATATAATATTGTAAATCAACTAGACTTCAATAAAATAAATAAATAAATTGAAAAAAAAAGAAAATTAAAATTACACTCTTCTTGGAAATGATTTCCCGATGCTCTTATGGAGAGAACTTCTTCCTATTTCTGGACTCCTGTGACACTTAGTTGAGTCCTATGATTATGGAAGAGGATAATTGTCCACAGGCCCCTGAAAAGGGCCACAACATTCTCATCCATGACAAAGATGTCAGTGGACTCTGGAAAGTATAGTTTTAACTCATATTTGATCTCCTTGAATTTTATCATCATAAGTATAGAGTCTTTGCTGAAGCCTTATTTTGTGCATGCAAACTATATGAAGAATCATGATATGGAACATCTTCAATTGAAGTGAATTTAGTTGTCCACCAGGTATGTTTTACAGAAATTCATGTTAAGAGCCTGGGCTCTGGAGTCAGGCAGGCTGGGTGTGAACACCAGTTCTGCTCTTTCCTAGCTGAATCACCTTGATCAAGTTGCTTAATCTTTGTGTGTGAGCCTCCTTGTCTGTAAAGTAGGGACAGTAATAGTCTTTCCTTACAGGATTTTTGAGAACATGAAGACAATTCACATAAACTTGGAACAGAGTGAGCAGGTCGTATAGATTAGGGTTTAGTGGTTACTGTAATTCATGGGCGATACAAGACCCAAACAGCCTCAAAGCTCCGTGGGGAACAGAAAGCTGTCTAGGTATAGAGTCATCATTCCATGGGACAAATAACAATTCTGGGAAGAGGTGGTGGACCTGTATCTGCATTGGGCACTTTAGGTCAGGGAATGGCAGAACGTGGACAACTGGGAGATGGGACTGTGGATGCCTCATCAGTGGTGGGCTAGGCTCCTAGCCTGCATTTTGCTCAGGCCTTCCCTCCATGATTAAGATGGGAAGACTCAATAGCAGATGGAGGAATGAAGTTAAGACCCCACCTTGTGGTTTTAATTATTCACGTCAGTGTGCGCATTCGTGGAGATGGATCATCAGGAGTATATGTAGAAGCTTACGTGGAATTTGTGAATAGACACAGAATTTTTTTTTTTTTTTGTGGTGCGCGGGCCTCTCACTGTTGTGGCCTCTCCCGTGGCGGAGCACAGGCTCCGGACGCACAGGCTTAGCGGCCATGGCTCACGGGCCCAGCCGCTCCGCGGCATATGGGATCCTCCCAGACCGGGGCACGAACCCGTATCCCCTGCATCGGCAGGCGGACTCTCAACCACTGCACCACCAGGGAAGCCCCAAGACAGAATTTTATAGTGATTAACAGAGAAGCTTGCGGAATCCTACAGATCTGAGTGCCAAGAGTACTCTTTCTCTTCTATGTGATTATAGCTCTTTTAGCTATAGTTTATTTATCTGAAAGATGGGAGTCATAATAATACCCACCTCATTAGGTGGTTATTATAATAAGGGTGATAAGCCATGGAAGTCCCATTGTATAGTGCTTTCTGTGTAAGAATGGCTCAAGGAGAAGAGGAAGAGGAGGAAACGGTATCAGACAGGCAGTGGTGACTCATCACATCGGTTCCCTTGAATGCTGCTTGTAGTCATTGAACTGGCAAGTTGGAGGAGAAAGCAGAAAGTGTATGAGATAAATACAGTTCTCCTCACGTATAGTAGTTATTTTTTCTAAATTCCCTGCTCATTAAAGTGACTATCTTCTTAATCTCTGTCATTTTTGAAACCTTATTTTTTAAAAAGAAAGTTGTAATTTAAAAATATGTTACTTCAGTTCATCTCAAATACGTTGAAAGATATTTATCTATTTAATTTACTTTTATGGACAATGAAATATATCTTACCTGCCAGATTTCCTTTGTAGGTTTTTAGGATTATTTGCTGTGGGAAACTTTACAGCATGGGGGAAATGCTTGTGATGTTCCTTATTTAATTATTTTGTACAAATTTTGAAGTTGGAGATATTTCTGGAAAATTTCTAAAATATACATGGCAACTGTACACTGGTGGCAGAAGCAGAGGAAGCTGGTGCTGCTAATTTCTTGAATCAGCCAATAGAAGGAAATTGAGTGGTCAGGAAACCTTATGAATAACAATTTGATCAGCCTTATTTAGATGTGTCATTTGATTTCTAAACCACTTAAACATAAAGCAAATTAATCTAGATATGCCTATCTAAAAATGAGTGCACCAGGAGGCAATCCTATGTAAATATAAAAATATATGCACATATATATTTATATAAGCTTGGATGTATGTGTCTGTATTATATGTGTGTTTCTATATATGTGTATATGTACATGTTCCTATATATCCCTGTGTATACATATGTGTCTAAGTACAATACCATGTTTACTTTATTACTGATGGATCAGAAAGTCTACCCAAATTTTAGTAAAAATGTAAAGAGTATTATGAATTTCTGAGATGGTCTGTGAATTGTAAAATACACTTTCCTGTTGAAGCAAGCCTTCTGAAACAGGAGTCCATGGTAGGTGGCTGCACAGTTGCTATAAACTAGAAATTCTGGGCTTCTTAATGGCCAGACACTGCAGGTGCTTTGCACAGTATCTGGCTCCAAAACCAGCTTTGGATCCTGCCTGGCTCATTACACTTTCCTCCCAGGTTTCTTCCTCAGAAAATTGAAGGCCAGCTGCTGCCTGACATTAGGAAGCTTATTGAAAGTCAACATGGAGTTGGAAGCTGGCTGGGGGCTGATGGGGCACTGTCCACACTCTGATGAAAGGGTCACCTAGAGAGGGCCTATGCTAATGCTGCTTAGGGCTTGCTGCATGCTGCTCCTGCTCTACAAGCAGCCCCAGAGAGGTAATAGATCAGTTCCAGAATGTTCTATTGTTGTAGGTATATGTCACATGCCATATGTCATTCTTTGATCTCATGTAAACATTATTATGGTTGTATAAAGAGATTCCCTTGTGTTACTCTGAAGCTTTAATCGAAGTAGCTCCCTGTCCTTTCCCTTTACAACAGGGGTCTCATCATGCCCACCCAATCCTTTTTGTAATAGAGTAAAGCCTCAAGGGGTGATTTATCTTCTGACCTTCCTTGATGAAGATAATCAGCTTATGCCCTGTAGCCTAACAGTTGTTCCTAGTCTTTGGTCTGCTATCTTGATTGGTGCTGCTACATATGTTGTATTTGTTCATATATGCTAAATTGCAGAACTCTTCTAAATTCCTCTAAATATTTTGGCTGAATGATCTCCTCTGGCAGGTGATTACCCAGCTTACCCATATACTGGGTATTCTGAATTCACCCTACTTGTATCAGACCATTTCACACAGTGTCATATTTTTGTTTAGCGAAGCCTATTGAATGAAAAGAAAATGCTGACATTTGAATGGAAAAGCCAGAGGCCTTAGGAAATGCCAGAGGAATTCTATAAATATCCTTTCTCAGTGGCCGAGACAATCAGGATCTAATTCTTCTTGGGCAGCAGATGGAGGTGGTAAAAAACTGAGCTAAGTGGCACAAGTCTCTGAGTTAAAGGACTTGGTGCTGTGCCATGCAAACAGCCCTCCTTTTTTGTAGCCTACAGCAAGGATGGAAGCCAGCTTTCAGAGAAGACTGGGTTTGGCAGAGAAAAGAGAAACCCAAATCACCCTTGGGTGTCTAGAAATGATCATAGTTGAAAAAATAATGGATCTGTTGAAAAGGAATCCCACTATTACACCAACACTATTAACACTCATTAGCTCTGTGCAGCATATGTGTGTGTATGCATGCATGTATGTACCCCCATGTGTGTGCGTATATGTATTTTTATCCCTTAGGTTTAAATAATATAAAGCTGATTACATCTTATTCTGACATAGTTAACTTCTCTCTCGCTCTCAATTTCTCTCCCCCTCTTCCTCTTTTCTCTCCCCCCCACCCCCTGTTTCTCTCCCAAATAGCCTAAGTGTTATATTTTTGTGTGATTTTTTTTGTGGGGGGAGGGGGCAGTATTTTGGATAGAAGAAAGAGAAAGTAGATGTTTATAGCTTAAATTGTCAAATGCCTTTTATTTTTTTTTTGTCAAATGTCTTAATGCTCCTTTCTCAATATTTCCTCTCCTCTCTAATACCACATGATTCTTCTACCTTTGCAATCTTCAGCATATGAAACTACATATATACTGGCACAATTTATGTCACATAATATTCACTTACTAATTGTTGAACAAATTTCACATAATTTTACATAATCTCTTTCTCATTTTCAGCCAGCAGGTCTACTTATTGCCAGTGACTAACAAAATCCTAAAAGGAAAAGCTTACTAAGACCTTTTGCTGTTGGAACAACAAAAAAGATGCTAATACATTTTATGTCTTTTAGCAGAGGAATTATGGGTATTTTCTCACACATTTATAATTACAGACATTTTATTTAATCATTCCTACTGCCCATGGGGGAGGTGGGGATAGAAGGAAGTAGCTGGTCTGCTGTCCTGAAAATACTGTCACAGAGAAGAGAACAGCCACTCAAGATTCTATAAACATCAATCTATAATCATCTGTCTGTTCTAAGGAAAAAAACAAAACAAAACAAAACAGCTTAGCTCTTCTTCCAGTGTTTAAATAAATGCACCCAATTATTTTAACCAGTTTCCACTGACTTGTCAAAAATCCTTGTGTATAATAATGGTCTGCCGACGGCAAGACTGAACAGAAATACTGTACAGTAATTGATTTTGTTAGTTGAACATCTGGCAGAACAGCCTGGATATTTACTTGGAAGGAATGTTCCCCAACCAGAGTAAGTTCGCTGTTGGGTTTTAGGGCGCTAAAGTGCCAGAACAGGCTGCTCTGGGCCTAAAACACATAGGTTGGCAACAAGCAAGTGCATCAATAAAAGAAAAAGAGGAAGAGATGAGACGCTCTTCACACATGGATTGAAGGTTAGAGAACATTTTTCCAGGACCACCTTACTGGAGTTCCAAATGGAATCCAGGCGATATACAATAGGATAATTGTTTTTCCATCATATGATTTGTAATCATCTATTCTTTTTCTTAAATGCGGTTTTGTTTAATCAATGCCAAGTAAGGAAAACCCAATTATGAGAAAAAAAGGAATTCAGTATCAATATAATGCTTGAGAAAGTGCATCTATGACATAAGATCCTACTGACTGGAATGCAGTACTGATTATGATAAATAGTCATTGGGCTTGTTTCTTATCTAGCATGTCTCCATGTGTATCTGCATGTTTTCTCATAAATGTGTGATTTTGACAACAATGAAAAGTACATAGCGTTTTCTGTCTCACAGGGCTATAAGCTACAAATTGTGCTTGAGACCATAAAATGTTGTGGATATTTTTGTTGTTTATTTAATTCTAAGGATCTTGTGGTAGCATATTATTTTCTTGTGGGACATTAACAAAAAACGTTTTCCAAGGAAATGGTCAATTGTACTAAGCATGAATGGTAGGATATGTTGGCATGACCTACTTATTTGTATACCTCCAATTGTGGTAGTTAATTCATTGTACCTTCTAAGGTGGATTTCCCAAGAGACTGAGATTACCTTGTGGATAAGACTATATCGTACCAATTTTTATATTCTATCCAGTTACATATAGTAGATTATTAAGTGAATACTTATTGAACAAATCCCTCCATAATTTATTTTCAGCATATCTTTTATCATGTCAAAAAAGAAGTTTATGGAAGAAGTAAACCATCCTATACAAATGTGAAGTATTGCTTATCTCTATATGTTTAACTTGAATATTTGTCATATTCACGTAGTTCTCATTAGCTCTGTGACAGATACATTTGTCTGGCAGATAAATAATAAGCAGGAAAGTAATGCACTGAATCGTGAAATTGTTTATCTCAGGTAGGGAGAAACTTGCCTTAAGCATGCTGGAGAGTTAGTGGATTTATAGTTTTTATTCAACTGTCTGGCCCATTCTGCCCATCTCTGAGCAGCTTGTCATTTTAGTCACATAACTAGTGACTAAAAGTTTGGGATCTGAGGCCAGGCAAATCCGAGTGCAAATGCCAGCTCTACGACTTTCATGTATGTTTGACACTGGACAAGAGGCTTGATCTCTCTGAATCTCGTGTGCTCAAGGAGAATAATAATAGTTCTCATGGGATGGTTGCAGTGTATCATAAAGCCTTTACAAATGCAAGATATATGACAAGAACTCAGAAAATGGTAGTTTTTGATTATTTGAGCATATCAAAATAACAGGTTCTGTTTGTACAGACCCTGGATTTGATCAAAGTTTAGTCTTTTTTATTGAAGCATAGTTGATTTACAATGTTTCAGGTGTACAGCAAAGTGATTCAACTATATATATATATATATATATATATATATATATAGCTATATATATATAGCTATATATATATATATATATATATATATATATATATATATATATATATATATATATATATATATATATATATAGCAGGTACTGAATAATTATCCAACATTGTATTTATATATATATGAATGTTCTTTTTCAGATTCTTTTCCATGTTAGGTTATTATAGTAAAAGAATCTGAAAAAATGTAGACTTTTATCAAATCCATTTTAATATTTATTGATTAGTACATTGCAGCATAAATATTTTACTCTTTAAATACCAGTAAAATAAAAATTTAAATGTAATGCTACCAGGGTCTATAATTGACAGTTCAGATTTCTTAGCTATCAAGTAAAATTGCTTAAATTTTTTTTCTCAGATTTATTTCAGATAATCACATGTTCAGCCAGTTTCATAGCTTATAGCTAGAGTAAGTCAGAATATTTTAGCAAATCTTTATACTTTTAAATTAAAGATTTGTTAAACAATCTATTCTTTAAGCAATCATTTCCAGATGCTGCACTAGGTGCTGAGAACAGATGATGTAAATGACAGTTTCTCAGAGACTAAGAGAGAAAAAAGAGTGTAATAGATTAATCAGTGAGACAAGAGAAGCTTGTGTAATGTACAGAGGTAATACAGAGGAAGTAGTGATTAACTTTTTTTTAAAATAAATTTATTTATTTATTCATTTATTTAATTTTTGGCTGCATTGGGTCTTTGCTGCTGCACGCGGGCTTTCTCTAGTTGCAGTGAGCGGGGGCTACTCTTTGTTGCGGGGCGCAGGCTTCTCACTGTGGTGGCTTCTCTTGTTGCAGAGCACAGGCTCTAGGCGCATGGGCTTCAGTAGTTGTGGCACATGGGCTTCAATAGTTGTGGCTCGCGGGCTCTAGAGCGCAGGCTCAGTAGTTGTGGCGCACGGGCTTAGTTGCTCCATGGCATGTAGGATCTTCCCGGACCAGGGCTTGAACCTGTGTCCCCTGCATTGGCAGGCGGATTCTTAACCACTGCGCCACCAGGGAAGCCCGTGATTAACTATTGGAGGGGTGGACTTAAGTAGCTTTTGGCAGGGGGGCATTGTGTTTGGAGGTGCAGAGACCTGAACTAGGCTGGTGTGTTTGGGCATCCATATGCAATTTGACCTTGCCAGGAAGTAAAGTTGATAGGTGGGATGGAGAGAAGTAAAATAAAGTTGTTAAAAATGAGATCATGGCATGGCTTATAGTCAAGGCATGGCTACTTCTCTGTGTCTCCATTGATTGGATTCTCTGCCAATTCAGGAGCATGGAATCACGATCACTTTCTTTAACTCAAAGAGCAATATGCTGATAGAGATCCGTGTATATCATCATTCTAAAATTGGGCAACATTGGCCAGCTGAAGACACAAAATGATATCTAATGTCTAATGTGGAGACCCTGAAGAACTCTTTAGAAGGCAACAGTTGTTGGTAAGAGTTAAATGATAGTTAGGGTCCAAAGTAGCGATAATAACTCCTTTCTTCAGCCTGTTCTCTCTTTGTTGGGATAAGTATGACATCACCAATAAGATATGTCATTACTCACTTCTCTGTATTCCCACATCAAATGTTACTGGCCTCTATTTGGTACTAGTCATATGCTATGAAATGACTTGTTTCTATGCCCGTCTCCTGCACTAAGCCGTGAAGTCTTGATATCCCCAGTGTACAGAGCATGTACTGTATAATTATCCAACATCTTTATCTTCTAGGCTTAGTCATTTTCAGTGACATTAAGGAAACATCATTTTTTACCAATTGAATAAAATTTTGGCTAGCATAGTGATTAGGTATGTGATTAAATTTTAGAGGATCTTGAGTTACTTAATTGTATTTTCAAGGAGGGATTTTAATAGACTTTTATTTGAAATTCATGGAACAAATACTGGGTCTTGGGCACTGTCCTGGATGCTAGGAGTATACACATGAAAATACATGCTTTCTTGTCTCAAATAGCTTCCAGTTTCCGCCCTATGATACATGCAAACAATTGAAATACGATAAGAAAACAGAGGTGTGTACAAAATACAGTAAGACAAAGCTGTACCCGAGTCAGCTTGAGATGATCAGAAAACTTTGATGGAGTCATGGAACATTTGACATGGTAGCAAGATGTGAGTTTTCAGGTTCATATGCAGGGGCTGGACTAGGAGGTTTATAGTGGAGTTAGTCTTGGAAGGGAGGATGAAAACCGTCCTACGTCTCTGACAAGGGGGAAGAAGGAAAAGGAGAAAAGGTGGGAACAAGATGGGTCTAAATAAATTCATGAGGAAGTCTCTGAGCACTGAACAATTGCATGCCTGGAAACCATTGTATTTCAGTTGTGTAAAAATCCATGCCACCTTCCTACAAATAGCTTAAAATTAAAAAAAATATATATATAGCCATGTATACTTATTGTAGAAGGTTAGACCATTCTTTTCAGAATATTTCTTTGAATATATTTATATGTAGATTTTCAGCAAATTTGTGATTTTATTATACCGGCTGTTTTGTCATTGGAAATTTTTATCTCATAATAAAGTAGCCCTTTAAAAAATACATAAGAATTATTCTACAACCTCATTTTAAATGGTTGAATTTTCTTTATGGATGTATCCCAATCAGGTATCCATTTCACTGTTGTTGAGACTTTATTTCCATTTTTATTTGAGATATATCACACCATTGAAATTATTCACAACTAAAGTTTGCTAAATCTTTCAACACGTCTTTCATTTTTAGGATAAATTTGTAGAAGTGGAATTGTTAGATAATAGTTATGCATATATTTGAAGATTTTATAATAGTGCCTAATTGTCCTCCAGAAATCTTGGAATAGTTTTAAGGATAACTTGAATTAATTAATTATAAACTGCTTAATTGAGGTATCATTGGTATATTAAAAAACTGCACATATTTAATGTATACAGTTTGATGAGGTTGCACATATGCGTACACCCATGAGGCTATCAGCACAATCAAGGTAATAGACATACCACCACATATTTCCTTAGGCTCTTTTGTTTTTTTGATTTTTGTTTTTGTGTTAAGGACATTTCATATGAGATCTACCCTTTAAACACATTTTTAAATTGCACAATACACTATTGTTATCTACAGACACAGTCTTGTACAGAAGATCTCTAGAACTTATTCATCTTGTACAACTGAAACTTTATACCCATTGAATAATAAGTTCCTCCCCTGAGCCCCAGGCAATCATTACTCTGCTTTCTGCTTCTATGAGTTTAATTATTTTAGATGCCTCATACAAGTGAAATTAGGCAGTATTTGTCCTTCTGTGAATGACTTATTTCACTTAGTGTTTTGTCCTCAAATCTTATGCATGTTGTTGCATATGGCAGGATTTCCCTTTTTAAAAAAAATTTTTTTAAGAGCTGAACACTATTCTTTACCATATTGTCTTTATCCATTCATCCATCAATGGACATTTAGGTTGTTTCCATATCTTGCCTGTTGTGAATGATGCTACAGTGAACATGAAGTGCAGATATCTCTTCTAGATGCTAATTTCAGTTTTCTTGGATGTATACCCAGAAGTAGGATTTAAGCATGACTTTTGAATGTTCTATTCTATGATCATTTATCTGGTGTACTTACCAATAATGTGACTTATAAGGATAATGCTGAGTCCATTTGTTAAAATATAATTTGCATACCATAAATTTCTCACTAGTCAAAAATAAAACAAAATTCTGTAGAAAACCATTTCAAGATAGAATATTTAACTTTTTGGTAATAGTGATAAATATTTATTCAAGTATTTTTAAACCCTTGTTTTTTATCATCAGTTATCATAGTCTTCTTGACAATTGTAATTTACAAAGTCCTAGTATTTCCTCAGGTTTTCTTATTTCTTTAAACATATTAGTGTTATTAAAAGAAGATTCACATAAAGTTTCCTTCTCTAATAAAATGCTGTGATTTACATTTGAGGGATTGTAAATTTTTAATCTGGTAAGTTTCCAGTTTATAAGCTAAACACAAACAAACCCAAGAAATATAGAGCAGGAAGGCACATTAATGATTATCCAGTTTTTAGTCCAATCTTCTCACACTATGAATGGAAAGTCAATTTGCAGAAATATTTTGCAAAATATTTTTTAGGCCAGTATAGCAGCTCTTTAATTATTAAAGAAGACTGTCAGATCTTTGAAAAACTACACAACATCACAGATTTTCTTCCGCTTTGTAGCTGTACTTGCTGTCAGAATATATTTAGAAACATTGATGCTTAAGCAAATGTGTAACGCATGCGGTCAAAGTAATGCAACATTAAGTGTAAGTTTACCCCAGGGAAAGCAAAACTAGAGTTTTGATGTTTGTGCTTAAATATTTAGTACCTAGGCCAGCTCTAGGCAGAATTGGTAAAGCAGACCTTTGGTGTTCACTTCTTTCATCTTTTTTCTATATATTATTACTGATATACTGGGTTTACGTCTGTCATCTAGTACTGACCACTGCCCAGTACATCTTAGCTCTCTCTTTTACTGAAGTTTCCAACACAGGTCCATCTACCCTCCTGACTGTTCTCTCCAACCCATCTTTCCACTTTCAAGTCTTTCCCAAGCTTCATACTCAGCCTCCGATGTAGGAATCGGGAAAGACAGTAGGTTATGGACTCTTTGGACTACAGGGTAAAGCCACAATGTAGATATGGTCTACATATCAGAGACGAGAACTTAGCAGAAACGCAACTGGCAAGTGCATTATCTCAGAAGGGGATAAAAACACATCATAAATCAGGGCATGAGTATATGAATTGGGTGCTCAAGGAGAAGCATCCACTGGATGGCAGAGCTGGAAAGGAAAGTACAGAATTTGGTCAGAGAGACGAGTCGGATTCATCCCAGGACAAGTGATGATGGGTGATTGTTAGATAGGAATAAAGGTCCAGTTCAGGACCAATCTAGCAGACATTGGGCTCTGGCTTCCAGTATTTTTACAGATATCTCTACAGGTATCTTTACATGTTCTGGGCCTTCAAGCGGCAGGCTTCTTCCAGGCGTCCTGTAACCTTAGAAACTCAATTACTTATGTAATAATTAGCCAGTTTTAGAAATGTATCCCTACCTGATAATAATGAGAAAAGATAGCAAATAATTAGTCATCCCTACTGTTCACTCACATCTCTCAGGACCCTCTTTAGCCTTCCTTGTGACATTTTGTTTTTGAAATTGTAAGAACAGCTAGCTCTAATATAGTGCTTAGTGTGGCACTTCCTGTTTTAAGTGCTGTATATGGAAACTCATTACATACCCAATGCATTTACATTTTTTATATATTTACAACTCATTACATATTCAAACTTATCCTCACAAATACCGTATTAGGTGGGAATAATTCTTCATTTCACATGAGGAATCTGAAGCACAGAGGGTAAGTGACATGCCCAGGGTCATACAGCTGGTAAGTGGCAGAGTTTGGATTTGAAACCAGGCACTGTGACTTCAAAGCTCATGCACTTTACGATTCCTAAGCTACCATGTCAGCTATTGCTTTTCCTTTTGTAACCAAAAAGAGGGATTTGATGGGGGGAGTCCTGGCTGAATATAAGGAGAACTATCACCATTATTTATTTTAATACTGGTAGGATGCTTCCTTATGTTCATAAATCAATCTCTGTAGACGTGCTACTTAAACTTTTGAAGGATTTATGCAGTTATTAAAAAAATATTTACTACTGTTCAGTACATGCCAGGGCGATAGAGATACAAAGATAAATAATAAAATGATTTCTGTCCTTCAGAAATCTAGAGTAAGTCAGGCATACAAATAGGTGAATTAAAATACAATTTATGACTGCGTTACAGAAGTCTGAGCTAACTCATATAATAGATAGAACACAGTTAATAGAGCAATAATTTCTATGGAAAGATTTCTAAGAGTCTTCATTGATGATGTGACATTTATACTGGGACTTAAGGGTTAAGTAGGTGTTTTCATGACCAAGAAGAGGAAAGGGGGTATTTCAATTAGACTTCAAGAGCAAAAGCATAGTGTCATAAGAAGGCTGAGATCATTTTGAAAATAAGGGGAACTTCTGTGTGACAGGAGCATGTGATGCATAGTGAGGGATGATAAGAGGTGAGAAGGATTCCGAAGATAGATGTATACCAAGCTAAGAGATTGGGATTGTATTTGGTAGATACTGGGAAACCTTCAGAAGATTTGATGCTCAAGACTGATTGCAAAGGATATATTTGATAGGAAGGTTTTGCTATAGGCTGTTGGAGAATAGACCATAGTGTAAGGAGCATCAAATATGAGACTTAGAAAATTCTAAGCCAAAGGCTTTGGTAGCTAGAGCTCAAACAGTGTCCCTGCACTTGGAGAAGAGGAATTGAATTTGAGATTTTTAAAACTTTTTTTTTAGATTTTTTTAATTGATGTATAATCTTGTGTAAGTTACAGGTGTACAATATAGTGATGCACAATTTTTAAAGGTTATGCTCCATTTACAGTTATTATAAAATATTGGCTATATTCCTGGTATTGTACAATACATCTTTGTAGCTTATTTTTTACATAATAGTTTGTATCTCTTATCCTCCTACCCCTATATTTCCCCTCCCCTCTTCCTTCTCCCCACTGGTAACCACTAGTTTGTTCTCTATGTCTGTGAGTCTGTTTCTTTTTTGTTGTATTCACTAGCTTGTTGTGTTTTTTTAGATTCCACCTGTAAGTGGAATACATACAGTATTTGTCTTTTTTGTCTGACTTATTTCACTTAGCATAACACCCTCCAAGTCCATCCATGTTGCTGCAAATGGCAAAATTTCATTCTTTTTTATGGCTGAGTAGTATTCCACTGTACACGTATACACACCATGTCTTCTTTATCCATTTGTCTGTTGATGGACACTTAGGCTGTTTCCATATCTTGGCAATTTTAAATAATGCTGCTATGAAAATTGGGGTGCATGTATGTTTTTGAATTAGCGTTTTTGTTTTTTTTGGATATATACCCAGGAGTGGAATTGCTGGGTCATATGGTAGTTCTATTTTTAGTTTTTTGAGAAGCTGCCATACTGTTTCCACAGTGGCTGTACCAATTTACATTCCCACCAACAGTATACCAGGGTACCAGGGTTCCCTTTTCTCCACATCCTCACCAACGTTTTTTATTTGCATTCTTTTTGCTGACAGCCATTCTGGCTGGTGTGAGGTGATATCTCATTGTGGTTTTGATTTGGGTTTCCCTGATGATTAATGATGTTGAGCATCTTTTCATGTGCCTGTTGGCCATCTGCGTTTCCTCTTTGGAAAAATGTCTATTCAGTCCTTCTGCCCATTTTTTAATTGAGTTGTTTGTTTGTTTGTCTGTTTGACGTTGAGTTGTATAAGCTGTTTGTATATGTTGGACGTTAACCCCTTATTGGTCATATCATTTGCAAATATTTTCTCCTGTTCAGTAGGTTGTCTTTTTGTTTTGTCAGTGGTTTCCTTTGCTCTGCAAAAGCTTTTCAGTTTAATTAGGTCCCATTTGTTTATTTTTGCTTTTATTTCCTTTGCTTTAGGAAACAGATCCAAAAAGTATTGCTTCAATTTATGTCAAAGAGTGTTCTGTCTATGTTTTCCTCTAGGAGTTTTATGGTTTCTGGTGTTGTATTCAGGTCTTTAATCCATTTTGAGTTTATTTTTGTATATGGTCTTAGAGAGTGTTCTAATCTCATTGTTATACATGTAGCTGCCCAGTTTTCCCAGAACCACTTATTGAAGAGACCGTCTTTTCTTCACTGTATATTCTTGCCTCCTTTGTTGTAGATTAATTGACTATAAGTGTGTGGGTTTATTTCTGGGCTCTTTATTCTGTTCCATTGATCTGTGTGTTTTTTGTGCCAGTACCATACTGTTTTGAATTTAAGATTTTTTTCTCAGATAGCATGAATAAGATTTGATAAATGATTGAAGGTAGGGGATGAAATATATTGATGAGAAGTGCCTTTGAAATTTCTATCTTGAGATGGGGTGTGTATTACTTAGAATTCTGGTTGGCTGCTGTACCAAAAATCCAATTTAACAATACTTTTTTTAAAAATTGGGGTATAGTTGTTTTATAGTGTTTTGTTAGTTTTAAACAAGGCAGAAGTTGGTGGGTGAATGGATCAAGGAAATGTGATATGTATATATACACAATGGAATATTATTAAACCTTAAGAAAGAAGGAAATCCTGCCATTTGTGACAACATGGATGAACCTAGAAGACATTATGCTAAGTGAAATAAACCAGTTACAGAAAACAAATACTGTATGATCTCAGCTATATATGGAATCTCAAATGGACAAACAAATAGAATCAGAGAGTAGAATGGGAAGATGCTGGTCAAAGAGTACAAAGTTTCAGTTATGCAGGATGAACTTCTGTATAGCAATGTGACTACAGTTAACAATACTGTATTGTGTTTATGCTTGAAATTTGCTAAGAGAGTATAGATCTTAAGCATTACTACATTAAAAAAAAGAAAAAGGTACTTGTGAGGTGATAGATATGATAATTAGCTTGATTGTGGTGATTATTTCACAATGCATACATATATCAAATCATCAAGTTGTACGTCTTAAGTGTGTATAATTTAAAATTGTCAATTATTAAAAAATATAGGCAAAAGTTAATTTCTCTTTCAGGGAAACAATCCAGGTTTAGCAGTCTAGAGATAATATGGGGTTCTGTGGTATTGCAGATTCAGATATATTTTCTGGGTTCTCTACCTTCCCTTAGGGTGATACCCTCATTCGTATGGTTGAATAAGTCTCTTTACCAGTCCATCAAATAGGAAGAAGCATGATCAGGAAGTCTGTTCACATTCTATTGCCACAACTTAGTCACGTAGCCGTTTTTAAAAGTAAGGAAGGCTGGGAATTATAGTCTTTATTCTGGATGGCCATGTACGCAGCTAAAACTTGGGGGTTCCGTTGTTAAAGGAAAAGAGGGAGAATGAATTCTGAGGTATACTTAGTAGTTCAGCTACAGAGTGTCTGATGACCACATTAATAGAGATCTGAGATGGAGGAGGTAGGACAGATTTAGGAAGACATGGGGAGATCATGAGTTCCATTTTGGATATTTAAAATTTTAAGTGTCTCTGAGACTATCTGATAGCTATGTCCAATAGGTGGTTTGGAGTAAGGATTTTGATAATGACAGAGATAAATTTGACGGTCATCAGCAATTTATTGCTGTTTCAAATGAACTGGGGAGGGCATTAGTAGTGAAGATTAAAGGCTGACAGCAGAATCTAAAGGACAGCAACCTTGGAAGGAGTAGATAGGAGATAAGAGCCGAAGCCAGTCAGAAAGGTTAATAGAGTAGAGGGGGAGATGGGGAAGATTGACATTAGGCTTCTTTTTCTAAGTGTGGAACCCATTCCACTACTCCCGTAGCAGCAGTCTATAACATCCTTGCATAGATTACCATCTGTCAGAAGACAGCTTCCACAGGGAGATCAGCTTGGTGCTTTGTGACCGCCTGGAGGGGTGGGATAGGGAGGGTGGGAGGGAGACGCAAGAGGGAGGGGATATGGGAACAGATGTATATGTATAACTGATTCACTTTGTTATAAAGCAGAAACTAACACACCATGGTGAAGCAATTATACTCCAATAAAGTTGTAAAAAAATAAAAAAAAAATAAAGGCGACTCCAATCTACAAAAAAAAAAAAAGAAGACAGCTTCCAGATTCCCTAAGAGTCCAGTCACAATGGCCTTGAAACATGGCCTCAGTCTACTGCTCACTTTATTCATGCGAAGCAAAGACCAGTGCCACAGGGAACTCTAAGTAATATTGAAGCACTTAGCCCTTAATTCAGAGAATTGAATAAAATAATGTCTCTCAATTCCTTGCAATATATCATTAAGGAAATAGCTTTTAAGGTGATAGACTTTAGAACTGACTCATAGGCGGTGGCCCTTAGGTTCACCTGTAAGCACAACAATCCATGCTCATTGGTATGTGGGAACCAGGAAGGAGTGAGTATTGAGAAGTCGCAAGTGCTGAACAGAGATCAGTTGAGGTGAGAACTAAAACTAGGTGTGGGGTATGACATTAATGAACTCTTTGGTGATTTCAGGAAAAGGCATTTTAGTGCACTGGTCCTAGTAGAAACTGGAGGATTGTAACTTGTGGAGTAATGCCCACTGAGCTGTAGATGAACAAAAACTGAGCAAATGAAGACAGAAAATGTAGACTCTGATGCTTTCAAAGACTTTTTGCTGATGAACAGAAGCTGGATGGATGATTAGGATGAAGGGAAAGAGAGGCAGGATAGGACCTTGAATTGAAGACAAGTCTCCAATGAGTTATATTCTTCCTTCTTCCCGGCTTCCTCCTTGTTTCCTTCTTCTCTTCCTCCCTCCTACGTGGAAGTTTTAAATGTGTTTACAGTCTCAGAGGAAGGAGCCAGTGCGAAGGGAGTTGCTTAAAGCATAGGAGGGAGATGTCTAGTACGTGGAGGAAGTCCTTCATAAGAAAGATAGGAGCAAAGCGTATAAGAAAATAGTCCGTATTGGATAAGTTTAGAGATGATGTTTGAGGCGACAAGTTGGGAGAGTTCCTGTTTGATATTTTCTCTATGAACTAGAAAGCTGGTCTCACTTTCCTTGTCTGTAAAATGGGAATAATCATCCAAACAAGGTAGTTATAAAAATAAAATTGACAGCACTTACCCTTTGGTAGTTACCTTTAAATATTAGTTTTCTTGCCCACTTTGCTGTTAAGCTAGAAGATTCAGTTAATCAATTGACTCTCATTATATTCCTTTTTGAATGACAAAAAGTCAAGGAAACAAATCTCCAAACCATACCATCTGGTTTTATTTGTATAAACCCACGTAAAAAGAGTAGGATATCAGTTCTTTATTTCTGCCCATTAATTTGTATTGGGCCTTCTTTAACACGTCCATTTTGTCCTCTAAAATTAAAGATATAAGAGGTAAGTGCATGAAATAATCAATACTTCCTGAGTCTCTGATTATAGTAACAGTGTACACTCTAGAAGAATGTCAATAACCAGCATTTGTCTTGAGTTCTTTATACTCTTTAACTTGCTTTCATATCCTTTATTGCATATGATTCCACAGGGAACATTTCGCTTATAGAGGAATATATCTTAACATCCAGCTACTATTTTACCACTGTGGTTTTTAAAAAATTGCAGTTAATTTTTGCCTCACTGAGTTTGTTGACTTTCAGGTCCCCAGAGATTCCTTCTGAAAAACCCCTCAGGTAAAATGAGTTACCTGGTAGTGGCCTAGGAGTTAATACTTTGCATTTTATTCACTGGAATGTCTTCATCATGCTACACAGTAAATGACAATTTGTTTCAGGAATGAGCTGGTGAATTCAAGGGGCTCAGTGTTGGGTGACAGTATTAGTATTTGGCATTTAAATTCAGGCAATTCATACTGAATGCAGAGGGACTAGCCGCGCTGTTAACTCGTGGATGGTTGTACTGTATGTAAGATAATGATGTGGTTTATTCTGCCTTTCTGTTAATTTTTTAAAGTAGTTTTTATTAAACCAGTGCTGGATTATGTCCCCTTCTTTCATAACATTCTGTCATCCTGTTTACCTTCTTAATTCATTATCACACTATATTAGTTTAGCTGTGTTTTTGTATTTTTTTTAACTTTTCTGCTAGAATGTGAGCAACTTCAGGGAAGAATTTTTGTCTTCTTCTTTGCTGCACTCCTAGAACCTAACACATAGCATGTGCTCATTGTATATTTGCTGAATTCAAGAGTCAGTATGTATTTAGTTGCAGGAAAAGGGAAAACCTGCTAAAAATGCCTTGAACTATAAAAGGAATCTGACTTAATTTAGGTGTGATTCAGTCAAGACTCCCACCACAAACTTCACCCTCATGCTTGCTTCCCTCAGGCTGTGATAGGTACCCTCACAGATTTAGGACAGAAGACAGGGTTTCTGTCCCAAACTGCTGGAAACAGTCCTGAAACTCACTCCTATTGGATTCTTTTAGGTCACGTGCCATTCTTAAACCCATGACTGTGGTCAGGCCTAGAATCTGCAGATTGACTTTACTGGGATTATGTGCTGCCCCTAAAAGATGATTGGAGTCAGGAGATAAATGAATACAAGGATGTTATAAAAAATATTCACTACAGCTAATGAATGGAATTAGCTTTTGTGCATTTTATTTAATAAAGTGTAGTGAAATGAGAACATTTAAAAGGTTTTGTTTAATCCGAAATATCTGTCATAGTTCAAAAATAGTTGTCCACGTGTTTACACAAATAGTTTTAAATCTGTTAATAATAATTCTGGCTGTACACAATTAACTGAAATCCAAGATTTAGCTTAGCAAAAGTTATACTATACACTTATTTTCATGATGCAATTTAGGAAAAATCTTCTACCACCCCCATCTCCACCAACCTATCCTCTTAACTCTATGAGGAATTTTAGCCTTCAACAAGGAATGGATTTTTCTTCTGATAATAAGGAAAATGACTGAATAACTGGATAAGGGAAAATGGAAGGAAACAAACTTTGCAGATGCAGTTTTGCCTAGAGCCATCCCAGATATTTTAGGCTTCTGAAAAACTTGATTTTGTGTGAGCATTTAAACTTTGCAAGAATACAGATGAGTGAATGAAGTGTCTGAGGATGGGGGAGGGACTGTAGCCAGGAAGCCAAAACCAGTATTGCCCGGGGGCGGGGGGAGGGGAGGGGGAGGGGCGGTGCCACGCATGAAACGTAAGTCATCAACTTGTAGAATATGTGTTTATCAAGTATTCACCTCCGTGGCAGTTCCACTTTCTTCCGTTTCAACCCCAAACAAATCCTACTGTCTGATCCATTCTTCTCTTACTGCCTTTGCATTACTGCTTTGCATTATCATTTAACTGTTTTCATCTGCATACATTGTCTCGCTAAACAGAGTGTAAACCTTCTGAGAGCAAGAACTTTGTCCTGTCCTCTGGAATTAACCCCAGCATTTTGTAGAGGTGTATTGTAAATAATTGGAGCTGAATAAATGCTTGTGAGAATTGGTTCAAATGTTCTCTTTCACAGTGATTTGGGCAAAGGTGATTGGATCACAATGATGTGAAAGTGTTTCCTTACCTTTTTTTTTTCCCCCTGAGAAACTCAGATTAAAATTTAAATTTTGCCATGCAAAGAAAAAGATCCGGTAAGAAAGGAGACTGTTAAAAGATTTGCAAAGGGAATGGAACCATTTGAAATTATTTTCCCTGCTTTTCTGATGCCAGGTTTCTAATGACTTTCAAACAACTAGATAATAAAGGAAGAAGTTTTATGGGTGTGTCACTGCATTTATATTACTTCCATAAAATTCATAAAAATGTCAAGATAGGGACATACTATCATGCTATTCAAACATTCTTCTCAATTAGATGCAGGGAGATGAAGAGAGATAGTACAGTATCATTATTGTTTCCATATTTGTTGTTGTAAACAGTGAAGTCTTTGTCTTTTGTGAACTGTCAGCTTCAAACATTCTGCCAAAAACCTTCTAAAGCAAGTCCTTATTAGAATTAATCACAAGTGTCAGTTGAGACAGTATTATGCTTTCCGTGTAATTGAAACAGACTGTTATATCCTATGTGCAAAATATTTGCTTTGTTTTAGATGTGCAGTTGGGCCATAACAAGATGCTAATAAGAGAAAGAATCTTTTGGCTTGCTGAGGCTCAACATGCTAAGCAGCTGAGGTCTTACCCTCTTGTACATAGTAAAGCTATTTTCTAGGTCTCTACCTTGATTTGTCTAGGCTGGTAGCAGATTGCCCCAGTCACATTCCAGAGAAAACTGGGAATTCTCCATTTCATTCTCCTCATCTAATCATTTGTCAAGTCCCATCAATCCTCTCTTTGAAAATTCTGGCTATGTTCTTCTTTGGCATGCAATGTGATATGGGAGGAGTACCTGTGGACTGGAGACAGGTACGATGAAAGAGTTGTGCTGGTCATGGAAGGAACTGGTGATGGATCAGTAGCTCTGTAGTTGAGATCTCATCCTAAAAGTCTGTCTGGAATCAGTTGGACTCCATTTCTTGAGATTCAGAAGAAAATATCAAAGACCATCTTATTTGTGCTTAGACCTATAGGGCTTCCTACCTCCAGACAGCACTAAAAGAGTCAAGTTTCTGCTGAAAGGCCTGAGAATGGGAACCCAGTCTCCATGGACTTAGAAGTAAAACGCCTCTTTTTGCCTCTTTCTTTGGAAAGTGGGATATTTTAAGAGACTTAAGTATATTTGACCCAAGATGTGTGTGATCTGTACACTTTTAGAAATAAAATAGACAAGAAGACAAGAAACTAGAATAAGAGAAAAGTAAAAACTAAACCCTTGAGAATGGAGGATGTCTAGTTTCCAGGTAATTTTGAAAAGTCCTATTTAAAAAAAATTTTTTTAGTTCTGCTTAATAGTAACATTCATGTTTGTTCATCTTGACTACTTTAATAATACTTTTTCATTTTATATGTCAGTGTGAGAAGAGTTTATTCTCTTGTACCTAATAACCCACATCAGAAGGTAGAAATAAAAGTACTTTAACCAGGGCACCCTGCAGGGCAGCGCTTCCCAGTGAAATCTCCCTCCTGACAAAGCAATTTTGTTTTCTAATTTTCCATTTATTTTAATGTTCCATTTTGTTCATCTTTTCCTTTCAGAAAGCTTTTTCCTTGAGTTGGAGAAAATTAGTTGCAATGCCTAGAATGCCTCTCTTTTCTGGGGAAAAAGAATTATAATTTCAGTTGAGTTTGATGAGACTGGGCAAAAGGATGAAATGATAAATATAAATACTAGCTATTTATTCTCCTATAAAATATTACATTCTTACTTTAAAAAAGTTGAAACAATTTTATTTTAAGAGAAATATGTGCACATAGTAGAAAGTTCAAATGCTTAAAAATATATGAAATGAAAATTCTTTAGGAAATTTTCCATCAATTGCCAGTTCTACTCCCCAGAGGCAATCACCATTAACAGGTTTTTGTGTATCCTTTCAGTTTATATAAAATACACATACACACACCAGAAATTGACTCATGCTTTATATATTTTACAAAGCTTTGATATTTTTCCTGAAGTGTTTTGAAAGTGCATACTTAAAAATGATGAGCAAAGTTGCTGTAATAAAAGCAGAAGAAATAAATAATTGAGGATCACTTATTAAATGTACTTTTTTTTTTTTAACCTGAAACGGATTAACAGTACTCTATCCCTTGGGAGAAAAGGGCACAAACATCTCTTCATGTTTTAAATTGTTGATTTAGGAAGTTACTCAAGGATGTTTGCTACCACTCATTGCTTTTTTAAATTCTATAAATGCTGTTAATGAGCTAATGACCCCAGAAACATCACCTCAGACATTTTGTATGGTATTTATTGTTATGATTTCATTGTACATTTCTAGTTTCAATTTTTTTATATAAATTTATTTATTTATGGCTGCGTTGGGTCTTCGTTGCTGCACGCGGGCTTTCTCTAGTTGCGGTGAGCGGGGACTGCTCTTTGTTGTGGTGCGCGGGCTTCTCATTGCGGTGGCTTCTCTTGTTGCGGAGCATGGGCTAGGGAGCACAGGCTTCAGTAGTTGTGGCACGCAGGCTCAGTAGTTGTGGCACGTGGGCTCTAGAGCACAGGCTCAGTAGTTGTGGCGCACGGGCCCAGTTGCTCCACGGCATGTGGGATCTTCCAGGACCAGGGCTCGAACCTGTGTCCCCTGCACTGGCAGGTGGATTCTCAACCACTGTGCCACCAGGGAAGCCCCTCTAGTTTCAATTCTTAATGAACTATTAGCAAAACTAATTTTTAGATTATTTGTCAGAAAAGACTAGACCTTATAAGTTCATAATCCCATAATAAATAGTGCAAACAGACTTGTAGAAGCGTAATTGCTGGCGAAATTATTTTATATTACAATATTATTTGAAATATGTGAATTTGGTGAAAATACAGCTATTATTTGGCTTTGGCTGTGGAAGAATCACTCTTGAGTCATTCATGTGGAGGGTACCTCCCAATGATGATCTACATTGTAGAAAATACGCAATTTTGAGTTTTTATAGAGCAAAACTTAAGTATCTGATTCACTGTTGGATAATAAATCTGTAATTTCTGTCATTATGTCTTTCTTTCTGGCAGAGGCGGTTATATGAAAGCAAATGGTATGTTCTCACAGGTAGATCTTGTCAAATCGCTCTCACTCTTTGCATTCTCTACTCTTCAGAATTAGCGCTTCCTTCCCCACCTGGAGGTGGGAGGCAGCGGGGGAGAACAGGTGCACCTTGGTGGTATCAGTGTTGCTTTTCCAGGGTAATTTGGCTTGATGAGGGCATGCGTTTATCTAAGCCAATCACTACTTCTTGTGGATTTAGAAGGCACCCTGACAGATTTTGGAGCAAGGAGATATTTTTCTCTAATGTTGCTTTATTATTATACAGAATTACAGTTTTCAGAAATATTTTTGATCTATATTCTTTCTTCTCATTTTTAAAATGCCACCCCCTGCAATTTGAAAAGAGTCTCCTTTAGTGGCAATTACCAATCTCATTGAGCTCTAGACTCATCTTGCCTTGGAAGCAGAATAAACTAGATTTTATTTATTTGTTTATTGGCCAGTTATTTGCACACTTTGCTCAGAATTCTTAATACTACAGTGAGTGGATTTTTATGCACGTATGAGTCCTCTACGTGCATAAAATTTGTTCTTTGTTTAAAAAGGAACACGACAACTTTCATTTCTCTTTATCGGTGTTTTCAGTGTCTAAGGCAGTTGATTATATTGGTGCATCGTCGTTTGGGAGGGTTTGGGAACATGGCAGTAAAGCGAAGTCTGGGAAGTGAAGTTAGCAACCTTTAGCCTCAAGGAGGAGTAAACGGCCTTTTTACATGAAAACTGTGCTCCAGGGACTCAGGTGTCCTCTGTCCTTGAAGTGTGCTGTCTTGTTTCCCATCATGTTGTCTTTTGCCCTTATTTCGTGTTCACTCTGTAGAGAATAGCAGAGGGAAATTCCTGGTATTCAAGGCAGCCTGTGTTCTTCCAACACTTGTGCCCATGGCTTTCAAAAGGGCCTTGTTCTCAGCATTTGTGGGTGAGGCTGGAAGGAGTATGTGGGGAATAAATGGCCTTTTCACAGTATAAACCCACGTATGATGTCATTTGTTTCTATGCTTTGTATGACAGTTCACTGAAATTTTGTCACTTTTCTGTGGGATCATCTTTTTGTCTATTAGGGACTCAAGGGTTTTTCTCCAAGAAACCGTTTATTATATTTAACTACAAACCAAGTTGACCTGGCAGCTGTTGGTTGATTTGGTACCAGGGGGCCTGGTCTTCTTCTGGCTGGGCTTTCCCCATATAACATGAAGTTTGTGATCATGAAAAGGGGGAGCTTGAGCCTCTAGACCAGGCATCTATGTGTCTAGGCCTTGCCACTTCATTGAACCTGTGACCCCAGCAAAGCCACTTTGTCTTTCTAAAACTCAATCCCTTCTTGTGTGAAACATTGTAGGGTATTGTAATGTTTCTAGATGCCTAGCCCATGGTCTGAATACCAAGTAGGTGTATTCAGTGAATAACTCTCCTTCCCACCAACCTTTGCTTTTTTTTTCTGCTACCTATATATTCCTTTAAAAAAAATTGTTCCCATGTTAAATTTCTTATTTAATATAACTTTTTTATTGAAGTATAGTTAATTTACAGTGTTAACTTCAAGTGTACAGCAAAGTGATTCAGTTATACATATATATGTGTGTGTGTATGTGTGTGTGTGTGTGTATATATATATATATATATATATATATATATATATATACTTTTTCAGATTCTTTTCCATTATAGTTTATTACAAGATATTGAGTATAGTTCCCTGTACTGTACAATAGGTCTTGTTGTTTATTTGTATTATATATAGCACTGTGTATATGTTAATCCCAACCTCCTAATTTATCTCTTCCTCCTTTTCTCTTTTGGTAACCATAAGTTTGTTTTCTCTGTCTGTGGGTCTGTTTGTATTTTATAAGTTCATTTGTACCTTTTTTTTTCTTTTTAGATTCCACATATAAGTGATATCATATGATATTTGTCTTTGATTTACTTCACTTAGTGTGATAATCTCTAGGTCCATCTATGTTGCTGCAAATTGCATTATTTCATTCTTTTTTTATGGCTGAGTAATATTCCACTGTATACCACATCTTCTTTATCCATTCCTTTGTCAGTGGACATTTAGCTTGGTTTCATGTCTTGGCTTTTGTAAATTGTGCTGCAGTGAACATTGTGGTGCATATATCTTTTCAAATTATGTTTTTCTCCATATATTATATGACCAGAAGTGGGATTTCTGGATTATATGGTAGTTCTATTTTTTAATTTTTTAAGGAACATACATACTGTTTTCCATAGTAGCTGTACCAATTTACTTTCCCATCAACAGTGTAGGAGGGTTCTTTTTTCTCCACACCCTCTCCAGCATTTATTATTTGTAGACTTTTAATGATGGGCATTCTGACTGGTGTGAGGTGGTACCTTATTGTAGTTTTGATTTGCACCAACCTTTACTTTTGATGTTCTAGTGTCCTCCGAGTTCAATGTTCATCTTCCCAGAAGTCATCATTTTCCAAAGCACTGGTATCTCTCTCTTTTGCTCTTTGATATTGTGGGGTTTTTTTTAACTGCTAGTTAGGATATAAAACATTATGGAATTTGGAGGCTAGTGGAGATTCCTTAAATATTAATCAGCATATTAAAGTTTAGGACGGAATATATATTCAAGACTAGCTTGGTCTATAACGCCTACTGACATTTTAGGTTAAGCAAGTCTTTGTTATGGGTGGCTATTTTCCACAGAGTGGATTGCTTCCCAGCATCCCTGGCTTTTATCCACTAGATGTCAGTAGCACTACCCTCTCAGTCGTGACAACCAAAAATGTCTCCAGCCATTGCCAAAGGTCCTTTGGGGGCAAAATCACCCCTGGTTGAGAACTTCTGATCTGTAAGGAAAGGAAGTCTGTGCATGGATATCTCTTAAACACATAGCCTTTATAATGCAAGTGTCATCCTTTATTGTGGCATTAGGAGTCCTGTATTTTTTAGAAACCTTTTGTTCTCAGTCTGACTATAATAGTGAGAAGAAACTTTTAATTATTAATAATATTTAAAATTTAATCACTCTAATATTTTAAATCACTTATTTATTTTTTGAAAAATGCAACTGGGCACCTATGTGGACCAGGCACTGTCCTACATAACGAGTATTTTAAGATAAATAAGGCAGCATTCACTCAGTAGTTAAGAGTGTGTGTCCTAGGGTCAGACTGCCTGTGTTCAAGGACTGGTTCCAGCATTTCTGGCTATGTGATCTTCAACAGTGAGTATCTCAGTTTCATCATATGTAAAATGATAGTTATAGTACTGCTTACTTGCATATACTTTTTTTTTTTTTTTTTTGCGGTACGTGGGCCTCTCACTGTTGTGGCCTCACCCGTTGCAGAGCACAGGCTCCGGACGCGCAGGCTCAGCGGCCATGGCTCACGGGCCCGGCTGCTCTGTGGCATGTGGAATCCTCCTGGATTGGGGCATGAACCCGTGTCCCCTGCATTGGCAGGCGGACTCTCAACCACTGCGCCACCAGGGAAGCCCCCTTTCATATATTTTTTGATAAGGTTAAACAAAATCATATGTAAAGCACTTAACACAGTGTTGGTGCACAGTAAGTTCTTAAAGAATGTTAGTTGTGGTGGATATTATCATTATCTGCATCAACAACATTATTATGGGTGCTGTGCTCATTCAGGAGAGCAGCACCTAATCTTGAGTGGGGGGTGATAGCAACATCAAAAGTCTTTCTAAAAAAGATGAGCCCTGAGCTGAGCCCTGTAGGACTAGGTCACCCAAAAGGTAATGAGGTGAAGTGAAGAAGAAGGAGGGAAGAGCATTCTAGCAGAAGTATTACCTTTTTTTAAAAATGTCTAATCTGTGATATAGAAACAAATAAGTATCATGTAAATATTTTAAAAAGTAATATTTATTTTTCACCCTGTATTTCTCAGGCCACAACTCTTTATACTTTATAAAAGTTTATTTTGCTATTAGAAGTTTCACAAAGTATTTTTATACCATTTTAATGAAGTATTGACTTTAAATGAAAACCTTATTTTTCCCTGAAAACTATATGATAAAAACTATATGATAGTCTTGTCTAATTTTAGAATTCCTTCTGACCACAGACTCAGGAAAGCCTGGCTATTTTCAACTTCCTTTTGCTTCTTTACAAATAATGTCAAAGCGTAAGTTTTGATGGATTTTTTTTTCTGTCTTTCATTTCCATGTTAGCTATCTTATTTATATGAGAATAGGGATCTAATCATCCTTGGGCAATTCTTGATGAATGCTCAGCTGCCCTGGTGATTCAAATATAATATTCAAAAATAAACCATACCCATTCCTAACATATATAAAGCCTAGTGCAATCTCCAACACATCCATAGCCTTCTGTGACCCATATAATAACCCATGGGGTAGGTAGGACAATTTTAGAGGTAGGGAAACTGTTCTCAGAAATATCATTACTTGCCTAAGTCGACCCAGTAAATATCAGAACTGGGCAGGGAAACCAGGTCTTCCTGACTTCAAAGCCTGTTATTTCTACTACCTACACAATCATATATTAAAGTGGATCCTGTGCAGTCATGCATCTCCTTTTCAGAGACCTCTTATTAACTGTGAAGGTAGGATGGTGTTCTGCAGAAAAGCTCAGTATCTCTTCTTTATTTATTTTATATTTTATGATCCTAAGCTACTGTCAGTGGACTTTAAACTCTTCACTAGTTTAATCCTTTTTTTAATTATTTAAGAAGAACGTATTAGAATCCATTTTAGCATTAACATGATTCTGAATAATCATTTATCTTGCTCATTCTTATGAGCTTCCTCAGGACATCTTCTGTGACTTGATCTTTGACACATTTCACAGTTTTGCTCATTGAGTTCCACACCTACTGGAAGCTCTTTGGACAAATGACTATTGAATTTTCTAGGGTATATCGACAGTCCTTAAGTTTTGACCATTTTACAGGATAGGTGATTGTAGTAGACAGCTTCCAAATGTTCCCCAGTGATCCTGTAGTCCCCTGTATTCATGCCCTTAAGTTCCATCCTACATGGAGTAGGGCTGATTTGTGTAACCAAGGATGTTGCTATCAGACAGGGACTGACATCCAAACCTAGGTCGTAAAACTTCCATCTTGCTCTTTTGGATCACTTGTCCTGGGGGAAAGCTAGCTGCCATCTTATGACACAGCCATCTTATGAGGAAGTTCTATGGAGAGACACATAGTAAGGGACTGAGGCCTGTCTGGACCATGTGCGTAAGCCATTTAGGAAGTGAATCCTCCAGCTACAGTCAAGCCTTCAGATGACGGCAGACCCTGGCCACGGTCTTGACTGCAGCATCATGAGAGATACTGAGCTGGAACCACCCGACTAAACTGCTGCCAAAGTCATGACCCACAGAAACCAAACAATAGTACATGTTTACTGTTTTAAGCCACTAGTTTTGAGGATAATTTGTTATACTGAGCACTAATTAACTCATATAGTCTTTATTTGAAATGATTTTACACCTGTTGGTAGTCAGGTGCTGTTAAAACACAAGTGAGATATTACGTGCTCTACCTGTTTTTGTCTATTCAGAATGGCACACACCTTTGATTGGTTCACCTATGCCAATAGTATAATTAAACAGTGATTCTTTTAATTGATGTTGCTGATGGTCATTGAGTGTTTTTAATTTAAAATAAAGGAGATACATGGAAAACATTCATAAAACTGAAGTGTTAGGCAGTTATAACCTATTGAATGAAACTCACTTCTAAACTGTTACAATGTGTTTTAACATTTATATGATATCTCATAATATTAGCAAAATAGCTTGAAGAGATTCCCCCTTAATAAAAAAAATGGTTGTAATCCTTGAATATTACTTTTATCTTAGTATTTCATGAGATCTAGTCACTGATCTTATAATACCTCAGAGAAATAAGGACAGAAGGAAGAAGAAAGGAGGGGCAATAAATAATAAATATTATTAGCCCTCATCTACAAATAAAGAATTGAAAGCACACAAAGTCTAAATTGATTGTCAATAGCCTGGTAGAGGTTCCTTCTCGTATCCAAGGAGCTTATGTTTCTTTTAGTTGCGTTGTTAGGATAAGCTTTGTATTGTGTAACCAAAAAGTGTAGCTTTGAAACCTAAGGACATAAAGAATGACTCAGGAGATTTGCTCACAAAATGATCATCTTGTTGTAATAATCATTGAAAATACGTCTTTATTAGCCAAGTTAGTAGTATATTGAATGCTTTTAGTATTCATTTTAGTATTTAGTGCATGTTATTGTGCTTTTAGCACAATACATCTCCTTCATAAAACAATTTTACTTCGCCATCTTTTGAAAAAGTGGTTTATTCTATTGGCATAACATAATGATCACTGCCAACCATGATTCTCCATGCTTCCTCAGAAAATAAAGCTGTCTCTTTAACCCTACTTAAGTTTATGAATACTGTCAAAAGCCGCAAAGCTTCCTGAAATATTTAAAAGGAATGTGTATTCATCAATAATATTTTTTAGATTCCATAAGCTTCTGCTGATTAAGACCATAAACCACATCAGACAGATCCAGAAATCAGACTCTAAGTCTTTTCTGCTGGTCCTTTGTTCTGACTAGAGCAATTGCCTTTCATGATTTCCTCTTACTTTGACAATTTTCTTTATTGGTAAAGTAAATTAAATGTATGTATTAAAAACATAGCTGTGAATCTTAGCATATTTTCTTGTCTTGAGCTTTGATGGCAGGTGTGCTTGGTCTTCTAAGCAGGCATTTCACGGTTGCTGCAGATGGTGTGTCCTGTCAGTTGGATTCACACATGATGTATGGTATTAATTGTTTCTGGACTATTGACGGAATGAATGCTTTTGCTATCACAGGGAACACGGGGGAAAGAAAAATGAGTAAGTAGAGTTGTCGTGTGTGAATTACTTTATTTAAGTCACCATTTTTCTTCATGTGTATTTCTTAAAAAAAAAAAATAGAGGAACACAGGGAGGCACTCCATTCTCAAAATGACTTTGGAGTGAAAGCAGCTGTTTTTGTTTTTGTTTTTGCGGTACGCAGGCCTCTCACTGTTGTGGCCCCTCCTGTTGTGGAGCACAGGCTCCGGACGCGCAGGCTCAGTGGCCATGGCTCACGGGCCCAGCCGCTCCACGGCATGTGGGATCTTCCCGGACCGGGGCACGAACCCATGTCCCCTGCATCAGCAGGCGGACTCCCAACCACTGCGCCACCAGGGAAGCCCCTGAAAGCAGTTCTTAAGAGAGGAGAGGCATTGCAAATTTGGAATGTCTGTTTCTTTTTTTCTGTCTGTCTCTCTCTCTTACACACACATACACACACACACGCTCACACACACACACACACACACACACACCCAGTTTGGAAGATTTCAAATGTTTATACACCCTTCTGGTAATGGGTTTATTAAAAGGATGTGAAAGACAGATGATTCTGAATTTACTTCCATTGCCAAAATAGAAACAAACAAATTTTCTTCATTGTAAGATTAAGGATGCTTTCCATTTGGAGAGTACCTTTTAGACCAAAACATAAAAATAAGTGTCATTTTGGAAAAACTAGAGATGTGCTAGTCTCATACCTGAAATTCAGCTTTTCCCTCCTCCTGTGCCCGACTTTGCTACCGATGAAACCTTGGGCAACTTATCTTCCTGAGCCTCATCTTTCTAATCTTTATAATGGGGTTTTTTGAAGATAATCGATGATGAAAACTTCTTTATCACATGCTACTTCGTATAGTAGTTGCTCAGTAAATGTGGTCATTTTTTCTACTCACGATGATGTTGGCAGGTGTTACTGAGACAAAAATGTAGATACCCCGGTGAAATCCATTCACACAAAGATTTACTTGTGCTTGTGCCCAATCTTCAAAATAACACTTCTGATTTTGAACATCCATTTTATGAAAAAGAGACCAAAATGGCTGGTTGCTGAAGGAGTACAGAAGGAAAATATTTGGGCATTTATATGAATGAATTGAATGAATAGCTAAAAACTTAGAGGTTATGAAAACCAAAAGTCATAAAATACTTGAATCAAAAAAAGAGTTGAGGGCCTCCCTGGTGGCGCAAGTGGTTGAGAGTCCGCCTGCCGATGCAGGGGATACGGGTTCGTGCCCCGGTCTGGGAGGATCCCCTATGCCGCGGAGCGGCTGGGCCCGTGAGCCATGGCCGCTGGGCCTGCGCGTCCGGAGCCTGTGCTCCGCACGGGAGAGGCCACAACAGTGAGAGGCCCGCATACCGCAAGAAAAAAGAAAAAAAAAAAAGCTGTTTTTGAAGAAGGATTGGATTTTTGATGTATTTGAGTTCATTCTGAAACTCAGTCTGTGAGACGTACTAGAAGTGATAAGCAAACAATTATGTTTGCCATTTACAAGTTTATCATGTATAAAATTATTTCCCCTATATTTTCTGGGTCAATCACTATGAAACCCCAGGGGATGGTAGTTAAGAAGCCTTCCTACAACTTTGGGGCCCTATTTTGATAATGGAGCTATAGGGACTGGCGCATATAAGCAATGCTCTACCCAACAAAGCACCCAACAGCCCAACAGATGTGAGAAATGAACCACTGTAGCCTCTGGATAAAACCATCATTTTGTTTAAACCCTAAATAAGTAAGCAGAAGCTAATACAACTGTCATTGAGCTCTCCCTTTCAACCACAAAGCTGCGTTGCATACCACCTGTGAGCTCAGGAAGTCTCATCAAAAGAAGATGATCCCCCACCCCAAATGACGGTCACACAGTTTCCATTTTACTGCCTGCCACTACATCATTCTGTATCTTAGAACCTGAGACATCATATTTGGGTGAAATGTATAGGCTTCAGTGATGCTGCTGGGGAATGGTGGACAACTTCACATTTAATGTTCTCATTCTTTCGACAAGAATGTTTTGGTTCCCTTATCTTTCTAGCATAGCACTTGCCCCAGCCATTATTATTATTATTTAATTATACAAATGAGGAAAACGAGCAGAGGAGGCAGGAGACTCACAGCTTTGAATTTCAAGTCTTCAGTGTTTTCCCACCACACACCACACCAATCAAGGTCCATCGTGCTCTACAGGATGCTCATCCTTATGAAGTGTTCAGTGGAGGTTGGAGGAGAAATGAGCAGCCAAGCACCAAGAAAACATGATGCATAGGCTAGTTGTACTTGTTCCAAAATATTGAGAAAAGCAATAAAGTCCTCATGTTTTAGTTCCTGGCTTCCATACAGTGTGTTCTATCAATCACATTAATTTTGTTCCATTTGCTAAATGAATGTTGATGTGGAGAATTTATGAAGCATAAAGTTGGATGAAATATGTATGTGTGTATCTATAATTTATGTACTTTAAAAAATATATTTGGTGTCTGAAACAGTACTGAGAGTTAGATGCAGACATAGCAATTCTTTTGTCATCTAGGTAGGTGTGAAAGTGCCTATCTGTATGTACCCGGAGAATGTGATAAACACATAGTGATTTTCAGTCGATGATATTTGTCAGACCATTTCATGTTAGACAGTCTCATAATAGAAAGTAATGGATACCAAACTGTATTGACAGAAGTGTGACTTGGCAAATATCAGGGCAGGAAGAGGAATGACTCATCACAGTGTCTGCTTTAGATGTCTTGGTATACTATGGTTTTGAGGCCAGAACACATTTGTATCAGCATGAGTATGTTTTCTTCAGATTAAAATATAGTATTTTTCTGTTACTGAAAATGGATTGATTCTTTTATTAAAATACTATAAGACTAAAAATAGAATAATACATTAAACTAAAATTAAAGATAACAAAGGCCTGTTTTTACCCATTGTCTCTTAAGCACCAGAGAGCCATGGGAAGGGCATTGTGATTCGAGCTGTGCTTCAGGAGGTTAATCTGAGGATAATATATTCAGTGGATTATAAGCAAACAGAATTAAGTCAGACTGGGAGGAGAATATTACAGAATAAGAATGAACCTCAAGTGTCTACAGACTATCACAGGTTCTTAACTGGGGGTGTGGAAATGTTTGGAAATGTTTTCAGTTACAGTCCCTGGGGGATGCCTCTGGAATTGAGTTATTGGGAATCTGGAAAGTGAAACATCCTACATTATGAGAGATCTCCTGCACAACAGAGAGTTTCTGATCCCAAGTGCAGGCACAGCCCTTGAGTGAACTGTGTAACTCAGTCAGTGGGAGTTTGGGGGGATGTTATCTAAGAGGCAACGTAGTAAGGGCTGAGAGACGTCAGGGGAGCCTGCTTTACTTCCGTGCACCATTCTTAAGGTCTACCACGTTCTCTGAGATGGAGGTATCGTTGTGTTCTTGTTCTTGTCTTAAAAAATACTCAAATGCCAGGATTTTCCCTGAGTTTTCTCTTAGAAGAGAATGAGGAAGATAATTCTTAGCAGTAACATAAAGACAAACATTTCAACGTTTACACTATTGACAGCATTTTACAGGGGAGAATTATAGATAAAAAATATCTGTTAAAAACTCAGGGCAAGAGCTTATGATTCAATCTCCTTAAAGAAAATAAGATGATGAAGAATTAGATTCATTTATTACTGTACTAGTGAAATGATTATAAGAAGAAATTTTGTTTCTGAATTCATCCATTCTTTCAGCAAATGTTTTTTCAGCATTCATTGTGTGTCAGACACTGCTCTAGGAATTAAGCATACAACAATGTCTTAAGGGAACTTGCATGATAATAATGAAGACAATATAAATAATGCCAGGTAGTGTAGTTAAGCACTAGGAAAACGTGTTAAGTGGATAGAAAAATGACAAAGGGTTATTTTAAAGGGGCAGCCCAAGAAAATACCGTCGTGAGGAGGTGGCGTTTTGAATAGAAACTGAATAAAGGGCGGATGTCAGCATATGAATATGTGTGGGGTAAGATATTAAGCAGAGAGATCAACAAAAGTTCTAGGATAATGGTCATGTTGAAGACCAGTGAGGAGACCAGAGAGCAAGAGGAAAGTTGTAGAAACACAGTGGGAGAGGCAGCTAAGTGCCCAGAGAGGTGGAAACTCCGTGTTAGCCCAAAGAACGGCTTATATTCAGAGGCACCTTAAACACCGCTGCAAGATCCTGAGTATAGAAGGGATACAATCTGACAAACGTTTCCAAAGGATCACTCTACACTCTCTGTAGTTTTCTTGGCCTGGCAAGAGTGGAAGCAGAGGTTGACTTGGACAGGTGAAAGGGCAGAATTGTGAAGTGGCTCTTGAAGATAGAGTTTGCAGGATATGCTGAGGGAGGGATGGAATGTAGGGTGGGAGAGAAAGAGAAGAATCAAGTATGACTCCAAGGTTTATGAATTACTCTCAATTTATGGGATGTTCATTTGAGAAACATGTTATTGCAAAGTTAAAATTGACATTATCTACCATTTAACCTCTTTAAGCCCTTTCAAACATTGCATTGTAATTAAAGGCAGACATTCCTCATTCTCAGGGATATTTTAGTGGCTTATTGTATTACTTCTTTTTTTTTAATTGAAGTATAGTTGATTTACAACGTTGTGCTAGTCTCTGCTGTACAGCAAAGTGACTCAGTTATACACATATAGACATTCTTTTTTAAATATTCTTTTCCATTATGGCTTATCCCAGGAGACTAGATATAGTTCCCTGTGCTATGCAGCGGGACCTTGTTGTTTATCCATTCTAAATGTAATAGTTTGCATCTACCAACCCCAAATTACCAGTCCATCCCTCTCCCTCCCCCCTTCCCCCTGGGCAACCACAAGTCTGATCTCTGTGCTGTGAGTCTGTTACTGTTTTGTAGATAGGTTCATTTGTGCCATATTTTAGATTCCACATGTAAGTGATATCATATGGTATTTGTCTTTCTCTTTTTGACTTACTTCACTTAGTATGGTAATCTCTAGTTGCATCCATGTTGCTGCAAATGACATTATTTTGTTCTTTATATGGCTGAGTAGTATTCCATTGTGTGTATGTACCACATCTTTATTATCCATTCATCTGTCGATGGACATTTAGGTTGTTTCCATGTTTGGGCTACTGTGAATAGTGATGCTGTGAACATAGGGGTGTATGTATCTTTTAAAAAAATTTTTATTGGAGTGTAGTTGCTTTACAATGTTGTGTTAGTTTCTACTGTACAGCAAAGTGAATCAGCTATACGTGTACATATATCCCCTCTTTTTTGGCTTTCCTTCCCATTTAGGTCACAACAGAGCATTGAGTAGAGTTCCCTGTGCTATACAGTAGGTGTTCATTAGTTATCTATTTTATACGTAGTATCAGTAGTGTATATATGTCAGTCCCAATCTCCCAATTCATTCCACCCTACCCTTTCCCCCTTGGTATCCATATGTTTGTTCTCTACATCTGTGTCACTTAAAGACCTAAATGTAAGGCCAGACACTATAAAACTCTTAGAGGAAAACATAGGCAGAACATTCTTTTTTTTTTTTTACCACTATCAATATTTTACTAATATAAATATTACTAGGCATACTTTAAATATGTTTATAACAAATATAACTTTAAAAATAACACAGCATACTCGTTAAATAGCTTGATAAGTACAGTGAATATTACTGTTAGAAAATTTCTATTTTAACAAAATTTACTATAAATAATAAGAGAAGCTCACTAGTATGGGCAGTCTTCTGGGGAGATGGAAATAATTTTTAGAGCTGATATCTGTTAAAAATAGGAGTCTGCTTAGTGTGGTGGCTAAAAACAGACTCTGGAATCCAGACATGGGGGCAGGACATTCTTTGACATAAATCACAGCAAGATCTTTTTTGACCCACCTCCTAGAGTAATGAGAATAAAAACAAAAATAAACAAATAGGACCTAATGAAACTTAAAAGCACTTCTGCACGGCAAAGGAAACCATAAACAAGACAGAAAGACAACCCTCAGAATGGGAGAAAATATTTGCAAACGAAGCAACTAACAAAGGATTAATCTCCAAAATATACAAACAGCTTATGCAGCTCAAAACCAAAAAAAATCCCAATCAGAAAATGGGTGGAAGACCTAAATAGACATTTCTCCAAAGAAGACATACAGATGGCCATCAAACACATGAAAAGATGTATCTTTTTGAATTATAGTTTTGTCTGGGTATATGCCCAGGAGTGGGATTGCAGGATCATATGGTAATTCTTTTTTTTTTTTTTTTTTTGCGGTACGCAGGCCTCTCACTGTTGTGGCCTCTCCCGTTGCGGAGCACAGGCTCCCGACGCACAGGCTCAGTGGCCATGGCTCACGGGCCCAGCCGCTCTGCGGCATGTGGGATCCTCCCAGACTGGGGCACGAACCCGTGTCCCCTGCATCGGCAGACGGACTCCCAACCACTGTGCCACCAGGGAAGCCCTGGTAATTCTATTTTTAGTTTTCTGAGGAACTTCCATACTGTTCTCCATAGTGACTGCACCAACTTACATTCCCACCAACAGTGTAGGAGGGTTCCCTTTTCTCCACACCCTCTCCAGCATTTGTTATTTGTAGACTTTTTAATAATGGCCGTTCTGACTGGTGTGAGGTGATACCTCATTGTAGTTTTGATTTGCATTTCTCTAATAATTAATGATGTTGAGCATATTTTCGTGTGTTAGTGGCTTATTCTGGATTGGAGATTTTTCCAGCCTTTGGCTTTGGTTTTCTGTAGTTTTGTAAACAGTCAGTATGTAGGATGAGGTTTAAAAATACATGTAAGAGGGCTTCCCTGGTGGCGCAGTGGTTGAGAGTCCGCCTGCCGATGCAGGGGACACGGGTTCGTGTCCTGGTCCGGGAAGATCCCATATGCCGCGGAGCGGCTGGGCCCGTGAGCCATGGTCGTTGAGCCTGCGCGTCCGGAGCCTGTGCTCCGCAACGGGAGAGGCCACAACAGTGAGAGGCCCGCGTACAGCAAAAAAAAAAAAAAAAAAAATACATGTAAGAAATGCTTTTGAAGGAATGAATTATAAATAATAGGGAAGTTGTTAAGAGTGTGAATTCTAGAAGCAGACTGCCTGGGTTTAAATGCTGACATCACCACTCATGAGCTTTGCAACTTTAAGGAAATTAGTTACCCTCTTTTTCCTCACCTGTAAATTAGAAATAATAATATTGCCTACTTTAGAGGATCATTGTGAGGATTTAGTGGTTTACTACATATAAAATGCTCTGAGCAATGCTTGGCACATAGTAAGTTCTTAATAAGCATTAATGATTTTTATTATCTATTAATACTGTTGCTAATAAGAACAGATATGTAGTGATTTGAATTTAAAAAGAGGCAGTTTCAGAAACAGAAGACCTGAATAATCCGTAAACTGAACAAGCCAAAATGAATAATAGAAAGTGAGTTCTGTATAAAATTAATGGAAAGAAACAAAACTCAATAGATAAATTCATATGTAAAAAGTTAAAAATTATATCAGACTTTTCTTGCCTAACAACATGCTTAAATTTGTAACCTGAGAGAAGAAACATAATATCAGCAAGAGAGACAATTTTTTCAATTTTTATTTGTATCATTAGAGTATAATTGTCACACATTTGCTGTTTTCTTTTCTTTTTTCTGTTTGTAAGTTGCTTTTGAGGAATCCCAAATCGAAGTATATTTTCTGCATTTCCCAGAATTAAAAAAAAATTAATAGCATTCTCAAGTACATTGAGGGTATTAAATGAATGTACACAGTAAGTAAACCTTAATTGCTTATATAGTTGAAAATAATTCTATCATATTGAAAAAAGTTCTCAAGAATACCTAAAACCCAATTTTATAAGATGTTGATTAGTACTTATACTACTTAATAACAATTTTATCCTAGCACAGAAATAATAAAGCTGTAAAAAATGATAGCTGACTTATTTACAAGCCCTTAAATACTGTCTTTCTTTAGAATCTAGTAATAGGATTCCAACAGGCTTGGATGTAAGTATTCAATAAATATTTGCAGTTTGATTAATGTTTAATTATAAATTTCATGTGCTAAGTGAAGTGACATAGAAATTCTGAGACTGCTCTATGAATGAAGCAAATAGAGCAGAAAATAGTGGCTTTTAAACTGTGATTGTGATAAGTGTCCTTTAGTTTGCCATTTTGAAGCTGACCTGACAGCATTGGGGTCATCTACGAATATTTATCCAGTACCCATTATTTAATGTGCATTGTGATTGGAGCTTGGGCGTTTCACTTGCAAAGCTGTGAGTAAATATGGTTCTTTTTTTGGTTCCTTTTATCTCTTGCTTAGACTGTTGAAATACCGTTGATTCTTATTTTTCCCTGGAATAAAATCTAAAACATTAAATATTGTCTACAGTGTGGTACCAACAGACTTTTCCAAGCTATTTATGTAGTAATATCCCATTTTACTGTCTTAATATACTTTACTGCTTAAATGTGTGTAAGCCACATTCATTTTTGTACATTAAAAACTCTCCTCTCTGTTTAAAATGACATTCTGCTTGTTACCTTGCTTTTTTGGGTGTGCTGGGAATGCCTAGCATGCTGAAAGTAGGAATAAAGCAGGCTTGGGAGAAGATGGGAGTAACTAACCTACACAACAGATGAGTCCTCGCCAGGTTGTACTAGTCTCAAAATTTCCATTCTTACATAATCCAGGTGTTTTTAAGGGAATCTGTATTTGGGGCCAACTCATGGCAAGAGTGGTTACCGAAGTAGTTGTAGGAGGAGGTCCCATAGGTTTAGCATCAGAGGTGATGGAAGCAAGGTGAGAGAAGACCCTCAGTCAGGAATTGGACAGTGAGCTCCAGGACTCAAATGACCAGGGTCAAAGTTAGTTAGGAAAGCTGCAGCCAGATTCTCATTCACATACTCCGGGACGTAGGAGTGTGAAGAGCAGACCATCCAGTTGCAGATTCCTCTCCCTCATGGTGAAGGAGCCTCCTAATTCAGCGTCCGTACCATCTTCCTAGTGGAATTCAAGGCCTGAGGATGAGCAAGTTATTCCTTCTGGCAGCTATGAGCACCTCAGTGGGCCAGGAGTTTCACCATCTTTCAAGGATATTGGCTGAAAACTGTTTTCTTCAGTCTCCTGGGCTGGATTTAATCTGCTTATCTTCTGTGTTCCTAATAGCATGCTTCTTGTAACTCTTTTATGGAAGCTAATAGAGTTGGCTTTGTAACAGAGTAAAATCATGTACCTTAAGACCAGGCCTCCATTCCACCCCGGTACCTGGCCCATAGTAAGCATTCAGTACATGCCTTTTTGAGTGCGTTGGTTATGTGAAATACTTTAATGAAGTGAGGGAAGAACCAGACTTCTTTTTTTCTTGGCAGTATTTTCCTGTTGTCTTAACTGCTTATATTTAAGGCTTTAGGCTCCAATAAACCTCCCATTCTTGTTATGATATGTGGGAGAAAAACAAGTCTTTTATTGCTTTATTTCAGTAGAATTGGCAGATTCACACCTGATGATTTAATCTATTTTAAGGTCTCATTCACCCTGTGCATGCTGGGTGAACAACTTGCTGTTCATTAAACAGATTGTACATTAAGAACTATAGAGTACAAAAGCAGAAATGTCATACATTTGGTGATAATTTGTAGTGTTCATTTCTTCACTAAGTACTAGGGCATACCATACTGTTTCCATAGCAACCTCTATTCTGTTCAATTAACTGCCTAATGTGAATATATGAATAAGTTTCTGTGTTTAAGGAAAAAGCCCTCAAACAATGAGGTGATTTAAGAGTTTACAGTTACAGATGTAAGCATGTTGGTTTTACCTTATTTTGTACTTTACTTCTGGAAACACATTTTTGATGTTTTTAGGTACTAGTCATAACCAGGAAAAGCGTAAAGAGTGAATAAATTTTAATGAATTTCTAAATGGCCTACTGAACCAGATTCTCCTAGTCCCCAGCTACTGCCTGGTTGTAAATTATGCAAATATACAAGCTGCCTTAAGTCTTTCAGGACACGAGGGTACCATTTGGCGAGTAGCTACTCCAGGAACTAATCCATCATGGGGGGAAAAAAAAAGGCCATTTCATAGCGATTAAATCAGTGTTGCTTTAATTTATAAAATGTCCCTGGAAAGAGGACTGGCATTATGCCAGTTTTTCTGGAGAGAAAAGCTTATAGACATTTTCAGCAGAGTCTCGGACACTGTGGCCAACAGCAATGGCAGCAATGACTCTGGATTCAGAGGTCCAAGTTCAAATTCTGGAGTCACCATATACTAAGGCTGAGACTGGACATAGCTTCCCCCATTGTGAGGATGATACGCTTGATATTGAGTTGGTTCTTATTCTATATCACCCCTCTCTGTGATTATGTCAAGGCACAATGGTTCTAAGTTAAGCGTGATCGGTTTCCCTCTTTTCTTTGGTGGAACCTTATGAAATTGTTAGCATTGACCACTTCTGACCTTAAAGAAAGTATAGTTCACCGGGGCCTAGTCCATTTTCATAAACCACTAAAATGTATTGTTTGGCTAAATAACCTGTGTAGCCTGACACACGGCAGGCACCCAGGAATCATTAGTACCTTTTCCATTTCTAATTGTCAGTTGGGTAATGGGTGTAATGTCAACTGGAGTAGTGATCTGCCTGGTGTTTGCCTAAGTGATTTGGAGCTTGGTGGAAGGATTAAGATCAGGTGGCGGATCAAGAAAATTGTTTTATTTCCTACTCATTCTACTAAGAGACACACCTGGGGAGCTTTACGATTCCTCTGTTTTTCTAACTAAAATGAGAATGGTGATGTTGATGCATTTTTTTCAAAGGGGTTGCAATATTTTGATGTTCTTTGTAAAAAAAAAAACCTACTAAGTATATACCATTTATATATCACTGTTAAATGTTTATTATTACCTCTGTTATCTTTACTGGCTATTTTAAAGAAAAAAATCTAAAGTCCATCCCTTATACTACCAGGAATGAAGAATCTTTTGAAAGCAATATATCAAGTTTGGGGTTTTCTTTTTTCTATTCTATAAATATCTATGAATATTCTATATCTATATGTATCTGTATATGTAAAAAGATATACACATACATATATTGATTTTTGAATAAAGTATGTATAAATGTTTTTGTATACTTGTATGTTGAATATATTTTAGGAGATACATACATGCATATCCCATAACTTAAAATCTTTACTAATGTTTAGCATTGTGCCTAGTAAGCACTCAGAAATGTTAACTGTTATTGCGGCTGGTCTCCTCTTATCTTTCATACAATGACACTAATTTGAACAAAATTATTTTTCTAGGTATTTCTAATTTTGAATTAGAGGTTCATATTCAGAGAGAAATGAAAAAATGTTTCTATCAGAATAAATTTAGTTAATAAACTTTATTAATTTTAAAAAATAATATGCTCAGCAACACGTTAAATGCTTTATGTGTATTATCTCATTGTATTCTCACTGTATCCCTAGGAGATATGTTCTGTTGTTATGTCCATTTAGTATCCTAAATGTACATCATCACTGTAATATTCTTATGAATCTGTAACTATTTCATTATATTTTTTACATAAGCAGAATGAAGGGTTCTAAAGATGAGTCATCATTACAGTCCTTAGAATTTTTTTTTTAAATTTTTATTGAGGTATAGTTGATTTACAGTGTTAGTTTCAGGTGTACAGTACAGTGAATCTGTTAGACATATACATATATCCACTCTTTTTTAGATTCTTTTCCCACATAGGCCATTACAGAGTATTGAGTAGAGTTCCCTGTGCTATACGGTAGGTCTTTTTTAGTTATCTTTTTTTTTTTTTTTTTTTTTGTGATACGTGGGCCTCTCACTATTGTGGCCTCTCCCGTTGCAGAGCACAGGCTCCGGACGCACAGGCTCAGCAGCCATGGCTCACGGGCCCAGCCACTCCGTGGCATGTGGGATCTTCCCGGACCGGGGCATGAACCCGTGTCCCCTGCATGGGCAGGCAGACTCTCAACCACTGCGCCACCAGGGAAGCCCTAGTTATCTATTTTATATATAGCAGTGTGTATATGTCAGTCCCAATCTTCCAATTTATCCCTCCCCCCACACAGTCCTTAGGCTCCTAAAAACTTTTTTTTCTCAATACTTATTGTTAAAGTCAATGTATACCTAATATAAACTAACATTTCTTTTGCTAAAGTTAATCTACAGTTGTTGCATATCACATATTGTTCACAGTGAAGAAATTAAAACAGTCATTTTTCTTCAAAATTGACAATTCTGATGAGTTCATAAAGATGTTTATCAAAGAAAACTAGATATTGTTCTTGACCATGCCAGAAAAAAATCTAAAAGATTCAAAACAAAATTCTTTCCAAAATTAAAGAATTCACTTAAAACTTTTAAAGGAGAAACTAAACCAATTTACATCCCCAAATAACATTTTATGTTAGTATTGAGGTTGGAAATAGTAAAAAATTGTTAGCATGTTAGCATTGAGCTGTTCTTCTTTTTTTTTTTTTTTTTTTTTTTTTTTGCGGTATGCGGGCCTCTCACTGTTGTGGCCTCCCCCGTTGCGGAGCACAGGCTCCGGACGCGCAGGCTCAGCGGCCATGGCTCACGGGCCCAGCCGCTCCGCGGCATATGGGATCCTCCCAGACCGGGGCACGAACCCGTATCCCCTGCATCGGCAGGCGGACTCCCAACCACTTGCGCCACCAGGGAGGCCCGAGCTGTTCTTCTTAAAGTGCTAGTTAGTTCTTGTAAATGTGAAATTCAAAGTCAAAAATATTTCCTTTATACACTATTATTTCAATGAAGGAGTTTGCACGATAATTATTTCCATTTGCCAATTCTTTCTTTTGGGTAAGGACATAGTGTGGTAAGGTAAAATATGCTCATTCTATTTGAAAAACAATATTATCGGAATGCTAATTGGAATTGAATCAAATGTATATATTTATTTTGGAAGATCTAATGTTTTCATGATAAATTTTCCCATCCCAGTATATAAAATGAGTTTTTAGTTGTTCAGATCTTGTTCTATATCTTGTTCTAAGCATCAAAGATATATTGATGTTTTCTTCATATAATCCTGTTCTGTTTTGTTAAATTCATCTCTAGGTATTTAATAGATTTGTTGTTAATGTAAATGGAATCTTCCTGCTTCTATTTCTCACTTCTTTATGTGTACTTTAATTTTGTTTCCAGCCACCTTGGCAAATCTCATTAATTCAGGTTGTTTTACAAGAATTCTTTGAGGTGTTGAGAGGATTAAAGTGAGATATGCTGTTTTCAAACCTAAATGATATCTGACACAGAGCAAGTCCTCAGTAAGCAGTGGCTGTTTTCATAACGTAAGGTTCCACTTTCAGGCTGCATGGTCTTTATCTATAGAACATTCTCTTCATCATTGGATTGCATGCACTGCTATTTTGATGGTTTGATAAATTCACTTTACTTTTAAATAACATTTATTGGGCTTCTGCCATTACATGCTAGTTGCATTTACATAGATGATTTTTGATCATTTTGTGAAACAGCGTGAGCAATAATTTCTTTGTTCTAAAGGCTGTCAACACCATAAACAGTACTATAAGGGACCAATCGCAATGTAATCTAGATTGGGGATGACAACTAATGTTAATTATTTAAAGATGGTTATTAAACATGTTGAAAAGAGATGCTCTTTTCCTCGCAACTTCTTCACCTTTAATAGATGACAATTTCTGTATCCTTAAGCACAGAAATATATATGTTTTAACATGTAAAACATGGCACTCATAGTGTGAAACTTTGGAGTAGGTGTCACCTTTCTTCCATTTTTGGAATTTCCTTAAAAATATTCTGTGTGTATGTTAATGATGAGAATTCTATAATCCATTCTTACACATTCTTAGATTTTAGTAGTAATTAAAACAATATGTTATCTATGTGACTCATAAAATTTACTGAGACAATAAAAGTCTGAAAGAAAACAATGAGAAAATAAAGCATTCATATTTAAAGCTTTATAAATGGTGATTACGTCATAACCCTAGCAAAGATTATTTTAAAGTTTTGCCTTCTAAGTGAGAGGGATGGTTATGTAAGATGAGAAAAGTAATTTAAGTTGGGAAAATATATTAGGTCATGTTTTCTCCTGAGATGTTTCTATGATAGTTTTGTATTAATAGCAACAGTTGATTAAAAAATAAAATACAGAGGATGTTTTCAGATGCCCTCAGCCTTCATAATGTGACTTTACCTGAGACCTTCTAATAAGTGGGACTGATTAATTTCTCTACCTTACTGAAGAGGCATGTAAAAACTGATTTAAGAGCATTTGACTATAAAAACTAATAATATCTATAATATTGATATTATTGAACACTACTCTGTTCCAGGTTCTGAGATTAAACAGTATCCTTGAATTACGTAATCTTTCCAACAAAAGTACCCTGAAGTAGGAGCAATTATTATTCCTGTTTTGAAGATGAGAAAATTAAAGCTCTGAGAATTAAATAAACTTCCCAAAGTTACAGAATTAATGTAAGGCTGATACAGTACTCGCATCTTAGTTTCATTCCAAAGTCGTCCTCTTCTCTACATTCTACTACTTCATTACATCAGAAATAGTGATTTTATAGAAATAAATATTTTTTCTTTAAAAATGTTCAACTAGTTTATAAACATCTAAGGGTACATAATAGATTTAATATATAAAATAAATCAACACTATAAATGTTTGACTTTAGGTGATTACTAATGCTTGTGACAAAAAATTGACCATAGAATTTGTAATGTTTAAAGCATCACAGAGATTTAAAGTTTATTTATGACGCTTGGAATTGTAAAGAGGTATTCCTTAGAATTTTAGGGGGAAGATATCCTCATGATCAGGAAAATTGCAGCCTTTTTACAATTTTTGTTCCTCAAGGCTAGAGTTGAAGCAATTTCCAATATTGACAAAAACATACATTTTTTCCAAAGATGTATGTATTTTAAAAGTAATTTTTATCATACAGATACATAGTAACTGCTATCTTCTAGAGATTATCCTAAGTATTTTATAAATATTAACTTATTCAATCCCCATATTCACATGAGGTAGGCACTATTATTATTCCCATCTTATAGAAAATGAAATGAGGCATGCACACTTGCTCATGTTTACATAGTAAATATGGCCATCAGATTTAAATCTAGGCTGTCTAATTCCAAATGCTCAGTGCTGCCTTTCATACATATCATCTAAATGCTTACTTTAGTAGTTCAATCAGTGCTTTATTTTAAATATATTGCATATATTTTACAATGTTCTGTGTTCTCTTAAGTAGCTCATGTATGCCTGCAGTAGTTTCAAAGAATGTAATTATTTTTTAAAATTGTGCTGTGATATGACAGAATCATGTTTTCCAGTAGTATTTTTTTATTTCCTTATTTTACTGTCATAGAATTTTTTTAAATTAATTGACGTTTTAATTAACAAGTCAAAGGTTCTCAACAGACACTATTTGATGCATCATGAAGTAACCTCTGTGGCGTGCTTTGCTGCCATTTGTCATCTTCTTTGTGCACTAGAGCATAGAACATAATGTTTCTTGTCTATAGGGACTTCTTTAGCAATTGATAATTAATTGAAAAACATAGCATAGCTAAGTCTTAGGAGAGACATTAATGTCTCGTCCTAATTAAATACATTAATTAAAAAACAGGCCCTTTGAATGATTTTTATGAATTGCCAAACTTCACTCTACACTGCAGTCTCGAGTATAATGGGGAATTGTTTCTGCTGCTTTGTTTGAAAACAAAGGATAAAATCTTGGAATTTCTCTTCATGTATCTCAACAGCCCCTAGAAAGGATGACTCTTTGCCCTTCTACACCATTATTCTCTTTAAAGACCGGGAATCCTTGTCATGTGCTTCGTGTCAGCTTCCTACCACATCGTGATACTTCTGTACTTTATACCTTTGCCTTGCGGCCACATCCAGTGTGGGTGTCTCCTTTCTCTGAGAAGTCACGGTCTTATGTGTGTATTGAGTGTGCACAGTCTTTCAAAGGAATCTACAGACCATACTGCATGAGCAGCAATTCTCTTATTTGCTAAGTACCTTCTCAATATTCTGAAAATACTGATTGGAGAATAGAGCCACTTAAGAGAGGATTCTTACACTATTTTTTGAACTTGTGAAATTTTTATACTAATAGTTTGGCCATCGTACTTGAATAGATTAAAACTCTCTAAACAACGATAAAATCAGTACTATTTGTAGTGACATCACCAGAGCAATGTCTGCAGTGGCCAGATCCGAGATATCAGGTGAACTTGTTTATTCTTTGCCTTGTTACTCTATTTGAGAAGGACCGTTGATTATCTTGAACCTGCTGTCTAATGTACTTAGGTGACAATGTTTAAACTATACTCTAGGAAGGATGAATATTTATTTGAACCCATGCTGCTTTTTTTTAACCTCCAGTATACTCCACATAGCATGTTCTAAGGACATACCATTCTATTTAAAGGACATTGGAGTAACTGTATCTATATTCAGCAAAAGTTTTTCACATTGAAAAATAATTGGTGATAGGCACATAGTATCCTGGTTTAGAACCACTGAGGTAGATGCAGGGAAAATACCCATCGAGATGAAATTTGGGATAGCTAGACGATCTCCATCTGGATTGGCAATAGATCAAGGATCTATAAGCAAGTTTTGATTTACCCTCATCTTCTATGTATAAAGGAATATTTGAGATTCCTTCATTCATTAATTTAGTCAGTCAGCCATCTAGTCTAGGTGCCAGGAACTTGTCTAGGTATAAATGACTCAGAAATGAACAAGATAGACCCACTCTCTGCTCTTGTGCAATTTATAGTCTTTAGAGGAACACTGAAGCAGAAACTGAATGGTTCATTCATTCATTTATTCAACACACTTTGTTTTTATCTGTAGCACTCTTTATGATCTGACACGCTGTAGATTCACCAGTTTGTTTGTTGGCTGTCTGCACCAACCAGGCTGTAAATTCTATGAGGGCAAGGATTTGTCTACCTTGTTCGTTGCTGGAGCTCCACTGCTAGAACACTGGCTGGCTCATGGTATGAAGTCAGTGTCGAAGGAGAAAAATTAAGTGACACATATTTCCTATTCATCTGTTAAGTATGAGGGTGCTCAGTGCCAGGTGTAAAAAGACGAATGGGAACCACAGGGGGTAGGAAAGCCTCTTTGGGAAGAGGCAGTCCACTGATAGCTGGCTACATGCAACGGCAGACAGAAATCAGGTACTAGGAGAAGCACAAAGAAGAATACCAGGTTCGGGCTTCCCTGGTGGCGCAGTGGTTGAGAGTCCACCTGCCGATGCGGGGGACATGCGTTTGTGCCCTGGTGCAGGAAGATCCCACATGCCGCGGATCGGCTGGGCCCGTGAGCCATGGCCGCTGAGCCTGCGCATCCGGAGCCTGTGCTCCGCAACGGGAGAGACCACAACAGTGAGAGGCCCGCGCACCGCAAAAAAAAAAAAAAAAAAAAAAAAAGAATACCAGGTTCAGATTTCAGAGGTGAGGAATCGCTTCCTAAAGGAAGGGATGTCTGACTGCGCAAAGCAATCATCAGCCTTAAAACCCAAGACTCTAGGATCTGAGCCCCCTCCTGCCCTGCACACGCCCCACGTACAGACACAGTTGCCCACACAGAAATATAGCACATGCACTGTTGCTCCGCGGAAACAGAGGTAGCAGAGGTCAAAGTCTGACTGGAGACCTAAAAAAGACATGACAAGGAGGAACATTCGACCTGAGCTTTCAAAAGGGGGACACTGGTTATGGAAGAGAGTTGAGAAGAAGCCCCATGGCCAAAGGAACGGCCCAGGCATAGGTACTTGTATAGAATCTTCCTGACCATCATCTGATTCTTGGATCCAGTTCTTAGAGATTAAGGCTGGTTGATGAGTCTTGCTTCATGCATCTTCACCCTTGTTTAGATATGCTGCTGTCTGTTTCCTTTGACTAAGTTTTATGGTATTAAAATGTACCAGGGAAGTGGAAGATTGTAATTGCCAAGCGTACTGCACAAAGGAAATGATGAATTGGGAAAGCGAATCACAGGGACGCGGAGCAGAGAGAAAGAGACTTGTCTTGCAACACACAGGAAAAAGCAGTTCTTCAGTGGGGGATGAGTCATCATTTTGCAGAAAAGCCTGGAGAAAAGCAAAACTTTCTTTAAAATACTCCTGATAAAGAATATATAAATTGCAAAACCACTTTGGAGAGCAATTTGGTAAAACCTAGTAATCCTGAAGTGACCCGGCAATTCTACTCCTATTAAGTGGAACTGTCTGAAATTGCTGACACTTAGCTGTTTTTGACCTACAAAAACATCAGTTTCAGATGGTCTTTTATATATATATATACATGTATATATATACACACATATATATATATTTCTTAGATACATTTGTCCATGTGTGCAAGAAATAAAATTGTAGTAGCAAAACTTGGAAATAATCTAAATAATGCCATCAAGAAGAGAATGGATAAATTATTGCATATTCATACAATGAAGAGTTAAAAAGCCAAGCATTTAACTTCTTTATAGTTAAAAAAAAAAGAATTAGGGGGGGTGACATTTCTTGGTAAAGGGAGAGTGGCTCCCCTGTGCATTAAAAAGGTTTTACATGTCTTAGTCTGTACACCAAATTATATTTTCCTCTGTTTCTGCATCAGCTAAAATAACAATAAGCTTAAGTCATTAGTCTTCTGAAACAGCTCTGTGTTGCAGCCAGCTGTAGACTTGTAGCACGTTTTTCTTTGCTGAAACCGAATAGACATTTTTCTTTAATCTCAGAAATTTGAGAAAGTTTGGGACTTGAGATTTTTTTCCCTCCGTTTTACCCTCCTTCCATCCTTTCAGAAACACTTGAAAAGGCACGTGATCAGAATCAAGTCACTGCTTGTTTAGTGCTGTTTCTGATTCTTTTTGATATAAAATGAAGTGATTTATTAACAGTTTACAAGTAGTACTATTGTTATACTGTGCCAACCCTAAGGGATGGAATGAAGTAATATAGATGCACCACTCTTTCTAGTGATAGTACTACTGTATTGTGTTTTACTACTGCAGAAAAATAGAGCCTGCCAGTCAGGAAATTGCTTGATTTCAAAGCACAGTTCTACCATTCCTATACCATATAAAAGAAAAATGTGGTTTTCTGTACCTTAATTTACAGTGTACATCTCAACTTCTCCTAAAACAGATGGGGAAATGCAATAATATTACATTTTGGGCCCTCAAGACCAAGGGGAAACCTGGCAGCTGTTCAAAAGTAATGACATAACAAAGAGAAGAAAACAGATCCTGATTTTTCCCTGATGTTAGACTCTCTGTCATTGCCCAAACAGAGATTTTGGCCTATTTGAAAAATCATGACTATTTGGAAGACATGCAAAGTATAACTGAGTATTGCAGATTTGTCCGGTAAAAGTCCTGGTTTCAAAGGAATTTCTTTGGAGGAGTATAAAAGCCAAGAAGCTGCTGGAATTTATCATCAAACAAGGTCTGATCCTGAATTACGTTATAATTCAGCTGTAGTTAGAGACCTGATCTTTATTATCTTTTCAGTGACAAATACACATGTACACGCAGACAGCCAGACACCCTTAATTTTACTTAATTAATTGGGCTCTTGGTTGGAGGCTTTAAGTCATGTATGGTGTTTTAAGTCAAAAACATCAAAGGGTGGTGAACATTGCAGACAAGCAATTTAATAACAGTATTTATATCTCACAAATTACAGAGTCTTAGACTTTATTACTGACTGGTTATTTATTTATTTATTTATTTTTGTGGTACGCGGGCCTCTCACTGTTGTGGCCTCTCCCGTTGCGGAGCACAGGCTCCGGACGCGCAGGCTCAGCGGCCATGGCTCACGGGCCCAGCCGCTCCGCGTCATGTGGGATCCTCCCGGACCGGGGCACGAACCCGTGTCCCCTGCATCGGCAGGCGGACTCTCAACCACTGCGCCACCAGGGAAGCCCCCTGACTGGTTATTAAATGGTAATAGTTGGATTAGGGCCAAACTGATTATTCAAGTATTTCTGCTTCTTGATGATGAGCTTGGCAGTCAGTGGAAGAGCTCTCCTCTGAATGGTATCGTTCATCCGACTGTGGAGAAACTGTGAAGAAATCTACAACCAGCAAGTCCCCTAATATATGACATAAAATTTTGATGACTGTTTGCTCTAATAATGATCTCAGGTTTGCTTCGTGCGTGAAGGGTAGAGCTGACGAGGCTGGTAAAGTTTCTTTCAACTCTACTTTCTGTGAACCTTCCTGAACTTTTCGCTAGTAGATATTATTGGTTAGGGTGTCTAGTGAGGAAATTTTTTTTTTCTTTCAGAGTCAATTAGAAGTTCTCTGATTGTACCACATATTGTTTCGGATGTTATTAATTCTTTCAGCACGTCATAGAGTAAGCTATTTGGGAAGTAGGAAAGTACCAGGGAAGTGGTTCAGATAGAATCAGGCTCAAATGAGAAGCTGTGATCATAGCTTTTCCCCAGTAGCTGGCCTTCCACAGTGCTGTTCCTTCCTCAATTTCTTAAATAAATTTCAGAATATGTTTAGTTTGGATTAGACCTTGTTCAAGCCAGTGGCTCTGCAGAGAGACCACTGCCACATAGATGGACCTGGACTGGAAGTGAAAAAAATCATTCATTCTTTCAATCAACATTTATTGAACATCTCTTATATGGGAGGCATTCTACTAGGCATGAGGATAACTTAGTGAATAAAACATAGGTTGTTATTGACCTTAGATTGTTCAAGTCTGATGGTAATTGTGTATTTCAAGTTCTATACTGAGTATTAGTAATAAGAGATAGAGATAATAGGGTAAATGTAACCCCTGGATAGTAATACACTATATGCTATATTAATTTTTGTTCGATTGATACTTATTTCAAGTTTTACTTTATCTTATTTAATTAAAAAGCATAAATTAGCATATCATGTTGTTTGCATCAATTATGCCGCTGAATGCTTGGATTATATTTGATTCACAAAGTGACTTCAGCATACAAACAAGGGAGAGTAAATCAGAAATATAAAGAAACTTTCAATTTGAATTTTAAAATAAGAGTGAAATTCATGTGCACTGTAACTATACATCATCATGACCTTTCTATTGTAATCTTATTTTAAAATGACTTTGTTATAATAGACGAAATTTGAGCAATCTTCTGCAATATGACACATACAAAATCATTTTGCCAGTATCACTTGTTCTCCGCTATCTTTGGTATGACTAAAGATTTTTACATATGCCTTTGAAAATGAATGTTTTCATAGCTCTTTCTTTTCAGAATGACAGTCTATACTGTTTGCTTCCCTTTGCAGTAGTTTTATTTTCTTTACCAAGATCATTTTGAGTTCCTCTTTCATTTTAGTTTGGGTCCCTTCATGAATCATTGAGCCAGAATATGCTGAAACAAAGATCTTTGTATTCAGATATATTGAGGTATGTTGTTTAATTTCAGCGGTGTGGCCCTGGTGTCCCTCCACCCTGTTTCTCTTTGTCTTTTAAGCTTGTCTCCTCCAGGTTTGGCCCATGGCAAACCTTCTGTCTCTCCCTCCCTTTTAGATATTTCCTAAGTGCCAGGCTCTGTGCTGGCTTCTAGGGGTGCAGTGGTGAAGCAGTTAATCACATCCCCCTTTGATCTGATAATCAAAAAATGTTCCTTAAACAATCCCATACAGTAATTTGATATCGTCTTTTTAATATCTTGAAAGGAGAAATATGAGGTATATTGAGAGGTGTAATTGGGGAAGTTACCCTAGGCTGTGGAGGAGGGAGTGGAATAAAAAATCTTCCCCGAAGTTCGACATTTAAGCTAAACCTTGAGCGTTCAAGAGAACAACAAAGAACTTGAGAAGTTCTAGTCGCCACTTCTTTGATGTCAGGAGATATTTCACGTGATGCTGAGTTTCAAGGAGATACAGCTGGAAGCCTTGTTATTAGGTATGCTGAATTAATCTAATCATGATTTGAAGAGAGAGGATTTGTCTTAAGTGCAAAACTCTGGTAAGAGAACATTTTACCATATGTTATGAACCATTATAATACTTCTACATGTCCTTGACTTGAGTTAGTGTGGTTTATTATTTCAACTGAAAAATTATATAAATTGTAATTCACTTGTAGAGGATGTTTTGTTTCGTGGGGGTAATAAATCTGAAAATGTTCTTGGAGCCTAATATCAGTGGCAGGTAAACATTAGTTAACGTTAATTTCTTACACATTTCGCATTTATGGTATTGCTTAATAACAGGCTAATAAAGGTCATAGAGATGATCTTTATAATACCTATTATTAGGTTAATGATAAGATTAATAATCAAACTGAAGGTACTGCTAATGATAGGAGCAGTTTCCAAACTTTCCACATGTTTTCAAGTGATTTGATCCAATTGAATGAGCACTGAGGATCGAAAATCCTATCTCTCATAAATTTTTAGCAGCTGTATTAAATCTAGAAGAAATTCCTCCCGATAACTCAGATTGTTATTGAAACTAGCTGCTTGGCCTTTTAGACTCATCAAAGCACAGATGTGTTGCCCATTGTTGATCTATTTTAATGAAGAATGCCTGAGACAACACAGTCCCTTCGAGTCAAATTAATTGTAAAACTTTTCTGCTTCTCAGCCAAGCTGCCGGCATAATTACCTGTTGGCAAAGCTAGCTTTATCAACTCCTTAGAAAATTTTGGTCATTGAAACTTAAGGGAATTCCCCACCTTATTTATGTTGACTTTAAAAAATATGGAAGTAAAATTTCAACTGCTTTTTCTCTGTGAGCCCTTAATCCTTTCAAGCTTACACTGACTGATCCATTCTTGTGTTTTCTCTGCTTTTTTGGGTGATTGTTACTACCAAAATCTTCCCCATGCTTTTTTTTAAAGTTGTTCCTGTATAGCTGATTATATGAATGATGATTGGAGTAGATTATTTAACAGCCACGAGGATTTTTAAATGCCTTAAAAAAAACCTCTGAAATTTGGTCCATAATTAGGCAGACTTTTCCTTTGCACTTAACTTCCTGAACCCTTGTCCACAGGTGGTGCATAAGGATATATGACTAGGTGACTATGCATCAGACGGCCAGTGCACCTTCCATTTTTTAAGGCTGCAGGGGCTAGAATCAGAATTTTAGCTGAGTTAGTGTTTATTATTTTTCGGCTACTTCAGTTACATATGACAGAGTAAAATATGATCATTTGAACACAAATTGAATTTACTAAAAGGATGTCGGGCAGCTCATGTAGCAGAAGGCACAGCTGAAGATCCAGATTTCAAATAAGAAAGGGTCAGAGGCGCTTTGGGATGTGTGTAGCAGCAACTTGTGTCCTATGCTTGGGGATCTAATTTTAGGGGAGATCTAGTTAGCTTGTTTTTGGTCAGTTCTTCAACTGTAGCTAGTGAAAGGCAGGTACTAGTATGGAAAGAGTAGTTTTCAAAGTAGTAGTGGGTGTATGATGACCAGAAGAAAGTGGAATGATACAGGAAGGGAAAAACAGTAGCTTTCTGCTCTGCTTTTGGAATTTACCTTCTCTCTAGTATCCTAGTCCATAAAATAAGACACCACCACTACCTCTCTTAGGTTGGAACAATAGTGAAACTAGAAGTACTAAGAACAGTGGTTAACAAATAGTAAGTACTGTGTGAATACAAAATAAATCATTTATCTCTGTATATCCATATATAGATATATGTGTTACACATAAATGCATTACAGCACTGTATAGATGTATGTGTATATCTTTATGTTCACGTTTGCAAACATGTGAATCTATGTGGGAAGGGTATTGGGAAAAATTCTGGTTTTCTGAATAAAGAAGAAGCATACAGATATCCCCTGAAGTGAAGAATACCAGATAGCCATCTTTTTTTATGGTGTGTGTGTGTGTGTGTGTGTGTGTGTGTGTGTGTATGCCATATGTATATATAATGCATCAGAAATTACTTATGGTGGGTGGAGCAAAGTCTAATGAAGTTCTTTTATTCAACTACCATCATCAGTTTAAATATATGGTTTGGTAAATAGGATAGTAAAATTTCAGCAAGTAGGTGTTAGTCCCATGTTTCCATTTGAATGGAATTTGTTTTATCTCAGCATTTAAGTCAAACATTGCGATGTCAATGTCATTGCGATTTTAAAAAGTATGTTTTTTTAATTTATTTAATTTATTTATTTTTGGCTGCATTGGGTCTTCGTTGCTGCACTCGGGTTTTCTCTAGTTGCAGCGAGCGGGGCTACTCTTCCTTGTGGTGCTCAGGCTTCTCATTGTGGTGGCATCTCTTGCTGTGGAGCACGGGGTCTAGGTGCATGGGCTTCAGTAGTTATGGCTCATGAGCTCTAGAGCACAGGCTCAGCAGTTGTGGCTCATGGGCTTAGTTGCTCCACAGCATGTGGGATCTTCCTGGACCAGGGCTCGAACCCGTGTCCCCTGCATTGGCAGGCGGATTCTTAACCACCGCGCCACCAGGGAAGCCCATGATGTCATAAGCTATTGAAGCTGGGAATTTGGGGAAAGTCAGAAAGATTCACTTCTATGAATCAATTATGTGCCTTCAAAGGGATTAGACAGTTTTTCATGTTTATACCACAAGGTGTCTACATGAATTATCTAAAGGTACTCCTTTTGTTTTTAACAGTTTTATTGACGTATATTGTACATAAGTTCACCCTTGTAAGTTTAAAATTTGATACCTTTGAAGAAATATGTGCAATTGTGTAACCATGGCCTCAGTCCAATTTTAGACCATGTCTGTCTTCACCAAAAATTCCTCTGTGCCCCCTTGCAGTCCATCCTTCTCCCCATCCCTGGCCAACTGTTATCCAATATGGACGTGCTGTTTTACATTCCCACCAGCAATTATTAAGAGTTCCAGTTTTCCACATCCTCAACAAACGGGTTTTTCAGACTTTTTGATTTTAGCCATTCTAGCGTAAATAATAGTATCTTATTGTGGTTTTAATTTGCATATATAATTGTAGAGAGAACAACACCTTTATTAGATATGTGAGTTGCAAATGTTTTCTCATGGTCTATAGCTTATCTTTTCACTTACTTAATGGTGTTTTTTGAAGGGAAAGGTTTTTAATTTTGCTGAATTTAAATTTAACAGTTTGTTTCTTGATGGGTCATGCCTTTGGAATAACATGTAAGAAAATTTCGTCTAACTCCAAAGTCAGGGGTTTTCTCCAGTTTTTCCTATTCTCCTATTTCTTCTAGGTGGTTTGTAGTTTTAATTCGAATATATGTTCCATTTTGAGTTTATTTTTGTAAATGGTGGAGGCTAGATTTTAAATTTATTTTCTCATATAAATATCCAATCATCCCAATGTCATTTAGTGAAAAGCCTTTCATTTTTCCCCTCAAGTTGCCTTGGCATATTTATCAAAAATCAGTTGACATAATTAGATGGGTATGTTTCTGGATTTTCTATTCTGTTCCATTGGTATTTATGTCTATCTATATGGAAATAGCATACTGTCTTGATTACTGGAGCTTTCTATTAACCTCTAAAATCAAGGAGTATACATCCTTCAACTTTGACTTTCTTTTTTGAAATTGTTTTAACTATTCTAGGTCTTTTGCCTTTTTATATAAAATTTAGGATTAGCTTGTCAATTTCTACAATAATGATTGCTGGGATTTTGATTGAGAGTCTGTTGAATTTGTAGATCAGCTTGGAGAATTGCCATCTTAATCATATGGAGTCTTCCAATCCACGAACGTGGCATATCTCACCTTTTTTTAGGTCTTTTAAAGTTTTTCTCAGCAATGTATTATCGTTTTTAGTTTACAGATCGTGCACTTATGTTAAATTTATTCCTAAATATTTTATTCTTTTAATGCTATTGTTAAAAATTTGTTTTCTTAATTATTTTTAGTTTGTTCATATATCAAATACTATTGATTTTTATATTTATCTTTTACCCTATAAAATTACTACATATTTATTAGTTCTAGTAGTTTTTCATAGAACCCTTAGGACTTTAAAAAGATACCTATTCTGGATGTCTCTCAGAAATAGTCTGTGTGCTATTTGAGAGTAGATACCCATGCCTAGCATGTAATGAATACTTCATACATGCTTACTGGGTGATGGAATGGATTTTTGCATGTATTTCTCCAGAGTATTATGCTTTTTCTAACTATAGTTAACAGGTACTTTAAATTTATAAAAATGAGACTTTACATAGGTTTGATTATATATTTACATTTCATTACAATTACATTGAAAATGTTTCCTACCTTAGACTCCATTCCTAGGCTGTACAGACAATATGAAAACAACACAAAACAAAACAAAAGTTGGCAATAAAATAAGAGTTGTTTTATTCAAGATCATTTTGGTGAAAAGATTAACTTTTTTCTTTTTTTCCAAAAGGATGTGTATTTTAAGGTGAATATGTGATCAACACTCAGTGCATTAAGAATGCATTCCTTACAGTCAGGTGTTTATTTCATGAAAGAAAAATGCTTATGCCATATCATGTTTATTGCATAATTTGTGATTTACAGCAACAGTGCGTCTATTTAATTTTCACTTAAATGTTGTAAATTACACTCTTTTAGAATACATTGGATACAAATATTTTTTATTCCTTCAGCTTTTTTTCTTTTAACCAACAATCTGAGTCATTTTAAACATCTCATGTTTTACTAGGAAGATCTTTTTTCCTTAAATAATTTCTGAGTGAAGATTTTTAACTGCATAGAACACAAACACCTGTTTTCCCCACAGTGTTAATTGATATAATGCCAAACATACATCATCATCTGACTACTATGTGAGTTGTGTCAAAACATACCTTACTTTTCAAGCCAAAGACAGGTTTATGGAGTTTTCAATTTGTCAGCTCTGAAACTGCATCAGTTTGGAAATTAAGGACACAAAGAAAAAAGTAAACAAACATAAACAAAAAGTACAACATACAAAGTTAACCTTTTCCAGTACAAGTGAGGATTATCCTGCATGTGAAGCAACATTTCTTTCAAGTGTGTGTGGGTGAGCCTGCACCATGCCTGGGTGTATATCTGTAACTGCGCTCAGTTGCATGTATGTTTTAATATCACACCTAAAGTATCAATATAATCAGCATTAGCTCAAGAGCTTTTACCAAATTGGCATCTCTTCATGTTGCCACCACTTCCCAAACAACCCATCTCTCCTCACCAACTGTCTTACCTATTTGTTACCATTACTCCCAGAGGCAGCTGTAAGCAATGGGTAAGAGCCAGGACTCTGGACTGTATTATCTAAGTTCACATTTTTGGCTCAGTCACTTATTAGCTATGTAATCATGGGCAATTTATTTATGCTCTCTGAGGCCATGTTTCCAATCTGCAAAATGGAGAAAATAGTAGTATCTGCCTTCTTGGGTTGTTATGAAATAGATATGTACTTATCAAGCCAAGCCATGATGTATACATGTGGGTAGGTATGTGCGTGTGTGTTGGTGCTATATCTATCTGTTATCCATCTGTATATCTACATATACACATATGCATACACAGACACAAATATTTGTGCCTGTGTTATCTATGTAAATGTATATACATCATATATATATAAAACAGTATATACATATTTTTTGAATAACAGTGACTGGTATATGGAAAGTGATCAATATGTTTTAGCTATCCTTATAAAATTTGGTTGAAATGCCCTGCTGTAATATTTCTCAGAGCTGATGGTATGTAAACCATTTCTTATTATTAACCCTTTAGCTTGTTACAAAGTTTGATGAAGGTAAACATGATGGGAAACAAAATCAGCCAAACTGATAAGCCATGAAATTATTCAGGTCTTGGTGTGTGCCAGTGGTAAAGTACATTTATGAATAGTTAATAACATGTTTAATATTTATGTTAGATTCTGGATCCAAATTATTTTAGCAACATGAGAACTGCACATTCTTTTAAATACCCATAGTCATCCTGCTTAACATATGTCAGAATAATTTTCCATCCTGTACCAAATAATTGTCATATTCAATGAAGAATTAAGTTCTATTTAACATATTCTTGTTTTTATTCCCTGGAAGAGTTGGCTTAATATTCAATAGATCTGTGTCCATTGCTTCCTCACAATGCTTGAGGATATTTTAAAATACTTCTTGATGTTTTTAAATGTGCACTTGTAATATATTAAAGTAATAGGTAATTTGACAGTATCATGATTAATGACAAATATGATCTAGTGAAAATATATTATTTTAATACCACTCTGCTAAAGTCATAGATGATAATCTTCTCACTTACGGTACTATTATAATTCCTAAGTCATATATTTCATTGTACTTCAAAAGTAAAGTACTTATTACTCTATAAATCTCTGTTCAGACTTCTTTATCAGTTAAGATGGGATACCTTAACTGCCTCTCCATTTATTTATATTTATTTAAATTAAAAACAAGAAAACAAAAAAAGCATACTAAAATCTTGTTAATCCATGTAGAGTCTTCTCTGATAACATGTTATCCTTGTACACTAAAAATAAACATTGAGTGACAGTTCCTGTAAACAAGTTTGCAATGCTTTGCTGTTCCTAAGAGCTGTGATTTATGTCAGCACTTTTGGAGCAGGGATATCTGACCTTTTATGGTTGGTTTATGGACCCTTTTGAGAACCTATAAAGTAATCTATGAAGGCCCTTTTCATCTGAAAAAAGCATTTAGGCTCTTATGCAAATACAATTTTGTATATAGTTCCTTTAGATCACTGGATCCCCTAAAGCTAAATCAAGGACATATCCATGGTTTAATTCTTCCTACTAAGAAATCCAACTCTAATATTTGTGTGTAAATCAGAGACAATTAATAATTCATAATTTCTTGTATTTAGTCAGCCTCACAGAAATCGTATTGCCTTTTCTGTTTTTCATTTTTAGTTCTAAGGACCAAATTATTATGGGCCTTGTGGCACTATTTCATATTATGGTTTTTATGTAAAGATTACAAATTTTTTAAAAGTTACTCTGAAAGAAAAAAGAGAGCAGTATCTCTTCATCATGTTTTTCTTATCATGACAATATTCTTTTCTGCCAGGAAGTTGTGAGGAAGTCTCCATTATTGTTCAAATATCCCAGGATCTTGGGAAGATAAAAACTGTGTAGAGTTTATATATCTTTAGAAGATTTTATATTCTGAAATTGTCATAAAAATAAATATTGACAAACATTTGCTGCATGCCAGGCTTTATATTTAGCACATTATTGACATCATCTCATTCATCCTCATAAAAACCCTAGAAGTTGTCGTAGTCTGTTCGGGCTGCTTTAACAAAAACACCATAGACTAGGTGGCTGAAACACAAAAATTTATTTCTCACAGTTCTGGAGGCTGGGGAGTCCAAGATCAAAGCACTGGGCAGATTTGGTATTTGGTGAAGACAAGCTTCCTGGTTCATACACAGCCATCTTCTTGCTGTGTCCTACAAGGAGGAAGGGACAGGATTGCTCTCTGAGGTCTCTTTTGTAAGGGCACGAATCCCATTCATGAGGGCTCCACCCTCATGACCTAACAAACTTTCTAGGGTCCTGCCTCCTAATACCGTCACTCTGGAGGTAGGTTTCAATCAATTAATTGGCTGGAGGAGTGGGCACGGGGCAGATACACAAACATTAAACCTATAACAGGTATACACAGTCATTCCTATTTTATAGTTGAAGTAACTGAGGCCAGAGTTGATGTAACTTTCCCAGGATTACTCAATCAGTAATTATTCAGTTACTAGAGAACAGATGGGGATTCCCTGGCAGTTCTTCTGACTTTCAGCCTCTAATTGTAACCATTCCACTGAAAGCTAAAATGGTTTGCCTAGAATTACCAAGGGAATGTTACTTTGATAGTTTCTCAAATTAGAAAAGAAATACACATCATGTGACCTCTCACAATCTTTACACATTTCATTTTAATTCCTTTATTCAATATTTACCTAGTGTTTAGGACCTTATCTGCCTTACTTGGCAGATAAGAAAACTTGAGGAGCCTATGAAGTTATGAATATAATTTATTGTCCATTAAACATAATTTAAGTACAATTTTATTCCCAATCTCCTCTGTTTTTACAAAATATATTAAATTCTTTCAGGTGTATTCATGCAGACAAATCCAGCCCCAGGTGGTTCCAATCAATTGCTTGTTTTGTTTGTTATCCAGAGACTTCTCTCTTGAGTCTTTCAAACCATCCATAAACAATTCCTTTTCAAATTACTGGCACAACCGTGGTCCTTGGTTTGTGATTTTAATCACTACTCCTGTTAAACCAAACACGTTGTCCATAGCAGACAGGGAACAAATACTTGTAGAATGAATGGGTGAATGAATGAATTTTATACTGGCTAGACTACAAAAAAGTCAGATTACTTAAATGAAGGGACCCAGTCATTTAATCTGATGTATGTTACATAAGAAGCCAACTTCCTGAGTATTGTCTATTAGGGAAAAAAGACTCCACAAGAAAATGATAGTTTTAATTTAATACTTCCTGAGAATGAATTCAAAGACTGTAGAGCAATTGACTTGTGCTAAGTAAGTCTAAATATTCTGCTAAAGGTATTAAATTGAATGATGAAGTAAATCCTCGTATTTAAAGGTATGTATTGTGCTTCTTTGAAGTTTATTCTATCTGGATTAAGTATTTTTATTTGATTTAGAACTTTGCTTTGAAACATTAGATAGGAGGATAAAATTTGAAAGAAATTCTTGTAAGTTTGATTTGATTTGTTATACTTCTATTGAACATTTTCTGTGTGTCGCTTATCCTGGTGAGTAACAATGGGTTTCTTTTGGAAGCAGATTTGTTTTCTGGGTGTTTCCTATTTAACTTCTTAAAGAAGCCAAAAAATTTCAATTAATGGTATCCTATATTGAAGAGTTTATTAAGCACAGATTATATGGACTAAAATGGGGTTTGTGAGTATTACTACTCAGAAATGATAACTTAAAAACTAATTTTCAGAGTGCAAAGAGTTTTTTTTCTTGTAGATTCATCAGTCCCATGTCCAAATCCTAAAGATAAATTCCCAATCACAGAGGATGTAAATGGGGAATGCAAGGAATTTTGTGGGAAAGGAGTAGTTTTAGTCAGTATGAAATTGGATTTAAAAATTTTTTGACTATTTTGAAGGGTAGTAAGAGAAAAGAAAAAAAAAAAAAACTAATGGCTTCCTAATAAAATATGCTTGCCCTTTGTTCTTCCTATTCTTTTTCTTTTCCCCAGTTTTTAAAAACTGTTGTATATCTGCACATTAATAACTTCTGTTGAAATTAGTAGTTATTACTTGTGTTTGCTCATATTTAGCAGTAATCAAGTATAGTTTGGTATACAAATTCAAATTGTTTTCAATGTTTACACCTAATCATTAAATCAGAGATACTAACTTACGGGAAGAGCGATTTTTTTACTCATCTTTTTTGTTGTTGTTGTTGAATGATGTTTCCTTCATTTTGATTTAAAAAACTCCATTGGCAATTTTGTTTTCACTGTACATACATATTTGAATTTAAAATTTAGTCTTTTATAATCAAATTGCATTGCAAGACCTTCATACTCTGAGTACTGTATGACTGATTAAACAGAGCTTAATAGCTATAATAGTAATTTCTTGTGATGCATTGAAAGGGGTAGCACTAGGAAATACTAGCTATGACAGTTAAGAAGATTCTCTCTCAACGTTATACCCAAAGCATAACATACAGTTTAAAGTTCCTATGTCTCCTTTCAAGCATGAAGCCTTCCTTAAGCCAGTGAAGTTATCTATCTTAGTGAATATGAAAGATGCACTAATTTGTTGAACACACATCCAAGTAATACTGTGATTCACCAGTGGCATCAAATTCATTTGAAAGTAAATATTTATTCCTGAGTTTTTGTATGGAGTGTTTGATTTCAGCCTTTTCTCAGATTTATGTACTTAAAAATGAAATAAGTGAGAAGATAGTTGAAGATCCTTTTCTCATGGAAAGGGTTTTCAACACGAAAGATTTCATTTCTTAAATTGTGGAATACATAGAATTATAAGGAGGTTCTATTTCATATCTACTTTTCTTGCTAATATATTATGATCAATGCCTAATATTTAGATTGTGCTAAAATAACAAGAAGTTGGTTTGCCCTTAGAGTGTGAATATAGGTTTTTATTAAAAATATTTACAAAAAAAATTTACAACTCCCTAAATTCTCATTACCTAATTTTAACTTCCAAATTAATATCCTAAGGTATGAGGTGAATCATTATTTCCAAAGGGACCTTAAAATACTATTAAGAATGTCATAAAATGTGGTGCCATTTAGCTGTCTCACCATAAAATCTCTGTTTCTGCATAAATGTAGAATTGGCAAACCGATTTACGAGGTCTTCTTCACGCAGCTCTGGCTTTGGGCCATTTTTAGCTCATGTGATTTGGGTCATATTAATTAAAAAGGAGTTCATGATTGCTGTGTATCCCCCCAAATTCATATGTTGGGTCTGAATGTATTTGGCTCTGAATGTATCCCCCCAAATTCATATATTGAAACTTAACCCCCAAGATGATAGTATTGAGAGAGGACCCTTGGGAGATGGTTAGGTAATGAGGGTGGAGTCCTCATGAATGGGATTAGCAATCTTATAAAAGAAGACCCTAGAAAGATCCCTTACCCCTTCCCTCAAGTGAGGATACCAGAAGTCTGCAACCCAAAGAGGATCCTTGCTTGACCATCGGGCACACTGATCTTGATCTTCAGCCTCTAGAACTATGAGAAATAAATTTCTGTTGTTTATAAACTATGCAATCTGTGGTATTTTGTTATAACAGCCCAACTGACTAACAGTGGTATTCAGTGGGCCATCTACACAGGCAACAGTAATAACACCTGCATTTCTTACCTCTAAATTCCACATTCTGAATCCTACACAAGTGTTCTTTGAAAGATATCACTAAGGATCAACTGCCAAAAGGAGATATTTTCAAATTATAATCAAATGTGGAATGCAGGGTGTTTTTTTTAAACTTTATATCCATGTATTCACTCATTTAATATTTATTGAGCATGCACTATATGCCCTTGGCAGTGTGCTTGATAGTGAGGATATATTGTTGACCAAGTCAAACCTGGCTCTGTCTTCATAAAGCTTAAACTTGAGAGGGGAAGACAAATGAACATCAAGTAATGAAACATTCATTTCAATTGTAATAAGTGCTACAAGAGAAGAACAGGTGTCATGAGCATATTTAACAGCAGGATCTGAATTTGATGGGTAGTCAAAGAAAGCATTCCTGAAGGAAGCAGATCTTTAGATTGGGACCAGAAGGATAGAGAATAGGAGAAGTGCATTTCAGGCAAAGCAGGGGAATATGCACAAAATCCTCACGGTATGCAGGTCTTATTTACATATATTAAGTTACTCGTGCCACGAGCTAAGATGTGTGGAGAAATGTAATATTTACATATTTTATCATTATTTTGGTTTTCTTTGTGGTTATTTGATTATGGCAGTCCGAGTTCAGCCAGTGTAACAGAAATAGGAGGAAATATATATTAAGAGGTTTATTACAAGCAATTGGCTCACACAGTTGTGAGGGCAGGCTAGACAAGTCCATTGGCACACCCATAGGGCAGGCTAGTGCTCTTGGCAGGAGCTGAAGCTGCCATCTGAGGGCAGGATTTCCTTTGGCTCTGCTTTGTAGCCCTATCAACTGAAAGGCTCACCCAGAATACCTAGGATAGCCCCCCTTACTTAAAGTTTACTGATTATGGATTTTAACCATATTCAAAAAATACCGTCACAGCAACACCTAGGTTAGTGTTTGAATAACTGGGAACTCTGGTCTAGCCTTGGCCTAGCCAAGTTGAGGCATAAAACTGACCATCACACCAATACAATTTAAATTTGTCCAATATGGACATTTAAATAGTCCTTTTAGGTCAACCTCAGGCTCTCATTTCGAGAAAAATGTGTTCCTTGAAGTACCTCCCTTTTTAACCCACTTCCCTGTCTATGACGGCATCCAGGTGTCTGTGAGGGTGAGTGTTCTGGGAAGGTTATGCCTTATGAGACCTGGGGTCATGGGAGGGGTGTGGTGCTCCCTCCCATGCTGGTCCTTGTGTGTGTGTGTGTGTGCACACCAGCTGGTGTTTGTACCCTCCAGGTTTCTATTCTTGGTCTACCTGGTTGATGCATGCTCTTCTGTTTGTACTTGGTTTTGGCCGGTGTTTCTAGACACTCCCCTCAGTGGCTAGTCATGTAGACCTCCTGATCTCTCTTTTATCCTCCATTTGGATCCTGGCTTGGGAGATTCCATAGGCCCTCACTCACCAAGAGGGCTCAGTGGTAAACCCATTGGTTCTCAACATGTCATCAACCTGACACGGGAAGGTTAGCGTTCTGAATGCTAGTGTTAATGTTATCCTCTGCCTGATAGGATTCTACCACCTTGATATCTTGGCTCCCTGGCTCATCAGAGTGGCATCCTCCTGTGACCTCTTTCAGGAAGATGGTACAGTGTTTTCCATGCTCCCCCTGCAGAGCCAACAAGCATGTCTTATGTTGGTTTTTGTTTTTATTTTTTCCTTCCTATAATCCCCCAGGATTAGAAGGAGGTAGGCTTTCTTTTCTTTTTGCAGAACTCTTCTTGTGTAGCTTGCAAACTGGACCCTTTAATGTCCTTTGAAAGGCAGAGTTTAAGTATCAATCACATTGTCCTTCACCGGGCACAGACTGAGGAGAAAGAACTTTTTTTGCTTCTGCTGGTAAACTATTCATTAGGGAAAGTTAAGGGCTTAGGGGTGGGATGAGGGTGGTGTGTTCTGGGGGTGGAGGTGGGGAAGTGAGGAGTACATTCTTTAAGCTTCACTTAGAGCCCCAGAATTTAAATGTCAACTCTAGATAGAAATGATAATTAGATCGTAAAGTAGCTTCTTTACAGTCATAAAAACTCCCAAGCCAGCACAAATGGAACATGAAGTGTTTCTACCAGTGGTGTGGATGGATTCCTTACGATCCGTTTATCTTTTCTTAACACATCCCTACGTTTAACCAGAGGCATTTTCAATGTGAGTTATTGAAGAGAGGGGTTCAGTTTGAGGCCAAGAAGTAAGTTTATTTATTCAACAAATATTATTGAGTGTATCTAGGCACAGCCCATAATATGAATTCTGAGTCTTAGTTTATAATTGGCTAATTAGCCATTACAACGACTTACTCTTTGAAGAACATAATTTAGATTAAAAAAAAGAGAGTTTCATGCATTTTGTGATCTGATGGAGCAGAGGCAGGGTTGACTCTTGGTGAACTTAGAAGAGACCACGCTTGGTTTAATGCTCTGCTGTGGCCATCTTAACATTCTTAATCATTTTTGAACAAGCGTCCTCACATTTTTATTTTGTGCTGCGTCCAGCAAATTGTGTAGCCAGACAGGAACAGAGGGATTTGCCTTCTAATTCTGATTTCACTTACTAGCTCTCCGGCAAGTTACTTAAGTACTATAAACCTCACTGTCTCATCTGTAAAATGGGGCTATACCCCCTACATAGGCTTGCTGTGTAGATAAATGAGATGTGTGCATAGAGTAATTAGCGCATCACTCAGCAATTAGCAAGCCTGCTGCTGCTGCTGTTACTAATACATAAATGAATGTGTTTTGGAGCCAAACTATTTTTTAGGCCTTAACAATCTACTAAAGTAGCAAATAAATTCACTGTTCTAAAGCAATAATGATATAAAATCATTTTTTAAAATTCTAGGATATTACCCTAACACTGCCAACCTCTATTTTCTAGCCACTGGTTAGTTTTCTTACAGCAAGTAAACAGGTTGTTGTTGTTATTTTCTCACAAATTTAAATTTGGAATATTTTGTTTCTTATAACTTTAAGATTGCTAAATTGTATGATTTTCTAAAGGAGAAGTAGCAGGCTCTGATATTATGCCTTATTGGCTTTGGTTTGCTGTTAGGAATTTGACAATTTAGTTTCTATTTTAAGTACTTAATATTTGATAGGGATTTATAAATAAAGTACATATAAACTCCAGTAAATAGAAAAGGATGAAGCTGGTGGGCAAATGGGAGTGGGTAGATTAGGAGGAAGCAGTAGACATTTTACAGTTATGTTGTATTTTTAAACTGTGTAATCAACCTTATTTGAGAAAGGATTGGAAGCAGAATACCTCAACCATTCGGCATACCAGGGGAATGGATAAGTGAACTTTTCTCATAACTGACGTTTAAGCGCTTAACCTTGTAATGTTTGCTTTAAGGTACTTTAGTGGAAATTATCATTCTGTGGAAATCTTAAGTATTGCAGCCATTTGATTCAGGAAACAGAATGTACTAAGCATAGTGTTTTATTAATAAGTCAAGGTTATTACTGTATGAATATCATGCCTTAACTGTTTTCTCTTTGGGGACAAAAAAGAGACATAGGAATTCCTTATTTCTTCAAGGAAGCTCCCCAGGCATCTGCAGAATGCTATCTGGTACTTGTTTCATTTGTTGGCATAACCTCTGTTTTCTAAGAGCCCTTCAATTGATGTGAGTAGGTCTGTTTCTGTGGCTCCCACCTTTCTCAGGGTTTTTTTAAATAATTTGATTCTGGTCAGTCTCTTTATGTGGGTCGAATTAAGAGATCCGTAAAAATGCAGGAGCAGTACCTCAGCTATCTTATACCATATGGTACCCTAAGAAGGAGAGAAATCTAGTCCCAGAGAGATCAGAAATAAACAGAAGGACAGAGAGGAAAGAGAGAAAAGATGAAGAGTGTGTGCCCAGATTCCTGAAGGCTTTCTGGCTTCTGTTTCTAGAGCCTCGTGAGGTCCTGCTTCCTTTGAGATTCTTTAAGTATCTCATTATCTTTTAAGTAATTCCAAAACTTAAAAAAAACAAAAACCGTTTGCATTTGCATTCTTTTACTTGTGAACAAAGGCATCTTAAATATGATTGTGTCTGTATTAGACTTCTGAGCAGTTACTGTTCAATGTTAACTCATTTGAATTTGAAGTTCACTAAGCTCTGGCTCTTTCTCTTTGTTTCTAACCCCAATTCAGGACTTTATATTTAGCTCTTTTTAATTTCAGTATGACTGAGGTGGTGCACTTGAATATCATAAATGTCCAGGTAAGAGTTGATGAAGGCCTCTGCTAGTGTTAGGGGCCTAATGGAGATTCTGGGGAAACTATGAAGGGTAGGATGATATTAGGACTCCATTGATAAGTCTTGAATGGAGATGATGAGATGAATGAGCGGTTGAGTCTTGAGGAGTACTTACAAATGAATGAGCAGAGTTTGATGCCATTCACTGAGGGAGAGCACGTACAAGGTGGTGAACAGGACAACGCATTCCTTTCAGGCCCTGCTGAGTCTGCTTCACTTGTAGGAGGGAAGTATTTGAGTCTTGGTCTCAGGAGAGGGACTTAAAGGACAGTTAAAAAAGTACAAGTGTTACCCTTTTTTTTTTTTTAAATGTTGAGTCTTCTTTTAATTTATTTATTTTTATTTTTGCTGTGTTGGGTCTTCGTTTCTGTGCGTGGGCTTTCTCTAGTTGTGGCAAGCGGGGGCCACTCTTCATCGTGGTGCGCAGGCCTCTCACTGCCGCGGCCTCTCTTGTTACGGAGCACAGGCTCCAGACACGCAGGCTCAGTAGTTGTGGCTCATGGGCCTAGTTGCTCCGCGGCATGTGGGATCTTCCCAGACCAGAGCTCGAACCCGTGTCCCCTGCATTGGCAGGCAGATTCTCAACCACTGCGCCACCAGGGAAGCTCAAGAGTTACCCATTTTTAAGTGATAGTTGACTCCAGAGGGGTGAAAGAGACCACTCAGCAAAGGGGTACAGTATGAGAAGAGAAAGCTAGAGATGAGACACTGAGGAACACCAACCCTTGGAGGAAGAGGAGGAACTGCTGGGAAAATAGAGAAGCAGCAGCCTGAGAAGTATGAAGGAAGCCAGAAAAGACAGTGTCAGAAAAGACAATAACGAGGTATCTTTGAGAAGGAAAGAATGGTCAACTGTGTTAACTGATGTTGAAAAGTCCAGTAGGATAAGGAGTGTTATACACTCAGTAGCTTTGATAACTCAGAGACAGTTGCTGACTTGTACCAAACTATCAGTGGGTCGGTGAGAGGAAGGCCAGATTACAGCGGATGGAGAAGTAATGGGCAGTATGGAGGCGAACATCATGTATCGGTCCTTCAGAAACTGAGCTGAGAATGCAAAGAGACGATTTATAGACACAAGAGGGTGTGTGGGTGAGGGGAAAGGTTTTTAACAATAGAAATTGCATCCTATCACACTGAAGGAGGAAAGAAGCCAGGAGTTACAGGGAAAAGGTAGGATTCACTGATGGAGGGGGAGAGAAAATAACAGGTTCTGGAGCTACAGTGTCTGGGTTCAATTCAGGTAAAAGTTTAGGACAGATATTTTTATGTCAATGGGGAGGGATGCAGCAGGGATGAGGGTGAGAAATAGAGATGAACTTCTTTCCCACCCAGTGGTGGTGTTTCCCACCAGGAGGAGAGAATACTTAACTAGGGTGACACTGCTTTCCACCTTCTACCCGCTACTCCCCTAACGGAAGAAGGAGGCATAATTTACTTAATCTGTAATTTGGACAAGCTGGGTGTTCGTAGCCTGCTCTTCCTCTTTACTTTCTGTTGTGAATTCTCCTTTACTTCTTATTGCTATGACTGGGTTGGTAAGACTGCTCAGTTTTGGTTTTCGATATTAGAAGCTTTATTTAACTCTCACACTTCAGTCATTGTCTCCAACGTTAACTTCAACAATAAGAAAGATGATATTTTGGACTTCATTGATTTTTGTCTTCTTTCTCAACTGGGTCAGAATTCAGCTAGGGAAGAGGCATCCTTTCTTCTTGGTGTGCCCCTTATTGATTTTCAGCAAACTTTTCTTCTAAGATGTGTGGAAAATGGTTGACTATAAAAGATAAAATATCTCCATATGTATGCAAATGGAAAGTTAAGAGCATCTTGACGTTTTGCCTTCAGGTAGGAGGTAAGAGCAAATACTAGGAGAAGGGGTCTGGAATAGAGTAAATCTGAAGAGTGAAATGTGGACACAAAGAAAAAGTACTGACTGGCATTTTTGATCTAGTGGAGGCAAGAATTTATTAAAATAGTTTTCCTTTTAATTTTTTTATCAGGGTTGACTAAGATTATAAGATAATAATTTTTGTCACATTCTTAGACTTCTGGCACTGGGATTTTATCTATCTTTAAATTTTTCTGAAGTTGTTGTTACATATCTAAATATATGCAGTATTCCTATCTTTATTGTTATTACCTCCAAGATGGCTTGATCACTCCTCTGTGGCAAGCACTTTATTCTGTCTTCTAATTTTGAAAATATTTCAGTCCAAAACAGTGGTTCCCCAACTTACTTCATCTCCCTTCAGAGCAATGATATTGAAAGCCTAGGTAAAATAATGTTCAATTCAGAAAAACACACTTTAGATATCTTTTAGGTGAAAGGCAGGTAAGAGTTATTTATGTTGGTGATGTCAAATCTATCAAACCTTTAGTGAATGGGAATTCTGGCCCAGGAAGTCTTTGGCATTCCTTTTGTGTCCTGTAAGTGCAAGGAAAAAGAGCACCAAAGCAACAGGACAGTAGCCAGTGGGTATTTTCAGTAACATGAAGGCTTCTTTTACTACAGAAATGTCTCTTTTAAAATTTTAATTCAAAAGAGAATCTCACCTGGGTTGAAACAGCTGCATGTGAGTGGCATTTGCAGTTGAGAAGAGGTAAGAACTAACAGTGTACCATGTTAAATAGTCAACCTGTTTTCCTCAGTAAGTTCTGACAAAAGGTGTTCTGTTCAATTGAATATTTTCTCCTTTTTTGCTGGTATAATTTCAGACAGTAAGATTCACAGATCTCAAGTGTAGTTTGATGAGTTTTGATAAGTGTATGCACCCATGTAACCAAACCCTCAATCAGGATATGTAGCACTGCCATCTGTCCAGTTTATGCCACTCTCTCCCAGGGGCAATGGCTCTTCTGATTTCTTGCTTCCTACAATGATTTTGTTTGTTCTTGAACATTGCAACAATGGGTTATACAGTAGGTATGTTCTTATGTCTGGCTTCTCCTAAGCATAAGGTTTTTGAGATTTATCCATTTACCATCATCATAAGCTTATTCTTTATTATTGCTGAATAGTGTTTCTTTGTATGAATATGTTACAGTTGAATATTCTTTTTCCTGTTGATGGATGCCTGGGTTGTTTACAGTTTTAGGTTATTATGAATAAGATTACCATGAATAGTTGTATGTAATATTTTGGGAGACATTTTTATTTATTTTGGGTAAATGCATAGGGGTGGAATTAATAGATCATATTTATAATTTTATAAGAAACTGTCTCATGATTTTCCCCAGATGTGGATCAGTTTTATACTCCCACCAGTAATATCTGAGCAGTGCCATTGCTCCGAATTCTCTCCCACATTAAATGCTATTACACTTTAACTTTAGCCCTTCTAATGAGCGTGAAGTCATATCTTCATGTGGTTTTATTGTGCATTTCCCCGATGGTTATGATGCACGTTTTTCACGTGTTTGTTGGCATTCCAATATACACTTTTCTGAAGTGTCACGTCTTTTGCCCTTTTTAACTGACTTGTTTGATCATCATATTAGTATTTATTTGTAGGTATTGTTTAGATAATCTGGATACAAGTATATGATTTATGTACTGCAAATATTTTCTCATTTTGTGGTTTGCCTTCTCCTTTTCTTTTCTTTTTTAACATCTTTATTGGAGTATAATTGCTTTACAATGGTGTGTTAGTTTCTGCTTTATAACAAAGTGAATCAGTTATACATATACATATATATATATCCCCATATCTCTTCCCTCTCGCATCTCCCTCCCTCTCATTTTCTTAATGATGTCTCTCAATGAGCAGAAATTTTAAGTCTGATGAAGTCAGATTTATTATAATTTCTTAAAATTATAAGAACGGTTCGTTCTTTTTTTGTTCTATTAAAAATTTTTTTTCTAATTGATCACAAAGATAATTTGCTATGTTTTCTTCAGTGAACTTGATAGTATGTTTTTTTACATTTAGGTTTGTAATCCAGACCTGATTAAGTTAATTTTTGAATGCAGCCTGAGGTATGAAACAAGGCCCAATTTCTTCTATACAGATATCTATTTACTCTAGCAAAATATGTTGGAAGACCTTCCTTTCCCCACTGAATCCCATTGACACCTTTGTCAAAATCATTTGGGTCATGTATGGACTCTGTTCCATTGATCTTTTTGTCTTTATGTCAGTACCAGTCTGTTATGATTATCTTAGCATTATAGTACGTCTTAAAATCAGATCATGTTAATCCTCTAACATCATTATTCCTTTTCACGATTCTGAAGCTGCAATTCTTAATTATAATTACTTTGTACTTATGTGGGGCCTCCTATTCTTCCCCTGCTCTAATTGAAAAATGACTGTTCTGTGAATGGGTTATTGAAGAATTCAAATATGTAAATATACGTGCATCTTTTCACTGTGCTTCCTAGAAGCAATGTATGACATGCCATGAAACTTGTCAAGCGTCTGAGCAATTCTTTAGTGCAGTGAAACAGGTTTCCTGACAAGTGTGCCATCTGCTGATCAGTGTTTCCAACTGCATTATAAAATGATAAACTCTTAACTTCCTTTCTTTGTTCATTCTGTGCCTTCAATGACAGGTTATCTAGCCCAATCATTAACATACTTCTAACACACACACAAGCAAATAAACACACCATTATTTCTATATCTCATTTGTATCTTGGCTTCCTATCCACTTTCATCCTTTCTACCCAACTGCCAAATTTAACACTCTTTTCCCTTCCCAAGAGCCTTTTGGGCTGGCCCTGAAGATTCAGATCTCTACTCTGAGTACACCTCAGAGAACTCTTAAAAATGGCTTTTTTGTCAAGTCATTGCCAGTGTGTTTCAAACCTCGTTAAAGGTAATTAGTTTCAATGTGTTTTAAGCTACTCTATGTAGTCTCTAAGCCTACTAGGGAGTAGCATCCATTAACAACTTTAAAAGTTGTTTATATACATAATATTTTTTTATAAACAGATATTCATTTTTAATTATTATTTTATTTATTTATTTATTTTTGGCTGTGTTGGGTCTTTGTTTCTGTGTGAGGGCTTTCTCCAGTTGCGTCAAGCGGGGGCCACTCTTCATCGTGGTATGCGGGCCTCTCACTGTTGTGGCCTCTCCCATTGCGGAGCACAGGCTCCGGACGCACAGGCCCAGCGGCCATGGCTCACGGGCCTAGTTGCTCCACGGCATGTGGGATCTTCCCAGACCAGGGCTCGAACCCGTGTCCCCTGCATCGGCAGGCAGATTCTCAGCCACTGCACCACCAGGGAAGCCCCATATTAATTTTTAAATAGAAAATTTTAGACATTGAATTTATTTTGCTCCTGTGGACTCTTGGCATTTAGAGTGCTTAAGAAACTTGAGAAAACTTTGATAATGTTTACTATAGGCATGGAGCTATTACTTGCTAGTAGGGTCTTTTTAGCATTGCCATCTAAACACAAATGTCTAGTTTTTGAAAGTCACTATTTAATTGGAGAGAGATTGATTGATTAAGCCATCTACATGTGGGATCTCCCTTCCTCCTCTTTGAGTCCTGATATATGACTCTCCAGAGCCTACCATAGTGATTAAGCTTAGCCATAATGATCATTAAGTTTTTTGTTTGTTTTTTTTTTTTGCATTAAAATCAGATACTTTGTTCTAAAGTGGGTTTTGTAGTTTGGCTCTTTTTAGTAAAATGAGTTTTATACCACATATATATATATATATATATATATATATATATATATATATAATATTTGAATTACTAGACTTTAATTTCTAAGGCCATTTTAAGCCTCAAAGTCATTGATGAGCCCACACATAGCATCCATGACTGCTGAATACTTTGCAGGTATTATTTCCTTTTATTATTATCCCCATGTATAGATGATGACACTGTACTTAGATGGCTGAGATAACATATCCCAGATCATAAGTACACGGTGGAGTGAAGCCAGTATTTTAACCAGGTCCATCTGACTTCATAACAAGCTCTTAATACACATTACTGCCTATTTCTGTATTTCAGACACTTACTCTCTTAAAATAGCTCTTCATAAAAACCCTGATGAAGTTTTCAAATCTCAGGTCTTTTCTAATTAGGATTTATGTTGTAATATACAAACATAGAGTTATAGGAGAATTTTTAAAAAAGAAACAAAATTAATGTGTACATGTCAAAAAAAAAAATAATGTGTACATGTCTAAAACGCAATACTGCCTCTTAGTGGGGTCTCTTTTCCATAGCAACCTTTGCATCCTCACTGTCAGCCATTCTGCATCTTGTACTAACTAAATCCATCATTTCCAGCATATACACATTTCAGTCTGGTTACAATATTTTCTTTTCATTTCTTTTCAGTTTTATTGAGATATAATTGACATACAACATTGTGTAAGTTTAACATATGCAACATGATTTGATATGTGTACAAAATGTGGTTTTTCTTACTAACATTTTCTGAGTCTTATCTGTGGTCAACCCAGTCCTGTAATTTTATATCTCCAGGCTGGAAGAACATGAGCAGTTGATGTGCAGTGTTCTCTCTCTCTTTCTCTGTCTCTCTCTCTTTGTTTTTTCTATGACAGATAATCCATTACAAAAACAGAAGGAAGTAGCCTGGTGCATTTTGTTATCTTAGGTCTGCTGTTTGATTTTTATTAGGGATGTTCTTCATTATTTGGATACACTATGTGTTCATATATGAGAAAGGTGTGTGTGTGTGTGTGTGTGTGTGTGTGTGTGTCCATATGGAAGAAAGCTCTGTGGAGCCCGTATTTATCACTGAGTCCTTAAGTGTACACTTTATCCTTCTGCTTCTGGGTCCATCCCAAACTCATTTCTCAGAATCCAAGATCTAAGAATACCTCAGATGTCTGAATCTGTAGACAATCCAGAATTGGGAAATAGACCCAGGAAATGCCTAGAGATAATGAAAGAAACTTAATTCACCAAGCTTATATCTGCCAGAGTTTAAATGGACTATTTATTTGCCCAGTAACAGGCCAAGTATGAGCAAAAAAGAACAGCATATGGAAGCATTCTAGCACAGTAAAAAGGAAAAATCATGAGAAAAACTGGATTCTCAGGCTCTACCACTGAATCGTAATGTGAATTTAGGTAGGTGCCATAAACTTTCTCTATTAAAGAGATGGTAATACCTTTCTTGATTATAAGCTACTTGAGGATCAGGACAAAGTTTTATACATCACCTTATTGCATAATAACAGCTTCTAAAAAACATCAGTACGTCATATAGGGTTTTTAACCTTTTGGACCGAGTATTCCCTCAAAATTATTTTTATAAAAAATGTACTCTAGTCCACATCTTAATTTTTCATTGCATCTTCCTAAGGATAAATGTTTCAGCATATCATAAATATTGATTTTACATAGAACTGTTATATCACACTTTTAATTATATCCAATGGGGTGTAAATACCATAGCCAATTGAAACCCACTGATACCTATTTAAATAGTATATGTACAAACTCAATTTTAAGAGATGGAAATTTTAAGTTGTATATTTTCTTCTTGAAATTTTCCTTCCAGTTCACTTCTCCCACATGATTATTGTTGGTCCACAAAGTTCAAAACAACATTAATATATTTAAAGTTTTATGATTGCTCAAAATTTATGTGAAACATCTTAATTAGGTTAAGATATGGTGCACATGGTGTTTGATTAAGGAAGATTCAGTCTGTTCCTCATGAAGACCATTCCTGACGCCCTGGCTTAGGTGAGACCTGCTTACCGTATGTGCTCACTGTACCCTGTGCTATTTCTTTCTTAATACTGTTTTTACTGTCTCCTTTCCTCACTAGACTGTAGGTACCCTGAGGATAAGGACCTTGTTATCTCATCCACTGTTTGATCTCGAAGGACTAGTCTAGCAACAGGATAATAGTACATACATAATGAGTATTTGTTCAGTTGAATTTTACTGAGGAATCAGTAAGTGAGGGAGACAGTGTAAGATCCGACAGAAATGTTAACTAGGAGAGTGAAGTATTAAAAAAAGCAGTGTTCAAATAAAGCACAGTTATTACAAGAAGTGATTTATTGCAAATGCAAGATTTTGGATAGTGAAGTTTCAGTAGAAGGAAGTTAATGGACGTTAGATTGTAGAGAATACTAAAGACTGATGGGTAATGAAGAAGGAGAGGCGGTAAAAGAAAAGAGAAGCTCAGTGAAATGGGGTGTATGGGCGTGGGGGGCAAGGACGCATATGGCCGACTGCTCTGGGCAGTGTATTCCATAATCAGTAAGGGGTGAATGAAAGGGTTTCTAAGACGGTATAAGAAGCCAGCTGAAATTTGAAAATCTGAATGATCAGTGGGCCAAATTTACATAGTTCCATAAGTTTCTCTGGAAGTGCTCAGCTGAAACCAAGATAATAGGAAGTGTAAAATGGGGGAAGTTCAGGATTTGACTGGAATAGCGGAAGGGTTAAGGAGGCAATTGGGTTGAGAGCATTATTAAAGACCTTATCAGTAGGAATATGGAAGATCTCAACACACTGAGCATACTATTTCCAAGTATTTAACAAGTCTAAAAAATATAACATTTCCTGCTGAAACTCCTGCTGCTTTTTCTAAGCAAAATATGGTATTCTCATGTCTTGAACATCTGCTGCCAGGAAAAAAAAAATCTCAGAAAGCTCAACATTATATACCAGTGTTCAAGCCAAAGCAATGTAAAGTCACTGAATGAATCAAGATGAGCTCATCCAAGATTCCATTTTAGAACATATCTAGTCTTCTACCAACGGTTGAAGTGCAATGAAAATTGTAAACTAAAAATATCAGCCTCTTCTGATGCCATAGACTGTCTAGTCTGAGATGTATAACCAATACACAGGAGCCCAAATTTCTCTGGGCAGTGGCTTTTATATTGGATGTTTCAGGAAGGTGGGTTAAGATGTCTGTGAGCTCAAAACTTTTAAGGGACTAGCAGATGGTGGTTACCTTAGCAACTGTAGCAGTGTACTATACTTAGATGTTTTTCACTGAGAGCTGATTGTAGAAACACTGTCCTCGTGTTTAGATGCAGTAAAAAAGAAAAATGAATAGGAACCTGAACTGAGGTAAGGGTTTATTAAAAAGGTAACATTTCCAAATGACCATTGCTAAAGGAGAGCTTCATATTTAGCTGTTTTTATTTAAGGTAATAATTAAAATGGGGAGTCAACATTTTAAGTAATGCATCTATTTTTTTACTACTTGACTTTTATGATACAATGGAATATTTCAATATTTTCAGAAATCATAGTAGGACTAGTTATCACCAAGTCAGCTGTTAGATTTGGGAGTGCTAAATATTAGTTGCAGTCTCTGTCTCCAAGAGGGATGATCATATCAAGAGTAAATATGATCAGAAGTAGGTGTTTTTTTCCCATTTGCCATTCTGAAATGAAATTGAGTAATCACCGACATGGAGCTGTTTCTCCCTCTCGGATAAGTGGTTCTCATACTTCAGGGTATGTTAACATTCAACATTCAAGGTTCTTCAGGAGCCACCTGTATCAGAATAATTTACGGTGCTTGATAAAATACAGATTTTCAGGTCCCTTTCTCAAGCATTCCAAATCAGTGGGGCTGAATATTTTTTCGTTTCACAAGTTACTCTGATACAGATGGTTCCTAGACACCACTTGAGAAACAAACTGTCTCAGTTTGATGCCCCAGGGAAGTCTTGGGTCACTTTGACAAATGAGAGACTCCCAAGGAGGCGGATAAATTTAGTGTTGATTGTATGAGGCTGGGTACATAAAAGCACTGCTAAAATGTCTAGAAAATCCATTCTTATAAAGGATAATGTTTAGTTACCATTTCTAACAAGGTAATTAAAATCCAATAAATCCTTTAAAATGTTTTATACTTTGTAAACATCATTCTAATATAAATACATTTTAATTTCCTGAAACTTACATTTTTATTTCTTTCTGTTGTCAAAGGCATTCTTAACCTCATCTCTGCTGTATATGGGGCAATATAGTGGAATGGAAGGAGCCTCGGTTATGCAGCCAGATGGCTGTGCATGGCTGTGCATTCCATTCTCAACTCTGTCATATAGCAGAAGGATATTGGGCAAGTTATTTACCTTTCTAGAGCCTTAGTTTTCTCCTTTGTTAAAATGGGTGTTATCTTATTTACAGTCCTGGATGGTTGTGAATAATAAATAATAAAATATATGTGTGATGCCTAGAATAATACTCACTCACAAATTGCCCCCTTTTCCTCCCTTCCTCGTATAAAAAGGAGCACTTATTCAGTGTGAACGCTTTTCTGAGTTTATGTTTCAGTAGTTCAGATTGCTAAAATTAAAACCAACCTCTTAAACTACACCTACATGCTAGCAATAAATTATGTTCTAAATTCATATAGCTTTTCAATTATATCCATCATTTTCCTTACATTAATTTTCCAGTTCTGAGCCAAACTAAATAACATTATTTTTATATTAATAATACAGTTATTAAAAATAAAGATGCTAGATGAAATAACACCGGAAAATATTGTTGAATCACAGTTATATTACAGACAAGAAACAGACTATTTCAGGACGCTAAGGTAGAATCAATCCATTCCTCTTTGTTTTCCTAGCACCTGCAAAATTGCTTAGTACATGGAGTGAATAGTCAATCAAACCTTGATAAATGAAAAATGAAATCAGATTAAATGGAAACCTTAATTTAATAGAGGAGAAAGTTGGCTACTGTCATGCATCTACTAAAAGGAAGCAAGTAATATTATTCTGATAAGGATTACCTGAGTGAACATCTTCCGTCTCATGTCTGTTTTAAAATCAAGAACATTTAAAATAGCACTTAAAATACAAAATTACAGTTTTGAAGTAAAAATAAAATAGTAGAGAAAACCAAATGATCAGATATTATAAGAGGGGCAACAGGTGGCAAGTTGGTCAGAAGGGATTTGACCATATTCTAGAGCAAGTTCTTTTAGGGCCATTAACAACTCAATTATTGTCATGAATTATGGCTTTAGAATTCAATTACTGTGTGACATTCCCATGTAAATGGCATCCTTTATTTCTGCTTGGTTTATTTGAACCTGAACCTTTAATAGTTCAGGTATCACAATGGCAACTCATGTGGTGGGTTTTGGCATCACCTCTATAGAAAGTAGTACAGTGTGATTTCCTGAGAGGAAGTACCCACAAAACGTATAAGATTTAGGGTACCATTGTGAAACGAAAAGTGATTCTTCGAAAAAATAAACAATTCATCTCATACTTTTAATTAAAAATCTTGTGATGTCTATGTTTTGTTTGTTTTAATTTGTTTTTAATTTGTTAATACAGCTTCATATGAATGGCTGGGCATTAATGAAAATGACCCTTTCTGACAAATGTAATTTTTCCTTCTTTGAATTTTCATGTAATGTTGTGCCTTTATTAAGGTGTATCTTACTACTGTTGTTTTCATTTTTGAGTGATTGCTTTATACTAGATAAAATGCTGTGAGGTTGGTTATTTATAGACGAGATCATTGAGGCTTAGAAAGTAACTTCCCCCACAGCATACACCTAGTAATTGGAGGATCTTGGATTTGAACTCAGATCTGTCAGAAGTCAAAGCACTTAAGGTCTTACCCACATCACTTTCCTATGTCAAGTTTTAATAAACACACACACACACACACACACACATATATTTAAGTTGTTAAACTCTAAGCTCATTTAATATAGGGACTGTACCTTCTACATCACGGTATCACCTTTAGCAATGATGCCAAATGTTTATCCATGGGTGCCACATGTTCCTCTGTATTTGTATAAAGCTCCCTCCAGGGATTCTAGTACACGACCTAGTTGGGACATTTCTATGCCTAAGATTGTGTCTCAAATAAACATTACGTTGGAATATATAAATGAAGGACAAGAGTGCCAAGAGTATTAAGTATGAAATATATCCGTTTATGCAATGAGTCTATTATTTCACATAGGGATACAGTGATTAAATTTTAAAGTTCCATGAGAAATCCTAATGAAATATTTTACATAAATAGTTTTACAATATAGAACTCATTTTGTAAATATTGCTATTTTTGAATGAGAAATAGACTAAGACTCAAACAACTTGTGTCAAAGTCACTGCTCCATCATTTAATAGGTCCATGGCTTTTAGTAAATCATTTCTTCTCTAGCCCATAGTGTGCCAAATTTGTAATAAGGAAATGGTATTATTAACCAATCCTTATAGGATTGTGGTGAGGATCAGATGAATTTGTTGAAGCACTTTATCGCTCATGGTGTACAGTATACTTTGCGTCTGGCACTGTGTACTTCTCATGGTGGGTCCAGAAGCTCCTTCCCGTCACCGTCCATCACCGTTATGAGTGATAGTTCTGAGCTATAGTGAATGCTTAGAACAAAGAAGCATGTTTAGCTATATATATAAAGGTATAGTAATTATATTTCATTAGCTCATTCAGCCATTTATTTTTTGGTTGTTTTTGAGTGCTGTTCTATACAAGAGAGATAATAATGTGCAAAAAGATATAATTCTTAAAAGACAAGTTTATATTTATGCCTTTATAAAGCTTATAATCTATTGGGAGAGACAGATGCTAATCAAGGAATCAGAGAAATTATAATATGATAAGGCTGCAAAGGAAAAGCACATAATTTTAAGAACATAATAAAAAGCGAGAACTGACCTAATCTGGGAGATCAGCGAAAGATTCTCTGATCAAGTTATGTCTGAGTTAAGATCTGAAGAATAGACGTTAACCAAGCAGATGTGGTGGGGAAAAATGTGGTGGGGACATTCTTGTTAGAGGGGCAGCATGTACAAAGGCCCTTCAAATGACAAAGAAAACCAGAGTGTCCAGAGTGAAGAGAAGAAGGGAGAGAGTAAAGAGAGGTTGTCAGGGACCAAGCCATGCAGAATGCTGGGGTGTGACTTCTAGATCCCTATATCCCACGAGCAAGGACCACTACAGCAACGTTTCAACCTAGGAGCCCAACGAATGAGGAGATCATTATTTGGCCCTGAGAAAATCTTGTCGTCCTTTGCATCTACAATTCTCTGTACCTGGGGATCCAGCCTGTAATCTAGAAATCACTTGGCCCAGCACCGTTATCTAGAATCAGCTGAATGACTACTTTGTGAAGACGCCATTCATGCTATAACCATGGAACCACTCATAGGTGGCAGATCCTTTACTGACAACCTGTTATTTATTATGGCTTCTAGTTACTTACTGGGGACTCTGGGAGTTAGAATTAGCCCTTCATACTGTATAGTCCATAACATTCTTATGTTACTGGACAATACCTGTTACCATCTTCCAATGCCTCATTAGCCTTGAAAACGCCAGGGTCATAGTATTATTGTCCTGGTAGCTATGCTCACAGAAATTATCCACTTTATCTCCTGCTCTGGACTGTCACTCTTCTCCCCAAAAGATATCGTTCCCTATGACTTTCTGGACCACAGAAGTTAGTTCATTTTATGTCTCTGGGTGACCTTTTTTTTTTTTTTTTTGCGGTACGCGGGCCTCTCACTGCTGTGGCCTCTCCCGTTGCGGAGCACAGGCTCCGGACACGCAGGCTCAGCGGCCATGGCTCACGGGCCCAGCCGCTCCACAGCTTGTGGGATCCTCCCGGACCGGGGCATGAAACCGTGTCCCCTGCATCGGCAGGCGGACTCTCAACCACTGCGCCACCAGGGAAGCCCTGGGTGACCGTTTTAATGTCCTTCAAATGAAAGAGCATCTGCCTCTGCTTACAATCTTTAGTCCCAGCTGACACAATGTTCTAATAGAATACATGAGAAATACTTAGGATGCCATGTCTCTTACCAGCAGAATCACTGGGACACCATGCAGGTCCCTGGGGTTTTGCTCTAGCAGTTCAATTCCCCACTCTATCCTTATTACCAAGCTTTATAGTGTCTGTGATCTCTACTCTTATGTATCTCAGTTTTCTCTTCTCTAGTCCTAGTACCTGCAGTAGAATTTAGTGATTGAATGTCATCATGGTCAATATTTTCTACCCCAAGGGTGGTTATAAAAAGAGTCCCGGGCTTCCATGGTGGCGCAGTGGTTGAGAGTCCGCCTGCCGATGCAGGGGACACGGGTTTGTGCCCCGGTCCCGGAGGATCCCACATGCCGCGGAGCGGCTGGGCCCGCGAGCCATGGCCGCGGAGCCTGTGTGTCCGGAGCCTGTGCTCCGCAGCGGGAGAGGCCGCAGCGGTGAGAGGCCCGCGTACAGCAAAAAAAAAAAAAAAAAAAAAAAAGAGTCCCTCCTTCTTTTGAAGCTATCATCTGTCATGCACACAAACCTTCACAACCAATTTCAGTGTCCAGACCACGTGTTTACAAATGAAAGCCAACTACCAGACTACCGTTAACATGAATGGTCTCTCCTTATCTCTGGTTTGTGTAGCCCTCCTAGATACTTAATATTTTTTAAAGAAAAAATTGCTTGGATGCTTGTTAAAATGATGAGGAGACTTTATTCAGGATTATTGTGACAGGCACTGAGATTGCCACAATAAGTGGGGGAGATAGGGTTCAACTCTGAGTACAGCAAGGACAAGGGGGAGTTATAGCCAAAGAGCAGGAGGAAGCGTCAGTGGATAGAAAAGATTAAGAGGAGGCATGAAGGGAAGGGGAGGGGTTCTTGCTGACGTCAGGCCAGAGCGGTCAGATATCACGGGTGGGGGGATTCTCACTGAACGGACTTAGTAGGATTGTTGCTATACCTGAACTAGGCAGACTGATGACAGGGCCCAAGGACACGTCTTGGTCAAAAAGAGGCCTGTCTAAAGTTTGATCAGAGTCTTTGTCAGTGTCTGATACTTTGGTCTTTTTCATGGTCCTGTTCATGTGTTTCCCAAACTGATGGCTCTCTGAACTAAGTGTGGTATATACAGTAGTTAAAGTTAGGGACTTTGGAATCAAACAAGACCAGCGATCAAAACATATACCCACAGCTTATTACGCCACCACAGATGGGTTACTCTAAACTGGATGTAGAATAGTATCTAATATATAAGGAAATTAAATTATATACTGTATTCAGTAGAAGAGATATTTAAAGATAAAATGCACATAAAACACTTAACCCGTTGACTGGCACCCAGTAAGCACACAGTAAGTATAATCTTTTATCAAACCCCCAAATCATCATAGAAGCTCTCCCCTTACTTGAATGTAAGCTTTTTAAAGACAGGGCTTTGTCCATTTTAATGCCAATGTACTTCCTAAAATTAAAACAGTGCTCTTAAAGCAATAAATATTTGTTAAATGAATGACTATAAAACTCACATTTCATCAGAATAGATATTAAAAGGAAGAAAACCTATGGACACTACTTGCTAAAAATACCTGCTACCACTTTAAATAATCTAGGCCTGTAGCCTAAAAAGGCATCCTTTGTCCATGTACCACAATTATTGGTATTGTTTTGAGTTAAGGTTTTTAGGACAAGTTGCTATGTTAGAGAGATTCATGTGGTGAGGAACTAAATGGGGGCCTCTGGTCAACAGCTAGTAAGAACTGAGGCCCTTAGTCCAACAGCTTGCAAGCAACTTAATTTTGCCAACAACCATGTGAGTTTGGAAGCAGATTTCTCCCCAGTTGAGTCATCAGATGAGACCCCAGCCCTGGCCAACACCTTCAGTGCAGCCTTGGGATACACCCTGATGCAGAGGCCCCAGTTAATTAATTCTGCCAGGTCTCTTGACCCACAGGAATTGTGAAATAATAAACATGTTATTTTGAGCTGCTAAGCTTGTGGTAATCTGTTAAGCAGCAATAGATGAGTAATATATCAGGCTAGCCTTTGGCAAAATTGGGAGACTAAATAAGTAGAACCAATTTGTCTGTACTCACATGCTGTCCCCCATCTTCCCCTGGGACTGTTCTACCCCAGGCACTGTTCTCCACGGCTGGTGTGCTCTCAGTAAAGTATGCTGTGACAGCCACCTCATCCCTGCAGTGAATTTTGTTCTAGAATAGCCACATCCTGGGTTTGGAACGGTAGGTGTTTGGTAGAAAGTAGGTTGATGCTCATGGACCTCTTGTACCTTTCACAGAACGAGAACCACTAAAGAGGATTTTCAGATGATTCCATGTCTACTCTTGGGCATAAGACATTATCCCATCTACCAAAGGGCTCAGTATCTGATGGAGTAAATGAGGGCTTGAGCACCATCCATGTTTTCTGAATTTTCTGCAGGAACTGTGGCCAACACAGAGAGACCCTTAGCTGGGTGCTTCCTGGTTTTAGAAACTTTCTCTGGCTTCCTAACAAGTGGCACTGGCTCCATCCTAAGTAGGGATTTCTAGTAAGTCGCAGCCCTTTCCCTGAAGATATTTTTAAAATTCCCAAACATAACTAAAGTAGCCTTTCTCTGTTGTTGCTGAGTAAGAATCTTCTGGTTCTCCAGGATGTACATGATGTGATGCTCTTGTTCTTTCTCCTTTGTGACTTGTGGCAAGACTCTGAGCTCTTTGAGTGAAGGGGCCATTCCTCTTTCTTCCTGTTGGAGTCACAAGGTGACTATCCTTGCGCCTGAGACATGATAGGTGCAAATACATTTGCTGCGTGAGTAAATAACGACATGGAGTGATGTATGCATAGGCTTCCTGCACTCATCTGTTCGCCTGTTTATAATCGAATGCTGCTTGAACACAAACATACTGGAAGCAGTTGTGCTTTATCACTAACTCATGTACATTGTGTAATTATTTCCAACTACTGCCAGTTCAAAATCAGGATATATTTAGCTCACTAGCTTCATCTTTGGCGATACAATCGAAAGCCTCTTGCTGGTATCCTCCGTCAGCTGAGCTCTTCGCCTTATTACAGAGCGGCATTTCTCGGCTTCTGACCCAGTTTCCTTCTCGCAGGGGAGTCAGCACATCTTGGTATCCTACGTAATTCTCCTGGCCTGCAAGAGCCTGGGTTGTGTAATTAGCTCCCACAGCCCTCTTACCTTCCAGTCACCTCTCTCTCCAGGCTTCCTTGAGCCCATTACTCTCCCAGCCCTCTTTGTGCCTCTAGATGTACCATTTCTGTGTCATCGTCCGTATCTTCTTTCTTCTCCCTACAACTGCCCTCAGGCTTGTCTTGGGGCATCTCCCAACAGCGATGAGCAGGTTGCCATGGCTTCAACTAACTGACCAAACATGGCAGCTAAAATCAGGGACACTGGACTCAGACTGTCCTACATATAAATCCAGATTCCTTGTGAGTTATAACCATGACCAAGTTGCTTAACCTTACTTTCTCAATCTACTCGTCTGTAAAAGGAAGATGATGATTCTTTGGTTTTTGGCCCCAAGTTCCGCTTCTCACTTTAAGCTGGCAGAAATGTCCTTTTAATTTCATATTTTCATTGTTTCAGAATTGTGTGCACTCATGGATTTACATTTCACTTTGACTCGTTCCCTTAATCACTCATGCATTAAATAAAGTTTTAGTAAGTGCCTACATATGGCAGATCTTATGACAAACACCATGGATAAGAGGAGTAATGAGATGTTATTCCTGCCCTCAAAGTACTTACAGACTAGAACGAAAGGAATAAAATCATACACAGTGCCATAAGTTAAGAAATAAAATATGTGTCAAGAGCTTGAGAAGAAAGAGATGGGAACAGTAAGCTATGGATTAAGGGCTTCCCAAAAGAGATGATAGATAGTTGAACTGGACCTTGAAAGATGAGACGGAATTTATAAGTTAAAAAGCAGTAGAGATGAGAGTATAGTTACAGAAAACAGAATTTACTTTAAGTTGCTAATTTTTCTAGCTTCTTAAATTAGGAGGCTGAGAAATCATTTTTTCTAATACAAGCATTTGAATGTATAAATTTCCCTCTATCACTATTTGGGGTGCATCTCACAAATTTTTCTATGTTGTATTTTCGTTATTCTTGAGTTCAAATTATTTTCTATTTCCAATCATGATTTCTTCTTTGTCTCATATTTTTTTCTTTTGTTGTTGTTTGTTTCTTTTAGCAGAGTGTTGTTTAATTTCCAAATTTGAGTGGCTTTGCTTTGTATTTTATTGTTATTAATTCCTTAAATTCAAGTATTTTAGTGGCCAGAGAACATATTTTGTAAGATTTAAATTTTTTTATGACCCAGCATATGGTTTACCCTGGTGGATGTTCCATGTATACATGGAACAAAATATTTAGTTATTGGGCATAATGTTCTATATACATCATGTAATTCAAGTTAGTTGATAATACTTATTCTTCTTACATCTTGATTGATTTTTCTAGTTCTATCCATTACCATAAAGAGGGCTATTAATATCTCCAACTGTGATTGTGAATTTATTAATTTTTCCCTTTAGTTTTCAATTGCTTTATGAATTTTGAAGTTCTGTTGTTAGGTGCATTCACATTTAGGATTTTTCTGTCTTTTCGATGAATTGACCCATTCATAAGTACAAAACGTCCTCCTTTAACTCCAGTAATATGTCTTGAAACTTTATGTCTTGAAGATTACTTTGTCTGACATCAGGTAGTCACTGCTTTCTGTGTGCATAGTATATGCCTACTATTTGCATAGTATAATTTTTTCATTTCTTTTCCTTTTTTTTTTTTTTTTTCTTTATACCTCTGTGTTTTTCTATTTAAACTGCATCTCTTGCAGAGAATATAATTGAATCTTGCCTTTTTATCCTGTCTGGTAATTTCTGCCTTTTATTGAAGTATGAGTATATTTATACTTATTATATTTATTCTTATGCTTGGCGGTAAGTGTACTATCTCTGTTCGTTTTCTAGTTGTCACGTGTATTTTCCTCCCTCTGTTATCTTCCTGTTTTCATTCAGATTAATCAACGTTAAAATTTTTCGACCATTATAATTTGTTTACTGGCTTTTGGATTATAGCATTCTGGTTTTTTTTCTAGTGGTTGCCTTGGGGATTGCAAATATTCATCCTTAACAGTCACAGTCTACTTGTGGTTAATACTGTATCACTTCACATAAACCATAAAGACCATAAAGAAGCACATTTATATTTACTGTTGTGCTTTGTGCTATTGGTGTCATGTATTTTAGTTTTATAAACAAAAACTTTCACTATAAATATTAATTTTGCTTTAAAATAAACATATGCCTTTCAACAGGAAGAACATAGATAGTATTTTATATTTTCCTGTATATCCGAAATTTTCATTTCTTTTTATTCCTATCTGGTATTACTTCCCTTCAGCCTGAAGAAGTTTCTTTAAAATTTTTTTGCAATGGAATGGTCTGCTGGTGACCAGTTTCCTCCAGTTTTGTGTATCTGAAAAAAAAAAAACCAAACCCTTTATTTTTCCTTTTTTAAAATAATTTTTTATTTTACAGGTTTATTCATACATACCTAAAAGTCATTCTTTAAGCTGTAGAGTTTGATAAGTTTTGACCAATATGTATAGTCCTCTATCCACCATAGTAATCTAGATATTCCTTATAACCTAGAACATTCCCTATGCCCTCAGAGTTTTCAAACGCATCTTTGATCCCCTTCTCCCTTCCTAGCCCCTGGCAACAACTGATCTGTTTTCTGTCTCTAAAGTTTTTCTTATTCCACAATGTTATATAAATGGAATTATATAGTATTTAAGATTGTGTCTCCCTTTACTTAACATATTTTTAAGGTTCATCCATGTATTGCATATATCAGTAATGTATTTACTTTTATTGTGGAAGAGTATTCTATTTTATGGATTTACCACAATTTATCCATTCATCAGCTGTGGGTGTATGAGTCATCTCTGATTTTTAGCTATTCTGAATAAAGCTGCCTTGAACATTTGCATGCAGATTGTTTTGTAGAAGAGTATTTACATTTATCTTGGTAAACATCTAGGAGTAAGCTCACTGGGTCATATGGCAAGTTATGTTTAACTTTATAAGAAACTATGAACATTTTGCAAAATATTTGGAACATTTTTCATTTCCATGAGCAAACTATGAGGGATCAGATTCCTTAGGGAACAAGTCTAGTTGGCCTGGCTTAAGCCACATGTGCACACCTTGGTCAGGAGAGAGTAGAATTCCCTTTTTGACAATTCCACAAAGTTAAAAATCATTGAGAAAGCAGTAATTTCTAAATGAAATAAGATCCTGACAATAGAAAAATGGTTGCTGAATGGATGAAAATAGTGATATTTTCTGCAGTGTAAATCACTTAAAAATGCTGCAGAAGCAGAAAGACAGTTGGACCACAGGATTTTATTTTAATACTACTACTCTTGCCAGTGATTATTTGCATGACCTTCTGTACAACACTGGACGTCTCTGTGTGACATTTCTCTCACTTGCAATGCTAGAGGAATGGAATGGATGATCTTGGTGAGATCCCTGCCATTTTGAGTTTAATCTAAGCCATAGTAGATCAATTAAACATGTATTGAATGAACACATTTAAAAGAATGTTCAGAGGATCTTTTCTATTCTGTTTTCATGCTTCTTTTTCATTGTTCCTTTTAAATTGGATAAAGACTTTTCTTCTCTGTTAATTTTAATAATATTTAAAGCTACTAAAAAGCTTTAAGATTAGAGACTCGCTTCTCTCTGTGTGTGTGTCTATATATGTGTATGCGTGTGTAGCACTTAAAAATAATTGGGAAGTTATTCACATAGATTGGATTAGTAGCAGTAGTGCCAATCTGGAGTTTATAAGGTATTGTTAGCAGAACTTACACCTTGAAGCACAAACGAAAGCTGCCATATCCCAAACGCTAGTCAGTCAAGCAGCCCTGAGTCCTATTTGCTTGATTTCCAAAATAGTATTGGGTACACTTACTCTGGAAATTCCATGATAATCCAGCAATTGTTGCTCTTAAATCCTTTAAAAATTACAGGCAATTCTATAAAAACTGCCTTTTAGATAGCAAAACATATCAGCTTTTTTTTTCAGGGGAAAATGTTAATGAGCCTGTGGATTTTCCTATACTCATTAATAGCTAAGGGTAATAATAATAATAATAATAAGCCAATTCTCAATATTTGCTAAAGTGGAGTGAACTGGACTCCACTTTAACAAACTGTACATTAGTAAACTAGGTTGGCTAAAAGCTGTATTACAAAAAAATCTAAATGAACTAAAGAAGTTGTGTGAGATATTTTATTTCTCACATTTCTAAGAACCATTTATATGTCTATTCTCTATGACCTGTCCTATCAGATCAAAGACCCTTATTATCTGGTAATTTCCCACTCATACATGAGTTTCTGGAATAACATTACTTCTTTTTAGGATATTTGAATTTTAAATTTAGTTTATATTTGTGAAATGAAAGATTTTATGATACAATTTTAGAAACTTAATAGCACACTGTAAGCATTTTTAAGGTGCAAGAGACAGTGGTAAGCTAATGGAGGAATCTTATTGTTGCCCTGATACTACACTAACCATATTTCTATGTTAGCTTAAAGGAGACTGTATCTTTGTCATATTTGCATATGTATTAACTATGATGGTTTCTTGCATGATAGTGAAATAAATGAAAGGAAAACTGGCTTGAAATTCAAAGGAAATTTATTGGCTATCACAAAACTCAGAAATTTAAAATTATGAAATGGCTTTAGACCCAGTCCCCAAAATTATATTTTAAGATATTCTCTCTCCATTTCTTAGCATTATATTCCTCTGTATGGCTCCATTTTTGGACACAGTTTCTTGAAAAAAAAAAAAAAAGGAGATACCTATGGTTATTGGCAGCTCCAACCAGGTATGGCACATTAGTTGGTTTCACCCAGGCCATTTGCTGACCTTAAGTTTAGGGATGAATTCAGTGAAATCATTGGTACTGTTTTTAATGCTGATAACGAACAGTCCAAGTTTATGCCATCAAGGAGCTTAGTGTCCTAGCCACAGTTTGAGGATGTAGAGCTGTCAGTTATTAATAATGGATGTTTTTAATAGTTGGACTACAGTTGATATTTTTTCATAGTCTTATATGAGTTTTCAGATATTTACAATATCCATCTTATTTCTGATTTTAAGTTGCATATTTTCACATGTATTTCTTTCTTCAATTGGAATGTTTTTGATATGTTTATCCATTTTGATTGTATTTTCTCCATTAAAGCTATTAGCATAGAGGTTGTTCTCATAGTCCATGATATCTATAACTGAGAAAGTACAATTCTTTTATAAAGGACAGGAAAGTTATTATTGAACAACCTCTAGCTTTTATGATTCATACTTCAAATCAAAGAAGATTACCCTGTTGTGTAGCTGAGATATGATTTAATAAAAAGCTAATGAAATTTCAGGTAGACTTATTACTGTGCAGACTCCAGAAAGCCTGGTTAATCATTTTGGAGAACTCAATTAACATTAACAGATCTCCATTATGAATGGTGAAAAAATAATATTAAAACTTTAATGAGTAAATTAAACTTCTAGAAGTACATACTATATTTCCGATAGTTGTTCAAAGACTTTGAGGTCGTTCTTTCATTTTTTTCATGAAAAATGACTTTTTCATGTAAAAAGACTTTCTTCAAATGAGGGACAAACTCAACCTGTTGATCTATGTCCTCCATCCCTTACTGAGACCTCTTTGAAACTCGACTTTTAATGTGCATAGTCTAATACCTGCCAAATGGTAAGTTATTGTGATTGTCTTCCCTGGCCCTGAGCACTCTTCTCACACCGGAAATCAAAAGATAAAACAGACCCAGGATTAGAATATCTGGGGGAAAAGGTGTGCTTTTTTTGCATGCTGATAGTATGCAGGTCTATGCATGTTTTGCCTGCTTTCATTTATCTACTAAATTCCTACTCTTTTACAAGGGACCAGCTTGAATTCTACCTTTTTTCTTTTCTTTTCTTTTCTTTTCTTTTCTTTTTAAACTAACATCTTTATTGGAGTATAATTGCTTTACAATGTTGTGTTAGTCTCTGCTGTATAACAAAGTGAATCAGCCATATGCATACATATATCCCCATATCTCCTCCCTCTTGTGCCTCCCTCCCACCCTCCCTATCCCACCCCTCTAGGTGGTCACAGAGCACCGAGCTGATCTCCCTGTGCTATGTGGCTGCTTCCCACTAGCTATTTCACATTTGGTCGTGCACATATGTCAATACTACTCTCTCACTTCATCCCTGCTTACCCTTCCCCCCTGCACCGTGTCCTGTACCTTTTTTCTTTTACTACTAAGCAGTTTTAACTTTCCTTTCTTCTATGTTTCAAAGCATTTTCATTTACAATGACTGGGTGCCTACTGTGTGTCTGCTCCGTAAGGTATTGTGTTTGTAAACATCCAGTGCCTTTAAGAGACATGCAATAGAATGGAAGGCAAACAATATAAATATAAATTCAGTAAAGTATTCTGGGTGCCATAAGATAGTTGCTAGGTACAGCAAGGGATTATATCAAACATAGTGTTTTAAAAAGTCCTTTATGTATGAAAAGGACTTTCTGCTGAATTACAATAAAATTGTGAGTTAGGTATATCCACACTTGATCATTTAAAACCTGAGATACTGAGAATTTGGAACATGCCCATTGTCATGGTCTGGAACGGACAGGGTGGTGGCTCAGCCATTCACAGAGGTCAACCAAGTAGGCCTGTCAGCAAGGAATACTGTGAGGAGATTACGTACCCATTTCTTAGCTCCCTGGAATCATAAATTTAAACACATCTTAGTATACTTCCCTCATGCCCTTCTGCTGTATAAAACTTAATGCCATTAGTTGCCCATTCTTGATGTTTTATTTTGTGGTTTTATTTACTTAAAATACATTATTTATCTGATGTACAAAAAAAAGTATATGTATCACTGAATCACTTTGCTGTACAGCAGAAATTAATACAACACTGTAAATCAACTATACTTCAATAAAATAAACTTTTTTAAAAAGTGGAAAAAAAGGATTTTGAATATGAGCACTCTTTCTACTGCACTTGTTTCCTACTCTCCTGTTAAATTGCAACCTTCTCAATACTGATTTTGTATTTCCATCAATTAGCATTGTGCCTGACGTGGAGTAAACAATAAATGCTTGTTTAATTAAAAGGTGTGTGTTTTCCTTCCATATATATTTTCCAGCTATCTTTTAATCTGTCTCTGTTCAATTTATTAATGTTAAAGACTGAGCCAAACTCAGTATACCCAGTTATACAACATGGCCCCAGAAGAACTATCTGGAATCTTGAGCTCTTCTAATGTGGACCTCATATGAGCATCAGCAGAGACAAATCTCAGCTTGCATTACTATTTTCTTTTTAAATTTTTATTAGAGTATAGTTGATTTATATTGTGTTAGTTTCAGGTGTACATAAAAGTGAATCAGTTATACATATACATATATCCACTCTTTTTTTTTGGATTCTTTTCCCATATAGGTCATTACAGAGTACTGAGTAGAGTTCCCTATGCTATACAGTAGGTTCTTATTAGTTATATATTAAAAAAAATTTTTTTTTGGAGTATAGTTGCTTTACAACACTGTGTTAGTTTCTGCTGCACAGTGAAGTGAATTAGCTATATGTATACATATATCCCCTCTTTTTTGGATTTCCTTCCCATTTGGGTCACCATAGAGCACTGAGTAGAGTTTCCTGTGCTATACAGGTTCTCATTAGTTATCTGTTTTATACATAGTATTGTATATATGTCAATCCCAATCTGCCAATTCATCCCACCCCCCGTTTTCCCCCCTTGGTGTCCATATGTTTGTTCTCTACGTCTGCGTCTCTATTTCTGCTTTGCAAATAGATTCATCTGCAACATTTTTCTAGATTCCACATATATGTGTTAATTATCTGTTTTATATATAGTAGTGTGTATATGTCAATCCCAATTTATTCCTACCCCCCATCCCCTGGTAACCATAAGTTTGTTTTCTACAGCCAGGACTCTACTTCTGTTTTGTAAATAAGTTCATTTGTACCCTTTTTTTTTTTTTAAAGATTCCACATATAAGCTATATCATATGATATTTGTATTTCTGTGTCTGACTTAACTTCACTAAGTATGACAATCTCTGGGTCCATCCATGTTGCTGCAAATGGCATTATTTTGTTCTTTTTATGGCTGAGTAATATTCCATTGTATATATGTACCACATCTTCTTTATCCATTCCTCTGTTGATGAACATTTAGGTTACTTCCATGTCCTGGCTATTGTAAATAGTGCTGTAATGAACCCTCCTGCACTGTTGGTGGGAATGTAAATTGATACAGCCACTACGGAGAACATTATGGAGGTTCCTTAAAAAACTAAAAATAGAACTACAGTATGACCCAGCAATCCTACTCCTGGGCATATACCAGAGAAAACCATAATTTGAAAAGATACATGCACCCCAACATTACTTTTTAAAGTAATTACTTTTCATAGTAGTGTATATCTTAGAAAGCTGCATTTTGAAAGCCAATAGTTATTAAATGGATCCTAACCGAAAAAAAATCAGTAGATGATTATTCTTGTTAGGGTGTACACTTTTTTCTTTTAAATATCCTAATGTATTTCAAATATAAACTCTCTCCAGAACACTGAAAAATCACTTCAGAAACAAAATGCTTTTGCATGGACTCTCTTGATTATGAAGCAAAAATGGTTAAGTCTGAACATAGACATAGTTCGTAAATCTAAAACTTTTGAGTTTTCCTGGACTTGATTCTGGGCAACTGTTACCTATTTGGAACTCTTGTCAAATAATTAACAATTTGGATGCCCTACAGTTTATTGAGTCTCACGGATTAAAAGCAGAAGTAGAAGACTGTGTTCCAGTTTGAATCTGCCAGTGTTCTACGTGAGGTTGAAACTCACTTGTCTTCTTTGTACCAATTTTTACATCTGGTAAATGGATGTTAATGGGATTTATCTTGCTTTCCCCTCATAGGTACCAGTAGAAATTACTTACAAGTGCTTAGAAATATACTACACAACCGTAGTTTAATGAACAAGTTAATAGAGATGTGATTCTGTAACTGTTCATGAACAAAGTCCTGGAAGAATGTCTCTGACATGCACATAGACAAGGACTTGTGTTCTTTGTTCCAGCTCTCTTGAATCCTCATAGAATTCCACTAACATATTAGAAAGACAGCACTTCAAGTTACTTCTATTTCTAGAAACAATTCGAGTGTTTTCCTTGTTCTAGCTCTTGGCAGTGGATTAAATGAACTAATCTAATATACTTGGCAAAATTTCTTCGAGTCGGGTTTTCTTTTTTTGGCAGCTACCTTTAAACATAGTTAAAAAAATTGTTTCTAAGAATTTTTAAGTTATTCAATTTTTGTTGGTCAGAACTTTTGTACCATGTTTCTTGATTCCACTTCAAACCAATGACCTTATAAAACAACAAACCCTCTTCAAATACTGTGTCACTTTGCACTTCTCAAAGAAATAAAGTAACTAGACATTGTGCATTATGGAAATAATTGCTAATTGAACTGTCTCAATATACAACAAAACTCTCTGAGTGCTTTGCATTTTGTGAAACATCAAACCCACTTAGAATCCCCCAGTCATCTGCAGACCCTCTGTGACTTTGCATTAGAATTACTAGTGGGAGCCTCAGAGACCCATGTGGTCTTCACCCTTGTTAATGTGACCTAACCCCATGCTGTGGACTGGAGTAGGTTTTTTTTGTTTGCTTGGTTTTTTGTTTGCTTGTTTTTAAATTTTTATTCTTCTATTTTTTGCTGTGACCTCTGCCCTGCCTTTTGCTGTCTGTGCATCACTAGTTACGTGGGGCACTTCCAGTCTTTGCTGTTAGTGTTAACATGTTACGATTTTCTTTCCCTGACTGTAAGGGAATCAGTGAAAGCAGAAAGAGTATCGTGATAATTTTCTTTTCTCGTCATTTTACTTTTAAAATCTGGGAGAAGGGGCAAGAACTTTGAACTGATCTTGAAATTATAGCTTAAAAACTGAGGGAAATTACAAATAGGATCTGATCTCTGGCTGTGGCATGGAGTGTGGTGTCAAGGGTAGCTAAAAGGCAGGCACTCCTGATGTCCTGTCAGTCTTGTTTCTTAAGCTGCCTGAAGAAAGTTATCCAGGATGTCAGTGGGACAGGGGATCTCTGAGGGAGGGAGGTGTCCGCAGACTGGAAGCTTTTAGCTGGAATCCTCATAGCTGTGAATCTAGTGATAATTTTTTATCACCATCCCCTGGGAGACAAAAGATGGCAGCTGTCCTTTCAAGCCCTTGATGCCTGTCTGTTGCTTCTCTCTCTCTTTCCCTCCCAGGGGTCCAAAGCTGTCCTGTAAGTCCTTGAACCTTTGTTCTCACAGAGGGAGGAAACTGCAGAGTGAAAACTCTATTTGCTTGTAGTAAATCAGATGTAGTGACTCGGTTATACCCAGTGAGATGCAGGCGTGCAATGTTTGACAGTCTGCTTGGGGATGCTACCGTCATTCCTTTCTGCCAGTTCTAGGCTCTCATCTGGAACACTACTTGTGGACCAAGCTCTTTTTGAACTATAGGTTTTGGGAAAAGATGTCTTCATTTCCAGTCTTAGATATCCTCTTATAGCTTGAGATAAAAGCCACTATCCCAGTAGCCACTAATCAGCCACTAAATCAGCTCTCGGGAAATTTTCTGATTAGCCTTCTGGTACTCAGCCTCTGGGCCAATAAATAGAGCGGAGGTTCTTTCCCCCTTCAGCTTGATCTTCCTGTTTTTTTATTCATTGCCTCCTGTGTTTGGCTTTATCCTTTCTCTGGTGGGCTGTCTGTAGAGCTCTCTATTTCCAAGGAACCCATTCTGCCTCCTCTCTCTCTCTCTTTTTATTTTATTTTTTCAAAACCCACAACTCCATATAAAAGCTTTTAGTTCTTCTGACTGAGGGCTGTCTGCATCTATCCTTCAGCCCCCCGTCATTTAAACCACCTGTAACTTGAGCATGTTAGAAGCAAACAATGGTTTTAGCTGTCTTGTATTATTTTCTATTGTTGCATTTTATCATGTCTAACTTTGGTACGCCCCTTAATCCACAGTCTCCTTTTCAGAGAGATAGAGATACGTTTTTATGAAAATAAGCAGCAGAGGCTAAGGGGAAGCCAAGAGGAAAAAAAATGCTGGACCAATGAAAGATACTGCAGCTTAAGTAGAAGGGAGATATCATTGTATGTTTTTTATATAATATTTTCCCCTTTTGAATTTGCTCCACTTGCAAGAATACTCACTGTTTCCAGAAAGTTCCAGTTTAAATGTGTACAGGCTCCCTCCAAAGTGAAATATATTTAAAGCCCTATCTTTACATCAAAGCTTAGGAAACAGGAAGATACCAGTCTCTGATAAGTCCAGGGCCAACAAATGTTGGGGTCCAAAATGTGTCCCCAGTGAAAGTCCACTTCTAATTAGAATTGAGACTTCAGTAAGATAAGTATTAATCTGATGTCCTAGCCAGAATATGTTTACAGTGGCCCAAAGGTGCTTACAATCTTAGTTTTGCCTGTTGGATTCTTATTAACTGTTGGTTGTAGTAAGTCCACAACTACGGACATTTCTTTTCAAATGGGGCTTAATTAGCTCATATAAAGTGCCAAGCAATTCACATCTCTCCGAATTAGTAACCATTGCTTCAGAGTTTGCACAGAAATAAAGCAAACTTATACATGCAAATTATTCATGTTGATAAACAGGCAAGCAAGGTGATGGAAATCACTTAACACAATTACATGCGGTTAAGTTTCATAACCAGCTTTGGCTGGCTGCAGAGCTAATAGCTGTTTTTTTCAACACACAGTGAACAAGTGACTCAGTCCTGTGGGACTGTTTCTGTGATGGTTCTTCCAGAGCTCATTGCCACCTGGGGCTGTGGGCCCAGATCCCTTTAGTTCAGATATTGACTGTCCTACCACCCTCTGGAGTCAGGTCACCATGGACGCTAGGTCAGGCCCAGTGTTCTTCCACTGAGACCAAGAAATGGCCCTTTCTGTTGGTTACAGTTGACTTAAGCGCCATACCTACGCATGCCAGCTCTGTGTGTTCACTCATTCATTTAGGTGGAAGAAAACAACAAGCAATTGATTTCATCTTAAAGAGGGAGATTGATGTGTGTATGCATTGGTTTCTGATTTTTTTTTCCAGCATTTGTTTTTCTATCCAGTTATAAAATTATCTTTACTGACAAAAATATGGTGGGTTCAGAAATTATCTATGCTATGTATACCCTGAGAAAACCATAATTCAAAAAGAGTCATGTACCACAATGTTCATTGCAGCTCTATTTACAATAGCCAGGACATGGAAGCAACCTAAGTGTCCATTTACAGATGAATGGATAAAGAAGATGTGGCACATATATACAATGGGATATTACTCAGCCATAAAAAGAAACGTAATTGAGTTATTTGTAGTGAGGTGGATGGACCTAGAGTCTGTCATACAGAGTGAAGTAAGTCAGAAAAAGAAAAACAAATACCGTATGCCAACACATATATATGGAATCTAAAAAAAAAATGGTTCTGAAGAATCTAGGGGCAGGACAGGAATAAAGACGCAGACGTAGAGAATGGACTTGAGGACATGGGGAAGGGGAAGGGTAAGCTGGGATGAAGTGAGAGAGTGGCATGGACATATATACACTACCAGATGTAAAACAGATAGCTAGTGGGAAGCAGCTGCATAGCAGAGGGAGATCAGCTTGGTGCTTTGTGCCCACCTAGAGGGGTGGGATATGGAGGGTGGGAGGGAGAGGCAAGAGGGAGGAGATATGGGGACATATGTATATGTATAGCTGATTCACTTTGTTATAAGCAGAAACTAACACACCATTGTAAAGCAATTATACTCCAATAAAGTTGTTAAAAAAAAAGAAATTATCTATGCTCTATATCTACATATCTACTCCTGTAGTGATACAGTTTTAAAATTTGATTTATAATGAATATTCAGTTTTATATACTGTTTGAAACTTACAGAGTGAACAGTTTTTGCATTGTGAAATAGTATTCCAAAGCTTGATTTTAATAATACATCTATTCTTAATTACACATTTAAGTGAAAGTCAGTGAACTGAGAAGTACAAATGGTGTTGAGTAACCTATAGAGTACATGAAGCTCATGAAATGTTGAGTGGAAGCACTCATGCTTATTCTGTTTTATACTCTTTATCATGTTTTAAAGTTTCCTTTAATGAAATTCCTTCCTGATCTTTTTCTTCATGACCTTTTTGATGTCTTTATTTCCCCTGTTGCATCCTTGCTTTTTATCTCTCTCTAATCTAAGGTTAATTATGGAAATGTGCAAACCAGAAATGGGAATAAAACAAATGTATATCCTATCTTGTGGTGGGTAACAGCATGGGCTTTATAGTCAGAAAATCTGGATCTGAATCCTATCTCTAACATTTATCAGTTCAGTGGATGTTGTGGACTAAGTAATTAATCATTTAGATTCATTTTCATCATTTCTAAAATGGGGAAAATAATATTTCCTAGCAAAACTAAGTGCCCAATAAGCATTAGTTGCTGTTATTGTTATTATTATATATATATTTTTAAATAAATTTATTTATTTATTTTTGGCTGCGTTGGGTCTTCGTTGCTGAATATGGGCTTTCTCTAGTTGCAGTGAGCAGGGGCTACTCTTCCTTGCGGTGCGCAGGCTTCTCATTGCAGTGGCTTCTCTTGTTGCGGAGCACGGGCTCTAGGCGCGTAGCCTTCAGTAGTTGCAGCACGCAGGCTCCGTAGTTGTGGCTCGCAGGCTCTAGAGCGCAGGCTCAGTAGCTGTGGTGCACGGGCTTAGTTACTCTGCAGCATGTGGGATCTTCCCAGACCAGGGCTCGAACCCGTGTCCCCTGCATTGGCAGGCGGATTCTTAACCACTGCACCATCAGGGAAGCCCCAGTATATTTTTATAATATTATTACATTGAGGAAATACTTTATCTTTTTCTGAATGGTAAAAAATATTCTATTTTACGGAGATAAGAAAGATAACATTTTCTCAGTTTTCTTCTGGGAATATAGTTTATTATATGTATAATGCATGACTTGTGACAGGCATTTGGAGAAATTCCAAAGAAATTGATGTTACAGACTCTGCTTCTCAAAATCTTTCTCAGAGGTTGAGGGTATAAGGCATAGAGATGTCAAGTATATGTATAACGTAGAAATTTGAGAAATGAAGCTATGAAGAAATATCCAAAATAATACCACACCGATGGATAGAGAAGCAGATCCAGTGCAACTCTACCCTATACTCAGATTTATCCTGGGAAATTCATTAGCTGAGGCTATTATTTTGTTGTTTTTTTCAGTTTGCTAGCTACATGCTTAACTGTAATGAGCCCTGTGCACAATCTCTGATTAACAGATCTAGTTCCTGATCTTCTTGACTTTATTCAGCTTTGTGTCCTACAGCCTAACAGATCTCTTTAGAATTGAAGGCACAGCCCCGACCTATGGGTGAGATTACATTCTTATTTTATTTCTCCAATACAGATTTGACTAAGGCCACCTTAGAACATTGGTTTCTTTAAGGATTTCTACAATAGGATCTAGTAAAAGACACCTGCCCATTAGACATCAAAAAATTAAAATATGTTAGATTCAATAGCATTTGTCTATGGTTTTGTTTATAATAAAATTTCTAAACATCCATGAATTCAATTTTTAATTTTTTAATTAAAATTTTTGCTTTCAAATCCCATATGCTAGCTGGAAGGAAATTTGCAAACACACTCCTTTTATAAAGTATCCCTTACAATTAGGAAATGTTTGCCTTTTAAATTGACTGTAGAAAGTAAGTTTATATCAAAGTTATTAAAAGTTCCACTTGGCATAAAGAGTTAAATATGTATAATGCGTATAACATATTTTTCAGATTCACAAAGTATCTTAAGAATGTATTTACTTTTCATAATTTTTTAACCCACAAGAATTTAATTTAGATTAATACTAGGGTATTAAGTGCCATATAAGTATAGATAAATGGCAGGTTACATTTGGCTCTCCCATTGAAATTGTAACAGTGAGAATTATAAAACATTAGTTATAATCCTATCTGTCAACAGGATTGTTTTGGTATTCCAGCAATTGTGATATTTAATTCATAGGACAAAAGGGAGTATTTCATAAGAAGTATGATTTGACAATTAAACTTGAATAAAACACTTCTTTTTTGAGGAATAATTGACATATAACATTATATTAGTTTCAGGTGTACAACATTAATGAGTGAATATTTGTATATATTCTGAAATGACACCCACAGTAAATCTAGTTAACATCCATCACCATACATTGTTATAAATTTTTTTCTTGTGGTGAGAACTTTTAAGACTTACTTTCTTAGAAACTTTCAAATGTGCAGTACAATACTTTAACTATAGTCACCATGCTAAAAATGTATCCTGTCTATCATACCATAGAAAATGACCTCTTCAGGGCTTCCCTGGTAGCGCAGTGGTTGAGAGTCCGCCTGCCGATGCAGGGTACACGGGTTCATGCCCTGGTCCGGGAAGATCCCACATGCCGCGGAGCGGCTGGGCCCGTGAGCCATGGCCGCTGAGCCTGCGCGTCCGGAGCCTGTGCTCCGCAACGGGAGAGGCCACAACAGTGAGAGGCCCGCGTACCTCAAAAAAAAAAAAAAAAAAAAGAAAATGACCCCTTCAGTCGGTTAACATTCATTAATATATAGTTGGTATATAGTGGAATCAAATCTTAAGTAAAAAAGTACATATTTCGGGCTTCCCTGGTGGCGCAGTGGTTGAGAGTCCGCCTGCCGATGCAGGGGACGCGGGTTCGTGCCCCGGTCCGGGAAGATCCCACATGCCGCGGAGCGGCTGGGCCCGAGCCATGGCCGCTGAGCCTGCGTGTCCGGAGCCTGTGCTCCGCAACCGGAGAGGCCACAGCAGTGAGAGGCCCGCGTACCGCAAAAAAAAAAAAAAAAAAAGTACATATTTCTAGTATTAAACTTTGAAACTTTGATTTCTATGTTTGTTTTATATCTACATCTATTTTTATTGCTTTTTGAATATGAATGTCCAATATTTTAAAAAATGTCCAAAACAACAAATATTTATGTATATATACACACTTGTGTATATATGTAATAGATTATTAAGATAGCATTTTCAAAATTTGTAGCTGATAAAATGTTTACCCCAAAAGAAATAGGATTTTTAAATTACTCTGCTATAGAAGTTATTGAAATGAACTCTACCATTACTGAGGACACTAGTTTTAGATATTTTAAACCATTGATAAGTTTTGAAGTAAAGTCTGTTTCTCAATGTCTTTTGTTACTGTATGCAGGGTATCTCATTAACTAAGTAGGCGCATATGGGCTGAGTAGCAAAGCTTTGCTGACTCGGCCATTTTTTTTACTTCTTGCGTATTTTCTCTGTGTAGTGTGCCATTTTGTTGAATGGTGAAAAAGTTATGGTAGCCTTCAGTCATTTTTGTAGGATGCCATTTATTTACATCATGAGAAAATGAGGTCTTTATAAAATTATACCTTAGGTTTATTTATAGGTACCATTTCATACCTACAGTGCAAATTCTCAGAGCTGTGTAGAGCTGAGGCCATTATCAAGATTTAGAGGCAAAAGAAAAATCATTGTACTTCACAAGTACAGTATATTTATATTTACAATGTACAAAACCTGTAACTGTAACTTTGAACCTCTTAGAATTTGTCAAATTCTTAAAATGAAATTTAGTCTCATTTTTCCAAGTTTCTTTCTAATCTATGTAAATCTTGAGGTCATCAGTATTTTTTTCTAAATAAGAGGTTAAATTAAATATTATAATATCTCTTTTTTAAGATAAGTTTTGGAGTTCAAGAAATCTAATTGCATTTCTCAAAAGGAAATAATGAGATTTTCTTTTCTTTACACATCTGGGCAATTGCATTTAGAGGAATAGCAGAAATTATGACCTTTAGTTTACCTGCACATTTTTCAGTCATGACATAGAAATTTATAAGCACCTTATCAAAGAAACTGAAATCATTTCTCATTCAGGGTTATATAGTAACAAATCAAGTTACCAATGAATAAGTCTAAATTCTCAATTTTTCTCTTGGACAAAAATCATGGATAGAATCCTAGACTAGAGTTCCGCATATCTAATTTCAATCTAAACTATGCTATTTATTCCCTCAACATTTATAAGCCTCAACTTTCTTATCTGTCAAAAGGGAGGTACAATTCCCACCACACCAGATTTTGATGAATATTAAATGGGATATGCGTGAAGCACATTCCATCTGGGAAGCAAATTATACACCTCATATTGACAGCAGAAATCCTATAGAATATGGCTTTCGGGAAACTGCCTGTAATGTTTATTATAAGGGAGCACTGTGGTAAAGAGAGTAAAACAACTGTGTTTCGCAGCTTGCTGAAAATTAAACATATGTCTGTGCATGAGTGTGTGCATATGTGTATATGAAGGGAATTATTGAACATCTCTGATTTTTTTACGCTTCTTTTTCATTGTAGTAAAAACACATAACGTGGAATCTACTCTCTTAATTTTTTAAGTGTGCAGTACAGTATTAACTATATGCACATTGTTGTACAGCAGATCTCTAGAACTTTCTCATCTTAAATGACTGAAACTCTGTGCTCATTGAACCGTGACTCCCAATTTCCCTCCCCACCAGCCTCTGTCAAGCACCATCCCATTTCCTGCTTCTATGAGTTTGACTACCTTAGATACCTCATATAAGGGGAATCATACAGTGTTTGTCCTTCTATGACTGGTTTATTTCATTTAGCATAATGTCCTCAAGGTTAATACATGTTATAGCATATGACAAGATTTCCTTCCTTTTTAAGGATGAATGATATTCCATTACGTGTATATATAACATTGTCTTTATCCATTCATCCGTCATCTAGATTGTTTCAACCTCTTGGCTATTGTGAGTAATACTGTAATAAACATGGCAGTGTAAATATCTCTTTGAGAGCTGTTTTCAGTTATCTTTTAAAATAAATACCCAGAAGTGGGATTACTGGGTCATGTGGTAGTTCTATTTTTAATTTTTTAAAGAACCTCCATGCTGATTTCCATACTGATTGTACCATTTTGTATTACCACAAAGAGTGCACAAAGGTTCCAATTTCTCCATATCCTTAATCAACATTAATTAGTTTCTGTTTTTATCTCCTGCAGTGGCCATCCTAACAGGTATGAGATGATAACTCATTGTGGTTTTGATTTGTATTTTCCTGATGATTAGTGATGTTGAGCATCTTTTCATTTACATGTTGGCCATTTGTATGTCTTCTTTGGAGAAATATCTATTCAAGTTCTTTGCCACTTCTTAATAGGGTTATTTATTTGCTATTGATTTGTAGGTATTCCTTACATGCTTTGGATATTAAAGCCCTTAGCAGATACAGGGTTTACAAATATTTTGTCCCATTTCATAGGTTGTTTTTATACTCTGTTGATTGTTTCTGTTGCTGTGCAGAAGCTTTTTAGTTTAACATAGTCCCAGTTGTCTAGTTTTGCTTTAATTGCTTGTGCTTTTGGTATCTAGCCAATAAATTATTGCAATGTTATGTTCAGACTAATTTTATGAGGCTTTTCTTTTATGTTTTATTCTAGGAGTTTTATAGTTTTAGGTTTAAATCATTTATCCATTTTGAATTGATTTTTGTGTGTGGTATAAGATAAGGGTTCACTTTCATTCTCATGCATGTGAATATCCAGTTTTCCCATTAACATATGTTGAAGAGACTGTCCTTTCCCCACTGTGTAGTCTTGGCACCCTCGTCAAAGGTCATTTGACCAAATATACATGGGTATATTTCTGGGCTTTCTACTCTGTTTCACTGGTTTATATGCCAGTACCACACTCTTTTGATTCCTACAGCTTTGTAATATGTTTTAATGTCAGAGGGTATGAGGCTTACAGCTTTGTTCTTTTGTCTGAAGGATGTTTTGACTATTCAGGGTCCTATGTGGTTCTGTATTAATTTTAGAATTTTTTTTCTATTTCTCCAAAAATGCCATTGAGATTTTGGTAGAGATTGCATTGACTCTGTAGATCACCTTGGAAATTTTAACAATATTAAGTCTTCCAATACCTGAACATGGAATGTCTTTCCGTTTATGTGTCATCTTTAATTTCTTTCATCAGTGTTTTGTAGTTTTCAAAAGTGTATGTTCTTTTGCCTCCTTGGTTAAGTTTATTCCCAAGTATTTTATTCTTTTTGGTAGTCTATTCCTAAGTATTTTATTCATTTTAGTGCTGCTGTGTATGGGATTGTTTCCTTAATTTGATTTTCATAATATTTGTTATTAGCATATAAATGTACAACTGATTACTATATGTTGATTATGCATCCTACAGCTTTACAGAATTTGTTTTTTCATTAAAAGAGTCTGTGTGTATGTGAAATCTTTTTTTCTACATTTAAGATCATGTCATTTGCAAACAGTTAATTTGACTTCTTCATTTCTAATTTGGATACCAATTTTTTCTTTTTCTTACCTAATTGCTCTGGCTGGGACATCCAGACTATGTTAAATAGAGATGAGAGTGGGTATCTGTGACTTGTTCCTGATTTTACAGGAAAAGCTCTCAGTTTTTCACCACTGAGCATAAGCTGTGGGTTTTCATATATGGCCTATATTATGTTGAGGCAATTTCTTTCTAGTCCTAGTTTGTTGAGTTTTTTTTATTGTAAAAGGTGTTGAATTTTGTCAAACACTTTTTCTGCTTCTCATGAGATGATCATGTGATTTTTATTATTTGTTCTGTTAATATGGTATATTACATTGATTGATTTCCATTGTTGAACCATCTTTGCCTCCTAGGGATAAATTCCACTTGTTCAGGGTGTCTGATTCTTATAATGTGCTGTTGAATTTGGTTTGCTAGTATTTTTTTGGAGGATTTTTGCAAGTATATTCATCAGGTATATTGGCCTATAGTTTTCTTTTCTTATAGTATCTTTGCTTGGCTTTGGTATCAGGGTAATTCTGTCCTCATAAAATGAATCTGGAACTGTTCCCTTCTCTTCAATTTTTGGAAAGAGTTTGAGAAGAATTGGTATTAATTCTTCCTTAAATGTTTGGTAAAAGTGACCAGTGAAGCCATTTGGTCTTAGGTTTTTCTTTGATGAAAGGTTTTTTTTTTTTTTTTTTTTTTTTTTTTGCGGTACGCGGGCCTCTCACTGTTGCGGAGCACAGGCTCCGGACGCGGAGGCTCAGCGGCCACGGTTCACGGGCCCGGCCGCTCCGCGGCACGTGGGATCTTCCCGGAGCGGGGCACGAACCCGCGTCCCCTGCATCGGCAGGCGGATTCTCAACCACTGTGCCACCAGGGAAGCCCCTGATGAAAGGTTTTTGATTACTGACTCAGTCTTACTAGTTGTAGGTCTGTTCAGATTTTCCATTTCTTCTAGGTTATTCAGTTTTTTTAGCATGCAGTTCATAGTATTCTTGTATAATTCTTTTTATTTCTGTGGCATCAGATATATATAATATCTCCTTGTTCATTTATGATTTTGTTTACTTGTGTCTTCCCTTTTTGTCCAGTTAGGGTAAAGATTTGTTAATTATATTATCTTTAAAAAAATCAACTCCTAGTTTTGTTGGTTTTTCTATTTGTTGTTTTGTTTATTTCTGCTCTAATATTATTATTTCCTTTCTTCTGCTAACTTTGGACTTAATGTGTTCTTCTATTTCCTTGAGGTGAAAAATTAGTCTGTTTATTTGAGATCTCTCCTCTTAAATGTAGGCAGTTACCACTCTAAACTATCCAACTTGTGAATTTTTTTTTGCTGCATATCATAAATTTTGGTATTTTGTGTTTTCATTTGTCTCAATATATTTTCTAATTTCCCTTTTGGTTTCTTTTTTGGTCCATTGGTTATTCAAGAGTGTGCTATTTCATTTCAACAAATTTGTGAATTTTCCAGTTTTCCTTCTATAATTGATTTCTAGTTTCATTCCAATGTAGTCAGAAAAGATATTTGGTATAATTTTAATCTTCTTAAACCTGTAAGACTGGTTTGTGATCTAACACATCATTTATCGTGGAGAATATTTCCTGTGCACTTGAGAAGAATTTGTATTTGTATTTATAATTTTTGTATCTTCCTTATAAATTGACTGTTTTTTAAAATTATTTATTTATTTATTTATTTATTTATTTATGGCTGCATTGGGTCTTTGTTGCTGCGCATGGGCTTTCTCTAGTTGTGATAAGCGGGGCTACCCTTTGTTGCGGTGCGCAGGCTTCTCATTGTGGTGGCTTCCCTTTGTTGTGGAGCATGGGCTCTAGGCATGCGGGCTTCAGTAGTTGTGGCACGCAGGCTCAGTAGTTGTGGTGCATGGGCTTAGTTGCTCCTCAGAATGTGGCATCTTCCTGGACCAGGGCTCTAACTCATGTCCCCTGCATTGGCAGGAGGATTCTTAACCCTGTGCCAGCAGGGAAGTCCCTAACTTGACTCTTCTATTATTTTATAATGTTCTTTGTTTTGTGACAGGTTTTAAATTTAAAGTTTATTTTGCCTTATATAAGTGGACTACCCCTGCTTTCTTTTGATTACCATTTGCATAGATTATGTTTTTCCTTCTTTCCCTTTTAGCCTATGTGTGTTCTTAAATCTGAAGTGGGTCTCTTGTAGAGAGCAAATAATTAGATTTTTAAAAAATCAGTTTAGTCTTTTGACTAGAAGACTATGTCTTTTGACTGGAAAGTTTAATCTATACATTTAAAGTAATTAATGATAGTTACGGATTTGCTATTGCCATTTTGTGAATAGATTTCTGCCCTGTAGTTGTTTTGTCCATTTTATCTTCTCCTGCTGTCTTCTTCCTTTGTGGTTTGTTGATTTTTTTTTAAGTGATATGCTTTGATTCTATTCTCTTTTTCTTTTGTGTATCTCCTATAAATATTTTCTTTGCAGTTTCCATGGGGCTTACGTAAAACATAGTTATGACAATCTTTTTAAAACTTATAACAACTTAACTTCAATCACATACTGAACTCTGTTGTTTTACTTCTTACCCCACCTATACTGGTTATTGATGTCACAAATTATATCTTTATTGTATATTTATTAACATAATTTTATTATTGTAGTTACCTTTTATACTTTTGTCTTTTAACTTCTATACCAGAGTTAAAAGTTATTTATGCACCACTGTTATAGTGTTACAGAATTCTGTATTTGTGAGCCCAGCCATGTGGTCTGAATCTGATTTAGAGATAAATTTCTTTTTTGTTTTTGTTTTTGGTAATAGAGAGGATCATGGTCCACATCCAGATCCAGTGGATCCACTCTAACCTGGGAAACAAGAGACAGTCATTTAACATCTCTAAAATTCTAATCTCCCATTTGCAAAATTTGGATACTAGTTGAATATTCATCAGTTACTTTTGTAAGTCCATTGTAAGAATGTAAAACATGAAACTAATCTTATTGTATGTCATGACTATAGGATATATTCTGAACACGTGGATTTTTACCCAAGCCTAATTGATCCAATTGGCTCATTCTGACAGTAGCTACTTTGCCCTGTGTTAGCATAATAAAGAAATCTGAGTTTACTGCAAATTCTGAGTAATTAAAAATTTTAAATTTCCTGTTTATATTTGTTTTAATGCCCACACATATGTGAATGTGTCCATATCCATTTCAGATATTAGAAATCCTATAATTCAATAATTTAGGTAGATATTTTACACTTAAATTAGTGCTAGTTGTAAGTAAGAAACATGGGTGTAAGAACATGAAGTATTGAATGGAGAGTAAAGAGAGTAGCTTTAGTTGTTGATCTTTTTAAAATCAGTAATCCTTATTATGCATCCTTTATATTGAAATGAAGATGTTACATTAAAGATCTGAAATGCTGAAAGGCACATCAGCCCATGAACAGCCACTTTTGGAAAGTGCTCTGTGAGAATGGTAGCAGTTTCCATAGCACATTGTCAAGCCACGCAGAGCAGTTCATGGCCATCATCTGACTCGTGGGCGGTAAAGTCTCAGAGTCTATTAATTAAAGGAAAAGAGGCTTTTCTGATTCAGGAGAGCCAACCCTAACCAGGTCTGGAAACCACTGCACCGCTCAGGCTTTCTCTGGGCAAGAAATTCAAGAATAAAACACTTGGAAGAACTGTGATTTTTACTCTGTGCCAACAATTGCCATAAACCATGTGCTCTGTGTGTTTAAATGGAACTGAAACTCAGTTTTCTGCTGGACAAATGTTTGCACTGAAAAAAGCAGTGGTGGAGCCCACAAACAACCCTTTCAACATGATGCACATTTTTGTTTATTCTCTCGTTTTATTGTGAAAGTGGGATTTCTATACAAAATGAAAGACATGAAAATGACTCCAGTTGTGTATGTTACTATTTTTCTACACTGCCAACCGGGCTGTGACTGACATACTTCAATTGATAGGAACTATAAGCACCCTTTGTTGAGGAAAAAGGGGGTTTAAGACTTCCTGTAATTAATATACTTGTATCCTTTCAAGCAAAGTACATGCTGTGTATTTCTATGTTAAAGTACCAGGTAGTGTAAAAACTGTTGTTGATGTGGTATGTGGTAGCTGAAGCCTTTTGTTTAAACCCTTGCTTCTATAAAGCATTATACTGGTAATGCTGTTTAGCAATAACTTTTGATTACTAAAGGGCTGTGAGACTTTTTTTCATGGGCAGTATTCATATTACACATAAATTGCACAAATGGAAAAAATGAAAAATATTCTGCTATAGTCTGGGAGAAATTTTGTTAAATAATGTTATTATATGGGTCGTTGAGTTCTTTTAGAGTCTTTTGAAGAGCGTCCAGGCTGTTTCCATGCTTTGTTTATATGGGGAAATGGTTTAAATAAAAAAATCTGAACTATTCTTGAATTAAGCCAAATATTTATCTTATGGCATTATTGATAGAAATTTTGTCATGTTCCTTGGAAATCATGCAATGTTTACGGGGATAGCAATTTTCTAGCCAAAACCTTACTCATGAAGTTCAGCTCTCCGACTTCTCAAACGATTGCTCTTTTTCTCCTTTTTTGCCATGCATATTTGGCATAAGCCTCAATGAACCTAAGTCCAGATGAATGTGTGCAGAGTTTCTTTCTGTTTCTAACTCTGTATAGGGGTACGGCTGTAGCTTTTGTGTGACAAGCTTTAGTGATTTTAAATAGTTCTTCTGCGTTTCAGAATCTTAGTGTTTTTCTAGTTTGTGATTAACTCTCTGTAAAAAACATAAGCTGTTTCATATATTTATTGTTCTTCATTCTTCAACAAATATTTGATTGTCTGTGTACTATGTGCCAAACACTGAGTGGGTTACTAGGATGCAGACGTGACAACGGCATGATCTCTGCCCTCTTGGGAGATTGCGTGATCTACCAAAACATCCCCTCTCAGTCCCCTTTCCTTTCAAATCAAACCCTGCCTCTAATGAAGTGCCTATGATTACAGTAAACACTGTATGCATTAACCTTTCACTTTTTCAGAATCGCATCACTTAATTGTTACACTTAATGCTGCTGAAAAGTATTGAACATATTTGGCTGCATAGGATGGTAATGTGTGAGGGGTTATGAGATGTTCCTTTAGGAGGCCGGCAGGCTTCAGAGGCCCTGTGGAGTCATTGAGCAGATATTGAGCAAGTCGCGCTGTGTGCCCAGCAATCTGTCAGCTGTTGGGAGGTCAGTGATAGACAAAATAGAGATGATCTTTGTCCACTTAATGTACATACATTTCAAGACTTAAATTATGACAGATACTGTGAAGGTTTTTGAATCTTCTGGCTTATGTATCTTCTCCCTGCAGGAAATCCAGGTGCAAAGCCAAACTTTAATTCCTTGGATGCTTAATGATCATGGAAATAGAGGATTAATGGGCAGATCCTGATCACTAGCCAGCTGATGCCCTTTCTGTGTCTTCATGCAGATTTAGGGGCTTATCTTCTTGGCAATTCTGACATTTGGTACATATGTATCTATTATGACAGTTCCTATGATATTTTTTCATATCTACCTTCTGCAGCTTATACAGTAAATGCTTTCAATATAGTGAAGAGCCTTTTTCATGTTAAATTCCCAATGTTTGGTCCTTCATATATACATGATATTAAGTAGTGAATACATTTATCCATTCATTTATTCTTTGACTATGAGAGTACATTTGAGTCTCTGTCTCTTAAGTTTTTCTATTCATTATTTTTAAATATGCCAAATAAATGATTACTTTTGTGTATCCATCAAATTAGATAATAAACACACACACATATGTATACTTATGTATCTCATTAGCTTATTGTGTAACCAAATGAGATTGTGTATAACATATTTTAAATTATTCCAGGCATTCATGTAAGATCTCAAGAAATGTTAGATATTATTGACACTAAATAATACCACATTCTAAATCTAATAAAGAAAAATAAAGGCACATTTATCTTAAAATCGCTTCTTTCATATATAATCCAGGCTGAGACCATATATGTGGGTACTTATGTATTTGTCTACAGTCCTGTTATTTGGTTCTACCTTATCCAATTTTATTTTTGAGTGCAGACATTCAAAAATTCACGGTACCTGCAAATAAATTAACTCAAAGTTCTGGCAGGAATTTTGAAATTATCTTTTCTGATATGATCATATTATGAATGTATAACAGTAACTACAGAAAAAATTTAAAATATATTCAGACTGCTTTGGGGGAGAATCAAGATACTGAGCATTAAATAATGTTTGCAGTAAATTCTTTCTGTCCATGCTAGAGGATTCAGCAATACACCGCGTTTACCACCAGAAGGTGCTAGAGGGAAATGAAACCAGCTCTATGGATACTTTGCACTGGTTTTTTTCCATTTGCTCGGTGGTGTTCTTTCTCTCTAAATAATTTCCTCCGTTCAGTGACAGGTTTTCATATGGTTTCAATATTATATCTACAAAGTTTCAGGGATTTGCCCATGTGCAAAAACAAAAGCAGATTTTTAATCTGTTTATTCACCAATAAATAACTAGAAAAGGTTTTAGAAAAAAATTGCATGAATTATTTGAGAACATAACAGTCATGTAATTGAAGATAAATATTTTATGCTTCTGTATAAAAATTCATCTTTTCAGTCAAGTTTATAAGTAAACCATATGTTCTAATTTAAATTTCAGATCTTTCAAAGGTCAATCTACACCCACTTCAAAATAAGATAGAATTGAAAATGGTATTTTTAAAATAAATTTATTATTTATTTATGGCCGTGTTGGGTCTTCGTTGCTGAGTGTGGGCTTTCTTTAGTTGCAGCGAGCAGGGGCTACTCTTCATTGAGGTGTGCGGGATTCTCACTGCGGTGGCTTCTCTTGTTGCGGAGCACGGGCTCTAGGCGCACGGGCTTCAGTAGTTGTGGCACGTGGGCTCAGTAGTTGTGGCTCACGGGCTCTAGAGTGCAGGCTCAGGAGTTGTGGCACACGGGCTCAGTTGCTCTGTGGCATGTGGGATATTTCTGGACCCGTGTCCCCTGCATTGGCAGGTGGATTCTTAACCACTGCGCCACCAGGGAAGTCCAAGAATGGTATTGTTGAATGCATAATTCTAGAGTACATTTTCTAATCTTGTAAGTAAATTTATTAACCGTAAAGACTTCACTGACTTCCAAGTTTCCTAGATATAAAGTAATACCAGGTATCCATGTGTATTTTATTCAGATAGCTTATTTCAAGGTAGTTTAAGCATCTAGGAGATGCTGGCATTAAGAAAAAATTCCATCGAGGATTTCCCTTTTCTTTCCCATTAGGAACTAAAACATGCTTCTCAGATTCCTAAATCCAGTGCTTATTTTCATTACTGCTATAAAGGCATAGAAAGAGGATAAAATAGTAAAAGGACAATAATATTATCCTGGGAACTGTTTCTGTCTTTCAGTGCTAAAAGTCATCCAGCTATATAGATACTTTCTAAAGTCCTTTTGTAATATTAATGTAATGGATGAAAATTTATTCGTTCTTCATTTTAGCAAGAAAAACTATGCAATTTCCCTGAATATTCTTAGGATATTTGCCATCTACGTTTTCATTTAACATGTGTTTAGAAAAAAAACCCCAAAACTTGCATCTGTAAGCCAGATAATTTCTCCAGGTTTTTTTTTTTTTTAAATTTCATGGGTTCAGTAGAAATATGGCAGTCTTAAGCACAATGCTGCCAACTGGTAAAACGGGGCTAAAATCAGAGAAAGGAGAAGCTGCAGAGAACTTGCCTACAAAAACGTACAAAATATGAAAACAAAAACATGTCAACTCTCCTGTCCTCATAAACCCTATTGTATCAGTTTCCTATTGCTGCTCTAACAAGTTACCACAAACTGATGGCTGAAAACCCTAAAGTATTTTATCTTACAGTTCTGGAGGTCAGAAGTCCAAAATGGGTCTCACTGGGATAAAATTAAAAATGCAAGGCTGCGTTCTTTCTGGAGGCTCTGGAGAGAATTTTCCTGGCCTTTTACACCTTCTAGAAGCTGTCCACCTTCCTTGGTTTGTGTTTTCCTTCTATCTTCAAAGCCAGCAATGGCTGATGGAGCCTCTCCTTTCCTACTTGGCTCTGACTGTGACTCTTCTGCTGCATCTTCCACATTTACAAGACCCTGTGCTTACACTGGGCCCTGCCAAATAATCCAGAATAATTTCTTTATTTCAGGGTCAACTGATTAGCAGTTTTAATTACCCCTTCCCTTGTAATATAACATATTCAAAGTTTCCAGGGATTAGAATGTGAACATCTTTGGGGAGGGGGGGTCATTCTTCTGCCTACCACATCTATCTTCTGTGCATTTTTTACTGAATTGAAATACTATGTGTATAATTTAGCATTTTCTCACATCAGCAGTTCTTAGCATACATCTTTTCACAGCCACACAATACTACGATGAAAGAATTTACTGTACTCACCTAATGTTGGCAGTTTCACTTACTCAAAAAATATTTATTGTGTTCCAATTATGTTAGAAGTATTCTGCGAAGAAATGAGGCTTTAGTCATAAATAAGACAAAGCTTCTGCCTTTCAGGAACTTATGGGAAAATGGAAAAGAAAGGAAAGTAAGGGATTAACCAAAGAATTAATTAATTAAAATTGTGACTTGGGCATGAAAATGAAAAACAGGGTGCCATAAAAATGGGAAGAATATTCTTAGGCATACTTTCCCTGATAAAGTGACATTTAAGTTGACTGGAATGCTGGAAGGATTTATACATGTTAGGAAGTGAGGAGGGGTGTTTGAGGCAAAAGGAAGAGCATGGGTAAAGACCACACGTCAGGAAGCTACTTAGAAAATTGTAGGAATCTGAAGAAGTCAGAGAAATCTCCTCCTTGGTGAGGTGAGCAGGAGAATGGCTTAAGATAAAAATGGAGAGGTGGGCAGAGTCCAGATCATGCAAGACGTCACATTGCCAGGGTGAGCCTATTGGGCTTTGTGCTCAAGACAAAGGAAAGCTATTGAACCCTTTTAATCAAAGGAGAAATACAATAAGATTGCATTCAAAATGATCCCCCTGGCTGCAGCCATTCATGAGTGAAGGGAACAGAGATGGAACTGGAGGAGGGAGGCTGTGTTGAGAAATGTCCACAAGTTGATGATGAAGTGAATAGTGAGGGTGGCAGGAGCCATGGGGAGGTTGTCTCCCTTCCTAAGAACAAGTATAGGCAGAGAAAGAGCAGTTGTAGTAGGAAGATTGAGTTCAGCCTTGGGTATATTGAGTTTGAGAGACCTTTGAGTCATCAATGTGGGGCTTCAAGGGGGAGTTTAGTAATTTTTTCAAGGTCTGAGAGTTTAGTCTGGGCTGGAGCTATATCTGTGGGCATCTTTAGTCTGTATAAAGCAACAGTAAACATGGGACTGAAGTAAAGAGGAGGGGAAAAAGAAAAGGGAGCCCTTTCCTATTTCAGCTCTTAAGAGGAACAGTTAACATATTGCATAAATTTTTGACTGTTTTTTTTTGGGGGGGGGTATCATTTAGAAGTACCATTACCAAGTTGAGGTATAAATATTTTAATACTGAAGGGAAACTTACATGGCACATAGGCAGACAGAGCTGGGGATGGGCATTCCAGGGAGAGAGCGTGACCAAGGACCAAGAGGCACGGAGACATAGATTGTTCAGCATAGTCTGGGAGTGTCAGTGTGAGGAACGGGATAAGAAAGAATGCTGAACTATCAAGCAGGGACCAGGTCATAATGGGTTTTCTTTGTCACGGCAAGAAGAATTTGATTTATTTATGCATGACTCATGTTTGTTTAGTACTTACAACGAAGCTGAGACTGTTGTAAGAATTTTACCCTTATTAAATCAACAAGTCTATGAAGTAATCCCTGTCCTTAGTCTCACTTTTTATTTTAGACAAGTAAGGCCCTGAGAAGGTAAGTAACTTGCCCTAGTTATACAGCTAGGGAGTTGTGCTGGAACTCGAGTCCAGACGGTCTGTATTACACAGTGGGATAAATGCTGTTGCTCAGCGTCCTTCTAATTCTTCCTTGTGTGGGAAGCCACTGCCCTATTCATTCTGTCTATCGTCTGCGTTCCCACTGGCGATCAGAGTAGGCAAGAAACCCAAACTGGCCTCATCAGTATCTTTCTTTAGGATTAAAAATGGGAATAAAATGGTACGAATCCTTACTCCTCTGGTAGCATAGCTGGTGGAACGTACGCTCCAGATTGCAGCTGACTATGATTCCAGCCTCGTGGGCATAGTCAGTGTAGTTCATAAACCTAACACACCAAGAGAAGCAGAGAAGAGATCTAGTGAGTCTTTTGGAGGTATTCCAATACCTGATTCATTCCAGTCCGTCGGGGCAAGCATCCCATTTTGGCAATTTGGTCACAGGAACCAAGAAATGCCTAAGGTTGTCTGAGTTGGTTACTCTAGCTTGTGATCAAAAGCATTCTATTGCATTTAAGCGCACAGTGTCATGGTTAGATTTGTGTATAGGAAAACACTCACTTGCAACAGTATGGAAAATGCAAGACTAGAGACAGAAAGAATATAGCAGGATTATTTCTGTAACCCAGATTACACATTGCTTAAAAATGGACGAAGCCATTACCACTGAGGATAGAGGGGAGACAATGATATAAAACACAGTAATTTAGTCACACCTATTGAATTGTTTTATTAGTTGGGGAAGGATGAGGGAGAGAGAGAAAATATCCAGGTCTCCAGCTTGAGTAGTAAGTTGAATACTGTAGTGGTATCGTTTAAGGCAGTAATAGCTTGAGGGCGGAGGAAACAGTGAGTCCAGTTTTGTAAATGATGTCCAGAGCACATTTGTATATGTTTACTTGAAGAGAGTCTTTGGCTTCAGATATATATAGGTTTGGAAATCATCATTATGTTGGTTTTAGAATGTAAGATGTCATTATTGATCCTTGCTAAAACAGTTTTAGCAGCAAGAAAGGCATAGAAGCCTGATTTCATAATTGGAAAGGGAAGGGAAGTCTTCTGCTTAAACATGGAAGATTGAGTTCGCATGTTTATTTTTACTTCTCAAATCTCACTAAAACGTTAGCAAAGAATAAAAACCTACCAGGAAAGAGATGGGAAAGGATATGAATAAGATCTATGGCACGTTGAAGAGTGAAATGCAAAGGAAACATGGTCAGTAGAGTACAGAAAGCTGAAATATAACTACCTGAAGAAGGAAGAGCCAACGAGAAATAGAGTTTTGCCTCCAGACCCTGGCATGGTTCAGGAATCGGAGATGACAAGAATCACCGAAATGGGGGATGAATGATAGCTGAAATTCCTAATGAGCTATTTAGTCTCCCAGATTCCCTCTGCAGCCATGTGACAATTCCTCCTCAATCCTGAAATAAGGCAGGAAGTTTACTCCCTGGTGAAACTGAACAGAAATAGTATCAGACACACTGTTGTATCTGATACAATAATTTCAGACACAATAGAAGGCCTGAAAACAAGATAAGTAATTGGCAATGTAGATTCTAAATAGAGAAACCATGAAATCCTTCCTTTTACAGAAGCTGCATCCAAGCTTTTAGCTCCCTTAGTGGGAGAATGATAGATTTCTTTCTCAAGAAAGGAGAGTGGGAGGAAAATCAGGAAAAATAGCTCAGAAAAAATGAAAACATTTATAATACATATAGCAAAAGGAAACTTAAAGAGCAATCATTGATAAGCTCAGAGGGGAAAAAAAGATACATGAAATAATAATAGGATGAGATATTTAAAACAGAACATTTATTGAACAAACAAGATTTTTAGAAATGAAAAAGTATAACTCCAAGAAATTTAAAAAATAATAATGTCAGTTTTGGCAGTTAAAAGTGAGGAAGACAGTAACAGCTAAAAAAGACACAAGAGAACCATAATAGGAAAGTAAAGTAAACCAAGAAGTCTAGTATCCTAATTAATATATCCAGTCAATTTTTATTGAGCATCATTATGTACCATCTATTGTTCTAGATGCTGGGATATTGCAGTGAATAAAATAAAATTCTATGATCGTGAGTTCCAATGAGACAGAATTGAGAAAATACAAGTAAAAAAATTAGGAGTGAAATAATACGTAGATAATCTGGCCTGAGTTATTGAGGTTCCAGATTGAAAGTGCTCATTGAATTATATAGTATAATGAATTTTTTTTAAAAAGAAAAAGAAAGGCACATCATGATGAGATTTTGAACAGTCATGATAAAGAGAAAAATGTAAAAGCTTTCAGAAAAGAAGGTAACTTTCAAAAAAGAATAAAGAATTGTGTCCACCTTGGGGGGGTGGATAGGGAAGGTGGGAGGGAGGGAGACGCAAGAGGGAGGAGATATGGGGATATATATATATGTATAGCTGATTCACTTTGTTACAAAGCAGAAACTAACACACCATTGTAAAGCAATTATACTCCAATAAAGATGTTAAAAAAAATGAATAAAGAAGACCGTTCTTGAAAGGGGTGCTAGAAGCCAGAAAAAAAATGGAACAATTCCTGCAGTACTTGAAGGAAAACGATTGCCAAACTAGATTTTGATATTTAGCTAATCTCTGAATAATATGAGGATTAAAACAAAAGAAAAAGAAAGGTATTTGAGCAAATACATGGCATTGAAATTTTTACCACTCACCTCATTTATGGTCCGTCAAATCAAGGGAATAAAATCAAGAATGATGATTACGTGTGAGATTCAGGAATGAAGAGATCTAACCCAGAAGAGAGGTGAATGTAATTCCCAGAAAAATGAAGTTGAAGGCAAGGGTGACACCTGTATACCAAACTACAGAGCAACCAGTGCTGACTGCTGGAGTATAGGGGAGGGCTCCAGGGGGAGGTCTTTCAGAGGAAATGAAAAGTTAAAATGATGGATTAGCCTACGTGCTCCCCCATAAAGATTCACAGAAGAATTTAGTGGCAGGAACATAGAAAACTATGCAGATATTTTAAAAGAGGCAATTAATTCCAAGGAAAATAAAATTACAATAAAGTAAATGATTTTATGATGCAGTGCATGACCCAGCAATAAACAAAGTTACTTAGTTACTGTAATATAACCACCAAACAGTGACTTCTATCCAAATTGCCATGAGAGAACACTCATTAGGGAGTCAAGTCATAGGAGAAAGAAAAATCCTCATCTTCCGTGTAAGAATTCAAGGGATTCTTGAACTTTGAAATAATAGGAAATAGCACAGATATTGTTTGTACCTTTGAGATAAATTATAGAAAAATTAACCAAGAGTTAAAATGATTGCCTTTCAAGGAGTTGAACTCCATGTTGACACAGAGGACTGCTGTTCTTATTAAAACCTTTCCAGTATTATTTAACTTTTTAAAAAGTTTGCATATAACAGTTTGAATATAAAATTATATTTGGATTCTATTAATTAAAAAAGACGAGGAGGGCTTCCCTGGTGGCGCAGTGGTTGAGAGTCCGCCTGCCGATGCAGGGAACACGGGTTCGTGCCCCGGTCCGGGAAGATCCCACGTGCCGTGGAGCCGCTGGACCCGTGAGCCATGGCCACTGAGCCTGCGCATCCGGAGCCTGTGCTCCGCCACGGGAGAGGCCACAACAGTGAGAGGCCCGCGTACCGCAAGAAAAAAAAAAAAAAAAAAAGACGAGGAATGCTTGAGGCAGTCTGAAATGTGCAGTTGTCGCTAGAATTAAGCTATAAGAGGCAGAATAAAGAAAAGTGAGGATCTATTGCTGCATTTAGCAGCTTTAGCGTGGGGGAGGTTTGAATCGGTTTATAGGACACAGAGAATGAAATAGGAGAGAGGAAGAGTTTGAAAACCAGGCAAAAAAAGATGAGAACCCACAAATGAAATCCCCAAATAGTAAAGTTTGCATTGGGACCACTGCAGTGGACTGGGGTCCCTGCAAGTTGATATTCTTCTCCCTCATTAGGGATCCCTGGTGCCTTTCCCACCCAAAATTCAATAGCCTACTTTGCAGCTCTTGTGCAGGGGAGATGAAGTAGGGTTGTATCAGTTGATGAGCATTTCCCAAAAAAGGTTATGGCGTTGAAATGGAATGAAGACAGATGAAGAGGAAAGTAGGAAAGGAGTTGGACATTAACTGAACCTGAGAAGAATTGGACTGAAAGAGAACATTCATCTGCGCAGGGAGACTTGAAGGGAGGCTCTCCTCACTGTTTCGGAAGGTGCCTCCTTGGGTGAGTGGAACCAAGCTACAGGACCTCAACATTGTGTCTCCGTTGCTTGATTATTTTGGTGACATACTCCTCACACTGGATAGAATTCAGTCCTTCCTGCAGATAGTCATTACACATATGTTTGGTGATTACTGCTGACGTTAATGAGAGGTTATTGCTGCCATATTTTCATTGCTTCATATGGTATGTCTCATCTAATCCTTGTCACAACTCTACGAGGTAAAAGTTCTTTTTCATCCTGTTTTACAAAAAAGAAAAACAAGGGACACAGAGTTTAATTAGCAAATTGTCACCAAGCCAGTGAATGGAGGAGCTGATATTTAAATCTAAGTAACCTGACTCCTGATCACGTGTGGTTAGTTATTATCCTGTGTTAGCTCTAACTACACTGTGGACAGAGGAATAGCAAGTGCACAGGTTGAAAAAAGAGAGTGTATTTGGGGAATTGAAAGTAATTAAGCAGAGCCAGAGCATAGGATTTAGGATGCAAATATAAAGGGGACATGTGGGAAACTGGTAGAAAAAAAATCTGTAGACATCGGAGAAACTAGTTCATGAAGAACCTTTTTGTCATATTGAAGACCTCTGAGCTTTAGCCTGATAGCTAGAAGGAGCCATTGAAGGATTTTAAGTAAGAAAATAATGTGATTGGATTTGTTTTAGAAAGGGCCCTCTGACATTATAGAAGATTGTTGGAAAAGTCTGAAGAGGGGATGTAGGGATGAGAGCATTTAAGAAACTGATGTTGATAGAGGTAAAAAGTAGGCACAGAGAAGAGGGGACAAATAGGACAGGCATTAAGGAAGTACATTTAATCGGTCTTAGTGAAAGATTGGACGAGGGGACGAAGGGTATGATTCCTTTGTTTTTGCCTTGAGTAACTAGGTAGGTGAAGCACCGTTCACCTATATAAGAAAACCAGGAAGAAGAGCATGGGGGAGATAAGGAAAATATGTCTTCAGTTTGAGATATAGCAATTCTGTGTGACCTGGGAAGCTTCTAGATGGAAATGTGCAGTGGTTGGTTGCTTTAATGTGTGTGTGTGTGTGTGTGTGTGTGTGTGTGTGTGAGAGAGAGAGAGAGAGAGAGAGAGAGAGAGAGAGAGAGAGAGAAATGAATATGAATGAATGGATGAATGGATGTGTAACCTATGTATTTGAGTCTGGGTTTCACCTGTATAAATCACCTGCACATATTGGACATTGGTGTAACCGTCTCAGGGACATAAGCAAAGTTACAAAACATCATATGGGGGACTTCCCTTGTGACACACCAGGGACTTCCCTGGTGACACAGAATCCGCCTGCCAATGCAGGGGACACGGGTTCGAGCCCTGGTCCGGGAAGATCCCACATGCCGCAGAGCAACTAAGCCCATGCGCCACAACTACTGAGCCTGCACTCTAGAGCCCGCGAGCCACAACTACGGAGCCTGAGTGCCACAGTTGCTGAAGCCCACGCACCCTAGAGCCCGTGCTCCACAGCAAGAGAAACCACCGCAGTGAGAAGCCTGCGCACCACAACGAAGAGTAGCCCCCGCTCGCCACAACTAGAGAAAAGCCCACACGCAGCAAGAAAGACCCAACTCAGCCAAAACAAACAAAAAACATCATCTGGGATCATTTGACAGATATAAACTAAATAGTAAAGAGAAATGTGGTTATAACTGGGGGGAAATCACATTTAAATGGTAGCTAGAAACAAAGACCACAGAGGAGATAGAAGAGGAGCCAAGATCTGAGGGAAACCAACAAAGAATGGTTTCATGAAAGCTTGAGAATAGTGAGTAGAATTTCAAGGAGAGAGTGATCAAATTTTACTGAAAGGCCACTAGATCTTTTGGCACTTAGCAAGCCATTGCTGACTTGGTTTAGATTAGATTCGTTGAGGAAGTTGGGTTAAGAGCTTGTTTTCAGTTTATAGATAAAAGAGAGGTGAGGAAATAAATCCAATTTGTGTAGACTAGACATTTCCCAAAGCTAGGAGATAACGTGAGGAAAAATAGGGTCAAAAGATTTTTTTTTAAGATGAGAGAGACTCAAGGGAAGGAGTCAGAAAAGAGAGATGAATTTGAAGATTCTGAGCAAAAAAGGAATCGTGTAGGAACATTTCAATGGGAAAAGATAGCATCCAGAGTACAAAAGGGGCCATTTGACTTAGAAAACAGTTGAGATATCTTTGTTCACTAATGCTGTAAGGATGAAAGTAGGAACGTGATGGAGAGGGTCTAGCAATCTGTCCACTTGATAGACTCTACTTTTTTACATCCTATCCTGTCTTCCATGAACCAATCGTTTTTCCTTTCTTGGATTCCTGTTGTATTTGTGGTCTTTTCATTTGCATACTTAAATTGGTTCTGATATTTAATAACTTAATTGCATGCTTAAATTTCCAGTGCATGTGGGGAGATTCTCCTCAACTCCAACAAGCAATTCTTAGACACCAACAGGGTGTCCATGAATTCAACTCAATTCTGACGGTTTACCCAGAGATAGCGTCGATTCCACAGGTTTAAGGGTCCAGTTCTACAAGACTGCACCCCCATTTCAGACGTTGCAAGCCCAGGTTGTTATCTTTCCTTCTGAGCTACTGGCTATAAATCAGAGGTTCTCATAACATCCTTCTTGGGTTTAATTAATTTGCTAAAGCAGCTAATAGAACTCAGAGAAATATTTTGCTTACTAGATTACCACTTTATTATAAAAGAATATAACTCAGGAACAGCTAGATGGAAGAGAGGCATAGGGCATAGTATGGGGAAAGGGCACAGAGCTTCCGTGCCTTCTCTAGGTGGGCACTCTCCCGCATCTCCACAGTGTTCACCAGCCCAGTCACTCTCCGAACCTCATCCTTTTGGTTTTATGGAGGCTTCATTATATAAGGCATGATTGGTTAAATCATTGGCCACTGGTGATTAATTCAACCCCCAGGTCCTCTCCAGAGGTCAGGGAGTGGTACTGAAAATTCCAACATTCTAATCACGTGGTTAGCTCCATTGGCAGCCAGCCTCATCCTTAGGTCATCCAAATGACCAAATACATATGCCTTATAAATCACAATACTTTTTTATCTTGGAACCAGAGACCATGTCCCTTTGTCCTTCTATTTCCTCAGATTCAATATGTATGCTAGCCATGTGATAATCTTTAATCTTTGGCTGATACCTTGATCTGTACATGAGAAATACCTGGCATAAAAAAAAAACCCTGAGTTTTGAAGCATTGGCTGATGACCTTTATAGAAGTCAGAGTCACAGCAACTAAATTTGAGGTTTTTGATTTGCGTATTTGGATATAATTTTGCAGTCTGAGCAGATGATCTACAACCTGGCCTCAGAGATCTGCCTGCAGTAAATTGTAAGATGTGCCTTCTTTTTTTTTTAACCTCCAAAAGTGGAAGGGATGAGTCAGCCCATCTGGGATTTTAAACAGCCAGTTCCAGGGACACTGCACAGCCCAAAGCCATGCCTCCAGCAAATCACTATTAAAAATATTCTCTGCTAGGCAAGACCGCCTAATGTGTCAACCTTGACTGCTTCCTGTAAGTAAAAGGAAATATTTAGAAGCAAAAACAACAGAATTACTATTGAAGGCAATCGTAAGCTTACTTCCTTCATTTGCCTTTGAAAATATGGTGTGTGTTTTATTCCCTGATAGCCTTGATGTTTTACATGAACAGTCAGATGTAACTCATTTTACCAAGGACGGATGAAGTTGAATCAATTTTCTCTCTGAAAAAGCTAATAATGTGTAAATTGATATATAAATGTTGGTGATATATACTGTGTATGTGCACTTGAATGATAGTATAAGCTTTTCTTCTGCACAGATATCAAGAATGTGATATTATTCACATAATTGCAAAGATTTAGACACAACAGGACAAAGAAGATATTTTAAAGAAAAAAAATGAGGAATCATGCAAATTTTGACAGGGTCTTTTAATGTCTGATATGTATTGAAAATTAGTATACTGAACATTGTTTATAATAATAATAGGGCACTAAAAATGATACTTACCTTTGAATATAAACCCTTTGTTCAGTTATTCTTAAATAGGATTTTAATGTCAATACCAGTATGTGCAAAATATTAATAATAAATGAATTAACATAAAGGAAAGTGCAGGTCACTGTTCACAGTAGGAGCTCAACAATGGTTAGCTGAATTTGAATGATATAAAGATAAGAGGGAAAACATGTTAAACCCTCCTGTAAACAGCAGATGACCCCTGGCAGGAGTCCCTTCTTTCTCTTAGCTTGATTAAAGACTTTCTTACTATTTAGGGTGATTATTTTTCTTCTTTAAATTTTCCAATATTCCTTTAATTTTTCTGCCCTGTTAGATATTTTATTATCATCAGAAATATATATATTTTTTAATCTTGTAAAGACAAATTACTTCCTTATATGCAGTTTTACTTTAAAGTAATGGTGCATGAAATACCTGTCATTTGAATCTGCTGTTATAACTCCAAACACAGCCTTTCATAAAATGAAGTGCCATGTGCAATAAATGAGTGCATATACCACTACATAAGTTTAAAAATAAAACAAAATCTTTAAAAAGAGTTACCAAAGTCACAACAACATTTTTTAACACCCTCATTCGTACGTTTAATTGGTATGCCTGTATCCTTCTGATGTCTACACTTCCCATCTGCTGCTCAAGGACAGATTCATGGGGAGAGGACTACAACAAAGACATGAATACTGAAACCTGTGGTTCCTGGGGGCCACCAAGGTCATTACTGTTCTAAAGAAATTAAATTCAAGATGTACTGTGTATTCTTGTGGCTCTCAGAGACATTGTCGGTCACCATAAGAATTTTGATGTTTGCCCACGATGGGTGAACCCATTGCACGGATTTAGGTAAATGAGTGAAATTGTCAGGCAGGTCTCTTGGGCAGCACTGTGGAGGACGGATTTCGGAAGAACAAGATTAGTGTTAATGAGGCCAATTCAAAAGTAGTGCAGTAATATTGAGGTAAGAAGTGATCTGAGCCTAAAATTATGCTACTTTTATTTTTTTCCCTAAAATTTCATTTGGCCTCCATTTAACTCTGGGAGTGGGTAAAGAAATAAAGATATGGGGAAAAAGAGAAATTCAGTATGATTCTGTGCATGGTAGCACCATTCATTCAGATGAGGAAGGCAGAGGAAAAAAGATGTGTTGAGGTTGATGTTTCTTTGGAGGTACAGGGAGAAATATGTACTGGTCACATGGTATCCGGAATGGAGATGAAGATTTAGGAGTCATTAGGGTACACCTGGTGTTTGAAGCCTTAGGAGAGATTGAGCTCGTCCAAGGATGCGTAGAACAGTGTTTCTTAAAGAGGAGGGAAGAATAGCAGAATCCACAAAGGGTCATTTGCAAACTCTACATCCTGCTTCCCAACATCACAGGGGTGGAGAAGGAAGCATGTGTACTTTGAATAAACTCCCAGGTACTTCTTTGATATGCCATCCTCTCCCAGGGGATGTGGACATTGATACCGTTTTAAAAGTTCTCCAGGAGATTCTGAGGTACCCCCAGGACTAAGAACCACTAAAGGCAAGTGAAAGGGGAAGAAGGGTGAGCATTCCATCCAGGAGAAACAGAACTCAAATGAACAAGACCAGACCTGATAATGTTCTCTAAAGGTGGCAAGAGCAACTACAGAATACTAGCAACTGCCACAAATTAAAGGATAACTTTACATACGTAATTTCTGCGAAGGACTCATAGCCATTCATCGGGCTCTTCAACTACTAGTATGCCGTCTGTCTTGTAAGAATTCAACAGCCCCTGCTTTTCTAGAGATAACCAGTATTTCCAAGTGTTTCGCATTGATTTGGTGACTGAATCTGACCACATTCTAGAAACTTTCAAACATGCTTTCATGTGTTTTTCTAGTTCCCTTTTGAGTGACAGCGAATTTCACTAGCTTTTCCCTTGCTCCCTCTTCTCTCTTTACTTCCCTTGATGTCCCACCCCATCCATCTTAATTTTGGCATCCTTTAAGAATATACGTCCTGTCTCCAACTTATTCTTCCTCATTGGGTTCCTGGATGTTTAACTTTAGCTTCTTTCTATTTGTTCCATAGTGAATCTCTCAAGATATACAGTCTAGTCCATATCCAGTTGGATTCTGATGGCAAATCAAATATAAATGTGAATTATGGAATTTTTTCTTGGTATTTACACATCTCTCCTAATGTCCATCTTGTCATCTCTTTTTACCTCTTTCTCTTTCTAATTGATCATTGGTAGAGTGAAAATGCCAAGTCTTACTGCTTCCTCCTTAATTTTTCTGCACTTCAGTTCCTATTCTGTAAAATGGAGACAATTGCAATAGCTTCCTCATGGGGCAATTACGAGGCATATAGAAGGCTTTAGTTGTTATCATTACTTCCTAATGACACCTCCTTTTCCCCCAAAGTTTATAAATAAGTTCACCAAGATATAATTAATGGAAGCCAGACCCAGAAGTGCACAAGTGCACACACATCCACAGAAGCACACAGGCACACATACGTATATCTTGCTTTGGATGGTGGTTACACAGGCATATACATTTGCCAAAGTTTTTCAAGCCGTATACTTAAGATGTATACATTTTCTAGATGTAAATCATACCTCAATAAATTACTGGGTGGAAAAGGTGTCATGAGAAGCAGGGCAGTAGAGCAGTTAAGATTGTGGGTTCTGGAACTGGACTTTGGTTCAAACCCGGGCTCCAGAACTAACTGGTGGTGTGATTTGAGGCAAGAGATTGGCCTCTATTTCAGTTTCCTCATTAGTTAGATCTGGATAAAAGGACCTATCTCTTAGAGTTGTTATGAGGACTAAAGGAAGTAATCTAAAATAGTACTTGGCACATCTTAAATAGCATATAAATGTTAGCTACTGTTTTCTAATATGTTTTCTTAAAAGAATGGCGTTACATATTTCTAGGGTATGTGTCTTCTTTGTATATCCCGTATCTTTACTTAGGTAATGTCTTTTTTCATGCAGAGAAAAAGATTTTATACTTTTTTGTTACCTCTATGTATGTCCAGCATTTAGCCTGATGCTACATTTAATAGGAGCAAAATCAACATTCATTGAACATTCACCAAGAAGGTCATACCAGATCAAAAGACAGTTTTTATTGTAAAAACTGATTAAATTGGGTATTCCTAACTAGTAGTGAAAATTGTATCTGACTGATTTAAATCAAATCTACCCAAAGAATAATTATTCCTTTAGCAGCAAATTTTAAAATGGTATGAAAATAAGTTTGTGAGAAGTAAACGGATTTTCTTTTAACCTCAACTATTCTACTCAACCTTTCAGATCCCAGAAAATTACAGTAATAATAAATTGGAATAATGTCAGATGATGGAAACTTCAAATCCACATGGATAATTGTCTCTTCTAAGTAGAGAGTGGCTATGGTTCTGGAGCTTTAAACATTTAAATATAAAAGACAAATGTCCTAGTGTTTTAAAATGATTCACACAGTGACCTTTTTCATTATGCATTTGAATTGTTTAAATCAAATTTTAATATGAAGTACAAAATCTGTTTGATTTAATAGTCATTTGTATTAATTAAAAGAATGTCATCAATGCCTTAAAAGAAAATTACAAAGTTAATTTTTTAAATTAAATTGACGGTAACCGTATTATTAATTAACAACATTTTCTATTCAGTTATACAGTAAAGAGAAAAAAAGATCCCACTTGATTCCCAGTTCTTGGATTAGAACTGATAATTACTATTTATTACATACCAATTATTTTTCAATTCCTATACTTGGTGGATTTTACAGGTTTTATTAAAACTATTGCAATGTAATTATTATCCCCCTGTAGACATGAGAAAACTAACAATATAGCACTCAATTTAAAGCTTAAACATGCTTCACTGAATGTGTGGATATTTTCCTCTTTAATTTGAAGTTTCTAATATGTGGAAAACTGGTACGTAGAACCAGAATGCTTTAAAAATTGTGAAAATAACCATCTAGAAAGTGATAAGGTGATATGTAACCAAAAAATGGGCCATTACAGAAGTCAAAAACATATATTATTGGTTGGATGAAATCTGATTTTGCAAAAATAAAAAAGGGGGGGACGTTTATGACATATGGGGGGAGGGGATAATTATTCTTTTACAAATTAATTTTGAAATAATATGTTAAATAGTTCAGTTTGAATGAAAAAATAACAATGAAATTAGGACTCATCATACATTGATAAAGGTATATTTCCAGTTAAAGGGAGTGTTTTACCCATGGTACTGTACTGATGAATCCCATTCTGTGGTCAAGACCACATCTGAAGTACCGACTCCAGTTCTTGGGGTCATTTTCTAAGAGGATAACTGGACGGGTAAGAGGTTTTTCATGGTTTCCAGTGAGGATAAGCTGCTCTGATTACCCTGGAAAGGAGAAGGCTTGCCAGTAGACTACATGATGGCAGAAGAGGAACAAATGGGTGAATAACACTGGGAGGTGGAAGAGAAGCATCATTTTCTGTTAGTGCTATGCAACCATGGTGTAAGGTGGTTTGCAAGGAAGTTAACTTGCAAATACTGTGACTACTTCAGCAGAAGCCCGGTGACCCCATGTCAGGGAATGTGATGACCGAGGATTCCTCCTTGGGAGAGAGGGAGTGGAGGATTCCTAAGCAACTTTCTGACCCTTAGCCTTTCAGACCAACAGAAGTGCCCAGAAGTTTGCCAGGTAGATTGTATGTTATCAGTTGAGGAGAGTCCAATATTTAAAAAAAAAAAAAAATCATTTATGGGGAAAGTATTTTTTGAAATGTTATTTTTTCCTGGGTATAAAGAATTGGAACTAACATTTCTTGATTTTAGAAATACCAACAACAAAATTTAATTGGCAAAGATAGTAAGAGAAAGAAAAAAATGAGAATAAAAAGGAGAGACAGAGAAAAACAAAATCCTTATAAAGTGTGATACATTTAGCACTTTTTCTTTACCTTCCCCCATCAATTTAGTCATTATTTTCCATTGTTTTACATATGCATACAATAATCTGAGGTTTAGGAATTATGTTGTTGTTACAAGCTATTAATTTTTACATTATATATTTGTATTCTATAAATACCTATTTTTAATTTTTGTATTGTCAGTTTTTTTTTACTATATTTACTACAATTAAACAACTTTTATTTAACTGGCTTTTATTCTCCCTGCCAGTATTATATGCCATCACTTCCTTATTTAAGATCTCTTCAATTTGACTTACTACTCAGTCACCTAGAGTATGTATTCAAATAGCTTGTGTAATAAATAGGAAGTTTGAATTACTGAAGAAGTCTTTCTCTTGCCTTTATATATGACTAAAAATGTGGCTAAATATAAAATTATTGGTTGGTCATTAAAACTGAGTAGTGCTCAGTATTGTTTTAGGAATTCAGTTTTGCAGATGGGTATGATAACAAATTAATGTCTTTCTTTTTTCATTAATAACATTATTTTCCTGACTTCATGATTTTTGACATTAGTTTATCATTGTACCAAAAAAAAATAAACTTAAGAAGTGTATGGCTCTTCTTAGGCAGAAGGGTTAAAAAGCCTCTTATTTAGTTAATTTGAATTTGTTAAGAACACAGTGGACTTCTTTTGATCTTCATATAATTTCACCAAGTTTTCTTTCATAAGTACCACTCATTCTTCAGTAAGTATTGAGACTCTATTGCTTATTTTTCTGGTTTCCGCATTCAGTATACCTAAAATCTTTTATTAATGATCTGTTCTGTTACCTCTATAAAAACTTTCTTCTGACGTAATTTTAGCTCTTTGCTCTTTTTCACTCTGCTTATGAGTTTTTCAAGTTTGACCTCTGTGTTACAGTTTTAACCGTCATATCAGTTGTGTCCTTAATTCAGCTGGTACAATGTTAATATATATGTAGCCTGTCCTGATTGAACTAATTTGTCTCAGCATATTGATTTTGCTGGTGGCAGTGTAAATGATACACCATCATTATAAAATTAAGCATATACCTCTCAAATGACACAGCACTTCACTCCTAGGTATTTATCCTAGGCATCATAAACACAAGACTTTGAGTTTTGAGTTGAGACAGAAAGCTATAGGAGTAAGTGAGAAGCCTCGTGTATTGTGAAAGGACTTCTCTGTTTAACAAGTGGAAGCATATATAAGACACATTATTTTTCCTCAGCCTAATTTCAGGGAGCTTGTAGAATATAGCACTTCTTAAAATTTTATATAGGCTCTTTGCCATACTTAGTTTTTGATTGTGGTGGGGTTTGTTTTTCAGTGTTTTTCATAGTATATTAATTAAAAAAAAAAAGTCAGGGGAAGGTGTGTCAGGAAACTAAGATAATAATATTTATTTTATGTAAAATTTAAAAATCATAATGGGCTTTTTTTTTTTTTTTTGCTGTACGCGGGCCTCTCACTGCTGTGGCCTCTCCCGTTGCGGAGCACAGGCTCCGGACACACAGGCTCCGCGGCCATGGCTCGCGGGCCCAGCCGCTCCGCGGCATGTGGGATCTTCCGGGATCGGGGCACGAACCCGTGTCCCCTGCATCGGCAGGCGGACTCTCAACTACTGCGCCACCAGGGAAGCCCCATAATGGGCTTTTTTGGAAGATATGAACTTAAGAATGTAGTGGTTCTAAAATAGGTCATGAGAATATCCTTGGTTACTAAGTAGCTCCATCTTTCTGTGTAAGATTTGCATTTCAAGGGGTGAACAATAACTGTATTTCTGTGTCTTATTTTGTACAGTGAGGTGTTAAGTAAGTGGGATGAGGAACTCCCTATTTTATTTTTAAAAATTTATAATCTGGGACTAAGGTGTTGCTTTTGGTTAAAAGCTAGTGTTACAGTAATTTTTGCTGATTTTAATATTAATCATTAGACTTTGTCAAATGAGTTAGTACCTAAAACCAACACATTGTTTGTGGTGTTACATCATTCATTCTGCATGAAACTGAGGCTGTCTCTTGTCCTCTTATTATCCCAGTAAGAATTTACACCACTTAACCAGGTATTAATCATTGGCTCTTGTGGAAGCTGGGAATGTTTGAGTCAGTTAGATGAGTGAGGGAAACAAAAACAGTGATAAAGGAGCAAAAAGCCTTTGATGGAACAAATTGCCTATGAGAAGATTGGGGATAAGCTCAGGAGCCTTGGAAGGTAGAGCTCAGTGAAAGGATACATGCAGAAGAAGCCAGCCACATCTTCAGGTGGAGAGGAAGGAGACTGTAAGGTGTTATTTCTAGGGGCTATCGTCTTCCCTGTAAATTTATAAGCAAGGCTATCTTCTCAGTAAATACTCCTGGAATGACTTGAGGGTACTGAGAGGAGGAAGAAAGACTGAGAAGTTTTGATGGTAAAGTTTGGGGTCAACTGTGGAGGAGAATGCAACAAGGAGTCATTCGGGAGAGAATTAAAGGCTTGCTGAGCAATAGAGAGGTCTTGGTGTGGTTACGTGTGTATTCTGAGTCAATTACAATGGCTTTGCAACCTTTCTGGTAGTCCTTGACAGAGGGGGAAAAAGGAAAATAAAATAACTGGGACAACAGTGAGCTCTCAAGTGGATAGGAGACCAAGGAATTATATGGGAAAATGGAACAGGGGTCAGGAACGCCTGATACTGAAAACAGACTAGAAATCCATGTAGCTCCACAAGATTAGCTAAATACTTAAGGTCAAAATATAAGAACATAATCTAGGAGGCATTAGTAAAGAGTGGTAACCTGTTGCCCAGTTGGCAAGCTGATAATGACAGCAGTGAAAGAGCAGTCACGAGAACATCTATCAGGCTAGTCTATCCCATTACTCCTGTTAGTTGAGGGCTACTCTGTGTTGTGTGTTTTGCTTAAATCCAGGTTGGCAAACATTTTCTTACAGGGCTAGATAGTATATATGCCTTAGACAATCTGAAAATGCATTGACCTGAAAACCATAGGTGGTTGCCCAGGAACACTTGTGTGAAATCCCCATTAGAAGTCAAGGTTAAAAATGTATCAGTGTAAACAGTGTTGCAATCCTTGTAAAAATGAACTTCCTAGCCTCCTGGATGTTGAAGAGATTTTTCAATCTACCTACAGGTATCTATGTCTGTATATATGTATGTGTGTGTGTGTAGGTATATGATACTATATACCTAATACTCCTTTAGTCCCTATGAGAAACATATAGAAATTACAGAAATAATTTGTCTTCCAAGAACTGCCAATCTATTTGGAGAAGGAAATGGGAAAAGGAAGACTGGAGGAATGAAAATACTTATAAAATATCATATAGTTGGACAGTGAGTTACTGCTACAAAGGTTACTTATAAAATATCATATAGTTGGACAGTGAGTTACTGCTACAAAGGTGACTGAATGACTTTGAGTACAGAATTGCCTGTATACCAAGCAGGAAGATTTCTCTGCCTTTGGACTTGAGGTTCGAGACAGTAACCAACTGGGAACTCTTGTCTCACGTATAGCACTTCAGCTACTCTCGTGCTTTGGAAAGATGAAATAATGACTCATTTTTCCAGGATTATTATTTCTACTGCTTAGTTCTGCTAAATGTCATAGTCTGAATAGTTAATAAAAGTCGGAAAAATAATTAAATGGACACTTTTCAGACTCAATCACATTTTGACTGGTATGATAATGGTCTCCCAAAATATTTGATGCCTTGAAAGTAGTGTCCTGCTGTATTTGATACAGACCCCTTTTTCTTCTTTTTAAATATTTTCTTGAATTATAAAATAAATTTATGTGGCAATAGATTAAGTCTGTTAATTCTATTTTGGGCAGTTCTACCTAAGAAAAATAAAGACCAGTGGATAAATCCTACTTAGTGTTTGACACATTAAAGTGGTCATTTAAAATTGTTAAACCATATTTGGAACGTAATCAGAAAGCAACATGTAAAAACAAACAGGATTATAAGTTTGTTCCACTTTGATATCATGGAACAGTATGTTGGAAGGGCCTAGTGCTCTCACTTCCTACCGGTAATTTTACAGTATAATACAATCTGGGATTCTAGATGGAAAATTACATCATCAGTTGTTCAGTGGCATGGTGGTGTCTTTGTAAATCTGCCTGAGCAATTTGGTTACTGTAGTCAATTTGTGTTTTACTTTGCTCATTGTCAAATTCAAGATTTCTGTTGTTCTAGTTGAGCAAAAATTTGTGTATATCACACTTTCAAGATGGTGGGTAAGGTTCAAGTTGGCCTTCTGAGTTAAGATACATGTGATGTTAAGCCATCCCACAGTGTTGACAATAAACTTTCAATGACATAAAGTGAAGTGGGAAATTTTCTCCCCCCCTAATCTTACCCAGGGCTATTGAAAAGAGATGTTCTTCTTTAATGATGACAGGCACGAGAAGGAGAACTTGGTATGAACTACAGTTCTAAAAAGAGTGATTCTAACCAGACTGTACTGATGGGCATCAGATGAACAGAGGAGGAAATATAATTGTAAACGGAAAAGGCGGCACTTTTTGTTTCTAACAATTCTGTTACGTTGAGGGATATTTGAGCATCTGACCATGAAGGATTCAGCCCTGAGACTCGGTTTAACATTTAAAAACAGTTTTAAATATTAAAACTTAGATGAAGTCATAAAAGATATGTAATTAACTTTTGCAGGTGATAGAAATATGGGAGGGAGCATTAGTATGATGGATGAGAACATCAGTGTACAAGGTTAATAGCTTCAACTGATGGATTGCATCACATTATGGGATTAAATTTGAATGTAAATATTTATTGTAAAAACCAGTTTGTTCAACTTTAAGGTAGTGGAAACACAGCTTGATAGCAAATGACGCTTTTTAAAAAGGTGAATCTGGGTATTTTTATATGACTCTAAGATTAATATGAGCCAGTAGTGTGAAGCAGCTGCTAAAAAATAAAAACCTTGAGCACGATAGAAACCTAGTAAAGATCAAGAGAAGTCCTAGACAGTGCTCGCTTCGTCAGCACATATACTAAAAATTGGAATGATACAGAGAAGATTGGCATGGCCCCTGAGCAAGGATGACATGCACATTCGTGTAGTGTTCCACATTTTTACCTCACACCAGTCAGAATGGCTATCGTTAAAATGTCTACAACTAATAAATTCTGGAGAGGGTGTGGAGAAAAGAGAACCCTCCTACACTGTTGGGGGGGATATATTTTGGTGCAGCCACTATGAGAAACAGTATGGAGGTTCCTCAAAAAACTAAAAATAGAGTTGCCATATGATCTAGCAATCCCACTCCTGGACATATATCTGCAGAAAACTCTAATTCAAAAAGACACGTGCACCCCAATGTTCATAGCAGCGCTACTTACAATAGCCAAGACATGGAAGCAACCTAAGTATCCATTGACAGATGAATGGATAAAGAAGGTGTGGTGTACATGTACAATGGGATACTACTAAAAGAATGAACTATTTCCATTAAAAAGAATGAACTACCCATCTGCAGCAACATAGATGGACCTAGAGATTATCACACTAAGTGAAATAAGTCAGAAAGAGTCAAATATTGTATGATATCACTAATATGTGGAATCTAAAATACGACACAAATGAACTTGTTTACGAAACAAACAGACTCACAGACATAGAAGACAGACTTATGGTTACCAAAAAGGAAAGGGGGTGAGGGAGGGATAAATTAGGAGTTTGTGATTAGCAGATATCACTACTATATATAAAGTAGATAAACAATGAGGACCTACTGTATAGCACAGGAAACTATATTCAATGTCCTATAATAAACCATAATGGAAGAGAATGTGAAAAAGAATATATATCTATATCCATCTACCTATCTATTTATCTATCTATTTATCTATCTACCTACCTATAGTATAACTGAATCACTTTGCTCTACACCGAAAACTAACACAACGTTGTAAATGAATTATACTTCAAAAAAATAAACAGATTAAAAAAAAAGAATTCCTAGACATTTTGCACACTGTGATGTGCAGGCCGCATCCAGAGGGTTGGGCTGCTTTCTATGAGCCCTGATTTAAGAAGAGTGCTTAATATGTCAGAGTGGGTCCAAACGAGGCTGGAGGCTGACCAGTTTTCTTCAGATATTCAAATTGCCGATGGAACAGATGCTGGAATTATTTTCTTTCAAGTAAAAGCTTCAAGAAGCAGACTTGATTCTCCTGGGAAGGCATGGGCAGCCACTGCCAGAGAGATATAATAAAGAGAAATCTTTGGTTGGTAGAGACTAAGAGGAATAACTTCTATTTTCCTTTTAAAAGTCAAAGATGCCATGATTATTCAATATAAATCTAAGATTTGAGAAAGCAAAAAGAAAGACAATCCTGGGTAAGAACTGAGATAGGCTGTGATTGGAGGGTCTCACTCTTGATTAGCTTCTGGACCTATTAAAGCACGTTGTATGGACCTCAGCTCTCCATTTAAAGCCTGAATTGGACTTAATTGTGATACAGTGTCAAGTGGTAAAGGAGCATATCACAAGGGGTATACTGTTAGCATTAAAAAGGGAAAGTCAGAAATAGCTTCACGTGGATTTTTTTCCCAAATCAAGCAACGCAATGAAGTACAATAAAAAAGGCAGAACACAGAACTCACAAGAAATAATGGTCTATCCCCTTTGAAGGTTTTCATGAACTATATATAACAGGATTATAGTTTTTTCCACTGTAGTTCACTTAGAATTGAACATGAAGGTGCCTTCGGCTACCTGACTGCCTTTATAATTCTCTTAGTGATTCCTACAGTCTCATGGCAAATTGTAAGAATTTTCTTTTTCTCCTTCTTGTTTATATTCGGGGAGATGGGTTCTGTTCTTTAGAGTTTCACAAAGATGTAGTAGATCTTAGTTTGAACAAATTGATCCTCTTATTTCTTTAGAATCTGTTATGTGTATGAAAGTTTAATTCAGTGTGGGTCAGGGCAAAGGAAATATAAGGACACTGGATAACAAAAGAGACAAAAAAGGATGACTGATGTGTTAACACCCTTATAAGCCTCTCTACTTCAAAAATGCCAGTCTTGGATAAAGCTATTGTTGAAAGAACGCTTTTTTCTCCCTCAAGTCCAATTTCCAGACACACACAAGTATACACATACTCTTTTTATAATCTAGAAATGTTATAGGAATCTGATAATACAGTTTGTGTTATTAAATGACACATTGTTCAAGTCAAGGTTTTGTGTTTTTTTTCTTTCACAACCGAGTTTATAGTCAGTTGTCCTGTGACATTAACACATTGTAGGTATTCTTAGTTTGTTATTAAAGAAAATATTGGGAATATTAGACATCTTCAGGGAAATTTTTAAAAACATTACTAGATGGGTGAACATTTATCCTTTCCAAGAATATAAAATTTGTGACTCATTTTTATCTTTGGTTTTCCACTGTAAAGAATGGGTGTCAGCTTCCTATGTAATTTTGATTTGTTTATCCAGCAGTTTTGTTTGTCTGTGCAGTTTTCTATGTGCCAATTGTGGTCAATATTTGGTTTCCATAAAAGGTATGAGTTTTCTTTGAGGCTATCTTTCTTGCTATTGCCAAACCCACAACTGATGCACCATTACTTTGACTTTTGTTCTTAATTTAAACTTGGCACAGGTCCTGTCTTTGGTGTAAAACATGAAGCAAACTCCATTTTGACCTGGACTCTGGGGAGGAAACTATTTGCTTGACATTCTCTAAAGAGACATATAGACAGGATGTTTGTGTTGCTCTTATAGGGATAGAACTGATACCTGAATGTGCCAGTACCCACAAGTTCAGGGTTGGCACTGCTATTAAAAAAAACAAAAATGTAGCCAAGTCCGTTTTTCTCAGTTTATAGGTAAAAGCAGGTAAAGACACATCAAAATGTCTCTGTTTAATGGAATGCAAAGCAATCCATTTAAAAAGGCCGGAACAGGATTTAGATCCAGACTGCCTGAGTCTGAGTTCTGACTCTGCCACATATGTGCCCAGGCAAGTTATTTAACCTGAGTCTGTTGTCTCAACTGTAAAATGAGATATCAGAAGTTTCAACCTCACGGAGCTCTTGGAAGGATTAAGGTAAGTGGCTTAGAACAGGGATTGACAAAGAGTAGCCTCTTCCTTCTTCTCCTCATCTCTCAGAATTGAATATGCAAGTTACATTCCTTTTTGGCAAGAGTATGGGATTTAGGGTCTTCGGAGAGTTAGTTTTTGACATTCTGGCCTCATTGTCACCCTGCTCTAACTTACCTCGTCAATGACATAGTCTTTACTTATTATCTAGCAAACTGAATGGTAACCCTGTGACCTGAAGGTGCTAATACATCTCTAATATGTGAACCATTCAGTCATATTTTATGAATAATTTAGGTCTCGTAAGCTCAGTTCATCCGTACTTTGGAAATTTTTCAATCTTCTGTAAGAGCTACGTGGGGCTAGAAATTGAAACCACATAAAACAGTAAAAAAGAATTCCGACCAACTTTTACCTGTCAAATAAAGCCATTTATTCATATTTATTGAGTGTCTAGGACCTTCACAGTGGAGAAAACTACTTAATCATTCTCATGAGCTCCCTGCCTTGCACATTGTAGACACCTAATAAAATGGTTTTTTCAATTGAAGTTTATGACCAAGCTTTTCACAGTGAAGATTCCTTTTCAAATATTCTCTAAATTTCTTCTTTTAAAAGTAGATACCCAGTCAGAAGTGGAGAAGTAGCAATTGCTGAGCTTAGCAGTAGCCAAAAGCGAACTTCATCCCTAAGTCTAGTGACAGCTTCTTGGATGCAGCTCATGTGTGTTTCTCTTCTCTCTCTTTTTAAAGACAATCCCTAGGTCTGGATCTACTGCTGATTTTGCAGTTTTTACTGGTTAGGTCATATTGAGAATGATGATAGCATTAAAAATGAAATGTTGTATTCTTTTTCAATCCTTTGCCCCAGATTAGTTGAAAAGGGAGAGAGAAGGGGGGAGGTCCATTACTATTGTTCTACAACACTGAACTAATTGCTTCTTAAGAAATAGCATGGAAGTTGTACACATTATATAAAAAATTCTTGTCTAAAGTGAAATTGTTTTACAGATGAAGATAATGAGTGCTTATTGAGGTAATAATGCATCGAATTATATTCAAAGAAGAATTAAATAAAAGATGTTCTGTCATTCTACACATGGTTCACTAACAGAAATTCAAGATTTTTCACATCGTAAGACAGCCACGTTTAGTGCCCCTAAATTTTGTGCCACTTTTAGCACCACATAATTAACTGTGATTTTGAGTCTTCACATATGGAAAAAAATTAGGCTAGTACACTTGTTTGTTTCAGAAGCAGTTAATAATTTTTAGTTTATCACTGAAATGATATATGTTTCTGAATGAGCTTTTCCAGAGGCATGTCACAGGCATCTCATCATTCAGTATCACCCTGCCTTTCTGTCAGTTTTAGCCATTTAGAGCCCCTATTTTGGCCATTAACTCTCAGGTCTTTCACTCTCCTCAAGCTGATCTTGACATAGGATTAGGAATACCAAAGCTTCCAGTCACAAGGAACCAGTGTCAAAGAGATTAACTGAATTATCTGTTGGCTTAATTCCCCATTCATGCTCACATGGGAAGGGAATAACAATATATGTGAGAGTTTTTTTTACAGCTATACTCCAATACAAGCAATGGCTATTACCATTTCCCTATATTGGATCATTATGGTGACCTTCACTGCTCCTAAAGAACTCCTTTACCTAGTCTTTCTCTTCCATGGTCTCAATCCGTAGCATACAAATGTAGTTCTCTGTTTCTGTACAGCCCAGACTTTGAGGTTAATTGAATATCTAATTCTTACCTACTAAAATTGGGTAGCTGCAGAAAGCAAGCTTCTTAATCAAAATTTCGTGTTTCTTGCTGCTACTAAAATAAGCAGGAAGGCAGGCCTGTTAACCAGTATTAGTGAGACTTTATGAAAATCCCAGGAAAACGTTAATGTTCCTTTTGGCTGTGCTCCCAATGAATTAGCTGTTTATGTGAAACTTTGCCTGTATTGCTCATGAGACCAATGATGCTATGAGGTTTTTTCCCTCTGCCTTGGAAAAAAGTGTTGCCAGAGTTGTGTTCCTTATGATATTGTTACTTTGCTCCTGATTTTGCACTAAACTCAAAAACGTAATCAGGTAGTGTTGGGTGAAAATTGTTTGCATGAATAGAGAATCTTTTATCAAAAGATTTAAATATGATATCCTAAACGATAAGTTTCTTTCCTGAATTAAAAAACAAAAACCCAATAACTTAATTTTCCCTTATTTCTCAGTTAGCTATGAAGGTAAGCCTACAGGTAAACCTTTTCATACAGATGTGTACCTCACCATCTTGGTATTTCTAAGCCTCTTTTTCCTGAAATCTGTTTTACTCAGACTTTTTTTTTTTTCCTAATAGACTATTTCTGAAATTGATGCAGATCTCTTATATCACAATTAATAATTTCCAGTTTATTTTTTCTAATAAGGCTCTTCTTTTATTATTATTATTTTCTTTTATTGGAGTATAGTTGCTTTACAATGCTGTGTTAGTTTCTGTTGTACAACAAAGTGAATCAGCTATATGTTACATACATCCCCTCCCTCTTGGACCTCCATCCCACCCCTCTAGGTCACCACAGAGCACCAAGCTGAGCTCCCTGTGCTATACAGCAGGTTCCCACTAGCTATCTGTTTTACACATGGTAGTGTATACATGTCAATCCTAATCTCCCAATTCATCCCACCCCCACTCCCCTCTGTGTCCACACGTCCATTCTCTGTCTGCATCTCTATTCCTGCCTTGCAAATAGGAAATACATGACTTTAATTTAATATAGGCTACATATATTTTGACCTGTTTGCTCTTCTCTATCTACCATCTGCCAACTATGTGCTGGGCATGTGAAGAGTACAAAGCCCTCTGCCTTTATTTGGTGGGAGTTACAGTCTCCTTTTTGAGAAACTATTGGAGAGTAACATTAATGGGTTAAAATAATGTCAAATTAGAAATCCTTTTAAGACCTATTTAAGGATAAAAATTACTTTAAAGATCTTAATACACTATAGGAAAGCACAGGAAAAAGCCTAAAATACTAACTTAGAATGGGCTTGGGAATAGAAATATCACCTTTGGAATCCTAGCACTGTTACTTAACAGGCACAAATTACACCTGCCTTTTTGCATTCTCCTTTTGTTTTCTCTAGAACATAGAGGTAATAAGAGTATCACCTTTATGGAGGTGTGTGAGAACTACGTGATATAATATGCATAACTACTACCACCCAGTAGGTTCTTAATGCATTTTGCCTTTATTTTTATTGCCAATGTTATTAAAAACAAGAGCTTATGGAAATTAGGTAGACTTATAAAAATTAGAACATTATAGGATAGAATAATCTTTCAGAATGTTGGCTTATATGGCTTTTTAAGTTTATGTATGTCATACTTATTTGACTGTCAAATTTATTTTTAAAATTTCAATTCCCTCTTATCTCCAGGAAGCATGTATTTTTATTTTTCCACGCAGTATGTTGTCCTCCTTATTATTCTGGACATGGAAATAAAGGAGTGCTTGGAAATGTCTAGATTGTCTTGGCCATTCTCTTGTTACATTCGGTGATGTCAGTAAGAAAGGCTCCTTCAGAAGCTGTGTAGTTTATGAGTCTGGAGTGTCATATAAAAAAGAAATATCCATAACTATATTTTATGGCTGGAGGTTATATAAAGATTCTTGGTCGACTTTCTTTTGAGATTGAGTATTTCACTAATGGTTTAAAATTGACATTCTGAATTATTATGTAATTATTTTGAATTATTCTTATTTTCTTATTTGAAAGTAAAGAGCTCCTAATAACCAAAATATAGATGTACTTTGGACGTCTTTGGCATATACAGTGTCCACCAAATCTTTCCACCTGTCGTTAATAGGTACATTTCAGCTACACTATTTTTTTTAGTCTAATTCTTTTTTACTTTATTTTTTATCATCTTTATTGGAGTATAATTGCTTTACAATGGTGTGTTAGTTTCTGCTTAGTAACAAAGTGAATCAGCTATACATATACATACATCCCCATATCCCCTCCCTCTTGCGTCTCCCTCCCACCCTCCCTATCACACCCCTCTAGGTGGTCACAAAGCACCAAGCTGATCTCCATGTTGTATGCGGCTGCTTCCCACTAGCTATCTATTTTACATTTGCTAGTGTATATATGTCCATGCCACTCTCTCACTTCGTCCCAGCTTACCCTTTCCCCTCCCTGTGTCCTCAAGTCCATTCTCTACGTCTGCATCTTTATTCCTGTCCTGCCCCTAGGTTTTTCAGGACCTTTTTTTTTTTTTTTTTTTAAATTCCATATGTATGTCTTAGCACATGGTATTTGTTTTTCTCTTTCTTTTTTTTTTTTTTCCATTTTTTTTTATTAGTTTCTGCTTTATAACAAAGTGAATCAGTCATACATATACATCTGTTCCCACATCCCCTCCCTCATGCATCTCCCTCCCTCCCACCCTCCCCATCCCTCCCCTCCAGGCAGTCACAAAGCACCGAGCTGATCTCCCTGTGCTCTGCGGCTGCTTCCCACTATCTATCTAGCCTACGTTTGGTAGTGTATATATGTCCATGCCTCTCTTTCGCTTTGTCACAGCTTACCCTTCCCCCTCCGCATATCCTCAAGTCCATTCTCGAGTAGGTCTGTGTCTTTATTCCCGTTTTACCCCTAGGTTCTTCATGACATTTTTTTTTCCTATATTCCATATATATGTGTTAGCATACGGTATTTGTCTTTCTCTTTCTGACTTACTTTACTCTTTATGACACTCTAAGTCCATCCACCTCACTACAAATAACTCAATTTCATTTCTCTTTATGGCTGAGTAATAAGGCAAGAATATACAATGGAGAAAAGACAGCCTCTTCAATAAGTGGTGCTGGGAAAACTGGACAGCTACATGTAAAAGAATGAAACTAGAACACTCCATAACACCATACACAAAAATAAACTCAAAATGGATTAAAGACCTAAATGTAAGGCCAGACTCTATAAAACCCTTAAAGGAAAACATAGGCAGAACACTCTATGACATAAATCACAGCAAGATCCTTTTTGACCCACCTCCTAGATAAATGGAAATAAAACAAAAATAAACAAATGGGACCTAATGAAACTTAAAAGCTTTTGCACAGCAAAGGAAACCATAAACAAGATGAAAAGACAACCCTCAGAATGGGAGAAAATATTTGCAAATGAAGCAACTGACAAAGGATTAATCTCCAAAATTTACAAGCAGCTCATGCAGCTCAATATCAAAAAAACAACCCAATCCAAAAATGGGCAGAAGACTTAAATAAACATTTCTCCAAAGAAGATACACAAATTGTCAACAAACACATGAAAGGATGCTCAACATCTTTACTCATTAGAGAAATGCAAATCAAAACTACCATGAGGTATTACCTCATACCAGTCAGGATGGCCATCCTCAAAAAATCTACAAACAATAAATGCTGGAGAGGGTGTGGAGAAAAGGGAACCCTCTTGCACTGTTGGTGGCAATATAAGTTGATACAGCCACTATGGAGAACAGTATGGAGGTTCCTTAAAAAACTAAAAACAGAAATACCATACGACCCAGCAATCCCACTACTTGGCATATACCCTGAGAAAACCATAATTCAAAAAGAGTCATGTACGACAATGTTCATTGCAGCTCTATTTACAATAGCCAGGAGATGGAAGCAACCTAAATGTCCATCGACAGATGAATGGATAAAGAAGATGTGGCACATATATACAGCTACACTATTTATTTAACTGTTGCCTGACATTTAAGAAAAAATGACATTTAGTAGATTTATCTCATTCCTGAAAAGATTCTTCTTTGTTATTTAACTTGCTAGAAACTCCTAACTTCACTCGTAGCTGAAGATTTCAGTTACTACTTCCTTAAGACTAAAACCTCCCAGTTTGCAACGTATTCGACACACTGTTGACGTCTATTAGGTGGCCTTTCCTAGTTTATACTACAGTAACAAAGTTAGAGCTTTATTTCCTGCTCATGCATGTTCAATATTGTGTGAGGCTCCCGTTCATGTACCTTCATGGTGGGACACAAGCTGAGGGGCCACCCTTTCCTGGGCCATGCCAAGATGGTGACAGATTGGAAAAAGAGATTGTGAGACCACATGCTGGCTAGTACAGCTTCTGCTCGCACAAGACCTGTGCCTCATATCTTCTCCACTCATAGTTCATGAGTCAAAGTCAGTCACATGGCCAAGCCTGATGATAATGTGATGGAAAATATTGCTTCCTGCAGCAGTGGGCCTGGTTTGTAGGGGAGGGGAGCAGCAAACATGTTTAGACAAAATCCTAGTCCACCACACTACCTCAGTGTTGCCCTCTTGACATGTGGAAATGTGCCTTCCTCGCTACAATTCAAAAATACCATGTATTCACTTTTTAAACATATATTGAGCATTAACTATTATATATTCCCCATAGTCAGTGATTGTACAGACTTCAGTATTAAGGACTATAAACTGAAAGAAGAGTCTACTGATGTGCTTAGCTCTTGTCCTCCTGATATTTCTATACATAGTCAATCATTTTCATAATGTTTTCCATGATACTCTTTTCACTCACCTTTTGTGATGCCAAAAGGTGACGTGGACTTTTTAAAGAGAGATGGAATTGAAATTCTACCTCTGTGATTCATTAGCAATGTGATCTTAGTTATTAATTCTCCTTGATCTCCCTTTTCCTCAATACTCTGGGATTATACAAAACATGTGAATCACCTGGTCAATCACCTTGATGCATTATAAATTTTCAAGCAAGTCATATCTTGTATCACTTCCACCATAATAACTCTAGGAACTCTCATTTCACTCAGAATTAAAACAGAAGCCCTTTTTGTGTTCTACAAACTCCACGATGATCTGTCACCATGGTTCTCACCCTTGCTTACTTTGCTCCAACTATGTTGGGCTTCTCGATAATCCAAAACACAAAAAGCACAGTCCAGGTTTGGCACTTAGGCTACTGACATTCCCACTGGAATGTTATTTCTTTAAATATCTACAAGGCTTGTCTGATCATTTTTTTCTACTTAAATATCATCTCATTAGAAAGGCCTCTGGCCACTGTGTTTAAGATATCACCTATCACTCTGTAACTTCTTAACTTGACGTATGTTTTCTATTTTGATTTATCATCACTAGACTTATATATATGTGTGTGTTTGTTTACTGGTTTATGATTTTTTCCTCCCTCTAGAATTTAAACTTCATAAGAACAGAGACTATTTTGTATACTGTGCATTCTACCACCTACAATGCTTCCTGGCCCACAGTTGGTGATTAGTAATGGATGAGTAAATAAATTTAACTTATATCATTCAGGAGAATAAATAATAAGATTAAACAGAGAAAAAAAGACAGGTTCCTTGTATCTTCTATTTATTACTCAATACCAGAAAAGGTGACTGAGACATAATTACGGAATATCTATATTTATCTTCCAAGTCACTGCCCAATTTTTTTTTGAATTTTATTTTATTTATTTTTTTATACAGTAGGTTCTTATTAGTCATCCATTTTATACATATCAGTGTATACATGTCAATCCAGTTCTCCCAATTCATCACACCACCACCCCCACCTGGCACTGCTTTCCCCCCCTTGGTGTCCATACATTTGTTCTCTACATCTGTGTCTTTATTTCTGCCCTGCAAACCGGTTCATCTGTACCATTTTTCTAGGTTGCACATATATGCGTTAATATACGATATTTCTTTTTCTCCTTCTGACTTACTTCACTCTGTATGACAATCTCTACATCCACCCATGTCTCTACATATGACCCAATTTCTTTCCTTTTTATGGCTGAGTAATATTCCATTGTATATATGTACCACATCTTCTTTATCCATTCGTCTGCTGATGGGTATTTAGGTTGCTTCCATGACCTGGCTATTGTAAATAGTGCTGCAATGAACATTGGGGTCCATGTGTCTTTTTCAATTATGCTTTTCTCTGGGTATATGCCCAGTAGTGGGATTGCTGGGTCATATGGTAATTCTATTTTTAGTGTTTTAAGGAACCTCCATAGTGTTCTCCATAGTGGCTATATCAATTTACATTCCCACCATCAGTGCAAGAGTGTTCCCTTTTCTCCACACCCTCTCCAGCATTTATTGTTTGTAGATTTTTTTTTTTTTTTGCGGTACACGGGCCTCTCACTGTTGTGACCTCTCCCGTTGCGGAGCACAGGCTCTGGATGCACAGGCTCAGCGGCCATGGCTTATGGGCCCAGCCGCTCCGCAGCATGCGGGATCCTCCCGGACTGGGGCACGAACCCATGTCCCCTGCATCGGCAGGTGGACTCTCAACCACTGCGCCACCAGGGAAGCCCATGTTTGTAGATTTTTTGATGATGGCCATTCTGACTGGTGTGAGGTGATACCTCATTGTAGTTTTGATTTGCATTTCTCTAATAATTAATGATGTTGAGCAGCTTTTCATGTGCATCTTGGCCATATGTATGTCCTCTTTGGAGAAATGTCTATGTAGGTCTTCTGCCCATTTTTTGATTGGGTTGTTTGATTTTTTTAATATTGAGCTGCATGAGCTGTTTATATATTTTGGAGATTAACCCTTTGTCCATTGCTTCGTTTGCAAATATTTTCTCCCATTCTGAGGGTTGTCTTTTTGTCTTGTTTGTAGCTTCCTTGGCTATGCAAAAGCTTTTAAGTTTTATTAGGTCCAATTTGTTTATTTTTGTTTTTATTTCCATTACTCTAGGAGGTGGATCAAAAAAGATCTTGCTGTGATTTATGTCAAAGAATGTTCTTCCTATGTTTTCCTCTAAGAGTTTTATAGTGTCCGGTCTTACATTTAGTTCTCTAATCCATTTTGAGTTTATTTTTGTGTATGATGTTTGGGAGTGTTCTAATTTCATTCTTTTACATGTAGCTGTCCAGTTTTCCTAGCACCACTTATTGAAGAGGCCGTCTTTCCTCCATTGTATATCCTTGCCTCTTTTGTCATAGATTAGTTGACCATAGGTGCGTGGGTTTATCTTTGGGCTTTCTATCCTGTTCCATTGAGCTATATTTCTGTTTTTGTGCCAGTACCATATTGTCTTGATTACTGTAGCTTTGTAGTATAGTCTGAAGTCAGGCAGTCTGATACCTCCAGCCCTGTTTTTTTCCCTCAAGACTGCTTTGGCTATTCGGGGTCTTTTGTGTCTCCAAACAAATTTTAAGATTATTTGTTCTAGTTCTGTAAAAAATGCCATTGGTAATTTGATAGGGATTGCATTGAATCTGTAGATTGCTTTGGGTAGTATAGTCATTTTCACAATATTGGTTCTTCCAATCCAAGAACATAGTGTATCTCTCCATCTGTTGGTATCATCTTTCATTTCTTTCAACAGTGTCTTATAGTTACCTGCATACAGGCCTTTTTGTCTCCCTAGGTAGGTTTATTCCTAGGCATTTTATTCTCTTTGTTGCAGTGGTAAATGGAAGTATTTCCTTAATTTCTCTTTCAGATTTTTCATCATTAATGTATAGGAATCCATAAGATTTCTGTGCATTAATTTTGTATCCTGCAACGTTACCAAATTTGTTGATTAGCTCTAGTAGTTTTCTGGTGGCATCTTTAGGATTCTCTATGTATAGTATCATGTCACCTGCAAACAGTGACAGTTTTACTTCTTCTTTTCCAATTTGTATTCCTTTTATGTCTTTTTCTTCTCTGATTGCCGTGGCTAGGACTTCCAAAATTATGTTGAATAATAGTGGTGAGAGTGGACAACCTTGTCTTGTTCCTGATCTTAGAGGAAATGCTTTCAAATTTTTCACTATTGAGAATGATGTTTGCTGTCGGTCTGTCATATATGGCCTTTACTGTTTACTGAACCTACCTACTGTTGAGGTAGGTTCCCTCTATGCCCACTTTCTGGAGAGTTTTTATCATAAATGTGTGTTGAATTTTATCAAAAGCTTTTTCTGCATCTATTGATATGATCATATGGTTTTTATTCTTCAATTTGTTAATATAGTGTATCACATTGACTGATTTGCATATACTGAAGAATCCTTGCATCCCTGGGATAAACCCCACTTGATCATGGTGTATGATCCTTTTAATGTGTTGCTGGATTCTGTTTGCTAGTATTTTGTTGAGGATTTTTGCATCTATATTCATGAGTGATACTGGTCTGTAATTTTCTTTTTTTATAGTATCTATATCTGGTTTTGTTATCAGGGTGATGGTGGCCTCATAGAATGAGTTTGGGAGTGTTCCTTCCTCTGAAATTTTTTGGAAGAGTTTAGAAGGTTGGATGTTAGCTCTTCTCTAAATGTTTGATAGAATTCACCTGTGAAGCCATCTGGTCGTGGACTTCTGTTTGTTGGAAGATTTTTAATCAGAGTTTCAATTTCAGTACTTGTGATTGGGCTGTTCATAGTTTCTATTTCTTCCTGGTTCAGTCTTGGAAGGTTATACCTTTATAATAATTTGTCCATTTCTTCCAGGTTGTCCATTTTATTGGCATAGAGTTGCTTGTAGTAGTCTCTTAGGATACTTTGTATTTCTGTGGTGTCTGTTGTAACTTCTCCTTTTTCATTTCTAATTTTATTGATTTGAGTCCTCTCCCTCTTTTTCTTGATGAGTCTGGCTAATGGTTTATCAATTTTGTTTATCTTCTCAAAGAACTAGTTTTTAGTTTTATTGATCTTTGCTGTTGTTTCCTTTGTTTCTATTTCATTTATTTCTGCTGTGATCTTTATGATTTCTTTCCTTCTGCTAACTTTGGGTTTTGTTTGTTCTTCTTTCTCTAGTTCCTTTAGGTGTAAGGTTAGATTGTTTATTTGAGATTTTTCTTGTTTCTTGAGGTAGGCTTGTATAGCTATATACTTCCCTCTTAGAACTGCTTTTGCTCCATCCCATACGTTTTGGATTGTCATGTTTTCATTGTCATTTGTCTCTAGGTATCTTTTGATTTCCTCTTTGATTTCTTCAGTGATCTCTTGGTTATTTAGTAACGTATTGTTTAGCCTCCATGTGTTTGTGTTTTTTACGTTTTTTTCCCTGTAACTGATTTCTCGTCTCATAGTGTTGTGGTCAGAAAAGATGCTTGATATGATTTCAGTTTTCCTAATTTTACTGAGGCTTGATTTGTAACCCAGGATGTGATCTGTCCTGGAAAATGTTCCGTGTGCACTTGAGAAGAAAGTGTAATCTGCTGTTTTTGGATGGAATTTCCTATAAGTATCAATTAAATCTCTCTGGTCTATTGTCATTTAAAGCTTGTTTTTCCTTATTAATTTTCTGTTTGGATGATCTGTCCATTGGTGTAGTGAGGTGTTTAAGTCCCCCATTATTATTGTGTTACTGTTGATTCCCTCTTTTACAGCTGTTAGCAGTTGCCTTATGCATTGAGGTGCTCCTATGTTGGGTACATATATATTTGTAATCGTTATATCTTCTTCTTGGATTGATCCCTTGATCATTATGTAGTGTCCTTCCTTGTCTCTTGTGACATTCTTTATTTTAAAGTCTATTTTATCTGATATGAGTATTGCTACTCCAGCTTTCTTTGGCTTTACATTTGCATGGACTATCTTTTTCCATCCCCTCACTTTCTGTCTGAATGTGTCACTAGGTCTGAAGTGTGCCTCTTGTAGACAGCATATATATGGGTCTTGTTTTTGTATCCATTCAGCGAGCCTGTGTCTTTTGGTTGGAGCATTTAATCCATTCACGTTTAAGGTAATTATCAATATATATGTTCCTATTACTATTTTTTTAACTGTTTTTGGTTACTTTTTGTAGGTCCTTTTCTTCACTTGTGTTTCCCACTTTAGCATTTGTTGTAGAGCTGGTTTGGTGGTGTTTAATTCTCTTAGCTTTTGTTTGTCTGTAAAGCTTTTGATTTCCCCATCGAATCTGAATGAGATCCTTGCCAGGTGGAGTAATCTTGGTTGTAGGTTCTTCCCTTTTATCACTTTAAGTATATCATGCCACTCCCTTCTGGCTTGTAGAGTTTCTGCTGAGAAATCAGCTGTTAACCTTAAGGGAGTTCCCTTGTATGTTATGTGTCATTTTTCCCTTGTTACTTTCAATAATTTTTCTTTGTCTTTAATTTTTGCCAATTTTATTACTATGTGTCTCAGCGTGTTTCTCCTTGGGTTTATCCTGTATGGGACTCTCTGCACTTCCTGGACTTGGGTGGCTGTTTCCTTTCCCACGTTAGGGAAGTTTTTGACTATAATCTCTTCAAATATTTCCTCTGGTCCTTTCTCTCTCTCTTCTCCTTCTGGGACCCCTATAATGCGAATGTTGTTGTGTTTAATGTTGTCCCAGAGGTCTCTTAGGCTGTCTTCATTTCTTTTCATTCTTTTTTCTTTATTCTGTGAATTGCAGTGAATTGCACCATTCTGTCTTCCAGGTCACTTATCTGTTCTTCTGCCTCAGTTATTCTGCTATTGATTCCTTCTCCTGTATTTTTCATTTCAGTTATTGTCTTGTTCATCTCTGTTTGCTTGTTCTTTAATTCTTCTAGATCTTTGTTAAACATTTCTTGCATCTTCTTGATCTTTGCCTCCATTCTTTTTCCGAGGTCCTGGATCATCTTCACTGTCACTATTCTGAATTCTTTTTCTGGAAGGTTGCCTATCTCCACCTCATTTAGTTGTTTTTCCGGGGTTTTATCTTGTTTCTTCATCTGGTACATAGCCGTCTGCCTTTTCATCTTGTCTGTCTTTCAGTGAATGTGGTTTTTGTTCCATAGGCTGCAGGATTGTAGTTCTTGCTTCTGCTGTCTGCCCTCTGGTGGATGAGGCTGCCTGAGAGACTTGTGCAAGTTTCCTGATGGGAGGGACTGGTCGTGGGTAGAGCTGGCTGTTGCTTTGGTGGGCAGAGCTCAGTAAAACTTTAATCTGCTTGACTGCTGATGGGTGTGGCTGGGTTCCCTCCCTGTTGGTTGTTTGGGCTGAGGCAACCCAGCACTGGAGCCTGCAGGCTCTTTGGTGGGGCTAATGGGGGATTCTGGGAGGGCTCACGCCAAGGAGTACTTCCCAGAGCTTCTGCTGCCAGTGTCCTTGTCCCCATGGTGAGCACAGCCACCCCGGCCTCTGCAGGAGACCCTCCAACACTAGCAGGTAGGTCTGGTTCAGTCTCCCCTGGGGTCACTGCTCCTTCCCCTGGGTCCCCATGCGCACACTACTTTGTGTGTGCCCTCCAAGAGTGGAGTCTCTGTTTCCCCCAGTGCTGTCGAAGTCCTGCAGTCAAATCCCACTGGGCTTCAAAGTCTGATTCTCTAGGAATTCCTCCTCCCGTTGCCAGACCCCCAGGTTTGGAAGCCTGACGTGGGGCTCAGAACCTTCACTCCAGTGGGTGGACTTCTGTGGTATAAGTGTTCTCCAGTTTGTGAGTCACCCACCCAGCAGTTATGGGTTTTGATTTTATTGTGATTGCACCCCTCCTACCGTCTCACGGTGGCTTCTCCTTTGTCTTTGGATGTGGGGTTTCTTTTTTGGTGAGTTCCAGTGTCTTCCTGTTGATGATTGTTCAGCAGTTAGTTGTGATTCTGGTGTTCTTGCAAGACGGAGCGAGAGCATGTCCTTCTACTCCGCCATCTTGAACCAATCCTCACTACCCAATTGAATGCAGTCTAAATAGCTATAAACTGCTAACAACTATAAAATATTCATGATTATATTACTTTTTAAAATAATTTTTTAAATGTTATTTCTTATAGGTGGAAACTGGTTTATTTGAAATGTAAACTGCTCTTAAGCAGTTGGGCTAAAGATGGTAGTAAAATTGCTTCCTTTCTTGGAAAATAGGTAAAAAAAAATCAAGCAGTACTTTGAATTTAGAGCAGTGAATTTAATAATGAAGTTAAATTTCACAATATCTGAAAAATTTAAGAACCTAAGGCATTTTACTTAAAGAGCTAATAAGGCTTTTCATTTAAGCCAAGGTGTAATTTCAATATATCATCAGTATAAAATTGTTAATAAGATAATTTATATTTTTGATATTAATTCTTTGAAATCTGATATGTATTTAGACTTACCACATTTCTCAGCTTGGATTGGCCACATTTCTAGTGGTCAGTTGCCACTTGTGGCTGCTAACTACCATATCAGATCTTACAGTTCCAATCTGACTGGTCACACCAATACAGGAGGATGCTAGCGAGGGCTACTCTTCGTTGCCGTGCGCGGGCATCTCATTGCGGTGGGTTATCTTGTCACGGAGCACAGGCTCTAGGTGCACGGGCTTCAGTAGTTGTGGCACGTGGGCTCAATAGTTGTAGCTCACGGGCTCTAGAGCGCAAGCTCAGTAGTTGTGACGCACAGGCTTAGTTATTCCGTGGCATATGGGATCTTCCCGGACCAGGGCTTGAACCCATATCCCCTGCATTGGCAGGCATTCTTAACCACTGCACCACCAGGGAAGCCCCTCAATGCATCTTTATTTCACTGCTATCATGTTATTTTTTTTTCAAGTTTAACAGACAAAAAACAGAGTTTCATCATTTTTAATTTCTGTTTTTGATTAGCAGGAATATTTATCATAACTAATAGTTATTGAGAGCCACCTGTGTGCTAGGATTGTAGTAGTTGCTTTATGAATGTTATCTAGCTCTTCACAAAGATATGAAGATATGTTAAAGGGAAAAGGGGGCCCAGAAGATTTCCAAAATTTGCCAGACCCACACAGCTTTACGTGGCGGAGCAGGAATCTCAGATCTTTGTTTTTGACTGACTTAGCAATTTATGTAGGGCCAGTGGTCTTGAGATTCCAGGGAGCTATAAATTGAACTTTATTTCATAGGCAGTGAAACTATGTTAATTGAAATGAGTGTGAAACTCTAAATATAGTCCTCTGATTCTTAGGTAACTCCTCAAATAAAACCATCCCTCGTGCCCAATATAGCTGAAGTTAACCTGAGAACTGGGCTCTAAATGGATTAAATGTCATTATTTTGGTTATCTGCTAGGTTTGTTCAAATGAACAAGTATTAATTAACTCTGTTGTAGGTATTCACCACTCTACTAACAAATATGCAGGAGTTAAATAAGGTTGCTTATTGATGAAGACAGTCTGATTTTAAAAATATTTCCAGATTATATTTCATTTTGATTCTAGAGGCATCGAAGACTTTTTCCTAGTAGTCCGTCTGCCCTGTACTGCTGTTTTTCTGGATTCTAAAGTGCTGTCACGTAACTTCTGCTTGAAGTTATGCTTCAGTATGCGGTGGGTTCCTGTTTGCAGCAGAAGCCCAAAGAGTGACTTGAAAGTGTCCTCTTTGTTTGTATATATTAATGTGTAAGTGCTTCTTTCCCAGGATCAGTTTTAAATCCAAGGGAGCTGGAACCTTTTTAATGGTGATTTGAACCTCCTAGACTGTGGAACATTGTGAACATCAGAAGATCTCTGGTATAGAATATGTTTAATATTTTGAATCTCCATTAGCACCAATATGAAATCCAGATACGGCAGGAAATATCCATGTGTATGAGGAAAGCTGCATCTTTTGAGCCACTGAGTAGCCATGTAAAAAAAGTTCTGAATCTTACTCTAAAATACTTTTCCTTTTGACAGGATCTTAGTTACACATTCAGGTGGAGATCATTTTTATGCTGAGGAAATACCTTGGCCTTGGTCCCACTGTCCTGAACAGAATAGGACTGGGCAGATGGGTTTCTGGGAACCACAGAGCAGCCTGCAAGTTTGCTTTGGAGACAGGGTTTCTGGCCATGCATGTGAATTTCAAAGTGAAACGTTAACCTGCCTTAGCATCTCTAAGCCTTCCTTGTTGGTTTTGGCTATTGTTTAGTGACACTTGTACGTCTGTAGCCTTGTTTTTAATATTACTCTAGCTGTCAGTAAGTAGAACTTCAAAGCCATCATTTTGAAGAAGTTGCATTGAAAATGAACTCCATTTTAGATGAAATTCTTGGTCAAAGCAAGAGAAACATTATCATAAAAGTTTTATGACTTTTTCAGTGTTGACTTACAGAGTAGGATTCAGTATGAACCCAGGACAACATGGAGCATACAGAGACTGGAAGGAAGGTAGAAGGTCCCAGCCCTGGGTCCCTAGGATGCCAAAACTGCTACCAAGCTCAAATGTGATTCAAGAAACTGTGTGTACTAGGAGTTAGGACCATAGTTAGTTCTGATGATAAGGTTCTTCCAGGCAAATGGATTTCTAGGATACAAAGTTAAGCAATGTTAAGCTCTGACCACTTTAAAAGCAAAAGAAAACGCACCCTCCTACTGCTCTCTTTCTGACTGAGGCCTTAAAGCTTACCCCAGGTTTCAGGTCAGTCTATTAGCATTAGCAAAGATGTGAGAAACTAGAGAATTCCGGAAGAGGCCATATCCTCCACAGAGATTCTGTGGGCTTCCCCAGGAAGCGAGAATTTCTAGTTACATCTCTGCAAGGGGTCGTTTTTGTTTTGTTTTGTTTTGTTCTGTTTGACTGAGCATATCAGCAGGAAGTGCAGGTATACAGCAAGTAGCAGGTATTTGACCGTGTAGGCTGGAGATGGGGGACATATTCAAAGCAAGGTGCTAATCCACAAAGAGTGCTTCACATACATTAGAGGGGTTTCTGAGTGCCCATCACTAAATGCATTTCAAAGTGGGGTTCTTGTCCCAGAAAAGTCCAAAATCTCAGGCATGGTCATGAATCAGGGAAACTTTAGGGGACATGTGGCAGTAACCCAAATCTTTTTACGACTATGATAGGGAATATCAGGAAGACTATCTCCCTGTGCACGGATACTGGTTGACACAAGAAAAGAGGGGGGCAATCCAGGACCCTACATGTTACGAGGAGCACCGTATCCTGGCAGCTGACCATAGGACTGACTGTAGGAGAGTACTGATCATCTAAACCAAGGTTGATCCAGGCACACAACCTGAAAGTCAGTGGTTGCAGTGACCCCTGCTGTGATTGGTTGTCATGGACATAAAGAATACACTGGCTCTCTGCTAGACCTAGTAGGAAGAGACCAGGCGTATCTATAGATCACCCCCTAAGGTAGATCCTAAAAACAATATGAATAAGAAAAACAGTTTACCATTTAAAAAAAAAAAAAAGCCAATCTGAGATTATATTAGTACAGTGCCTAACACGTTCACTAGTTCATCTTTCCCTCCTTTCACTCTGCTGGTCTCTGCTAGGTTGTTACATGTTAAGAGAACAATATATAGTGGCACTGTTAATAATTCCATTTGAATTCAAATTTACTTCAAAATCAAATATATATCTTTAAAAATAAAGAGATGGCATATTTGAGAATATCTTAGGCTGATGATGATAATGATGTTTTTGTCCAGAATACTTACACTTTTACCTGCTTAACGGTGGAATTACATGAAGGTAGTGATGGAACTGGATGATTCAGAGGAGAGAAGAGTGAAGGAAACAGAATAAACCACAGATTCTAGAAACTGCAGTGCACGGTTTCCCTGTTACTGTAGTAGGAGCGCTCACAGTCATTGCACAAAGCCATGTGGCTTAGTTAGCTTACCAGAATAATGGAAGAACAACAATCTTAGAAGGTTTTTTTTGAAAATTCTATTTCAATGGGATTTTTTCCCAAAATTGACAGCTTATGTGCATATTAATATTTTTAACTCATAAATCTCTATCTGCTTCATACTTTTATTTTGAGAAACGCTAAGCAATGCCTTGCTGAAACCTGGAGTTACATAGAGAACTACTTTGAAACCACTTTGGGAGTTCCAGTGTCTCTCCCCAAGGAAGGAGAGATGGAAGACTTGTAATTCTGTAACATCCTGAAGATCAGCTGTTTCACTGTGCTACACTGTGCAACTATCAAATCCCAACCTCCCTGATGTTTGTGTTCTTTGAACTCTCTTATCATGGAAATGTTCAAAAGATGGCTGTTCCACATATGAACAGGGATAACTGCTACAAAGTTCTTAGTTGACAGAACTCTTCCTCCTTAAAATTCCACCCGTCTCTTCAAGTTCTTTATTGTTAAATGGACAATTTTATGCTAATTGATTATTCCCCACTGTGACATGACCCTTATTACTTTCAGTGCCATAAATCTTCAGAACCTATTTATATTGAAACAACATACATATTGCCTCTACAGTTCCATGATGCCATTTATTAAATGCTCATCGGATTATTCACGACACTGTATTATCCATTGTTTTTCCCATGAATACTGGCCTCTGGTGGCTCCCTCAGAGGTTGTTCCTATAAACACTAATAACCATGAATGGACCTCTTACTCAGAATGTGGAGGGAAATGTGAACCATAATTTGCTTCCTAGTCATGTTAAATTTAGAATTTAGAGTGTGAACTGAGAATAACACATCCATCTTTCAATTATATCTTTTCATGATCTCTTTAGGCCATAAGAAGTGCATTCCTAGATTGTGATCATTTTTTGTTTGTTTGTTTTTTGCGGTACGCGGGCCTCTCACTGTTGTGGCCTCTCCCGTTGTGGGGCACAGCCTCCGGACGCGCAGACTCAGCGGCCATGGCTCACGGGCCCAGCCGCTCCGCGGCATGTGAGTTCCTCCCGGACCGGGGCACGAACCCGTGTCCCCCACATCGGCAGGCGGACTCTCAAACACTGCACCACCAGGGAAGCCCCGATTGTGATCATTTTGAATGTTAACCGTGCCCCTGTCTTCTACACAAGGCCACCCATAGGGCAGGGGTGAGGGGACCTTGGGTAGAGAGAGAGAAGTTGCCTCTTCATACAAGGAATATCTCTCCCTTGGCCATACAGCTGACGACCGACCTGGGGAAGCACATCAGTGGGAAGTAAGAGAGGATGTTGATCACAAGGACTCATTAGCATTAGGGAAAGACGGTCTTGAAAGGCCTTTGAGAAGATGGATATGGCCACTACTAGAGGACTGTCTGACAATTAGCAAATGGGGAGAGATGACAGCTTTGGATGCAGTGGGCCATGAGTCCACAGGTTAAAGAGTGCCTGCTGTGGACCCCTGCTACCCTTAATGCTGCAGGGTATAGACCAGCAGCATCACCACAGTTGGAACATGGGCAAACTGATGCATGGGCCCACGAAGCTCAAGGCTAGTGGTAGACCTTTGGTTGCCCAGAACCTGAACTTGCCCTCTGTCCAACATGAATAAACATTGTTCAAGATCATTTACGTTTGCACCATTTTTGCAACCTAACCTTGTACAACCTTATGGAAGAAATAGTACACTGACCAGTGGGAGGGATCCTTTTCCAGGCTGCTCTCCTGGAACTAGAACAAGGTCACTAAGCCCTGAAATAGGTGTGAATCCCTAAACTAATCGGAACAACTGGTTCACCCCACACTTGGGATAAAGCATTGGAGAAGACCTCAAATAGAGGAAACAGGAATAGGTCCAATACAGTTCTGGTCTGAATTCGAGGTACCACACCCAGATAGCACTGCAGACTCTGGCACGCTCCAGGCACCAGAGAAGGGCTTCTTTAGAAAATTTCAGTGAAGTGGTATAATGTTTTACTTATGCAAGAGGAATAAGTTCTAGAAATTTGCTGTACAACATAGCACCTATAGTTAATAATACCGTATTGCACACTTAAAAGTTTGTCAAGAGGATACACTTCATGTTAAGTGTTCTTACGACACACACACAAAACAGGAAGGAAACTTTCGGAAGTGATGGATATATCTGTTACTTTGTGTTGATGGCTTTCTGGCTTTATGCATATGTCCAAACTCATGAAACTGTAAATCAGATATGCGTAGTTTTTTTGTGTATCAATTATACATCAATAAAGTTATTTTAAGAAGAAAAGAAACTTTCAAAGGAGGCACTTCAAGGGTCGGAGCCCCTGAAGACTGGGGCCCAGGACAGGGGCCTCACTTGCCTGGTTGTAAAAGGTGGCACTGCCCATTAGAGCTGTTTAATTGTGTAAAAAGTTTTCTTCTTGGTTCTAAGTCATTTTTTCTTGTCCTTCTCAATTTCTTCCAGTCTTCCCACAAGTGGATGAATGCCTTCTGAAGTATAAAAACATTGTAGATGCCATTCCTTTATGTGTGTGACCATCTGTGCATGGGCACTGTCCTTCCTAATTAAACTGTACATAACTGTCGTCTGCATTGTTTATATGTTTGTTTGGCATTCATATCCTTAGTAATACAATCTGTTCAAAATCAATAAAATCACCCCAATTGTCACTCATCAAATGCTAATATTACCACATAGGCAATCATAGTTATTTTGGTACATGTTTTAAGGCCCACACAGAGGACTCTGGGCATTTTGTAATTGGGACCAGTCATTGGTTATTTTGAAAGGAAGATAGAAATGAGCTATTCTTATATATTTAGGAGTTTATAAAGACAAATTTAATCCTGAAGTGTTTTAAGATCACTTTACTCAAGTTGCAAAGGAGAATTTAACCTCATTTAAGTTGGTATTTAGTTGATTGGAACATGAAATTAATTTTCTTTATTACTTCATGAGATTTAAAAAAGGAGACTTTTATTAAATTGGTTTTATACTGTTTTTAAACCCAATAAACCATTGCATTGTTGTTAGCTGTTGGGAAGGAAGAAATTTTTTTCTGCTCTTCTAGGTTCTTCTGGCTGGTCTAAGAATTAAATGGACATGAGACAGATTAATTAATAAGAGAACATCAATCAAAAGTTTAATAACATGTACACATGGGAGAGACGCAGGAAAACTAACTTGGCAAAATGGCCAAAGCCCTCACCTTAAATACCATCTTCAGCTAAAGCCAAAAGAGAATGTTGGCGGTAGTGGTTTGGGACTTCAAAGGAGAGGAAGGCAATTCACATGGAGATGGAAAAGCGAATATTTGGTAAACAAACGTTGGCTGGTCCACGCAGAGACAACGGGACACAGAGGGGAATTTTAACAAACAGACTATGCTAGATTCCTTCTGGTCTACCACACCTAGTTCATACTATAGTTATCTATGGTGTTAGTTCCTTTCCTGGAATAAGTCCTCTATCTTTTAGGCATTTAGGGGGAAGGCCAAAGGTTCTTCCTGAGTCTCTTGGGCCTTGATGATTTTCAGCTTGAAATAATCCACATGCCAAAGAGACCCATTTTGGGGTGGTAAATTCTGCTCTTCTACATGGCTTTATTGCATTCTGTTCTGCTTTAACTATTTTACCATCTTATAGGAGGTCTGTAGCTCTGAATTAGCTAGCAGACCTCTGCTTTATAAATGGAGTGAGTAGGTACATAAATTTCTGCATATTCATGTCAATATATAAGTGACATTTGTGAAAGCAAGTCTGGGACATTGTTTTGGAAGCTGTCCCAGTTCACGTAACATTTATACCTCATCCAGGAAGTATCTGCGTATGCATCAGCAAGTCAGTCTTACCCATGCCCTCTTGTAAAATCTCTTAATGGTATGTTGTCAATTATGCTAGGTTAAGAAACCTGCTTAAAAGTTTTCATGAACATAAAACATTATGAAGGCTATTAAATTTAAAAATGGTGTTTGGAAGGTGGAAATCCCCAGAAATCCTAATCTTTTAAACTTTCTTCTTTATTCACATCTTGTTGGAAGAGGCTAGTATGTTCATACCCGGAGCTGAAGGAAGACTTTTGACAACAGTGTTGCTGCCAGACCTGAATTCTTCAGTCTCCAAAGTTCTTTGACCTTTCTGAGACCCTCAGCCACAAATCTCTTTTCCAGCCACTTTGGCCTCAGCTCTGTTCTCTTGTGCCTCTCTAAATGTCCGTGTCAGCTGCTTACCCCATGACTCCAATTGTTCACTGATCAGACTACCAAGAACAGATTGTAGATGGGTCTGTGGTATCTAGGTATCATGCCAATTACTTAGGCTATGAAGGTAAATGATCTATTGCAAGGATGTGCCTTTGAAGATCACATTCCACTGGAGGAGAGGTCCAATTACAAAAGAAGGCGCTAGGTGCTGCAGAGACTTTTGAAAATATAGAAGCAGCAGCAGCTGACTGTGTTTCAGGCATTCAGTTAAGATGATTCTTAAACTAAGTCAGGAAGCCAGAGAAGAAAAGGGCCATGCAAATACAAGGAGTAACATGACCAAAGGCGTGCAGTTCTGAGAGAACATGGGGTACGGGAGGAAGAGTGTGGCTGGAGTCTAGAGTTCACGTGAGAGATGGTAAGAGCTGATGCTGAAAAGGTAGAGCTGGTACAGTGGAAGAAAAGGAAATTCAAGATAGGCACACAGACTGAGAATAGAAGGAAGACCAACAATGAAACCTGAAGAAACTGACTAGATAAGAAGAGGACATCAACATCAAAGAATGACAGAAGAAGAACCAAGAGAAGATTATAACACAGAAATAAGAAGAGAAAACTGTAATGAAGGAGGAAAGAATCATTGGTGAACTTTGAAGGAGGGACATGAAACCGAATGAGAAGTGTGCAGTGATTATTGAATGTCAGAGCTACATCTGTTTCAGCTGACTGGTTGGGAAAGAGAAATGGCCATAGTTTGAGAAATTTAAGGGACGTGAGAAAGAGGAGATGTTGAGTGGTCAAATTTGTTGAAGGAGAAAAGAGAGCAGGGAATTGGGAACTGAAGTCTCATCCAGACAGGCTACTTTTTTGCTCCCAGAGAGAAAAACTTAGATCACATTTATCCCACAGGGGAGAAGAACTAGAGGAAAGGAAGATGGTGAAGGTATAGGAAATAGAAGAGATTGTAATTACTTTTAAAGGAGGTGTGGAAAATCTGTCAATTCCTTTTGCACATCAACACCACCTTTTTCTCTCCATTTCCTTTCCAAGTGAAACTTAACTCCCCCTTTGGCATGACTGTAATCCACCGACAAAGGTATTCTTTTTATCTCAGTCTCGGAACCTGGCTCAGCACTTTCCTTAGTGGCTGGCCCTTTCATTCCCCAGTTATCATGGCCTCATACATATTCATCGAATCGCTGTCTAATATGGATAATGGCCAAGAGAATGTTTTTAACATTGAAAGAGGATGATTTTCGTATAAAAAACATATTGATATAGCTGAAGAAAGTAAAAAATAGGATAGCCACATGGCCTCAGGACAAGTCCCTTAACCCTCTGAGCTTCAGTCTCCTCCAGCTTTTTTTAAAAATATATATTTTTAGAGAAGTTTCAGGTTTATAATAAAATTGAGGGAGGCACAGAGATTGCCCATATACCCCCTGACCCATAGTCTCTCTCATTATCAGCATCACTCTTCAGAATGGTACATTTTTTTACTAAGGATGAACCTACATTAGCACATCATAATCACCCAAAGTCCTTAGTTTACCAAAGGGTTGCCTCTTGGTGGTGTACATCCACTGGGTCTGGAAAAATGTATAATGACATATATCCATCACTATACTATCATACAGAGTGTTTCATTGCCCTAAAATTCCTCTGTGCTGTGCCTGTTCATCTCCCCTCCCTTCAACCCCCTGAAACCACTTATCTTTTTATTGTCTTCATAATTTTTCCTTTTCTGAACTGTCATATAGTTGGAATCATACAATCTACAGCATTCTTAGATGGCCTTCTTTCACTTAGTAATATGCACATAAGTTTCCTCCATGTATTTCATGGCTTGCTAGCTTATTTTCTCTTCTGTTTTTTGGAATATAGTTGCTTTACAATGTTGTGTTAGTTTCTGCTCTACAGCAAAGTGAATCAGTTATATGTATACATATATCCACACTTTTTTAGATTTCCTTCCCGTTTAGGTCACCACAGAGGATAGCTAATTTTCTTAAAATGCCGAATAATATTCCATTGTCTGAATGTACCACAGCTTGTTTATCCATTCATCCACTGAAGTACATCTTGGTTGCTTCCAACTTTTGGCAATTGTGAATTAAACTGTTGCAAAAATTCCACGCACAGGTTCTTGCGTGGACATAAGTTTTCAATTCCTTTGGGTAAATACCAAGGAGAGTGATTGGTGATTGTATGGTAATAGTATGTTTAGTTTTATAAGAAACTGCCAAACTGTCTTCCATAGTGGCTATACCATTTTGTATTTGAATCCGTAGTGCATGAGAGTTCCTGTTGTGGCATATCCTCACCAACATTTGGTGGTGTTAGTGTTTCAGATTTTGGTCATTCTAATAGATATGTAGTAGTATCTCATTTTAATTTGCATTTATTTTCCTGATGACATATGATGTGGAGCATCTTTTCATATACTTACTTGCCATCCATATGTTTTCTTTGGTGAGGTATCTGTTAAGGTCTTTGGCCCTTTTTCTTTTTCCGTTATGGCTTTTGTTTTAAAGTCTATTTTGTCCGATATGAGTATTGCTAGCCTCACTTTCTTGTTTCCATTTGTATGAAGTATCTTTTTCTATCCCCTCACTTTGAGGTTGTGTGTGTCTTTCATCCTGAAGTGAGCCTCTTATAAGCAGCATATTGTAGGTTCTTGTTTTTTGGGGTTTTTTTTGTCCAATCTTCCACTCTGTGTATTTTGACCCATTTTTTAAAAATTGGGTGGTTTGTTTTCTTATTGTTGAGTTTTAAGTGTTCTTTGTATATTTGGATAGCAGTCCTTTATCAGTGTGTCTTTTGCAGTAATTTTCCCCTGTCTGTGGCTTGTCTTCTTCATGGGGTAGCCTTTAATTTTAATGAAGTCCAGCTTATCAATGATTTCTTTTATGAGCCATGTCTTTGGTGTTGTATCTAAAACATGCGTCACCATACTCAAGGTCATCTAGGTTTTCTCCTATGTTATCTCCTAGGAATTTTATAGTTTTGTGTTTCGCATCTATGACTGTGATCCACTTTGAGTTAATTTGAGTGAAGGGCATAAGGTCTGTCTCCTCTTATGTTTAAAAATGATACTTTGTATGGCTTCTCTCTAAGATGTATTCTAGCTAAAAACTCAAGGATACTAAAATTAAGCAATTAAGAATTTTATGAAAAGGATGAAATGACTAGTAGGAAGTGTGGTGGAAAGTCAAGGGGTCACAGAGATAGGTTCCAATCTTGGCTTCTGGTATGGTAGTTTTGTATCTCTACCTAAGTTACTTGAACTAAGTCTCAGTTTTGACCTCTTCATAATGGGTAGGTATAATTTCCTACAGGACTATTGTGAGAACCACATGAGATGATCTGGATAAAATAGCCAGCACAAATGTGGCACATGATGTGTGCCTAGTGAATATTTGTGATTCTCTTCTTCCTAAAGTTAATTTTGCTCAATGGTAATGCCTTTTCTCAAGAACATATTGATAGCAGACATTGAATGAAAATTTATTATGAACAAAGCATTGTTTTAAGTCTTTTACACGAATTCATGTATCTAATCTTCTTTAAAAACCTTTTGAGGTAGGTAGGTATTATTTTCATTGCCATCTTACAGTTGAGGAAACAGGCGTAGAGAGGTTAAATAATTTGCTAGAGTCACTCATAAAATAAAGAACTAAGCCCAAATTGAAATCCAGGCAGGTCAGCTCCAGAACCTGTGTTTTAAACTACTACATCTAGTTGCCGTGTATTTATGAAATAATTCTTAGTCAAATATGTGTTTGATATAAATTACATTTGATATAAGGCTCAGTTATATATGGCTTCCAAGCTTTCAAATATAATTTCTAATATAACTTCAGACATATGTAAAATGCCCAGTTTGTCAGTAATAACTAACAGAAGAGCACAGATCCCAGAGCAGTCATGCCATCTGTCAGAAGCATTTTCTGATAGTGCAGTAGTTACTGTATTTGAAAAGAGGAATGTTGATCTGTTTTGTATGGTTAGCCAGATAACTACTCTTTGACATCTGAGACTTTTTCTGTACATTTCCTTGCCCTAAAAGAGTAAACAGTAAATTCATCAAAGAAGAGTCACAGGAATGTTTGAAGAGCCAATTCTGATCATGGGTTAGTAAACAGGAACTACTACACTTTCGTAAATTAGTAAAGCTTGAATCATTAGAATAATTTAATAATAATCTCAACTTAAATGGTTTACTTTCAGTAACTTCAGTATATCTAGTGAAATGAATGTTTGACCAATAACTGGGATATTCAGGTTAATTTTTTTTAACGGAGTTAAGGAAATAAGAAGGAGAAATTTGTTTTTAAAGAAGATGATGGGTTTGAATTTGGGTATGTTTTATTGGATGCCAGTAGGAATATGAAAACACAAGACACAAGAAACTTGTTCATGCTAGAGTTCTAGATTTTATTTTTTAATTTAAAAACTTTTTTTTTCATTGGAAGTATTAAGAGGCTGGGGGCGAGGGTCTTTCTTTAGTTTATAAGAAAGAATATTGACACTGAGGACAGCATTCATAGGAGTGGAAAAATCAGAAATGAGAAAAAGCTAAATCCCTGTAGGAGGAGAGTAGATTGTCAGTTTGCAGTCTTAGAGATGGAGCAATTCTAAGTGAAAAGAGGTTCTCTCCTGAAGTTTCTCTCCAAGCCTTGGACTTGGATGTCACTGGGGTTGAACATGTCAAGGAACTGAGCCAATCAATCAATTGTCCTCCCAGGTAACCAGGTGAGTGTTGTTTAGTGAGGACTTTTGCCTGAACTACTTAAGAGCTCTTGGAAAAGTAGACCTAGAAAGTTGAAGTTGACTTAGAGGTGGCTTGGCTCAACAGCTGCCAAGAGCTTCAGGTCTGAGTAGTTAATGATAGCCTAGCCATCACACCTGTACCACAGCTTCTAGAGCCTGCCCACCCTTCCTTGCTTTTATATGAAGTCTAAGACTTTACCATTTGGATTTAGGTTAGCCCAGGATATGATCAAGTATGAAAAGTTAATACTATATATTCAACATTGGTACCTGCTAATAATACTTAATATGTGTCATTCTTTTATGATGTACCAGACACTGTGCTAAGGGCTTTGCATAACGATCTCCTTTAGACCTTACGTCAACCCTGAAGTGGATATCATTAGCTCCATTTACAGATGAGAATACTGGGACTTGGAGGGGGTGTGCAATTTGCTCCAGGTGACAGCACTAAGAAGGGGCAAAACCAGTGTTCAAACTTGGGTCTGTCTGATCCCTCAGTTATACTGATTCTGTGAAGGCTTTTCAAAACCTTGGTATGCTTTGTACTCGGAGCGACGGACGATGAAACACAAAGATGATTTCAAAATAAAAGAAGAGATTAATCTTGAAGTCTTTTAATTAGGAAAAAGCAATGACTTATCACCAAACTAAGTAGTTTTATTCATAAGTCTTTGACCGTCCTTGTCAATCCTTTTATGAATAGTATAGGTCTTTCTGTAAGGAAATCTCAGAATCAAATCCTTGCTGAAGCTAATGATAAATAGTATTAACACTGAAATTGGCTTCACTGAGTAACATTTGTAAGGAGATGCTAGCAATTTTCATATTAAAAGCTGCACTGAGTTTTTTTTTTTTTTGACTATCCTTTTATCTTAAATATAAGTTCTTGGTTTGATAGGTTCTGTTTCAGCGGGTAAACTCACAGTCACATGAGAAGCTGTTTTAAAAGGAAAATCCTTGATGGTTCAAGCAGTTGGAATCTGTGTTGAATTCTTACTGAGGTTTAGAATGACTTGATGGGCAAAATGTGCTTGTGGGACACACATGTTACATGATAGCACCCAGACCTGACTTAATGAACTAAACACATTGCTGGTCTTTCCTACCAGCTGTTCCAGCATTCTTTAGTTGTTTGCATTATGACTTTTCATGAACAACAGATAAATCTGGGCATTTCAATAGCATATATATTATGTGAAGAAACTGTAATGGTAAAAAAATAGGCTAGTTTCTGACACTCTATCATTCCAATATTGAATCATCCTAAATGGCAGAAACAGATGAGTTCTTCTATTGGCTACAAAGCCATCCAATGTCATAGATATGACATCATTATGGGATATATAGCTGGTTGACATGCACTTCAGTAATAAATAATCAGAGATTGTTTTCCCCCAAAGTGTTGATTATTTACTGTATCACATTATCAGAGCTCCTTTTGCCCAAACCATCAGCTTTTTATTGTTTTCTCTAGTGACGATCCTCAGGGATAAGAATATCTGACTTTATCTTACCTTTCTTATTCTCATTTTCCCTCTGATCTATTTCCTCATCTATTTATTTAAAAATTTATATATTTTTATTGTTTATAACTATATAGACCACCTTCGAACTTTGGGAACAGGTAAGATTAAAAATAAATGAATAATCAACTTCCAACATCTATATTGGTTGACATGTTTCTTATCACAAGAGCATTGCATACTAGTATATCATCAGGTCAGTCACATATGCCAATATGTTTGTTACCAAACATAATTAACTAATAATAGCAAAATATTTACATTTTGACATGAATTGACAATTACTAGATGGTCCTTCTAATGATATCTTAAAGAAGACCATTGTTCACTTTCTTAAGTTTGATAAAAGAGGTAAATTTACATCTAATGCTGGGAGTAGCATGTCAACGGAAGTTTGTCCTTCTGTGTATACATGACTGCCACTAGCCCATGTGGTACCTTTCTATGGTTTAAAAAAGGACATTGTGTCCTCTCAGAGGATACAGTCTAAGGTCAGGTCTCATACTTTTGTCCTCAAGGTGTGGCAAGGATTTTGGTCCCCATCTCTCTCAGACCAGGAGTTATTTGGGAAAGGCATAACCTACCAGGCCATTCATGGAAACCTTACTAGTGTGTTACATGTGAGTTTCATCTGCCACATGTCTGTCTGACCAAGGAAAACTAGATTGAGATCTGATGGGGTAAATTCTAGGTTGGTGACATTTTATAAACACGTGAACAAAAATAAGCACTTCTAATCTCACAGAAAAGAAAGATATGACAACTGGGTGCATATGTGTCATATAACAGATTAGTAAATTTTTGATATATATTGAACTCTTCCTGCATTTAATAGCTAAATACTTTTTGGTAGGTCATAGACCTCTTGAGAATCTGATGAAAGCTATGGTCCCTCTACAGAAAAACACACAAAGGCATAGGCGTACATATATATATATTTTTTAATTGAATTCATACAGGTTACCAGATGTTCAGAAACAAACCCCAACTATTGATTTTGGAGAGCTCATTCATTCTCAGTCCTTTGTTCAGAAGGACGATGATAACCTCCTGATGAAGGTACTGCACATCTCCGACCCGATGTCTCAAAAGCATCAATCCCTAAGCTCATCAAAGCCATGCTCTGGGATTGCACCACTGAGAAATATGGCCTCTGAACAAGTCTAAACAGGAGCAGTTTTACACTACTCACAGTGATTAATAGAAATGAATGTGAAGATTTCCTTATCCATGTAATCCAGTAGTTCAGATTCCACTTAGCATATTCTGATGCTTAAGCGTTTGTTTAATAGGAAAACAAGGATTAAGTAAATCACTGTACATTTATTCAGTGAACTATTTTATAGTCACTTAAAAGAATGAAAAGAATTAGTAACCATCTAGGGAAAAATGCTTGGTGTATACTGTTAAGATAATAAAGTAGACTATGTAAGTGTTTAATCAGTATGATTGCAACATTTGTTTTCTGAAAAAATGTATTAAAAAAACTAGAAGATACTACACCAAAAATATTAGCGATTCTCTTTGATAAAATTATAGATCAATATTTTTTTGTTACACCATTTTATTTTCCACATTATTATAATGAACATGTATTATTTTATATGAAATGGGAAAAAAGTTTATTTTAAAATTATAAAAGCAGTTTGCTGGAGAAAGGAAACTGTATATATTAGTAAAGTATAAAATTGTCGTCTTCAAGCAAAAAGAGTTCTCAATCCTCACTAACAAATGTGTATATAATTATATAGCATCAACTGTTGTCTTTGGGCCAAAGAAAGATCAATTTAGTGATTATTGAGATCGAAGGTCTCAAGTGACTAAGTTAAGCTGTGATGTATATTGTGCATTGGAATTTGTAATTTTCTCAAATTATTAATAAAAACACACATTGGGCTTCCCTGGTGGCGCAGTGGTTGAGAGTCTGCCTGCCGATGCAGGGGATACGGGTTCGTGCCCCGGTCCGGGAAGATCCCACATGCCGCGGAGCGGCTGGGCCCGTGAGCCATGGCCGCTGAGCCTGCGTGTCCAGAGCCTGTGCTCTACAACGGGAGAGGCCACAACAGTGAGAGGCCCGTGTACCAAAAAAACAAACAAACAAAAAATAAAATAAAAACACACATTAATAGGCTTTGAAAATGTAAATTAAAAAAGAGGTCTCTTTGATACTAGCCTGTGCCACTTTGCATATGTGAGAATAAATTATTGGAGTCTATACTTATACATTGCTTTGTAATGACACTTTTGTGGCAGTTGGTCACATTACTTATTTCTGCTACAAGTGTCAATTTTGGATAAATGTTATAAAGCAACTGAGATTTGTGGTTTTGAGTTGAAATTTTGTCACGACACTGAAAAATCTCACCCAGAGGGTATGAATTAAACTTTTGGCTTCTACCCATGAGTAGGGCGAAACTAAAACTAAAATAATATCTCAAGGGGTATAAAACCAATCATTCCAGTAAAATGGACATACAGGCAATGCCTCATTTTATTGTGCTTCGTTTATTGCTCTGTGCAGATACTGCATTTTTTTGCAGATTGTACGTTTGTGGCAACCTTGTGTTGAGCAAGTCTACAGGAACCATTTTTCCAATAGCATTTCCTCACTTCATGTCTCCATGTCACATTTTGGTAATTCTCACAGTATTTCAAACTTTTTCGTTATTATTATGTTTGTTACCATGATCTATGATCAGTGATTTTTGATATTATGATTGCAAAAAGATTATACCTCACTGAAGGCTCAGATGATAGCAATTTTTAGCAATAAAGTATTTTTCTATTAAAGTATGTACATTGTTATTTTAGCCATAATGCTATTGAACACTTAATAGACTATAGTACAGTGTAAACATGACTTCTCTATGCACTGGGAAACCAAAAAATTTGTGTGATTCACTATACTGTGATATTCAGTTTATCGTGGTGGTCTGGAATTGAACCCATGATATCTCCAAGGTGCCTCTATTCTGAAATTGAAGTTCTATGTAGCTTGTATATACTCAGACCATGCAGGACTGCTGAAAAAGAGAATTTACAACAATCTTAAACTGCTTGTTGGAAAGAACTAATATATACACAGCTGGGCCACCGTGTTGCACAACTCGGTGAAGTTCAATGTGAATAAAGTATGAAACGTAGCTTCCAGAATTGGGCAAACACTGGGTGGAGTTAAACAGTCAAGGAAGACTTTACTATTCGTGACTATTAGAGGTCAAGACTATTGCAGTAAGATTCAAGGTTATACAGTAGAGGAGAGAGATTGTTTTAATTCTGAAGAACCAAAAGGCAGTAGATTTTTTTTTTTTTTTTTTGCGGTTCGCGGGCCTCCCACCGTTGTGGCCTCTCCCGTTGCGGAGCACAGGCTCCGGACGTGCAGGCTCAGCGGCCATAGCTCACGGGTCCAGCCACTCCGCGGCATGTGGGATCCTCCCAGACCGGGGCACGAACCCGTGTCCCCTGCATCGGCAGGTGGACTCTCAACCACTGCGCCACCAAGGAAGCCCAAGGCAGTAGAATTTTTAAATGCTGGGATGAGCTAGTGGAAAAGTTTGTGGGACATTTGTGGGGAGGGTGGTCAATGTGTTTGCAATATGGCAGTTTACCTAATCTAGGCTCCTACCCTCCCCCTGAGACTGGAAGATTGAGGCTCAATCTTTCTTGATGATAAAATTTCAAAGGGATGTTTCCCAGGTCCTTGAGAAAGACTTTCCTAGGTAGTAGTATGAGCTGGAGGCTGGGAAAAGATTTATATCTCAAAGGGGCAGAGAAAGAACTTACAGATTCAATTTTTTTAAAAGCAAATCCTCTAAGAGAAGGCAGAGGCCAAAAGTCAGAAAGAAACCTGTCTAAAGTTTAGTGATGCTGAGGGGATTCTTAAGGCCATCTTTGTTACCTTCATTTTCCTTGGAGACAGCATGGAGATAGAGAATCCTAACCATAAGAGGTAGGTTTTGTCCTTGGCTCTGCTTAGGTATATTTTGGGGATGTTAGTTTTTCTCTATGAGTTTTCTATACTGTGTAACAATTACCACACTTAGTGGCTTAAAACAACACACATTTATTTATCTCACAGTTTCTGTGGGTCGGAGATTTGCTTAGGCTCTGTTGCAATCAGTGTGTTGACCACAACTGTGTTTTCTTATAGAACCTCAACTGTGGAAACATCTGCTTCCTCCACTGGCATGGTTCTTGGCAGCATTCCTTTCTCTTTGGCTGTAGAATTCATGGCATTTTGCTTCATCAAAGTGAAAAAGGGGAGACAGAGATCCTAGAGCAAGGTGGCTAGCAAGGAAAGTTTTGCATAACATAGTGTAATCCTGGAAATGACATCTCATCACCTTTGCTGTAGTCTATTGGTTAGAATCCTCACTTTTTCCATGCACACTCTGTGGAAGGCTTTTACATAGAGATGTAAATACCAGGAGGCTTCTGTAACAATCTATGCGCCACATCTTTCATTTGCAAAATTAAAGCAATTTCGCTAATAATAGTTTCCTTTGATGTGTAGGAGTCCTCAAGTTGCTTCTAGAGAAGTTTGGTGATGGAGGTGATGTCTTCATGTTACAGAGCTCTGGTTCCCTATATCTACTTTAACCTAAACAACATGTTGAGGTTCCTTATGAAATTTGTCTTTTTCTTTCTTCTCTTTTTTCTTTCCTTTTTTTTTTATGAAGTTTTTCTGTTTCCTTCAAAATATAATAAAAAATGCACCACAGCAGGTAATAATTTTGATCACACTAGCTGGAAAAGCTATGATTCAAATAAAATTTAAAGTGAAAACTTGTCTCATGAATTAAAGCTTAGCTTTCTGAATTTGACCAGTCATATAGTTATGATGTGACTTGTCCTAGAGAGAACTTAAAGATTCCCTAGCTTGAGCAAACAGCCTATAAGCTGGTGGCTTATTTTGCACAGAGTTTTTATCCTCTGCATATTCTTGCATCTTTCATAGCTGTACCTTCTCAAAGAAATTATCCCACTCGAAATAGGAAAGTAAGAGAATTCTAGTGGAGCTGAAAGTAGTATCCAGATGAAAAAGGACCAAGTCACGTGTTGCTCTCATTCTAGACTATTTATTGCTTAGTTGAGCTTTCCACATTTGAGAACATACTTTAATTTTTCCCCACTTTTTATTTGCAAAGTTCTCTTTTCCATCTTAGTGTGAAAATGGAGCATATGCTGACACAATATCCCAGGCTGTGTTTACAGACTCTCTGGAGGTGAGGTGGAGGTGGGAGGGAGCATGGGAAGGAGCAGTTCCTTAGCAGTTGTTTTTCTCATTATGTTGTTAAGCAACCCATCACAAGTTATCCTTGGAACATACTTTTTATATTCACTTATACCACTGACTCTATATATGATTATTTATTTTTCTATTTATAATATTAAGGTGCCATTTTAAAAGGTACTGTATTAAGTCCAGTTTGGACTATAGATTCTAGCTGCTTCTTCAATGTTTTACTTATTAGGACTGTTGGAACCAATCCTTGCCTTTGTACTTATAAAGTGTAAGCACATGACCTTTCCAGGCCTGGTGGGAGAGCCTCCCCAGACCGAGCACATGGAGCCTGCAGTTGTGAAGGAACAGGAGCTAGTGCAGGTCTGGTGGCCTTGTTCTCAGGTGGTCTGGGCCTGCAGCGGCTTGAAGCAGGATTGCAGTTCCCAGCCAGAGATTGAAGTCAGGCCGCAGCAGGGAGAGCGCTGAATCCTAGACACTAGTGGCCAGTGACAAGGCCCTGGCCCGTACGGCTTTGCAGAAAATGAATTTCCACAGAGAAATGGAAAGTAGTGAAACAAGTAAAGTGTTTATTAGGTGGAAAAGGGGTACGTGTGGATAGGCACACGGGCGGACTCAGAGAAAGAGTTGCGTTGTGGTGGTAGTTTGAATCACGTATATGGGGCATTTCTTCCGGGTTTCCTTTGGCCAATCATCTTGCTCTGCCTGGTTCTGTTTCCGTATTTGGTTTACCCCAGGGTCTTCTCGTGTGTGTGTGCATCTCTTAGCCAAGATGCATTCTAGTGAAGAGGCCTATGGGTAGGTTGACATTACATCACTCCCTTTTTTGACCTCCAGGAAGCCTTTCTGCACATGTAGAGTGGGGAAGGTCTCCTTAACCTTGAGAATGAGAAATCTGTGGTCTCTTACCTGGGCAGGGCTCAGCTTCACTCTCGCTCCTGCTATTTTGGAGTATCTGTCCACAGGGGACGAACTCCAGCTGCTCAGCCTGGGGCCCATCTATCTCCTGCCTCAGCCTCTGATTGCCAGTGTCTGGCAACCACATTGTCTTCTCTCACGATGTGCTGGGAATGTGATCAGGCAGAAGCACACTTAAGTGAATGCAACAGTGGAAACTACCAAGGAAGAGTATGGTACACAGAGAAGAGTATGGAGAAGAGTAGACCACAGTGTGAGCTTCCAAGGAACTCAGCATCTTGTTGAATTGGAGGGACGTGGATTATGTAGAATAAAGTGTTATGGGAATTAAAATAAGGGGCACATTTTTTTTTAAGTGGGGGAATGGGGCAGGCTTCATGGAAAGGATGTGTTTGATCTGGATCATATGGAATGAATAGGACTGAAAATGGAGCTTATAAGGGTGAGAATGTTTTACATTAGAGGAAACTGCATTAATAAAAGGATGGCCATCTGTGGCTTGAGGTGTATAGCTTATTTGTAGATACATGCATTTCAATTTGCCTGGAGTTCAGATTCCATGTGGCTGAGCTAGAGAGTTGGGGCAAAGGGAGAGGTGACTCTGGAAAGGCAAATAGAAGCAAATCATAGGGGGTGGGGGGCGGGCTTAATTACCAGGTTAAGACTTGTTGATTTTTTTCATGGGTGTGTGTGTGGGGAGAAGACTAGAGTTATAGTATAGTGATTCCAACCACAGACTTTGGGATCAGAGTAACTTGGGTTTCCATCCTGACTCTGCCGTCCACAAGCTACATGAACTTGTGTAATACATAATGTTTCTGACCTTCAGTTTTCTCATCAGTAAATGAGGAGCAATAATGCAAATTTATCTGAAGCATTCTGAGGATCAAATAAGATTAGGGACCTAAAGTCCTTAGGCTGGTACCTGCCACTCAGCAACATTTTGTGAGCAGTAGCTATGATCATGCTAAAGAGAAGGATGGTAATACCACTAACTTCAACACAATAAATCTCTTCAGTTTTTGGTGGAGATGTAACATTCCCTCTCTCCCAGGTAAGTAGAAGTTGTCCCTGCTGTATTGAGCTTATTGCCAAGTGGATTAGAACACTGGACTGAGCAGGGAGTCCAGTGATCTCATGGAGAAAAACGTAAACCAAAGTCATATAGAAGAGTGTACAACAGAATTATCAATGAAGATAGGAAGGATCTAGAGATGAGTCAACAGAATGCACAGGGAAACTAAAGGAGATGGAAATCCTGTGAATTCAGAATGAATTCCCTGAGGTATCAAGGCTGGGAGAGACTTTTTAGGAGCCTGCAACTATGAGTTGTTCAAAGAGGAATCTATTACGGTACTTCCTTGGTCTGCATAGAAGGGAGTGATGGTTCTTTATCCCTTCTATTAACCTTTGATTATCTTTCTAAATAACACTAGGATCTGAAAACTGATAGACTTACTAAGATACACATGATGAATGGAAGTTCAGACTACATACTGATTAAAGTCAGAATCTGAATGTATTGGTAGTTGAGCAGATACAACTGTCAGAAGTTAGGCCATGCAGGGACCACAAAACTAGGACAATGTTACCTAAAGGAAGGATGATATAACTAATATCCCATCATCAAAAGCAGGAAGTTACCTGCTAAAGGCATGTCAAGGTTAGAGGTGCAGTGAGAGTCAGTAGTAGAACTCAGCCTATGGCCGGAATCAATCAGTTTGGTCAATGAAGCAGTTCCTTGAACTAGTTTCTTGTATTTTCCATTTCTTGTATGGCTGGAGGAGCAATATGTTGGAAGGATCAAGTTGGGTGCATTTGACATTGGGAGATGTGTCTGTCAATGATCTTAGTACCAAGCTTCAGAAGCTAACTCACAACAGTAAAATGGGAATTAATAAGGATAGTGTAAGTTCAGTGAATTAGTGAGGATACTGCAAGTTCAGTGGATCAGTGGGAACCTGGAGGTCCAGACTTGGAAAATGGACAGGAACTGTAGGCACAGTACAGGGTGAGGGAGCAGGAACCACACTGAAGGTCACGTGGTCTTCATGCCTGCACTCTGAACTCCAATTATTCCCATATTAATTGTTGTATCACTTACTCAGCCCTGAAGAACCTCAGAGAGCCTCAGCCTGACCTGGACTCTGCCCACGCCTGGCCCCTTTCTGTCCTGAACAGGGTCATGAAGATATTTACTACTTTGACGTCCTTAGTGAGAAGTAGTCACTATTTCCTAAGGCAACGTGCAATGGGGGAGGATGGAGATCCCCTAAACAGAGATGGATGCTAATCGGAAAAGGGTTTGCATGTTACACAGATACCTGCCTAGGAGGCACTGAGGTAAAGAAGTAGGAAGAGGGGGGAAGGGAGCTAAAGAGGGTAAAGGGAGACAGACAGAGGAGGGTCAGAGTGTTCTTCTTGTACCGGCTGTTTCTTAAGTAACTAATTCAAAATCATCAGTATGCCAAAGTGGCATTTTGGGGGCAGCCTACCCTGAACGCCATCAGCAATAATGGTAGGCTCCTATAGTAGCGTCAAGATGCCTTTTATCAGGGGGCAATTCTCTAAGTACATACTTTGGAAACACAAGAAACCTGTGGCCATTCCTCCTTCCAAATCCTTTAGTAACAGAGCCTGTGTATACTGAGATGAGGAGAAGTTTGTCATGTTAAACCTTAAGTCAAGGCTTAGCAGGAGCTGAATGATCTTTTTTTTGATGAGTGCAGATTTATAAGAATTTTAGCTTGGAGTTTGAGATCAAATTCTCTCACCTAAGCTGTGGGAGCCCATGAAATTTTTCCAATAAAAATGATTGCAGTTGAGATTTTTGCCAAATAGTGTCTCTTAAAAAGAGTCCCTATTTAAGTCATTTCTCAAAAATCATTGAAAATGGCTATTTTGTTATGCTCCTAACTGCTCTGTGGCACTACTTATTTCTTTTCGAGAAGTATGATAGAGAATAAGATAATTCTGATTATGGTGAAATACGAGAACACTGATATTATTTTATTGGTTTTTTTTTTCCTGAGTTAAAACTTTATATTTTTGGATTGTTCATCATATACCCCTTTGCCTGCTATCATTTCCAAATGGTGACTATTATCCATGTGTTTTAATATTCTTCATATGTCATTTTAATGTTGTTCATATGTTAAAACTGAAGTGACTGCTTTTTTTTTTTTTGGTCTTTGTAATACTAGGATAATTTAAAGAGAATGTTTTTGAAACATCATTCTATTTTTTTGTAAAGTGGGCCAAATAAAATATTTTTGTTCATTTGGGCAGCATGTCAACAGCCACGTAGTTCAAATAATAAGTATAATTTCTTTGAACATTTTGAAGCAGTTCAGATGGAGGCAGTGTACAAGGTGGATCCTTGGAAAAGCTCCTGTTAAAAGATCCTATTTAAAAAAAAAAAAGATCCTATTAAAGCTGATGTTGAGAGTTGGGGTTACAGATGGAAGGACTATATAGAAGAAATCCCTGAATCTCTAACTCTTCCCTTTTTCCTATCCCCACATCACCAGCTTTTATCATTTCTGACTGCTCAGGGTCTCTCTTTCCGAATGCTACCAGCAATGGTGTTAAGGTCTTAGAATCACATTGTTCTTCTAAAGGATGTCTTGGCCTTCTGTTTCTTAGCACGTATTAGCCTCCGTTCCATCATGCCATTTCTCTGGTCAAACTGTTATTCCCCATTATATCAGAATACCCGAGAAGAGCTTTGATGTTTAAGAAGTTTTTATTACTTTAAGTTGATTGAAAAGTACTCCCTTTATCCTCTCGTCTTATTGGACAATGTCATCCTGAGGTTGAAGAGCTGGTGAACGCCAGGGACAACTGTGGAGAAACAGAGTTCTTGTTTGTGTGGCTCACCCGTCCTACCTGTCCTTTAAACCAGCAGCAGTTGCTTAGATGCCCAGAGGGTAGCTTAGGTACAAACACTGATGTGACCTGCGAATTTTACTGGCATTGTTTCTTTTAGGATGTATTCATTGTCTAATGGATATGAATTCATAAGCCTCCACCTCGTAGCGATTCCTTGAACTAAGTTAAGCAGTTTTTTAAAATAATCTTCTTTGTTATTTAGCAGTTTTTTGGGAAACTGTTCATTTTATGTAAATGTGATTTACCAAGATTGTTGGGGAGATCATCATACAGTTAATACGGAGTGTGCAGTTTGATAGTTTTACAGATATACACATTTTAAAATTGTTCATGGACTTTTCTTGATAATGATTAGATCTAGATTTAACTGGCAATGTGTTTGAAAATATTTTCAGTATTATTAAAATATTTCATTAACCCTGTTAGTTTGAGAACAAAAAAAGGAGAGAGAGAGAGAGATGACTGAGAGACGGTATATTATACAGTTCAAGATGCTAGAGCTAGATTCCTAGTGTTCCAGTCCTAACTTCACAAATTATTAACTCCGTGATCTTGAGCAAGACATTTCACATTGCCGGGCCTTGCTGTTTTCATCAAGTATGGATAATCCTCATGGGATTGTAGTGAGTATCAATAGACCCAAATAATGTCTTTACTGTGGATTTTATGGAAGTGTATCGTGTGCATATACGCAACTTTCTTACTGTTAAGAGTTATTCAGAATGATGTTGAGACGTTTGTAGTAAAATTAGAAATCCTGGATGTTAGAAAGAAATGCAGCAGGTAAAAATGTGCTGCATTCATTTCTCAGTCTGTGATGACTTTGGCCTTAAGTTAATGCTGAGTGTGGTCAGCAGAGGCAGAAAGCCTGGCAGGCGCAGAAGAATAGTCCTGAGATGGGCTCCCGTGTGTGAGCTTGGCCAGGTTTCTTAACCCCTCTGTACCTCTGTTGTCCCATCTATAAATATGCCAACTTGGATTACCTGATCTCTAAGGTGTCTTTCGGCTCTAAAAGTCTATGAATCTTTCAACAGACTTTGACTTAATGCATTTTACACATGGAATGTTCTTGAAAGCATTTAGCCTTTTTTAAAAAAAAAAAACAAACAAGCAAAGGCTTTTTCAGGTGTTTCCTCTTCCTCCTCCTCCTTCCCGCCTGCCTCTCCTTCTTCTTCCTTCTATTATGTAGAATTTGTAGAGATACCAGGCCTGACTACTGCTTTCAGGATGGTTAAATAATAGGATTTCCATTTCTAAGACATAGCAATTGAGATTACATGAGATTAACTTCTTCTAGTAGATTGAAACAATAACAAAATAAAAAAATAAAACTAAACTTGGGGGCTTCCCTGGTGGCGCAGTGGTTGAGAGTCCGCCTGCCGATGCAGGGGACACGGGTTTGTGCCCCGGTCCAGGAAGATCCCACATGCCGGGGAGCGGCTGGGCCCGTGAGCCATGGCCGCTGAGCCTGCGCGTCCGGAGCCTGTGCTCCGCAACGGGAGAGGCCACAACGGTGAGAGGCCCTCGTACCGCAAAAAAAAACAAAACAAAACAGAAACTAGACTTTGTCTCCTAACCGAAGTTCTCTGTTTCCTGGCTCCCCAAACTCAGTCCCTCACCTTGTGCATGGTATCCCTTTCGACTCCATCTTCCGCAGCCAGAGAACTGGAAGCCACAGTAGAAGTGTCCCTCTGACCTCCCACCCCATCCACAGTAATCCAGTAGCCACGTCATGACTCTGCTCTTTCACAGACGTGCTATAGTGCATCCTCTGCTTTCCCTTTCCTTTTGCCACTGCTTCACTTCAGGCTCTAATCATTTCTTGCTTGGATTATGCCAGCTAACCTACCTTCCTTATTCTGATCTCAAATCCTTCCAATAAATTTTCCACTTCTCTGCCAGAGTGGGATTTCCTGGAAATTATGTCTGATTGTCATATCCCTCCCCTAATAAATATCTCCATTTCTTACCAGCTCTTCATCAGCTGCCTCCTGCCTACGTTGCCACTTAGTTTATTAGTCATTAGTTCCTCTGGCCCCTGGCCCTCTGCCCTCTAGCTGTTATTGAACGACTTTCTTTTCCTCAGTACTTTTTTTCTGGTACCCGCTGCCTAGCTTTATCCTCCTGTTCCCACTGTCTGGAACACCTTACTTTTCTTCACCTGCCCACTAACTCGCATCAGCGGTAACAAGCCTCTCCTTGGCGCCCCTACTGTCAGGTGCAATATAAATAACCGTAAAAGAAATGATAGCAAAGTTTCTCATACTACAAACTGTAACTGTGGTGCACAGTGGACACGTGCTTTCTTTTTTTCTTTTCCTTTTTTTTTTTTGCAGTATACGGGCCTCTCACTGTTGTGGCCTCTCCCGTTGCGGAGCACAGGCTCCGGACGCGCAGGCTCAGTGGCCATGGCTCACGGGCCCAGCCACTCCGAGGCATGTGGGATCTTCCCGGACCGGGGCACGAACCCGCGTCCCCTGCATCGGCAGGCGGACTCTCAACCACTGTGCCCCCACGGAAGCCCGACACGTGCTTTCTTAAACTGAGCCGGTGTCCTTCACAAAGGCCTACATCTTCTGACTTACCAGAAAAACATCAATAAGATATATGCAGCTGGCTCTTTAGGAGATGCTCGGCACCTCTGGGAGAAAACATTCAATCTTGGATTCAGGCCTCTGCCCCAGTTTAGGCTTTTTTCCTAGATCCGTCTGGGTATAAGGTGTTGAGGAATAAATGACCTGCATAGTCTTATGGGTAAAGAGTTGAGGTTCTTGGGTTCTGAAACTTCTGTTTTGTCTGACCCCTGGGTTGATGACCCTTGTCTACCTGGTTGCTGGTCTTGGCAGGTGGGGACAGCTATTAGTGTAGTTTGCAGTCTGGCTTCGTGGCTTGGGCAGGGCCGACCTTTGCCCCCCAGGTGACCAGGCTTTGCTTGTTTTAGAGGTTTTCTGGCCTTTGAGGCTCTGCACCGTCCTCTGTATGGTTTGAGATCGTGGACATTTATCTCAGCCTATAAGATTCACTACCCAGGGGACCCCTCAGCAGACCCAGTGACTCTCAACTCACTGTCTAACGATGTAGGAACATTTCAGGAGTGAAAACTACAGCCTGTCTGCTGGACCACTCCACTCAGGCAACCTCTGCAGACTGAGGTCCTCCTTCCCTTGCTGCTTTCCTCCACTTACCTCGTGTTTTTAAAGATATTTCTCTCCACCACCCCCTTCTCCCCTTATACCCTGTTAGGGTATAATTTCAAAAGAGGAGGACAAGGAAGGAAGAGCAGAAGGCGAGAACCCTGACCTCAGTTTGGTGTTTTCTTAGTTCCTGTGGGACAGTGAGAATGGTTTCCTTTCGTTTTGTCATTCCTTCCTTCTGACTCATCCTTATGGGTGGGTCCTAGTGATAAAAGAGTATTTTCCTGGCATGTGGAACAGGTTCTCTGATGAGATGGAACCGACTTAGCCCTTAGAAACTTAATAATGGGTGCTTTAAACATACTGTCTCTTTTAGTCCTCATAAGTCCCTGATGACATAGGTGCTGTTATCAACCCTATTTTCAGAAGAGTTGCTGAGGCTCACAAAGGGTAATGAGTAGCCCAGGGCTTACCACAGGCATGTGGCAGAACCTAACATCTGTTATGTACTGCTGTAAAAGCCACCTAAGCACAAAGCATCTTACATTTTTTTTTTCATCAACATCATCTAACATTAGTATCATTCTCACTTTGTATGCTACTGCCAGACTGATTTTCTTCCAATTCCTCCAGTATTTTTTTTTTTTCCCGTCTCTGGACCATCTGCTTTTCCCTCTGCTTGGAATTCTTTATCCTCCTACATGCAGCAAATATAAAGCTCAGTTCACAAATGCAGGTGCCAAGCAATAAAAGTCTTTGTTTCATAATTCAATTTAATTGTTACTTTAACCAATTAAACCTCCTGTTAGGCTGGCAAAAAAATAATCTTCAGCCTTTATTAGGGCCCCCTCATACACCCACCTACATGGTACCCAAATATCATGTAGGGCTAAGGCTTTGGACATGGATTGTGGCCATGACATACACCTCTCAGACCATAAGCTCCAGGGAGCATCACTGAACCAAGTCCCCTGCTGCTGTGCCCTGAACTCCATCAGCACATTGACAAGGAGGCTTCTCGGGGACTGCTCACAACCAGTTACTAAGCACAGCAGGGATCTTAAGGCAGGCCTGTTCCATGGGATTCCTTTGATGGGCATCTCTGGTTCAAGGGCTCTCCACAGCCTTGCTGAACTGTCCTTCGATTGCCCAGCAGCCTGAGGCACCTTCACTCCCGAAGGTCCTTCCCTCTCTCCTCCATCGGGATCAGACTGGTACAGTCTGAAGGCAGGCACAACCTTTTAAGTCTCCCTCCCTATTTCCTTTCATAGTGTTTCCCATAGTAAAATCTTAGCACATTTAATCCTGTCTCAGTGTCGCTTCTAAAAACTCCCTTACTAATGTATAGGGAATTTGGACATCATCAAATCATCACTTCCCACCAGTTACTACCAAGAGGCATTTCTCTCAGTGGACATGTTACTGTGGCCCTTCAAATCTGCTTTTAGCTGGTTCATTCCATGATTCCAGTGCAAGGGTCTTCAGAGAGGCAACCTATGGCCCTATGTGCCTAGTTACCCTAAGAAGCTAAAACCTTTCTTGAGCCTTGCTGATGTCAATTGCAGTTGTATGGTCCACCCATACACCAAATGAGGCTGACCTCTATGAACTTAATTTCTACTGAGAAAGCACAGACAATAATGAAATGAAATGAAATGAATGAATGAGTGAATAAGTAAAATAATTATAGCTGATAGTTAATCTTGTGAAGGAAAAAAACAACAAAAGAGGTATAATAAAAAGAATCAGGCAATATTATATTGAAATCAGGAAGGTTTCATTGAGGAGGTGGTATTTTGTCTAAGATTGAAAGAGAAGTGATAATTTCTTAATGTCTTCTGTTTAAGGTGTTAAGGTAGTTAAGTTGTAGCTTCCAATTTATAATATAGAAGAAGAGAACTGAAGTTAAGTAAGGTCAGGAATCTGTTTATAGCCAAGTCCTCCTCTCAAATTATCAAGTAAAATCTTGGGCAAATAAGTAAACTTCTTAGGGACTCCATTTTCTTATTGTTATTTAAATTAGGTGGTTTTTAAGATCACTTTACTTCTAATGGTCCCCAAATTGAAATCAAGCTACCACCTAGCTATCGATCGAGAAGACTGATCTTGCCAGCTATCTATCTAAAACCATGTCATTTTAACATCAACCTTTATATTTTTCAGAGCACAGTGCAGCGAAGTCAGAGATATTTGGGTTTCAGTATTGGTTTGCTTTCACCTAAGACGTGTGACCTTGGTACAAGTTTTCAACTTCTTACTATAAAATGAAAATAATAGTGCTTTTTCATACTATGTGTCAGAATGGAGATTATGTATGTACAATGCCTAGCACAAGTAAACAGTGTCTCTTGTTTTTTATTTCATTTACAAAATATTCATGGAATATACATCATTGTCCTATTTTTACAAATTAGAAAACTGAGGCATAGAGAACACAACTTACCCAGGTCATATCAGAGCTGATAAGAGTATTAATCAAGGTCTTAGGAACCTGATTTGTTTTTTCTATAACCTATTATTTACATGTGGTCTTCTTTAAAAGCATCTTTGGTGGGTTCTCAATATATATGTGTTTGTGCATGTTAAACTGATTCAAAAATTATGATGTGACTATTTCATTATATACTTAGAGTAAGTAAATCTGTAACTAACATGTTTGCTGATTTAATTTTCTGTACCTAAGGGTTAAACAGAATTTTTACAAAGTAGAAAGTTGTTTAAAGATACCGTATTCAAATACCTTCATTTGATAAATGAGGAAGAAACTAAGTTCAGGGTAGGTAACACACACTACATGTTTAATAAATTTGCTTTAGTAAAGGCAATTTGAAGTTAAGCATTTCCATTGATCTCTCTCTTTTAAAACTCATTATTACTGTGATATATAAATACATTTAGTCTTACATAACTTTTATATATGTATATAGTTGTATAACTGTATGTAGAAATTATGGAAAATCAGTGCATTTAATAGCTGTGTGACAGACAAATTATTTTACATCTTGAACCTCATTTTCCTCACGCGAGGAATAAGAATACAAGTAAAACCTTGTTTATAAGGCTTCATGAGGATTAAATGAGATGATGTATGGTGCTTGAATATGTAAATTTTAATTTTATTTTATCATTTTTAATGATAAATGATAATGAAATATCATAACTGTTATGAATACTGTTGGGGGGACTTCCTTTCCTCTGACCTCATGTTTCTATGAGGAAGTTCTTGAGGGCAAGATTCATATAGGATTTGACTTTGTTTTTCAATGTTTATATACTATAAATAAGTATCAATGAACCAATTAATGAATTCATGAAATGGAACTTCTCTTTGATCCAAAGTAGTAACTTAGAATTACTTCACTGGAGGAGAAATACCTTATCAATTAGCTTTTAGTACATAACAAAACACCCCCAGACCACCATTCATTAACAAATTGTTCTGTGGCTCAACTGGAATGGCTTTTGTCTGCTCTGTGTTTTGGCTGTGTTCGAGCATCTGCAGTGAGTTGGCTGGTCCCTCATGGCCTCGCTCCCATGTCTGGTGGTCCACATGTCTATACAAGGCTAGCTTGGGCCAGAGCAACAAGAGATGGGGCACACCCCAGTGTGTAAGTACCGTTAAGGCATCTGTTTGTATAGTGTTTGCTCTTCTTCCATTGGCCAAAGCACATGTGGGAAGAGTCAGTGTGAGAGGAGATAACACAAGGGTTTGGATGCCAGGAAATATGATTATTGGGGCTCTTTCTTGTAACAGGCTACTACAAATAGAACTTTTGAGCCTCCCTTGCTTTATTGGATTTTTAATTTATATTTAATGCTTTGATTAGCTTTCTTGTTAATGAAGTAAAGTGGATAAATCATTGAACGTGATTTTAAAGTCAACATGATCCTTTATTAAGAATTATTGTCTCATTATAATTTTTAAGTCAGAATGTGAGTGAGCCAAAGTTTAGTTGCTATGACTGGCGATAAATACTGAGAAAATTTATTCCTCCCCCAGTGATGATGATGCTGATGATGGTGACTGCACCTAACAATAAATGAACTCTTAATATATGTCACACACAATGTTAAATTCTTCACATACATTCTCCTATTTTAGCCTTATCCTAGACTATTATTTTTCATTAAAAAAAATCAAACAGGAAAGTGAAATACTAGGAGGCTAATAAGTTCTCCCAGAGTTATACACTAGTAAGTGGTAGAGGAGACAATTGACATTTGTTGGTCTGACATTAGAACACGGACTTCTGATTTATGCTATACAGTGTCACAGATTTTATATGTGTATACATGGGTTTGTATACATATAATACATATTTTAAATATGAAATGAATGTATGTAATTACAGTGCTTTACGTTATCTGTACTTAGTTATAATGCTGTTATATTATTTGATTCTTCCAGAATCTCAGTGAGTCAGTGTCCCAAAAAATTAATGACACAAGTAGAATACTGTGTTAAAAGGCATCATTCTCACCAGCATATGTACTTGCTTTCTGAGAGGTATAACAGTTAAAACATGTCAAACCATGGGTTTGAATAATAGTTTAATAGTAGGAGACTTGGACTTTCATGGAACATCAACAGTAGTGTCATGAGATGGCTTTTGAGGCCTTGGAATTGGCAGCCACTGCAGATTCAATTTGGCCAGCAAAACATAGGTAAAGGCCAAAAGGGAAGACGGTAAGCAGGAAGGGACTGGCTGTATTTATGGGTGGGCTTTAGAAATGAAACTCTCCCAAAGCAGAAATGGAACACGGAAGTCAACTGCCATAGCTAATAAACTGAGGTATTTAAATCTACAAATCACACGTGTTTGCTATCGTGGTGTAAAATAAATGGGTTCTAGTGAGTGTATAATGGTATGTTCTTGGGGCTTATATTTTTCTTGAGAGAATGTGAACATTTTGATGGTTACTATTTATAAAATGGAGCATTTGACCCCCGAAAGTCATTGGTTTGATATTAGGCTTAGTTTTCTAATATTTCCTAACAAAGAAAATAGGCATTTTTCTTGTCATTTTTAAGTATAGCAGGCACTACTATGGTCTATAAACAATTTATGATTTTATTTAGAAATGATTATGTAACTCTGCTTTTAAAATTAGAATTAACAACAGACTTTGGCATCTGTGGAAGTGGCCTACATGTCTGAGCTTATATCAGAATGAGTTGTCAGGAATTAATTGGGGGAATATTTTTAAGACCTGCTTTTTAGGGCTTCCCTGGTGGCGCAGTGGTTGAGAGTCTGCCTGCCGATGCAGGGGACATGGGTTCGAGCCCTGGTCCGGGAAGATCCCACATGCCGCAGAGCAGCTGGGCCCATGAGCCATGGCTGCTGAGCCTGCGTGTCTGGATCCTGGGCTCTGCAATGGGAGAGGCCACAACTGTGAGAGGCCCGCGTACCACAAAAAAAAAAAAAAAAAAAAAAAAAAGACCTGCTTTTTAATGGACACAGATTTGTGAGATAAAACACATAAGAGAAAATTCCTCATTTATTTCTATACTTATTCACCCAGGATACTCCTCATGACTTTTTAAAACATTGCAATTATTCACAGTGGATTCTATGATTTTGTTAGAGGCAATTAGGGAAAGACATGACAACAGTCTTTTCTTACCAAAAATGATATGTTTCTTTGCTTTGCCTACCTGAGCATTAGAATCTGAAAAAAATTAGTTTTGAATTCAGATTCTAATTCATCTAGGTTTCCCTTGCGTACAATATTGAATCTCACAGAGTTTTAGTTCCCTACAACAAAAAAACTGCTATTGTAACCTAGCTCAAAGTATGGCACTCAGGATTCAATGAGCTAAGTATAAGACAGCAACGTGGCACAGTGGCTGCTGCATGGACATTACTCAGTAACTATTAGCTCCTTTCCCCCATTTACATGACTACATACCGTACTCTGTGTGTGTGTGTGTGTGTGTGTGTGTGTGTGTGTGTATGTACATATATGCGTAATACTGTATATGTAATTTATATCATTACATAGCATGCATTGAAAAGACTGTCATTGTGAACAAAAACTGAACCTTACCTCAAAGTGGTTTTAGAGATGTAATGGATTTTAAAAATTAATTATACATGAATTTTAATTTCTTCTCCTATTTTTAAAATTCACATCCTCAACATTTATTTGCAGCTCTCTCACACAAACATACATGCTGAGGAAGAGAAGGATATTTGTTTTTCCCGTGATTTTAGAATTTCTGTTTTGACAGTGTGTACTTACGGTATTGATTTTCAGAGCCTTAGAACGCATTAATATGTTTTTTGCATTCTTTCTTTCTTTGATGAATAAAAATGGAACTTGGGGGATATTTTATTTCACTAAAACTCTGAAAAAGTAGTGTGCTCCATCCAAATTGGAAAACTTAGTATATAAAACTTAAATTTTTGTTTCTTGGGTTTTCTGCTTAATGATAAGTCAACCTGGAATGCTTGCTGTGACTTGCTCCCCAAGACTTCAGTTTAATGCCTGGAAAAACTAAGAGCTGCCCGTCATGTCCAAAATTCGTCATTCTTCAGCCCTTTGGGGGTAACTCGCTTAGCCCATCAGAAATGTTCATCTTCACTCTTTCATGATTTCTAAGTGAAAAGGTCTTGTCTTAGATTCCTTTTCAGTTAGTAAACTACTGAGGGAGAGATGACATTCCTTACATCTCTCTCTGCTCTTTATAGCACTTTTGCTCATAGCTGCTGCTGACTCAATATTTGATAAATGAACGAATGGGCATGTAGTCTCTCACGGGCCCCATGTTGAACATCCTAGAATTGTACATATAAATATAAAAGTGGGCTAAGCCACTCTTTAAAAGAATACATCATTTAAAAGAAGCCTTTGGCGTTAAAGTGTTTCCATGAATATAAGAATATGAGAAATGATTCTTGCCCAGAGGGTTTGTTATATATTTTGATGCTCGGTATATATTTGTAGAATGGCACTTTTTTCTGCTCTTCTCTTCTTTCCCAAGTTAGCCTAGATGTTCAGGGGTTACTGGACAGAAATCAGCTAAAAATACATGAATGACTTTCTATAGCAAATACAATTAATCCTCCCACAGTAACTGACTCTAGGAAAAACATAACTAAGAGATTTGAGAAGTTAGGTATGTCATGAATTTCGTATTAGATTAACTGTGTGGTTTACATTTATAACTCAGTCAAGCTTATCTCTGATTTTTAGGAAGGAAACATGGAAAAAGAAGAAATGCTTTTGCTCTTACTCCCAGGGATTCAAAAGGAAAACAGTTTTTCCCGAGAGAGTCAAATAATTGTTTTCTGTAAGTGGATACTAGGGTAATATAAATGTGTTTCAAGTAAACTGTGTTAATGAAGCCCAAAAAAAGCTTTAAAAATTACATTCTTCTTGTGTGCCTAGTACTTTGAAAACTCCTTCAGACAATTTAAAGGGTACATTTATTATGCAACATCCTATATTCAATGATATTTTAATGACAATGTCACATTGTCTAGCTTTCTTCCTTGGTATATTGTTTACATTTTAGCCAGTGAACTGAGGAATGAGTTACTATCTTTCTTGTTTTTTTGTTTTATTTAGTTATGAAAAAAATGAAGAATAAAAAATACTTTGCTGATGTGGGTTGTTTATTCTTTATGTTTGAACTCCGTCCTTTAAATTGGGTTAAGTTGCTAATTTCAAATTCATAGCAAAACCACCGTTGTGTGGCTTTTTCCATGGTGAATTACAAATCATTTTGGCTTTAATGTTTGGCAGATATGTAGTTGGTCTGTGTATCAGATCTGCCTTTGGTTGGGTTCCTGGTTGCTCCAGTACAGCAAAAATTGAATTGCAAAATATTTTTATTGGCTTGTCACCTTTGCTGTTGTAAAAATACTAAATCAAGTATCTATTAAAACCAGATTCTCAAATGCCTGACTATTCAGACTGTTCTGCTCAGGATTGATCCGTGTTTTGCCTTCTTTTTCAGTTTAATTCCAAATTCTATTGGTCAGTTTTCTGAACTTCTTAGTCATTTTACACATTTTTTTTGCTACAAGATCCATTATGTGTTTTTATGTTTTAGTGAATAATTGATTGTTATTACTTAGTGAATAACTGTTTTAAAGTGATATTATATGATTCCATTTACAGACTGATAACTGTTTTAGAAAAAGAAAATACTTTAAAACTTAGCATAATGTTGCAGACCAACAAGGCTAAGCAGATTTTTCTTCCCAGGATTAAATACTTTAGGGCAATTATTTAAAATAGAACTAAGACATTTCAGGTATAATGTCAACAAATATGTTTCTTAAAAATTTTTTTAATTCTTTTTATTCCTTAACAAATATCTCTGCCAAGCCATTATGAATAAAAGTAGGCCAATCTTCAAATTGTCTTTTGTTTTTAATTGCCACTTAAAAGTTTTATGTTAAATCAGCTTTATTAAGCTTTCTTATTTTAATACAAAAATACTTGCTCATTTAAAAATATGCAGTGAATGATAAAAATAAACAAATAGCTTTATATCAGATTCCCCTGCTATGACTACTGATAATAAATATTGAAGGCAGTTAGATTTCTTAAAGGGAAAAATTGAACCTTTTCAATTAAAAAGATTTCTCTCAAATGGGATGTAAATGTGCATAGTAGATAAATTTTTAAAACTTAAAGAATAAAAGTGTTAATTAGTATTGTAGTTATCAGTTATTAGGTGGTAGTGTCTCTATCCAGTTCTTCACCATCTACTCCTATACGCCATGAATATCTACTGATCATCCACTCATTCTTCCATTCTTTCAGTATCATTTAAGAGCATGATGATTTGCATAGTATTTGGCCTTGTTTTCTAATATATGGGAAACTAATTATAGTAATTCATAATTAAGAGAATATATGATAAAACGGGTATTAAGAGAACCCTTTCCTGACAACCTCCATCCCCAAGTCTCAGTCAGATTATTTAGTTACATGTTCTCAAGAAATTTTTCTTTTTTTCAAAGTACTTTTATTGATTTGATGCTAAGCCTTCTTTAGTTTGATAATATAATTCTTCTCATTTGTTGTAAGGGGCTCACCAAAACTTTTCCAGAACTTAACACGGTGCCCTACACATAGTGGGTGCTTAACAAATATTTGTTGACTGAATGACTGAATATGAAATACAGTATAAACACTCAGAGAAGTGAAAGTTAACTTGGGGTTGGAATTAACAAGGAAGGTCTTAATCAGTAAATGACATGTGAATTGCCTTTCTAATAAGAGAAGGAGGTGGATAGGTGGAAAGAAGAAAGAAAGGCATTCACTGGAAATGCTGTAAAATAAGAGAAGGTAACAGCACAAAATTAACCATTTTGAAGTGGCATTCAGTGACATTTAGTACACTCACAATGTTGTGCAACCACCAACTCAATCTAGTTCCTTAAAACTTTTATCACCTCAAAAGGAAACCCTGTATTCATTAAGCAGTTGCTCATTTCCTCGCCTCTTCTTAGCCCCTGGCAACCACCAGTTTGATTTCTGTCTCTGTGTATTTACCTATTCCAGGTATTTCATAGAAATTGGAGTTGTATGACATATAACCTTTGTATCTGGCTTCTTTCACTTAGTGCAATGTTTTCAAGGTTCATTCCCATTGTAGCATATATCAGTACTTCATTGCTTTTACAGGCTACATCTTTCATTGTATGTATATCCACAATTTGTTTATCCATTCATCCATCTATGGGCCTTTGGCCTGTTTCCACCTCTTGGCTATTATGAGTAATGCTGCTGTGAACATGAATGCACATGTAATTTTTAATATATTGTTTCATGCTTTGAATTTTCTTTTATTTATTTTTACTAAAGTATAATTGACTTACTATATTATATTAGTTTCAGGTGTACAGCATAGTGCTTTGTACACTATGCTGTACAAAAATGTGTTTTTATATATTATGAAATGATTACCCTAAGTTTTGTTACCATCTGTCACCATACGAAGTTCTTTATAATGTTATTGACTATATTCCCTATGCTGTACATTACATCTCTGTGACCTATTTATTTTGTAACTGGAAATTTGAACCTCTTAGTCTCCCTCACCTATTTCCCTTCTCTTCCCACCCCTCTCCCCTCTGGCAACCACCTGTTTTCTTTGAATCTATGACCCTGTGTCTGTTTTCTTATGTTTGCTCATTTGTTTTGTTTTCTAAGTTCCAAGTATAAGTGAAATCATACAGTATTTGTCTTTCTCTGACTTATATCACTTAACACAATGCCCTCCAAGTCCATCCATATTGTTGCAAATGGCAAAATTTCATTATTTTTTATGCCTGAGTAGTATTCCTCTGTGTGTGTGTGTTGTGTATATGTGCACCACATCTTCTTTATACATTCATCTGTTAATGGGCACTTAGGTTAATTTCATATCTTGGCTCTTGTAAGTAATGCTGCAATGAACATAGGGCTGCATATATCTTTTCTAGTTAGTAGTTTTGTCTTCTTCAGATAAATACCCAAAGTGGAATTGCTGGGTCGTATAGTGGTTCTATTTCTAATTTTTTGAGGAATATCCAGACTGTTTTCTACAGTGGTTGTACCAATTTATATTCCTACCAACAATGCACAAGAGTTCCCTTTATTCTACATCCTTACCAAAACTTGTTATTTGCATACTTTTTGATAACAGCCTTTCTGAAAGGTGTGAGGTGATATTGCATTGTGGTTTTGATTTGCATTTCCCTGATGATTAGTGATGTTCTGCATATTTTCATGTGCCTATTAGCCATGGGTATGTCTTCTTTGGAAAAATGTCTATTTAGGTTCTCTGCCAATTTTTTAAATCAGATTGTTCATTTTTTGATATTGAGTTGTAAGAGTTCTTTGTATATTTTGGGTATTAACCCATTATCAGATGTATTAGTTGTCAATATCTTCTCTCATTCAGTGGGTTGCCTGAGGAGACAGCTCCATAAACTATTGCTAAGACTCTTCTAGGAACCTCATGGCTTCTGGTATTACATTTGTCCTTGAGCCATCTTGAGTTTATATTTTCATATGGTGTAAGGTCCAGTTAACGTCTATTATATGTAGCTCTCCAGCTCTATTTATTGAAGAGACTGTCTTTTTCCCCATTGTGTATTCTTTTTTTAAAAAATTTATTTATTTTATTTTTGGCCGCGTTGGGTCTTTGTTGCTGTGCGTGGGCTTTTCTCTAGTTGTGGTGAGTGGGGGCTACTCTTCGTTGCAGTGCACAGGCTTCTCACTGCGGTGGCTTCTCTTGTTGTGGAGCACGGGCTCGGCTCTAGGCGCGTGGGCTTCAGTAGTTATGGCGCACAGGCTCAGTAGTTGTGGCACATGGGCTTAGTTGTTCTGCGGCCTGTGGGATCTTCCTGGACCAGGGCTCGAACCCGTGTCCCCTGCACTGGCAGGTGAATTCTTAACCACTGCACCACCAGGGAAGTCCCCATTGTATATTCTTGCCTCCTTTATCATAGATTAATTGCCCCTATAAGTGTGGGTTTATCTTTGGGCTCTCTATTCAGTTCCACTGACCTATGTATCTGTTTATGTTCCAGTACCATATTGTTTTGATTACTGTTGCTTTGTAGCATAATTTGAAATCAGGGAGAGTGATACTTCCAGCCTTTGTCCTTCTTTCTCAGGATTACTTTGGCTATTTGGAGTCTTTTGTGTTTCCATACAAATTTTAGAATTATTTGTTTTTAATTCTTTAGGTGATCTATTCAGGAATAAAATTGCTGGATCATATTTTTATGACATTATGCTGATTTTAGGGCAAATTATGACCAAATATGTGATATCCTAAGATAAGATCATTTTTTGAATATTATGACTATTCATTTTGTTAATTTTTGCATTAATGGAGAAATTATTTTCAAGTTTATGATTATTTTATTCACAAACATATCTTATTAAAATTATTTTCTACTGTATGTGAGTTTAAAATCAAAGTTTACTTTTTGGTTTGTTTTAATCCTTTTATCTTCTTACTACTCAGATGAATAACCTGGTAAGGTGATTCTTTACTTTGGAGATGCTGATTAATTTCAGAGCCTGATTCCATCATCACATTTTTATTTACACTTAACCTTGACATTTCTTTATAATATTCTGCAAATTGGTAAGCATAGCATAGAGAATTTTATTCCATTCTTCTAGGATTTCTTCATTCAGTGAGACATGTATTTTCCTCTGTTTTCTTTTACTGCCCTAGCCTGAAATAACAGCCCCACATCCTGTTGCCAAACTCCATGCCATTCAAATTCTTTAATTGTAACAAACTTCAGCTTCAGTTCTATTCCTTTAACTTACCTTGTCCTCTCCTTGGACTGGAGATACCTGGATAGCCTATTCTGATGGCATTTTAAGTGATTGGCTAAATATGAAGATAAATAACTTAAATAATGAAATGCTATTTAATAAATGATTCTTTTCTACCCACCCTGACTTCCATGATTATTTCAGAGATCAGAGCTTAGTCCCAATGAAGTATAGAGGAACTTTTTTTTTCTAATGTAACAAAAATCACATTTGCTCATTGAGCAAAACTCAGGGATTGACATAGACAGTCTTCATAAATAAAAAGTCACCAAACTCATAAGGGTCCTGGAATTCTCTCAGCCATTGGTGCCTGGGCAGAGTTTACATACAAGCAAGGAGCCTGTGTGCCATGGACATCTTTTGTTTTCACCTGCCAACATTCATTACTCATTCTTTTGCTGACAGCACACTCATTTTACTTTGGGGAACCAGCCATCAAAGACACTGGATACTGTCTTGATAGGACGATATATCAAGGTACTCTACTTTTGCTGGCCAAGACTAGGGATGTGACCCAAGTTTTGTGAATCAAGTGTTTTTTTTTCCCGGAATGCAGTCCTTGAACAGAGTAACAAAAACTCTGAAATTGATCTTAGGAAGCCCTGAAGAAAGTACCCATCAGTTCCTGCCACTCAGATCACCAGACCTGATTGATTTGTTTTGTTTGTTTTTTTCCTCAGTTCTGTTTGTATCCCCTCTGCATCCTCCTTCCAATGGTTATATTCATACATGGAGAGGCTATCCCACATCCTAAAGCTATCCTACAGAAAACTGCCTGGCAGAAAGATGAACCCATCAAAATAAAAGGGCTTAGGGAAGACAGAATTAAATGTGTATCTAAGAGACTGTTCATAGGGAATTATGAAGGATAGGACTAGTCACCAACCACAGGGCCAGAACTAGATTGGTTCACAGGACTGACAGCAATTACTCAAAAAATTGGAGTCTGGGGCTTCCCTGGTGGCGCAGTGGTTGGGAATCTGCCTGCTAATGCAGGGGACACGGGTTCGAGCCCTGGTCTGGGAGGATGCCACATGCCACGGAGCGGCTAGGCCCATGAGCCACAACTACTGAGCCTGCGTGTCTGGAGCCTGTGCTCCACAACAAGAGAGGCCGCGATGGTGAGAGGCCCGTGCACTGCGATGAAGAGTGGCCCCTGCTTGCTACAACTAGAGAAAGCCCTCACACAGAAACGAAGACCCAACACAGCAAAAATAAATTAATTAATTAAACTCCTACCCCCAACATCTTCTTTAAAAAAAAAAAAAAATTGGAGTCTGGCACTAATCCAAACTATTTCAGGAAAGATGGCAAATTCTAGAACTTCAGTGTCTTCATTTCCTTCAGTTATTTTTTCTTTCTGGCATCTAGTATAAATACATCTAAGTTATTCTCAAAAGTAAGCCCTCTTTCTTGCTCTTGTCTGTGTTGCACACTACAAAACAGTGGTTCATGGAGTGCGGTCTCCAGATCAGCAGCATTTAGGAACTTGTTAGAAAAACAAATTCTCAGGCCCCACCCCCAGATTAATCATTTCAGAGACTCTGGGGGTGGGGCCCGGCCAGCTGTCAGGTGGTTCCGAAGCCCACTACCGAAGCCCTACAGGTGGTTCCAAAGCCCACTACCATTAAAGGACCACTGACCTAATATGCCAGAGGTTGGTGGACACTCACAAGTCCAATATCCCAGGGGAATTAATGTGTCATTGTTCAGGGAGACTCATGGCCCTTCATAGGTTGAGGAAAAACTGATCAGGGGAGAACATTTCCTGCACTGTGATGAATTTCTCAAGAATCCTTTGGGACGATGTGGTCTCCAAATCAAGCATTCTGCTTTCTCTGCCATGGCCTGGCATTGAACTCTACTTCCACCAAACTCTACACCATGCAAATCGAAAGAGAAATAAATAAAGCAACACCAAAGCGATGGAGATCTTTATTTGAAATGTTATACCAAGAAAACATCAACAAGGAGAAAAGGTTGAATTCAAAGGGAATGAGTGGGTTAGAGCCAATAAAAACAACTGATTCTGGTAAGCAGAGGCAGTTATTGAAACAGGGAAAACACTGGATCCTGTGGAAAGTACTAAAGAAGTGCGGAGAAGCAGTTTGTAAACTGAGAAAGTGAGTCCTCATGAGCACAGGCCTACTTTCCTCCTTAATTAGACTGGAATTGCCCATTAGTGGGACTCACCTGTGAGTAAACCCAGCAAAACACAGTACGCTACTGGATGTGCAAGCTTGAAAACAAGTTAAGACTTTTAAGATGGTTCATGGTTTTAAAATGTTGATTAGAAAGTTGCTTCTGCTGGTGCTATTAATCAGTGCGGTTGGAATGTGAATCCCCAACTTAGGGAGAGGAAGAGATGTTTTGTTTTTGTTTTTTTAATTTTCCCAAAGTATTAAGATGTATGCAGCAAGATGTGCTGATTTTGCTATCATTTAAGTTGGCACCATTAATGGAGGGGATCCTTGAAGCCCATCAGGGGTGGAAACTGACACGAACATCAGAGCATGGCAATGTAATTGACAAGGTGGTGAGTGCTGATGGTGGAACAGGGGATACACGTTTCTTGAATTTTAGTTCTGGCTCTGTTCACTACCAGTCAGATGTTCTTCGTTATTTCAAAGTAAAGTTTGAGGCTGAATAAATAAATAATACAAAAAGTACATAATTTGTAGACAGTAATTTTAGTAATAACTTACTATTTAGTTCAGTGCAGTTTTTTATTTATGACATGACAGTTACTTATATTGTTTATATTGAAGCAATTAAGGATCTCCCTTGATCTGGAGGATACTAGAGTGGGCAGAGATACAATTACTTTAAAAATCCAAGTGGTGAAACTTGAACATCTTGTTCTGTGAAGATGCTGCTATGTTATTATGTTACTATTTTCTCATTACTAGAATTACAGCATATGCATTTTCAGGAGCACATAGTAAATACTGACCTCTCATTTTAAATATTTGGGTAGGCTAACGATCTCCACTATGAGTAGATAGGTTAAATATGGTGCATTAAAGCAATCCTGATACACCCCTTGATGTATGGCTTTTTAAATTATCATGTATATCATCTCCAGTAAGTTGTAGCTTTTAAAATTACATTGTAGTCTCATAAAATTATCGCTTTATATTAGAACATCTTAGTTCTAATATAAAGTGTGGTATGGCTTCCTGAGCTGTCATAATTCATCCAGTCTTTTTTCCCTACATCTCATCTCCACATCCTTTCTGAACTGTACACTGTAATTTTTAGATTGCCAAGTATGATCTATCAGAACTAGAACTTGGGTGTGGTACTTAGTAATTTTTGGATATTCCAATAAAATAATAATCTGATGTCTAAGGCGAACTGGATAATTTTCTGTTGATATTTTATGGTATGTTGGAACCTCTTAATATACGAGTATTGCACTAGCGGAGGTGGGGAATTGAAATACATTATATTATGTGTCAAGCTAGTCTCATATGTCAAATGATTTCAGAGGACAGGGAATAAGAGCCAGGAGTATTGAGGAAACATAAGATAGAATTTCAAAGGCAGGAAGAAACTTGATGGGAGAGTAATTAAGAATGAATTGGTGGAGGTTTGTATATAATTACAAGGCATGTTTGGGGGAAATGAACACAGTATTCATTGGAAGGGGTTAAGAATGAAGACTGTTAAAAAAATACTAGAAGCAGGAAGTCTGGAAACATAGGCTGTTTTTAATGATGTTTTGTACTGTTAATATCCATGTATCATCTAATGTATTCATCTATATTTTCAGACTTGATGACCACCCTCCACTATGATCAATATGTAAATAAGTGGTTTTAGTTCAGTCAGAGAAGAAGGTGCATTTGTACAGAGAGAAGGAATTTGTCAGCCTTCTGAAAAGTGAACACACTGGAAAACCACTGTTTTCACTTTCTGGGCAGAATTGGTACTGGGTCAGTATTTTCAGATCAGCTCTAAGATAATGGCATTTATATCCCTTTGCTCCCTTTCCTGTGAGTTTATCATCCAGGACTATCTAGAAGTTCTTTATCCAATGTGAGCACAAATGACTAGAAAAGATGAAAGATGAAGCCGCCAGGTAGCCTGTGACATGCAGTGTTATCTGCCTGTCTCTTGAATGGTGCCCAGCTATGGACGCTACAGTCTTTGTGCCTAGTCAGCTTTGAATTTTACTTACAAACACAGTATCTTTTTCCATTTAGCTTTATGTTTACTTCGTTTTATTATTTGCCACTCCTCTCCCCACTTCCCTAAGCCAGAATTGGAGGGAAAAAAAAATTATATCAGTAGGCAAATAGTTTAAGTTATTTGAAGTAAATAATATGGGTTTGGGGCTTTATGTTTCAGCTCACTTCTAAACATCTTTATGATCTCTAACGTATGGAGGGAATTTTCACTGTTTTCCAGTGAACGTTTAATGCTAAGAGTTCATAGAGAATAATAAAGTGCCATCTATATGTTAACAACTCTATGAATTCTTGCTGATTGACAAACTGAATTTTGTGACTCTGTGTCTGCACAGCTGGTATCTTACATGCTTCCGTCAAATTGTGGTTGCTCCTGTTGATTTCCATTTTTTCATTCTCTTTTCCAATTTATTATACTCTTTCCATCTTCTGGTTGGCTAGTTATTGATGCTTAAACCTAGTTTACTGTGTACACATTGGTGATCAGTTTTTGAAAGGATGCTTGTAGGAGCTCAGATACTGAGAAAGAAAATATACCAATAAAATGTAAACTGGAGAGAAAGAAAGTGGGCAACCAAACTTTAAAGCTTATCTAAATGGAGCTCACTGTTTTAAGATTGTGAGCCTGGAATGGCTGTACCTACTTTAGGATTTACTAATAATTTTACCCTTTTACTGAATATTCTGTGAAGGAATAATAAGCCCTGTTCTTTGCCATAGATGCGTTGTTTAAGTCAGATCTTTTGGAGAAAAACTCAAGAGGAGAAGCTGCTGAGTTTACCTGAGTTGTTTTTTTTGTGTGGTTTTTTTTGTTTGTTTGTTTGTTTTTATACTTTGAAGTTTCCCTGACGGCACTGCTTGTTGATTAAAATGCTTTGCAAAGTTCTTCCAGTGATTCTGTCAAGAGCACACTCTACTTTTTTACTGCAGAGGCAAATGTTAACCTCTCTTCAGCATTTTCTCCTTTTCAGCTCTTAACATTGCCAGATGTGCAATTAAATGGTCACTTTACCTTTATTATAGTTTTCGTGGCATGTTATTGTCATTATTTTTCTTGTTTATGTACATTATAGCAGTTATGGTCTCCATATGCTTGTTTTGTAAGATAGCTTTTAAAACCCAGCTGAGAGATGCAAGCTGGTGGGGAAAAAATCACCACTGGTCTCTCATTTATCTCCTTTTAACCCTCAGAGGTAAATTCATCTGGGTAAATGTGCGTCTAAGCATCTTTCAGGATCAGGCAATGTTGTTGTATAGTTCCTCTCTGGAAAGAAGAAAGAAGGCTACAATATAGAACCTGATCTTATCACTTAATAGCTTTGGGCTATTGAGGTATAGCACTTTTTAGATAAGATACAATAAGCCGATGAATTAGAAGCTGAGGGGTGGTGAAATAAATAGGTGTAGAAACTGGGCTTTTTGTTTTTGGGGAAGAGGGCATGTAAGGATTTCTTCCTGATGAGTATAAAGAAAAACAACCTCAAAGAACATGGGAGTTTAATAATTTAACTAACTTAGAGTAAGCCATACAATTGAATTGAATTGGTTTCTCATAATGCTCTTCTTAGAGCAATCCCAGATATCTTGTTTCATGAGAGTCTGGGATATGTACAATACAAAATGCAAATATGCCGTTATTGCTGAAAGAATTACAGAAATAAAACTTCTAGAATGCACATCCTTTGGGGCATGGTTTTTAAAACTGTCCTATGAAAATGATATATTTCTAATGAGTAATTTTAATGCTTAATAGGAAACAGGGAAATTGGCTTCATGGGAGAAGAATCTATCCCATCCAATTCGAATTATGAAACTTTCCATTTACATTTGTTCAAAGTGTTTTGTCTTGTTTTGTTTGCCTGTTTTTTGTCAGAAAGTGTGGAAAGTTGGAAAGTGTGGAAAGTTGGCAGTGTTGTCCCCAAGACTAAGAGTATGTGAACCCTTTGTTTTCAGTGACCTCATCCAGGTTAGCATCTGATGGTCTCCATCAGACAGGGTTTAGAGGAGAGGAGACAAATAACACATTACCTTTCATCTTTAACATTTCCTCTTTCATCCTGCCTGCATCTAAGAGGAGACAGTTCTTTTCTGTTAATTCCAGAAAATATGTGAGAGATTTTGTTTTACTTATGATAAAGAATGTGAAAATACATTTATTCTAAGCCAAGTTTAAGTAATAAAAAGTGAGATTATTTTAAAACTTAGCAAACTGTTCATTCCCCTGTTTCTATATTCCAAGTTCACATGTAGGATGTATCATGCCAGTTGATAGATTTCGGCCTATCCCATTTTCAGCAAATCTAATAGTATTTTATTCTATTTTATTTTGACTGTGCAAATTTTCTCCATATTCTTAAAATCCATTGAAGGCATTTTCAGTGACTAAGGAAATCTCTGTCAGTGATAGTGGAATTGATTGATTTCAAACCTTCTTGGTACTGTTATAGAACTTGGCAAAGAGAAGACTCGTGGCAGCGATAGATGTTTCTGTGAACTTTTTATGAGACCAGTGGGAAATTTATAAATTTTTTGGTGATTCCCTCTCCCCTCACCCTCTTTTTCCTTTTTGTCTGACTGACTATTAACATAACCGTGGTATAAATATGCTACTCATCCTGAAAGTACAAGAATTGACTAATAGTGAGGATTTTAAGCTGAGGTTACTAAGTCAAACTTTCTCTTCTATTAGATGAAAATCTGCCTTATCACCAACTACTTAGTAGCATGTTATTAGCAAATTTTAAAATTCTCATTTCTTCTAAGTTTGAGGAATCTAATTCTTAAAAATATAGCTATTGAAAAATGAAAAATAGGCTGATGTTTTAGATACCAAATTTAGTTATCCTTTTTTTCCCCCTTATTCTCATCCTTGCCTAGCCCCTAATGCTTATAAAAATTTTGTGGAAGCATTGTGGGGGGGATGAGAAACAAAATGTTTTTGTGAAAATATTTGGCAAGAGAATATGGGTACAAGGAATAAAATGAGGAAAATAAAACAAAACATTTTAACCTTAGCCTAAATTTTCAGCTTTGTTAAAAATTAGAAGCTCCTCATGTATATCTTACGTTGATAATGATAAAGAATTTCCTAAACTAAATTAATTAAAATTAATTAATTAAAAGTCATCTTTATAGAAATCTATCGTACTTTATCAACAGTATACTTTTCTACTTAACCATGTTCAAGGTTCAAGCAATTAAAACAGGAAAGAGGAAGATATTTAGGGCAACATATGTGTTGTTCATAAAACCAATGACCAGGGCTTCCCTGGTGGCGCAGTGGTTGAGAGTCCGCCTGCCGATGCAGGGAACACGGGTTCGTGCCCCAGTCCGGGAAGATCCCACATACCGCGGAGCGGCTGGGCCCGTGAGCCATGGCCGCTGAGCCTGCGCGTCCAGAGCCTGTGCTCCGCAACGGGAGAGGCCACAACAGTGAGAGGCCCACATACCGCAAAAAAAAAAAAAAAAAACAATGACCAAAAATATGTAAGAAAGATTTAGGCAACTGTTTCTACTGCTGTCAGAAATCATTCTTCCTTTGTGAAATTTCAAGAAAAGTAACCCTTGAGATTCGGATAATGTGGAAGTGAAGGGAATGTATATTTGAACATCAATATTTTAGTAAGAAAACTGATTGGGAAAGAAAACAGATGTCAAGGTCAGGATGAATATAATGCCTAAAAGGAAATATATAAAGAAAACTATTTTGGTGAAAGGCAGATAAGAAAGAAAAAGAAAACTTTGAAGTGTTCCCTCAGACTTTTTAAAGAATATATTCGAGGCTTGCATCTTTTATGGTGTATTTTATATATATTCTGAATCCAATGGATTAGATGTCCCTGATACAAAAACATGGGTTTCCAGTTATTAGTCTTATTTTATTTCTGGGCTATTGAGAATAGGACCATTGCATACATCTCCTCCCCGCCTCTCTCACTCTCTCTCTCTCTCTCTCTCTCTCTCTCTCTCTCTCTCTCTCACTCACTCACACACACACACACACACACACACACACACACACACATACACACAGAGCTGTTTTGAAATATCCCCAGGGTTCCTAGTAAAATATTGCATGATGTGATAAAGACCACCTTTGCAAAGCTATTGATTTGGGTGGGTTTTCTGGGTGGTCTCCTAGAATGGAGATGAAAGTTAGTTATATCTGAAATTCCCTTTGCTAAAACTAGGGGACATATCTCCTAATCACAGGCAACAATTAATTTAACTCACTTTTTGGGTTAAAATAAAAAAATAAAGTTAAAAAGAGAACTTTAGAAAATATTTCTCCTGAATTCCTGAAAGAATCCTGGTGCACCCTCAATATATCTGAAATAAAGTAGGGGATAGTTAACATTTTGATTCTGAAAGAGTAAGAGCAATGGTTATATATCATGCCCTAGGATGCTCAGGATATGAGAATGTGTAATGTTCCAAGTGATATTCCTATAAATTCTTCACAACTAGTAAGTACAACCTTTGCAAACAACATTTTTATTGATACCTTTTAAACAGTCATCTCTTTTTATTTTAACCAACTCGTATTTATATATAATATTCAAAAATAGCTGAAAATAATGAAAAGTGGCAAGAGAACAGTAGTTAAAAAACCCATACTTTTATAAAAAAGTGTTTTTATATATTGTCATGCCTAAAATTATTTGGCTGCATTTACCAGGACCAAACTGTCAGGACTTGGCTTAAGTTCCCTTTCTTTACCTTCATAACACAGTGTGTTTGTGTACTTATATGCCAATAGGAGTAGTCCTTTCAAGTGTAACTATTTTTTAAGTTATTAATGTCCTTTTTCAGTAAGGTCTGCTGTCTTGTTGGAGCACTGAAATTTATCTGGCAAGACTATCAAAGAGATTTTTGTCTTAATAAAATAACTATCCTTTCTCCAGATGTGTATATTTTTGACTCTGGGGGATGATATTCTGAAAGGGAGAATATCAACGTGAAGTGCCATTTCAAAGCTTACTACATTTGCTTTTCATTGTACTTTGTGGTTAAGAGGCCTTCTGAATTTGGTGAATTTTATTTGCTCAATTAACTATATCAGTAGTATATTGTAAGGAAGCCTGTAAGATTCTAAATATTTGCCATAGAGCAAATGTAATTAGTTTTCACCTCTCCTGAATTGTTCCTCATTTTAGTGGGTATGATATGCATTTCCAAATGTCCTTTAACTTCTATTATTGGCTCCTTTGTACTCCTCACCTACGTTTATATTTGAACCATCTGGTTTACCTTCTTTTCCCCTGCTTAATACCACAATAAAGGCATATCTTGGCTTATTGCTCCCTCATATATACTACATGGCTAATACTTCTCTCTGCATCAAATTTTTCCCAGATATCTGAAAAAAAAAATGGTGCCAATGGGGATTCTGGAAAGACATTCTAAAACAGATCTTAGTGTTTTAAGTGCTTCAAGCCAAATTTGGAGAAGAGTTTTAACTCCATGCTCATTGTATCCTGTATTAGTTTTTATTATTTGAATTTTCTCATTAGAGCTGGCAGACAGTCTAACCCAATCAATCAAACATTTTGCAAGTTGTCAGTACAAAATATTTCTTCTTTAAGGTTTAAGGGAAGTTCTCAGCTAAATGAAGGAGGCTAACAAACCAATAAAGGTTTTGAGGTATATTGTGAAAAACTAATAACAGTAAACAGTTTTCAGGATGGATTGGAGAAAAAAATTAAGATCTGACTCTTTACTTTTGCTTCTAACCATTATAGATTAATAGGGATCTGATTTAATCTCCTGTCTTAAACAACTAGAAACTGGACAAAAGTATAAAAAAATATATTATTCAGCCATTGGATAAAAGGCAGCACAGGTCTGTGGTACCCAAGGGAAGGGTAATTAAAAACCAGTCCTATTGGGCCTCCCTGGTGGCGCAAGTGGTTGAGAGTCCGCCTGCCGATGCAGGGGATACGGGTTCGTGCCCCGGTCTGGGAGGATCCCATATGCCGCGGAGCGGCTGGGCCCGTGAGCCATGGCCGCTGAGCCTGCGCGTCCGGAGCCTGCGCGTCCGGAGCCTGTGCTCCGCGACGGGGGAGGCCACAACAGTGAGAGGCCCGCATACCGCAAAAAAAAAAAAAAAAAAAAAAAAAAAAAAAAAAAAAAAACCAGTCCTATTATTGTGCCAGCTTACTGTCTGGAGGCAATATCCAGATCCCAGAGAAGGTCTGGAGAACCCACGTAGAGTCCAGCCGTTGTGCTGAGTTGTAGAGACTGAAATCAAAGTTCAGGAAAGCCTAGAGGTCTAAAATTTTCAGACAGAGTACCAGGAAGGAAGGGAAAAATGAGTGAGAGAGAGAGAGAGAATGAGAATGAACCCTGGAAACTTACAGAGGCGTTTCCTCCAGTGTTTGGTAAAGGACTACACTGTACTTGTATGAGAAGAAACAAGCAAAGGTCAAGGAAAGAAACACCAGAAAGGAGTATGATAAACAATTCCCAGAACTCACGTAAGTCTGGGGACACTGGGTATTTCCCCCAGCTGGAGTGGAGAGGCCACTTAATAGGTATTTGTTTGAGTTCAAAAAATTGTATTTCTTTTAGGAGTGGTGTTAAACTAGCCCTAGACAACAAGCTGCTCTGTACCTTTTTAAAAATAGCTTGTAATAAAGTCTCAAAAGTAACTTAATTGTGCCATTACAAAGTCATACAGCACATGAAATCCAGTACACAACAATGTATAACTCAAAATGTCTCCCATCCAGGAAAAAATTACCAGACATGTAAAAAGCAGTATAACATGAGTCATATCCAGGAGGAAAAAAAAAGTCCATTAATAAAAACATACTCTGAAATGACAGAGATGATAAAATTCATGTATAAGAATATTAAACAACTAATATTAATATTCCTCATAAATGCAAGATGGTAGAAGAGAACATAAATACGGTGAGAAAAGAAATGGTAGATACAAAAAACACTCAATGGAACTTCTAGAGAAGAAAAATGCATTATCTGAAATAAAATACACTAGATGAGGTACAGCAGATTAAATATCATAGAAGTAAAGGCTGGTGAACTTGACAATATAGCAATAGAGGTTAATTGATTGCAAAATGAAAAACAGAGTTAAAAAGACCTAAAGAATAAATGAAAGCATTAGTAACCTGTGGTACAAAAACAAATGGTCCAACACATATGTAATAGGAGCCTCAGAAGGAAAGTGGGAGGCAACAAATATTTTTAGAAATAACTGTTCTAAATTTTCCAAATTTGACAAAACTCTGAAGACTGCCAATGAATACAAAACCAAAGAAGCATAACAAAAGTCACATTGCTAAAAATGACTAAAATGAGAAAATCATAACAAAATCTGGATAAAATAGCCACAGTACACAGGGAGGAACAAAGATCAGAATTACAACAGACTTCTCCTTAGGAACTCTGCAAATGAGAAACAACAGAGTGACATCTTTAAAGTATCAAAGAAGGAAAAATTTTAACTCAGAATTCTATACTCAGAAAAAAATTTCTTTTAAAAACGGAGGTGAAGCAAACTCTTTTTCAGCCAAATGGAAGCTGAGACAGTTAATCACTAGCAAATCTGTAATAAAATAAATTTTACGGAGGTTGTTCAAGGAGAAGGAAAACGATACCAGATGGAAATTTGCATCTACACAAAGGAATAAAGACCAACGGAAACAAATTATGTGGATAAACATAAAATGCATTGTTATTCATTTTTGTTTTTCTTTAAAAGGAAATTGACAGTTTAGAACAACATAATAATGTGCTATTTTAATGTATGTAAAGAAAATGTATGACAATAACAAAAAATGTGAGGGGAACATGAAAATAAAATAGTGAGGCCTGGGGCCTCCCTGGTGGCGCAAGTGGTTGAGAGTCCGCCTGCCGATGCAGGGGATACGGGTTCGTGCCCCGGTCTGGGAGGATCCCATATGCCGCGGAGCGGCTGGGCCCGTGATCCATGGCCGCTGAGCCTGCGCGTCCGGAGCCTGTGCGTCCGGAGCCTGTGCTCCGCGACGGGGGAGGCCACAACAGTGAGAGGCCCGCATACCGCAAAAAAAAAAAAAAAAAAAAAAAAATAGTGAGGCCTGTACATTATACATAAAGTGGTTTAATATTATTTGAAGATATATTGTAATAAGTTAGTGGTTTAAATTGTAAACCCTAGAGAAACCATTAAAAATGTTAAGACATAGAACTATATGTTATTAACTCAATAGCAGAGATAAAAGGGAATAATAAAAAAAATGAATCGATCCAAAGAAGACAGGATAAAAGGGGAAGAAGAATAAAGAACAAATAGAAAACTAATGGAAAGATGGTAGACTTAAACCAGTCATATCAATAATTACATTTATCTGAAGTGGTCTAAATACTCCAATTAAAAGGCACAGATTGTCAGAGATAATAAAAGAACAAGATTAAAAATGTATACCCTAACAGAAATCCACTTTAGCTGTAAAGACACAAAGAATGGAAAAGTTATACCAAACACTAATCAAAAAAAAAAAATCAAAATATTGCCAAAGTAGACTTCAGAATAAGAAATACTAACAAATATAAAGAAAGTATTTTCATTATGGTTGTTAAAGGAGACAGCTAGCTCATCAAGAAGAAATAATAATCCTAAATGTCTATGAAGCCAGTGATAAAACTTTAAATACATAAAGCAAAAACTGATGATATTGTTAAAATACAATATTAAGATAACTAAAGGGTGTCAAGAACTATAAGATGTTTGAGACTTTACTCTGTTTGAAAGCTAATAAGTTAACCTGGCATATATTCATGGGTGTTGGCAGAAGACATTAGACTTCTCTATCAGAGACCAGAGATGGTTTATTACTTAGAGCAATAGCAGTAGCCAGAATATCATATTTTCTTCTGTAGGTTTCTCTAGCCTCAGTTCCTACAGGACAGTGTGACAAGGGCCAGGTGATGTCTGTATATGCAGTAGGTTGGGTTACAGGAGAAGAACTTTGAGCCTAGGGAACACAAATCTTTTATAATTAGTTGTAAGCAAACATGTGTCACCTTTTTTTCCTGGAGGGAGACATGATTTTTATTAAAATATACAGCAAATAAATCTACTCTTTGCTTCAGGGGAAACACCATTCCTATCTTCCAAGGCTGTTTGCTTCTAGATAGAAGACTTCCGAGGCTGTTTACAACTCAGAATCCTAGAAAAGATAATTTAGCGTAAAAGGACAGTTAGTTATGGCCTCTGCTCTCAAGACTGCAAAAATGTGAAAAATATATAGAGAATTTTCTCCTAATGAAAGGCAATCTGTATACTAGGAGAATATGTTTTTAAAAATGTATCTAAGAAAGGACCTGTATCCAAAATATATAAAGAGCTATTAAAACTCAATAATAAGACAAAAATATTGGTAGACATTTTGAACAGATATGTCACCAAAGATGATATATGGATGGTATGGCATATAAACATATGAAAAGCTACTCAATAAATTATTAGAAAAATTCAAATTAAAACCGCAGTGATGCACTATGTACCTCACTAAAATGGCTAAAAGATTGACAGTGTGAGGTATTGCTACTGGTATGTTTTGGAAAACAGTTTGGTAGTTTCATATATAGTTAAATATATGCTGATCCCCTCCGAGTTATTAATCCATGAGAAAATAAGATAATATCAACACAAAACATATACACATATTTATAGAGGTTTGTTCATAATATCCTCAATCTGGAGACAGTCCGTATGTCCTTCAGCTGAAGAATGCATAAACAAATTGTGCCATACCATGCAGTGGAATACATCTCAGCTATACAAAAGAAAGAACTGTTGATACACATAACATGGACAGATTTCAAAAGTATTATGCTAAGTGAACAAAGTCAGACAAAAATACTGCATGATTTCGTTTAAATGTGTACTTGAAAAGGCAAAACCAGTGTCAGAAAGCACTTCATGGGTTGCCGGAGTTGGGTGTGGGATGTTGACTACAAAGGGGCATGAAAGAAGCTTTTAGGATGAAGGAAATACTCCACATTTTGATTATGGTGCTGGTGACACGAATTATTTCCTTAGAATTGCTGAATTTTATTATGTGTAAATTTTACTTCAAGCTGTTAAATATAGGAGTGTGACTCTATCTTAGAAAATATCAGAGTTGACTAACCAATCATATTTTTTCTTTTCACAAGCATGTTTTTAGTGTTCATAGTAGTTCTTTTTTCTCTCTCTTTCTTATAAATGAATAATAGCAAATTGTCACGTCATGAGGTTTTATTATATATTTTCAAAATCACTGATATTAAAATCTAGCCTGGTTAGAATTCTCTTACTGCCTTCAACTTAAGCTTGGCTTTAAAAGGCAATGTGTTTTAGGAGTCATTGCTGCTTTTCCTGTTAGGTTTGATGGGAAAAAATGACTATAAATTTATCTCATTTTTATTTTCAGGATTTTACCGAGTTCAGTTATGTTAACCCTATGATCCTGGCCAAACTCTTCAATTATGCTTCTTGACCTTACCTCAATAATTCTCAAGGCTATTATATTTCTAATAACATTAATACCTAACATTCATTGAGCACTTATTATATAGTAGACTCTGTTCTAATGACTTCATCCATTTATTTTCTTTAATTCTCACAACTACTTTGTGAAAGAAGCACTGATTTTTTTCCCATTTTACGGAAGATGAAACTGAGTCATAGCAACTGCCGAATTCATACAGCTAGTAAGTGAGGAAGCAAAGATTTGACTACAGGCAGTCAAGCCTTTTAGAGTCCATTCCCTGAACTGTAAAGCTACAAATTAAGTAAAATACAGATCATAAGTTTTAGTGTCTAGGAGAATCAATCAATTCATTTAAATTCAGTTCTCAAACTTCTCCCTCTCCCTCCTGATTCTTATTTGGTAGATTTGGGATGAATTCAGGAATCTATGTTTTTAGCAAGCACTCCAGGTGGTGGTTTGTTGAACCCAGTTTGAGAAACCCCATTTTCTGTGACCTTAAGCTAATTACTTCTAAGGGCCTTTGTCTCCTATTCAAAGGTCGATTCTTTTAGGATGAAGTGCTTGCCCAGTAACTGCTAGGTAGTACATTTCCCATATGTATTAGCTCTAAATATTTTTATTATCACCATTATTAAATTTTAAATGATTACTATATATCTGGTGCCCTGTTCTCTGTGTTTACTATATTTCCATAACCTAGGCAGGCATAATCTGCTGAATGATTTGGCAGCTTTAGCTGCTATTGCATGAATTTAACCTGATTTCATGGGATGAAACAGAATGAACACCGTGGTTCATGGCTGTCAGTAGTGAAAAATAGCTGGAAATCAGACAAACAGCTTCATTGCTGAGATTGTTTCCGGGCTAAAAGTTCTTCCAACAGCTGTTTGTTTTGGCCATTAATCGTGTCCATTCTTTTTTTTTAAGCTGGGGGAAATACAATTTTCTTTAAAAAGAGAATGCAGGCTGGTTATTTCTGAAGTTAGGAAGAATGCCTGTCCTTCCACTATTGTGATCTTTTGGCTGCTTTGACAGTTGGACTGAAGGGCTTTCCTTTTGTTCTTTTTCACTCTCAGTGCTCAGACTCAGACTGTGTAGTGAGAAGAAAAGGTAAAACTAGGAGCTCTTTAATCCTAGAGAAGGAGCTTTGTAGCAGTTACCTTCAAGAAAAGTTTCCTCCCCAAAGGAATATTTAATATTACATGGACACTGACTCACTGAACAGAGAGAGAGAGAGAATGGATATATGAGAGAATGAGAATATGAGAATTCAAGCCAGCAAGAAAGAAACTTAACTAAAGATGTAGGGGAGTTTTGCCTCTTCCTGAAAGTTATATTATTAGTTGTGTTTTTTTCGTTGTTTTTTTTTTTTAAGTCATGTTGACTGCTAGTTTTGTTTAAAGTATTTGTTCTGGAAATACTAAAGTTGGAGTCTACCAGACTGAGGTTAGAAGCATTTTCTTTGGCAGCAAGAAGATACTTTTATAGAAGCCATGCCTGTACTTGGGGTTGCCTCAAAACTGAGGCAGCCAGCTGTTGGGTCAAAGCCTATTCATACTGCTCTTCCGATACCAAATTTTGGCACTACTGGGTCACAGCACTATTCTTCGAGACCTCTGGAACTTACTGAATCAGAGAGCTCAATGCTTTCTTGTCAGGTCACATTACAATCAGCCTGTGAATTTGAAGAGAAGAAACCCCTCCAAGGAAAAGCTAAGGAGACAGAAGACAGCAAGGTTAGTGGCTGAAGGTTGCCTACAGACTTATAAAGCTGAAATGCAAATTTCCTTTTAGGTAGAATATAAAACATACTGTGAAGTGGGGAGTAGTAGAGGAATACCGGTGTAAGAAAGTAAGTAGTTTGAAAGCTGAATATTTAGCCTATGCAGAACTGTATTTATAATTTATGCTTGTAAAAGTTGTGAATGAAATTCTCTGAATATGCCTGTGTTATCAGTACTACTTATTGATGAAGTGCCTAGTTAAATCCTAGATAACTCTCTTACTGATAACTGTAATTGATCACAAATATGAGGAAAAGGGGAGCTATTTTTCAGATATAAAGTAAAAAAAAAAGATTTATTTGTGAGAACTAGTACAGACACCATCACTTTTCTCTAAATGTCGTTTGCATTTTAAACACTTTCTGATTGAATATGTGAATCCTAGCCTGCTTAGTTCATTGTAGTATGAAGGAAAATGAAGTATGATTTTCCTTGATACTGCACATTTGTCTGGGTTTTCACTTGTAAATTGAAAACCTACTCTTTGACTTATTACTGACATCTTTTTCAGTCATTTAATTTATGACATTTGTGAGCAGTAGCTCATAGCTTTTGGGTTTTAAGCCATGTTACACTCGTTTTCTCCAGATGCTGAGGGGTAGCGTGGCCCTTCAGCTGGTGACCTCCACAGGGATTCCTTTGTACCTAGATGAGCATCACTTTTTAATGCAGCATTAACTATGGCATCAAGCTTTACAAAGTCACCATTCTCACCTCTGGCTCCTTAGGGAATGATTTGATTTTACTCTCCCGCCCAAATGTAATCTAAAATAATTTTTAAAAAGGCTTCATATAGAAATCAACTCTACAAGTTAAAAAGAAAGTCACGCTTTTTGTCTGAAATGTCCATTCTGTCTTCACCTGTTCAAATCCTCTCAGGTGCAGCCCAAATGCAGTTTTCTTCATGAAGTCTTTGCTAGTTACCCTTTCCTCGCCTTTCCTGTGGTTATTCACCTGCAGTAATGCCTACGACACCTTAATTTATATTGCGTTTTAATTATTTGGATAATTTATTTCTACCCCCACTAAATTGAAAATATATGGAACCTAGGACCTTATTCTGAGCTACAACTCCCTCTCCTCAATGCTTTAGGCATAACAATTAGTAATTGAATGGATTGATACATGTATGAATGAATCAATGAATGAACAATTATACTAAGAAAGATTTAGTTATGTTCATTAGTCTCTTTGGATCATTCCATCTATAAAACGTAAGGTTTAGAATGAATGATTTTTAAAGTACTTCTAGTTCTAAAATTATTCCTTTTGTGTTTTAGGACAACACTATCTACCCAAGAAAAAATCAATTAAAAGAAAATACTTAATTTTAGGCTTAGAGTTCTCAGTCCAACATAAGCAATTCAGGGTAAAAGTAGGGAAGTGTAAATTATCAATAAAAGACTAACAATATTTAACTTTATGAAAATAATTAAAATAAATGCATGCCGTTCTCTTCTAATATTCTGTGTACCCACAATGACTTGTCTGGATTAGATGGAAGAGAAACCACTTTTCTCTCCTGACCATGGCTATCATCTCTGCAGGGTTACTCAAACTTGTACTTTGATAAATGGCCTTGGCCTAAGACTTGACCACTGTAAGTACTATTTGCAATAGAACTTTGGTTGGTCTCTTTGGTTAGCAAACATATCAATCATACATCTGATATTCCAATAAGACTCTGTGGTAAGCAATGTTGTATTTATAGAGATGTTTTTACCATGCTGCTTATCAGATTGAAAACTTTTTCAAACAAATGTAAAGAATACCTGGTCAGCGTTTCAGAATATTTCTAAATGTTAGAAAAGAATTAAGATTTGTTTAAACTTCTGAAAAAAATAGAACTAAAGAAAACAGCAAAAATGATCAAGGTCGTTGTGTTAGAGAAAATTAGATTTGGCTGCAAATAGTAAAAAAAAAAAAAAAAATCAACATAACAGCATAAATAAGATAGGAGTTTATTTCTTTTTCATTTAAAGGATATCTGGAAGTAAGCCATCCATGACTGGTGTGGTGACTTCATGAAATTGTCAGGGAACCAGGCTCTCTTTTTGTCATTTTGGCATCCATCTCTCAGTCTTGAGTGAATAATTGAGTTACACTCAATTAAAAAGACACATCCTGGGCTTCCCTGGTGGCGCAGTGGTTGAGAGTCCGCCTGCCGATGCAGGGGACATGGGTTCGTGCCCCGGTCCGGGAAGATCCCACATGCCGTGGAGCGGCTGGGCCCGTAAGCCATGGCCGCTGAGCCTGCGTGTCCAGAGCCTGTGCTCTGCAACGGGAGAGGCCACAGCAGTGAGAGGCCCGCATACCGAAAAAAAAAAAGAAAAAGACACATCCTGTTTCATTAAGGATTCTTCCACATCCATTTGGCCTGTTGATAGTTCCAAGGCCTTATCTAGTTGCAGTGGAGACCGGAAAATGTAGAGTTTATTCTAGGCCCAACTAAAACTGATGGGTTCTATTTCTAAGGAAAAGAGACCATTGATAGTACCCACAATAGATGACTGTCATTAAGAAACATTTATGTGGAGTATTCTGATGGTCCTTGCACCAAACAGCCTCACAGTCTGGTGAGAGAGAACAAACCTGTATATGACAGTGTCAGAAATGTATCTTCAGTCCAACACTCCCTTCTCCTGTCCTTGTTTTTGGTTAGTGTACATGCCATCATTCCAGGCATCTAATCTTGAATTCCTAGTCTGATTTCTGGTGATATACATCGCTATTCCACATTCCATAATTTGCTAGAAATTAAAGATTTTGCTTCTGTACTACAGCTTGGATTTATCCCCTTATGCACATCCTCATGCTTTGACCCTTGTTAAGTTTTCTGTCTCTGTAATAATTCCAAATTGGTCTCGTCTCCAGTGGCTCTCCATCACATCCATCCAAAACATTTACCATTCTGATTAAAGAAAAAACTTTACTTTCTTCTCTGTCTTACAATTTTTTTTTTTTCGGTATGCGGACCTCTTACTGTTGTGGTCTCTCCCGTTGTGGAGCACAGACTCCAGACGCACAGGCTCAGCGGCCGTGGCTCATGGGCCCAGCCGCTCCACGGCATGTGGGATCTTCCCGGACCGGGGCACGAACCCGTGTCCCCCGCATCGGCAGGCGGACTCCCAACCACTGCGCCACCAGGGAAGCCCTGTCTTACAATTTTTTAATTCAGGCATTTCAGTCTCCTAATTGTCACTTCTTCTATCATAGCTCTATCTAGCTATTCTATATCTCGTTCTTGGGTGTCCCAAATTTTTCAGATTGCTTAATCTCACTGTTCTTTTTTTTTTAATTGAAGTACAGTTGCTGTACAATATTATATGAGTTACAGGTGTACAATATAGTCATTCACAGTTTTTAAAGGCTATACTCCATTTATAATTATTATAAATTTTTGCCTGTATTTCCCATGATGTACGATATATCCTTGTAGCTTATTTTATACCTAATAGTTTGTACTTAGTCTCCTACACCTATATTGCCCCTCTCCCCTTCCCTCTCCCCACTGGTAACCACTAGTTTGTTCTCTATATCTGTGAGTTGGCTTTTTTTTTTGTTATATTCACTAGTTTGTTGTATTGTTTAGATTCCACATATAAGTGATACCATACAGTATTTGTCTTTCTCTGTGTGACTTATTTCACTTAGCATAATGCCCTCCAAGTCCATATATGTTATTGCAAATGGCAAAATTCCATTCTTTTTAATGGCTGAGTAGTATTCCATTGTATATATATATACCACATCTTCTTTATCCATTCATCTGTTGATGGACACTTAGGTTGCTTCTCTATCTTGGCTATTGTAAATAATGCTGCTATGAACATTGGGGTGCATGGATCTTTTCAAATTAGTGTTTTTTAGCGGGAGTATATACCTAGGAGTGGAATTGCTGTGTCATATGGTAGTTCTCTTTTTACATTTTTGAGAAATCTCCATACTGTTTTCCATAGTGGCTGCACTAATTTACATTCCCACGGAGTGTACATGGGTTCCCTTTTCTCCACATCCTTGTCAACGTTTGTTATTTGTGTTCTTTTTGATGATAGCCATTCTGACAGATGTGAGGTGATATCTTGTTGTGGTCTTAATAAATGACTTTATAAATAAAGTGGTCTAAATAAATAACTTTAATTACAGATTCCATGGCCTATTTTCAAATTCCACCATGATATCTAAAAGGCATATTTTTTCTATTTACCTCTTGTTCTGATTTCTTGCTTTCCTTGAATTTTCTAGAGTCCCTCCTCATATGGATTTGTTTTTCCTTTCTTCCTGGGCGTTCGCCCAAATGAGAAAGGGAGTAACTTTGCTTTGGAAACGTTACTTAAGAATCTGGAGATTAAGGTTAAGAAAGAGTGTTTTACATTGTCATGGTTCACCAAATAACATACAGTTGAGCATTAGACATCCTTGTTCATAAAAGTTCCTCAGCCATACCTACCACTGAAAACTGGCCTTCACTTTTTAATCCCCATCCTCCTTTCGGCTTGATCTGTCACCTAAATTTTACCTCTGTTCTCATTTCTAACTTTTTTCAGACTTGGGCTTGCTCACCCCTTCTTTCTTGAATTACCTATGCAAACTCAAGATTATTTTTACATTATTATAGAAAACAATTAATTTTTTGAGCACCTATCTTGTACTTTATAGGAAATTTCTCATTTTATTCTCACAGTGTTTCAAAGGCGGCACTGTATCCACATTTACAGAGAAGTAATCTGAGGCCTAGATAGAGTGGGAGACACTCGTAAGATCAGACAGTTAACTAGTAGTTAATTTTGATACTACTAGTATCAAAATCCAGAATTTGAATCAAGATTTGTCTCTACAAAGCCTTTATTGTCTTTTACATTACACTCTCTCGTCATGATGTACTTGCAATATTTTTTCTAGTTATAACCTTTTCTCTAAGTTTCACCTATTTTTTTTAAGGCTCACTTCAAAAGTCAAAGAAAATAATAAATTGTTGGGGAGGTTAAAAGGAAGGAAAGTTTATATCCAGTTGGGAAGATATAAAGGAAATTCTTGAATGAATAATGGAATTTATATACATGGTAGAATGGATACTTGCTTAACGTTCTTACCCTATTAGTTGTAAGGACAATCAAGATAGAGATTATTGCTTACTATTTTGTTCATATAGTGCTAACACTAATGCTTTGAAAACAGAAGATACTCAAAAGCATTAAATTGAATATTTTTTAAAAACATAAATTGTGATATAGACAAGCAAATATATGGATAATATTGCTAATGAGGGCAACTATTTCATAATTTACATTTGAGAGAAATCCTGTTTGGTTGGAACATTCAGAAAATACTTCATCAAGTAGTTGTAATTTAATGGGCAGATAGGGCTCATATATAGAGAGGAAAAAGCATTCTTTTGAGGAGAAGGTTTCATAGAGGAGCACCCAGAGAGTAAACCATCATGGTTTGAGCAGACTGTTAGTGAAAATGAACAGCTTGGGGTCAGATTATAGATGTAGGCAGACTTCACTAGGAAGACAATGAGGAAGGCTCTTTGGTAAAAATGAGACAAAATTACACGGTGAATGACATTTAGGAGAAGTAATAGCAGAAAGGGACTAATATTAACTAATGTCTATAGAGGCTTGCTGTATGCCATTTACTGGACCAAGCATTTCACGGAGTATTGCATTCAGTCCTCACAATAGTCTTATAATATAAGGACTGTTATCATCCCCATTTTACAGATGAAGAAACTGAGGCTGAGGTTAAATTACTTGCCAGTATCTTAATGTGGTAGAAAATGGATTCAAACTAAAACTGTGTGGTTCCAGAAGATGCTACTCTTAACTAATAAACAACATTGTAACAATGGGGACTTCTGGTGCCAGGGGGAGAGAAGAAGCGCTATTGGTTGACTTGATTTCCATATATATATATATATATATATATATATAAGTAAGGTTTGCTGTAAGTATTTAATTAGCATTGCTCGTGAGTTGCAAATAAAGCATTGGTATGCCCAAGTGCCTAGAATTATCAGAAGACAATTAAGTGGACACAGGGTCTCCACCGAATTGTTTGAAAAACAGAAATGAATAAAAGAAACCCCAGAAGAGAAATATATAGCAGCAGATGTCAATAGAGTAGATGACAGGCTCTGGGCTCCAGCTGTTTCCTTCATGACAAAGATGCCTGATTGCTGAGGACTGTGGACACCCCTGTTGGCTCACTCACATGGTAGCACTTCCAGAGCTGGCCAGGCCCACAGCTGCATAGGTCAGCCCTCAGGTCTCTAGATGATTCCGCCTGCTTTGCCTGTTTCTGCTGTGCTTGCACATTTAGTTATTTGTATTTAAAGAAACATGATGATTTCTTTTTCTGGTTATACTTCATGCTCCAAGTTTTATAGTGAAGCTGTTAATGGTTGTTTTAATTGCTTTTGCCTTCGTGGTAGCAGTAGTGTGTAAAGAATGCTGTAATGACCCTTGAATTTTAACTTTTCCTCTGCTGGCAGAGGGCTCAGATTTTCAGTATCATACATTTATTTCCCTTAGGTAACAATTTATAGAAATGTGACAGTCTAATACTATTGTCTATTATTTTAGTTTGTGCTTTATAACGTCTTTAAAGAATTATATGTAATGCTTTAAACTATGAAATTACCAGAATTTCTGGTGTAAATTATATGTGATTAAATGTTATTCAGAACCTCATATAACTTTTAAATTGTTCTTCTGCAAGTGTCAATATTGAGTGTGTATTTGATGCTGATTTGCCAAATGTATTCTTCTTAGTTTCTTCCTTTCCAGTGTTATAGACGTTTTTCTTTCCTTTAATAAAAAGGAAGGCACTAAGTATACTGTTTATGGAGACATAAACTCATTAGGTAGGTCATAATTTTTAAACAAAATAATTGTTTCATGGTTGATATTTATGCTCTCATATCTCCAACAATTACCCTCAGTCACTCTTGAACTTAAAATACTAGGTGTCATAGTTAAAAGAACATCAAATTAGGAGCTCAAAAGATTTGAATTAAACTTCTGCTAGATTTTGAAACGATAAGTCACTTAAACTGTCTCGACTTCAATCTCTGTTATCTGTAAACAATGAACGAGAACTGAGGACAATAGTTCTTGGTAAAGCTTTTCGAAGGAGAATATTTGTATTATCTACCCCCCTTCTTCCTGATTTTGTCTTATCAGTTATCACATTTCTCTTATTTTTTCAATCTCTTCCAATCCAATGGATTCTTTGGACCCAGATTTCTCAAACTTGTAACATTTTGGAGCTGATAATTCTGTGTTTTAGTGGAATAGCCTTACTATTGTGGGATATTTAACATCATCCCTGCCATTATCTACTAAATGCTAGTAGTGTTCTCCAGTGTGACAGCCAAAAATGCCTCCAGACTTTGTGAAATGCATCTGTGGGGAAGGTGAAGTCAAACTCTGTAGAGAAACACTGCTTTAGAATCAGCGTCCAAAAATGCTCAGATCTTTACTATTTTTAATAATAATTATTATTATATCCTTCAACATGCTTCAGATGATCACTCTTTCTAACTTTGCAGATATATTTCTTTAAAGAGTACTTTGTGTCCATTCCCACTATTCCAAGGTTTACATTTGTTTTACTTTTCTTGATTTCTGACTTCTGTTTTCTGAGAGGTTACCAGTGGCTTTTAAAAAGACATCTTTTCTTTTTTTTACCTTATATACTTCTAAATTGCAGGGATTTTTTTTTAAACATCTTTATTGGAGTATAATTGCTTTCCAATGGTGTGTTAGTTTCTGCTTTATAACAAAGTGAATCAGTTATACATATACATCTGTTCCCATATCTCTTCCCTTTTGCGTCTCCCTCCCTCCCACCCTCCCTATCCCACCCCTCCAGGCGGTCACAAAGCACTGAGCTGATCTCCCTGTGCTATGCAGCCGCTTCCCACTAGCTATCTACCTTACGTTTGGTAGTGTATATATGTCCATGCCTCTCTCTCGCTTTGTCCCAGCTTACCCTTCCCCCTCCCCATATCCTCAAGTGCATTCTCCAGTAGGTCTGAGTCTTTATTCCCGTCTTGCCCCTAGGTTCTTCATGGCCATGTTTCTTTTTTCTTAGATTCCATATATATGTGTTAGCATACGGTATTTGTTTTTCTCTTTCTGACTGACTTCACTCTGTGTGACAGGCTCTACGTCCATCCACCTCACTGCAGATAACTCAGTTTCGTTTCTTCTTATGGCTGAGTAATATTCTATTGTATATATGTGCCACATCTTTATCCGTTCATCTGTTGATGGACACTTAGGTTGCTTCCATGTCCTGGCTATTGTAAACAGAGCTGCAATGAACATTGTGGTACATGACTCTTTTTGAATTATGGTTTTCTCAGGCTTTATGCCCAGTAGTGGGATTGCTGGGTCGTATGGTAGTTCTATTTTTAGTTTCTTTTATATTTTTTTTATTTTTTTTTGCGGTATGCGGGCCTCTCACTGTTGTGGCCTCTCCCGTTGCGGAGCACAGGCTCCGGACGCGCAGGCTCAACGGCCATGGCTCACGGGCCCAGCCGCTCTGCGGCATGTGGGATCTTCCCAGACCGGGGCACGAACCCGTGTCCCCTGCATCGGCAGGCGGACTCTCAACCACTGCGCCACCAGGGAAGCCCCTATTTTTAGTTTCTTAAAGAACCTCCATACTGTTCTCCATAGTGGCTGTATCAGTTTACATTCCCACCAACAGTGCAAGAGGGTTCCCTTTTCTCCACACCCTCTCTAGCATTTATTGCTTATAGATTTTTTGATGATGGCCATTCTGACCAGTGTGAGATGATATCTCATTGTAGTTTTGATTTGCATTTCTCTAATGATTAATGATGTTGAGCATTCTTTCATGTGTTTGTTGGCAATCTGTATATCTTCTTTGGGGAAATGTCTATTTAGGTCTTCTGCCCATTTTTGGATTGGGTTGTTTGTTTGTTTTTTTTTTTTTTTTTTTTCTTTTTGCGGTATGTGGGCCTCTCACTGTTGTGGCCTCTCCCGTTGCGGAGCACAGGCTCCGGATGCGCAGGCCCAGCGGCCATGGCTCACGGGCCCAGCCGCTCCGCGGCATATGGGATCCTCCCAGACCGGGGCACGAACCCGTATCCCCTGCATCGGCAGGCGGACTCTTAACCACTTGCGCCACCAGGGAGGCCCTGTTTTTTTGATATTGAGCCGCTTGTAAATTTTGGAGATTAATCCTTTGTCGGTTGCTTCATTGGCAAATATTTTCTCCCATTCTGAGGATTGTCTTTTGGTCTTGTTTATGGTTTCCTTTGCTGTGCAGAAGCTTTTTAAGTTTCATTAGGTCCCATGTGTTTATTTTTGTTTTTATTTCCATTTCTCTAGGAGGTGGGTCAAAAAGGATCTTGCTGTGATTTATACCATAGAGTGTTCTGCCTATGTTTTCCTCTAAGAGTTTTATAGTGTCTGGCCTTACATTTACGTCTTTAATCCATTTTGAGTTTATTTTTGTGTATAGTGTTAGGGAGTGTTCTAATTTCATTCTTTTACATGCACCTGTCCAGTTTTCCCAGCACCACTTATTGAAGAGGCTGTCTTTTCTCCATTGTATATTCTTGTCTCTTTTATCAAAGATAAGGTGACCATATGTGTGTGGGTTTATCTCTGGGCTTTCTGTCCTGTTCCATTAATCTATATTTCTGTTTTTGTGCCAGTACCATACTGTCTTGATTACTGTAGCTTGTAGTATAGTCTGAAGTCAGGGAGCCTGATACCTCCCACTCTGTTTTTCCTTCTCAAGATTACTTTGGCTATTCGGGGTCTTTTGTGTTTCCATGGAAATTGTGAGATTTTTTGCTCTAGTTGTGTGAAAAATGCCAGTGGTAGTTTGATAGGGATTGCATTGAATCTGTAGATTGCTTTGGGTAGTAGAGCCATTTTCACAATGTTGATTCTTCCAATCCAAGAACATGGTATATCTCTCCATCTATTTATATCATCTTTAATTTCTTTCATCAGTGTGTTATAATTTTCTGCATACAGGTCTTTTGTCTCCTTAGGTAGGTTTGTTCCTAGATATTTTATTCTCTTTGTTGCAGTGGTAAATGGGAATGTTTTCTTAATTTCACTTTCAGATGTTTTCATCATTAGTGTATAGGAATGCTAGAGATTTCTGTGCATTAATTTTGTATCCTGCTACTTTACCAAATTCATTGATTGCTCCAGTAGTTTTCTGGTAGCATCTTTAGGATTCTCTATGTATAGTATCATGTCATCTGCAAACAGTGACAGCTTTACTTCTTTTCTGATTTGGATTACTCTTAGTTCTTTTTCTTCTTTTCTGATTTGGATTCCTTTTATTTCTTTTTCTTCTCTGATTGCTGTGGCTAAAACTTCCAAAACTATGTTGAATAATAGTGGTGAGAGTGGGCAACCTTGTGTTGTTCCTGATCTTAGTGGAAATGGTTTCAGTTTTTCACCATTGAGGACGATGTTGGCTCTGGGTTTGTGATATATGGCCTTTATTATGTTGAGGTAGGTTCCCTCTATGCCTACTTTCTGCAGGGTTTTTATCATAAATGGGTGTTGAATTTTGTCAAAATCTTTCTCTGCATCTATTGAGATGATCATATGGTTTTTCTCCTTCAATTTGTTAATATGGTGTATCACATTGATCGATTTGCGTATATTGAAGAATCCTTGCATTCCTGGGATAAACCCCACTTGATCATGGTGTATGATCCTTTTAATATGCTGTTCGATTCTGTTTGCTAGTATTTTGTTGAGGATTTTTGCATCTCTGTTCATCAGTGATATTGGCCTGTAGTTTTCTTTCTTTGTGACATCTTTGTCTGGTTTTGGTATCAGGGTGATGGTGGCCTCATAGAATGAGTTTGGGAGTGTTCCTCCCTCTGCTATATTTTGGAAGAGTTTGAGAAGGATGGGTGTTAGCTCTTCCCTAAATGTTTGATGGAATTCACCTGTGAAGCCATTTTGTCCTGGGCTTTTGTTTGTTGGAAGATTTTTAATCACAGTTTCAATTTCAGTGCTTGTGATTGGTCTGTTCATATTTTCTATTTCTTCCTGGTTCAGTCTTGGAAGGTTGTGCATTTCTACGAATTTGTCCATTTCTTCCAGGTTGTCCGTTTTATTGGCATAGAGTTGCTTGTAATAATCTCTCATGTTCCTTTGTATTTCTGCAGTGTGAGTTGTTACTTTTCCTTTTTCTTTTTTAATTCTATTGACTTGAGTCTTCTCCCTTTTTTTCTTGATGAGTCTGGCTAATGGTTTATCAACTTTGTTTATCTTCTCAAAGAACCAGCTTTTAGTGTTATTGATCTTTGCTATCATTTCCCTCATTTCTTTTTCATTTATTTCTGCTCTGATCTTTATGATTTCTTTCCTTCTGCTAACTTTGGGGTTTTTTTTTTTTTGTTCTTCTTTCTCTGACTGCTTTAGGTTTAAGGTTAGGTTATTTATTTGAGGTGTTTCTTGTTTCTTAAGGTAGGATTGTGTTGCTATAAACATCCCTCTTAGAACTGCTTTGCTGCATCCCATAGGTTGTGGGTCATCGTGTTTTCATTGTCATTGTTTCTAGGTATTTTTTGATTTCCTCTTTGATTTCCTCAGTGATCTCTTGGTTATTAAGTAGTGTATTGTTTATCCTGCACGTGTTTGTATTTTTTACAGATTTTTTTCCTGTAATTGATATCTAGTCTCATAGCATTGTGGTCAGAAAAGATACTTGATACAACTTCAATTTTCTTAAATTTACCAAGGCTTGATTTGTGAATCAAGATATGATCTATCCTGGAGAATGTTCCATCAGCACTTGAGAAGAAAGTATATTCTGTTGTTTTTGGATGGAATGTCCTATAAATATTGATTAAGTCCATCTTGTTTAATGTATCATATAAAGCTTGTGTTTCCTTATTTATTTTCATTTTGGATGATCTGTCCATTGGTGAAAGTGGGGTGTTAAAGTCTCCTACTATGACTGTGTTACTGTCGATTTCCCCTTTTATGGCTGTTAGCATTTGCCTTATGTATTGAGGTGCTCCTATGTCGGGTGCATAAATATTTACAATTGTTATATCTTCTTGGATTGATACCTTGATCATTATATAGTGTTCTTCTCTGTCTCTTGTAATAGTTTTTATTTTAAAGTCTATTTTGTCTGATATGAGAATTGCTACTCCAGCTTTCTTTTGGTTTCCATTTGCATGGAATGTCTTTTTCCATCCCCTCACTTTCAGTCTGTATGTGTCCCTAGGTCTGATGTGGGTCTCTTGTAGACAGCATATATATATGGGTCTTGTTTTTGTATCCATTCAGCCAGTCTATGTCTTTTGGTTGGAGCATTTAATCCATTTATCTTTAAGGCAATTATCAATATGTATGCTCCTATTACCATTTTCGTAATTGTTTTGGGCTTGTTTTTGTAGGTCTTATCCTTGTCTTGTGTTTCCTGCCTAGAGAAGTTCCTTTAGCACTTTTTGTAAAGCTGGTTTGGTGGTGCTGAATTCTCTTAGCTTTACTTGTCTGTAAAAGTTTTAATTTCTCCTTCAAATCTGAATGAGATCCTTTCCGGGTACAGTAATCTTGGTTGTAGGTTTTTCCCTTTCATCACTTTAAATATGTCCTGCCACTCCCTTCTGGCTTGCAGAGTTTCTGCTGAAAGATCAGCTGTTAACCTTATGGGGATTCCCTTGTATATTATTTGTGTTTTTCTCTTGCTGCTTTTAATATTTGTTCTTTGTATTTAATTTTTGATAGTTTGATTAATATGTATCTTGGCATGTTTCTCCTTGGATTTATCCTGTATGGGACTCTCTGTGCTTCCTGGACTTGATTTACTATTTCCTTTGCCATATTAGGGAAGTTTTCAACTATAATCTCTTCAAATATTTCTCAGTCCCTTTCTTTTTCTCTTTTTCTGGACCCCTATAATTCGAATGTTGGTGCATTATTTTATTTTATTTATTTTTTTTTGTGTGTGGTATGCGGGCCTCTCACTGTTGTGGCCTCTCCCGTTGCGTAGCACAGGCTCTGGACGTGCAGGCTCAGCGGCCATGGCTCACGGGCCTAGCCGCTCCACGGCATGTGGGATCTTCCCAGACTGGGGCACGAACCCGCATCCCCTGCATCAGCAGGCAGACTCTCAACCACTGTGCCACCAGGGGAGCCTGAATGTTGGTGCATTTAATGTTGTCCCAGGTGTGTCTGAGAGTGTCCTCAATTGTTTTCATTTTTTTTCTTTCTTCTGCTCTGCAGTAGTTATTTCCACTATTTTATCTTCCAGGTCACTTATCCGTTCTTCTGCCTCAGTTATTCTGCCATTGATTCCTTCTAGAGAATTTTTAATTTTATTTATTTTTTGTTCATCATTGTTTGTTTGCTCTTTAGTTCTTCTAGGTCCTGGTTAAACGTTTCTTATTTTTTCTCCATTGTATTTCCAAGATTTTGGACCATCTTTACTATCATTATTTTGAATTCTTTTTCAGGTAGTCTGCCTATTTCCAGTTCACTTGTTAGGTCTGGTGGGTTTGTACTTTGCTTCTTCATCTGCTGTGTGTTTCTCTGTCTTCTCATTTTGCTTAACTTACTGTGTTTGTGGTCTCCTTTTCACAGGCTGCAGGTTCGTAGTTCCCATTGCTTTTTTGTGTCTTCCCCTAGTGGCTAAGGTTGATTCAGTGGACTGTGTAGGCTTCCTGGTGGAGGGGACTGGTGCCTGTGGTCTGGTGGATGAGGCTGGATCTTTTCTTTCTGGAGGGCAGGTCCACGTCTGGTGGTGTGTTTTGGGGTGGAAAAGACACAGTTTCTTGACTCGTATTTACCTCTTGTTTTCATCCTGTTTACAGCACTTGACGTCTGCTGACCACAATTCTCATTTTAGAATGCTCCAGTATTCACTAACAAAGTGACTGTGGCAAGTCGATTAATACTTAAGTCTCAGCTTCTTCATCTATAAAATGAGGACAATAATGTAAACTAACCACATAACATTTGCATATAAACTGTATGCCAACAGAGTGCTGTACGTAGTTGGTGGTCAACTTATTACCTATTATAATACTATAAAAGTATCTAATAGTTTAATACCGAAAGTAGTAATATTAAGCATTGTTAGTAGAACAAAGGAGACAGTGACTAATTTCCATGTACAAGTAAAGTAACTTTTCAGCCATGTTTTGAAGAATGAATTTTTTTTAGCTAAATAAATATCTTAGGTAGAATAGCATCTATCAAGGTATGAAATACTGTGCTGTGTTTAGAAAACTACAGATTATTCAGCAATCCTAGGATTTAGATAAGAGAGATGCAGTTGAGGGCCTCCCTGGTGGCGCAGTGGTTAAGAGTCCGCCTGCCGATGCAGGGGATACGGGTTCGTGCCCCGGTCTGGGAGGATCCCATATGCCGCGGAGCGGCTGGGCCCGTGAGCCATGGCCGCTGGGCCTGCGCATCCGGAGCCTGTGCTCCACAACGGGAGAGGCCACAACAGTGAGAGGCCCACATACCGCAAAAAGAAAAAAAAAAAAAAAAAAAAAAAAAAGAGAGATGCAGTTGAGATGAGGCTATAGGAAGATGACATTAAATGCCCAGTAAGGAGGTTAGACTTAGTCTATAGAGGATGAGGGGAAGGATGTCAAAGAGATATGATCAAGTCTGTATTTTAGAAGGGTGAGGATGAAATGAAATGTGGAAAATATCCAGTAAGAGGAGAGTTAAAAAATCAGAATATTAGGAGTGTGTGATGGCCCAAACTTTTGTCTAAGATATCCCTCTCAAGAGCAATGGAAGAGGGACACATCTAGTGAAATAAGCTGTAGCTGTTTGGATTAACATTAATTATCAGCAAAACACAGAATTCTGTGTCTTGAAGAACACATACATGTTTCTTCAAGCAAAACTTAGTTTATTTGGAAATGATAATTTGTGAACTTGGCAGCAAGTAGCAATCAACCAATGATAATTATTAATACTTTCTGAGTACCTACCACATGCTGGATGCTATACCCAATTTATTATTGTTACAATTAAATATATGTAGAAACTGAGCTCAGAGAGGTACTAGGATAAAGCGGGAATGCCAACCTAGGTCTATTTTACTCTTAAGTCCTTGCTTTTCAATCTCCCTCTCTGTCTCTCTCTCAGAACAGTTTATAAACCACAGTCAAAATCAATGTTATTATTTCTTCTTTTTGTGGATTCTGAGTCACATAATGGGAAAACAAAGAAAACTGTGGATTCTTACAGGGGGGCTGAATTAATCTTTGACAGATTTCACTTTGCATTCTTCTTCCTCCCACTGTTACTCCATTTTTGCTTTAAGAGTGCTTTTCTTTGGACTCCTAGTCACTAGAGCCAATAGAGAAATTCAATATCTGTGGGAGAGATCATTAATTGGACACATAGCAGAATTTCTCCACTGTTCCCAGGAAATGGAATGATTTGTTAAAAAGTGTTACAAGTCTGCCTGGAGATAAAGGCACCAGATGAAAAGGCAGTGACAAAAATTTACCTAATTTTTCCCAATAACATAACATGATCTGATCTCCATCAAAGAAAAAAACCCAAAGAAACAAAAACAGCAGGCCATCTCTTTTTGCTGTATTTGGATGTTGTCAAACTGATGTTCACTCTTGAAGTTATTCTTTGATGTTTACTCTTTTGTAAAACTGAAAACCTGAGGTGGGCAGGCTCATAATTTCCCATCAGGACATGAGTTAGAGTAAACTTCGTAAACAGTGAAAATGGCATTTTGTTAGTCAAGGTAATGCTAACTTCTCTAGCAGACAGATTCAAGGTCTCAGTGGCTTAACACAGTAGGAGTTTATTTTTCGTTCTCTTGGCTGTTTGTATCATCAGGGGTAGATAAACGGTGGGCCATAGGTCAAATCTGGGTTGGCACCCCGTTTTAGTAAGTAAAGTTTTATTGGGACACAGCCAGGACATTTGTTTCTGTGTTGACTATGGCTGCTTTTGTGCTGTGCAGCAGAGTGGAGTGGTTATAATAGAGACAGTATGGCCTGCAAAGTCCGAAATATTTACTATCTGATCCTTTATAGAAAGTTTGCTGACACAGGTTTATGGTAATTCAGGAAATCAGATTTTTTTTTTTAAGCTTGTGGTTGTACCATCCCACCTTTAACTAACCAACAGTGAAAGAGAGAAAATAGAGGATTGTGTAAGAGACTTAGAAATTCCACATATCACTTCTACTCAGTTCTATTGGCCAGAACCCAGTCATATGATACCTAATTGCTAGAAAGGCTAGGAAGTATAGTCTAGCTGTGTGCCCAGAAATGGTTTGGTGAGCTATTAGCCAGAATTTAGTTAGCCCATGACTGTCTAATTAGTCAGATGTTCAACATTAGGCAAAAAATTGCCATATGAAAAATATTCTAAGGGCCCAGAAGTGGCTTGCAGGTTGTCAAAATGTTGCCTTGAATTATAAGAACATGTCTTTAACAGCAAAACATTGAATGTCTGGAAGACCATAATTATATTCAAGTTTCTCAATGTACAGAAAGAAAATATCTTGTAGTTAACTCTGCTTTTAAAAAATGGACCAGGCCCATCTACACACATGTATCATACAGAAAGCTCGCTGTGGTATTGTGACTCCTCAAGCTGCTTCCCACTTGATGATTTTGCTAACCACCTTCAGTTTCTCCTGTTCCAACCTGGTGATCCAAACTCACATCCTGAAAGCAACTCTCTCTTGGTCCTGTGCCCTTGTTTCTACTCGTTTTACTACTCAGCTTGTAGCATTCTTCTCTTGTGGGACCTGGAAACTCTCCATCAAGCTGGGAGCCAGAAAGGCCAAGACAGTGTCAGATCTGAATTCTAGAAGTGAAATTTAAAGATTCAGGCTGGAGTCAGGCGTCACAGCAGGAAGGAGGCATTTGCTGGCTTCTAGATGTCAAATGGGTGGCTGCATAGTTGTATGAGGGGGTATCTGCTCTCTTGGCCTGGAGACACCATGTAGCTTCTGTCACTACATTGTGGATTGGTTCCAAAAAGGACCTAGTGGGAAAGTATGAATGGGTCATTGACAAACCCACCACTGGTATTGAAAGAAGCAACTCATATTACAATCCTTTCAGACCTTGGTGAGCAAACATAAAGCAGAGTGCATAAAGCAACCTCTTTTCAAATGCAAGGTAAATTTCTAAATGACTTAATTGGTCTTTAGATTTAGTAGTGCATCTGGGATTATCTACTCAGGTTTCTACTTCTCTTTCACAGTGTTTACTATTTAGCTTTAGCATGGATCAATTTAAGTTGTTCAGTTTTTAGACTCTGAAACGTAGGCAGGTAACAGACATTTCTCTTTACTGCCCCCGAATGCTTACATTTTTAATCTTGCTGTGCCTTTCTTTTTTGACAATTCGTTGGATTTCTACAGAGTGATATTTTTGCCAGAACCATTTATGTTATTATTTTGACCCATATATTTTTTTGGATTCTGTTTTACATTTCCTTTCTCTTCAAACCATCTGCTTTTTATAGCTCTTTCTTCCTTCCTTTGGCTGACTTTTTGATATCCACACTTGTGTGTTGCCTTCTTCCATTGAACACAAGGTTTATCTCTGCAACAATATGTTCTCTCTGCTCTTTTCCTCTCATTCAGGCTAGATGTATTGTATTCTAAAACAAGGTGGCTGTTGCACAAATGTAAATCCTTCCAATTTCTACTTCTGCCTCTTATCATGGATCCTAGGTGACTTTTCTTATCTTTATTTTATTTTTTTTAAAAGAATCATCTTTTTAAAAAAATTTTATTTATTTTTGGCTGCATTGGGTCTTCGTTGCTGCACGCGGACTTTCTCTAGTTGCGGGGAGTGGGGCTACTCTTCGTTGCGGTGCGCGGGCTTCTCACTGCAGTGGCTCCTCTTGTTGCGGAGCACGGGCTCTAGGGCGCGTGGGCTTCAGTAGTTGTGGCACACGGGCTCAGTACTTGTGGCTTGCGGGCTCTAGAGCGCAGGCTCTAGAGTAGTTGTGGTGCACGGGCTTAGTTGCTCCGCGGCATGTGGGATCTTCCAAGTCCAGGGCCCGAACCCGTGTCCCCTGCATTTGCAGGCGGATTCTTAACCACTGCACCACCAGGGAAGTCCCTCTTATCTTTATTAATCAATTAGTTCATCATCAACTATTCATTGTTTACTTACTATGTACAAGGGGAAGTGTGTGTGGCTGTGTGTGTGTGTATGTATGTTTGAAAGCTCATTTTGACATGATAGGCTTTATGGGAAATATACTAGCAACAACTGGGACTCTTTTTAGGAATTTATATTTATTATATGGGGCAACATTAAATTCCTGTTTGATATTACCTAGAAATATCAGAAACAATTATTCAGATTTCCAGTAATCGTAACTGTGATTATACATTCGAGGTATGTTTGTTTCATTTCGAACAGATTTATTCTCTCCAGTTGTGACAATCAAAAATGTCTCTAGAGGTTGCCTCCCCTTGGTGGGGGAGAAATTGCCCTCAGTTTAGTATCACTGATTTAAATACTGTCTCTTTTGAAAAAAAGATTTAGTAGAATTTTTTAAAATGCAACATATAAGATTTCAAAACATGTGCAAATAAGATAGGATTATAAGAAGAAAAGAATAATAGAATAGGATAAAGCCAGAGGAAAGAGCTGGTGTATAAAATTTGTGCTGCAATGTTTTGTGTAGTTACTAGGGTTCATCTGCACATTTGGATATGAGCTTTTGAGTTGGTGATACGTAAAGGTTAAGCAAGTGATGTTTTAATCAGTGCCCAATGCATGAGCTAATATTTGCTTAGGAGGTTCACATCTTTGTCTGCTTTTGGGTGTGCAAGAAATATTTCCTAGGGGCATACAGAGACATTACTGTGTAATTAAAACAAAAATTTTCTTGATAGCTTTTTTATTCCAGATTTTACTTACTGTTTTCTCCCCTGACCCCCATTTTCTATAAGCAACCATTAAAATAAAAGAAATTATTAAGTCTACATAGAGTGACCAGCTATAGTGGCTTTCCCAGAACTGTCCTGATTTTAGCACTGAAAGTTCTTGTTTTGGGAATCTCTCAGTCCAGGGCACACTGGGATGGTGGGTCCCACTAATTCTGAATCAGATTTTCATGTGTTCCTCTTTAATTTTATTGCATTTTTGTCTAATTATTAATTCTAATTTTGTAGTAGTAGAAAATGTATTTTCTATTTATTGATTTTAAAACATTGCCTCATTTAATTAAAAATTCATTGCCAGACTGTCAGTCCTCTAGTGAGATTTAGCAGAACATGTCCTTTCTTGAATGGCAATTATTCAAATTAGAAGTAGTTTCTGTGGAGGTTTTAGTTATTCAAAGAAGAAATTTTTTTTTGAGGTTCAGATACTTAACATCTGGTCCTTCCTTATCTGTGTCATTTTAACTAGTGTTGGCAATAATGAATGTCCTGTTGTTTCCTTTTGTGTGAAAGGCTTAGAGTTGTCAATAAAACAAACATACTTAGTTCCCAGACTTCATCAGGTAATTTCCACCATAAGTCCCATAGGTCCTGAGTTGAATTTAGAGCTCTCTTGAGGTTGATTTGTTTTCTCTCCACCTTAGAGACTACACAGAAAAACAGGACTTTCATTTCACTCCAGCAGCATCCTTCTCCATAAGACAGACAGGATGTGGTCTGGGAGAAAGTCCACACTTGAACAATAGACCATTGACAAAATGTTGGGGAACTTCAGAGAGGAAGAGAGCATCTGTGTACACCCAAAATTATCAGAGGCATTTGTGTAGGTGTGAGAATCTTAGGTTTCAGAAAAATGTTTTTTAAGGTCACCCGTTTTCCGTCTCTGTTTTTATTGGATGATGAAGATTGCCTTCAAAATAACGCAGCATTTTAAATTCAGGGGAGGAATTGCATCACACTTTGTCTAGTTATCCTAGGCAGAAAATTAATTCCCTCAGGCACTAAACACATTTTGTTTAGCTCTTATGTCTGGTCTGTGTGAAGCAAGCTGAGAGAATTGAAAGAGCGAGAAGATAAAATCCAACTGAAAGATAAGGCTGCAGAGGTTTCAGCAGGAAAGAAGTCCTTTTAGGCCGATAGTGGACCAGGTGCTGACATTATCTACAACTCACTCTGCATGAAATATGAGAAAAGATGCTATGCGGAGTAAGGGTATCACGAGCACTGGTATGTCCCTTTCTCTTCTGCAGCCTTGATCAAGTAATAAGTAAACTTCTAATTAAAGTTAATATTTTAAGGAGTTGCAAGAACATCCTGGACATCATATCCCTGTGTTCATTCTGCTGCATTTGTAGCTCGTTTCACCTTCCAGAGGACAGTTCCTGTCTATACCACCCTATCACAATGGTGACTCATGAACATATCCAGTTGGTGCAGCTGCCTTTAAGTTGAAGGGAGAGTTAGAACAAGTCCCAATGGCTGCCTTGTCTTTTGCTTTCTTATTCTCCAGTGCAGTTGTGTAGAACTTTTGTTCACATGTCTTACCACCTGGGTCCTCTTGTAGATGTGTCACTGCTCTCCAAAGGACTTGGCCATGGTTAGTTCCTGTTGTACAACGGGCTTTCCTTTACAGGACATCTGTAAAACCACAACATGAATAGTCATAATAGCAAAACCGGCCTTCTAATAAACATAGTAAAATTTCAGAGCACATTCTTGAGCCAGGAGAAAGTGCCCCAAAGAACAGATGTGATTTAGGATGAGTAAGGCATAAGTCAAGGTGCGGGTCTTATACTCTCTACCAGAAAACAACACTAGGATTTCCTGGCAATACAATTATGTAATGACTGTGGTTTCTTTCTGTAAACTGTGTTTCAGACAGGGAGGAAGAAGGAACCAACTGGATTGTGTAACTTTATAAATAGAAACAGCCATGTTAAAATAACAGGACTGCTCTGAGTTAAGCCTATGAATTTTGCTACTAGTGGCAAAGCTGGGCCACTGAATGAATATAAGATCCATTCTGTGGAGTAATTTCTCAGGTTTGCCCAAGAATGCTTAATGGGAAAAACCAGTGGGAAGTTCTTACCCTCCTTCCGTTGTATGCCAAGTATTTTAGTCCAAGTAAATCAAAACTTTTCTCTGCTGGAAACAGTCAAGTTGGAAACATACAGGAACTTTGTCCTCCACCACAAAAAATAAATAAGGAGCTCACACCATTTTTAATACAACACATAATTTACTAAATACTTGGAACAGTTTATTCTGGCAGTGACATAAAGGCTAAAGAGGTACCTGCCTTTTTATCTGTTGGACAAAATGAGTGCTGCTTTTGCCATATGTTCTGGAACACTAGATGATTTACATTTCATTGCTGTTCTTTATTTTATGGGGCAGGACCCAGGTAAATAGAGATAAATTTCTTTAATAAAGACTGAAGCCCTCAGTCTTCTCAGCGTGATGCCATTCGATTTGATATATATTCCAAAAAAGAGATTGTGCTATGTTGCCAGTTCACTGAGGTTTATAGATCATACGTTTAGAATCTCTCAGGAATGACTGTATAACAGCCATGTTTTCTTTGATTTTTGTGGCTATAAAAGTGATACTAGTCCTTCCTAGACGCCGTGGACAAATTAATATTCCCCAGCACAGTGGGGAATCTTGGCATTCTTTCAAAGTTCTCCCTAATCTAATTGAAATGAATTTTCTCATTTAAACTCTTACTTTAAGGAGAGGCCTATTTGATTCATGTTTACATCCCCTGAGATCCCTAACACAATGCCTTGGGTACAGTAAGAATTTAAACATATTCATTGAATTAAAAAAATCAATAATGACTTTTGTAATCTTATTTTTTTCAACTCATGATTTGCCTCCTGATGACTCTGTTTCAAAAGGAGCTATCCTAGAGGCTGTTCGTGATTGCTAGGATATAAATATTGGCTCTACTGTTTTGGTATATTTCTGCTCTTGGAGTAATTCAAGGTCAAAATCTTCCTCATTCTAGCTTTAGTATAGTATACTAGTCCATCTTGAGTGAATCTATCCCGGTTCAATGGTCGTTTCATATGTCTCTAAATCTATATCATGAAATGTATCATATTAATAGTGGAAGGGATAGTGGAGGGTATTCTAATACAAGTATCTCTTTTGTACATTGGTAAAATCAAGACCCAGCAAATTGAAATGGACCATCATAAAGCCATATAATCTTAAAAAGTGAATATAGAAGTCTTTGACCTAAGTGTCCCAGTTGTTGTTAACTATTACTTAGTTTACCCTAAGAATCCGACTTGAGAAAAATGATTATGACTTTAACAGCAAATCCAAGACTCATCGTTTCACAGAAAGCCAGCCATTGCTTTGTGCTGGAGGACCCGTAAGGAGATGGGAGATGTTCCAGGCATGCTCCAGCCCCTCAGATTATCTTGGCATTCTTTGATTTCCTTGTCAGTTAGAACATAATTGATGAGATCAGTCTATTCAGCAACAATGTCCACGCTCTATCGCCAGAGTAGGTTTATGGATGTTAATACAGTTTTCCTTGCCTAGGGTGATGTATGATCTGGATCATCCTGTAAGTAATCACAGGTCCATTGTAGTGTAGTAAATTCAGCCAAGTGCATTGTAATTTTTATGTTTGACTTAAAGGGCTTTAAGATACACTACTTCTCCAAAGTATAAGAAAATATAATTCAGTATCTTCTACAACATGTCTCTTCTTGCTCTCCAACCTCCATTCCTGCTGATAGTGGTAGTAAAGGTTGGTGAGGATGGGAGAAACCTAAATTAGACTCCTTTTCCTGTTTGTTTGCTTAGGAAAGCCTCACTAGAGTAAATATTTAGTAATTTGAAGGTGAAACTTCTTGTCAGTGCTGTTTTCCTTTCTCTGTGAGGTTTCTCTCTTCTTTTCTCACTTATGAAATGGCATCATCTGACAGATGGACACAGTATATTTAGGGAACTTTGTGTATCCTCAAGGTAATAGCAGATGGAGTGGGAAAGGCTCTCGGGTTTGCTTGCAACCATCTATATCCTTACTGGTCTGTGCTGTGATGGCCCCATACAGCTTGGTCACTGGACATGCTGTGCCACTTTCTGCTGAGAGTTGGGCTTTAGGTACTGTGGACACCCACTGCTGGTTACCATTGCCTACACTCTGCATCTGCCTTGCCGTAATGCCAGCTCTCTTTGGATACGTAGTCCTCTCAGCAGTTTTGCATATCCCCCCTGGCATACATAGAAACTCTGGATTTGGTGCATATCAGGAATGCTGTTTCAAGCTCTGTCTGGCTAAGTGTGTCCTCTTGCCATTTTCCCTGTACTTTGGCTCTTGATATTGGCAAGGGGCACCCTGCATTTTAGCCCTCCCAGCTACCAGATGGGAAATGGAATGCAAGTCCTCTTAGCTTTCACCCTGATCCTCAACATATCTGGGAACTCTTCTTAACCAACAGTCAATCCTGGGACTACTCCCCAGGGTATGGAGTCATGGTCTTCCATCTCGGATCCTAATGGTATCGTATTTTAGACATACCCCCTTCTGAATCTCCTTGCTTCCTACCTGCTATTGGAATTTTTAAAAATTCTCACCATCACAGTTAGTCTTTCTGAAAATATCTCCTGCATCCTCTGCATTGTGTTTTATGTGAACCCTATGTTCAGCTTTTCAATGTGGTAGGTAAAAGGAAGCTTTTGCAATCTGGAAAATACTCTCATTCAATGAATCCTAACTTTCAAAACTATTTTGTCACTATGGACTTAAAAAGATATTTGAAATACAGTTGAGCAATGAGTTCCTTGTCATATGCTGAATTCTGTCTTCTTGAAGTAATAAACATCATTGTTTCAATGAATCGAGGAACCATATGTCAACTAAGAAATAGAAATAAATAAGGACAAAAATGTGCTGTTTTAATATCTCAAAAATACACTCCCTCCTACCTAACTACAATGAATATATGTTATGATTAGGTAAAATTCACAACTTACTCTTAAATATTTGTTTCCTAGAATGTTGAAAACATTTTCTAATTCTGGCCTCAGGGTCTATTATATACCTCATGAAGAACACTAATAATAATTAGTTATTAATGAAAAACATTATTTGAGATATAAAATTGAATATGTATAATATATTCCACAGCTGCTTTGTAATACACACACACGTTTATAAATTACCAAACTGTTCTATTGTATAGCCTGAATTTCAGTATATTTTTTGCGAAAAAAAATTAGTGAAATCTTTATCCAAAAAATCTGCTAAAATTAAAATAGCTATGACTTATTCCCTTGGCTGCCGACTTAGTAACACTGTCGCAAAATGAAAGAAAGTTAGTTTGATAGAATCTATTCTTAGTGAACCTATGCTATCCCTAAAGGGCACTGCATATTTTCCTATTTTCTCATAAGGTCTTTGTTTAATGACTTTGTGGTATAGTATAAAAATCCTGCATGACATCGTAGCTCCTCTCATCAAAGTGCGGGGCAGGATGCTACCCCCATTTTGAATCTGGGCTGACCTTGAAATTTCCTTCTAGCAATAGGATGTAGTTGAAGAGACACTCTAAGAATTCTGAGCCTAGTGGTTTTCCCACTTGCTGCTCTTGGGAACCCTAGGTGAATAAGCCTGGACTAGCCCACTGGATAATGAATGGCAAATGATGCAGGTATCCAGCCAACAGCTATCTAATGCCAAACTCACTCAATGAGTGAGACATCGACTACCAGCACAATGCAGATACTTGAGTGAGACCAGCCAAGATCAAGTGAAGAACTGCTCAACTGAGCTTAGCCCACGTTGTCAACACACAGTGTCATGAGCTAAAAAATGGTGGTTGTTTCAATTTACTAAATTTTTGGTAATGTATAATATTTTATAGTAAATGCTAACTGATACTGATGTGTACTGGATTTTCATAATAATGTTATACAGTTTATCTCCATGTAAGTTTTATTATTAAAATTTCTTTTTCCTATACATTTTGGAATATTACAGTTTTCACATCAATATAATTTTTCTGAAATTCATTTTTTCTGGCACACATGCCATGGATTACAAAGGAATGCTTTATAATTCTTTTTACCAATAGATGTACATTAAGATCTTTTAAGTCCCTGCTGTTTGTTCTCTTTTAGGAAAAACGTAGGGCTTGTAGATCTTGGGCTTCTATTGACTAGAGTATTCTTATTATTGTTCTTGTTACCTTTAGCTGTTTAAGTCTGAACATAAATACCAGTTTATGAAATGATAATGACAGGGTGAAATTAGGAGTAAATACTGATAAATTGCTCATAAATTCTGAAAGCTGGCTGTTGGCATCTTCTGAGCCCCAAGGGCTATGTTCTCACACAGAAGTTCCACCCAAAATTTGTTGTCTTTATTCTAAAGTGTAAAGATACACACTGGAAATCTAGATTTGTTTCAATTAAGACTATATTGGCTTAACTTAATGTTTAAAGTTCTTAAATCCAAAAATAATTGAAAAACTTTCCCTTGGAAAATTTTGTAGTGGAAAGAATGTCATCACAGAGTTTTAAATTGATGTAATAAAAAGTAAAATAGTAAAAATAAAATTCTTACTATTATATTATTTTACAATTTGCAGAAATAAAGAGACATTAAAATGTAAAGTTGAAAAGAGGAAAAATAAAGTTAATTATCTACTTTCTTTTCTAAAATAACATTAAATATTTGAATATTAGGGAATGGCTTTTTAAAAAAAATTTCCCCAGACATTGTGAAAGTAAACATTGGAAAATTTGAACTGTTTGAGTTGAAAATAAGAAATGATAGTTTCTGAGGACTTCCCTGGCGGTCCAGTCGTTAAGATGCCCTTCCACTGCAGGGGGTGTGGGTTCGATCCCTGGTTGGGGAACTAAGATCCTGCATGACGCATGGCCAAAAAAAAAAAAAAAAGAAAAAAATGATAGTTTCTGAAAATAAGATATTTACAGATCTTAAAATGGTTTAAATTTTTTACACTTACTTTGGACAGTGAAAGGATAAGAATGGTTAAGTTCTAATTGTTTAGACTTCATTTAGCATTATCAAGTATTTAAAACTATTTTTCTAGTTTTGCATAGAATACATCTTTAACTTTTTTAAAACAAATGCATTCATTTTGATAATCTGTAAAATGAGATACCAATTAAGGGAAATTCAAACCTACATGTTTCTGATAAATTTGCGGAGGAATTCAAGCATGAAAGTTGGAACCAGCCAATTTTACATATAAATTCCAGCCCTGCCACTTATTAAAAGAGTAACCGTGAATATATCATTTAACCTCTCTGTGTTCCATGTCCTTTCTCTCTAAAATGGAGATCATAATATGACATTCATGAAGAGTTTTTAAGTGTTAGATATCTTTTTATAGTGATTGGAATAAGTTGAGCCTTTAATAATAATAATAATAATAATAATAATAATAATAGCTATTGTTATATACTCTTAGATTTTAGTTTCAGTTTTCTTTGAATTTATATGATAATTGTGGGATTTCTGTTTTATTTTTAGTGGTGATGGTTGCATGGAATAGTAAGGTTGCGACAAAATTTTTTTTAAAAAATTACAAGTCTCATTAATTCAGCAACTAAAATCAAAATGTAATCAATTCTGTTATCTTCAAATATTCAGCAATACTTGTAATAGTGAATTTAAAATATCATTATTTTGGTTCCTAACAGTTCCTTTTTTCTGAATTTTAAACCATTATCTTTAGTTATGTATGACATTTCTTGGATTTTTTTAAGGACAAGAAAAAAACAAGGTTTTGGAAAAAGTCTTCCTTGGATAATCTTTTCCTCAAAGGAATTACTCATATTTAAATGTTCTTGCAAAATATTTAATTAAATGCTCAGATATAAAGCCATGTCTTAAAACTGAGGATAATAAAAATCTGTATCATGTAGATGTATTATGTAGATGCAAAATGATCCACCCCATAAACTCTTATATTAACAATGCTATGGAGTTGGTTACATTTTTGTGACACAAAGTTGATGAGTCTTGTTGTTGTTTTGTTTGCCTTACTTTTTTTTTTTTAACTATCTTTGTAAGGACATGAGTGTAAAATTCACATTAGATAACAAATGTTATCTATGCATCTTGCCAAGACTAAAAACACATTTTACATTTGAGACAAAATACAATCCATATTTATTTCGCGGGTTTAGGAATTTCAAGAGGTCACTTCTATAGGAGAGTTCTAAGGGAGTTAGGAATGTGGCCTGTGATTTTTACTTTTGGCAGTGGCTTCTGAAATAAAACACAATAGCTTATAATATTTCAAAAAGTTATCCATCATTCACACTGTAAAGTACATTGTAGTATTTTAAGCTCTGGAGTATGGCTTGAAAAATTTGCTATTCATGGGGGGTGGAAAACATGAAAAGAAAATGAAAATGGGAGACAGGGGGTTTAGGGGGATTGGGTTCCATGTGCATGAAGAATTTGACTCAAAATACATATGTTCCAGGAAATGTTTCGGGAGGACTGTGTTGTTAATTAAGATTTACAAAGGCTCAGCAATACCTCAGGTACTCAGGAAGTATGATGCGTACAACCACCATGTTAAAGTTAATATCTAAGACTCCAGCTGTTTATATACACAATTGATTTACCAGGAGAATTGGTGAGAAAGCAGCTCTGTTGAAGACAGATTGGGAACTCACAGCCATATTTTATTACCACTATCTCATTGCGGTTTTTCACACTGTGGGAATTCTGCTTCCAGAACCAGGGGAGCCTCTCTACTCTCATTTCAGTCTGACCACTTTTCTTCAGGGAAAGCAAAAGCTCACAAATCAAAAGTTTGTTCCTGTTGAACCCCAGGAAAATATTTAAAAGGAAAATCCTGCTGTATAAGCATGCTTATCCACATAACAATAGCTGCTTTACCCAAACCCAAACCAATCCAAATAAAATCTTACAAAATCTCATTAAGTATACAACTGCATGTGCAGTGCTTAGCAGAGGAGTTGCCCTGGATAATTCTGTTATGGTTTCCTGCTGAGAGAGATGCAAGCTTCTTTACCCCAACCTAAGATCATAAGCCTTTTGTGTTTATTGACTGGCATTACATATTGACAGGTATTTCTTCTAGTTTATTTTCATTACAGCTGTAGAAATTGTAGCTCCTTACTTTGTTTTTAAATGAGTAAGGGTGTGTCATTCACAGTAAAATCATTTTGGTCATCCTATCCAAGAATGAGAAGTAGAAGTTGTAAAAAACTGGTTGAGATCTCTTTTCAAGAGATCTCTTTTCAAACTGGTTGAGATCTTTTAGAGAAGAGAATAAAATTCCAGTTTAGCTGTGATTTTTCTTTAATTCATGAAACTTTTAGCATATCTTATTATACCCGTAAGCTTTCCTTGGGATACAGTTACATTCCAAGATTGCAACCTTAGAGATTATATTGTAAGACCCTGGAAACTATTATTGCAAATGTGTCTTAGAAACAATTTAAAATATAATTCCAGTCTTCAAATTTTTCAGTTTTGTCTAAGAGAAATATATAGTCCCTAGAGATATGTCTTTTGGCCCTCAGGGCAAAGGTTCTATGACAGAGTTAGTACTTTTTCAGGCTTAAGGAAAATCAGATGTGGCTCTCTTGAGAGAACAGTTTTTTGATAGCAAAGACTAAATTGATAACCTTTCTTGCTGTATCTTTCTGATATTCAAGAAAATATTTAAAACGGTAACTTAGCCTTGAATTTGAACTCTGATATGACTTGTCATTCTTGTATTTCTCTTTTCCTTCTCTTGCTTACACTGTCACCATTTTATTTTTTATGCTTAATTGTATTTCCTCATAAGTGGAATCAATTCCTGCTAACAAGTGAAGCACATTTAAAATATTTCCCTGTTCATTAAAAAATGTGGTTGATCTACATGTACTGATAATGAGTTAGACTCAAGATATGTTAACTGCAAAGAGTAGAATACATAACATGGTGGATAGGATGCTTCCATTTTTGTAATCAAATACACACAAAATATATTTGCATGTATATGTACATATGTATTTATTTATGCATATACCAGCTCTGGAATGATACACAGGAAAATAGTAACAGTGATTGCCTCCAAGGAAGGAAAGGAAACTGAGAAGCTTAGTGCTCAAGGGTAGAGGTGGTCTTACTTTACTGTAATATATAATAATATAATATAGTGTTACACTGTTATATATATATACTATATATATAATTTATATATATATAAGTAAAGTACACACATAATTATACACATATACACGTACAACACACATATGTCTACAAGTATATATATACACTTATTACATATATAAAGTTATACATGTAAACACACACACACACATATATATGCACTTTGTATTGTTTAAAATTTTATTATGCACATTATTTAAAGTCAAAGAATATTAAAATGTTGCTGAGGTTTAACTACTAATTGTTAAATCTTTTTTCATACTTGAATTAGAAATAGCCATTTCCAAAGTAGTACTGCACAGTAGCAATCATGAGTATTCAAACAAACAAAAAATATTTATTTTTCTAGTTACTGGAAAATATTTCTCTTTTTTTTTTTTTACATCTTTATTGGAGTATAATTGCTTTACAATGGGAGTGTTCGTTTCTGCTTTATAACAAAGTGAATCAGCTATACATGTACCTATATCCCCATATCTCTTCCCTCTTGGGTGGGATAGGGAGGGTAGGAGGGAGGGAGGAAAATATTTCTCTTTTATTAAATGTTTTCTGGGTGTAGGGCACAAATTGTGAGTATTCAATAAAGCATTATTACTTTGGGGTTGGAATAAATTGCCATTATTTTATTTGAATAAAATACAATACTCCCAAGTCTGTATTTGACATTTAAACAGAAAGAGGTTAGTTTTTACTGTCAAAATATTAGGTGCAGATGTGAATGCCTCAAGTCAGGTTTACAATAGTAAATAGAACTCCACATGGGTTTCAGATTGAATGGGGAGGGATGCTGGCAGCGCCTCATACAATTTCGAATGGCAGTGAACTTAGCATGTCAGTAATTCTTGGTCAAACTGCTTTAATTGGCCTGTAAGAGGGATATAAAGGGCTTGAGGATCAAAACTGCTCTTCACAGAATGGGTAAGCATGATCATTTTAGTCTGAATTACTTAACTATATGATACAATATTCATTTGATATGTGTTTGTGAAGAGACGACAAAGAGTCCTTTAAAAGCAGAGCATCGGTAAATCCCATTAATTCCATTCTTGATCACAGAGACATCTGTTTGGGGCCTTCGTGTGCTTCCTCTTGATGCCATAACCATGGTTGTCTTTTATGTAGTAGAGATAAAGTTAGCAAGTGATTGCAATATCATATAGCCCTGTGGTATTTACAGGGTCCTAATTGTTTAAAATGTTTCCTGGCTTAAAAAGAGAAACTCAAATTTTCTTCCTCTTTTTTTTTCTTCTGTTTTATGCAGATGATTCTATACATTCATCTGCATGAAGCTCTCTTAATTAACCACCACCAACAAGAAGTTTTGTGACTTTTTGTCCAGTTTTCTATTATCATATGGCATCAGTCATGATTAGAGAGAACAATATTTAATGGGTTAAATTAATAACATTTACATTCTGGTCAAATACTAAGAAATTTGGAATGATGTTCTAATGAAACCAGTTTGTATGTCTCTCTTAAAAGCACACTAAGAAAATGCTTTAGCATGGCAAGTGGAGTTTCATATTGTATCCTGATAAAATAAATCAGACAGTTAAATAACGTGAAATCTGGCCCCCTGAATCCCCTGGACTTTTGCAACCTGCTATATAAGCAATAAGATGTCTAAGTTAGAATTCCTGTTACCTTTTGGCTGGATATCATGGAAGCCAATTTGTCTTTAAATTGTTGGGATTGGGGAGGAGGTAGATTATGGGAAAAAGCTCCTGAAATCTTAAAGGAGACTATAAAATGTCCTGAGATCTTAAATAATTTTTCTGAAGGATGTTTACTAGTTTATATTCTATTACATATTATATTTAAACTCCATTATTCTACAAACGAAGTTCATTTTTTGAGCCATTAGAAAAATAGTCACTCCCTTCCCAAGCTAATATCAATGTGAATAAACATTAGGTAGGATTTCAGTCATTTTTATCAATTGATATAAATTGTGTTTGTCTAAAAGTACTTTTAAAATATACAGTGAAAAGTCAAGAAAGAATTCCACACACACAAAAAGATACTTTTCTGCTGCCTGATTTCTGACATGTTTTCTAATTTTTCCAATGGATAATATTGTGATGATTGTTATTTTAAATAACAGGCAAATACAGCTCTTCAGAAGTTTCTGCAGATGTGGGATACACATTAAAATGAATTATATTTCTCTTCATGGGTCTTTGGAGGAGTACTGAATAAAGTAACAGTCTATTAATTTTATTTTTTATATCATTAAAATAACGTTTTTTAAATGTTTTCAAGTTAAGTGTATAGAGACGAGCAGTTCATCAGTTATCCCTGAAGAGCCTTTTGAACAAAGGAAAATTTGGTGTGACATGTTAATTACCTAAAGTTTAATGACAAAGATAGTAAAGTATCTTGCCTTCCCTGAGTCAGTTCTGCTTGTCAACAAGATGAATTTGTTTCCAGTTTTGTAATGCCAAAGGAGTTTGTGGGGAGGTGAACAGAAAGTTGGACTATCAACTGAAACTGATGCAGAATCCACTATGGCCAGCCTGTAGAATCGGTTGAATAATTTGACTGTTTCCTTTGGCTTGATGTTCTATTTTGAAATGGAACCAAAAGTGAAAACATGTATTAAATTCATAATCCTTCCTGTAATCCTTCGTAGCAAGGTCCAATGAGTGTACCAAGCAAATGATAACAAAAAATTATTAAAAAGACAGCATCATTATTCTCCTTTTGTTGGAATTCATCAAACAAATGAAAGCCCAAAGGGAAAGTATTGTTTCATTGGTGGTGATATGCGACCTTTTTTTAAAACATTATTTTGATTAAACGATAGCTTATCTAATGTTTCCATATTAATCAGGCAGAAGTTTCTTGGATGAAGCAACTATTTATTTTAGGACTTGAATGGGGACAGGATGAAGGAGGATACTGTCACACTCAATTTTAGAAGGTCATGAAACCTTTGCCTTCCTTTTTTTCTCATCTTTAAAAAAAAAAAAAAAAAAGGCTAAAGCATTCCCTTTCTTTACTTGTATCATAAACACTGCGTTATCATTCTGAATTCCCTTTCTTCTTTGCTAATGAAAACTTTTTTCCGGTGACTTGATAATTATATTCATATTCTTAAGAAATGGACATCTTGAAAAGTCTGTGTTAAATTGTCTGCATCTGCTCATACCAAATACAACAGGTTTATATTTAAAATGTAAGGACTGGGAGTGCCAACTAGAGAAACGAAGTGCAAAGTGTAAACAAATAACAATTCCGCTAAAGATAGGTAGATCAGAATACATACTTGTTTGACAGAGTTAGCTTTTAACTTATTTATCTAAGACTGTTAAAATGAATCATCTATATTTAAAGTCCTAGAAGCTCAATTCTCTTCAGATGTCAGGGGATATGTTGAGAAGATAACTCTGACTACTGGTTAAACTTGTACAAATCACCCAAGTATTTTTTAATCACTTCATATTTCCTTATTTATAGTCACTATTTGGTAGACAACTTTTTGAAGGACTCCTAATTAAGTATTTTAACTACTTTTTTTCTAAAATAAATAATAGCATAAGTTACTCTACTGATCATTTTAGCAAGATATTTTTAAAAATCGATTGGTTTGGGTCATGATATGTCTAAGTCTTCAGTTTTCTTTTTATCATGATCCTTTGCATTCCCCATTGGCATAAGTATGTATGGGATTCATTCCGTTTGCATTATTCTTATAGTCTTAAATTATCCTTTTGAATGAAAAAGTTTGAATTGACTACATAGGGAAAAGAAGTTTTTCTGTAGTCGGAAAGAGTCGTGTTTTAAGGCTACAATGAATATTTGACTGACCTTTCAAAGTAGGAAAATTGAGAACTAAGACATATACTTAAAGACAGTTTTCTCACAATTTAATTTTACGTGTTTTTTGTTTGTTGGTTTTTAATAATAGGGCTATTACACCAGAAGACAGGAACAAAAATCATTTAAGGGAGTCACTCAGGGCAATCAAGTTAATAGTAACAGATCCCCAAATTCTCCAACATATATATTAATATTTCAGTTCATCTGTCTCTGTAAAAATATGCCTCTTTTGGCAGATATTATAATATAAATATAAATGGGGGCAGGACGAATGAACATCTTTGGTACAGCTTAGAAGATACCTAAATACAAAGATTTGTTTAAATACTGTGATTAGGGCATCTCAAATTTGATTTGTACTTTCATCCTGCTACAGCTTCTTCATGCACCCCTTGTTTATATCTTCTTTTTCTATTTTCAGTCCTTTACTGAGTTCTACCAAGTTATACTTCCCCTTTCCTTATCAGTCCCTCATCTTCTCAGAAGTAGGGCCCAGTGGTTTGCCAATGTATCTAAGTGTAATAGTGAAATTTGTTCAAACATACGTCGTTATGAAATGGCTTTGAGTCCTTTTCATAACAAGTAATCCTTATTTTAACTACCTTACAAATATCACATGTCCACTAGCATATGTTCACTGCAAGAATTTCCCTGGTGCAGCAGAGTAACTTGCTAAACAAAAGCTACTCTCTATAGTAAGCATTTATGAAGCTTTGAGGTGGTTGGTTATAATTTCTGAGATGGCTGAGAGAGCAAAGATTATAGAAATTCTTAAGGCTAGTCTGAATAGAAGTAGACATCCCTCCGAACTATACATACCAGTGGAGTCTCTGCTCACCTCTTAAGCAACCCTTTTCCTATCTAAAATTCCCTCTGCCCACCCACTATGTGTCATGTTACCTTTTTTTATTTCTTTCTTGGTATGTATCTCAATCTGTAATTCTGTTATTCATTGTTTTGTTTTGTTTGTTTTAGAATTATGCAACATGAGGGGAGAGGCCTTGCCTGTCTTATTCTTTTTCATCCCGGACCCTCTGTGTCTTGAGTCGTGTCTTGCACAGAGTTGGTGCTCAATAAATATCTATTCAGATAATAAATGAAGGAATGAATGAGTGAGCTAAGTCAGGAGTAACCCTAAAAGGGTTCAGAATGTTTAATCTTCTCCAGGGTTAGCCTGCTGGCATCAGGCATGTTTTATGATTGATTTTGATTCTTTATGGCCATTACATGCATCATGATAAAATCTATGAGAAAGGCATTTATATTGTCAATAAATGATGACTTTGATGAAATGTGAATAGTTGGTGAGGAAATGTAAGGTATGTTTATTTACATTAGCTCCTTTTTAAAACTACATGGTTGAACTAAAACATACTCTACAGTTCAAAACTCTTTCATAGTTCATGTAGATGAGTCTGTATGTTTTCATCCTGTTTTTATTTTATTTTACTTTGCAATGGGAGGAAAAACTGATACGTGAGACATTTCTATTGAACAAGAAAGAATAGATGCTTCCTTTTACTCTCATAATGTCCATAAGGACACTGAATATTTCAAATCCTTTTACCAACAAACATAATAGAACTTGTTTCTGTTTTCCAATCTTCTTTTACTACAAACACATTTTCCAAGGGAGATTTTGAGGTTCTTTGGAACTATAGCTGTCTCTGAGATGCAGGAAAAATATTCATTAGTTAATGTTTGAACCCTTAAAATGTATTTAGTCACTGCTGTTGATAGTAGTTAAATAGTTTAAAAAATTAGTTCTGTTAAATAGTCTATGTATTATAATTTAAGGAAATGATATTAAGAGTAATATTTAGGGATGTTTATAAGTTTTAAGATAATGTATTTAACACCAAACAAATGAATGTACAAAACCTCTACTATATAACTTTCTACAATATAAAACAACCGATTGCTTCTCTTATCCTACATGCATATTTTTGTCATCCTAATATGTTTGCTTAGTGATTACTGTGAAACAAACTTTCCCATTTCCCCCTTTTCCCCTATGCTTTGAGATCCTTTACTTTGTGCCTAGTAAGTAATCAGTATACACTTCTTTTTAAAAATGCATGAAAAGACAATCCACTGCTCTTAGGGATGTTCCCATTGGCCTCACATGATAGGAGTTTGTCAGTTTGCCACCAAAATAATATGTGATAACATTTTTCCAGTATTTGTTTACCAAATACATTTTATGAAGAGTAATTAATAAAATTTTAAGCATATTGTTTGAAACCACATTTTAACTTTAAAAAAGTAAAAATCCAAACACAAAAGAAAAACATAATTCTTGAGCACAGTTATATTGATGTTGAATTATTTGTCAACTTGGATAAAATATGAATAGTGGTAGAGAAATTATGGGGATGTTAGAGTATTATCTTTCTACATTCTATTGGAGAATTGAGATTGAGTACATAAGGCTTAAGTTTTAATTAGAATGGTTTTGAGGTTTACACAGTGCTGCTGGATAGAAGAAGGGCGTTTTTATTTATTGGGTTTTTCTATTTTTCTTTTTTATTGAAGTATATTTGACATACAATATAATATTTCATATGAACAACAGTGATTTGACATTTGTATACACTGTGAAATGATCACCACGATAAGTTTAGTTACCATTTGTCACCATAGAAACTTGAAACAATATTATTGATTATATTCCCCATGCTGTACATTACATGCCCATACTTATTTATTCTATAAGTGGAAGTTTGTAGGGAAGGAGTTTTTTAAAAGGCTTTGGTACCACAGGAACAAGTTAGCCTAAGTGGCTGCTGACTCATGCAAATTGCACAGGCCTCCCGTTCTATGGGGCCATAAGGGCACTTTGATTTGACTCAGAGAAGCCGGAGGATCCAGCAACCACAGGATACCGAACCAAACATTTTCTTCATCTAACATCAAGACCAATAACTAAGGTTAATTACAATCAGAGAAAAATTTTGAGAAAGGCCTAGTGACAGATTTACTCTGTTGGTTATTTATAAGAAGTTTGCCATTTGATTAAGATTTAAAATCTCTTTTAAGTTTGTGGCATAGAAGGTATATATTTGCTCTATATTCTTCTTGAATAACTCAGCGAGTAAGTTGAATAGCTCATTTAATAATTATAAAAGGAAAGAAATCCTCTTAATATCCAATGAAAGCTTTGGTCTATAGCTAAATTTGCCCATCAAATAACAAGAAACATAGATTCCCAATGAAGATAAATTCTTGAAAATGTCTCATTTATACTTAGCCTCCTCTTCAGTGTAACCAAATAAAATTATTAACAGCTACATTTATTCTTTAGAACATGCCAATAACATGGCAAGGATTAAATTTAGTAATGTGACAGTCAAAACAAGCAATAAATTTAACAGTTTAAAAGGAAGTCAGTGTTTAGACATGATAAATGTAATTGTTCAAGTTGAAAGTGGATGAAGTCCAAGATACATAATTATTCTTTGTTCCTCTTGACTGTTGTATTTCTTAATACATATCGATTTCCTCTAACGTTTCCTCTAAAAGAATATTTGGCATTTCTAAGCTGAAATGCATATGCAGGGCTAACGTACATTTAAAAAATATGTGAGTTATTAAAATATAGGTTAGTATATAAAATCCTAAGGGTAATTGTTTAAAGTAAGTGAAATTAAAATTTAGCTGAGCTTGATGGTTACAGGGAGATGAGTGTTGAATGACCCTTGAAAAATAATGAATAGATGGGTGTGAGGGATGGAGTGGAACACATGATGTGCTTTCAAACAGAATCAAAGCTGTAGAATATTCTACAGTATGAGAATAAAATGTGAACATTCCCAAGCATGGCAGGCAGGCCGTTTCAACCCTTGAGTAGACCCAAAGGTATAATAAAAACTAAAACACTAATTAGTTTGAGTAATTGTAGTATAGCAAAATCTTTCTTCATGATGATAGAGTAAACCCTAGGGTGGTGTTGTGACCCCACCCCCTCAGGCCCCAAATAGTATAAAAAGTAGGCAGCCTACAGTTCTGGGCTGCACTGACCTAGTAGATTGCAGGATGCCGAGGCCCCTCAAGAATGGATGTGTTTAGGTAAAGCACTGAGGAAAACCAGAGAGTGGAGTCCGCTCGCCCCAGATACTGTCCTTCATCTCAGGCACAGGCTCTGCATTGTGGATGTGCTTGTTCTATTGTAAACCAAAGTTTGTCATTTTCTTCTAGTCTTCAAACTTTTTAGTTGGCTCTAACTCAAAGCACTATTAATATTTGGAAGAACTTGAGAAGAAAAAACAGCATGCTGGGATCGCTAGATTATAATGTGGAGAGAAACAGAGCCAGGGGAATATGTTCCTATAGACTAAAAATAGGTACTCCTAGAAACCTCAACTCTTGCATGAAGTCTGGTTAATTTAAATAATTGTTATGAGAGCCTTAAACGTCACGGTGCAGAAACGACACTTACAGATCTGTACCAGCCATTTGAAATGATTATTTAAGAAGAGTGAGAATTCTCTGCCCTACTTCTGAGAATGCATGTTTTAATTGATACGGTGGAAATGAGGTCAAGTGGCAAGAAGCTGGACTTTGGGCAGGGCTAATTCTATTCTTAGGTTTGCCCCTTACCAGCCTTATGCCCTTGGGCAAATTGCCTAACCATTCTAAGCATCAATTTCCCAGCTGTACTAGGATTCCATTAAATAACAATATAAAGTTCTTGACATATAGTAAGTAAATATGCTATTTGGGGAAATAAATGTCAAGTCAAAATAATTTTGTATTGAAACATATGTTTTGGTAGTGATAATTTTTTCTGAAACACATCAGCTAATGTACTGACATATTATGCTTACGATCATTTGTTGAGCAAATGAAAATTTGTCTTAATGGATGTGAACCTGACCATGTCAGCCATTTTGAACATGGCATGCCCCTCCCTCTTCAGGATTTTTGGAAGTGCTGTTTCTGTTTGGAGTTTTCTTCCCTTGCCCTTAACCTGGTTAACTCTTACTCATTTTCAGATTTTAGTTCAAACTTTACTTCTTCAGGGCCAACTTCCTGGACCACCTGCCTCCACCATCCAAATTTAGATTAGTTTCCTTTGCTTTATGCTCTCCTGATATCGTGTTCCTTTCATTCAAAGCCCTTATCTCTATTTTTCATAATACATTTATTAGTATAATTATTTATTAAATATATTTTTCCCACTAGACCACAAACTTTATGGGGGAAAAACCTGTGATTTTTTTGCCAACCAATATATTTCTAGTGTTTAACATATACAAGGTGTATACTGTTTGATGAATGAATGAATGATGTGTGTTCAATTCTGTTTTGTGTATCATTTTTGTGTTGGGTAGGAAATAAGTAAATACATAAATAGTCTTTTGTTGTTACCTAACTCAAATTTTATATCTATGACAGTTTACCAAAAAAAATATCTGAATATGTTATTGCAACATACTATATAAAGATAGGCTATATAAAAATTACTAATAATCATCACATCTCTATATAATTTCAGACAAGAATGTATAGAGATCAAATTACTATATTTTAGGTGATTAAGTCAGAATAAAGCCTAGATAATTGGGACATTTTCTTTCTATTAGTGAGACATTTAGTAATAGAAATCAGGGAGAAATATTGGGTCTGGAAATGAAATTTTATCAAGTAGATGAGTCAGTTAGTCATGGTGCTTCTGTTACAGGTGCTGGAGAATGTTCGGATGGGGAATCTGCCACACACTGGGGAAAGGAAAGGAAGTGAGCAGAGTGGGAAAAATAACCAGTATTTAACGATAATTCTGTAGAGGAAAATAGTAGGAGACCTGACAAGAAAAAGTTAATCCATGAGGATCTTGAAAACCAAACCGAGAGAGGGAAAGTATTTAAACCAAATTCTGGAAATCACCAGTCCTTTTTCACGAAATTCAAGGATATACATCATCCTCAACTTAAAAGCAAGGTGAAAGCCTGTGTGAACATAGTAGAAAGTCCATTTATGATAGCTTTAGCTCTTAAATCCAATCATTTACAAGGGTATTGAAAAATGTGTATGCCCAGCTTCACTTGTTAGGAGCTTGTAGTCAATTTAAATACGTGAAATACATTTTAATACAGAACTAAGTAGATAGAATCTTATGCATTATATCTCTTATTATATCTCTTATATGAGAGATAACTTCTATATATTAGCATATAAGTAGAAAATAAACTTTAGTAAAAATTGTCTTTGAGATTTTCTTAAATTGAAGACTAGCACACATGATACTTTTGTGTACTATACTAGCTTACAATTTATTGTTTTCTTTTTCCTTAAGCATGAGTGCAGATTGCCTTTTCTTTAATTGAACATGAAATAAGGTAAGCTTATATTTGAGACCAGCTAATACGAAAAATTAAAGATAAATGACATAGGGATTTCCCTGCGGACCAGTGGTTAAGACTCCATGCTTCCAATGCAGGGGGCACGAGTTCGATCCCTGTTCAGGGAACTAAGATCCCACATGCTGCGCAGCACGCCCAAAAATAAAATAAATAAATAAATGACATACATGATGCTGCCTGAGTGGTATTTGTGTTCATTTTACATATACTTTAACTTCACTTTAAGTTCTAAATTTCTGAGAAACAAAAGCATTCAGAGAATAACCCGATGTGAGTATTAGTGGAACTGCATACACTAGAGCTGAGGGTACACCCTGAAATGTTGGTACTTGGGGAAAGACCGTGGTCTTGGGAAAGATACCTCAGACTCGAGAAAGCTCTGGTTGGAGATTCTAGGACAGAAGGCCAAGTTCTAGGACAGAACCACTAGTTAATGACAATCTTGGGGAACCAAGAAAGTGTATAATAGAGGCACAACTACTGAGAAAAGTCAGTTGAAGCATTTTATTTTCTTCAAGCTGAGGTCTTGGCCACTGCAACTTAAATCATCTTTGCCAAGATATTAATATTACTCTTTTGTAGACTTTTAAAAATTTGGAACCCTCTAAATATGTGATTATGGCTCTGGCTTTAACCAATGTGGATCTGTTTTTTTATATCATTTTTCTTTTTCTATTGTGTTGAATAAATATAATGTATGCTCATTTCAGAGAACTTGAAAAATATAACTGAAAGTTAAAAAAAACTCTAACCCCATTTTTCAGATGTTACTTTTTAAATTCATTAGAGTAATTACCTTTAGTTTTAACATATAAGAAGATATACATTTTGTACATATTTTATCCTTTTAAACTAATATTTTTAAAATATTTCTCCATATCCATACATATTTTGAGGAAGTTGATTTTTTTAAATTGAAGTATAGTTGATTTACAAGGTATGTTAGTTGTTTCTGGTGTATAGCAAAGTGATTGAGTTATAAGTGTGTGTGCGTGCTTGTGTTTGTGTGTGTATATATTCTTTCCCAGATTTTTTTCCATTATATAGGTTTTCCCGAGATACTGAGTATAGTTCCTTGTGCTATACAGTAGGACCTTGTTGGTTATCTATTTTATATAAAATAGTGTGTATCTGTTAATCCAAAACTCCTAAGTTATCTCTCCCCTGCTTTCCACTTTGGTATCCAAAAGTTTGTTTTCTATGTTGTGAGTCTGCTTCTGTTTTGTAAATAAGTTCATTTGTACCATTTTTTTTAAGATTCCACATAAAAGTGATATCATATGATATTTGTCTTTCTCTGTCTGACTTCCTTCACTTATTTCACTTAGTATGATAATCTCTAGGTCCATCCATATTGCTGCAAATGGCATTATTTCCTTCTTTTTTGCGGTTAATATTCCACTGTGTATGTATATACACACACAGTGGCATATATATGTATGTGTATATGTACACATACCACATCTTATTTATCCATATGTCTGTTGATGGACATTAGGTTTCTTCCATGTTTTGGATCTTGTAAGTAGTGCTGTTGTGAACACTGGAGTGCATGCATCTTCTGAACTGGGAAGTTGATTTTTAATGACTGAAAGAATTCCTACCATAGGTCTGTTAAAATTTCTCTCAGTACGTGCCTAGTGTTCAACATCTGTTACATGTAATTTTTGTTTGCAAAATTTTATAATGTCATAGCAAAGAACCATGACTACTTTTTTTTATTTAGGGTAAATATCTAGAAGACCAAATGTTGTTAACATTTTAAAAGCTATCTATTGTATCATATTATAGCATGTTAAATCATATTATATGAAATTTCTCTTTCTAAATATTGTATGAATTTGTTCTTTCAATAGCAATGTTGTAAGAGTGTCTGTTTCTCTATAACTTAGAGAAAACTAGGTGCTAACATTCTTTTTAATCTTTTCAAATGGGTTGGGTAGATTTTAAAAGCACCCAAATTTATTTGCATTTTATTAAGTACTGGTGAGTGCTTTCATGTGTGTAGGTTTTAAGCTTTGGAATCTCTCAGAATGGGTTTATATACTATAATTACCTTTTGGGAGTCCCTCTGGAACAAGTTACAAAAGGCTGTGATGCTTTAGATTTTTGATCTCTAAAATGAGGTTAATAATACCTACCTTATTATGTTATTATAATGAGTAAATGAATTAAGCATACAGGGGTATCTGGCTTAATAAATGATTATTTCATTCTCTGTACTCTCTATAAATTTGGTTACTCAGTTTGATGTTAACAGCTTCCATGATAAATATATAAAAATATACATTAGGGCTTCCCTGGTGGCGCAGTGGTTGGGAGTCCGCCTGATGATGCAGGGGACGCGGGTTCGTGCCCCGGTCCGGGAGGATCCCAAATGCCGCGGAGCGGCTGGGCCCGTGAGCCATGGCTGCTGGGCCTGTGCGTCCGGAGCCTGTACTCCGTGGCGGGAGAGGCCACAGCAGCGAGAGGCCCGCGTACCGCAAAAAAAAAAAAAAAAAAATATATATATATATATATATATATATATATATATATATACACACATTAGAGGAAACTCACAAAAGTTGCACAACAGATTTATATTTTCTTATAGGAAGAATGCATTTATTTTAACTTTACAAATAACAAGCCATTGGGCAAGAGTAAAGTTTTTCATGGCAAGACGTTAGCTGCCACCAGTAGAGGTGAAAGGAAGGTCTTTTTGGTCTTTTGTTGGTTTTTATACAGAAGAAACGTTTTGAAAGTATATTTTCTCCAGAAGTATTTTTTGGAAAGCCCCTTTTTCTTCAAACTGGCAACAAACTACAGTGTAAACATTTAAATTACTATTTTACACTATTAAGCACTCCATGCATGATTGCCTCAGGACTTCTGTAGTGATTGTTACCCTTAGGTTACCCAAGGCTCATCTCTATATATTTTATACAACTTTCTGCTCCAGTGGCACCTCATTAAAAAGATCTTCTCTGACTACACTTCTCGAGAAAACACCTTGCTGCTCCTTATTATCCTGTTTGATTGTTCTGCTTGATAAGTGACAGTACTTATCAATACATTATAATTATCAATTAACTTCCGCATTGGAATGTGAGCTGTATGAGAACAAGGAGTATTCACTATTGTGTTCTCACTTCCTAAAGCATCACCTGGCATATAGAACAGCCACAATACATATTTATTAAATGAATGAGTTTATGAATGAATGAATGAATAAGTTGAATCTAGTAATAATGAGAAAAGGAGTTCTTATTTGGTTATGGAATCTGATTAAATCGACAGTATTTTGATTGTATCCCTGCTCATATGAGTGATGTATTTTATTGACTATACGTATTTAAGCTGTATGTAAATTACATGGTAGATAATACATTGCAAACACGTTATTAATGAGTAGTCTATAATATTCTTTGTCTCCATTTGCATGTTCCTCTATCAATAGGTAATACTTAGAGAGACCCACAATAATTTCCTCTTTGCCCTTGTATCTTCTGAGAAAAATAGGACGTACTGGAGAAACACTTAGCATTTCAGGTTAGTCTTTTTCCAGGGCATAGGGTAGCATGACAATGGCCCTGTGAGCTGTTACTGTTCTTATTTCCATCAAAATTCTAAAATAAATAATATAGATATGAAAGTAAATGTGGAAATGCAATTGGTTTATGTTTCTATCACTATTTTGTAGCCATGGTCTGAGAAATGGTCAGAGCCAAGAGGACCCTAAGCAGACATACCAACTAAAAGTATTATGGTAGCCTGAATGACATCCTGGAACAGGAAAAAAAAAGACGTTAGTCAAAAACTAAAGAAAATAAGGATGAAACATGGATTTTAGTTAATAATAATGTGTTCATATTGATTTGCTGATTGTAACAAATATACATAGTAATGTAAGGTGTTAATAAAAGAGGATATTGGGTGCTGGGTATATGGGAACTCTCTGTACTGTCTTCTCAATTTTCTGTAAACCTAAAACTATTCTAAAACACTGTCTATTAAAAAAAAAAGGTAACGTGATCTGATTAAGAGGTCTCTGGCAAGTGGAGCTTAGACATTCTGGTTACATTTGTTTTACTTTAATTGTATAATGGTTGTTAGAGTTCCCATGGTACACACTCTTAGCTCTCAAAGTAGCTTTTGGCCATCAAATTCTGACCTGAATTGCTTTCTGAGAATGGCTGAGAAAAACTAACCCTCACCTCTGTCTCATAAAGTTCAGTAAGGTGTTTACAGGGGAGAGACCTGAATTTGTAGACTTTCAGTCCCCATTGAGCATATTTGTGACTATGTCTGCACATGCTTTGTCTCAGACAGCCATTTCGTAGTTTTCAACGACTCGTAGCAGGAAGCAGCTCTCAGTGGGCAAAACGTGGCAGTGCCTGGAGGTCGGTAGCTCTATGCCACCAAATATAGCTGAGGCAGAGGAACTATTTATGAGTTAGGAAGGGAGTTACAACACAGTCTAGATTAAGCAAGTAACCCTGGAAAGTCCCCAGGCTCAAAAATTTCTCCTCCATACCTTCAGAGAACCATAGCGTTTTAAAACAGCAAGTTGTTTTCGTAGCTATCTAAATCAAGTCTCTACATAATGCAAGACTCATGTTCACAGAATTCATGTTAAATGGGAATTAAAAGAATATTTGATCCACAGGGCTATGTAAGCTGAATGAGATCATGTATGTGAAAATTATTTTACCACTCACTGTAAAGTACTCCATATGGATGTACATAATTATTATGTGTGCTCATCAGAGTTTACTGCTTCACAAACCAGTTTGTTTCACTTAGTGAGCTATAACGTTGTAAAAAGCACTTTCTCTTGTTAAGTCAAAGTCCTCTTTTCCAGTAATGATGAAGTCCCACAGATGTGGGTTCAAATGCTGGCCCTCTTACTTACGAGTCAGGACCTTGGATAAATGGTTTAAGTTCTCTACTCTCATTTTCCTCATTGATACATAATGGCGATAATCTCTGCCTTACAGCAATATTGTAAATGTGATAATATTTGTAAAAATGCGCCTATCCTAGGCACCTAATAAATGGTAGTAGTTACTATGATATGAGTTTTCCTTTTACGATTCTACAGTAGGTAAGAAGGAGTGAATAGGAGCCCCAAGCCTTTCCGGCCTCCCAATGGCACTTCATAAGAATATGCCTGAACTTCCATTTCTAAGTAATTAAGACACAGTGACTGGCATAATTCTGTTCCTCTTATTGTATTTCTCATTCTAGGAAGAGAAGGCCTGAGGGAGGAAATCTTTCTTTGGCACATAGCTTGTCTCATAGCGGAGTCACATCTTGTAAAATGTGGTTTCCCCTAATTGTCAGGAAAATGGACAATTCTGTTAGTATGCAGTTACCTTTTCCTTTATAGAGGTTCTGTATTTGTTAGAAGTGGGATAAACCCTGCAGGCAAGTAGTACTTCTTTAAACTTCTCCATCCAGAGCCTCAGTGTTGTGTTGCTCCAACTTTGGTGGATACTCTCTATTGATACATAGACAGCATGTAAATGGCATCCCCTGGAGTTGTGCCTGGCATTGTTGCTGTCGCCACCTACCCTGCCAGTTAATGACCAGCTATTTTGTAGTTGTTTTGCGGCAGAATGCCTAGATAGCTGTGCTTCCCTTTAGGCTACCTTTGTGGATCTCAAACATAAGCGTGCATAAAAATGAGTTCATTATCGGCATAACCTTTTTTAAAGGGATTTTTTGTCATGGTGATTTTGACCTTAGGAGCTGGCTTTAACATGGGTCTCTCTCTCCCCCTGCCCCATTCTAACACTTGGCTCCACTGTGCTGCCAGGTGAAATCTCAAGTCATTACAGTGTTTGCAAATGGTTAGTAGCTCAGTTGGAATCTTCCATAAACTGCGTATCAGGATCAGATTTCATCATCCATCAGCATTCATGGAAAATGGCAGTTAGTCTTTTACCGCTTTATCCACTGCTCAACAAAATCGTTTGATATACTGTTTGGGTAAACAGCTATTTTCTTCTAACATGTTTACTGGGAGAGAGAGTGCGAGAGAGAGGATGTGCACTGACTAACATACTTCACAGTAAAGAGAATTATTTTCTCTTTTCCTTTCCTCAAAGATGGTCTCTGCTGCATTACGTTTTTGTTGTAGTTACTTGGTTTTTTCCCTTTCTCTTTTAACTTTCGGTATACCACAGGGAAATTGGAAATCACAGGTCCAGCTGGAAATCTTTCCTAGAGAAGATTGATTATACTTTCATGTCATATTTTTAAAAAGAGGTACACAAATTACATTTGGCCACCTGAAATATTTTTTCCATGTAATCTTGTAGTAATTTGAAATAAAGCCAAAAGTAACCTCTCTGGGAAGCCCAGCACCTACTATAGCTTTAAAACTTTATAGCTCATTCAGCTAAAAGGCAGAGCTGGCTTCTAAAACCAGTTGGTTCATTTAATAACCGGGTGCCATTTAGCATGGTGCCTAGAAGCAGCTCCAAATGATAGCTCTGATTATTTCTTTATTTCTGCAATTCTCAGATTCCCCATCAACTGAGTAAAACTTTAGAAGAAGGAAATAAATGTTGACAATGCCAAATTATTATGAGATGCACCCCATTTTCAGAAATGCCAAGTATGCTTTATCGTAAGTATAGTAATAAGGATGATGATGAATGGATGGAACATTTCTGGAATCTTATCTTTATTGTTAGAAAAGTCTATATTCATGGACTATAAATCTACCGTGGAGAGTATATCCTGTCAAATTTTGTGTCATTTACTTTAAAGTAAAGGAGGGTAACCATTTAGTTGTCTCATGGTTGTTCCTGGAAACATGAGATTATCCTTATAGAGAGTAAGGGAAAAAACAATTAAAATATTTAAGCTTTTTTTCTAGGAGTTAGTGATTTATTACAGTGAAGTGTGTCGATTTTTGTCAGAATCACGGAGTCACAGAGTTTGAAAGGCCCTTAGAATTCAGTGGCCTAATTGTACAAATGATCAATCTGAAGTCTAAAGAGACTACATAGTCACAGCTTTTACCGTTACTTGTTTTTTTGTAGCTATATATGCATATGTGCCTCTTATTTTCAGAAAAAAATGTAGCCGTGCACAACAATACCTTGTACAGAACAGTGCTCAATAAATGCACATTAGTTTGTTGTATAATAAACATCTACATAGAAATAAAAGTTATGTTGGTCCTATATGAAGGTTCCCTTGCTTCTTACAGGTTGTATCTGCCCCAGAGGAGTATTTTTTTGTGAATCAGAATTTTCAAGAATATGCTCTGATCTTTAATTGGAACTGACGTCTAATATTCATTCTAAATTTCTCTGCCTATGCCCATCTCCTTGCATTAGTTTCTCAGCTGAGTAGTTAACGATCATTAACATGCACTTAAATACATTGGAGTGGTCACATTCCTGAAAGAACATTGCTGAAGCAAGGAACCAACTTGCAATTTGAGTCCTTCCCTAACTGTCCTGTTGCTTAAGACTAATTTTAATCCAAAGCGAGATATAACTCTAGTTCCACGAGCCTTCTCACCATTTCTGACAATGGGAGCAACTAAATCTTTCCGTTTAAGAATATTTCTGTTTAAACAAACAATAAGTTATTTTTGGCATTTCCTCCTCCCAGTTAAAAGTGGCATCATTTATCTATTTAAGCCAAATATCTATTCTTCATGCCTGGTATCAGATCAGTCACCAGATCCTGCTTATTTTATGTCTTAAATATTTCTTCAACCCTTCCCTCTCCCATTTCTCTCTTTATCACCGTCCTGCTTCCCATCATCGTAATCGCTCAACTGTACTCTCTGAAGTCACCCTGTTGATAATCCCAATCCAGTCTTACCGCCTCCCAACCAATCTTTCAACTGTTGCCTGAGAAATGTCCATTTTACAACACCACATCCAGGTGAATGCTCCCTATTGCCACAGGGTGAATTCCCATCTACACAGCATGGTATGCAAAAAAGCCATGATCTGGTCCCTGCGTTCATTTATGGCATCATTTCTCTGCTCTAGTAACACTGAATGGCTTCTGCTCACACAACCTGCTGTTTAGTGGTTCAGGTTTTTTTCCCTCTAGCTCCTTTGAACTTCTTTATCTTCCCACTATCACTACAGCGTGTCTGTATCTTAGACTTAACGTATTATGTTTATTTATATTATCTTCATCTTAGTCTAACACAGACTATAAGTCCCTCAAGTATAGTAACCGTGCTTTGTTCATATTTCTTCAATGAGGGTGTAATTTCTTTTTGTTTGAAAATATCTCAAATTGGTCTTAGATGTCATTTAAGCATTTTGTTGCTTCCACCCCTGGATAACTTGTTGCTGAATTCTTCTTTCTCAAAGCTGTAGTTACATCCCACAGTTTTTCTGATATTCTTGTTTTTAACTGTTGCAGCTTGCTGAATAAAAGCTGCTAAATTTTTTACATGTTTAATGTCATTTCCTTCATCTTTCTGGAATTGGAGGTATATTTTATTTTTTTATTTTTATTTTTTTAATTTAACATCTTTATTGGAGTATAATTGCTTTACAATGGTGTGTGAGTTTTTGCTTTATAACAAAGTGAATCAGCTATACATATACATATATCCCCATATCTCCTCCCTCTTGTGTCTCCCTCCCACCATCCCTATCCCACCCCTCTCGGTGGGCACAAAGCACCGAGCTGATCTCCCTGTGCTACGCAGCTGCTTCCCACTAGCTATCTGTTTTACATCTGGTAGTGTATATATGTCCATGCCACTCTCTCACTTCGTCCCAGCTTAACCTTCCCCCTCCCCGTGTCCTCAAGTCCATTCTCTACATCTGCATCTTTATTCCTTGGAGGTACTTTTTAAAAAATCTGTTCTTCTTAAATAAATATCTAGCACAGTGCCTTCCACATAGCCAGCTCTCCATAAATAATTACTAGGCTGAAATGAGGTATGTAATTGTGGTTCTAGTCTGGTGTTGCCTTTTGACATGATTTATATACAACTTACCCCTTGATTTCAGTCACCATAGTCAATTTAAAATGTCTTCGGGTGAGATTTTTCAATTGTTTTCATTTAGTATGGATTCCAAGCTTTTTGAGAAAGAAAAGTTCTCTTCTAGGCTCATGGAGTTTTGACAACAGTTTTCCATGCTAATTAAATGAACAGTTCTTAAGTTCCAGCTACAATGTTACATGCTAAGAATATAAATTTGACCTTGCTTTAAAGAAGATCCTGTTCTCAAGAAACAGATACACCCCTCACAGTGGTGTCCCATTATAGGTGCATTTAATTTAGAAAACTTTATTTATAGGCACTGGTGAAAGAGAGAAATTGGGAGTAGATAATGAAAGAAATTAATTCAAATGCTGTGGAAAATTCAGCTCATCATTCCATCATGAGATGGAAGAGTTGAATCCCTTCTTGGTTTCAGTTTCTACATGACTAATAGAATAGACTTGTATACTTAAAACTATGCATCTTCTACTTTAGGGGAAACTTCAGCATTTTTCAAGGGAAACGTTGAGTGTGAGTAATGTGTGCCTTATGTGGTAACTTGAGAACCAGTATCCAGGGAAAGACAGTGACTCGTTGTGTTTAGGGATGTAGTAAAGTTCTATCAAAATTTGTATTTGTGTGATTATGTGATGCCTGTTTTCTCCACTAGATTATGTCCCATGATAACAGAGACCATATCTACTTTGTTTACTCTTACATCATTAGCCTTTAGTAAAATGCCCAAAACTTAATAGGAACTCAATAAATATTTGTTGGAAGGATTAGAGGAGTTATTACATGTTAATGTGATTTGCCCCTTCAGTAGATTTATTTAGATATTTACACTGCTTTTGTGATCTTTAATTCTGAGTTCATTTCTTTCTGTAACTTGTGACTTATCTTTTTTAGATACTAGATATCAATTTATATGATTTAATTTATTTTAGAATAAACAGTAAACTTTAAGAGAAATAAAACACCTCATTTTATCTTTAAAAATTGGTGTAGTTTAGAAAGAACATCCACCTTTTGGGTAGCGTGATGGTTCATTTTAGGTGTCAACTTGATTGGGCCACAGGGTGCCCAAACATTTGGTCAAATGTTACTCTGGGTGTGACTGTGAGAGTGTTTCCAGGTGAGATGACATTTGAATTGGTAGACTGAGTAGAGATACTCTCCCTGATGTGGATGAGCCTCATCCAATCAATTAAAGACCTAAATACAGCAAAGGTTGAGTGCTTGAGCTGGGACATAGTATTTTCCTGCCCTTGGACTAGAACTTACCCCTTTGGTTCTCCTGATTCTCAGGCCTTTGGACTCAGGCTGGAACTACACAACCTACTCTCCTGTGTCTCCAGCTTGCTGACTGTACACCTTGGGATTCTCAGCCTTCATAATCACATGAGCCAATTCCTTATAATAAATCTCATTATATTTCTCTGTTTCCATAGAGAACCCTGACTTATACAGGTGGATTTAGCTAGGATTAAAATTTAAATGCTGGACAATCCATGGTAAATGCAACTGTTTCAACTACCATAAATTATTTCAATGATAACTCAGTAAATACTCTTTTACTCTGTAATAAATAATATTATATTGAACTCAACAAATCATGTTATACCGAACTTAAAGAATCTTGTCATTAATCTTGATCATCATTAATTACAGTTTAGGGTTAATGGCTGTTGAGCTGTTGAAACCCAGTTGTTATTAGAGATATACATGAACCAATAACTTTGGGCTCTTCTTAATATCATTCCTAAGTACAGTTCATATCTTTAGGGTGAAAGAAAATTCTAGTCCTCACATAAGCATACAAAAATATGTCCAATAGTTATACCATTTATCTGCATTTGGTAACTTCTCCAGGATATATGAAGAATAGCTATTATATATTTGGACTCTATAAATACATGCAGTAGTTACCACTCCTATCCTGTAGCTGTCTTAAGCCTATCTACTTATTCATAACTGAAACCAAACCCAGTGGGTAGGTAGAAAAAGAGAAAAACCTAAGAATTAGAACTTAATCTTTGAATTTTATGTTATGTTAGTCTCATAAGCCTTCATTTTATAAATTCTTGTTCTAACAAATTATAATTCATATTCAATCAAATCTTAGCTCTTGGTTAAATTTTTTTGGTGAATGACCTTCCTGAGAACTTTGCTATTTATAGCCTATTTTGATTTCTTTAATTTTAAGGAAATTATGAAGTAAAGAAATATAACAAATATAATTTTTATGCCTTAGCTCATCTCTAATTCATATGTGGTTATCCATGGTTGGAATTAGAAAAACATGTCTATTTTTTACCTTTCCTTTTTAATTTAGAGAACATCTGTTATACTCCGATATTTATAAAAAACCTCAGAGGGTAAATAGCCTGCTCTATTTTGACTTAGAAAGATACCCCTAAATCTCAATATGCCAGCTATAATATTAGAATTTAAAGTATTGAATATGAAGATGACTTTTTGCCCAAAGTAGGTACTCCACAATGTGAATATATCCCAAAGTGTCTTAAACAGCTATCTGTAAACTCTGTAGAAAAGCTTCCAGTTCTTTTGAAAGTAGCGTCAGGTCACATCAACATCTGAAATGCCTATATAATGTTTCAGAAACTAGTTCAAAGGGAGGGAATCATGCTCAATATTCTAATATGATAAATGATTTAATAATTTAGACACAAGATAGTTCTCCAGAGTAGCCTGTGCTTAGTCAAATATTTTCTGCCCTTTCTTCTCTTAAGCAAGATTGTCCTGTTTTATAAGTAAGACTCCTTGTTAATTTAGCGTTCCTGATGAAATATTAGCACTTTTCCTTGGTATTTCTGCTTTAAAAATTGGTAAGTGAAACAAACGGAAATGACAAGATAACTTAGATCAAATATATTTTCTCAGTGACTTAGATAGGGTATTCTGTACCTATGCTGTGATTCGGTATAAATGTACTACCAAAGATTATTTTGATAATAACTTAGTAAATGTTTATGTGGTGAGCATTGATTTCATATTATGTTGAACTCAATATATTCCATAAGGCACCTTTGTTTATATTCTTGGCAGACAAATATACGTATGTTGTCTGTTTGGGGTAAATGCAGTCTTGTTTCTCGTACACTCAAATCTAGATGCAGGCATACCTTGGAAATATTGCAGGTTCAGCTCCAGGCCACCACAATAAAGCAAATATTGCAACAATGCAAGTCACAAATTTTTTGGTTTCCCAGTAAATATAAAAGTTATGTTTATACTATACTGTATTCTATTAAGTATGGAAAGCATTATGTCAAATAAAAATACCTACCTCAATTAAAAAATACTTTTTTGCTAAAAAATTCTAACCATCATCTGAGCTTTCATTGAGTCATAATCTTTTTGCAATCATAACATCAGAGATCACTGATCATAGATCACTGTAACAGATATAATAATAGCAAAAACGTTTGAAAATTACCAAAATGTGACACAGAGACACAAAGTGAGCAAATGCTACTGGAAAAATGGCACCAATTGGCTTCCTTAACACAGGGTTGCCAGAAACCTTCATATTGTAAAAATTGCAATATCTGCGAAGCGCCATAAAACAAAGCACAATAAAATGAGGTATGCCTATATTTTTTTTCAAGAACTCTTTAACAAATTTCTAGTCCTATTATTTTTGGCCCTTTACATTTTTTGAAACAGGAACAACCTAAGTTCAGTGATATAATGCACTTAATATAATGCACTTTATCATGTATATCACAAACAGCTAGCAATTTAACAAACACTTGTTCATTGAAACAATTGGAGTTGAAGGACTTATGCACAACTCCAAAAGCCAGCAGCCATAGAAATGGCATTGGACCCTGCTTTTCAGTCTAATAGGCTTGTTTAACACTATGCTGCCTTCCAGAGACAAGACATTCATCCTAAGTGCCACTGTTCCCTTGTCCATTTATTTTCCTTCACAGGAAAGGTGTCATTGATTCCATCAATTTCTCCCCTTTGCTGCTCTGTGACCAACAGCCTTGCAGGTGTACTTCCTCATCTACTAATCTAGCAGAAGCCTCTGGGAGGCTAGTCATCCACTCTGCCACTTTCATGGGTTTAGAGACATTGACCTACACCAACATTTCTCAGGTGTATTTGACCATGGAACACTTTTATAATTATACTTTTTTGTTAGATTACTATAGTAACAAGATACAATAATAGAGGGGAATAATTCAAACTAACATTAGAGGGCAAAAATGGTCTCATAAATTAATTGCTTAATAAATTATCAAAATGTGACATATTTTATATATCAATACAATAAAGATACTAAAGTTGTAAGCCTATGTCATAGCCTGTAATCACTGAGAAGCATTTAATGCAAAGGTGAGTTGATGAATGCCGCGTATATCTTCTTGCTGGTGGAAAATTATTTCTTTATACGTCAGAGGATCACCAAAGGTTTCCCTAAGTTCATAAAGGAGGCAAGCAATTGAATCAGAGTCTCTTGTTTTAATTTCAGCTTTACCATTTATCCACTGTATGATTTTGAGAAAATTATTTAAACCTGATAAGCCTCATTTTCTTTATTTCAAAATGCAAATAATGAGAAAATAGGAATGAAGTGCTGATACAGTACCTGATACAAAGGAATAAATATATGTAGCTATTATAAAGGAAGGGCGAGCAGGGTAATGAATAGTTGGTAGGTAACTAACTTTGATATTAGTTATGTAAGTAAGGAAGCAATATCATAAGTGATGAGTTTCATGTTAATCATTCAGTGCCATTGAGTAACAAATATTAATATCTCAGGGGATGTTAGTCTTCTGATCAGTGCTTAGAAATACTGACAGAGTTATAAGAACTTTATATCTAACTATAGCATTTTTCTTACATGGTGTGGAAAATGTCTTTATAAATATAGGATTCAAAGGAACATAAAGGAACTAAGGAAAGAAATTTGTTATCTTTAAGAACCTCAGGAATGAGCTGAATAACAAACTACAACTTACGTCATGCTGCAAATCTTCTAATGTCAAAGTTTATGGAGGTCCCCTTCTACCAAATTAAACATTTTCTTAGGAGTTTACTGTTAAGTCAGACTTTCTCCGCTGCTCAACATAAGCTTTTTCCTCAAGCATAAAACTCAGAAGAGTAATTAAGATTGTTTGTTTAAATTGTTCTTACTTATTTATTTACATATTTATTTTTATTGACTTATAGTTGATGGACAATGTTGTGTTAGTTTCTCTTGTACAGCACAGTGATTCAGTTATATATATATATATATATATATATATATATATATATATATTCTTTTTCAGATTATTTTCCCTTATAAGTTATTTCAAAATATTGAGTAGAGTTCCCTGTGCTATACAGTAGGTCCTTTTTGGTTATCTATTTTATATATAGTAGTGTGTATAAGTTAATACCAAACTTTTCATTTATCCCTACTGCTCCTTTCCTCTTTGGTAACCATCAGTTTGCTTTCTGTGTCTGTGGGTCTATTTCTGTTTCATAAATAAATTCATTTATATCATTTTTTTTTAGATTTCATGTGTAGGTGATATCATATGGTATTTGTCTTATTTCACTTAGTATGATCATCTCTAGGTCCATCCATGTTGCTTCAAATGGCATTATTTCATTCTTTTTACGGCTGAGTAATATTCCATTGTATATGTGTGTGTGTGTGCGTGTGTGTGTGTGTATGTGTGTGTGTATGCCACATCTTCTTTATCCATTCATCTGTTGATGAACATTTAGGCTGCTTCCATAAGCTTGCTTGAAAATAAGAAAAAAGGAAAGATCTAGGAGAAGTCCATAATGCCAATGTATTCATATTAGAGTTGAACTGCATAGAGTACTTCTATTGGCATGATCATGCACATATTAATAAACGAAGCATCTTATTATAAGTGAATTGATAAAAATAAAGACTATTAATGTAAGAAAAATCAGATACCCAATCTAAGAAAAAGTGAAGGGGGGGTTGAAAATCTGAAATTGTGTGGGCAAAAGCTTAATCTGACTTTTAAAGGATGAGCCTTGCTCAGAGACAAAATCAGGGGGCCAGGATCGTAGAGTTAGGAGGCGAGAATGATACCTTGCTCCAGTAAGGCCTTGGAATAGTGACTTCAGCAACTTAAATCAGAGTTTTTGCAGTGGTGTTTAAAGCAGAGTGAGTTTGTCAGAGCTGGAGAAGCGTCTTCAGGATGCGCAAAGAACTTCCTTTTAGCTGTTGAATGAAACCTTCAACTGTCATTATAATATTGCTCTCCTCATTGACATCTAGTTACACTAACCTATTCTAAAGAGTAGACAAACAGCTACCTTTTTTCTGCAGAAAACACCAAGGATGTCAAAGGCAACTTGTTTTTGCCCATCTGTTGCCTTTCTCTAACCCTTGGCACTTACCTGTCCCCTTTCAAATGCGTGACTTGATCTCATGGGTCCCAGAACTTCAGTTCCCCCCTCACCTCCTGACTTCCTGAAACTATAGCAGTTGGACTTTGGTTTGTTGGCTTTGGAAATTTGCCCAGCGCTTTCCTAGATATGTTTCCAGTTGACTAACACTGTGCTGTTGTCACTGCCCTCTCAGCATGACAATTATGAACGTAGCCTAGGAAGGTTCTATTTCTAAAATAAGATTCAAAGTAGTTTATAAGCCAAGATAAAAGTTAGAGAAAAGATACATCTGTTATAGATCTTTAAATCTTGCTCGAAGTGGTATTTCATGTTAATATAAAAATTTCAGTAATTTGGGTTTGTAAAACAATAATCTACAGAAAGTGGAACAGGATTGATTATTAGGAAAAAAACCAAATCCTTGGCCTTGCATGATTTTAACCATCCCTACCAACTGTAGCTAGCAGAATTAGAAAGGATTAGCCAATACCTAGTATGGGAATTGTAACGTCAAAGAAATGTGTCTGGGGACCAGACAAGAAGAGTAAATATGTGAAAAGGGCTGATGATATGAAACTACAGGGAACGATGAAGAGGATTGGTTGACTGAAAAGTGGTCATTCGTGACGGGCAAGAATGGGGATCTAGTGCTGCTAGAGCTTCCCATTTCTCAAAAGAAGCCAGAAATCTGAAATAATCTGAGTTTTAAAAACTCGCTAAAATCTTTTTAAGACACTGTGTTTGCGAAACAAAGCACCTTTGGAGGGCTTGATCCAGTTGACTGCCTACCTCTGCTCTCACAGATATTTCTCACACATTCTTATTTTTTTGACACCAAATGCCTCACCTGTACAGGAGTAACTCATTAAAATATTAGCAAATTAGGGCACATTTGAAAGAGATGTGAGATGATGGAGTCTGACCAAAGAAAGAGGGATAAGAAAAGTACAGCAATGTTTCTTGAAAAATATGTTATTTTCCTGGATTCCTCCAATGACTGCCCTGCATGGCTGGGACCCTTGTGATGGGGTACGATGAAAGGAATTAGGGATATGAAATACGAACAGAGTAATAGAAACAAAGAGTGAGAAGTCAGCAGAGACTTGCTGGTTTGTCTGGGACTGACGTGATTTTAAAAACACATTTTAAAAAGGGAAGTGTGTGTGTGCATGCGTGTGCGTGCGTGTGTGTGCGCACACGCACGCGTGCGTGTACACGTGCATTTTGTGGGAAGGAGGTAAAAAGGGAATCACAGACTGTGGATGGTATAATGTTCAAAACTTTCTGGTCAGTGCTTTCATGATAAACAGTAAAGGGAACAGTTTTTGAGTTTTGGACGTGCTCCTGAATATAAAACTTATACTCTCCAAATACAAGATAAGTATTTTGATTAGAACCTGCCTTTCTATTATTTGGCTTTGACTTTATGTTGTTAATGTTCTCAGCGGTTCTCAGTGCAAAATGTTACTCCAGAGCTTTGTATAAAATGTATTAAGTTTTATGTTTTCGTTTGTAAAAAAAAAATATTTTAAAGCGTCTGCTTTAAGTAGGCATCATGGTTCTGGTTCAGATCTGCCTTCCTTCCATACGCCACTCCACCCTATACCAACATTTTATATATATATATATATATATATACGCACACACACACATTTAAAAAAATTCTGTCTGGAAACATTTACACAAATGTTCTTTTTTAAACAAAATACACAGATCTGATAAGGGGAGTTATGTTTCCCACTCTTTTGCAAAGAGCTCATATAAAAGTGTATACGTTATGATTTATAACCACTGAAAGTGGGATTTGATTTTATTCTGAACTTTTTTGGTCATTTAGTTTGTCTTTTGATCTCAATTTCCAGTTTAAAAAAAAAAGAGTCTTTTAATGCTATTCTTAGGACAATGGAAATCTGTCACAAAACTGAGAAAGTGGTGCTAATGTTAGAAAATTAATGAAGTAAGCAATTTATAGTAAAGTTGTGCGTTTAATTTTATCATCATGTCTGATAACAGTGAGTAAGATCTTTTTCAGGATAGCTATAGCCCTATTCTCTAGTTTGTCAGGCCACAAACTTCATCTAAAAGATTGACTGTAAATCTATAGATTCACTGTAGGCAGATGTGAGTATAGCTCATGGATCTGCCTGCACATCAAAACCAGTGGAAATACTAATGTAACAAAACAGGGTACTGCTAAAGGGTTCCAAAAGAAGGCTGTTGATTCCAAGTCTCTGTTTTCTATTAGCAGGTCATTTCATATTGCTGTTTGCCAGGCTCTGTCTTAGGTACTGGAAGTAGATAGATGAATACAACCATGTATTTCAAAGTCAACAATGTGAAGGGGATTGGCAGATAATATAAATGATTGATATGGAAAAAGTATACAATGTGATACAACTAGGTTTACATTTGTTTCCTCAGTTTTGACAGACATGGGGGTGGAAAAATGTCTCTCTTCTAAACAAAATCAACATAAAAATTGCATGATGAATAGAAAAATGGTCTCTGCCTCTGTCAGGGATGTACTTGGTAGTGAAGGAGGCTGTTGGCAATTGGATGGGACATGCCTCCTCTGAAGGGGTAACTTTCCCTCCCCTCCAGTGTCAACTGATGGTTGACAGGTGCAGTGATGCCAGCTGTCTTAAGATTCTAAGAGAACCAGGAAACCCAATCTTTACATATAGTCTCGTGCTTTCTCATTGTAGACTTTAAATTGTGTGGGCCCAACAGAGCAAAGCTGTAGGTCTTGGGCTGCAGGAGGCCAATGACCAGCCACAGAAGACCCACGTCAGGCTTTCCAGTTGCTTACACACCAGTACCTCACTGGCTAAAGTGTGGACCAGTGGTAGAAGCATAACCTGTCGCTTGTGAGCTTGTTAAAAATGCAAAATCTCAGGCTCTGCTCTAGATCTCCTGAGGAGGAATCTTCATTTAAATAAGTCCCAAGTGATTTGTAGGCTCAGAAGCATTTGACAAGCTCTGGCCTAGGAAGCATCAAAAAGAAAAAAATTGACTTTTCTCTAAAAGTTGTGACTTTGAATTTTGGGCCCTTTCCTTTTAGTTCTTCTGGTGCTTTTTCTATGCCCGCTGACCATTTCCATTGATTCTTGGTCTCTCCTAGAGAACAGCTCATCTTAACTTGCATGGAAGTAAATCTTGTGAAACCGTTGCAGGGTGTTGCAGTAAATGACTACTACCTGTTGTCACACCACATCATTCTTTAACTGGATAGGCCATTCGAGTATTTACTGGCATTCTCCATGTCATCCTGGAGCTCTGACCTCATTCTTTGTTGCCCTTTCTTGCCAGTTTGCCTCATATCTACTCTCTCATATTTATTTTACTCAGAAACAAAGTGGTCTTTCCCTAGCTGGGCCTTGGGTACACCTCTGTGGACGTCAACTTCCAGTTCCTTTGTCACAGCAATTTGAATGGGAAGCCTGTAGGCTGCCCTGGGCCTAGTACTGCTCTGGCTTCTGTGGTTCTTGCTTCTGCTTTCTTTCATCATGAACTGTACTGGTAGTCTCCATCAGCCCATTCTAAGCTCCTATTTTGTCCTGTTTTTCTTTTATATGGGCATATTTTTTGTTCCGGGGGCTGGTTGGCAGGTGTGTAGGGTGTATGTTTATATAATACGTCTGTGTTCTTTGGTATTCATGGTGTTCAAAGTGCTGTGGGAATTGTACAATTCCAATGAGGTCTCAAGAGAGAAAATCTATGTACATATTTTATTATGGATCCTACACTCACTGAGCTCAACGTCCAATCTCACAACCCTGTTTCTTTATAGCTCTGTGTCCAAGTGGTCCACATCTCAGCTGACCTAATACTGGGACATCAATAATTTCCGTTATAAGTACCTATTCTTATTTGGCTTTTCGTTGCTTTTGAAATCTATACTCCATTTGTTTCTTATAATAACCATTACAGGTTAGGTGTCCCTATATTCCCATTTCATAGAAGAGAATATGATGATTATGGAAATTAGCTAAGTGACTAAGATCACACACACTTGAACCAACGCTGAATTTCTGGCCTTTGGTACTTCTTTGGAATCATGTTATATCACATATTCTCTGGCAAGCATATACAGAAATATCCTTATAATCCATTTGCATTTCATCTCATTTCAATTATCATCAAACTAGTCAAACTGAATGAATATAAGTTTTCATCCTGTTCAATACATAGTTAACTATTACAAAGGTAAAGTTATCAGAATTTGCTAACAAATGGTACACAGGATATAAAAGGAAGAGGGGAGTCAAGGATGACACCAGGGTTTTAGAATGACCAGTTGGAAGGATAAAATGAGATGGGACACGAGATGGGGGAGAATGCAGGAGGAGCCAGTTTCGGTAAGGTAGGGATCAGCGGCTCAATTTTGGAAATGTTGGGTTTGAGATGTGTATTAGGATTCTCCAGAGAAATAGAGTTTTTTTTGTTTTTGTTTTTGTTTTTTTGTGTGTGTGATACGTGGTCCTCTCACTGTTGTGGCCTCTCCCGTTGCGGAGCACAGGCTCCGGACGCGCAGGCTCAGCGGCCATGGCTCACGGGCCCAGCCGCTCCGCGGCATGTGGGATCTTCCCGGACCGGGGCACGAACCCGTGTCCCCTGCATCGGCAGGCGGACTCTCAACCACTGAGCCACCAGGGAAGCCCCAATAGAGTATTTTATATACATTATATTTTTATCACATATATAATATGTGATGAGATTGCTTATAGAATTTTATTATTTATTAAAAGGTATTGGCTTGCAATAGTATGGAGGCTGAGAAATCCCATTATCTGCTCTCTGAAAGCTGGAGACCCAGGAAATCTGGTGGTGTAGTTCAAAGGCCTGAGAGCCAGAGAGCCAATGGGGTAGATTCCAGTCCAGGTCCGAAGACCTGAGAGCCAGGAGTGCTAAGAGCAGAGGACTGACGTCCCAGCTTATTCAGTCAGGCCGGGAGCAGATCAGCCTTCCTCTGCCTTTTGGTTCTATTCAGGCCCTCAGTGGATTGGATCATGCCAGCCCTGCTTCCCACCCCCCACCCCCCATTTTGGGGAGGGCCATCTGGTGTACTCAGTGCACCAATTCAAATGCTAATCTCTTTGGAAACACCCTCAGACACACCCAGAAATAATGTTTTACCAGATATCTGGGCATCCTGTGGCCATGTCAGGTTGGCACATAAAATTAACCATCACAAGATGCTTTCTGGATATCCAAGTAGAGACAGTGGGTTGGAAGGTGGATCTGTGAATCTGGAATATAGATGAATATATCATCTCCCTAGAGATGATAATTATAGTTAATAATTTTGGAGTCAGTAATGTACAGGTAGTATTTAAAGTCATGAAACTTGATGGATTCTCCAAAGAAGAAAGTGTAAATTGAGAAGAGAAGAGGTTTGACTACTGATACTGGAGAACCATCAGTGTTGAAGGGTCAGGGAGATGCAGGAAAAAAACCAACAAACATGTGGAGACCAAGAAGGAGCAGTCAGGGAGGCAGGAAGAAAACCTAGAGAATGTGGTGCCCTGGAAGCCATGTGAGGAAAGGGCTCAAGGAGGAGAGAATGATCAACTACATCAAAAGCTGCTGATATGTCAAGTGTATCAGAATGAAAAAATGACCCATGAATTTAACACTTGGAAGTCATTATTGACCTTGAAAAAGGCAGTGTACAGGAGAATGGAAGATGGGTCATAAAATGCAATCGACAGAGTTTTATGAGGATTAGATGCTAGAGGATGCAGGTTGATCTGTCCAAGGCTTCTTGAGGAGACAGGTACAAACTGATCGTTTCTGAAGATGTAAGTGTGAATTTTGAAGCAGGGAAGGGTGCAAAATCTAAAATTTTAATGATATCTAGATCATAAAATGAAGCATATTTTATGGTTCAAATTTTTAAAGTTTGTATATCTTTTTCAAAATAAACTGTTCATCCACTAGCTACAAAAGTCCCGTAATACAGTCAACTTAATTTCTCTTCCTTATATCTCTTTTTCTTCTGTTTGTTGTCATGTTTTCTTTGTCATGTATTAACTGTCCTTCTTTTCTTTGGCTACCTTCTTGAAATGGCTACCTTCTTGAAATCTTGACCCTTTTGTTCCTTTCACCTCCAAATATGCTAAATAGACTTCTTGTTCTCGAAGTCTATTTAGCATATTGAATATTGTCTATTAAAAATAGACAGCTTTGGGCCTCCCTGGTGGCGCAAGTGGTTGAGAGTCCGCCTGCCGATGCAGGGGATACGGGTTCATGCCCCGGTCTGGGAGGATCCCATATGCCGCGGAGCGGCTGGGCCCGTGAGCCATGGCCGCTGAGCCTGCGCGTCCGGAGCCTGCGCATCCGGAGCCTGTGCTCCGCGACGGGGGAGGCCACAACAGTGAGAGGCCCGCATACCGCAAAATGAAAAAAAAAAAAAAAAAAAAATAGACAGCTTTGTTCTCGAATTTCTTCTACGTTAGAATCACATTAAAGCTTCCATGCAGGTTGGACCTGGTACCTGCCTCTTTGCTTCTTTATAGAGGGAGAACTTTGCCATTTTATTGTTTGATTTATTTGATCTTTTTCACTATGCTGTCCTTAACTCTGCTCTCACAGCACTGTCCTCTTGAGGGCAAGAGAAGGCACAGATTCTGAACATGAAGGGAATTTAACGCAGGTCACGTCAGCAGTTATAACGTCCACCCGAGCTGAATGTGGAAAACAAAGCTCACCTGGAGATTGCTCACTCTGTACAGCTCCCCAGATCTGGGCTATTCTTGCCAGAGATCCTTCCTTCTCTGGTTCTCTGAATCACCCATCAGTCTTCCCCGTAGCTCTATCCTTCTTCTCTGCTTCATATTCAGACTGAGCTGTTGCTACCCTTTCTACTAGTCTCAGCTGAGCTACCCTGGCTCTTTAAAGCGGAAGATTCTCTTCTTTCCTTTCTGTTTGGGGTCTCTGGGTTTGCTTGGGTATGCAGCTCTGAAATTATCCAGTGGTGTCTTTCTGAGTGGCACGTACAAGTGCCCTCTGGATTTAGCAATAGTTGGCTACCATATGATTGTAGGTAGGGTGCTTGTGGAAGAAGAGATGGTCCTATAGTAAATGATTTCATTGTAATTATCTTTACTCTTATTTCTCTCTCTGAAACAAGTGATTTATATTCTTATTTTTTATTTCTGGCATTACATTTTAGTTGTTATATGTTGTTTTCAAAAATCGTCTCCCGACACTTTGACTAGATGTTTTATTGGTGGTGGAATTTCTCTGAATTATCTCCCTTACTTAATTATCTTTAATTAGGATGTACCTGAAATTGGTTTCTGGGAAGATCATGCCCACTCTATGAAGCGGTCAGTCCCACTGAACCAGTAGTTTGGCTGGTGCCCAGCCATTTGATTGAATGAACCATTGTGTTGTTTTTACGTGTGTAGACAGCCCCTGTAATACTGGGCTTGTGAAACATGCACTAAAGATTATCCCAAAAGGTAGTGGTCTTGAAAACCAAGCCAACAGGGAATAGAAAGGCACAGCACTGCTTATTAAATTTACTTTAGAACTACTGCCAGGTTCTCTGAATTCTATTCTAACTTATTTTGGGTTTAGGACCAAAAGTTGCTTTCATGATTATTTCATTATACGTCTATCTATTCTAATTTTCCTTCTATGCTTTATCTGCACAAGTGTTGGTGTTTTGTTTTCCTGCTGTGCTGGTCGTGCCATATGGTTGCTTTCATTTGATCAGGTACTTTATTTAAAAAAAAAATACTAAGAAAGAGATCTGAAATAAGTATGGATAAATGGTGCCAATGCATAAATCAAGGAATGAAAAGTTATTCTCATACTAACTGCTACAGTGATAGCAAAGTCAATATGCTATCCCCCTGGTCTGTAAATGCCTTTGAATATATCTGAAATTATTTCATTAAAAACTCACCTTTTGGCATAGCGAAATGTTATCTATGTCTTCAGGGATTTGGTGATTTTTAATACCAACTGAGATCTCAATATTCAGGTTCAGAATGGATTGATATATTATAAGCTATAAAAATTACTTTGGGGGAAAAAGCAAATATATCTACTTGCATTCATTACTGGTTGTATGCCAGTGGGAAAAAGGGTTTTCTTTGCCATGCACTTATTTCTTTATATCATCAGTAAGTCATTTTGTTTGAAAGAAATTCTCTAGATTTTATATCATTATCTCAAATATTATATGTGTATGGGGGGAAAGCGTCATAGTTTTTAAAGTAGGGAGACCTACAAATTGCATCTGTCAAATTATAGGTTGGCAAGGGCCTAGAGAACTTGATTGATTTGTCCAAGGTTATAGAAGTTTGGTGCCATAACTGTGTGTATTCTTTTTCCTTTTTCACATTTACTTTCAAATATATTAAGTTTATATTTTCAGTTTACATTTATGTTTTCAGTTTTCAATTATGTATTTACATCCCACTGGATTTTATCTCCAAAGTTAATGCATTTCTCATTCTTGGAAGCTTTTTGAATTAATAATAATATAACTCAGTATAGAAATAATATGTTTATCTTTTATAACAATAGTAATTATTTTATTGTTTAATAAAAGCTATATTAACTGTGGCTGACCAGACACCAAAAAATATTAGCACAAAAATTACCACAGTAATTAACTTTTGTGTGTTGATCACAGTAGAAACTTCCTGAGCTAACTAGAACATTTTGGATTGGTATTGAATACTGAAGTAGACAGGTCATGGGTACCTGGAGCTTCCTTCACTTCACTGAGTACTTTTTCCACAATCTACTAAGTAGGCAGCGTGCCTTTGGACATTGCTTCCTCTGGTCACTTCTGTTTAGATAAAGGGTGGATTTTTGATCCAAGCTATGCCAATTCTGTTTCTTCTCCCTGGAAATTGTAGACCATGAGTGTAAGTCAGTTAGCTTTAGACACTGGATTCATTAGTTCAAAAACATTAAACCTGTATTTGCCATGGACCTGCAGAGCTGAGAAAGTCAATTGACCCTCATGAAAGAAGGAAGAAAGACATTAAGGGGAGAGGATGGGAGGGAGGGGTGTCCCCCAGATTAGGCATCCTGTTTCCAGGATCCCTTTGATAGCTTATCTGTAGACATGCCAATAAACTCTAGTGTCCATGCTTTCTCTACCGCTCCATGATATAAGAGAAGAGGGTGACTGAAAATCAGATTGCAAAGGATCCAGAAAGCTGGACAGAGAACTTTAGATTTGAATTCAGATTTTAGATTCTTTGGTGGATGAGTAACAATCAAGATAACTGATTAGAGAGGAGAGGAGAGGGAGGGGTAGAGAAGATGGGCTCAGTAGACATGAAAATCTTCCCTGAGAAGACATGACTCAAAGAATGTATCGAAAGGCAAAAAAGGGCCTTCCAGTCAGAAGGAACAGAATGCACAGAAGCCTGAGTTCAGGAGAGATGAGCGTTCCTTCAGATAGCATGTAATTCTTCCCAGGCTGAGTCTTTGAGAGTTTTATTCATTTCTGTGGAAAGCCATTCCCCCCTGTCTTTCTACAGGCTGAGCTTTGGTTGGTGTGGTTTCTAGTAGCCCCCAGATGAGGGCTGTTGGTAGGTCTTTCATCTCGTAAGAGTTTGCTCAGTCCCGTCTCTTCTATGCAGCTTTCCTCACATGCTCCAGACTTCTCCTGATTCTGGCTTTGTGACGAATAGTAACGCAAGTCACTGGTTATCTCTCTCTTACACTTATATGTGGTATTCATTTGTTTTATATATACATAGAGATAGGGAAACGTGTGTGTGTGTGTGTGTGTGTGTGTATATATATATATATATACACATATACACATACACCCCCACACACACATGTGAGTCCTCACAGCAACTCTATATAATAGGTATGATTACACCTGATTTTTCAGTTAAGAAAGCTAAGACTTCAGCACCATCTCTTAAGACTGTAAACACCTAAGAGGCAGCTAATATATCCAGTATATTGGACATAGGCATGATGCTGAGCAAGTGAACAAGCTCAGTAAACATTAACTGACAGCAATATTTCATATCTGAATGACATTACCTGTGTGCCACATACTTGTAAGTAGGTGTGGATTATATGAACTTTCCTTTCACTGTGTGAGTGGCTGAATAGTTTCTGGCCTGTGTACTAAACACAGTGACCCTCTCATATTTTCTTCCATAATATTCTGGAAAAAGCTAGAAGTAAACCACTCCCACATAGAAACTATAGAATTATGGTTAGCAGTGGTTTTTAGCTTGTTTTGTTATATTTTATTCATTATTTTAAAACATAATGAGGCCTTGGTTGTAAGTAGCAATCACAAATTATATATTTATTTGTCAGCAGGCTATTCCAAATAACTTGTATTCAGAATTGCTTATTTCCACATAGACTACTAATCACATATTGGAAAACATACATAAATATTAAAATCACCATATTGTAAATATGGTATAAAACCAACAACATATGCTTCTAGAAAGTATTGGAGCTGACATATTGTTTATGACTTCGTATGGGCTAAATATATTATGCTTCACTGGAAAGTTTGGAAGTCTTTTATTTATTTATTTTAGAACTGTAAGATAGTTTCCAAATGGGCATCACTCACTCAGCAAAATGTACACAAATGTACTTGTTAGAAGAAAAAGAAACAATGATACAAATATTTTTAAAAGGGAGAAAACGCAGTTTAAAAAGAATATATCCTTGTTAATCTCTAGCTTCTGGTGTCTAAACAGTTTTTGGTGATCATATGAATTCCATTTTATAATAATGTTTAGACTTTCTACTATTTTTTCTGAAAATAATATTCATCATAAAAATTCATACTTTGCTTTGATTAGTGGCTTAGATATAGTTAAAAGACCTTGATTAATAGTTGGATTTTTCCATTGCTTTACTATTTACAGTATTTCAGGGAAGCATTCAGCATACCACTCTCAGATTTTTTTTCTCCTTTGCATAATTTATAGATCAGATTGCTCCTTCTGTATAATGACAGCACTTTATCCTTGCCTGTAAAAATAGCTTGGACAGTTTGTATTTAAAGAATCTGAAAGTCAAAACAAACCATACATAGTTCAGGGAAAAGAACATAGACTATAGCTGTGGAAATAGCAGACTGGATTCAAATCATGACCCATCCATTTGATGTTTTTTTTTTTTCATAAACTTATTTATTTATTTATTTATTTCTGGCTGTATTGGGTCTTCGTTTCTGCGCGAGGGCCGTCTCCAGCTGCGGCGAGCGGGGGGGCCACTCCTCATCAAGGTGCGTGGGCCTCCCACCGTCGCGGCCCCTCCCGTTGCGAAACACAGGCTCCAAACGCGCAGGCTCAGTAGTTGTGGCTCACGGGCCCAGCCGCTCCGCGGCATGTGGGATCCTCCCAGACCAGGGCTCGAACCCATGTCTCCTGCATTGGCAGGCAGATTCTCAACCACTGCGCCACCAGGGAAGCCCCCCCATCCGTTTGATGTTCGACGCTGCTCAAGCTACTTAACTTGTCTCAGCCTCAGTTTCCTTATCTCTAAAACAGGACTAATACTATTTGCCTTATAGTTTTGCTGGGAGGATTAAACTAGATTCTCGATTTAAAGCCCCTAATATAGTACCTAGCCTGTAGCTGGTGCTCAAAACGTGGCTACTGTTATTATCAGAATTACATTTGTAGGTATAAGATTTTATAACTATCTGATCATTAAAGATGACATAAACTTTAAAACAGGAAATACAAATCAGTAAATGTATCTGAACATATATAGTTGAGAAATTTTCGGGGACCTTTTTCTCCTTTGATCTTGATAAAACAGTGGTGCAACTTAAGCCTGTTTCCAGCCAGATAATGACTGCATTCCCCCCGGGTTCTAGGCTGATTCACAGATAAGAGGGAGGAGCACAAGAGATGCCAACTCAAAGTCTATAAAAAGAGAAAAAATGTTATGAGGAGGTTGTGATACTACATGCTAGTGATTGTCGTCACAGAAGAAAAGGCAGAGACCAACCTGTTTAGTATCTTTTAAGTAGAACTACTTCTTCAGTGGAGCATAAGCAGTTCTTCAAATGATCACAAGTGTTTTGCCTCTTAAAATCAGCTACTGGCATGAAGTTGTCGCCTTTTGAACGTGTCACCCATTAGCTAATATGACTCAATGGAAATGGAAAATTTATTTTATGGTTTTCTTATACAGATAATTTTCATGAATGCTTATATATTGTGGAATAATCTCTTCAATCTTTATAACTATCAGATGCTATTGAAATGATTGGATTAACGTCAAAGTCTACAGTTACTAGGTACATTTTTAAAGGTATAACAATTTACTTTAAACAAAGAATTGAATATCGAAAAATGTGTTTAGGGGACTTCCCTGGCGGTCCAGTGGTTATGACTCCACGCTTCCAATGCAGGGGGTGTGGGTTCGATCCTTGGTCAGGGAACTAAGATCCCACATGCTGTACGGCACGGCCAAAAAAAATAATAATAATAATAAAAAAATTTTTTAAAAGGTGTTTACATTTGCCATGGTGGTGTGGATACCTTTAGGGACTAAAATACCTCATGATATTTAAGCTATCATTTAATTGTTTTCACTGTTGTCATTTTTGAGACATCTTTACAGTGTTCCTACTTTTTTTATTTTAAAGTTCTTTTCAGAATAGCACTATTTTACTATTAAGGCATTCTTAAACTATGCCCCAGAAGGAGTTCAATTAGAGAGGGTGAATAATATTTAGCTATTCTAATGTTTAATAGAATTGGAGTAGTCTTAAGTTTAACAGATTTCTAATAAGGGTATCATAATCTAAAAACTCTCTCTTGCCTTTGTCTAAGTATGTTTGCTTTGAACTTCAGCAACTTGCTAGGACCTGGTCACAAGAAGCATTAAACCCTCATCTCTGTGAAACTGTGGTTCCAGCAAGTCATTCTGCACCCGAAATTGGTGACAGGGAAAGTCCTGGGCACCCCAAACAGATGACCTCTGTGGAAGAATAGAACTGAAAAGCTCTAACAGAGTATGCCCTATTATCTATATTCGCGAGGTTCCCCTAGAGCTCAGAGAGAAAATGGGCACCCAATAGGCTGATGGTGTGTCTCTGATGCCATTTTGCTTGAAAGCTGAGGGATGAAAGAAACATGGGAAGCAATAAGCCATGGGGGGCGGGGATTGGGGAGAGAGAGAGAGAGAGAGAGAGAGAGAGAGTGCAAGCAAGCTAGCTAGATACTGCGGTAGTATAGATACTAATTAGTAGAGAGAAACAACAGAAGAGCAGAGGGGAAAACTCCCAAAACTTCTGTATTTGGGATAGAATTGAATGGCCACCTTCTTTATACTTCTATCAGCCTGTAGCATAGTGCCTAGAAGATAGTATGGGCATAATAAAGAGATGCCAAATGAAAGAAATAAAGAAAGGGAAAGGTAGGGAGGGGAAGGGAAGGGAGAAAAGGGGGTGGGGAGAGGGAGATGGAGAAGGAGAGGGAGAGAAGGAGGGAGAAAGAAAGAAAGAATGAATGAATCCGTTAGGGCAGTACTGTGTTATTTCAACCAAACACTAGCTGTTGAATAACTTAATACCCATGTGTCCGAAGAAAGAGTGAAGAGCCACCTTGATGAGATAACTGATCAAGTACCTCAAGACTTCATGATAAATGAAGGTTACAAATGGGATTTATACTAACCTTTAGATGTTCTAGAGTTTCCTTGAGGAAGTGGGATTAGAATCTGGCATTTTCATAAAACTTATCCAACTTGTTGACTAGTGAGAGCATGAAACTTTGCCATGAAAAATTTATGTCTCTTGATTTATCATACCAGAATTGTTTTAAGATTTTCACTCAATCTTGTGTCTTTGTTTTTGTTAAAACATTAACTAATAAGAAGAGAAAAAAGATATTTTGGTTTATTATCAATTTAGATTCAAAGAATGGAATCCTATCCAGGACTTTCTGCAACATCCTGGCAAATGATGATCCAGCCTATATATTAAAACAAAAAAGAACAAAAAACAAAACAAAGCAAAACTATCATTCTGGCAATGTTTCTCTAATTATTTTTAATTAATTTCAAAAAAAAATATCTAGAGACTGATGGAATGAATATTTACTTATAAGAGTGTGCCAGAAATCAGTTCTCCAGGCTTGTTTTGAAGCTAAAATTATTTATGATACCCTATGTGAATTTAACATTCCATTACAAAATGTGTTGATTTTAAAATAAAATTAATGTTTTAACTCACTTATCATTAGGTAAAGTTAATTTCCATGAAAGATAGAGCATGTTAATCAGAAAGCTTTTTATACCACCAATCACACATTTCATTATCTCCAGGATGTTCGTATGTTCGTACCCCAGTTTCAGAAACAAAGGCTTTGTAATCAGGCACTTCCACGTTTAAATGAGACTCAGCCTCTTACTTGCTGTGTCCTTCCAAAAAAGTAAATTAATCTTAACGAGCTTTCTTTTCATCAGTCAAGAGGGAGTGATGCCTACTCCACAGAGTTTATGGCAACCATTAATTGAGGCAACATAGTGTCAATTACCTGGAATAAAGTACTATTGGGGATTGAACTGTGACCCCCCCCAAAATGTATGTTGAAGCCCTAACCTACTGTACCTTAATTGGAAATGGGATCTTTGCTGATATAATCCAGTTAGGTTGGGATCATACTGGGTTAGGGTGGGCTGTAATCCAATGACTAGTGTTCTTATGAGAAGAGGGAACTTTGGACACAGACACATAGGGAAAGCACCATGTGACCATGGAGAGAGAATAGAGTGATGGGTCTACAAGCCAAGGAATGCCTAGTAACCCTATTACAATGATATGGTGTTAATTTGATTTGTTCCTAGTAAATAGTCTGATTGCTAGAAACATCTTTTACTATGTAAATACTCATAAATCAATTACTTAGTAATTCACACTAGAATTTTTCCATAAATCTGCATCAAGCTAGTGATCTGCAAATACACATTTTCCCCCATTTTGAAAAATTGGATCAATCTCTGTTTCTTAAAAGATGGTGATAATGATTATCATGGTCTAAACACATGCTTTTTTCCCCAAGAACTTTAGGAAATAGCAATGTGTACTTTAAGACTTTAGTATAAAGTGTCTAGATAATTTTTTTAATTGTTATTTTCTATTATCTTCAGTTATTTTGGTGACCCTCAATCATGTTTTCCATTTCCAGGTTACCAGTTAACATTTGAATCACTCTTTTGTTTAATGTAATTTCAAAGTTACACTTGAATCACTCTTTTGTTTAATGTAATTTCAAAGTCCATTTAAGATATGAAAAAAATGTGCCTAGTGAAAAAAATATCCTTAAAGTAGTTTAATTGGCCCCAATATATCATGTGTACATGGTACGTGTCATACGTACACATATACTTTCACTTTGTATATTATGTACACAGCAATTCTTATACTCAGAGGAGAACCACTTAGCTACACTAAAGGACGGAACAGAGGAAAGTCCACAACATGCCTAGGACCAATGGCACTCAAGTCACTATTGGTGATTGGGTTGCAGGTAGAAAACTCTCAACAGTCCCTGAAACGTGTGCTCCATCCAGTAAACCACTAGAAGATTAATGTATTTGAATAAGAAGAAGTAAGATTATGATGATCATCACAGAACACTTATCTAGTATTTAACCATGTTCTAGGCATTATTCTAAGAGTTTTGTAGGTACCGTATTAACTCTATTTAATTGATTTTTTTTAGTTAGGATCATTTGACTTAGGTTGTAGTTTATTGGCAGATTAGATTCTGAATTCAAGGAATATGTTTGTGAATGAGGCTTTAAGAGGCTAGAAGCAAAATAGGATTTGCATGTTTTTATCTTTTCTCACTTAAGTTCTATCTTTAAATATAACTAATTAAAATGTTTACACAATTTTTATGCTGGGCTTCAGATATTTTTACAGATGATTTTTAAAGTGTTTTCTTAGTTCTGTGCCTCTTCTTTCTGTCTGTTGTACATATCCTTTTTTCAGTCTGATGTGGATCTTGGATTTCTCAGGCAGCTTTTTTTAGCACTGTGCCTAGAATATAATACAGATTCATTGAATGTTAAGTGTTTTTTTTTCTTAATTTTTTGTGGGCCTTAATCATATCCAGTGCAGAAGTCCCTCTTTACCTCTGAGCCATGACATTTTAAGGAAGCCAAGTCGAGGTTTTAAGATGCTCTGCTTTTAATTGAATGAAAATTTCAGCAGATGTTTAGCTGGTTAATGTGTCCCACAATTTTTACATTTTGTATCTATGCCAACTTTTTAAGCTGCTTCAGGAGAGAACCATCCAACAATCTCTTCTGCAGATGAATGCTTATTGGTCTTATTGGCATGTGAAGAGAGTATGCCTTTGATTCACTATTAGAAGCTTCAGTCGTTTATTCACTCATCAAGCAGCCAATCAGTCAATCATGAGAGAAGGTGTAAGGAGGTTTTGGGAGGTAAATTTCTACTGCGTGTACTGCAGCTGGCCTCTGAGTTTAGCAGCTACTTTGATATCTTAGTGAGGGGTGCTCTCTAGTGTTTTGCTACAGATGTTTCTGTGTCATGAAATTGCAAGATAAATGATTTTGCTTTTATCTAAAAGTCATACTTGAAGGATAACTTCTTGTTTGGGGGATACCATTAAAATAAATTATGGTCACAGGTACAGATTAAATTCCCTCACAGGGTTAGCTAGTGCCCTATGGGATAACCTGTATATCTTGCTTTTATTTTCCTTGCACAAATATGGAGTGAAAATCCATGGGATCTTGCCTAGTCTGTTGTGCACTAAAATGAATGTTGAATAGTTTGTAGAAAGCAATTTTCAGATATCTGTTCTCATTCATAAAACAGACACTTAAAACTCAAAACAATAAACTTAAACCCGTTACCAGGTTAGGAAATGTGTAGGTGCTTTGTCTTTGTTTCAGGATCTGGTGTTTTTCCATTTTATGCCTAATGCGTGTGTTGCACATGCGTATTATTTTACAGTATAAGTCATTTAAATGGCTTTTAAAAATCCAAGCCAAATGCAGCTTATTAATTTCTGAAGCTCATTTAGTTTAGTTATGCAGTGTACGTTTAAGAGATATCTTGCATCTTTTTGATTCCAGCTGTCAGAATCTTGAAAACACCATAACAAAACCTAAATGTCTTCCTTCATGCCTTACAATCCTCCTCTCTTCCTGAGCTCTGCAGAAATTTCTCCACCCTGGATTTACTTCCTGACCAGCTGCAAATTTTGACTTTTGCCTCCTCCCAGAGTCAAGTGGCTTAATTTCAATATGTAATTAATTTTTTTAAAAATACCATAGTGGACACATCACAGAATTTCACATTTCATGCTTTATGCAGAAGAATGCATCAGTAAATAGCCATTTGTGTGTACATTAAATTAAACCTAACATTTATATAATGGCTAAAAATTCTTCCTGACATTGCATAGAGCTGTGGAGTTTGTTTAGGGCTTTTCTGAAATTTCCACTTGTATGGCCCTCTGGAGATCTGTCAAATAAATAACAGATGTAGAGATTATCAGTTACTGTTGAATGTTTGACAAAAACAGACATGCAAGCCAGGGATTTCCCACTGGGTCTCTTCATGTTAAAAGAAAGAAAAGATCTTCCAGCCAGAATCAAGTAATTCAACTGAACAGTGTATTCTTTGCATCTTTTTATGTAATTTTTGCCATTTTACATCTGCAAAATTTGATCAGGGCCAGGAGGGTAAAATTTTTCTGATCTTTGAAGATAATCACTTTATCTCTGAGAAATAATTAAGTTGACTGCATCATTGTCTTCTCCAGTAGAACTATAAAGACAAGGAAGTTGTAAAATTGGTAAGATGTTTGCTCTGTGTACTCTGTGGCCACATGCATTCCTCATTCATTCATTTTATCCCGTCAGTATTTATTGAGCACTTCCTATGGGCTAGACCTAGTCCAAGTGACTAGAGATACAGCAGTGAGCAAGACCATGCTTGATGACATGAAACTTAAATTCTAATGAGGGTGTGGAGGTAATTGGGAGACAAATCTTTAGGGTATCAGATGACACTAAGCACTTGAAGAAAATAAAGTAATAGATGGAGTTAGGCAGTGACAGAATTGCAATGGCGAGAGAGTATTTTATCAAGAAATTTAAGGAAGACCTCTCTGAGATGGTGATTTGAGCAGAGACATGAATGAAATGGTTAAGGGAACAAATGAATGGTTAAGTGAACGACTTATTGATGGAAAAGCATTATGAGCCAAAGGAACAGTGCATACAATGCCCTGAAGCTGGATAGGACTTATATGATACATAAACTGCAGCAATTTTTATTTAATGCTGCAACTAAAAGACTATTTATTATTTGAAAATCTTTGGAAAATATGTGCTACCGGTCCAATGTTTCGTTTTGGGAAGAATAACAAATAAATCCAGAAAACTGTTTTGAAGGGAAAGACTAAGGCTCCTTTCTGGTTGTACCTTGTGGGAGTCCATTTCCTTCAACTAAAAGGTACCAAAGCAAAGAGGAAGGAATGGTTAATCCTACCAGGAAAGGGACAGATGGTGTGAAGATTGTGTTAGAAGTAAAGGCTATTAGGCATTAGTTGAAAGAGGAGGGAGGCAGGTGTTCCATAGATTTTACTGAACATTTCAACAAAAGTCTAAAGGACAAAATCTACCTAATATATTTTTTCTGTTGTGTTCAGTATATTTTAATCTTTGATCACTTGTGGATGGTAGGTTGGCATTTTATGCAGTGAGTGTGTCTTCTCTTCTGTGGTCTCATATCTCGTCAGTTGTAGCTTCCATCAGTGAAGTCTAGCTTCTAGGATTCAGCAGTACCACACCTCTTTTCCCCCTTGCTGTAGAGGTGATCATGGTTTCCTGCTCTTGCTAAAATCTGGATTAAACATTCTTTATTTGTCTTCACGGCTGTTCAGTGGCCACAGATTAGATTCTTAAAGTCTTACTTCTCTAGAGTGATTTCTATTTTCCTGACTGTACGGACCCTGACTCATACTGTGATTTTGCATCTAAAGGCAGTGACCAAATGGATCCTTTTAATCTGCAGTTTCTCTTCTGAAACGTGGAAAGCATGGGATGGCATTTAGAAAAACTTTCACTTACCTGCACATTGTCAGCAGCATTGTTTTCTAGCCGAAGAGCTAGCAAACTATGTGAAGTCCAGATTGAACTAATCAAAATTAAGCATTAACTTATACCTAAAGAATAATATGCTGTCTTTCAGTATGGAATGGTCAATTGTGATATTTTTTCTCTTCTTTCACGATCCTAGGGATTCCCCTTGCTTTAATTATTAGAGCTCTTCTTTTTTTTTTTTTTTTTTTCCCAGTATGCGGGCCTCTCACTGTTGTGACCTTTCCCGTTGCGGAGCACAGGCTCCGGACGCCCAGGCTCAGTGGCCATGGCTCACGGGCCCAGCCGCTCTGCGGCATGTGGGATCTTCCTGGACCGGGGCACGAACCCGTGTCCCTTGCATCGGCAGGCAGACTCTCAACCACTGAGCCACCAGAGAAACCCCTAGAGCTCTTCTTAAATGAGATATATTAAGCACCACTTTGTGACCCTTCTTTTGGACAACTTTTCATGGTCAAGGCTGTTTTCTTTTAGGGACTCTATTATCTTGCATCTGACATCTACATTCTGTTAGCCAGTGATCCAAAAATAGAAACTATTTGGCTGAGTATGATTACAGTCTATATTATGGGGACCTTTTACATCAGCTAGTCCAGAGCTGTTAGCTACTGATTCTGTTAGCACGTCCATACCTATTTCGAGTTATTGGAAGATGTATCGGGTAGCTTTTGCTGCAAAACCAACCCAAACTCCATGTCTTAAGACAACAACTATTTATATAGTTTACAACTTTGTGAGTCGACAAATTGGCTTGGGCTCATCAAGGCAATTTAACTGTGTTCCATGGGTCACTCATGTTCGTGGTCAGCTGCCAGACAGCTAAGTGATTGTTTTTGAGAGTTGGGTGGCTTTTGTCAAGCTGTCCCACAGTGGCCTTATCTGATAAAACTGAGATGACTGGGACTTCATCCCACATGTTCTTTCCTTATCCAGCAGAATAGTCCAAGCTTGTTCACATGGCAGCTCAGAGTTCCAAGAGCAGCAAGCAGCAGTGTCTATTGCACAAGTGCTTTTCTAGGCTCTGCTTGTGTCATGTTTGCTAAAGTAATGTTGGGCAAAGCAAGTCAAATGCCCAACCCCAATGCAAAGTTAAAGAGTGACTCCATATCATTATGGGGAGAGTGGACAACATTATTACACTCTACCACAGAAAATATGTACAAATGGCCAAGTGATTCATTCAAGGAAGGGGAAAGAATGAACCCAAGAGCTGGTTTGAAGGGAACATAGGAGAAAGAATATTTTCAAAGACAACAAGATAGAGGAAGAATTGGAATCTTTAGTGAATGAACAAGGGAGAGAAACTTAGGTTTGGAATGAGTATACATATCACAGAAGGAGAACAAACAGAACAAACATTTGTTGTCTATGGGCAAAATGAAATGGATGCTTGGCATGCAGGCTCTTAATCATGAATTAAGGTGAGGGGGGGGTTAAAGTGTGATCAAAGATTTCTTTGCTCTGTTAAATCTTGACCAGTTGTCCACATGAATTGAAACATGGACCAACAAATAGAGTAAATACATGTGAATTAGGTCACTTAGACCTCCTTACCAGAAGACCCACATGAGTGTTGTTAATTTAGACTTCAACTATTGGGGTGGAAGTGGAGGAGGAGAATTCAAATATTGCGGTATAGACTTCAACTATTGGGGTGGAAGTGGAGGAGGAGAATTCAAATATTGTGGTATAGACTTCAACTATTGGGGTCCAGCTTAACTTCTAAAAATACTCAGGCAGAACTGTTGCAGCTTTGCACAAGTAGAAGTGGGGATAGCAAGGAATGCATCATGTCTAAGTAAGCCATTGCCTTGCGCCTTACTTTTTAATGCCCTGCTTTACCAAAATACATGATTTTTTTAAAATTCAAAAGTCTGTAATTTAGGTTATTTCTTAAACTGAACTATGTTACATAGCAACCACTGAAGGACATCTTTTTTATCTTTCAAGGCAGAATTCATATTATTTTATCAAACATCTATTTTCGTAGGAGAATCAATGTGTTTCTATCTAGACAATCTGCCTGGACAGTGTTCTCAATGGCAATTATACTCTCTTTGCTTTTTATTTGATCAGATCAACAGAATTCTGGCTCTCAAAGGGCCACTGTTTATTCAACTTTATGAAAACCTAATTGAGCTTTGATTGTCTGGTGACCTTTTGTCATTGTTGGGCTGTGTGGTTAGAATTTGAAGGGAACCAGCGATGATTTCTATAGAGGGCTGAACCATCATTTGTATTTCGTTTTGGCAATGACACTATACATACAGCAAGTTTAGAACTTACCACCGTTTTAGACGTTATTTATCAAATGCATTTAAAATATAACATAGTATGAAAAGTTTCAGAGTTTTTTTGGCTTGGTGAAGAGTCTAGGCTCAGCCACTTACTACCTGTGTGAACTTTGGCAAATTGCTTAATGTATATAAACCTTAGCTTCCTCATCTGTAAAATAACAGTAATAACACTGTCTTTAATGTATGGTTCTGAGAATTGCATTAAGTGTCCCTGTGTAGAGCATAGCACGGTGCCTAGCACATGGTAAGAGATCCATATGTTTTATTGTTATTACTGTTACTCAACTATATATAATTAGCACTCTATAACTCGTAATTCAAATTTGAATAGAGAATACTTTGCTCTATATTGTACGTAATTTTCTCAGTTACTTTATCCAATTCAAGCTGTTTTCTCTTGTTTGAAAAAAATTGGAGTTTGTTTTGGGAATGAATGGTCTAACATTGGACATGAAGAAAATGGAAAAGATAAATTTAAAAAACACAATGAAAAGCTCCCAAACTGTAAAATGAAGTAAGTCCTAAGTGACCTTTTTACTTAGAAAGTTCGTAGAACAAATAAATACTTCATAGCATTTTTCTGGAAACATAATTAATTCGGTATTGTGGAAAATTAAAGTTTTAGAGAAATACATATTGTGAAAATTAGAACTATCGGAAAGACAAGTACAAATATGTACTTGTACATATTTGGTACATTGGCAAATGTACCAATGCTCAAACACCTTCTTGCTCATGCAGCCAAATATTTGCCATTTTTACTACGTGATTTGAAAGTATAAATCCAAATATTAACAGCAATATTTGTCACAAAAAATGATATTAAAAAATTACATTAGATGCTTCTTGTCTTGAGAAAGACAAGATTATCAAAGAATAAGGTGACACTGACGATTGTTTTACCTTGTGAATGTGGAGAGTATTAGACTTTTAAAGGTCACTGTTCAGGTTCTTCTGGGCTATCTGCCCATGTCCTTGTCAAAAAAGGGAATGGAAGGCTGTAGGCATTTCTGAGTGGAGAATTTTGGTTAGGAAAGTGGGCTTCTAATTATTGCATCATAAGAACATGAAAAGGACACCCATTCCCAAGACTCAACTGCCAATGAAGAAGTTGAAATTTTTCTTTTTTTTTTTTTTAAGAAGTTGACATTTAAGAGTAGAGGTATGTGAAGTATTCAGCAGACTTTCTGACAAAGGCTTAACCTTAAATTTAGGCTAGTTTGAGAAAAGATGTGAATTTTTTTCTGTCATCATAAATCTAGTAACTGAGGACATGTATCTTCAAGATACGGAGTTCTGTAAATGTAATTTTTATTCAAACTTTAATTTGAAAGTTTAGAGACTAATAAATGTTCTGCTAAGTCCATACCAACTGCATATAGTTGATGGAGTCATAGAGATGAAACTCCAATTTCATTTTTACTATTGATAGAACTGTTGAAGAATTATAGCCATGTGGCAACAATGTACTTTATAATCCTGCACCCCAGAATTAGCCATATGTACCCTGTCAGAGACATTAGCAGTCTGGAATAATCAACAAATTGTGATCATTATTAATCCAAATATATTAGAGCAAAAAATGCTATTAATAGCTGCAGCTTGGAACTGATTTAGAAAAGACTGTCCAACAGTAAGTTCTTTCTCATAGCTAAGTCCTTTTACCATGGAGTTAACATGAGCCTTCTAATGTGAAAAGATGAAAAATTTACTGGAAAACATAGGGTTAAAGTGACATATTCTTAAAAGAACCAGCTATTTTATGGGCATATAAAGGCAGTACCAGGGCAAACATTTTGAACATTTTTAATATTACCCTTTTTTGTTTGTTTATACCAACAGAGAAGATGGTATGGAGTCATTGAAAACATATGGGTATAGGAGAGAGAGAAACAGTTTCAAACCTGGCTCTGTGACTAACTATTTATAGACTTTGGCGAGTTGGTAAAGTGGTCTGAGCCTCACTTGTCTCCTGTGTAAAATAAATCCAGTGGCCCCTCGCTGTCCACGAGGAATTAGTTCCAGGACTCTCAACAAACACCAAGCCCTCGTATAAAATGCATAGCATAATCAGCCTCCATGTCTACGGATGCAACATCTGCAAATGCCGAGGGCCAACTATATAACAATGCCCATCTCATAGGATCCTTTGGAAGATGTAGGAAATAATACCCGTAAAGTGCCCAACTCATGGGAGTAAATGCTGTACTGGGGCGGGTGTCCTTCATATCTTAGTGGGAACGTGGCAGTTTGATCAGAGCTTGTTCTGAATATTTGCGTTAGTGAACTTTGAGTACAAGAGCTTCTGGTCATTTGCTTAAAGAAAGCTACTGGCTCTGTCAGCCCTGAAGACACTCCTTAAACCAGCCATCAGTTCCAATTACCTCTTCCTGAAAGTGCCAGAATAGCCACCCTAGGGTGGTTCCCTGCCTCAGTGTTTTAAAATCTCTGAGCTGTGAACCAGAGAGATTTCTGTTCTTAAGATTTCTGCCCTTTTGGAGGCTAATGCTTTGTATTCAGTCTCCCAATTGCTTTTCTGGTCAGCGGGCTCTTATGAACATCCTGGTTCTTGTCTGATCCCTTGATCTTCTAGTTCTTCAATTGCCTCCACGCCTTTACTTCTGGGAAATTCCCTCATCAGTATTTCTTCCAACTTTAGCAGCTCCCTTGTGCCCGCCTTCTGCTGTTATCCTGCAGAAGTGTTGGTCATAGATGGGCCACCCTGAAGTGCTTTCAGACTACTTGCCAACTTTGGCGCCTACATTTGTCCAGAACTGGCTTCACTCTTGTGCCCTTGGTATGTGTCCCTCAACTTTATGTGGTCCCAAACCCCCCTGGTTACCTGTAGTTCTCTCTATGGGAGTGATAAGTAGTAATGAGTGTTCATATTACTGCTTTGAATTCAAAGACTCACTGCATCTTCTTTTTTCAAGAAGACCAAGAAATTCTCTTAAAGTATTTTTACTCATCTTATACCTGTAAGGTAATGATTTTAAATCAATTTTAATTATATGAGAAATGTAATATTACAAATTTTGTTAAATATAGAGAAAAATCTGTAAATCTAATCACCCTCATTACAAATACTGTTATTCCCTGCATTTGCTTCTAGTATTTTTTACATGCACATCTAAAGATTGTCTTATAGTCAACTTTTTTGCATCATATTAATACTTTTGCATTTTGGTATATAAGCATCATAATTTCTATTTTTCATGGCTACTTAATATTTCCTAGGGTGAATAAACCTTATTTAGTAATAATAATTTACCGATTGGGTTTTATTTTAATTCTTATTTTTAAATACTATAATTCATATTACAAATGACATTTTCTTGGCACATAAATGCACATTAAAAAGAGAATAAAGAATATCACGGGGGTGTATGGCAAGCCTAAAGCCAATTTGAGAAAAAAAAAAAAGCAAAAACATTCTATTACTCCAGAATTCTACCACCTAAAATATGACAGTGAAGAATTCTGAATTTTAAAAACCAAATGCTTATTTTTTACATAATTTATAAGACACTGAATTTAATTTCACACACACACACACACACACACACACACACACACACACACACACACACACACACACACACACACACACACACACACACACACACACACACACACACACACACACACACACACACCAGAACTAAAATAGATGAGAGGCTGTGATGGATTTAGAAATTGATCATCTTCCGGGCTTCCCTGGTGGCGCAGTGGTTGAGAGTCCGCCTGCCGATGCAGGGGACACGGGTTCGTGCCCTGGTCTGGGAGGATCCCACATGCCGCGGAGCGGCTGGGCCCGTGAGCCACGGCCGCTGAGCCTGTGCGTCCAGAGCCTGTGCTCCGCAACGGGAGAGGCCACAACAGTGAGAGGCCTGCGTACTGCGAAGAAAAAAAAAAAAAATTGATCATCTTTCAAATTTTTAAAAATGTATTTTTAAAAAATGTATTTTACTGAAATTTGGAACCACCATTGCCATAGAAACAATGTTATAAATGATGGTTAATTTTCCCAAACAGTGCATCTGAGCCCATATTACCCCTTCTGTAGGTCTGTAAAGTAGGACTATAATTATAACACCTACTCTATTCAGCTCAAAAGAGTATTGTGAGGGGACTTCCCTGGTGGTGCAGTGGATAAGACTCCACACTCCCAATGCAGGGGGCCTGGGTTTGATCCCTGGTCAGGGAACTAGATCCCACATGCATGCCACAACTAAGAGTTCACCTGCCACAACTAAGGAGCCCATGTGCCACAACTAAGGAGCTGGCAAGCTGCAACTAAGGAGCCAGCGAGCTGCAACTAAGACCTGGTGCAACCAAATAAATATTAAAAAAAAAAAAGTATTGTGAGGAACAAGTGAGATGACTCACTTGTAAATTATAAAGCAAAATTGGGATATTAAATATATTTAGGACCAGGGAGCTTCAAGATGGCAGAAGAGTAAGACACAGAGATCACCTTCCTCTCCACAAATACATCAGAAATACATCTACATGTGGAACAACCCCTACAGAACACCTACTGAACGCTGGCAGAAGACCTCAGGCCTCCCAAAAGGCAAGAAACTCCCCATATACCTGGGTAGGGCAAAAGAAAAAAGAAACAAAAGAATAGGGATGGGACCTGCACCAGTGGGATGGAGCTGTGAAGGAGGAAAGGTTTCCACACACTAGGAGCCCCTTCGCGGGCGGAGACTGCGGGTGGCGGAGCGGGGAAGCTTCGGAGGCACGGAGGAGAGCGCAGCCACAGGGGTGCGGAGGGCAAAGCGGGGAGATTCCCGCACACAGGATCGGTGCCGACTGGCACTCACCAGCCCAAGAGGCTTGTCTGTTCACCCGCTGGGGCGGGCGGGGGCTGGGAGCTGAGGCTCGGGCTTCGGTGGGATCCCGGGCAGAGGACTGGGGTTGGTGGCATGAACACAGCCTGCAGGGGGGCTAGTGCACCACAGCTGGCCTGGCCGGGAGGGAGTCCGGGGAAAAGTCTGGAGCTCCCGAAGAGGCAAGAGACTTTTTCTTCCCTCTTTGTTTCCTGGTGCGCGAGGAGAGGGGATTAAGAGCGCTGCTTAAAGGAGCTCCGGAGACAGGCGCGAGCCGCGGCTATCAGCGCGGACCCCAGAGACGAGCATGAGACGCTAAGGCCGCTGCTGCCGCCACCAAGAAGCCTGTGTGCGAGCACAGGTCACTATCCACACCCCCCTTCGGGGGAGCCTGTGCAGCCCGCCACTGCTGGGGTCCTGGGATCCATGGATAACTTCCCCAGGAGAACACACGGTGTGCCTCAGGCTGGTGCAACGTCACGCCGGCCTCTGCCACCGCAGGCTTGTTACGCATCCGCACCCCTCCCTCTCCCTGGCCTGAGTGAGCCAGAGCCCCCAAAGCGGCTGCTGCTTTAACCCCGTCCGGTCTGAGCGAAGAACAGACGCCCTCTGGCGACCTACACGCAGAGTTGGGGCCAAATCCAAAGCTGAACCCCGGGAGCTGTGCGAACAAAGAAGAGAAAGGGAAATCTCTCCCAGCAGCCTCAGAAGCAGCGGATTAAATCTCCACAATCAACTTGATGTACCCTGCATCTGTGGAATACCTGAATAGACAACGAATCATCCCAAATTGAGGAGGTGGACTTCGGGAGCAAAGATATATATTTTTATCCCTTCTTCTCTTTTTGTGAGTGTGTGTGTGTGTGCTTCTGTGTGTGATTTTGTCTGTATAGCTTTGCTTTTACCATTTGTCCTAGGGTTCTGTCTGTCCAAGTTGTTTTTCTTTGTATTTTACTTAAAATTTTTCTTTCTTAATAATTATTTTTTATTTTCATAACTTTATTTTATTTTATTTTACTATATTTTATTTTATTCCACTATATTTTATTTTATTTCATTTTATCTTCTTTCTCTCTTTCTTTCTATGTTTTCTCCCTTTTATTCTGAGCCGTGTGGATGAAAGGCTCTTGGTGCTCCAGCCAGGCGTCAGGGCTGTGCCTCTGAGGTGGGAGAGCCAAGTTCAGGACACTGGTCCACAAGAGACCTCCTAGCTCCACATAATATCAAATGGTGAAAATCTCCCAGACATCTCCATCTCAACGCCAAGATCCAGCTCCACTCAACGACCAGGAAGCTACAGTGCTGGACACCTTATGCCAAACAACTAGCAAGACAGGAACACAACCTCATCCATTAGCAAAGAGGCTGCCTAAAATCATAATAAGGCCACAGACACGCCAAAACACACCACCAGATGTGGACCTGCCCACGAGAAAGACAAGATCCTGCCTCATCCACCAGAACACAGGCACTAGTCCCCTCCACCAGGAAGCCTACGCAAACCACTGAAGCAACCTTAGCCACTGGGGACAGACACCAAAAACAACAGAAACTACGAGCCTGGAGCCTGCAAAAAGGAGACCCCAAACACAGTAAGTTAAGCAAAATGAGAAGACAGAAAAAAACACAGCAGATGAAGGAGCAAGGCAGAAATCCACAACACCTAACAAATGAAGAGGAAATAGGCAGTCTACCTGAAAAAGAATTCAGAATAATGATAGTAAAGATGATCCAAAATCTTGGAAATAGAATGGAGAAAATACAAGAAACGTTTAACAAGGACCTACAAGAACTAAGCAAACAAACAGTGATGAACAACAATAAATGAAATTAAAAATTCTCTAGAAGGGATGAATAGCAGAATAACTGAGGCAGGAGAACGGATAAGTGACCTGGAAGATAAAATAGTGGAAATAACTACTGCAGAGCAGAATAAAGAAAAAAGAATGAAAAGAGTTGAGGGCAGATTCACAGACCTCTGGGACAACATTAAGTGCACCAACATTAGAATTATAGGGGTCCCAGAAGAAGAAGAGAAAAAGAAGGGACGGAGAAAGTATTTGAAGAGATTAAAGCTGAAAACTTCCCTAATATGGTAAAGGAAATAGTTAATCAAGTCCAGGAGGCACAGAGAGTCCCATACAGGATAAATCCAAGGAGAAACATGCCAAGACACATATTAATGAAACTATCAAAAATTAAATAAAAGAAAAAGTATTAAAAGCAGCAAGGGAAAAACAACAAATAACACACAAGGGAATCCCCATCAGGTTAACAGCTGATCTTTCAGCAGAAACTCTCCAAGCCAGAAGGGAGTGGCAGGACATATTTAAAGTGATTAAGGAGAAAGACCTACAACCAATTTTACTCTACCCAGCAAGGATCTCATTCAGATTTGATGGAGAAATTAAAACATTTACAGACAAGCAAAAGCTAAGAGACTTCAGCACCACCAAACCAGCTTTACAACAAATGCTAAAGGAACTTCTCTAGGCAGGAAACACAAGACAAGGAAAAGACCTACAAAAGCAAACCCAAAACAATTAAGAAGATGGTAACAGGAACATACCTATCGATAATTACCTTAAATGTAAATGGATTAAATGCTCCAACCAAAAGACATACACTGGCTGAATGGATACAAAAACAAGAACCGCATATATTCTGTCTACAAGATACCCACTTCAGACCTAGGGACACATACAGACTGAAAGTGAGGAGATGGAAAAAGATATTCCATGCAAATGGAAATCAAAAGAAAGCTGGAGTATCACTTCTCATATCAGACAAAATAGATTTTAAAATAAAAACTATTACAAGAGATAAAGAAGGACACTACATTAATGATCAAGGGATCAATCCAAGAGGAAGATGTAACAACTGTAAATATTTATGCAGCCAACATAGGAGCACCTCAGTACATAAGACAAATACTAACAGGCATAAGAGGGGAAATCGACAGTAACACAATCATAGTAGGGGACTTGAACACCCCACTTTCACCAATGGACAAATCATCCAAAATGAAAATAAATATGGAAACACAAGCTTTAAATGATACATTAAACAGGATGAACTTAATTGATACTTATAGGACATTCCATCCAAAAACAACAGAATACACATTCTTCTCAAGTGCTGATGGAACATTCTCCAGGATAGATCATATCTTGGGTCACAAATCAAATCTTGGTGAATTTAAGAAAATGGAAATCATATCAGTATATTTTCCGACCACAATGCTATGAGAGTAGATATCAATTACAGGAAAAGATCTGTAAAAAATACAAACACATGGAGGCTAAACAATACAGTACTTAATAACCAAGGGATCACTTAATAACCAAGAAATCAAAGACGAAATCAAAAAATACCTAGAAACAAATACAATGAAAACACGATGACCCAAAACCTATGGGATGCAGCAAAAGCAGTTCTAAGAGGGAAGTTTATAGCAATACAATCCTACCTTAAGAAACAAGAAACATCTCAAATAAACAACCTAAACTTATACCTAAAGCAATTAGAGAAAGAAGAACCAAAAAACCCCAAAGTTAGCAGAAGGAAAGAAATCATAAAGATCAGATCAGAAATAAATGAGAAAAGAAATGAAGGAAACTGTTGCAAAGATCAATAACACTAAAAGCTGGTTCTTTGAGAAGATAAACAAAATTGATAAACCATTAGCCAGACTCATCAAGACAAAAAGGGAGAAGATTCAGATCAATAGAATTAGAAATGAGAAAGGAGAAATAACAACTGACACTGCAGAAATACAAAGGGTCATGAGAGATTACTACAAGCAACTCTATGCCAATAAAATGGACAACCTGGAAGAAATGGACAAATTCTTAGAAATGCACAACCTGTTGAGACTGAACCAGGAACAAATAGAAAATATGAACAGACCAATCACAAGCACTGAAATTGAAACTGTGATTAAAAATCTTCCAACAAACAAAAGCCCAGGACAAAATGGCTTCACAGGTGAATTCTATCACATTTAGGGAAGAGCTAACACCTATCCTTCTCAAACTCTTCCAAAATATAGCAGAGGTAGGAACACTCCCAAACTCATTCTACGAGGCCGCCATCACCTTGATACCAAAACCAGACAAGGATGTCACAAAGAAAGAAAACTACAGGCCAATATCACTGATGAACATAGATGCAAAAATCCTCAACAAAATACTGGCAAACAGAATCCAACAGCACATTAAAACGATCATACACCATGATCAAGTGGGGTTTATCCCAGGAATGCAAGGATTCTTCAATATATGCAAATCAATCAATGTGATACACCATATTAGCAAACTGAAGGAGAAAAACCATACGATCATCTCAATAGATGCAGAGAAAGCTTTCGACAAAATTCAATACCCATTTATGATAAAAACCCTGCAGAAAGTAGGCATAGAGGGAACTTTCCTCAACATAATAAAGGACATATATGACAAACACACAGCCAACATCGTCCTCAATGGTGAAAAACTGAAACCATTTCCACTAAGATCAGGAACAAGACAAGGTTGCCCACTCTCACCACTATTATTCAAAATAGTTTTGGAAGTTTTAGCCACAGCAATCAGAGAAGAAAAAGAACTAAAAGGAATCCAAATCAGAAAAGAAGTAAAGCTGTCACTGTTTGCAGATGACATGATACTGTACATAGAAAATCCTAAAGATGCTACCCGAAAACTACTAGAGCTAATCAATGAATTTGGTAAAGTAGCAGGATACAAAATTAATGCACAGAAATCTCTAGTATTCCTATACACTAATGATGAAAAATCTAAAATGAAATTAAGAAAACTCTCCCATTTACCACTGCAACAAGAAGAATAAAATATGTAGGAATAAACCTACCTAAGGAGACAAAAGACCTGTATGCAGAAAATTATAAGACACTGATGGAAGAAATTAAAGATGATACAAATAGATGGAGAGATATACCACATTTTTGGATTGGAAGAATCAACATTGTGAAAATGACTCTACTACCCAAAGCAATCTACTGATTTCAATGCAATCCCTATCAAATTACCACTGGCATTTTTCAGAGAACTAGAACAAAAAATTTCATAATTTGTGTGGAAACAAAAAAGACCCCGAATAGCCAAAGCAATCTTGAGAACAAAAAATGGAGCTGGGGGCTTCCCTGGTGGTGCAGTGGTTGAGAGTCTGCCTGCCGATGCAGGGAACACGGGTTTGTGCCCCGGTCCGGGAGGATCCCATGTGCTGCGGAGTGGCTGGGCCCGTGAGCCATGGCCACTGAGCCTGTGCATCCGGAGCCTGTGCTCCGCAACAGGAGAGGCCACAGCAGTGAGAGGCCTGCGTACCGCAAAAAAAAAAAAAAAAAAAAAAAAAAAATGGAACTGGAGGAGTCAGGCTCCCTGACTTCAGACTATACTACAAAGCTACAGTAATCAAGACAGTATGGTACTGGCACAAAAACAGAAATATAGATCAATGGAACAGGATAGTAAGCCCAGAGATAAACCCACACACATATGGTCACCTTATCCTTGATAAAGGAGACAAGAATATACAGTGGAGAAAAGACAGTCTCTTCAATTAATGGTGCTGGGAAAACTGAACAGGTACATGTAAAAGTATGAAATTAGAACACTCCCTAACACCATACACAAAAATAAACTCAAAATGGATTAAAGACCTAAATGTAAGGCCAAACACTATCAAACTCTTAGAGGAAAACATAGACAGAACACTCTATGACATAAATCACAGCAAGATCCTTTTTGACCCACCTCCTAGAGAAATGGAAATAAAAACAAAAATAAACAAATGAGACCTATTGAAACCTAGCAGTTTTTGCACAGCAAAGGAAACCATAAACAAGATGAAAAGACAACCCTGAGAATGGGAGAAAATATTTGCAAATGAAGCAGCTGACAGAGGATTAATCTCCAAAATTTACAAGCAGCTCATGGAGCTCAATATCTAAAAAACAAACAACCCAATCCAAAAATGGGCAGAAGACCTAAATAGACATTCCTCCAAAGAAGATATACAGATTGCCAAGAAACACATGAAAGGGTACCCAACATCATTAATCATTAAAGAAATGCAAATGAAGACTACAATGAGATATCATCTCACACCGGTCAGAATGGCCATCATCAAAAAATCTACAAACAATAAATGCTGGAGAGGTTGTGGAGAAAAGGGAACCATCTTGCACTTTTGGTGGGAATGTAAATTGATACAGCCACTATGGAGAACAGTATGGAGTTTCCTTAAGAAACTAAAAACAGAACTACCATACGACCCAGCAATGCCACTACTGGGCATATATCCTGAGAAAACCATAATTCCAATAGAGTCATGTACCAAAATGTTCATTGCAGCTCTATTTAAAATAGCCAGGACATGGAAGCAACCTAAGTATCCATCGATAGATGAATGGGTAAAGAAGATGTGGCACATATATACAATGGAATATTACTTAGCCATAAAAAGAAATGAAATTGAGTTATTTGTAGTGAGGTGGATGGGCCTAGAGTCTGTCATACAGTGTGAAGTAAGTCAGAAAGAGAAATACAAATACCATGTGCTAACACATATATATGGAATCTAAGAAAAAAAATAAAGGTCGTGAAGAACCTAGGGGCAGGAAAGGAATAAAGACACAGACCTACTAGAGAATGGACTTGAGGATATGGGGAGGGGGAAGGGTAAGCTGTTACAAAGTGAGAGAGTGGCATGGACATATATACACTACCAAACGTAAGGTAAATAGATAGCGGGAAGCAGCCGCATAGCACAGGGAGATCAGCTTGGTGCCTTGTGACCACCTAGAGGGGTGGGATAGGGAGGGTGGGAGGGAGGGAGATGCAAGAGGGAAGAGATATGGGAACACATGTATATGTATAACTGATTCACTTTGTTATACAGCAGAAACTAACACACCATTGTAAAGCAATTATACTCCAATAAAGATGTTTAAAACAAATAAACAAACAATGAACAACAGAAACATAATACCAAGTATGTCTAGACTTCATTTTGTGTGACATTGAGGAGTTAAATAAATTTGATCATATAAAGAAAAATAAATAAATAAATGTATTTAATACTTAGTTCTCTTTTTAATCATCATTAAGAAAAAAAATGTGGCTTCCCTGGTGGCACAGTGGTTGAGAGTCTGCCTGCTGATGCAGGGGACACTGGTTCATGCCCTGGCCCGGGAAGATCCTACATGCCATGGAGTGGCTGGGCCCGTGAGCCATGGCCACTGAGCCTGCACGTCCGGAGCCTGTGCTCCGCAACAGGAGAGGCCACAGCAGTGAGAGGCCCGCGTACAGAAAAAGAAAAAGGAAAAAAAATGTTATACCAAGTTCTAAGGATTCCAGTTGTGGAAATTTCACCAGTGTATGCCCACATTCCCATCCCAGGGACAGTAGCAACAAGTTGAATGGAATTGCTGAGGACCCACGGTCAGAGCTTCACAAGGAAGAGAGAGGCATTCCTAATAATGAAGAACCCATAGTAAGTGCTCAGAAGATACACATGAAATGAATTAATGAAAAGATTATCAGGAATGAAGAGAAAGTCCTTGGTAAGGACTGTGGGTACAGGGCAATGGTCTCTGGAAGGGAAATAGGAATATTGCCTATTTTTCTCCATTGGCATCATCATCAAATTCTTGGACACAGGGGAGTTGTTCTGTGAAGAGTCTTTGGCTGCAAGGAGAATATCTCTGTAATTTCAGTTAACACCAGTTTGTAACAAACACCTGGATTCCAGGGGCTTAGCACAGTAGCTGTTTATTTCTCACTCCCACAGTGAAAGGTGTTTCCTGCTTGTTGGTTGTAGAATCAGGGATGCTCTGTTTTGGACAGTCACTCAGAACTTATACTAATGATAGCTCTGCCATTTTCATCATGTGGCTTCCATATTCCACCTAGATATGAACTTCCAGCTGCACCGAGGGCAAAAAGGATGGAGAATATGGTGTGGGGTATTTTTATGGGCCAGGCTGGGAAGAGATGAATATCACTTTAGTTCACATCCCATTGGTGAGAAGAAGTCTACATTTTCCTACCTAAATGCAAGAAGAGGAGAGCTGGAAATGAAGTTCCTGTGTGAGAAGCTGCTTGCTAGAGGACACTCTATGCTGTGGAAACTGGACCACCAGTTTTGGTGAACAGTAGCTAAAATGTAATAGGTTTTCTGACAAGGGATGGGAGTCGGGTCACTTATAATCATGAAGCAGCTGGAAAGGCATTGCTAGTTAGGTCAGCTCTTCATAAAAATCATCCATTGTCATAATACATAGCTGATGTATGACCTTTCTTGGGATAGACTAGGAAATACATCAGATATGGGCAGAGAAGAAATTCGAGATAAGGGCATTTTGTGGAGATAAATTCGTTTGTGTCGCATTAATGCAATTAAAAAACAAAACATAGTTGATCTCAGTATGCATGTGCAATAGTTCTTTGAAATGATTCTATGTTTGTTTTGGGGGAATATGTTTTTAAACGTAATTCATGGGTAACATTTCATGGATTATAATAATGATGCCTTATTTTGTATAATATATTTTGCTTTTGCAAATGTTTTCTATTACAGTTAATCCTCACAATAATCCTCTGAGATAGGCAGGGTAGATAAGGATATGTATGATCCCTGCATTAAAGAGGAGGAAACTCAAGATCCAGTAGTAAGTGGTGGAACTGGGAAAGGAGCCCAGAATCTCTGACTCCAGGCTCTACTTCTGAAACCCTTCAAAAATTTAACTTTATTTTTTTTTCTCAGAGGGGTTGGGAGTTAGAGAACAACATCAGCTGAGACCGGCTTACTTGCTTAGTGAGAAGTTTTACTTCCTGAGTTGTCCATGTTGGGTGAATGTTCTAGACCATGTTTCACATCCTCTTGGGGAACAACTTCAATCACTGGAATAGGTTTATAAGAAAATAGATGGTAAAATTTGGTTTGGAGGCTTGAACTTGAAATATTGGCCAAATTAGAATCTTTGATTTCTATTTGCTACCTTGCATTTGTATATAAATACAGTATGAAATCATACAGTGAGCAGTCTGCCTTTTTTTTTCATTTTTATTTTCCATTTTACTTAATGAAGTGTAATAACTTATAAGGGATTTAAATTGAATCCTTAGCAGTCTACCTGTTGTGGTACATTTAAAATGAAAGGATTTCAGAATGAAATTTGGAGATTTTTATGGTGATTGTCAGTGTGATGACTTCTAAAATCTTGGTGCTCTCGCCGGGGTCAAGAGACCACTAGTGTGGTTGTCCAATTAGGTGAGCAGGTTTACTTTGCAGCATGACAAAGCTGTACAGTAGATGCACTCCAGCTGATGGTCTTGGAGTTATGTGGCTCTAGCCCCTACCTGTGGTGATCTGGAGCTACAGCATGTCACTGTAGAGAAACCATCTGCAGGAAGCCAATAAATAATTGTGTCTGATTGGAATATAAATTGGATCCATCAAAGTGTCCTTAGCAAACAGCAAACTACATGACACATATCACCATGTGTCGTGTATATACACATATATGCGTGTGTGTTACTATAATTCATGATAGTTTCAAAAATTTCAGATATTTATGAAAATAGGATATGGCCCCATGGGGATCAACAAAATCTTCCAAATAGTATTGTGTTTGCTTATAATTCATGTAACAAGGACAAAAAAGAAGATGGCAAGAAAACAAATATTTTTAAAAGTCTCTTTTTGTCCCCAGAAATTTCACTCCTGCAGACTAGCAGTGGCTGGCTGGATGTATCAGTGCCCCTGGGGTGATGCACTTCTATTTCCATTACTCTTCATTGCAGCTCTTTAGCACAGCAGGAAGTGTGTTCTCTCTCAGCTTCCAAGTTTTATGTTTTTAGCCTAAGTAAATATAAACCACCTGCTGTTCACCTCCTTCTAAATAAATAGATGTTTTTTAACCTTGAAAAAACTTTGAAATGGATGCCTACCTTTATTACTAAAAATTTAAAGTTTTTAATGTGGGAATGAATGGTTTGCAAAGATCACTTGCAGTCAGTATTTTCTGGGCTCACTGTGAGGTGTTTTTTAGTTTTGGGGGTTTTTTTTGGTAGCAGGAGAATTTTAGGAGGTAAGGGAAAATACTATATAAGCTGTGAGTCTTTTGTTACTTTTAATTTACATTGAAATAACTTTATCTTTACAGTGAAACACAGTTTAAAGTGCTAGAAATAAATCCATTTTTACGTGTGAACATTATTGTCTATGCCAGTGGTCCTCAAATATTAGCTAGCATACATCAAAATCACCTGGAGAATTTTTAAAACTCAGATTACTGTCCCCACCTTTAGAGTTTCTGAGTCAGTGGTTCTAGGGTGAGGACTGATAATTTGCATTTCTAACAAGTTCCTAGATGACTCTGACGATGTTGGTCCAGGGGCCATACTTTGAGAATTACTGGTCCATGCTTAATGTTTCTAACAGTCAATTCCTCACTGCTAATTATGGGTACGTGAGTGGAAATACCCAGGTCAGAAGCCTAGAAACTGAATTGCTAAGACTAAGCGAGGTTTATTCTCTCTTACCTCTGTGTTTCATTAATATTATCTTCTTACACATATTTTTCTGCCATATTATTTCTTCTTTGAAGGACGGTTGCTAATATTTACCTTGAATTTAACTTACATCAATTATCAGACTGAGATAAAAAGAAGGTAAAAGAATTTCAGGTATCATGCTTTTTTTTTTTTCCCTAGAAAAGTATGAGAAGTAAAAGTTCTTTTAACTGGTTTTCTAAAATACTCTTTGGTACATGTTATCACCTGGGTTATTAGAATTTTGCAAGCAGTTAGGATGGATTCCCCCATAGAGCATTCTATAAATGCCAGATGTTGTAGCAGTCAAATAAAGGAGCCTTTCCCCCATATTTTGAGATGCATGTCAGATGCAATGGAAATAACTGTAGGAGGCTGGAGTTAGGGAAGCTCATAAATGAAATATCTCCTTTTGTGTGAGCTAAGAGGACAGCTTCTGAGCCAGAATATCTGGATTATTTGGCGCTCTTATGTTGAGACCTAGGGAAAACACCTCACCTCTCTGTTTCAAGATCCTCATATCTAAAATGGAATAATAGGATCTTCCTCTTAGGAAGCTTTGAGGATTGACTGAGTTAAACCATTTAACGTGTTTAAAATAGTGCCTTACTCTCAACAATATTATTAGCAGATACTACATCTTGGAGAAAGAATACTATAAAGCCTTTTTTTTTTTTTTTTTTTGGTCATGCTGCTGATAGCAGTGGCAATGCGATTGAAGTTAAGTGAAAAAATGTTAAATTAGTACCAGAATTGTACTGTGTGGTTATAATATCCAACTCCTTTTTCAGAAATTTACAAAATGTCATTTTCTCTGTAGAAGAAAAGATCATTAAAAAGCGCTGTGAATTTAAGACAGGGTAGACGGTTCTTCTTTATATATTTCATTTCTGGCAGAGTGTTTATTGGATTGTCCACTGCTGAGGAAATTGCCCAGGATGATGATGACACTTAAGGTCAGAGGAGAAAATATGACTCAAAACCCAAAGCAGTCAGTACATTTGGAGTGGTCAGAGGGATCAGAGAGTGACATGTATGACCGCGACTGAATGCCAGGGAGTCTTCACAAGAGTGTGGGGAGTGATGATTTGGAAAAAGGATCGAGGCAGCTGGAATGTCACCAGATCGACAAGATGGGGAGAGACGAGGCAATCATCATTGCAAGGAACACCTGGTGGGTTCTCAAAATGGGCTAACCTGCTCCCTGCCCAGTCCTTGCTTCCCTCCTCAGGGACAAACTATGTGTCTTATCCTTTTTAATGTGGCCACAGTACCCAGCGCAGCGCTGTGCAATCAGTGTGGGCTGATTTGATTTGATTACTCATGCCCCAGTTTGTATTCTGGTTTCATTATTTTCCCTACAAATAAACTGCAGGTAAAAAAAAAAAAAAATCAGGAATACGGTAGTTAGCATAGTAAACTCTATCTCTTGTTTTCCTTTTAGATTACATTTAGGTCTCTTTCTGCTCATGTAAAAGTTTCTTATTCCTGTATGAAAATACAGGCTTACCTCATTTTATTGTTTCACCTTATCGCACTTCACAGGTAACTGCGGTTTTTATGTGTTTTGGGTTTTTTTTTTTTTTTTTTTTTACGAATCAAAGGTTTGTGGCAACCCTGCATTGAGCTTTCTGAGCAGCATTTGCTCGTTTCGTGTCTCTGTGTCACATTTTGGTAATTCATGCAATATTTCAGCCTTTTTCATTAGTATTACATTTGTTATGATGATCTGTGATCAGTGATTTTTGCTGTTACTATTGCAAAAAGATTACGACTTGCTGAAGGCTCAGACGATGGTGAGAATTTTTTAGCAATGAAATATGTTTTAATTAAGGTATGTACATTGTATTTTTAGACATAATGCTATTGCACACTTAATAGACTACAGCATAGTTTAAACATAGCTTTTGTATACACTGGGAAACCAAAAAATTCTTGTGACTCGCTTTATTGAGATACTTGTTTTATTTAGATGGTCTAGAATCGAACCCATAATATCTCCGAGGTATGCCTAAAAGGAGATGTCATTACATTCCAAGGTAATCACTTGGGCTATAAATTTAAACAGATAAATGCAGTTGTAAATGAAAATATCAATATAACTTCAGTTTCAATAAAATCTGAAACTTGAATCAAGTGGTACATTTGACAGCTATACGCCAAGGAAGTGTCACTGGGATGGGTAGGGTTGCAAGCATGAAAGTTGAGAATATTTATGTTGATTATTTGCTCCATCTGGCTTATGGTCAAAATAAGTACAGTAGGCAGCCAAGGTATATTCTTTTCTCAGGTAGGAAATAACTCTCAGAGAACTTGAAAGGTTAAATGCAGTAATAATGGAAAGTGGTATTTTTGCATGTATATGAATTTTAACGTTTACTTAAGACTGGTAATCCCTTCACATGGAATATATTATTAGTAATATATGTGACATGGACCAGAATTTTGATATACTAATCATCATTAAGAAGTTTTCTTTTTTGTAACCAAAAATCAAATATTTTTTTAAAAGTAAGAAATATTTGTATTTTCTTAAAATCTAAAAATGAAAGCATCATGTATATCATGTATATATTATGTATATGGATTGTATATAGATGGACCAAAAGGCTGTGAGCCAGGCTTTTTGGGGTGTCTATTAAGTGGTAGACACCAACATTATAACGAAGTCTTATTCTACTCCTGCCTTTGACACTATTTTGTTCTTTTTTATCTACCCATCTGGTGTCTGTATTTTATTTTAGAGGATTTCATCAACTGTATGGTAACCTTCAACTCTGTATGTATCAAGTGTGAGACACTAAAAAGCTATGTTCACACATCCACACATTTCTTAGTGTCCTCTGGGATTCACTCTAGGTCATCCACTGGCCAGCTGGTTGATCCACTGGGTACCTTGAATGTTGATGTCTGTTGGTCTTAGGGATGATAATTGTTGTCTGAGAAGGACTTCCCATTTCTGGCTGGAATGCGGATGGGGGAGATATAATCTTGCATTTCTGAAGGAGAAAGAACCTAGGACAGGAAGACACTTGCTGGAGTCTCAGTATCAGGATGCATAATTTCATTTAATCCCTCATTTTCATTCCTATACCTGCACCCTCCTGTCTGACTGATATCTCTAAGTCTGGCTTTTCCCTGCTCTGTACTTCCTGGCTCTTGATGGTATGAGGAAGAGGTACAGTAGCTCTTGTCTCTGGTTTCTCCCACCCCAACTTGTCACTTGGTCTGTTGCCCACACTTCCTGAGCTGTTCTGGGATCCTATGGGAAAATCTCTTTGCATTGCTCTGATGTCTCTCTCCGCAGGCTCCTGTGGGCTTGATGGTCCTTTACTCCTCTTTGCTAAATCATGTATCTTTTAGCTGCTTTCCATATTCATATACTGTAGTCATAGGAGATTGAGTTGGAGCTTTCAGTTTTTGTTCTTGCTGTCTTAAGGGAGAATTCCTAGAAAATACAGGGTGGAAAAGTTTTTATTTTACCATCCAGAAAGTGGGAGTCTTACGTCTTAAGTCTTAGCCTCTTAAGCAGTCTCCCTTTATTGTTTTTCTCTATCCCTCATAGCTACACCAGAGCTAGAGTTTAGAAATACAGCCATATCTGTCATTTTTATGCCTCCTCCTACATAAAAATAAGCTTTTACCTAAAATATTGATACAGCCCTCTTTACATAGGACCCCTGCCTGATTCCTGTCCTCTTCTCTCTAGCTTTCCCATGTGCCTCTTCCCCGTGCTCTGACCAAATGGAATTATTCAGACCAAATGGATTCAGAATTCAGAATATGAAATACACCTCTGCCCCTTAATAAGTTTCACTATCCCTCCTCATATATATATATATATATATATATATATATATATATATATGGAATATGCTTTCCCCTTCTCTCTGCTTGTCAAAGCTCATCCTTTTGGATGGCATTCCTCAATCTTTCATCATTCTTCTAGGACCTTCATAGTTGTGGCTTTCTTTTTTCTCTCTCTTTTTTTTTTGGCCATTTTTCTTTAAACAAATTCACTTTTAAGAACTGGAGTAAATTGGCTTCATACGGAAACTTTTATTCTGAAGTCAAGTGGGAGCTATCCTGTGATTTTTAGGTAGGAAGGTAAATTACTTTATCAGACTTGCATTTTAAAGCAGTCCCTATCTATAGTGTATAGAATACTTTAGTGCATACCCTGCCTAATTTAGAGACAGTTTCTAGGACTTTTAAAGCAATTTGGGTGAGAGATGATGAAAAGCTGAACCAGAATAATTACAGCAGTAATGGAGCCGAAGGGTCAAAAGATATTAAGGAGATAGAATTAACAGAACTGGGTCAGAGATTGGGTGTGAGAAATAAAGAAAAAAAGCAAAAGGAAATTATTAGAGTTTATTTTATGTTTACTTTAGAATTTACCTGCTTTCATAGATCTTCTTCTGATTTTCTGGGGTTGTTGACTCATCAATATTCACTTTTAATCAACCTTCAAACTTGAAAATTTTTTTAAAAGTTCATTAACAGTATTTTCCTTGATGTAAAAACTGAGAAATAAACTAGCTGTGTTGAACCATTTACTTGGTGAATCTATTACATATATTGTGATGATGTTTATATTATCAAAAACTTTTAATGGGTTCATTTTATAATAGTCCCTCATAGCCCTCAGTATTGAGATTTCTAGAAGGTCTGCAAGAGTCATGACATTGAACTCCATGGATCTTTTGGTCATATCAGTTCTGTGATAGCAACTGAAGATCCAGTCTGTGATCAGATTTCAAACTGAGTAAAAATAGCATGTTTCAGGTCTTAATTCCATACTGTAATTTTTCTAATCTCCTTTGCCCAACATTGCCTATCACTCATGGATTTTTGAATAATACACTGAGGTGTACAAAATTATAGCTTTTAAAAAGAATATATAGGGAATTCCCTGGCAGTCCAGTGGTTAGGACTCTTCTCTTGCACTGCAGGGGGCCCGGGCTTGATCCCTGGTCGGGAAACTAAGACCCCATAAGCTGTGCAGTGTGACCAAAATAATAATAATAATAATAAGCAAAGAGGTTCTATTTTTTTTTAAAGAATATATATATAAGTTCATCTCTCAAATTTCTATTTCTGTACAGCAGGAGAAAATTTATTTTTCCCAATTCAAAGTATTCAGTTACTTCTGGTTTAAAGTTCAGTCCTATCAGAAAAGGCCCAGTCAACTTCAGATTCTTCTCCTTCCCTTGTACATCTTTCTCCGTGAAGCGATAGTCTGGGGAGGGTTGGTGAACAAGGGTACTTACTACCACGGCACCATGATGCCACATCTTATGGGCCGTTAGTGCCCATCAGTGCCCCTGTCTGGTAAGTGGTGAAATTTATGATGTCTGTCAGACTGGAGTTATCATAACCTGTGCTCACATATTTCTTGCTTTTTGTCCTTTCCCTTCCCATATTAGGTCTAAGCATCCTTCCTGTCCTGATTTCAAATACTCTCTGGGCTCACTTGCTTTCCCTTAGAAAATCCCATATGATTCTCAGGAATTGGAAGAAAATAATGGATGCTCTCCCATAAACTTTTGGTAGATGTTATGCTTTGTGAGTCCTTCTCAGGTCCAGATGCTACTATGAAACTCTACCCAGAAAGGTGGCCTGTTGGGGCGAATCTTAGCACCTTTCCTTCCTTCCAGTTCTCTTCCCAGGACGAATTCTTCTCTTTGTGGGAAAAAATATTTTCATCACTGGTCACTCTTCCCTAATCTACCATTTATGGCTTATCTTTTATGTGCTTAGTCCTTTGCTAATTTATGTAATGTGAAAACCCAATTATTACTGTTGAAATTGTTGGTTTTCAAAACAGTTTCTTTCTGCTATGGATTAGAAGAGCCTATTTGACTTCTCAAAACCTATAATTTGAATAAACCAGAGAGCAGTGCTTACGGGAATATATCACTACTCCTTGAATGTTGGGGAGAAACTAATGTGTATAAATAAATGCAGGGTCGAAACCAGCTCAACTAATATTTAAAATCATCTGACTTCATTTATAATATTTTCTAAGTAGGTTATAGGTTAGTGTCTTTCTGTTAAAATAGGCTCTTGACTGAAGAGTCTGTTGTTCCCCACCTACTTCTCTACATTTCTTTGATCATTTAGCACTCATTAAAAATAAATTATTGTATCTCATTGAAACATTTGTATACCTCAGAGTGTAGTGTATGCAGTAACAAAAACAGTCATAATAATTTTTATATAACTGTCAGGTTATTTATAATACACTCATCAAATACTGAATTATGGTTAAAAAATTCAGGAGCAGTTTGCTGTGATACACAAAAGCAGTGCATTATATTGTCAGTAGTAAAAAAAAAAAATTCATCATAAACAAAAGTTTAAGACTCCATGGAGAACCAAAGTAGATCTTCTGATGTTGTTTTACTGTAACAGGATAAAAGCAATATGATGTCTATATTTCGTCTTCTATTTTTTTTACAGCCATATTTATTATTTATTCATTTGCCGTTGTATTGAGAAGTAATTGATATACATCACTGTATACGTTTAAGGCATACAGCCTGATGGTTTGGTTTACATATACTGTGAAATTATTACCACAGTACATTCAGTTAACATCCAACTTCTCATATAGATAGATACAGTAAAAGGAAAAAAATGGGAGGGGGAGTCTTCTTGTGATGAGAACTCACAGGATTAACTCTTTAACAAATTCCCTATGTATCATATATTAGCTGCATTAACTGTAGTCATCATGCCACACATCACATCCTTAGTGCTTATTTATCTTGTAACTGGAAGTTTGTACCTTTTGCCACCTTTCTCCAATTCCCTCTCGCCCTCCACCCTCCGTCTCTGGTAACCACAAGTCTGATCTCTTTTTCAATGAGGTTTTTTCATTTGTTTTTAGATTCCACATGTAAGTGAGATTATACAATATTTGTATTTCTCTGTATGACTTATTCCACTTAGCATAATGCCTTCAAGTTTCATTCATATTGTGGCAAATAGTAGGATTTCCTCATTTTCTATGAGTGAATAACATTCCATCGTGTGTGTGTGTATAAATTTATATATCTATATTTTATATATCTATATATGTACCACAACTTCTTTTTCCATTCATCCATCGATGGACACTTAGGTTTTTTCCTATGTCTTAGCTATTGTAAATAATGCTCCTATGAACACAGGGTTGCAGATATCTTTTTGAGTTAGTGTTTCTATTTCCTTTGCATATATTTCCAGAAGTAGAAATCCTAGATCATATGGTAGTTCTATTTCTAACTACTTGAGGATCCTCCATACTAATTTCCCTAGTGGCTATACCAATTTATATTTCCACCAGTAGTACACAGGGGTTCCCTTTTCTCCATATCCATGTCAGCATTTGTTATCTCTTGTCTTTTTGATAACAGCCATTCTAACAGGCGGGAGGTGCTATCACATTGTGGTTTTAATTTGCATTTCCCTAATGACTAGTGATATTGAACATCTTTTCTTATACCTGTTGGAATTTTGTGTATTTTCTTTGGACAAATGTCTATTCAAATCCTTTGCCTATTTTTAATTGGGTTATTTGTATTTTTGGTATTGAATGGTACAATTTCTTTATATATTTTAGGTACTAATTCCTTTATCAGATTATACTGTTTGCAAATATTGTTTTCCCATTCCATGGGTTGTCTTTTCACTTTGTTGATGATTTCTTTTGCTGTGCAGAAGCTTTTTAGTTTGGTGTAGTCCCACTTGTTTTTTGTTTTGTTTTGTTTCTCGTACTTTAGGTGTCATATCCAAAACTTCATTCCCAAGACCCATGTCAAGGAATTTATTCCTGTGTTTGTTTCTAGGGGTTTCATGGTTTCAGGTCTTAGTCCATTCTGAGTTAATTTTTTTAAGTGGCATAAGATATGGGTCCAGTTTCATTCTTTCACATGTGACTATCTAATTATCTCAGCAGCATTTATTGAAGTGACTGTCTTTTCTCCATTGAGTGTTCTTAGCTCTTTTGTCAAATATTAGTTGATTATATATGCATGGTTTTATTTCTAGGCTCTCAATTCTGTTCCAATGGTCTATTTATCTGTTGTTATACTAGTACCATATTGTTTTGATGACCATAGCTTTATAGTATAGCTTGAAATCAGGAATATTGCCTTCTATTTGACCCTATTATTTTATAATTTAAAAATTAGCACTCACTGTAAAAGAAATATTATAAGATCAAATAATTAAGAGATCATTACAACTTGCAGCAGTTTTCCTTAATTAGTTAGGTCAACTACCTTTGGGTGGACAACTAAGATTTAAGGATTTGACGAAGATACTGTTTTATAATGTTAATAAACTAATTATGATTAATGTAAATGTGAAAATGTGAACTGATAATGCTATTTGACATTTAACAAATATTTAGTAAGTGAAAGGCCATGTTCCAAAAGTATAAATTTATTAACTCCTCACAATAATCCCATTAATAGTTAATACTATTATTGCCATTTTACAGATGAGAAAAATCTTACACTGAGAGGAAATAAATGCTCAGTTGGTATCCACATGGATATTGAGTGGCAGAGTAGAAATTCCAACCATATAGACTGTTCCTTAAAGAATACCTGCTGTTGCACAATAGGCCCTAAAACCCATGCTGATAAATATGAAATATAAAGTATGCCATGGTGCCTTTAATTTCTATTATTTTAAATTACTGTAAATGCATTATTAAACATACAACTGTGCTAGAGTTTCTAAGTAGCACTTTGGTAAATGTAATATCATTAGTTCTTCTGAATTAACTGAAATATAATTATAATGAGATGACATTTATATTCATAATATTGAAGTTTAAACATCTGAAGCCAGCTTTCCTCAGATGTTTTAAGGTAAATGATATTTAAAGCTTTGGTCACAACCTTGATGACTTAAACACTTAACGATCCTGTAGAAAATACCAAATATTGATTTACGATTGCTATGATATTATTTCCAATTATATCAGTTTCTTCACTAAAAAAAAAAAACTGTAATTCATACCATAATCCTACAAAATAAGTACCACACATTTCACTCATTCAACTGAGGCTAAGAGGTTAAATGCTGTGATTATTTTTATGGGAATGAATCAAGGGCAACTTTGGAGCTCAGATCCAAAATCCGGACATGATGTCACCATTCTGTTGTGTTTACTTGCACAACAGATTCTAATGATGATTGACAGGTTGTTTGTATCTTCTCTCATCCGGTTATTACAGAAAGTTTATTGATGAGTTTTAAATCTATTTATATACCATGTGTCCTTTGCTTGAAAACTGTCTCCTTAAAGACACAGTTCATATGTCCACTTTTTAAAATTTAACTTTTTATTTTTTAAAAGACGGGAAAATATAAGTTTATATATATTTAATTTTAAATATATGTCTAAGTTGCTTTGTAATTGTTTTATATTTCCTAATCTAGATTATAACCCTTTGAAAGTCACTGATTAACTTGAATCAGGTATCTTCTACACATGTCTGTTAGAAAGAGTAAGTAAATAAAGTGCATGGGACTTAGTTTTTAAATTCATTTATTTAGTCTGAATAGATTTGTCTGACTGCAGCTAAGTCAGAGCTACTATCTGAGCAAAGTCTCGTATGTTAGAGACGCTGGACGAGTCAAAGCACTCGGGCTTGGGATTCCTCTAGAAGGAATCCTGGACCAAGTGAAACTGTGTTTCATGAGCTCAGCCAGAGGCTATCCCAACAAGGTCTTGAAGCCAACCAGCTGGCTTCCCATCTGTTTTCTCACCTGAGCCCCAGGAGGGATTTGGATAGAGGCTAAGGCACTGTTGATATGCGTTTGGAAAATAAAAGGATTTTATTGTTTTTATTTTTCATACATTCTAGTCTGTGTATATTTAAATAAATGTTAAATGAGTATATTTTCCATAATTTAATGCCTTCATTAAAAAAGAGGAATCCATGCAACATGGAGTTTGTTGGAGGTTGTGTCACGATGGAGGCATTGCAGGCCTGGATGAGAACATCACAGCCTTAAAACTGGATACATTCCTCTGAGTTTGGATGGCAGGCAGATCTGTGGCCCCAGTGAATTAGATAGCAGGAGTCAGAGATGTGAGTAGTGTACGAAAGCAACGAGTACAGTTTCTCAAGTCTTTGACTGCCAATACTTTCAAATTTTTTAACCTTTGCAAAATGATAACATCAAAACATATGTGTTGGAAAGCCATCATAGCAAATACCACTTAGATGCCATAAAAGGATAATAACAGCAGACCTTTTTTCAGGGCTAACTCTGTGACAGGCACTTTACAAGTGCTATCTTATTTATTCCTGACACAATTTTGTAATGTAAGTCTTATCATTATCCTTATTTTGCAGATGAAGAATCAGGTTTAGAAAGCATAAGCAACTTGTTCAGTGTCCCAGGGGTGGCAAGCGGTCTGCTGGGCCTCAAAGCCAGGTCTGCTTGACTGCAGAACTCATGTTCTTCATCTTTGTGGTTCCTTTAAAGTCAATTAACGGTGCTTATAACTCGCTGCCTAGGAGATAGGCACAAATCAAGCCTAGCTTGCCCTGAATTTTCTACTAGAAACCAAACAATTAATGCTATCATTTCATTGATGTGTAGATGAAGGGAAAGTGCTCAATTTTTTTATATTCTAAACAGTATAAGTCCTTATAAAATTAAAATTTTACAATAACACAAGCAGACTAAAATCTTGAGGAAAATGATCACCAAATAAAAGTGTCTATCTAGAGATCATGCGTTTGTTTTCTAATTCAGGAGACAGTTGTGCAAGTGATTTTTCTCACACTTTAATATCTTCAGTATAAAGAAGATCATGAACATGGAGAAAGAAGTAGTGTTGCTATCATATATGTTTTTCTTATGCAACAGGATGCTTCAAATTATTTATGTCTTTCAGGACACTTAATACCACTACATATGCATTAAGATGCCACTTTGTATTTTCTAAAATAAAGAAACACCCTCTTTTTCTTCTATGTTGTATTTTGGAATGTTTGTACCTAGGACACATTAAAAAAACTTAATGGTCCCACTTTTAGGTTTTGGTCCTGTAAAAAATACTAGTATATGAATGTGCCAAGATACATATATAAGATGTATCTTACAAATTTAGATGCAGTGGAAACATTTAAAAAAAATTAAATATCCTTCAACAGGAGATTGATATTATATATAATATTACATCAAAAATAATGAGAAAATATATGCAAAATGGTTTTAGAAGTGTTATTAAAATGCTGTTACATAAAAAACAGAAAAATGCAGTGATAAGTAAAATTGAGCTAGATTTGGTCACGTATTCTATCATGAGTATGTGTATGTGTGTGTAATATTGTGTCATGTGGTGAAGTGTGTAGGCGTAGAAAAAATTCTAGAACTATTTATACCAAGTTATTCAAAAGTGGGTGGGGTTGCAAGTTGTGGGGAAACCTCCATTTCTCAGTTTCTACACTTCTATTTTATTTTATTTTTATAAAAACATGTATTAGTTTTGTTAGAAATTTTTTAAAAAGCATTTTTTTACATTTTGCTTGGCACTCAGTGCTCATGACTACAAGGCTCAATTTACCTTTCCAGTCTAATTTGTCACAATTTCAGACGTCCTGCCTTATTATATAATTTACAACTGTGCCCTTGATTCCTTTTTTCCTCTGCCTTTCTGTATCTTGTCCCCTCTGTGGGGAAAGCCCTTTCCTTCACTTCCTATCTTTAGGTTCTATTATGTTTCCAGTTCTAATTCCAGTGCTTCTATAACACATTTTTATGTGTATATTTCTCAGTTAATTGTCCTCCTCTATTCTCATTTCAAATTTTGCATTCTTCTATCATATCACATATTATAGTCTGCCTTGTAATAAATGTATTAATATGTCCATATGAGCCATTCATGAAATTCAAGTCTTAACATATTTATTTCCTTACATTTAGATTGCATTACATCAGTTAGTGCCTATAGCATTTGAAAAATTAGTAACATTTTATTTTTGTGAAGTTTTTGAACGGTTTCAGTTTTTTCTTCTATCCTAATCTGTTATTGGAGAGACACCTCTACTTTATGTAGATTGCCAACCTTATGGCTCATAATCTGCTCCTCAATTCTGTATTATAATTTCTATGTAATAACTGCATTTGCTTCCTCTATTCTCTTATATAAATGCATTTCAAGAGGCTGAAATGGGATATGACAGTTCAAATACAATAGCTTAGGCATTTGCAATTATTTCATAAAATGATACCAAAATATTGTCACATACAGTATCTCACATGACAAATTTAATAAAGTCTTCTCAGAGAAACACACATTTTTATAGTAAGATTCTGGTATAAATCAATCCAGGTGGCTTCCTTTTACAAGGACAGGCAGATTATTTTCAATATGATAGAACCAGGGGCAAGAGAGTAAAAACTCAAACTGATTTGCAAACAGGAGCTTCCTCAGTAGTCATCCAGGAAGGGAGTTTTGCTGTGTCACAAGTGACTAGTACCCGGTTTTGAAAAAAGAGTGAGTCATCCCCCTTTGAAACAAGAGATAAGTGGGGGAAAGGGCTGTTTAAAAATTATTTTACAACTATTTCCTTTGGAGCTATGACTCCTTAAGCTGGAATGTGATCCAGAATAACTTCCCTTTGAATCCAACATTTGTCTTAAGCATTTTTATTGCCTCTCTTTTCCCTCATCCCATCTCACTTCTTCCCTCCCTCTGTTCAACAGATTTACACGGACTGGGCCAACCACTACCTGGCAAAATCGGGCCACAAGCGGCTGATCAAGGATTTGCAGCAAGACATTGCAGATGGAGTACTGCTAGCAGAAATCATCCAGATCATTGGTAAGATCTGCCCTCTGAGAAAAGCCATGAAAGTTTCTGCGCCCACGCACTTTGGTCAAATACAATTTAATTTGGATGCTTAAGAACTTGGTCCATGTGTCTCTGAGATTAATGCAGCTCTCCCCGTGATTTAATTAAAATGTTTATGTGAGAATGTTTGAAAAAGGCAGTTTGGCCATACTTTTAAATGGCTAAAACTGTATCTCTACATACACTGAATTGTCAGAAATGAACGCTTCATTAAACCATATGTCTCCCATGTGTGCATTTCGTTAGCTGGAGCAACTCATACACTCTGAGATTCCTTGAAACTATATCCTGATCCAGCAGGGACAATTGTGAAAGGTTTCATGCCAGCAGTCATTTGGCACAAGCTAAGGAATTAGCAGCCACTTCCTTCTCACTCACTTTTTTTTTCTATTTGCCTGATTTGTGCATATGGACCTGGCGGCTGCTAACAAGAGTGTCTTCTTGTACACGGCTTAGGAGGCAGAGTGGATGTAGCACCAGCATTTTGCTTGGTGTTTTTTTTTTTTTTCTTTCTTTTTTGCTTAGTCTCCTTTTTTTGTGTTTCACTTCATGGCTTAAGCATGTCATTCTTTTTTTCTCTCTTTTATTTTATTTCTTGGCTTTAGCAAATGAAAAAGTTGAAGATATCAATGGATGTCCTAGGAGTCAATCTCAGATGGTAAGAATCATGTTTATTCTAAGTATATTGCTTGTCTTCACTTCCAGAGTTAACTGCATTTATAAATGAACTAGAAGTTTCTTTTGCATGTCTCTCTCCTTGTTTAAGAAACCATTTGATCATATTCTATCATATATATTTCTTGGGGGGAAATTTAGGAAGAAGTGATAACAACGATACAGTTGAATATGTATGACTCCTGAAGAACCAATCTCCAGGTGTTTTATCAGATTCTTGACCTTTGTTTTGTTGTTGTTCTGATGTCTGAATAATTTAACACTGGTCTTGGTGGCAATAAATCCCATTTCCAGTTCTAAGTGGAGCCTTTTTGTCTGAACAACTGGTTTGAAGAACAGAAGTTGCCATGTGCATTTTAAAAATATATGAATAGTATTTCCTTCGCTCATAACAAAGTCCAATGTAAACACATGGACTCTTCAACACTTTTGGAAGTAACTCTAAAGGCAGGCTGCTGGAATTTTGCTGAGCAGGGACTGACTAGGAGATATGATTCATAGCCTTTTCTAGAAAGTTGTCGATCTAGAGGTCTGTCTGTCTCCCAGCCCTCTCTTATTTTTACCACTTGGTAAAGCCTAGAGTTTTATAATAAAATAATAGATTAATAAACTGCTGAGATAAAACCCCACCCCTTTCTTAATTAAATAGCCACAACTTTATTTTATAGGACAACATGAACCCAAAATGCCTTAACTGAAGTTATGTCAGCAGATATAATCAGGAATGACAGCCAAAATCCACAAGATGAGGTTTCCTCCAAAACTCTTTTTAGCATAGAATAGACATTTAAAATAAAAATAATGAGTACTTAATTGACAGAAACTGGAAGAATGAAAAAAATGATGCACGGTTTTGACCTGCTGACCTGCTTTATTTAATGTCAGAAAACTGAAATCCAAAATAATAAAAATAATTTATTTTTAAAGAGTGATTAACTAGCGTGTGTGTGTGTGTGTGTGTGTGTGTGTGTGTGTGTGTGTTTAAGCACTCCTCTAAGGACCTACTACAGTGACATGAACTCTGTGTCGCTCTTGTGAAAAAAAATCACTATAAAGAAAGATTCTCTGTAAAACATTTCAGTTTTAAGGAAACTTCCTGATCTAATTACGCTGGGCACAAAGACGATTCTATTAAAATTAATTATGGTTATTTCCTGAAGTTTTACTGGAAGTAGTTATAATACCTTTAGGCCCTGCTATAATAAAAGCTGCACGATGATGGGAAAGACATGTAACTTCTCTGAGCCTCAACTTTCTCATCTGTAAAATGAACCCTAATTATGATATGATAATAACATATAATTATGGACATTCTTTACTACCTAAACTGATATGGAAATGCAGAGTAGTATTGCTACAAACTTTATAAAGAGCACATTCATGAATTAATACCTGCTAAAAATTTTTAAGGCTTTATATTAAAAAGCTCTATAGTCCCTGAATATCATATGTTATTTCTCAAACCCAACACTGTTGGTTTTACTTTCATTATTTCAACCATAAAGAGATGTTGGATACTAAAACTCTTATGTTCTCTGCTGGTATTCCAATTTGATTCTGATTACAGTTCAATAAATAGCCAAGTTATTACTTCATGACAGATAATAAACAAATAAACCTTCAAAACTCATAACTATAGATAGAGATGCAGTCCTTAGATATTTATCTGAAACATCTGTGCCTAAGATTCTACAAATCTGAAAATATTCTCATGGGTATGAAACTCTCTTAATTTTATTACTTCCTGCTCCTTATTAGCCCCCAAATGTCATGCAACATCTAGTATACATGTTATGTTGATATTTCTGCTTCTGATTTAAAAAAAAACAAACAGAAAAACCAAAACCTGAGAAATGCAAATGTTATAAAATAGGTGATTTTTTTTTCCAGCCAAAAAGTTTTAGTCAGAATTACACTGAGTAACAATGACTTGTAACCTCATTTTTTTTGATGTGGTTGAATTTCTAACCTGAAATTGGCATGCCTTCAATAAGGTGATTCAGAAGAATACATATGACACAAATGTAACTTTTTTGGCTGAATTATTTTTGCCTCTGTTCTTAAGAATTGGCATCGGTACTATGTTATTAATGAATAAAAATTCCAGATTTTAACTGAGACAAGAAAGTAGAGGAAAGAGAATTATGATAGCATGACTAGGCTTATAAATTTCATATATCTTTTCCAAACAGGATGTTGCCTGTTTCTTTATTGTGTAACAACCGAGCAGTGCTGTGTTAGTAACAGTGAGCACTGTCCTTACTCATAGAACTACTTGGCCAATGCTTTTTATATATCTGATTTTTCATGGCCTTTGGTTGGCGTTCATGTTTAGTAACAAAAGATAAGGTAAAACTAGGTCTGCTACTGTTTCTAGTTACAAATTGTCTTTTTTTTTTAATTTCAATCTTGGTAACCTTTATTGGATTATTTTCAGCCTTTAGTAATAGAAGTTCTCTCATGGTATGCATGTACGGTATATTGATGAATAACAGCCAGCTATTCATATTTAGGCAATATTAACTGAGCACATAAGACACCAGGTGTAGGGACACTTGAGGGTCAGAGGAGCAAATATTCAAATAAATAATAGCCACAGTGTTAATAGGGAAGAACAAAAGGAATGTGAAGGAAGTGAGCCTGGTGTGTTCCAGAGCAGAAGACCACTGTAGTGAGCACAGTGAGAGGTGATTGGGGGGGATGATGGAAGCCTGACTTTGTAGGACCAAAGGAAGGAGTTTGTATGTTACTCTAAGCTGATTGAGGATCCTTCGGAGGACTTTTAAAGCTGGGCTGTGTTGTGACTTGATGTAAATATTAAAAATGATCACCCCAGGTGCTTTCTGGGCATTGTAGAATACTTAAGTGTTGGCCTTCAGTTGGGTATGGGAGATGAAAAATATAGGGACTGTGCAGTGGTCCCCGATTTTTTGGCCTGAATGAGTAAATAGTTACCATTAAACCAGATGATTATTATGGAGGGAGAAAACAGGCTAAAAGGTGAAGAAGGGAAGAGGACAAATTCAGATTTTGACAAGTAGAATTTGATGTACCCATTGGAACGTCAAGTAGGAGGTTATTGGAGGCAATTAGGCATGTGATTCTTAAGGCCAGAAGTAAGGTATTGGTTAGAATATACCTACTGCGTAGGTAATGGTTGAAGCTGTGGCCAAGGATGAGATCTCTAGGAGGTCTGTGTAAAGTCAGAAAGCAAGAAAGCTTAGGTTCTCACACTGAGGAATACCAACATGTATGTGATAAGCAGAGGTGAAGGAGTCAGAAAAGGGTGAAAAGAGTGGTGAGAAAGTGAGCCCATCACTGAGAGAGTGGATCAACAGATATGGATTGTTAATCCTTAGGGTAGCTATGGTAGCTTAAGCTGTAGTACATACTTGGACTAACCCAGTGGGACAGGGCAAAGTAAGATGAGGAAAATGTGGCAGATGCTGTCAAATGCTACCTAGTCAATGGGTTGGTATACCAGAAGGCAGGAGGGTTAGTTTTGGTAATTAGACAGGCATTAATGACCTTCATGTAAACATCTTCTGTAGAGTGATCATGTGTTCAAGAATAGCTGAGAGGTGCAGATATCCACTGAGTCTTGAATGATCTTTCCAGGACTTTCCTGTTGAAGGATGAATAAAAAATATATAGTTTGAGAGGAAGTCAAGGTGAGGGGAGTTTTTGCAAGGGCAGAAGTAGGCAGAGAAGGAGGAAGCAATAGGGAGAGGGGAGGATCCAGGGGAATGGGGAGACAAGTGACCATGCCAGATCCTCAGGGACGTGGCAGAGGAGGAAATATGAAGTCTGTGTGGAAGATTTAATGTTGGAAAACAATGGGGATACACTTCCCTTTCATAAGGGGATATGATTGCTTGAAGAGGTGATATTTGTTAGTGGATTACATAGAAATGGAAGGAATTCAAATCAATATGATAATGACTTCAGACTATTAGATAATATTTTTTGTGTGTGTGTGTGTGTGTGGTATGCGGGCCTCTCACTGTTGTGGCCTCTCCCGTTGCGGAGCACAGGCTCCGGATGCGCAGGCTCCGGATGCGCAGGCCCAGCGGCCATGGCTCACGGGCCCAGCCGCTCCGCGGCATATGGGATCCTCCCAGACCGGGGCACGAACCCGTATCCCCTGCATCGGCAGGCGGACTCTCAACCACTGCGCCACCAGGGAGGCCCTATTAGATAATATTAATGTGCTCTTTTCCATGTCATTCTCTAATGGTTACCTTATAAGATAAAGAAAAAACATTGATTATAGTATTTTATAGCAGATAAAGAAAATTCAACAAAAATTCTTTCAAATATCATTGGCTAAAGGGCACATATTTAAGAAAAATATGAACTTGTCTTTATTAGCAGGATTATTGAGAGGTTGATTCATATTTATTCCAAGTTTCAACTGCTATCTATTGCTGTCTTTCCTTAATAAGTTTGAGACCAAACTCATCCTGAAAAAAACAGAACTAAGTTTGTAGGAGCTTATTCAACACTATATTTAACCTCATCCAAAGATGAAGTTACTAATATGGATGACACCTGTTAAGTAATTTCTAGGTGGGTGGTATCAGGATTCAAAATATATGCTGCATGCCACAACTCTGGTGAGATTACATGAGGAAATAAATTAGCCAACTATAAATACCAGGAACATCCAGAATGCCCAGCAGATTAAAAATAGCAGAAAAAAAATGCCCAACATGTATTTGAAATGCAGAGGCACAAGTGCAGGGTTCTTAGACAAAAATGTAAGACACGTAGAGGAAAAGCTGTTTTGAAAACAAAATTTTCTTTATTTTAAAATAGACCATTAGAGCACTTGGCCAGTTAGCTCAGTTGGTTAGAGTGGGGTGCTAATAAACTAGGCCATGATATTTAGTAATCTTCATAAATGCATGGAGGGGTTAGGAAATTTGATCATGTGAAATAGTTTCAAACCAAGAATTAGATAGTGGGGCAGAGGTGAGGGTGTGGTTCCCAGCCTGTCCTTCCTCTTCGCTGCTTCCTCCCTTTTCCTCCCTTCACCTCACTCTAATAGATCGACTGCATTTTTCAGCCACAGCATTCTCCCTTCTTTTCTATCATATCACATTGTTTGAAATTTGCTGAGATGCGGATTTTTGGAAAACTTGTGCCTCTTACCCTTTTCTATTCCTAGGAGATGAAAAATTAGGTTTTAGTCTTCCCTTAATTCTCTGATTCCATGTCCCACAGGGTTATGGCTGCCACAATAATTACCATCATGGATTTCACAGGCATCTTTATTTCATTGCTATAGTTTACAGCAATCCAGACAGTGAAACTATTCTTGACGGAAGAAGTATCCTGTTCTTTTATCACTATGCTGTCCTTTTAAGTTTTAATTCTTTCAGCCACTGCTTGTTACTGCTGCCCTTTTAAAGGATCTATTTAGGTAAGATAAGAAGATGAGGCTCCTAACCAAATAGGGAAGAGATAAAATATTGGAATGCTCTAAAGGTTTAATAAAATCTTATAAATGGCACGCTGCAGGATTCTAGCACTATGACTCAGAGGAGTGGAATATTGCTAAGTTAGTCCATTCACATGATCCCCTGCCATTTTGAAACTGTTCATCTTCTGGAATGTCTAGAAAAAGATAGCTTAATGAAGACAAATGCTTTCCTACAAATAGAGCTCTGATCTCTAAAGAAATACTAACTGAAAATCTCTACTTTGTAGTTGCCTTAATGATTCATTATCTTTATTTAGGCTCACACTTCAGAAGAATAAGCGTAAACTATGAGTATTAGGAAATTTATATTAAATGATTAGAATATCACCCTGATGATTTTTAAAACTGAGTTTGTCTCTAGAAGTTGCTCCGTATAATTGTAAAGTTTGAATGAAGTAATTGAAATAACATGGGGGTGCTGAGAGTAAGTGTGTCATGTTAAAGGACAGTGGTCACTGGAATTCTAATTCTGATTAGATGATCCAGGAAAAAGAATTCAGTAAATGCTCAGAGTTTTCACTCATTTCTGCAATGAGGAAATTAGACTGATTAAAGTCTGTTAGAACTCCAACTTGCTAGATTGATTTAATGAAACACCAAAGACCACAGTTTCTGTTCAATATTTCATCTTATAGATATACCTGCGTTTTCAATCTTTATAGCTTTTTAAAACTACATAGTAAAGTAAGAAAGACATTTCTTAGAATATATTATGTCTAATTTACAACGAAAAACAGTATTTTTATGAAAGTTGTCTGGTCTGCCATTCAGAAATTAAATAAATGCTGAAGATACAAGAATGCTTTTCTACATTAATTTTATATTATAGAATAAATAGTATAAATGTTTTTCTTATAAGTATCAATATTTAAATTGGTTTGTGCCATTAGTAGGACAAATAAAAATTGAAGTTAAGTAACCCCCTTTGGGTTGGACACCAGATTCCACATACAAATTTTTTCCTTTTTTCTGGAGACAAGATATAAAATATTTCTGGTTTTGCAGGTAGTTATTAAGCTTTACATACATAAAAAATTGCATACATAAAAAGTACATAAAAATTGCAAATGTACTTAATATTTCTACTATATATTTAAATACCAACCACTTTCTTAAACATTTAGAATGTTCTTTATCCTGATAGTTTTGACTTAAAATGCTGTAAGTTGTTTCCCACTGATAAGCCACTATCTGAGTAAACACAAAATACCATCATACCTTGTATTAGAAAACATATTTTGTAGCAATCCTTTCATAATTTTAGTTTTATTACCCTCACTAATCTAGTTTTTTTTTTAAAAAGAACTTACTGCTCCATCTTTTTCAACCCCCTTCTTGAAATTAATAGAAAGTTAACTGAGAAATTTAATTCTCAGTACTAAAAAATATGAAATAAGAGCAGTTTTTAAAACCCTAGTTCGGAAAACCATATATTACTAAGATATGAAGCCATTTTAAATATGACCTATGATATTCTTAGCTTAAAAACCTATGGTGATTAAACAATGTTTTTAAAAAATACTTCCATAGGACAGAAAAAGGAAATGAAATGGGGGAATCTTGTTCACTTGATCTCAGTATAATCATTTGGGAAGTATATCTTTGATAAAATAAATTATTGGAAAATCAGTAGATATACCCAATCTACTTGTTTTATGATATTATATTTAAATGATTTTAATATGAATTAAATTAAACTGACCTGTGTGGATAGCCACAGACAAAATTCATGACATGTCTGGTTACACTTTGAAAAATTGTATTGCCCATTTGATTTGTATTAGCCCTGTTTCAAACATAAAAAAATATTATGAAATCATATCATAGAAGCATCAAATTTTAGAGATGGACCTGAGAGTTCAGCCATATCAGTAGCGCTTATTGATTCATCTGCAGGTTGAATGTCAACCATCTTTATCCAGTGCTGCACTAGATGCTTTGCTTGCATTTTTCATTGAGTCATCATAGTAAACCTACAAAAGAACTTGTCTCACTGAGGCTGCCTTTGTCCCTATTTAGTAAGTGGAAGAATCAGTGTTTGGCCTCATGTCTATTTGAGTCTAGGCCAAATTGCTTTAAAACATATTAACAAATGCATTTAAAAAAATAGGGCCTGGGACTCAAGTCTTGAGATTTTGATCTCTTCCTCTTCTTTCCCCTCCCCCTCCTTCTCCTTCCCCACCTCCTCTTCTTTAAAGTTTGCATCCCTCCTCTCCCTACCCTCCCTCCAAACTTGCAATATACATGAGCATTTTTCTTTAATATTATGCTTGTTTCTTCCATCTATAGCAGGAATAAAAGCTTTGGTTAGGTTGGGAGAGGGTGTGGGCATATGAGATAAATAATGATTTATAAACTTTGTGGTGAAATTATGCATTTGGAAAATAATTAATTGTTATATGTAACTTTAGCCCTATATCTAAACAGATATTATTTGTTTAGAATGGTTTTATAACTTCGTAATAAAAGAGTAAGATTCCTTGTTTTGTTTTGTTCTCTGAAACAAATCAAGAAGCAGGAATTATTAAAAACCTACAGAGAATATTTTCAGGTCAATGAGTACTGACATAGTATTTTATAATTTTATATTTATAACACTTTATATTGGCAATTATAGCCTATAATGAAGATTTAACATCATCTATAATTGGCAACTAATATTAAATGATGTTCATTATTCTCTAATCACCAAGTCAGTTAAAGCAGAATATAGAATTTTAAACAAAAGATAATTTTTAGCTGATAAAATTCTAATAAATTTTCCATATCTGTACCCTTATCTATCTATCTGTCTATCTATCTATCTAGTCACATACACACTTCTGTTATATATGTGTTTATATAAAGCATTCCTAGTATGAAAATTTGTATATACACACATGTACACACAGACATAGATACACATATGCCTAGTATGGAGTAAGCTCTTCATAAACATCTGTAATCCTCACATAATATATTGTGTGGGAACTGCTTCCATTCTCATTTCACAGATAAGGAAGCTGAGCCTTCAGGAGAGTAAAAACTTTATTTCTAACAGTGTGTAAATTGCATAACTGTGATTCAAACTCAGATTTATTTGACTGCAAAGCTTTCAGTTATACTACAGTGCTTAATTAATGAACTGACTCCTTGTAGCTAACCCCAGACCAATTAAACACAAAAACAAACTGAAGAGCTAAACAAAATTTCTATCTCTTACCTCTCCCTATCCCACAACACAAACTAACTTGAGATAGGAGAGGAAAACATGGGACATAGCATTCGATGACATGAAATACCTAGTTAAACTGTACCTTTCACCTCCCCTCCCCACAGACTTAACAAATCAAACCTCAGAGGGCAAGGCCTAGAACTCTGCATGCTTACAGATCCCAGCTGACCCTTAGGCTTGCTAAAGTTTTGGGATCTACTGCTCTGCTGCATTAGTTTCCTGTGACTGCTATAACAAATTATCACAGATGTGGTGGCTTCAAACAGTAGAACTTTAATCTCTCACTGTTCTGGATGCCAGAAGTCTGCAATCTGTATCACAGGGCCAAAATCAAGGCTTCAGCAGTCCTGTGCTTCCTCCAGAGGCTGTAGGGGAAATCCATTCCGTGCCCATTCCAGCTTCTGGTGGCTGCCAGCGTTCCTTGGCTTGTGGCCACGTCAGTCATTCTGTATGTTCATCTACTGGGAGATAAAAATGCATTGGTTAGTTGTGGAATAATTTGGAATCATTTAAACCTTATGAACTTAGAATATGTATGGAACAAATAGATTTTGCATACTCTTTCTGTCCTTCCTTTCACACTACACAATTTCATCCTTACATTCAACCACATATTTGTGGAGCACCTATCTTGTGCCAGGCCTATATCCTAACTGCCTGTCGATCATGTAGAGAGCTTGAGTCAGAAGCTGGAAATGGCTCAGTCAGAATGTCTAAATTACAGCGGTAGAAAGCATAATGTGGCAGAAATGGTGATTTCATTGGAGACTGACAGGGTTGAGTTTGAATTCTGGCTCTGCTATTTATTAATTGTGTAAACTTGTACAAAGTATGTCATTTCTAAGCCTCTACTGAATGGCCAAAATAATATCACATTTACCAGAGTCTATGGTAAAGATGAAAAAAGGGTTTTGCATTTGGAGTAAATAACATCCATGCTTAAAACTGTGTATGGGGCTTCCCTGGTGGTGCAGTGGTTGAGAGTCTGCCTGCCGATGCAGGGGACACAGGTTCGTGCCCCGGTTCAGGAGGATCCCACATGCCGCGGAGCGGCTGGGCCTGTGAGCTATGGCCGCTGAGCCTGTGCGTCGGAGCCCGTGCTCCGCAATGGGAGAGGCCACAACAGTGAGAGGTCCACGTACCGCAAAACAACAACAACAACAACAACAAAAAACTGTGTATGAACTCCCTTCCTGTGCTGGGTTGTTAAGTGGTGGAGGAAAAAGTGGCTTTCAAACCATTTCCCGTGCTTCTCTTCTTGACATGTAGTGTCCAGTTCATCACAGTGCGGCCTGTTCACCTAGTGTGTTATGAAGTTAATATTTTACAAATGACATACTAAAATTAAATACACTAAAATAAACTTTTTAAAAATCAGAGTGCATTGCAGATAGTATGGGTAGAAATTGACTTGTGAAACTTTTATTAATTTCTATCTATAAACCTATGTATATACTGTGTGGTCATATAAAATAGATATCTTCAGTGCAACGCTGACCATTTCTTTCTTTCGCATCAGACACACCATTAGCGCCCTGAGCTTTACTATCAAGCCCAGGCCCTTAGCAAGACGTGGAAGATGTTCCACATCTAGTCCCTGTTTATCTCTATGGCCTCGTCTTCTGCCACTAGATTTTCCAGATCTCAAGATACTTGTTCCTGGAGTCTTTCAGCCTGATCTCTCCTCTAACACAGTTTCTTGAAACCTATTGAAAGCCACCAGCCTTTGGAGGGGCCTGTTTTCGCATTGATAAACAAAGACGTTGTGGAGAAAGATTTAAGTGGGGTTCAACTTTTAATATTCCTGGCTATTCTGAATTCCCCCGTCCCTTAACTAGCGGTGTTTCTCAACCCTGACCAGTTCACATATTGCTCCTTCTTTGGGTTCACTTCACCCCACATCCTGTTATTTGGTTAACCCTTCCTGACCTTTCAGGGACTAGCTCAGGCTTCCCTTGAAGCAGAAAAAAAAAATGTGGGAGTTAATGATACAGGCTCTGTTTTTGACATATTCTCTCTGTGTAACCTTGAGCATCTCAGTTTAATTCTCTGATCAACACTTTTATCATTGGAAAAATGCTATAATTATGGCAACTTCAGAAGAAGGTATCTTTGTAACCATGATAGAGAAGTCTTAGTTACTAATTACTTTCTCCTTTCCTAGTCCCTTTACCTCTGATCATGAATAGACTGTTCTGCATGCTTCTTTAGGAGTCTGTGTTTCTCTAATTATAACATTCATCACATTACATTGGAATTATCTCTCCTGTGAGACTATATATATTTTTAAGAGCTTGGACATGTCTCAGTGAATAAATAATTGTTATGGAGTGAATGAAAGCAAACATCTTAAGAATTTTTAACCAATGCAAAAACACTGTTGCATTTTACTTTAATTCTTCAAACATTTATATTTAAAAGAGTTATATTAACATCTTTGGCTAAAATCTATATAATTTGAATTTTATGATAGGATGGGATTTTGCTCAAACTGAGCCATCATATCTATTTATTTTTGGTGGAAATCAAATGTAATTAATTTATATAATGATACTAGCAGTGTATGTTTATCATGACAAATAGGAAGAATCATTAATTAAAAATAGCACAAGTCACAAAAGAACTTACTGTCAGAGAGAATGAAAGTTACGTTTGCTTTATATTCTTCTTCATATTCTCTGTGTATGATTCACAGCAGCAGTACCTCAGACATGCCCTAACCAGGATGCATTGTGTCTGTAGAGAGAACTCTGTCTTTGAAATATTATGCCTACTACCTGGTTTACAATTATTTAACTTTTTATATTGCAGTGGTTTTAGGATCCCAGGGGGCATCAGAGCCTTTTCAGTTCCAGGCCAAATTCAGCTCTGTAAACATAATTGCAGAAAGGAAAGGCTGGCATGGTCTGTTTTCAGGCATCCTTTTGAGCAATTGTGTGTTGCTCTAAGCTGCTCTGTTGGGCATGGCTGCTCCCCCTTCTGAAGCTTGTCTAACCTTCTCAGAATCAGACTTCTCCTGTGCATCCAAATGACACTTCTTCTTTGAAGCTTTCGCCAGATCCATAGTGAAAATTGATAAATGCATTCTCTTCACTGCCTTATAGTGTTCTCTATAATTCTTTTTTGGACTATTACACCTTGTGTTATGGTGATTTATGAATCTTTTTTCGTCTCTTCAGCTATTTTACAGCTCACAAAGCTCACAAAGGCAAAGACTTTATAGTCATTTTTACATCCTTTAACCATCTAGTAGAGCTGTTTGCCCATAATAAACAGTCAGTAGTGCCTGAATGAATTGATTACTTGTTGTTAAGTGTTGGTGCCATGGTTAAAATTTAATCACACACTGATCTCAATTGATACTAATCATACTCAGAATGTAATTTCCATTAAATATCCATAAGTAAAAATGAAAGAAAGCTACGAATAGACAAGGCATAATTTTGTTAATATTGTGAAAGATGCCTCCAATTACATCTTCCAAAACAGATTATCCTAGTTTTGTAATAAAAATACTCAAAGGCTGGGTGGCATCAAACGTGCCACTTAAAGTTCATAAGTTCAATAACTGGGAGATTGGGATTGACATATATACACTATACACTAATATGTATAAAACAGATAACTAATGAGAACCTACTGTATAGCACAGGGAACTCCACTGTACAGTAGAAACTAATGCAACATTGTTAAACAACTATACACCAATAAAAAATAAATAAAGTGAGTCTCTTGTAGACAGTGGGAAAAAAAAAGAGTTGTGCTAATTAAGAACACTACTCTTTTTTTGGACTACTTCATTCAACACTGAAATGAATAAGTCCAAATACATGCAATACACACTCTGTGTTTAATATGTTGAGAACATATATTGACCCTCAGGTTTAAAAAAAATTTGAAAGCATATATACACTGATAACTGTCTAGAGTTTTCATAAGTGAAGATAATGAAAACTCTTGTTTTCCTCACTTGAAATCCAGTTTGTGATTTAACAATTAGCCATGTTCATACTGAGCAAGCTCATAAGGGTCAAGATAAATGTACAATAATGAAATCAGACAATCAAAGAAATTTCTGAAAAATGACTCCCATTCTTTGTGGGAATAGTGGAAAATATTGGAAAGAAACCAATGCTCTTTAGAATATACGAGAATAGTGGCTATATCTTGAAATTTTTATCTGTAGCACTGAGTACAATTCCAGGCATAAAGTTTAATAAATAATGAATTGGAGACCTTCAACATGGCAGAGGAGTAAGACATGGAGATCACTTTCTTCCCCACAAATACATCAAAAATACATCTACATGTGGAGCAGCTCTTACAGAACATCTACTGAACGCTAGAAGAAGACCTCAGACCTCCCAAAAGGCAAGAAACTCCCCATGTACCTGGGTAGGGAAAAAGAAAAAAGAAAAAACAGAGACAAAAGGATAGGGACGGGACCTGCACCTCTGGGAGGGAGCCGTGAAGGAGGAAAGGTTTCCACACACTAGGAGCCCCTTCACTGGTGAAGGCAGGGGGTGGGTGGGAGGGAAGCTTTGGAGCCACGGAGGAGAGCGCAGCCACAGGGGTGCGGAGGACAAAGCGGAGAGATTCCCGCACAGAGGATCGGTGCCGACCAGCACTCACCAGCCCGAGAGGCTTGTCTGCTCACCCACCGGGGCGGGCGGGGGCTGGGAGCTGAGGCTCAGGCTTCGGAGGTCAGACCCCAGGGAGAGGACTGGGGTTGGCTGCATGAACACAGCCTGAAGGGGGCTAGTGCGCCACAGCTAGCCGGGAGGGAGTCCGGGAAAATGTCTGGACCTGCCTAAGAGGCAAGAGACCATTTTTTCGGGGTGCGTGAGGAGAGGGGATTCCTCCCCTGTCTGCCCACAGAAGGCAGATCACTGCATAAATGAGCTCCAGAGACCTTTGCGAGCCGCGGCTATCAGCGCGGACACCAGAGACAGGCATGAGACGCTAAGGCTGCTGCTGCATCCACCAAGAAGCCTGTGTGCAAGCACATGTCACTATCCAAACACCCCCGGGAGACTGTGCAGCCCGCTACTGCCAGGGTGCTGTGATCCAGGGACAACTTCCCCGGGAGAACACACGGCGCGCCTCAGGCTATTGCAACGTCATGCTGGCCTCTGCAGCCGCAGGCTTGCCCTGCATTCCCTACCCCTCCCTCCCCGCCCCCGGCCTGAGTGAGCCAGAGCCCCCTAATCAGCCGCTGCTTTAACCCCCTCCTGTCTGGGTGGGAACAGATGCCTGAGGGCAAACTACATGCACAGGTGGGGTCAAAACCAAAGCTGAATCCTAGGAGCCGTGCGAACAAAGAAGAGAAAGGGAAATCTCTCAGCAGCCTCAGGAGCAGCAGATTAAATCCCCACAAGCAACTTGAGGTACCCTGCATCTGTGGAATACCTGAATAGACAATGAATCATCCCAAAATTGAGGTGGTGGACTTTGGGAGCACCTGTAGACTTGGGGTTTGCTGTCTGTGACTGACTTGTTTTTGATTCTTACATTTACCTTAGTATAGTTTTTAGCACTTGTTATCATTGGTGGATTTGTTTATTGGTTTGGTTGCTCTCTTCTTATTTTATTTATTTATGTATGTATTTATTTATTTAAATATTTTTTATTTTAATTATTTTATTTATTTTACTTTTTATTATTTTTTTTTCTTTCTTTTTTTCTCCCTTTTCTCCTGAGCCGTGTGGCTGACAGGGTCTTGGCGCTCCAGCCTGATGTCAGGCCTGAGCCTCTGAGGTGGGAGAGCCGAGTTCAGGACACTGGACGAGCAGAGACCTCCTGGCCCCACGTAATATCAGTCAACGAGAGCTCTCCCAGAGATCTCTGTCTCAATGCAAAGACCCAGCTCCACCCAACGGCCAGCAAGCTCCAGTGCTGGACCCCCCATGCTAAACAACTACCAAGACAGGAACACAACCCCACCCATTAGCAGAGAAGCTGCCTAAAATCATACCAAGTTCACAGACACCACAAAACACTCCACCAGCCGTGGCCCTGCCACCAGAAAGGCAAGATCCAGCCCCACCCACCACAACACGGGCACCAGTCCCCTCCACCAGGAAGCCTACACAAGCCATTGAACCAAACTTACCCACTGGGGGCAGACACCAAAAAAAAAACGGGAACTAAGAACCTGCAGCCTGTGAAAAGGAGACCCCAAACACAGTAATTTGAGAAAAATGGGAAGACAGAGAAATATGCAACAGATGAAGGAGCAAGGTAAAAACCCACCAGACCAAACAAATGAAGAGGAAATAGGCAGTCTACCTGAAAAAGAATTCACAGTAATTATGGTAAAGATGATCCAAAATCTTGGAAATAGAATGGAGAAAATACAAGAAATGTTTAACAAGGACCTAGAAGAACTAAAGAGCAAACAGTGATGAACAAAACAATAAATGAAATTTAAAATTCTCTAGAAGGAATGAATAGCAGAATAACTGATTCAGAAGAATGGATAAGTGACCTGGAAGATAAAATGGTGGAAATAACTGCCACAGAGCAGAATGAAGAAAAAAGAATTGAGGACAGTCTCAGAGACCTCTGGGACAACATTGAACACACCAACATTCAAATTATAGGGGTCCCAGAAGAAGAAGAGAAAAAGAAAGGGTCTGGAAAATATTTGAAGAGATTATAGTTGAAAACTTTTGTAACATGGGAAGGGAAATAGTCAAGTCCAGGAAGTACAGAGAGTCCCATACAGGATAAATCCAAGGAGAAACACACCAAGACACATATTAATCAAACTATCAAAAATTAAATACAAAGAAAAAAATGTTAAAAGCAACAAGGGAAAGGCAACAAATAACATACAAGGGACTCTCCATAAGGTTAACAGCTGATCTTTCAGCAGAAACTCTGCAAGCCAGAAGGGAGTGGCAGGATATATTTAAAGTGATGAAAGGGAAAAACATACAACCAAGATTCCTCTACCCAGCAAGGATCTCATTCAGATTCAATGGGGAAATTAAAAGCTTTACAGGCAAGCAAAAGTTAAGAGAATTCAGCACCACAAGACCAGCTTTACAAAAAATGCTAAATAAACTTCTCTAGGCAGGAAACACAGAAGGAAAAGACCTACAAAAACAAGCCCAAAACAATTACAAAAATGGTAATAGGAGCATACATATTGATAATTGCCTGAAAGATAAATGGATTAAATGCTCCAACCAAAAGACATAGACTGGCTGAATGGATACAAAAACAAGACCTGTATATATATTCTGTCTACAAGATACCCACTTCAGACCTAGGGACACATACAGACTGAAAGTGAGGGGATGGAAAAAGATATTCCATGCAAATGGAAACCAAAAGAAAGCTGGAGTAGCAATTCTCATATCAGACAAAATAGACTTTAAAATAAAAACTATTACAAGAGACAGAGAAGAACACTATATAATGATCAAGGTATCACTCCAAGAAGATATAACAATTGTAAATATTTATGCACCCAACATAGGAGCACCTCAATACATAAGGCAAATGCTAACAGCCATAAAAGGGGAAATCGACAGTAACACAGTCATAGTAGGGGACTTTAACACCCCACTTTCACCAATGGACACATAATCCAAAATGAAAATAAATAAGGAAACACAAACTTTAAATGACATATTAAACAAGACGGACTTAATTGATATTTACAGGACACTCCATCCAAAAACAAGAGAATACCCTTTCTTCTCAAGTGCTTATGGAACATTCTCCAGGATAGATCATAACGTGGGTCACAAATCAAGCCTTGTTAAATTTAAGAAAATTGAAATCGTATCAAGTATCTTTTTCCGACCCCAGCGCTATGAGACTGGATATCAATACAAGGTAAAAAAAAAAAAACTAAAAATACAAACACATGGAGGCTAAACAATATGCTACTAAATAACCAAGAGATAACTAAAGAAGTCAAAGAGGAAATCAAAAAATACCTAGAAACAAATGGCAATGAAAGAAGATGACCCAAAACCTATGGGATGCAGCAAAAGCAGTTCTAAGAGGGAAGTTTATAGTAGTACAATCCTACCTCAAGAAACACGAAACATCTCAGATAAACATCCTAACCTTACACCCAAAGCAATTAGAGAAAGAAGAACAAAAAACCCCCAAAGTTAGCAGAAGGAAAGAAATCATAAAGATCAGAACAGAAATAAATGAAAAAGAAATGAAGGAAACAATAGGAAAGATCACTAAAACTAAAAACTGGTTCTTTGAGAAGGTAAACAAAATTGATAAACCATTAGCCAGATGCATCAAAAAAGAAAGGGAGAAGACTCAAATCAATAGAAATACAAATGAAAAAGGAGAAGTAACAACTGACACTGCAGAAATACAAAGGATCATGAGAGATTACTACAAGCAACTCTATGACAATAAAATGGACAACCTGGAAGAAATGGACAAATTCTTAGAAAAGCACAACCTTCTGAGACTGAACCAGGAAGAAATAGAAAATATAAAGAGACCAATCACAAGCACTGAAATTGAAACTATGAATAAAAATCTTTCAACAAACAAAAGCTCTGGACCACATGGCTTCACAGGCGAATTCTATCAAGCTTTTAGAGAAGAGCTAACACCTATCCTTCTCAAACTCTTCCAAAATATAGCAGAGGTAGGAACACTCCCAAACTCATTGTACGAGGCCACCATCACCCTGATACCAAAACCAAAGATGTCACCTAAAAGGAAAAGTACAGGCCAATATCACTGATAAACATAGATGCAAAAATTCTCAATAAAATACTAGCAAACAGAATTCAACAGCACATTAAAAGGATCATACACCATGATCAAGTGGGGTTTATCCCAGGAAGGCAAGGATTCTTCAGTATACTGAAATCAATCAGTGTGATACATCATATTAACAAACTGATGGATAAAACCCATATGATAATCTCAGTAGATGCAGAAAAAGCTTTTGACAAAATTCAACACCCATTTATGATAAAAACTCTCCAGAAAGTAGGCATACAGGGAACTTACCTCAACATAATAAGGGCCATATATGACAAACCCACAGTCAACATCATTCTCAATGGTGAAAAACTGAAACCATTTCTTCTAAAATCAGGAACAAGACAAGGATGCCCACTGTCACCACTGTTATTCAACTTAGTTTTGGAAATTTTAACCCTAGCAATCAGAGAAGAAAAAGTAATAAAAGGAATCCAAATTGGAAAAGAATAAAGCTGTGTCTGTTTGCAGATGACATGATACTATACATAGAGAATCCTAAAGACGCTACCAGAAAACTACCAGAGCTAATCAATGAACTTGGTAAAGCAGCAGGATACAAAATTAATGCACAGAAATCTTATGGATTCCTATACAGTAATGATGAAAAATCTGAAAGTGAAATTAAGGAAGCACTCCAATTTACCATTGCAACAAAAAGAATAAAATACCTAGGAATAAAGCTACCTAAGGAGACAAAAGACCTGTATGCAGAAAACTATAAGACACTGATGAAAGAAATTAAAGATGATACAGACAGATGGAGAGATACACCATGTTCTTGGATTGGAAGAATCAATATTGTGAAAATGACTATACTACCCAAAGCAATCTACATATTCAGTGCAATCCCTATCAAACTACCACTGGCATTTTTCACAGAACTAGAACAAAAAATTTCACAATTTGTATGGAAACACAAAAGACCCCGAACAGCCAAAGCAATCTTGAGAAAGATAAACGGAGCTGGAAGAATCAGGCTCCCTGACTTCAGACTATACTACAAAAGTACAGTAATCAAGACAATATGGTACTGGCACAAAAACAGAAATAAAGATCAATAGAACAGGAGAGAAAGTCCAGAGATAAACCCATTCACATATGATCATCTTATCTTTGACAAAGGAGGCAAGAATATACAATGGAGAAAAAACAGCCTCTTCAATAAGTCGTGCTCGGAAAACTGGACAGATACATGTAAAAGAATGAAATTAGAGCACTTCGTAACACCATCCACAAAAATAAACTCAGAATGGGTTAATGACCTAAATATAAGGCCAGACACTATAAAACTCTTAGAGGAAAGCATAGGAAGGACACTCTTTTTTTTTTTTTTTTTTTTTTTTTTGCCGTACACGGGCCTCTCACTGTTGTGGCCTTTCCTGTTGCAGAGCACAGGCTCCGGACGCGCAGGCTCAGCGGCCATGGCTCACGGGCCCAGCCGCTCGGCGGCATGCGGGATCTTCCTGGACCAGGGCATGAACCCGTGTCCCCTGCATCGGCAGGCAGACTCTCAACCACTGCGCCACCAGGGAAGCCCAAGAACACTCTTTGACATAAATCACAGCAAGATCCTTTTTGACCCACCTCCTAGAGAAATGGAAATAAAAACAAAAATAAGCAAATGGGACCTAATGAAACTTAAAAACTTTTTCACAGCCAAGGAAACCATAAACAAGACGAAAAGGCAACCCTCAGAATGGTAGAAAATATTTGCAAATGAAGCAACTGACAAAGGATTAATCTCCAAAATATACAAGCAGCTCATGCAGCTCAATATCAAAAAAAAAAAAACCCAATCCTAAAATGGGCAGAAGATCTAAATAGACATTTCTCCAAACAAGATATACAGATTGCCAACAAATACATGAAAGGATGCTCGACATCACTAATCATTAGAGAAATGCAAATCAAAACTACCATGAGGTATCACCTCACACTGGTCAGAATGGCCATCATCAAAAAATCTACAAATAATAAATGCTAGAGAGGGTGTGGAGAAAAGGGAACCCTCTTGCACTGTTGGTGGGAACGTAGATTGATAATGCCACTATGGAAAACAGTATGGAGGTTCCTTAAAAAGCTAAAAACAGAACTACCATATGACCCAGCAATCCTACTACTGGGCATATACCCTGAGAAAACCATAATTCAAAAAGAGTCATGTACCAAAATGTTCACTGAAGCCCTATTTACAATAGCCAGGACATGGCAGCAGCCTACGTGTCCATCGACAGATGAATGGATAAAGAAGATGTGGTACATACATACAATGGAATATTACTCAGCCATAACATGAAACAAAATTGATATATTTGTCGTGAGGTGGATGGACCTAGAGTCTGTCATACAGAGTGAAGTAAGTCAGAAAGAGAAATACAAATACTGTGTGCCATCACATAAGTATGGAATCTAAAAAATACCCCCCTGGGTTTGTGGGGGAAGGGTAAGCTGGGACAAAGTGAGAGAGTGGCATGGACATATATACACTACCAGATGTAAAACAGATAGCTAGTGGGAAGCAGCCACATAGCACAGGGAGATCAGCTCGGTGCTCTGTGACCACCTAGAGGGGTGGGATAGGGAGGGTGGGAGGGAGACGCAAGAGGGAGGGGATATGGGGATATATGTATATGTATAGCTGATTCACTTTGTTATACAGCAGAAGCTAACACAACATGGTAAAGTAATTATACTACAATAAAGATGGTAAAAAAAATTTTTAAACCAAAAAAACTAAAAAATAAAAATAATTTAAAAATGATGAATCCGTGAATGGTTTGATTTTTTGAACATAAACAAAATTAAATGGTATTGCTTAAGATACTAATATTGGTTATACAAATAGAAATTATTCATGTCTAAAAATATGAATTTATTTAGTATCTTTAATAAAGAAAACACACGCAATTATCAATTTACTTACTTCCTGTAGAAAAACTGTATTTTGGTTTAGGCCATTGTGGTAACATTATTTTCATACAATCCAAAAACCTGAAGGCTCAGTGTGCCCAAACATTTTTTTTTTTTTTTACTCCCAAACATTTTAAAACTTCTGAAAGCATTGATTGTTTCTAGAATTTAGAAACTTTTGGTTTTATTTTCAGTATACAGTCAATATTTTTATAGTTATTTAGCCATCCTCAAATTTAGCAGGAAAAAGAGAGGCAACGTAGGTGTTCCATGCCAATAAAATGTAAGCCACAAACAGAAGGACCCAAGAAATAGTGCATGACATAAAATAGGCAAGTAAAAGTCCTGGGAGTTGTCCATGAGCTGCAGATATGACTGTTACCTGAGCCAAATGAGAAATGGGGTGTCCAAAGAACAGAATGGATTTCTTTGTATTACTACTACAAAGGCAAAGATATATTTTAATACCAAAGGAATAAGTGTAAAACACATGAATTATATAGTATAATGGTTCAAATACACAAAAGACAATATAGTGCTACAGTGTGAACAGTGCAGTTCTTGCATTCACATGGGGTAAATTGAAATTATATTCAGTTACTTTCTTTGAAGAGCATAGGTGGAAGCTTTGTTTTCCAGGCATCACTGCAAACTGGAATCACCTGGGGACTTTGAACAGTTTTTGATAACTGCTCTCCACAGACATTCTTATTTAACTGATGATGGTGTAAATTGGGCATGTATACATTTAAAGTTCATCAGGCGATTCTAATGTGTAGCAAAGTGTGCAAACTGTTGAATTAAGTTTGGAAAGCAGGTTTTGTGCAGTGTGGATAATTCTCAGAAAAATTGCTGTAATACCAAAAGCAAAAGATGCTATGATGCTATTTTATACCATTACCACCTGCTATTAATTTTTTTAAATTTATTTTATTTACTTATTATGTTTGGCTGTGTTGGGTCTTCATTGCTGTGCGCGGGCCCCCTCCAGTTGCAGCGAGCGGGGGCCATTCCTCACTGCGGTGTACGGGCCACTCATTGCGGTGGCTTCTCCCGTTGAGGAGCACAGGCTCTAGGCGCACAGGCCTCAGCAGCTGTGGCCCGCGGGCTTCAGTAGCTGTGGCTCGCGGGGCTCTAGAGCGCAGGCTCAGCAGCTGTGGCGCACGGACTCAGCTGCTCCGCGGCACGCGGGATCCTCCCGGACCAGGGCTCAAACCCGTGTCCCCTGCATCGGCAGGCAGACTCCCAACCACTGCGCCACCAGGGAAGCCCACCTGCTATTAATATTAAAGACTGGTACAGTAATCACAGCTACTTTTTTATTCTTGAGTGTATTACAGTTCTTACTATGTGCAGTGCATTGTACTATGTACATATTTATGTGCAATTTCATTGGGTCCTCTAAGTAATGATGTATATTATCTGTTTCTCATCTCAGTATTTAATTTGAAAAGGTCAGATAAGATGATCTTTATGGGCTCCTCAATTTCAGAAATTCTTTTAAATTATTTATTTCTATCAATCCTAAAATATAATGTCAACAAGTTCCCATAGAAGGGTAAATGGGAGAGGGGAGATACTGGACCCCTCCAGTGTAGATGAGTGTGATGGGCATTAGAGAGGAGAAGCTTAGGATGCTGAAGAAGTCTAAGTTGCCTGGGCAGATAACGCTAAATTTGATTATTAATAGTATTATAAAGTATTGTTTATGTCTTTTTTTATTTGAATGATCTAGGCATAAAACATCATTTTATCCCTGTGTAGTTAATTCATTCCCTCAACAGTTGTTGATGGCATACCTAAGGTACTCTTACTCTCTCTATGTGTGTGTATACATATACAGAGAGAGAGAGAAAAAGAGAAAGAGAGAGAGAAAGAGAAAGAGAGAGCCCAAGTGCCAGCAAGCATGAGAGGCAGGGAGTACTAGGATTGAGGCTTTTTTTTTTTTTTTTTTTTTGGTGCTTTTTTTCTTTTTTTTTTTTTTTTTTTTTTGCGGTACGTGGGCCTCTCACTGTTGTGACCTCTTCCCTTGCGGAGCACAGGCTCCAGACGCGCAGGCTCAGCAGCCACGGCTCACGGGCCCAGCCGCTCTGCAGCATGTGGGATCCTCCCGGACCGGGGCACGAACCCGTGTCCCCTGCATCAGCAGGCGGACTCTCAACCACTGCACCACCAGGGAAGCCCAGGATTGAGGCTTTTATGAGTTGATTTAGTTAATCCTAAATCTAAGAGTCAGTTCTTAGTTCTCATCTTACTTACCAGCTGCTTTAGCTAGAGCTCATGTCTCCCTTGGAGTTAATGTACTTTCTTCAGGTGCCTTTCTGTGTCCCATACTCTCCTAATTTGCCTGACATGTCACTGGTTGCTTTTCCTCCGTTTCCTCTGCTGGTCCCTCCTCTTCTTTCCTGTGAGTTGCCTCAGGCCCACTGTTTGTTCCTCTTCTCTTTTATAGCTACACGCCCTTGGTGATTTAATCTAGCCCCATGGCTTTAATTACCTTCTGTATGAGGATAACCCTGAAATTTAGATCTCTGTTCTGAAACCTCTCAGTTGAACTCCAGACTGTGTGTCCAAAGGCCTGTACATCCCTTTGGGTGTCTAAGAGACTAGATAAGAGGTCCAGAAATTAACCCCTTGTATCTGTCTGTGGCTTTTCCCATCTTATGGCTGGAGGTGTCATCCACCTGCTACTGAGGCCAGAAACCTTGGCGTCATCCTTGAATCCTCTCTCTTATATGCCACATCTTCCCATTAGATTCCTTCAGAGTATATCCAGAATCTGATCCTTTCGGATCCAGAAGGTGATCCTTTCTCATCACCTCGCTGCCGCCACCATTGTCTGAAACACTATCATCTTTCACTTGAATTACTTGCACAAGCTACCTGACAAGTTTCCATACTTCTATCTTTATATGCCTGGAGTCTATTCTCAACAAAGCGAGGGACCAATCATTTTATTTTTATTTTTAAATTAAGTAAAACATACATAGAAGCGTATAAATACTCTAATAGAATTTGAGGTAAAGCAAACATAAAAAGTGTATAAAATACTCCAGTCTTAAGTATATAGCTGATTGATTTTAAATATCTCTACACCTGTGTACTCACCACTCAGATCAAAACACAGGATACTACTAGCATGTCAGTTCCCCTTGTGCCACTTTCCAGACTGTACCCCTCCAAAGGTCGTCACTATTCTAATGTCTGTTTTCATTGTTTAGTCTTGATCTTGAATTTCATAAATTGAGCATCATATAGTATATACTCTTTTGTTAGCTTCTTTCGCTCATCTTTTTTTTTTTTTTTTTTTTTTTTTGCCGTACGCGGGCCTCTCACTGCTGTGGCCTCTCCCGTTGTGGAGCACAGGCTCCCAATGCTCAGGCTCAGCGGCCATGGCTCAAGGGCCCAGCCACTCCGTGGCATGTGGGATCTTCCCAGACCGGGGCACGAACCCGTGTCCCCTGCATTGGCAGGTGGACTCTCAACCACTGCGCCACCAGGGAAGCCCTGCTCATCTTTATTTGAGACTTTCTCTGGAGGTCAGTTGCTTAATCTGTAAAGATGAGGGTAGACTGAGATTAGGAGCTAAAATTTGAAAACAAACTGATGTCCAATCCCAACTCACAGAATTTCTGATTCTTATTGTCTGGGGTCAGACACAGGGAAGTCATATATTTGAAAAGATCCCAAAGAGAATATAACATGTAGCCTCTGGATCAAATGACTCTCTGTCTCCCTCTGTCTCTATCTCTGTCTCTCTTTTTTTTTTCTTGGACTCATTTCTTCCAAAAATACAAGGACCAATTGGCCGACACTCCTTTCCTCCCTTCTTCCTCAAGTATGTACTGTGCATCTATAGGACACCAAACACCACGCTAGGCTGCCAAAGGTGCACGAGTCAACAAAATTCAGTTCCTGTCTCTCAGAGGCTTAGAGCTTCGCTAAACCCATGTCTTCATAAAAACAAACAAACAAACAAAAAACCTGAATGAACAAATAAATAAATAAATAGATAGATAAATAAATAAATAAATAAATCTATGAAAACTCAACAAACATCTCTATTTACCTGCAAACCAAATAGAGGGAGTGAGGAGAGAGAGATCAAGAAATGATTGACTTTGTTAAATAACCTAGTAATTTTGAAATAGTTGTATAAATTTGGTCAAATAACTGATTGCTTATAAAAGATTGACTCAAATTTCAACTCAGTTGCTTTCCTTTTCAAAATGATTTGGTATCTAAACAAATTAAAGGGGATTGAAAGGAGTTAAAATTCTTTTTCAGATCTTGAACACCATTTGTAAACACATCCTAAAAACTATGTGATTATATAACCAGTATTTTGAAAATTTTGTTTTTGTCTTGTGCCAGTTAACTGATGTAATTAAATCCATGCAGAGACTTCGCTTGTGAGGATAATTTTCCACTTTCTGATTAATCATTGAATATAACACCCACCCCCACCACCCAAAAGAAAAGGTACTGTAGATGTGTCAATGCTCTGGTCTTCTTCAGGGCAGTGTTTTTCAAATTGTGGATTACTGTCCATCAATGGATCCTGAAATTCATCTAGTGGATTTTAACCAATACTTAAATACCGATTAAAAAGCATTAATTAATTAATGAAAAGAGAAGACAATGTTATTAGTAGAAAGCATCACAAACGATTTCATGTAGTAAGTGTAAGTACTGATCTATGAAACTTTTGTTTCCGTTATATTTAGGTAACTGTGCGTTGGGTTGTTTATTAGTTTATTAAGTACATGGAATTATTCTAATTAAAAATTGATCCAAATTATTAGCTGTTAAAATTACACTTTGAATTCTGATAGCTTATTTGGTATATGATTCAAATAATACTGAGAAAAAATAAAACTCACTTCAGTTAATTGGATAAATTTGATGGCAAAATCACTTTTATCTGTTTGGGATTTCAAAAATGTTTAGAGGTTTTTAGTTCAAAGAACAGTTGAGGTTTGACATGACAAAAAAATTAGGAACTAAAACAGTATTTATAGATATTTAACTGGGAAATGTGAGGGGACAATCTATTATTTTAAAGCAGGAATTATGAAAAACTAATATCTGAAATTTATTAAAATAAAAATAGGGCCTCCCTGGTGGCGCAGTGGTTAAGAGTCCGCCTGCCGATGCAGGGGATACGGGTTCGTGCCCCGGTCTGGGAGGATCCCATATGCCGCGGAGCGGCTGGGCCCGTGAGCCATGGCCGCTGGGCCTGCGCGTCCGGAGCCTGTGCTCCGCAACGGGAGAGGCCACAACAGTGAGAGGCCCGCGTACCGCAAAAAAGAAAAAAAAAAAATAAATAAATAAATAAAAAATAAATAAAAATAATCATTAACCAAAATATATTATTATATAGGTAGAAAGTATTCTCAAATTATTTGAGTATACCTCTGACAAGGAAACTAAACATATAAATGACATTTAACAACATTTCTCATAGCCATTTTCTTTCATTATAACTTATCGCTGGGTAAAAAATGTAAGTAGTACCAACAAGCATGATTGAATTTATAGATGACTTTGGAGTTAGGTAGGGAGAGGATATTATTTTCTTAAGTTATGTTTGTTATGTTGTTACATTGTTGGAAAATTAATTTTGACCGAAAACAAAAATTGGTGAATAAATAAATTGTAATGAACTATCCTTTAATAGTCATACAGGAGATTTTGTATTCAAGCACTTATTCTGTTGCTGTTACTTACCTGCTATAGTAAGATGGGAAACAATTAACTACCTCAAATTGTTGGTGCTCGTAGTGAATGACTGTAAAGGACTATTACAAAAGGTTGAATGCTTCTGATAAATAGATATGAAAGGAATGTAAGGTATATTTTGAGTATTTTTTTCTTTCCTCTACTAGAACCCTTTTAATTTCCCTTTCTAATTTATGGTGCATATTGAGAGAGAGTTGTTTGTCTCTAATACCCAATCTAGACAGAAGTTTTATTTTTTATTCTGTTTGAACAGCCAAAAAAGCCATTTTACACACTTAATTACAGACACTGTTCATGAATATTTTCTTGGTCTTCCAATGAACTAATCTGTTAATGTATAATAAAAATACATTTTGCAGTAAATTATATATATTTGGGCCAGAAATCTTCTTACTTTCTATAAAATTCATATAATTGGTGTAAAATTAATAATATCAGGACTGTTACAGCAAACATTCAAAAATACTCAGCTCAATTCTCTGTCTTAATATTAGGCCACCATAATTATTTGGCATCTTTTATTTTATTTATTTATTTATTTTCTGCGGTACACGGGCCTCTCACTGTTGTGGCCTCTCCCATTGTGGAGCACAGGCCCCGGACGCGCAGGCTCAGCAGCCATGGCTCACGGGCCCAGCCGCTCTGCGGCATGTGGGATCTTCCCGGACCGGGGCACGAACCCGTGTCCCCTGCATCGGCAGGCGGATTCTCAACCACTGCGCCACCAGGGAAGCCCGGCATCTTTTATTTTTAATCAACCTGAAAAATAATGTTTTAAAGAACACACTGGGTAGACACAGTAGTATATTCTGTTTGTTACACTTTTCTTTTTCTTTCCTTTATGTTATCTTATTTTCTAATAGCAAAATGAAATGTGAAGGAAAGAATTTGAAGTGGATTCCAGAACCATAGGTTTTTTGGGTATTTAGACGTTGACAAGTAGAACGAGAAGGTCCACTTGGTCATGTAACATTCAGTGTCTTCAACTCTATCATTCTTTCAGTAAAACTTATTTTGAAATGAATCAAGAAGTTATTTTTTTCTCAAAGCAAATGTGTATACCTTGGCTGCAATCATTTTAAAGTAAAGAACCTCTCATTGGATATTATTACTTTAATTTTGCACAAAATTACATTTAAAAAGGAACGTAATCAATTGTCCATTTTATAAAGACAGATTCTGGAATATATTTTTTTTCTTTTTATTTTCTTTAACAGACATTTTAACCTTCCTATGAAGCTCAGCTAAAGAGGACATTGGCAAAACTTTGTATGTCCTCCTGCATAGCTTTTGATGAGAATTTAATAAGACAGAAAACAGTACCTTGCCAAGTATTAACTTTAAATCTCTTATTTACTTTAGAATTTCAAGATTTATGGAATACCACAAAACCCAGGGTGATGACTCACAAAGAACTGGAACTTTCTAGTTTCCTACATTCTTTTAAAAAGTCTTAGCTATTTAACTTTGCTACATAATGCCATAACTAATACTGAAATCAACCCATGAATTAACATAAATTAGTCTTTTTTTTTTGCTTCTCACCCTAAATGGTTAATCACTGGCTATCATGTTGCAGGGAACGGTTCAAAAGCAGTGGCATCACTCTTTTAAATTACAAAGGCAATACCTATATTTAAGCAGAGAATTAGCAACTGTAGATGTACAAATACGGTTTTTAAAATAAAGAATTTCTATGATTTAGGATGAAAATATGCTTCATTTCTTTCATGTATATCAACCCTTTCTCCATCTTATTTATCTTTTGGCATACTTACCAAATATTACTGTTCGAATCTCAGTTACCCGCATCCTAGTATTCTAACTCACAGAAACAGGCGTCTCCTCCTATTTGGATGCTTTAGTTGAGACTTGTTTGTGAAGCACAAAATCAGTCTGGTTTTATGTTAAGTAGGTGGGTTGCTAATCTGTAAGAATGCCATTCTTGGTCAGGCCTTTATGAATTGTTTGTAAGTACTAAAGCGGACAATGCAATCTTTATATTCATTCTGCAATTAGCCAAAATAATTCTAGTTAAACTCTTGTTAAAGATCTCTAGTATGAAATGAATGTAAAGTATTCATTCTTTCTTTATCTTTCTCTCTGGCTTCATTCTAGCTCATTTATTTATATAAAAATAACCTTCTAAGTTACTTTTTCACTGCTTTTCATGTTACAGATTGAAAATGTTGATGTCTGCCTTAGTTTTCTAGCAGCCAGAGGAGTAAATGTTCAAGGTCTATCTGCTGAAGGTAAGAAAAAGTACAGTTGTCACAAATGGCATCCATGTTTGTAAAAGACTTTTTATAACGCTGTAAATGTAAAGTGGGAGTACATAGCCCCTTAATACAAGAAAGGAAATCAGTAAAGTTTCCAAAATAATAGAAACATAAATTCACTGGTTATTAATGTACGCCTTATGTAGGTATGTTCCAGATTTTGCCAAAATTGTTCTTTACATTACGGAGTATATGGGACGGGGACATATTAACAAAATATCTTTATGTTATTACCAGTTGGTAGTGTTTTTAGAGTCTTAAGTAGATGGATGGATAGATAGATAATGCTGGATAATAAATACAGTAGATGGACATAAATACAGTTAAAATAGTGTAATTAATGCTCAAATATTTTATCAGTAACAATTCTATAATTTGATCAAGTTGGTAGTCCAAGTCTAAATATTTGTTAATTTTAAATAAGTCATCAGGAGTTCTTACTTAATTAGCACTACCAATATTAATAACTGTTCTTTGTAAAGGCCTTAAAATTATTAAATGTTTAAAAGATCATCACTGACATTGAAATATAGAAAAGTGGAAAAAGAAAACTAGATCTGATATTTTTTTTTCTGCATTTCTTTTTCTTCCACATATATTTTTAGGAAGCCTTTGCAAAATTTTCAATTTAGTACTATTAACAAAAAACAATTGCTAAAGTTATGAAATACCAAGTCCTTTGAGATCTGTATCAGCAACAACCATTTTTAATTAGAATTTTATGATTAAACACTTCTGACAATTTATGTTGCTTCTTGTTTCTACTACAGTCAGTTTACTCTGAAAAGCCTTTTTCCCCCACAGATAGTAGAAATATTAGACAATTCTAAGCTGTTCAAAGTTTGCTGCCATTGGAAAAAGAGGAATTGTGTGACTTCTGAAATATTACGGACATGTACTAGAATTATTTACATTTGTCAATTTTTCTTCACTGTTTAAATTTTATTTTAAATTCCTTTAATCCTTTATCTGTATATGTCATCATGATGTTTAATATTAAATTACATATTTAATGGCAAAAAACTTATGTTCAAACCTAACTCATGGTTCTGTTACTTAGAATAAAATTTGATAAAATCCTCCAGGATAATACTTTACTTTCTAAGTGGTTAAAGTTGGTGAGAAATGTTACCATTTATTCGTTTTATGTCTCTTCCGTATAACATGACATCTTTTTGTTTTGCTTTGTTTTGTTCTTTCATATTCTTTTTTTTAAAACATCTTTATTGGAGTATAACTGCTTTACAATGTTGTGTTAGTTTCTACTATATAACAAAGTGAATCAGCTATATGTATACATATATCCCCAAATCCCCTCCCTCTTGCCTCTCCCTCCCACCCTCCCTATCCCACCCATCTAGGTGGTCACAAAGCACCAAGCTGATCTCCCTGTGCTATGCAGCTGCTTCCCACTAGCTCTTTTACATTTAGTAAGTGTATATATGTCAATGCTACTCTCTCACTTCATCCCAGCTTACCCTTCTCCCCCAAACCTGTGTCCTCAAGTCCATTCTCTACATGTGCATCTTTATTCCTGTCCTGCCCCTTGGTTCTTCAGAACCTTTTGTTTTGTTTTGTTTTGTTTTAAATTACATATATATGTGTTAGCACACGGTATTTGTTTTTCTCTTTCTGACTTATTTCACTCTGTATGCCAGACTCTAGGTCCATCCCTTTCACTACAAATACATCAATTTCATTTTTTATGGCTGAGTAATATTCCACTGTATATATGTGCCACATCTTCTTTATCCATTCATCTGTCGATGGACACTTAGGCTGCTTCCATGTCCTGGCTATTGTAAATAGGGCTTCAGTGAACATTGTGGTACATGACTCTTTTTGAATTATGGTTTTCTCACAGTATATGCCCAGTAGTAGGATTGCTGGGTCATATGGAGTTCTGTTTTTAGTTTTTTAAGGAACGCCCATACTGTTCTCCATAGTGGCTGTATCAATTTACATTCCCACCAACAGTGCAAGAGGGTTCCCTTTTCTCCACACCCTCTCCAGCATTTATTGTTTCTAGATTTTTTGATGATGGCCGTTCTGACCAGTGTGAGGTGATACCTCGTTGCAGTTTTGATTTGCTTTTCTCTAATGATTAGTGATGTTGAGCATCCTTTCATGTATTTGTTGGCAATCTGTATATCTTGTTTGGAGAAATGTCTATTTAGATCTTCTGCCCATTTTTGGATTGGGTTGTTCGTTTTTTTGATATTGAGCTGCATGAGCTGCTTGTATATTTTGGAGATTAATCCTTTGTCCATTGATTTGTTTACAAATATTTTCTCCCATTCTGACGGTGTCTTTTCGTCTTGTTTATGGTTTCCTTTGCTGTGCAAAAACTTTTAAGTTGGGCCTCCCTGGTGGCGCAGTGGTTGGGAGTCCGCCTGCCGATGCAGGGGACACGGGTTCGTGCCCCGATCCCGGAGGATCCCACATGCCGCGGAGCGGCTGGGCCCGCGAGCCATGGCCGCGGAGCCTGTGTGTCCGGAGCCTGTGCTCCGCAACGGGAGAGGCCACAGCAGTGAGAGGCCCGCGTACAGCAAAAAAAAAAAACAAACAAAAAAAAAAAACTTTTAAGTTTCATTAGGTCCCACTTGTTTATTTTTGTTTTTATTTCCATTTCTCTAGGAGGTGGGTCAAAAAGGATCTTGCTGTGATTTATGTCATAGAGTGTTCTGCCTGTGTTTTCCTCTAAGAGTTTTTTAGTGTCCAGTCTTACATTTAGGTCTTTTATCCATTTTGAGTTTATTTTTGTGTATGGTGTTAGGGAGTGTAACATGATATCGTTTATTAACATAAACCTCTTGCTTTTTATTTATCTCCTAAAAATATATGAATGCCCAAAATGATTTTCTAAATTGATTAAACATGCATAGTAATAAAATAAGTTTAAAAAACCTCTTTCAATAAGATCATTCAGGTTTACAGGAGAAAATTAATACTTTATCACTGTAGCTTTATATTGATCAATCCAACACTTACATGTTCTGACCCCTGTGAGGAGGATTGGGGGCTTATAACAATTGAGCCTCATTTTATATGAATAATTCCACGGCATAGTGTGTGTGGCATTATAAACCATCAGAGAGCAAGAAATCTAAGTAGTTTATTAATGTTTCTAAATTCCAAAAAGGAGACATAAAACCTTGACCTCAAAGGAGGATATATTTTGTTGCCAATAGCAAGTTTCATTTAAATTATGATTATAGGTTGTGTAGCATTATATCAAGCTTTACTTGCATCTCTTTTTTCTAATTTTAGAATTATAACTGCAGGAGGAAAACGTAGGCTCATGTTGTAGCCTACTTAGTGCATTTAATTTTTTATTCAATATTAGAAAAACGTACACAGGAGCCCCATGTGTTAGAACTAGGAATTCCACTTACATTTATTCAATTATGTCATCTAAAGTCACGAGTAAGGTGATCTTTAATATTTATTAATATGTAACATAAATTAAAAATAAAAGAATTGGAGCATTAAAAATGGATACCTATGATGTAGTCTGCTTTTTGGAGGACATATACATATATTTTTTAAAATAAATTGGTTGCTGGGTGATTTAGAATTGTGCTAACAGTTATAAATCTAGTTGCTATTATGAGGTGCACCCATAGCATTTGTAATGTAGGACAACCAGCATTTAAGTGGCTTTCTTTCTCTAGCTCATAGCCACCACTGTGTTGGTAACAGCTGTGTGTGCTTGTGAGGGAAGCAGAGTGCTAAACCAAATGATTAGCACAAGACTGAGAACCCATCCATTTCCATGAAGAAACTAACTCTAGAAAAACTGTCACTCAGGGTCAGCAAAGAACATCACTTGAGTAAGCTTTGTTCTCTCTACGCTTCATCCCTTCCCTCTCTCCCTGAAATTTCCAAGCTATTTGGAAATGCTAGCATGTTTCAGAAAATCAGATTTGCTTAAATCTGTGACTGAGAAAATCACATTGTATTTCTGTCTCCATAGATTTAGCCTAAGAGACTTGCTTCTAGAATTTCATTTGTAAAAAATAATCATTTTCTATGATACTGTTTTTATATTTTCCACTTGATACAGAAATAAGAAATGGAAACTTAAAAGCCATTCTAGGGCTGTTTTTCAGTTTGTCTCGCTACAAACAGCAGCAGCATCATCAGCAGCAGTATTACCAGTCCTTGGTGGAGCTTCAGCAGCGGGTCACTCACGCCTCCCCTCAGGCAGAAGCCAGTCAGGCCAAAACCCAGCAAGATATGCAGTCCAGGTAAGGAAGGGAAGTGGGGAATGTGCTTAGAATGAATTTATCTTGATGCAGCTTGTTTTTAATAAGTTTTTGTTTGCAAGTTTGGAAAACATATTTATATAGTTGTATCAAAGTGATGGGATTATTTGATTAATGTTATAGAATTTAAAACCACTTTTCTATTGGTTGGATGACCAACACATCACTTTTTAGGTGAAATATTTGTATTTATTTTCTGAAGATGATTGTGGTTTCTATCAAAATGTGTGAAATGTCTTTCTTGTAAGTAGTGTATCAGAGTTCCTTCCTTCTACAAATTATTGTTTAGAATACGTTTTGTGAATCCTAGTCTCCAGTTGTGTAGTTTTCTTTGGTTGATGCTTTTGATTGATTAAATCGTTAAATCTGTCAAAAATTTCAGGTCTGTTAAACATAGGAGTTTGAGTGTTTGGGAACATACCATTTTGATGTGAGATTGTGCATGCATGTGCGTGTATACATGTGTGTGTTTGTATACACACATTGTTTGTCTGCCTTGAGTCTGTGGATGCATGTAGACACAGCTGGTGTCGGGTGCTGACAAACTGCAGCTTCCTTTACCTTTCGTTCCTGCTTTTTTCCAGTTTGGAACTATATCAGTCATGATTCACCTAGAGAAGCAGAATCAGTAAGAAAGAGTGCAAACAGATTTATTTTAAAGATTTGATTCACATGATAATGGGGGCTCGATAGGCAACTCTGAAATCCTGAGGCCAGCCCAGCAGGAAGACAGGCTGACACTCTTAGCACGAGCTGAAACCGCTATAAACTGGTGGAATTTCGTCTCTCAAGGAGGCCACACTTCTGCTTTTAAGACCTTTCAAGGAGTGAGTCAGGCCTACTATCCTAGTGATAATCTAGGATTATCTCCCTTACTTAAAGTCAACTGCTATGGACTTTAACCACATCCACAAAATGCTTTCACAGCGACACCCAGATTCCTGTTGAGTGGAACTAAATAAACCTAGCTAAGTTGACACATCAAAAAATGATCACAGAACGTAATTAAGTTAACAGGTTTCATGCAAATTACTCATATGTTTCTGATCAATGTTCGGGTTATCAGATCATTAGCTCTATGGCATACATAGCTATGATCATTTTTCTTAAGGAGGGAGAATGTCCAATATGAAAATACTCTTTTATCGTCTACTAAAATATACGCATTGTATCACACATATGTAAATATTTAACTTTTTCCATCTTAGAAGCCAAGCCTAAAACCTAATAATACAGTTTGCCTTGAGTTTGTTTTTGGCAATTAGTATTGACTCAGAAAGCTAACATAAAATTCCAAGATACATCCACAAACCACTTCCCACTTATTGTCAAATATTCAGCAGCTCAGAAATCCCCTGTTCTTTCATCTGTCAACCATCCCTCACTTCATATTAAGCAATGTTTCTGTCTCTGTACAACCATGTAAACTCATTTCCTTTGGCAAATTTTACTCATTAGTGAATTATTAATAAAGAAAAATCACAGTTTTACCAAAAAATATCGAGTGTACTACAAAGGCCATGGAATGATAAGAGATAGTTGTTTTTACTAAGTAATGCAGATGTGCTTCTGTTCTTTAAGCTTGTCTTGGTATTTTGTGATGTCATGTGAAATTGAGCAGGAATCAAAGTGAAAAAAACATTCTTTACAGTATAAGTTCTTTAGATTTCCTTAAGAATAGAGAAGGAGAAAAAATAAAATATATATTTTAAATTTTTTATTATTAATTGTTTTGGGGGGAGTGGTGGTTGGTAGAAAGAGATCTAGATTTTGAGAACTGCCAGAAATAATATTTCCTAGAGTTTGGTTTAAGCCATTTGAAAGGACAAGAAGCAAGAATAGTAGCTGGAAAAATACAGGAAGTGAAGTGGTATTGTGCAAAGGATGTTGACTCTGGAAGTGAGATGAGATATCATTTGTCATTGCTTTCCCTCACTCTATTTCTGTATCTGCCATGTGGAGTTTCTTGCCCCACATTTCTCAGTGGTTATGACCCGTGGGGGGAAATTTTTTTCTCTTCTGGCTGGATATGCATGGATATTATGAAACTGTATTATGTTTTAAAATATAGACCTATATATAATAGGCATGGTCATTTTATACCATCTTGGGGAGAGCTATCTTATTTTTTTCAGTGAAAGGTTATGAAAAGCATTCTTTTCACCAGTGTCCTTTAATTCTGAGATAGACTCTTAAATAATTTTTTCTTTTGATAAATTGGATTTAATTGCTTTTTTTTGGTGGGGAGGTATGCGGGCCTCTCACTGTTGTGGCCTCTCCCGTTGCGGAGCACAGGCTCCGGATGTGCAGGCTCAGCGGCCGTGACTCACGGGCCCAGCCGCTCCGCGGCACGTGGGATCTTCCCGGACCGGGGCACAAACCCGTGTCCCCTGCATCAGCAGGCGGACTCTCAACCACTGTGCCACCAGGGAAGCCCAAGGATTTAATTACTTTTTGGATTGTTAATTTAATAAATTCAGAGTAGTTACTGTACTGAAGGTAGGGTAGTACTTAGTTAGGACCATGATAAAGAGGAGCTCCAAGTCTTCATTTTAACAGAATTTATTCTATGTTTTGGAGAATGTTATATTTCAGACATTAATACTTATTTACATTTGTATAGATTTGACATAGTGAAATAGTGTATGAATTATAACTATGTGAACTTAAATATAACAATGTATCTAAGCATTTTTCAAAGCCTATATTGATAGTATACATAGGAAAGGAATAAGTATCTATACAATAGAACCAAGATAATTAACATGGAAAATAATCTCAATGACACATTATCTTCATTTACATGAGATGAGAGTCATAAATCATGATTTATGAAGCCTTTCTGTTGACTCCAAAGCTCTTCCCAAGTGAATAGCTTAAATGACTGGTGGCTATATTATTCTGGATATTTAGCCAGAAAAATGTTCTTGTATTTTTCTCTGTAGACCTAAAATAATTTTAGTGCACTTTGTTTCATGAGAGTGTTTTTGTTTTGTTCTCTTTGTTTATTTAAAGTAAATTGACATAACTCTCTATATTTCCACAATATTTATTTTATACATTAAGAATTGCTAATTTGTTTTGCCCTTTGGAGAATAACCCCAAATGTTTTCAATCAATTTGAACATCTTTCATTTAAACAGACATTTTGATCTAAAGGTTAACAAGTAAAATATACAAGAGAGAAAATAAAATGTGGACCAAGAGACATAGAATGTGGATAACAAACTCTCCTCTTCTGGCTTCTCAGCTTCCTCTCCACTCTTGAGTGTGTGTGTGTGGGGGGGGTTTGTGCACACGTGAGCGAGCATGCGTGCCAATGTGTGTCCTGTTCAAGGACTGAAGATCTCCTTGTTAAGAGCTCACCTCTAGAATCAGACTGCCTGCACTTGGATCCCAGTTCCACCACTTCCTAATTGTGTGACCTTGGGCAACTTACCTAACTTCTCTATGCTTCAGGTTCTCATCTGCTAAAAGGGTATAAAAAATGGCATCGATTTCATGAAGTCGTTTTGCGGGTTCAGTGGGTCAGTATCTACAAGACTCTTTGAACATACCTGTTAGATGTCACTCTTTTGCTCAAAGCCCTGCTGTGGTGTCAAATAGGCTAGGCTTGCTCCCCACCTAGGAAATATGCTGTAGCTGATTCCTTTGCCTGGAATGCTTTTCCTCTGATAGCCACTTGGCTGAATCTCTCACCTCCTGCAAGTCAACTGCTCCACTGTTGCCTTCTCAGTGATGCTGACCTTAACTTCTCTTTTAACACTGCAGTCTGCCCATCCGCACTCCACATCATCGTTGCTGTAGTTTTCCTTCTTTTCTGCAGCTCTAACCCCTCTCTAACCTACAATTTATTTATTATATTCATTGTTTATTATTGCCACTGTGAGGACGGCAGTATTTTTACATTGTAACCACTTCTGTATTTCAAGGGATTAGCCCAGAACCTTACACACAGTACATCCTTAGTGATGATCTCTGAAATGAGTTAAGTAAGAATGAATGAACCGGGGGCCTCCCTGGTGGCGCAAGTGGTTGAGAGTCCGCCTGCCGATGCAGGGGATACGGGTTCGTGCCCCGGTCTGGGAGGATCCCATATGCCGCGGAGCGGCTGGGCCCGTGAGCCATGGCCGCTGAGCCTGCGCGTCCGGAGCCTGTGCGTCCGGAGCCTGCGCGTCCGGAGCCTGTGCTCCGCAACGGGGGAGCCCACAACAGTGAGAGGCCCGCATACCGCAAAAAAAAAAAAAAAAAAAAAAAAAAAAAAAGAATGAATGAACCTTTATTATAGTTGCTTCTAATTTTAGGTAGGAAAACTTTCTAACATTCACAATTGCAGTGGTACGTCATTTAAAATGAGAATTGTGTGTATTACAAAACTGCTATAATATAGATAAAATGTTCTTGATTCTTGGGTGGTCATGATATTGAACTACAGTTAGTTTCAGAATGATATGTAGTGGAGCCATCAGACCTTATCCAGGTCCGATGGAACCATTTGCTTCCATCCGCACTGATGCATGACTGTATACCTCTTTGGTCTTTTACCTATTTATTGTAAATATTTTGTTCCCTTTGTTTTCTGGCTGTCATTCATTAATTCACTGCTACCAGTGTTGCTGCCTCTGTGGAGTACCATCCCTTTACCAATATGTGGTTTTTGTTTTGCGGGATAAGAAAGCAGATTACCAAGATCATTAGCATTTTCCTACCACAAAAAGTAATAGGTAACATGAGTGAAGTGTTTGGGCCATGAAATATCATTGATAGCTTAAAGGCTTGCATGTTTATAACTCCTGTCTTCTCTGTCATGTTTGGTTTAGACAACGAAAGAAGATATCTGATCTAGTATTAAGAAATGATGCCTCTAATTTGCAGCTAGTACAGAGTTTAAAATTCTTAATTAAAGGCTGGTTAAAAAAATGAATGCCACAACTAATCCGACACGAACGTATTATCTTTAAAATGTCCAAATTACTAATTTGTTTTGTTAATAAATAATATTAATACAGACAGTCCTTACCTTGTCAACATAAACTAATATTACAAGGGGAAAAATACTGTTGAAAGACCTATGTTCTGAATTAACCCTAAAATGGCATGGTTGGTGTAAGTTTAGTGATGATATGTGAGGGCAGTCTTGTTCCTTAATCACTGATCTGTTTATCATTTGACTTGAATTATCCACTTGTAGTATGTGTATTAAAAGAAAGCTGCGACTCATTCTAAATTTCTTCAGTCCTTCAGCAGTCTCAAAAATTTGAACATATTTCATATAAAAAGTAATTTCTCTATTTCAGTGATCTTTGGAAGGACTTTGCATAGGTAAAGTTTAAACATTTTGCTATATTAAAGAATGTTAAGTATCCTGTTTACATTTATTTAATATAAAATATAAAATCAGTTTCTTTTATTTTTCTGGCTTTTCATTTTATTTTGAAAAGAGTATATTAAAGGCCCTTTGTCTAACCAACTGGAAAAAATATGAGAACTGTTTTAATATAAAGTACTAAAAATCTTATATAAGAGTTGTGATCATAGTTATTTTCTATAGGCATTAACCAGGAGATGGGGAAAATAGTACTTCTTATTCAAAAAACAAGGTAGACATGAATCCTATAATTTTCAAACTCAGAAAATTTATTTCCATCAGTAAATATGTCATAGACATTCAGGATATTTCTGCTAATCATATTTTCACATATATGTGTTTTGACAGAATCCTACTTGACATGAAAAGTAACAGAAAGTTCAATTTCACCAAAACCGTACACAGTGCCTGGCACATGAGTCCAGTCAGCACTGGGCAGAAATCATGTCATGAATGTCTAATTTTCCTGAGAATATCTAGTAAAGCATTATAGTGAAGGAAAATTATAAAATGAAAATTCATTTTTCTTATGTACTGGTCTGGTTATACATGAGATGTTAGGGTAATAGTATACATAAAAAATGTTTTCCATTTGCTAAAAGTTTTAAAAAAGGAGGTGATTTTCCTTAGAATACAGGCCTTTTAGCTTAATTTTTGTCTACATTATTAAATGATTTCCCATCCCGTTAGTAAATAGTTGGTGAATTGTACCAATCCCAAAACAGTGATTTTTGAATCACATGAACAAGTACTTTTATATTATAGAGAATTAAAACATGTAAAAAAGAAACAAAATGCATGTGAAAGTGTAGGTAAGAAATTACATAGATAGGTGATAGTGTGTTAAAGGCAGTGATTATAAGTCTTTCTCAACTAAAATAAGAGCTGTTTGGGGAATTTGGGAGATTATGATCTCCACAGAAAACCATTTGCCCTTCTGCTTTTCATTTTGTAGGAGAAAGCCAAGAGTGTGTCCACTTGCTGTGTAGATGAACTTGCTCCTTCCTATAGGACTCACAAGTCAAATTGCAAACTCTTCTGGGCATATGCTATTTGAGTGACTTGTCTATTCCCTTTGCATCCCCTTCTCAAGGCTCCCATGACCCCTGCCACACACATTGCTTTTGGAGCCTTCTTCCATGGAGGACATTTGCCTTCCTCTTTTCCAGGAAACATCATTTCCTTCTGGGAGATTCACTCTGAAACTGGGATGGTTTACAGCTTTTCAGCCTGGGGTTATAAATCTTGAGAAGTATATAAGGAAGTTTAAGATGACAGGAAGGCTCTGGTAATTTAAGCCCTCGTGAACCTGGCTTCAATTAGTTGCTTAATTGAGCTCTGTGTTGTGGCCTATAGTGTGCTCTTCATAAAAGACAGTGAATCAATTAAACTTTAAAGAAAATGAAAGAAACAAAAATGACATTCATGAATCTCCTTTTAAATAACAGGATTTTTTTATTCCTAGAGAGAAATAACTGAAGGGAAAGAAATTATTCTTTAATTGACTGATCGAGGAAACCAAGAGAGGGTGTAATACTAAGAGTATGTACACACACACATACACACACTGCTTATGTTCTGTGCTTCTAGTCCATGATTTTAAAAGCTTGACAACCACTCATGGTTCTGTCGTTATGACGAAGCAGCATCTGTATAGTGTTGGTTATTTTAGAGTCAGGCAAATATGGTTTTCAATTCTGCCAACCAATTCTCAGTGATGTGGCATGAGGCAAGTAATTTTAATCTTCTCAAATACCAGGTTTCTTACCTTATATTAGGATAGTGGTAGCCTTCTCAAAAGGGTATTGAGAAGACCACCTGACATAATTTGTGTTGAAAGTTCCTCCTTAGCACAGCCCTTAGCATGTAACAGGAACTCAAACCAGCCACTTTCATCTTTCCTCCTCCCACTTCTAGGTCATATCACATATATAATGAAGTATATTGACCCACATTAAAAACCTCAAGTCAACCTCATCACTGTTCCTTCCTCTCTCACTTTCTCTGATCAATTCTGTCCATTACACTTCTAACTTCTATTAAATACATAAATGTAATTCAAAGTAATAATATCCTTATGATTTAAAAATGACGGCCCAATGCTCAGACCTTCCCAAGCCTGGTCTAGCTACAGAGAGGTAACCCCATTAATTATTTTAGGTATTTCCTTTAGTAAGTATTCTCTTATAGCTAAATAAAATACTACTACCACTAATTTTTATTCATTAATTTGATCATTATCTTTTGATGTACACACTCTCCCATCTCTCCCATCCCCCATTAATATATTCAACAAATGTTTATTAAGCACTTAGTGTGTTCCAGGCACTCTTCTAAGCGTTGGAGATACAGCAGAAGACAAAAGAAATCGAAGAATCCTTGCCCTTTTGAAGCTTACATTTAGTGATAGACAAAAAATTAAAACATTAAATATGTACTAGTAATTGGACAACTGATGGTAGAGAGGCATAAATCAGAAAAGGAGAAATAAGATGTGTAGGAGCCATATTTCTGCACATTTCAACAGGCTTCTGGGAAAGTCCTCACTCAGATGATACTGAGCAAAGGGGGTCATAGAACCAGCAATTCCATTCCTGGGTATCTATCCAAAAAAACCCCAAAACACTTATTCGAAAAGATACATGCACCCCAGTGTTTATAGCAGCATTGTTTATAACTGCCAAGATATGCAGGTAACCTAAGTGTCCATCAAGAGATGAAAGGGTAAAGAAGATATTGTGTGTGTATATATATGTATACACACACACACACACACACACATACTGAAATATTACTCAGCCATAAAAAAGAATGAAATAATGCCATTTCCAACAACATGGATGGACTTGGAGGGTATTATGCTAAGTGAAGTAAGTAAGGCAGAGAAACACAAATACTGCATAATATCACTTACATGTGGAATCTAAAAAAACAAAACAAACTAGTGAATATAAAGAAAAAGGAACAGATCCACAAATGCAGAGAACAAACTAGTGGCTACCAGTGGGCAGAGTGAAGGGGGAAGGGGCAAGATAAGGGTAGGGGATTAAGAGGTACAAGCTACCATGTATAAAATAAATAAGCTACAAGGATATATTGTACAACACAGGGACTATAGCCAGTATTTTATAATGACTATGATTGGAATATAACCTTTAAAGATTATGAATCACTGTGTTGTACACTTGAAACTTATTGTGTATCAACTACACACTTCAATTTATTTATTTATTTGTTTTAGAAAGCAATTCTAATTTATTGGTTATCTATTTTAAATAAATACAGCAGGGGCCTCCCTGGTGGCGCAAGTGGTTGGGAGTCCGCCTGCCGATGCAGGGGATGCGGGTTCGTGCCCCGGTCTGGGAGGATCCCATATGCCGCGGAGCGGCTGGGCCCGTGAGCCATGGCCGCTGAGCCTGCGCGTCCGGAGCCTGTGCTCCGTGGCGGGGGAGGCCGCAGCAGTGAGAGGCCCGCATACCGCAAAAAAAATAAATAAATAAATAAATAAAAATAAATACAGCAGTGTGTACATATCAATCCCAAACTCCCAATCAATTCCCCCCCTCCCACCCTTACCCCCTGGGGGAAGTTTGTTCTCCAAGTCTGTTTCTATTTTGTAAATAAGTTCATTTGTATCAATTTTTTTAGATTCTACATATAAGTGATATCATATGACATTTGTCTTTCCCTGTCTGATTTACTTCACTTAGTATGATAATCTCCAGGCCCATCCGTGTTGCTGCACATGGCACTATTTTATTCTTTTTAATGGCTGAGCAATACACTTTGGTTTGAAAAAAAAAGAATAGGCCATAGCTCCTTTAATGATGCTCTAGAGGTATATCAGTCCAGGTAAATTGAGAGACCCCTCTTTGCCGGCATTTTTTTCTTTGATTATTCAGTTATTATAGTTAAAATCGCTTCTTGTTTGTTTGGATGGTTAATTGGTTTGCATCTGGCCATGGAGTGGTCATCAATAGTAATTGACATGGATGTTCCATTAAGCTCCCTCTTTTTATATCCCCTTCATCTTATCTGAAATTTCCTAGTCCAGCCTCCCTCATTCTTACATGGAGGCCTCCATGCGTATAGTAGGATGAGGCTTCTGTGTTCATTTTTGATGGAGAACACATGGAGGCTATGTGTTCCACATCAAAAATACTTCATTTAGTTTCAGTTCTCCAAAAGCTGCTGAAGTCTCTTGGTCATTGATGGCCCCTTTTATCTATCATGTTATCCTTTGATGTTGTGAACTTAAACCTTAATTATTGTTTATCAACATGTTAATGGCATCACATTCATTGACAGAACCATTCTTCATTCTGATAACTTTGTTTTTTCTTTTCTTTAACTAAGTAAAAATCAATTAACTGAGCTTGATTTCTCCAGGTAGAAAATGCAAACATCACAGTTATACTCTATCTTTCCAAGGGAATTGTGAGAATATAATATATATTATAAAGGATTAGACTCACTCTTAATTTAGAGAATTTGACTTGTGCTCTCTGACATAAATGTCTCAATAAAAACAATGGTAAGCCAATGTTTCATAATTTTCTCTTATAATTACCAAATATATGATTCATGTATCATCACAGAGCTGTTACTCAGAATAGCTAATTTGTGATTTATTTCTTTAACATTTTACTCCAGGACATTTTGATATCCTGTTTATATATTGCATGAACATTGTCTCCCAAACACTAGAAATTGTTTGGTTCTATTTGATCTTTACTATTTCTGGGGCACTGTCTTCTCAAATAGAGCACTGATAATGTAGAGTTGATTATTATATCTGCAATTTTATACCATATGAAATTATTAGGTATTAATCTGTTTTCCACTAAAATCTTTCTCAAAGGTTCAACTTATTGTCTTACAATGGAAAAATGCACCTGTCACAAAAACTATAATAATTTTGTCAGTATGACCATTGAATATTTTCCTGTCATCAGGTCTACAGAGAAAGACAAATTGTAATCAGGGGATGACTGGGTGAGCATAGAATTGAATTTGGGGGACTTGCATGTTTCTGCAGCTGAGATAGTCTTGCCATTGGTTAAAAGTCCTTCTTCATTACAAAGCGCACTGTCAACATTTGTCTCTTCACACTCCCATTTCCTGTGCTTCTGCTTCTGGCCACACTCATAGCACCCACCCCTTTCTAACTGACTTCTCAGTCTCAAAAGATGTGTAAATAAAATCAGCTTTCTCTCCTTACAAGTGGGGGCAGACTCTAGACCAGAGTCCACCATCAGAGATGTTTTGAGACCCCAGTTACCCCTAAATGATATGAAACTGACTGTCTTAATGATTACATTTGCTTTGGAGTAAATTGAAAGGAGCCCAATTATAAGGACTCTCTAAAATAGACTTTCTTCTAGATCTTCAAACATTTATATAATTATTTTATAAGTATAATAATTAAGTTCATTTTCATGAACATGGGTACTAGGAAATAGTTTAACATAGTCTGTGCTTCCTACAATACTTTTATTTATTTACTTATTTATTTATTTTATTTTTGGCTGCATTGGATCTTCATTGCTGCTGCACACGGGCTTTCTCTAGTTGCGGCGAGCGGGGGCTACTCTTCGTTGTGGTGCGCGGGTTCTCAATGCGGTGGCTTCTCTCGTTGCGGAGCACGGACTCTAGGTGCCCAGGCTTCAGTAGTTGGGGCACACGGGCTCAGTAGTTGTGGCTCGCGGGCTCTAGAGCGTAGGCTCAGTAGTTGTGGTGCACGGGCTTAGTTGCTCACAGCATGTGGGATCTTCCCGGACCGGGGCTTGAACCCGTGTCCCCTTACTTTTTAAATCTTCAGGAGTATTAAATAATCCAGATTTTTTCACTCACCAGGGTAGTCTTTGCCAAAGTTTGTTTACATTTTTAGCTTAAAAAATAGTAATAACCTATATGGGAAAATAATCTGAGAGAGAATGGATATATATATGTATATCTAAATCACTGTTGCACACCTGAAACTAACACAACATTGAAGTCAACTATATCCCAATATAAAATAAAAGTTAAATTAAAAAAATAGTTTTGTCTAGCGGTATTCAGGGTCCAGTTTTTTTTTTTTTTTTTTTTAGCTGTACGCGGGCCTCTCACTGTTGTGGCCTCTCCCGTTGCGGAACGCAGGCTCAGCGGCCATGGCTCACGGGCCCAGCCGCTCCGCGGCATGTGGGATCCTCCCAGACCGGGGCACAAACCCGTGTCCCCTGCATCGGCAGGCGGACTCTCAACCACTGTGCCACCAGGGAAGCCCAAGGGTCCAGTTTTTTTAAGGTGGTTGGATTAAAATGGGCTTTTAGAATGGAGCACTGAATGCATTGCGATATAATTTTACTCCACACTGAAAGTTGTAAATGGAAAAGATCCATGCAGCAGCATAGTGTTTTGAGCTACATGTAAGTAAAAGCAGTATGAAAATCTAATTTATGGTAACATTGTGAGAGAAATGTGAGCCTGGTTTCCTGAGTTCTTTATCTTGAAGTTCTCCATTCCTGAAAGAGCATGAGACTTTGATGCAGTAATATCCTAGCCAGGCATCTCCCTCTTTAGTTACTGTTTTGAGATCCCTCAAAAGCAGACCATGCAGGTGGCCTTATTAACTGTCAGTTGAAATTTAAGATAAGACAGAGGTTATAATAGATTTACATGCCATATTTCACTAATGGGATAAGTTATCACAGTAACCTGTCTCACATGTAATCAGGATGATATTTCAGCCACCCAGCTGCTAAAAAGAAACACATGTGGATGAAGGCTAAGCTTCTGACTCATTTATGGATTAGGCAATAACTGTTTTTAGTGAAGTCTCAGCAAAATTTATGTATAGGGACAACATATTTTTATCACATACTCTGATGTGAGTATAGTTGTTACAAAATGTCTTAAATATTTTTGAAGGAGTGTATATAGTTTTAAGGTACAAAAGATATTTTGCAGAAGTGGCCGAACACTTTCCTCTTTTTTAGAGCTATTAGCTTGTCAGTTATCATTTTATAACATTGCACAAGGACCCTACAGAAGGGAAATTGTATATACTAAAGGAAGAATTTGGTTTAAAGAATTATTTAAATATTAATTCTGAAGATACGGTTTTATTTCTAGCAATCATAGGATATATAAGGAAATGTATTTCAATCTATCTCAGCCTTAAAAATTTTAGTGAATATGTTCTACTATCTTCAATGTTTGTTATTTTATATAAAATCCTTAGTTTAAGACTTTCTTCCAATGTACTTAATTATAATACACCTTGGGTAATTTATCCCTAATTTTCTCTCAAGGCATTTTTAGTAAATTTGAAAGGAAATAATTCCTGTCTTCTTCACATACCATCTTACAAAAGAAAAGTAAAATTGGGAGGTAAAAAACTTCCACCAAAATTTATGCCCAAGAAATTTCTTACCTCATATTGTGTAATTTGCTTCTTTGTATTCCTCCTTGGTTCCTTGGGAATAGTGTTGTTAGTAGAACAAATGTGAATTTTTTTTTTTTTTTTTTTTTTTTGCGTTACGCGGGCCTCTCCCGTTGCGGAGCACAGGCTCCGGACGCGCAGGCTCAGCGGCCATGGCTCACGGGCCCAGCCGCTCCGCGGCATGTGGGATCTTCCCGGACTGGGGCACGAACCCGTGTCCCCTGCATCGGCAGGCGGACTCTCAACCACTGTGCCACCAGGGAAGCCCCAAATGTGATTTTATGATTAAGCATTTTTTCTCTTTCTTTGGGAATCAAGAGTACTAAAGGTATGACTGTAGAGGGATTCTGTATAGGGATTTCCACTCCTATTTGTGTGATTCCAAGGCTGAAGTTAAGTAGACTGAAGGGAGGAAAGATGGTTGATTCTAAAACAATTTTCTGTAAAATCTCTTAATATAGATGAGGAATTATAAAAACCTACAGAATATGAAAGATTGCTCTGATAAACATAGTGTATTATCATATTTATATTAAGTACATCCATTTAAAAAATTACTGTTTTGTGCTTATTTTTATGTTTTGATGAACCAGTCACTGTGCGTAGTCCATGAATACCACATGGCTTAATGAAAAACAATATTGTTCTGGTGATCTTCCATATATTACCTTAGAGCACAGGGTTCTTTCTTACTGGTGGTTTGAAAGTTCAGATGTGACCTTTCAACAAATAAAGATTCAGCCCCCCCTATGTGCCAGGAATTATGCTAGATGTGCAGCTGAGATCTGGTGATGCTTTAACCTTTTATTTCGCCTTTTATTTCGTCATCTAATAGAGGACCTAGATGTTTAAACAGGTGGTTCAGTGAGGTGTGCTAACTACTTCAACAGAGTGCAAAAGCCCATACAAAGGCACTGGTGAGGAAAATGCCATTTCATTTTCAGGAAACTGCCACTTTTTGGCTGAGCAGAAAGTGCAAGTGGAAATGTGTTCTGGGTATCTCTTGCTGTTTAAAATATATTGGCACAAAACAATAACGATTTTATTATACTCGTGGATTTTGTGAGCTTAGGAGTCAGACAGGGCGCAGCAGGAATGGCTTGTCTCCACTCCACTATTTCTGCAACCTTCACAGGGAAGGGTGGAATGGTGGGAGTGTCACAGGCTGCCCCAAGGCAAAACACCTGTGGTTGGAGAATCCACTTTTGAGGTGACTTCTTCACTCACGTGTCTGGAACAGTGACTACATATGGCCTCACCAGCGTGGCTGTCTCAGGGACATTGTACTGTGACCCAAATGTATTGTGACCCAATAGTTGAAGGACTGACAATTCCACCCAGCTTCAAAGGGAGGGTGGGTGGGATAGAGATCTCACCTTTTAATGACAGGAGCATCAAATAATTGATTGTAGCTCTGGGTTTAAATTGCCACAGGGCATGATGAGAGGGAGGCTAGAAAAGTAGGCAGAGGCCAATTCATGGGGGCTCTGGATGCTCCATCTAGGAGCTGGGAGTTCTTTCTTGAAGGTAAAGGAAGCTGCTTCAGGAATCTCCTTAGCAGAAGGAAAATGAGGCTGCTTATAACTTAGGAACATGACCTTGGTGACAGGGTGGAGAAAAATGTGTTTTGGGGAGAAATGTGAAAGGGTGCAGGTTTGTCATACATTATAGCTATAGAGGCAAGAGTTTGAGCAATTTAGTGTTAATAGGCATGAGGGTGGGACTGAGGAAGCTGGATTTGGGGACTGTTTGGAGGTAAGGGCCAAAGAAATCATCACATTTCTAGTTTTGTTGACTCACTGGTGGTGATGTATTTCAACAAGGGAAAAAATAGTAATGCTGTGGTGGAAACAGATGAGAAGGAGATGCAGAGAAGGAAGTTCAGCTTTGGCCTTCATGAATTTGACATTTCAGTGGGACTTCTAGATGGTGATATCTAATATGAGGCTCTGGAGCCCAGAGGAGTGGTCAGGGCCAGATATATGGACCTGGGAACATCGGCTTAGCAACGTTTTGTTGACTGAAACTATAGAAATGGAAGAGATCACTCAGGAAGAGAGTATAAAGCTAGGGAAGAAAAGGAGGGCTCAGAACAAAACTCTGAAGACTACAAACATTTATGGGTCAAGTGAGCAAACAAGAGAATTCCTTTTGTTGTTTTGCAATATATTCAGAATTATGGAGGCCTGTTTGCTACCTTCTTAAAGGCAAATTATTTTTGTTGTTGTTATAGAGGACTGCCTCAATTGCTGACACATTTTACCCCTGTCTTTCAAATTAGTTGTGACATTTAGAGTGCAAATCTAACACAAAACTGTGGTTGAAATATTAAAGCAAATATACTATAGCATTAAGCATATCAAAACTATATTTTCATCTAATGACTGTATCACAAAACAGAACATTTATGAAATTCTGTATTTGAGATACTTTGGGGATTATGTACAGTTTTGAGAATTGTAGTTTCTGGAAGGCTCATCCTGTGCATGTTGTTTTGGGAATGCTGGTTCTTGGATGTCCTATTGGGGCAATTTTCTGATGATTCTTTATAAGATTAGGACCTATAGGGCTTGATATTGTTGACTTTAGAAAACAAGAAGAGTGAGTAGTATCCAGAGAGGTTTGAGGGAGAATAAGACAATTGTATTTGCTTGCACGAAATCGGGTCTCAAAGTAATTATAAACCAGGAGACTGAGCCAGAGTTAAAAGCTCAGGCACTGTCCTGAGATGTCCATGCTTGTGGGTCTTAGAGTAAGAATGTAGTAGCATCAAAAGTGATAGGTGGGGGCTTCCCTGGTGGCACAGTGGTTGAGAGTCCGCCTGCCGATGCAGGGGACACGGGTTCGTGCCCCGGTCCGGGAAGATCCCACATGCCGCGGAGCGGCTGGGCCCGTGAGCCATGGCCGCTGAGCCTGCACGTCCGGAGCCTGTGCTCCGCAACGGGAGAGGCCGCAACAGCGAGAGGCCCGCGTACCACAAAAAAAAAATTAAAAAAAAAAAAAAGTGACAGGTGGGACCAAAGAATGTGGTGTTGAGAAGACAACCAAGCACAGGAGGGCAGGGTAGTTGTAGGAACGTAGGAAGTTATGTTGTAATGAATTCACCAGACTCTTTATAGAGCCTCACATGGGGGCTTAGTGAACCCAGCGACTCCCAAACGTACATCTGAATCCCACCAAATTTTCTTTTTAACTGTTCCAGCACTTATTTCTACCAGACACCCTTCTAAGTGATCTACAATTTAATCCTTATAAAAACCTTGAGATAGATAATATTGTCAGCCTTATTTAACCCCTGAGGACACAGGCACAGAGAACAGCTGAGCTAGGATTCAGGTAGAGTATTCAGGCTTGAGAGTCTGTGCTACTAACCAATATATTAGATCTTTACTACTGGCATTTCAATTTAATAATTCACGGAAGATAGATATTTGAATGTACCACTTTTTGCACACTTGCCTAATATTGTTGTGTTTCTTCTTCCAAGGTTGAAGTCAGTTCATTTTCCATTAAATATCAAATTGTATTTTTTAGGAAGGGTTTTGAGTTGGAATACATGGTCTGAAGGGTTATGCTTCTCAGAGTGAAACAGTCATCCCTGCATTCTTAAAACTAATTTTCCCAAATTAAATCGTTCTAGCACATTGCTGATACATGCTGGTGGTCAATAAAAACCTTTTTAATGGTTTATTAATTGGTGGATAACGTCAATCAATATATGCTTATTAGAATAAGTGGAACACAAAACTAAATCAAATTTCTCAATATCTATGTCTGTCTGCCACTTTAAGTACCGTAGGGGTGTGAAGTCAATTTCTTATTAATTTATTCAATATCCAAAACTATTTTGTGCTTTAAAAAAGAGCTATTATGATATGACCATAAAGTGATCCTTACTTTATCTCTGCTGTGAAAATGGATTTATTCACCTGTGAATATCCATCTTCCTAGTATTTCCTGTTACTTTATTCACCCTTTGACTAATGACATAACTTAAAAGTGGAGTCTTGATTTTTTTCTCTCTTTTTACACTCTATCAGGGATGTTAAAACTCTTTTTCCTGCCCTCTGTTCCCATGTAACTGTAACCCAAGCCAGAGGCCCCAGAGCCATCTTAGATTTTCCCTTCAAGTCCTATGTCCATGATTATAACTTCTCTCATTAATCATTTACTCTTATTTCCTGTGCCTCTGCCTCCATTCAGGCCCTCATCAAATCTTGCCTGAATTGTAGCAGTGATTTCCTATGTGGTCTCCTGGTTCCACGCTTGCTAAATATCCCAACCTCTTTCATCCCCCCAATTTCTTCTTTACATATCAAAGAAAAGGTTCTCACTAAACCTGCAGTTTAAACCTTTTGGTATTCTCTGTTGTGGTCATGACAAAGGCTCAATTTCTTAGGAAGTTACTGTGGCTCTCCAACTTTTTACTTGGGCAATTAGTAGTTGTTAAAAGAATATTTTAACTATCATAGGAATTAAATACCAGTTAAGGCAATTCAAATATTAACTGTCTCAACTGAGATTTTTTTTTTTGAAAGAACCTTGATAGTGGCCAATGGAGGTAAAGAATGATAGACGTGTGAGGCTCAGATATTATGTTTTGATGACTTTTAATGACGCACATGTCTTTATATCTGGGTCCAATTTGATTTTTGAAGATGAAAGCTAAGGAATACGATCATATAATTTTTACTTCTGCATGGAAGTCCACTGCTAGAATAACTACAACAGAAATAGAACCTTCCACAAAAATCTTGCACTGAGCCACTCAAAATCTTCTTAACAATATTTGATGAGAGCATAAGGAAGAGATCGAGTAAGTTTTTACTCTCATTCTAAGTGTTCTGATTAATAAGGGTTGCTGGAATCCTAGCCAAGGATTTTGAGGCTACCACAGGACTCAGCAGAAAAAAGTTCTGTGATTGATTAATTAGTCATGTGTGCAATGAACATGGGAGTGGCAAGTTATAAATAGTATGCCGTAATTTTCTAGCTCTTACTAAAATGTGGCTTAAACATTTAAAAGATAGTGTTTACTTGGAAGATTTTTGAGAATTGCTTGGACATTAAAAGCATCAGACCATTTAAAATTTGTTTTACTGTTTATTTCCTATTTCTACATAAAGTCATCTGTTGGATGAAATTATTTAAAATTCCCTATCTAAATGCTGAAGAGTGTCTATTGAAAGTAGATTTATTTGACACTGGAAGAGATGATACTCTGAAGGCAATATAAAGTTATTATCATATAATGTCTTGGAGATACTCACAAATCCAAAATGCAATGAATAGCAAAAGGAGCATTAAAGTATCACAAGTTGTACTTTGCAAGAAAATGATATGATATAGTAGAACATAGCACAGCTTATAGAATCCAACAGAAGAAAGTTTAAATTTCAGTACTATTATTTATCAGATGTATAACTTGTACAAGTTACTTAATGTTTAAAGGTGGTTTCATATTTTTCAGTCAGGAGTAGGGTATCACCTTTGCAGGACTATTGTGAGGAATAAATGAGAAAATAAAGGTAAACTGTCACTTAATAAGGACACAATGAAAACAAGTGTCTTCCTTTAGTATACTTCGGATACTTCCATTCTTAAAACAATTTCCCTTGGTTAAAAGATGGTGATATGACATACCATTTTTTGATAATACTACCCAGTAACTAGCAATCAATAGTTAATTACTGACCACATACCAACCCATGATAGGAACTGAGAATGAAGAAATGAACATACTGTAATTCCTGTCCTGGTGAACAATGCAATCTGTTCAGGAGATAAGCATTTACCCTGATACATTTCCATGTTAACCTAATCCTTAGAGATGAATAAAGACCTGGGGACTAATGGGGGACAAAACTAACTCTACAAGACTTGAGAAATGCCTCAAGAAGGAGGTGACACTTGATCAGGATCTTAAAGCAGAAGTAAGATTTCATAATGTGGGGAAGAGAAGCCAGGGTGTTGCAGATGAAGGAAACCTCATGAGAAAAGCCATGGAGCCGGGGGAGAAGAGGTCTCAGGCCAGAAGCAGAGGTGTGATGACAGTGGAGAACGTGGGATGGAGGACGTGCAGAGGAGATGAAGCTGTAAGAGAGTCTGAGGAGACACACGGAAACACTCAGTAAACCAGATCACAGAGCTTGGACTATATCCTACAGACAGTGGGGAGTCAACAGCAATTTCAAAGAAAGAGATTGACATCTATTCTTTCTTGGGAAAGTTAGTTCTGTTGACTGTGAGAAGAATGATTGGATTTGGTTGGCAATAAAAAAGGGGTGATAACAAAGAGACTAGTGGAGGGGCATTATTAGAGTCCATGAGAGAAATGACACAGAGCTAGAAATGGAGTGGGTCATGTCAAAGAAGACAACTCTTGGGGCTTCCCTGGTGGCACAGTGGTTGAGAGTCCGCCTGCCGATGCAGGGGACACGGGTTCGTGCCCTGGCCTGGGAAGATCCCACATGCCGCAGAGCGGCTGGGCCCGTGAGCCATGGCCGCTGAGCCTGTGCGTCCGGAGCCTGTGCTCCGCAACGGGAGAGGCCACAACAGTGAGAGGCCCACATACCGCAAAAAAAAAAAAAAAAAAAAAAGAAGACAACTCTTCTTTGTTCAGTGGAAAAAAAAAAAGTTGGTGACACTAAATTTAAATAACAAAGTCAAAGAGAGAGAGGTGATTTGAAAGAATAATGAGTTAAGGTTTGAACATTTTGGGGATATCTGGGAGCAATATAGCTGATAGATCCAGGTAGAATATGTAGGAGATAATGAGATACTTAGAAAAGAGGCTCTGAGTTTAGAAATGAGATTGGAGTATAAAATACAGATTTGATATAAAAAGAATGGAGGGGGCCTCCCTGGTGGCGCAAGTGGTTGAGAGTCCGCCTGCCGATGCAGGGGATATGGGTTCGTGCCCCGGTCTGGGAGGATCCCATATGCCGCGGAGCGGCTGGGCCCGTGAGCCATGGCCGCTGGGCCTGCGCATCCGGAGCCTGTGCTCCGCAACGGGAGAGGCCACAACAGTGAGAGGCCCACATACCGCAAAAAGAAAAAAAAAAAAAAAAAAGAATGGAGGGATATACTAGCTGATACCTAGGGTTATGGTTTTGAAAATATTCATGGGCATAGTACAAAATTTAGAAGGGGTGATGGTGAGTGGACCTGTCTTGGAAGGAGGAGGAGGAGTAACTCAAGAGACAGCTGTCGTGTTAAGAAAGCTAAGTGAGTTGAGGATTTCTAGAGGAAGGAGGGTGTCAGCGCTATCTAAAGCAGCAGCAGCAGAATAGAAAATGAGGCATGGCTTGAGATGTTTAGATTATGCTCTTTGACTTTGGAAACAAGTGTTTTTCTTCCAAGCTTGGACATCTGTGGATGTTCTGTAGAGCACAGCTTTTATTATGCATAGGAATCCTGTTAAAATGCAGATTCTGATTCAGTAGATTTGGGATGAGACCTAATATTCAGTATTTCTAACAAGACCCAGGTGATGCCATTTTGTTCGTCTGTGGACAACACCTTGAGTAGTGAGGCTCTGGTGGTTAATAAAAATAGGTGATTGTTGGGCTTCTCTGGTGGCTCAGTGGTTGAGAGTCCGCCTGCCAATGCAGGGGACACGGGTTCATGCCCCAGTCCGGGAAGATCCCACATGCCGCTGGAGCGGCTGGGCCCGTGAGCCATGGCCTCTGAGCCTGCGCGTCCGGAGCCTGTGCTGCACAACGGGAGAGGCCACAACAGTGAGAGGCCCGCGTACCACAAAAAAAAAAAAAAAAAAAAAAAGGTGATTGCAATTCAGGATCGGTTTACTTTGAGAAGCTTTCTTTCCTTATAATAAATGGATATTACAGTTCTACATGGGGATTTGCACTGAAGCTGTATTGGATAGCTCTGGCAGTTTGGATCCTTCTGTGTATTGAACACCAGATGAGTTTCATCCTTTTTTTAATTGACTTTCTCTAATCTCCTCCTCTTCCCTTCCATGTTAGGGGAAATAAAAAGCTTTCCCTTGATATTCTACTTTACAGGATAGATGAGAAGATACTTCCTTTAGTAGAACCCACAGTGTGTCTCAAGATATTTATTTTTTTGTGCTTTTGTTTCTGATGCTTTTTGCCACCCATTAGCTAGAAGCATTTTCATTTGACAACATTTCAGGAAAAGAATACATAATCTTCTAACCAGATGTCTGCAAATCCTTAGTTTAGTGGTGTTCTGACTCTATTTATCTACCCCCACTTGCCTCAGAGCTGTGTCTACATGTCCCTTGTGTCTATTTCACTAATAAACTGCTTTGGCTGTACCTACTCACCTGCTTTGTTACTAGCCCATTTGTAAATCTGAAATTAGGGACATGGTATCACAAGCACTGCGGGGGAAGAAATTTGTTTCTGCTGCGTAGAGAGCCAGGGCCAGGGAAAAAAGGAAGGAAGAAAGAAAGAGAGAGAGAGAGAGAGAGAAAGGAAGGAAGGAAGAAAAAGAAAGAAAGAAAGAAAGGGAGCTAGAGGCATTGTGAGAAGTGTTGGGGCTTGAGTTAGGTGGAAGGAGAACATAGATAAATTTGTAGAGGTCGAATCAGCGTGGCAGGGTATTGATTGATTGCACATCTACAATAATTAAAAGGAAGGAAAAAGGGAAGTGTTGACTATTGAGGTTTCAAGCCCAAAGACCTAAAGAAAATGGTGATCCTGTGTACAGAAATCATGAAATGAAAGGAAGGATCTGATTAGAACTTGGGGGATTAAAAAAAGGAAAATGGTGAGTTTGATGTGGTAATTGATTTTGAAGGTCATGGAAATAGATGTCTTTTATTCAGTTGATACTGATGACTGGGAGTATGATGCAGCTATTAACTCTAGTTTCTAGTAGATTTCACCTGAAATCTTAGGTAAGAATCAAATGAAAGAATGCATACAAGTGTTTGAGGAAAGATGACATATGACAAAGCATGCTTTTAAGAGATGGGTAATGGAAGAGGGCCTGGTGAAAGAAAGAGAAAATGGATAAGAATGATGGTGGGTAGGTCAAGTGAGTTTATTAGTATGACAGTCTATGAAAGAGAGAAATTAAAAAGGCATAGGGAAAAATATGGCCAAATACAAAAATATTAGAATATGGTGAGAGTTGAATCAAACGCTTCTTCAAATAACAGTTTCACATTTGTAAGGATAGTATAGAGCAGAAGCCCAGTTTCAAAGAATTAAAGTAGGATGGCTTGGTGCAAAAATATAGGCAACTGGTAGAGTATTCTCATAATAATTAGAAAACACAAGTGGGCGATAAAATCAGATTGATTTTGACCAAGTCGATTAACCTCTAGATTTTGTTGTTGGTTTTCCACTTCTATACTAGAAATTATGATACATCTTTAAAATCATGGAAGAAAAAAATCAATGAGGTGGCTTCAGTTCCCCGAGGGAAAGTACATTGTTTTATTGGCATCTCTCCTGCTAATATTTGTGTTCACTTTGGAGGGTACAGGATAGAAGACCTCATAGTGAACCTGTAGGTAGTTCTCTTATTCTTGGGTTGACAAAGCAGACTGACATGTTCACAGAAGATTCTTTTTTTTCACTTTGGGTACTTTTAGTTTTAGTTTTTGAATTAATATTTCATTGGAGTGCTTTGGTTTTTACTTTTAAATTGTCCTCTGATATTATTGTTGCTGAGGTAGTTTGGCCAGTGGTAGCCAGTTGTCTCAGTGTCCAGTACAGTTAGAATACAGAATGCACTCTCTGCAAATAAGAATATATCACATGTCCACTTGAAAAACAAGTGCTCTGAAAAGCTGTCTAGATATGAGGAATTCTTTATTCCTCTCTAGCCAGGCAGTTCAAAGGCCTGCATATTCCCACCACAGACTGGCTGCATGGAGTAAGAGTTTACTTAGGAAACATGTCACCATCTTAAGGGATCCTTCCCTTGGTTAAATACCCTCTACTTAGCAGCAAAGCAACTGGATTAACAGCAGGGCTCCACATGACCCTTCCACCCTGATTCCAACAACTCCATGTTGTTCCTGTTTCCTTGGAAGCCTTGGAAACTGTGCATGTACAACAAATGTGTTCATGTAGAGTCATCACAATTCACCAGCAGAGTGATTCTCCACTCACACATCAACTCGTGACCATCACAGCACGTGTGAACGTGTTTAGGCCCACTGAGTCTTACTATATCCTTCAGAACACTAATTTCAGAACCATTAGGTAATTCAGAAATCAGTTCAAGTTAAAGCACAAATGTTCATTTAGTTTATAAAGTATCCACTGCTCTTCAAAACTTGGTTTCCATAATGCTTTTCAGTGTGTTTTCGACCAAAGATTGTGATTTAAAAAATCATTAAGAATTGTAATCCAAGAATGCCCAGAAATTGTCATCAGCAGTTGTTCAGTCCGTTTTTGAAGAATTTGACTCCATTTTAATCTTAGTTTTTTGCATAGATCTTTCTCTAGAAAAACATCTTGTATTAATCACTTCCATAAAATATTCTATCCAGGACTAGAGATGAACAATAACTTACTACACAGAAACCAGATATTTTAATCTTTTGGCTTTCAAAATAGTATTTAGGTTAAAACAACAGACTAGAAGAGTTTATAAAAGAAAATAATGACTCTCATTTCATGCTCTTTTTTGCATTTGAATCTTTTTGAGAAAGAGATCTTGCTATGGTGTTAAGTCAAACTTTAGCTTTCCTGAAGTTTTCACTGTCATTTACAAAGGTTGAATTTTTTCTAAGATGGAATAATATTACTTTAAAAATATTAATATTGTCGCACAACCATTTTTTAAAATTCATTGATGACACACTTATTAAGGGGTCCACAGCATTATTTATTTCATAATATGTCCATAATCAAAGGTCATGGTATATGTGTTGCATTATCATAATTTTCTAATTTATTCTTTATACATGTTTATACATGTTCTAATTGCATTTCATTAACTCATAGTTTTCTTGTAAGTTTGTACTTTCTTTCCATGTTCAAAGAATCTCTTTAATTCAATTTCTCTGTTTCTCCTCATACAGTCTGGCAGCCAGATATGCAACTCAGTCTAATCACAGTGGAATTGCAACCAGTCAAAAAAAGCCTACTAGGTCAGTTAATATCTCTAATTTATTGCTTGTTAGTGATAATAAAGTAAATGCCCAGTGATATTTTGTCCTATCATTCTAAATTTTTTCAAAAACTGACATACTTCTGGATGAAAAGGTTAGAGTAAAGAATTCTTCCAAGTAGATTTCCATACGCCTTCTTGGGGGTGAGCATGTTTGTGTTAGATTATGAAATGGGTCTTGGGTTCTTCTAATTCAGTTTAGTTATACATAGTGCTATGACTGGGCTGAAGTCTAGGTTCTAGGCTTAGAGAAAGTCAAGGAAAAAAATTACTTTGAAGACCCCATTCTTTCCAGGCCACAAATCTGGAAGTAAAACAAGATTGTAATTGCTTTTTGAAATGGGTATGCATTAATTATTGCACATTTTGAAGCAGAAGTGAGAAAACATTGGCAGATTTTTGCGGGGAAATTAGCACCAGCTCAGCCTGAACCATTCTTTTATCTTTAATCATTTAAATTTTTGCTTCTTTATGACATATGTATTTTAAAGGCAGTCTATTATAGTAAATGACAGTGCGTTATATACTGTTTGGAAAATACTGGTATAGAAAAATGTGTGGAAAGTGATTTTTTTTAATGTTAGTTTACTGGAGGCATGATGGTACAGCTAAGTGAAGCCACAGCAAATGTGTTTTGCCCCCCTGATTATTATGTGATTATATGTGCCATCTCACTCACTGGGGAAGTATCTCAGTAGTGGTTTACTAGTCACTACTCTAATAATGAATCATATTATGCAGTGTTTGACCACAAGAACTACTTATGATGCCTTAACTTGAGGTTATGTGCTTTTCCCCTTGCCTTGGTTTCCTAAGTTATGTTCATTTCCATAGTAATTAAACTGATTCTGAAAAGGCAAATTAAAAGGGTATTTAATTAAAAATCAAAAGAAATGATATAAACTAGGATGTGCAAAGAACAGTGACCTGCCATGTTCAGTAAGCATTTTTTATTACTACTTCTAAGACTTAATGAATATAAAATATATTTTAAGTACTTCTTTGATTTAATAGAACATCTCTTTTTTTGGCTTCATTCTCATTTCTCTTTTTATTACTTTGATGAATGATCTTGAGCTCTGGCTGACTGTCAGATTAGGGTAATGAGAAGAGCAAATGGATTTTTTAATTTGTTTTAATTTGTTCTTCTGAGGACTAAAGATCACTTGGCTTCATGGGTCACAGTCAAGATCAAAACGTATTTCAATTGCTTTCTAGAAACAGGTCAAGTTTCATTGCAAGCAGGGCAAATTTTGTGACAAAATTTGTTTATAAATGTGAGTTTGGAATGAACTTTCTAAGTCTATGGCTGTGTCTATAGGACTAGTTCTCAGATTTATTATGATGGGACATTTGGCCAAATTAATTAGTTGAGTTCCTTCTACATAGTGCAATCACTGGTATTCAAAATTCCTGGTGTCTGTGGTTATTGTGCTAGACTTACAAACCCTGTAGATCCATTTGAGTAAAAGTTAAATGCTGCAGTCATTTGGAAAAGATTCTAATCTTGTGCATGACACAACCTCTAATTAGCAAAATAGCTGAAGGAACTATTTATTAGCCATATGTATTTAAACTCCAAAATACAGTCAACATTTTGAAACTATTAACTATTCCAAGATATCAACATTTCTGGTCTAAGCTGGCGTGTGTGTTTTCCTGATGTTCATTCCATTCCGCAATACCTGTTACTATTATAAAATATTTATAGTATACATTTAAGAGTTTGATTTCCTGATAATCTATGGAAATAATGTGTCAAGTAGTATAATAAGGTGAGTTAAAATTTGAATATTGTAGCAACTGATTGTGAAATTGTGATATGTTGGGTACCAATATAATAGATATAAACATTCTTTTATTTTAAACATTTTGTATAACAAGAAAAAATTATTTGCTACATTTATAAGTTATGGATTGTTTTTGTTATTTTTCTTTTAAAATAGAACTTATTAGAGCAGTACACAGTGACATTCACATGGTGGCAGCAAATACTAGCAAAGATGCTGGCAACCCTTAATATCATGTTTTTAAATATGTCTTAAGATGCCAATATTAATTCTTGATTTCTAGTTTTTCATTTATGCGGATTGAGTTTACTATACATACACAATATACATTAGTATTAGTATAAAATAAAATATAGTAATTGCATATTTTACACACAGTTCTTGAAATAATTGATACCTGAAATTTTAATATGGAAACTGTTTAAACAGTGAAATAAATGATCGAAACTGATGTTTAATTATAGTTCAAATAAAATAACTGCAGATGATTACCTGCTATCAAACTTCCCCTAATTCTAATACAGTCTACCTACATTTCCTCATGTCTTGTCCTTCATACACAATGAGTAGCTAAAGCTACTATCACTGTAGGTGTATTTTAAATTGTCATTCTACTAGCATAGATTTTCTTCTTCTGAGACCTGCATCCTTGTTGCATGGCCTGTGTGATCAGTTGGCCACACTTGTGAGATAACCAGCTAGAGTCTAGGTGCTTACTTTTGGCAAGAGAGTGAAAGTTTTCATGTGAGACAGATCAGTCAAGTATGAACAAACTCATGACCTTGGTCTCCACACCGTGTTTTCGAGTAATTAACTACCTTAGATATTCAGTAAGCATTTGCTATTTGCAATTTGTATGTAACTTTATTCTTCTTTTTATTAATGTACAAGTTCATCTAAGATACAGCCACCTAAGATAAAAACAAATGTCCCGTATATTGAAAAGAACAACTTAACAACAACTGCAGGCAGCTGGTTAATATACCCTGAGAATATAATAGATTCTAGTTAAGTATTATTTTTCCCTTGCTTTTCATGTAATTGTTACAGTACCTTTAAATCAAAGTTTTATTCATCAGGTGCATATAGGCATGACTTTTTAGTTAAAATTACTTTATTTCTAATTGTCCTGCATTATTAATATACTTTGGAGGCAAGTTATATCATATGAAACAAGATTTTTCTGAAGATTTTCAAACCTTGTTTTTAGCTATTTGTCACTTAAACCAACATTTTCTGCTGAATGTCGTAAATGATGATTTTCCCATTAACTCTTCCCTGCTCAGAACCTCCTGTTCCCTATCTTTTTATAATGTACAGTAATGATGTAATTTTTCTTGTACTATTTCAGGCTTCCAGGTCCCTCTAGGGTGCCAGCTGCAGGCAGCAGCAGCAAGGTCCAGGGAGCCTCCAATTTAAATAGGAGAAGTCAGAGCTTTAACAGCATTGATAAAAACAAGCCTCCAAATTATGCAAATGGCAATGAAAAAGGTGAGTGTTCGCCCATTACATCATTAAGGCACAAGCGTAACATATGAGCCTAACAAATTACATGCTAAATCTAGTATTTAAGCAGTATTACAGCATTTGGAATGGAAATGTTATCAGTGGACTTTCTTATATTGCCTAAGTGCCTCCTCCTGAATTCCAGCTTTCTTCAGGACCTTTTCTATCTGAAGAACACTTTAAGGAAATATAGTCATTTATATTAAAGTGGTTAGTGATTATCCCCAAGTATAAAATCTGTTTCTCAAAAAAAGTTCCTCCTGGATGTATGTAAATAGCATTTTCTTTTGATTTCTCATGTTTTATGAACACTTATCTTGAAATCATAAAACTACATGAAATGTTTTCAAATCCTTGGATTTAGTTAACATTAAGTGCCATACATGTTTGAGGAAGTTAAGGTTGGAGCATCAGAATTTAAGACATAATTATGAAGGGTACTTAGTCTTTGACAGCAGCAGGACAGATAAATATTACGACCTTAGTTTTTCCTATAAGAGACAAATTATTCATGTTTTATTTTCTTGAACGAGTGTATGATAGAAGTATCCAATCACACATTGATCAGGAAGAAAGGACACAGTGGAAGTGTGTGTTAAAGGAGATTATATATTAACTACTGTATGATACACAGTTCTCTCTAATGTGCACAGTGCATATTTAAAGAGGTGCTGGCTTGATGCATATCCCTGTGGAGCCTGCATCCCAATGGTAGGATGTGTAATTTACATCTAAACCATGAGACAATCAAGAACCTCTGCTGTTGGGAGCAGTGTGTTGCGGGATTTTGAGGTAGTATTTTCTAATCAATAAAACTTTAACTTCTGGGCTTCCCTGGTGGCGCAGTGGTTGAGAGTCCGCCTGCCGATGCATGGGACACGGGTTCGTGCCCCGGTCCGGGAGGATCCTACATGCCGCGGAGCCGCTGGGCCCGTGAGCCATGGCTGCTGAGCCTGCACGTCTGGAGCCTGTGCTCCGCAATGGGAGAGGCCACAGCAGTGAGAGGCCCGCGTACCGCAAAACAACAACAACAACAAAACTTTAACTTCTCTGTGTGGTATTTAACTCTCCATGCAACAAGACATGAAATTCCAAAGTGACAAATACACTTAGTAGAACAGCTGGCAAATTTGGTTTGACTAATTGAACCAGGTAGAAACTTTTTGGCTCAGATTAGATCATTTCCAATTGTTTCATATGGGTTATCTGATTAGACTTCTCTTACTCAGACATGAATTGACAGGAGTGATCTATGAATTATACACTTTCATGAAAATTTCCTACCCATTAAAACAAAGTTGGACAGACTGTAAATCCCTATAAGCAAAGCACTGTATCTTGATCCCTGTAATATCCCCAGTTCTTGAGTTGAATGGAAAAAGAAGAAAATAGTATGTGTTTGGAAGTTAGGATTTTGTCTTTAAAATAAAGAATAAAACCTTTGATTGGAGAACCTAAGAAATGTCACTGAAGACTTACACTTCTCCTGGAGAGAAAGGGGACAAGAATTTCTTATCAGAAAAACATCTCCCTCATTTTGTGACTTTCCTAGAAAGCATCATACAAAGGCCTATATGTGCTATGAAATTCTAAGGGAAAATAAACACGTTTAGACATTAAGATATGCTGAGTGGACTGCTCAAGTGTCTGATTTTAGCTACATGATAATACAGTTGTATAAGAGTTTTGCAAAAAATGACTAATAACATTGGCAAAGAAACCTAGAAATGCTTTAGATGACCCAACGCTTTGATATCATAATGTATTTTTTGATCATGTGAAATACTTTTGTATTTCTGGTGTCTAAAAGTAAAAATCCAGAGGTAGCCAAGTATTCATATCTTTCCATAGCCATTCAACCTCTCTTATGTATGTCTAGGAAGTAGTGCAAAATTAGAAAGTAGCAATATTTATAATAACCACAAGGTGGAGACAGATAACATACATTACGAGGTATTTGACCATAAGCAGATTTCCTTAGGTCTGTATCAAGAGCAAAAGTTTTCATGGTGAATTAGCCATTACTTTTAATTCCAACAAAGTAAAATTCCAAAACATTTAAAGTGTATGATCTCACATTCACAAATATTTATAATATTATATATCAAATGTAGGCATTAAATGTCTGTAAACTGTCAATAATAATTAAAGCATAAATTGCATTATATAATACAGCCTTCTGGAATTTGTTTTACATGCTATATGGCATTTTCTATTAATGTGGAGTTACAACTTCATATCAGTATATCCAATATCATCTCTAAATTAATCATTGGGTCATGCTATTTTGTATTTCCAAAATATTAGCTTAAGTTATAGAGCAAACAAAACAAATATAGACATCACATATGAAACAGTTTATAATTTATTCTTTAGACTATTCGAATGGTACATATTTTTGGATAAGAATGTTTTATTTAACCTTTGACGTGGAGATTTTTCATGTTAGCATAGCATATAAAAATATAAGATTCCATCTGATGACAGGTTGATCTCTGTGACAATATAGTTCATACATATCCTAGGTATGGCTAAATAAGGTGAAAATTAAACAAGAATTTTCAAAGGTTACAATATTATAATGACAGAATTCAGAAATTACTGACTTGAGTATTCTAATTGCCATTCCTTTTTAGTTATTAGAAAGTATAACAGTTAAATTTAATAAATTAAGATATTTTTACTCAAAAGAAATAATCACGCTATCTGTAATGTGCTCCCTGAATGCTTCTAAGTGAAAATGTACTTTCTACTTTTTTAAGAAGTCTTAAATGATGAGTTATATGAATCAATTGGGGAATCTCTAGAATTTGTAATAGATAGTAAAGGTTTATTCACAATTAAAACAATTTCACTTCCTTATTAAAAAACATACTGTTGAAAGCACAGTAGCTTCTCACATGTATGGGATGGTAAAAATAGCTTATTTACGAATTGTGTGGCTTATCTAATAAAGGGAAATCAGAAGAGAATCACAAACTGCACTTCAAAAGATACATCTAATACCATTTTAATAATAATCCAAAAAATAGTGTGCTCATTTCACCAAATGGATTAAAATATCGGTGAACATGGCCATAGATTATCACTTGCAGAGAAGGCTGAAATAGAAATGTTAAAATAGAAAGCAATGCCACCCCACCATTCTGTTGAAATGGAATGTAGGAACAAATTTCTCAGAACAAATGGCGAAATGAAGATAGTATATTGTTGTAGAAAAGCATTTATTTGGGGAGTCCAAGTTTCTTCGCTTGGTGACCTGACATGCAGAGACTGACAATGAATAAATAATATGTTCTGACACTAGCATTTATCAATTTGCCAATGCACCCTATGAGATTACTCTAGACAGATGTATGCTTTAAAGAAAAATCAAATATCTTTTCAGTGGAAATCAGGGATCTTGGGGAAAAAAATGGCCTGGTTCATTTGGGCACACATTTTATATGCCTGAAGCAAATTATCTTAAGAAATAATTCTTGTTTTATTAAATAGGCATGATAAATATGAAAAAGGCTTAACAGTTTAGTATTATTAGGAATGTAAATGTCCCTAGCTCTATTTGGAATTCACTTTCTGAATTATGATCTGTAAACACTTATTACTTGGCAGAGTTCCTTAGCAGAGAGATGTTTTTCTATGTTGCTAAGAAACATGCCACAGTACCAGAGGGCATGCTCGCATCTCTTTATTGTTTCTCCCATGTGATTCTTACATGGTACCTGTACATCTGTGGAAGAGGAGATTTCCTTTCTGTTCTCCTAGGTTCTAATGAAGTATCTTCTGGTGTGAAAGTGTTTTCTTTCATTTACACTCAACATAGATTTAGTATGATTGATATGGAGAATTTAGCAAAATTGAAATTGAACTTTTTAAAACTATAGGTTTAATGTGAATGTTGCATTAGTCATGGAGTTTTGACAGCTAAAACATAGTTATCTAGTTCTTAAGTACGTTTTTAATTACTCTGAAATTACTCTTAAGACCACAGAACTGAACTGTTTTATTTCCTTTTCAATGCAATGCAAATATGTTTTACTCATTATATCTCTTTATGGGTGATTTCATTATGTGTTCCACCATGACTTTTTGCTTTATTTCCTTAATAATTATATAAACCTATAATGACATAATTTCAAGTTAATCTTGAGGATGTTTATGAGGTACCAATTAAGTACATAGGTCAAGTGATATGATTAAATAGACTTGGGCATATATGTTGTTTACTTATGTATACATGCTTACATATTGAGGTGTACATGTATTTTATATGCCTGTACATAAATTACATACTTTTAAAAAATCTGGCTGGTGAGTTAAAGCTTCCCTAAATTTTTCAATAGTCCACAAAGTGGCACTCTCACATTACTAATGGTACAATATATACATGTGCAGAATGGACAGTGCCCCTACAGTCCCTGTAATAGCATTCCATGTTTCTGTTCATCATAAAATTGATGATTGAGGCATTTTGCAAGCCATCATTAATGGGAGACAGTGTGGTGAGGTAAACAAGGGGCCAGTTGGTAACAAAACAACTGAAAACAAATTTGAATGCTACATTTTTTAACTTTTGAAATGTTCAGTGTATTTTGGTATATTATTGTAAAATGAGAGTCTAAGTTAATTATTTACCAAACTAATTGCCATCACCACATTGATCAGTCATTTCCTTCCTTCCATAATGATCTGTGATGCTGAAGTTCTATAATTAGCAGGGACCATACGTATCACTGAGCACAATGCCTGCTGTACAGTGAATACTTTAAAAAGAGTGGTGCCAAAAACAGAAAGATAGATCAATGGAACAGGATAGAAAGCCCAGAGATAAACCCATGCACATATGGTCAACTTATCTTTGGTAAAGGAAGCAGGAATGTACAGTGGAGAAAGGACAGCCTCTTCAATAAGTGGTGCTGGGAAAACTGGACAGGGACATGTAAAAGTATGAGATTAGATCACTCCCTAACACCATACACAAAAATAAGCTCAAAATGGATTAAAGACCTAAATGTAAGGCCAGAAACTATCAAACTCTTAGAGGAAAACATAGGCAGAACACTCTATGACATAAATCACAGCAAGATCCTTTTGGACCCACCTCCTAGAGAAATGGAAATAAAAACAAAGATAAACAAATGGGACCTAATGAAACTTCAAAGCTTTTGCACAGCAAAGGAAACCATAAAGAAGACCAAAAGACAACCCTCAGAATGGGAGAAAATATTTGCAAATGAAGCAACTGACAAAGGATTAATCTCCAAAATGTATAAACAGCTCATGCAGCTCAATAGCAAAAAAACAAACAACCCTATCCAAAAATGGGCAGAAGACTTAAATAGGCATTTCTCCAAAGAAGATATACAGACTGCCAACAAACACATGAAAGAATGCTCAACATCATTAATCATTAGAGAAATGCAAATCAAAACTACAATGAGATATCATCTCACACCAGTCAGAATGGCCATCATCAAGAAATCTAGAAACAATAAATGCTGGAGAGGGTGTGGAAAAAAGGGAACACTCTTGCACTGCTGGTGGGAATGTGAATTGGTACAGCCACTATGGAGAACGGTATGGAGGTTCCTTAAAAAACTACAAATAGAACTACCATGTGACCCAGCAATCCCACTACTGGGCATATACCCTGAGAAAACCATAATTCAAAAAGAGACATGTACCAAAATGTTCATAGCAGCCCTATTTACAGTAGCCCGGAGATGGAAACAACCTAAGTGTTCATCATTGGATGAATGGGTAAAGAAGATGTGGCACATATATACAATGGAATATTACTCAGCCATAAAAAGAAACGAAATTGAGCTATTTGTAATGAGGTGGATGGACCTAGAGTCTGTCATACAGAGTGAAGTAAGTCAGAAAGAGAAAGACAAATACTGTATGCTGACACATATATATGGAATTTAAGAAAAAAATGTCATGAAGAACATAGGGGTAAGACAGGAATAAAGACACAGACCTACTAGAGAATGGACTTGAGGAGATGGGGAGGGGGAAGGGTAAGCTGTGACAAAGCGAAAGAGAGGCATGGACATATATACACTACCAAACGTAAGGTAGATAGATAGTGGGAAGCAGCCGCAGAGCACAGGGAGATCAGCTCGGTGCTTTGTGACCGCCTGGAGGGGTGGGATGGGGAGGGTGGGAGGGAGGGAGATGCATGAGGGAAGGGATGTGGGAACAGATGTATATGTATGACTGATTCACTTTGTTATAAAGCAGAAACTAAAAAAAAAAAAAAGCATCCCTATTAGGATGATAAAAAAAAATAAAAATAAAAATAAATAAAATTAACACAGGCTCCAAAAAAAAAAAAGAGTGGTGCCATTGTCATTTTTATTGTTGCTGCTACTTTCTGTGTTGTTACTTTGTGAACTGAAAGCTGGTTTGCTTCCATGCAAACAGCATACTACTCAGTGAGGAAGAAGAAATAAACAACTGAGGATGTTCCCTAGTCCTTTCTCAGGCTAGTAGCACCATTGGCAACATAGCACTAAGCTCGGAAGCTAACCTGCCAAATTTCCATGGAGAATCATCTTTATCTAAACTTCCCATATGCCTGTTGTGACTGCCACATTTACCTCCGTGTATTAATTTTAGAACTAGGTTGGCATTTTTCCAGGTCATCAAAGTTACTTTTTTTTTTGCATATGAAATAACTAAAAATTAACTCTCTGAATTTAGATGTTTTCTAAGCAGTAATTAAAATCTATTCTTACATCAACTCAAAAGGATGGTGCCAGTAGGATGCCCCAGGAGATAGTATATAGGTAACTGAATAGTGGGTATCTATCATGTTCTCCCCATTTCTATTCTGCTCATCGAGGAAGAAGGAAGCCATATTTCGGGGAGGTACCCAGTTGCCTTCACTGTTGTGACAAACATGTGACATTCTGGAGAACTGAACCGGCAGAATTTTTGGATGGGCAAGCAAACATATGGGAAGAAGGCAGAGTCAGAAGCCTCCAAGTTTTGTAGTCACATAAGCCTCAGTTCCAATTCTGGTTTTGTCTTTTCTAAATTTTACGTTATGCATGATTTGGAGCAAGTTACTTTCTCTAAGCTTCAGTTTTCTCATTTATAACAAGAGAAATAATAAGTATATTGTAGATTATTATGAGTTTAAATAAGAGGCATATGGGGAGAAGCTCTAAATGTGATACCATGTATCAAAGTACTTGGGAAAAGTAAGCAGTTGATAAATAATAGTATTTGGTTGTAATGGAATTGGTGGTGGTGGATGCGAGGTGGAAGAAGGAGGGGAGGAAAGGGAGAGGGAGTGGAAGAAACTTTCTCTTTGGAGGCCAGAGACAAGGAACAGCTATAGGCAGAGAGGCCCTGCAAACACAAGATACAGGTTGGTTGCAGGAATGCCCTTAAATATGTGCATTAGATACCTGTGCTTTCCCGCCATACCCAGCTAACAGTTCATTTATAGTCAGCAGCTGAGTTAACAACACTCAGCAATGTATCAGGCTACTTACTATTGAATATGTAAGTCGCACAGAGACCAGAATTTGTGCCGACGCCGCAGAGGCTGCCATTTCAGCAGCTGTCGTTCTGCACCCTCTCTTGGGAGGTGTCCAGAGAGACACTCATTATTCTAATGCTCTCCTGATGCACAGTGACTTCGGATTTTCACTCTTCGTGAAACCTGAAGCACCTCATTGCTGATTATAGAGAGGAGCTGGGCACAGATTGAGAGTTGAGTTCAGAGAAGTGTCTTCTATGTGTGTACTTATCTGAGAACGATTTTATAGATTTTGCTGTGACCGTTACTGTAGGCTGGATGTTGATGTCATAATTTGGAGTCCCTCCTGTCTCATATTTGGGTGTGATGATGTTGAATTTCCTCTGTACTTGAGCTGCGATAGCAGTCTATCTAGCTAATGTCAGCACACTTACAGAGCATCCTGACTGGTCCTTTTCTGCCCTCTTCTCTCATCCTCACCAAAGCTCCCAGACCTATAGGGGTAGGACTCCCCTGGTTTCTAGTTGCAGAAACACAGAAGATATACACTAAGTATGTGGCGGAAATGATGAAATAAAGGACATTAGGAAAACCTCTTTTGTTTTTAGTGATCTCTCACCACAGATTGCCAAGCATCCGGGGGTAATGCAGAACTGACCAAGGTTCCAGAAGTCCACAGAGCGAAGAATATTAATGCTGCACAGCTATGGAACATTTTATGAATTTAGCCAATTTGGACACTGTCATAAGAAATAACTCTTTAAAGCCGAACATGGTCTGTGACCAGCAGCGTTGGTATCATGTGGAAGGTTGTTAGAAATGCAGAATCGCAGGGCCTCCTGCAGATATGCTGAAGCACAATGTGATGTACATTCAGTAGGATCCCCAGTGACTTAAGCACACGTTAAAGTCTGAGACTGTTATGTTAAACACTTAAAATGTCAGACATTCTACGATAATTATAGAGCTTGGGCTCTAGAATCACACATGTGGGATCAAATCCTAGCCACACCACACATTCCTCACTAGCTGTGCACCACTGAATGAGTTGTTTAGACCCTCAAAGCTTGGGTTTCCACAAGTGTGAATTAGAAATAGGAGCCCTTCCAAAAAAAGATAGGCAAAGTGATTATGAAATTGTCAAAAAAAAAAAAAAAATAGGAGCCCTTCCCATCTCATCAGGCTGTTGTGAGCACTAATGTGAGATAATATAGTTAAAGAATCTTCAACAAAATGCCAGTAGGCATTATTATATTTGTAATAATTATTAATATTATTTTCATTATAGAATAAGAAATATTGCAAATAACTTTTGAGATCAATGTAAGAAAGTGAAGATAAATTCAATATGAGGCCATTATGTTCCTCTTAACAATACTACAACAGACTGTGATTTCATTTTGGGGGTACTTTATTTCTAACTCTGTGTCCCACTATACGTATGTACATATTTTTAAAATGTAAATAAATAGAATACATTTCCACATAGTTTCATATAAAAATTCTATACCACTCCTGCCTTGAATGCCTGCATATCTCCCTTAGCTCATCTGTCTTGATCTTATTTAATGTTGTACAGCCCTTTGTGCACTTCTGATCTCTACCATTTTCTTTCCCGCCTCCTCCTTGTTTAACATTTAATATATGCCATTCATCTTCTGTGAGTCTGATTTCTTTCCTCTGACTAGATTGTAAGGTGTCTTGGGGAGTCTTGCACAGAATAGCCACTCAGTAAATATTAACAGATGTTATGCCTAGATTCAAGTCCTAGAGATTATAGGAACTGAGTAGCATTGATTAATATTTCTGGAAATAGTAGAAAAATAGAGGCATATATGTTGGACAGAAATCTGCAAAACAGTAAGGTCACTGTGTGAAATGCATGGGCACGTACACAATTCACTGAACTTGAGAAAATGCATCTTGTTTGGAGATGTTTTTAGTTTCCAGTTGAATCTAGGTAATCGAGAAATAAAGTTTACTTGACAATTCTATTAAAGGCATGAATTTGACATTCACTATTTTTTTGTGTTTCTAGAGTCAAGGAATAATGTTATAACTGATAAGCCATTGAACTTCTTGTACATTTGAAAAATAGTATAACATAGTGGTTGACAGAATTAACTTAGAATCCCAAGCTAAGTTCAGTTCTCAGGCTTGTCACTTACAAATTGTGTAACTTTGGCCATTTCTTTTACCTCTTTGTGCTTCAGTTTCTTCATGTGCAAATTGAGGGTAATAATGAAAAATTTATGCAGTTGTTGGAAGGACTGAGTTAATGTATTTCAAAAAGTTAGTTTAGTGCCTGTCACACAGAAGGTGCTATGTGTGTAATGTAGAACTATGCATTACAGGGGTGGTCTTTGCTTTCATGGACTGTATCAACAGTGCAGTAGAAGAAACAGGCAATCACAGTGAAGTTTTCTACGTTTGTCTATATTATTGGCATTGTTAATATAAACTTCACAAATCTATTATATTATTTTAGGCACACTTATTTTTTTTTAAAAAAAACCTTACTCACACAAATATTTAATGAAGAATTTAACCTGTTTTCCTATCTCTAACTTTCTTTATTAACTTTTTAATGTAAATTTCTTCTTCTGAAAAATGGGTAAGACAAGTATTCTATACCAATTGGATTAATTACCTACTGTTTATCATGCATTTTGATACTTTTGGAAAAAACATTTAAAAGTGAAAGCATTGTAGTTTTAGATCTATGAATATTTAATGGAATTTAATGGTCTCCAATTCCTGAATATTATGAAAGGATTTATTAATAAAATATTTCCTTTGGACATTTCATCAAAAACAGCTTAGCCTTTATTTGACAATATCTGGTATGTTAACAGTATCAACGTTGCCTCTTTTACATAAATATCTAATTTAATCATTCACTCCATTTCTCAGAAAAAAAAGAAAAAGAGGATGGAAGAGGGAGGTATTTATGGTAGATGAAATTTAAGATAAATGACATGACCAGAATTATATAGTTCTCCAGTGTCATCATTTATACTGAGATCTCTTAACTCCAAACTCAATTTTTTTTAAAATTCTATACATTGTTATAAAATCTCTTTTTGGTTTAGTTTTTCATGCTTAAAAATAAGACTTGTAATCAAGCATTAATCAGTGCTATAACAGTCGTATAGAAATTCATATCATAATGAGATTTCTAAGTGGAAAGTAAGTAAACACTTGTGCATTATAAGTACTTATATGACAATTGGCCTTATTTTCTTATAGCCCCCAAAAAGTAGCTTGATTTTTTTATTAGAATTTAAAGTTTGTTCAGATCCCTACAGGAGCCTGCAGGTGTGCTAGTTAAGAGCACAGGCTTTGAAATCAGTTCAGGTCCAGGCTGGGTGACTTCGGACAAGTTATGTAGAATTTTTAAAAGTTATTTATAAAATTACTATTTGTAAGAATTATTTGTAAAATATCAATACATACCTTGTAGGGTTGTTATAAGGATTATACATATGATGTATTACACATTTTGTAGTATTACATATTTGTATTACATATTTTATATATCTCTTAGTAGATGATCTGACCCATATAAACATCCCTTTCAATATTTATTTTGTACAAATAAAAACAATATTAACAAAAAGCTAAATTATGATTCAAAAACATATTTAATCAGATAAGAATAAGCTAGGCTCCCTGTAGGTTAAAGCAATCTCTCAGTATTCATTATTTTTATAAGGCAAGGTGGACTATCCATTCACTGCTATGAGCTACAGTAGTAGCTGGAAGAATACAGAGAATTGCTTAGGGGAGGGATAGTGTTTGATTCATCTTTAGACCTCTGTGACCAGCAAAATTCATTTGGCTATGAATAACTTTAGAAGGGAAGAAAAGTGTTGTGTGTTTTTTCCCCAACATCACTGTCCCTCAGACGCTGAATGTTTGATATATGGTACAAAACCCACCACATTACAGACGTGGTTGATGCCACAGAGCATGTCCGTTTCCAGTTCCGAGGAAAGAAATGTCCTTGTGCCTACCGTTAGAAATACTCAGTGGTGTGACATAAGTGATCAAAAACTAACCAGCCTTTTAAAATTGTTTCTTCTTAACCACGTCCAGATTCCTCCAAAGGACCTCAACCATCTTCAGGTGTGAGTGGCAGCACGCAGCCCCCCGGCGCCGCTGGGCAGCCCCCGGCCTCGGCCATCCCGTCCCCGAGCGCCAGCAAGCCGTGGCGCAGCAAGTCCATGAATGCCAAGCACAGCGCCACCTCCACCATGCTGACCGTGAAGCAGTCGAGCCCAGGCCCCTCTCCCACACCGCCTGCAGACAGGCTGAAGCCCCCTGCCTCGGACGGGAGCAGAGCAGCTCCCTCGGGACAGAAATCCATGCTCGAGAAGTTCAAGCTGGTCAACGCCCGGACGGCTTTACGCCCCCTGCAGCCAGCCAGTTCCGGACCCAGCGATGGTGGGAGGGAGGACGAGGCCTTTTCTGAGCCTGGTGAGATGGAAGGCTTTAACAGCGGTCTGAATAGCGGCGGCTCAACAAATAGCAGCCCCAAGGTGTCACCGAAATTAGCCCCTCCAAAAGCTGGAAGCAAAAATCTCAGCAATAAAAAGTCTTTGCTACAGCCAAAGGAAAAAGAGGAAAAGAACAGGGACAGAAATAAAGTTTGCACTGAAAAACCAGTCAAGGACGAGAAAGATCAGGTGGCGGAGACGGCTCCAAAAAAGACCTCTAAAATTGCAAGCTTCATCCCAAAGGGCAGCAAGACGACAGCCGCCAAGAAGGAAAGCTTAATCCCCTCTTCCAGTGGGATTCCAAAACCGGGCTCCAAGGTGCCAACAGCAAAGCAAACTGTCTCACCGGGAGGCTCAACAAGCAAAGAGTCTGAAAAATTCAGGACTACCAAGGGAAGCCCTTCCCAGTGCTTCCCTAAGCCCGTAGCGACCGAGAAAGCAAGCACGTCCAACTGCCCTGCTCCTCTGGAAGGGAGGGAAGCTAGCCACGCCTCCTTGGCCGGCTCCTGTGCTGGGTCAGCGGCGCAAGGCAGTGGGCAGAGCGTGGGGAACGGTGCTGTCCAGCTCCCTCAGCAGCAGCAACACAGCCACCCGAATACGGCCACCGTGGCTCCATTCATTTATAGGTAAGGCGAGCTCCGTTGGTCCACAGCTGCAAACACTGACAGGTCTGCATACTCAGAGTATACATAATAAGGAAGGTTGCGGAGTCCTATTTCACGTAGTCATTTTGGAACAGTGTTTCATTCTGGAGCGAGAGGCCTAGAATTAAAATTTTTAAAAGAAAGCCTCCCCTATCCTCCAATCTGTTAGTCCTCATCTCCTTCCCCTCCCCTCCCCCCCCACTCAAGAACCGAGGCCTTTGAAAGTTAACCTACTTGTCGTCAAAGGCAACATAGAACCCAGATGTCATGACTTTTCCCTGTGTCTATTACTTTTACGACTATTATTTCTATTATTAGTCTTTTAAAATAATTCTCATTTTTATAGAGTTTAGACATATTTTTGTTTTCACCCATGAGAAAAAGTAAACCATAATGGTTAAGGGGGCACGCTCTGGGATCAGGCAGATATAGACTTGATGCCCAGTTCTGCTACTTACCAGCTATATGCCTTTGAACAAAGAATTTAACATCTCTTAGTCTCATTGTCAGCTGTCAAATAGAAATAATAGTATCTACCGTGTAGAGTTGGGAAGAGTCACAGGCATAATGCATATAAGATGCTTATTGTATATTGTGGCCCATTGTACATGTTTGTTAACTGTTGCTTATAAGGCGTTGCTTTCCCAACATAAAATTTATATTAATTTCCACAGCTAGGCCTGTTGTTTCCAGGCAAAAATAATAATCTATATAATTATTATATTTAACTTTACTAAATTTTTTGTTATATATTTATATTATTTTTCATTTAAAATACATAACAGAGGGCTTCCCTGGTGGCGCAGTGGTTGAGAGTCCGCCTGCCGATGCAGGGGACACGGATTCGTGCCCTGGTCCGGGAAGATCCCACATGCCGCGGAGCGGCTGGGCCCGTGAGCCATGGCCGCTGAGCCTGCGCGTCCGGAGCCTGTGCTCTGCAACGGGAGAGGCCACAGCAGTGAGAGGCCCGTGTACCGCAAAAAAAAAAAAAAAAAACATAACACATGCTATATTTTAAAATGTATATCCTACTAAACAGTTGTAAAAAGAACACATTTTGCCTATTGTCCTGTGGTAAGTTTTACTTGATCAGGACTATGTCAGTGCTGCTGTGTCTCCATTTTTATCCACTGTCCTTTCTGTGAAGAGGTGTCTAGGGAGGAATAATGCCTGTGACTTCAGCAGGTGTACGGTTCATCAACAGGAAAAACAGGATGTAGGATCTGCTGCAAATAGGAAAAGGTCAAGATTATATAGTTTCAAATTTTATTAAATTTATTAAATATGTGAGTTTTTAAGTAAAGAAAACAATTATAATGATTTGTTTTCCCTCAGTGAAAAGCCCAAGTGCTTTAAGGGATTTTTTCTGGGGCTTTATATACTCGTCCACACAAATGTATAATTATTGAATTTCAGGTCTACCTCAAATAGCTACCTCATTTAAGGCTGCTCTTCTGCCTTTAATAGCAAAAATTCATTTAAAACCTTTGTATCTGCATCACATGGTGTTACCGAGCCCAAGCTTGCTCTGCTTGCCACATGACAGGCCAATAAATCGGGAGATGAGTTGTTGGGGCGAGGAATAGCGACTTTAATCAGAAAGCCAGCAGACCGAGAAGATGGCACCCTCGTCGCAAAAAAACATTTTCCCTCAGTGCGCATTCTCTGGGCTCTATTTCTACAGGGAAGGGAGGGGAGGGGCCCACTGCAGTGCCAGCCAATGGCTGAGTGGGACCACTAACCGTCAGTTGCTCATTGCCAGTTGCTCACTAACGGTCGCTCACTTGGGGGAGGGGCCCACTGTGGTGCCAGCCAATGGCTGAGTGGGACCATTAACAGTCAGTTGCTCATTGACGGTTGCTCACTAACGGTCGCTCGCTTGGGGGAGGGGCCCACTGTGGTGCCAGCCAATGGCTGAGTGGGACCATTAACAGTCAGTTGCTCATTGACGGTTGCTCACTAACGGTCGCTCGCTTGGGGGAGGGGCCCACTGTGGTGCCAGCCAATGGCTGAGTGGGACCATTAACAGTCAGTTGCTCATTGACGGTTGCTCACTAACGGTCGCTTGCTTGGGGGAGGGGCCCACTGTGGTGCCAGCCAATGGCTGAGTGGGACCATTAACAGTCAGTTGCCCATTGACGGTTGCTCACTAACGGTCGCTCGCTTGGGGCAGGGGCCCAGTGCGACGCCAACCAATGGCTGAGGGGGACTGCTCTAGGTCGCACCTGTCCCACCTGTATTACAATGGGAGTCTGCAGATCCTTCTAGCTCCAGAGACCCTATCTGACAAAGGAGAATTTCAGATGTCAAAATCATAATCCACGTTTCAAAAATATAAGAAAAAGTTATAAAGTTTAAAATATGTCATAGGGCTTCCCTGGTGGCGCACTGGTTGAGAGTCTGCCTGCTGATGCAGGGGACACGGGTTCGTGCCCCGGTCCGGGAGGATCCCACGTGCCGCGGAGCGGCTGGGCCCGTGAGCCATGGCCGCTGAGCCTGTGCGTCTGGAGCCTGTGCTCCGCAGCAGGAGAGGCCACAACAGTGAGAGGCCCACGTACAGCAAAAAAAAATAATAATAAATAAAATAAAATACGTCATACTCAGCACACTTGTCACTCTCCAATGTATTCTGTAAGAACATCAGTCATTTCAAATCACCATGGATGAATTTCACAGGAAAGTATAAATCTAAGCAAAAAGAACATATCCACCAGTTTAGCAAGCTTCTTTCTGTAAGTAGCAGCAAACTGCTTTGGTTGTTTGCAATAACATGTCCAAGTGGGTACAGATTTAGTGATTTTCATCTGACAGGGTAACCTTTGCTATCTGAAACAGGAAGCAGCACAGTTTAGGGGTTAAAGTGTGAATCAACCGTGTGACTGCCAAATTCTCCAGCCTCTTTGAGTTTCTTTTTGCCCTGTTTAAAACGGAGATTATGAAAGTGAGGTAATATAGCCAAGTAGCTAGGATTACAGGCTGAAGAGTCCATTTGCTCTACCATGGTTCAGAAACTGCACCTTGTATTATTGAGACAATGGCCCCAAGAGCCAGGTTGCCTGGTTTGGAATCTTGATGACACCATTTATCAGTCATGTGACTTTGTGTAATGCATTTAAAGACGCTTGAGACTCAATTTTTATAATCTGTAAAATGGAGATGATAATAATAGAAGCTTCCTCTTAAGGCTGTTTTGAAGATTAAATGAGTTGATATTTATACAGTGTTCAGAACAGTACCTGCCACACAGTAAATGACCTTCCCCAGACTTCAGTTTCTAATTCTGTAAAATGTGGTAGAAGAATATCTACCTTATTTGGTTGTTTTAAAGATTAAATAAGGCAATCTTGTGTAAGTCTTTAGCACAGAGCCAGATTCAGAATAAATTGCTTATAAATGTCAGTAATTATTTGTTTTATTATCAATAATATAAAGTAGTTGACAATAAATATAACCATCTAATAAGAAATGTCACATCATAGTCTACATATGAGGAAAAGTTTGATTGGAGTCTTTTATAAATTCAGAATAATTTTATAAATGATAATATAAATGCTCTTAAGGTTGAGTAGTCAATATTCAAGTTTCTTAACTGTCAGTGAAAGCGATATCGTAGAGTCATGTCATTTGGCTTATGTGACCCCTGATGTCCTTTCCACTCTGACTACTCCAACACCATTTAAGAATTTCTCTTGCAAAATCCCTGACAGACTTTTCTGGAGGTGCTAACCATTTGATACGATAATAGTAATAATTTACTATTTTATAATGGTTTTTGTTGAGTGCTTACTTAGTACAAGTCTGTATTACAAAATTTATGTTCATTTTTTCATTTAAACTGTGTCATAAACCCATGACAAGGGAATGTTACCCCATTTTACAGAGATGAAGAAGCAGCGATTTCAAGGCAGAATAATGATAATCTCTTACAGTCACAGGCCTGGCAGGAGTTTGCCTTTGAATCCATATATGCCTGAGTCTGTAGTGTGCCCTCCTTTGCTTAGCAGTTCTTGCTGTATGTGTAGAAATAAGAGGTATTGTTACTAGGAAAATTCTGGCTGGGAAAATGTCAATAGCAGATTTGCAGAGATCACAATCAGAATTCATTTATATTGGGAAATACTTAATTGCTTTTAAGTAGAATAACTTTAAAATACATATATATGTATGTATATGTATAAACATACATATGTTTGATATTTAAAGAAAATTAAATAACCTCTATATAATGGGAAGATCCATGGGTGATGCTGATATTTTTCCCCAGTTCTCAGCCCACTTCTAGGTCATGCTGGTTATTAATTATTCCTTCTGGGACATTAATATATGCTTCATAATACTCTTTCTTGCAAATTGAATGTTCAAAGTCCTATAAATACAATGTTGAGTTCTGAAAGTTAATGAATTTCATTTTAGTCCTACTTCCTGCACAATGCAAAGATATTCTATATTAAGTTTTTATAACTCATTTATCACTACTATGTGATAAAAGTAGTTTTGACTTGGGCATATCTTTATCCATTTAATGAGTGGATATAACTAAAATCAAAGGTGAAAAATTTAAGAAGATTTTAACTCACTATAAGAAGTTCCCAATAAGTAGACCTGTGTGAATGGAATAGCCTGCCTTTTTTAAGTGCTGCACATGGCTACTGGAGGTTATTAAGAAGCGATACAGTGACCAGTTGCCATAGTTTAAGTTAAGGAATTCACCAAATATTTTTTTCTTTTATGTACTCATCACTCATTCTGCAAATACTAGGTAATAAGAATTACAAAGAGTGAAAAAAAAATTATCTGCTCTCTGGGAGCTCAGTTTTATTGGTGATAATGAAAAGAATTTAATCAAGAACTTAAAACATCATTGCTGTCATGGAAGTGTATGCAACAAATAAGGTAGAAGAGTTTTCCTGAATCTTACATGAGGGTGGAGTCAGTGTATGCATTACAGAAGAGGTAAGAGAAGAGATGAGACTTAAAGGATGAGTTAGAATTTGTCAGGTGGAAGGAGGAATGTTATGGAATCATCCAAATTTAACATTCTACAATTTTACAATCCAAGCATGTTGGAAAAAATAACAGGCAAATTACGAAGTGCTATGCAAAATGCTAGTAACTAAAACTGCTCAAGACTAGAGGTTAGAATTCATGATTACTTGAATGGGAGACTAGGAAGAAAATTTGGAATGAATCCATACTTTGTTCTTCTCTTTCACTCCCTCCCTCCCAACACGTCTTATTTCCAGCTAGTCCTATTGGCTTGTGCTGCGAACCATACCCTCAGTTGGGCATTTCTTTCCATTTCCACCCTGCCTTCCCCGATCATGGCACCACCAACTTTCACCTAGTTTCCAACGAGTCTTCCAGCATTCACTTTTGGTCCTTTCCAGTAGCATCCTTCACACAGCACGGGCTCTAATCTTCTAAAAGTATAAATGGTATGTCATTTAAATTCATGAGACCATCTACTGGATTTACATTACACTTGAAAAGTAAAACCTAAGCATCTTACCAAGCCCTACAAGTTCCTACATAATCCGGCCCTCTCTCCAGCCCTTAAACTACGCTCCCTGCCTCCCTGCCTTCATTCTGTTTCTTAACAAACTAACCTGTCCTGCTTTGGGGACTTTGTCATAGATGTTCTCTCTGCGTATAAGGACTCTCTTCTGGATCAAAGCAGCCTCCTGGGGCTTCCCTGGTGGCGCAGTGGTTGAGAGTCCGCCTGCCGATGCAGGGGACACGGGTTCGTGCCCCGGTCCGGGAAGATCCCACATGCCGCGGAGCGGCTGGGCCCGTGAGCCATGGCTGCTGAGCCTGCACGTCCGGAGCCTGTGCTCTGCAACGGGAGAGGCCACAACAATGAGAGGCCCGCGTATCGCAAAAAAAAAAAAAAAAAAAAAAAAAAGCAGCCTCCTTCTTCTCATCAGAACTCTGCTTACATGCTACTTCGTCACACAAGCTGTTTCCAACCATCTAGTCTGAAGGAACACTCACAATGCCTCTTGCCAGAATTATATGCCATTGTCCCCTTGTATTTTATTCATAGAGTTTATCACCATCCACTGGGTTTTTGTTTACTTATTAACAAGTGTGATTTCAGCCACCTCCGACCATAACATAAACTCATTGAAAAACAAGCATCTTGTCTTTTTTTTTATTTGGTAGCATAATTGCCCAGGACAGAGCCTACCTACAATAGGAACCAAATAAAAATTGTTGAATGAAACACCATCATCATGGGTTAGACTCATCTGCTATAGAAGAATAGAAACACTACCAAAAATGTACAATGGAATAAGAAAAATTCAGAAGTCTTTTATTCCTATAAATGGTAGGGTTTAGTTGAAATATAAACAGCTTTAAAATGTTTATAGAATGAAACCATATCTTCTCTTCGGGACCTTCATTCACTTATTCTTTTCCTCTTTCAACTACCTACTAAATACATTTCCTGTGTAAGGCATCAGGGTTAGAGTGAAACATCACACATCCCATATGTTATTTCCCTTCCATGGTCCACAGTGTAGTAGGCAAGAGACTGACTGAAACATAACTACAGAATGAAGCAGGAAATGTAAACCCCCCGAGCAGTTAACCAGATTTGGTATACCGAGACTTCAAAAAATGGAAAATTACCGCTAGTTGTTGGAATCAGAGAAAGTGGCACTTAAGCTGAATTCTGAAAGAGAAGTGGGATTTGGGCATTCGGAGATGAGGGGGACAGGAAAGGAAATGTAAGACTAAAGGAACCAAATAAATAGGGTAAACACAAGATGTGTAAGGTGGTTGGCAAGGAGATCAGCTTTCCTGGAAAATGAAGATTGATTGGAGCCTGACTGTAGTAGAAATTCTTTTTTTTTTTAACATCTTTATTGGAGTATAACTGCTTTACAATGGTGTGTTAGTAGAAATTCTTGAATGTCAAGAACTTGGACTTTGTGTGTGTGTGCAGCACAATCTGGAAAATTACTATGTCTTTATTGTGTAAATGAATTGTTAGTGGGAGAGGTCAGGGTAGGATACACCAGGTTCAATGGCTGGATGAAGAAGAAATTTACAGACTTTCAGAGTTAGATTTGTTATGACTTGAATTAGGTACCAATTATAGCAAGGAAAGAAAGATAAAGAGGAAGAGCATAGTTAAGAAGAAAAAGCCTACTTTTCCTTGTTCCTCTTCTTTCTTGGTGTCTGCCCTTTATGCTGTATTCTTCAAACTTTCTTTCCTTGCCTGGAGTTCAAAAATTGTTACCTCACCTCCTCTGGGCCTTCAAGATTGCCTCCCCTCTTTTTATGCGCCATTTTCTTCTTCCATTGTTTTTTTTTTTTTTTTATAACAGCATCAAGGGTTCTCAGGAAAGATTTTTGTTGTAACAGTGTTTGTGAGATTTCGGATTTACCTAGAAAGTGACATGGAAAATTGGCCCTTGAATATATTATATTCTGAAAGGCAAAGAATACAAAACGTTAGTTTTGAAAATGCTTACTCACATGGTTTTAAGTTTGGCTCATTTGTTGAACCAGTAGATTGAGTAGGAGGCTCTGTGAGTGTATGAAGTTTGAAACGTGGAGCATAGAACCGTCTTGCAGATAAAGCTTTTGTAAGCCCTGCAGCTATTATTACAGATTATACTGCAGTTGTGGTTTTATGTGAACTGGGCATAATTGGTTATCAACACAAACTAAAGCTTACTGAATGCTTGTCTTGCAAAATTGTCTTTTGCTGGGTTGGATATATATCTGTGCATTGGGTAGCGGTTTAACGTCCCTCACACAGCAGTATTTTTAAGCTGGAATGCAGAGCCAATGCTGGAAGAGGGTCTGTTGTGTAGAAGACTGCTATGAGTTGGCATTCTCCCCACAGAGAAGCTTGATAAGCTGCCCTTTCTGTATTTAGCTTACGAGGTTCAGCGCCAGATTGCCCAACCAAACCACAACTGTTTCTTTTTTCTGTATTTTATCTTCTCTTGGAAAGGCTGTTAACGTTACAGAAAATTTGCAAGAATCGTACAAAGAACTCCCATATACATTTAACTCAGAGCACCCAGAGACCTTTTTCAAGTTTCACAAGTTGTCCCAGAGGTAGCACTTTTAGCGATTCAGGATGAACATTGTACCCAGTCGTCATGTCTTCGTAACATCCCTCGAGCTGGAACAGTGCTTTAATCTTTCCTTGACTTCCGTGACATTGATATGTTGAAGGCGAGCATTTTATAGACTGTTTCTTAATGTGGGTTTGTCTGATATTTTCTCGTGATTGCAGATATATATATATAAATGTATATATATTTATATATATATATATAATGTCACAGAAATGATACTGTGTTTTTTCCATTGCCTTCCTATCAGGTATCAACATTACGGATATTCCCCATTTTGGTGGTGTTGAATTTGATTGCTTGATTGGGATGATGTTTGCCACAGTTGATGTGCTTTCACCCATAGGTTTTAGCATCCACTGAGGTTTCTTGTCTAAATTAATAGTTTACTCCATGGATGTCATGTGATTTCTCATTCCATTATTCCTTCTGCACTTATGCCTTGCCATTCAACTGTAAGAAAATGCTGTCCCTTTCTTATTTTTCTCCCCCTTCCCCTCCCCCTCCCCCTCCTTCTCCTCCCCCTCCCCCTCCTTCTCCTTCCCCCTCCCCCTTTCCCTCCTTCTCCTTCCCCCTCCCCCTCCCCCTCCTTCTCCTTCCCCCTCCCCTCCCCTCCTTCTCCTTCCCCCTCCCCCTCCCCCTCCGTCCCCCTCCTCCTCCTTCCCCTCCCCCTCCCCCTCCTTCTCCTTCCTCTCCCCCTCCCCCTCCTTCTCCTCCCCCTCCCCCTCCCTCCTTCTCCTCCCCCCTCCCCCCTCCTCCTTTTCCTTCTCCTGTCCTCTTTCCCTCTCCCTCTCTTTGAATTTTGTGGACTAATGGGTTCCTGTTGTCTTCAGGGGATTATAATCCATCAATATGACTATTTATTTTGATGTTTAGAATTTCCCAGATTTGGCTTCTGGGATCCCCTTCAAGCTGGCTTCTGCCCCATTATTCTTTGAGAACTTTGTTTCTTTTTGGCTCAAGGTAATCTAGGCTCACCTTGTTCTCTCACTACCTTGGCTTCAGCTTTTATCTAAGGTGCCCTGATTTCTTTTGTGAAGAGTAATATTTAGGAACCAGATCTCACTGCTCCTAGCTTTCCTAAATAGTAAAATATATGTAGGTACACACACACACACACACACACACACACTCATAGAGACACACACATATTTTTTTCAAACCTATTTCCTTTTTTAAAAATTAATTAATTAATTAATATTTGGCTGCGTTGGGTCATCGTTGCTGCGTGCGGGCTTTCTCTAGTTGCGTAGAATGGGGACTACTCTTCATTGCGGTGCACGGGCTTCTCATTGCGGTGGCTTCTCTTGTTGTGGAGCATGGGCTCTAGGTGCACGGGCTTTAGTAGTTGCAGCACGCGGGCTCAGTAGCTGTGGTTCGCGGACTCTAGAGCGCAGGCTCAGTAGTTGTAGCGCACGGGCTTAGTTGCTCCACGGCATGTGGGATCTTCCCGGACCAGGGCTCGAACCCGTCTCCCCTGCATTGGCAGGCAGATTCTTAACCACTGCGCCACCAGGGAAGTCCCTACACACATATTTATCTCAATATCAATGAGCTATCTATTAGAGAGAGAGAGAGAGAGAGATGGGTATATAACTGTAAATTCACAGTGCCTCCAGTTCCAAATCAACACACAGAGTTTATGCTTGCTTTCTCCTTTCCATACTTGCACCTTCCTTTGTCAACTGAGAAACCTGGCTCCCATTATACTCAACATGTTTTCTTATTTGCTCAGCCCCCCGACCCCCAGCATACAAATCTAACAAATCTCCCATCCACACTGGGCTACTCTTCACTCTGACAGATTCCTGGCCTTGGCCCTGGCTGTCACCTGTCTGCCTTCCCACCAAGAAAGAGAGAGCTGGTTTGGGAAAGATATTTGTTTTTCTTTCTTTTAGGTTGGGTTTATAAAGCAGGAACTATAAGACCATTAGTTAATGCTGCTGACTCAAACCAGTTGTGTTTGTGTTCACATTTGTGTCTAGTATATCCATATCAAGATGAATTCATACGGCTATATTTTTAATATAAACCAATATGCAACACCCCTATTTATGAAATTGGAAATCTGAAGATTGATAGTATCTAGATGTAGTGCTGAATTCCTTTAAATGTCATGTATAATAGCTTCCTTTTCTTAGGAGTAAAAATTTAAGGTAGTAAAGAGCAAAATTAAGGTTAGGCCATTGGGTATTGTCACATTCAAATACTGCCTGTTAATAACTTAGTGACTAAGCCGTCTGTCAGCTAAGGAGACATCACATACATTAACATGCTCAGTGTCCAGAGACATTTGGATGGAATTAACTTGTAGGGTAGTGGTTAATAAAACAATATTTAGAAGCTTCCAGGTTTAAGTACAGGTTAAGTATCTCCCAGCTTGTTACACAGGGCAAATTATTACACCTCTAGAAGCCTCAATTAATCCACAGCACCTAAATTACAGGTGTCTTAGTCTGTTCAGCTGCTCTAACAGGAATACCATAGACTAGGTGGCTGAAGCAACAAACATTTCTCATAGTCCCGGAGGCTGGGAAGTCCAAGATCGAAGTGCCAGTAGATTTGGTATCTGGTGAGCTCCTGCTTCCCGGTTCATAGACGACCATCTTTTCACTCTGCCCTCACATGGCAGGAGGGGCAAGGGAACTCTCCAGGGTCTGTTTTGTAATGGCACTAACCCCATGCATGAGGGCTCTATCCTCATGACCTAATCACCTCCCAAAGGCGCCACCTCCTAGCATCATCACATTGGGGGTTAGGTTTCAACACATGAATTTTGGGAGGAAACAGATATTCAGTCCATAGCAACACAGTTGTTGTGAAGTTTGAGTGATATGCCCTAGATAAAACACTAGGCATAGTACTTGGCATATAGTAAGTGCACATAAACAGGAACTAGCTTTTATGTTAATTATTGGTGAAACCTAGACCTTTAGCTACTAGGACTCTTAGTAACAGACACTAGCACTAGCTTATTAGAACTCTAAATAAATTAAATGGTGCTTTGGCAATGCCCTATCTTACAGTTTCAGTAAGTGCTTATATCATGTTGACCATGTTGTAAATGCACGGTAAGATAGCCTGCACAGGATGATGTCTTCTAAATATTTTGAATCATGTTTTCCTTTTCCCAGTCAATCTGAGAGGAATGCAGTATCGGTTTACATGGGAACGGTGAATGATGCCACTGCAATATCTACCTTTTGGTTAGAAAACACTATTGATTCTGAAGTCTTTGTAAATTGTCTTATGAATCAACCCCAAAACCTGTTATTTTACTGGAAGGAAGCATGCACAGAAATAGAGGACATGCTTAGAGACTTCTGAGATTAAACTGAACTTCTTTGATCATTTGTATAAAAGTTAAATCTTTACCAGTTACCTTTGATTGTCCCTCTAGAGACTGGAGTTAAACTCTGATTCCACTTTAACAAATAATGAGGTAGAAATCCTAGAGAAATCGATGTCTTGTAACATATATAGAGCAGGGGATCTGGACCCATTTACATGTGAATACAATCCAAAGATAATTTCTGAGATCTTTTTATAATTATTTGAAGTTTAACTTCACCATGTTCCTTCCTTTGATCAATCTGTTGCCCTATCATTTCTAATGTAGGTAACTCAGATAGGGAACACTGTGAAACATACACCAAAGAACTTGAAAATATGGTATAAATAAGATTTTCTCTTGTGACCTAAACTAAAAAATTAAAGAACAAATCAGCCAGAAATGTTCACTGCCACATTAAAAAATAAAGTAAAACAAAGGTTTCTAAGACCAAAGTTTGAATACTTTTTTATCAGAGGGTGGGGACTTAGCCAATGGAGTTGAGTACTAGGTTTCACACATTGAGAAAGATAGCCGTACACTGAGAAATATTTGTAAGATCTGTATATTTGCAGCAAAGAAAAAAGTCTACTCCCAAAACACATTCTAAATATTCTTTTGCTCCATAGAGATTTTCCTAGAGGGAGATGCTCTGCATCTTTATAACTAACATGGCTACAAGTATTCTGGTTCCTGTAATTGCTCTGGTCTTGTTCTAGTCAAAATCAGTTGGCATTGGGCTTTAGACAGCCATCCCAGTGAACTACTTTACGTGACTCAGCATCTGAGAAACCAGTCTGTGAATTCTGAGCCTATATGACTGTAGGCCAACCCTGGCTCCTAGCCAGTTCATCCAGGCACCATGCCTCTCTGAGGCTTCTTGGACAGCAGCCAGTAAGCTTTCCCTGGGGTGTCCTATCTTACTACATACTCTCCATTTAAATGGCTTCAGCAAGTAATAACAATCCTTAGAAAACTTCAGAGGAATTTTTTCCCCTCGTTCTTGGACATTAGGCTAAGGAATAAGCCAGGGAGGTACAGTGGCTCAAAGAAAAGAGCCCAAGTGGAAGAATAGATGATAATGAACTTTAGAAGTGAGTGGGGAGGGGCAATAGACAGGGGACATAGGAGACCCTGGGGGCCAGAGAAGAAAAGAAACAGCCCAGAGAGCCGGATATATTCCCCACATTTTAACGTTGGCCAGAATCCCACATGCCTCAGGAGAATGCCTTTCCAGGCCTTTAGTAATAATAACACCTGAGCTCACAATTATTTTGCGAGGAACATATTTTTCTTTGCCTTTTACACATAAGCGAATTGAGGTTCAGAGAGGCTACGTCACTTAGTGAGGTCACATGAGTTAGTAACTGTTTAGCGAGAGAGCTAAGTTTTACAACCAAATGCAAAGCATGCACCATTATACCATGTTTCCTTCTGTATGCTTTACCCACCAATGACACTATTTTATGATCACTACTGATAAGATTTATTCATTCAGTTATCAAATATTTGCAGAGTGCAGCGTATCTGCTAGACATGTGGCTAGGCATCGGGGTGCAATGATGAGCTTAAACATTGAGAATGGACTCTAGTTTGGAAGATGAACATTTATCAAATAATTACACAAATGTCATGTTACGAGAGTATGAAGTGCTCAACATAGGTACAGGGAGAAATAAGTATTTGTAACATGGGACTTCACCTGAAAATTTGGGATGGTTCTTTAAGAAAGAGTCACTTGAGCTGAGACTTGAAGGGAGAAATTTAATTGGATGTCGTGGGAAGGAAACTATTCAAGTAGAAAGGACCTGTTGAGGCCAGAAGCTATAGGATGTGGGTAGAAGATTCTTGTGACCACAGGGGAGAGAGATAAGGGGAGTCCAGTGCAAGATGATACTGGAGAGGCAGACAGAGATCAGACCATGCAAAACCTCTTAGGCTCCCTAAAGGTTTCACCCAGGGACACTATGAACAAGGACCAGGTTTGTTGAGAAAATATCACAAGTTCAGTTCTGTACAAGATGGGTTTGAGTTAACTCTGTGATAATCAAGAGGTAATGTCAATTAGACAGTTATGATTCACGTCTGGAATTCAGAGAAAAGTTCTGGGTTAGAGTTTGAATTTGGACTTCATGTGTGGATAGGCAATCACTAATACAATGGGTATGTTTGAGATCGTCTGGAGAGACTGTACAATGCAAACTGGAAGAAGCTTAGGATATTGCTTTGAGGAACCCCCAACTTTTGCCCTTCTTTTTTACTACCGACAACCATGACATTTAATGATTGGGTAAAAGAGAACAAAGAGAAAAAAAGTAGCATCCAGAGAGAATGGGGAACAAACTGGAAAATTTTTATTATAGAAGCCAAGGAAGGAGAGTTTCATGAAGGGAGGAATGGTCTGCTATTCTAAATGCTACCAAGATATCAAGGAAGGTGAAGACTAAAAATGTCTGAGTTTCACAACATTGAAATTTTTACTGGCCTTAATTGTATATCCTGTCATTCGAACAGCATGTCCTCTTCTGAATTTTGCTGTGCTCCTTATATGTAGTTTGAAGTTACAATAAGCTAGGAATGTCTGCCAGAAATCACTGGAGGTCAAGGCACAGCTTTGTATGAATTCTTGCATGGCTCTTTCTTTTAATATGTCAATTCCTATATACATACACACATACAGCATATAGTTTTCCATGATTTATTAAAATCCTAATGAGTGTTTCAGAGTTTTTAAATCCATCAGATAAATAGAAAATATTTCTGGCATCAATTATTACACTTTATTTTCTCTCAAACAAAACCAGGATTTAGAATAAAAGTAACATAGTAAGCGAAAATTGATTTAAAGATATACTGAATTTTTCTTTCACGTATAAATATTCTCTTTAGATTTTTTTAAAGTAAGAAATATTTAGTGATCACTTGCCATGGTCCAAACTCAGTACTAGGAATGGGACTCCAAGCAAATGAGATAACTATAGAGAACAAAGTCCAGTGTACAATGGTGTATTGTCTTGTCTCCTTCTTTCTCTTGTAGTTCACGCTGTGGACTTTCTAAAGATGTGGTGTTTTTGACCAAATATATGTAGATTTTGAAGCTGCATAAGGAAAGATAGTGCCTCTTAAAACATTTGCCTGTGCATAAAAGAAAGAAGCAATGCATGAAGATTGGAATATCAAAACGTACGCAGTCCCTCTGTGGAGTGCTTTTTATTTGATTAGACCTACTCTTTACATGTTAATCACACACACAAATCCATACCTATGAACATAAATACACAACTATAAAACGTATTATAAAAGGGGGTTGTCAGAATGAGAATTTGTTTTTGATTGACTTTAATTTTTCTGAAATCAAGACATCATAGTGACATTTATAGCCCATAGCAAAGTCAATATTTATTTTACTTGTACTTTGTATTTTAGGATATATTTTATAGAATGTGCATGGAAAAAATAATTTTAGGGGGGTTTTCAGTGCTTTTATTATTCTCAGAAGAACACAGTTTAGCCAGACTTCCTCTAAGACAGCAAAAAAAAGAATCTTTTCTAGTCTTTTGCCCAGAAAAAGTGCAGTCAATTATTGGTAATTACAAGCTTTCAAACTTAGAAAAGTCTAAGAAATCTGATTTAATACCTCACTACAACTTGGGTTGTATATGAAAAGTAAGGAAATTCTCCTGTAGATAGACAGCTTTGGAATGTCCCAGACATAAAGAAATGCTCACTTACCTTCATAGAAAACTTTTAATACATTGATTTCTTCTTGTACTAGAGAACTTTGATGAGTCGCTGTTGACAGCAATTGGTATTTCTGTCTTCTTGGTTAATTTCAGAGCACATTCAGAAAATGAAGGTACCTCTTTACCATCTGCCGATTCCTGTACCAGTCCTACTAAGATGGATTTATCATACAGTAAGACAGCTAAGCAGTGCCTAGAGGAGATATCCGGTAAGTGACCTGATTGGTGGGTAGGTCAAACTCAGAATTTTTATGATCTCTCCATAAGTCTTTTTATGAAATCATATTTATGCTATACTGTTTTCCCTTAGGCATAAATGGACTGTGTACATTTCATGCTTCAGAGATGCTTAGGTATTTGACTATTCTGCTTAGAATGGTCTCTTTGTTGCTCTGTAATGAATTCTGTAAAGAATGGTAGTGCTCTCAGAGGCTGAGATTTTAAGTCATGGTTGCCCTCAGTGTAGTTGAATACTATCAGAGAAGACCTGGAGAATCTTCTATTGTTAATAAGGCAGTTCTTGAATATATCTAGAGATTTAAAAAAATATAAGATGGCAATGTAAAATTTCCAAGGCCTCCAACCCTGCTCTGTCTACAATTCTGTGTTATTTTGAACATTCCTACATAGTGGCTCCAAATGTGTGTTCTGGGAAAAATCTAATTATGGAAATATTTCATTATATATACATAATGTAAGAAAAATGACATATACATACTCCAGACCCAATTTGTCAGATTCTCAGCTTTAGTCCACTATTTTTCCTAGGATCCGGATAAGCCTAGGCACATATGGAAGGCCTTTGGTATAATTTTATTATATATAAGTCCATATGGACCTATATAATATATAATATAGGAACTAAGTAGGCTCTTAACGTGATATACTGCTTCTAAGGGGAAAGACAGTTTAAGAACATTTTATGTGTTTCCAAGTATAAGAATGCATGGCAGTAGAGGTATGTCTTTTGGTCCAATAAATCTCTGGTTCAGCCCTTGTATATTCCTAAGGAAAAAACTAAAAGAACTATTTAAATTTTAAAAATTACTACAGTACTCCTAGAACTCAAAGTATTGCTCTGAAGCTCATGAGCGTAGCCATATCACACATTTGGAGGTTAAGAAACTTACTCACTTCAGCAGACTTGTAACACTTTGGCAAGCATTAGCAGCTACTGCAGTATCCATCAATGGATATTAACAATGACAGCACAACATCCCAAGGGTTCCTTTTGGAATTAACATCAGTGGTATCACAGGCTTCAGAGTTTTCATGTGGAGATTACAGTGGACCAGTTCAGGGTAAGGGCAGAAATGGTAATGCCAAGGCATAGCTATAAGGATACTTGTAGATTTTTCAAGCACTTGGAGAAAGTGTTGGTTTTCCATAGCTCCAGATAGCCCCTTGGTGAGTGATGATATGTATGTGTATTGCGACTAGATATTATTTAAACATAGTGTGGAACGTTTCACACATTTCTTTATTCATGCATGTCTTCAATTAGTATCAATATGCCTACAAAATACTAGACCTCAAATCTGTAGGAGAAAATGCATTTAAGTACACTTTGAATTCTAATTTTTATGTGATTTTCACAAAGAAACCTTGTTTTTCTGAAATTAGTATATCGCTTAGTATCTCTGATTGAATCAGTAACCCATGTTTGATCTTTTATCCTCCAGTTTCTTATTCTTTTGACCATTTGATCATTTTTTATACTTCCAGTTAATATTTCCATTTATGTAAGTCACATCATTATGTTATACACCTTAAACTAATACACTGCTACATGCCAGTTATATCTCAATAAAACTGGAAAAAACCATTTTTAATTTCCATTTACTGTTCTGATTTGTAATAGAATATTTGAAAGTGAAAAATAAACTAGACTTTAACATAATACAATAGTCTGATGGATTTATTAGAAGGTATAATATTAATTTATGTCAATAAGTATTGATACAGAATCATAGATTTGAATCTATGATTTAGATAGGAATAAAAGAAAGCAAACAGCACATAAGTGCTGAAATGAGGCTTATCTGATTATGTCATTCCTACGATCATTTGTTTAAAATGAGTCTATAGCTGAAAATTTCTCTCAGTGCAAACTTGAGATTTCATGAAAGAAAGATATTTATGATTAGAAAGCTATAAATTGAGTACCGTAATTGGAGAAATGTAGATGAGAGTATACTGGTAGATCAGTGATGACAGGATGACAGTCATAGGGAAGTAGGCCAGTGACAAGAGCAGAGCTGGCATTTATACCCCGGCCTTTCTTCTAATGAGCTCGCCTTCTAATCCCTCCTTGAGCTACTTATTCTCCTGTTCCTACCCTACATCTGGGCACCATTGGAATCTGCAGCTTCTCTATAATCTCACTTCCATGCACCTCACTCTTACTGATGACATCCTCCTGTCCTTTCAATGCCCTTCCTTTCATTCTCTGACTCTGACACTGGTTCTACTAAGATTTCCAATTTATTGATCCCACCACCATTTACTTACCCTCACCAGACTCTACATATCCTTTCTCCCTTCCTTAATCAGATGAATTCCTGTAGTGACTGAATGTGATTTTACTTTTACATATACCCTTTACTCCCTTACACCTCTTTCACTTCATTGTTCTCATTGGATGAAACCACAGACCTAGTAACATCCAGGTCTCCACCTAGTCCATACCAGCAATGAATGAACCTGTAGGAAAACACATCACGTGTTGATGTGATTCGCTTTACATTCATGACCAGCAGCTTCGAGTGAGTAGTTAATGCTGCCCGGCAATCATTCTGTATTTCTCTGGCGCATTTACTCTTTTTTTGTCATCTAAGAACTTGAGATTGTTCTTAGATGACAATTTTATACCTTATCTCTTCTTTACAAAGCTACAGTGCCACTTCTCCCATCCTTTCTCTTAACTGATGACCTTGATGTTGATGTCAGTAAAAAAAAATTAAGCAGAGAGAAAAGAATTTCACAAACCCCTGCCACCATATCTACCCATGTATGGCATTTTATACCTATTTACTTCACTTTTCCTTGGATTACTTTCTTTTCTACCTTATCTCCCTCTATACCAAACCACTCTCTTTAGCCCACAGGATGCTGCCATCTCTGCAATCTTAATTTAAAACAAAACAGAACAACTTTCCTTGACCCCTTCCACAGCTTTCTTTCTCTATCTAACTTCTCTTGTTGCTACTATATTCTGGCTGCTAGGGAAACCACAAACCACATACACACTTGAATTTAATGCCACGTCTTAGACTAGCCCTTAGAATATTTCTTCAAAGACAGCATGAGATATGAGGAGGTAAGTGTTCTAGGAAGTAGAAAAAATTAATCCTGGCCTCTGCACTGCCATTGTTTTGTTGTTTGCATTGTCCCTTAGTTCTCTTTTTTGTGAGGTGACTATAGTGATGCTTAATAAACTCAGGATTATTGTGAGATACGGTTTTATTCTTCCATCCATCTTTTCAGTAATCATTGCCAGGTACGTTGTAAATGCCAAGCATGCCAAGGATAGGGAAAACAAACATGACTAAGACATGAGTTCTCCTATGGAGGAATAAGTGACAAATAAACTTTAACACCACAAATAATAGAATTACTAGATTTATGGGAACAACTAACTTAACTGTAAAGATTTATACAGGGCCTAAAAGAAGATCACACATGTGTATAGTAGAATTCTAATGGGTAAAGAAATCAGGAAATAATATTTCAGGAAGAAACAACTTCAATGGAAGTAATTTGAAAAAAAGTTTTACTTGTTATTTTTGTCTGTTTCTTATTGAAAAACTGGGTTCATTTGGGATTTTGGTAGCTCAGTGATTTTCAATGCCAGTTTCAATGCCAGTGCTACTGTTGAAGGCTTATTGCTAAAGGTTGCTGTGGGGACCTCAGTGGGGAGTAAATTTGTCCTGTTCCCCAAGTGAAGTAGCCTAAATAATAGAGAACTCTGATGGAGTTAGTCTTGGCTGGATAAGATTCAGATTCTGTGAATTTTTGAAGCCTATACAATTTGGAGGAGCCTGGAAATAATTTTAAAAATACAAAGTTATATTGGCTCAACCAAGTTAGAAGCTCTGTATATTAAACACCACTGGCTTCACAGTAGACGTACCTTGATGTCCTGGTATAGTTTTGCCTGACCAGCATCCATTTGCTGAATCTGCTAATAACAGCCCCTTGATTTTCTTTTGGGGAACCATAGCCCCATCAATCTCTGTTCACGTAGTTCAAATGAAATTGACCCAAGCAGGTCCAATCAGAACAACCCATTCCGTTGACCACAGTGACTCTTTCAGGAGTGGACAACTGACCCAATTCAGTTCAATCGGAACCAGTGAGAATCAGTCTCAGAACTTTTCCTGGCTGTTAGGAAAGAGACACTCCATTTTTCCACTAGACCTGAAGCTAATCAGAAGGAAGCTTGGAGCTGCTGGCAGTTACCTTCACCCGCGAGTGAAACAAACGTAGAGAAAACAGAACCTAAAGCAGAAGAATATTAGCTCAAGGTCTTTGTAGAAAACGTCTGAGCCCCTGGACAAGCCGTGTCAGAGACTCTGTCTCCCTCCTTCCCTGCACTTTTCTGTTGTGTTACCCAGGGAAATCCCTTTTTGTACTTAAACAAATGTGAAAAGCATCCCTATTGCATGACCTGTGAGATGCATGACATGTAAAGATCTATGATACTGTTAAGGAGCAAACTTGAAGAGTTCACATTGAAAAGCAGATTTGTTAGGAGGCTTAGCTCTTTACATTTCCTCTATGCAGTAACTCATTTGAATTTATAAGAACAGTGTCTTCATGATTAAATGGTAGCAGAAGTTAAAAACGTAGTTAAATTGTGGTGTGAAGATAAGTATCAGAAATGAGTTACACAATAAAATGGCATATGCTGGAGAAAACTCAAGACTTTTACAATTTGGAGACATTTTATCCCTCTAAAGGCTTTATGTATCTCTCTCAAGTTTCCCATTATTTGTCATGTTCTTAGGGAGGAAACTGTGATATCTACCCAATCTGTTGATGGTGGTGCTATTAATTATTACAGTCAGGTGGTATGCATTATATAATTTGTGGCAAAGATCGAGTGAGCTTCTTGCTTCCAGCCTATCCATAAGATTCATGCCATGACCTCAATATTACAAGTCCAGCTGAACTGATGGTTTAGATTTTACTGCTTTGGCTTGGGTTTCATTCTCTCATTCATTGACAAAAAGAATTTGGCTTCAGAGACCATCCCTTTCATCAAGTGCCAAGAGATCCTGCCAAATGCAAAGTGAGCTTTGTTTTTCATTCCACTGGAATCATTCAGAAAGTTTTTAGATTTTTTTTAATACATAGGTTCACACATGCCCCTTGTTTTGCATAAGACTGTCTACCCACACGTATAACATTTATTTAATCCACTTTTTAACCTTTATCTAGAATTTATATTCCACTGAAAAATGGTGATAGATGCCAGACTGAATCAGAATCAGTGAAGCCAATATGTCATTTGTAAAAAAGTAATTAAATAATTGGATGAATTCAGGAAATCATTTTAGAAGTAAGAATTTAATTTGAACAGAGAGATAAACTAATGGCTACATGTGTTTTTTTCTGACTTCCCAGACTTTGTATTGAATAATGGGAAATACTTGGTATTTAAGACCTGTGTAAATGATCACTTATTTTGCCTTTTTCTTGGATGTTTATAAAGATTAAGATGATCAAGCTCAGGTCATTTTAAATCAGGTTAGATCTTTTACTTAAATAGCTACTTTGTAATTATGTTTACTAAAGAACTCAAAAGCATTCCTTTTCAGAACATTATAGTCGCTCTACTTTATGTGAGGTCTTGGCTAAATTAGAGCGATTCACATTTTCATTATTGGGCATATGTGTCTCATACACTGAGGCTTCCTCCTCCACCTTGTGTAACATACACTTCTGAGCATGCTCTCTGGAGCCCGCGCGCCTAGAACCTGTGCTCCACAGCAAGAGAAGCCACTGCAATGAGAAGCCCGCGCACCGCAATGAAGAGTAGCCCCCGTTCGCCGCGGCTAGAGAAAGCCTGCGCGCAGCAACAAAGACCCAACACAGCCAAAAATAAATAAGTAAATAAATAAATCTATTAAAAATAAATAAACAAACAATTAAATACAAGTAAGTAGGGCTTCCCTGGTGGCGCAGTGGTTGAGAGTCCGCCTGCCGATGCAGGGGACACGGGTTCGTGCCCCTATCCCGGAAGATCCCACATGCCGCGGAGCGGCTGGGCCCGCGAGCCATGGCCGCGGAGCCTGTGTGTCCGGAGCCTGTGCTCCGCAACGGGAGAGGCCACAGCAGTGAGAGGCCCGCGTACAGCAAAAAAAAAAAAAAAAATACAAGTAAGTATAAATACACCCATGTATGAATGTACACCCAAAGCAAGCAGAGATAACTGCCTCTAGAGAAGCAATAATTGGGTTCCCTGCTGTTGTTCAAGGTAAACTTAAAGACCCATGTAGTTGTTCCCAGGGAGAAAACTACTATAACTGCAAGTTGACAATATCTCTAAACAAAGAAACAAGCAAAAATGCCCTTTTGGTGCTTTTCTCTGTTCGGGCTGTATCTTCAAACTAGCCAGCCCCTCTCTGCTGTCTCCACTGGACTTAGTCCCTTCCTCAATTCACCCCTACAGGTGTGTTATACTTTTCGCCCCACTGAATCAGAATGGACCATGTGATTTCATTTGACCAATGACATGTGAGTGGAAAAATGACGTGGGCCATTCTTGGGCAGAAGCTTAGGTTTCTTATCTCTTTTTCCCTCTATCATGATATCAACATATCCTAGACTGAAGTTGCTCTTTCAATATGGGTCTTTGTATAAAGGGTACCTGGATCAGAGCTGTAGCCAACATAGAGTGGACATTAATGTGAGCAAAGTGCACCTTTGTTTCTGGAAGCCGCTGAAATTTCTAAATCATTTGTAAGTACAGTATAATGTAGTCCAAGCCAGAATTTCTCAACCTTGGAACTATCAACATGTAGTCTGCATAATTCTTTGTTTGGGGAGTGGGGTTCGTTATAGGGTGTATAGCAGTATCATTGGCTTCTACCTTCAGATGTCGGAGGCACCACACCCCACTTTGTGACAACCAAAACTGAATGTCCCCTCGGGAGGACCCAGTAGAAAACCACTAGTCTCTAGCCTCACTCTAGAAGTTCTCAAAGTGGGGTTTGTTCCAGAGCTAGCAGTATCTGTATCACCTGGGAACGTGTTAGAGATGCAGAGTCTCAAGCCCCTTTCAGACCGACTGAATGAGTAGAGATGGGGCTGGGGCCCAGCAGGCTACGTTGTATTAAACCCTCGGAGAGGTTCTGAACGTTCAAGTTTGAGAACCACTGGTCTAAGCTGACTGGTACACAAGTATCCTTGTATAAGGAGAGGGCATCATTATTGCTTTCACTTACAATGCTCAAGTTTAACTTTTGATGCCCGAAGCGTAAGAATTCCATTTTTTGTGAATCTGTAAGACTTTAGAGGATGCTGCATGTGTCCTTTAGTGTAATACAGATCAAACACATTAAAGGTTCATAACCTTAACAAATTTACTCTAGTCTTATAATCTGTTGATTTACTGGATCACAATAACTCCAAATGAAGAAAAAATCCAAAGTGGGGTAGCATTTTGATCTTTTGAAAAACACTTTATAAAATGATGTTTTTAGAAGGATAATTGTCAGTTTCTATGATTCAGCCTTTGTACCCTCATCTTATTTAAGCACATTTTATATAAACATAAATTATTTTTGAAGACTGAAGAATTGAGGATCAGTATTCATAATTCACAGGTTTGTTCAATTGCAAAAACTTTTATCCCAAATGATTGCTCTTCTTTCCGTCTAATTCCCTTTTACATACACCCTTGAGCTTGAGCAGAAGGAATAATTAACTCTGCAAAGTACGCTGTTATCATATGTAAAGGTATAGGCAGTGTACATTATAATGCTAATTTACATAGTTAAAAGACTGAGCATTCCCCCTAGCTGAAGTTAGCAACAAGAGGTGAAAAATCAGAATTAATTTGATGATATTAGCTGAGAAAATGCTACGGAATTATATCAATTTGAATGACACGAATATTTTCATCTATTTCTACATGCTGCCCCCTTTTAGTGAGGAATGTTTATGGGCAGAAAAACCTGAAAAGCTTTTCCTTGATGCTCTTCTCATTAGCTCTCAGTGGTACATGGTCTCTACTATACCTGATAAGTGTTTTAAAAGTTTTCCTAAAATCAGAATTTCAGGATGGTAATTATAACCAGTACAAGATAAATATAAGAAATTTACCCTTTAGGTTTTCTGCTTTTCATCAAAATATTAAAGAGCTGATTATACAGTAATAGGTTTATGGAATAGCCTAAGAAAAATGCTCTGTCAGAAAACATAATAATATACAGTTTATGGGTTTTGTCACATCATTATCTTCAACACACTTGGCCATCAACTTTCAATTATACGCTTTGAGTGAAAATATTCTTTCTCAAAAAGAAAAAAGAAATGTTTGAGGTTTTTTTTGTGTGCTATTTTTGTATAGGAATAAATCTTGATTTTTATTGTCAGATTAGGATTGTACTAAAGATCTTCAGAATAAAAAGCCCTTGGATTTGTTCTTTAAAAGAGGAGGTGAAGTCTTTCCCTTTAAAGCATTATCTGTCTGCCGGTGGAGAGTGTCATGCTCCGTTTTTTAGGTCCTTTACACTCTTGAATTTGATTTGTGCTTTTACAGCACAAATCCCAACATTCAGAAGACAGATCTGCCTGCTTCAGCTGCCTGCAGCTATAGAGAATTAGTCTGTCATTCTCAGCGTCGTGGAGTGTGTGTTATGTATGTGAGTCAGTGTGTATGTCGTGTGCGTGTGTGTGTGTCTCTCCGTATCTGAGGCGGGGTAGCCGAGAGTGATTTAAACATGCAGCATCTCATTCAGGCTTGGCTTTGAAACCTGTGGCATGCGAGGCTGGACAGCCGCTTCTGTGCCTCTGTTTTAATTTAGCAGGATGTTTGCTTCCATGGCAGTCAGCAGCATCCACTGCAGCGAGGAAGAGCCATAGATCTGAGAATGCAGGTGGAATACTAAAACACGAGAGGCGCGTGCAGGGCTGGCTTCAGTGCTTAATCTGCTCTAACGGGGCTCTGATGTGGAGGCTCTACATGCTGCATCTTGCCAGTTCCTCTAGAGTAAAGGGCTGCAGACCCAGATAGATCAGTGAAAGGCTGGTGAGAGGCAGGGAAAAAAGGCAAAGCCAGAGACATTGCTGGTGCTTCACTACCTCGCGTTTGGGAATACAGAAGCGATAGAGGGAAATGTGGACCCATCGCCCTGCTGAGACATGTGATTGGATAAAGACTGGAAAACGTAGTTGGCTTCCTGTGCTACTTTACAGCTGGAGCAGTGTCTTTGATGAACTCTTTTCTGCTTCCGATATATACAAGCAAAATGTCTGTAAGTACTGCTGATGAGGGGCATGACGTGGCAAGCTGAATTGTGGGCAACTCATTGATTGTACTATAGCTCTAGAATCTAAGGTGAATGTTTGAGCCTTGCCTGAGCTTTTATTGAAGTGCAAGTGTTCATTAAAATCAAAGGGGCCAGTTGGCCTCTCAGTGTAGAAAGATAATATGAAGTCCAATTGAAAAAGAAGAAGCCAATAAGGAGAGCCATGCAGCGGCCAGCTGAACTCTCTGTGTTTCGGAGCAAAGTAAGGCCAAAGGGAGCTTGCCTTCAGAAGCAAAAGTCTCTGACCAATCTGTCCCTCACCAGTGAGGGGGAGAGGCGACCCACTGTGCGCATTTCCAACTGGTTTGGAAATGCCGCCAAGGCCAGCCAGAGAGAATCCAGCTATGCAGAGAGGCGCTCGCTGTCCAGATTCTTGTCGAGGTCCGTGCAGTCCCTGTACCACACCAGTGGTCCGGGGGCCTGGAACCTGCTGCCCGTCAGCCATGCAGGCGGTGAGAGCTTAGAAGAGTGGTCTTCCAGAAAAGGCTTGGAAGGTGAGAGTGATGAAGACAGCCGTTCCGAAGATGAAAATGTGTCCTCCAGGCCTGGCAGCATCGGCAGGAGCTGGGCCGAAGAGGAGGGAGAAAGCTGCCTGCGGGAAGGCACAGCTCATCTGGACGAGGATGTGATCCTGACCATGCTGGGCGACCTGGAACAGGCCCTTTACACTGACTTGTTAGGTAAGTGGGGTCTGCTCCCAAAAGGAGGATCAACTTTTCAGAAGCTGCCTCTTTGCATAAACCAAATAGCTTCTGTTCTTCCGACTGATGTTTTCGAAACCGTAGTTACTCAAAACAATTTTTAATTCCTTGTTTCTTGAAATGATTGTCTTCAGAAAACTGAACTGTGAGAACTAGTTGTAAAGTGTACATGGAGAAGGTAAATAGCAACCACCTGCCCTGGGCATGATTGGCCTGGAGTCTAGTACACTCTAGACATCCATAAATAAGTGTTAACATTTAAAACTCCAAATTTGTTTTTTACTTAGTCATTAACGGGGCCTATTTATTCACCTTCCCTCAAGGCGACCTCACCACAGATTTGGAATGAAGAGTGAAGGGCCTTGTGGGTAAATTTGTTGTGTAGTCAGGTTTCTTCTGCCTCACTGGTGTCTGAAGAGATGGCCTTGTTTGTACCTCGGTGACAAGTACCATACATTCTAGTTATACTGGAAATGCAGAGGCCTCTTCTGACAGCTTTACTCACTTACTTTTTTTTGAACTGTTTGGCAAAAAATACTTCTGAGTGTGTACATTATAACTACATAAATTACTATGTAGATGCATGTGAACTGTTCTGATACTTTACAAAGTAGGCCTGTTTGATGACATGATTCTTAGGAGTAACTTCTGATAATAATCTTTAATTAATTAAATATGACAATGTCTGAAGTAATTCTTCAGTTTTGCCACCTGCCTGAATAGCTAAAGTGTATACGTTTTAATTGTTATATCTAAGTTCAGCGCTCTACTGTAGCATATTTATATCATTATATCATATGGTGCCTTCTTCAAAAAGTCATAAGCATTAAACCACTAACCACATCCTCTTTTATGTCAGTGTGTATTTCCACAAAGGATTTCATATAGGACTCTTTAAATTTGAAAGAATTAAACCAGACCAGTGATCCCTTTGTTTCTGATTCATACAACTGAAGCCAAATATAGGTTTGTTTTTATTCTCTATGTAGACCCTCCTGTTACAAGAGGTTTTATGAGATTTTCTGGAATCTTAGTGAACAGCTTTAGAAGAAGAAAGCTTAGAGAGACAGCAGAGATGAATATCGCTCAATTTTTCTTGCTAGTTTAGCTTTAAAAGAGTAATGTTTCCACAGTTGCGGGAATAGTGATTTCTGAATCTGAATACACCAGGTGCTCAGACACTGAAGATTCACTTCTTCACCATTGTGTGCCTTCCATGATGAACTGCTTCTCATAAAAAAAAAAAAAAAAAAAAAAAAAAATCCCTGCATGCAGTACAAAGGCAAGAGAGGGAGTCTTAATCCTTAAGAATCTTTTTTCGTTTCTTGATCCTCTGAAACAGTAGAATCAAATAATATTTGTCTTTTGCCTTGAAAATGGTAGCATTTATCTTGTTCTAAGTACCTCTTAGGTAAGTATTTTCAAAGATATGACCAGAGTAAAGTCCCCTGAAAGCATGTGTTGGTTGTTCTGTTAAATTATAGCCTGCTGTGGCTGGGTGTGTATATGACATATGCCTTTTTGTACATAAGTAACTTGGAGCATTACTGTCAGAGGGTCATGTCTCAATAGGTGTCTGTGTATTCCATGGTTTTTAAACTGAGCATCTGCTAATTTATTTATGGGATTATTCTCCTTAAGGCTTTTTTCTCCCCCAGCATATGCCAGTATTCAAAGATGCAAATGAGAAAGTAAGAGGAAGAGTTTATTCAAATAGCTCTGATATGAATAATCATATCAGGATAATGAAGCATTGCAATGCGATTCCCTAAATAATGATGCATGTTAAGTTGGTAAATATATCCAAGCCCACAGCACACAAGAATTGCAGGATTTCTGCTACGTGCTTGACTAGGTTCTGCTTCTGACTCAAAATGGCTTCTTCCAAGTTAGTTTTTAGGCAGAGTTCCCTGAGTTCAACTCTTTATTCTTGGATATCCTAATAAGTCAGACAGACTAGGGTCTGTGCTATAACTATATAGGAGAATATTTAAAAGGTAGTGGTAAAGCTGTTAGCCATACTTTGCTATTTTTCCCCCAAAGTGTCTGGTTTAACCTGATGAGTTGAAAATTTTTCTATCCAACTCACCTTTGGGGGGTCATCCACAAAACTAGGGTGATTTCTCCAAATAAATCAGGCAGCTGTACTCTAAAAAATAACATTTGTAATGTAGCTGGTGTAGAGGACATAATTCTCCGTGAATCAGGTTCATTCGTATGTAATTTGATTTCCCCCTAAAAGATGACAAAGGCTGGCAGTGTTAATTACAGTGTGTGTAATTAAAGCTTGAAAAGTAAGGGCAGGACCGCACAGATTAAATGGTCCATCTGCCATTAAGTAAAAATGCAAAAGCACCGAACTGAGCCTGTTACTCTGTCCTAATAGAAGAGATGTTACCAGCAAAGAGAAAGTAGTTTGCACTAATGTCAAAAACTCAAAGCAAATTGCAGAATATGCCATTCTGGAAAATGTGTGTAAGCCCTTACGATTTTGTCTGACAGGAGGCTTCTTTCAGGAATAATAGCTGGTTTTTAGATGATAAAAGTGAAAGGGGATACATTTTTGTGACCAAATTTCTCATGTGCATTTTTCTGCTAACTTTTATTTATTACTAAATATTTAATGGTATTTGCGCTTTTACATTTGGCCTTTTCACAGTTGTGATTCCCTCCCTGCCCCCATTTCTCTATTTACTTATGGGATTTGGATACAAATTTACAGGATCTTTCAGGCTTGTGCAATCCTTAGGGGGGTTGTAAGTGCATTTAACTTTATCTTGCCTTTCATGGGTCATTGAGAACATTTGCTGCAAGAAATGTTGATTTGGTTATTATCTTTCCTGACATGAATGAGGCAGCAATTATGTTTTGCTCAGTAAGTGTTGGAGGAAAAGGTCCATCTGTCTGATTGTCATGAGTGGTGCAGTGTCATGAGTAGATGTCATGAGGAGAAAAAACAATGGAGAGAGAGGGAGTGATGGTTCTGAAACGTGAGGGAAGCTGTATAAACAAACAGTGGATTCAATTGGAAGAATCCAAGGATCTAAGATGCCTGCTGGATTGGAAGAAGGACATTTAAAAGGAGATAAAGAAGGTGTTAAAAAATACTGAGTGAAATGGAATGTCTGAAAATACACTGTTCTTAAAGTTTATGTAAAAAAGATATTGAAAGTAATTCAAATATCAGTGTTACTAATATTATGCAATTGGCAAGTAGTTGAGATGCAGCTTGATTACAAAGTCAAAGTTCTCCCCAAAGGAAGGGGCTAGGAGATCGGAGATAGGGAACTTGTAATGGTGTATTTTTGGAACTTGTGTAAGGGCAATGATTTGCCTTCCTTCCTCCCTCCAATAAAAGTCATCTCAGCACTTTCTCCTTTAAGACTTTTCTCTTACCATTCCTTAGAATCTTAGGCTTCTCTACTGTGTGAAATCTTAGATAAACTACTGAATATTAGCTTTAATGTGTCTCCAGTTTGGTCTCATCCTTCACTGTTACTTTTGCCATTTTAAGTAAAATCTCTTCTTCACCTCTGCCTTTCCTTTGACTGTAATGATCTTTTTTTCTGCCCATCAAGATTTTCCTTACAAAGCCTTCTTTTTCTTTCAGCATACTGCCAGATTGTTTGGAAATAAGAGGTAGACTTCTTTCTAGCCATCTCTCAAATATGCTGTGTTATATTTATGAGGAGAAGGATGGGAAGAATTTCCAGAGAAAATATAATTAGAGTCTTAAGGGTTATTAACAGTTCTGAATTTTAAAATAATGTTAATCTATGAGGTTAGAAGTTGTATGACTTGAATTAGGGTTAGAAAAGTTGTGCCATGTACAACATATTCTTATTTCTTTTTTTTAATTTATTTTTTTGTTGATTTACAATGTGTTAATTTCAGGTGTACAGCAAAGTGATTCAGTTATACGCACACACACACACACACACATACACATATATATTCTTTTCAGATCATTTTCCCATATAGGTTATTACTAAATATTGAGTATAGTTCCCTGTGCTATACAGTAAGTCCTTGTTGCTTATCTATTTTATATATAGTAATGTGTATATATTACTCCCTCCTCTGCCACCTTTCCCCTTTGGTGGCCATAAGTTTGTTTTCTCTGTCTGTGAGTCTGTTTCTGTTATGTAAATAAGTTCATTTGTATCATTTTTTTAGATTCCACCTATAAGTGATATCATATGATATTTGTCTTTCTCTGTCTGACCTACTTCACTTAGTATGATAATCTCTAGGTCCATCCATGTTGCTACAGATGGCAGATGGCATTATTTCATTCCTTTTTATGGCTGAGTAATATTCCATGTGTGTGTGTGTATGTGTGTGTGTGTGTGTGTGTACACACACACAGGGAAGTTAGGGACGTTTTTCAGAACTTTCTAAATCTGAAATAATAATACAGTTATTAAGCATTTCAATCATTCAAATAATTGGTAAATTAAAAGGAAGAGATTTGCAGACTGGCAGCAGAGTGGTGGTTGTTTTGGCAACCACTCAGGATGAAGGATAATGGACAGTGTAGTAGTGTTTGGCTGAAGAAGAAATTAGCATCTGTCTTTCTGAGTGGCTGCCATGGTAAGTGATATCAAATCATTCATTTGGTTTCAGAGCCATTGCAACCCTGGGTGGAAGTTAAATGGGGGCAAATCATTACTCGTCCTCAGAACTGTTTTTATAATGAGACCTAATTGGCCTCATATTGGAAAGAGTCACCTCTTCCTGGAGAGGAGGAAGCCTTTCCGATCTTGGAGGTTTTAGGCAGAGACCTGTGGCCACCTCGCTAGTGACACAAAGAGTTTTCCCTCATTGGCTGAGAGGTGAGGCAAGACAATCTCTGAACTCCCCATCAACTCGAAGATTCTATTATAGATGTTAAATGTGTGCATTTGTTGTGTGTGTGTTTTTTTTAGCCTGGCATGAATATTGTGGAAGAAAAATGAACAGGTTGAATATCTACCTGTATTCTTAAAACTGATGGTAGATATGCATCTTGACTTGTCTGTGTGGCAGTTTTCATGCTGGAATTTAATACATGCCACTTTCTACCTTCACTTTTCCTTCTTTTGTTCTTTTCCTTCCATTCCTTCTCCATTCCTTTCCCCTCCCTACCATCCCCTCCTTTGCCGTCCTCTTCCTTTCTTTCTTTCCTGTACCTTCTCACCCCTTAATCCATTCATTCCCCTTCCTTCCCTTTTTCTATTCTTTCTTTCTTTTTATTTAAAATTCCTCGGGCTTCCCTGGTGGCGCAGTGGTTGAGGGTCCGCCTGCCGATGCAGGGGACACGGGTTCGTGCCCCGGTCCGGGAGGATCCCACATGCCGCGGAGCGGCTGGGCCTGTGAGCCATGGCTGCTGAGCCTGCGTGTCTGGAGCCTGTGCCCTGTAACGGGAGAGGCCACAACAGTGAGAGGCCCGCATACCGCAAAAAAAAAAAAAAAAAAATTCCTCATCACTGGACATCCTCCTGAGTCCAAATTGAACAGAATTAAGACTATGTTTCCTCTCCTTCCTTTCCATGTTGTTCTTATTATCCAGATTCACCAATTTCAATGGCCACTGGCCTGGGAATTATTACATGGCCATAAACAAAATGGTTTAATGGCACCTCTGCCCCCAAATGACAGATAGAGGTTGAACAAGGCCAACAGTTGTCACCCTGGCAGAGCTGTTTATTTTATGTGTAGACTTATTGCTGGATTAGATGCCTAAGACTTTACTGGCACTCTGGTGTCACATGTGGATATTTTGGTTCCCTGTAGAAAGTGGAGAAATAATGAAAAATAAAGCTGTCCAATTCTTGGATCTTGGTTCATGAGTCTAATAAAATAAAAGACTTAAAAAGATATTGCTTCTATGAGAAAAGGCCTCTGTCTGATTCCCCAGATTATAAATGTATACTTGCTACATAAGTCAAGTTTATCTCAGCTATTCTGAGCACACTTTGAAATAGGTGATTATGAAAGTAATTAGGATCCAAATGTTTCAGATATTTAAATTAAGCTTAGAAACATGGAGTACAGCATATTTCCAAATGACTCTCTCATTTTGCAATGATTAAGGTCATAGACCTACGAAATACTATTGTATTACTGCCACTTCAAATTATTACTTGTAACATTACATTTGTTTCTATTCACATTTTATTTGTAGGAAAAATTATTATTTCAGATAATAATAGTCATTTGGAATTTTCTACCTATTATTTTACTTTACAAAAAGGAACTCATATCTATATCTATATCTATATCTATATAATTATTCAGATTATTCACAGGACAGTAAATGGCATGAATTATGTTACTTTTCTAGGTGAAGACCCTGAAACAAGAAGAATGAGAACAGTTAAAAACATAGCAGATTTGAGGCAGAATTTAGAAGAGACTATGTCCAGTCTTCGTGGGACCCAGATAAGTCACAGGTCTTCTTCAATTCTGCCTATTTTGGGGCCAATAAAGAAAAAATTACAATTAAGCATTTAACTTCTTATAATGAAAAAGAAGGAATTTTAGTTTTCCTTTACTATTTTCTCACTTAAATTTTATATGAGAGTCAACTGGTGACTTCGCAGCCCTACCCAGTGATTTTTTTCTCCTATCCATCTCTTCTTCAGTATAATTTCCCATTTAAACTGAATTAGCTACTGAAACTAACACCATCACTGCTAAATGGATTTTCACGCCTGCCTCAAATAACAACGGTGGAAGTTGTAATTAAAATGCATCTGAGGAGAGGTGGTAGAGAGTCTTTCAAACATAATTGTAGTTAACTTCCAGAAAAGTTCTGGGAAGGCTACAATGGGTTAAATTAAGGGTTGGTTGAGAATGTGAAACAATATTTTGTTTTATCTAAACTGTAATGATGGCATTTCTTTTGAAAGCAAAAAACCTGTGATGAATGCCCCTTCCTACATTTTGATACCTGCAGAGGTGTTTAGAATCTCAAAATGAATGTATAATTTGACTTTCATGAAAATGGACATACTTCTAAGAAACGACTCTCAACTGTAGGCATTCCTGTCTTCATGCATTCTGGGTCCATGGCCCCAGGTGAACCAGAATATAGTGATTTCTCTATTTGATTTGACAGCACCCTGGAGACAACATTTGACAGCACTGTGACGACGGAAGTGAATGGCAGGACCATACCCAACTTGACAGGTCGACCCACTCCCATGACCTGGAGGTTGGGCCAGGCATGTCCTAGACTTCAGGCTGGAGATGCTCCCTCCCTGGGTGCTGGCTACCCTCGCAGCAGTACCAGTCGTTTCATCCACACAGACCCCTCCAGGTTCATGTACACTACGCCTCTCCGTCGAGCTGCTGTCTCTCGGCTGGGAAACATGTCACAGCTTGACATGAGTGAGAAAGCAAGCAGTGACCTGGACATGTCTTCTGAAGTTGATGTTGGTGGATATATGAGCGACGGTGATATCCTTGGGAAAAGTCTCAGGGCTGATGACATCAACAGTGGGTAAGTGGCCCTGGGCCCTGGTCTCTAACAGAATTGTGTAAAGAGAGGTCGTCTACTACAATGCAGTAGCTGTAGGAAGGGGATATAGGTTAGTTAATAAAGTCATTAGAAAATGTGAGAAATCTAACGTTCTTTGGGGGTATTTCAGCCTTCTCTTCTAATCATTCATGAACAGTAAAAATGTCCAAAATTTCTATAAAGTCTTTTCATTATAATCCATTAACTTTTTCTATTGTTAGTTCAGAGAAACACATGTGCCCTGTGTTTTTCAGAGTGATTTTCACATGCTTCTTAAATAACAGATTTTGTAGTGAAGGGCGTGGGAAGGAGACAGGAGGAGTTTTGCTGAGCTGCTTGATTTTCTTTGGCTCGTCAAAGCTGCCTGTAACTGCTCTGAGGAACACAGATTTTCTAGCATTCTTCAATTATACACCTCCGGTCTAACTTGAGAGAAAATCATTTTAGATCTGAACATTTCAATCTATTTATTCTCTTTTGATGGCATCAGATTTTTTATGTTAACCCCTGTTTTCCTTCTGTTTTCTATTACATTCCAAAAAAGAGTTGTAATTATAAGACTCTCAAAAGCATTTTGGCAATTTGGAATATTTAGTTCAATCTGAGGATGAGCCCCAATGGAGGAAATAGGATATTCTATTAAAACTACTTCTATTAATAACTGTAGTTGACACATTGAAAATTTATTACCTACTTCACTCTTTTTAAGTGCTTTAAGGACATTAATTCATTTGACCCCCTCCCCACCACCAACCCTTATGAGGTAAGTATTTTTATACCTGTTTTACAGATAAGGAAACTGATCCCACTTGGCCCCAACTGTATTAAAGCTAAGCAAAGACTAGACTTGCATTAGGACTCAGATATATCTGACTTCAAAACCTAGGCTCTATAATAAAAGGAAAAGCTTCCCAACTAACTCTATCTATATTTTTCATGTGAGTCCAGGTTTTTACCTCTTCTTTGTCCTTATGCATCTGAGAGGACTGGTCTCTGAAATCATTCTTCTGTACAAGTAACCTTTCCTGACTTCAGTCATGAAAAGCTTGTTTGAATGGGAACAAGACCTTAAAAAGTACAAAAGAGCTTTTGATCAGACTTAACAGCTCTGCTTTGATATCCTGATACCCACCAGTTCATTCCTGGTGGCCACCTTCTCTGAGTTTCTAAAGGTCTAGAATTAGGGAGACAGGTTATTGTTAATTAGGGTAGGAAGCAGTTGAGTTGCCGCTGGAGTTGGAGTGTCTAAATTATGTCTCTTTCTACCATTTGCTATCTGCCAACTCCTTGAGAGCTTAATGTATCCAAATTCCTTTCCATAATAAGGATAAAATTGCAAAATCTTCATGAAATTGTTAGGAATGAAGAAAATAACCCACAAAATTGTACTTAGCACAAAGCCTGTCACAATATGTGTTCAGTAAATTATCATCATCATCACAATTACATTTTTATCAGTAATAATTATTAACCTAATGATTAATAACCTCATAATCATAGGATATGATCTTATATAGGAGATAGTAGAAATTGTGAGAGGTGTGAAGCATCCTGGGAAAAGAATAGAGAAGGGAGATCATGAGCTGAATTACGTATGTATGTATGTATGTATGTGTTCAAAAATATGTGTTGCATTCTTCCTATGTGCCAAGCAACATTCTAGGCACTGTGTGTTCAGTGGTGAACAATGTAGACACAGTACTAGCCCACATATACTCACGTGTTAGTGTTTTTATATTTTTATAGTTGCTCATTTATTCAATAAATGAATAGTAATATGTGTACATATGTATGTACGTGTGTATGTATATACATTCTTAGATAAGGGGTTTTTGAAAGTCTTTTTTTTTTTTTTTAAACTGAGCTCTGCTTATAGTAGTGTATTTTACCAGCATACCTATAGTCAGGAGCATTTTGTATTTTCCAGGACTCTAGCGGTATTAGGCAACTAACTTCTGTAACAGAGAAATCTCAAAATCTCAGTAACTTAACACAAAGAAGTTAATTCCTCCTTCACATAAAACCCATCCTGGCGTTTCTGATCATCAGTTGGGGACTAAGATGGATGGTAGGTAACTCTGCTATTATCCAACCAGACTGCCGACGTCACCCTGGGTGTTGATTTCAACAGACAGATGACAAAAGAGAGGAAGAACCATGGTGTAAGAATAGTTCATATGTACCAGGTCTGGAAGTGGGGGGTATGACTTCTACCCACATTTCCTTACCCAGAACTGCTGCAGCCCCATCTCACTGACAGCAAGGCCAGGAACCAATGTTCATCTTTGTGCCCAGGAGGAAGAGGAAATTGGTTTGATGAGAGCTGGCTCGTCTCTGCAGAACTAATGAGACATTTTTAAGATACTGGTATATTCTTTGTACTTCCTACTTGTTTCCTGCCTCACTGGAAACCTGATTCTCACGTCTGTTCTCCAGTTTTGTTCTCTGTTGGCCTTTCAGAGGAGGTCTTGAATAGTCCCACAAATGAGTCCATGTAAGAACGCATTAGTGGTCTGCGTGCTTTGTGTTGAGTCATTCATATTCAGTATCTAAAGTAGAAGAAGAAGAAAAAAAAAAAAACTAAGTAAAAATAACACAAATCCTATTTGAAAACTTCCTCTAATGATGTTTACCTGCTTGGCCTTATCCATGTTCTCTTTCCCATGGTAGAGTACAGGACACTGAAATTTAAAGAATGACTGAGTTCTGTCCCCTGGATGGAGCGTGACTAGACGTGGTCAGCAGGCAGTGTCACTGGTCTCAGCTCAAGGATGACTGGGGTGTTATGGGGAGGACACCCAGGATGTGCTGTACTTCCTCATTGCTCACCAGCATATGTAGTGTACCATTGTCAACATCAGTAGGATGCAGCCCGATTTATCAGCCTAAAGTTAAAAGATAGGAAGGAGGATGTCCCAGGGGAATTTTAATTTGATGTTTTCTTTAAGAAAAAAGGGCATAGAAAAGTCTGTGCTACAATTCATGAAAAAATCTGAATCACAAAGTTAACTGTCTGTTCCCAATTTTTTAAAGTATGTTTTAGTGATTAAAGGGACAAAAAAGGCTCAAAAGACAAAGCAATGAATGAAGATGTTTAATCTTGGATTTTTTTCTCATGCAAGAAGGAATGTCATGAAGTAAATGGGAAAGGAGTTTTCATTTTTTTCATGTACTCCAGGTAGAACTCAGAAAATTAGTTAATCGGCATTCTGAGAATTCGAGATTTCTTGAAGCATGCAAAGGCTTATCTCTTTCTTCTCTTCTAAAAATTACTTTAAGCACTTGGGGATGTGAATCTGCCAGTAATTAGGAATTAGTCAGAGGAAGGCCTCTTACTTATAATGAATCTCTTTGAAAAAGTCTCCATGTGTAAAGCAAAAAACGGAACACCCTGGAAAACTGGGGGAAAAGTTACATATTTTAATTGGGTGGAAATTGAAGTTATCTGCAGGTGTCACAGTGAATAATAGTTGGGCCAAGAATATAACCTAAAATCCTGATTTAAATGGCCCAAACTCAAAGTAATTTAATTCTGGAGAATGACATTTTTTAAAAGGGAGGTGGATACTTTAATGCTGCTTTAATCCCCTGATCCTCCCACAATTCTCCTTTAGGAAACTTTGTGATGACTGAAGCATTCAAGACATCGGGAAGGGCAGGGCTACTTGAGTTGGGTTAAAGGATGTACATGGGAAACCACATATTCCTAATCACAATGCTTCTATTCACTTCATATGCAAGATATGAGAGTTATTTTTAGTGCATGTAGAAATTCTAATGGAAAAAATGTCCAGTAACGTTAGTCAACATTTATAGAGCACTTATTATGTGCTAGGTCACCATAACTGTAAGCGATAAGCATATCATTACTATCTCCATTTTACAGATGAAACAACTGAGGCATAGATAGGTTAAGTAACTTTAGGTAGACCTCAGAAAGTTAGTTCATTGGCATTCTGAGAATTCAAACTTTCTTGATGCATGCAGTGCTGGACTTGAACTTAAAAGCAGTCTGGCTCCAGTCTGCACTCTTAGCCATCTTGACATACTGACCCTGTGAAGTTGTCTACATGTCTACTTGTCCACATTTCTCTCCTAGGAGTTGATTTTTTACAAACATAACAGAGCTTCACAGCAATCATTCATTATTAGTATAGTTTTCTTAGCTAGCACCTTTGATCAAGGGGACGATCCTTAATATTATCTGTGTTCATGATCTGTGTTCTAGGTGCTGAACTAAAGTTCCTTGGAGGTTAAGAACACACACACACATTTTAGATGCCCTGTGTTTTCATGTCATAACAAATAGAGAATTGTTATATACAATTTCTAATATAAGATATTTAATGTAAAAATGGAATTCTAGGAAGATATGGTAGGGGCATAGGTGAATCTTTCCAAATACCCACAAAAATAGACAAAACAACTAGATAGCAAAACCGTGGGAAAAAACCATGAGTGTTGTTGAAAAAAGATGATGAGAAGGTATCACCTCAAACCCCAAGTATAAGCAATGAAGGACAAACAGTCAAGAGCCAAAGGCACAGAATGATACCAGCATCTATGTACGAAGAAAGAGAAGGTAGTAGTGGGGCGTCTGATAACACTGAGAACAGAAGAACCACAAAATAGCCCAGAGAAACTGACTAGAAAACACACAGGGCCTATCTGAAGATAGCAACTGAAGCTGGGAAGGTTTTGACCACTTGACCCGCCAGGGACAGTAAGGGCTGAAGGTCATATCTGAAGGGAGTGGAACAATCTTGTCCCCATGAATTCATTAAACTCTCCAGCCACAGCTCCCTTCCAGGACAGGACCCCACACTGAGGGAAAACTTCCAGGAGTAGAAGCAAATTGAACAGGATGTAGCAATAAAAGTGAAGATAGAGAAGGTCCAGATAAAAGTGGGAGATGGGAACAGAGTCCAAAAATCTCAAAAAAGCTAATTATCACATTCTAAAACACTACACAAAAATAACAGAAGCATTTACTGTGTGAGGTTAGAAAGGTATCTAGATCAAGTTTCTTTTTATTCTGAAGAATTAAGTTCACATAAAAATAAGTAAGAGAAAAATGTCAGGATAAAACCCCACATAAGCCACAAACATATACAAGACATACAACTAATAAAGGATTATTATCAATGGGGAAAGAAAAAAACAAAACTAAACATAGAATCCAATAGAAAAATGAGCAAAAGTCATAAACAGACATTTCACATTTCACAGACAAAATATAAATGGCCTATAACAAAGTAAAAATATGATCAACCTGCTTGGTAATCTGGAACTTTTAAATTAAAGCCAACATGAGAATTCTTATTCATAGACAAGTAGAAGTTTATTCTGAAAATATTTTGAAAACTCTTTGGCATTGACTAGTAGGGTTTGAATATGTGTATGTATCCCTTTTGACCCAATGATTCCTTTCCTAGATATAGACCTTTGACAAGCTCTTGCCTGTGAGCATAAAGAAATGTGCATATACAGATGTTCATGGCAGAGTTGTTTGTAACAGCAAAAAAATCTAAAAACAGCTCAAATGTCTGTAATAGTCAAACGGATAAATACCCTAGTGTGCTTGTAAAACGAAGCTGTATAACACTAACATTAAAAATACAATAATACACATCAAGATAGATGATTTGCAAAAATGTAACTTTGAGTGAAGGAAAGAAGTCACAAAAGAATATATACAATGTGATTCAATTTATATGAAGTTCACATGCATGAAATGCTAAACAGTGTATTTTTAGGAATATATGCCCATGTGGTTAAACCATAAAGAAAAGTAAAGGAATGCTTAACACAAAATCCAGGGCAATAGATATCTCTAGAAGGGAGGTTTAGAAATGTAGGACTGGAGGGCTTCCCTGGTGGTGCAGTGGTTGAGAGTCCGCCTGCCGATGCAGGGGACACGGGTTCATGCCCCGGTCCGAGAAGATCCCACATGCCGTGGAGCGGCTGGGCCTGTGAGCCATGGCCGCTGAGCCTGCGCATCCGGAGCCTGTGCTCCGCAACGGGAGAGGCCACAACAGTGAGAGGCCCGCGTACTGCAAAAAAAAAAAAAAAAAAGAAAAAAAAAAGAAATGTAGGACTGGAAAGAGCCTATATGGTCACTGAAGAAACTGGAAATGTTCTCTTTCTGAAGCCAGGTTATGGGTACATGAAAACTGATATTATTTTTTAATTATTATTTAATGTGCTGTTACGTTTTATACTCTTGCAAAAATATGATGTATTTAAATATGAAGCTCTTTTTGAAAAAGCATGGAGTTGCTGTGGAGGTAGAGTTGTATGTATTTATGTTGATTGAGAAAATGGGATTGAATAGCATACAAAAAGAAGATGTTTATAGTTTCTTCCTATTTCAGTGAATTCCAGACATAATTAGAACATAATGATGTTGATTCACAGGTCTGAACAGACTCCATCCTATAGTCGTTGAGGGTGGTAAGTGACAAGAAGAAAGTCATTTATCTAGATTGTTAACTAGGCGGATGGTGTGTTTCCCTAAAACTATATTAGCATATACCAAAGGAGCATGAGCTTTAGTGGTAAAGGCAATATATGGTCTGTTTATGCTATATTTGAGGTGGTTATGGGAAATCCACATATCTGTGCACAGGAAGCAGTTTAATATCTCATTCTAGTGCAGGGTGGAGCACTATGGCCTGGAAATATTAATATGGAAAACACACACCTAAAGAAAATGTGCCAAAGTATGCAAAGTTTTTCTACAACAGAAGGAAGACGAGAGATGGCAGTGGAAGGGAGGAAGAGTTAGAAACGCTTTGGGAGACTATTGCGTTTTTTATGTGAATCATCTTATAGCTTATAGAATTTGAACATGGCTAAAATTATCCTAAGACTTCCATAGTTTGAGAGATTTTACTTTCTGTCAGTAACCTTCACAAATTTCCTTTGCAACTTTTTGTTTGTACCAATCATCCTGTGACTATTAACTCTTGAACTCAGCTTAGCTTATGGTTTAGAAGTTTAGGTATAACATTATTAGGAAAACTTTTTTTTAAATTTTACATTATTCTTTCAAAATGATCTCCTAACATTTATATTTCCTGGATTGTAGCAAATTTTTCTAGAGGAACTATGAAACGCATGTTATTTTAGATTTTTAAATCCTTCAGGAAAACTGAAAAGAAGGAAGAATTTTCAAGAAAAAAATTTAAATGAGAAATTTGCTTGTGTGATGCCCATATATATTTTTCAAATAACAAACTTTTCTGTTATGAAAATGCCCTACCAACATTCCAGTGAGACAGTGTCTGTAAACAGGAAATAGACACTGATGACTATTTTTGGTTCAATTAATATCTGTTGTAAACCTATTTGATATTACCTGGAAAATCCCAGGGTCAAAGGAAAATGAGTATCCTTTGAAATGCTTCCTAAAAAGGTTGGGTTTTTTTCTTAATTCATTGACATTTTAAAGTTGTTTTTTTCTTTGGAAAATTAGTTTTCAAAGCATTTAACCTTTGTCTATAGAACTTACTCTTCTGTAAGCATTGAATAATTGAAAGGTTATGTTTCTAATAGAAGTCATCTTCCATCTTATTTCTTGTTCACATGCATCACCGTTATGGTTAAAATGCTGAGATCTGCTGTCATGGTTTCTTCCTGCAGTACGGAGGCCTTTTAAATTCAGCTGAACAAATGTTTAATATATTTGTTGATACCAAACTATATACAAAACACTTTACTAAACACTTTTAGAGATACAGCACTGAATAAGACAGACCAATAAGACGTAAAACTTAACATGTATACATTGTTTTAACTTCCTCCTGAGGTTAAGTTTAGGATCAAGCATGTTGATAGTTTTTTAAAAAAGGAGTATCGCACTTATCTGGAGAGAAAATTTCTATCATCCCCAAACTTTTAAAACACAGTTTCAGAGCTTCCCTAGTGCCGCAGTGGTTAAGAATCTGCCTGCCAATGCAGGGAACACGGGTTCGAGCCCTGGTCCGGGAAGATCCCACATGCCGCGGAGCATCTAAGCCCGTGCGCCACAACTACTGAGCCTGCACTCTAGAGCCCACGAGCCACAACTACTGAAGCCCGCTCACCTAGAGCCCGTGCTCCGCAACAAGAGAAGCCACCGCAGTGAGAAGACTGCACACCGCAACAAATAGCAGCTCCCGCTCGCAGCAACTAGAGAAAGCCCGTGCACAGCAATGAAGACCCAACACAGCCAAAAATAAAATAAATAAAATAGAAAAAAAAATTCAAAAGGAGAGTGAATGAGAAAAACATTTTTCACTAAACACTTTATCAGGAATTTCATATACTCCACCTTAAGAAAAGAAGCAATAAAAATATTTAGAATTGGGCTTCCCTGGTGGCGCAGTGGTTGAGAGTCCGCCTGCCGATGCAGGGGACACGGGTTCGTGCCCCGGTCCAGGAAGATCCCACATGCCGCAGAGCGGCTGGGCCCGTGAGCCATGGCTGCTGAGCCTGCGTGTCCGGAGCCTGTGCTCCTCAACGGGAGAAACCACAACAGTGAGGCCCGCGTACCGCAAAAAAAAAAAAAAAAAAAAAAAAAATTTAGAATTGGTTGAGAACTATGTGGAAAATATAATAAGATAAGAAATTGGAAGTAAGAGTAACAATAGAACACTGACAGCATCAATATGGCAGCTGACAAATTAAAAAGTACGAAGGACAAATATCCTTTAATCTTTAATTATCTCATTTAGTATCACTGTATATGATACAGGAAATTGATGCTCATAATCATGAATTAGTTATCAAAAAAAGTTGTCATATCTAGTATTCCCTGTTTAAAAGAGTATGTCAGGGGCTTCCCTGGGGCTTCCCTGGGGCTTCTCTGGTGGCGCAGTGGTTGAGAGTCCGCCTGCCGATGCAGGGGACGCGGGTTCGTGCCCCGGTCCGGGAAGATCCCACATGCCGCGGGGCGGCTGGGCCCGTGAGCCATGGCCGCTGAGCCTGCGCGTCCGGAGCCTGTGCTCCGCAATGGGAGAGGCCACAGCAGTGAGAGGCCCGTGTAACGCTAAAAAAAAAGAGTATGTCATCGGCACATTTTGGAACCAAGGTACTCTTTTTACTGTTTTAATTTTTTTTTTTAATGGAATTGGTGGATCGCTTGGTAAACTCTAATTTTATTTTATTATTTAATTTATTTATTTATTTATTTTTGCTGTGTTGGGTCTTCGTTTCTGTGCGAGGGCTTTCTCTAGTTGTGGCAAGCGGGGGCCACTCTTCATCGCGGTGTGCAGGCCTCTCACTATCGCGGCCTCTCTTGTTGCGGAGCACAGGCTCCAGACGCGCAGGCTCAGTAATTGTGGCTCACGGGCCTAGTTGCTCCGCGGCATGTGGGATCCTCCCAGACCAGGGCTCGAACCCGTGGCAGGCAGATTCTCAACCACTGCGCCACCAGGGAAGCCCTGTTTTAATTTTGGTGGGATTAAATTCTTTGGTTAACAGGAAAATTAACCATGTAGGGTACCTTATGAGGATAATACAGCACGACTTTCTGTTTTGTGTATAAAATTCATATATTTCCTTTTAAACATATGTTGGGAGAGACTTTGTGAATAACAAGTCACTATTATTTATCAGGTTCTCATATTAAGAGCTTTATGTATTTCTCCTTTAATTACCATAATACCTATCTTCAGTAAATTTTATTCTTCCCATTTTGAGGCAGAAATTGAGGCACAGTTTAAGAAATTTGTTTAAGGTACTTCAACTAATAAGGACAGAATTTACTAATCATGTAAGCAATTAGCCAACTTCATAATCGTAGTTTTAACTATTTGGTTGAACTTTAATATGGTCATGATTAAATTTTTTATTCCAAATAGTGAAATTAACTCAAATTTGTTTAAGCAAATTGGGGATCTTATTCTAAGGAAGCAGGGATATCTCCTAGAACCCCAGGAGAAGTTGTGAAGCTGAAACCACATGGCCAAGTGTGCTTTTTGTGCACCTGTGTCATTCTTTCTACTTTGCTGATCAGCTTTCTCTGTGCCTCTTTGCATCTGGTGAAGATAAATACCCAAAGCTCCTGGGTTTTCATTATCATAAACTCTTTCCACATAGAAAGACTGATGAGCTATCTGTTAATCCCATTTCTCAAGAAAGAAACATTTGATTAGCCCCACATGGGGTAGGAGATTAACACCTGTTCTAATCCCCCATTACCAAGAAAAGATTATCAAATAGTAACATGACTATGGGAGTCTACCAGCCCTGTGTGATGATGGTGGTCCTGTGATAGCAAGGAAGTAGTTCTCAGAGACAGGAAATGGGCAGGCAGTGTGGTCCTTCAGTTCAGACGGCAGTGCATGGTGGTTAAGGTCATGGTTTCTGAAGCTGACTTTCTAGATTTATTCTCAATTCTGCTGGGACTGGTTGAGTGACCTTGTGTAAGTCCTTAACCATTTCGTGCTTACTTATTTTCTTTATCACTAAGGTGGGGATAATAATGTTATTACATGTAAACTATATAGAACGGTTCCTGACAACATCTTAAACATTTAATACATCTTAGTAATTATTTTATGATAGTGGTCAATTGCTATATATATTTTATTTATCAAATAAATTAATCTAATTTTAAGATTACTCCTGTGACCTTCAATGCTTCAAAGATAGTGTTTACAAAATGAAATAATCATGCTCTTATTTTGCTAAGAGTTACATTATCTCTAAGTCTGTTCAAAATATTGATAACAAAGGGGAGAAAAAGGAAGGTCTTATAATAGGCTAGTTACTTGTTGCAGTAAGGAAGATTAATTTCCTAATAAACTTGAAAAGATTTTCTAATACTTCCTGGTGAGTAGAGTATTCATATAGAAAAAACTATAATAGAGCATATTTGCATAATTATTAAAAATTTTGCACACCATTTGTTTATTAAGTTAAATTATACAGCTGAGGTCAGTTAATTTTCTGTTGATTAATTAGGCATTTATTTTCAGGTACATGACAGATGGAGGGCTCAACCTGTATACTAGGAGTCTGAACCGAATACCAGACACAGCAACTTCCAGGGATGTCATCCAGAGAGGGGTTCATGAGGTGACAGTGGATGCAGACAGGTAATGTCATCAGCGTATTTGATGGTGAGGAATGCATAAAGCAATTTTATAAGTGAGATCCTAGGAGTTATACAGTATTAAACCGAAGGACTTTATTTTGATATAATAATTATTTTGGAACATTTTGAAAACTAAAGTGCTTTTGCTTACAAGACTTTTAGCTCTGTACACTAAAAGAAACTGCATTGCTGTTGAGAACATTTAACAAATTTCAGGTTACATGGTGGCAAATTTTCATATCTGCAAAAGCAAAATTATAAACATAGATTTCTGTTCCTCACTTGAAAAGAACCCTGGCTGATAAATTCCTTTCAATTCAGATGCTCTCAGATCTACCTGGGGGCTAATGACATAAAGATTAAAACATAATTCTAATTATCAGGTAAAATAAGCTTGATGCTTTTCTTGAGGGGTTTGTTGAAAGCATACAACTCTTGCTTTAAGCTAATCTCTTTCATATTTCAAATTGCTTACAGGTTTTTGTGTTTCATATGCTTATTATTTTGCTGGGAATTGTTTTGCCAATTTTATCAGAATCACTGCTGTTTGACAATATTGTCTTTGTGAAATAATGTTGTGAGACATACTTCTGACCTGATTTTGCTCCCTCTTCACTCAGAATTTTTAATTTCTTAAGCAGGAAGGGATTGCCTATTTCCAGAGCTACTGTAAATCAATACCTAGAGTAGTTCTTTAATTCAACATTTATGAAGGGGACAAAAGGGTAAGACCTAACGTATGCACATTCTGAAATAAGAACTGTGTACAATTCATAGTGCATTTTAATATAGCCAACTCCAAAGGCTAGACAGTGAATTCTGATATTCATCATCAATTCCTCCTTACTCAAATGCTGTTGATGTTTTAACTCCTGTTGGCCAGCTCTCATCCTGTATAATCGCTAGTCTCCTAGGCTGTACACAAGGTGTCTGTGTGAAGCATGTGGTTACAAAAGGCTTATGAAAAATTTCGCTCACTCCACCCCCGACCTGAACTATTCTTCAGCTGTTTTCCCTCACTGACTCTCACTCACTTCGAACACGATGGGCTTCTGCTTTCACACTGATGCTTCCTCTGCCTAGAATGCCCTTTCCTACATTCCTTGCATTATTGCCTCCATCATATTTCTGTTTCAGCTTAATGTTACCTTCTTAGCGAAGTGTTTCCAGAGTAGCTAAGGTACATTTCATTTCCAGTCACTTTCTTTTCCATTATCTTATATTATTTTCTTCAGTGTACACATCACTCCTAATTATTGTTTACATGTTTATTTTGTATCTCCCCCATTACAATGTAAGCTCAGGAATGCAAACTTTTCATCATATTTACGATACATTGAGCTTTTAACGAATGCTTGTGGAGTGAATGAACAAAGGAATGACTATAGGCTATATATTCATATAGGCTAGTGATAGCGTCCAGTTGACTAAAGAGACAAATAAGACTGGGAAAAGAGACAAGATACTGCAAGGATATTATGTAAGAGAGGGAATGAGTTATGTGGGAAAATAGGAAGGAGTGATTAGAGGGAAAGAAATCCAAAGTGTGGGCCACATTTTGAAACTAATGACCAGCTCATTGTTAGCTGACAGTGGAAAACATTAAAGGAGAGGAAAAAATCTGTTGGTCTTTGGGAAATGATATTTATGATAGAAGAAGCTAGGAATCAGTACAAAGGTGACTTATTTTGGAGGCATTTGGGATAACCAGCTCTCCAGCCTCCAGATTGGAGCCGGGCTGAGGAACCTCAGACCAACGGAAAAACCCAGGTATTCAACTAATAAATTGGGACCAGCAAAAGCCATAGTTCTTAAAGTGTGGCACCTGGATCAGCGGCATCAGCATCATTTGGGAACTTGTTAGAAATGCAAATTATCAGCTCCATCTAAGACTTGCTGCACCTGGGGTCCAGCAATCTGAGCTTTAACCAGGTGACTCATATATACACCAAAACTAATGAAACACTATCTTAAAATGAACAAATAGATGCCAGGCCTATAAAAACGTAAACATTTAACATAAACATGTAAACATAAAAAATAACATTTGGGGGCTTCCTTGGTGACGCAGTTGTTGAGAGTCTGCCTGCCGATGCAGGGGACATGGGTTCGTGCCCCGGTCCGGGAAGATCCCACATGCCACAGAGTGGCTGGGCCAGTGAGCCATGGCCGCTGAGCCTGCGCGTCCGGAACCTGTGCTCCGCAGCGGGAGAGGCCACAACAGTGAGAGGCCCGCGTACCACAAAATAAATAAATAAATAAATAAAATAACATTTGGAAAATTTTACTTCATTAGCTGTGCTTTGTCAAGTGAAAGAGACTATCAAAATAAGAATGGCATTAATCTTTAAATTAGATCAAATAATGATGTGTTGCACCTGAAATAAATTGTCTCAGATTCAGATTTTGAGAATTATGTAGAAGGTTTTTGAAAGAATTATGTAATTTGAGGAATACAAAAATGCTTTGGTCACTTTTATATATTAAACAGCAATAGGGTTATAGTGAAAATCCTACTATAGGAGTTTTAGGATTTTCTCTTTTATTATAGCTAAATCTCAAGCTCTTTTAAAATTGTATATTCAGAAAGTGATTCAAGATGCTATTGTTTTAAAATGCATAATCTTAGATATTAAAGTTGTGAAAGTCCTGTTAATTTATAAAGGATAACGTTTCATAAAATTTTCTTAATTCTGATATCCATTCCAACTAGGATTGACAAGAATGGCTAAAGGTACTGAGAAGTCCTGCAGTTTAAAATAAAACCTGCTTAACTTTATTTAATTCATTGCTCCTTAAGTTTTTTTCATCGATTCCCCTACCTTTTTCTCTATAATGATAATTTGTTCCTATAATATTTTAAGAAATGCTCATTTAGCCTAATGCTCTCATTTAGTGGATATAAAAGAGTGAGGAGTTAAGTCTTTTACTCCTGTACTTCTAGTTTCCCAGCTACCTTAGTCAAGGTTTTTAAAAAAAAATAATAATAATATAAAATGTATTAGTGATTGGTTCATTTTAGCAAATCGGTAAATAATAGGGCTTACAACAGTTCACTGACAAGAAAGCTTAAATGCAAAAAAATCAGCAGTGTTTTCATACTTCTTAGATATTCTTTCTAAAAGGTATATCAGGGAAAAATGCACTTATATAATGGCAAAGTACCCAGCTGGCTGGTACGGCAATGGATTTGAATTGTTCGTGTTGCTGTAGTGAAGGTTATACGCTCCCCTTTGATCAACTTCTGGAGAAAATGTGACGGGCAATAGAGAATAGCTGAATTCCTCTTCTCAGCAGATTGAAATGGCCCCAAAGAAAAGAGGATGGCCTCCAGCAGCCAACTGTATTACTCAAAGATATTGCAGAACAAAAGCGGGGCATCATTTCAAGAGGCACTTGGGTTTGGTCCGTATGTAGTACTCTGCTCGGACTGCCATAACAAAGTACCACAGACTGGGTGGCTTAAACCACAGACATTTGTATTCTCACGGTTCTGGAGGCTACAAGTCCATGATTGCAGTGCTGGAAAATTCATTTTCTTATGAGGGCATTTTTCTGGCTTGCAGACAGCCACCTTCTCACTGTGTCCTCACATGGCCTTTTCTCTGTGCTCTCTTGCAGTGAAAGACAGAGATCTTTAGTGCCTGTTTCTTTTCTGATAAAGACCCCAGTTGTATTGGACTAGCCTCCTCCCACCATTATGACGTTATTTAACCTTAATTACCTCCGTAAAGGCACAATCTCCAATATAGGCACATTGGAGATTAGGACTGCACCATATGAATTTGGTGGTGATGGGGGATGAAGGGACGGGCATAATTCGGTCCATAAAACTGTGTAACTCCCAGGTGGTTTTATCCTTGGAGATACAGGTTCAGTCTCTCTATAAGTGCTGGATTAAAGTAGTGAATATATGTATTATGCATATCATAAGCCCAAACCCTACAGGGATCAGGAACATCACATGAAATGAGTGAAGCAGAAGACACATGGTAAACATGACCAGTCCAAGTGGGCATCTACCCTCAACTGTAGAGGTCGCTGCCTGTGGAAATGCACAAATGTAGAAAGGAGGGCTGAGGATTGCAAACCATTTGATTTTTTAAATTTAATTTTTATTTTATATTGGGGTATAGTTGATTTACAACGTTGTGTTAGTTTCAGGTGTACAGCTAAGTGATTCAGTTATACATATATCCATTCTTTTTCAGATTCTTTTCCCATATAGATTATTACAGAATACTGAGTAGAGTTCCCTGTGCTATGCAGTAGGTCCTTGTTGGTGATCTATTTTACATATAGTGGTGTGTATATATTAATCCCAGACTCCTCATTTATCCCTCCCCCCCTCCACATTCCCCTTTGATAACCATAAAGTGCAGCCAAGAGTCTAGACTTTTTTGAGAACTCTCCCAATTTTTAAGTATTGGTAACTGTCTTAGCACATCTGTGAGATCAGTAGATAAAGATACACATTTTTTTCAAGTTAAAGATACACATTTTTTTCAGTCAGATAATCTAGGAAATCACAGAGAAGCTTATATAAAGCAAGAAACCATGAACATTCTCACATATGGTCATGTAAACCTCCTAGGTCCATTAAATTTTCCAAAAGAAATATGCTAGTGGTGATACCTGCTGTACAGAATGAGAATGCTGCCACTCGTGAGAAGCCTGCCTGGTGGGTGCAAGGAATTGTGGCAAAACTAGCTGAGCACGTTTCTAAGTTTTTAATACAAGATAGGACCAATCTAAGGTCTGTATCCCAGCCATAGCATCACTCTGGAGGCTGTGAGGCCTGTTATGGCAGCAACTATAGTTAATTTTGTTTAAAACACTCTGAGGATCAACACTGTGCAGGCTAAAAGCTCATTTGGATCGGTGATGTAGAGAGAGAAAACAAGCCTTGAGAATGAGCTCTTGACATTTAACAAGGGGATAAGGGAAGAGCAGTCATTGAAGAAGGCAGAGATCAGCTCTAACACAAAGGTGAGGACAAATAGGGTTAACTGGTACTTTTAAAATGGAGAGAAGAGGGAATCGGCACCAATGTCAAATAACATGGAGAGGTTAAGTTAGGTGAAGAGAGTTTATGCAAAAAATAAAGTAAAATAATATGAAGTTTCACACTTGAGAGGTAAAGTTTCCTGGATGATTTAAGCAAGTTGTAAGTCATCGCCTGAGTTACTAGAGTAGAATGGTCGTAGAAGTCAAAGTTCGGTTATGCAGATGATTTATCCAGGTGGCCATTAACTCATGATGACAGAAGGAGTCTCAAAAGAGAGGAAAACAGGGCTTCCCTGGTGGCGCAGTGGTTGAGAGTCCGCCTGCCGATGCAGGGGACACGGGTTCGTGCCCCGGTCCAGGAAGATCCCACATGCTGCAGAGCAGCTGGGCCCGTGAGCCATGGCCGCTGAGCCTGCATGTCTGGAGGCTGTGCTCCGCAACGGGAGAGGCCACAACAGTGAGAGGCCCGCGTACCGCAAAAAAAAAAAAAAAAAAAGAGAGGAAGACAAAGCTCCAGGTACCAGTCTTTATTGAATACTGACAAATTCCTCAAATTGTAATAATAGATTTCACCAGGTCTCTTCTGGATTGTCTATTACATTGTTATCTAAAGTATATTCTTAAATATAGTGATTGCTCATTTCAATTATAAACGAATCAATTTAACTATTCATATTTTTACTGATTTTTTGCATGTTTAGTCATGACTTTTTGAAAATATAAAAACATAATATATCATAGAAATTATTTTTGTATTGTATTAAATGAAAAATTGATTTCATTTATGATACTATAATCGCGAAACTAAAATCACAGCTGATGAACGAGTTTACAAAAGGCATTAAGGATTATCATATTACATGTCTCTAGATTGCCAGTCATTATAACTTACTATATTGAGGGAGGTCTAGTTCCAAGCATCTAGCCATAGTGAATCCCCTACTGGAAGAGGAACTCTTTTCTCTCAGGTTTAGTGGTTGGTGGCCCGCGAATTACTCTGACAGAAAAACAAGAGACAAATTTTTATACACATATGTATGCAGGAGATCACAGAAAGATGTGATTTAAGGGGAGATGGTTAGAAATTGGGACATCTTCATAGGGAAAAGGGGACAGGGGGAAGGACACTTTTGGGAAAACAAATGACTTTCAGGAAAGATAAATGGGACCATAGAAGAAGAGATGGGAGATATGATAGTTTTGTGACAGTGTCTATTTAGGCAATTTCTTATTTGGTGCCATTTTTCTCTGGTGATAGGAGTCAATCCTGTCTGGTGTGAAACTCCCAGGGAGGAGATTTATGAAAATTGAATTCTTTTGGGAGACACTTTCAGGCAGACAGGGGGAGTTTAGGAAGAAAGAAAAAGCTCTTTGCAGGGGTATATTTTGGATCCCTTCACCCTAAATCTACAGTTTTCATCAATGTGTAGAAAATTGCACTGCCTCTACAAAAAGGCTCATGGAAAATTCCCATAAAATCAGGTGGGGAGTCATTTCTAAGGGTAGGAGGCCTTTGATATTTTCACGACTTCTCCAAACGAGAAGTGAAGGCAACTGAGATTTCTCCTAAGCCACCAAGCAGATATCTCCAGAGTCTGGCTTCATGATGCTTGTCACTAGTTTATGTACACTCTAATAATTCCTTCTCTTCTGTGTTGATTTATTCCCGCATAATCACAGAATCAGTATATTCCCATATCTGAAGTATTTCCTTCATTAGCTCACTGGCTTTCCATAGTAATTAAAAGCAAACACAAAAAAGATTAATAGGCTGAGATTAAAGTAGAGAAAGTAAATATAATTATTTCATTTTATAAGTAAATGGCCTGCCATTTTGGCCCTCCTTTCTTTAAGTAGGGAGAGACCAATGCAAAACACTGGAGAAGTAGAAAACGTTTTATTTGCCCCCCTCAACTTCCCTTTGCTACCTTACTCATCTTTGCAGGCTTATGCACTGGTGCTAAACTTCTCTCCTGTGTCCTGATTCTCAGCATTACCTGACCTCATTGTGAATAATCTTACAAACTTCCAATACTTTTAAGTAATACCCCTCATAAAATTAATTCACACTGTACACATGTGAACACATTGTGTACACATGTACACAATGTGTGCACGTGTATTGAGACCCTGCTCTCTGCCAAGTTCTGTGCTCAATCCTGGGGGACCCTGTTCTCAAAGGTCTTACATGAGAAGGGCTTTTTAGGCTTGATTAATTTAAAATAGGGATTAATGAAGCCTAAAAAGCCATTGAGATTCAAAGGTTACTTAGTCAGTACAACTAGCCCAAGTTGTAGATTTTTTTTCATCTTTATTGGAGTATAATTGCTTAACAATGGTGTGTTAGTTTCTGCTTTGTAACAAAATTAATGAGTTATACATATACATATGTTCCCATATCCCCTCCCTTTTGCGTCTCCCTCCCACCCTCCCTATCCCACCCCTCCAGGCGGTCACAAAGCACCGAGCTGATCTCCCTGTGCTATGCGGCTGCTTCCCACTAGCTATCTACCTTACGTTTGGTAGTGTATATATGTCCATGCCTCTCTTTCGCTTTGTCACAGCTTACCCTTCCCCCTCCCCATCTCCTCAAGCCCATTCTCTAGTAGGTCTGTGTCTTTATTCCTGTCTTACCCCTATGTTCTTCATGACATTTTTTTTCTTAAATTCCATATATATGTGTTAGCATACAGTATTTGTCTTTCTCTTTCTGACTTACCTCACTCTGTATGACAGACTCTAGGTCCATCCACCTCATTACAAATAGCTCAATTTCGTTTCTTTTTATGGCTGAGTAATATTCCATTGTATATATGTGCCAGATCTTCTTTATCCATTCATCCGATGATGGACACTTAGGTTGTTTCCATCTCCAGGCTATTGTAAATAGGGCTGCTATGAACATTTTGGTACATGTCTCTTTTTGAATTATGGTTTTCTCAGGGTATATGCCCAGTAGTGGGGTTGCTGGGTCACATGGTAGTTCTATTTGTAGTTTTTTAAGGAACCTCCATACTGTTCTCCATAGTGGCTGTACCAATTCATATTCCCACCAGCAGTGCAAGAGGGTTCCCTTTTTTCCACACCCTCTCCAGCATTTATTGTTTCTAGATTTTTTGATGATCGCCATACTGACCGGTGTGAGATGATATCTCATTGTAGTTTTGATTTGCATTTCTCTAATGACTAAAGATGTTGAGCATCCTTTCATGTGTTTGTTGGCAGTCTGTATATGTTCTGTGGAGAAATGTCTATTTAGATCTTCTGCCCATTTTTGGATTGGGTTGTTTGTTTTTTTGTTATTGACCTGCATGAGCTGCTTATAAATTTTGGAGATTAATCCTTTGTCGGTTGCTTCATTTGCAAATATTTTCTCCCATTCTAAGGGTTGTCTTTTGGTCTTGTTTATGGTTTCCTTTGCTGTGCAAAAGCTTTTAAGTTTCATTAGGTCCCATGTGTTTATTTTTGTCTTTATTTCCATTTCTCTACGAGGTGGGTCAAAAAGGATCTTGCTGTGATTTATGTCATAGAGTTTTCTGCCTATGTTTTCCTCTAAGAGTTTGATAGTGTCTGGCCTTACATTTAGGTCTTTAATCCATTTTGAGCTTATTTTTGTGTATGGTGTTAGGGAGTGATCTAATCTCATACTTTTACATGTCCCTGTCCAGTTTTCCCAGCACCACTTATTGAAGAGACTGTCCTTTCTCCACTGTACGTTCCTGCCTCCTTTATCAAAGATAAGGTGACCGTATGTGTGTGGGTTATCTCTGGGCTTTCTATCCTGTTCCATTGATCTTTCTGTTTTTGTGCCAGTACCATACTGTCTTGATTACTGTAGCTTTGTAGTGTAGTCTGAAGTCAGGGAGCCTGATTCCTCCAGCTCCATTTTTCTTTATCAAGATTGCTTTGGGTATTCGGGGTCTTTTGTGTTTCCATACAAATTGTGAAATTTTTTGTTCTAGGTCTGTGAAAAATGCCAGTGGTAGTTTGATAGGGTTTGCATTGAATCTGTAGATTGCTTTGGGTAGTAGAGTCATTTTCACAGTGTTGATTCTTCCAATCCAAGAACATGGTATATCTCTCCATCTATTTGTATCATCTTTAATTTCTTTCATCAGTGTCTTATAATTTTCTGCATACAGGTCTTTTGTCTCCTTAGGTAGGTTAATTCCTAGATATTTTATTCTTTTTGTTGCAGTGGTAAATGGGAGTGTTTTCTTGATTTCACTTTCAGATTTTTCATCATTAGTATATAGGAATGCCAGAGATTTCTGTGCATTAATTTTGTATCCTGCTACTTTACCAAATTCATTGATTAGCTCTAGTAGTTTTCTGGTAGCATCTTTAGGATTCTCTATGTATAGTATCATGTCATCTGCAAACAGTGACAGCTTTACTTCTTCTTTTCCAATTTGGATTCCTTTTATTTCCTTTTCTTCTCAGATTGCTGTGGCTAAAACTTCCAAAACTAGGTTGAATAAGAGTGGTGAGAGTGGGCAACCTTGTCTTGTTCCTGATCTTAGTGGAAATGGTTTCAGTTTTTCACCATTGAGGACGATGTTGGCTCTGGGTTTGTGATATATGGCCTTTATTATGTTGAGGAAAGTTCCCTCTATGCCTACTTTCTGGAGGGTTTTTATCATAAATGGGTGTTGAATTTTGTCGAAAGCTTTCTCTGCATCTATTGAGATGATCATATGGTTTTTCTCCTTCAATTTGTTAATATGGTGTATCACGTTGATTGATTTGCGTATATTGAAGAATCCTTGCATTCCTGGAATAAACCCCACTTGATCATGGTGTATGATCCTTTTAATGTGCTGTTGGATTGTGTTTGCTAGGATTTTGTTGAGGATTTTTGCATCTATGTTCATCAGTGATATTGGCCTGTAGTTTTCTTTCTTTGTGACATCCTTGTGTGGTTTTGGCATCAAGGTGATGGTGGCCTCGTAGAATGAGTTTGGGAGTGCTCCTCCCTCTGCTATATTTTGGAAGAATTTGAGAAGGATGGGTGTTAGGTCTTCTCTAAATGTTTGATAGAATTCGCCTGTGAAGCCATCTGGTCCTGGGCTTTTGTTTGTTGGAAGATTTTTTATCACAGTTTCAATTTCAGTGCTTGTGATTGGTCTGTTCATGTTTTCTATTTCTTCCTGATTCAGTCTTGGCAGGTTGTACATTTCTAGGAATTTGTCCATTTCTTCCAGGTTGTCCATTTTATTGGCATAGAGTTGCTTGTAGTAATCTCTCATGATCTTTTGTATTTCTGCAGTGTCAGTTGTTACTTCTCCTTTTTCATTTCTAATTCTATTGATTTGAGTCTTCTCCCTTTTTTTCTTGATGAGTCTCGCTAATGGTTTATCAATTTTGTTTATCTTCTCAAAGAACCAGCTTTTAGTTTTATTGATCTTTGCTATCGTTTCCTTCATTTCTTTTTCATTTATTTCTGATCTGATTTTTATGATTTCTTTCCTTCTGCTAACTTTCGTGTTTTTTTGTTCTTCTTTCTCTAATTACTTTAGGTGCAAGGTTAGGTTGTTTATTCGAGATGTTTCCTGTTTCTTAAGGTGGGATTGTATTGCTATAAACTTCCCTCTTAGAACTGCTTTTGCTGCATCCCATAGGTTTTGGGTCGTTGTGTCTCCATTGTCATTTGTTTCTAGGAATTTTTTAATTTCCTCTTTGATTTCTTCAGTGATCACTTCGTTATTAAGTAGTGTATTGTGTAGCCTCCATGTGTTTGTATTTTTTACAGATCTTTTCCTGTAATTGATATCTAGTCTCATAGCATTGTGGTCGGAAAAGATACTTGATACAATTTCAATTTTCTTAAATTTACCAAGGCTTGATTTGTGACCCAAGATATGATCCTGGAGAATGTTCCATGAGCACTTGAGAAAAATGTGTATTCTGTTGTTTTTGGATGGAATGTCCTATAAATATCAATTAAGTCCATCTTGTTTAATGTATCATTTAAACCTTGTGTTTCCTTATTTATTTTCATTTTGGATGATCTGTCCATTGGTGAAAGTGGGTGTTAAAGTCCCCTACTATGAATGTGTTACTGTCGATTTCCCCTTATATGGCTGTTAGTATTTGCCTTATGTATTGAGGTGCTCCTATGTTGGCTGCATAAATATTTACAATTGTTATATCTTCTTCTTGGATCGATCCCTTGTTTATTATGTAGTGTCCTTCTTTGTCTCTTCTAGTAGTCTTTATTTTAAAATCTATTTTGTCTGATATGAGAAGTGCTACTCCAGCTTTCTTTTGATTTCCATTTGCATGGAATATCTTTTTCCATCCCCTTACTTTCAGTCTGTATGTGTCTCTAGGTCTGAAGTGGGTCTCTTGTAGACAGCATATATATGGGTCTTGTTTTTGTATCCATTCAGCCAATCTGTGTCTTTTGGTGGGAGCATTTAGTCCATTTACATTTAAGGTGATTATCGATATGTATGTTCCTATTCCCATTTTCTTAATTGTTTTTGGTTCGTTATTGTAGGTCTTTTCCTTCTGTTGTGTTTCTTGCCTAGAGAAGTTCCTTTAGCATTTGTTGTAAAGGTGGTTTGGTGGTGCTGAACTCTCTCAGCTTTTGCTTGTCTGTAAACGTTTTAATTTCTCCATCAAATCTGAATGAGATTCTTGCTGGGTAGAGTAATCTTGGTTGCAGGTTTTCCTCCTTCATCACTTTAAATATGTCCTGCCAGTCCCTTCTGGCTTGCAGAGTTTCTGCTGAAAGATCAGCTGTTAACCTGATGGGGATTCCCTTGTGTGTTATTTGTTGTTTTTCCCTTGCTGCTTTTAATATGTTTTCTTTGTATTTAATTTTTGACAGTTTGATTAATATGTGTCTTGGCATATTTCTCCTTGGATTTATCCTGTATGGGACTCTCTGTGCCTCCTGGACTTGACTATTTCCTTTCCCATATTAGGGAAGTTTTCAACTATAATCTCTTCAAATATTTTCTCAGTCCCTTTCTTTTTCTCTTCTTCTTCTGGAACCCCTATAATTCGAATGTTGGTGCATTTAATGTTGTCCCAGAGGTCTCTGAGACTGTCCTCAGTTCTTTTCATTCTTTTTTCTTTCTTCTGCTCTGCAGTAGTTATTTCCACTATTTTATCTTCCACGTCACTTATCCGTTCCTCTGCCTCAGTTATTCTGCTATTGATCCCATCTAGAGTATTTTTCATTTCATATATTGTGTTTTGAATCGTTGCTTGATTCATCTTTAGTTCTTCTAGGTCCTTGTTAACTGTTTCTTGCATTTTGTCTATTCTATTTCCAAGATTTTGGATCATCTTTACTATCATTATTCTGAATTCTTTTTCAGGTAGACTGCCTATTTCCTCTTCATTTGTTAGGTCTGGTGGGTTTTTATCTTGCTCCTTTTCCTGCTGTGTGTTTTTCTGTCTTCTCATTTTGCTTATCTTACTGTGTTTGGGGGCTCCTTTTTGCAGGCTGCAGGTTCGTAGTTCCCGTTGTTTTTGGTGTCTGTCCCCAGTGGCTAAGGTTGTTTCAGTGGGTTGTGTAGGCTTCCTGGTGGAGGGGACTAGTGCCTGTGTTCTGGTGGATGAGGCTGGATCTTGTCTTTCTGGTGGGCAGGTCCACATCTGGTGGTGTGTTTTGGGGTGTCTGTGGACTTTTTATGATTTTAGGCAGCCTCTCTGCTAATGGGTGGCATTGTGTTCCTGTCTTGCTAGTTGTTTGGCATAGAGTGTCCAGCACTGTAGCTTGCTGGTCGTTGAGTGAAGCTGGGTGCTGGTGTTGAGATGGAGATCTCTGGAAGATTTTTGCCATTTGATATTATGTGGAGCTGGGAAGTCTCTGTGGACCAGTGTCCTGAAGTTGGCTCTCCCACCTCAGAGGCACAGCACTGATTCCTGGCTCCTCAATTTGGGATGATTCGTTGTCTATTCATGTATTCCACAGACGCAGGGTACATCAAGTTGATTGTGGAGCTTTAATCCGCTGCTCCTGAGGCTGTTGGGAGAGGTTTCCCTTTCTCTTCTTTGTTCTCACAGCTCCCGGGTCTCAGCTTTGGATTTGGCCCCGCCTCTGCGTGTAGGTCGCCAGAGGGCGTCTGTTCTTCGCTCAGACAGGACAGGGTTAAAGGAGCAGCCGCTTCGGGGACTCTGGCTCACTCAGGCCGGGGGGGAGGGGGGCCACGGAGGTGGGGCGAGCGTGCGGCGGCAGCAGAGGCCGGCGTGACGTTGCAACAGCCCGAGGCGCGCCGTGCGTTCTCCCAGGGAATCCTTCCCTGGATCCCGGGATCCCGGGATCCCGGCAGTGGCGGGCTGCACAGGCTCCCCGGAAGGGGGGCGTGGACAGTGACCTGCGCTCGCAGAGAGGCCTCTTGGTGGCGGCAGCAGCAGCCCCAGCGTCCCACGCCTGTCTCTGGGGTCCGCGCTTTTAGCCCGGCTCGCGCCCGTCTCTGAAGCTCCTTTAAGCAGCACTCTTAATCCCCTCTCCTCGCGCACCAGGAAACAAAGGGGGAAGAAAAAGTCTCTTGTCTCTTCGGCAGCTCCAGGCTTTTTCCCGGACTCCCTCCCGGCTAGCTGTGGCACATTAGCCCCTTCAGGCTGTGTTCACGCCGCCAACCTCAGTCCTCTCCCTGCGCTTCGACTGAAGCCCGAGCCTCAGCTCCCAGCGCCGCCCGCCCAGGCAGGTGAGCAGACAAGCCTCTCGGGCTGGTGAGTGCCGCTCGGCACTGATCCTCTGTGTGGGGATCTCTCCGCTTTGCCCTACCCAGGTACGTGGGGAGTTTCTTGCCTTTTGGGAGGTCTGAGGTCTTCTGCCAGCGTTCAGTAGGTGTTCTGTAGGAGTTGTTCCACGTGTAGCTATATTTCTGGTGTATCTGTGGGGAGGAAGGTGATCTCCACGTCTTACTCTTCCGCCATCTTCCCCGGAAGTCTCTGTAGATATTTTTGATTGGGATACCTTTTAGTATCTTTTTTTTTCTTTTGCGGTACGCGGGCCTCTCACTGTTGTGGCCTCTCCCGTTGCGGAGCACAGGCTCCGGACGCGCAGGCTCAGCGGCCATGGCTCACGGGCCCAGCTGCTCCGTGGCATGTGGGATCTTCCCGGACCGGGGCATAAACCCATGTCCCCTGCATTGGCAGGCGGACTCTCAACCAGTGCGCCACCAGGGAAGCCCTTTAGTATCTTTTAAAACATACATACAGGTGGCTGTAAGTTTTACCACCCTTTGTAAGACTGCCCCTGATATTAAACTGGGCCATGGCTAAACTTTACCATTACAGAATACATCTCCCAATAGAGGAGATGGTCCCCAGTACTCTTATTTATGGAGTAGTTTTACAGTATCTCCTTCCAAAACAATTTGCTAATGAATCTTATGAAGACGGTGATGATGATGTTGAAGACAAGGAGGAGTCATGGCTGTTACAGTAAAAACAGCCAGAGTATTTCTCTGTGTTGAGGATCGAGTAGTGCAACCAACATACCATACTAGTTAAGTACATTGTTATAGTTTACCTTTACTGCAGCCCTGTGAAGTGCTTTATTACTGCCGTTTTATAAGTGAGGCAGACAGTCCTTTGATCAAGTAACTTGCCTATAGACACTTTGTTGATAAGTGGTAATGGTTGGATTTGAATCCAGTTCCTGTACTCTTACTGTTACTCATAAAATTATTAATATGGATAAGGGTTTTATCATGCCTGGATAACATACTCTGATTTTTAAAATTATTTCAGTTGTCCCTTTCTGGCTAAACATACCTGTAAAATATGAATAGATCTTTCTTATTCAACTTCGTAAATGTTGGTAATTTCCTTCAGCATGTAATCATTTTCTGTTTCTACTGCAGATTGTCAGTAAATGTAAAAACACGATTGACAGAACAATATTTTCACATGCATTAGAGCTTCTAAAAGGCTGGCTAGTTTGTTCATCAGTAATGCAATTTAGCAGTGTTTTGTTCTTTTATACATGTAAATCTATCCTAATCTTGAAATCTAATGTCTTTTGAAATATCTATTTCTAACAGCCTCAAGGAAATAATAGAAAAATGGAAAGGGTAGAAATATGATTCATCTTATATACAGAAAAATACTAATAAAAGTGTACTTATATGAAGGGAAAAACAATGTGGACCTTTTATATTACATGATTTTTTTGTCCTACAAAGAGCAATAAAGTGGGAGAGGTTTTTGTCAATGAACTTAATTGTTTAATTTGATTTAAGAGTTGCATCTATACATGAAACAGTTTTTTTCCCCCTTCAAAAGCTATGGATGAATTCTTTTTTTATAGGCTAACTAATGGGGTGAGACATTCGACTTGGGATCATTAAACTGAGGTCTTCTGGCAGCTGATAAATTCTGCACCTTCCTCATTCCAGCTGTTTGAGTGGGTGGCATGGACATATTTATTAGAGTCATATGTGCTCCGTTTATATTCTTTTTTCTTGCTTGACTTAATTTGTGTTTGAAATGGTTAAAGTTATCTGCAGTGAGCTGTATTTTTTCTTTTTTTAAGCATCAACAGAGCTTCCATATTTTTTTTAGATAAGTTGCGAATGAAAGTGTTTTCATTACAAATGAGTGCTTATTCTCTGAATTAGTTATTTTGTTATTATAAAGCTTTTCTGTGGTTATTGAGGAAAGTTCACAGAATAAGTAAAAGTATAAAGAAGAATCTAAAAATAATTCATAATCCTCCCATCCCCAGAACAACCAAGAATATTGCTTCGTTGTATTTCCTCCCAGGCTTGCTCATCCACTCTGTTTGCACAGTTTGGGTTATACCATCTATACAATAGATTATCCTGCTTTCTTCACCTACTTACGTAATGAACACTACCCCATAATATTAAACATTTTTTTAAAAATATGACTTTTAATGATTGCATGCTCTTCTATCACATGGGATAAATTTTATCTAAGGAGTTTGTGTAATCAACCATAAAATTTTTAAGACATACATCAAATTTTGGATTTTATTGGCAAGGCCATTAGGAGAAACTTATCTGATTGTCTGTCTATATGTATTTTTTCTTAAAAGGTAAACACCTCACATTTGCACATGTGCATATTTGTATATATGTGTGTGTATGTATATACACAGGTGCATTTGGAATTTAATTTTATTTCTCCAAGTGAATCTCATTGCTTAAGATTAAGTTTTATAATTTACTTTTACTTTAGATTTTTAAAATTTCAAGTGTATATTTAGGGCTTTGTAAACTCTTGGAATTCATGAGTTTGATATAATTTTAAAATACTTTGTCAGCCAGGTTTTCTTACAAAATAGGTGGTAAACAATATTGCCTGAAACTGTGTTGCTTCTTCTTCAAACATAAGCAAATATCCAAAGGGGCTTTACTTCTTAACAGAACAAAACCTTATCACTTGTTTCTCTAACAATATAATCTATTCTGATCCCAGACAGTTTGTACAAGGCACATCCACTTGATAACCCAAATATTTACTAGATAAAAATAAAAATAGGGCTTCCCTGGTGGCACAGTGGTTGAGAGTCTGCCTGCCGATGCAGGGGACATGGGTTCGTGCCCTGGTCCGGGAAGATCCCACATGCCACGGAGCGGCCGGGCCCATGAGCCATGGCCGCTGAGCCTACGCGTCCAGAGCCTGTGCTTCGCAACGGGAGAGGCCACAACAGTGAGAGGCCCGCGTACCGTAAAATAAAATAAAATAATAAAATAAAATAAAATAAAATAAAATAAAATAAAAAATAAAATAAAATGCCTTTATTGAGTGTCTCATTAGTGCTAGACATATTTCTTTTTTTCATCTTCGGAGATGTTAATATACTTCTTTCAGTCACTAATAGAACAAGAAGACACCCCCCAAAAAAAATCAATATATAGAAGATTTGACCCATACAATAAGAAAGTTGACCTTATGTACATGTATAGAACACCAGAATGAAGAATAGTAGAATTCATTCTTTTCAAGTACACATTGGATATTAAAAAAAGATGTGTTGGGCCATGAAGTAAGTCCCCACAGATTTCAAAGAATTGAAATACTATAGAGTATGTTCTTTGACCACAGTGCTTTAAGCTAGAAATCATTAATAAAAAAGATAGACAATCTCTGTATGTTTGAAAATTAGAAAATGTACTTCTTAATAACATTTGGGTAAAAGAAGAAATCACAATGGAAATTAGAAAATATTTTGTTCTGAATGATAAAGAGAACACTACATATTAGAATTTGTGGGATATAGCCTAAAGTCATGTTTAGAGGAAAATTTATAGCCTTAAATACTTAAATTTATAAAACAAACAAGAAAGGCTGAAAATCAATGAGCTAAGCTTACAAGAAGTTAGGAATTCTGCAGTTCAAGGAGTTAGGAAAAGAAAAGCAAATTAAACCCAAAGAAATAAGAAAATATACATAAGCACAGAAACCAGTGAAATAGTTTTTAATACTTCACATGCATTAACTAATTTAATCCTCATAACAACCTTCTGTATTTGGAACAGTAGTTGTCATCTCTTTGCAAATGAAGCATCCATAGCACAAAGAGATTAATCATTTGCTTCAGTTCACACCATTGGTAAATAGCAGAGCTGGATTTAAACCCAGGTGAAGCAAAACAAGTGGATTATAAAAACAACATTCATGAGTATTTTTTTTAATTTTTAAATCTTTTCCAGCTTTAGTTTTTGACTAAGTAATTTGATTGTCCCCTGTCCTTCTTGTCTAAGCCCATTTGATTGGCTGTTGGCTAGAACAGGTTGATCATAGTAAAAACCAATAGAAGTTCTGCCCAAATTCCATTTAACTACTACATTTTGAGAATATGTTGGTGTAGTTGATTTTTAAGATTCAGATATCATACCAGCTCTGCTGCTACTGAAACTCTCCAAATATTTTAGTGAAAAGAGTTTTAAAACACATAAAGCCACAATGGTCAGAGTACAGTTGGCCCTCTGAATCCACAGGTTCCCCATCTGGGACCATTTTATGTAACAGAGTTGAGCATCCTTGGATTTTAGGAGGGTGGGTGGGGGCTCCTGGAACCAATCCCCCTGCAGATACCAGGGGACAACTACACAGAAGGCAACAATAGCAGGAAAGCTGGGAAAATGGCAAGACAGAGGGAGAATGGTGATTGATTTAACAGCCCCGTGAAAGCACAGAGCGTGCCAAGGGTGAAGGCAGGAAGCAATGCAGTTTACACCATGGGAACCCCAAAAGGCTTGGGAATTTTAGGATTAATTAGCTTGGGATTTAGGGGTGAGTATGAGGTAAAAATAGGAGGAACTGGGTTAAAAGGTTTTTAAGAAGCAGTCAGATCCCCAGATCCCCAACCCAAACGTGAATAACTGGGCACCTGCCCCTTTTCTATCTTAGCAAAAGACTGGAGATTATTTTCTGGGGAGGAGAAGAGAAATAGAATTTGTGTGGGACACAGAGGAGGACTGACCACAGGGTAATTAAATGAAGTTTTCATAATAAACATGGAGATTCCCAGCTTTTCCTCCAGTTTAGACCCTAAGTCTAAATTTAGGCAACAGGTATGAGTCCATCTAATGAGGACCATCATTTACCTTCTACTTTCCCCATGTACCTGCCGTATGCTTACTGGTTATAAATTCTTAAATCACTATAGGCAGTATACATTTGGAAAAAATATGGTATTGTGATCTAGAATTTAGCATAATTAGTTATTAAAAAGGGTTTTGAAGTTTGGATTCCTGGCTTCAGATCGCAGCTAAACAATGGCTGTTTGTGTGACTTTGGAAAGTTACATAGCTCTCTTAGCCTCATTTTTAGACTTACAAAAATGAATGATCTATTAGTAGTAACTAGTTACACTCTTAGGCCTCTTTTAATGGTAAATGACAGACAGTCATATTAAAACTGAATTAAGAAAAAAAGCATGCTCTGTTCCAATAACTGAGAGGTCCCTAAGTATCTCAGAGTTCGAATGCGGCTGCATGTAACAGTATCTGGTTCCCTTTATCTGAGTCCTATATAATTCAAGGTTCAAGTTCAGTGCAGAAGCAAGCTTCTGCGACATTCCTAAGACTCACTAAACTTGGAGAGGTTATGGTATGCACATTCTTGAACTAGTCACCATGGCCAAAGAAGCATTTTCACTGCCTAAGTTCTTACTTGTATCTTAACGTGCGTAATCTGTACAATTACCACTGCACCCTTTTCTTGACTCCTTCCCTTCTTCTGTTCCAAAGCTGGGCATCCTGGCGTCTTGCCCACAGCTTTACCTCATATGTGACCTGGCCTGACCTCACAGTTTATGCTTTGGAAATATTGAATTATTTATTGCTTCCCCCTCCACACACATATACACAAATCGTCATACTAAAATCAGCTGTTCCATGTCTTTGCTTAGGCCTGGAATTCCATACTCAACCCTTCTGTCTTCCTTCATAATGCTTACTCATTCGCTGAGAGTTACTTCAGGTGTTGTTTTTCTCTGTGAACTTTCCTCAAAACCTTAATAGGCTCCGTGTTCCTTCTCTGTGTACTGGGTGTACTTCAATCTTAAAATTCATCATATTATTTTGAAGACTCTCGTTATGTGTCTGTCTCTCCCACAAGACTATGATATATCCAAAGACAGGGACCGTGTCCTATTCATCCTCTTACCCCCGGTTTCAAATACAGTTCTTGTCAATATACATCTGTTTTCCTGAAACACCATTTTATCTTGTGCATTCTTGTATTATACAATACTCTCCACATGGTATTGAAAATATTTTTTCCATGTCTTATCCAACATTATATCTTCAGCATCTAATACAGAGCCTGATATACTGTTATTACTCTATTAATGTTTACTTGAATGAGTGAATAAATGAAATGCTTTATTTTGTGGAGAGCTTGTTTTAAAACTATAGGTAGAAAAAGAAGCATGTAAATAAGAATGTTAACATTGAAGGCATTATGGAAGAATTTATTATGTGTGAATGTCTTTGAAAATCATTATCATCCAGAATATTGCTATTTGCTTCTTTTTGTAAATTGAGATATAATTGACATATAACATTGTGTAAGTTTAAGGTGTAAAATGTGTGGATTTGATTCTAGCTGGTGATCACTTAAAAATATTTTGGTCAAGATACTCAAACCAGAAAATTGGTCCACAGTCATAATTTGGTGATTCCTGTTCTAGACCATTCTTAGACCTGACATTTATTCTCTGTATTAGTTTGCTAGGGCTGCTGTGACAAACACCCACAAATTGGGCACCTTAAACAATAGACATGTAATGTCACGGTTCTGCAGGCTAGAAGCAGGAAATGCAGGTGTCTGCAAGTTTGACTTCTTCTGAGACCTGTGAGGGAAGGACCTGTTCTAGTCCTCTCTCCTGGCCTTGTAGATGGCTGTCTTCTCTTCATGTCTTCACATGGTCTTGCTCTGTGTGTGTGTATCCAAATTTCCCCTTTTTATAAAGACATCAGTCATATTGGATTAGTGCTCACCGTAATCACCTCACTTTAACTTAATTACTTCTGTAAAGACCCTATCTCCAAGAAGGTCCCATTCTGAACATGCTGGGGGAATAAGACTCTGCCATGTGAATTTTGGCTGGGTGAGGAGAGTGGCATACAGTTCAACCATAACATTCTCATTCTCTTTGTACTACATCAAACTTGATTGCCACCAGGAGGTAGAGTAACAAAGTACTCTTTCTGTCCTTCTAAATGTCAAGCCGTAGCTTCTCTCTCAGTAACACTGCACGGTAATAATAAACAAATAGAACTGAACCAAGAAACTGGAAAGATGACCCTATAAGACTTGCCATTTCAATCCTACAAAACACCCAGAAGAAAATATGACATCGTATCAGTCATCTGAATATTTAACCACTTTAGAAAATGGGCAGCAATATGTAGAAAAATAAAATGATAAAGAAAATTCTTGTCATCGTATTTCTAACAAATATTCTGCTGGTTAAGATCCTTAACTCTGTGATTCCCTAAAAATATCAAGAATAAGACCCACACAAATCACACCCTCCTGTGTCCAAGCAGCAGACAGAATTGACTCTAAAATAAAACTGTCATTTGAAATCCCCAGCTGTGAATGTGCCTTGTTGTCAGGAAGTGTCGTACCTTTTGTATCTAGAGCTGTCACAGCATGCAGAGCCGAGATGCCACTGAGTCATACAGCTGGGGCAAGGATAGGTTAGCACAGGAATTCTAAAGAGGTTTCTTTTCAAATTTTAAATGAAAAGACCGTGTGAGGTGCTTCGATATAAAAGCTTAGATTTGTAGCTTATACACCTGAAACTGTCTTTGGAAAAATTGGTCCATAGTCATCAATTTTGAAAGAAATGTGCTTTAAAATAGAGCATCGTATTCTGTCTCTTTGAAGTCTTATTAGGCTCCATTGATCCATGTATTATTTTCATGACTGATGACATTTTTATCAGCAAAAGGAAGCGGTATATTTTGGTATTTGTTGTTTGATATTCAGCATTTGATACCTGCTCCATCATCCCAAACCTACTTTAATAGGACAGTTGTAATCTTATATAGTGCCAAGCACAATTCTTTTTCCTTCTCATCACAGAAGTGTTAATTTTTAAAAACTCTCCCATCTTTTTTTTTTTTTTTTTTTTTTGCGGTATGCGGGCCTCTCACTGTTGTGGCCTCCCCCGTTGCGGAGCACAGGCTCCGGACGCGCAGGCTCCGGACGCGCAGGCTCAGCGGCCATGGCTCACGGGCCCAGCCGCTCCGCGGCATATGGGATCCTCCCAGACCGGGGCACGAACCCGTATCCCCTGCATCGGCAGGCGGACTCCCAACCACTTGCGCCACCAGGGAGGCCCCAACTCTCCCATCTTTAAAAATATGGAAACAAACGTGAGACCTCTTTAATTAGCTAGAGGATGACTAGATACCCTGGTGCACTGATCATACCTCTAGAATAGAAGCATCTTCAAAGAGAACGCTGGAGAAGTGATTAGGCCTGTCTGCCAAATGGAGTTTCTGTCACTCCATGCAAGGTAAGTGATGGTTACTCCCTTTCCTGCATATGGCAGTAGAGAAATGGAAGGGAACTTACACTGTTTAACTACAGGCCAGATGCCATGCCAAGTGTTCTATATTCATAACCAAAGTAATGTATTCTGCATTTTGCAAATGAGGCAACCAAAGCATGGAGAATGAACACATTTACCATATGCCAAATGCGTTTTGTTTATATTTTAATACCTTATGAACATGATCCTGCCCTCTCCCACACACACACATTCCGTTGACAGCAGAATCTCAAACTATATCCACATACCTGGGCTTTCTTGACTGCTGTTTCAGACTAGAATAGTTTAGAGATTGGATGTAGTTAAGAGTTTTCTAACTTACAAGTATCCCTTCCATAGTAGGTACTCACATGGTGTAGGTTGAGGTATAACAGTACAAAGAACCAGTGGGAAGAGGAAAAGGAGAAGTATTACATCCCCTTAGCAAGCAGGCAGCAGAAGCAGAGCTGGCCTCCTTCTCCTGTTTTCTAAAGACAACTTAATTTTTGTAAAATTTTTGTAAAATTAATTAATTTTTTGTAAAATTAATTAAAATTTTTGTAAAATTAAGTTGTCTCTGTGATATATGGAATGAGCCTTAAATTAACTTTAAATGTTTTCTATCTTGAAACATGCTTTTAAAATAAATTTTCACCTGAGTAAATGTTCTCTTTGGATTAAAGGCTTAATCAGCACACTTTGAAGAGATACTTTTTTTTTTTTTTTTTTTTTTTTTGCGGTACGCGGGTCTCTCACTGTTGTGGCCTCTCCCGTTGCGGAGCACAGGCTCCGGACGCGCAGGCTCAGTGGCCATGGCTCACGGGCCCAGCCGCTCTGCGGCATGTGGGATCCTCCCGGACCGGGGCACGAACCCGTGTCCCCTGCATCGGCAGGCAGACTCTCAACCACTGCGCCACCAGGAAAGCCCTGAAGAGATACTTTTCTGAACCTTCTGACTGCATTGTTATTATAAGGACAGCAGCTCATTAACACAGTGGTGTCAGTATTGATTATGACTTTTATTTTTATTTTTTAACTTGAGATATCTGGTTTTCTTTTTTAATTTTTGAATTTTACTTTATTTACTTTTTTATACAGTAGGTTCTTATTAGTCATCAATTTTATACACATCAGTGTATACATGTCAATCCCAATCGCCCAATTCATCACACCACCACTTTTGCCTATTATGGTTTAATTTCTATCTAAAATAGATCATAACTCTTGATTGGCTGCTACCTTGGAGTTTTTCCAAGATATTGGACTTATGGTAAGATAATAGTGTTCAAATGGATACTGATGGTCATAGGGACTCAGGACTGTTTTCTCCTACTGTGATGCTCTGTTTTGCAGAATGCAGTGGTATGGGTAGTCTTCACTGCAGAAATAATCATGAGAGCGAAGTGCATGCCGCAGGTACAATCACCACCATCTAATTGTCTCAAAGTTGCTTGTCTTATGACTTTATTTAGCTGAGCACATGCACACAATTATAACAAATAGGCTAATTCAAAGTCCTGTCAACCGCAGGCAACTTAGTCATCATAAATGCGGTCTGGTGCATTTAGAGATTGTATCTACTTGACAAGCTAGCAGGTATGAAGAGGAAAGGCAATGAGGCAGGAAATAGAGAAGTCAGAATTTGATTTTTTTCCCCCTTAGGAGAAAAACCCATCAAGATCTATAAGTCTTCCTTCAATGTGTATTTGAAACATTCAGTTACTTACACTGTTACATCTCTAATACCTTATAAACTGTATAACATTATAAGATGTTAAGAGAAAGTGAGGTTGATTTTTCAGACTCAAAGGAATGTTCTTTTCTTGAAAGAATCTCTCTTGGTCAGAGTCAGCAGACACTCTGATGCCTTTTATAGGTGCAGCTAATGAGCCTGTTACTTCAGCTCTGCAAGGCTCATAGCAGGCCTGGTGCAGACGCAGAGCTTTGGGGCTCGGCACACCTAAGGGCCCCAAGGTGGTGACTGCAAACCTTACCAGGATGTGAGTGGCAGGAGATGCATGGTGGAAGTGCTGTCTGTCCTTCATGTTCCTCTCAGCTATGTCAGCTGTCTGTCCTGCTGACAATCTCTTGCTCACTGTCCACAGTCATTTCTTCTCCTTGCCTCTTGCCGCTTTCTCTCTTAAAACCCTGGCCTAGGCCTTTTCATACACCTGGGAAATCTGAGAGGGTCCGGACTGGAAGTGGGAGAGAGTTTGTCTGAGGCACTGTGCTGTTCATCCTGTGTGCAAATGATGATGTTTCTCCCAGTCCCAAGAGAGGGGCTACCTGGTACGCCCCCCAGGGTCCCCAGGGTCAGGCATCTTGAGTGCTGAGCCCTCCACATTCACCAGCCCCGTGTTTTTGTAACCTGTGCTGTGTGTTTCTGCTTCTGACCACCTGTAAAGATAATGTTTCATTTTAAAATGCAAAACTTCCTGAAGACAAGCACGTGGATGTGTCCTTTCCCTGGGTGCTCTTTAATTTATCTCATTCCCTGGCATATGCGCGTTTTCAAATATAAATGTACAGGCTGATGAATTATTTTACCTCCGTTGTTTTGCCAAATGAATGATCTGTTTTGAAAATATCTGTGCACGAGTTTTAAGGAGAACATGTTCTTTTGGGTTAGTTAACTCTTTTTCTGCTAAGTTTTAACATGAGGGTAACTAGTTATACCTTGACTACTTTGGTATTTTGTTTTAGACATGCTCCGTGTGCTTTCTGTTCATCTATTATTAAACAAAAGCAGTGTGTGATGTAGTCCTCCTACTGTTAACATTTTAAAAGAAGATGTTTGATTTACAAACTGTGTTGTTACATACATCAAACTTTTCAAGACATACATTTAGTGTGACAATTAAAAGTTTCTCCCTCATACCTATACCCCATGGCTATATAGTCCTGTAAATCCTGTTTCAAACTCCTGTTTTCCACACCTTCCCGATACCTGAAATCCTTTCACAGCACTTCTTAGAATTTAAAACCACTGTCAGCTAAATTGCCTCTATCAGTAATCTCTTCTTGAATCACACCCTTCACCGTCTTTTCACTCTAAACTGCCTCTCCCCCCAGGCTTTTCATTCCATACAGTTCTTCGCCCACAGACCTCCTGCGACTGGGCCTGGGTGTAGGTTCCACGTCCTCCTCGTCTACCCACTCCCCTCTCTTTCCAACAAACATCCAGTTTTGAAGCCCCTCCTATCCGTCTAGACCCCCTGCCGCCCCTTCTTGGTGTTATCATTCCAAGAACCTCAAGCCACTCTCCCTCAGGTATGCAAGACGTTAACTCAGTTTTTGTCACTTTCTCTTACACTCCTGTCATAGTCCATTATGGTATCAGTGTCTGCACACACTTTCCAACAGCCTAGCTTCTCAGGACCTTGATACCTTACCTTGCAGGCGTCTTGCCTTCCATTCTGTCTTAGCCATGTGCTCCCACTATCCCCTCCTAGAACTTGCTGTTGATAAAAGTTTCACCCTCTGCATTGGAACAGTTTTGAGTATCGTGATAACAATCACTCTGACTCCTCCAGTTTCCTCCTTTTATTATTCTAGCGCCAAGAGTAATGTAATTCTACCAGGACCTTTAATCCCTTAATTCCAAACTTGTCAGAATCCCACAGCTTCACTGTGTCCTTATAGTCTTCTTCGTGCGAGTTAGATTCCATGATTCATCAAAAAAAAAAAAAAAATCCCTTTATTGGCTATGGATGTCCCTCCCTACTCCACTGCCCCCTTCTCCCTTTGCTTATTTGACTAGCAAAAACTTCAACCTGTAGTTGAATCCAACATTTCCTCTACTCTGTGTCTGCCCAGCTGAATGTGGCCAGAAAATTTCAAAAATCATGCAGACTGATTTCATAGCAAATTCATGACTAGTGATCTCAAGTGGACTCCTAGTGTGCCCAGAAACCTTGCGTTCCCTTATTCCCTCATCCTTCCATTCTCTTAACAGATAATTCACCCTCTTCTTTCTCCTCATACTCCTATCTCCCCTTCCCGATTCGACTCCCAGTTAGCATGCCTGCCATTCCCCTGAGAAAATGGAAGCACTTCAAATAGAACTCTCACCACCTTAGGTCTCTACTTACCTACCCCTCACTTATATTATCTTCTGTTAGTCTGTCTCAGCTATTATACAAGGCCAGACAATCCAGTTAAGTCCTGGATCCCATCCCCTATCTTCTGTTCAGACTTTTAGCTCCATTACTTCTAAGCTGCCTGGGTCTTCAGATTTTTGTTTGTTTGTTTCCCCTAGGTTATTCTTATCAGCACACAGGCATGTTGACGTTTATCTCTCACCATAAACAAATAAGACAAAGCCCCCTCTGCAAAGTCCATATTGCCCTTGAGCCACTACCTTCTTTGCTCTTCTTTACACCAAAACGCTTGAAACATTTTTTTAAAATTCTCTTGCTATCTCCAATTTCTCTCATCCTGTTGACTCTTGACTCCACTCTTGCAAATCTTTTCTTCCTGAGGTAATAAATGGCTTTCTTATTAGGGTTAGCAATGACTTTCATTGAGGTCAAATACATGTTGCTAAATCCAGTGTTCATTTCTCATTCCTCTTCTGACTGACCTATCAGCACTATTTGATAAGTGGGTTGCTTAGTCTTCTGTGAGACCTTTCCTTCTTCTGCCCCTTAGAGAATCATATGTGATGTTTGTGAGATGCTCAAAGTTCACTTGAGGAAGAGTCATCTTGATAGAAACTAGAGTAAAAGACAGGCCTAAGGAATTGCAGATCATCAAAAGGGATGGTAATGATCAACATAATTAGGAGAGTGGTGGTGAAAATATAAAGAAAAAAAAGGATGGAAGATACATTACAAATGTAGAACTAATGGAAATTGCAATGGATTTGATGTCAAGGTGAGAGTAAAATGAAAATGTATAGTTTCGGTTACAAGAAATAACCTACTAATATCAGTGGCTTACAATAACAAGCATTTATTCCTTGCTTACAAAACATGCCACAGTTGTGGCTTGACTGCTATGGCTTGGCTTTCCTTTGTTTTCTCGTTCCTAGATCCAGGCTGAAGAGGCAGCCCCTGTTTGAATATCTTTTCTTAAGACAGAGAGGAAGAACAAGAAAGCCAGCAGAAATGTGCACTGCTACTTAAAGGATGTGTCATACGTCATGTCTGCTGACACCCAGTTGGCCAAAGACCATAACATGGCCAAGGTCAAAGTCAATGGGATAAACATGGATAAGCCACCAAAAGATAAGGGGATAGAATATTTGTGAACAAGTATACCATTTACTATAGGGGTAATTCAAACTACTAGTTCCTATCCTCCTAAGTGATTGTGAAAAGAGTGGGCAGAAACAGAAGATCTAGTAGAAAGGATGGATTGGGGAAAGAAGAAGATGAATTCAGTAAGAAACATATTTTGTGTAGGCTGAACATCCAGGAGCAGATGTCAGACAGGCAGTTTGAAATGGAAAACTAGCACTTAGGGAAAAGGTCAGGTCTGGAGATTCTGAACAAAGCCAAGAACAGATCATTTGGAAACACCTACATTTTGGCAAAAGGAGATAAAGGATTTAACTCTAAGAAATAGAGTAGGTGGTTCCCAAATTACAAAAATCCAAGATCCGAGTAAAATGTATTCTGATACAAGTGTGGATTGGTGATTCACTATCAAGTCACCTAGACTTACTCAGCAAGTAAGTTCTGAGTTTTGTGAATTTATCAGAAAGACAATATGGCATAAAAATTAAAAACATAAGCTCAGGAGTCCAAGATACAGTTTTACCTTACCGCTCAGCCATTTTGTAACTCTTTCAGTTTGGGCAAATTATTTCACTTCCCTAAACCTGTTTCGTCTCTGCAAAATAGTGACAATAACACTTACCTTATAGGATGGTTGAGAAGCTTAAATGAGATTTTGCTTGCAAAATGCTCAGACAGCTCCTGGCTTGTTTTAAATATTGAACTGGTGATAGTAATGCTGTTAACAAAATTACAAAAAGAAAACATTAACTCTGGCTTTATTTATCTTTGCTTTTCTCAAAGTCTTTTCTTGAAGCATATGTTTTTTTATTTACTCGTGTTAATAATTCTTTTGACAACTTAACAAGAATGGCTGGAATTATTATCCAATTATGTGAAAATGCAAATAAGATTAAATTCAATTATAATATGTGTGCAGCACTTTGAGTAATAACATTTATTTTTAAATTAATGGCACCCAAATGCTCACTTCTTGCTCCTTGTCAGAGTATGGCTGTACAGCATGCATATTTATTGCTACCAATATTTTTATCACATTGACACTCTGAAAGACTATTTGGATGGTGTTGGTACTATTTATGTTCAGCTTCTTACATTTTTATGCTTCATAAGAAGTCATGGTAATGAAAAAATTTTGAAGGGATGAAACATTGCTGAAGGACTATTCCATTTAGCTCAAAGAAATAAATGAAACAACTCTTGAAAGTTGGCTAGAATTAAAAACTTGAAAAGATATATCTGTTTTACTGTCAGTATTTCTACAGCCCACTTGTGGCCCAGATTCACTTTACATTTTGTTCTGCATTATCACTTCTTTCCATTGAGATGTGATTTCCACTGAGATATATCTGTGTGTTGGGGTTATCATGGCTTCACTGGCCATCTTTCATACTAGTAAAAAAAATTAAATACTCTTTAGTGAAGAAGATTCTCTTTATGATACCAACACTTTTTCCCATTTTTTGAATTAACTGACTATGAAGTGTTAACAGTTGTCAGTGAAACAATATGTATTCTAGAGTCTGTAGCCCATATTGCTCTTTTATACTATCTTGCGGTTTTCCTGTGAAATGGTTTTTGGTGTTTATTTTTTTTAAGCATCACTAGCCATTTTTTAGACTGCAGAGCTAATTAAAACCCAGACTCCCATATGAGGCTTACAGATGTTGCAGAATTAAAGGAAATTAGCTTCAGGTCTGGCAGTGATTTTCTAAAAATGGTTCTGTTGATCTCACTGATATCGAGGATTTCTTTGCTAAGCTGCCAAGATACATGAATCTACGAGAGCTGGTTTTGTAACAGAACTTGACGTGTATGATCTAATTCTAGAAATCAAACTTCTAACTGAAAATCAACAGCCTCAGGGAGGATTAAAGGTTCTCTTGGTATCCACGTGTGTATTCTGTCCTGTATTGGGCAGATGCGTTTGGAGGTTGTACATTCAGAAGGAATCCAGAAGTATCTGTACATTATCACTATAACCTCCCTGCCCTCCCCTTCCCAGTTGCAATGCACAGCCGAGAAATGGGTGTTTAGAAGGTGGGGTTGTGACCTGGGTGGAATTTAACATGCAGTTTTATGTTGTTTGACTTTTTTTTTTTTAATTTAATGACAGCCATGTTAGTGGGTGGTAAAGTAATCTAGCAATGGTCAAGTAGACTTATCATGAAGTATAAGGTCTCACCTTCCTGTCTACTTCTAGAAATAATAGTTTATAAAATGCAGCCTCTAAAATGAATTGTCCTCTTTTGACTGTTTTCCCTGTATATTATGCAAGAGTATTTTAGAATCAAAATGGCCAGCTAATTAATTTTTATAGTCTTACAGAGACTTTGTATTTAATTAAGGATATATTGATTTTCCTTACTTGTGCAGATGAAATCCTAATAGAAAATTAATTTGAATATTCACTTATTGATCAACATGATTAATATGAACTATTATTTTTTATTGCAAAAGCAATATAACATCATAGAGAACTTTTGCTAAATAGAAAAAATACCCACCTCTGTTTAAGCACAACTGATGTTATCATTTTTCTTTTCTAATCTTTTTTCATATGCATATTTGTATTTACCTACATGATAATGTATAAGGTTCATTCAATTTTATATGCTGCTTATTCACTTAACATGTAAGGCTTCTTATGATAGAATTGATCTTTATTATCACAGCTATATAGTTCATGTAATACATAAAATACATTAAAATCAAATAGTGATTCTGAAATGCATGTGAAGAAAAATAAATCTATAGGTAGCGTATTATCAACAGAATATAACAGGGTAAAATATAAAATTCATTCAAACATTGTCTTTTCTTTCCAAACACCTTTCCAACAAAACGTAAAATTCTATCATTATAGAATGTGTGAATGGATTATCACTGCAAACAATATTATCTCAACTAGGCAAACAAAGGGGGAAGACCCAATGATCAAATTAGCTTGGCAACTTTTACTTTTGAAGTTCAGTGCTTTATTGAAATTCACTGTCACATAAACTTACAGGCAATGCTAATAATGTCCTCTCTAGAAGAGAAGATCAAAAGTTCTTCATCTCACTTCTTTCTCCTTTTGTTTTCCTCTCAAGAGAGAAACTCAGGAAGCAACTAAAATAAATCCTTTTATCCAGAACTCTACGTAAATGCTACGGCTCTTTCAACCACTGCAACTTTCTAGGCCTTGCTTCTTTTTTTTTTTTTTTTTTTGCGATATGCGGGCCTCTCACTGTTGTGGCCTCTCCCGTTGCGGAGCACAGGCTCCGGATGCGCAGGCCCAGCGGCCATGGCTCACGGGCCCAGCCGCTCCGCGGCATATGGGATCCTCCCAGATCGGGGCACGAACCCGTATCCCCTGCATCGGCAGGCGGACTCTCAACCACTGCGCCACCAGGGAGGTAGGCCTTGCTTCTTTTAGGCAGCAACTACTCACTTTTACAGGGGTCCCCAGAGAATTTGAAGATGGGATGGCTCACCCAGAATGTGAGAGCATGAGTGGGAAGATGGCTATGTGTCCCATATCACTGCAGAGTGGATCCAAGACAGACATGTTGCCCTAGCAAAGATGGGATCCAAAAAAATTTTTTATATTACAGCCCCCAAAATCTCTTACTGGCATTTAGATTAGGAGTTTTAACTTCTGACCTTTCATAAGAAACTATGCAGTTCATCGTCAGTAACTGCACATTGATCTCTTAGAATTTGAGATTATTAATGGATTCTACTCTTTATATATTTTGAAATTGGCATGAGAGGCATGTTTGTGCATTGCACTCTCTTTGCAAACATGGCAGGTCTGATCATTTAAATTTATGATTTAGTCAACCAGCTGATTCTCTGCCCCCCCACCCCTTTCCCCCTACCCCTCAAAACAAAACAAAACAAAAAACCTTATAGAATTCACCTATTTATAAGCTCAGATTTCTTCCCTCTGAGATTTAATTCAAGTGGAGAGAGAAAGCTAATACAGGGGAACAAATGAGAAAGAGTTAAATGCTAAACCATATGGAGAAGGCCATAATTATTAATAAAATATTCAGATAGACATGTTAACACACCTAAGAAACTCCATTTTATTTAACGAATTAAAAGAACCAAGGCACTTTGCCTTGGTTAAATAGGCATAACTGTTGTTTCTGATTTGTCAAAAAATAAGCTATAAATCTCCAGAGTACTTACCCTTTTCATAGATATACTACATTTGGTTTTCCAGAGGTTTCCTTTCTCTAATTTCCTTCCCTTATTTTTAAGATGAAGTAAACTTCATTTCAGTTGTTTTATTAGCTTGGATAATGGCTTTTAGGTTTAGCATTCTGAATGACTTCTGAGATTTTAATCCTATTTGAATGCACTAATTAGTGGCAGGGTCAACAGTGGAATTAGGACTCTGGGGCTATGATGTGAGATGCTCGGTGTTTTATGGGAAGTTGGTTCCCTTCTGCCTCCTCACCACATGTAGACTGATGCTTGTGGTCACCAGTCTCCATATATACTACCTGGCAATACTTCCGTAGCTACTCTACCTAACTCATCTAATCCAAAATAATTTCAGATCCCAAATGTTTCAGTGTATCATCACCTTCTAGTTCTTCTTCAGCCTTGGCCTTGATTTCCTGCCTGGCTGGTATCTTCAATCGCTTGGTGTCTTTGCGCTGTCTTCTATATCTATGCAAAACTACCTCCCTCTCAAACTCTGACTTAAGCTTTCTTCTGCTCTGCACTGCATGACTTTTATATGATTTTGTTTGCTTATTTTATGAATTCAACTCTATCACCATTTTGCAAAATTAGAATCATACATAGGTTTCTCCTTCTTTTGTATCTCCATCATCCCCCACATCAAGCGATAACTAACATACTTTGTATTCAGGCCCCTCCAAAAAATATTTTGAAAGTTGAATTAAATTGCAAGTGTTCCTACATCCATATTTCTTTGGTTCCACTACTGCAGATAAATGTGGCTGTTATAATACTAAGCTATGGAAAATTCAAAGGTGTTAAAAAAATTTATCCAAGATTCTAATTTAAGCTTGTCTGAATTTAAAGCCTCTGCTACTAACATCAACCACATTGCCTGATGATGCCTGTTAGAATTCACCATAGGAATTGTGCCTTAAATGATTCCAAACTGCTAGATAATATAAAGTATATGATGAGTGAGCTTCTTGGAATATTTTCCCATTGATCATGGTACCATTGACATTAAATAGACCTTTGTTGTCAGTATATTGTGGACTTTATTACAGAGTAACCCTAGGCACTGCTTTTATAGGTTCTTCTTAAAATTACCTCCACATATGTTTTTAAATTTTCTCTAAAACAGAAATTGCTATGGTTGACGCCCCATATAAGTCTTTATGACCTATCTTTAAAGTGATAAAGACGATTCTACAGTAGTTGCTTTCATATTTCTAAAATCCATTGATTTCAAAGATAAAAGTTAAAAAGATGTGAGAATCCCTCTGCATGGGGTCCATCCTTTCACTTCCAAACTCTTAACAATAAAAGTGAAAGATGAATGGCATCTTGCAAAGAGTTGGAGCTATTTCTGAGCTTTGTGTGGGCATGTGTGTGTGTGTAAGTGTGAACATATCCAAAGAGATACAAATTTAGCTTTTTACTCAAGTAACTATTATATTGTAAAATGGCATAATATAATTGAAAAGAGTGTAGTTTATATCTTAAAATGCCTTTTTGAAATACAATGGATTACTAACATAGCGAATTCAGGAGACCCTACTTAAGTTATGTGCTTGAAGTGTTAAAGATCATATAAATAATACCTATTGATTCCTACTGATGTTTTGACTTTTTTTAACATCTTTATTGGAGTATAATTGCTTTACAATGGTGTGTTAGTTTCTGCTTTATAACAAAGTGAATCAACTATACATATACATATGTCCCCATATCCCTCCCTCCTGCGTCTCCCTCCCCCCTCCCTATCCCACCCCTCTAGGTGGTCACAAAGCACTGAGCTGATCTCCCTGTGCTAAGCGGCTGCTTTCCACTAGGTATCTATTTTACATTTGGTAGTATATATAAGTCCATGCCACTCTCTCACTTCGTCCCAGCTTACCCTGCCCTCTCTCCATTTTGTAACCTGCTACTTTACCAAATTCGTTGATTAGCTCTATTAGTTTTCTGGTAGCATCTTTAGGATTCTCTATGCAAACAGTGACAGCTTTACTACTTCTTTTCTGATTTGGATTCCTTTTATTTCTTTTTCTTCTCTGATTGCTGTGGCTAAAACTTCCAAAATTATGTTGAATAATAGTGGTGAGAGTGGGCAGCCTTGTCTTGTTCCTGATCTTAGTGGAAATGCTTTCAGTTTTTCACCATTGAGAACAATGTTGGCTGTGGGTTTGTCATATATGGCCTTTATTATGTTGAGGTAAGTTCCCTCTATGCCTACTTTCTGGAGGGTTTTTTTTTCATAAATGGGTATTGAATTTTGTCGAAAGCTTTTTCTGCATCTATTAGATGATCATATGCTTTTTCTCCTTCAATTTGTTAATATGGTTTATCACATTGATTGGTTGGCATATATTGAAGAATCCTTGCATTCCTGGGATAAACCCCACTTGATCATGGTGTATGATCCTTTTAATGTGTTGTTGGATTCTGTTTGTATTTTGTTGAGGATTTTTGCATCTATGTTCATTAGTGATACTGGCCTGTAGTTTTCTTTCTTTGTGACATCTTTGTCTGGTTTTGGTATCGGGTGATGGTGGCCTCGGAGAATGAGCCTGGGAGTGTTCCCCCCTCTGCTATATTTTGGAAGAGTTTGAGAAGGATAGGTGTTAGCTCTTCTCTAAATGTTTGATAGAATTCGCCTGTGAAGCCATCTGGTCCTGGACTTCTGTTTATTGGAAGATTTTTAATCACAGTCTCAATTTCAGTGCTTCTGACTGGTTGGTTTATATTTTCTGTTTCTTCCTGGTTCAGTCTCGGAAGGTTGTGCTTTTCTAAGAATTTGTCCATTTCTTCCAGGTTGTCAATTTTAGCGGCATACAGTTGCTTGTAGTAATTTCTCATGATCCTTTGCATTTCTGCAGTGTCAGTTGTTACTTCTCCTTTTTCATTTCTAGTTCTGTTGATTTGAGTCTTCTCCCTTTTTTTCTTGATGAGTCTCGCTAATGGTTTATCAATTTTGTTTATCTTCTCAAAGAACCAGCTTTTAGTTTTATTGATGTTTGCTATTGTTTCCTTCATTTCTTTTTCATTTATTTCTGTTCTGATCTTTATGATTTCTTTCCTTCTTCTAACTTTGGGGTTTTTTGTTCTTCTTTCTCTAATTGCTTTAGGTGTAAGATTAGGTTGTTTATTTGAGATGTTTCTTGTTTCTTGAAGTAGGATTGTATTGCTATAAACTTCCCTCTTAGAACTGCTTTTGCTGCATAGGTTTTGGGTCATCTTGTTTTCATTGCAATTTATTTCTAGGTATTTTTTGATTTCCTCTTTGACTTCTTCAGTTATCTCTTGGTTATTTAGTAGCATATTGTTTAGCCTCCATGTGTTTGTATTTTTACAGTTTTTTTTCCTGGAATTGATATCCAGTCTCATAGCATTGGGGTCGGAAAAAGATACTTGATATGATTTCAATTTTCTTAAATTTACCAAGACTTGATTTGTGACCCAAGTTATGATCTATCCTGGAGAATGTTCCATAAGCACTTGAGAAGAAAGGGTATTCTATTGTTTTTGGATGGAATGTCCTGTAAATATCAATTAAGTCCATCTTGTTTAATTTGTCATTTAAAGCTTGTGTTTCCTTATTTATTTTCATTTTGGATGATGTGTCCATTGGTAAAAGTGGGGTGTTAAAATCCCCTACCATGATTGTGTTACTGTCAATTTCCCCTTTTATGGCTGTTAGCATCTGCCTTATGTATTAGGTGCTCGTATGTTGGGTGAATAAATATTTACAATTGTTATATCTTCTTCTTGGATTTATCACTTGATCATTATGTAGTGTCCTTCTCTGTCTCTTGTAATAGTTTTCATTTTAAAATCTGTTTTGCATGATATGAGAATTGCTACTCCAGCTTTCTTTTGATTTCCATATTCATGGAATATCTTTTTCCATCCCCTCACCTTCAGTCTGTATGTGTCCCTAGGTCTGAAGTGGGTCTCTTTTAGACAGCATATATATGGGTCTTGTTTTTGTATCCATTCAGCCAGTCTGTGTCTTTTGGTTGGAGCATTTAATCCATTTACATTTAAGGTAATTATCGATATGTATGGTCCTATTACCATTTTCTTAATTGTTTTGGGTTTGTTATTGTAGGTCCTTTTCTTCTCTTGTGTTTCCCACTTAGAGAAGTTCCTTTAGCTTTTGTTGTAAAGCTGGTTTGGTGGTGCTGAATTCTCTTAGCTTTTGCTTGTCGGTAAAGGTTTTAATTTCTCCATCAAACCTGAATGAGATCCTTCCTGGGTAGAGTAATCTTGGTTGTAGATTTTTCCCTTTCATCACTTTAAATATGTCTGCCACTCCCTTCTGGCTTGCAGAGTTTCTGCTGAAAGATCAGCTGTTAACCTTTTGCAGATTCCCTTTTATGTTATTTGTTGTTTTTCCCTTGCTGCTTTTAATATGTTTTCTTTGTATTTAATTTTTGATAGTTCGATTAATCTGTGTCTTGGCGTGTTTCTCCTTGGATTTATCCTGTATGGGACTGTCTGTGCTTCCTGGAGTTGATTCACTATTTCCTTTCCCATATTAGGGAAGTTTTCAACTATAATCTCTTCAAATATTTTCTCAGTCCCTTTTTGTCATCTACTTCTGGGACCCCTATAATTCGGATGCTGGTGCATTTAATGTTGTCCCAGAGGTCTCTGAGACTGCCCTCATTTCTTTTCATTCTTTTTTCTTTATTCTGCTCTGCAGTAGTTATTTCCACTATTTTATCTTCCAAGTTACTTACCTGTTCTTCTGCATCAGTTATTCTGCTATTCATTCCTTCTAGAGAATTTTAAATTTCGTTTATTGTGTTGTTCATCATTGTTTGTTTGCTCTTTAGTTCTTCTAGGTCCTTGTTAAACATTTCTTGTATTTTCTCCATTCTATTTCCAAGATTTTGGATCATCTTTACTATCATTACTCTGAATTCTTTTCCAGGTAGACTGCCTATTTCCTCTTCATTTGTTTGGTCTGGTGGGTTTTTACCTTGCTCCTTCATCTGCTGCATATTTCTCTGTCTTCCCATTTTGCTCAGCTTACTGTGTTTGGGGGTCTCCTTTTCACTGGCTGCAGGTTCTTAGTTCCCTTTTTTTTTGGTGTCTGCCACAGTGGGTAAGGTTGGTTCAGTGGGTTATGTAGGCTTCCTCATGGAGCGGGCTAGTGCCTGTGTTCTGGTTGATGAGGCTGGATCTTCTGTTTCTGGTGGGCAGGACCACGTCTGGTGGTGTTTTTTGGTGTGTCTGACTTTATTATGATTTTAGGCAGCCTCTCTGCTAATGGGTGGGGTTGTGTTCCTGTCTTGCTAGTTGTTTGGCATAGGGTGTCCAGCACTGTAGCTTGCTCGTCGTTGAGTGGAGCTGGGTCTTAGCATTGAGATGGAGATCTCTGGGAGAGCTTTCGCCATTTGGTTTTACGTGGAGCTGGGAGGTCTCTGGTGGACCAACGTCCTGAACTCGGCTCTTCCATCTCAGAGGCACAGGACTGACACCTGGCCGGAGTACCAAGACCATGTCAGCCACATGGCTCAGAAGAAAAGGGAGAAAAAAAAGAAAGAAAGGAAGGAAGGAGGGAGGGAGGGAAGGAAGGAAGGAAGAAAGAAAATTAAGTTATTAAAATAAAAAATAAAAAATAATTATTAAAAATTAAAAATTTTTAAAGTAATGAAAAAAGAAAAAAAAAAGAGCAACCAAACTAAAAACAAATCCACCAGTGATACCAAGTGCTAAAAACTATACTAAAAAACAAACCAAAAAAAAAAAAAAACGGAGAGAACCCTAGGACAAATGGTAAAAGCAAAGCTATACAGACAGAATCACACAAAGAAGCATACACTTACACATTCACAAAAAGCGAAAAAGGAAAATTATATATATATATCGCTGCTCCCAATGTCCACTGCCTCAATTTTGGGATGATTAGTTGTCTGTTCAGGTATTCCGGAGATGCAGGGTACATCAAGTTGATTGTGGAGGTTTAATCTGCTGTTCCTGAGGCTGCTGGGAGAGATTTCCCTTTCTCTTCTTTGCACAGCTGCTGGAGTTTAACTTTGGATTTGGACCCGCCTCTGTGTGTAGGTTGCCTGAGGGCGTCTGTTCCCGCCCAGACAGGACGGGGTTAAAGGAGCAGCTGATTCGGGGGCTCTGGCTTACTCAGGCCGGGGGTGGGGGGCCTAGGGGGCAGAGGCCGGCGTGATGTTGCACCAACCTGAGGCGCCGTGTGTTCTCCCGGGGTAGTTGTCCCTGGATCCCGGGACCCTGGGAGTGGCGGGCTGCACAGGCTCCTGGGAGGGGAGGTGTGGATAGTGACCTCTGCTTGCACACAGGCTTCTTGGTGGCTGCAGTAGCAGCCTTAGCATCTCATTCCCGTCTCTGGTGTCCGCGCTGATAGTCGCGGCTCACCCCTGTCTCTGGAGCTCATTTAGGCGATGCTCTGAATCCCCTCTCCTTGTGCACCCCAAAACAATGGTCTCTTGCCTCTTCGGCAGCTCCAGACTTTTTCCCAGACTCCCTCCCGGCTAGCTGTGGCGCACTAGCCCCCTTCAGGCTGTATTCACGCAGCCAACCCCAATCCTCTCCCTGGGATCTGACCTCCGAAGCCCGAGCCTCAGCTCCCAGCCCCGCCCGCCCCGGCGGGTGAGCAGACAAGCCTCTCGGGCTGGTGAGTGGCGGTCGGCACCGATCCTCTGTGCGGGAATCTCTCTGCTTTGTCCTCCGTACCCCTGTGGCTGCGGTCTCCTCCGTGGCTCCGAAGCTTTCCCCCTCCGCCACCCGCAGTCTCCGCCCACGAAGGGGCTTCCTAGTGTGTGGAAACCTTTTCTCCTTCACGGCTCCCTCCCACTGGTGCAGGTCCCATCCTTATTCTTTTGTCTCTGTTTTTTCTTTTTTCTTTTGCCCTACCCAGGTACGTGGGGAGTTTCTTGCCTTTGGGGAGGTCTGAGGTCTTCTGCCAGCGTTCAGTAGGTGTTCTGTAGGGGTTGTTCCACATGAAGATGTAGTTCTGATTTATTTGTGGGGAGGAAGGTGATCTCCGTGTCTTACTCTTCCGCCATCTTGAAGGTCTCTCCGATGTTTTGACATTTGAAAGCTCATTTGAAGATGTAACATTTAATAATAACCTTAGCTTTGTAAACAAAGTTGGTTTTAGGAGAGGATTATAATGGGTTCTTTGGAGGTGCACTATTGGCCCTTTCTTGCTAAAATACATTGTTCTTTGATTAATGTTGACAGCTTTAAAATTGTTAAAAATTAGTGATTCAGGAAATGATTCTATGATAAATCCTCATTACTCAGCACGTTCAAGAGATCAAAAACTTAACTCAAGGTAAATGTTATGTGAAAACAGTGTTTTAATCAGGGTCTAGCAAGTAATTCATCTGTTCTTTGGCTACATTTCTTATTGTTCCTCCTTTTTACCTTTTTGAGTTTTCATTTTAAAGTCTGGACAAAATATGAAGAATCACTGTCATGCTCAGTTCATTATCAAAATAGCACTCACTCACTCTAAGTTAAAGAGCAGTCATAAGGGTAAGAAGGAAAATGCTTATTTAATTTTCCTGATATTTTTCAACCTGTGACATTCATTCATTATTATTTCAGCAAATATCCAAACCTAATATACACAAAGTGCTGGGGAGCTGGGGATACAGTAATGCAGGGCACAGGTTCCATATAGCCCAGATTCTTGCAGAATTTCTTGAATTCATGCAGAGTTCACATTCAAGTTCAAGGATATTTTAAGTAACATTTCACATTGGTGCCTGTGAAAATTGGGAGACAAGGGAGCAGGGAGTGGTCAGCCCCATCTGTAATACTTGGCTTATATCGAGGGAGTGTTACAGTGTATAAGATAAATACATCTTTAAAGATGTGCTCATGCTTGGTATGGTAATATTTTTCTAATGCCAGGAAAAAAAACTCATTTTAACCTTTGAAAGTATTATTTTCCCAACTGTTTCATCCATATTCACTTGGGCCTTAAACCAAGTTCTAAGGCTATTCCATAATAAGGAGATGCAGACATTTTATTTCTCCCTGTTGCATAGTGCAGAGTAAGGTATGTATTTGGCTTTCATATATTGATTAAGTTTTATCTGGTTGGTTGGTTGGTCAAATCCTCCAGAGAATCTTGCCAAGTCATGTTTACTTCCCACAATAATTTCCATTTGGTCAAATACTAGGGGGCTGGATTTTGTTCCTTTCATCTTCATAGACTGAATAAGCACCTAGCAAATCCTTAGAGCATGAATGAATAAATGAAAGTAGAAATTATTTTATAAACAATGAATATGATTCATTAAGTAACATTTTCAAGTTTCTGTGGCTACATCTGTGACTGCCTGTTTGGGGAACAAATTCAGGGGTAGGTTTTCCATAACACATTCTTAATTTTCTGTCATTGACTAAACATAAGCTACAATTCAGGTTCTCAGTTATAGATATTTACCCATCTATATTTTTCTGCATCCTGTTTGCTTATTGAGGACACAATCTCATTTTTGTTTATTATAACAGCAATTAGTATGGAGCCTGGAATTTAGAAGGCGCTCATAAATCAAGAATGGAATACAAGAACAGAGGAGGCATTTTAAGGTTTGATTAGGAAATCGAAAGTACCATTAAATCTCATGGTATACGAAGTGGTGATGGAAATAATACAACAAATCCAAATATTAAATGTTGGGAAATAAAACACACATCACTGTAGTATAAAGACTTGCAAAGCACTGGACAAGCAAGCTGTAGGGGCCAGAGGCCATATGCTCTTTGTGTCAGTGTGACAAAACACAGGGACTCTAGGGACTAATACAGACAAACAAACAAACAAACAGAACAGCAGTGCATTATGCAGGAAAACAGACAAGTTTCTTCTTTCCCGGTAAACATTATTTCCTACCCCAAGTCATCTTTCCTTTTACATTAGAAGACATACTTATTCTAGGGCATATTCAGAAGACTGTCGTTTACCAAAATGTCTTAATAATCGTTTTCTTACCATTTGAATTTTTGAATAGAAATTCTAAAGCACCAATTTTGAGTACAATTGGAGGATGAGACGTTCATACCATGTCCATTCATTTGAGTTTATCTAAAAACACTGGGAAGCTGACTGTTTGCAGGGACTTGGGCCAGATTGGAATTTCCTTCCAACATGCAGCTATGAAGTCTGCTCGTCCTTTATCCCAAAAGCAATCTAAAAAATACGAATTTCAAATGCCCAAGGTATAACATTATGTCTGGTTTGTTAAGTTATGGGCTGTTTATTTTTAATTAAAATGACTCAATGGATATAATGATATCAATACAACATTTTAATGAGAAGAAAATAATTCTCCAAATCAAAAAACTATACCTGATTAAGTAGCAACAATTACTGAGATGATTGCAAATTACGTATTTAAACTTGGAGGATGACATTAACCCTGTCATATCATTATGAATATCTTAAATCATTTGATCTTTTAAGGTCATAATTTAATACTTTGTAACTACACAATTATAAATGTGTACTATTTTAGTTATTATTAGAAAAAACCCTCAAGAATATGAGGAAGAGTAAAGAAAATGTGTTTTTTATTGATAATTACCAGATTATAAATCAGAAGCATATAACACCTAGTTTTAGTGTCTTGCACATGAAAGATATTTAAAAATATTTCTTGATATGATAGACAGCATATTGCTGCATTTCATACTATGCATTACCTCTGTCAATACCAAAGTTCCAGAGAGCCTTGCAAGTTAGGCTCCACAGGAAGGTATTCCAGTTGCTGAAAGTGACTTCTGTAAACTTCCTCAATCAACTCAAGCTCAAGGATTAAAGGAAGTGTAAGGGTAAAAGAGAGAAAGAATATGAACATATATGTTTATAAACACAGTTGAAGGGTTCCTGGTGTTTTTATTTCACCAGTCCACTCAAAGAGCCCAGACCTCAGAGTGAGCACAAATGGGAGAGTTCTGTCTGTAGAGTGAGACAAGCAATGATTCTAGGATTGAAGATAGGTTTCTTTCATATATTTTGGCCCCTCAGTAAAACCTAGCTGCTTCCTATGAGGCTGAAATGAATAAATTGCAATATATTGTAATGAGACTGAATGAGACCACCTAGGGATAAAGAAAGGAAGATCAGTAGAAAGACTTCGGCTTAGGAATGCCAAAATCTGCATCTTTTGCCTTATTTGAATTCTTACTGGACTCAACCCAGTCTTTTATGTGTTAACATTTGAAGAGTAAAAAATTACCAAATTGCTGCATTTTATTTTTCAGAGATTTTGTCTGAAGGACAGGCAAAGATTGGGAGATTATCATATTTTAGCTTTCTGAGGATGAAATTTCCCAATCTTATATAAACGTATTGTTAATGTAACCCATGATATTTGTACAAGGTTACAGAATTTATTATACATGCAATCAGAAATTACCTTCAAGCAGATCACATCCCAAGGAAAAAGATAGATTAAAAAATAAGTAATATCAATTTAGTGAGAGAAGTGCTATAATGAGGAGTATAAATATTTGAACGGATACTCACAGAATACACAGGAGGGTTATGTAAGAGCCTCAGGTGTTCGAGAAGGTTTTCGAGAAGGAACTAAAGACATGTAACAGTCTGGGGGAAATGTACATATAGAAAAATGCATTAAGGAATGCATGAATTTATGAAATTGAGAGAACACTTGAAAAAGTGCAAGGTAGCTCCACATGACTATAGGTAGAGAAGCAATGGGAACCTAGGCTAAAACACAAAGAGCAGACTTTGAAGAGTCTTTGTACCATGCCAAGTTCTTGGTAATTTATTCTGGCTTTTTGTAGGATGCACTGGACCAGACCAGAGGCCAAGATGACAGTTAGGAGATAGTAGTACTAGTCTACTGAGAAGTAGTGAGATCATTAATTAAGACAGTGACAGTGGGGATGAAGCGATGCAAATGGAGGGAATAGAGATCAGACTGAGCTTGGTGACCAATTGGATTTAGGGCGTACAAGTTGGAGAAATCCAGGTTTTTGTCTTGGGCATATGCTTCCATGAGCATATAGGATCATACAAGCTGTATACTTGTACACACATCTGAATGACTGTGGAGCTGAAATCCAGACCACACTGCTTTCAAAGCCATGCTTCTGTGGAATTACATAAATACACTTGCTACATAGGCTATTTTATTTATTTATTTATTAGCTGCTTTGTGTCTTCGTTGCTGCGTGCGGGCTTTCTCTAGTTGCGGCGAGCGGGTGCTGCTCTTTGTTGCGGTGCGCAGGCTTCTCATTGTGGTGGCTTCTCTTGTTGTGGAGCACGGGTTCTAGAAGCGCGGGCTTCAGCAGTTGCAGCACACAGGCTCAGTAGTTGTGGCGCACGGGCTTCTTTGCTCCGCGGCACGTGGGATCTTCCCAGACCAGGGCTCGAACCCGTGTCCCCTGCATTGCAAGGCAGATTCTTAACCACTTTGCCACCAGGGAAGTCCTACATAGGCTATTGACAGCCCTAGATGTAACCCAGACAGAATATAGGAAATGCAGTAAATTTGGTTTAAACACTGCTGAAAAAATTCATTTTCTGACCCTAACATTTTAACTCATGCAAGCCTGAGAAGAGTCTTCCATATATCTATCTTATGCCTGAAGCTAAGACAAGACAGTATTAAATCCACTATGTGGAAAAGAGAAATACAATTCTCAAAATCAATCCCATGAATCAGTACCACATAGGACATGCCCCAAGCAAAATTACCTGACTTCCTCCAAGCTTATAGAATAAAACCGAGTTCTCCTCTCTTGAGAGGACTAAGGAATAACATCATAACTTGCATCCCAAACTACCTGAAAAGGAGATGCTTTTCTCCGCGGCTTTACATCATTCCCTCAGGCTCTTCTGTTTGCCCTCACTAAATCCTGGGAAATTGATTTCTGCTCAGCTGATATAAATGCTCTCTGTTTCAGATGGAAGACTGACCCATTTGTCAAAATCTTTTTTTGTTACTGAGTATCACGTTTTTTTTTCCTCCTGTTCTGAGCCTTTTCAGCTCCTATAAATCCACTGACTCCCCAGTGTGCGACGACTCAGTGACCTCTCTTGCTTGCTTCTGTTCTGGCCTCTCTTTTTTGGTGTGCCCTGACTCCACTTTACCTGCCTGAGGTGAGAGATGATCTGTGTACCAACCACCGCCTCGTCTTGAAGTGTCACCTTTTCTGAATCCTCAGTTCCTCCTGGGTGGGACACAAAATGAATCTGGTCAGATATTATGATCCAGGATTAGCAACAAAAATCTGTGGATGAAATCTTCATGTGGAAGAAGACAGAAATCAAATAGAAGATACTAAGCCGGGCTCAGAGACAGAGAGATGGGGTGTGGAAAGTGAGAGAGTAGATTGGGAGCAGCTGGCAACGTTTCAGACCCGGAGACAGTTTAGGCAAAGCATCAGCAATGAGTTAGGTGCCTGGGAAATCTCAGGAGACTCAGACACCTAGCCAGGGTCACATCAGCACTTCACTCTTGCTTTTAAGGTTTAATCCTTTCCCTGTCAAGGCAATTTAACTGTCATTCTTGCATTTTTTTCTCTTTTATATCCATGCATACGATACAAGGAGACAGCGGTTAGCTGTTTGTGGTGGGAAATACAAATGGCTGTTTTGTAAGTGTGCCAGCCAGGATCTGCTGCAGTTTTTCATTGCTACTGCTGCGATCTGTTGTTCTTCACTGCTGGGATGTGAATTTCCTGGCAAACATCCCTCTGACTCTGAACTATCTTTCACCCCCTGCTAGAGATATTCACTTGCTGGAGTGGCTTGTAAAAAAATGTTCTTTACCAAGGCAGCTTTCCGAAAGTTGAATGGAAGAATCTGGAATGTTTTTATATAACATATTTTATGTATCTCAGAGCAAAAATATTTCTTCATTGTTAATAATATTTCTCTTAAAAATATTTTACTGAGTTCTTGTTACTTTAATGTATGCTATCTCAAGCAAGATATCATGGAACAGATTTCCATTTTCAACCTTGTTTGCTGTTAGGTCTGTAGCTAAGTTGTTGGGTTTTATCTAAGTTCTTTTATCTCTACATAACGTTTTTGTTCACTCAACCATGAGATTATAGTAATTTGGGGACTTCTCTTCTTCTGAAAGATGGCTAATGCCAAAAATATTTCAAGTGATAAAGGAGGTTTTAGAGAGGGGAGACAATTTAGCTGAGGATCAGTAGCTGTGATTGCTACTTATTAAGTAAAATGTCTATAACTAAATGTTCAGATATCAAAAAAAAAGTCTGAGTTCTCAAAAGTGAGAATTACACATTTTCTACATTAAAGGAAAAATTGTGTCTCTATAATATCTTTTTGATTTCTGTATTCTCAGTATTTTCCATAATGATACCATTCAATAAATGCTTCATGCACTAATTAGTGAATAAAGCTATGCATGGAAATTTTGAGAAAGTTTTTTTAAAAGGCTTGAATTCTTAGTTAAGTATATATTTTTAAGTTGTAGTCTTTAGTCTTTAAAAAAATATTTAAAAACCTCTGGACCTCACTATACTAGAACAGCATGGTATTACATGTATGTGTGGTATTACATACATAATCATTTAAAAATAGCATATATTGAGACTTGATAAGTGAACTATAATAATAAATAGAAAGGAATAGTTATCAATAAATGATCTCTTTGGGGTTTCCCTGGTGGCGCAGTGGTTGAGAGTCCGCCTGCCGATGCAGGGGACACGGGTTCGTGCCCCGGTCTGGGAAGATCCCACATGCTGCGGAGCGGCTGGGCCCGTGAGCCATGGCCTCTGAGCCTGCGCGTCCGGAGCCTGTGCTCCGCAACGGGAGAGGCCACAACAGTGAGAGGCCCGCGTACCGCTAAATAAATAAATAAATAAATAAATAAATGATCTCTTTGAAATTCACTGTTCGTTTAAAAAAATAGTTTCTTACTTTACCATAACAATAGAATATAAAAAGGAGGAGGAGAAATCAGATTATATATGCAAATTTTTCTGGGAGAAATTGTAGAAGAAAAGATCAAAGATTGATTTTTTTGAACCCTATACATTGAAATATAATAAATAAAACTAAAAGCCAAGAAATAGATTGAGAAGTATTTGAAATACTTTAAATATATAAAAATCTAATACCTATATGTTGTTTAAACTCTATTAGAAAAATACACGAAGGACATTGACAATTTATGGATATAAAAATAGCAAATAAACCTGGAGAAAATTTAATCTCACAATTGCTCAATTTAAGTAAAACTACATTAAACAACTATTTCACATTTCGAAATTTTTGAATTACTGAAGGAAATCACATACCTGAAAGTATCCAGGTTTTGTAAGATTGGCACTCACATGGCTGGCAGTAGTGTGAAATGATGTGTTCTTCATTTATTATGCTACATCTGCAGTGTTTCAAATGTTTGTATTCTGTGAATCACTAATTCTCTTTCTAGGAATTTATCCTAAGAAAATAATCATAAATGTAACCTGAATACTTATATATAAAATATTCATTGCAGTATTACTACAACAGTAAAAAAAATTGTGAAGTATTTCATATATCCTAAAACAGAAATGGTAAAATATATAATAATTCACATAATATACTTGTGTCAAAGAAAATTTAAGGATATTAAAAATCATTATAAGGTGATATAAAATAAATGAATAAGGTACAATCAGATATATAATCAGGTATAATCAGCAAGGTCTCAACCAGGTATGTTACATATGTATATATTGTACATCCAGAAAATGACTGGACAGAAATTATAAAATGTTACCGGTGGTTACTTTTAGGTGGGATTACAGATGAATTACTTTGTCTCTTTTATATATTTCTGGACTTTGGAGTTTTCAACAATGAGCACGTATTGGTCTTTTAATTAATACAAAAAGATACCAAATGGACCTTAATGAATCCTGAGTTAGCTTTCATATGAGTTACATGTTATATTCTCAGCTTATCACTAATAGAAAACCTTTAAATAAACTTGTACACATTTCAACCATATAACAGCATCGTGAAAATGGGCTTTGAAATAAACTAGCAAAACCATAATAATCGTTCCAGTGATGTGGTTCAGCGAAGTAATTTTAATAAGATTATTTTATCTCGTGATTTCAGCCCATATAGTAATAAACACAAAAATAGATGTTTCTTATCTGCCTCAGATAACATTAAAACAAAAAATCTGCCTGATTACATAAATTCATTTCAAGCTAACACCATTCATCACATTTAATTAAATCTACGTAGGGCTTTTTCTTATAAAGAACAAGAGCTTTTTCTCTTTTGTTTATCTTACCGTATCTGATGCCATAGTAGAACAATCGTAAATATTCATTATTTGTTTTCTAGAGAAAAGAAAAGGGAATGAAAGGTCACTGCATAGAGTTTATTGATGCTCTCCTTACCCAGAATCCCCACAGTATTTATGGTGGTCTCTCTAAATATTTCATGGACAAATATATAGCATTTTGTGCACACTAAAAATAATGAAAATAGAGAGACTTTAACCCCATGTTGACGTGAATTGCCAGTTTTGTAAAGAGTTATACACTTAAACTATGATATTTTAAACTCATATAAGCTTCCCTTGATATATGAAAATAATGGTACTAAGTGCAAACAAAATTTAAGATTAAAACTATGCAAGAGATCTAGAGTCTTTTTGTTTTCTCTTTTACCACATTCCAACTAAAGAAAAACTGTTTTCTATACAACCCACTCACTAAATACTTCTGACAACAAATGTTTGGGGTTTTTTTTCCCCACACCAACTAATTTTTCAACACCAGCTGCATACCCTACAATTCAGTTCAGCTCAGTACTGGCACTATTTACCCAGAGTTTACATCTGATCCCACAAAGTTAAGGGCTCAGTCCCATAAGACTGCCCCACTTCAGGTGCCAATTGTAAGCCCAGACCTCCCATATTTCTGACTAGCCAGCTGTAAATTGGGGGCCCCCATGATCCCCTACACAGGTTCAAAAATTTGCTAGAATGGCTCAAAAAACTCAGGGAAACATTTACTTATATTTACTGGTTTATTATAAAGGATATGACAAAGGATATAGATGAGCAGCCAATTGAAGTGTCACATAGAGCAAGGTATAGAGAGGGGCATGGAACATCCAAGCCCTCTCTTGGCATGCCACCCTCCCAGCACCTCCCTGTGTTCACTTGGAAGCTCTATGAACCCCATAAATTATGGATTTTTATGGAGGCCTCATTATTCAGGCATAATACATTAACTCAATCTTCAGCTTCTCTCCCTCCCAGAGGATGGAGGTGTGAGATAAATCAATAAATGATGTAGTCTTACAAAGTCACAAACTAAGGCCTTAATCTGTGATACATTCACTCATTCTAATATGTAAGTGTGCAAATAGTTATGAATCGTGGTTTTACACTAAAGACCAATGGGCTATCCAGGAGCCAACCAAGAGTTGTTTTATTAGAACAAAAGATGCTCCTATCACCCAGGAAGTTCGAAGGGATTTAGGAGCTCTGTGTTAGGCACTGGAGTCCAAGACCAAATATTAGAACAAAAGTCTCTAATATTAGAACAAAAATATTAGAACAAAAGGTTCTAGCACATCTATCACTAAGAAAATTACAAAATTTTTAGTAGCTCTGAATCAGCAACTGGGGACAGAAAGCAAATATATATATATCTTATTATTATCTTACACCATCCAACAGCAAATCCTGTCCTCTCTACCTCCAAATATATCTTGAAACTGCCTTCTTTTAATGAACTTGTAAACCCCTCATCAAAAACTGAAGGATGTTGCAGTAGCCTCTTCATTGAGCTTCGCACTTCTACGCTTCTTTACCTCTAATATATTCATAACACTACAGTAGTATGTTTAAAACCTATATCTGCTCACGTCGTTTCGCTGCTTAGCGCTATTTGATGAATTTCTGTCATATCTCTAAGGAACTCTCACGTCTTCGCATTGTCTAGAAGATCCTTGAAGGGCTGCCCCTGCCTCCCTTCCCAGTCTCAGAACTGACACTTTCGCCTCGCCTGCTGCTGCACAGTCCTGCTGCCCTTTGACCTTGTGGTTTCTGGGTCTTTACACTGGCTGTCTCCTCTTCCTCTGCTGCTGTCTTCTCCACCCTTTTCACAGATGGCTCTCCTTCACCTACTTAATGACTGTTTACAACGACCTCCTCACAGGCCGTTCTTTATTCACCCAGAGGTAGTAGGTCTTTCTGATTGGTTTTTCTCTCACATAATCACATTGATTTTTAACCACAGTTCATAATTATACGCACATTTGAGTGTTAGAATGAGTGAATGAATCACAGATTAAGGCTCTAGTTTGTGACTGTAAGACTAGATAATTTATTGTGTCAGTTGAAAAAATGCACAACCTAAGCATTGAAATTGTGTTTTATTTGGTAGACAAACCTGAGGACTTAAGCCTGGACACAGACTCTTAGATAGCTTTGAGGGACTGCTGCAAAGAGATAAGGGCGGAGCCAGGATATATAGGAGTTTTTGCAAAAAGATCAGGTAGTCAGAACATCAAAAAATGACCGTTAATTAAAGAAAAGCAGACATCTCAGGTTAATGAATTTAGTGCTTTTCTACGTATGAGAAGATGCAAAAGGCTGGGCGCATTGAACTCATTCCTTTGATAAGTACCTCAGCTATCTGGGGCCAGTATCCTGTGTTTTCCCATCCTGAGTCTCCTCAGCGAGCATCCTTGGGAGGTGGCTGCAGGGCTGATGGCTTGATGGCGGGCAAGCTGTTTCCATCCTGAGGGGCAGCTCTAATGTGATGGCTTGATGGCTGCAACATCCTTTGTTTACTGATATGGCAGGCAACATGTTTTCACTCACAATTGATTTATTCCCCAAACCCTAGGAACCTATCATGGGCCAGATGCCAACCTGAGCACTGAAACTGCAAAAGAGAAGTCGCTCTATTTGCCCTCAACCACAGTCCTGTAGCTGAACCCACTTTGCAAGCAGATAATTTACAAAACAGTGGGAGCACACTTGTAGTAAATACAGACATGGAAGAGTTAATGTTTCCTTGGAAATCATGGAAGGATTCATAGAGGAAATGACGTTTCAACTGGATTATAAACCAGTTGCTTATGCTCCACTGCACAGTTAATGAAGAGTGGAAGGACGAAACACTTTAAAAGTAGAAGGAAATTTTTAAAAATATTTTTAACATAAAATCATGTTTAGTATATTGATGTTGTTATATACTTAGGTTTCTACAATTCTAAAGTCTTTTCTAATGATATTCTTATTTTCTTGGTAATAAAATATTTTTCAGGGAAATGTTGAATAAATCGTTGTTGAAATACACGCCATTGCTTTCTATCAATGACCCTGAAGTAATATAGAATTTACACTTCAGCAGTTGCAATGCTCAAATGTGGCAGGTAGTGTATTGTGTTTGCTGATTTAAAAAAAAAAATGTATGGCATAGGTCTAAGTGGTTTTGTGCTCATTTAGTTTTGAGGAAAATATCATTGACTTAACATATTAGTGCCAAAGTGCAAAGCCTAGACAGTTGATTCTCAGTATTTTTAAAATTATTATTGCAAAGCTCATTATGTCTAAATAGTTTTAAGATACCTGTATCTCCTTATGTGTATTTTTCAAATTGGCATAAACAATGGGAATGGAAAGCAAAGCTATCCTGGAATGTGATAGAGTTGTGTTTTAAGTGGTGACTTTATTTTCTTAGGCAAATGTTATTTACTTTTCCCTCAGAAACAGGAAGCCTATCCAGAAGTTTTTACACAGTGATCTTATGGATAGCTACTGAGACTTCGTTTTTCTTTTCATGAAATAATTATTTGTCTTAAGAAATATTTAGTAAAATCTTTAGAACTTATGCTTTATCATATCTTATTATGTTTTCCAATATTTAGGTTGGAAGAGAGCAGTTTTTCTCAGTATGATTATCTTATGAGATTTTTAACTCTGGACCTCTAATATACCAATGAAATGTTAGGAGTATGTATCTCCTTTTCTTCTAGCCTCTAGATTTATTTCTGTTTCTGCTACCTCACTTACATCTTTAAAAATCCCTATTTTATAGTACACACTTGTGGAATAAATGGGAATCTCCACATTCGTCTTAAGTGTCTGCAGTGCCTAAATACTTCCAGTGTATCAAACTCTATGTTTGTGGAATGTCCACAGGTCTCAGGCACTGGAATGAACACTTTATTTACATTATCTGCATTATCTACCAATGGCAAACGACTCCAGAATTTTCATTTAAATCATATATAAAAAATGTTGAATTTGCTTAACATTTTAAAACTTTTTATGTTCTTGAAGTACTTGAAAATGGAACCAAGGATATATGAGTTTTAATTTAGAATTCAGAATGAGGATGTTGTGGGGAAAGATTTAGAACTTGTTTCGAGACCTGTCCTATATATCTTAGTGATATTCAGAGGACTGAGATGTAAGTGAGAGTGGCATCCACAAATCTAAAGCAGTGTACAGTAACCTGTGGTTGGTGATACATGTAGAGTCCGACCAGGTAATTACTGTCAGCATTAAGAATCAGGTACATATTGCAAGAATCATCGTGAATGAGGGAGTAAGACATGCTGGTACCCTGGAGGAAGAACCGTATGTTGATGGTAAACCTCAGGCACTTGGTTCCATAGTGTTCCAACAGCATTGGCCTGAGAACACTCAGATACTGACAAATATTAAATATCCATATTTTCTAAAAAACATGCAATGTATAATCAAATAATTTAAAAAGATGCACAAACATTGTTTATATGGCTATTTCTAATTTTATCTTTTAATAAAATAAACTAACAAAATAGTATATTGTTAAAAGTTTAGGTATAAGAAGGTGTCTTTATAGCAATCAGAGATAATATCACCTTAGTGGGCAGCATTTCCATGATTGTAGTTGAATTAGGGTTGGAACTGAGTACATCTAAAGGAAGCATGTTTGTTTATTTCATTAATGAAATATTTAATGAGCTGGCAAATTGAGACTGAGGTTACTGTTGAATGCCTGAAGTATAGAAATTAGTTTTTATTGAAAGAAACTATGTTTTATATGTATATGTATAAATAGTACAGTTGACCTGCCAATATAAGCTATCAAAGAGCCTGATTGAATACCTGCTAAATGAAGTGTTACTACACCAAAAAACAGGAGTGTGTTGAAAAATTACTTACAAACAGGACTAGCATTTTCCTCTGGAATTAGATTTAAATCTGCAAAATTATTTTAATATTTATTTACTTAATATTTCAGAATTCTTCAACATAAAAAGCAACAAAAAAAGACTCTCAATATATAGCACATTTGTTTTCAAGCAGGTCTGCTTCTAAATGTAACTCCAGGGGTGAACTTAGGGATCAGAGCCACAAATGCACAACCAGATAAATAAAATAGATCCCTGGCCCCATTAGGTTATTAAGCATTAAAAATATAAATAGTAAAAGGTATACCAAAACAATCCTTTTCTTCTTAGAATAATGAGTAATCTAGTGTATATCCAAATTGTAATTTATCAACAGGTTAATTGGCTACATTTGTTTTTACTTTACATACAGTGTTTTTTCCTACAGTTCTAAGTTTTGACATATGCATCGTCATGCAACAGCCACCACAAATCTTCCCACACTCCCATCCACTGGCAGTCACTGATCGGTCCTACATATCTATAGTTTTGCCTTTTCTAGAATGCCACATAAATGGAATGTATGTGAGTGTTCTTAACAGCTTTATTCATAATATTTTAAAACTGGCAGTAACTCAGTGTGTAAATGCAAACTATGTGGATAAGATACTCAGATTTGTAATTTTTTAGCTGTCCTAGGTTGTTGAGAAGAATTTAGCAGATCAATAGATCTGTAACTTGGAGGTGATAAAGACTTGACCTTTTATAAAGAATATAGTCAAGAATTCTTAGCGCTTAAGGAATTTAAAAATGAAAGGATAAAGAAAATATATTGATGGGTTTGAGACATACTACTCAGGGCTAATTATGTGAGTAAATTAACATTTTTGTTAGAAAAACTATTTTCTATGAAGTTTTTAACTTAATTAAGTGTTCCATAATAAGCAAGATTAATTACATCCTACCTAGGGAGAATTCTGGCTCTACAAAACCAAAGATGAAAGTCAAAACACAGAACCTTAAGATAAGGAAAATGATGTTGTCATCAATCAAAATTTGTTCCTTTAAGATTGTTTAGCAGAGAAATATGTTGAACACATTTTGCTCAAATTCTACATTTATTATTGCATTCAATCTGACTTAACTTTATTGGATAGAAGCAGTATCCTAAGTAAAACTGCTTCATTTATTTAACAAACATCTACTAGTCATCTATTCAATAGTTGACACCATGTTGCATGCTAGAATTATAAAGATAAGTGTCACATAGTCTCTGGCTTCAGGTAATTCAGATTATGGCCAAGAAGATAGAAAAACACCAAAATAGTGGTTATGTTGTAACAAGTGATATATGCTATAATACAGTGGTTAACATTTATTTCCTCTGATCACTCTGCAGTATCTCTGTCATGAGGAAATGCTTGAATTCTTCGAATGAGTGGTAGTGGCTCTGTCCTGCCACACACTTAACATTCATCTCTATTACAACACTTACCATTTTGTATTATAACAATTTGTTTAAACTTCTGACCTCCACAATAAGCAGTGAGTTCTTCAAAGGAGAGGAGCTATAATGTATTCATCACTTAATGAATAAGAGCAGATTCTTACTAATAGCTTTTATGGAAGGAGGGACAGGCGTGCAGAGTGGCGATGTGGAACACAAGGAGGGCCATGTCACCTATAGCTGAGATGGATTTTCAAGGATTAGAGACAACTTGATTAACAGTGGATCCAGGTGAGAGAAGAGAGGTAATCACACTAATATTTTATGGCAGAAGGATAAACAGGTAGTCAGTAACTGAAAGGGAGAAGAATTGTTAACGAGAAATGATGGAATCTAGGTAGAGTGAATTTGAGATGCTGACAGGACATCCTTGAGAAAGTGTTCAGTAGAAGGCTGGAAATGCTGATCAATTAATCAGGAAAGAAGTCTGGATTAGAGATGTGAATTTGAGTGTCATAATCATGGAGGTGATATTGAAGTTGTGAAAGACTAAGAAATTTCCAAGAAAGAATGTCTAAGGTGAGTTAAGATTAAGTACTGAATTTTGAGGAATTCAAAGGAATCCCAAAGAAGAGGAGAAAGTAAAGGGTTCTGTGGACTGGTGAAGTTTGCAAAGAGCCTGTAAATGCACATCATTGGTGTATTTCAAGGTAAAAGGGGTGAGAAGATGGGAGGCAAGGGAGTGGAATACTGACCAAGCTTTGGGACATAATTCCTGGGTTCAAATCCCAGCTCCATCATGGGCCTTGGGCACATCATTCAAACTACCTGAACCCCTTTATCTTTACAATGCCTGTCACATGGTTTTGTTTGGGATTAGATTATATAAAATATTTAAAAGAGTAGGACACATAGTAAGCACTCAGTCCATGGGTTTATTGACCTCAATGAAAGCAGTTTCACTAAAGTATTAGGAGGAAGATCTTGGAATCCAGAGGAAGAAGAGAGAAACAAAGCTGTATCTTTGGAATTTGCAGAAAACCACTTTTGGAGTAGGCAGAATTTCTTAGTAGTTCTGAGAAATCACCTGAGGTTAGATAACTTGAATCTATATGCATTCAGTCATAATTATTATGTATTATGAAATATACAATAATATTGTTATATTAGTCATCTGATTAGTTGAATTTGCTGTCATTTTCCAAAATAATAATGGAGAAAACATGTTTAATTAACATAGAGACAGGACCTGTATGGAAGACCATTATGGGGGCAAGAACTAGAACAGAGTACTGGTTAGATTATGACTTTAGCGATCCTGTTGTTCCAGCATCTTTGGATCCTGCATCATTTGGTAAAGAGCTCAGTGGAGTAAAAAACACAAGAAGGCCATTAAAAATAGATAATAGGAAGTAGCTATAAACTAGACATAAAAATTAGGAAATCAGTAGATTTTAGAGCACCGGAAGTGTAGAAGACTGTGATCAAAACATGAGATTGCAGAATTTGAGATCTTAGAGGTAAAGCAGTTTGAGGAGATGGAAAAATGGAAAGTATGATCAGATGGTTCATATAAATGATTCATTTGCTTCCCACACTACTCTGTGAGATAGGGAGATCAGAATAGCAAGTTTAAGTGAATATACTAGCTATGCCCCTCTAAAAACGGCTCAAGTGAAAGCCTTTAATTTTAGGAATCCATTGTGCTTTACATTACACAAGGATAAATTTGGAAATTTGTTCTTCATGTCTATGATGTTTGTTAGTTTGATATATTTTCATTTTTCTATCAAGAGATTGAAACTTTATATCTTATTTTGGATTCTTTCACTTATATCATTTTAACTACAAAGTCATTGTGTTCATCTGAGTCTTTAAGTGGTTTTAAAACAACTGATTTTTTTAAATTCTAGTAAGAGTTGATGCATTTACTTTTTGTCGCTAATGCTAGGATTTACATTATTATTAGAAATATTAGAAATATTTTAGAAATATTTTTAGCTATTATTAGAAATATTGATTCTATCTTCCTTGCCAGAGAAATTATTACTTTAAAAATATTCATTTTTAAAGAAAGGTAAAATTTCCTCTTTGTTTAATTTTGCTCTTTGAGTACTGAATATATTGTGGTATTTCTTAAAAATTCATTTCATATGACTATGAAAGATTATGTCCGTAACTGCCTTTCTCTTAATCTCAATAAAACATGAGAATTTATTCAACATTTATGTCAGTCATTGCCATAAATAGTAGAAATTAAAAGAAAACTACTCCACAGTTCTGTGCTTAGAAAACTCACAGGCTAATGGTCCACTTTGACACATATTTATAGCTTTATAAAACAATGTGCTAAATCCAGTCCTATAAGTCTGCATAGTATTATGGCAGTGCAGAGGGGAAGCTACCTAATTCATCCCAACAGTGGCAAGTAAAAGGGGCTTCCCAGAAGATGGATGCTAGAACTGCATTATTAGGTAAGTATGGGTTAATCAGGTATGCACAGGGGTACCTTGATTGAAGACAGAGGTGGGAAATAATGTGATGGTGATGGGAATTGAATGCAGCTCTAAGAGTGCACAAAGTGAGGCAGGGGGTGTAAAGAGTTTAAGCTCAAGAGGTAGGCTAGGGCCACATAATGGAAAGCCTCGTATGTCTTTTAAAGGAGCCTGAACTTTGCTTTAGACTAGTGATTGCCCAAGTGTGTATATTTATAATTGTATGATTATATGCATGCATTCCTATGAGAAGATAATATATGTATTACACTGCATATATAAACATGAAAAATTTAAAGATATGTTAAAGAAGAAATAATATTTTTTAAATTATGAATGTATTGATAGAGGTTCTTGGTTGCAAACTACAGAATCTACTATCTAATTTAAGGAATGAAGTGATATAAGAAGGCTCTCTGAATAATTGGGGTGATTGGAGGACCAGGCTCTTTGTAGGTACTTAGCCAACCATAGCTCTAGGGCATCACCGCTTCCTCTACTTGGCACCTCTGACCCTTGGAAGTAGAGACCAGATAGCTGCCAGTGTTTACAAGAGAAAAATTGAATGACTGTTACTGTGTTTGCCAGAAGATTTTCTCATTTGTGACTCTGTAGGCCCTTTGTTATATGTCATATCTGTCTATAAGGGAGTCTGGAAATGTGAGGTTTTTGCAGTCTACCTTCGGAAGGTAAGACTCATAATGTGGGAAATTATCAAAATAAGATGTAGGGAAGATATTCAAAAGATCTGAGCAGCTGCAAATGACAGGTATTTGCTACAGTGATACAAAATACTCTTTTGCTGTCATTAAAAATACAATTATTATTGGTAATAATATGATTTATAAATGTGTTTGGTCATCATGTTTTAAGCTCTCAGTAGCTAACATCTCAAGCAAAATACTCACTTGGGGGGAGATCATCATTAATGATATTTTCTATAAGTTCAAGTTTCAAATTTTCTTCTTGATAATTACTTTTCTACTTTGCTACATGATCTCAACACTTCACTTTTATTTGGAACGTATGGTGAGACTCATAAAGTACACATAGCAGAGCAGGAAGAGTTACCAGTTCACCCTTCCTTTATGGTTAGCTTGTGCTTTCGTTACAAATATTCTCTTCAATGTGTGGATTATTTGCAGGCGTTTTTTTTAAAGCCACTTGTCTATTTTATGAGACTTAACTTCTGTCTGTATCTAATATCTGTATCCAGTTTACATGAATTCAATGAATAGAGTGCAGGTGAGCAGCAGTGTATCATAGGAGACTGAGAACCAACCAGTAAGTGAGAGAACCATGGTTCAACCCTTCACCCTGTGGAGCTCCCATTCTCATTCAGGTGACCCTGCTCACCCTACATTATTTCTGCATCTTCTGACACACTGACTAAGTGAGGGTGCCTATGTTAGCCTGCACATGAATATTAATATAGCCTATTTTGCTGCTTCTTCTTTAGAGTAAGAACAGGTGTATTCAGAATTTCCGATATTTTTCTTATGCCCCAAGGGATTACTTTGTGCACCTCGCAGGGCAGGTGCATTACATTTTGGAATCTACTACCTTGGTAAAGAGAAGTCTTTGAAGAGTGGTACATAAGGAAATGACATCAGATGTGAACATTCGAGCACTGACCCAAATTTAGCAGATGAAGTTCATTGAGAAAGACTGAAGACAGGAAGGCCAGATAAAAGAATATTGTACGTTGCCCAGGCCAGAAATGGCAGGAGGGAAGATATGATAGAATAAGTCTCAATCTTCAAGATTTGGTAAATGATTGGGAATGGTTATTGGTAGGAGAAAGAATGAGGAATGATTTTCTGGTTCCTGACCAAAGCACGGTTTTTTTGTTTTGTTTTGTTTTTAATTTTTAACACAACGGGTGAATGCTGTGTGACTCCTGATTGCCTTCTCAGGGGAACAAAAAGGTTATGGATAATGTTCTTCTTTCCTGATGCCATGCAGTATTTGTAGCAGTATTTTCATTCATTCTGCAAAACATTCCCCTGGATCTGCTCTACACACTGATTCTTAGCAAACCCCCGATAAGATTACTCTCAGGTTTGCGCTCAGTTCTTTAGCAGGATGATTTTCCAAGAATGGAAAGTGCACATTTTTCATCATAAGATTAAAAAACTAAGAATTCTCTTCCCAATGCGTGACACGCGTTAAATGGGCGTGTGGGTGACTTTTGCGTCGTGCCTCGTGTGCTTAGCTCATGACTGCTGCCTGTTTTGCCTTTAGCTGGGATGACAGCAGCTCGGTGAGCAGCGGTCTCAGCGACACCCTGGATAACGTCAGCACTGATGACCTGAACACCACGTCCCCCGTCAGCTCGTACTCCCACGCCCCTGCCCCGTCCCGAAAGAACGTGCAGGTGAGAACTGCCCTCTCTGGTTCCCCAGGGCTTCCGCCACATTTTCCCCCAAATTATGTTGCATTGCATTAAAACATAGCACAACCTCTTAATCTGAAGGAATTGCATAAACTGAAGCAGCTTACGTAGATGTATTGTTTCAGTTGATTACAGTCTAACCCAGAAAGCCTTATGTTGTCATATCTGTCTTTATAATAAGATGTGTGTCTAGAACTCCAAAAATGATTTTAATAGTCTAAGTTTGGATAGTTCCTGATTAATTTTATACTGATCTCTGAGACACATTGCTGGATCTCTTGTGAACGGTGAATCGAGAATGAATATTAGGTAATTAAGTTTTATTTTGTCTTACTTTTCCTTGTTAGATTTGACATAGAAAGTGCCTTCTTCTCTGGAGTGTTCAATGGGGGTTTTCTGCACACATTTCTTCTGGCATTCTCTAATATGTGCAATTGAGAATTATAGGGCTAAAATTAAGGAAACTTAAATGAAGACAGAGATTAAAAAAAAAAAAAACAGGAGTCTTCAGAACTGTTTAGAAATACAAATCACTGCTTCTTTTTTTTTTTTTTTTTTAACCAGTTATCTGAAAGGACATTCCAGGGCCCAATTCACACTTGATAGACTTTTCTGCACAAAGTTTTTCTGTCCTATTTTCTTCATAGCTGAAGACGGATTCAGAGAAACGATCTGCAACAGATGAGCCCTGGGATAGTACCGAGGAGGTGAAAAAAACAGAGGAGGACTTTGATAGCCATGGGGATGGAGGTGGCAAGTGGAAGGGCATTTCCTCCGGACTTCCTGAAGACCCTGACAAGGCAGGGCAGAAAGCCTCCCTGTCTGTTTCACAGACAGGCTCCTGGAGAAGAGGCGTGTCAGCCCAGGGAGGAGCACCATCTAGGCAAAAAGCTGGAACCAGTGCGCTCAAGACCCCTGGTAGGCTTGTCATCTGGCAGCTGTTATGCCAAATTGTTTTATTGTTTCCGTTCGACCTTTTTGTCTTTCATAGTAGCTTTTCTTAATTAAATCAGATTTTTCTTCATGCTAAATTTCACATGCTTTGTCATATGCATCCACATGAATGTAACATTCCAGGCACCCTCTAGAGGGCATCCTCATAATATGGTGACTATCTATTTTGCCACAGTCATTTCTGATCATGTGGAAATAAAATAAGCCTACTTACTACTAAACCTAAGATTGCCTTGATTCTGACTTTCTTATGAAAGTTTGGAATATTTATGTGAACTCTGCCCCTATGTTTCACTTTCAACTCTAAGAGCAAGAGCAGTCACTCTAATCTACTTGGAAGGCTGGAGATTTGAAACATCATTCCTGAATTAGGCTTGATGCAAAAAGAGAGCGAAAGAATTGTGCAAATTGTACTCTCCTTTTTTCATAAAAGACTCTCTCCCTATTTTAAAAATGGTTCCTCATTTTAAATAGTGCCACCTGAAGTGCTGATGTAACAGGGCACTCCAAATACAATCATCGCAGAGATATTCAAATGAATTCCTTTTTGAGCACTTAGTTTGATGAGATTAAGCGCTGTCTTTATAAAGGAAGGGAGTTGCAAGATAGGAGGCAATAATAAATAGCTAAAATAGGTCTTTTCATTTTATCTCCTTGATCTCTCGTCGCTTTCCTCTAACAGCCATATTTTTATAGCTTTGTAGTTAATCCTCTGAATGTATTAAGAGAACACGCCTGTTTAAATCTAAAACAGTGACTGTTTAGGAATTGAGGTACTATTAAGATGTATTCACATTTTACACTTCGTTTAAAGAAATATTGTGAAATCAAAATGTGCAGGCACGTAAATGTGTGTATTTTTCACTCATTAGGGAAAACTGATGATGCCAAAGCTTCTGAGAAAGGGAAAACTCCCCTGAAAGGATCGACTCTACAGAGGTCTCCTTCAGATGCAGGAAAAAGCAGTGGTGATGAGGGGAAAAAGCCCCCCTCAGGCATTGGAAGGTCAACGGCCACTGGCTCTTTTGGATTTAAGAAGCCAAGTGGAGTAGGGTCATCTGCCATGATCACAAGCAGTGGAGCCACCATAACAAGTGGCTCAGCAACACTGGGTAAAATCCCCAAATCTGCTGCCATTGGTGGGAAGTCAAATGCCGGGAGGAAAACCAGTTTGGACGGTTCACAGAATCAGGACGATGTTGTGCTGCATGTCAGCTCAAAGACCTCCCTGCAATACCGCAGTTTGCCCCGCCCATCCAAATCCAGCACCAGTGGCATTCCCGGCCGAGGTGGCCACAGATCCAGCACCAGCAGTATAGATTCCAATGTCAGCAGTAAGTCAGCTGGTGCCACTACCTCGAAACTGAGAGAACCCACGAAGATCGCCTCAGGGCGCTCGAGTCCCGTCACTGTCAACCAGACAGACAAGGAAAAGGAAAAAGTAGCAGTCTCAGATTCAGAGAGTGTTTCTTTGTCTGGTTCCCCCAAATCCAGCCCCACGTCTGCTAGTGCCTGTGGGACACAAGGGCTCAGGCAGCCAGGGTCCAAGTATCCTGACATTGCCTCACCTACATTTCGAAGGTAAGAAAGCGTAAAATGATGCTGAGAAAATATAAAATGCTATATCTTAGGATATATATGTGTCCTATATCCTATCGTATAAAAGATGTATATCCTAAACATATATGTCCTAAGTATATATATTCTATGACACATACATCTTAGAACGTTTTATTCAGTTTCTGAGTAAAATGCGTTTTATGAAGCTGATGATATAAATAGCTAGTGAAAGAACTATCGCTCATTTTGGGAAATGCTTCAACTTTGTAGTTTCACTAACATTGTCATATTAGCAACACAAATAGCATTTATGAGAGACTTAAAAGCAGATGGCAGTACCTAAGGGGAGTGATAAAGCAGCTTGCAAAATTTCCATAGATTTTCATCTTTCCACAGTTAAAAATAAAATAGAACGTAATAGGTCTTTATGACTGTTGGTTTTCATTTCTAGTGTTTATATTATCTTGCTGGCTCTTAATGAGCTGATGATCATGAGTGTGGATGAGGTTGTGTTCCTTGTACAGTACTGGATCACAATGGACAGATGTATATAGTACCATATCTTGACATATGAATGAAAATCAAGGTATGATATGATTGACAGAATTTGAAAAACTTTGGATGTTCGATACAGGATTATTACTAAGAAATGGGCTAGGTTTTCTAACTCTTCATCAGCTCTCTTTGATATGACCCTGATAAGCAGCAGGACTTGGTTTCTGCACCGGGACTGTCTTTGGTATTGCATATGCAGAGTTCTCCTTCGAGATATCACTGTTTTAAATACTGATGTGTTTTAAGTGGCAGGAAAATACATACAGTGCAAGACTTGAGACAAATAGTCAAACCTCTCTGGGTCTGTTTCCTCATCTATGAAATGATAGAGTATGATTTGTCTTTCATGACATGTTAAGTATTTTTAATGTTTTTATTATACTGACTAATCTGGGAGGTATCAAGGGTCTTGAAACATTTACTTTTATATTTCAGGCAATCTCAGATAGATACATGGCTGTTTGCAAAACCCAGAGGTTTTATATCTGTCAGTAGCAATATTAGTCCTGAAGAGCTGGTTTTTTGAAATGTTGCCTCGCGTGGCAAAGAATAGTCGCCAGTAGTGGGAGTAAATATCTCTGTTGCTTAAGTAGAAGCCACTGGTGCCCTCCAGTGGCCCTTACCTATGAAACAATTTCTCATATTCGTCACAAAATGTTTCACTATAGGAAATACGGATTCCACCGCAACTTAATTAGTCATCGTGATGCCATTACTTCATGTCACTTTATTTCCATATTTACATAAATTCGATTATATCATCTGCTTCATTTACAAAACTAAAATGTTTTCTGAACTAAACTCCAGCATCTAACTTAGCACCAACTGTGTTTCAAATCACTATCACAGATATGTATCTGAATAGCACTGGCAACTGACATAAAACCCTTTGGTCTTTCTTGGGGGAAAATACGGACAAACCAACACGTTGCTGTCAGTGTCCAATATTGTCTCTAACCAAATGCTCTCTGAAAGTCAATCAGGCCACCAGCTATACAACATAACCCCTAAACCTTGCCTTAAGCATTCCTTTTAGATTTTGAATAAACTGTGAAAAAAATGAAAAGAAAACTAATTTACATGTTATATACCGAATGCGTAGAAGTTGTTTCATTATAATGGTTCTGTAAATAGGTAGCAGCCAGTACGTGCAGACTATTTAATTTTTGCAAAAGATTCTCATGATCGCTTAACTGTGAAAACCAGGGACTTTCGTGTTTGATTTACAGTTCCTTTTGTTTGGCCCATGTCCCCCCACCACCGGGGTGGCAGCCCGGGACCGACTTACCCTCTTGGCGATATGAGAGAGTTTTGGCACTAGAAGTTCAAGCTTATCAAGTTCGTTAGCATAGAGACAGGAAGTGCTGGGTGGCTCGGTCCACCAAAGCACACTTGGCTCTATGTACTGTAACCCTAAATATTAAATGTGGATATTAGTTTCTCGGAACAACTGAAGTTGTTATTTGTTTTTCTTTTAGGTTGTTTGGTGCCAAGGCAGGTGGCAAATCTGCCTCTGCACCTAATACTGAGGGTGTGAAATCCTCCTCTGTAATGCCCAGTCCTAGTACCACATTAGCGCGGCAAGGCAGTCTGGACTCACCGTCGTCTGGTACGGGCAGCATGGGCAGTGCTGGTGGGCTAAGTGGCAGCTGCAGCCCTCTCTTCAATAAACCCTCAGACTTAACTACAGATGTTATAAGCTTAAGTCACTCGTTGGCTTCCAGCCCAGCATCGGTTCACTCTTTCACGTCAGGTGGTCTCGTGTGGGCTGCCAATCTCAGCAGTTCCTCTGCTGGCAGCAAGGACACTCCAAGTTACCAGTCCATGACTAGCCTCCATACGAGCTCTGAGTCCATTGACCTCCCCCTCAGCCACCACGGCTCCCTGTCTGGACTGACCACAGGCACCCACGAGGTGCAGAGCCTGCTCATGAGAACGGGTAGTGTGAGATCTACTCTTTCAGAAAGGTGAGCTCTCCTGGAGGCGTCGATGAAGTCCTCACCCCCCCCCCTTCCCTGCACTGTGCCTACCTCTCCCCACACCCCGCTCAATTCCCTTGATTTCAGGGGGAGTGCCACTTTGCAGAGGGACGTCAGATGGATGAGACTGGCTGGGCCTTTTCTTTGGTCTCATTACCAAGTTTGTAGAAGGAAAAGACCATTAAGGATCCATAAAAAATGGAATAATTAGTTTCTTAATACGAATGCATACGTATATACCCAATAGGCAATTTAAGTAAAATTCATAGCATGTATTTATGTATTGAATGGTGTTTTCTCAAGACATGTCGATGATTTGGCTTGAGCTCCAGGCAGCACAGCTCCTTAGGATAATTTAAGCATTTTGAAAGACCAAATTTAAATGGATTCTACAGTCATGCTCAGAGCAAAATGTTCAATTGGCTTTATTAGCATTTCTATGGAAAAATAGCAAATGGATCACTGGGAATCCTAGTTGAAGCGGAAGAAAGATCAGTTGTCAGATATGAATTCTTAGAGAAAATTACAACACCGGTGACATTTTTAGTAAGCCCTTTAAAAATAAACCACGTTACAAGGTGTTTCTCATTGATTTAATGAATTACTGTTTTCTTCTAAACTTAAAATGAAGACCATAATGAGGCATTCCTTACCTAATATACTTGCCAGAAAGCATCTCTGTCGACCAGAATGGCTCTAGATTCTCTTCCCTAAAAAATCCTTTCTCAGATATTTTGGTACTGACTCTTTCCCTCAGGCACACGTCTTAAAACTGCCCCTTTTCTCCTGATGAACTTAATGCTGTTTGTTTCTTGGCACACCTAAAGCTTTCAGAAATGGTCTTGGCTGTATATCTTAATTGAGTTATTTGTGAAAGCACCACTGGTCACTGAAAATGCCTGATACCTTCCCCCAACTTTTGTTCAGTCTATTATTGATGCTGACATATCACCTCCAACTAAGCACACGGCAAATAGGTTATTGTTTGTTAACCAGAATCAACCTCCAAGATACTGATTAGTTTTTAATCATGAATATGACTGCAACAAGTTGACCATTTAACCATCAACCTACTTCTTTGGCATTGATACATTAAAAACACAGAAAAATGGTCAAGTAATTATCTGTAACCAAGTAACCCTCAAATAAAACTGGATGTTAAGATTGATGAGTTTTATGCAACATAAATTCAATGTTAATTTTTTACCTTGATATATATTTTAGCAGAAGTCAGTATATATATATAGTCTCACTATAGAAATACACTGGCAAATATACAGTTACGTATTCTCTTTAAGCAAATCTTTTTTTTTTTCAGTCTTTGAAATAGACCAGTTTTACAGGTGGATGTATTATAAATAGCCAGATAAATAATTTTTCTAAAATAAATTTTAAATAAATTAATTTTGAATAAATGAATATTCTGCCCTTGACTCTTAGTAAGATATATTGATGAATATTCAACTGAAAAGCAAATCATCTTCATAGGTATATTATATAATATAAATATTTAATTAGTTTCTTCCAATAGATTACTAGATTGAAATAATTTTTGATATAAGAAATTGTGCTTTTTCTTTCTTGCGAACAAATTTGCAAGCAATAGCAATTTATTCTAATCCTTTAACGTACACCCAAGAACTTTATGATCTCTTGAAGAGAAAATTAGATCCTATCAGAGATCCTGGCTTAATCATAATTAAGTCCGCAGAAAGTTGGGAACATCAAGGAAACCAAAGAGCCATGCCTAAGAGAAAATGTGCCAAAGTGTAATATTTAAGACAAAGTAATTAGAAAGATATAATAGAGATGTATGTAAGTTCATGACTTACCTGTTTATCTACGATTTCAGAAGACTTTATTGATACTCATTATCCTAGTACTGTTAAATAGTTTTTCATTCAGATTTTAATTTTAGTCTAAATTTCTTCTCATTAAAATATCATAAACAAACAAACAAATTCTTTAACAATATTTCCTCTAACTGCTCTAGATCATTGGTGGCCTTTGGTTATAACTATTAATAGTTCACATTTGTTTTGTTCATTTTGTTTTTTGTGACCAAACCAAACCTTAAAAATAATTTAAAGTTGTAGCCAAATTTTAAAATTTCTGGTTTGCTTTTAACTATCAGATCTGGCTCCCCTGCCTTTATAACCGTGCACTGAAACAGTGCCTGTCTTCTTCAGACTGTTGGTTAAAATTCCTCCTTCGCTTATGCAGGCGTAGGAGTTTTCGACTTTTCAGGGTTTGTGAAAACTGTCTATACTATAAAATCATTAATATCCAGATTCAAACAGATATTTGCGCTTAAAGTTTTAACTTATATTGGTAAACTTAAATTTTTTCCTGATTTTTCTTTCATTAAGTTCTCTGCATCATACAAACACATAGTGTTTATACAATTAATAACATGGGCAAAACAATGCCTATTTTCAATGTACTCTGAAATGTTAAAATTGAATAAATATGCACACATGAAAGAGATCATTTTTAAAATGGCTTATGACTGTATTAATGTTTCAGCATTGTGTAGTTTATATTTAGAGGTCTCTCATATTTGTTCAGTATGATTCCTTTTTGTTTGTTGGTTTATCTACACTACTAAAAACACATCTATAGTCAAGATGTATGCTAGAACTGGCCTCTACATAATATAGTAATTACCCTATGTGGACATTCCCAAAACATAAAGTAAAAGTTGTATGATGCTTTTGGATGCTTTCTATTGCAGTGCTAATTAATGGAGTACACACAGAAGAAAACATTTTAGCTTTGATTTTGAGTGATTAACTTTCAAGTCAATGTGTTTGCATTCATGTTGTATCATCCCCATTATGCATATCATGTGTATTTAATTTTGATCACTTGAGGTTCTAATGGAAGAGATGTATCATTCTGCAAATTCAAATTAATTTTATTATTTGCTTAGCCACATCAAAGATTATAACAGAAATTCCTAGACTTATCCCACCTAGTTGTTGACACCCTCTTCCTCTGTTTTTAGGAAGGCCACTTCTCATTTTCTCCAGACACATTCTTTCTTCCCCTTCTAAGACCAATTGGGAGTTTTTAAAAATAGAAACTGAAAACTTATAGCCTTTTAAACATCTAATTTATAATTTCTAAAAGGTGGCGTCGTTTAATTTCCTTAAAATATCTAAATGATGCCAGAAACATTACATTTCAAGCAGATACTATGTATTATTTTTCTTCTCTTATGTGTAAGTGGGATTACATCTGCCTTTATTTTTATTGAAGATAGTTTAAATACAAAAAATAAGTATTACAAGGTGTTTTATATCTTCTCTGTCCATTGGAAGTTGTCACTTGAACTTAGGCAGAGAAGATCTTTCTTATTTCCACCTCTATGATTCTCCTGCATGTGAAATCATAGCAGAAGTCTAGTTATTTGCATGGGCAAGCAAAAACTACCACAGGACTAGGTAAATAGAATCTAGAGGAGAATTATGTTAACATATAATCTATCTTCTCATAGTCCTGTCACTAAATTATCATCGAAGGTGTCACAGCAATGGACATCTGTTCTCCTTTGGTTGGCCTTTTCCGATGAGTTAAGCATTAAATATGTGTTACAAAAAGATTGATTTTGTGTAATTCAAACAGAACCATTTATGTTGGACGTGTAATTTCGAAATTTTGTTTACATTATGTCCTTAGGGGTTTTCTTTGTTTTAACAGCATGCAGCTTGACAGAAATACACTACCCAAAAAGGGACTAAGGTATATATTTCTCTGAGCACAATGGCTGCCTTTCTCTGTTGTCACGTAAACTTTTTGTGCTGTCTCTTTACCTCTTTCCTTTTTTGTTTGCGAAGAAGCACCTGACATCGAGGATGAAATCACTTTTAATCCTGATGTTTTCTCTGGCCTGAGGAGTTGGTGAGATGGCCCTCAGGTAGAGATTTTGTTAGAGGCCAAAACTCAGTAAATTAAATCTAATGTAAAAGCCATTATTTGGGGGGCAGCAACTTTTAGTCGAATTCAGAACTCACTTCTGAAAATTAAAACAAAATTTTAATTTTCCTAACATTCGCATCTTGGAGGCGTATGCTTGCAAAACCTCGCCCCATATAGTCTACAGATGGGGCCAGTGAATGTTGAAAAGTCGAAGGATGCTCTAATTTGAATCAAAGAAAACATATTTTCATCATCAGATGACAAATACTGTAATTAAGGTATAATTTTTAAAGAATCCTTTTGGTAAAAACTCAGAAGAGCTTTATTTTCTATTTTTCAGGAGTGCTGGTATCTATCAGATCAATATAGACATGAATTAATTAGTCTAGTATTACATCATAATATCAAAATAATTATTCAGTTCCTCATAAAAAATAAAATGAAAATCGAATGCATGGCCATCCTTTACTGTACACTTTTATCTGATGAGAAGATATGGAAGGAACTATGAACAGAGATACAACACTATATGAACATAAGTCGACTGCTCTTTGGTACTAAGAATTGACTTACTCTGGAAAATGTGAATTCTGGCCAAATAGGTCTTTCTCTGTTATCCTCCTCCCCTCCACTTTCTTAGCAAGAGCAAACAGCTTGCAATTATTCCATTCTAAGAGTTCATTCCAGAAATTTATTTTCCAATAAAGTAAGCCCAGTTCTCTCTCCATTTTTTAAAAGAAGATCCAGACATGGTGTCAAGTGGCATTTTAACCAAAAAAGTGTTTTTCCTTTTTTTAAAAAAATGATCTGTCAATTTGTGTTCTATTTCCTATGTCTTACTGTGAGCATCACTGCAATTCCCTTGGCTTCTGGCCTACTACTGTCCGCCATATTTAGTCTGTTTTTCCACCCTCTTCATATCCTTCTAAGCACTGTGCTTTTGAGCCCTTCTCAATTAACCTGGCTGTCTGCTCACTGCTTATGATTTTCAACTACATATCTCACAGAAGCATAATTTTCTCTTCAAAATCCTTTATTTTTTTTCCCTGTGAGATTCAAACAGATGGTGTCAAATCATCTGGAAGAACTAAGCAATTATAATTAGATTCAATCTGTTTGAGAATGTTGCTCAGTCTGACTAGTAAGCTCCTCTCAATTGTTTTCTCGTCTCAATATTGCCTTGCCCTTGCAGATGTGCTGAAGTGTCTTGGCTGTGCTGTTTTGCAGATATACCCCGTCATCTCGGCAGGCCAACCAAGAAGAGGGCAAAGAGTGGTTACGCTCCCATTCTACTGGAGGACTGCAGGACACTGGCAATCAGTCGCCCCTGGTCTCCCCTTCTGCCATGTCGTCTTCTGCAACGGGAAAATACCACTTTTCCAACTTGGGTAAAATATTTTAAAACATCAGTTTCATCTTGTTCCTTTCACCACCTACTCTCCCAGGAGCCCTGACATCTCTCCATAAGAAGGGTTCATTTAAAGAGGAGTTAAAGACACCTTAACAGTACCTTTTATTTGTATCCTTACTGTCCACAAAATAATTTCCAAACATTATGCAATTTATTGCTCATGACAGCAAGTTGACATAGGTAATACTGTTGTTATTTTATAGTCTAAGATCCAGAGGCAAAAAGAGATTATTTGACTTAAAAAAAAAAAAAGTCTCACCCCTTTTAAGAGGCAGAGGCAGTAATTGATGCCAGAACACCTGACTTTAAGTCTAGGGGTTTTCTCAAGAGTCCTCTTAAAAACCAGTAAAACACCTCCTTATTTTCTGTTTAATTTTTTTTAATCCTTATAAGAAAATGAATTATCTTTTTGTAGAAAATAGAAATAATTAGGAAGAAGAAAAATATGTGATTCCATGACTCCACGATCACTTCTTTGATCATTTTAAAGTTAAAACTCTCCTTAAAATGCATATGAGAATTCCTATTAAGATAATACCCTGTGAACATTTTTGGGTAAGTGCACTGAAAAGAAATGACTATTTGAGCCATTGGATTACTTTGTGTTTAGCATAATTTGTATGAAATGTAAAATCATTTGTGTAAATGTCATAGAAAACACAGGGAAAGTGACAAAATAAAGTCTAAACATGACAGTTATCATTTAATAGATCCAATGCTTTCAAAAATAGATTTCTGGGCTTCCCTGGTGGCGCAGTGGTTGAGAGTCCGCCTGCCGATGCAGGGGACACGGGTTCGTGCCCCGATCCGGGAAGATCCCATATGCCGCGGAGCGGCTGGACCTGTGAGCCATGGCCGCTGAGCCTGCGCGTCTGGAGCCTATGCTCTGCAACGGGAGAGGCCACAGCAGTGAGAGGCCTGCGTACCACAAAAAAAAAAAAAAGACAAAAATAGATTTCTTTTCTATAAAGTCACATATAAAATAGTATCATTTTTTTCTCTTTTCACTTGAGAAGTTTTTTTGTAATGATAGACCAACAGATTGTCCAAATTCTTTAATAATTTGGACTTTTCAACTTTCCGCCCTGTAGGGATAGTCAAAGCTATTTCTCTGCTATTGTAACTATTCCTGCTATACAGAATAGAGCTTTTGGCAATGAAAAAAACAATTATTTTGGTCATGGTTCCACATGCACTAATGAATATCTATCAAACACCAAGTTTTTGTTGCTAAACCTGCACAATGATGAGACTTCTTTGCCTCACAATGGCAAAGAATGGTATAACTTTTACTTTGAGTTGTAGTTATAAAACACAGCAGGAAGCTTAAAACTTTGACTTCAAAAAATGAAATAAAAGTGTTTTTATAGAGTCATAGGCATATGAAACAAAATCTAATTTTATGCAACATTGGAGTCAAACCCATGTCACCTAGTTTGCTGAGTTTGCTGGGTATCTCATGCCTCCTGTCAGTCTTTTCATTAATTGACATTAATTTGAGTATTTGAATCTCCACTCCATTATTTTCCCATTGTTGTTATTCTGACTCTATTTATTCCATCTTTCTTTGAGAAGAAAAAAAACTCACTACTTACTATGTCTGATCTTAGCAAGTCATTTAACCTCAACTTTCTCATCTGTTGAATGGGTTCATAATACCTAGGTTATATTGTGAGGCATGACTAATGCGTGCAAAGACACAGGAGATTATCAGATTTGGTGGACTCTGCTACATCATCATTTTTATTGGAAAGAGATGTCTTACACTGTCAGGGACAATTGCAGTAGATTTCAAATTGATCTTACTGCCTCTACTCAAACCTCTCAACATTTTCACCCAGTGGGACTTATGAAGAAAGATCTTCCCATATATGTCAACACACTCTCATGTGCCTAGCCATATTTTATAAGCATATGTGGATTCAGATCAGGCGTTCTGAGATCTCTATGTGGTATTATTTTACAAGAGAAAACGATGACTAATTTTAAAATCATGAAAATTACTTTTAGAGAATTTGGGTTGTATTTCCAGATCACTGGAACTTATAATTATTAGGCAAGAAAGTAGATACTATTAAAATGCAGTCATAAATAAGAGTTACTTTATTATTAAATTTTAAAAATATATCAAATGTAGCTCTTTAATTTGAATATGGATAGCATTGTCCTACATTTTACTTTGGTCATCACTTGTTTTCAATTTGATCATTATTTTTTCTGAATGATCAGTAAGATAAGTGATTATTACTAACATTCAAGAGTTGCAGTATCCATGTTTTTTTATCCTTACCCATTAAAAATATGTTAATGCATAAAATTTTTAGAAATATTACTGTAAAAATCACATATATATATAACAAACATTTAAAATTTAAGATCACTACTATTATGTCATTATTAGTAGACTACTGTGAGCTACTGCCGAAGTAAACTCTGGTTTGTATATAGTTTCTGGCATGATAGCTATGTTAGAAACCATTCCTTCCCAAGAAAGCATAACAGAATATATTTATATAAAAATAATAAATTATTGGATGCAATTTCATTTACTATTGGTCACAGCCCTTGGGAGGCATCCCATAACCTAGTGGGACTCATTGTCATAGTCCCACGAGTGATGATAATTGCTCAGATTCATTTTTCACCTTGTCTCAAGGGTTACCATGTAGAAGCATTATTATCAACCTGTCACTTTCAAATTCTGTTATATTTGATGGACCCTTTTGCATAGAGTGATGTTTAAACACCTTTGTATAGGAAGTTTCTTTGCTTTACTCCCAAAGGTCCCTCTACCTCGAATGTCCTTCTACTCCCCTCTCCATATTCACCCTTCAAGCCATTCAGAATTAAGCCCTTTCTTCTATACTTATGGAAGAATAGAATCTCAGAGTTGGAAGAGACCTACATCTGGTTCAATCGTGCATCTATTATGTAAATTCTAACGACAGCTCTAGCTTCTCCTCTAAACCCACCAATGACAGAAACTACCTAAATCTAGATATATCACACTTTTGAAGTTCTTTAAATGATCAAATAAACATTTCTTGAATCTCCACCTAGTTCCCAGTTATATTCCCAAATTCCACAGAATAAATTAAAATTAGGTTACATATGACAACTCTTATTAAAACAACATCATAAACTCACTAACTCATGTGTCTAGATGTAGCAGCAAAGTCAGGGGGCAACTTGGAGGTATTTCAGAACCCACTCCATATTTCTGTCAGTTCCTGTCCTCCTCAAACCATTACAAATAAACATATAATTTAATAAAAACAGTGGCTTTGGTATGATATATAGCTTAAGACAAAGTCAGTAGTCCTCTTTTCCCTAATATATAGTCACACCTATATCTGTCCTATTAGAAATGTTTACATGTCTTCTCCTGGCTTTGAATGGGTCTTAGAGGACATTTATTCTGCCTTTTTTTTTTTTTAATTCATGAAGAAACTGAAGGGTAGAAATGGAGGTATTTGCCTAAAGCAAATGGAAAGCAAAGCCACCACTAGAAACCCTGTACTAATTTGTGTCCCATTACAAAAATTCTCTGTCCATCATACTTTTGTCTTCTATTGCATAACTTTTCTCAGTCTATTCTATGTTATTAATTTCTCTACCTTTCAGTCACCTCTCCTAGAGGTCACTCTTGAAGCCAGGGATCTTGCCATATTTATCTTTCTATTCAACCACAATAATAAAAAAGCAGACCCGTCATAGATTTTAACTTAATTGAACACTCTTAAATAAAATGAATACATTTCCAATGGAGAAGCTATCAGAAGTGCTTATAAATACAAACTATTCCTTTTAAAATCTACCCTGATCCTCATTACTATTTCACTTTGAATGAGCTAAGTGTTATGTTTTAAAATTATAGAAGGACACTTACTTGGATATCTCTGCAACCATTCTGTAAGAATTATGCAAAGCCAAACAGTGAATGAAATGTCTTTCTAACCTCTATATACATATATTAAAATGATGTACTTCGTTGCGTTGAATACTTCATTTATTTAGCAAAAAGTCAATTCATACTGTGGACCTAGAAGAGTCTGATTTACCCCAATCCAGATACCTTAAACATAAACATTCAAGTCTAGAATGTCCTTTGGAGTATCTTCTGGCTGTCCTCAGCAATCAGATTGATTGTCACTGCTGACTGAAGGAATGTGCCTGAAAGATCTCTCTCTCTTACTCTCTCGCTCTCTCTTCTTTTCTTCTTCCTTCCCTCCTTCCAATGGATTGGGGACTTTGCAAATCCCGTTTCTTTCTTTCTTTATTATGTGTCACAGATGCACACATAGATACAGTTCTTAGGTTTTTTAGTTCTTTTCTTGGTCTTTTTTTACCGTAATTCATAGCTGGCTGTATCAGAGTTGTTCTGTGTATTGATTCATTCATACCTGTAAAATATCCAGCATAGTGCCTGGCAAATAGGAGATAATCTCCTTAAGTTATCTCATAGTATGTACTCCTCCTATTTTACTTTGTTCTGAGATCCAGTAGTTACATTAAGAAATGTAGTCTCTGTGTCACAGAAAAAAATAGCATATTTTGAAACGATATCAGACTATTTCTAAGCCAAAGACATAAATTCCCCGAGGCTTTTAAAGTACCCAGCAGTTCTCTTCCTATCTTAAGAGTTTCCTGCCTGCTTTCTCATATGCCTGTAACAACTTGCATTTCTTAAATATGAGCATTTATGATAAACATATTTCTTAATTTTTCTGCTTTGCTTTTATTCCAAATTTTAAAGCAGTATTGTTTTGCAGTGTAATTACACATTCAGTCAACCACATCTTTCTTTAAACTGATGATTATCAGTTGGCCTAAAAAGTTGAGTGTCATTAGAACTATTTGACAATAAGCACTAGGTAAATAAATTCATATTCCAAATTGCAGACTTAAGGTACTGCTTTGGAAAAACAAGTTTATGACTTTTGACAGTCTCACCGTGACATTCCCATCTTAGACACAGTAGAAAGTAGTTTTATGTGATTAACCTCACGATGAGCTATGGATACCACATACATTAGATTATATTTCATTTTTATTTGCATCTATTATAACCTAACTTTGATAATAATGATGGTACTGATTATGAACTGACAAAAATTTAGAACTCAAAATGACTGAAAGTCTTTGGTTGGAAGCTTCAAACGTTTCTTCCTGGGAAATTTAGATTTCTTGTATTTTATATTCCTTTCTATTTTTGCTTTTCCCATTAAAGTGATCTATTTTTCTCTAAAAAGAAATGTGCAGCCTCTAGGAACACAATCTTTTCTTCATAATGGGCAGCAGGAAATACCATGTTATTTCTAGCAAAAAACAGTAGAGGTGACGCGATGGTTTTGTTTAATACCGCTTTAAAAATGGACATACTGCTTGCCATGAAAGTGCTAGAAAAAAAGAGGACTCCACTGTAACTGCTATCGAAAATTTCAGAGGCAGACATCCCAGAATAATAGGCTGTGTGTGCTTTGTTTTTCAGTGAGCCCGACAAATCTGTCTCAATTTAACCTTCCTGGGCCCAGCATGATGCGCTCAAACAGCATCCCAGCCCAAGACTCGTCCTTCGATCTCTACGACGACTCCCAGCTTTGTGGGAGTGCCACATCTCTGGAGGAGAGGCCACGGGCCATCAGCCATTCAGGCTCATTCAGGGACAGCATGGAAGAAGGTAGGCATCGGGGGAAATAAAAATGAAGTTACTTTAGTTAACTCAGACATGAAAACTATCACATCACTCACATCACAAGGATTCCCTCAACAAAGCAAATAAGTATAATTCTCACTTGGGAGCCCTGAAGCTTGAAGAAATTTTAGTCTGCATTACCTTCTGTTTCTTTCTGTATTTGGAAATATGCCAGAAATTGTTTTGATTAATACTTGGCTATAGAGCAGTTCAGAGTAAGTCTGGTGTTCTCATACAGAAATCTGTGTAATTTTAGAGACTATTTACCCTGGTGTGCCAAATATCCAAGTGACTGTTTTGTTTGACACCTCAGTTTAAAAACCATAAAAGATACATAAACCAGAAAAAATTCTCTTACGAAACAACCACATGCTGCTGACTTTTATTCTCAGAAACTCCCTCTGGTGTTAGTTTTTATTATCATATTATTTTAGAGTTGATATTGTGCCTGCTTTTTGCTTTATAAGTTACATTTCCTTATCCATTACATTAAGATTCTCACCTGACCTAATAAATGTCTTTGTAGTTGTAAAGTTCTACAGGAATACTTTATAACAAAAACTCTTCGGAAAACTCAGGAGGCTTAATTGATTTTCAAGTGTCTGTAATTTTCTAAACTGTATAACCTCAAATGTCAAACTTGATGATAATATTTGATAGAATTTCTTCTTTGATTTAATGAATGATTTTTAAGTACCCACGAAGGAAAACTGTGGCACACATATTATAAAACATATCAGCTAAGGATAAAATAAAGGTAAACACAGAAGTTCAAATAGATTAGAATAAAATCAGATGTGTAATCAGCCCTACTATCCTAGTCCTTAGTAAGTCTGTATAAAAAAAGGGGCTCTAGATCTTGAAGCATATCAAGGGTTTAAACCTCTGGTCATCCATTTATCTGTGGTATGAACATGAGCTAGTTTTGTAACTTTATTAGTCCCGATTTCTGTATGTGTAATTTCTAAGGATGAAAACAGAGTCAAGGATTGTTCTGTTCCCTTCTCTTTCTACCTTCCTATTTAAAGTATCTTCTGACTATAATTGAACTGTGAAATTGAGCTGTGAAATCTAAACTAAAATCTGTTACTAAAATTATGAAGGAAACCATACCTCTCCATTAGAATGGGTATAATCAGCTCATCACAGATGATGTTGGAAGAGCTTATTTCCCTGAAAGTTTATGGAGAAAAAAATTGAAAATAGATCTTTGTTGTATAAAAATGAAATTAAATAAAATACATAAAGTTTTTTTAAAGTTTAAACTTTCATGGCAACTTTAGGTGTCCATGATCTTCTGATTATTTATTATGTGGCAGTTTACTCTAGTTTTCAATACATGCAAAGCTGCTAGAAGGGCTTGCACTTATCAGTTCTTCTCTGTAACGTGGTGGAGGAGGTACTTTAGGGACCTTTCCATGGCTCAACGTGTCGATCTCTAAAAAATGACAGCAGACTTGTTCTCAGCTTCTTATGTCCTTTTTATTTCCTTAACCACCTCTTCTTCACTCTTCAGTAAAGGTCTGGTGGTTCTGAGCAGACTTAATTACTTCACCTCTTGTTCTTTTTTGCTTTCTTCAGTTCATGGCTCTTCATTATCACTGGTCTCCAGCACTTCTTCTCTTTATTCTACGGTAAGTGTTGACTGTTAAGAAAATGCTTTTGCCTTTGCCAAGCACACAAATGGTTAAATAGGTTGGCATTTACACAGAAGCCGTGCAATTAAATAAGGGTGTACTTTAAGCTCCAGCATACTGATAAGGTGGCGGGTGCTCTCCCAGCCCTTCTATGGCTCATTTGTATGTGCTTCCACTTGACTTTTATGTACTCATTGTAATCAATGAGTGAATAGAAAACTGAATCTCATAAAACCCGATGGGCTATGACTCGGAATCCCTGAAACCATGTATGATGATCCACCATAATCTTATAATACTGACCACTTTTCCTCGTTCGGTTCCCTGAGCCATGATTGGTAATTGTTCTATGGTATTCTCTCTATTTTCTTTTATAAGTTCATTTTTTGAGAAGATCACACCAAAGGGTAAAAGCCTAAAAGGCCTGGTGATTTTTTAAACTGTATCTTCTGAAAGAGTGTGATTTTAAAAACTTCATTTCTTAAGAGAAAATGCCAGTGTATCAACGTATTTTCCCAATGTGTGAAATTATATTTTGTTTTTGCCAAGATGATTCTTCTGTCCACTTATTAAAATTTCATCATTTTCAAAAAAATAGTCTACAGGCAGTTACATTTTACGAAAAGGTTCTTTCATCCTAGGTTAGAGTGGGGTATATTTTAGTTTATGAATCTCACTGAGTCTTGAGCACTATGAATAATCCCTAATCCTGTATCGAAAGGTTCATGAAAAGTTCAAAGCCTCAGCTGTCACTGAATAATAAAGCATTAAGGACAATACTAATTTTTTCATTCGTTTTCATTAAGTTCAAATGTTACGGCCCTCTTTTTATATTTATTGCTTTAAAGTGTTACTCAAGATCAGACTATCATTGGCAGAGGCAATATTTTTCTTCTCATTTCGCCTTTTAATGATTAACATTGCCAATCGATTCTATGAATAATGAAATCACTGTTAGCGTTTAGATAAATCTGCTGTTTTAGGCAAACAGATAAAGAAGTGAGAAATGTAAAAATGTATCGGAAAAAACAAAAGAAATATGTCGTGTTCCTCCTATTGGGCCAATGCCACTGCTTGACGGGAGATATATTCTGACTTAAACCCTTGCAATTGAAGTCTCTCTATATAACATTAAAAGGTGCGGCATCATTATAGTCATATTTTAAATATATAAAAAACAATATTTGGATAAGAAACTACCTTCATGAAGCCTGAGAAAAACTCAAGAAGAAAAAGAGCATGGGTTGAGGAAAAACAGATGGCTAATTAGTATACAAGAGTCTAATAGACCTTTCTGTGATAATAAAATTATTCTATAGCTGTACTAGATTATACAGTAACCACTAGTCACATGTGGCTATTGAGTATTTGAATTGTGTGTGGTATGACAAAGGAAGTGCATCTTTTATTTTAAGTAATTTGAATTTATGTAGACACGTGACTTGTGGCTGCTATACTAGATATTACAGGTTTACAGGGAACAAAGGAGGTACATTTAAAAAATTATAGATTGATAGGAGCAGATGTCAAAATAATAAGGATAAATTAGAAAGTATAAATGAGAAGTATTAAGAGTACAATATGAAATAGGCACAGAGATGCAAATAAAGAGACTATACACACATATTTATGTGATGAAATAGACCCTCATGTTAAGTGTGAAAAGAATGGATTAGGTGATCAAATCACATGAGAAGGTGATATTATTAGGAAATTAAGAAATTTAAATAGTTCTATTGGAAATGATGGAAATTATATACTTGAACTGACAACCTGTAGTAAGACAATTAAAATAAATGCATATGTGGAGGAGTAATAAAGAGAAAAACCACAGGTGATAGAGGAGTCATTTCTGTCTCCAGTCCCCCATTATCATGCACTGATAGTTAATCGGCAAAGAAAAGATACCTGTGAAAGTGCTTTTCAAACTGTGAAGTGAAAAATCACTTTATCATTTTTCTTCATGCCTCCTTAAGGACTCAGGATAAAGGATCAGTTGATTTACATTTTTGCCTGACTATCAGGAATTATTGTGTGACATCAGGCAAGTTGCTAAATTTCTTTGGACTGTACCTGCAACATAAAGTTGGCAAACAGCAGCCAGATCTATCCCATCTGTCCCAAGGGATTTCTGCAATAGTTGAGAAGATAAGGTTCATTATATACCATAAATTACAAAAAATTATAAACTGCATGGGAGCACCTTTTATATCATAGTCTTTGTGATTTGCACCTTTTGAAGTTATGCCATGTGCAAGTAACACAGTTGTGCATGATATCCCTTCATAAAATAATTAGGGAATTTGCTGGCGGTCCAGTGGTTAGGACTCCGCACTTCCACGACCAGGGGCCTGGGTTCAATCCCTGGTTGGGGAACTAAGATCCCGCAAGCCATGCGGTGTGGGGAAAAAAAAAAAAAACTTAAAGTGTTTAGGGAAAAAATATTCTTTTTTTTTTTAAAGGACTATTAGACACTATTTGCTATTATGAGGCAATATACTGCTCTTCCTAACCATGAATATAAAGTCTTTAATTATGCAACTTATAGAATTATATGTTTTGATTAAAAATATTAAATTAGGGCTTCCCTGGTGGCGCAGTGGTTGGGAGTCCGCCTGCCAATGCAGGGGACACGGGTTCGTGCCCCGGTCCGGGAAGATCCCACATGCTGCGGAGCAGCTGGGCCCATGAGCCATGGCCGCTGGGACTGCGCGTCCGGAGCCTGTGCTCCGCAACGGGAGAGGCCACAACAGTGAGAGGCCCGCGTACCGCAAAAAAAAAAAAAAAAAATTAAACTAACAAAGATGACTTGTTGCAAAGAACATTTACCTGTCAAATTACAATATAATAAGTCCAACTGAAAGGATTGTTTCTTCACATATAACTCTTGAATTATACCAATTATAATTTGGTAAAATTTTCCAAAGTACCTTGTTATAAAGCTGAGTAAATCATCTTACAGAATTTTTGAGCAGAAAGATCCAGGGAGATTACACACTGGTTGGAAATCACAGACCCAATCTGACCCGCCAAGCTGTTACCTTTGGCAAACTTTGAGTTTGTGTGTTTGTTTTTAAATCTAAGCCAACACTGAAAAAATACGGAGTTTTACCTAAAAATTCAAATTTCTCAGTTCCTTTTGAAAGTAATCCGAATATCTAGCAACACGGAGATGAAATTCCTCCAGGTTTACAGCATCGCCCCTTTTAGATGTTGGCATGTGATCTCGGGCAAGACCCAGCCTCCACCAATTCTCCTCCTGACACTGAAGCTGAGTTTGCACTGTTAGTTATTATTGTGCTGTTGCATTTCTTGCAGGAAAGAAATACTCCTCAGTATCCATATCTTTATGAAAAGTGGGGAAAACAGATAACCTAGGAAGGCTGTGTGATTTTTTTTTAATACCCAGGGCTCTTTTTATTCTTTGTATGTCTAGTCCTGTTAAACATTTAAAATTTTGATCCTTGCAATAGATGTTTTCTGAGTGGCTGTATATTAAAAATTGTATTGAACCCGTTTTGTACTTGGAATCTAATTTGTATTGATTTAATAAGAGTGAGTGAGGGCTATGTTAGTTCATTTTGGAGCCCTTCAGCATATTTCCTAACACATAGCTAATACTAAAGTAAACTTTTTTTTTTTTTTTTTTTTTTTTGCGGTACGCGGGCCTCTCACTGTTGTGGCCTCTCCCGTTGCGGAGCACAGGCTCCGGCCACACAGGCTTAGCAGCCATGGCTCACGGGCCCAGCTGCTCCGTGGCATGTGGGATCTTCCCGGACCGGGGCATGAACCCATGTCCCCTGCATCGGCAGGCGGACCCTCAACCACTGCGCCATCAGGGAAGCCCTAAAGTAAACATTTTTTGATTAGTAAATTTGAAAGGATGAATGAATGGCCAAGTAATGGCTTACAGAATAAAGAATCATCTAATATATTTTTATTTAGGCTAGGTGTTTTATATTGTTTACCACCCTTGAGGACATTGGGCCAGCTTCAAAACCATCATTTAAAAATGGCAAGTAATCATATTCCATCATAATGTCATCAATCCTTGCCTAACCCACTGAAAGAAATATTAATATTCTGACTCATTGCTTCAACTTTATGGTAACACCTACCCAGTATTGCTAACCACAGGATATGAAAGAAGGCAAAGATTAAAGAAAAAGTTAGTTCTGAAAAGTCAGCAAAGAGAAAGTCATTCTGTACAGTATATATGGAATTAATATGTGATGGTTATGCATATAACTAGTGTGTGTAACTTATTCAGGGCTTTTTTAATGAAAAAATGTGATGACTGTCTTTCTTGACTATTTTTTTTAAATAGCATACAATGCTCTTTTCAATATGCAAGTTACTTATTAAGTATCAGTTCTGTATAAGCCTAGCAAGCCTAGAAGCAGGATTTGGACAGAAACTGGCAGTAAATATGCAAAATAACAGGGAAACCAAGTAGTCAAAGTTGGTCATGCCATACGTCTCAAGGTAAACAACCTCCAGCTTTTGATCCATGAAATTTTTATCTTAAAATTCCTCCATTCTGTCTGATTCAAAAATCAAACTTTATATGAAACATTGAAATTATTATAACTTAAAAATATTGAATCTTCACTTTAAAAAGTTGAGATATAAAACATTAAAGCTTTATGTCAGAATTTGTTTTTAAAACAGTTTTCTTATAAAGACTATTAGGATTCTACTAGTTAACCACTCTTCATTTAACCACTATATTAATAACTATACATATTTTTAAGAATAAAGAAAATATAGGATAGAAAAAAATCCAGTTTAAAAGAGATGCTTATGCATAAAAAATATCCTGAGGGTTATTTTACTTTGTTTTAGTTTATGTTTTCTGGAGGAAAAGAAGAGATAAAAAGTGGTTTAGGTACTTCTGTGTCAATCAGGAAATGTCTCAAAAGGAGAGATAGGAGATTGTTTTTCAGCTTTGGATCTGCTGAAGGCAATGAACAGACTTGTAATGTTCAGCAATATTATGCATTCTCCAGCTTTTTCCAGAATGAGGGAGCTTCCCAAATACAATGGCACACATAATTCATTTTCTGGCATTTTGCAGCCCAATGTGAAGAAGAAAAACAGAGCTAGGAGTTTTCTACAGCTGAGGCCAAAACACCCCTCTAGGTCCTACAGCAGTGCTCATTTCCATTATCTGTGGAGCCGATGTTTGTCAGCCACTTTTATTACCGCCTTACCACTGGGTGTTTTAATGTTTTGCTGACTTGGAGCCCAATAAACTTATTAAATGATCATTAAGAAAAGCAAATAAAATAGAAACTAATCAGCAGATTTTCTGTGGTTGTCAGTACAGGTCAATATTTTTCCTCTAGTCTTATTTGGCATTCTTTGTGATCTATATATCAAAGAATAAAATTCCGACTCCTAGGTCTTGGCTAAAAATCTCTGTAATTTCTTAGAGTATAAATTTCCTAAAATCTGTATGAAAAAAGATCTACTCTATTATTTTTTTCTGCACTCATCTTTTTAAAAGTATAATTTTATAACTTTTCTTTTTGTTGCTTATGGTCTGGATCTTAGGGTAACACCATTTTTTAATTCTATCCTTTGCTTTCAAGACATAGTACATATCCATAAATGAAATAACTGATATTTTAAAAATACCATTAGGTTTGTATATAACAAAATATTCATTTGCAGTCCTACAGGTTCCTGTTTTTACTGTTTTAATTTAATAATATCATATATTTTACCATGTTCTTATGTTAGACCAAAGTAACATTTTAAATACACAGTATAATTATTTTATTATTTCATACTTATAGAATGAATTGACACTAATTATTTATAGTTAAATTCTTTTTCCTTTTTTCTTTTACAGGCTGAAGAAAAGGCTCATTCAGAGGTAAAAACCTTGTAGCATTTTTACATTTGACTGTTTTCGTTTACATTTATGATGAAATTAGTGTTTCGACCACTAGAGGGCTCTGTGATACAACCCATAACTCTCCAACACTGCTAATAGAAGTGACCCAGCTAGTGATAAATGGTCTTGGATATTTCCTCTTAAAAGAAAATGAAACGAAGTTTTTAGAAGCAAACTCTTTTCTCACGTTCTAGCTTGGAGTCTTAACTCAACATCTAATAAGTTGTCTCTAGTAGTACGCACTTACAAATCTTTGGATGAATGAATGAATGTGTGGTCTATTATATTATAGTCTCTTCCCCCACTGCCTGTTGACTAAGTGCATAGGATTAAGGCAAGTATTGAATTTGAGGCACTAGACCTCCACAACACAATTTACCAGTATCCCAGCCCATCTATTGTTTGGTGCCAGGACTTTGCTGCTTTTAATCACTTGATGTATAGTGTAGTATATTGTTCTAATCACGCACATTTCACAAATATTTCATCGCAATCACGTACAAATCAGATTGCAGCCTGGAGAGAACATTATTTTTCTTTCCCTTTGTATAAGAGTTGTCCTGGCCAAGGAGAGCAGGGAGACTTTAATTAGGCCTTTATTCAAGGTGTGCTAATGACTATTTGATTGGTTTTACCATGAGCAAAGAAAAATGCATTGGTAACAGCCTCTGCAAAGGAACTCTTCCCTCTGACGTTTTATTTTATTAGCCTTTTAAAGTAAAATTTGTGCTGTATTTTTAAAAAATTGGAAAAGTGTAAATTATATCAATTTTATCTTTATAATTGCTAGACCAAAGAGTAAATACGGTTTTGAAAAACCTAAACTATTTACATCTCACGGACATGTCAAAATTCTACCATCTACCGCAATACGTTTAGCTACTAAGGCATAGAAATACCACATCTGTTTGCTGTATTAGTAGTTATCCACCTCCCCTTTAATTATTTATGCCCCATAGTAGGTTATGGTTCTTTTTTAATGATTTATATTACTTTAAGGTTTCCTAGATTCTATTTTAAAGGAAATCAGATCATGTAATAGACTATCAATTTTTGAAAGCCTCTTTTAATTTGTATTGTTTTAAGAATCAAATAGATGTTCTCTGCTTTCTGGAACCATTTGCGGTCATCATCATTTGAATGCAGCTCAAATGCTCTTTGGGTCTGGGTGTATCTCTTTTTTTAAAGGACAGAGTCAAATGGAATCACATTTACTAAAATTATGTAAATGTCCCCTGTCTCTAATTCCAGTTTAAAGTTTTGTTCTTTTTTAGAGTCTTTTCAGTATTTACCACCATTTCTTTTCCACAAAAATCTAATGGGTAGGAAAAAGAAAAAAAAAAGACAGTTAATGAGCTGTGTCAAGAATGCTCTTTCAAACTAAGGTAGTGTTTTGAAAGTCTAACTACAACAATAGGAGACTTGTTTTTGAAGAAATGAGAATCATCAGAGTAGAATGTTTGGCACCTAAGTAGCTAAAATCCCTTGAGACCAGAAGTATACTTGTAGACTTAGTCTCAGTTGCTTATAAATATCTTAACCTTACTAATCACTGTTTATATTTCATGGAAACGTGAAACATGCAGATTAAACTGTGGAAAGTGCTTAAATTAAAATTTTAAGTATGATATATACTCTCTCATCTTTTTCTGGTTCACTTTTATTTGAATGTAGACCTAACCAAACAGGAAAACAGTTTAGCATATTTATGTTGGTGGTTTATCTAGCCATTTTTACAGTATTACTAATTTTTCCCCTTTTTTGAAACTATGGATAATCTATGGCAACATTTCTGTCCAGAGCTCATAGTAACTCACTGAATAAAGGGCATTATAACAAAGACTTGGGAAGGCTTCTCTGAGTGTTAGGAATTAAAACTCCAGCCAATAAAATTATTTTCAAATATGGAATCATTAACTGTTGAATTGGAGCCAACTTTCAGTGACTGCAGGATATTCTACAGCTTCTGAGAAGTTGCCAAAGTATAGGAAATAAAAATAAACATACAAAAAATGGATAGAAAAATTAAAAGACCCAGAAAAAATATATATGTATATTTAGTGGGGGGTAGGATGAGCTAATTATAGTATTGGCTTTTTTGGATTGAATTCTTAGTTTTAAGTTAAAATCTACTAGCATATTGATTTGATTTTTTTAAATTACATTCAGCAAATCCATAAACTACGGAGAGAGCTCGTTGCATCACAAGAAAAAGTTGCCACTCTCACATCTCAACTTTCAGCAAATGTAAGTCACTTTTGATTTTTTTGATATATTAAAACAGATGTTTATATAGTAAATGGGATAATTTTAGTAACAGACTCACAAACTTTAAATGTCCAAAATTATACAGACTTTAAGTCACTGAACAGTGGGACTTTCCTGCAGGCTGGGTAATCAAACGTAAATCCACATTGATGAGGAATCACAATGTGGTTAAAATGGCTTTTTGTTTCATGTAAAGTTGGAAACATTAGTAAAAGCTACAAGTCTTATTTCTTTTCTTATTTCTCATTGTTACCGACGCCCAGCCCCACATACGTAAGACTTTCTTCAGCTCCAAGACAATGAGGGGTTGACAGTGATTAACTGTGGAGTATAAACAATTCTTGTGCCCTGTCTGCTTCAGCACAATTTATTGGACAATTAGTTAAGCAGCCAGTTAATTCTCTAAATTTGGGTTTCTTAGCTATATTATAAATGAGCTACAGTTCTCTCAAAAACCTTGGTAGCCTCCTTATAGCAGTTTAAGCAGCTGAGGATGGCAAAAACCATCAGTTATATTAACATTTCCTGAAGATCTTTCAATGTGCCCTGGAGTATACTCAGAGTAGGAGCAGAAATAAAGGCGAACATGTGGCATTGTGCCTGGTCCTAGGGGACAACAGTGTTAGAAGCAGCAGTGAGGCCTGAGGAAGCTCCCGCTATTTTGCCATATGTCCTGACACCTTCACTCAACATCAGTCTGCTCACTTCCACTGGGTGGCTTTGGGCCTGTTCCCTGCCTCACCACTCTGCTCTTCGTGGAGTTCTTCCATCTGCTCAGCAAAGCTTAACACAGCAAGAGTGAGCAAATGTGGGCCCACTGGGTATGATTTAAATAAGAGATATTTTAAGAATAAAAGTTATTGTGCAATATATTGGGTTGGCAAAAAGTTTGTTTGGGTTTTTCCATACCATCAAGAACCCAAACGAATTTTTTGGCCAATCCAGTACCTTCCACAGTATATAAGTAAGTCATTTCACTCACAATGCGTTCATTTTAGCACTGTATTTGAATTGACTTTATCTTTTTAACTTTGGGAGAATCACATGAATTTGGGATTGGCTATATTTATTTTTTATAGATGTTGTCAGGGGATTCTTAAAATAATAGCAGGTTTTAGAGAGCTGTTTACACAATACTGGAAGAGAACAGTACTATTTAACCCATATTTTTTGTCTAAGAATAATTCTTAAATAGTTCAGAAGCCACTCTAAATTTTATACTATAGACTATATGTATAGTAGTATAAAGCACTCCTGTCTAGATTCCTGAATTTGTACCCAGAGGACATACTGCAGTGTAAAAGCCGGAACACACTGGGTTGTGTTTGTCTGCAATGAGGAAGGCTCAATGACAGACCCTATGCGCTGGATAGTAAAGATATAAATGTCTTGAATGATTACTCAGAGTTTTGTTTTATTTTGTAAATGTCTCTTGCATGGACTTACATATCAGTTGTTGGATTAATAAATGGCTGCTATACATAATGGAATTTGGGCTTTTACACAATAATGTTTATACTGTCTCCATTTAAAAAGTAATACGGTTGACCCTTGAACAACACAGGTTTGAACTGTGCAGGCCCACTTATGCATGGATATTTTAAAAATCTGCATGTAAGTGGATCCACGCATTTCTAAATATCTGCATATAACTGGACCCGCGTAGTTCAAACCCGTGTTGTTTAAGGGTCAACCATACACAATCCATGGTTAATTGAACCCTTGGATGTGGAACATCCAGATGCAGAGGGCCAACTATGGGACTTGAGCATCCATGGATTTTGGTCCTGGAACCAATCTCCCACAGATACCAAGTGACAAATGTACATGTATATTGTATTAAAAAGAAAAACTGAAATTAAAAGAAGTGTTTAATAAAAGATACATATTTGTTTTTCCCTCTGAGATTCCCATTCCCATTCTTGGTTATTGATTTCTTATGTTTCCTTTCAACATTGTTCTTCTGTATACCCCTGAATACATATATACAGTACACATTTGCAAAGGCTTATACACATACACATACACACACACACACACACACATATACACACAGAAGAAACCAAGTTCTAACATAGGAGGACAGTCCTGGGGGACAACTCGACGCCACTGTTTTGAAAGGTACCAAACATTTTACAAAGATGTCAGCCATTGGCTATCTGCCACTTCTCTCAAGTCATACATGCCACACTATTTTCACTGTTGTGTTTTCACGACTATGTATTCTCAGCTGGGCATTGATATGATCGTCAAAGCATGAATAGTGTTTCTTATGGTGGGAAAAAAAAAGTACTCTTTTTTTTTTAAAAGTACTCTTTTTATGCATAAAGCACAGATATATAGAGAGTAGATAAACAGGTATCCAGCATATCTGTGACATTAAAATGGCCATGGAGGAAGGGGACAATTAGGAAAAAAATAATCTATAATGTCTCCCTAGGGGGTGATAAAGAAAAAAAAGTAAGAAACATAAAATTAGAAAAATGGGTGCCAAATTGATAAATTTGTTTAAAAAGTGCTAGTCTTGGAAAAACTATCCAAATATCTCCAGCCTTCCCTGTCCACATCTGTGTTATCATTAGTAGTACATTTTGCGCGTGGATGGGAGCTTGATATATATCCTATTTGGTATGTTCTTCTTCTTTTTCTTTTTTTTTTTTTACTTCATAATGCATTTTAGAAATATTCTCAAATCACTCAGACCCACACAGAATCCTGTACACAGCAGCTTTATTTTTTAATAGTGCAAAAATTGGAAACAACCAAAATGTCTCTTAATAGGTCCATGGATAAACAAACTCCAATAGATACATCCATACCATGGACTGCCACTCAGCAGTAAAATTAAATAACTATTAATACACACAGCAACTTGGCCGGATCTCAAGTGCATTAAGCTTAGTGAAAAAAAGACCAATTTTAAAAGGTCGCATATATATAATTCCATTTATTCAACATTCTCGAATGACAAAATTATAGAAATGAAGAACAACTTAGTGGTTGCCAGGGTTTAAGGAAGGTGGTCACCTCTCTCCTGAGAGGTGGGTGTAACTACAAAGGGTAGCAATAGGCAGAGCTTTGTGGTGATGAAAGGTGGTTATTTAAATGTGTGAATCTTCATATGTGTACCAATAATGAATTTCTGGTTTTGATATTATACTATAATTTTATAAAATGTAACCATTGAGGCAAACTGGATAAAGGGGTACAAGAGTCCTCTCTGTATTCTCTTCGAAACTTCTTGCGAATCTATAATTACTTCAAGTTTAAAAATTAAACACCTAAAGATCTATCACAATTTTTAAAAGTGATGTCTAGTTTTTAATTTCTTGGGAATTTAAATCTTATTTCACCATTTAGTGCTTTTTTTATTCGGTGGTGATATGGATTGTTAAAGCTTTTCACCATCAGATAAATGTATTGCTGAAACTGTCAAAAGATAAAAGTCAGAAGATTCAGGTAATGAAGATATGTATTATCTTCTATTCTTTTACAAAGCAGTTTTTCAAAATTTACTTTAAAACTATTGCAGTAACTAAGAACTTGTGTAAGTGGATGCCTGTATAAATGTTTACAAAATAATTTTAAGGTCAGTCCTATTTTAAACATTTAATAGTATCATTATAATTACTAGGGATGGAGTCTTGTATATTTATGTCCATTTGTATCTTTAAGGATATAATCTCCTTTACACATTCAGAAATTTGAATTATTTATAAGGTGCAAACCATCTTGAACTCATTCTCTTTAGCACTTAGTTTAAAATGTCACTTTAGATTCAGTGCACCATTATAAGTCATCAAAGGATTTACTTGAGAAAACACTTGGTTTCTCAGTTCTAAGAAATACTGCATTTAAATTTCTTTCAGAGTGTGTTTCACGTCATTGCCTCTGAGTTAACTTCTGTTGATGTATGTAATATATGCATATATTTTAATATACTTGTACAGAAATGAAATTAATTATAAGACTGAAAAATTTTTCTGTAGAGTTTCTTCAATGTAAGTTAAAAAAATTTTTTTAATCTTGTACATTTCCTGTTTGGAGGTAAAGATATGCCTTTTATTTATTATTTTATTCAGACCACAAGTAAACTTTTTACTTTTTGGTGAAATGGGATCACTACAATGACCATTGTTGTATAGAAGTGTAATAGCCATGATTTATAAAGACAGATTACAATGTTTGGTTCTGTAGAAAATATCATTAACTGTTATTATTATCATTTATTTAGTAATCATTTTAAGATCCAGCTATTCAGTTTTACTCAATATATGAATAATTCTATCAGGACTTAATTGGTTTTCCTTAATTTGGGCTTTTTGGTTTTTTTTTTTTCTTTTTGTAATTGATGTGTCACATGTTTGGACCTGGCAGCATGATTATATTTATATGGAGTCCGGACAATAATCTGGGTTTTAATATTTAAATTTGAAACATCTGTTTCTCTGCTTTTTCTCCCCCTTTGTTAAAAGGGGCAGTGGTAACTCAGAAAGTTATTCAGTCAGCTCACCTCTCATTTGCCTGACAGAATATGACCTCCATTCAGTAGAAGGTACACTGAGCCTTCCCCTCCCCTTGCGAAGTTCTCTGAGCAGAGCTGCAGAAAGCCTGGGAAGCCTCTTTATAGAGCTGTGTCCACTAGGATGTCTGGAGAAAGGAGAGAGGGTATGTTGGCCAGCGCTATTGCCTGGCCCTCTTTGAATCAATACCCCACCAACAAACAGGAAGAGAACAGGAGCCACACAGTCCAAGGCCCCTGGGAATGTATAGTCACATCAGACAGTCAGCCAGGTGCCCCCTGGCCTCTCACCCATACCTTCATGCTGCCAAGCCAGGTGGGATGCATTTAATGTATTTCTTACAAATCTCAGCCCTTAGGTAATCTGGAAATGGGCACTAAGGCTAGTTATTGCTACCACTTTTCAAAGATATCGCTGAATGAATGTGTAACCAAAAAAAGGTTTCTTTTGTTTTTTGTGTGTTTTGTTTTTTTGCCTTTCAATGCATAAGTCTTTTAACCACAAATCTCTCAGGTGTTATTTTCCTTGGGATTGTGTCCTATATCTTTGCTCTATTTAATATTTTTATATAATCTGGCAGTTACTTTTGTTTTTCTGCATCTCCTTTAAGGGAAAACTATTTTGCACATAATTAACAATCACAGACACTGAAGAGACAATTTTATACAGTAAAAGAAATGTGAAATCTTATTTATGATAGTTTCAGAGTCATTTTCAGTTCATCTAACTATTGATTTTCAAATGTAAAGTCATCTATTTGTCTATCTATCTAATCTGTCTATCCCCATATACATCTATGTAAAGAGTATTTTTTATTTGGTTGATGGGCTGTCACTGAATTCTGAATGAACAAATGCAATGCAGACATTTTTCATAATGATATTCCATCTTATTTTTTAGTACCACAGTTCCTTACGTGTCTATTCAGATTATGTTATGTGATTCCAAAACTAAAGACAATATGTATTAAAAATATTTTCCCTTAACTAATATTCAATCTTGTCTATTTTATTACCTTCACAGACTTCACCTAACACAAGTAGGGAATATTCATCAACATATTGATACAACTTTACTGTGGCTTGAAAATTATGCAGAAAATTAAGAGAAAAGTCAGAACCATGTAAACTATGATTAACAGTCCCCCTAAAAATCCACAGTTCTTTTAAAGTTATCATTTTATAAAGTTTTTAGACAAGATATATTTTCCTCTAGTTTAATCAGTCTTACATTCCATTTTTTTTCTCCAGTAAGGTGACAAAGATTATCACTGGTATAAATGCCTTCCTTTATTTCACCTATTGTAGTGCCTTTCCATGAATCCAATTGGTGTGAAAGTTGCCCTTTTATTTACTTCAAAGTAACAAAGCTATTATGATAAACTAAGTCAAGGGGACATAAACTTAAAGCAGCATTTCATGAACATACTTTTAACCAACTTTTCACTGAGAACAATGTGACTCAAATTAAAATGTTCTTTTGTAACTAGTTATATATGTTCTTGAAAATAATTAATGAAGAACAATTTTCCAAAGATTGAAAACTGACCTTCTAATGGTGAACATTTTATATTTACTCATAGATACCAAATATAAGCAATATATTTGTGCAGCATATTCTTCACAGTCCTGCTTTCTTTGTCATATTTTTAATTCCTATTAAACTGATAAAATATTCACAGCTGGTAAAATGAAGCAATTTTCTATAAGTATATACATTCAAGGACTCATTGTCCAACAATTAAACCTTACAGTTATTTGGGAGAATTGAAACTCTTCAATGTTATGTAGAGTCTTGCATTTCTTGTAGTGAATATTAACAAAGTTCTTCTATTTTAGAGGAAAACAAGCAATTTTAGCTTTAGAATTAATAACCCATTGTATCTTCCTAGCAGGATTATTTTTAACAGTCTAAACTGGAATCAGCACTAATGGTCGTCATGGACAAATAAATTATAAATCACACAGAGCAGTGCTTTACAGCAAGTTCTAACTCCTGCTGCACACCACATGGATGAATCTCAAAACACAATGTTAAGCAAAAGAAAACTGTCACCAGGAAAATCATGCCATGTGATTCCACTCGGATAGATTTAAAAATAGGTCAAGCTAAAACATAGTGTTTAGGGATGCAAGCTTAGGTGGCCAAACTATATAGGGAAGTAAGAAAATAATCATAACACAGGTCACTCTAGTGGTTATCTTTTCAGAAGGGGGAGGGGACAGAGATGAGGAAGGGGCAAGGGAGGACTTCCAGGGTCTTCCAATCCTCTTTCTTGACTTGGCTGCTGAGTGCATGAATATTCGCGACTATGAACCAGTGAGCTGTACATTTTCATTCTATTCACCTTTAACATAGTGTGAAGGTTAAGTATAGAGAAAGTGGGACATAACCTTATGCTAATTTCTGAGGGTACTAAGTCTGATGTAATGACATTCCTTGTCATTGGAAACGTTTTGAACTATTAGATACTATTTGTTTTTTAAAAAGAGTGTTATTTATCTGATAAAACCTGCTAACAAACCTTGGAGTACAGTTCTCAAGGCCGTGTGTATGTGTGTGTCTGAGAGAGAGGGAAAGGCGGAAAGAGGGAGAAGGGAGTGGAAAAGAATAGAGGCTGTTTTTGGTTATTAAAAAAATTTTTTGGGGCTTCCCTGGTGGCGCAGTGGTTGAGAGTCCGCCTGCCGATGCAGGGGACACGGGTTCGTGCCCCGATCCTGGAAGATCCCACATGCCGCGGAGCGGCTGGGCCCGCGAGCCATGGCCGCGGAGCCTGTGTGTCCGGAGCCTGTGCTCCGCAACGGGAGAGGCCACAGCAGTGAGAGGCCCGCGTACAGCAAAAAAAAAAAAAAAAAAAAATTTTTATTGAAGTAGGGTTGATTTACAATGCTGTGCCAATCTCTGCTGTACAGCAAAGTGACTCAGTTATATAGAAATTATTTTTTATATTATTTTCCATTATGGTTGATCACAGGATATTGAATAGTTCCCTGTACTATACAATAGGACCTTGTTGTTTATCCATCCTGTATATAATAGTTTGCATCTGCTAACCTCAAACTCCCAGTCCTGCCCTCCCCCACCCCCCTCCCCCTTGGCAACCACAAGTCTATTCTCTATGTCTGTGAGTCTGTTTCTGTTTTGTAGCTAGGTGGGAAAGAATAGAGTTTTACTTACTGATGGACTGAAGATTAATAGCATCTTCTATAAATTATCTTTCTCTATATTACAGTGTCAGGAAAACAAAGGCATCCCAGGATGAGCTCAGAGCTGGGAACAAAGACACCTCTGTATCATGATGCTAATGGAAGGAACTTGTACATTCTAGCTGTTACCAATAATGGAATAAACTTCTGGCTGTTACTAATAATGAAATAAACTTCTAGCGCCCTAATTCTTAGGACTCCTGTGATCCATTTGATAATAGGTACCTCAGCCTTTCAGCTCTGCTAGAGTTACAAGGCGATTTATTTTAATTGCATCCTCTCACTCCCTTCTCTCAAAAAAAAAAAATCTTTTGCCAAATTTTCCCCCACACATAGTTTATTATAGATGTAGGTTGTAAAACATTCTGTACTTGTATCTTTCTATGGATGCGATAAAATTGGAGAACATACCTGTGGTTCTACATCAAGCCACAGTGAGAGGTTGACGCATCTCTTCATGCATAATATTCTGTGGGTCAAGCTGTTGCATGATGGCATGTCAATAGAAACTGGCCTATTTTAGAACTATAATAAGATTTTCAAATACTTCTTAATCATAAGAGTTATGGTTATGTACTGCAATATGTATAATTCTCTGAGATTTAAAATAAAACCCCAGAGCCACAAAAACTTAAATAAAATATGACTGAATATTATTTCTAGCTGGCCTACCTACATTTCCTTAGTGGAAGGGAAAAAGTAGGAATAAAAGCCCTTTTTATTGAAAAGAGTTTGGAAAGTGAAGACAACTCTTTTCAATTCAATTCTTTGTTAGTAGAAAAAGAGGAAAGATAATGTTATAGCTGTCAGCAGATTTCTGGCACTTGGAGGAAGAGCATCATTTCAACAGAGGAGCTAACAATATCTTCAAAGGTCATCATGCAGGTATAAAATGAGGAACATTCGTCCATTGACTATTGCCACGACCTCCTCTTGGACTTTGAGTCTAAAAACTTGGCAACTCAGAACTTTATCCAGTATTTTGGGTGTCAAATCCTCCATGATGTGCAAGTTAGAAGGTGTTTTTATTTGCAAAATGCCATTCCCTTTCAGAAGTTGAACTCATTAAATGTCAAGATTGAAACACTGATTTTTAAGCTGAAGTTTAGAAATAATAGATGAAGATTTGTGTTAACGGATAGTCAGCACTGAAAGCCAGACATGACAGTCATAGTATTTAAAGAGTAAGAATACCTGAAATTAAGCATTTTGTAAAGAGAAGGGTTTTCATCCATCCACGTAAGGTTCTGACATTTAAGATATGTTCCTTCCGTTTTGTTCACAGGCTCACCTCGTAGCAGCTTTTGAAAAGAGTTTAGGGAATATGACTGGCCGACTGCAAAGTCTAACCATGACAGCGGAACAGAAGGTATGTTCAGGAATTGCCACTGGGGCTTGAAATAAGATAGGAAGTTGCATAGGGTATTTAAACAATACCTGAGATGCAGCTCCTTAGAAATAATACTGAGAGGATCCATTCTAAAGTAAATTGGAACAATGGCAAGATAAAACCTTTTCTTTTCAGATTTTAATTTAAAGAATTATGATTCAGATTAACCTATATTGGAACACACACACACACACACATGTTCTTTTCAGGCAGTCTGTTATTTTACTTCTGACTGGAACTATTGAAAGAATACCAAATGTTAAGAAAAAGAAAAAGGAGAAGAGTTAGAATATTCTAGGAATAATTTAATGCAGTTGATGAGAATTGCACTCTGACAAGAATTTTCACAAATTCATGGTCTATAAGCCCAGTTATAGACCATGGCTGTGATCTGAGATACTCATGAAGAAGGCCTGAAACAGAAGTTGGGGTTCTGTAAAGTAAGGGGCCTTACGTTACAGTATCCACGAGACAAGGAACAGTCCTGCATAATTTTGGAGTAACAAGACTAGCTGGCATCTGGGGATGCTGTCTTTGAAGTAAAGCTAAGCTACATCAAAAGCTTTAAAATAAACGTGAAGGATTTTATGGAGTAGAAGAAGGAATGGTTTAAAAAAAAAAAAAAGCAACAGAGAATTTGGTTCACAAAGGCAGAAATATCAAAAGGTCCACACTGGATAGAAAGGATCTGGACACTTTCCATATGATGACCAGTAACTTACCTCCCTGCCATTAATTTGGTGGCCCTAACCTGAGTCCTTGGATGAGTGTCTAAAAAGTCTCTAGGGCTTCCCTGGTGGCGCAGTGGTTGAGAGTCCGCCTGCCGATGCAGGGGACACGGGTTCGTGCCCCGATCCCGGAAGATCCCACATGCCGCGGAGCGGCTGGGCCCGCGAGCCATGGCCGCGGAGCCTGTGTGTCCGGAGCCTGTGCTCCGCAACGGGAGAGGCCACAGCAGTGAGAGGCCCGCGTACAGCAAAAAAAATAAAAAATAAAAAATAAAATAAAATAAAATAAAAAGTCTCTAAAATTGTGTGGGAATATTTGTAAAAATGGCATATGTGCATAATAGGAGCAGATTTCCATAGTTTTCATCTAATTTTCAAAGAGATCCATATCTAAATAGTTTTGGATAATTTCAACTGATACAGAATCAGTTCCTATATCTTTCCATAGGGATGGCTTCGATTTTGGCTTCAGTTCTGTAAAATATGGCTTTGGCTTTAAAGAACTAGCATGTGTTATTGAGTTTTGTCAGTTTACTACTTTTTTTAAAGTTAAAAAAAAAACAAAACTGAACAGTCCAATTAAACCAAAAGAGAAAATCAAATATTCGTATAGTTGCCTGGTATAATTATAGAACTGTATTCTGTTTGCCCTTATCTTTCATTCTCCTATTTCATAGCTCTCCCCTGCCCATGAAAGAGAACACTGGCCATCCCTGTCAAGCCTGCTCTGAAAGAGAAGATAACAAACTCCTTTGACCACATAAATGTTGTCTTAATCTTTTGGGGGGGGGATACAATTTACCATTTCACTATGTAACATAAGAACTCAGCAAATAGGATTACAAGGCCTTTTTAAGGGCATACAGGTGGGGAAGATTATAAATGTTGGAGTCCAGTAGCGTCAAGTTTGAATCTCGGCGAGGTCTCTCAAGAACTGGAGAATCTCCCTTTCGTAACCCTCAATTTTGTCATTATAGAAGTGAGAGTTATAATAACTACCTTGTAGAATCATTCTGAGGAGTGAGATACTGTAATATGCCACAGGTAGTGGATAGTCAACAAATGTTACCTTTCTTTATATTTCTCTCTTTTTCCTTAAAAAATGTAAGATAAACCAAATTCATCATTGGTTATATGCCAGGCATATTGCTAGAAATCATGGTTAGTATTTAAGTCTCAATATCTTTAAAAAATCAAAATTTATATATTTTGCCTCTCCATGTTTCCTTCAGCTCTTTTTTATTTGTAGGCAAATTTCTCATAGAAATTGGAAATATATACATGTTTGTTAATTTATAATGTCTATGAAAATTCCTGAATATTTTAGAATACATCTCCATAATACAAAGAATTATATAATTGTTTGCACATTATCCTTGAAATAACATTGCCAAAACTGTAAAGTTTTCTCAGAAGATATCATGATGTCTGCAATTGCCCTTGCCATTTTTTTAAGTGAAAGTAGAATGGTTGCTCTTTTAATTGAAATATGTATACACACAAAACGATGCTTATTTTATTTTATCAACATTAGGTTTTTTAACATTCACATTAGCATTATATTTTATTAACAATGTTTATTTCATTATATTATTTATTTAACAATGTTTATTTTAGTAATCTGAGATTTATAACTTGCTTTTTTCCAGAGTGGTTTTGAGAATCTTATAAAGTTTATTGGATTATGATATAACACAATTCAATGACAGAATCTAGTGAAAACCAGTAGAGGAATGTATATAGCAAGATGCTTGAGCCTAGGTAATTACCACCCCAAAGTAGAAATTCACTGAACTGAATTGATCTCAAGGAAGCTAAGGCACAAAGGGACATTGCTTGGCATGTTTAGTTTTCATTTTCTGACCAGAAGAGCATAATTTAGATTGAAGAGACAAACTTTCAGACACTGAATTCAAGGACAAATTTATTGTAAAATTTCTTAAATTGGGGTCATGAAATAACAAAAGACAAAATCTCTATTCAAATAGACATTCCTCTAAAAGCTGAGGGCATAACATTTAATATATTTCAGGAAAGCCGTTTTCTTCAGGGAGCTAAGATAAAAGGGCATATTGTTCTCTGGTGATCCAACAATCCTGGGAAAAAAAGAGCAGAGAATATAAAGCAGAGGTTTTGAAACTCTGTCCTAGACTTCCAAGGTTCCTTTGTCCATTTAGTTATGCACCAAAGTTATAATGAATTTCTGTTGTGTATGAGATACTGTTCTAGCTACTGAGAATTCAGCAGTGAAATACACACACACATACACACACACATACTTATATGCTAGTTTATAACCAGTTATAATATAAAATAGAGTTTATATTCTAGTAGGTGACAGATTATGATAAAAATATAATTCAACTATATGGGAATTTCAGGTGAAAATAAGGACCACTGAAAAATTTAAAGCTAAGAATGAGTATATTGGGAAGCAAGGTAGGATGCTAACACATGAAGAACCAAAGGCCAAGTTGGGTGCATGTGCTTGGGTATCTACTTAAGAAATAGATAAACTAGAAAAAAAAAGAAAGAAAGAAAGAGATAAACTAAACTAGGACTCAGATCCAAGACTCCTGCTTCAGTGTGTGATTTTCAACAATCATATGGCATTAATAGCCTGAAAATTGTATCAAAATTTTAGTTAGGTTTATAGACCAAAATCACTCCCTTGAATAATGTTCTAAATTTTTTCCTTGTTTCCAGATGCCAAGTCACACCGATTCTCTTGCTAAATGTATGTGCCAAAACACTGCTTTTATATACTTGTAGCCTGGTAAAAATAAATAAACAAATAAAAATAAAAGAAAGAAAAGACATGTATGAATAACTCAGGAGGCATAAAATATGAGGTGCAATTAGAAATATAACAGGACAATGTCCTGAGTGTTCTCACAGAGAACCATTGCATTTTCACACTAGCTTTGGTGGGGGGGAGGGGGGGTTGGGTTTTTTTTGTGTGTGTGGTTTTTTGTTTTGTTTTGTTTTTTATTGAAGTATAGTTGATTTACAATGTTGTGTTAATTTCAGGTATACAGCAAAATGATTCAGTTATATATATAGTTATAGAATAGTTATATCTATTCTTTTTCAAATTCTTTTCCCTTATAGGCTATTACAAAATATCGAGTATAGTTCCCTATGCTATACAGCAGGTCCTTGTTGGTTATCTCTTTTTTATATGGTAATGTGTATATATTAATCCCAAACTCCTATTTTTTCCCTCCTCCCCTTTCCCCTTTAGTAACCATAAGTTTGTTTTCTATGTCTGTTAGTCTATTTACATTAGTTTTAGAGGAGAGGTGGCCAAGAGGAGCCTTGTCAGGCTCTGGGAGGATGAAAAAAATTAATTCAGGAGAGATAGAGGACCACGTGTCATAGAGGAAGGAACACCATGAGTGTGAACAGCAAGGAGGGAAATTATGGGAGACATTAAGGGGAAAAGAAGGAATGTGGAGGGAAATGTGGAACCAAGGCTTGAAGGATATCTAAGGAATCTGGTCCTTGGAAACAGGGAGCCATTCAAAGTTTTTTGACACTAGGCTCACATGATAAAAGTTAGTTAATGAAGATCAGTCTAGCAGCATTTCCCAGTAGTTTAACAGCATTCCCTGTAGCTGCCAGAAGACCATGTGTTATGGAACAGTAAGTCTATAAATAAGAGTAATTAAGATAATTGTCAGTAATGCTGCCCAGAGGGTGACATTATCTCTAGGTATCCCCTGTACCTAAGGCTCAACAGACTGTGATGGTGACATAGTTTGATCAAGAATTTTACCTGGATTTCAGGTCCTTGTCCCTTAACTAGTACTTTTCCACCAAGATTCTTTAAAAGAATTAAGACTGAATGCCCTGAAGCATCTATTATATGTGATGAAATGGCTTCTTTTCAGTGCATCTAGAGTGGTACTAGCTACGTACCATTCGTATCAGAAATGAAAAAATTGTCACTCAAATTATTGTTCAGGGTTTTATTTTCTTATGCTGCAATAAAGGTCATCAAAATGATAAGAATTCTGCAAATCTATATTTTTATGAATGAAATTTTTACACAACTACTGCTAAATCCTTGCAAATTTACTAAGGCTATATACTCATTGATAATTAGAAGACTTTCAAATCACTTCCTTATATCTGTAGTGCCAGAGGCAATTAGAACATATGTTAAGGTGTGGTAGATTAGTCTTGTTAGAAGGTCAGAGCATGACAGAGGAATATATTTTTGTTTGAGTAGTGGAGCTCAGATCTTGATTCTATGCTAACTATAAAGTCTAGGGTTTGCTCATGCTTACCTCTGTGAAACTGCTTTTTTGGATGACTAGATGAATAGACACTTAAATGTTAAAACTTAGAAAATTCAAAACCAACTCTCTGGAAATAGATAATGTAGAAGCTAAAATTTTAGTTGAATTGGGTCTTTACATTAACTCCTAGTTCAGGTTAAATATTCATCATCTAGAAGTGTTTTTTAAAATTTATCACTAGACTCAGAAAATATATTCATTAGCCTTTTAGGGCATAGGATAATTTGAATCTGTAAGTTACTTATGGATTCAAGTTACTTGTGCTACGGGGGTTTGATGAATTCAGTTCATTTAGTTAGAACCAGGACTGGCCAGGTTCTTTCAGCAGAAAACTTCACAAAATTTCAAGACACATACGAAGGGTTGGAGAGTGGGTTGTGTTCAAAGCAACTATAGCTAGATAATGTGAGATTAACTGTGTCAATGTGAGGAAGCAAAAGACTGGTTTAGTGGAAAAATTTTAAGAGCCTTGCCTAGAAGGTCAAGTAGAAGGTCAGGCTGGTTGATGAGATTTGTTGCCAAGCTGTGAGATTCTCAATAAGGCCTGTGTCCAGGAGAAATTTGGAAACAGGTCAGATGTCGTTAGGAAGTTAGGTTGGAAAAACACTGAGCAACGCCAGTATTATGACACAATATTTGATCATTTGATCACTTTATTTTGAAGCATTTCAAGTCTGACCTTGATAGCTTGTTTAGCCTCAGAGGCATGTACAAAACAGTTAGAAGAGATACTGACTCCATCCAGCCTCTTATACACAAGAAACTCACATAGACTACATTACTGGAATCTCACGTGGTCAGCCTATGTTTGGGGCATCATTATCTTGAATGGCTCATTGTAGGTAAATGAAATTTGAGTTCGGTTCTCACGTTTTAAAGTATCATTTTTGAAAAGTGGAAAATATCAATAAAATATTATCTGATCATCTTATTCCCAAGACCCTCTGAAGAGTTACTCCAGCCCCAATCTTCTCTTTGGGAGAAGAGTAGGAAACTGAAAACTACTAAATTAGAGGAACAAACTTCAAATTCATCTCTTGATGCTATCTACCTTTTCCAGGTTCTTTCTGAAGGTTTAATAGGGATTCTCAAAACTTAAGTTATCTTCTATTAGGTCACCTTTAAAATGAAAAGACTATGTGAAAATATTTCAGATTATCAAACGATTTTATAGTTGGTTATCTCTGGAACTCACTTCTAATTATTTTTCTAATCCACACTCCCTGCCACGGCCAAAACTAAAACAGGGAGTCCATAGTTGTCCTTGGCGACAGCACTGCAAGCTCCATGATTATAGACATCTTAGAGAATATGTACCTTAAAAATAAATGTGAGCAATCAACTATAATTACAAAGGGGAAAAAAGGAAGGCTAGGAATAAACTATTTAGAAATTTCTGTCTCAGTCCAGTTTTCATTCTAAAATGCTTTATATTCATCACTATACACTTTTGGAAAAGAGAGAAAGGAAAACCCACTTTGTTGCCATCCAAAGGAAGTGATTCCACTGATTTAGCCACATTGAGACTTTCACTTTATAATGAATAATAAAGTTATTGATGTTTTTAGTATATAGCATCGTAAGTGATCAGACACCCTCTTGTTAAAATATGCAGTGGAGTTGAAGTTTTACATCATTCTTTGAAGAGAAGAAACACCTGTTTAACATAGACCAGACATTTGAACAAAATCGTCCCAACATTTACTGAGATCAGATCATAAATCAGGTGAAAAGATAAACTCTTGGACAGCTAAACAAGCTGAATGCATTAAATGGTCTGGATGCATAGAGAAGGAACCTGTTCATTTTTCCTCAAAGGAAAACTAGGAGGTGTCATGTGGATGGAGACGTCTCACCATGGCCCTTAAGGGTGAAGGATGTTCAAAGCACAGGAGGAAATCACATGGAAAGACTCAGAGAAAGAGGTGGTGCTCGTTTGAATGATGGTGAGGGTGGATCTCATTAACTGAAGTAAGAAAAAAGGAAGGGACTTTTGCAGATATGGAGAGATAACTAGTTCAGGTTTAACAGACTATCAGTGTAGAATTTAACTATCTTTTTATAAAATTTTTAAATTAAATTTTATTTTTTTATACAGCAGGTTCTTATTAGTCATCAATTTTATACACATCAGTGTATACATGTCAATCCCATTCGCCCAATTCATCCCGCCACCACCTCCAACCCCCGCTGCTTCCCCCCCTTGGTGTCCATACGTATGTTCTCTACATGTGTGTCTCAACTTCTGCCCTGCAAACCGGTTCATCTGTACCATTTTTCTAGGTTCCACATATATGCATTAATATATGATATTTGTCTTTCTCTTTCTGACTTACTTCACTCTGTATGACAGTTGCTAGATCCATCCATGTCTCAACAGATGACCCAATTTCATTCCTTTTTATGGCTGAGAAATATTCCATTGTGTATATGTACCACATCTTCTTTATCCACTCGTCTGTCGATGGGCATTTAGGTTGCTTCCATGACCTGGCTACTGTAAATAGTGCTGCAATGAACACTGGGGTGCATGTGTCTTTTTGAATTATGGTTTTCTCTGGATATATGCCCAGTAGTGGGATTGCTGGATCATATGGTAATTCTATTTTTAGTTTTTTAAGGAAACTGCATAACGTTCTCTGTAGTGGCTGTATCAATTTACATTCCCAACAACAGTGCAAGAGGGTTCCCTTTTCTCCACACCCTCTCCAGCATTGGTTGTTTGTAGATTTTCTGATGATGTCCATTCTAACTGGTGTGAGGTGATACCTCATTGTAGTTTTGATTTGCATTTCCCTATAATTAGTGATGTTGAGCAGCTTTTCATGTGCTTCTTGGCCATCTGTATGTCTTCTTTGGAGAAATGTCTATTTAGGTCTTCTGCCCATTTTTGGATTGGGTTGTTTGTTTTTTTAATATTGAGCTGCATGAGCTGATTATATATTTTGGAGATTAATCCTTTCTCCGTTGATTCATTTGCAAATACTTTCTCCCATTCTGAAGGTTGTCTTTTCGTCTTGTTTATGGCTTCCTTTGCTGTGCAGAAGCTTTTAAGTTTCATTAGGTCCCATTTGTTTATTTTTGTTTTTATTTCCATTACTCTAGGAGGTAGATCAAAAAGATCTTCCTGTGACTTATGTCAAACAGTGTTCTTCCTAAGTTTTCCTCTAACAGTTTTATAGTGTCTGGTCTTACATGTAGGTCTCTAATCCATTTTGAGTTTATTTTTGTGTATGGTGTTAGGGAGTGTTCTAATTTCATTCTTTTACATGTAGCTGTCCAGTTTTCCCAGCACCACTTACTGAAGAGACTGTCTTTTCTCCATTGTATATCCTTGCCTCCTTTGTCATAGATTAGTTGACCATAAATGCATGGGTTTATCTCTGGGCTTTCTATCTTGTTCCATTGATCTATAGTTCTGCTTTTGTGCCAGTACCATATTGTCTTGATTACTGTAGCTTTGTAGTATAGTCTGAAGTCAAGGAGTCTCATTCCTCCAGCTCTGTTTTTTTCCCTCAAGACTGCTTTGGCTATTCAGGGTCTTTTGTGTCTCCATACGAATATTAAGATTTTTTGTTCTAGTTCCATAAAAAATGCCATTAGTAATTTGATAGGGATTGCATTGAATCTGTAGATTGCTTTGGGTAGCATAGTCATTTTCACAATATTGATTCTTCCAATCCAAGAACATGGTATATCTCTCCATCTGTTTGTATCATCTTCAATTTCTTTCATCAGTGTCTTATAGTTTTCTGCATACAGGTCTTTTGTCTCCCTAGGTAGGTTTACTCCTAGGTATTTTATTCTTTTTGTTGCAGTGGTAAATGGGAGTGTTTCCTTAATTTCTCTTTCAGATTTTTCATCATTAGTGTGTAGGAATGCAAGAGATTTCTGTGCATGAATTTCATATCCTGCAACTTTACCAAATTCATTCATTAGCTCTACTAGTTTTCTGTTGGCATCTTTAGGATTCTGTCTGTATAGTATCATGTCATCTGCAAACTATGACAGTTTAACTTCTTCTTTTCCAATTTGTATTCCTTTTATTTCTTTTTCTTCTCTGATTGCCATGGCTAGGACTTCCAAAACTATGTTGAATAATACTGGTGAGAGTGGACATCCTTGTCTTGTTCCTGACCTTAGAGGAAATGCTTTCAGTTTTTCACCATTGAGAATGATGTTTGCTGTGGGTTTGTCATATATGGCCTTTATTATGTTGAGGTAGGTTCCCTCTTTGCCCACTTTCTGGAGAGTTTTTATCATAAATGGGTGTTGAATATTGTCAAAAGCCTTTTCTGCATCTATTGAGATGATCATATGGTTTTTATTCTTCAATTTGTTAATATGCTGTATCACGTTGATTGATTTACATATATTGAAGAATCCTTGCATCCCTGGGATAAATCCCACTTGATCGTAGTGTATGTGCCTTTTATTGTGTTGTTGGATTCTGTTTGCTAGTATTTTGTTGAGGATTTTTGCATCTATATTCATCAGTGATACTGGTATATAATTTTCTTTTTTTGTAGTATCTTTGTCTGGTTTTCGTTTCAGGGTGATGGTGGCCTCATAGAATGAGTTTGGGAGTGTTCCTTCCTCCGCAATTTTTGGAAGAGTTTGAGAAGGATGGGTGTTAGCTCTTTTCTAAATGTTTGATAGAATTCACCTGTGAAGCCATCTGGTCCTGGACTTTTGTTTGTTGGAAGATTTTTTTTTTTTTTTTTTGTGGTACGCGGGCCTCTCACTGCTGTGGCCTCTCCCATTGTGGAGCACAGGCTCCGGACGCGCAGGCTCAGCTGCCATGGCTCAGGGGCCCAGCCACTCCACGGCATGTGGGATCTTCCCGGACTGGGGCACAAACCCGTGTCCCCTGCATCGGCAGGCGGACTCTCAACCACTGCGCCACCAGGGAAGCCCTGTTGGAAGATTTTTAATCACAGTTTCAATTTCATTACTTGTGATTGGGCTGTTCATAGTTTCAATTTCTTCCTGATTCAGTCTTGGAAGGTTATACCTCTCTAAGAATTTGTCCATTTCTTCCAGGTTCTCCATTTTATTGACATAGAGTTGCTTGTAGTATTCTCTTAAGATGCTTTGTGTTTCTGCATTGTCTGTTGTAACTTCTTTTTCACTTGTAATTTTATTGATTTGAGTCCTCTCCCTCTTTTTCTTGATGAGTCTGGCTAATGGATTATCAATTTTGTTTTTCTTCTCAAAGAACCAGCTTTTACTTTTATTGATCTTTGCTATTGTTTTCTTTGTTTCTATTTCATTTATTTCTGCTGTGATCTTTATGATTTCTTTCCTTCTGCTAACTTTGGGTTTTGTTTGTTCTTCTTTCTCTAGTTCCTTTAGGTGTAAGGTTAGATTGTTTACTTGAGATTTTTCTTGTTTCTTGAAGTAGGCTTGTATAGCTATAAACTTCCCTCTTAGAACTGCTTTTGTCACATCCCATAGGTTTTGGATCGTCCAGTTTTCATTGTCATTTGTCTCTAGGTATTTTTTGACTTCCTCTTTGATTTCTTCAGTGATCTCTTGCTTATTTAGTAACATATTGTTTAGCCTCCATGTGTTTGTGTTTTTTTACGTTTTTTTCCCTGTAATTCATTTCTAATCTCATAGCGTTGTGGTCAGAAAAGATGCTTGATATAATTTCAATTTTCTTAAATTTACTGAGGCTTGATTTGTGACCCAAGATGTGATCTATCCTGGAGAATGTTCCATGCTCACTTGAGAAGAAAGTGTGATCTGCTGTTTTTGGATGGAATGTCCTATAAATATCAATTAAATCTATCTGGTCTATTGTGTCATTTAAAGCTTCTGTTTTCTTATTTATTTTCACTTTGGATGATCTGTCTGTTTGTGTAAGTGAGGTTTTAAAGTCCCCCACTATCATTGTGTTACTGTCGATTTCCTCTTGTATAGCTGTTAGCAGTTGCCTTATATATTGTGGTGCTCCTATGTTGGGTGCATATATATTTATAATTGTTATATCTTCTTGTTGGATTGATCCCTTGATCATTATGTAGTGTCCTTCCTTGTCTCTTGTAACATTCTTTGTTTTAAAGTCTATTTTATCTAATGTGAGTATTGCTATTCCAGCTTTCTTTTGATTTCCATTTGCATGGAATATCTTTTTCCATCTCCTCACTTTCAGTCTGTATGTGTCCCTAGGTCTGAAGTGGGTCTCTTGTAGACAGCACATATATGGGTGTTATTTTTGTATCCATTCAACAAGCCTGTATCTTTTGGTTGGAGCATTTAATGCATTCACATTTAAGATAATTATCAATATGTATGTTCCTATTACCATTTTCTTAATTGTTTTGGGTTTGGTTTTGTAGGTCCTTTTCTTCTCTTGTGTTTCCCACTTAGAGAAGTTCCTTTAGCATTTGTTGTAGAGCTGGTTTGGTGGTGCTGAATTCTCTTAGCTTTTGCTTATCTGTAAAGCTTTTGATTCCTCCATCGAATCTGAATGAGATCCTTGACAGGTAGAGTAATCTTGGTTGTAGGTTCTTCCCTTTCATCACTTTAATTATATCATATCATGCCACTCCCTTGTGGCTTGTAGAGTTTCTGCTGAGAAATCAGCTGTTAACCTTATGGGAGTTCCCTTGTATGTTATTTGTCATTTTTCCCTTGCTGCTCTCAATAATTTTTCTTTGTCTTTAATTTTTGTCAATTTGATCACTATGTATCTTGGCGTGTTTCTCCTTGGGTTTGTCCTGTGTGAGACCCTCTGTGCTTCCTGGACTTAGGTGGCTATTTCCTTTCCCATGTTAGGGAAGTTTTCTACTATAATCTCTTCAAATATTTTCTCGGGTCCTTTCTCTTTCTCTTCTCCTTCTGGGACCCCTATAATGTGAATGTTGTTGCATTTAATGTTGTCCCAGAGGTCTCTTAGGCTGTCTTCATTTCTTTTCATTCTTTTTTCTTTGTTCTGTTCCACAGCAGTGAATTCCACCATTCTGTCTTCCAGGTCACTTATCCATTCTTCTGCCTCAGTTATTCTGCTATTGATTCCTTCTAGTGTATTTTTCATTTCTGTTATTGTATTGTTCATCTCTGTTTGTTCTTTAATTCTTCTAGGTCTTTGTTAAACATTTCTTGTATCTTCTCAATCTTTGCCTCCGTTCTTTTTCCGAGGTCCTGGATCATCTTCACTATCATTATTCTGAATTCTTTTTCTGGAAGGTCGCCTATCTCCACTTCATTTAGTTGATTTTCTGTGGTTTTATCTTGTTCCTTCAACTGGTACATAGCCCTCTGACATTTCATCTTGTCTATCTTTCTGTGAATGTGGTTTTTGTTCCACAGGCTGCAGGATTGTAGTTCTTCTTGCTTCTCTAACTATCTTTTTAATTAAAGACAATTTATACTTACAAAGTTCTCCAAAAGAACTGCTAATCTGAATTTGGCTAAACTAATTATTTCATAGATGGTTTTTTCCCACATTATATAACGAATATATTTCTTACTTAGTTATTCTTCCTTTGGGCTTATTGTGCCACACTGAGTAACAACTACCCTGCTAATATCTGTTGTTGTTAAAAATATACTTAAAATTTTAGAAAGTGATCATTCTTCTATTTCATTAAACATAGTTTTCTGAAAAATCAATATTACCTGAACATTTTACTTCTAATTAAAAAAAAAAAGTTTTTAGAAGAGGTTTCTCTAGAAAAGAGTAGAATTTTGACAGTAAAATAAGTCAGCCAACCCATAAAATTAAGCTAAATTTTTAGACATTTGTATGAGATTTCAATTTCATTTTTCCTCTTTAAACCTAAAGCCAAATGTTTTAGTAGATTTTTAATCCAAAGTACAAGCACTGTTGATTTTAAATTCAAGGATGAAAATCTGACTTTATTTAAAATTTAACATTCATCTTAGTCTATATGTTATAAAATTAACTATTTAAATTATGTGATTCACTAAGTATGCACTATAGGTGTTCTTTTGTGAATAAATTCCTGGTAAAAGCAGAATGGATTTCCAATAAATATTTCATCACTTCGGAGATTTATTTTAAATGGGAAGTAGATTCAATTTTGGTACAATAATCTATTACTAGTTGGGTAAGGGACAGAATATAGATAAAACTTGGAGAGACTGAGAAATTATGATGAATTGTATTTGAATTTGTCATGTTATTGTCAGTTTTCACAAACATGTTCTTTTTCCTTTATGATAAATAAATGCAAATGAAATTATACTCAAGTATCTGAAGATCCATCTATGAATCCAGGAGGTCGCTATTGATTTTCTATTATGAGATTCTTTGACTTATAAGCTATTAAAAGTCTATAAGAGGGTTTGTTTTTTTAAAAATACCTAACTGTCTTTTATCAGGAATATGCCAGATACTCAGAGAAGATAGATATATGAGATGCCAAGTATCTATTCCAAACTTGGATATCATTTCAATTAGCACCATCTATCTTTTTTTTAAAAAAAAATGTCTAAGGCTGGGATAGCCATTGGACATTCTCATGTATGAAGCAGTTTCCTGCAGTGGCAGTTGTCATTGTCCTGCCTTTTTTCATATATACTGGGAGACATTAAGTAGGGATAAACTGCTTACCACAGAGTGAAGAACCCAAGCCTGATTCTTTGGCTTTCTGCCAAAGAAAGAAAATGGAGAAAATGATGAATGACAAACACGTTATGGAGGAATTCTGCCCCCCCCAGAGGCTGACAAGAATTCTAATTTTTAAGATTGTTATCACTGCCAAGAAGGATACTCTTTGTATTTGTGCACCTGTTGGAAATATTGCTTCTGATGAAACAGCACTCCAGTTCCTTGTTGTGTTGGTGCTGTTATCTTATCTTCCTAATAGTGAGTCCTTTATTTCTGGTAAAGATATTCATTTAAATAACTATGGGAGATCAAATTTATACACGGATTTTCATTGAGACATAGCTTAAAATTACCCTTAATTCAATAAGAAAATAGATGTTTTATAAAAATTTGATTTGTAAGCTTTTTAAATAATTTAACTATTTTAAGGACTATACATTACATATTATTTCTATTCACTTTTTAAAAATTCCTGTATTGCTTTGGCTTGGTGAAACTAGATCTTCATACTAGGAATTTTGTTGGGTGAAAAGTGCCAGAATCTAAGATGACATATGGCATTTAATAGCAGTGAGTTAGGAATTAATTCTAGGTTTTGTTCTTGAATATAAAGAATCTATTTCCTAAGTGCACAATAAATGAGAAAATCTAAAATCACTCATTTGACAAAAACTCAGGGTTTTCAGTTAACAGTAAATGCAATATGATGTACCAATGCAATAATAGTATTTATCTATGTAATATAATCATGGGTAGTATTAATAAGTTTGGTATCTAAAATGAGCAGTGTGATATCTTGCTTTATATGGTACTGGTCAGCTCTGGGTACCACCCTTTTAAAGAAATAAAGACTGTTCAGACCACGTTTATAAGAGAATAACCAAGACATTATTTTTTAATTCTCTATTGCATTTACCTTCTTACATTTACAAGTAAGAGGTTGTAAGACACAACTTGAAAGGTCAGCCACGCATCTAAATCTACCAGGACGTTAGCACTACATAAAATCAAACTCATTTGATAGTGAGCTGTGAATAAGAATCTTTTACTTTTAAAGCTCCTAAATTCTGTTTGTTTCACAGGAGTCTGAACTGATCGAACTAAGAGAAACCATTGAAATGCTGAAGGCCCAGAACTCTGCTGCCCAGGCAGCCATTCAGGGAGCGCTCAATGGTCCAGACCACCCTCCCAAAGGTATGTTTAGAAATCTTGCCATTTTTCATCCAATCTACTAGGAATCTATTTTTATTTATTAATTAGAGCAAAGCTGCTTTTACTCAGTCACACTGCCTTTTATAATATATCAATATAAGTTGCTACTAAGGCAGTCAGAATCTCAGAATTTAAGAACAGTAGGCTTCAGTATCAAACTGACCTTAAGGAAATTGCTTCTACCGTCCAGCACTTTTCTCTCCACTTGATTTGGTGAAGGTGGGTCTGAGGAGGTTGGTTAATGTATTCATATCTGCCTTCAAGCAAAACAAACCTGAGAAGGAGTATGAAGATCTAGACCTGTATGTAAAAATACAATAATCAATATGCTGAAGTAGTGGATACTGGGAGCAACTCATCCTGGGTGGGGGCAATAAAAAGGTACATTTTCTGTAGAGAACTTACAAAACAGTAAGAAAATGGACTAAAAGTTGGTGTGTTTTTAATTATTACTATGCTTCAGCAATTGGAAGCAATGATAAAATCATCTTCTCTGCCACCACCCCACTCCTTAAATTGCCACTGAAGAAATACTCTGTGATAATGTTATGCCATTGTTTTCTTTACATAGGTTGTACTTATTCCTGTTCTGACTCTTTGCAGTAGCGTTCAATATGCTCAACTCTTTACCAGCTGAAAAATGTTTTCCTAAATCCTGAGTGCACTGTCATCTCTCTTCGCAGTTCCAGATGAATTTTGGGAAAGCTTGATGGAATCATTCAATGTCTTCAACAGCCAGTTACACTTCAGACCATGGGAGTAGGGTTTCTCTTTCTACTACTCCACCAAAACTGTTCTCTCCAGCATCAATAATGACTTAGATGACTCTAAATCCAGTACAAAATTTAAAATTCTTATTGTATTTGTTGTGCAAATAGCATTTGATGCTGATGTCCACTGCATCCTACTTGAAACATTCACTTCTTCTAATGCTCATGACATCCACATTCTTAGTTTTTCTTCTGCTCCTTTGAAATTTCTTTCACAGTTTCTCTTGTAGATTCACTCGTTTGTATGCATTTGTTAAATGTTGATGTTTCTTAGAATGCAGTCCTAAACTGTCTTCCATTATGATTTTATACATTATGATTCTCTTCATCCTATCTAAAATTTTGTACAAGCTCATCTCGTACTCTACCTACAATTCTTATTTATGTGTTGATAACTGTCAAATATATCTCTCCAGGGCAGGCTCATCTCTTGAGTTACAGATTTGTATATCTAGCTGCCAAAGAGAAAACTCCATTAGGTTATCTTTGGATGTCTGTTTGTCACCTGAAAGTCAACATCTCCAAATTTGAACTTGTCTTCTTCCTTCTCAGACCTGCTTTACCTTCAGTGTCCCTTTCTCAGTAAACAGCATCACCATCCTTCCATGTGGCCAGAAATCCTCCTCTTCGTACACAGTAAATCACTAAGTTCTATTGATTCCATCCATTAAATATATGTTATTCCCTTTTCTCTGATCCTGCTATCACCATTCCTCATATCTCCCCTGAACTATGACCACAAACTCCTAGTCTTAAGGAGCCTTCCTGCTCTTCATCTTTCACCTCCTTATGCCATTCTTCACACTGAGACCAGAGCAGTTGTCTAACAATATATACTTAAAAGGTATCCCATTGCCTTTGGATGAAATACTAACTCCTTAACATGACATAATCTCTCTTCGGCAGCTTCGTTCATTCAACAAGTATTTATTGATATTACCATTTGTGTGCTAGACACTGTTCTAGACCTTATGTCTTGCTATTTTGTCGTGTTGTGTATTTCATGTTTCAGCTATCCAGAACTTCTTTCAGTTCTTCAAAAATTCTTTATATATTCTCTTTATTCTACTTGGAACTTTCTACCCTGTTTGTTCAGCATAAAAACTTTTTGAGATCTTGCAAGAGTTAGCCTAAACATGCCTGCTTGTCTCCTAAACTATATGAGGTCCCTCTGTGATATGTTTCTGGAAATAACTGTACTTCCCTCATCAAAATTTGCATTAAGACACTTTGGTGCCTTAATTTGTTTATGGTCTGCCTTTCCTGGTCGATGGCAGGGTGGTCTGTTTTCTTAATCCTTAATCCTGGCTGTGACGATGGCTTGCACATAAAAGGGGCTTATTCTAATTTTATAGAAAGGACTAATACAATTTTTTATAACTTGAAATTTAACTTATAGAAAAACAGTTATATAAAGTGAGATATACTTAAATTGAAGGACAAACTAGTTCTCTAGGGGCTACTTCTGTTAAGAATTTAGCAACTTTCCATGTGGGGGAGTTAATGTATATGTGGCATGGAAAATTACTGCATATTTAAAGCTTATCTTAGAGCTATAATAAAGCAGCTTATGTTCTAAATCTTCATGTCAGTAAATAGGTCCAGAAGGGATTTAAAAAGGCTTAATCCTTTCTTTACCACAGTACAAGTCACTGAAGTAAAACTTTCTGGAAAGATTCCTTTTATCTCAGGCAACAGGTAGCTTAATATATCTACTGGAATTGAAAAATAGGAATTCCTTTGCTCAGAAATGTGGGAGGGATACCTAAAATGAACAAAACAATAACAGTTAATATTCAACTTGGCTAAGAAAGATTTAAAAATAATTTTATAAGATTTAAAACTAACAAAAACAAATAGTTATAGAGGTTTGAATGTATATAGAATATTCAGATTGTATTTCTGTAGTATTAAAACTCATATCAAGGCATATTGTAAATATTTAGAGAAGAGCATTCCAGGAGGGTCTTGAGAGAGAAAAGAGATTAGTGCCTTTATGGAACTGATACAAGGAAGATAATGACCAAAGATAAAGTGAGTAGAACCAGGTTGGAGAGATAAGTACTGACCAGATTACTGAGGAACCTTTGGGCCATATTTAAGAGTTGAAATGTTTTCTATTCTTATTAAAATGGAAATCTATTGGGAAGTCTCAGGTAAGGGAGTGATGGTGAGGTTTTTCTTTAAAAAAATTTCTCTAACTCTGGTTTGTGGAATGGTTTGAAGGTGAGTTGGACAGCTGTTCTTTCTTAGAGCAGGTAGGTGATGTTGGTGGCTTGAACTAGAACAGTGATGGTGCAGAAGGTGGGAAGTGGAAAATGAATGAATGAATAAACATATAACTGAAATTGATATTTTAAAAATAAGCTCCCTTCATTCAGATTGTTGATATTCATTTGGTCACCCATTCTTTACTGAGCTCTGCAATGCCAAAAGTACTCAATCAGATACTTACAAACACAAGAAAAGAATTGTCAGAAAAAAGTAAAATGCATTCCCTTCATTCCTGGTATTATGGAAATTATGCCCTTGCCAATCTTTATTGGAAATGCAGTCATAATTGAACATAACTAATACCTCCAAGGACTACTTTTGACCTACGATTAACAAGAATTTACCTGTCTTTTTAAAATTTGGGATTACTTGAAGTCAAATAAAATTTATTAATTCTGGATATAATAAAAACTCTGGAATACTTTAACGCTTAATACATCTGTTTTATTTGTAAAAGTCAGTTATGAAGGGAAAAATAGCAAATACTAATCTTGTTCAGAAAAGCTTATAGCCAACTGTAGCAGAAATTTAAAACACAGATACCTACACATGTTCTTTTATTGCTTATTCATATAATTTCCATATTAGTTGATTAAGGGATACTGTGCTCCTTTATTGTTGAATCAAAACAACACACATAAATACCTTGATTTAGATTTTGGTACTGGTAATGTTTTGGGCATGCAAAAACAGTAAATGTTCTCATCATTAAAAAATATATACTTTTGGACCAAACTCTGGGGATTCTTAAAAACAGCTCTGGTTTTACCCTCCTGTAAAATTTTTCAACATGGTTATTCTCTTAATGGAAAAATTAAAGTACTTATTGGTATGTATGTACATGAGATTAAGGATGGAGGCATGTATATGCATATTATACACCCACACATATACTTATTTATTGTATGTTTTGAAAGTAACCAGTTACAGTTCCATTGCCATCAGTCATTTTACTGTTAAATTAGTCAACTGCAAAGCTTTGATTATATACTATTATTTCTATGGGAACTTTTTGAAAGCTATATAATAATTTCTGACATCTTATAAATTCCACTGAGAGTTTTTTGCTTGGCTAATATGCATTGATACCAATTATATATGACAATAGAAACGGCCTAAAAGCATATTTGACCTTAAAATAATTTTATGAATTATTAGTGTCTCCACTAACACTTAAGTTCACTGTGAGTAGAAATCATTTCAATTTTCATTTTAATGACTATAAATAAATCTTATATTATAAGCTGATTGTATGGAGTAAGTGAATATGTTCAAAAAGTGATTTAGTATCAAATGGTATCCTCTTCAAAATATCTTATTATCTAGAGAAGCACTCCATGCTTTTTAGGAGTATATAGAGGCCATATCACCTGGCAATTAGTACAACAGACAGTAGGATACTTCTAAGTCTCAAGTTGGCTCCACTGTTTTTCAGCCACATGACCACAGGGAAAATTTAATAATTACACTCATTTCAGTGGTTTGCTTTAAAAATTAGGTACTCCCAGAGCAGAGTAGTAAAAGCTAACTTTATTATTACCTGTTATTATTGTTACTACTATTACTCTTCCAAGTCATGGACAGGGGTTAGGGGTATGATGGAAAAATTGTACTGTCTTAAGTCTGATTTCTGTTTAATTCACAAATGCAGTCTACCTTCGCCCCATTGGCTCTTTGACCTTGGTCAGGTTACTTAACTTCTTTGCACTTCAATTGCTCCATCTGTGGTATGAAGTGCTTAGATGACTTGCAAGGTTTGTTTTGGCTCTAACTAGGTATGATTCCATGAAATGGAGAGTTAATATATTTGGCTTCGGTAGCTTTATTCAAAGGACAAATATTAAAAACACACAATTAATTATCATGCTATTAAGAGTTTCCTTTTACTCCATGGAACAAATCATTTGGAATAAATCATTTTGGAAGTGCTGTTTGATCCAGGTATTCAGTAAAAATCACTAGCATAGCAGTTCATTTTGGGACAAAACTCAGAATTCATTAAAACACCAGTGCTACAGACTTACTTGAGATTCCCATTGAATCTTAATACAGATAACCCAGTTAATTAAAGCAAATGTGGTTGTACTTTATTAAGCTTTTAAGACCAAAACTGCATCGAAATAATCTGTACAAAGCCATGTGGACATTTATTAGAGGACTTCCTCTCAGAAAGCCTAAAAGTCTTGTTTGTTCAGATTGCAAGTTTTTATGAGTAAACGTGATACTGTCTATCTGTGGCTAGATCTCCGCATCAGAAGACAGCATTCCTCCGAAAGCGTTTCTAGTATCAACAGTGCCACGAGCCATTCCAGCATTGGCAGTGGTAACGATGCTGACTCCAAGAAGAAGAAAAAGAAAAACTGGGTAAGCCATTAGCATTCATCTAATTCAGAAGCTTATTACTGCACAGTGAGTCAGGCTTTTTCCTTTTGGGCTTTAGAGATCCACAGCAGTTTACAGTGTCTCATTCAAGTGACTGACACCTCAAAGGCTACACTCATCACCAAGATTAGGGCAGCATGGTGCCGAAGAGCAAATGTTTTGGAGTTGGCACTAAGTAAACTTGGATTTGAATCCCAACTTTGACACTTACTATTTGGATCTTAGGCAAGTGACTTCACCTTTTTGGGGAGACTAAACTTTCTCATCTGTAAGAATTGGATAATTAATACTGACTTTATAGAGATACTGTAAAGAAAAATAGGGTAACGTGTAAATAAATGGCTCCGAGCAGGGGCTTACTGTGGAGGTAGAGATGAAGAAGAAGAAAAAGATGATGGTGATGCTGATGGTGGTGATGGTGGTGGTGCTGGTGGATGGAGGAAGTGGAGAAAACAATGGAATAAAAAAAGTAAAAGGGAAAGAAGAGACCTTGAAAGCCTCTCCACCCCTTGCATCAACAGGGTTTATAGCGTGAATAAAGTGTCACTGTATAAGAAATCAACTATATGTATTTTTATCAAAAGAACATAGGATAAATATAGAAATGTACTTTAACAGAACTGTCCCTTAAGTTTGCTAGAGATAGAATTGATATTAAATAATTGCTGAAAAACTGAGGGGAAGATGCTATCACTGCAAAATGTTTAAAAACAATGAAGTAAAGGATTTATTTTAATGCCATGCAAGAAAAGTAGATTTTAAATAAGTAGAACTCTTGATGAAACCCAAAATATAACTAGCAGAGGATTTTACTGGAGTGCTTTCTGTAAATAATGAGAGAAATATCTTTTCTGTTTTAAAAAAAATGTTTATGCAGGTAATATTTTAAAATACTGATCAGCCTTCATTCCCTTGATTTGTAATTCCACACTCTTTCATGTTTCTGCAAGGTGAACTCTAGAGGAAGTGAGGTGAATATAAACCATGGACAATTTGGCATGCATCTATAAAAATACCCACCCTTGGCATGAATGCTATTCATTTTGGCAGGAGGCTTTTATACCTTTTAAAAACAGATTACCTTGTATGTCTTTTCTTTGTGTCTTTTCATTTTAATCTCCAGTTCTAAAGAGAAGTAAAACCACTTTCTGAATAGCGCTGTAGGGCATACCAACTCTGGTTTCTCATAGTCCGGGAACTGAAATTTTGAATAGAAACTCACAATTAATGAAGTGTTAGGTGAATTTGATTTCACTTTGCTTTTTAAGTTTATATTGTCAGCAGGCCCTGACTTGACTGTAGCGCTAAAGCAGCCATTTAAAACAAATTGCCTTGAAGAGAGGAGCCTTCTGAACGGAGATCCCTTCAAGGTACTTCGTTTTAAATGAGTGCTCTGACAGCCGTGCCCTTGACCCTGCACTGTTTAAAAGCCTTCCATGTTTGCGCTGCGCTGGATTAATACAAGAATAAAACAGAAACACAGAACACGGTATCTTTTTTTTTTAGAGATACTGTGCTGCAGCTGTTAATCCTTTGCTTATACATACTGACCCCAGGCAGTGGCTAGGATGGCACCTGCAAACTAACGGCCCAAAGCAAGATGCCCCCCAGTGCAAATAGACAAGGAAGGTAATTTCTGTCCTTCTTGCAGCTGAGAAGCTCATTCAAACAAGCCTTTGGGAAGAAAAAGTCCACCAAGCCTCCATCCTCACATTCGGACATTGAAGAGCTTACTGATTCGTCCCTTCCAGCGTCCCCCAAGTTGCCCCACAATGCGGGTGACTGTGGTCCAGCCTCCCTGAAGCCCTCGCAGTCCGCCTCAGCGTAAGTCACTGTCTCTGCCGGTTGCGGAAGTATTTGTTAAAGACAACTTGAGGCCAAGCCTAGATCTGTGTTCTAAATGGAACTGCAGCACCACCTCTATACCGATTATTTTCAGATCTTCCTTAGAATAGCAGACAGCATTTGTTTCTCTTCTGCTTTCCATACATTAGAAATTGAGCGTTCTTGATTTCATTCTCCCCTTTTCTAAGTTATTATTTTCACTTCTTTTCACTTGCATTTGTCCATGGATCTGTCTAACTGTGCATTAAATGCAGGTTACCCCTTGTCTGGCCACCAAAGAAACGGCAAAATGGCCCTGTGACCTACAAGCATAGATCCCGGTAAAATGGAGTGTGATGCATGAGAACTGCAGAGATCCTGGTTCTAACCTAAGCAGTGTTCACTCTTGCTTTTTCTAAAATCACTCGCATGCATTTCAACAATGACTACCTTCTCTGTCCTCCTGTTTTGGAAGTAAAATTTGGTTTCCTCAAGCCAAACTTCAATCCTTTTTTCTTTAATTGTGTTAGATAATCTAGCATAATGTTTTTTTATAGTATCCCACTAGTTGATGTTACAAGAAAGAATAAAACATTTAGAATGTAAAACATGTGCTCTGATAGTTCTCTTTGTTCTATATACTATTTAAGTGAGATTTCCTTGTGTGCCCAAGACACTGGCTCACCCAGAACTCATATAAAGCAGGGCCACTAATAGAACCATTTAAGACCCTTGTACACCCTGTATAATTTCCTGACTTAGAGGAAAGAACATAGCACTATCACTTTGTGACCAGCAGTTAGTCCTCACATTTTAAATGGAAAAGATATTCAGTAACATAAAACAAATTCTTTTGACATACTTCCTACGAAGCTGTCTACAGAACAACAATAGGATATAATGTATATTACCTTCAAGCAGCCCCCAACTAGCCTGCTCATTGGGGTTGAAACCTGTGATTCAGTTTCATTAGCTGATCTCCTAAATCAGCTGAGCCTCCCAGGAAGATTATATAACACTCATCCATTATTTAAATGTCCAAAACTAATCTCCCTGATTTACTTTCTACAATATTTATATTGAATTTTATCGTAACCTGAAGATAGTATTGTGACGAATAAGGTTATTCTTTGCAAAATTTTACAAAACAAGAAATCAACATTTTAAGGACATAATAACTTTGCTTTAAACAAATTTCATGTTGCAAATAGAGGCTCAAGTCCCTTGAAAAATGGTAGAATGAGATGTAGTAATATTATGACTTTTCAGCTCCATAAACATCAGCAACAAGGGAATTTTGAGGATCACTTTATATACAGTAAAGATGGATTGTTTTTAAACTTCAGAAAATAGGAAGAAAAGATTAAAAGAGACGGCTACTATTTTCAGTTTTGAACCTGTGAATGTACTATTGTCTGTAAAACTCTTTTTCCTTTTCTCTAGGTATTGCCAGCAGCAAATAATCTCTGTACCTGCTGGATGATATTGCAGTTCAGCTTTTAAAAGAAACATTGCCTTTCGTAATCCTCTGGCTTCCCCAGCCACTGATTTTGTGCTTGTTTCTTTCTTCAGGATCTGTGAATGCACAGAGGCTGAGGCAGAGATAATTCTGCAGCTGAAGAGTGAGCTCAGAGAAAAGGAATTAAAATTAACGGATATTCGGCTGGAGGCCCTCAGCTCTGCTCATCATCTCGATCAGATCCGGGAAGCCATGAACCGGATGCAGGTCGGTCCGAAAGCACCTTCAGGGAACAAACAGGAGAGATTTAAAATGCTGCTTATTCTCTCCTCTTAGTTATTATAAAAACAAATCTCATGTTTAAATCCTTTTTGGAAATGCGCTCTGTTTATTCAGTCTCTGCACCTCATTTCTCAGTACTGGATGGAGAATTTTGTCAAATCCAGGTTTGGAAGTGGAAGTGCAAACTGGCCAGTTGCACTCAAGGACCATTGAAGGCACTGTACTAGTGATTGGATTCGCTGAGAGCTAAGGTTTTAGAGAAACTACTACAGCCCTTGCTTCTTCACTTTTCCATGATTTACCCTTATGGTAACTTTTTCCTATTCTTTTGAAATCTGACTTTCAAACACCTTTACCTGTTTTCTGTTGAAAAACAAACGTAATGAGGAATCAACAGAAATATAACACAAGCTCTCTAAATATGAAAGTAAATGTGATGTAGAATGCCATCTGTAGAAGTAAAGCTTTTCTATTTTTTGGAAGCATCTGAAGGCTAAATTCAGGATCAGTCTGTGCTCAGACTAAGTTTTCGTTTTATTATGGTCAACCAGTAATCACTTGGTACCACAGATGACTGAAATAGGAAAAGCTCATTGCTGAGCAGATTCATCTGCCAGTGGATATTCACCAATAGGCTTGTGTTGTTTTTATGAGCTTAATGCCCCATTTTGAAGGAACAAAAACTTTTTCAGACGTTAGCTAGGATTCTGAGGTGGTAATTTTAAATCACCTTATTTATATTACTTTTGTTTTACTGTGGTTTTCAACTCTCCCTGAATTCAGAGTATTACAAACGGCATTATTTTCTATGAGATTTTAACATTACTTTCATTTAAAAATTTTTTTTTAAGTTTTTAAAAATTTTTTATTTTATTGAAGTATAGTTGATTTACAGTGTCATGTTAGTTTCAGGTGTACAGCACAGTGATTCAGTTATATGTATATAACTGAATATATATATATACATATATAGATTGATATAGATATAAAAAGCTATTCTTTTTCAGATTCTTTTCCCTTATAGGTTACTACAAAATATTGAGTATAGTTCCCTGTGCTATACAGTAGGTCCCTGTTGATTATCTATTTTTATATATGTAGTAGTGTGTATGTTTACTTTTAAAATGAGGAATGGTATGAACTTTTCAATTATGTTATTCTTAATTCACATAAGACCATGTCATATTTGGAAAACTCCTCAAATATATGATAGATTTTTAAAAAATTATAAAAAATTCTACTGGTTAGTGTGTGTATTTGTGAATAGCTGAACATGTGTATGTGAGAGACAGAAAAAGGAATTACTTTTCCTTCTTTGGAAGGAAATCCTGTTTTCATAATTTATGTTTGTTTATTTAATATCTCACCACATGGTTTATTTAATAAATGAACCGATTAACCCCGTTAAAAGAGTTGGTACCCTTTTCTCAATCAAGCTAGCTCTATGTTTTTCATGTTTTCCATCTTCACAACAGAATGAGATTGAAATACTGAAGGCTGAAAACGACCGGTTGAAAGCAGAAACGGGGAACGCTGCGAAGCCAGCTCGGCCCCCGTCTGAGTCCGCAAGTAGCACTTCCTCCTCATCCTCACGCCAGTCCTTAGGACTCTCTCTGAACAATTTGAACATCACGGAGTCTGTTACCTCAGGTGATTTTGTGCACATGCCTGCCTGAATCAAAGCATGCCTCTGACTTCACAAGCCTGGAGACCTCGAATTTGGAGACCCTTACCCGCTGCAGCTCTCACCCATACCCTCTTTAAAATGTTAACGGCCTAGTTCTCAGAAATAGTCCTTTTTCCTCTTATAAATTTATTTTACTTCATTATCATTTTAATTTCTTTTACTTATTTAATTTTGGCTGCGTTGGGTCTTCATTGCTGCCCACGGGTTTTCTCTAGTTGTGGAGAGCGGGGGCTACTCTTCGTTGCGGTGTGCGGGCTTCTCATTGTGGTGACTTCTCTTGTTGCAGAGCACGGGCTCTAGAGTTCAAGCTCAGTAGTTGGGGCACACGGGCTCAGTAGTTGTGGCTCATGGGCCCTAGAGCACAGGCTCAGTAGTTGTGGCACATGGGCTCAGCCGCTTTGCGGCATGTGGGATCCTCCCGGACCAGGGCTCGAACCCGTGTCCCCTGCATCGGCAGGAGGACTCTCAACCACTGTGCCACCAGGGAAACCCCTTCATTATCATTTTAAAAGAACATTCTGTGTGAAAGAGTAAAAAGACATAGAGATATGGTTTTCATATCATTTTTTAAAACAATTACTTGTGTTTGAGTAGTACTTCCTCCAGGGTTACAAATAGGATGAAAAAGTAATATTCTCAGTGATGATTGTTAGTACTAATGAATATAATGCTCAGAACCCCATGCAATTTGATAGTGTTTTAAGTGTACGAAGCCCGTATACAAGTATATCAGGACCTATTCCTAAATTTGACTAGATGATCCTGCATGATGTGACCCAGGGCGAACATAATGCTACTACATCATCCAGACTGCAGCTCTATTAGATTTTCAACAAACAAAAAGAACACAATGGATTCTATTATTGTATTCAATGGTACTAATGATGGAACAAGGGTACAGTTTTATTCAATTGCAAATAGAATCATATGACATAATGTTGTCTTAATAGCTGATGAACTATTCAGTTATAAAGTATAACTGCTCCTATGGCTTCGAATCATTCTGTGTATATAAGACTTAGTTGAGGAAAGATTTACATGAGGATCTGCAGTGATTGCAAAGCACAGCCACTAGATGACGCTTGGAAACCAATAATATGTATACATGTTCCTGGGCAATTTTAGATCCCATGATAGAATTGAGAAACTTCATGGCTTGCCTTAAATTACACCAAAATATAGAAAAAGATAAAGATGAAAATGAAAAAGAAAAGAAACAGAAATACAGCAAGCTGATATCGATGATATTTTAATGAATCATATCTCTTGCTTCTAAAAGGTCAGAATTTTTAAAATTCTACTAATTATATCTGCCCTTCATGGTGTAAAATGAATGGCCCAAATGCATACTTGCTTTCTTCTTGTAAAAGGTAACTAGAAACTAAAAGGCAAGTAGGAATTTCCTGAAGTTCATGAAAACAACGTTTATACCATTTGGCAGGGATTGGGGAAGGAAAATGAATTTTGAGCATACACATCAAGTAAAAGAAATATTAGTAGCTAAGAAAAAATAGATCTGTCATAATTAAATGAACTTATAAATCATTAGGTAAAATAAAACTATGGAAATATAGTAATAACTTGAATGTGTAAATTGTCTATGAAGTGTTATCATCCACATTCTTCAAAAGATGGGGAAAAAGGAAGAACAAAAACTTTAAATGTATAGAATCTGAGAGTCCTGAGTCACATCCTATACATTGGCTTGTCGGTGATGAACCTGAGAGAGGTGAGGTAGGATCCACACCTAATGGCAGTCAGTGCCTGCCTATGTCCTGGAGCTTCACTTCTAAGGAGAGAAAAGGACTGGTACCTTATAGGATGGCTTAATGGTGGGATTTTCCTGCCTGTTACATGATTTTGGTTTAGCCTATGGAAATATGATAAGGTCTGAAGGAGGCAAATTTAGTACTGAAGGTAGTTTAGGAAGAACAGCCATATAAAAATGAAACCAAAATTAATGTCTAGGAAAGACTAGGACTCATAAAGATAAATATAAAATCAAAGAAATTAATTTACATTTTCTGTGTCCATCTAACTGATGGCCATGGTTCAGAATTTGGGGCAATTTGGTGAGGAGAGGTTTTTTTTTTTTTCAAAAATGTGCTTTATAATTACCCATTTCATGGTTTATTTTTAGACCTATATTATTTTATTTCCTCAACTATTTTTCAATAGCGATACTTGTGTCTGAACTAGCAAGAAAAATGTAAATCACTTGACATCACTTGACTAGGATACTTTTCAAGTCAAGTTTTCTTTGCCTTCACTCGTTTAGTGGGTTCAAAATTGGAAATCAAAAGTGCCTTTATGCTGAGGCTTTTTAATAGAAAAGGTTTCTAGAGTTCATGATTATTTTTTTTTAAAAAAAAAGAAGTAGGCAGGAGAGAGACTAATTGACAAATGTCCAGTTCCTGAAATAATAGTGCATGTTCCATACATCCAGTGAAGACAGAAGTTTGAAAAACCTTCAGTTTTTGTCAGAATTTCACTTGACTGTAACCAGAATGGCAAATCGTTTTTCAAAATGTTGACAGAGGACTCTAACTTATTTTCCATAAAACAACACAGAGAACCCTTATTTCAAACTGGCTGTTATTTGTTTTTACTCAGAGTTGTTTGTTCAGGTGACCATCCCGTCAGTGTACTGGGTGGGGGGCAGGGGGGACCCAGAGTGAGTCATGATGTGCTCCTTCCACTGTCAACACGAGGAGTTAGAATAAACACACAGAGAAAAGGAGTAATGGTTAGAACAGGTAAACTTACTAAACACGGAGGATAAAGTGCTTTAAGAGTGTTTTCTATTATGTTCTCAATAACCCTACGAAGCTGGTGCTTTTGTCCCCCATTTTATAGATGAGGAAACCAAGACTTAGGAAAGTGATTATGATAATCTTTCAAGATTATGCATCCAATAAATGATAGAGCTAATATTTGAGCCCAGATCTGGATGATTCCAGTGCCTGACTCTTAACTACTGTATTCATTTTGCTAAAGCACTTAAAACATTCAAGATTACCTTGTTGAGAATGTATACGCCAACAGAGCAGGGAATTCATCTTCCTTCTCACCATGGTATTCATTCCCAATGCCCAGCACAGTTGCTGATTTCTTTCTTTCTTTCCTTTTTTTAAAAATTAATTAATTAATTTATTTTTGGCTGCGTTGGGTCTTGGTTGCTGTGTCTGGGCTTTCTCTAGTTGCAGCGAGTGAGCGCTACCCTTTGTTGTGGTGCGTGGGCTTCTCTTTGCAGTGGTTTCTCCTGTTGCGGGGCACGGGCTCTAGGCACGTGGGCTTCAGTAGTACCAGCATGCGGGCTCAGTAGTTGTGGCTGGCGGGCTCTAGAGCGCAGACTCAGTAGTTATGGGGCACGGGCTTAGCTGCTCCGTGGCATGTGGGATCTTCCCAGACCAGAGCTCGAACCCACGTCCCTGCATTGGAAGGCAGATTCTTAACCACTGCGCCAGCAGGGAAATCCACAGTTCCTGATTTCTGTGATGCTTAATAAACTGTTAGTTAAAATAAATATTTTTGAATATTTATGAAGTTATGAATAATTGAGCAAAGTACTAAAGAGGTAATTTGCTCATGAATTACAAGATATTTAGATGTGAACGATAAGCCACTTTAAACTTTTGAGAAAAAGAGCAAGAAGAGAATTAAAATGACACTTAAGGAAGAGGTTTGAATTGGATAGGAAAAATGGTGAGAGCCTGGGAGGATGTTAATCTATTAAAAATAAATAAATAAATTTCAGTAAGGGAGATTGTCTTTGACAATTTAAAAATTTCTAGCAAAAAACCTCCATATTCCTTAAACTCTAAATGTGCTTTTGATTGTTGTAGTGTTATGGCATTTTTTAACTCCTTCCTTTGCAGAATTGCATGTTCCTAATTATTAAGATAATAGAAGCATTTTATTTTCAGAAGGCACTTGATGAAATTGTTGCTTCTATAATGGTACAGTCACAGTCCTTGGCTCTCTAACTTTACACTTTGAGCAGTTGAGTCCTCTTGTCACCAGGCACATGTGCTCTTCAACATGTAACCAAGTTTTCTTTGTCCCCAGAAAACTATCTTCATATTAAACATAATAGCATCCTTGTCAAAGGAAAACATATATGTGGGATAGTTTGCCTTAATCATTCTCCAAACTGGACATTAATCTCATATAATATATTTTGAAAATTAATCTTTAATCACATTTTAAGGTTGGTGGGTTAAAGGTTAGCTAGCTTTATCATGCTTCTGTAACTCTTAGCTGATTACTAGAAGTATTATTTTGGTTTTGAAGCTATAAGCATAAAGAGAACAGGAAAGCAATAATTAATATAATTCTGCGGGGAAGTATAATGCCGTGGTTGAAATTCAAAACATTACCTAAAATTGTAGATACGAGGTGAGTAGTCATATAGCAGGGAATGTGCCAAATGCTTGAAAATCATTTCAGTTGAACAGTCAGTCTCACCACCTTCGCATTCATAATTACATGGGTGATGAGCTTGGATGTTTTCGGTTGGATAGAAAAACCAGATTGCTTTTCAGTTTGTCACGGTTATAATGGTAACTGACTATTACTCAGGTATTACTCAGAACTGTGCATAACAGAAAAAAGGAACCCCTTATTTCCTCATCTAAATGCAATGGGTGCCCAACACTTGGGTGAAGATCTTTGGAAGGAGAAATAAATTCTTAGATGGAAACTTTAACCCAGCACAGTCACTCATCTTCTTGGAAGCTGAGGTTTTTCAAACCAGTTAGGTTAAAATGGGTGGCAGAAAATCTGAATATTCCCATTGAAAGATGTAAAACTATGAGGGAGAAAACGATGACAGTAAAGAAATCCAAGCTAATGTGACTCTATTGTATGTGTGTATGTTTGTGTATGTTTCTTTGAAAATTTGGTAGATATTTTGCTCGATGATGCTGGTGATGCAACCGGACATAAAGATGGCCGCAGCGTGAAAATTATAGTCTCCATAAGCAAGGGCTACGGTCGAGCAAAGGTATTTCTTTAACCTTAAGTTCTTTATCACTAAAAGATGAGAATGACCATGAACCAAATAAGTATTTGTCGTAAATATACTATCAGCAGTGTTTGTCTTGGCATTGGCCTAATCTATTATAAAAGCATGAAAGTTAGAGACTCAAAAGAAATGACATCATCCTATAGGTAAAAATGTGTCTCAGTATGTCATGTTCATTCACTGAAAACAGTATTGGTTGTCAGCCACCCTCATTTCTAAAGCCAAAAAAGCACATTGCTTTCTTTGACATTAACATTTTGTCTAACTAAATACAGGTGATATTTATGATGTATAGTAACATGTTGCTAGAGCTGCCAAGATGGTCTTTGTACAAAGAAGAGACTATACGTTATATGGCTCTTCTAGTAACTGGAAAGATATATTTTATTGAACTCGGTATGACAAATTCCATTGACACTACTTGTGTGTATCATTTTAAAGCAAGGTCTTAGATGATAAGGCAAATATTCTCATTTTTCTGGAATCAAATATTGCCTTCAAATTGGCAATACCATTCTGACCCTAGCCTCTTCTTGAAACTAAAGCTATTATTTCAAGTTGAAATTGTAGTTCAGTGGCCAAAAATACAAATTTGTAAGTATCCAAACATTTTTTATCAGACAGAAAAACAAAAAAATCTTCAGAATTGTAAGATAATTGAAGTATTTAAGTTTGAAAAGTGAGCTAGCAATTGTGAATTTTTACACTGAGCATATATTCCAAGAATTCTAATGTCATAAAATTTCTGCTTGAGCTGCAAATCTGTGCCTGAATTTCCGAAGTGGGTCTTTATGTAAAAGACTGTAATAGTCTTAGTAAAGCTTAGATAGTCTAATGATCTCTGATTTGAAAGCAGCTGCTTAAAAGCACTGCTTTTAAAAGTATGCATGTCCATTTTGACTCAGTTACAATAACGCTGTAAAACAAGTTTTCTTTTTCAAAATAATTCTGAAAGATAGTATTTTTGAACATTGGAAAGTAGTTGTCTTAGTCTTCTTGGGTTACCATAACAAAATACTATAGATTAGGTGGCTTAAACAACAGAAATTTATTTTCTCACAGTTATTAAGTCCAAGATCAAGGTGCTGGCTGATTTGGTTCCTGGTGAGGGCTCTCTCCTTGGGCTGCAGATGACTGCCTTCTTCCTGTGTCCTCACTTGGCCTTTCCTCAGTGTGTGTACTTGGGGAGAGAGAAAGAGATCTCTCTCCTACTTCCCCTACTTAGAAGGCCACTAATCCCATGATGAGAGACCCACTCTCATGGCCTAATCTAGCTCTTATTGCCTCCTGCTGGCTCCATTTCCAAATACCATCAATTGGGGGTTGAGGCTTTAATATATGAATTTGGGGCGGAACACAAACATGCAGTCTATAACAGTTGTTACAAAATAAGAATGGTTTGCTGTGAATTTCTCAACTTTTTCTGTAACAGATATTGGCTTCAGGTTCTATCTAAATAGTGCTGATAATCATTTACCCTTATAAAGTTAAATGTTGCAGATGAAGAAATTGAGGCTCTGAGCCAGCTAAGCGACTTGAACTAACATCACATTTCTTAATTACATGGTAGATGTTGTGTGTTGTAGAATCCATGTCTTCTAACACCTGACTCAGTCATTTTTCTACCACCTCTTAAGGACTATGCAAGTTGGTGACTAGAATCAGGATTGTGATATATCAACTGTCTAATTATATATACTGGTGTCATGATCACTATCTCATGTAACCATTCCAGTCAACATAAAAATGGCTTCAGTTAGACTATAAATTGAATTGCTTACTTTTCTAATATATGTAGAAATTCCTCAAAATCCCATCCTACAAAAGGGATAAATTTGGGCCATTGTTTGTATTATAAAGGAGTTCTTTGCTTGACAAAATGAATCCTGTAGGATTCCCTGGCAAGTTCTTCTAAATATTGAATTTTCTGATAAATTCAAAATGGGACCTGTGTTGTTAATATGTGAATGCCATACTACCGTGGATAACTTATTTTTCAAAACTGGATTGGATTTTAGAGATAACCTAAATAAAAAAATAAACTGAGTTTTGAACTTAACAAAGATAAGATCACAAAAACATTAAGATGAGGCTCTAGGACTCATGATATAGTTCTGTTCCATCTCTATCACCATTTCCCTCCTACCAAGTTGCTTCTCTTCAGGAATGCACCCACTGCATTAAAATGGAAGACTTGTTCTCTCCTGGCCCTTTCCCTTCTACTGAACAGGTCACGAATCAGTTTTCCTTGACCATACCACTTCATCTAATCTCTTTCTCTCTTGTTTTTGTTGCCATCCTGTTACTTTGTTAGTTAGTTTGTTTGTTTGTTGGGGTATTTTGTATAATCCACTGTGTATGTCTGTTGTTATAAAACCCATAGGTTTAATATATATTTTAGTGTTAATCACCACTAATATTAATATTTTTTAGTAGAAGATATCATAATAAAAAAAGACACACAGTTGGATTTTGTCTTGTTTTATTTTGTCCTGACTTAGGATCAGAAGTCTCAGGCATATTTGATAGGATCCATTGGTGTCAGTGGAAAAACCAAGTGGGATGTCTTAGATGGTGTAATTAGACGTCTCTTTAAGGTAAGTTGTGTGAGACATCCTGATATTAATTTTCAAATGTGTTTCATTTTGGATGCTTCCCTTAGCTTTAATGGCATAGAGATATCTGCTTTTCCTCTCTTCCATTTCAAATATTAAGGAAAGTTTTCTCTCTTTATGCTGTTTGATATTAATTGTTCTTATATTACCCATTTCTAAAATTCTTGATAGCTAGCTTCACATCCCCATGAGTTTTGTATTTGTTGTAGGGGAGTTGGACCTCTGTTTTGACTTTCGTTTTTTTTGTGTATACCATTTCAGGAATATGTGTTCCGAATTGATACATCCACTAGCCTTGGTCTGAGCTCTGACTGCATTGCCAGCTACTGTATAGGAGATTTAATTAGATCCCATAACCTAGAAGTGCCTGAACTGCTGCCTTGTGGATACCTTGTCGGCGATAATAACATCATCACTGTGAACCTGAAAGGTAAAAATAAAAATGAAAAGCACAGTTGTATTTTTTTTACCAACATTTCTTTTCTTTTCTTTTTTGCAGTTTCCCTTCAAATTTTCATATTTGAAAACTATGTTAACCACTTTGATAATTTTGATGTGATATGAGCTGTATTTATATTTAAAACACTAAAATCCTACTAAAAACACTAAAATCCAAGTAAATGAAATTCTTTGAGTTTTGAGGTGTAATTTTGAAGTTTCTCCAAGACTCAGAAAAACAAATGTGATGTAGCGAATTTCAATTTTCTAGGTTTTCTCCATTATCATCTTAGATTTAGGGGAGATTCAAAAAGTTTGTTGCATATTCCAAGGTAATATATTCATTCTTTTACCTTTAATTTTAAAATATGTATACCCAGTAAGTACCCACTGGGGATAGAGAATGGAAGTTAAGAATCAGGGATGAGAAATTCTCTTTGCTTTGAATAATGTGACAAATTCTAGGCAAATGGAATATCTAAAGTATACTTGTATCCATAACTCCTTGTTCATATATGTTAAAGTGTCAGAACACATCTATATAAACTATGGATTAATAGAGGGATTTGTCAATATTTGATTTTATGATTAAGGTAATTGGGTGAGTAAACGGAGAAACTGTTGCTCTCCTCCTTAATTCCTTGCCAAATACCTATTATATTTATATTTTTCAAAAGCTTAAGGGATGGTACAGCTGGGATGTATAATGAGAGCTAGAGGGAAATAAAGAGAAGGAGGAAAGAGGAAGAAAAAGAGAAGAACATACACACTTTTATACTTTTTATTTTAATTTTTACACTTATTCTTAACAAAACTACCACCTTCAAAGAGAAGGAGGATTTTATGATAGAATTCATAGTAATGCTTCCATCTCTTTGTGGAAACATAAGTGAGAAGCATGAAATAGATGAGGGAAGTCTAAGCAAAGAGGAAAATCCTGCTTTCATTTGGATGTTCACTCTGCCTTATTACTGATGTTTTCTGTCTTAAAATAGCAACACACGTGGGATCGAAATGTCAAGGAAAGTATCTTGCAAGGACTGCATTCCAATGGCTAACAAAGCCCAGTTGCCAGTTTACACTATATTTTAATTTCAAGCTTACGTCGAACAATAAGCCACACTCTTCCCTTTGTTTCTCCCTTCAGGGGTAGAAGAAAACAGTTTGGACAGTTTTGTTTTTGATACGCTGATTCCTAAACCAATTACCCAAAGGTACTTTAACTTGTTGATGGAGCATCACAGAATTATACTCTCAGGACCTAGTGGTACTGGAAAGACCTATTTAGCAAACAAACTTGCTGAATATGTAATAACCAAGTCTGGGAGGAAAAAGACAGAGGATGCAATTGCCACTTTTAATGTGGACCACAAGTCTAGTAAGGTAAGTCGCAGACTCCTAAGACAACTGCTGCTATTTATCCGTGTCTTAAGCAACTAAGCTTTAAGATTATATGAAACTTCCGTATTGTACATGGAAACATATCCAGCTCTTCGGCTAAAACTAGAATCTGGTGAATGACTAAACCCTATTTCATGAATTTGAACAAGGCTGCTCAGTGCCCTTCAGGTATCAGGTATTCACAAGCATTGAGAATGGACAGAAGAGAAGGACAGAGTCTCCGTTGTCTGATTCCTCGTAGACGTCCATACCACAGAAACAAGAGGCCATGACTCTTCCTGCAGGAATCAGAGCTTTATAAAAGCCAATACTTGGTCTAGGTCATAATAAATAAGTAGGAATTAACTGGGATGTTGCAGCAATGGGGATTTGGGTGTAATTAATATATTCTAAGCAGAAATTCTGGGAGCAGCAATTTGTTTACATCATATTTCTATAGGATTTCTGCTTAGGAACCTTAGGAAATTGAACAATATTCCATTTCACCATCTACTAAGGTTTAATGTACCATAATCATCCTGAATGCTCTCAGCTCTTAAATACGCATGAGGGGCTATAAAACTCAGCCAGGACTTTCGTATATTTAGAGTGAAATAAAGAATCCTAAGAAGGAAATAGTTGATACCTGATATATTCCTAACACTGGACTATTTTTGCCTATAGTTATTCATTTACATTCTCAGTCAGTGCAACCTAAGGTTCTCTTAGGAAACTACATCTGTTATAAGCAATACCTTGAAGATATCCAGATGATACTGGGTCATGTTGTTTTTCCAGAGATAACCTGGTTAGATGATCTAAACCGACCCAGTCTCACAGAAACCTCTGGCCTGCAAATTTTTAGCAAAGAAACATGACTCCCAAAAGCAACCCAAACCCACTGGATTCTTGACATAAACAAGACATTTAATTTAGTGAACAAAAATGTCTTAAAGGAGTAGTTCATTAAGTCCGTATCACTGACCAACTGTGGGACCTAGGGCTGATTGTTGAATTTCTTTGTGCCTTAGTTTTCCCAGCTGTAATATGGGAAAAAGTAGTGGGGTTGTGGTAAGGACTAAATGGGTGTGTATCTGTGTGTGTGTGAGAGAGAGAGAGAGAGAGACAGACAGACAGACAGAAAGAAGCAGGGAGAGGGAGAGAATAGTACAAGTAGCAAGCACCACCTAAGGGTTGCCTGCAGTTATTAATTATAGCTCTTGGTTCCCATTACTGTAAGGGTTTCTTACACAAATACACACAGACACATACAGACCACCCACCCCCATCACATACACGGATCTTTGTTCAAAATTGGCTTATACGTATTTTTCAAGGAGAACAAAGGTGTGTATAAAGCATGATGGGATCTCTTAATGTGGACTCAATACAGCACATGAATTCTGAATGTTTCTTTGGAACTCAACACTATTTGGATTGCGGTTGAACCACCCATTCTCATTTCAAGTAGAGAGAGACATGGCCCCTGAGGCAGAATATTGAACTCTTTTTTTTTTTTTTTTTTTTTTTTTTGCGGTACGCCGGCCTCTCACTGTTGTGGCCTCTCCCGTTGCGGAGCACAGGCTCCGTACACGTAGGCTCAGCAGCCAAGGCTCACGGGCCCAGCTGCTCCGCAGCATATGGGATCTTCCCGGACCAGGGCACGAACCCGTGTCCCCTGCATCGGCAGGCGGATTCTCAACCACTGCGCCACCAGGGAAGCCCCGAACTCTTCTTTAAGCAGAAGCAGGAAGAGCACAGTTGTTTGCTTCAGCCTACACCTTTAATGCCTCCAGTGAATTCTGGGTCTCCTCATAGCTTTATTTAAAAGCTTGTAGCACATTTTGTTTTCTTTTCAGCCAAAATGATGAAAGAATTGACGTGTCTTAATTACCCTCAGTGCTCTCTTTGGTGTTTCCTTGATGTTGATGTGACAGAGCTCTTTAGAAGTTACATCTGTTATGAAAAAAACAAGTGGTTGGAAGATAGGAGAAGAATAGATTTATTAGAGGAAACAGGCATTTTGATAAAGTTGGAGAATCACTTAAAATCAAGTTTTGAATCAGATAGATTGACTTGGATATAATTCGACATGCTAAAATAAAGTAGGGTAACTTAACATTAGTTCTAAACTTTGCATCACTCCAAAAAATACTGTTATATATAAGTTCTTTTTATTTCAGTTAAAAAAAATGTTTAGTACTTGGAGATATTCTTAATCAATGATAATTTATATGTCCTTTAAAATTTGATCAAATATATCCAGCACTCTTATTTTCTACTTTTTCTGAATAAAATCACTTGTACCATTATGAGGTCAGTTTAATCTTTGTTATTACAAACTGATGAAAAATAAAGCTTGCCAACAGCCTTTGAACAGAACAAATGATGCTAGTAAACAGTAATAGGAAGAAATCCATGGGCAAATCACATGGCATTCATCACCAAGAAAGCACAAACTACAACTAACAAATGCTTATTGTTTCTTTAGGTTTGTAAGATTTGAATGACCTGTCAGTAATGTTGGATACCAAGTCATGGCCAGAGAATTTGGCCAATTCTTGCCAAATTGTCAGAGAATCCACACTTTATTTTCGGGGGGTTGATGGTATGTGAGAGTGGTATAGAGAAATAGGGATGACAGGTTGGAATTGTAGGAAGGATGCTGCCAAGTGTAGATTTACTTAAGTAAAGGGTGAATGAGGTATAAGGTAAATTCTTTTCCTGTGAAATGGAACTGTGTAACTGCTGACATGCTTTCTGTGATGCCTTTGATAGCTCTGAAGAGACAAAGCCACAAATCACTCACTGATTCCAAAAAAATCCAATAATAAACCATCAAATGAGAAAAATCTTTTCATGTTCTTGTTCCCCCTGCATTTTACATTCTTTTCCTCTTCCCAGTCCTCAAGCCCTCCCTCGAGGTGCCAGCTGGAATATTTTGATTAAAAACAGGATACATAAACAGTTACACTTTGTGACATTTGATATGGTGGGCCCAGAAGGCTAGAGGTGGATTTAGTAAAGAATATGTGGCCAACTGAAGCCACTTGGAATGTTAGGTGGGAAAAGATCAGAAAGCTGGACTTGGCGGATTCATTTTGAGTGTGTCTGGAGTCAAAATCAGAGATAGCAATGATCAATGGTTTTTATATAACTGCTGTGTTGTGTGTATATTTTCAAAGCATGGGACTCGTCTCATTATCAATGTCCATCTAGTAGATATACCTGTTTTTTTCTGCCTGATTAGATCTTGGACATGAAACTTCTAATGCTAATGTATCAGTACTTCAATCTAAGATTTTACCCTGATTAAGCTAGAGTGGGGATCAGGAAGTGATTTCAAAGAGGTTTGAGAAAACTCAAGTTGTATGACCAAATTATTTGTGTATGCCTGTTTCTACTTGTGACTGGTCCATAGCTTTCATTAGATTCCCAAAGGGATCTACTACCCTTCTCAAGATGAGAGAGGACCACAATAGAATCTAATGGCCCTACTTTTCCAAAATCACCCGGTGACTTTTCTTTACCAAATTCAATTCAAACTTGTCCCCCTCCCCCACCCCCTTCACCTCCACCTCCTCCTCCTCTCCCTCCACCTCTCTCTCCCTCTTTTGATCCGTATATACTAAATTGCTACAATTGATCCCCCCTTTCTAGAAATTGTTCTGATTTTCATGATTATCATTCTCTCCTTGTCTCCTTCCTACCCTCTAGTAAGCTGCTGCTCAGTGCCTTTCACTGACTGTTTTTCCTTTACCTTCCAGTAAATGAAAATATCCCCAACATTCTGTTCCCTCCCACTTCTGTTCTCATCTGGATAACTCCCTTGTTTCAACTTGTATTGGCTCCAATTGGACACTATTGGCTGTGCCCACTCTTCCATATGGTAGGCATTTCTATTAGCTTACAAGTATGTTTTCATTAGCATACTAAATATACATGTTTAGGAATGCCAATTTCAATTCTTGTATATTTGTGATGTATCTGTGAAAATATATCACAAATCCATCTTCTTTCATCCATCTCTACTACCATTACCCTCCCACCCAAATAAACACTCTGTCACTTACTTGGACTATTGCAACTGTTTACTAACTGCTTGATTTACAACTTGCATTAAATTCCCCTTCTCTCTCTGCCTCTTTATCCTTGCACCTCATGGAAATAGAATGTCTTCTATTCATTATAATTCTTCTTTCATAATTAAAAGCTGACCACATTAAAATCCTGCAGTGTTTCCCCACTGCTTTCTGCTCTAGGTCAAAAATCTTCCCATACTTCTACTATTCCTCTTGAGTCCCACAGTGTCTCTTGGCTTCAGCAATTTCAGTATCTCTTGACTGGTTTCTCTTCCTCCTTTGCCATATACTTACCACACTTTGAAATCATGATTCTGACTACATCACTCAGATCCCCAGAACAGTCAATGTTTCTTCACTGTCAGTAGGAAAAGTCCAGTAGTCTTAGCAACCATTCAAGGTTGCAAACTTTCCTTTCCAATTTATTTACCACTCTTTCACAAAACATATACTGCTGGGTTTTTCCTACATGGATATCATCTTTTTATGTTTCTGCCTTTGTTCTTCTCCATCTATGAAGAAAGCTCTTCTTCCATTTTTAAGCATCACAGTATTACCTAATCTTTAAAATAAAGGATTAATAGCAAATAATACTGCCACCAGAAAGTCTTTCCCAGAAGCTACAAGTAATCTTTACATGCTCTGAACAAAATCTTTGGTGTATATTCTTTTGAGGTAACGTATTAATTTTCACTGTGAATTTTAGTTATCTGTATACATGCCTAACCTATTCTGGGCAGTAAGCATCTTGAATGTGTTTTCCATTTCTAATTAATCATCCTATCCTTCACATGTATGTTTTCTTCGATAAATAAATTTCTCTACCCTGGGGAAAACAACAACATATGAATGGTGCACATGTTTATATAGTAAAATCCAAATTCCTCTGCATGGATTCAAAGTCTCTTCGATTTCCCCTTTCATTGAGATCACTACTGCCACGGACCATTTCTCTTGCAAATGCAGAATACCAATATTTCTCCCAACACATCACAGAGTTGTATCTTCCACCTCTTACGATTTACTCTTTATTCTTCAATTATACCTCCTGCCCTCGTACCCTATTGTTCTATGAACCTTAAATCTGGATTAGATGCCTCTCTTTAGTTTTTCTGTAGTGTTTTGTGCATTTCAGTGATCACACTGCCTTGAGACTTACTTGCTGGCCTGCCTTTCTATCAACTCTAATGCCTGAATATAGAAGTAATCTCTAAATCCTTGGTGCCAGAGTACCTGGCACATAGTAGGCGCTTGCTAAAGCTATGTTGAAAGAGTAAAAAACTACCTACTTATCATTTGGAATTCTATTCATTATTCAAGATCCATCATGAAATTGTTTTTTAACCCTGCTCAAGATGTACAAATTGAAAATGTCATTGTAAATATGCACATATTATGGAAATGCTCTTACTGATTAGGATAATTGTAAGAAATCTAATTATATTTCTGGCCTACCCATCTGTGAGAGCAATCAGTGAACTGGTTATCATATTTAGATTAAAAGCGATTAGAAAGGAATTATACCTGTAAAGAACCAAGAAGCTTAATAAATGCTAAATGCTAATGTCAAGTGACCCAATGAAATATAACACATTTTGTCTGTTGTTATAAATTACAACAATTGCAAGCAGATAATAAATAAATAACAAATCAACCAACCAACCAACCACAGTTTTATTTGAGTCCCAGGGCTGTATTTTCAGATGCACCTCATCGAAATGAATTGAAATTAAAATATTTAAAGTCTTAATGGAAACCTAGGGGTGCCATTTTGGATTTAGTATATACTTGAAATTATAAGGTTTGCTAAAATCCATCTTTATCATTGTAATACCAAAAACAAGAATGAATCTCAGTATTTGTGGTTTATCATACGAGCTCATATCCAGAATTATTTTTTTTTTCACTTTTCTTCCAGGGAGAAAACAACTGAGAAGTATGTCCTTGTGTTTACAGCTTTATATTTACTTCAGGTGTCCTGTACTGGCTTTTCTCTTTCCTTTAAAAGTGTATCCTCTCAACATTGTATGTTTTTTTGCTTTGTAGAGTAAGGTTTTATATCAATGGAATGATCTGTGAGTTTTAATCAAAGAACTTGGATGGAAGACAAAATGTATCATTTCTAAACTATGAATTGTTTTCCATTGGTATAAATTTCTCATTAACATATTTGTTTTCTTTCTTTTTTAAAGGAATTACAACAATATCTAGCTAACCTGGCTGAACAATGCAGTGCTGATAATAACGGTGTAGAGCTTCCAGTTGTAATAATTCTTGATAATCTTCATCATGTGGGCTCTTTGAGTGATATCTTCAATGGTTTTCTCAACTGTAAATACAACAAATGGTATGCTTGTGAAATGTTTCGAGTGATAAGATATGAAAAAAATGGTGATCAAATATGCATTCTTGTGCCTTTATACCTTTTAAGACGTATAGTGGATGCTATTAATTTGAGAAGCCTTCATTACTATTATACCCTATTTCCAAAGAACCTCTATGTGTTCATTAGAACATCTATTTATTCATTCAACAATTGTGTCCCAGGCACTTTTATGGCAACATTACTTACTTGATGATGTTAACTTCTACAGGTATGCTGAAAGTCTGGGAGACCATTATCAATGATGGAATGTTTGAATCAGGGAAATTAAGAACTAGAACGAAGCTATAGAGCTCTTGTTTCACTCTTAGTCCATATTAAAGTTTAAATTCAGCCTTCCTATAGAAATAATTTTAATACATTCAGATATACCTCTCTCCACTAGTGATTCTAATTTTTAACTATTTACATGAAAGAAAAGGTTAAAGTAGGGTATAAAAAAAAATCTGAAAACCCTCTTAAGATTCACTATAGTATGGCCTCTAAAAAAGGACATATAAGAACAACAACAAATGTTAGTTTTAATGGTGCAAGTAACCCAGTTATCTCTGCTAGAGATTTTTTAAATGTCAAAAATTAATCAGCATAAAATAAATATTGAAACAAGAATACAAATTCTTTCATGTTATTAAGAACCTTTGAAATAATTATGAAACAAAAGAAAAAATTGATGAATTAGATTATAAGCACAAGAATCATAAGATGTTGGAGTAGAGTGAGATCACTGTGATTATTCTGTCTAATCTTTTCATTTCATAGATGAGAAAACGTGGAATTAGAGAGGGAAAATGATTTGCTTAGGATGCCAGATCTGAAATTAGAACCCCAAATCTTAATTTCCAGTTCAGTGATCTTTGTCATTTTCCAACCAAACACTACAAAATTACCCTTTTACAGCTTAATGTTAAAATGGAAAAATCCATATTTATCTAAATTGTTTTCTGAGACAATTTTAATGTATTCATCTCTTTTACCTTTAGTACATATAAATTTTCTTTTTTTTCCCCAGTCCATATATTATTGGAACAATGAATCAGGGAGTTTCTTCATCACCAAATCTAGAGCTGCATCACAATTTCAGGTGAAGATAAATTGAATTTTTTTCATATTGTCTCTTTTCTGTTTGCTTTTGGTTATTGTTTTTTCCATTTGTACATTGACAAATCCTGCCAGTGGTGACCTGGGGTGTGAAAATAATTCTCACTTCTTCTGACACTCTTTCTCAAGCAGACATTTTGTGATTTTCAACCTGTAACCAGAAGTGTTTCTTTCAAAAAGAAGAAAAAAGAAATGTTTTTTCTGCTCACAATGTCACTGGCTAACGTAGAGCACTGTTTTTCTAAGTGTGAGAAATGTGAAGACGGTTCCTATTTCAGGATTTGTGATTCTCCTACAGAAGAGTGCTCAGCCTGTACCTGCCCACTCACTGCTATGACGCACATGAGCTTCTCTTTAGCTCAAGATGAAAAGTTAGTTACAGTATAGCTCTAATGCTAATAGACCTCATCCCTTTGATCATTAGCATATGGCCACCAATTAAATTAGGAACATTATTACTTTATATTGGAAAGAGAATCACTGTGGACTTAAAGTTTAATTTATATAAAAGTTTGATTTGTATAAAAGTTTAATTTATGTAAAGATTTCTGAGTTTTTGGTTTTTTTCTCTATTTTTGTAGGTGGGTACTATGTGCAAACCACACAGAACCAGTAAAAGGCTTTTTAGGCAGGTATCTTCGAAGGAAACTGATAGAGATGGAAATTGAAAGGAACATACGCAATAATGACCTAGTCAAAATTATAGATTGGATTCCTAAGACATGGCATCATCTCAACAGTTTTTTGGAAACACACAGTTCTTCTGATGTTACCATTGGTGAGTTCCAAAATTGCAATATGCCATTTTCCAGGAACTATGAGTACGTGGTAAAGACAGCCAGATTGGAGGGCAGAAAATAACAAGTGAAGCTAATGTTTTTCAAGCTTCCAAAGACTTAAGTTTTCATTTTTTTTCCTTCTGAAAGTTTGCCTTCTTCCAAGCTTTGTATAAATATTTCTAATTAGATTCATTTTGTCTGACTACTCTGGTTTACTAAGATTTTATTGACATCAAATAAGTTTAATATAGACAAATATCTAAAAATCAGATAACCATTTGAAATAAATTGTATCTGTTTAGAATACCTTTTTTATGCTAAAAACAAATATTAGTTTATGGCTCTTATCAAATATAGTTGTGAGAGAAGATTTTAGTTAGAGGTAATTTAAGTGTTTTACATTTTTCATGAAAACAAAATTGTTTGAATTATTTTCTTGAGTTGGCATAAAGATGTTTGTTTTTGTATTCCTTCTTAAATTGCATGAAAAAAATGTCCCTTTCCCATTGTGGTGGATCATAAATACATACTCACTAAAGACACAGTGTAAATTGAAAAGAACAATTCTATATTTGTGATCAGAAGACCAAGGCAGAGACCCACTTCTGCAAATAATGACATATTTTATATTTGAAAATTCATTCCAGCATAGTTTTGTCATTTGTAAAATGAGGCAGATTGACTGGATTATGACCTTTAAGGTTTCTCCTAATGCTAAAATGTTATGTTTTAGATTAAGGTTTTAGTGTAAAAAGAAAGTAGGGTCCTGGAGATTGGATCTTCAGTGAAACACACTTTAATAATAATCAAACTGGCCAAGATTATAATTTTCTAAGAGTCCTCTAAGAAACATTCCCCCCAAATGGTGTCTAAATAGATTGCTACATATAATGGTTCTTCAAAATGTTTTGTTATTTGTTTCTTCTCAGGTCCTCGACTTTTCCTTCCTTGCCCCATGGATGTAGAAGGTTCTAGAGTATGGTTCATGGATCTCTGGAACTATTCTTTGGTACCTTATATTCTGGAGGCAGTGAGAGAAGGTCTGCAGGTATAGTACTCAATTTTCTTTACTGTTTTCAAAAACAGTGAAAAAAATCATCCTTTAAAAGCAAAAATAATTCATTTCTCTGAGTATTTGTGCAGAAAAATAAAGGCATGAGCTATATAAATATAGTGGTAAAGTTTGAAAGAACAAATAGTATAAACTACTCTTTTTCTGTTCTGAGAATAAATATGTAGGAGAAAGAGAAAGCACAGTTATTCTAACAAGTACACATTGAAGGCCAAATTTTTTGCCATAGGTGTTTACAGACCTGGTTTTTTTTTAATATTTATTTATTTATTTATTTATTTATTTATTTATTGGCTGCACTGGGTCTTAGTTGCAGCACCCGGGATTTTCGTTGCGGCATGTGGGCTCTTTGTTGCAGTGCGCAGGCTTCTCTCTAGTTGTGGCACGCAGGGTCGTTAGTTGCAGCATGAGGACTCTCTAGTTGTGGCACATGGGCTTAGTTGCCCGGCAGCATGTGGGATCTTAGTTCCCTGATCAGGGGTCGAACCAGCGTCCCCTGCATTGTAAGATGGATTCTCAACCACTGGACCACCAGGCAAGTCCTCAGACCTGTTCTTATTAGATAGCTAGTTAATTGCACAGTTCTACATCTTACAAGAAAGGCATGTTTATGTGGACCTTGATCATTTATTCTCTTTTTATCTAATCTGCAACAAGTAGTTTTTGCTTATAGTTTCCTTGCTTAGGATATTTCGTTGTTTGAAGCCCTTTAACGTCACTTGTAAGATCCTTTACTATCTATGAGAGTGCTCTAAATCTAAGGCATTTGACTTTTTAAAATCTATGGGAGGTGGGTTTAGGAGCGCCCCTGCTGTCCCTGTCATCCACCTTGCATCTGAGATCCTGCAACCACCCCTTCTATTTACTCTTCACTAAGAAGTCAAAATATATCACTAATAAGAAAACCCTTTTTCTTAAATAAAATGTATCATCCCTTTTCCATCAGTCTTGGTTTTTTCCTTATAATGAAGTTGAAATTTCATGAAATTGTAGAATTATAAAACTTACGTGTGAATATTTTAAGATTGATATTGTATAATTACCAAACTTGTGGCAGAAAAATCCAGTCATCTTTACAATAACTTAGCTAAGGTTTAGGCAGTATTTTGCTTAGGCATCTCTATTTCTGGTTATCACAACTGCTGCTAGAATTCAGATATACTTCATGCTTTTCACATTTTGTCATCTACAATACTGTGTTAAGTCTTTATTTTACTGTCTAAAAAAAATGATTTTCTATTTTACTTCATTTTGCTTCCTTTTACCATCATGCTTTCCTCACCTAGTAGAAGGGCATGGCAGTGATTTAGAACTATCATATTATGATGTTCTGAACATTCAGAGGTAATGATCCTAGAGAATGCTAATCAGTTGGTTCTAATCCATATTTAAATAACTCAATTTCATATTTTTAAGGGTATAAGCCAGACTAGCCCCAGAAAGTGTCTCCAACAAAATTAAAGCCTGTACCAAAGATTTTTATTTTTCAAGTATAACATAGCACATGTGAGGATTCCTCTAAAACTATTATGCTATCTCAGATGTGAGTTAGGTCTCTTGTTTCAACCATTTTTACCAAAAAAAAATATATATATATATGTATATATATATATACATATATATATATTTTTTATGAAAATGTATTTAAAATATTCACAGTCATAATTTTAAAATAAATATTTAAATGAATTATTTGTTCTTTAGATACTATTTCAGTATTAATAAACTATGACCCAAATCTTTATATATGAAATTCTCCTTATTTCGTATTCATTTGCTAATATTTAGAAAGAATTAGAAGCGTTTTAAAAACTCAAAAACCATAATACCTAAAAATCCTTAGATCTCATTTTTTTAAGTACATAGTGTTTTTAATATTTAAATCAATATTATTTCTAAAACACTGTCCTGAGAATTATCATACAATAAAGCTTCCATTTAAACAAAGGCATAATCACTAAGGTAATACCAGTTTCCCAAACTGAAAGATACTTCAAAATATTTTTTTGAGGAGGGATTAAAAGATCTCAAGTTTTTTGCTGTGGTTCTGGATGTTTAGTAGTAGGTTAGTGTGAAAGCTGGTTCAACCATGATGTAGGGAGTAGCTGGGTGTTGGTGGGGGTTGGTGGCAGGAGGCAGGAGGAATTCAGCACTTGGAGAGAAAAAGGAAAACCCTTTGGTGAGTAGAGAGTTCTCATTGCTACTGAAGGATATGCTGGACCAGAAGTCTGTTGGCAGATGATGTTCTTGGGATGGTCCATATGTGACTTCTGGAGGAACAGGAAAAAAAGGAATCACACACGTCATGAACCATTTCCTTGGATCTCCTGGCAACAAAGAACCATGAATTGGAACAAGAGGTGGAAAAACAAAGCATGGTTGCAAAGATGAAAATCTGAGTTGAGAGGAACGGAAAAATCTCTCTTCAAATGAAGGCTGATGCTTTGATGGGGAACCGTATGGGGAATACTCTTTACCAGATGTTCTAGTTGAAAAAAACACTGGTGATGCACTGGATTCCAATTTTTATTCTGATGATTCTATCTTTCTTGAAATGTCAACAATCAGATTATCTCCTTCTGGATGTTTAAATTTCATTTCTTTCAATTCTTCTTCTATAGCATCTATTTTACTCTGAAATATAGAATTGAGCCTGTTTAGCTTTTTATTGGTCACCCCCAATTTTGCTGTCCTTGATGATTCTTTAAAAGGCTGGCATCTATTGATTCTACTAGACTTACACATTTTTTTGGTAACATTTCCTTTCCAAGAATTATATGCTTTCCTTCAATTAGTTTAAGTTGTATAGCAAGCTATGTTTTACATCCTCTATAATAAAGTAGATTTTTAACAGAGAAATTTTCTGCTCTAAAAGAAGAGAACTATTAAAAAAGAAAAGAAAAGAAAACTAACCATTGCCACCCCGACCATCATCCCCTAAAGAAATGCACAGCTATCAAGACCTGAACTTTTTTTTTTTCTTAAGGCAAGCTGCCTCAATGTCATACAACTTCTCCAGGAGAAACTCAAAAGACAGTTCCAAGGCAGCCATGGGCTTTCATGGCCTCAGTGTCCGCCATTTTGCTTTTGTCTCACTGAACCACCAGAAGACACATAGAACACTTAACACTGTGTTCTGTGCCATCCAGGACCAAGATGTGTATACACCTAGTAACCAGGATTGCCCTCAGTGGAATAGGAGAGTCCATTAAAGAACTAGTGTACCCATGTTACTGTCTTTTTCTCTTAATTTTAACTTTTCTTTCTGTGCCCCTGTGGCTTATACTTTTTTTTTTTTTTTTTTTTACCAAGTCCCATCAACCTCTTTCTCCTCAGTGTGCCCTTCCCAGTTTGGTTTTGGCTTTGTTTTCAGCTTAAAAATTCTTTAACATCGCTTGGATTCATCTGCCCTCTACTCCACTACCAGCACTTTAACCAGACTTTATAATCTCTTTCTATTAACTTTCTCCCTCCATATGAGTTTTGACAAATCTTTCATTTCCCATGATTTTCCTCTTTTACTAGTGGCCTTATAAAAAAATATCTTAAAAGAGTTTTAATGGGAAGCAGTGAGATTATAGAGAAAGTTAATCTGAGGGAAATGGTTGTCGGAGAAAGGATTCTTATTTTCAAGGAAAATTTGAGTAGAATGAAGTGGACAGAGAAAAGAAGTCTCTTTTATTCATCATCTTTCCAAAGTGCACTTTAGTAAAGAAAGCTATTTAGTGTCTAGCTTTTTAATTTTTCCATTACTGGAACTTTCCTTTCTCAATGATGAGCTTTCTTTTAGTTTGTAAAATTACTAACAAAGATAAATGTGGCAGCCATTTCTTCATGTATTTAAAATAAAGCTCCCTCATGCTCTCCTCCAAATGTTGGCAGTCTATCCCAAATGTTCAGCTTTATTTTGTCTCCAGCTTTATTTTGTCTAGCCTTCAAGTTTTAAGTGAACTATATAGAGAGATATATGTTTAAAATCTGGAAAATTGTGTATGGACACTTCATTCCCCTGAGTCCCATAGGAACTCAGTGTGCAAAGGAATCAATCAATTAGTAGTTACCTTTTGTACTGAATAGAAATGCATTTTGTATGTGCTAAATTTGTGATCACTTTTTAGATGTATGGGAAACGAGCACCTTGGGAAGATCCCTCAAAATGGGTGCTTGATACATACCCATGGAGCTCAGCATCTTTGCCTCAGGAGGGCCCAGCATTACTTCAATTAAGACCAGAAGATGTTGGGTATGAGGGCTGCATATCCACAAAGGAAGCTACAACCTCAAAGCACATTCCACAAACTGACACAGAGGGGGATCCCCTGGTAAGAAGCTGGTGTTTGGTTCTTCCTATATAATCTTTTTTTTTTTCAGTGTGAAAATGTTTTTATTAGACTTCACATTTATATAATTGTGGCAGTGTTCCTATATAATCTTGACTATAGTGTGCGGTCATCAGTATTTATGCATCAGAGACAGTAGTTATCCTATGTAATATTTGAAACTGTCCTGATATTGGTACTCAGTTTTAAAATTTTTACCTTTGGCCTACTTTCATTGGGTGAAACTCTTAAAATGAAAGACCAAACTCATATGCTTAAAAATAATCAAAAAACACTGAAACCAGGCTGAACTCCGCGGCCATAATTTTTCTTTTATGTAGGAGAGGACTGAATTTTGTTCTAAAATGAAAGAAACCAGAAGAATATAGTCTAATGTATGCTTGAAGAACTAAAGAATGTTTTACACGTATCTGACTAAATTTAGAATTAGTTCTCTGTTGGCAACAGTAGAGAAGAATAAACTGACTTGAAATCAAAGGGACGTTATTCTCTGCCTTGCTCAGTTTGCAATCATGGAAGGCTTAATATAAGTCAGTAAAACTCCAAAGTATGAATACTCTGAAAATATTAAGTACATGATGTTCTTAGTAAAATGACTTTATTTTTGTATGTATTTTTTATTTTTAGAGATGACTTTTCATAGATTGGTATCAAACGTAATGTGTTTGTTAGCTTACCATTCTCTGACTAAAGGGATCACCAGGAAACCAATACAGAAAGAAGACGTGCTGAGATAAAGGTCTTTATGTTACTTAAAACAAACAAAAAAGGAAATGATTAAAATCATAATCTATAACTATACCTAAAGAAGAAAATGACTTGCTATCTTGTGGAATACCCTTATACCAACAACCCCGACATGTATATGTCGTCATCATTTCAGCTGATCATTCTGAACATTTTGGGGTTTATATGTGAACCATCTGATAAAGTTTCATGATTTTTTTCCCAACAAAATGCACACACACAGAAGATTTTGCATACTATTTCAAAAAGTTCCATAAAGTCACAGAGGTATAAACATTGACCTACTTAGAGCCCAGGGATCTCTTATTTAGGACTTTTGATCTAGGCTATAAACTTCTTAAGGGCCTGGAGCTGTATTTTTATAACAAGTATCTGACCCTTTAGCTCATACGTAGCTAGAAATCAACAGTGGTGGTGGAATTGGTTTGAATTCTGCATAATTGTGAGCAGACACTAAGTAATTCCTGATAGGATGATTAAAATGTAATAGAGTAAAATTAAGCCTTAGAGGACAAATATGGGTTATTTCCTCTGAATTTTTTATAAATTCCAGTTCTCCTTTTGCAGATTTTAAAACAGTTCCTGATAAAGGTGAGGTGTTTATAAGGTTTGTTTTCAGGGTTACTCTACAGAGTATGGGACATTTAAGGGATGTCCTAAATTTTCCCAATTCCCATAGTCCTGGTCAGCTAAACCCATTAATCACTCCTTTCCCTGGCTCAGAATGCTCTTGTCTTCTAGTATGGAAAAGAGATCAGGATCTCCACATTCTGAATGAGAATTTGGGTAAAAATAATCTCTGATTCCTAACCTGCTGCTCACCTAAACATCTTAAGGAACAAGGGGTTATGATATCTGACATGTTAAATGACAAAAACCTTATCATCTAAAAATCTTTGAATTAGGCACATTCTGTTAGGGAAGTAAGTATCTCTCCGCATTTATTGCTCTATATTTTTATAATTATTGACATAAGGTAAAAACATATTTGCAGTCCAATCTAAATCAGAAAAAAATCTACTATTTAATGTCAGTGATATATTTTTGAATCTGAACACGGAAGCAAGTGTTTGGCACATCTCACAGTGTTTAAAAATATAATGTGTCTTCATCATCAACAAACTCATTAATTTCATTCATTCAGTAAATATTAGTAAATAATAAGTATGTACTCAAGGCTAAGACCTGGTGATCAGAAAATAAATTAGATCTCATTTCTGATCTTAAGAAGCTCACAGTCCAGCCGTGGAGAGAGACATGTATATATATAAATTATAGTAAAATAATGATAGAAGTATATCCTAGATAGATACGTCCTAGATAGAGTCGTGAGTCTGTTGAGGAAGTGATTAGGAGAAAGCTCCAGAGGAGGAAAGGCTTGAGCTAGGTCTGGAAGGATGAATAGAAACTCACCTTGGGGTTGGGTGGAGAAGATCCAAACTTAAGAACATAGCATGCGAAACGTGATGGAACAGTACAGTCAAAATGATGAGTTTGGGGAGCTGTATACAGATTGTTGGGATTAGAACAAAAGGGACGGGAGGAATTACAGCTACAGAAGTCAGCAATTGTAAAATCATGTGAAGCCTTGTTTATCTCGTAGGAAGTTAAAATTTTATCACACAGACAATGGGGAACCACCAAAGGTTTTTGAGCAAGGGACTTATCTCATTAGATTTTCGGTTTATAAAGATCACCTTGATAATAGAATAGAGGGCAGATTGAAGGAGAGAGAATGGAGGCTGGGAGACCAGCAGATGTGTAAATACCAGGGATGATAAGGACCTGACGGAGGTGTTACAAATGTAAGACATTATATTTCTGACCCTGGGTATGGGAAAGAAGGAGGCGGGAAGAGAGGAAGGAGGTACTTTTGTAGAGAATAATGATCTATCCGAGTGACTAGTGAATGGTATGGAACCTTACCTCCCTCTTGTAATCTCCTTTGACTTGAATGTACAAAGCAACCCTATGAGAAGGCAGAGTAAAGCCTTCATATGTATTTATTATGAATCTGAGATTCTGAACTTATTCTAATAGGACATATTTACTATATGGCACCATTTTCAAAAATTAAGACTTTAATAATACTGTTATTACACGGTAAAACTTTTACAACAGTCAGCATTCAAGTGATTTCAAACATTTGTGACTGAGATAGAAGCACAACCCTTGAAACCATTTCTGCTCTTGGAAGGTGCTCAAAACACAGTTCTCTTTTACAAATCATCTTCACCCAGACGCTTGAATACACAGCCAGCTACTAATAAGGGAGGGATTGACAAAAGAAAGGAAAAAGAGAATATGAATGTGCATGAAGGTAGGGGTGTGTGTGTGTGTGTGTATGCACTCACACACACGAGAGAGACAGAGAAACAAAGAAGAGAGGAGAGAGAGGGCAAGAGAGAAACAGTATATTGATGGAGACATTTAGCTTTTTGACTCACTGGGATTAAGAGGTTATCACCAACTACTTTAATTTCATATCTTTATGTAGCTAGTTAATAAATTCAGGGAATTAGACAAAAAATTATATTGAAAAATGTTGTCCTGAAGAATATTAAAATGACTTCAAAATATGCTATAACTGTAGCTTCTTCGTCAGAAAGGCATCCTTGCTGGAATCGGTAATTACCAGTTTGTCATTTTATTTCACAGGTCTTTTTTGAACACACACTTTACGCTGAGCATACAAGCATGCAGAGCCTCACATATGACTAAGGAATCCTTTGTAGATTTCTCCTTTCTTTGGCATCAGATTCCCTATATTTCTAAGTTGGAACCAAAAACCAAAAAACTTTGATTACATTATGAAATAACAAAGTTAGCACGCATTAAACAATACAAAGATTATTACAATTTACAGAAACCCTTGATAAGAAAACTACCCTCCCGAAGACATGTGCCATTTTTTCTGTGCTGTCTAAAACTGTTGAACCATTTATTCATGATTCACTTTTAAACAGTCTTTCTTTTTCCATCCCTACCAGTGGATCTGCAGATCTATCAAACTCCAAGCAAGGTGGCTGCCTTTTATTTTCTAATACATGGAAATGCTAGCTGTCTTTCTCCCCAGCTGCTTTCATGCCTACGTCCCTTTTATGAGAACAAACATTGCCATTGTCCTATAAGGCTGGGAAACTTGAGACAGCCGCTCTTGTTCCAGAAGGTGGTTTTAGTTTTCAGTGAGATATCCATCATATTTTAGCCAGACAGTCAACAACCACAGAAACTTGACATTGATTCTTCCCTTCTCCCTCCTCCAACGTTCATAGTCGGCTTCACTTGGTCACCTCTCAAGGTCAGCTCCTAAGCAGCAGATGGGGGGCTCCATTCCACTCCATCCCCACCTCCTCTCCAGGGACCGTGTCCGGGAGCCCGTGTGTGCATCTGCCTGTAGGAACATTCAGGACTTTCAGTTGTCATTCAGTGCTTTCTGCTTCTCGCAGCCAAAGAGCTGGGCAGCTTGGTGTACTCTCCAGCCACGAGCCCAGATGTCCAGCTGTGATACAGTTTCTTTTCCACTCTCCCTGCTGGAGCTGTATTCATTCACAACTACAAATAAAAGACGTATCCGGAGGCCCTATTTTGTCCTTATGGTTTGCTGTTGTAGTCACGTTTGGGAGAAACAGTGTAGGAGCCAGGGACAACTAGTAAAAATCTAAAACTTTTTTCCGTTTCCCTTGGAGGGGATGAGATGGGTCGTCCGTGTGGCTCGGGGCAGTGTGTTTTCTGGGACTGGCTTCCTCTATGCATCATTGCCTCCATCGATGTCTCTTTTTCTTTCTTCAGATGAATATGCTAATGAAACTCCAAGAAGCAGCCAATTACTCGGGCACACAAAGCTGCGACAGTGATAGCACCAGCCACCATGAAGACGTTTTGGATTCGTCTCTTGAATCTACCCTCTAGAGGGTGAAAAAAGTTAGTGGAAAAGACTATGCTTTAGAAAAAAAAAAAGGTTAAAAAGTAAGGTATTTTCACTAAACCACTGCCAATATGAAAGCACCCTGTCCAGGGCCCTGATCCAGGGCTGTGGTCTCCGAGGAGGCTGTAGAACTAAGTTTGAACCGCCAAGATGCTAAATTGACCCGGAAGTGTAACTTGCTTTCCTTTCTAGGCATTTTTATATCCGTGGAGTGATGTAAGGCTCCATTACTCAACTGGAAAGGACCCTAACGACAGGGCAACTGAATAGATTGCACATGGGATAGCCAAACTGGACTTTCTGTTTTTCCTCTTTAAAAGTTTACAATGCAGACCTTTTTTCGTTGTTGTTCCTTCCTTTGGTTTCCTCTGAGGGGCTGTTCTCCCCAAGCAGCGTCCATTCTTCTGATCCGTCCAAGCTCCTTTGTGCCACGTGGTGCTGGTCACGGAGCCCCAGTAGTGTTTGTGTTGTGCGCTCACCCCATTCCTAACTGAAGAGGCCAGGCCTCCACAAGCACAAATGGAATTGTGCAACCCCCAGGGAAACACTGCTGTGACAAGCTGGAGAAGTGCCAGTGTCATTCAACTGCCATGATCGCAGGATGTGCTCCACCCACTTTTAGTGTCTGAGTCACGGGTTTGATAAGGTTGTTTTTACCACCGTGGTCTTTGTAAACCACCTGCCCACTCCCTTAAAAAGAGTTTTATACCAATTACTAGTCAACACTGATAAAAGGCTTTTTTAGGGCTTTATTTGCTTGAGCCTCTTGTCAGTGAAAAGAAGCAACATTTCCTATGGTGCTGTCTTACTGCCTTAAAACCAATTTCTACAACAGTTTAGCAGTTGGTTTAAATCCTAAACCATTGGTAATTTCCACTGTCTTTTCATTTACAACACCGGTTAACGCAGTAGCCTCATCTCTCTCTATTTTTGTGTTTGTTTTTGAAGAAATGGATAGGAGAAAGATCAGTATTTTTACCTTGTGAATAGATTGCTTTGCCTATCCTCCAAAATACTCAAGTAAACCCAGAAACCCTCTTTGACTGTCACTTAAAAGCAAAGCCATGTGGCTAAATTTCATCCAGCTCTAGGGGAAAGAGTTTCAGAAGGCGGGAGATTGTGATTTCTTATCCAGCAGAGCTGGAAGCACTAGATGCAGCATGAGCACAACGATTCCGCTTTTCTCCCCTATTCTTTTTTTTTTTTTAATTATTATGAGTTTTGAGCATGTTGTTTTGATGGATATTGTTGTACATGAGACATTCAGCATTTGAGAACACTGATGCAGTGAAGTCACTGTGGATGAGGAAGCGTTTATACTGTAAAAGGACGATAGATTTGCACAGTCTACTGGGTAGGTATTGTAAATAATCATTTTAAAAACTTGCACAAATCAAAACAAACACACACAAAAAATTGTATTTTATCCTGTGGGTGTTAAGAGATGTTTCACTTGCTGAGATTTCCTGTACTTTGCAAATACAGAATGCAAACCCTCAACACTGTTATTATCTGGTGTGTTTGTCCTGTATTTACAGTTGTGATGACCATGCAGAAGCTATCAGTGCTAGAGTGAGCATGCTTCAAAACTGTCCATGAAGCCAATCCATTTTCGGAAAAGTAAAAATGTCTGAAAGTGCATCTGTCGTGGCAGGCTTTCAAGAGAGTGCATGAAAACTGATGGGAGTGATTGGAGACGTTCCCACCACACACAGGGGACAGGTTTGAAATTAATCAACCCAAGGGCTAGGCCATGGTGTAGACTTGTCCCATGCATGTGAAAATGTGCTACTTTCAGGACGTGCAATTGGTGCTACTCTCTGTGACCACCCACGGGTCAGTTGCTGTAGAACAATAACAACACGAGACATCTGTGCAGTTGTCAGAATGTCACTCAGTCCATAGGTCCTCCACGGTGCTATTGCCCTAAGGGAAATCGGAACTGAATTTATGCACATAGAATGGTCACCCTGACTTTGAAGCCTCAAACGTGGATCACATCTGTGGTGAAGCATCAATATATGTAGCTGGATGGTGACTAGTGGCCCTTGTATAATATGTGATCTAAGAAAATTGCTAATCTTTCCCTGCCGTTTTGAGAAACACAGTCCAAACACGGTCATAAACAAATTCCTGCAATACATCCCAGTAGGTCCGCCTAGTTTACAACTTAAACTAGTTTGTGAAACATTTGTCTGTATACATTTTATATTTTGTACATTTTTGATGTAACATATCATGTAAATAGAAACAGTGAAATAAATCATCCGAAAAGTTTTGTAGTCTTTGTAAAGCCCCGACAACAAGTACTTGGTGTCAGTGGACATAACTGGGTGATGTATTTTCTATTGGTTGATTGTTCCTCTAGCTTGTAAACCAGCTTGCATATATTTTTTTGCAAATGTGCACCCTGTATCTGTCTAAATTATTACTTTGCCATTAAAGTGGAATTATTTATTGACAACAAGGTGTGGCGTCTATATATGGAGAAAATTGAATAATTATGCACTGGAAGTATCAAGCTTTAAAGTGTTGCTTGTACTATTAATATGCCATAAGTAGGGATGTATGTGAATTTTTATTTTTCATTCCTTATAGAAAGGACCTCATAGCTTTTAAGTAAGGAAATAAATTGAAGGCACTAAGTATATCTTTTTAAATGAAAAGTATGATTCAGTGAATATTTTTAGAAAACTCTGACTAAATGGTTATAAAATAAGCATTAATATAAAATAAAATGTTGATATTCACTGAATTATTTGTTTTTATTCCATTAACTCTTTTTTTAAGCTTTTAGCTCTAAAGATGCTTTTAACATAAAATAATTTTTCTGGTGGTGCTTTATTTTTAATAGAGATTATAAAAAGAAACAGAACCCCCTTTAAAATGAGAATTTTTTCAAAGCACCTCAGTCTCCAACCCCAGTAACTGGAATGTTTATTTGGGTACTCTAAATAGGGTTTTAATTCTAAAAACAGGAAAATTAGAACAGTTATTGAGCAAAAAAATATATATTAGTTAAAATGGGTCTAGTATCCATAATGGATTAAAATTTAGGAGATTGGGAGATTTCCACAATTCATCTTATCCAGATAAACACTGAATTAAGGCAAAACTGGAACATAATTCTGACACATGCAACATCAGGCTGCATAAGTGTGAATCCCAGCCTGTCATTCTTCTCCATGTGACCTTGACCTTGGCCAGTTTACTCACCCTCTTTATGCCTGGTTTCCTCACCTATCAAATGATGATCAGAATAATACCCATTTCTCACAGATTACTGTGTTGTTCAGGGGTCAACAGTATTTTTTAAAAATTTTTTAAGAGTGCATCTTTTAACCAAGTTTTCTCATTTATAACATGGGGGTAGTAATATCACCTACCTCATAGCGCTGTTGGTAGCAGTGAGTTTAGATCTGTAAAGCACTTAAAACAATGCCTGGCACTCAGGAAACTGAATAAATGCCAGCTGCTGTATTAGCACTGCCATTATAGTAAATTAATAATGTCAGTAGTGTAACAAATACTCTCAAGATTCAATTTGTAAATGTATTCATGGTAATATTAAAGTCTTGTGAAAAGTACATCTTTCATCCAGTTTCCTAATCTGTAAAATGGGATAGTTACAGTATCTACTCATAAGATTGCTTTGAAGATGAAATATTTTATTTATTTATTTTAGATATTTTCTATTTTTTTATATTTACTTTTTAATTTTGTTAGAATATAGTTGAGTTACAATGTTGTGTTAGTTTCATGTATACAGCAAAGTGATTCTGTTATACATATATTCATTCTTTTACAGATTCTTTGCCTATAAGGTTATTACAGAATACTGAGTAGAGTTCCCTGTGCTATACAGTAAGTCCTTGTTGGTTATCTATTTTATATATAGTAGTGTGAGTGTGTTAATCCCAAGCTCCTAATTTATCCCTTCCCCCCCCCACATTTCCCCTTTGGTGACCATAAGTTTGTTTTGAAATCTGTGAGTCTTTTTCTGTTTTGTAAATAAGTTCATTTATATCTTTTTAAATTAGATTCCACATATGAGTGATGTCATATGATATTTGTCTTTCTCTGACTTACTTCACTTAATATGATAATCTCTAGGTCTATCCATGTTGCTGCAAATGGCATTATTTCATTCTTTGTTATGGCTGAGTAATATTCCATTGTATATATGTATCACATCTTCTTTATCCATTCCACTGTCAATGGACATTTAGGTTGCTTCCATGTCTTGGCTATTGTAAATAGTGCTGCAATGAATGTTGGAGTGCATGATGAGTCTTCTCCAGATACATACCCAGGAGTGGGATTGCTGGATCATATGGTAGTTCTATTTTTAGTTTTTAAGGAACCTCTACTGTCCTCCATAGTGATTGTACCAGTCTACATTCCCACCAACAGTGTAGGAGGGCTCCATTTTCTCCACACCCTCTACAGCATTTATTGTGTGTAGACTTTTCGATGATGGCCATTCTGACTAGTGTGAGGTGATACCACATTGTACTTTTGATTTGCATTTCTCTGATAATTAGTGATGTTGATCATCTTTTCATGTGGTTTTTAGGAAGATGGAATATTTTAAAATACATGAAGCACTCAGAAAAGTATGTCACATCTTAAGTGCTATATGTTGGCTATTATTATTACTCAACAAATGTTTATATTATACACCTAATATGTGCCAAGCAGCTTTCTTAGGCCTCAGAATCATTGACACTCAGGCCACAAACCTAAGTGACTTACAGTTAGTACAATTGGGTTTCTGCTTCTTATTTTGATGAGTACCTAAGCTCTCTATTAGAGAGTGACCAATGAGAAATCCAATGAATAGTGGCTAAAAGATATTCAGACACTGGTAGAATCAACAATACCAGTGGATTGTGTTTAAATTTGGAGAAGTTCAAATACCTTTATTTCAGACTTTTGGACTTTAATGTTAAAAAAAAAAAAAAAATCACAGTATTTTTATAAGAAATAAGCCACCTTAAAAATTGTCTAAATCTATGTCTTTGATCAGTTAAGACGTTTAAAAAGCTTCAACAGTGTTTTGCTTGGTGGGCGGGGGTGGGGGAACCGACTGATAGATAAAATATTGCATTACTGAATTCAATATTAATTTTTAGTTCAGTGGAGATGATTTGGATAAGTAATCATTGTAGGCTCTCTTCTCCACATGAAATATACATTATCTCTTAGTTACTCAGGAGTTCATCAGCAAGAAAACAAATTTATAGAAATTAAACATAGCACTTTCTGAACTAGAATCTTATTAGAGAAAAATGAAAGTTCTCAAGTTGTTTTCCATAAAATTGTAAAAAACTTGTAAACATTTTATTTATCACTGGAATTTTTAAAGTTTGCCTGAATATTCTAGACTAGCACGGTACAGTTGAAGCTGATGAACAACTGAGTAAATAATTTTTACAGTGATTACATGTTAAAATGAAAATACTTTCAGTATATTGGATTATATTAACTGTAGGATTAAAATTAATTCACCTGATTATTTTTCCTTTTTTAATGTGGCTACTACAAATTCCACAATTAAATATGACGTTCATATTTGTGTCTCACTTTATATTTCTATTCCTGTTGGATAACACTACTATAGAAAGATTGGTCTTTATAAAACGTAAATGTGATCACCTACCTCCCTCACCTCTTTTGCATTTTGTTTTTAGGGATAAGGTTCAAATGTCAAAGGACAATTCTTTGCTCAGTCTGGATTTTGCTTATCCCTTGACTTCCTTTTTCACCATGTCCCCTGCCACCATTTTGGTCTGTTCTCTACATTAGCCTAATTGTAGAACCTAGAAGTAATTGTTGAAACATTAACAACAGTTTTCCAGACAATTTAGCTATGAGCATGCATCAACATTTTCGTATAATTTGATGTATGGAAAAAACTTCTGGTACGCCAATTTAAAAGTTTCTCTCTTAGTAGAGAAACATTTATAGAAAATGTAGATTAGACCAAAAAAAAACCTATTTAAAGATTCCCAGCCTTTTGACTGTCAGGTGGATGGGTGAGTAGATGGTTTCCCAAATCAAATATTAATCCCATAAGTAATTAGGCAATTATTGAAAATTACTAAACATTTATCAATGTTCTAATTTATTCAAAGAAGATTACTAGTTTTATCAAGCAATAACATTTTGTCCCAGACCGGGTTTAGAATAATATTTCTTTTACTGTAATTTACTTCCCTTTACCCCAAGGCCCTTAAACATTCTCAAATGCCATTACCTTAGACAAGCCCTCTGATCCCACAGACTAGGTCAAAAATCTGAGTTATTTGCTTTTCTAGATCCACATATATATATATATATATATATAGTGAGTCACTTATCATGTTCCATTTCAGGGCCTAGAATATAGTGCATTCTCAATAAACATGTATTGAATAAAACTATTTCTGAACGTGGAGACAGCAGCTGAACTTCAGTTTATGGTAAACAAAAGCATTAAATTTGCGAAGAACCACTTTACAGGTAGAACTCCCTGGAAAGCCAGATTAATAATTAGAATACTGTTGAATGACCACAGAAGGAGGAGGATAACCTGAGGATTTGTGTCATCCACTACAAAATAATGCCTCACGCTTGGGATTTTTTTTTTCCCTTTAGATGTAATGGAGTACATACCTTCCACCAAGTTTTCTTTTTTCTTTCTGCTTTTCAAGTCCTTTGAAGACGTCTTATTGTATATAGCACAATTTAAATATGTGGGCTTTTTAGGGGAAGACATAAAATACACCAAGAGGTTGGAAATGTAATGCTAGAGCCCAGAAGACAGGTGGGGACTGGGAAGATCAAAATAGGAATCCTTAGCATAAAAATGAGAAGTGATGTGAATTTCACTTTGGGATGTTTCCCCACAAGAAAGATCTTGACTGAGAAGGCAGACAGCAGAATGCAAGAACTACAATCCTGCAGCCTGTGGAACAAAAACCACATTCACAGAAAGATAGACAACATGAAAAGGCAGAGGGCTATGTACCAGATGAAGGAACAAGATAAAACCCCAGAAAAACAACTAAATGAAGTGGAGATAGGCAACCTTCCAGAAAAAGAATTGAGAATAATGATAGTGAAGATGATCTAGGACCTTGGAAAAAGAATGGAGGCAAAGATCGAGAAGATGCAAGAAATGTTTCACAAAGACGTAGAAGAATTAAAGAAGAAACAAACAGATGAACAATACAATAACTGAAATGAAAAATACACTAGAAGGAATCAATAGCAGAATAACTGAGGCAGAAGAATGGATAAGTGATCTGGAAGACAGAATGGTGGAATTCACTGCTGCAGAAGAGAACAAAGAAAAAAGAATGAAAAGAAATGAAGACAGCCTAAGAGACCTCTGGGACAACATTAAACACAACAACATTTGCATTATAGGGGTCCCAGAAGGAGAGGAGAGAGAGAAAGGACCCGAGAAAATATTTGAAGAGTTTATAGTGGAAAATTTCCCTAACATGGGAAAGCAAATAGCCACCCAAGTCCAGGAAGTTCAGCGAGTCCCATACAGGATAAACCCAAGGAGAAACACGCCGAGACACATAGTAATCAATTTGGCAAAAATTAAAGACAAAGAAAAATTATTGAGAGCAGCAAGGGAAAAATGACAAATAACATACAAGGGAACTCCCTTGTTAACGGCTGATTTCTCAGCAGAAACTCTACAAGCCCGAAGGGAGTGGCATGATATACTTAAAGTGATGAAAGGGAAGACCCTACAACCAAGACTACTCTACCTGTCAAGGATCTCATTCAGATTCGATGGAGGAATCAAAAGTTTTACAGACAAGCAAAAGTTAAGAGAATTCAGCACCACCAAACCAGCTCTACAACAAATGCTAAAGGAATTTCTCTAAGTGGGAAACACAAGAGAAGAAGAGGACCTACAAAACCAAACCCAAAACAATTAAGAAAATGGTCATAGGAACATACACATCGATAATTACCTTAATCGAGAATGGATTAAATGCTCCAACCAAAAGACACAGGATTGCTGAATGGATACAAAAACAAGACCCATATATGTGCTGTCTACAAGAGACCCACTTCAGACCTACGGACACATACAGACTGAAAGTGAGGGAATGGAAAAACATATTCCATGCAAGTGGAAACCAAAAGAAAGCTGGAGTAGCAATACTCATATCAGATAAAATAGACTTTAAAATAAAGAATGTCACAAGAGCCAGTTGGCGAGTGTAACTATGTGAGAGCAATTCCTGTGTTACTCCTTGCAGGACACCATGGATTTGCAGCATGCTCTGGAAATTTCCTTCTCACAGAATGATTTACAGAAGATATGCAGGACCGCCAGAGAAACTAGAAACTAGATCATGTGCAAACAGAGGAAAACATTTTACCAGCCCGGCAAATATTGATACTGCCAGAAGCCAGCCTACAGTTATATTGTGACTGTTAATTTCAAAGAAAGGTCAAGTTGCAGATCACGTCTCAACATTACTAAGGCAAAAACGGAAAAGGAGTTTGAACATATCATAGGAAAATACTGTAAACAATTTTTTTTATTTATTTATTCATTCATTTTAAGCTGCGTTGCGTCTTTGTTGCTGCTCGTGAGCTTTCTCTAGTTGCGGCGAGCGGGGGCTACTCTTCGTTGTGGTGCACGGGCTTCTCATGTGGTGGCTTCTCTTGTTGCAGAGCATGGGCTCTAGGCATGCAGTCTTCAGTAGTTGTGGCACGTGGGCTCCATAGTTGTGGCTCGTGAGCTCCAGAGCACAGGCTCAGTAGCTAGGGCGTATGGGCTTAGCTGCTCTGTGGCACATGGGATCTTCCCGGACCAGGGCTTGAACCTGTGTCCCCTGCATTGGCAGGCGGATTCTTAACCACTGGAACACCAGGGAAGTCCCTGTAAACAATTTTAAATCATTACCATTTATTGGGAAATTAACCCATGTTAATTTGAAGAAAGAAAATATCTTGTGGCCAAACAGTTGTAACTTCTAGCATATTACAATGTTAACAATATCATAGAGATCTGTCTACAAGGAAGTGTAACCAATTTTAGAAGATCTACAAAAATATCTATTAAGTAATTTTATATTACTCTTCATGTAGAACAAGGGACCTAAACTGGAGAAAAAGTGGAATCCCAGAATCAACACTACTTTTCAATCAAAGGGAACAATTTAGTTAAATGGATGCCTTTTTAATATGTATGGGACACTAATTGGAAAATTCCAAAAGAAACAACAGTGATACTGTGATAGTTCTGTTTTATGTACACTTTAGCATTTCTAAACAGATACTAAGAATCATCTGTGGCTTCTAAAGGTAAGACATGTGTTTTATCTATTGACCATCCATTATCTTATGAGTGCATTGAGTATACAAATGGCTGATTTCAAGACATAACACGTGCTAATGAAAGGATAACATTTCTCCTCTCCCCACATTTTGGCCTTAGGCCATAGGGGATAGAAATTTCACCTGGGAAGAGCTGCTGAGGGACTCTTTCTCCATCTCCACCCCCAAGGTAAGGGCCTTGCACAAGTAATGGCCTAGTATTCTGGAAAGGAGGGGTGGGGTGACGTGGCCAAGTCAAAGTCCAAACAAGTTGTGTTTGTAAAACCCTCATGTAAAGATTATTAGCCAGGTTTCCCTCAGGTTTTCTCCAGGGTCCTAACCTGCTCTTAAAAGCTCTACCCCTTACTTGAACCCGCTCGAAGTGGGAGTACTTATGTGAATGGTAATACAAGCAGCTGCTCACATTTATCTGCCAAGGAGAGCAGAATGGTCTCAAATCTACTTGTGTACAGATCCAGTTCACCAGCTTTTATGCAGTAAGCATCCCTGGGCAGGGTCTCTGCAAGCAGTGGGAGGAGATTTTGGAAAGATGTTGAAGTTCCCCAGCTTCTCCACCAGCAACCGAATGAGTCCAACTGTCTTCTGTCTTCAAATTGGCATTTATGTGTGTGATGGTGAAGACGGGTCGCTAGGAAATCTTGATAGCATCTTTAATAGAACCCATACTTGTCCACTTCTAACTACAACAGAAAGATTAAACAAAAAAAGGTAGATAGTAAGGGACTTGAAGCCAGCTAGCTATCATATCTTTTTAGTTGTCTTTGTTCTTAGAATTCTATTCATAATTCAGTGCCTTGAACATAATAGGTGTTCAATTAAAGGTGCTGAATAGATAAGGAGAGTCTTATAAGGGCCGCAAGAAAAGGTACTTATTAATTAATCATTTGTATATTTGAAAACCACTTTAGCCAAAGAACATTATTATTGGGACCATGATATGAGAATAAGTTTATTTCCAGGGCCACTTGGAATAATCTTCCAATATTTGTTTACCACAAGAGAAACTACCTCTTACGGAATTTCTGAAGTTAACTGTATTTACTGTTTGCTATTGAAGCTAGAGAACGTATGGGAATGCCAATTTTTGCCACCTATTTTAAAGATATATCCTCAATCAAGAATAAATGAAGCACATCTGTGGGTGCATTCAACAAATAGTTTTAAGAAAATAATCATTCCCAATTTATTTTTAGGAAAAAATATAACAGAAAATTTCCTTCTCCTTGACTTACCTCAATGACCTCAAAGTAACACAGGCAGAAAACATCCACAAAGCCAATAAACTGTCTATTAATGTGCTTACGCATTTCATCACCTTATGCTTTCACCCATTATCCAAAATGTGGATAATTTTTATTTGCATTTCAAATCAAAAGATTATTTCTTTAAGGATGCTTTTAAGTGATGACCATAAGAAGCACATTGTATCGTTTATTACAAGATGGAAAAACGCTTCCATCTGAGCTCATTCACCTCACCTAACTTATAACAGAGGCTGCAAACTAATACCTTCTTGACTGATAAGGTACTAAGTGACCTACCAATGATTTTTTAAAAACTGTAATTGCTTACTGTATTAGTTTTCTGTTGCTGGGTAACAAACAACCACGTAGCTAGTGACCTAAAATCACACCCATTTATTATCTCATAGTCTGTACGTCGTAAGTTAGGCTGGGCTCCGTTCAGTTCTCTGCTTAGGGTCTCACAAGACCAAGATGAAAGTGTTGGCTAAGATGAGCTCTTCCTTCAAGGATCTGAGGAAGAATTTGCTTCTAAGCTCATTCAGGTTGTTGGCTGAATTCAGTTCCTTGTGGTTACAGGACTGAAATCCCTATTTTCTCGCTGGGACCACTCTCAGCCCCTAGAGGTTTCTGGGTTCTTGGGCATGGCCTTCTATAGCTCCAAAGCCAGCAAAGGCTGTCATACCTACCCTTGTCCTGCTTTCCCCCTCTGATGCTATGTCATTAGATTAGGTCAACCTTTTGCCCCATGATACGAAAGTCATGGAAAAAGTATCACATTAATAGATCCTATTGACATTCAAAGGGGATGGGATGATACATGGAAGGTCATTGGGAGTCATTCTTAAAATTATGCCTGCCATATTTACCAACATTTAAACATCAGGGTACTTCATATGGATATCCAGAAATCTGGTTTCTCTTAAAAGGAGAATTTCCAGCAACATTGGGTCACATTCCACCATTACAATTGGCTGGACCTGACAAGTGATGGCCTCTTTCAGAAGAGCATTCACCAATCGCCATTCATGTACATCCACCCTCTTTCACTCTGTACATATTTCTGTTTTCAACAACTGCCTTACAAAATAAACAATACTGCAACACAACCTTCCTGACAGAGTACATATTCATACCTCTTCAAACCTAAATTTATCCTGGAAACTCAATGATATCTGCGCTTTGACAATAACAAGATAATCTCAAGCTGGCACTGATGTTCCTTTGCCTCTCGAGACTGATTCTTGTAATAACATTTCAATAAGCTTAGTAATTCTGAGCATGTACCCTCTTTTGGTCTGATAAGTGAATAATAGTGCACAAATTAAATGCTACCACTGAGTTAGCCCATGCAAAAGACACAAATGTGCTCTCAGTGGACAAATGTATTCCTGTGTGATCATGACAGCAGCAGAAAATGGAATCTGTCGTAAAAAATAAATCATCCAAGAGTCAGGCCATGTTCACACAACTCAGCACTAAACTTCATTTTCCTTATTCTTCAGCTGAGAGTCTAAACAAACACTTATAAAACAGTCTGACAGATCACATTGTTCATCAAAGTTGGATTCTACAGCCTCAGAATTCAGATGTCTGAAACCGTGGCAGCTGGGAGACCCACTGCTTCTTGTGTGCTGGTTTCTCTGTGATCACACCTTCATTCAGTTAGGTTTTCCAGTTTCAGAAGGCACAGAGAGGTGGTGCAAAGCCTGCTGCTTGTTTTGGGGGGAGTATGGGAGGGAAGTCTGGAGGTGATAAGGGTTGAAGTAATGGAATTAGCTAAAGGTTGTTGTGGGTGAGATTGTGGAGGTGCTACTTGTCAGGGTAAGACATTCAGAAATTACCTTATGGCAGCCAGGGAATCTCATTTAGGGCAACAGAAGAGTACAGTAGTTAGAAGTCAGCCTTTGGAGCCAGACTATGTGGGTTCAAATCCCACCTCTGCCACTTCCTGGCTATATGACTTGGAGTAAATTATATACTCTGTCTTAAAATCTTAATGTAAAATGGGGATGACAGTGAAGATGTGTTAATATATTTACAGCATTTAGAACAGTGCCTGATACACAGTAACAATCCAGGATATGTTAGCCATCACTACTACTCTAACAATCCATGTTGGGGCTAACACTGAGATTAAAAAAAGGAGATAAGAAACCACAAATAAAAGTTGTTGGAAAATAACAATTTTTATCCCTTTAAATATGTATATTAGATTCCTCTGGGTTGCTGGGAAGAGGCACAATTGAGTTGCCTCAGTTAATTAGACTTTATTTTAAACCTATTTTGCTTCTTTCTGCCTCAGGTCTAATGTTTATGCAAGACTTACTGCCATATAGCTCTTCATCTCTTTGCTTCTGTTCTCTCTACTAACTTATTTTCTTGCTAAGTGCTTCACATTTAAATTTAAAAGAAAGGATGTGAGTGGTTTTCCCAATCACCATTAAGTGTGGCTCTTTCAGCTGTGCCTAGCATGGCAGAGAAAACACTTGTAAGCCTGCGTTTCCCCTACTGCATGCTTGTGAAGGTAGGTTGCAGATAAATACATCATTTTGCTGTCTCTTCTGCTTTTAAGGTCATTGGTGCTTCAGGTTGTGGTGATGAAGAGTCTGTGAGAGAAAAGACAGAAGGGACAACAGCTTTATTGCCAAACTTCAACAATAGCAATGAGGAAAGAATAGCTAATTTACTCAGGGGTTGTTAACTCAAAGAACAGCTCCTGTGAAAGCAGCATATTGTAGATGGCATGGGAGAAGGGGAGAAAGCAGGGCATGGAACGGCATAGAGGATGGGAATAGTTCTTCTGTCAGAATAATGAGAGGCTCAGGAGTGTTTCACGATATTAGAGAATAGAAGAAAATGCGGAATTTTCTTAAGAATTCTTGTTGACTATGTACACGGATCCTTTTTTTGTTCTTTGAGAGATTAGGCAAAGATTGGAAACATCATTTGAACCATGCTTCTTTGATTGTGAAACTTCCCTAGCCTAACCATGTGGAACACGGTTTAAATAGGCTTATACAAGGGACAGGCAAAGAGGAGTTTGGGCACGAACATCACTCTGAGCCTCCCTAGAAGGGAGCAGTTTAATTAGATTATTCAGTACGGCAATGGATCCTGGAATTCCAAACACCATGCTGATTCTGCTACCTTCTTTGTGAGCATAATATGAATTTAATTACTTGAGAAAGGACTTTTTTCAAAATATGAAATTATAAAATAACATTTGGCAACTAACAAATAGATGTTTTAAATGCATACCTTTTGAAGTCAACAAAAATTGAACTAGATACTTGCATTTGGTTTCTAAATGTGCCCTCAAGAGATCATGCGTTCAAATGTATAGACGTTCTAGGCAGTAGAGAGCTGTGATTAAAACATCTGGTCCACACAAAGATTGAAACAAATTCAAATGCAGGCATTTCCACTTATTAGCTCCATTGCTTTAGATAAGTTAACTTGTATAGTGGATTTAAATTATGTACACAAATTCTTTGACATTCTTCCCTTCAAGAGTTGGAGCTCAATTTCCCTCCAGTTGAGCTTCTGCTGAATGTAATGACTTACTTTTAATAAATAAAGAGAAAGTGACGGGTGGATTTAGAGAGTAGGTCATAAAAAGCACTTCAACCTCCTCTCTAGGATTGCATGCTCTAGAGAAACCCAGTTGCCATGTGTGAGAACACAGCAAGCAGCCCTATGGAGAGGTCCATTTGGTGTGAAGCCAAGGCCTTCTGCCAACAACCTTGTGAGTGAGCCATTTTAGAGTTAGCCCCTGTCAGGCCTTCAGATGACTGCAGCCCCAGCAAACATCTTCACGAAACCCTGGACCAGAGCCACCTGGCTAAGGTGCTCTCCAATTCCTGACCCATGCAAACTGTGTGAGCAAAAAAATGCTTATTGTTTTAAGTTACTAAATTCTGTGGGTAATTTTTGTTACACAAGAAGTCGTTTTGGTAATATATGGAAGCCAGCATTTGACAGGGGTTCAGAAAAAACATATAACTGTCCTGGCCATTACAGTAGCTGCTCGCCACATGTGGCTATTTAAATTTGAATTAAAGTTAAATAAAATTTAATATTCAATTGACCAGTCACATTAGCTACATTTCAAGTAACTCTGTAGCCACATGGGACTGTTGTATTGGATAATGCAGATATAGAACATTTTCATTATCACAGAAAGTTCAATTAGTGTTTCTCTAGAGCAATGAGGCTCAAATGGGAACCAGCAAAGACTTAGGAAAACATGGATACATTTTGTGATCTTTATTTGGATTTAAATATTTGAGATGTTTGGCATGATGATTTTTTTTTAAAATGCATTCCAGATCATTTGGACAACTGTCTTAAAACCAAATATTGCTAACTGATTTCTGTTCGTGATTTAAGACCTTGAATTTGGATGTTTATAATGGAGTTCCAACCAGGCAGTGCTACTCTAAATGTTGAGGGCCATTGATAAAAGAACAGAGTTTAAGTCTCTCCATAAACAATGGGCACTTAAGATGTCTGTGATATCAACCCATGGTGTCAAACATGCTGACTGAAAGTTCAGTCATGGGAAAATTGGTTTATCAACATAACACACTGAGAAGTCAGTGATTCACTTTAAGCAAAATAGCATTCTCTACATATGAAATTTAAGCTCTTAATTTGACTATCATTGATTATATAATTTTGTTTGTAATTATCTTTGACCTTATAAATGGATAGTGGCTATACATGCAAATGTAGTGTTATACTTATCCATGGTTGTCACCTTGTAAAAAATTATTATGATCATACTGAGATTCCATGATATTTTCCTCCTTTAAAAGTGTGCCTCCATGGGGCTTCCCTAGTGGTGCAGTGGTTGGGAGTCCGCCTGCCGATGCAGGAGACACGGGTTCGTGCCCCGGTCCGGGAGGATCCCACATGCCGCGGCGCGGCTGGGCCCGTGAGCCATGGCCACTGAGCCTGCGCATCCGGAGCCTGTGCTCCACAACGGGAGAGGCCACAGCAGTGAGAGGCCCACGTACCGTGAAAAAAAAAAAAAAAAGTGTGCCTCCGTGACTCAGATTTGGAAAACAAAAATCCTAGAGATATTCCATTCATCTCAATTTGCAATTCCTAATTTCTGTGTATCTGAGTATAAATTATTGAGCAAAAGATCCTGATTGGCCCAGCTTGAATCATGTATCCCCACTTGTCCAGTGACCTATGATTAGGATGGCAGGTTCACACTAGTTAAATATTTCTCTCAGGCCAACTCATTTAATTGAGGTACTTTACAAAGAAGAAAAGCTGGGGAGATACTCCCAAGTTGCCATCTACAACGCTATTAACCATTAGAGATGAGAATCATGCCTGGAAAAGAAGTCTAGTTTTCCTTTCAGTTAGCAGACTTAACATTTTACCCGAGCCTTCACAGAAAAGCATACCTAAGCCTGAATGACCGGGCTGGGGGTACCTATTTTCTGCACAGTAACAAGCCCATGAGGGAGGTATTTTTAAATGGGGAACCTCTCCTTGCACTTCACAGCATATCCAGTAGGTGGCCCTGCCTACGCTTTTGCAAATGCCCGTGGATACAAGCGCTTCTTTGATGGTGCATTACATTAGCTCTGTGAGACACCTAACTACTTGCAGAGAACAGGCTTCTAAAGAGAGAAAGGCTTTGATGAATGCAGTTGCATTATATTAAGTTATCGGCATACCTTTTGTTATGTTGATTGTGTCCTGGTTTTTATTTTAACTGGATGAAAAATAAAAAAAGACTGAATTTCTCGCTCAGCTATGCCTGTGCAGTTCTTTGCAAGAGCTCACAGAGCTGGGTCAACCCTTGCTGGGTAAAACAGGCTGGCCTTGGGGCATGCTGTTTTCTCCAGTGTCCTCTTTTCCTGTGACGTGGAGTGGCCTTGAGAAATGCCTCTCCCCGCTATTTATGGGGGCAACCAAACTGCCTTTAGTAACTGCCAGGCTCAGTTTAGTGAAACTTGTTCCTTTTTTCCTCCTCTCCTCCCTCAAATCCGCTTGCAAAAGTCTTCTGTCATCTCCCACTCTGCCTTGTCACCTTCCCAGGTTCCTGCATTCTTCATCCTTGCTTAGTTTATTTCCCTTTAAATTTAAACCCACATCTATTTTTCACTTAGCCTTTTGAGAAGTCTCTCCAGGTTTTTCCTCTTTGAAGGTGTTGCAATTAGCTTTTTTATTAAGTGCTGCTGACTTCCCATTGGTGGCATCCATTTAGATGGTAATGTTATCTTTGTGACATGTTTATTCAAAGAGGGGACAGGGCCTGCCTTCAGAGGTCTGAAAGGAAGGGGTTCCCATTTTCTCACAAAATTATTTCCTGAAACTTAGAATAAATCAGATCTTCTTGAAATGCATCCTATTTCCCACAGGAACAATTGTGTGACTGGGTAAGTCATATAGGTGATAACAGACACTTAGTTATGTAAAACACATTTGGGTCACATTCAAGTTCCTAGCAATTCTAGAAGAGTTAGAACAAATGCAACCGATTCTTTGGGGACCCCAGTAAGAAATGAAGTGAAATGAAATCTTACTATGTGTTATATAGTATTAGCTCTCTCATATCAGTTTTTTAAAATAATATTTTGTATGTGTCTCAACACTCATAACTAGAATAGAAACAGTGGATTAGGTTAAGGTACTTAGCATAATGCCTCCTGCCTCCATAATGATTTAAAATAGTAAAGTTAGGTGGAAATGCTCTAAATAGGCACACTTGAATCAATCATGCTTGTTTCTAGTACAAAGATGTCTCATATTCCTTAAAATATTGTCAACAGACAAACTCTGCACACTGAGCGGAAAAAAATAAAGCAGAAAGATGAGTTTATTGCAAGGGTTTCAACCTGCAAGCTGAGAAATTCAAGGCTACAGGAGCAATGAGTTCTGAGTTGCTCACAGGCTAGGGAGTTTTTATGAGATACACGTGGAAGTTACTTGGCTTTTTCAGCTGATTGGTTGCCTGGTGGTCTCCTTCCTCATTTGGATCCGGGTAGCTGAGTCGGGGAGCAAGGAAGTCCAGAGTTGGCGTAAAGAGACTTGGCGTTTGGGGACTGGCTGGCATCCTCTGCTGATTTCTGAGAAGCGCTGTAAATTCCTGCAACTTCTGTTAGGTAAAGTTAACTTTCATTTTCTTTAATGCGCCCGCATTGCTTTAAATGGCCAACTCCATTTTGTCTCAGACGTAAGCAACCGTGTTTTAGTTTGGTTCAACAACGTTAAAAAATAAAATTCTACCCATGTGTAGAACTGGATCACTGGGCATGAAGGATCTATTGAAATTTTATATTGTTAAAAAACAGAATTCAACTGAGAAAATTTAAGGATCGTGTTGGCTTTGTTCAGTGATTCGTGAATCGGGCAGCGTGCAATCTAGCCGATAGAAAGGAGCTCTGAGGAGCCATACGAAATGAAAGAATTATGGGCAGAAGGGAGCAGGAACAAGAAAATTATACTACACTAAAAAATCAGGTTGGTTATTGCGAGGTCATGTTCCTTTAAGGAATGGCGGCGGTCTATCCAGCAGCTTACCTAACCAATGCTTATCAGGTGATTCCTAATTGACTGGTTTAAGATTCCATTTCTGGAAGAGAAGAAACTAACTAACTCGTCTGAGTTTGGCGACACTGGTCTTAGCATAAGCATCTCCATTTTGTGCCTATTTTCTTGTTTTTCACAATATGCTTGCTAACGTAAATATCAATTAAAATCACCAAATGGTATTTCTATTGATATTTTAGATTACAGAAGATTTATTTTAAAGGGCCATGTCTTTTTTTTTTCTGTACAAATAACAACTTTATTTGTCTACATCAGGATTAAGTTACTTAACAGAGAGACAGAGGGTGGTGGGAGGTTGGCATCCACAGCACCATTTATGTAATGGGCTTCTGGAGGCACAGCATCACTCCTACCGTGGTACCACGTAAAGAGCCATATCTTTTGATTGTTGATTCCTTTTTAATAAACTATCCAAAGGAGTTTGTACAGATAATTTCCCCATAGTTAATGTTCAGAGTCTTTTTGTTGACCTTTTAGTGGCATTCACATCTGTGGTCATGCTTTTCAAAACAATATCTGAAAGACTGAATATATCAGTAAAGTATTTTAATAGTTGATGTGAGTTCATAGAATGCCTTTTGGCAATGAATATATTCTTACGTTTTGTAGTTAAATTGACAATCAGTTTATTAGAGTTCCACATTCAAAAATCATGTTTTCCTTTGGCCCTTAAGTTATTTTTCACAAATTTTATCTTGTCACATAAATCTAATAAATTCTATTTGAGAAAGAACAGTCACTTCTCCTCGTTTACTTATCCTTTAGTTAAATTTGATTAGCTGAAGCCTAATGGTTTAAACTCTCTTAAACAATGAATTCCTTGAGCAACTTCGTTAATTAAATCCCCTAAAATATTTTAAACAAAATTTATAATTTTAATATCTTCAATTTTTAAGCACCAACTTGACCAACTCTTGGTGTCTGAAGATGCCAAAAATGGTTTACCTGCTCCTTGCCTGAGTTTGAAACCTATTTACTGATTTTTTAGTTGATTAATTTAACAAATACTTTTATAGTGCTTACTCTCTCAGGCTGGTCTACCCCGTAGTCAAGAAGATCTTTTATTCCCAAAGTTACCAGATAAACAATTCACTCCTCTTCCCCTGGAGGGGAGGGGATAGGACAGGGGAGTTATCCACTGGAGCACCTGCAGATGAAAAGGTGAAATCAAGGGAAACATGTTCCCTCACTCACCCAATCAACACACACATACTCAAAACCTCTGGTCTTGTATTCCTGTTACTCGTTGGGGCTTATTCATTAAAGCTATGCTCAAACAAGGCTCTGACTGTTTTCATCAGTGGGGGACATCTGTGTGTGGCCTCTTCAAAAAAACTTGTACCTGATGGTAGAGGAAAAGATGACTTTAAGACTATTACAATAGGAGTCAAGACTGTTGTAAGAAGGGATAGAGAATGAACTAAATTTCACTGAAACAAACGGTGAGAGAGTTTTAAGCACTGAGGTGAGCTAGAGGGAAAGTACTGGAGAACTTTTGGTGGAGTCGGTCAATGTGATTAAGCCATCTAAGGTTGCTAATTGGTGCTTATCATGAAGTTCGGCTCCTATCCTCTCACAGAGACTGGGAGATGGAAGCTCCATCTTTCTTCCTTTTTTTTACAAAATTTATTTTATTGAAGTATAGTTGACTTGCAATGTTGCGCTAATTTGTGCTATACAGCAAAGTGATTCAGTTATACATATATATACATTCTTTTTCATATTCTTTTCCATTATGGTTTATCACAGGATATTGAATATAGTTCCCTGTGCTATACAGTAGGACCTTGTTGTTTATTCATTCTATATATAGTAGTTTGCATCTGCTAATCCCAAACTCCCAGTCCATCTCTCTCCCACTCCCCCTCCCTCTTGGCAACCACAAGTCTGTTCTCTATGTCTGTGAGACTGTTTCTGTTTCATAGATAAGTTCATTTGTGTGATGTTTTAGATTCCACATATAAGTGATATTATATGGTATTTGTCTTTCTCTTTCTGGCTTACTTCACATAGTATGATCATCTCTAGGTTGATCCATATTGCTGCAAATGGCATTATCTCATTCTTTTTTATGGCTGAGTAGTATTCCATTGTATATATATATACCACATCTTCTTTATTCATCCATCTGTTGATGGACATTTAGGTTGTTTCCATGTCTTAGCTCTTGCACATGGTGCTGCTATGAGCATAGGCGTGCATGTATCTTTTTGAATTATAGTTTTGCCTGGATATATGCCCAGGAGTGGGATTGCTGGATCCTACGGCAACTCTATTTTTAGTTTTCTGAGGAACCTCCATACTGTTTTCCATAGTGGCTGCAGCAGTTTACATTCCCACCAACAGTGTAGGAGGGTTCCCTTTTCTCCACAGCCTCTCCAGCATTTGTTATTTGCAGACTTTTTAATGATGGCCATTCTGACTGGTGTGAGATGGTACCTCATTGAAGTTTTGATCTGCATTTCTCTAGTAATTAGTGATGTTGAGCATATTTTAATGTGAGGCTCCATCTTTCTTGATGATTACATTTCAAAGGGATGGCTCTGCATAGGTCCCTGAGAAAAAAAATTATGTTTTTTAATTTTTTTATACAGCAGGTTCTTATTAGTTATTCATTTTATACACGAGTGTATACAAGTCAATCCCAATCACCCAGTTCATCCCACCCCCCCACCCCCAAGGTTTTCCCCCGTTTAGTGTCCATACGTTTGTTCTCTGCATCTGTGTCTCTATTTCTGCCCCGCAAACCGGTTCATCTGTACTATTTTTCTAGGTTCATTTTATATCTTAAAGGGTCAGAGAAAGGATTAAGTAAATGCTCTAAGAAAAGGGATATCAGGAGCCTATAGTTAGGAAGAAAACCGTCTAAACTTTAGTTAAGCTGAGGAGTTAGACCCCAGGTGGGTGGTGTCAGTTCTCACCCATAAGGCTCAGAAGTGGCTAGAAACAGTAGCCCAGTAAATCAAATCTGAGTCACTCTGTACCCAAGGAGAAAGAATGAGAAAGAGGCAGCTATCCTCTTGTCCAGGCTAATATTTAAGGGTGGCTAAGAGCTCTTTGTGTAATAGATCACCGTAGATCTAACCTCTTCTTTAATGTACTTCAAGGTTTCATGACATCCTTCCGCTGCTTCCTCCCATCTCTCAAATGCCGCTTCATCCTCCTCTAGGAGGTGCTTAAAGAAGGTAATCAGAACAGAAGTGTATGCTGATACTTGCTAGTCTGATATATTTAGTGAGCATTATAAAGGGTGTAATTTTGATTCTTGATTGAAACGTAGTATTACAAATGAACTTACTAAGATCTATGTTCTGAAGAAGAGGAGGCATTCCCTTTTAGAAAAATTCATACCTGAAGAGTTTAATCTTTTTAAAACACTTTCTCCAGCAGTCTTCTTCATGATATACTGAGCTTTTGTACCAACCTGCCATTTAATATTTCAGTTCTTAGAAGGCAGCTAAATCTAATGCAGGCAGAGTTACCAGTTTTGATTTAATAAAAGCAGTGACCCTCATGTGGAAGGTGAGAAGAGGTGGACTCTATCCATAAGGGAGGAAATGAAATGTTCAAATTTTGATTCATTCTGGAATCCACACTTTTTTGGGCTAAGTTGATAAGATACTTTACCTGAAGAAAAGCCAGATTTAATAAAATGTAAATGTAAGTATATGCTAATTGAAAAAAGTTAGAGAGTGTTAGAAAATCAATTCATTTTGTAAGTGCACTGATAAAGAAGGTACTGCAAGGGGATTTATGTAAATATAATAAAGCATTCATCTTGCAAACTTGTTAAAGAGCAGTAGTCACTTTAGAAGGTGAAAATCATTAGTTCCTCAGCTCTCATCTGAGCCCAAGTCATTGTGACAATTATATTTGCTTATTACTTCAAAATGACTTTTTATTTCAGTGCAACACAGTCTTAGAAACCTATAATCACATTTTTCCTAATAATTTTTGTTTGTATTTAATGTACAAACAGTAAATTCCCATCTTTCATAATGTTATTGACCTTTTATCTCTCCTTAAGAAGACACAGTAGCACTGAGAGTTATCTTCTTGTAAACAAGATCATTTTAGAAACAACCACTCCTCTCCCTAGCCCCGCTCTAATACATTATCTAAATTTCACTCTGTGATTTTATTTTTTTTAGAATGGACAGAAGACCTTGTCACTCCCTTTCTTAAAAGTCTTCTAAGCCTTCACAATTATCCAGCGTAATGTTTCAGTAAGGCAACTTATAACTCGTAATTAATCAAAAATCATCCTACACTAATTGCCCCCACCTTGAACTTTGCATTCAATCAGATGAACTCTTACGTGCCCTTAAACATGTTGCCTATGTTGCAGAACACAAGTTCATGTGCCCAATGCACCATGAGGCCAAATAAAACAAAATGTCAGAGTTTAGAGCAGAGAAAGTTTTATTGCAGGGCCAAGCAAGAAAAATGGGTGGCTCATGCTCAAAAACCCTGTGCTCCTTGATAGTTTTCTGAGAGAAGATAGGCAAAATTTTGGGTGAGGGCTGCAGGGTGTGTGACTTTCTTCTGATTGGTTGGTGGTAAGGTAACAGTGCGGTGCTCTAGGAATCTTGTGCTCAGCCTGAAGTTACCATCCTCCACCTGGGCGGAGGTCTTAGTTCCTGTAGAAGAATTCAAAGATATTGTTATGTATATCCCTTGAGGAGGAACTGGGACCAGGGCCCAAGGCTACACTATTGTTTCTTGATTGTTCCTCCTTTGTTTATTCAGACCCTCCCTTCCATGATTAGGTGATTAGCTACTGTTTGAATTTACTCTTTAGTGTTCAGGAAGGTCTGGGGTGGGGGGGACGGGACACCGACAGGAAAGGCTTTGTACCTAGGAGGGCCCCACAGGGTCTTGATTGGTTTCAGTCACATTGGCCTTAAGTTCTTCCTACCCCCAACTTCTTTTTCACCCTAGGCCTTTGCAAGTGCTAATCCCTGTGTTCAGAACACTTCTCACATCTTCCTGTCTTGTTAATTCATTTTCACTATTCACATCTCAGCTTAAGTCTAACTTTTCCAGTAGCCTTTCTTGAGTTCCCCAAACAGTTCAAATTTCCCCCTTTTGTGACTTTTCCACCCTAACCACTACATACCTTAGCACCATGGTAGGCTTCTTTATAACACTTTACATAGGCACCAATTTGTTACTCCAAAAGTTAATCACTTATGATCATGTTTAATAGATAAAACTTTAATTTGGCTAAGTGCACAGGAATGCAAAACCAGTACTTAGAAAATTATAGGTTTCGAGGAACTGTTACAATCCAAGGAAATAATTTTAGGAGTTATTCTAGACTTCTAGGCAGCTCTAGACTGCATGTTGACAGCAATGTGAATTCTGCTCAGTAGAAACAAATAAGTAAATAAATATCCTTGTTCCTCTGCCTATCACCACAGAAAGATGTGTTATCAGAGAAAACAGGAAATTAAACATAGGAACCATTCAGTATCTTTGCTTGGCTAGATTCACCAAACCAAAATGATTTCATCAAATAAAATTTGTTGCTTGGTCTAGAAATATTTGTGCATAATCAAAAATTCTCAGTGTAGATAGCATATCTCCAGGTGCTAGAAACAGGAGGATATATACAGCATAGCCCTCACCTTCAAAATACCACAAAAGTACGGGAGAAAGCAGTTATCTGAAGATAACTTTTAGACAATGCAGACTGCTATGATTAGCGTAAGAAAGATAAAAATAATAGTGTTCTGGAAGAGAACATTTAAATTACAACTGGATTAATAAAACGTTTAAATTAATGGTTGCTGGGTCTAGACCATCATTTCTTTTTTGCTGTTGTTACTGTTATTAAGCTAAAATGCACACCTTTTAATTAAAAGCCCATAATTTATTCAGATTATTCTTTAAATCAAAGAATATTCGTACAAATATTATAACCCTTATATAATACTGTATTTGCTTGTTTGTCTTTCTGCCAAAGTATGAGATCCTAGTGGGTGTATTCTCATTTGTCTATAGGTATATAATTTTCAAATGAATAAATAAATGTTTGAGTGAATAAAAAATGAAGATGAGGGTAAGAAGTGTGGATAAATTTCAGTTTCCTCACAATTTTACCTCGTTCTGAATCTAGTCCTATCACTAAATATATTTACATTCTGATACAGACCGATATCAGAATCAGAGAATTTTTATTGGAAACTCATAGAGGTAGAAGTTATTTTAACTTTTTTTTTTAATTAATGCTCTTGAATTCCAGTGGAGACAGAAAGGTTTGAGGGGCCACAGTATATGCCAAGAGATGCAGAGATAGGAGTGAAGAGAAAAATAAGAGAGAAAGTTGGGCTTGAAGACTCACAATGAGAAAAGTAAATACCTTCCACTCTGACATCACTCCTGGGTTTATATAGCAAAGTGCAGAAGAAGCTCCCAGGCATAGTCAGACAGAAATCAAGTCATGGCATATTAAAATTGAGAGCAGTAAAATTTACTATCAAAAGTCAACTTTGTCTTCTATTACCACTTCTTTTATTGACATCCTTGTATTTATAATTAAGAATTTTCCTAAATTTCAAAGCTTGTTTTTGTTCTTAAGACAGCAGTTTGCGAGCATTTTATATTAAATGAAAGAAAAAAAGAAAGCTCACGTAAGAACCTGCTTTAATTTTTTCTTTTAGTAAATTTTCCACTTGTACATGGAAACACTAAACCTTGAAGAGAATTTAAAAGTCTGTCCTGTAAACATAACTCTCCAATGTCAGTTATGTTTCTTTGACTACCAGCAAACAGAATTTGATTTTGCTGTCTTGAACAACAACAACAAAGTATTTATTGGGTAGCTATGGGCAGCAGTGTACACACTCACAGGGAAAGTTGAACAACCAGAACTCTTAAAGGATAAATCATAGGATAGTTCCAATATGTTGGGTTGCAAAAAGAAACAATTAGATTTTTTTTGAACATTGCTCTTGGGATAAATCAAGAGTCCATTTTTGTTTTAAACCTTTTATTTTGAAATAATTTTAGACTTACAGAAAATTTGCAAAAATAGCAGTTTCCATACTCTTAACTACATTGCAGCTACTAATACCAGGACATGAACATTAGTGTAAGATTATTAACTGAACTAAAGACCTTATTTGAATTTGACCTGTTTTTCCACTAATGTTTTCTATCTGTTCCAGAATTCCATCCAGGATCCAATTTTGCTTTTAAATTTTATTTCTCCTTAGTCTCCTGCAGTTTGTAATAGTTCCTCAGTTTTTCCTTATCTTTCATAGCAGTCGTTTCTTGTCCTTCATGATCTTGATACTACTGAAGGCTATTGATCAATGACTGTCAAATCTTCTTCAATTTATGGATGCCTGAAGTTTTCTCATGATTGAATTGAGGTTATGTGTTTTGACAGGAATATCACAGAAATGATATGTCCTTCTCAGTGCATCATATCATGGGGTTCATGATATTGATAAGTTTCTTTACTGGGGATGTTGACCTCGATCACTTGCTTAAGGTGGCTTCTGCCAGATTCCTCCACTGTAAAGTTAATATTTTTTCCTTTGTAACGGTGAATATCTTTGGGTGCTAATTTGATACTGTGCAAATCCACTTTCTCTTCAAATGTTTAATCAGTAATTTTAGCTTCTATCTGTTGATCTTGTCTGCAACAGTTATTACTGTGGTGTTTGCCAGTGGAGATTTTATATTTCCCTTTATATTTTTAATTGGACTTTTGTACTAAAGAGCTATCTCTTCTTCCTTATGCATTTATTTAATTGATTATATATTTGTATCACTATGAACTCATGGATATTTATTTTTTATGGGTTATAACTTAATACTATTATTTTTGTGTGGTTTTTTTTGAGAGAGGGGGCTCAAATTATTCTAGTTTTGGCCATTATGAATTGCTTCAGATGGGTGCCTGTTTTTGAGAAGTATTTTTTTTGAATACTTTCATACTATCTGATATTACATAATTTTTAGTTTTATCTTATATTTCACTGCCCCAGTCCTGGAATCAACTATTTCCCTAAGGATCCCTGGTTCTTCTTATTGGAGGATAGTGTTTAGAAACCAAGATCTGGGTACTATGTGTGCGTATTGCTACTTGGATGTCATATATACACACACACACACACACACACACACACATATACATATATATGTATACTAATTCAGGCATACTTAAATATCTATATATAGGTATCCATCTCCTTGTATATATATTAAAACCATGAATTTTCTCTGAGATATTGAATTCCAATTTAATAACAAGTGTTCATTTTTAGATTTCTCCCTTTGCTCCAACAGTGAGAAACCTGGCTCTTATTATCTCCCATATGGTTACCTATTTGTTTAAATCTAGTATACCCATAGATAGTTTCTGAACTCCTAACTTATATCCCTGTGAGAAAGATTTTTATCAACTAGATAACAATGCTTATGTACAGTTTTTTGGTCATGCTATATCTGGTTTAGACATTGTTTTCCAAGTTACCTAGGTTAATTTTTTTCTTCCCTATCACAAATGAATGTGGTTACTATTCATTTGTAATACATTTAGAGTTCTTTTGTAGTATTTGTATCCGGTTTTGGGTTCTTACCCATTTTGGTTGGTTTTACTGTTGTTTTTTGTTTGTTTGTTTTTTTCCTTTTTTGAGCATGTGAAACATTACTATGGGTCTCTGGGTTAGAGCTATGCAAAAAATATATCTACTCAGAGAAGTATCACTCCCTCCTGTTCCTGCTACCTTGTTCCCATTTCCCACTTCTTACAACAATTTTCACCAGTCCTTATAGGTAATATGTTGTTTTTAAATTCTGGTTTATCCTTCCAGTATTTATTTCACACAGATGAACAGATAATGTGTGTATTTTCTTATATTCCTTTTCTTTCTTAAGTGAAGTTTGCATACTCTTTTGTGCTTTGTTTTTTTCACTTAATGGTATATTTTTGAAATCATTCTGTATCAATTCATAAGTGTATTTCTAATTCTTTTATTACAGCTGCATAAGACTCTGTTGTATAGATGTGCTAGAGTTTACTCAACCACTTTCCTATGTATGAACATTTAGGTTGTTTCAATATTAAGTAATTACAAACAATGCTACAATGAATGACCTTATGCATATGTATTTCTGTATTATTGGAAGTGTATTTTGAGGGTAGATTCCTAAAAGTGGGATTGTTGGTCTGAAAGATATGTGCATATATACTTTTGTTAGGCATTTTAATTTCATTTTAGAAGGGCTATATATATTTGCATTTCTATCAGTAATGTATGAGAGTGTCTTTTTCCCCATAGTCTCACCAACAGAATGTTCTGTTGTATTTTAAAATTTTTTCCAGCCTCTAATAGATCAAAAATGACATCTTGCAATTCTCTCATTATGAGTGAGCTTGAACATTTTCTCCCTATTTGAGGAGAATTTTTTATATCTTTTTTTTTTTTTTTGAGAAGTGTCTGTTCATTTTTTATGACATTTTAAAAATTATTTATTTATTTATTTATTTATTTTTGGCTGTGTTGAGTCTTTGTTGCTGCGCACAGGCTTTCTTTAGTTGTGGCCAGCAGGGGCTACTCTTTGTTGCGGTGTGCAGGCTTCTCATTGTGGTGGCTTCTCTTATGTCAGAGCCTGGGCTCAAGGCGCATGGGCTTCAGTAGTTGTGGCACATGGGCTCAGTAGTTGTGGCTTGCAGGCTGTAGAACGCAGGCTCAGTTGTTGTGGCACATGGGCTCTAGAGTACAGGCTCAGTAGTTGTGGTGCATGGGCTTAGTTGCTCCGTGGCATGTAGGATCTTCCCGGACCAGGGATTGAACCCGTGTCCCCTGCATTGGCAGGCGGATTCTTAACCTCTGTGCCAACAGGGAAGTCCACCATGTGTATTTGCATACAATTATGGACTTTAATAACTGCATAGGGCTCATAATTTTTCTTTAGCCATTTTTTCATGCGATTCTTGCATGTGTGTTTCTCCATATGAACTCTAATAGCAATTTGTCTAACTGCAAAAAAGCAGTTTTGCATTTTTATTGGAATTGTATTAATTTTATATATTAACTGAGGGAGAACTGACATCTTTATGTTGAGGTACTCTATCCAAGAAGAGGAAATGTCTATTTCAAGTCTATTTTTGTGACTTTTGGATTGTTTCACAATTTTCCTCATAGAGATCTTATATACTTTATGTTAAATCTATTCCCAAGTATTCTACCTTTTAAAATAAAATTTTAAATGGGTTTTTCTCTATCTTTATGTCCTTTAACTATTTATTACATGTTTATATGAAGACTATTGATTTCTGTATCTTAATGTTATAGTTTGTTACTTCACTGAATTATTTTATTGTTTGAGTTAGTTTATCATTGATTCTCTGGTGATTTTCAAGTATACTATCATATTATTTGCAAATAAAGATAATATCACTCCTTTTCCATTCTTATTCTCTTTTCAACTACTTTTGTCTAATTGTATTGATTAATATTTCTAGTACAATATCAACTAGGAAAAGAGATAGTGGAAATGCATGCAGTATTTCCCCTTTAAATAAGATAATAGCTTAAGGAGTAAGGTACACACATATGTTAAGAAAATATCTATGTCTCAGTTCTTATTTTCTTGAGGCTTTTTTTTTAAAGCAATAGTTGGGTGTTGAATTTTGTCAAAGATATTTTCAGCACCTCTGAAGATAATAATATTCCCCTTAGATTTAATAATATGGTGTATGATATTAATAGATTTCCTAATATTAAACCTTACATTCTGGGAATAAATCCCACTTGGTCATGGTATATTATTTTCTTAATATGGTTCTGGATTCTGCTTACTAATAATTCTGTTTAAAAAATTTTCACCATTATCTATGAGTGCAGTTAGTCTTTAATTTTCTTCCCTTGTGCTCTTTCTGGTTTAAATAAGATTATTATTCTTGCTTCATAAGGGAAATTAGGAAGTTTTTCTTCCTTTTCAATGCTCTGTAATAACTTTAGAGTATTAGAACTATCTGGTCTTCAGAAATTTGGTAAAATTCCTCTGTAAAAACCCCTAGGCCTGGTGCTGTTTTATCAGTTTGTTTAAAAAATTTTTTTCTATTTCTTCTAAAAAATGTGTCTGTTTAAAATTTCAAACTTGAATGGGGTCAATAGTGGGGTTTTATTTTGTGAGCCAACTAGAAAATCTTTGTTCTTTCAGTAGGTGAATGTTTTAGGCTGAATTGTGTTCCCCCAAAATTCATATTGAAGCCCTAAACTACATTGTATAGAGTGGGATTGAATATGAAGATAGGGCCTTTAAGTAAAAGATTAAGTTAAAACGAGCCTGCAAGTGTGGGCCCTCATCCAATCTGACTGTGTCCTTATGAAAAGAGGAGACTAGGGCATAAAGAAAGACACCAGGGATGCACATGTAGAGAGGAAAGGCCATGTGAGAACACAGAGAGAAGGCAGCCACCTACAAGCCAAGGTCAGAATGAACCAAACCTTCTGACAACTTCATCTTGGGTTTCTCGCCTCCAGGACTATGAGAAAGTAAATTTCTGTTGTATAAGTCACCTAGTCTGTGGTGTTTTGTTATGGCAGCCCTAGCAAAGTAATACAGTGAATTAACCTCATTCACAATTATTTTTGTGACTGATATGTTTCATTTCAATTCTTTGTGATATGTATAGTTTACTCATTACATGTGTTGCCCTATGAGAGTATTTCTGTATAAGTTACATATAGTTTGCTCTTTTATTTTAAAAAATTGGGGGAGGGCTTCCCTGGTGGTGCAGTGGTTGAGAGTCCGCCTGCCGATGCAGGGGACACGGGTTCGTGCCCCGGTCCGGGAGGATCCCACATGCCGTGGAGTGGCTGGGCCCATGAGCCATGGCCGCTGAGCCTGCGTGTCCGGAGCCTGTGCTCCGCAACGGGAGAGGCTGCAGTGGTGAGAGGCCCGCGTACCGCAAAAAAAAAAAAAAAAAAAAGAAAAAATTGGGGGAGTATACAAGAAGGTCTGTATTTTTGTCTAGTGGTAACCTAGTGATAATCTTTTGAATGCTCTTTATCTTACCCTTTACCACCTAGCTTATCAATTTTCATTTTATTTTGTAAGTATCCTTTAGCACCCACATATCACCTATACAACAAGGAACTTTTTATATTTTCCTCTTTTTCCCTCTCTTCCCATTTTTATTTGCAATATTTCTGATTTATCACAATATATAACAGTTGGGTATTAGTCTTACACTCTCACTTCCAACATTATTTTAGTCTTATATGTATATTCCTTTTTTTTTTTTTTTTTTTGGCTGAGCCACATGGCATGCAGGATCTTAGTTCCCCAACCAGTGACTGAACCCGTGCTCCCTGCATTGGAAGTGTGGAGTCTTAACCACTGGACCACCAGGGAAGTCCCTTATATGCCTATATTTTAAAGTGCTTGCATTCAGTCCTTTTGCTGAAGTTTTCCTCATTATTATTTGGTTGAATAAAGCTCACCCTCTAGTTGGCAGAGGTCAGCAAACTTTTTCTGTAAAAGGCCTGATGGTAAAAATTTGGAGCTATGTAGACCAAGAGGCCATAAACTGTTTCTGTCACAACAACTCTATCATAGTGTGAAAGTAGATACAGGCACTATGTAAAGGAATGAGTGTGACTGTACCTTACCCAACGCACCTTGGGCCATAGTTTGCCAGATAGTACTCTGGTAAATTTCTCAAAAAGGTCTGATTTATACAGAATTCCCTAAGTTCTTGTATATTGAAAATTGCTCATTGGCTTTGTTTTACATCCTCGTTATTTGAAGGACAGCTTGGCTGGATACAAAATTTTTGGTTCATATATTCTTTCATTGAATTTTTAAAAAATGAAGTCCCACTGTTGCCTTGCTTTTTATGTTTTGAAAATTCAGATATCTTTATATGACATTTTGCCTGCATGTCTTGAAGATCTTATCTTATTATTTGAAATTGAATAGTTTTAGCTAGAATATGTCTCAGAATTGATTGATGTGGGTTCACTTTTCAAAGTAATTTTTTGAGTTCTTTCAATGTGTATATTTGGGTCTCTTTTTATATTTTGGGAAAGTTTTCTGGGATTAGAGTTTTGAATATTAACTCTGTTCCATTGTGTTTTTTTCTTTTTCAGTGACTCTGATTATACGTATGTTATTCCTTCTTTGCCTGTCTTCTATTCCACTGCTTTCCTTCAGATCCTTTTCATTTCTTTCTTTATGTCATTTTTATTCTCTTGGTTGTTTTCCTGTATTTCTTGAATGTACCTTTAAATTTTCATTTGAGTTGATTCTCCCTTGAGTATTTTAATGCATTATTGTATTTACTCTTTATAAGGACTTAAGTGTTAAGGTGCTACACTAATATCCACATTTTACACATAAGAAACATGAGACTTTATGCACTGAATAAACTATAGACCTGCTTAAAGGAAGTTCATGAAGTAGAACCCAGGATTGTTGAGTCCTGGGGAACAACGTTTGCACACCAATATGCCATGCTCCATGTTAGTGCAGAACAGAAGGATCAGCATAATAGAGTCACTGTGTATGTCTCTGCAAACACTAGAATGTGAGCTCCAATATCTCGAACAGAGGCTGGCACCAAAGTAGATATTAAAAATTGTTGCTGAGTTAATATGGCATGAGTCATGTCATATCTGCAAAACACCTGATCTTCAGGACACCAAAGAACAGGTGGCAGTTGCAGGCTGGCAGTTCTTGTGACAGTTAATATCTGTACTGACCTGCAAACCACTTCTAAGCCTCCCTATTCTCCCAACACCTAGTTTTTTTCACTTCCCTTCAGCTTTATCCCATCTGCCCTAATAGGCACATCTCTCCCTGCCAAATGGTAACCAAAGCTCTGTTGGAAACTTGGGGGTAAGACTAAGAGCACTAACCAGATAAGTGGTTTGTGATTTGCTGACATAGATTGTTTTGAATCTTTACTAGACAGAGAGGAAACTCTCCTAAAACGATCCCGAGGATTAGACCCTGAAGCAAAAGCCATCTAAGATTATCTGTGGATTTATCTATACTCTTAAAGAACAGAAGACATGTTTGGGGAGGAGGAGGTAGAAATAACCAAATAATTGAGGAATTAACTTTTACAGATTTCTATTCCCCTCTCCATTTTTAAAGATCTCCTTAATTATACAGACCTATGTGGAAACTCTCCTGTCTTTAAATTTGCTCCTTCTCACTTATTTTGCCACTTACTTGTCCACTGCTTACTGGGGAATGTGTGCAGTGGGAAATGTAGGTGCTTTATACAGTGAGATAGTACAGTGAAATATTGAATGTGAACTTCTTTGTACACGAGTCTTCCCCTAGTCAGTCAGAGCATGCACATTGCCTGGAGAATAAGACTGTTGTGCCAGGAGTGCAAATAGAAAGAGACAAGTTTCAGTGTTTGACTTCCAAATTGGCAGTGACATCAGAAATAATAGTCAGCACCAGGAGACTGCTGAAAGCGCTCAGTCTCCTGTGCCAGTAAGCAGAGAGGGAGACAAGCCAAAGCTTGCAGGCCATTGGTGCTACTTGAGCAAGCTCATTGTGTTCCTGGTGCTGGGGGGCCTCATTAGCAGTTCTTGTCAATGCCAGGAGAGTTTTCATCAAAAACTGCTGCTTGAACTTGTCCAGGAGATGCCCACCTGTGCTCAGAGAATTTGCTGGCATTTATTTAAATGGCCTCATTTAGACCACTCCTCCCTCCCCTTTTCTTCCTTCCCCCAGTCAATCACCTAGGATCTTTGTAAGTCAAATGCTCAAAAACAGAATGCAGTGGGCAATGAAATGCAGAGATAATAATGTAAAGAGAATGTCCATGGTGTATTACTTGGAGGAGATCAAGCAGTGGTGAAACTCTCAACTGTTATATTGGAGGACTTTTTAATACTTCTAGGTGAAGGGACTTCCCTGGTGGTCCAGTGGTTAAGGCTACATGCTTCCAATGCAGGGGCTGTGGGTTCAATCTCTGGTGGGGGAACGAAGATCCCACAAACTGCACGGTGCGGCCAAAAAAAAAAAAATCATATCATCTGAATAAAGACAATTTAAAAATAAATAAAATAAAATAAAAGGAAAGACAACTGTTGAGATAAAAGAGTGATGTAAGGGCAATGGTGATCTTGCCCTCAGAGCAAACCTATGACTGAACTGGGCCATTACTCATTGTGATAATAGAACTTCAACAGGCATTTCCATAATGGGCATTATTCACAATAAATAAATAAATAATAAATAAATACTTTTAGGTGAGAACAGACATTCTGGGGAGGCTGGCTCTTCAAATTATGAGAATCTAGAATAGGGACAATTTTGAGTGTGTATGTGTGATTTGGGTAGGAGTAAAGAGAAACGTTGATAAAGATTGATAACAATATCATGCAGCTGTTCCAGTGGCTGGTGTAAGTTCCAGTTCAATTAGGTTTCAAAGGCCAGAGACCCAGGAGAGTCAATGTCTCATCTCAGGCTGTCAGGTCAGAGTGGAGCACCCTTACTGAGTTCTTTCTCAGCCTTTTTGTTCTAGTCGCATCTTCAGCTGATTGGAGGAGGGCCACCCACGTTAGGAAGGGCAATCTGCTTCACTCCATCTACTGACTCAAATGCTCATCTCATTAAAAAGCACACCCAGGCACACCCAGAATAATATTTGACCCAACATCTGGGCACCCCGAGTTTTATTTTAATTTTAAAATTATGCATGATATGCAGTATTGGACATTGTGGGAATGGATAGGAGAGACCACATTCTTCCCAGTATTAAGAAATTCTAAATATCTTAATGCAGCTTTTAAGGTATGCTGGATTTAAAAGGTGTGTTTTGAAAACTTTTTATTCAATAGAAGTATGTATCTTTCAAATCAGGTGCAAAATATGCCAAGTATTTTGGTTGTTTAGGTTGTTAAAAAATCTTACATTAAAATGGATAAAACTAAATGTTAGCGAAAATCTTAAAAAAAAAAGTTGGTGCATAAAATTAACCATCACAAGGATATAATAAACCCTCTGGCTATAGTGAATCAAGATGGAGGTTGGGGAACTGAAAGGGGAGGTGCTCACAATTAAAGGTTTCTACTTTTCCTTCTTTAACCATTTTCTTGGGACTTTTGAAGGAGAGATTAGTTCAAGATGGGAAGGATTAGGATAAATCCTTTCGGAGGAAAAAGCAAAAGAAGTAAAATATGTCCTTCTATCTCTTTTTTATTTTTTATGAGAATGTGATGATGTAAGTACAGAATATCTGTAACAGAGAGCCCAAGTCATGCAAGCTTTAGTTTCAAGTAGCGGAGGAAGAAAAAAAATTGTATCACTTTAAAGGTTGGCACAGAACTCCTTCTAGGGAGAGAAGAGTTGAGTTTGGTCATAAATATGAGGATGAGGCCCTTTGGGCACAAGCAGATGGTTTGTGATAAAACAGAGGGATAGCTAAACACTTCTGCAACAGAAATTATCTGAACACTGGGTGGGAGCTCCAGGTGAGTGAGCTTGGTTTGAGGAGAAATGGGGGCAGCAACATGTTGCAATGCTAAAATCCTAGCTGGAAAAATGGCCACCACAAATTCCCTAGGTAAGTTCAAGGAGTTTCAAGGCCAGAGGTATCTAATAGTCAATGTTAAGTCATTGTCCTGCTGTACAGCTAAGTAAACCTACCTCTCTCCTTGTTATCTCTAAATTCTTAAGTCAAATCTGAAATATACATCACCTTGGGATGGAGGAATTTGAGAGAATAAAGTATCTGCGTGTGACTCAATGGGTCAGTGGGGCACAGAACAAAGGATTGCACACATAGGAGGTGTAACTGGTGATGGAGAGTGAGAATTAAGCTGAAATGACACACAGAAACACGGGCTTGCCTACCACATCTCTACCCAAATAATCATAGGGGACTTAAGGCATTCAAGCTAATTTCATGCACATATATTAAGAATATGGCCACCAAAGCCAGCTGGAGAAACTAAGTATGTCCAGATGTTTGTATTACAGTGTAACGGAAACTTTTCTGTTTTACTTCTTTATCTGGCTTTCAAAAAAATTGTTGGCCTATGTTGGAAACCATACCTGGGGTTAAAGTCAAAAGGATTATGAAATCATGCATTGGATATTTCCATCCACATTTGTCCTTTGGTTCTTTCTCCTTAAAAACTAAGCTCTAACACATTTGCTCTAGGATGCTTTCTCCTCCTTTCTGCGGCTCTGGGTACATGCTGTTGCTTTTATATTCATACTCAGTGGTGTGTTCTCTGAAACCTATATCAATCAGAGCCTTTCAAAACAGAGCTGATGTGGAGAAGATCTGGAGGTCCACGCTGGAGTCTCACTTCGAGATAGGCTTGGAAATCAAACAACAAATGCAAACAGTGTTATTAATCAAAATAGGCTCAAAGAATATTTGCCTGGCAGCACTACAGAGAGCAGTAATAAAATTAAATAAGTGCCTTAGGGTAGTTACATATGAAAAAATATTTCTTTACTTGTACAAGAACAGATAAATGGTGAAGCACATTAGGATTTGAAAGCCCCTTCCGAGGAAGGCTCTCAGAATGGCCATTTACAGACCCCAGCTGGCTGTCAGAGTCTTCCATGCATCCTAATGGCTTCTCTACTGTGGCTGCCAGGGACTGTCATTTACATAGTCATAAAATAAGAGTCAGAATCTCTTCATTGTTTCGAATTGGCAGCTAAACATCCTTATAGGAAGTGGCACCTGGAAACAGGGACTAAATATTATGCCTAGGATTTGGAACAGAGTTGAGTCTTGGCTCTTTAATTGTTCCATTGGTTCATTCATTTGGCCCACAGATCCTTACTAATTCATCATAGGTTGCTCGCTACTGAATGATACAAACTCTGATTTAGATACGTATCCTTACATAAAGGAACTTTCCATTTAAAATGAGAGAGAAGGTAGGTACACATATAGTCAGAAGTGCCACAGATCAGGAGTGCTAAATGTTATGAGAATATTATTAGCTGTATTATTTTCACTGTTGCCCTTATTGTGTTTTTCATGTACTGAAATGGATGAGGCACTATAGATTTAAAGGGTCTATACTTTCTGTCTCCCATTCTTTACCTCTTACTCATCCCTTACCCCACTGTAATCTGATATTCATCCTCACCAGCTTCTAAGAAATGTGCTCTGCAAACATCATCGACCTCCTAATGCTGAAAACTTCAATACACCTTAAGTCTTCAAGCAACTTGATGTTCATACCTTCACTTCCTTCTTTATTTTCTGTTCAGTATTTAGAAGGTGGACCAACTCTTCTATCAAGGAGTTGATTTCATCCTCAGCTTCCAAGATGGGCCTCTACTGTTGTCCCCCTGTGTCACTGGCTTCTCTTTTCCAGGTCTCTTCCTCTGCCTACACCATCCATGAAAGTGATGCTTTTATCTTGGCATGCTTTCCTCTTTTCTACTCCCTTTTCCTTGAAAACTCCTCACATGAACATAGTTTCTCCTAACAGCTTTATGTTGTGGACTCCCAGATTTCTATCTTTAGTTACAATATTTAACCGTATTTAGTTACAGTATTTCTAAATCCCCAGTGAGCAAATCCACCTGGATATTTCTCAGGAATCCCAAACTCCTAGTTCTGCAACTGAATTCATTGAACTCCTTCTACATACAATTTCCATCCGCACATATCAGCCCTCATCCTATTTTCTTTATTTCAGAATGGTTCTACCATAACGATATTCAATGGCTAAGCCAGAAATGTAGGGGTCACCCTTCCCTCCTCCTGCTGCTTGACACTTACCAAATTCTTAACATCATCTGAAGCCACCATATCCTTTTCATCTACAATGTTAATTATGGCCCTCATTATATTTTACTTACATTATTAAAATAGCTTCCTAATGTGTCATTCCACTTTTTAGCCTCTCTTCCAATCCATTCTTCACACTGTTAGAAGAATTATCTCAGGAATTCCAGGTAGTTGAAGACAGTGGTGGCTGCCTATGTCCATATTTCCTAATATTTCTTCCAAAAACAGTATGGATGAACAAGGAGGATAAAATAAAACAATACCTTCAGCATAACTTAGAGACAGAGAATAATGAAATTCATATAAATTCTAAGACAGACATCTGAAACAGCAAAATCCAGCCTGTGGTCTCATGCTACCATCCAGCACCTCCTAGAGCAAGGCCTTGCAGTAAGCAAAAGAGGCATGGAACCATTCTGGGAGAGGGACGATGGGAGCTAGAATTGGCCTAGGGTTGATTCAAACCTACCACCAGAAAGACTAAGCCACCCTAGGAGGTCTGGAAATACTAAATGTGCCTGGTAAATCAGAGCATAGGCAATAGGAAGGAGTTTGAAAGTATGTGGGATTTTAAGAGGCGGTCTCTGAAAGGCACAGTTTCTGGGGAGAAAAAAGGGCCAAAGGGAAGGGAGAAAAGCCACTTGGCAATTTGTTTCTTTGGGCTGCTATAACAAAATACCATAAACTGTGTGACTTATAAACAAGAAATATTTATTTTTCACAGTTCTGAAGGCTGGAAGTCTGAGATCAGGGTTCTAGCATGGTCTGGTGAAGGCCCTCTTCCAGTAGATTTTCTTGTTTTATCTGCACATGGTGGAAGAGTCTAGGGAGTTCTCTCAGATCTCTTTTATGAGGACACTATTCCATGTATGAGGGCTCCACCTCATGAACTAATGACGTTCCAAAGGCCCCCACCTCCTAATACCATCACTATGGGAAGATTTTAACATATGAAGTTCGGAGGGGACACGGTCATTTTTTTTCCCAGATAAAACATCTATCCTTTTCATCAGATTTTCAAAAACATCCATCAGCCAAAACAGTTTAAAAACGAAACTTTGCCTTTGATAGAGATAGGGAAAGTCTGTCAAGATATGTCAGTACCTTGGGAAAAGGACTGTTAGAGAGAAAAACACCATATGTGCTTTGAAAGGAAGTGAATGAGTGGGAGCATTTATTTCATATGGTCAGGCAAAGGATAAACATACCCACACTAATTAGACTAAAGGTATATCAGTGAGGACTGATACTGTATATATTACCTGATAAAGTCTGGATTATTCTGTCTGCAGAATGCTGAACAATAAGGAAATAATTTTAAGATAAAAGGAAATAATTAAACAGAGAGATGATATATTTCTGAGTTGTACCAAATGGTGGAAGGCTGAGAATAAGACATTATATTACTTTTTTTTTCCGCAAGGAATATATGATTTATTTTTTATTTTTTCATACAGCAGGTCCTCATTAGTCATCCATTTTACACACATCAATGTGTACATATCAATCCCAATTGCCCAATTCATCACACACCCACACCCAACCCCCGCCGCTTTCCCCACTTCATGTCCATAGGTTTGTTCTCTACGTCTGTGTCTCAACTTCTGCCCTGCAAACCGGTTCATCTGTACCATTTTTCTAGGTTCTACATATATGCGTTAATATACGATATTTGTTTTTCTCTTTCTGACTTACTTCACTCTGTGTGACAGTCTCTAGATCCATCCATGTCTCTACAAATGACCCAGTTTCGTTCCTTTTTATGGGTGAGTAATACTCCATTGTACATATGTACCACATCTTCTTTATCCATTCGTCTGTCATGGGCATTTAGGCATGTCCTGGCTATTGTAAATAGTGCTGCAATGAACACTGGGGTGCATGTGTCTTTTAGAATTATGGTTTTCTCTGGGTATATGCCCAGTAGTGGGATTGCTGGGTCATATGGTAGTTCTATTTTTAGTTTTTTAAGGAACCTCCATACTGTCCTCCATAGTGGCTGTATCAATTTACATTCCCACCAACAGTGCAAGAGGGTTCCCTTTTCTCCACACCCTCTCCAGCATTTGTTGTTTGTAGATTTTCTGATGATGTCCATTCTAACTGGTGTGAGGTGATACCTAATTGTAGTTTTGATTTACATTTCTCTAATAATTAGTGATGTTGAGCAGCTTTTCATGTGCTTCTTGGCCATCTGTATGTCTTCTTTGGAGAAGTGTCTATTTAGATCTTCTACCCATTTTTGGATTGCATTTGTTTTTCAATATTGAGCTGTATGAGCTGATTATATATTTTGGAGATTAATCCTTTGTCCGTTGATTCATTTGCAAATATTTTCTTCCATTCTGAGGGTTGTCCTTTGGTCTTGTTTATGGTTTCCTTTGCTGTGCAAAAGCTTTGAAGTTTCATTAGGTCCCATTTGTTTATTTTTGTTTTTATTTCCATTACTCTAGAAGGTGGATCAAAAAAGATCTTGCTGTAATTTATGTCATAGAGTATTCTTCCAATGTTTTCCTCTAAGAGTTTTATAGTGTCTGGTCTTACATATAGGTCTCTAATCCATTTTGAGTTTATTTTGTGTATGGTGTTAAGGAGTGTTCTAATTTTATTCTTTTACATGTAGCTGTCCAGTTTTCCCAGGACAATTTATTGAAGAGACTGTATTTTCTCCATTGTAAATCCTTGCCTCCTTTATCATAGATTAGTTGACCATAGGTATGTGGGTTTATGTCTGGGCTTTCTATCTTGTTCCATTGATCTATATTTTTGTTTTTGTGCCAGTACCATAATGTCTTGATTACTGTAGCTTTGTAGTGTAGTCTGAAGTCAGGGAGTCTGATTCCCCAGCTCCGTTTTTCTCCCTCAAGACTGCTTTGGCTATTCGGGGTCCTTTGTGTCTCCATACAAATTTTAAGACTTTTTTTTCTAGTTCTGCAAAAAAAAAATGTTATTGGTAGTTTGATAGGGATTACACTGAATCTATAGATTGCTTTGGGTAGTATAGCCATTTTCACAATGTTGATTCTTCCAATCCAAGAACATGGTATATCTCTCCATGTGTTGGTATCATCTTTAATTTCTTTCATCAGTGTCTTAATAGTTTTCTGCATAAAGATCTTTTGTCTCCCTAGATAGGTTTATTCCTAGGTATTTTATTCTTTCTGTTGTAATGGTAAATGGGAGTGTTTCCTTAATTTCTCTTTCAGATTTTTCATCATTAGTGTATAGGAATGCAAGAGATTTCTGTGCATTAATTTTGTATCCTGCTACTTTACCAGATTCATTGATTAGCTCTAGCAGTTTTCTGGTGGCATCTTTCAGGTTCTCTATGTATAGTATCATGTCACCTGCAAACAGTGACAGTTTTACTCCTTCTTTTCCAATTTGTATTCCTTTTATTTCTTATTCTTCTCTGATTTCCAGGCTAGGATGTCCAAAGCTATATTGAATAATAGTGGTGAGAGTGGACATTCTTGTCTTGTTCCTGATCTTAGTGGAAATGCTTTCAGTTTTTCACCATTGAGAATGATGTTTGCTGTGGGTTTGTCATATATGGCCTTTATTATGTTGAGGTAAGTTCCCTCTGTGCCCACTTTTTGGAGAGTTTTTATCATAAATGGGTGTTGAATTTTGTCAAAAGCTTTTTCTCTTTCTATTGAGATGATCATATGGTTTTTCTTCTTCAATTTGTTAATATCGTGTATCACATTGATTGATTTGCATATATTGAAGAATCCTTGCATCCCTGGGATAAATCCCACTTGATCATGGTGTATGAGCCTTTTAATGTGTTGTTGGATTCTGTTTGCTAGTAATTTTGTTGAGGATTTTTGCATCTGTATTCATGAGTGATATTGGTCTGTAATTTTCTTTTTTTGTAGTATCTTTGTCTGGTTTTGGTATCAGGGTGATGGTGGCCTCATAGAATGAGTTTGGGAGTGTTCCTTCCTCTGCAATTTTTTGGAAGAATTTGAGAAGGATGGGTTTTAGCTCTTCTCTAAATGTTTGAGAGAATTCACCTGTGAAGACATGTGTTCCTGGACTTTTGTTTGTTGGAAGATTTTTTTTTTTTTTTTTTTTTTTGCGGTATGCGGGCCTCTCACTGTTGTGGCCTCTCCCGTTGCGGAGCACAGGCTCCGGATGCGCAGGCCCAGCGGCCATGGCTCACGGGCCCAGCCGCTCCGCGGCATATGGGATCCTCCCAGACCGGGGCACGAACCTGTATCCCCTGCATCGGCAGGTGGACTCTTAACCACTGCGCCACCAGGGAGGCCCTTGTTGGAAGATTTTTAATCACAGTTTCATTTTCATTACTTGTGATTGTCTGTTCATATTTTCTATTTCTTCCTGGTTCAGTCTTGGAAGGTTATACCTCTCTAAGAATTTGTCCATTTCTTCCAGGTTGTCTAGTTTATTGGCATAGAGTTGCTTGTAGTAGCCTCTTAGGATGATTTGTATTTCTGCTGTGTCTGTTGTAACTTCTCCTTTTTCACTTCTAATTTTACTGATTTGAGTCCTCTCCCTCTTTTTCTTGATATGTCTGGCTAATGGTTTATCAATTTTGTTTATCTTCTCAAAGAACCATCTTTTAGTTTTATTGATCTTTACTACTGTTTTCTTTGTTTCTATTTCATTTATTTCTGCTCTGATATCTATGATTTCTTTCCTTCTACTCACTTTGGGTTTTGTTGGTTCTTTCTCTAGTTCCTCTAGGTGTAAGGTGAGATTGTTTATTTGAGATTTTTCTTGTTTCTTGAGGGAGGCTTGTATTGGTATAAACTTCCCTCTTAGAACTGCTTTTGTCGCATCCCATAGGTTTTGGATCTTCGTGTTTTCATTGTCATTTGTCTCTAGGTATTTTTTGATTTCCTCTTTGATTTCTTCAGTGATCTCTTTGTTATTTAGTAATGTATTGTATAGCCTCCATGTGTTTGTGGTTTTTTATGCTTTTTTTCCCTGTAATTCATTTCTAATCTCATAGCATTGTGGTCAGAAAAGATGCTTGATATGATTTCAATTTTCTTAAATTCACTGAGGCTTGATTTGTGACCCAAGATGTGATCTATCCTGAAGAATGTTCCATGCGCACTTGAGAAGAAAGTGTAATCTGCTGTTTTTGGATGGAATGTCCTATAAATATCAATTAAATCTATCTGGTCTATTGTGTCATTTAAAGCTTCTTTTTGTTTATTTTCATTTTGGATGATCTGTCTGTTCGTGTAAGTGAGGTGTTTAAGTCCCCCACTATTATTGTGTTTCTGTCTATTTCCTCTTTTATAGATGTTAGCAGTTGCCTTATGTATGGTGGTGCTCCTATGTTGGGTGCATATATATTTATAATTGTTATATCTTCTCCTTGCATTGATCCCTTGATCATTATGTAGTGTCCTTCCTTGTCTCTTGTAACATTCTTTATTTTAAATTCTATTTTATCTGATGTGAGTATTGCTACTCCAGCTTTCTTTTGATTTCCATTTGAATGGAAAATCTTTTTCCATCCCCTCAATTTCAGTCTATATGTGTCCCTAGGTCTGAGGTGGGTCTCTTGTAGACAGCATATATATATGTCTTGTTTTTGTATCCATTCAGCAAGCCTGTGTCTTTTGGTTGGAGCATTTAATCCATTCCCATTTAGGATAATTATTGATATGTATGTTCCTATGACCATTTTCTTAATTGTTTTGGGATTGTTTTTGTAGGTCCTTTTCTTCTCTTGTGTTTCCCACTTAAAGAAGTTCCTTTAGCATTTTTTGTAGAGCTGGTTTGGTGGTGCTGAATCCTCTCAGCTTTTGCTTGTCTGTAAAACTTTTGATTTCTCCATCGAATCTGAATGAGATCCTTCCCGGTTAGAGTAATCTTGGTTGTAGGTTTTTCCCTTTCATCACTTTAAATATATCATGACACTCCCTCCTGTCTTGTAGAGTTTCTGCTGAGAAATCAGCTGTTAACCTTATGGGAGTTCCCTTTAATGTTATTTGTCATTTTTCCCTTGCTGCTCTCAATAATTTTTCATTTTCTTTAATTCTTGCCAATTTGATTACTATGTGTTTTGGCCTGTTTCTCCTTGGGTTTATCCTGTGTGAGACTCTCTGTGCTTCCTGGACTTGGATGGCTATTTGCTTTCCCATGTTAGGGAAGTTTTCTACTATAATCTCTTCAAATGTTTTCTTGGGTCCTTCTCTCTCTCTTCTCCTTCTGGGACCCCTATAATGAGAATGTTGTTGAGTTTAATGTTGTCCCAGAGGTCTCTTAGGCTGTCTTCATTTCTTTTCATTCATTTTTCTTTATTCTGTTCCACAGCAGTGAATTCCACCATTCTGTCTTCTAGGTCACTTATCCGTTTTTCTGCCTCATTTATTCTGCTATTGATTTCTTCTAGTGTATTTTTCATTTCAGTTATTGTATTGTTCATCTTTGTTTGTTTGTTCTTTAATCCTTCTAGATCTTTATTAAACATTTCTTGTATCATCTCGATCTTTGCCTCCATTCTTTTCCAAGGTCCTGGATCATCTTCACTATCATTATTCTGAATTCTTTTTCTGGAAGGTTGCCTATCTCCATTTCACTTAGTTGTTTTTCTGGGGTTTTATTTTGTTCCTTCATCTGGTACATAACCCTCTGTCTTTTCATCTTGTCTGTCTTTCTGTGAATGTGGTTTTGTTCCACAGGCTGCAGGATTGTAGTTCTTCTTGCTTTTGCTGTCTGTCCTCTGGTGGATGAGGCTATCTAAGAGGCTTGTGCAAGTTTCCTGATGGGAGAGACTGGTGGTGGGTAGAGCTGGCTGTTGCTGTGGTGAGCAGAGCTCAATAAAGCTTTAATCTGCTTGTTTGCTGATGGGTGGGGCTGGGTTCCCTCCCTGTTGTTTGTTTGGCCTGAGGTGACCCAACACTGGAGCCTACCTGAGCTCTTTGGTGGTGCTAATAGTGGGCTCTGGTAGGGCTCAAGCCAAGGAGTACTTCCCACAACTTCTGCTGCCAGTGTCCTTGTCCTCACGGTGAGACAGCTCCACCCCCCCTCCTCTGCAGGAGACCCTCCCACACTAGCAGGTAGGTCTTGTTTGGTCTCCTGTGGGGTCACTGCTCCTTTCCCTGGGTCCTGATGCACACACTACTTTGTGTGGGCCCTCCAAGAGTGGAGTCTCCATTTCCCCCATCCTGTCAAAGTCCTGCAATAAAATCCCGCTAGCCTCCACAGTCTCATTGTCTAGGAATTCCTCCTCGTTGCTGGCCCCCACGTTGGGAAGCCTGATGTGTGGCTCAGAACCTTCACTCCAGTGGGTGGAGTTCTGTGGTATAAGTGTTCTCCAGTTTGTGAGTCACCCACCCAGCAGTTATGGGATTTGATTTTATTGTGATTGCGCCTCTCCTACTGTGTCATTGTGGCTTCTTCTTTGTCTTTGGATGTGGGGTATCTTTTTTGGTGAGTTCCAGTGTCTTCCTGTCGATGATTGTTCAGCAGTTAGTTGTGATTCTGGTGTTCTCACAAGCGGGAGTGAGAGCATGTCCTTCTATTCCACCATCTTGAGCCAATCTTCCGACATTGCATTTCATATACAGAAAATGTATAACAGTATTGGCTATTGGACTATAGTCACAAGGACAGACTTTGGACATTTTGCAGTGTCCTATCAGGTAATAAAGTTTACCCAATAGATGAATCAAATGTACCATATTTGTTTTTGAGTTCTTGTTTATTTGTTTCTCTCCACGTGGAAAATTCTTATTGATCTAATAGCATAGTAGAATAATAATTATTTAACAGTAATATTGTATACATGCTAGAAGCTGGGCTATGGCTTTTCTGTATCTAGTTTCATTATTATCATTATCAGAGCTAACATTTGCTCCATGTTTCTTGTCATGCTATGAAGTTACATACATTACCATATTTAATCCTTAACAGAAGTCCTTATGTAACATATGCTGTTATTATATCAGCTTTAGGGAAAGGGAAATTGAGGCTGATAACAGTTAACTCACTTCCCATAAGGTGGCACACACCTAGGTCTGTGTGATACTGAACTTATTTTGCTACTAGGTTCCTAGCAGAATGTCTCCATTTTAGTTTTGAGAGAGCATTAAAAGAGACAATTAGCACTGAGAGAACCTGACACCATCTTTTGCCTGGAAACAGTGATTCAGGATCATGTATCCTGTAAAGAGGAATAAAGAACATTGATTACGATTTGCATCAAACCTCAGAAACATTGCAAAGTAGCAGGACAGAAGAGTCCTAGAGGAAAATGTAAAGAAAAGGAGAAAAGAAATAGGAGAAAAAGGGAGAAAAGGAAAGGATGGAGAAACTAGAAAGAGTCAGTGAGTGGAGACTAGAGACGTCTGAGGAAGAGCGGGAACACTGCTGCTTCCCCTTCCTTCTCCACCCACGGAACACTCGGGCTGAACTGTGCGAAAATCTGGGAAGTACGAGAAAGAGCCCCCAGTCTATTATCATTGTTTTAATAAAAATTATTCTAGAATTCAAGGAAACCATTTTCCTCCCCTATATATTTAGCTTTCTGCCATTTCCCAGTTTTGGATCTTTTATTTAATTTGTGTTCATTGACAAGCTCTCCAAAGTATAAATTTTAACTACTGGCTTAAACTGTTTTTCCTGCATATTTCATTTATGACTTTTAAAAATCCTTGCCTTTAAAATTTAATCAGAACCAAATAGAATAAAGCAATTTATATATTCCAGAATTATAGATAATTTCCTTTTTAATGTGTTTTAAATAATAGAATCTGATGTCCCTGGTCATTGGCTAACAGTAATAATGGTAGCTTCTGGGTGCTGAAAATGGATCAGGCTCTGTGCTAAGAATTTAACATGGATTAACTCTTTTAATCTGCACAGTAATCCTGTGAGGAACATTGTGGCAGAAACTGCAGGTTAGCTACCAATCTAATTTTCCTTTTCCTCTTTTGTACCCCAATTTTATCTAAAGTGACAAAGTGTCAGCAAAAAGATTCCATTTCCAAGCCTACTTTGTAGCTTCACGCAGCTATGTGACTGAGTTCTGGCCAATGAGATGTGCACAGAGCTGTTGTGTGGAACTTAGGCTGTTGGGAGATGCTTCCTTTTGAGCCCACCCTCTAGCCCCACCTTCTCTTTTTTACTCTCTGGAATGCAGATGTGATGTCTAATGACTCAGTAGCCAGTGTGGACTATGGTAGCTTGAGGATGGAAGCCAGTGCTGAGCATGGGGGAGCAGAAAGATAGAAGGACCCTAGGTTCTGGATGACTTCCTGGAGCTACCCTACCATAAGCTTTGGACTGCTTCTATCTGTATTTCTCTTATGAGAGAGATTAATCCATATGTGTTTAAGCCACTGTTATTTTAGATACTCTACTATATGCTATTCAAGAGAATTCTTAACTGGTACACAGGTATTATCTCAATGTTATGAGTGAAGAATCCTATGATTTAACCACATTAGGTAACTTTTACAGTATTTGGATTCAAATTGGGGTCTGTCTGACTCTAGAACCCAACAATTTACTACTAGCTTAATACTGATAGAGAACTTTTATTGTGCATATCCAAGTCATGTAATGTTCAACATAATTCTTTTCAAAGCAGCAATAGCAATTCATATAGGAGTAGAGACCATAGCGAGTCAAGTCAAGGTCATGAATTCCTTTCCCAAGGAAGTTAGACTTATTTCAACAATCTCTTAGTGCCTCTGGCCACTCCTCAGCTCCTGCCCCAAGCTGCACAGTAATCATTCAGAAAGCTGGATTAGGGTGTGTATGACTGCTCACCACCAGTGAGAAATGACAAAGAGTACTGTCCATGAGACTCTGCATATACGTGTGTGCATAAATCATCTGTATTCCAGACCTGTCAATCAGTACACCTGCTATAATCCACTTTCCTTCTTGCATATCCACAACCACAGCCATTTACTTCAAGACCCTCCCGGCTCCACTCCCCCTCCAGAGGCCAATCACACCAGTGGCAGCACTGAATGTTAGCCAAACCCTGCATGGACCAGGCTAAGTCAGTCAGATTCTCCACTTTAACAACAGAGACCGTAGGCTACATAATAGCCTAATGGTTGTGTGATTTCCAGATTTGAAGTCATCTATATTTTGGGTCTCTGCAAAACTTGTAAATAGGCCAAAGAAACTGCATAGGCGGAAGTATAAAGCAGACATGTCAAAAGGAGGGGTTTAGGCCACACACGTTTGTACTAATTTAAAGTCCATAGCATCACCTGCCTGGTTCCCTTCTGTTTATTCTTAATATTTCAACCTCAACTTCACTTCTAAGAAGCTTTTACTATCCTCTCAAAATCAGCTGGGCTGTGTGTCTAATACTTCTTCTTTGTACAATATTACTAATTTTAAAATATTTTAATTAATTAATGCCTGTGACCCCCCCCCAAAAAAAAAACTGTGAGTGCCAAGAGGGCAGAGACAATTTCTCATTTCTGCTGCCTAGACAGTGTGTGACACATAGAGGTTACTCAATATATATGTGTGGTAGACAGTATGACCCAAGAGAAAAAAAGAGTCATCTTAATGCTTGATTTTCTTGTCCTGGTCCCAAGTAGATACAATGGTACTTCAGTTTCTATTTCTGTGTTCAATAAACTACCATGTTTATGATGATAAAAATAACCCCACATCTTCTTTCTTGATTTGGCTTCATATATTTCTCGTCTTTGAAAACAAAGGAAACATAATTAGAGAATGTATGTAAAATAGATGGTTATGTAAATAGAGAAGGGAAAAGCCATAGATGTAGGAAAGTAGAAATTACATCATGTGAAATAATAGCACATGTTCAGTTCATTCATTGCTGTATGTTTAAAATGAGTGTAATTATGATTCTTATGGTAACATTACATCAAACTTCTATTTTGACCAGCAGCTTGAAGAGTATCCTTGGACACCACACTATTTTAGTAAATGGTGAAGTTCAAATTAAAGAATGGTGTAGATTTTCTTCACTGACATTTTTTTTTTTTTTACCCAAGGAGGGTATAAGGGTTAACATTGCCAGAAATAAGCAGAGAAAACTTACGGGAAATGATGTTTTATAGAAAGCTCATTTGGGTGACTGGCCTGTCCATAAGAACCTCCTGATTGAGGAAAATAATGGTTTAAAAACCTTCTGTGCAACCTATCAACTCAAATGCAAATTTCCCTTATATTTTGTGAATCCATTTAGATGTAAATTATGAAAAATAAAAATTCGTAAACAAGTCATGGTGGCAGACAGGGAACAAACAGGTTGTGTCTAGCTCTTAGGAAGAGGGGTTGCCTGGAATAATTTAAGCTAAGAGATGCCACACCATTGTTTCCTTGAAATCATGCTTCAAAGGTAACAGATGGCACCACATCAATAGCTGATCGGAGAATAGCATTTGGCATTCTGTCCTCTGGGTAGGAGGAAAGAGTGTTTCAATTTTAAGGGAAAAAAAACGCAGCTCATGAGCAAGATCGGCATACAAATGGAGAAGAGTGTTCAGGAAAAGAGTCACTTTCTTTCCATTCAATATCCAGAAAAGCGGTGAACAAAATTCTGTCAGAGCTCAAGTCAAATGATAATTTCATTTGGGCTTATTTCCTTAGGACTGGTTGTTTAATTTCAAATCACTGGTACTGCTAGGGATACAGTCCGTCCTTCCTTGGGTAAACCTACCTAGGATTGTTTCTTTATGTGACTTGATGTGTTGTAGAAAAATCAAGGGCTGAGGAGACAATTGGTGCTCAGGCCCACCAGCTAGCCATCTTGTTATAGTGAGTAATAAGTCATCAGGAGAAAAATCCCACAGTCTCTTCCCTCTGTCATCCTCTTCTGATATCTCAGGCTGTTCATGCTGACTTGAAGTAGACCCGGTCTCTCAGGTGTGTTGCACTGATGCCACTTCTACCTTTTGTCACGTGCCTAGATCTGAATTCTTCCACCTGTGCCCCCCTGGAGTAGACTGCCAGACATCAGATACTGAGGAGAACATTCAGAAATACTGAATGACAGGTGGCCTGTGGACTTGCTCACTGTGTGTGTGTGTGTGTGTGTGTGTGTGTGTGTGTGAGTGAGTGAGTGAGTGAGTGAGTGAGAGAGAGAGAGAGAGAAAGAGAGAGAGAGAGACTGACAAAGGCTGAAGTTAGTTGATGTTAAGGCTAAAAGTTAGCAAACCCCAGCAGTTTCTATAAGAACCTTGAGTTTATGAAGGTGTCTATGGTGTATTAGCACAGACTTCATAAGGAAAACATTTATTACCTCTGGCAAAATACAAGCATAAATCAGATTTCCAGTCTAAGAATGTGGTAAGCAGCCAGACATTTGTCTGTAAAAGTGAAAATGGGATATTCATCATGAAACCAAGATCAGGGAGAACAAATGGACAAGAAATGTGTATGTGTGTGTGTGTGTGTGTGTGTGTGTGTGTGACTGTGTGTGACTGCTGCTCGTCCCTTTCCTTCAGCAAAGCTTCCACAATAAAACTTCAAAAGCTGTTGACTCTGCAGGCAGAAGATCAGGATAGGGGACGGGAGTACACATGACTTGAGCTGGTAGTCAACATGTGGGAGGGCCAGCCCCTATGAACATTTTTAGCTCTTGATGGGGTACTAGAAACAATGTTTATCATTTGGGGGTTGAATCTGCCCTGCTTGTAGGTCTTCCATTAATTGCCTCAGTTATGAGATCTGAGCCCACCTCTAGGTAAGAGAGGTAATAGAAACTCCCTAAAAGTACCTGGAGTTGCATTTTATGTGGGATTAGGTTCTAAAAGTAGAATTTCAAGTGAAATTATCATATATTCAAATTTAGGCAAAAGTAGCCATAATCTTTGTATCAGTCAACTTGGACTATGGTGTCCTACAGTAATAAACAGCCCCCAAATTTCAGCAGCTTAAGCACAAGGTTTATTTCTTTCTCATGTTAGTTGTTGGCTAGAGTTGCTTTCAGATTGGCTCCACTTGCCTTCTTCATTCTGGGATCCATACTGCAGGAGCGCTCCTCTCAGGAAGTACTGTTCTTGAGGCAGATGGTAAAGGGGCAAAGGGGAAACCATTGATGGCTCTTCAAGATTATGTTCAGTTAAGGAAAGTTTCATCCTGCGCACATTCCACCGACCCAAGCAAATCACATGGCTAAGCGTCAAGTCCATGCCAATAGGAAGTACGCTTCTTCCCCTGGGAAAGAAGGCACTGCAGGTCGTATGCAATCGTAGCATTATACTAATCGTGCATTAGAATAATGCTAATACTGGGAGTGTAGAAAATAACAGGAAAAAAATTTAAGTCTGCCGTACAAATAGCAACAATATAATCCAGCACAATGTCACTTAAGGAGGTGTCACAGTAGTAATACATGATTTCTCAGCATGGAGATCAGGTAAGCAGCCTCAGTTCCTCTACATGTGCAACTGATGCGGTAGTTGTATTTGAGGAGAGTGAGCATGGCTTCTAACACAAGAATCACACTCTTCTGGGAGAGGTGCATATTTTGGGGAGACAGTTGGGGACTGAGACTGAGTTTACAGGGGGTGCATCGCTCCCACTTCACATTGACCCCAGGGATAATCTCTGTTGATTGGAACAGCAGCAGAAATCTTCCACACTATTGAATTTGTTGCTTCTTTTCCTCGCTTTTAGAGTCAATCATATATATGTGAATTTGCAAAAGTTAAGTATTTGCATAATGAAATTCCACTACAATCGGGAGGCTCTGCAAGTGTGTCACCATAGGTGTGTCAACTGTAATACTTACTAACTCTTCCTACCTGACCTAGACCTGGAGAGCACAGAATGGGGTTTGCTACTTCTAATGGCTCAAAACATATGTGTGCAATGATACATTCTGTTCTGTGGTATACTTTAGTGTTTAAAAGCGTGAACTCTGGAGCCAGTATGCTTAGTTCCAGTTCTGATGTTTACTTACTATGTGTTTCTTAAATTTTTATGCCTCATTTTTCTCATCTGCAAAATGGAGATAATAGTTCCTATTATATAACACTTATTAAGGGTTAAGTGAATTTATATATGTGTGTGGGGGTATATACATATATATATATATACATACACACACACACATACATTATCACTTATTACAGTGCTTGGGACTCATTAAGGAATCATAAATATCAGACATGATTACTATTACTATTCTGGATACAGTCTCTATTTCAGGTCCAATCATCTAGAATGGTGCTTGGCATCTAGCAAGCATTCAATATATATTTGTTGAATAAATGCATAAACCCCATTCTTGGTCCAGGTTATTACTTCTATGTCTTACTGTTTCTTAAGCCAGAAATACAGGAATCATCCTTGAAAACTCCTTCCTTATTCTTCAATTCCGTCTATTTTTTCTCTATAAATAAATATCCTTGTTCGTCTCCACTCCCACTAAATTGGTGCACAGTGCCATCATCTTCCCTGGACTAAGGAAAAGTCTACTTTGTGGTCCCTGCTTCCTCCCTTGCCTGTCCAATCAATTCTCCATACAGCATGGAGGGAGGTTTTCTTTTTTCTTTCTTTTTTTTTTTTTGTGCCGGGTCTTAGTTGCGGCACGTGGGCTCCCCAGTTGTGGCATGCATGTGAGATCTAGTTCCCTGACCAGGGATCGAACCCGGGCCCCCTGCATTGGGAGGGCAGAGTGTTAACCACAGAGCCACCAGAGAAGTCCCGAGGAAGGTTTTCTTAAAGAGATAGATACTGTAATAGTCTCGCCTTCCTTAAAGCCCTCAATGATCCCCCATCTCTTTTAGAGTACTGCCCGAAATCTTCAGTATCTCTGACAAAGCTCTGCTTGATCCAGCCCCTAGCAGCCTCCTGTCATGCTTTTCTTTTCCCTTCCTTCCTCCACATTCGTCACAGTGACTTTTATTCCATTCCTCAGGCTCTGTCTACTGCATCTCGCTTCCCCATCTTCACAGCCCATGTTCTCTGAGGCTGGATCACTGTTACCTTATCCTTTCCACTTGCCCCCTCCTTCGCTAGTTAGCAGTCATTTAGAAAGACTCAGATTAAAAGTCGGTTCCTGAGAGGAACCTTCCATCTTTACCAAGTAAGATGCCCTCGTTCAACTCCGTTGGATACTTCTATGATTTTCTTCTCTAGCACTTATGCAAGAAGTATGCATTTAAGTAGTTTTTGAAACTCAGTGGATAGATGAATGTGGCTATATTTTGCCATGATTTAAAGCAACTATAAGGGGGCAAGGAGGCCTTCAAAATCCACCTTAAAACCTTCCCCGCCTTGGATATAAAGCTCTTCGGTGGACTCCCCAGAAGAGTTTGTCCTGAATATTGCAGGAGTCCTCACAACAAATTTTTGCTGGAGTCCCAGATGTAAAGATTCAAAATCAGTCTTCTAGTACAGCAGTTTGAAGGCAATTAGGGCATGGCAGTAAGCACAAGTAAGTGCTAAATAGGTGTTTTCTCCTCTCTTATTAGTGCTTACGTGCTCAGTAATGAGAGGCAAATAAAACAGATTTAACCTAGAAGAATTACAGCATCTCCTGGGCTTGGCACTGGATTATGAAGGAATCATCTGGGTACATTCTGAATTGTCTAAGAAATCGAGTGGAAAAAGACTTGCGGCAGACTGTCTCCAGGGTCAAAGCTGCATTAAGCTCCTTTAACCATTAGCATGAACATTTTCATAGGCTTCTTGTAAGATATGCACTTGTATTCATCAATATTCATTCATATAATTTATGAGCATTTTATATATGCCTACATTTTGTTTCCCAAAGCAAGAGCCCATTCCTCAGGTTTAATAGCTAATAACATTTGAATAATGCATGCTAGACATATAGTGTGAACTGGTACGGATTAATGCTTGTATTTTCTTTCCCCACACCCACCCCTTTTCTTGTTTATTTTTAACCAGTGGAAACGTCAAGAAATATTTTTCACTGTACCTGCAAATATGGGAAATACGGGTCTCAAAGGAAGTTCTTTCCCAAAACAGAAGTAACAATGCACAAACTTTTAAACTTTTTTTTTTTTGAGCCTTATCCTTTTTTTTTTTTAATTTTTTTTTAAATTTATTTTTGGCTGCATTAGGTCTTTGTCGCTGTGTGTGGGCTTTTCTCTAGTAGCAACGAGTGGGGGCTACGCTTCGTTGTGGTGCGCAGGCTTCTCATTGCAGTGGCTTCTCTTGTTGCGGAGCACCGGCTCTAGGCGTGCGGGCTTCAGTAGTTGTGGCTCGCGGGCTGTAGAGCACAGGCTCGGTAGTTGTGGCGCATGGGCTTAGATGCTCCGTGGCATGTGGGATCTTCCCAGACCAGGGATCGAACCCCTGTCCCCTGCACTGGCAGGCAGATTTTTAACCACTGCACCACCAGGGAAGTCCCAACTTTCTAACTTCTGAGAAATTACTATGTGCCAAGACATCGCAGTAAGAAAAAGACAAAGAATGCTAGAAAATTATGTCTTTAAGGCATGACCCTTCAAGTTCTCAAGTCTAGTTTACTGCAGGGAGGCTGACAAGTTAGCCGTTTTAGGGCACATGCAGCTGACACTTGGTAAAGAGGTTTCATATCCAAACTGTATTGCCAATTTACTTTAAAATTATTTCCATCAATATTTGCTTCTCCTGTTAAAAGACCCTCAGCATATGTCTCCTCCCTGCCCCCTAAAATAGAATATTCAGTTGATCTACTTTCTAAGTACACAAGTAGACTGTTCTTGGGAAAGAAAGTGACTAAAGCCTGTAACATCTTTAATTGGGGCTTAGGTTCAAGCAGCTGTCTCTCTGCAGATAGCCTGGGCTCCCGAGAACCTAACTAATGTAATGTTCAGGCTTTGCTCACAACAGCCTCCCCACTCCATCCTGGGAGCTAAGATGTGCACGCTTCCCCCAAATTAACTTCCTCTTTTAGAAACAAAAATATATGTGAGGAGCTTCTAATATAAAATGCCCATCTTGTTTCCTGAGCAGAATTCAGTCTTGGCTGAAATATTAGTTCTAGAGTTCGTATCACAAGCTAGCAGAGGACAGAGTTTAGCCCTTAAACCCAACAGATTTCAGAAGTGTGGAGGCTTACTGTCTTGTTACCTTCCTTTTCATTGTACAGCGGTCATAAGGAAAATCTTCTATGCACTGTTTTCCTCTGTGTTTTGAGAGGCAAAGAATGCTTTTAATGTTATTACATAAACCATGGTTTGGTTATCTCTAAGCATTAAACCACGTTGATTTAGGAAAGGGTTTCATTGAATCATAGGATCTAAAGGGGTTTATTCCATCTTGCTGTCCTGAAGTGAGATGATAGTTTACTACACTGGCCTGCTAAAGTTTCTCCTGTTTTAAAGATCTTTAGTGAGATGGTTTTAACCATCCATATTCCACCACAACATGGTTTATACCATGGTCTGAGGATCAGCAGAATCTGCTCTACCTGAAAGCTTTTATTTTTAGAAATGCAAATTCTCTGACCTGAGGAATCTCTGGCGGTGGGCCAAAAGGTATGTTTTAACAAGGCTTCCTGGTAATTGTCTTGTCTGCTTAAGTTTGGGGAACACTGAGCTGTATGATACATCAGTTGTACACTGTGGATGGTTAAGAGCATAGACTGTGGGGTTTAGACTGCCTGAATTCAAATCCTGTTTGGGAATCTTACTAAACTGTGTCAACTTGGGTAAATTACCTTTCTGTACTCTATGTTTTCTCATCTGTAAAAATGAGATGTTAAAAACACCTAAACTCATAGATTTACTCTTAGGATTAAATGAGTTAATACATATAGAACACATGGAATTGCGCTTGGTACATACATAGTAAGCCCTCGTAAGTAGGACTCATCATTAGAAACTTACTGTGTGCAATTGTTTGGCAACACTTTTGTGTTCACCAACATTTACAGGGAACTCAAAGTGAGAATAAACTTTACTAGAAATCCAAAGAAATCAGAGGACTTTTTGAGGAATGAAGAATGTTTTGTCATTATTATTATTATTATTTTGATATGGACCATTTTTAAAGTCTTTATTGAATTTGTTACAATATTGCTTCTGTTTTTTTTTTTTTTTTTTTCATCTGAGAGGCATGTGGGATCTCAGTTCCCTGACCAGGGGTTGAACCCACACCCCCTGCATTGGAAGGTGAAGTCTTAACCACTGGACCACCAGGGAAGTCCCATTTTGTCATTATTTATTCCAAACAGGAATTGTTTTTCTTATGCATGTCCTGAAGTTCACATGAATCAGAAAAAAAAGAAAAGAAAAAGAAAAAGGAATATAAGAGAAAACGTGCATAACGTTATAGTCTTAATTTTAGGAGTCAGAGTAAGTTTGAGTACAAATTCTACAGTTTGTTAGTTGTGAGACTTTATTGATATATATTTTTCTTTGTAGGAAATGCCTTTTGTTTCCTAAGAAATATTTGTTTAGCTTCTAGGATGCAAAGATTTTCTGTGTTTTCTTCTAATAATTTTGTAGTTACAGTTTTTTTAAAAATCTGTAATCCATTTCCGTTAATTTTTGTGCGTAGGTTGATGTAAGGGTTAATGTTCATTATTTTTCCTTATGAATATGTAGCTCTTCTAGCACAACTCGTTGGAAAGTCTATCTTTTCCTCACTGAATTACTCTGCATCGTCACTTGACAATTTGTGCAGTTCTCTTTCTGAATTATTTGTTCTGATCATCTATACATCTACTTTACATGAGCATCACCCAGTCTTGAGTACTTTAGCTTTATAGTAAGTTTTGAAAATCAGTAATATAACTCTTCTAATGTTGGAAAAACTTTAACATGGTTTTGGCTATTCTATGAACTTTATATTTCCATATAAATTTCAGAATCAAGTATCTCAATTTCTACCAAAAAAGCTGCTGGGATTTGATCGAGTTTACTTTGACTCAATAGATCAAGTTGGGAAGAATTAATATCTTAACAATATTCTTTTTCTCCTAATCCGTAAACATGACAAATCTCTCCATTTACTTAGGTCTTCTCCAATTCTGTCACCAATGTTTTATATTTATCGAGGTGCATCTCTTTTACATATCTTGTTAAATGTTCCCCTTTGTATTTAATAGTTGAGATGTTTTGTCAATGGTAATTTAAAAATTTCATTTTTCAAATGTTTGTTGCTAATTTATACAAACACAGAACTCTACTAAATCATTTATTAGTTTCAGTAGCTTTTGGTAGATTCCTTAGGATTTTCTATAAGTCCAAAAATGTCATCTATAAAAAGATAATTTTACTTTTTTCTTTCTAGTACATATTTTTTCCTTGGTTTACTGCACTGGCTAGGACTTCCAGTGCAAAGAATAATGAAATAGCAAATGGGTGTTCTTGTGCCCTGGTGTTCCCACCTTAGGGCAGAATATTTTGTTTTTCCTTATTAAGCATGATGCTAAGTCTAATTTTTTTTCTTTTTTTAAGATACTCTTTATCAGTTTAAAGGGGTTATCATCGGCTCTTAGTGGAGAGTTTTCATCATGAATTAGTGTTAAATTTTTTAAAGTGTTTTTTCTACACTGACTGAGATGGTCATAGTTTTCCCCTTCTCTTTTGTAAACATGGTGAATAACATTAATTGATTTCCCAATGTTAAACTATCCGTGAATTTCTAGGTGTCAGCTGAAAAAAAAAGCACAATGTGAGAGTTGTGAGTTAAGCTTTATTTGGGGCAAAATGAAGACTGTAGCCCTGGAGGCAGCCTCTCAGATAGCTCTGAGGAACTGCTCCAAAGAGGTAGGGGAAAGGTGGGTATTATATATGACTTTAGTGAAGGGGGAGGCGTGCATCAAGCACACATTTTGGCAGAGGCTGGCTGCTGGTCACAAGGAGCAGATGTCTCCATTAATGATTTTAGTGCTTTTTTAGATATGAGAAGATGCAAGAATTTGGGGTCATAAAATCTCCTCCTGAAAATATTTAACTATCTTAAGGCCTGTTCTGCCAGTTTTTACCAGATCACAGAGGGATCTCCACCCTGAATTCCTTTCAGGGTGTGTTGAAAGTCAGTGACTGCAGTGGCTAATGACCTAATCCTTGTAGAGGCAGATGGCAAGTGACAATCGATATTTGGCATGGCATAAACCTGACTTGTTTGTGATATGCTTTTCACTGGTCCGAAGTGTTCCAGTGTGTACTAAAGGTTTATGGATTGCCAAAATGTTCTGCTATGTATCTTTTCTTTTTATTAAATTTTGATAACTAAAAAGTGAATTTTCTCTTTTGTAAGAGAAAAATTTTTGAAGAAGCTGAAATCAAAAGCCAAGTAAAATGAAAAGTGGCAGCAATATATATTGTAAGGTAGCAATTACCAATTTATTCTCTCCTGAGATATGTTATATCTATTCCCTTTGCTCTTTTAGAAAATGATTTCAAAACTTGGGGCCTATCATTTGTTGTAGGCATATAACTTTCAACTTAACTCATAACTAGTTGAGACAATCCATGTAAGCCACTGTAATTGATGACCACCAAGTTTAGAGAAGGGATTTTATATATATATATAAATATGTTATATATATATAAATATATATATTTATATATTTATATATTTATATAATTACATACATAATTTATATATAATATATATCGCTATATATTAAAATTTATGTATATAATAATCACAGCATATTTATTTATTTATTTTTTACTTGGGGTACAGTTGATTTGCCATATTTATATATATATAAGTATATTTTATATATATATAAAATATATATATATTTATATATATAATTACATACATAATTTATATATAATATATATTGCTATATATTAAAATTTATGTATATATATTATAATCACAGCATAGTTATTTATTTATTTTTCACTTGGGGTATAGTTGATTTGCCGTATTTTACAAGCATCAGGTGTACAACTTAGTGATTTATAATTTTTAAAGGTTATATTCCGTTTATAATTATTATAAAATATTGGCTATATTCCATGTGCTGTACAATATATACTTGGCTCATTTATTTTATACATAGCAGTTTGTACCTCTTGATCCCCTACCCCTATTTTGTTCCTCCCCCAAGAAGGGTTACATATTTATGCTGTGAGAGTATTTGTAAATTGATGACAAGCAGTGTGATTTAAGAGAAAAATATAATTTTAGCATATTACTGGTTAATTTGGTATACTAGTATATTAACAGTTAGCATATTGATATTAACTAGCATATTAATATTCTCTATTTCTTCAAGTTTCATTTGGAAAAATAAAGATAAAGCTATGAGCTATAGCTTTGCCCAAACCAATAAAAAGAAATAAAACAACAACAAATTCTTAATAGATGAAAGTAGAGAACTGGGCTATGCAATATTCCCCCTAACACCTTAACTTTAGATAAATATCAGTTAATCCATATGTTGTCATAGAATTGCTGATTTCCAGATTTACTACATCAACCATATTTCTCTTGGCTATAAAAAATAATAATAATAATAATCCTTAAAAGAGCTAAATGAAGTTAGCCTTAACTAAATAAAGTTAATCTGGTAAGATTTGTTCTATTTTATCATGAGCCACCACTTTAAACATTGGTTATAAAATTTTTGATTCAGAGCAACATAAATGCCAACTCTCTGTAGGTGATATAGTGCTTATTATAAATACTACGAAAGAGCCTGGGCCTTACTTTTCATTATTATTTCTCCATTGCCTAGTACAGTGTTTGACATGTAATGGAAGTATAACATACTTATTAAAAAACGAGTGACAGGACTTCCCTGGTGGTGCAGTGGTTAAGAATCTACCTGCCAATACAGGGGACACGGGTTCAAGCCCTGGTCTGGGAAGATCCCACATGCCGCGGAGCAACAAAGCCCGTGAGCCACAATTACTGAGCCTGCACTCTAGAACCCTCAAGGCACAACTATGGAGCCTGAGGGCCACAACTACTGAAGCCCACTCACCTAGAGCCCATGCTCCACAACAAAGAGAAGCCACTGCAATGTGAAGCTTGCACACCACAACAAAGAGTAGCCCCCACTTGCTGTAACTAGAGAAAGCCCGCATGCAGCAATGAAGACCCAACACAGCCAAAAATAAAAAATAAATAAAATAAAATTTATTAAAAAAAAAAAAAAAAGAATGAAAAATCTGTTTTCTTTTTAAAAACAGGAAATCCTCATTTGGCAAATTACAAGTTCCCAGCATGTTTCTTAATCTCCATAATTCTATTTTTTAACATTTATAATATTTCAAGGGCATGCACACAAAGTCTAGATAATACTATGAAGAATACCCATGGGTCTACCATCAAGATTATGAAATAAAACATTATAGATATACTTGAAACGGAACTAACTACTGTGCTGAATATTTTTAATTTTATTCATTCAGAAGATAGTTTTACTAAATATACACACATTGGTAATATATAAGCATTATTTTGCTTGATTTGAATACTTAAAAATTATATAATTGGTATCAAATTATACAGCCCTCAAGCAACTTACTTTTATTTTTTCCTCTCAACCTTATATTTGTGAGATTTATCTGTGTTTATAAGCATAGCTCATATTGATTAATTTTTACAGCTGTATACTATTCCATTGTGTCAGTATTCTAAAGGCAATTATGTAATTCCTGAATGTGGTTCTCTCTAATCCTTAATATCATCATTATCACCATCAGCATCATTCTTCTCCTCCTCCTCATTTTAGTATGATGCATAAACAAACTTGAAATGAGGTATCTGTGATAGATTGTCACAAAATGACCCCCAATGAACCACAATTCTCTGTACTCATACTCTTGTGTAATCTCCTCCTACACTGAATCTGGCCTGGGTATTAGCTTGGTTTAAGCTATAGACTGTTGTAGATATGATGGTGTCTGAGTTCAAATGCCCAAACTTTATGAAACATTGTGGTTGCTGCTTTTGCCCTCTTGAGATTCCGGAAATGCAATGTAAAGAAGCTTGAGCTATCCTACTGAAAAGGCCACACAGAGAAAAAGATTCCAGGGAGTGAAAGCCTATGACAGGAAAGAGGTCTGGGAAGATGAAAGTCTACAAGTAGAGAGGGCCCCAGCCATCCCAGATAAGGGACTGGACATGTGAGTGAGGCCATCTTGAATTCTTCGTTCCAAACTAAAGCCATATTAGTAAGCCCGGCTGAGGCTTAAGTGAAATAGACAAGTTATCCCATCTGAGCTCTGCCCAGTCAATTCACAGAATCATGAGAATTAATAATCATTGTTTTCCTAAAGCACTCAGTTGTGAGGTAGTTTGTTTGTAACAATTGTTTAACTGTTACAGTGGTAATGGTGAGATTCTGTTATTGACTTTAAAGAAAATACTTCTAATATTTTACTTTTAAGCATAATGTTTTCTGTAGGTTTTTGGCAGGTACCCTCTAACAAGTTAAGAAAGTTTCCATTTGACCATAGTTTTTAAAAACTTTATTTTTTATTTTTAGAATTCCTTTCCCATATCTATTGTAATGATGCTTTTTTCTTTCATCTTTTAGCATGGTTTACATTTTCAAATATTAAATAATATTTGCATGTCTAAGGTAAATCAAATTTTGTGATATTTTTATGTACATTGCTGCACTCTTCGCCAATATTTTATTTAGGATTATTATATCTATACTCATGAATATAGTTCTTGCATTACTTTTCTTTCTTCAGTTGTTCATATCTAGTTGTTCATATCTAGTCTTGTAGTATAGGGTTTTATCATCCTCGTACAATGATTGTAAATACAGGCATCCTTTTTTATTAATATGCATCAGATAATATAAAACTGGAAATATGCTGGACAGAATATATTTGCAAATTATGTGTATATTATGTGTACCATTTTTTAAAATTATTTATTTATTTATTTTTGGCTGTGTTGGGTCTTCACTGAAGTTTTGCATCTTACTCATTTCACCATCCAGTCCTCCTCATTGGTCATAATTAGCTTCTAAATGATTTCCCTTAGTTAATACCCCCTCTCTCTGGGAGTTTTAATTTTCAGCAAAGCTAATATAGAAATTTTCAGACACTCTGTTTTGAATCAAAGGATTCTTTCAACAAACTACTAAGTCTTGTGTTTCTTATTTCTCATTTGGTGTCCCTAATCCTAATTTTACCCCTTAACAGAACCCTAACGCTAACACTAACCCTGATGATCCATTCTTTAACTCCAAAGCAAATCTCATGGGTTAATTATTGTTCTTTAAAAAAATTACCTCTTAGATGTTCTTAAGCAATCTTTACCTCTTAGAATCTTGGTTTTCTAGTGGACCTAAAACTATGCCACTCCTCTTCCATTTCTTAGTAGGTCTATTTGCCCTTCTAACACTGTATTCCCCTCTTACAAAAGTCTACCATGTCTACAAATTGATTTTTTCTTAAAATTTAAATTCACATCACTTGGGACCAGCACAATGATATATATTTGCATTTGAGGTTCTCGGTACATTTGGGGTTATACTGACTGGTTCCGGGTCCAATTGTTTTCTCATATGACTCACTGGCACCACCCACAGTGTTTTCCTTCCTTCAGTGTTATAGCTACTGTTTTCCATAGTAAATTGATTTACATATTTATCTCCATGTTTTTCTCCTCCCTCATCGCATTTAGGTTCAATTCCTCTTGATTAGTTTATCTAACCTCAAGGCAAACATATTCTCCAAGGAGAAAAAAGTGCTTGAGCTTGACAAAGCTTAGAAAATAAGATGAAAATAGGGAAGGCATTCTAGACAAAATGAATGGTGAAGAGATAGAAACATAATAAGACTAGGAAACATTATATGGGTAATTATGGGATTTCTGAAAGAAAACAACGGAAGTTTAGATAGAAATGGTTGTTATGGGATACAAAATAGCCTTGAATTTTAAGTTGAAAAGTTTAGTTTATCCTATAGATTTTAAAACTTCATCTGAAGTTGTTGAGCAGTGTTGCTCAAAATGACATTTTAAATAGATTACTCTGAAAATGACTTGTAGAAGAACATGGGAGACAGAAATCAAATACACAGATTTGTATAACAATCTGAACTGCAATTCTAGAGAAAATGGACAAGAAGTGAGAAATTTAAGAGACACTGGAAAATGGATAAGAATGAAGTGAGACAGATACAAAGGAAAAGACTTTGGTAAGATTTTTTTAGCTTCTTTGAGAAAAACAGTATCACTGATCCACATAGGAAGTTACATAGGAAAAGTAATCACAGAAAAAGAATGAATTTTTGTTACACGTGGGGAATTAGAGGCACTTTCAAGTAGCTGTGGATGAGAAGTCTGTTAAATGATGCTTTATACTTGATAGAGTTTGAGAGACACAATCAGGGTCTTCTGGATTAGGGAGGACAAATGTGTGATAGTTTAAGAGGGACGCTATATCATGACTATTTCAGTTGCAAGCGATAGAAACCTAACTCAAATTGGTTTAAGCAATAAAGATTTATTGGGAGAGTACTCGGGTAGTTCACACAATGAAGGAACAACTTTGTTACGGAGCAAGGGCTCGCTGCTCAGTCACATAGAAGCCAGTACTGTGGCACTGGCTTTTGAGAAAAGAAAGAGCTATTGCAAGGTCGACTGGCAAGGAGACAGGAGGCATGGCTCAAATCTGTCTGCCCCTCCTGGGGTTCCATCAAACCTTTATGAGTTAGGGAATGAGGTGTGGTAGGCTGAAGTGCTGGTGGGCAGGTTTTGATTGGAGGGCTCTGGAACTTGGTCCTTTATGGTAAGATATGGTTAAGAGGCTCCAGAACCACATCTTCTTGGATAATGGACCCTTTGCTTCTGAACGGATTCCGGCATTCAGGTTCTAGTCATGCGCCTGCCCTTTGATTCTGTGGAGGGAAAAAGGGAGTGTTATTTGAAGTCAAAATTTTCTCCTCTGCCCGTGCTTCAGTTGTATGACTTGCAGTTTTGCTCTATGTCTCTGAAAAACAACTCAGTATCTCATTAGAAATAGGATGGGGCCAGATGGGGCTGTTTCTGTGGTTAAAACTTCAGGACTCGGGCAGTTCTGGGGGCTTGAGGAATAAAGCTGGGGCTTGGCCACAACCACAACTCTTTCTGTCCCTGTGTCTCTCCATGTTTGTTTCCCTTTGGTCCTGTTTTCTTCTATGGTAGACAGACTTTTCTCTTGTGATAAAAATGGTAATTGCTGAACAACTTTGGAATCACATCATTAGAGAATTTTTCTAAAGAGGAACTGCTAGTTCCATAAAATCTGATCTGGGAAAGGTCTCTGATTGATTTGGTGTGGGTCATGAATCTATTCCTGGGTCACTCAGTGTCGTCAGGGGCAAGGGACACTCTGGTTAAAATCCATCTCTGTGGATAGTGTTGGGGTCAAGGGTAGGCCACCCCAAATGTGCCCCAATGGTATATTGATTATTTTGAATTAAAGTTACTTGAGAAATGGGAAACACTCTGACTCCGCTTTCTGTCTCCCTAAAAGCAGGAAGTAAATCTCTCATGTGAAGGGTACATTCCCTGCATCTGCAGGTAGAAGGACACCCTTATTGCCAGAGACAGGGGATTTGGGGCCAAGAGGCCTATATAAACATACCTTGTTAATTCCTTAAGTTACTACCCCAAACCCAAACTCTGTTTAGATTCTTCATTAATTGGCCACCCCAAACCTAAGTTTCTTTGTTCTATTAACTCCTCACAAATTTGTTTCTTTCTAAAAAGTATAAAACCTGCCTACTTTGGCAACTTAGGTTATATTTCTATGGGACCTCCATGCCCATGAATTAAAATTTGTTTCTCTCCTGTTCATCTGTCTGGTGTCAATTTTATTACTGGTCCAGCCATAAGAACTCAAGAGAAAGAGATTTCCCCCTCCCCAACAATAGGAAGGTGGGATGTATCACTAGAAGAAGTGATGGAGAAAAATATGTCTATAGAGAAAAGCAACTATAGTTCTGACTTAGACGGCTCAACCGTACCTCCCAATTTTACAATGCAACAATGATTAAAAGAGGTTTACACCTGTATAATTGTGCTGGATATTCTAATGCCTGTTACACTAGTTGACTACAGCCTCATCAATGATGATTAAAAACAAAACAAAAACGAAAAACTGATGGGCTGACACTGAAGTAAAAAAAAACTAAACTAAGCGGCTACATACTGTGTCTTATAGCAAATCTGTAGGCCTCTAAACCAAGTAAGGATATCATCAAAGGCACTGTCTTTCTTTGAAATAATTAGGATCAAACGATGAGACATCAAAGGAGAGGTTTAAGGATGAGCCAAAGAAAGTCTGCTTCAGGAAAAAGAAATTGCTTGGTATATGTACCATGAGAGTAGGATGAAGTCAAAAGCATGAAGACAACAATCCATCAACCTGTGACAGCTTGACTCTGAACGAGTCAGAAAGTCAATGATGTTGTAAGTTGGGCTCATCTGTAACAAAAGTCATGAGGCAATTGATGTCTAGAGAAAGCCGAAGTCATGAAGAAGAGTAAAGGCAGCCAGGAGCAGAACAGGAAAAAGGAAGCGCCTGGAGAGAGAGAGAAACAGAAATGGAGCTGTTGAGTTACCATTACGGTAGGGCAGAAGATAGTTGAGTTAATTGAGGTGCTGCTGGAGCTGATTTTAGACGTCAGCATCTCATTCCTCCGTGAAATTTGACTGTGTGGCAGTTGGAACTACTTCTGTTAGTTCTTACTTTCCCATGTGTGTATCCTTAGGTTAGACCTTTACTTATTGAAACAATCTCTTCATATATCTGTTCTTCTTTTTTTTTTTTTTTTGCGGTACACGGGCCTCTCACTGTTGTGGCCTCTCCCGTTGCGGAGCACAGGCTCCGGACGCGCAGGCTCAGCGGCCATGGCTCACGGGCCCAGCCGCTCCGTGGCATGTGGGATCTTCCCGGACCGGGGCACGAACCCGTGTCCCCTGCATCAGCAGGTGGACTCTCAACCACTGCGCCACCAGGGAAGCCCTATCTGTTCTTTAAAGCCTTAACAATCCTCATTTTACTTATCATCTTTCAGGCCAATCTTTTGTTTAGAGAGAATGGGTTCTTGATAAAGTCTATGGATTTTTCAGCACTGTATCCTTGATTAATATATGTGTTTGCATATTGTTGAGATTTAAGCAGCAAGTACAATACAAGTTGAATTAAACTGAATTTATTTTCCAAATGATTTCTCTAGTTTAACAAGAACATGCTGGAAAATATGATTTGGAGATAAAATATAGTATGGTTTTAGAGCTCTGGACTTTTAGGTCAAATAGACTTGGCTTTCAATTGTGACAGAGTTCTTCTATGTCCTCAAGCAGGTTTTCTAAGCTTGAATTTTAATCTTTTTTTTTTTTTCTTTTTTTAGCAGCGCAGCATTTAGGATCTTAGTTCCCCCACTAGAGATCGAATCCGAGCCCGCTGCAGTGGAGTCTTAACCACTGGACCGCCAGGGAAGTCCCAAATGTTAACGTTTTTTAAGTGGAGGTAATAATAGTGCCTCTCTTAGGGCTGTTTTGAAGATTAAGTAAGACAATACGTTTTCAGTAGAATTATCATTACATGGTGCCCAGGAATGTTAGCTATTAATTATCCTTTGACTAGTATGTTAACTATTATTACCTCACATTAAATTATTGATCTGGAATTCATAAAATTAACTTTTGCAAATACTAATGTCCTATTATATATTTGAATAGTTATTCAGATAATTGCCTTGTTATGCTAAAACACTTGTATGATAGGCTGGCAGTTAAGAAAATAAACATGAGAAAAGAATGGTATTCTTTCAAGTCCCTTCGTTGTTCTAAACACATATAATGATCTTTGCATTACTTATTCTATTTACTTGTAAATGAATTAAGTAGAATATACTTTCTTCAAACATGCTGGGGTCTGGGAATCCTAAGAAACAACACTATCAATTCCCTACCTGGAGTTCTGAACAGCTGAGATATAAGACAAAAGAATAAAGCAGTATCATTGATAATACTGATATCGCACATGGTGGCTGATATCTGCAGGAAGGTGGGATGTCTAATACAGAACCACTGGACTGCCAGGGAAGTCCCTCATAGTAGTATTTTTTATTTATTTATTTTATTTATTTATTTTTTTGCGGTATGCGGGCCTCTCACTGCTGTGGCCTCTCCCGTTGCGGAATACAGGCTCCGGACGCGCAGGCTCAATGGCCATGGCTCACGGGCCCAGCCGCTCCGTGGCATGTGGGATCTTCCCAGACCGGGCACAAACCCGTGTCCCCTGCATCGGCAGGTGGACTCTCAACAACTGCACCACCAGGGAAGCCCCCATAGTAGTATTTTTAAACAAGCCTGAAGGACTAAATCTAGTAAAGTATTAAGATTTTTTTTTCATATTTTCAAAACATGCATAATTCAGTATATAGGTTAATGAAAGAAATTTTCACATATTGAGGTATGGGGAAGCCATTCTGGCTTATACATGATCTAATTCAAATTTTATGCTAAAACAGCACGTTTGTGGTTGTCAAACATATATTGTGTATGTGCTTTAATTATTAAAGGGTGCATGGACCAGAAGTAAAAATATACATGTTAAAAATGAAGATTGAATGCCTCCCTTCCTGGGTTGCGGATGCTAGTACTCCTTAGATGATAAGACTCCGACTGTTGTATACATGCTGATCTGGTTTTCTAAAACCTTTAAATGATGTATCCCTGACTTGTTTGATGTTATTTTTTCTAATTTACATATAAAACTGTACTGAAAACCATGCTCCTCCAGAGTATTTCTTCAGGATTTTATCTGAGAGGCTGTCTCCTGGGCTATAATCCTGTTTGGCTCAAATAAAACTCTTTTCCTATTATAGATTGTTTATTGATGATTTCTATGGACAAGATAATGGGTGGAAAAGTAGATCATTGTTTAGAGCAAAAAGAGGAGTGGTGGTGTCAAGTAGACTTTGGAAAGATAAAGAAAACAGCACCAAAACATAACGGCCTTAGGACTGTCCATGATGGAGGAGTGTGCAAACCCATGGGTGAGCCAGGTCAGAGCACACGCCTGAGTTCCACTCTGCTCCTGCATGACCAGGATCAGGGGAAGTCTTGAACCTAGATCCTATGGAGAAAAATACAGATGGGTGAGTTGGAGAGAGAGTCTGAGTTCTGAATTTTCCTCCTTAGGAAATTCATTGAAATGTGATAAATTTCAGGGCTTCCCTGGTGGCGCAGTGGTTGAGAGTCCGCCTGCCAGTGCAGGGGACATGGGTTCGTGCCCCGTCCGGGAAGATCCCACATGCCGCGGAGCGGCTGGGCCCGTGAGCCATGGCCGCTGAGCCTGCGCGTCCGGAGCCTGTGCTCCGCAACGGGAGAGGCCGCAGTGGTGAGAGGCCCGCGTACCGCAAAAAAAAAAAAAAAAAAAAGATGATAAATTTCAGAGCAACATTGTCATGCCAAAAGCTGCGAAAATATCCCTTTCCTCTAAGGCCAAGACTTCACCAGGGGCTGGTTACTAACAGATGTCTGGATGGGTAAAGATTTGCACTCAGAACATGTGATGGTATACAAATTTATGAAAGAATCATTGATTCTTGGTTGAGAGGTAATATTTTACTGCAGTGTCGTATTCATGCAATGGCAAGTGGCTAACAGCTATAAATTTCCTCTTCTTTGATTACGATATTTTTAGATTCAGAAAAGCTTGTTACTTCTTTCACCTAACAAGCACTGCCTTTTTTATACCTTGTGAAAAATGTGATTAGAGGGTGAGATCTCAGCTGAAGGGGGCCTGGCTTCAATAGAATAGCCTCTGTGATGTGGAGTTTCCATCTCAGACATTGTGGGAAATTGTTAATAGGTGAGCCTGTGTACTGGTGGTTAATACGATAATTGCTCCCAGCTGTAATGGCTTAAGCTTCAATTCCCTTCCAGTGGATTCAAATCGAAATGTCAAATTCATGGAGAGGTAAATAGAAAAGTTCTAAAGGGTGGAATACAAGAATTAAAATCTAAATTAAAGTCCTGCAAGAAAAAAGAGGGTATTGTGTTGTATGTAGTGAATTTTTTATTTTTAATTTATTTCTCAGTGACAGTTAAATTGTTAGGTAATTGTTGTATTCTAACAGAATGATATTTCTTCCCAAGAAATTGTCTGTTGCTTATTACAGAGGGAAACGTGACCACTCTTGAAAAGAAACACTACTAGAAAACATTAAATCTTTAAGAGCACTAGAGGAAAAGTTTTGAAAGTCATTTCTTAAAAAAAGACAAAGTGATTTTCACTTGCACCTTGCTTTGCTGCTGAATTCAGGTTTCTAGTTTTTTGGCATGACTCATGGTTTTTATTTTAGTAATATACTACTTAGACATAGATGAGATGCAGGGAATTCTCTTGGCAGAGCTGTTTTTAACAACTGCGTTGATGTTGAGAATTATTATTCTCAATAACTAATTCTGATGATGCTAAATATTTCTTTCTTTCTTTTTTTCCAAATCCAGTGAGCCTTCCATAATTAGTGAAATTATTGTACAGAAGGGGCTCTCCCATAAACCTAATGAGGATCTGGGGAAATATTTGTTATGCATCGTTTCTGGTTTATATGAAAGAATATTAGATATTAATTTCCTATGTAACTATTATTTAATCATGGGATACTCACTGTTATTTCACTTTCTTGAGAATTTCAAGCTCCTACCTTCTAAAATGTCACTCTTTGGGCACACAAAGTTGTATTGAAATTAATGGGGACAGTTGGCTAATTAGCAATACACAAAACTTGCCTCTTTTTGTATATAAAGTATTCTACCTGATATAGCTTTTCATTAATGTTGGTTGAAAAGATATTTAGCACTCAGCCCTCTATTCTTTAAAGTTGAGAGGGCCTTTATTTGGAAAAAAATTTTTTTAATATAAAAACATAACTGTGCCACACTGTTGTGCTATCTTGGCTGCCAGGTGAGCATTTCTTATACAGGAGATACTGATGTAGGCTTGTTTTATGTTGTGAAACTTCCAAGAGTAGTGACTTAATAAACCCAAATAGAAGGCTGAGACAGGTGGATGGGTTATCAGCCTCTACTTGGTGTACATTCCACCCTCCCTCCCTCCCTCCCTCCTTCCTTCCTTCCCTCCCTCCCTCCCACCCTCTCTCCCTCCCTTCCCTTCCTCCCACCCTCCCTCCCACCCTCCCTCCTGCCTTCCCTCCCTCCTTCATCAAGACCTTATTAAGTTGTTTTATTTTTCAAAGATAGAAAAAGAGTCAGAGAGATGGAGATCAAAATACTACAGCTTAATCACTAATAAACTGAATTGGAAAATGTATTTCAGATATGTAGCTCCAATCAGGCTTCCTAAGATTTTTCCTTCAGAATCAAATCCATTCACTCAGAAATGCAGTCATCTCCCCTTCACAGATACAGAGCCTGATTTCAGAAAGCAGAGAAAGCATGCATCTTGAGGCAAAACTCCTGGCAAGACATATAGGAGCAGGGATTGACAGGCTCAGGTTCTTGCCCCTAATTAACCACTGAGATAAGTCGCCTCTCCTCCTTGGGAAGGAGAGAGAGGCCTCCAGGATTCTCCACACTTTTCTCTCCTAGGTCGCCCACTCTCCTCCCTTTGCAGGAAACGTATGGGATAGAGAACTGGTTCCAGCTCCACCATGTCTGCCCTCTCCATTAGTATTTGTTCTGGGCAGGTGATTTGCCAAGTTTGGGGAAATATGCACAGCCAGAACATTCAAATTCCTTGGCCCTAAAATAATCTCATGTAGGAGGGAAACTGATACCTAAAGTGCTAAGTGTCAGAGACATAAAACAGTATTCCTTCTGGTCTAGATCTTAGGAGGGACATCAAGGTAAGGAGAGCTTTAAGCTGGGCTTTGAAAGATAAGTAGGATTTAGTCAGAAAGAGACAGATGAAAAGGCATTAAAAATTAGGAACAAACATAAATTGATGAAAAATCAGAGAATAATAGTTGGACTAGAAAAAAAAATGTAAGGCACTCTGAAGGAAAAATGAATTAGTTAAGTTATGCAACAGAAATGGAGAGAACAAGAATATACACACAAAAGAGTGGGTTTTAGAAGATTAGTAATTCGGGATTTAATATTCTTGATTCAAATATTTAAGAACTACTCCCAACATTTCATGACAAATTTTAAGTGAAATTAATTCTACCTCATAGGCTTGTTCTGAGGTTCATATGTGCTTATGCATGTGACACCATTTAAAATAAATATTAATGGTGTGGCTTGTGAACTTGGGCTCAGGTCACTTAGCTAAAGACCAAGCTCAGAATTCACTTCCAAAATAATGGTTGCTGTAAAAGCGGTCATTACCAAAAGTTTTGGATGAATCAGTTTCAAAATTTGAAATAGTCTATTATCCTTAAGCAAGAAAGGTAGGATCTTGGGCTTCCCTGGTGGTGCAGTGGTTGAGAGTCCGCCTGCCGATGCAGGGGACACAGGTTCGTGCCCCGGTCTGGGAAGATCCCACATGCTGCGGAGCAGCTGGGCCCGTGAGCCATGGCCACTGAGCCTGCGCGTCCGGAGCCTGTGCTCCGCAACGGGAGAGGCCACAACAGTGAGAGGCCCGCGTACCGCAAAAAAAAAAAAGAAAAAAAAAAGAAAGTTAGGATCTTGTTCCCTGAAAAGCTCAGAGCATACTGAGTCCTATTCCCTTCACAAAATTTTAAACTGTGGCATGTAAGGAAGAAAAAAGCCACACCATATTAAACTTTCTTTCGTTCTTGAACTCTTCAATTTTGTTTCAACTCAAGCCCTTTCCTTTGTAGGGGAGCAAAATCTGCCACCCCAAGATATGTCTGTTTGACATGAGAATTAATTTAGGCTGATTCTTTTTTAGGCCCAAAAGACTCAGGAAGAAACTTTTGACTTTCCCCCTAGCTGCATAAAGAAATGTAGATAGAAGATCTGTTCCATGAAGGGAGCTATCACCATAGGTAATTATAGTATTAACTAGGTGTGTAAACAGGAGGAACCTAGCAAAGTCTATTGCTTAAAATTCCTCTCTATGTCCCATTGTCTCTGTGTGGCCCAGCAAACATTTGGTTACCAAACATTTGCTTTTTTCATCTCCATGTGAATTGCCTTCCTCCCCTTTGAAGTCCCAAACCAAAACCCCCAACATCCTTTTTTTTTGTCTTTAGCTGAAGATGGTATTTAAGGTTAAAATTTCGGACATTTGAGCATGTTACCCACTTCTCCTGGGTCTCTTCCACGTATACATGCTATTAAATTTTTGTTTGATTTTCTCTTGTTAATCTCTCTCACATCAATTTAATTCTTAGACTAGAGGAACCTAGAAGGGTAGAGGAGAATTTCTTCCTCCCTGACCCTTTGTGCATGGAGTATTTTAACTTTTGCATGACTAGCTCCTACTCAACATTCATGTCACAAGTCAAATGATATGTTCTTAGAAAACCCTTTCTTGTATCCCACTTTAGAGTAGTTACTCTAAACTACTCAAAAAACTAGTTTCTCTCCTACCTTAGACACAGTCTTACAGCACCATGTTTTATTTTCATTCAGAGCACTTACAAAATTATCACTTTTCTGGTCAACTTCTATATATTCTGTCTTCCTCTAGGTGGAACTTCTTTGGGGTTAGGCAATGTTTGTCTTTGTATCCTACTCTATTCTTAGCAAATAGAAGAATGCCTATGAATCCACATATTATTAATAGACTGTTGGATGAGTGCATGAGTGAATGAATGAATGAATATATAAACAGGACATCTATCTGAAGAACTGACAGGTATAAATCCTAAACCTTGGCCAATTTTGGTACCCATAAATCAATTCTTAATATATTCTTATGAAAAATATGAATCGAGTATACAATGTATATGGCTCATTTTGTTTTCATACGAGGATATTGAAGTGAACAGAAGGGTAAAAAAGAATATATTTCTGTTGTTCTCTTTTGTGATTTTTCCATTTTTGTTCGCTTTGACATAGGTTGTTCCTAGGGTATATGTATAGAATGGGTAGGTCGATGGCTATCAAGGAGAACCTGGCCAAAAAATGAGTTGCTTTCTTAACTTGATACCACATACCCAGTGAGGAGAGTGGTTGCTGTAGTGACCACATTCCCTTGATTCACCGGGGTACTCCTGTTATCTTGTGCCCTGGCTGTAGAGCATTGTCCTCTGAGAAAGCTGTCAGAGAATGGGTAGAAATAAAGGAAAGACAACAACAAACAAACAAAAAATGTGCTGAGCTTTAAAAAATTTTGTTCTAGTGTTTCATCTCTTGAAACAATTGTGAAAGACTTGGTAACTTTGAATAGAGCTTTTAAGCCTGTGTTACATATCTTTGAGTACCCCAACTACTATGATAGTAGTGAAACTGATAAGTGTCGTTTTGGGGGGCTCTGAGGAGCCTGGTCCTTTATGTCTCAGGGCAGAGAGAATTCAGTGAGAGGCAAAGTGGTAGATAAGAAGTGATTTATTAGAATAGGACACTTGTGAGGTTTACAAGCTGGTGGGTGAGCGGGTGCCATGCCCGAGAACTTACTGGGCAACAGTTTTATAATCAAAGGAAAAGTGGGGAGGGGGAAAAGACTACCTTCTTTTTCATTCTTGAGTAGATGTCATGCTTCCATCATTAGCTCCTCCTCCAGGTTGGGCAGGGGAGTTTTCTTGTCCTTACATGGTCAGGCCAGGACTGTCATGGCGCTATGGAAATTATTGTGTTTTATGTGTGCAGAGAACATGTCCTAGAGGTCATTAACTTACTGGGCTCACTGGGCAGGATGTGGGTCTCATGCCACCATTGTTTTATTGTTTGGGGGCATGTCTCATGCTTCCGTTACATGGTTTTGCTGCTAAGCAAGTCTGCTTGGTTTCATGATTAAGCAAACCTGCTTTCTTAAGTAATCATTAACTTACAGGGGTCTCCCGTATTTTTTTTTACTTATAATCCCCTAGTGGGATTAACTATTCAATCACCTACTTTGTCCCTTTACTCTGTTCCTATCACTAGGAACATATCCATTCGAGGAAAACATGGGTGTGAAAAATCTGAATACTTAGCATTTTTAGCTATTTTGTTAGGCATCTTGAATTTTACAACAGATGTTAGTTTTTAAAAGTCCAAACACCTGCACTGATCCTAAATGGGTCAATTCACAATCACTGTCAGTTTCATGTTCCTGCTTCCACTGTACTGAGGAGTTGAAGACAATAATTGTTATTCTAAAGCTATAGGTAAAAACATTTAAAGCTACACTTTCATCAGAATGTAAAAATGGGAATTTTTTTCTGTTTTAACAAAGTTTATTTTTAGGAAACATAAATAGTAGTAATTTTAAGATATTTTCTGATGCCTGAAGTAGTTAGATTTTTTTTTTCTTTCTTTCTTTGGCCACTATATCTCAAGGCTATTGACTAAAGTTTTTGGAGTAACTAATAATGTTTGTTCTAAATTCTCACAAATAATGTTTGTACTCTCTCGAAATGTTGAGCTATCCTGGTATGTCATGATGTGAATTCACAAGTCTCAGAAAAAATTATTATTTTTACAGTAATATAATCTACTACAGTTGACCCTTGAAAAATGCAGGGGTAGTGCCATGACCCTTCACACAGTGGAAAATCCATGAATAATTTAAAGTCAGCCATCCATAAATATTCAGTTCCTCCCTATCTGAGGTTCCTTATCCATGGAGGATTCAAGCAACCCTGGGTCATGAAGTACTGTAGTGTTTACTATTGAGAAAAAATCCACTTGTAAGTGGACCCATGCATTTCAAACCTGTGCTGTTCAAGGGTCAACTGCATATGTTTACTGGTAGGAAGAATGTGTGCTGGAAGGAAGATAAAAAATTTTTTTCATGTTAAGATGCTTGAGGAATTTTGAATTTTATTTTCAGTTCACGGAACACAAAATATTTTTTCTTGAAATATAAGCAAGAATACAGCATGGAATTTTAAATGTTTCAAAAAACATACAATATAATGCAAAAGAAAAAATGAAAAATATGTTTTTTGGCCAATGCAACTTTATAAATCAGTGATATAATTATAAGGGTTTAATTGAGCATTATGAGTTATTTCACATTTACTATTTTTCTGTAATAAAAAGGAGGATGAGAAAGCATGGTTGCAAAAGAGAAGAAATTTATTTCATTCATAGAAGAACTTAATTACAAAATGTTTGCTAAATCCAAGTTTACTGAAAGCTAAAGTCAGCTTTTAGTTGTTCATACTCAATGATCCATGATAATCTTTTTTAATTTTTTGTTATTATTATTTTTTTTGCGGTACGTGGGCCTCTCACTGTTGTGGCCTCTCCCGTTGCGGAGCACAGGCTCCGGATGCGCAGGCTCAGCGGCCATGGCTCACGGGCCCAGCTGCTCCGCGGCATGTGGGATCTTCCCGGACCGGGGCACGAACCCGCGTCCCCTGCATCGGCAGGTGGACTCTCGACCACTGCGCCACCAGGGAAGTCCCATGATAATCTTTTAAATCAATTGGCATTGAATTCTTAAGCAAGAAGGGTTTCCTGGGAAATGCAATTTGGATGAGATGTCTAGAAATCAATGTGCTAGCATTAAACCAGGTCTCATCTTTCTTTCCTTAGGTTTCTGTTTTATTTTCTCTTTTCCTGAGCTTGTGGCTTTTCCCTTTAGCTTATGATCTCACTGTATTGGCACTTTCCTTTCTTTGAGGAAACAATATTATTACTAGAAAAAACATTGCTATGCACATCGAACATTCTCACTCAGTTCTGTAAGCTTGAGGATGTCAGCCTGCTCTCAAACTGTATTTGCTTCACTGCATTACCTCTCTTCACAAAGCCCCTTGTTCCAAAGTACAGCCCCAAGATGGAAGTTTTGAAAAAGCTAATCATGAATCACAGTACTTGGAATAGTTTTGAATAAACTGATGAAAACTTATAAGCAGTACCTTAGGGTCTTTGAATATCTGGTTTGAAGTTTTGGTTTCTACATTGATTGGCAACAAAACATTCACTAGAGCTAGAGGATAAAAAAAGAAAATCTGCCCATAAAATCTTGACAACTTCAGGGAAGAAACTTCGCATTTCCTTTCAGTATTCATGGGAAGGAATCTTGGCTTGCTCAAAGGCTGGTTGTTATTTTCCAGTTCATTAATCATTGAGTGTTAAAGGGCTGTGGGAGCGGAAGGAAGCTGGGGCCAGCCAGCCAGTAGACAGCCCATAATAATGACAGGTGGCGGAGGTCTTCAGCTGAGGGCGGCCAGCCCAGGCACAGGGACTGTAATCATTAGTCGCCATAACCGATTGGGCTTGACATGCCCTCTGCTTTCCAAGGAAGCAATGCTGAAACTCTCAAGTCCACTGATGTACTTGTGTAATGCAAATGGCCTATTTTCCTAGATTTTTCAAAGTAATAAAAGCTGAGACAGACTGAAGAGATAATGACTAAATCCAAATGTACAAGAATATTTCCTCTCCTTAAATAATTGCCAGTTGACCTACAAAAACATTGCAGGTGTGACAGAATAATTCTCACTTGTTCAATATTAAATATACAGTCACAATTATTGTACCTCAGGTGTGTTTTTTTAGTTGACTTGCAATTCTTTACTCTTTGTTTTATTCCTCACTAAACTCAATCTGCAATAAACATTATACAGACGATTTGCAGAGTGCTTATGGTCACAAGTCCTGGCTATAAATGCAGAGCAAATTTTACTGTAGCTTGATCAATATAACAGTTGAATGCTGCTTACAAAAATGGTTTAAAAACATCTGGCACTTTCTTTGTAAAAGCCTTGTAATAAACACATCTCTCCTTTCAGGGGGAAGTTGTTTATAAGTGCCTAGAATTGAATGCCTTTCAAATAATAATCAGATATTTTCTGATATTTGACAGTTTTATTTCCAGGCTTTGGTGATAGTTTTTTTATGTTTTAAAATTTTACTCACCAATAACTTCTATTGTTTTGTGTCTTTATGTAAAGAGCAGTATAATATCTTGATAGAAAACTCAGTATTACACATATTTAAATTGAGATTTTATTAATTGAGAAGGTATTGTTTTTCATATAACACCTAACGTGAAGTTTAACTTTGCATGTCATGGTTAGAAGCTTTGCTAAACAAAATGAGTTATGCAAAGTTAATTGTCAAGGAAATGTTTTAAAAGAATTAAAATATAATAATGAATGTTGTTTTTAGACACATGAAATTTGGAAGCATTTGTTTACTTATGAATAATTGAATTCCTAATTATAAACCATTTTTCTGTGTATTCTATGTACCTATAATGAACAGTGCTAACCTTTTATAGTCATTCAATTTGCTTGAAAGATATGATTTTTTGATATATGCTAAAATTCTAAAGTTTCTCTTCTTTGGATTAATCTTTTTCCTCATTGAGCATGCAATAAGTAAGTCTATTTAGAACCACATTTAAAACTTATTTTGATGTGTGTCTTCCCTAAGGAAATTTGTTTAACTATGGCAGTGATAGGATATATTGTCTGGACTTAGCTTTCTGACTGTCCTTATACAATACCATACAGTTCCTACAGAACCGTATCTTAGGCGGTATCAAGCCTTGAATCAGATCTTCTATCTGTCAGACCAATAACCCCAAAATATACATGGAGGAAAAAATCTGATAAAAAAGAATCTTCGGGGCTTCCCTGGTAGCGCAGTGGCGCAGTGGTTGGGAGTCCTCCTGCCGATGCAGGGGACACGGGTTCGTGCCCCGGTCCGGGAGGATCCCACATGCCGCGGAGCGGCTGGGCCCACGAGCCATGGTCGCTGAGCCTGCGCGTTCGGAGCCTGTGCTCCGCAGCGGGAGAGGCCACAACAGTGAGAGGCCCGCGTATCACAAAAAAAAAAAAAAAAAAAAAGGAATCTTCAAAATTCAAAACTACATAGATACAAGGAGGATCTTAATAAGCCAGGAGAGTTGCGTATTTACAAAGGGGATGAGCTTTACATCGACCATAAAGTGGTACGTAGACTGACCCTGGGCAAAGCTGGTCAGTAGAATCAAGCTGCTTCCAGTTAAAATCGTCTTGTTTACTAGAATTCTTGATTGGAAGAGCTTTGGCTTTTTTTCAGAGCTCCCCTTTGCCTCTCCTTTGTCTCCCTGACAACTCTTCTAATCGTTTGCTGACATCCTGGTTAAATCTTATATAACTGACTATAGCAAGCGCTCGTGTCTTCCAAATTCTGCCTAGAGCAATACAAAAACCCAGCAGATAGATTATGGGTGAATGAAAGGAGACTTATTACATTTCTAAAAGGTTTCACCTCAGGATTTCTTTAAATATTGTACTTCTCTAATGTAATTGACATAATTCAATTAACTTAAAAAAAGACTTTCAGAAAGATATCCATATTTAGTTTTGGTTAATTCTTGTCATGTAGCTATTAGCACAGTGGTGATGTTTTGAAATACCATTAAAACTAAATGAGAGCTTTCCAAGTCCTCTCAATGTTTATAATTTGTCAGAATTAGAAATTTCATGGAACTATTCAAAAGTATTTATGGAGTATCTACCAAATGAAAAGCACTGGCAGAATGCAGAATAAAAAATATATACTAACAGTAACTAAACATTTGGCTTCATGATATATTTATTAATATTAGTATTTAAATATACATTTATTCATATATAAATATATATTTATTAAGATATATAGGTCAGTAATTAAAATGAAAGGCAAAATATAAGGATCATAAAAGAAATATGTGGCTAGGAATTAAAAAATAAAGAGAAGAATTATTTATCTTTGAAAATAATTATGAAAAGTCACTGGAAATCCACAGGACTAGAGATGTATACATGTGAAAACTAAAAAGATAGTGCAGTGGAGATTGTAGGTGTCTTAAAAAGTAAAAAATTAATGTTGATTTTTGGAAAATTTATAGATTATTAAAAAAAATTTTTCATGTCAGTTAAGATTGTGTTTGGCTGCAACAGAAATCTGACTACTGTTACTTAATCTAATAGCACTTAATTTTTTTGCAAAAAAAGGTAGTCCAGACATTTATGCTGACTCAGTGATGCCAACAGTGACCTGAGTCCCTCTCTCATCCTTCATTTGTGTTTTTGTTCCTCATACTTCTTAGATTGTTGGTCTACTTACAGACATATCATGTTTGTAAAAGATGTCTGCCAGCTAAGTGGGTCTCTTTTTATCAGGAAAACAAAAGCAGACCTCATCTTCTGCTTGCAGGACTACATCACATAACCACCCTCCAGCTACCCATCATTGATTCTCACCAAGTGTCATAATTTCCCACGTTTAAACCTCTGCTTTGTCTTGACCAAACTTTAGTCAGACTTCTCTCTTTCCCAGAAGGCCCAGAACATCAGCTTGCCTCCAAGCCTAAACTAGCAATAAAATGCAGCACACTCCCACCTATCAGCTTACGCTGAGAAGTGGAGGACCACGAGACACATTCCCTGTCCACCCTCACAGAACATAGACTGCATACTCCCTCTTTTTTGCTGACTTCTCTTACTTATTGCTTACCACCTCCTTCTAAAGAAAGCCCTTTTTCTGTTTGATTTGGAGATTTTGATTTCTGAGATTGAAGAGCTCTACCTATTGCAATAGTCTTTCTTCTAAATAAAGTCTCTCCTTATCTAAGTCCAGATTTGTTTCTGTTTGACACTTCAGTCTCTGGTTTGGGGGAATAAGGAGAAATGGGGAGTATTGGTATTGGGTATTAAGTCATGTGGAGTGTCTGCTGAAGTTTGTAAGCACTTGGCAGTGTTTAAGCACAAGCTGGCCTATTTACCAGCATTGTTATGTAAGGAAATCATTTATACATTGGGAAGAAGCTTAACCTAGATCATCCAAATGTTCTCTCCAAATCTAGCAGAGTGTGATTCTAAGCATGGCTCACACATACCCTCAAATCAGCTTTCACTCAGAGTTCATATCTAATTTTAGCCAATTGGGAAAACATTTAGAGACAATAAAATTTAAATTAGACTTTAATCATGCATAGAATTTTGGTAGTTGAGACAATAGTGTTACACATTTAGGCAGGAAAACACTCAGGATTTATAGTTCATTGCTATGTGACTGTCTGGAATCGTGTATCTAACCACCAATGAGTTCCCAACTCCCAGCTTTTGTGAAGAGAACAACTAAATTCAAGGTTCCCATACATGTTGGTATTTGACCCCTACAAGATACATTCTTTGGTTAAAAACAGAGCAAAACAAAACTTTATTATTCCCATATTAGTTTAATCTAGTCTTGGTGAGAAAATAAAACCAGTATGCAATTTTCTTTCCTCTTGGTTCAAGAAAGCAATGTGATAAAACTGTATCTCAAGCTCATCGAAAGTCATTTAGATCATCCAAAAGCATCAAATATCTAATAATGTTTGGAAATAAGATATGAAAAAAATCCTTCACTAATTCTCATGGAAAAAATAATCCTGTTTTATGGGTACTCTGAAAGGTGTTAATACAACTTTCCAACAGAAATATATGTAATTCAGTGTCTTAGCAGAAATGAATGCAATACTTCATTGCAGTAAGGCAGAGACTGTTAAGAAAAATACATTGATAGAACTTGAAAAATAGTATTTTCCTCAAAACTCACCTCACTTTGTTTCATAAATACTTTTCAATCACATTAGCTTATTTGTTTCTTTCTGAATGAGTGAAAAAATTGTCACAATTTTTTCATATACTCATTTTGATACTATGTATTGACATAATCATTTTAATAAAAAAGGGAGCAGAAAATCATTTTGGAAGTTTTTATCTAAGATTTTAATCCTGCTGTTCAATTCTCTTTGTATACTTTAAAAAGACTTCAGTATTTCCTGGTCTCAAACAGCAAGTGTTTTTAGGCAGGCACCCCAGATGAAACATTTCTGTCTCCACTCTAAGAATAGAATTCTTGTCTCAAATTTCACTTATAAAACAGCATTAGTAGGAAATTTATGCCATTGATTCATGAAGTAAAATATATCTTTCTCTGCAGAAACATGAAGCTCCTTTTACTGATTTGTCTTTGTTTTGAAAAGTTAAAAAAAAAAAGAAAAGGCAAGGTACAGTAAGTAACATAACAAATACCAGGTGGCCACCATACAAAATTGGCCAATACTGACATGTTAAAGTTTTGCTCTATGTATCTCTTCACTTATTCACCTTTCGTGTTCTTTAATATTTTATACTCTTTCTTTGTAGGCCTCACATAATTTTTATTAGATTTACTCCTAATAGGTAGTAAAGATAAATATAACTTTCACTGCTGTTGTGAATGTTTACATTTTTTATAGCATTTTCCAATTTGTTATTGCTTATTTATAAGAATTCTAATGATCTTAGTATGTTGTTTTTGTATCCAGCAAATTTACTAAACTCTCTATTAGATTGAATGATGTCTAGGATTGTCTTGGATTTTCTGTGTAAATAACAACTATTTTGTGACTTTAAAAATTTTGGGGGCTTCCCTGGTGGCGCAGTGGTTGAGAGTCTGCCTGCCGATGCAGGGGACACGGGTTCGTGCCCCGGTCCAGGAAGATCCCACATACCGCGGAGCGGCTGGGCCCGTGAGCCATGGCCACTGAGCCTGTGCGTCCGGAGCCTGTGCTCCGCAACGGCAGAGGCCACAACAGTGAGAGGCCCGCGTACCGCAAAAAAAAAAAAAAAAAAAAAAAAAAAAAAAATTTTTTTGTATGCTTCATATTTATATATTTTTTTAATTAAAATATTGGCCAGAACGTCTAGTGCAGCATTCAATAATTGAATGATAACAAAACATTTGTTTTATTTCTGATATTAGTAGGAATGATCCTTACATTTTACTTTTAATATAATATTCCTATAGATTTTTGTTAGAACTTTATTAGAAAAATGTTCCCTTTGATTCTAAAATTGCTGAGAATTTTTCAAATGGTTTTTTCTGCACCTATTTTTCTTCATCATATAACCTTTCAGTTTAATAGATGTGTTATATTGACTTGCCAATTTTAAAAAAATGTGTTAGGGCTTCCGTGGTGGCGCAGTGGTTGAGAGTCTGCCTGCCGATGCAGGGGACACGGGTTCGTGCCCCAGTCCGGGAGGGCCCCGCATGCCACGGAGCGGCTGTGCCCGTGAGCCATGGCCGCTGAGCCTGTGCGTCCGGAGCCTGTGCTCCGCAGCGGGAGAGGCCACACAGTGAGAGGCCCGCGTACCACCAAAAAAACCAAAAAAACAAAAAAAAAATGTGTTGTACTAAACTTGTATCCCAGAATAAACGTTTTTTGGCATGTCTGAGTTCTTTTTAAATATTCTATTGGGTTGAATTTGATTTCCATGATTTCTTTTTATTTCTTCTTGTTTCTTTAAAGGTGAGATTTAACTATAATTTAATTTTTATGCTGTTGCCTGCTTTCCATATATGTTACATTAGAGTCACAATATGAGTAAGATAGTTTTTTAAACAATTTTTTTATCTTTAAAATATTTTGGTAATATAGGAGTTACTTATACTTTTAGGTCTGGTAAAACTTAACTCTGCAATGATCTGGATTGAATGACAATTTTAGAGAAAGTTTTTTTTTTCCATCTGATTAAATTTTAATGGCTACTGGTCTATTCAGGTTTTCTACTTATTAAATCAAGTTTAGTAACATATTTCTTATACAGTGTTGCTCATTTCATCTATCCTTTCAAATATATTGACATAAAGTGGTTTATAATATTCTTTTATGATCAAAAAACAATTTCTAGACTACTATCACCATATTGCCCCTTTAAGAAATACTGTTTATTTATATCCTTTTTTTAATAAATTTATTTATTTATTTGTTTTTATTTTTGGCTGTGTTGGGTCTTCATTGCTGTGAGCAGGCTTTCTCTAATTGTGGTAAGGGGGGGCTACTCTTCATCGCGGTATGCGGGCTTCTCAGTGTCGTGGCTTCACTTGTTGCAGAGCACGGGCTCTAAAGCACAGGCTCAGTAGTTGTGGCTCACAAGCTTAGTTGCTCCGTGGCATGTGGGATCCTCCCGGGCCGGGGATCGAACCCATGTCCCCTGCATTGGCAGGCGGATTCTTAACCACTGCGCCACCAGGGAAGCCCTTTTTTTTTTTCACTATTACATACTTTTTTCTTTATCAGTCTTGCTAGAGGAACCGACATCTAAGCCTGTGACACATATAATTCTCCTAGCCACAATAATTATTTCATGAATGGACATGTTGGGGAAGAAGAAATTTTCTTCTACCCTTCTAGGTTCTTCTGGCTGGTCCAAGAATTAAATCAACATGAGACTGATTAATAGGACAAAATTGAACAAAAGTTTAATAACATATATACATGGGAGAGATCCAGAAAAACTGAGTAACTCACCAAAATGGCTGAATCCCTCACCTTAAGTACTATCTTCAGCTAAAGACAAAAAAAAGGATGTTAGGGATAATGGTTTGGAACCTCAGAGGGGAGGAAGGCAATTCACATGGAGATGGAAAAGCAAAATGTTTGGTAAACAAATGTTTGCTGGGCCAAGCAGAGACAGTGGGACACAGAGAGGAATTTTAAGCAGTAGAATTTGCTAGATTCCTCCCTGTTTACACCCCCAAGTTCATACTATAGTTATCTGTGGTGACAGCTCTCTCCCTGGAACAGGTCCTCTATCTCTATTCTTTAGGCAGCTAGAGGGAAGGTCAAAACTTCTTCCTGAGTCTTTTAGCCTTGATTGTTTTCAGCTGGGAATAATCCTTATGCTGAAGAGGTATTTTGGGGTGGCAAATTTTGCTCCCTTACAAACACATACTCTAATATACAATAGTGATAAAAGGGGAAGAGTTTTCTGGAGCTTTTGGAAAATGTGGTCTCTTCCTTAAGAGATAGATACAAAATGAGGTGGTTTCTTCCTTCTGAGCACTTTTGAGCACAGATGTGTGGCCCCAAACTACTCTAACCCGATTAGTATTACCTAATAAGAAATGGCACTGCTGGTTTTATAAATGATGGTCTTTTTTCATCTTCCTTGGTGATAATTCAAGCTTTATATTTTCTACATAACTAACTGAGATATTTCCGACTCAAAAACTTTTATTTTCAAAGTAGAACTTTCAACTATAACTTTGAGAGGCAGGCTGTATAGTGAAAAATTATGTTGTCTATTCATTCATCCAGTCTTTCTTTAATATGTATGTATTGGGTGCCTACTAGGTTTTAAGCACTGCAACAGGCACAAATGATACCAAGAAAAATGATATTCAATCCCTTCTTTGAAGGAATTTACAATGTAAGTGAGGGATACAGACAGAACCATTCATTCTAAAACAAACAAACAAACAAAACAACGAGTAAAATAGAAACACCAAGAGGGATATCCCTGGGAAAAGACAAATATGGCAGTTCTGTGTCCTTGATAGTGAAGGAGGGATAATAAACAACAGGGTTTAATTGAACACTAAGTCTTTTGAGTTTCCTTAAATTTTGATGCAAAAGCGGTCAGATGTAGAGTTCATTAAGACAAGTATCAGTTGTACTCTACCCATGGAAATCAGACTAAAATTATGAAAGCTTTTACTCAGAGGTACCTAAAACACATAATACATTTAAATTTACAGTGACTAAGGACATAATTTCTAAAGTGATTTAGTAATTATAGCTATTACTTTAGAACCGTTAGTCATTACACTGAGGAATTGTGGAATAAACAGTTTCCTGAGAATAGTTAAAATCCATGTTTTCCTTATTTAAAAAAGGATTGGATTAAAAAATAAATAAAATGTTGGTTTGTGTTAATAGACACATTAAGCAGAGAATGACTTATGAGCTAGGAAGCAATTTTTAAATTATGCTAATTTTAGGGTAAAATTTTAGGGTATATGCAAGCATATAACATTTAAACATCAACTATTCCAAGTATTTATTCAATGTTAATTTAATAACATTGCCATAATGCTGTATTATTATTTATCTATAACTCATCCTTCCTTCCCCCTCCCTGTTGTGATTCATTGTGGTCCTAGTGTAATTCCCTGGCCATTGACTTTGGTGTTGGCCATGTGACTTCCTTTGGCAATGGGATGAAATGATGGTGCAGTGAGAAGGTACCAACTCTAAGATGAAGCCTCAAGAAATGTTAAATGGTTTTGCACACCTTTCTTGGAGATCCTTCCCCCCATAAATGAGAAGCACTTGCCCTGGGTACTTGGTGGAGTAGAATGACAAATACATGGTTCAGAACCTAACCTTCAGTCTGAAATAGAGCTTTCCCAGCCAACCTATAGACCTATAAGCATGAAATAAATTCTTGTTTTAAGCCATGGAGATTTGGGGGTAGTTATACAGCATATGTCAGCAGAAACCTGACAAATACAGATCGTTAACTCTGTCTCTCAAATCTATCTTTGCATGAGGATGATGAAGAGGAAGAAATTAAACTGGTGCGTTCTCTGTGCTAGATACTACTTTAGGTATATAACACATATTATCTCATTTGTAGTATAGCTCAGTGATCAAAATCTAAGTTTTATCAAGCTTTATCACTCATTACCTGTTTGTCCTTGGGAAAGTTACTTAACGCCTTGTTGCCTAGTTTCCCTGTTAGTAAATAGGAAAAATAGCAGAATCTATCTCATTAGTTCCTTCATGGTTTGTATGAGATTTTAAAAAGACAAGAAAAACAATTGCCAGATGCACAATAAGTACTCACCAAATGTTAGCTACTATTACATTAATACTCTTTATTCCAGGCCAATGAGGCAAGTTTTGTTAAATCAATTTTAATAATTAAAAAAAGAAGATAAGTAATATTAACTATTCTTGCATGGTTTTGAACTCAGGTTTGCTTTATTATAAAGTTTGTACTTATTACATATACTTTTGAGTTAGGAATCTCTTTCCCCTACAGATCCTACATTTAATAAAAATCTATTAAGGCTTTTTTTCATTTAATGCCAGGATGCTTTGGGGCTAAGCTATCTAATTATTTCAATATACTCTAAAATATATGGAAAAAACTAACTAAAAAGATAAAGAATAATTCCTATGAGAAAATGTAAAAGGAAATAATAGGGATTTTTGGAATTTTATTTATTTTTCATACAGCAGGTTCTTATTAGTTATCTATTTTATACATATTAGTGTATATATGTCAATCCCAATCTCCCAATTCATCCCACCACCACCACCCCCCCTGGAAATAATGTTTTATCTGAGGGAAAAAAAAGGGGAAATGTGGAATCTCTTTCTAATTATATACAGCATTTTAAGAACTTTTGTGGTTTTTTTAAAATATACTAAGGTAAAGAGTGTCATAAACTACGGTGTACTCATAATCCAACTTTAACAATGCATGTTTTCGAGGCATATTAAAACTCAGAAGCTAATCATAAGATGTAATATAACAAGCTAATTGCACTTTGCTATGGATATAAAAAAGTAATTTCATTATCTATTGCTGTGTAACAAGTTGCCTCAAACCTTAGTGGCATAAAACAACAAACATTATCTTACAATTCCTCTGGGTCTAGGATCTGAGCACAGCTCAGCTGGGTGCCTGTCCTTCAAGGTCTCTCCTGATGTTTCAGACAGCCTGTCATTTTTGGTCTCATTTGAAGGCTCAAGTGGGAGAAGATTTACTTCCAAACTCAGTAACATGGTTGTTGGTAGGATTGAGCTCCTCACAGAATTCAATTGTTTGATGGCTTGTTAGCAGGAGACTTTCCTCATTTCAGGTGGCAGAATTTAGTTCCTTAACGTTTATTGGCCAGAGAACTTCTTTATTTCCTTGCCATAGGTTAGCTCACAATGTAACAACACGTGAACAAATGAGCGAGAGAAGGAGAGAGAACAAGCACCCAAGGTGGAGGCCACAGTCTTTTTTTTTACAACCTAATCTCAGAAATGAAATTCTTGTTACTTTTGTTGTATTTTATTTGTTAGAAGTAAGTTAATGAGTCTAGCCCCCACTCATGGGACACAGTGTGGGAATACAAGGAAGCAGGATGTTGGCAGCCATCTTGGAGGCTGCCTCCAGCAGATTAGGTATAACTTTAAAGTCTAAGATGTCCAAGACACCAGGTCCATAAATAAAGGCAATAAGCATCAATGAAAAATTCTTCTCTGACTTATATGGTAACTGTGATTGGCAGGTGGCGGCAGGGTTCTGGGCATGGTTATGGAATCTAACTTCTCAAAGCTCTTTAAGAGGATATCATTATTTATCTTATATCAAACAGATATCTTATATCAACCAGACCAGTGTTTTTCAGTCTATAAAATCCTTGTGTATTTAGAAATATTTTCACATAACTCTATGTTTAGAGCCATGAGGTTTATAAAATCTATTTTTTATTGGGAAATTTAAACAGTTAAATCTAAAAAAATTTTTGTTAAATGAATCACTGAATGAGTGAATAAATGAAACACACTCATTTGCCTGTTAAGCATGCTGATATGATGGGTATAATTTAGGAGTCTTTGCTCTGACATTAATCATACAAAGAAGGAGATGTTCCTTGAATGTAAATTAATTCTGGTTACTATGCACTCTCTTACAATTTTCCTGGGACTAGAGTATCCAGTAATTGACCAGTATTTTTTAAAAGTTTTTTCTCTGAAACAAATACTAATTTTCTGTTTGCATCCCTGTAAGTTTTCTTTCAAATTATATTTCTATTTTGGTTGTATTTGAATGACATGAAGGTTTCCTATGAATTGTGAAGGGATAAGTTTTGCATTCAGGTCTCAGTTATGTTTTCCCAATGATTGATGACATAGTGAAGTTAGGTTTTTACTTTCCAGTGCAAAATCAATTTTTCAACTAGAGTAACTGGCAAGTGTAATGAGTTTGGAAAAATCTTTTCTGGTTTCATGCTGAGATTCCATTATCTGCATTTAGAGATTGCTATGTACACAGATGCACAGTACCAGTGGAATGCTATGTTTCTGTAGTTGCCCCAAACCATTCAGTGGCATAAAGTTTAAATGAGTGTCCTAAAATTACAGCCTTTGGAGAGCCTTAAAATCCTGGGAACAAATTGTGTCGTTTCAATTAATGTAGATGTCTTCAAATCTGGGATTTTATTTCTCCAGAGTACATGTTTTACTTGGGAAACTTCCAGAAATAATAGGCTTCTAGTACCCAGTGAAGTCTCCAACTAAAAATGTTCCTAAAATGTCTATGTTGAGAGGAAGCTAATTCTTCATTGTTTCTTTGGATGTTCAACAACACCAAAGCAAAATATATGTATTGCATTTCATAAACTAGAAGGAAATTAGTATTAAATTTTATTTTCAATTTGCAAATATTTTAGCACTAATATTTTATTCACATTGCCATATTCTTTAGTGTGAATTAGTTCATTTAAAAAATATTTGAAGCTGAGTTAATCAAGGGTTTTACTAGTATCATTGATAGGAAAGTTTAAAATTCCTGTAAGAGAAAATTTAATAATTGAAATCTCAAATCTCTATAGTCATGATAAGTGCATTTTATGTAAGTATTTTTTCCCATCTCTTTGGCTTTCTCTCTTCGATTGCATCCACATGACACTAATATGTATTTAAAAGCAAAATAATTTATTTGGTCAATTAATCCTCTTGTTTACATAATGATAAAATAATCCACTGTTTTTTTTTCCACAAAATTTCTTGAAATCACCAGTATTCTCCATCCTATATGGTATTTACAGACTTAGAATGTTTAAAAAAATTGTTCTGAAGTTGACAAAAGGGAAGTCAATTTAGTACCTCTGGGGGGAAAAATAAATCTAGTGCAAAGCATGCAACAGGAAGGAAAACCTGTGAAGAAATAATGTTAAAATATCCATAGGTGAGAGCAGAGAGAAAATTGTATATGACCTTGCATTATCCATCCAACTGAAGCAGGGCTGCAGAAAATGCCATTGAGTTTTCCCACTGGATACAACTCCATCATATTACCTATTAGGGAGGTGACAGACTTTCTACTTATGTTGCCTTTGTGAAAAACCCCCTAGAGTATTAAATTCAGTCCTGGACAACTCAATACTAGAGAAATAGAAAGACCGAGGGGGGGTTTTGAGAAAAACAACACACTGTATGAAATATCTTAGGATCATAGGGCTGAAAGGAACCCAGAAAGGTCATCTAATCTCCCAGCCTGCCTCTGGGCGTGATTGCATTTAAACCACTGAATCTCCTTTGAGAAAGGCAACTGTACGACATTTCTACTGTTTTAATATTTCAGATGTGTATTTGGCACACTTAACCTAAAATCATTAGACTATAACTTTTTTGTAAACTTTTTTTGTTTTGTTTTGTTTTGCTTTTTGTGGTACGCGGGCCCCTCACTGTTGTGGCCTCTCCCGTTGCGGAGCACAGGCTCCGGACACGCAGGCTCAGCGGCCATGGCTCACGGGCCCAGCCACTCCGCGGGCATGTGGGATCTTCCCGGACCGGGGCACGAACCTGTGTCCCCTGCATCGGCAGGCGGACTCTCAACCACTGCGCCACCAGGGAAGCCCTAAACTTGTTTTTTTTTTTTTCATTGCAGTGAAGTGAACAAATTTTAGGTTTAAAGCTCCATGAATTTTTACAAATAAATATAGTGGGACTGCAACCCAAATCAAAATAAAATACCACATTCTCAGCATTACAGAAGCCACCCTCAATTCCCTACAATTCAGTATTCCCCCATCACCCCACAAACACACTGAAAGTAACTACCATTCTTATTTATAGACATATTAATTAGTTTTCCTATTTTTGAACTTTCCTATTTTTGAATGTAATTATATATGTTTATCTTTGTTTCTGGGCTTTTTTGTTCAATATTACATAGTTCAGCTTTGGCTAAAGGAACTTTTTTGTTCTATCATATTCCATTGTATGAATATAGTACAATTTATTTACTCATTCTACTGTTGATGAATATTCTTTTTTCCATTTTATTATGAATAAAGTTGTTTTGAGCATTCCTGTATGTATCATTTCGTAAAGCTATGTGCACATTTCTGTTGGGGAGAGGGACTAGGAGAGGGACTGCTCGATCATAGAGTATGTGTATGATTAGCTTCAATAGTATCATCAAACTCTTTCTCAATTCATACCTGCATTGTCAGTGTATAAGAATTTCTATTCTTTCACAATCTTACCACGACTCGGCCTTGTAAGTTATTTTAAAATTGTAGCCATTATGGTAGTATATAAAGATATCTCACTGAGGTTCTAACTTGCACTTTCTTGATTACTAATGAAGGTTAGTACCCTTTCATACCCTTATTGGATATTTTGATATACTCTTTTTAAATACCTCTTCATGACTTCTGCTGTTTTTAATTGTGCAGTAAGAAAAAAATGTATGTATATGTGCACGTGTGTGTATCTTTTTAGATCTGAGTCTACCTTTGATATAGGATATCCGAGTTTGCCCTGGAAGTTACTCCATGATAGCCAATTAAAAAACAAGGAAAGGGGGCTTCCCTGGTGGCGCAGTGGTTGAGAGTCCGCCTGCCGATGCAGGGGACACGGGTTCGTGCCCTGGTCTGGGAAGATCCCACATGCCGCGGAGCGGCTGGGCCTGTGAGCCATGGCCGCTGAGCCTGCGCGTCCGGAGCCTGTGCTCCGCAATGGGAGAGGCCACAACAGTGAGAGGCCCGTGTACCACAAAAAAAAAAAAAAAAAAAAAAAAAAAAACAAGGAAAGGAAAGAGAATGTAGGATTGTATGAAGATGCATTTATTGGGAAGGCCTGAAATTGATGTTACTTCTCCACACATTCTATTGGTCAAAATTTAATTTTGCTACAGGAGTTCCATTAACTGTAAGAAGTTATAATCTTGTTGATTAGCCAGAATGTAGAGACTATAAGTTTGAACACTTAGTCAATCTCTGGCACATACTAAAAAATATTCTATAGAAAGGTTTTTAGAAAGCAAGGCATCTCAGTATCATAATTAAGTCAGCTTATCTGGACTGTCTCTCTGTTAGAATCAAAGCTATGTCTGTGCTTACCATTTATTTCTGATTTTGATTTTCTGTATATATGTGTGTGTATCTATCTATCTATCTATCTATATATATATATATATGATGAATTCATTCCCTCTAACTTTTTGTTATATTGAGTTCCTTTCATATAAATTTTGTTATATTGATTTCTCAGTCTTTTATAGAATCCCAGAGTTGAAAAAGACCACAGAGGTCATCTGGTCCAATCCTCATCCAATGCATAAATCACCTCCAGCTGGTTAAACTCATTTTTAATTCCAAAGCTATTCTCCAAGCTTCTAGTCATTTCATCAGCAAACTTAATTAATGGGGACTCTATTCAATCTATTGACTCATGAGACCAGTTTAACAAAATTAATAAGTATATAATTTGGCTGACTGCACAGTAAGGTGAAAGATTTCAGAGTAATGTGCATTACTTCAATACCTGTAATTCCTTCCATAACATTACCAAGCAAAATTAGATAATCCTAAATTCACTTTGCTGTAAAAGAATAAAAATCTGTCTAGTTACAACAGCATGCTATTGGGAGATCAAAAATATTGTGCTTGTAGGTAAAATGTGCTAGATGGACAAATTAATGTTTCAGATGAACCACAGGAAGCAAAGAACACTTGAAATTCAGTAACTTCATGAATTTTTTCTTGAAAAATGTATCATATTTGAAAAGGAACCATGATTATGGACCAAGCTGCCAATCTTAAGTACCACTGTTTATATAAACTACAATATGAAGACTACTGATATTTCCTGGGCTTGTGCAGTTTACAGACATTTGGTCCTAACCAGTATGTTCATGTACAAAACTCAACAAAGAGTAAAATTAAAAATTTGAATTTGTATTATGTAACATTTGAAATTTAGATAAGGTAACAAAGATGCCATTGAAAATACCTGATCCCTAGTTATAAGGCAAATTGGGTAACTTTATTTCATATTGACAAAAGTATTTTTCATTAGCGACATGAGTTTTCATAGGTCATACCATATCCGGTGAAGATTTCTGACTGATCAATTGCATGTGAAAACTTGTTTCCCTACAGAGGCACAATAAAACCCACACTGTGTTTGACAATAACTGTTATAAGTTACTTAAGGTGCAGATCATGATAATGATAAATATTTTACCAACTTTGAAGTTTCTTATTGTTAAAGTAAATGTTTGATGGCTTCAGAATGACTTTTGCAGACACAAAAGATTATTCAGGGGTCCACTTTGGTTTTTAAAATATATATTTGGTTTCTTAGCGGAGCTAGATCTTAAAAATTTAAGCTTAGTTTACAAGTATTTTTTTTAAAGATTTTTTTGGTGTGGACCATTTTTAAAGTCTTTATTGAATTTGTTACAATATTGCTTCTGTTTTATGTTGTGGGTTTTTGTTTGTTTGTTTGTTTGTTTTGGCCATGAGGCATGTGGGATCTTAGCTCCCTGACCAGGGATTGAACCCTCACCCCCAGCAGTGGAAGGCGATGTCTTAACAACTGCACCGCCAGGGAAGTCCCAATAAATACTTTTATTCTGCTTGCAAGTCTAACAAATATGAACAATCACTTTTAAGAGGGTTTTTGATTAATATGTAGTCTCCTACATATTTCCTAAACTTGGAAAATTAAATCCCTTTAAATATTTTAAATTGTAATTATAAACTTTAAAATATTAAATTTCTTCTTTCTGTACTTCAATTACCTAAGAGATAAATCTAATCCATTATATTTAGGAGGGTCTCCACGAGGAATATTTTTAGGGTTACCTTCTTAGCTAACAAATATTGCTTATCAACCAGAGATCTAATTTGGGAATACAACTTACAGATGCTCAGAACCAGGGTGATTTGGGTGTTTTCTTTTGCATTCTTCTGACAGCTCTAATGGAACCCCTTCTTACAGCCATTTACCACAGACTCCAAAATTTGAAGAGAACACTGGGTTAGGTAGCCAAAAAGGAAGGTTTGAGACTTATCAAATTGCTTAAATGACAAGTCAGGTTAGAGTCTGTAATCCTCTGTGAGGTGATTATGCCACTGTTTGGATGTAACTAATATATTTTCTAAAACATTCAACTCTGAATTCTGTTTATATTTTCTTTCTTATCTGTTAGAATCTTTTCCTACAAGTAATAAAATAGTATCTTACTGAATTTTAAATATTTTCTCCTGATATATGTGTGCCTTATAGTCCCAGCTTTTAAAGTCATTCTACTGAATTATAAAATTAAACATTTTTGTATTAATTTTACATGCAGTCATCTGCTCTACTAATTTCCTATTTTATGCTTCAAAGTTGGCATAAGTTGGGGTTAGAGAGTAAGGGTGAAGAAACGAAGTCAGTCTTGACCACCAAACACCTCCCAGTTATATTCTTAGATTTCCCTGGTATTTCATCTCTCTTATAGTTCCAGGTATATCTTACAAGGAACTTTCTTAAAGTAGTGTGTTTTCTATCAAGGAGCATTACTAGCTAGAACACATCCATAAAATATACTCACACTCTCCCTGTTTATTCAGGGAAGGCATCATACCAAAGCTCAGTTTGAGTAAAGAGACCAAAGAAGAACAGAGGAGTGTATTCTATGTAGCTAGTTCTCCAGTGGCCTGGCTTCATCTAAGGGCAGATTTCAGAGCATCCAGAGTCATGCTTCTCAAACTAGAGTATCTTCCAGATGACAACTCATGCAAATATGTCAGTGAGTTTTCACAGCTGTAGGATAACCAAAGCACATTTCAGTTCAATGCCAAATTTCCCTGAATATTTAGAGAAAAATATTTTTGAATGTATATTCTCTTTAATGGTATTTTAATGCTCACTCATATGCAACATCAGTAGAGTCCCACTTTACTACGTCAGCCAATCTCATAGATATGTTTTGACAGTGCGTTCTTTTGTAATACTAGGGAATTCTGTGGGATATTGTATCAATGTAAATAGGGTATACTATTTTAGAATATGCCAATGTATGGCATGGATGTGTTATAATAATTGCTTATTGAAATTACTGAGGATGACATTGAAAGTCTCTTTTTGGGGACTTCTCTGGTGGCACAGTGGTTAAGAATCCGCGTGCCAATGCAGGGGACATGGGTTCAAGCCCTGGCCTAGGAAGATCCCACATACTGCGGAGCAACTAAGCCCGTGTGCCACAACTACTGAGCCTGTGCACTGCAACTACTGAAGCCTGCGCACCTAGAGCCCGTGCTCCGCAACAATAGAAGCCACCGCAAGGAGAAGCCCGTGCACCGCAATGAAAAACAGCCCCCGCTTGCTGCAACTAGGGAAAGGCTGCACACAGCAACGAAGACCCAATGCAGCCAAAAATAAATAAATAAATTTATTTTTTTAAAGTCTCTTTTGAAAATTTTATCACCTTATAGACCAGTTTAATTTTGGTTTTCACTTTAATTACTTAAAAAAAACCCTTGACTCTCAAAACTCCACCTATCCTCCTGCTGCAATTATTATAGATCAGATCTTTTGGTTACACGTTGTATTGTTTAGTTCCACTTTCTCAGTGACAGTACCAAATAGTCCAAGGTTGTGATTTAGTTGCATCAATAATTTACCATTTTACTATGCCTTATTTTAAAAATATGTGTTAACTTGAAACAATAATTCAGGAATTAAGAAAGTAAAAAACAGAAGTATGAGAATGAATTTGCTAAAATATATAACGTAATACAAAAAGTTCAAAGGAGCATTAAATTATTAAGACAATAGCAAAGAAGATACTATCATCATTCTAATCATAACATGAGACTTGATGGTAGGTGGTGATAAACAGTCAAGAAAGAGTAGGATGTACTTACATGCTTATTTAAAATATGAATACAAGAAATGAAATGTCATCCCCCAGAGCAAAAATTATATAAATTCACCTCTTTTTTTGTAGTAATAACCATAACATAATAATCATGAATTTAAATGACAATCACCAAAATATAGGGAAAAGAAGAAAAGTGTTTTTATAGGCTATAATAAAATAATAACTTGATCAAAATAGCAAATAAAAATTGCTTGAATCTTATTTCAAGGTCAGCTTTAGAGCTACCTAAGATGGTTAAGTTCTAGATTAGCATATGAGTTTGCCTTCTTAGGTCGTTATTATTGTAATTATTATTAAACTATTATAGAAGTGGACAAAAATGTTTGGGTCAAAATGAAGCAGTAAATTTTAAAAAATAGTCTTTGTTAAACAATGCTATATAATTACAGTTTAAATGTAGTGGAAAACGTGTCGGCACAAGCGGTTGAGAGACTATGGTGATTCTGAATATTTTACAGTTGGATTACACTATTAATATAAATTATTTGTCCATTTCATTCATCTTTTTTGGGATAAATTTATTCTATTTATTTATTTTGGGCTGCGTTGGTCTTCGTTGCTGCGCTCGGGCTTTCTCTAGTTGCGGTGAGCAGGGTCTATGCTTCCTTGCAGTACCCAGGCTTCTCACTGCGGTCGGTGGCGTCTCTTGTTGCGGAGCACTGTCTCTACGCTCACAGGCTCAGTAGTTGTGGCTTGAGGGCTCTAGAGTGCAGGCTTGGTAGCTGTGCCACGTAGGCTTAGTTGCTCCTCTGCATGTAGGATCTTCCCAGACCAGCGCTCAAACCCGTGTCCTCTGCATTGGCAGGTGGATTCTTAACCACTGTGCCACCAGGGAAGCCCTTATTTGTCTTTGATATATTTATATTTTATGATGATATCTGTGATAACATGAAAATTTGAAGAATGAAGGGTGATAAACTACATGATGAAAAAAGATAGGATATATAAAGATGACATTGATTTTTTTTAAAGATTTTTTTGATGCGGACCATTTTTTAAAAATAATTAATTAATTAATTGAGGCTGAGCCAGGTCTTAGTTGCAGCATGTGGGATCTTCGTTGTGGCATGCAGGATCTTGAGTTGTGGCATGCATGCAAGATCTAGTTCCCTGACTGGGGGGTTGAACCCAGACCCCTGCACTGGGAGTGCAGGGTCTTACCAACTGGACCACCAGGGAAGTCCCGACGTGGACCATTTTTAAAGTACTGAATTTGTTACAATATGGCTTCTGGGTTTTTTTATGTTCTGTTTTTTTTTTTGGTCGCGAGGCATGTGGATCTTAGCTCCTCAACCAGGGATCGAACCTGCACCCCCTGCATTGGAAGGTGAAGCCTCAACCACTGGACCACCAGGGATGTCCCTGGCATTGATTCTTTAAAAAGCTTGTTCACTGAAAAAAAAATTGTCAAATTTGCATGAAAACAGACTGGTATGATAACCCACGTTAAGGTCATTGTATATCTTCTTTATTTTTCTTCTTCAAAATTGTCTGGCTATTCTTGTCTCTCTGCATCTTCACTTCATTTTAATAATCAATTTGTCAAATGTCACAAAAAAGTCTAGATTTTTAATTGAAATTTCATTGAAATTGTATGCATATATTTGAAGGAAATTGATATCTTTGCATTGTTGAGTCTTCCAATCCATGAAAATCCCTCCAACTATTTTTGAAATCTTTAATATCTCTCAAAAATATTTTGTAGTTTGGTGTATAGACTGATTTTCTGTATTTTCCTTTCTTTTACTGTCTTTGCTTTAATCTAAATATATTGTACTAACTTATCTATCTCCAACTAGTCTTCTCTTTAGCTGTGTCTAATCTGCTGTCAGTGCCGTACATTGAGTTATTTTTGATATTTATTGTATTCTTTACACCTAGGTTTTCCATAGTTTCCATAGTAATTCTTCTTCATAGATCCTGGTTATATGCTGATATTAACCATTTAACCTCCCCCCCAATTTTCTTTAATGTATTAATCATAGCATCCTCAAAGTCAAAGCCTGATATCTCTAATATCAGAATCTCCAGTAGATTTTTTTTAACTCTTGATTGTGGTAATTCATGTGTCAAATGTAGTGTAGTCTATTGCTGTGTTAGGTTATTTTTGATTGCATGCTGAAAATTATATATGAAAATTATAGATATAACTTGAATCTTTTGAAGATGTTGTTTTTCTTTTTTTTTTTTTTTTTTTTTTTTTTTTTTTTTTTTTTTTGCGGTATGCGGGCCTCTCACTGTTGTGGCCTCCCCCGTTGCGGAGCACAGGCTCCGGACGCGCAGGCTCAGCGGCCATGGCTCACGGGCCCAGCCACTCCGCGGCATATGGGATCCTCCCAGACCGGGGCACGAACCCGTATCCCCTGCATCGGCAGGCGGACTCCCAACCACTTGCGCCACCAGGGAGGCCCAAGATGTTGTTTTTCTTCATTGAGGATTTCCTCTTGCCTGTAGCAGGATTTAGACTAGGAGATCATTTAAGTCTATCACAGATTAAATTGGCTTTCTGTCATTGTGAAGACCATTTCTGATTCTCCTTTAATTCTTTGGTGTAGCCATTCGAGCATCCCAATTGAAAATTTGAGAATGTCACCAGGTTCCCTCCTCATTGATGTACTCTATATACCTTTTTTTTTTTTCTTCTTTCTAGCCTTTTGAAACTGCTAAAGGCTACTCAGTGGCTCATCCATCACTGATGAACAGTCATATGCTGCCAGGACAAAAAAATGTACTAAATGTCAGACTGTCCCTCTGTACTTCTCATCAGGATCTTGGGTATAAGTTTGAGTACCTTAGCAGCTCTCCCATTTCTTCAAAGAGGTGTTTTTAATGTATATTATCCATTTTTCCTGTTGTTATTGGTGAGAGGATTGGTCTGATACAAGCTAGTTCATTATAGCCAGATTAAAAGTGATGCTCTTACCTCTTCATTTAAGAAAAACTTCAACTAGTATTTATATGAGACAGTCAACATTACTAATCAGTGGTTCCTAGACACTCATAGCAATTTTATGTAACTTATCTCCTTATGAGATGTACATAAAAATTTCCAGTATTAATGACCCATTTTACATCATGTTTTCAGTAATTCTCTGGGCATTACTCCTGTGTGATCATATTAATCTCTTGCCATTTTTTTCCCACATACTAAATTTTACTGTGTTTAAGATAACCTCGATTTTAAGAAATAAAATGTTTTATATCATAATATAAAGAAAACAATGCTATCAGTTATAATTATGTCAAAATTTTAAAATGCTTCCTGATTTCAGAAATGCCAAAATGTTAATAATATGAAGCTATATGAACTATAAAACTATATATAGTTCCATACAATAAGAAAAATAGTTTTTTTAAAATTAAACTTAGGATCTCAAAATATTGGAAAACAAAGAAAAAATTGCCTATCATAAAAATCTGATACATAATGTGGGCTTTTCTCAATTCATTCATATTTTTGGAGTTGATAGCTGAACTAAAAAGCATCATTAATTAATGAAGTAGATATGAAATTTAAAAATTCTTTTATGATAATTAATATAAAACCTTTGCATTTAAAAATAAATGCACAAACATATATTATGCAATAGCATACAAAAGTTTTTAAACATGACACAACAGAAGTTCTTTTGTGAAGAATTTGAGAATTACTGATTATGAGTAATGGGTAAATTTTGGATCCTTTTAGAAATTCTTTAAAATAGTGATCCTCTAATATATATCAAGCAGTGGTTAACATTATTATTAAACATTATTATTTTCCCCAGTGAATGAAAGCTTGTCTGAATGAGTGAGAAGAAGGATATCATAAGTATGCATATATCATTTTAATTCCTGATTTTCATTAATTCAGCATGTATTTAGTACTACTGCACCAAGCAGTATAATGAATGCTGAAATTACAGTTCTCACTATATTACCTCGTGCTAGTGGTACATTGATGCATCGTTCATGGTTCTTGCTCCCAAAGTATATAACACATAATAATGAGAGAATCAAGGAGTTAATATGCCATTTAAAAATCATATGATAAAGAGTATTATGGCAAAAAAAGCAAGATGGTAAGGGTATAATTCCGTAGAAGATGCTCTAGTTCTCCACTGGAAGGTAAAATTCACTGGGCAAATATGCTAGGTTTCCAGTGCTCTAATCCTTGAAGGCACAGAGATATGAGAAAGCATGGCCTATTTAGTCTGACATTGTTTGGTCTGGCTAAAGGATTAGAATGTTTGAGAGTGAGAACTAGAAATTAGCATTAGAGGGACAATCACAAGCCAGCTTAAGCTTTATGACCTTGTCAAGGGATTGAGAATGTACCATGTAGACTTAGTGGGGCTATTAAAGAAGTGTAGCAAGGGATGGCCATAAATATGATGGGATATGGCAGTTGTTTTCCAAGATCTGTTGATAGTAGAATTGTAGTAGTAAGTGCCAGGTGTAGCTCAATGTGATTTACATGTATGAACTCATTTGTTCTGCAGGACAATCCAGTGGAGTAGCCCCACTCTTTCTTATCTCACTTAACAGATGAGGACAGGCTGCAAGAAATTACATAACTTGTCCATATTCACACAATTTGAAAATGTTTTGAATATGGCATTCAGTTGACATTATAACTTCAGAGCTTGAATTCACAGCCTGTCCTTTAAGCACACACTTGCTACTCAATGGAAGTCCACTAAGCAGCATCACTGACATCTTCTGAAAGTTGTGGGAAATACAAAATTTCAGGCCCCACCCAGACTTGCATTTTAACAACATCTGCAGGTGATTTACATGCACATGAAAGTTTGAGAAGCACGGCACACTGCTTCTGCACCCCAGGCTCTTTTTGAAGAAGATCTTTCTGGGATAATAGGCCTAAAATGCCTTTTGTTCCTATGGGCTTTGTTCCAGTGTTTTAGTCATAGACAGAGATTACACCTAAGTAATATCAATAAATCTGGATGAAAATTGGAAAACTTACTTTGGATATTTTGCCTGCTCAGTAAAAATGCTTGTCATGTGTCTTCTGCCTTATCCGTTTAAGTAGGAGCACCAGATTTGGAGGTGAAACAGGCTCAAAAGATACATCATGAAAAAAAAAATACAGCATTACTGTGCTTCCCCAGGGGTAAGATAAGTATCACCGGATGTGAGACAGATCATTTTAGTTGGTACATGGACAAGATGTTACACAGCAACGATTGAGAACGTAACTCCATTTTCACTTCTCTCTCAATCCTCTGATCAACTCAGATCAAGCATTTTTGAGACTCTATTCCTCTTAACATTTTTCTACCATTGTCCTTCTTAAAAAGAGAGAGAAATAGCTTTGGGCAGGTAATAATAACAAAGTGGGATTTTTACCAGTGTTTTGGTTTGGTTGCATTTTTGTTTATAATCATTTTATATTTATGGGTTTTTTCCCCTTTTTTTCTATATTTATGGTTTTAAAGGATGATAGATTTGCAACTCCCTTTAAGATAAAATTTAAGTAAAAATCTGTCCATTTTAAATAAAGTAATTAAGACAGTAATAATATAGTTGATACGTGGATGTGGAAAACACTGTGATGGATGTGTGTTAAAACTGAAGATTAAGACCACTGATATACAGGGAAATCAGTGTTAAAATGTTTTTTTAAAAAAAACTAAACACATGAATCCATGACAGAGCTTATTCTCAAAGAGTTTTAAGCAAGTTTAGGAATTATTTCAATTAACAATGTCTTTTATTTCCCTTTGTCTAGAGTGTGGTGTTATCTGAATGTCCTTCTAGGAGGGCAAAGGGTCTGGGTCACCCTGTGACTCACCACTCTTCCCTCCAACCAAGATGACACCTGACTGGAAGGAGGAACACGATGCAGTCAGTTGAGATAGGAACACATATTTCCTCTTGACAGGAGCACAGGTCTTTTCCCTCTCTGGGAGGATCCCTAAAGACAGTAGCTAGTGGCTTCTCAGCTTACCTCTACCACATCCCTGACCTTGTCCCTTTTGGAGGACGACCAAGAAATTCCAGGATGAGGCAAAGAATAAGATGCATTATATGAAAGATCCTTATGTAGAAAAAGTGCTATACAAATATTGATTAGACATATTGTTATTATTTTAAGGGGAAACATCTTCCCCATATATAGGTACCAAATGGAATAAGGGGAAATTTGGACTGTAACTTACAATCTTGTTTTTTTTTTAAATCCAAAGCTTATTTAAATAACAACTAACTCCTTCTCAGACCCACTAAGATCTGTAAATCACTATATTTTTTAATGCTGAGGAAAAGATTACCTCTGAGTGCTTCAAATCCCAGCAGTGTTTTTAATGAACCAAGCTTGTTTTTAATCAATATTTAAGCTATGGGTGTTTTATTTTTTATTTTTTTATAGTGTTGCTTTTAGATTTCTGTGCTTACAAAGAGAAAATAATAAATACCATGCTCGGAACAGGGAAGTCACTTTGATGCCGCAAATCAATGAGAAACATTGTTTAGCTAAGTATGACAGATAAAAGTGAAAACAAATGCCATTTCCCTATCTTATAAGAAATCACCATTATGAGGCACCATCTGCAAGTGGGCACCGGAAAAGGTAGCTTTTGAGCCTAGAGCTTTAGGTTGTTTGCAGAAATCTTTTCAGGTTAATATGAATGAAGTGTAATGCCTTCCAGAACATTAAACCTGCCTTTAATTGTTAATCTCTTTTATTTGTAGACCATTTTATTTTGTACAAAGTGCCTTTACCTCACATTGTATCATTTAAATCTCACAACATTTCTGACAGGCAGACAGAGTGGGGTTTTATTATACTCATCTCACAGATGGAAAATTGGAGATTCAAAGATATTAAACAATTAGCCTAAGGTCATGCAAACTGGTAAATGGTAGAGCACAATGGATACATAATTCATGTAGAGTCTGAGGAGAGAGAATTTGTCCTTATTTCCTAGCCAAAATGTCCTCAGTGGATATATTGAAGAGAAGGGGTTCAGTTTCAAATATAAAAGTAATTAGGTGGAAGTTAAATTCTTTAAATCCAATGTAATCTTTATTAATTTATTCAACTAATATTTATTGTGTGCTGTCTGCATGCTAGATGTAGTTCTGACGTTGAGAAGAGGACAAAATCCAAGACAGTAGCACTCCCTGAGTTTGAGAAATTTACAGTCTAACAAATTATGATTAAGCATGTTTTAAAAATTTATTTATTTATTTTTGGCTGCATTGGGTCTTCTTTGCTACATGTGAGCTTTCTCTAGTTGCAGCAAGCGGGGGCTACTCTTCATTGCGGTGCACGGGCTTCTCGTTATGGTGGCTTCTCTTGTTGCGGAGCATGGGCTCTAGGCATGCAGGCTTCAGTAGTTATGACACGTGGGCTCAGTAGTTGTGGCTCGCAGGCTCTAGAATGCAGGCTCGGTAGTTGTGGCACACGGGCTTAGTTGCTCTGTGGCATGTGGGATCTTCCTGGACCAGGGCTCGAACCTGTGTCCCCTGCATTGGCAGGCAGATTCTTAACCACTGTGCCACCAGGGAGGCCCATGATGAAGCATTTTGTTTGAACATTTATTTCCAGTTTTCCTATTGAGTAATTTGGCATGTACATTCAAATTTAAAATGAATAAAATTTGACATAGCAATTTTACTTTTAAGAATTTATCATAAAGGATAACCAACATGGTGGTATAGGAGGACCCTGAGCTCACCTCCTCCCATGGGCAAACAATAATTACAACTATTTACAGAGTAACTATATGATAATGACCTAAAGACTAGTAGAAAAGATTTTCCATAAGTAAAGATATAAAGAAGGAACCACAATTAGACAGGTAGGAGGGGAAGGGATGTGATACAGTCAAGACCCACACTCATGAGTAGGCAACCCACAAATGGGAGGATAATCATAAAACTGAAGGAGATCTCTGAGTGACCCTTAGAGATATTTTATTACTTCTTAATTTTTTTGTGAAGGATTACACATGTTCATAGCCAAGTGGATCTATTGGTCCATGTCCTGTCTGGAGAGTCCCAGCATCCCAACACCCTTCTTTATTTCATCCCACCTCTGCCTCCTTCAGTCCAAGCTGGCAGTATTTCTGCTTAAGTGACTGATTGGATCCATGTCTAATATCTCCAGCAAAAGTTTGTACAGTCAGACCTTGGCCCTGTTTCAGATCACACTATCTGAACAGGCTGAAAAATGTCCAAAACATAAAGTTCCTTTTTGCTTAACTGTTCCTTTTAAAATTTATCTATTTCTCACTCATTTGCTATACACAACAAGGAGAAACCAGATTACATCCTCAACACTTTGCTAGGAAATCTCCTCAGCTAATTATCCAAGCTTATGGCTTAAAGTTCCACTTTCCACTCAACAGCAGGAAATAATTCAGCCAAGATTTTTGCCACTTTACAAAAGAATACATATTTCGAAGAGTGGCCAAGATGGATTCAATGTATAATGGATAAATTCCTAGAAATGTACGACCTCCCATGACTGAATCAGGAAGAAATACATAATAAGAACACACCAATTAACAGTAATGAAAATGAATCAGAAGGAAAAAACTCCCAACAAACAAAAGTCTAGGACCAGACAGCTTCACTTGGGAATTCTACCAAATGTTTAAAGAAGAATTAACACCTATCTTTGTCAAACTATTCCCAAAAAATTGAAGAGGAAGAAATGCTTCTGAACTCATTCTATAAGGCCAACATCATCCTGATACCAAAACCAAAGACACCACAAAAAAGAAAATTACAGGCCAACATCATTGATGAACATAGACGCAAAAATGCTTAACAAAATATTAGCAAACCAAATTCAGCAATACATTAAAAGGGTCATACACCAAGATCAAGTGGGATTTATCAAGGAATGCAAGGATGGTTCAGTATTCACAAATGTGATGCACCACATTAACGTTTGAAGAATAAAAATCATATACACCTCGATAGACGCAGAAAAAGCTTTTGATAAAATTCAACATCCATTTATGATAAAAACTTTCAACAAAGTGTATATAAATGGAACATACCTCCACATAATAAAGGCTATATGTGACAAGCCCACAGCTAACATCATACTCAATCGTGAAAACCTGAACATATTTTTTCTAAGACCAGGAACAAGACAAGGATGCCCATTCTCACCACTTTTATTCAACATAGTATTTGAAATCCTAGTGACAGCAATCCAACAAGAAAAAGAAATAAAATGTATCCAAATAGAAAAGGAATAAGTAAAACTGTCACTGTACGCAAATGACATGATACTCTATATAGAAAAGCCTAAAGATGTCACCAAAAACCTATTACAACTAATAAATGAATTCAGTAAAGTTCAAGGATCCAAAATTAAAGAAATCTGTTGCATTTCCATACACTAAAAATGAACTATCAGAAAGAGAAATTAAGAAAAAAATCCCATTTACAACTGCATAAAACAAAATAAAATACCTAGGAATAAATCTAATCAAGGAGGTAAAAAACCTGTGCTTGGAAAACTATAAGACATTGATGAAAGATACTGAAGACAACAGAAACAAATGGAAAGATATACTATGTCATGAACTGGAAGAGTTTCTATTATTAAAATGACAATACTCCCCAAGGCAACCTACAGATTCAATGCAATCCCTATCAAAATACCAATGGTATTTTTCATAAACTAGAACAAATAACTCTAAAGTCTGTATGGAAACCTAGAATAGCCAAAACAACAAGGCTGGGGGTATCATGCTCCCTGATTTCAAGTTATTACACAAAGCTACAGTAATTAAGATATGGTACTGACACAAAAACAGACACATAGATTAATGGAACAGAATAGAGAGCCCAGGAATAAACCCACCTACTGAATGCGAGAAGATATTTGCAAATGATATATCCAATAAGAAGTTAATATTAAAAATTTACAAAGAACTCATACAACTCAACATCAAAGAAATAAAAACAACCTGAGTAAAAAATGGGTAGAGGGCCTGAATAGACATTTTTCCAAAGAAGACATACAGATGTCAAACAGACACATGAAAAGATGCTAAACATCATTCATCATCAGGAAATGCACAACGACAATGAAATATAATCTCACACTTGTCAGAATGGATTTGTTTTAAAAAGACAACAAATCAGTGTTAGTAAGGACATGAGGAAAGGGAACCCCCATGAACTGTTGGTGGGAATGTAAACTGGTATAGTCACTATGGAAAACGGTATGGAGGTTCCTCAAAAAAAACAAAAACAAAAAAAAAAACTACCAAGTGACCTAGCAATTCTGTTTCTGAGTATTTTCCTAAAGAAAATAACAACACTAATTTGAAAAGATATATGTACCCCTATGTTCATTGTAGCATTATTTACAGTAGCCAAGATATGGAAGCAACCTAAGTGTCCACTGATAAATGGAAAAGGAAGATGTGATTTATATAGACATACACACATATATATGTGTATATACATACACACACAATAAAATGTTACTCTGATTGAAAAAGAATGAAACCTTGCCATTTGCAACAACATGTTTGGACCTAGAGAGCACTATGCTAAGTGAAATAAGTCAGACAGAGAAAGACAAATTCTATATATTATCACTTATATGTGGAATGTTAAAAAAACAAATGAATAAACATAACAAAACAGAAGCAGACTCATAGAACAGAAAACAAACTGGTGGTTACCAGACAGGAGGGGTGGAGGAATGAGTGAAATAGGTGAGGAAAATTAAGAGGTACAAACTTGCAGTTATAAAATAAGTCACAGCATGTACAGCATAAGGAATATAGTCAATAATGTTGTAATAACTTTGTATTGTGACAGATGACTAGTCTTGGTGATCATTTTGTGATGCATAAGAATACTAAATCACTATGTTGTGTACTTGAAACTAATATGTATTATAAGTCAATTATACTTAGTTAAACAAAATTTATCATGAAGAATATCAGACATACATGCAATGCATACATTGGATGTTCTCAGAAATTTATAGTGATAAAATCTGAAAATAATGTATGTTCATCAGTAGAGGAATAGTTAAATATATTATGATATATTCACACAAGGGATTTTTATTTTTTTGTTGTTGTTTTTGGTTTTGTTTTTGGCGGTATGTGGGCCTCCCACTGCGGAGCACAGGCTCCGGACGCACAGGCCAAGCAGCCATGGCTCACGGGCCCAGCCGCTCCGCGGCACGCGGGATCCTCCCGGACCGGGGCACGAACCTGCGTCCCCTGCACTGGCAGGCGGACCCTCAACCACTGCGCCACCAGGGAAGCCCTCACTATTTTAAATAATTATGTAGATTGATAGTTATGGATATTAAAAGCTGCCCATAATGTATTATTACTTTTAATAAACAAGCTAGAGATTGTATTGCTTGTTGGATCAAATATATGTAATATTATTAGTGTATAAACTTGAAAGGTTTTCTGAAAAAATAGCCAAATATCAGGTATTATATTTTTGAACTTTTAGATTTCTACTAATTTTGCTTTTTTTTAAGCTTTTTGTGTTGTTTCATTTTTTAAAATAGGCATATTATATTTTATGATTAAAATGATAGCATTTTATTTAAAATTAATTCATGAAAAATCAATTATTTAGAGAACATTCAGTCTTTTTATAAATTTATTTATTTTATTTTTGGCTGCGTTGGGTCTTTATTGCTGTGCACAGGCTTTCCTCTGGTTGCGGAGAGCGGGGGCTACTCTTCTTTGCGGTGCACAGGCTTCTCATTGCAGTGGCTTCTCTCGCTGTGGAGCACAGGCTCTAGGCATGTGGGCTTTGGTAGTTGTGGCACACAGGCTCAGTAGTTGTGGCTTACGGGCTTAGTTGCTCTGCGGCATGTGGGATCTTCCCGGTCCAGGGCTCGAACCCATGTCCCCTGCATTGGCAGGTGGATTCTTAACCACTGCACCACCAGGGAAGACCCCAATCAGCCTTATATATAATGAAATGTGTTGTTAGGAAAATTGTGATATGTACTTTATGATTTGAATGTGTAGGATCTTTTGTTTATATTGCCTTGTTCCATTTTTCAGATTATCTTTTTACTTGAATTGCTCCATTTGGAGTCTGTTAGATTATAGCATGTATTTGATATGCTGGAAGGCCATATTGGTATCATTCTTTTACGTGAACTTGGTTATTCCTTGGGCTGCATAATATTCTCTTCTTATGGTTCGTTTCTTACTATCAAAATTTTCTAAAGGGAATAAAAAGGGCAGCTTCTTTTCAACCACTATCAGAATTGTGCTAAAACCTACGTGAAAACTTTTGATTTAGCATTTAGTTTATATTTCTTTCCAAGTAGAATTTTTCCACAGACAAGCAATTATTCTTCCCAAACTCCATCTAAGAGGATACAATTTCTTCTACTTTCTAAAACCTGATCTTCCCCAGTAAAAATGCCAGTGTTGCTTTGTCTGAGATGAATGCAGAAAAGAAGATAATCTGTTTATTTAATGCTTTGGTTTATATGATTCAGATTTCCTCAAGCTTTTATTCCCCCTTTGGGAAGGTTTGGGAAAGAAGTTCTAAACTTTTATTCAGTAGAAACTTCTGTAAATTCTCATGTATTGTGTTTAGATTGTGAAAGGTGAAGGCTGTGCCATTCTTGATATAAGTGAACAGATTCTCTTACTGACATGGTACAATACATCACCAAAGTTTATCTACTGTATCAGTGCCAGGGACTGGAAAAGGGGGATATAAATAAAATTGGAGAAGTCATAACTTTGGGCTCCTAACCTCAGGACTCTGGTCAGTAAACTCTTTAATCTCTGTGTTGAGAAGAGTTATGACAACACTGAGGGGAAAACAAATGTGTGGTCTGTATTGCCAACTCCTAGTCCAGGGAGTGATGCTCATTTTGTATTTTGACTTGGTCTAAAAGGTCTATGTTTTGAGGCTGGCTTCTCCACTCAGTGTGTATGCTTTAAATGGGAATGAGCAATCATTATTTGCCTTGATCAGAGCCATGTAATTATCTTATTATAAACAGAATGACATTCTTCACATTTTCTACACAGGGATGGTGACATTGACTCATTAATGGTGGCTACCTCAATGTCTTCCTCATCTCAGCTCCAGTAGCCATCATCAATGAATCAATGTCACCATTGGATCAAGGATAAGAATAAGAAAACCAATGAAAGCCAGGAGTAAAAGTCTCCCATTCTCATCCCTGCAAGCTAGACCAGAATTCGCTACTTTCTTTCTCTTACAGAACAAGGAAAGACTGAGAAAAGAATGCCTGTTTCTATCTTCAGGGCCGGCAGAAATTATGTATGGATATTTACCAAACACTTGAAATTGAAAAATTTAAGGTAACAGCAAGTAGGACCTGATTTCTTTGTCTATAGAAATGTATAATAAGACCTATGGAGAAAAGTGGGGTTAGAGATACGTTTTGGAAGTAAAGGGCAGAGACAGAATTAGCAACACACTCAAATGACACCACAGGATAAAGGAGGGAGGGAGGGAGTGAGGTCTAGCTCAGGGTGCGGTATAATATCCTACACCTCTCCTCCTGCTAAACCTCTACAGCTTAGGTGAATTGCCTATGTCCTTGAGTAAAGAAATGCATAAAACTTCATTGGAGTCCTGTGTGTGTTCAATTCAGATAGCAATGACCCCTGAAGTGATAACCTTGCCTACCCAAACCTGTTTACATGATGGATATCACAGGCTGTTTGTTGGTATTATTGATCGTGAGGTGCTTCTACTCAAGATGATGCAACTGAAGATACTGCAAGTTTGATTCCTGGTCCTCCAAGGATGGTTAGGGATACTTTGTGGGCCAGAAAAAAAGAGTTTCTCAGGAAAAAAAAATTAAGAACACTTAAATAATAATTTATTGTCCTTTATTAATGGTTCAAATAGGTCCTTGGTTATTTAAATGGCAGCATATACTCATCACCCTTATACTAAAAGTGAGCTGAATAGAACGTAAGCAGCATATACCCAAAACCCGTTCTGCACACCATAGGACACAGAAACATTTGGAGGTGCAAGCAGTTGCCTTCAGAACAGTGTGGGGCTGAGTCAGCTCTCCTGCCCAGCAGTCTGGAGTCAGGACTTGGCTTGTAGGTGGCAGTTGGGGAAAGAAATATAGATGTTCAAGTTTTATATAATGTGTTGAGTTTCTTCTCTCTTTCACTCAGAAACCTAAGTGTCCCTTTTTTGTTTGAATCTTTTAGGTTGCAAAGAAAAGGGATATGTAATGGAGGCTTATTATAAGGATTTTCAGGAGGAAAGGGCAGCTAAATTTTGTGAAAGGCAGCAATTGCCTTTCAAGCGGGCCTTATGGAGACTGGTTTGACATTTGGAAGCTGGAAGATTGTTCAGGGGAACTCACTGATTCCTCAGAAGCAGGCATTTTTGCATGGTGTTCTAGTGCTCTATGATTTGGGTGACTTTTTTTTTGTTCTCCCTGTCTCTCTGTTTCAAAGATTCTGGGATCTATAAATACTTTTCCACTATTCATCACTCTAGCTTATGTTTATCATAGCATCTGCTTTCTCAAGGTTTTTGCAACTATTATCCGAGTCTCTCTGCATGCCTTAGAGTTACAGGAGAATCTGATTCATTTGGAACTTCACCATCTGGTTCAAGGAATACCCGATGGGCAGGGCTTTTTGTCACAGTAGACCAGTGGCTGTCCTATACTTTGGTAAAGTCAAGGGGGTATAGCCAACATGCTTGTGAAAAATTGGACAGTGAGGGCTAGCCATTCAAAATAATTCAGCTGAAGACATTCCAGATTGACTCCTGGCTCCTCAGAGAATACTTAGAGATACCCAGGAGGTCAGAAAATGAAGAAACATTTTAGGTGCAGTCAACTTTGGTTAAAGGGGAGGGCACAGCTGTCTATGGTATGGATGCCACTTGCCCAGTCAGAAGGCAGCAGTGAACATGGACTTTTTCCTCAGAATCACCTGTAGGAATAGCAGGCATTTGGGCTCTTTTCTTTTATTTCTTCCATTCCTTCCCAGACTAGAAATAATATAATAATGAAATGTTTATAAAGCTTCTTAAGAATGAGGACCCAGGGTACCAGTTGTGCAGAGAGCTACTGACCAGGAAATGGATGGCCTGGTGGGATCTGCTGGCTGGTGGCCCTGAGGAAATGTGGATCCTCTAGCAACAAGAGGTGTGAAGAGAGAGGACCTTCAAGATGGCAGAGCAGTAAGACTTGGAGATCATCTTCCTCCTCACAAATATATCAAAAATACATCTACATGTGGAAGAACTCCTACAGAACACCTAGGGAATGCTGTCAGAAGACCTCAGACTTCCCAAAAGACATGTGGCTGACAGGGTCTTGGTGTTCTGGCCGGGTGTCAGGCCAGAGCCTCTGAGGTGGGAGAGCCGAGTTTAGGACGTTGGACCACCAGAGATCTCCCAGTCCCACATACTGTCAATCGGCGAGGGCTCTCCTAGAGATCTCCATCCCAATGCTAAGATCCAGCTCCATTCAATGACCAGCAAGCTCCAGTGCTGGACATCCCATGCCAAAAAACTAGCAAGACAGGAATACAACCCCACCCATTAGCAGAGAGGCTGCCTAAAAATCATAATAAGTTCACAGACACCCCAAAGCACACCACTGGATGCAGCCCTGCCCACCAGAGAGAAAATATCCAGCATCCTCCACCAGAACACAGGCAGCAGTCCCCTCCACCAGGAAGCCTACACAACCCACTGAACAAAACTTACCCACTGGGCGCAGACAACAAAAACAACGGGAACTATGAACCTGCAGCCTGCGAAAAGGAGACCCCAAACACAGTAAGTTAAGCAAAATGAGAAGACAGAACACAACACAGCAGATGAAGGGCAAGGTAAAAACCCACCAGAGCAAACAAATGAGGAAATAGGCAGCATACCTGAAAAAGAATTCAGAGTAATGATAGTAAAGATGATTTAAAATCTTGGAAATAGAATGGAAAAAGTACAAGAAACATTTAATAAGGACCTAGAATAACTAAAGTGCAAACAAACAATGATGAATAGCACAGCAAATGAAATTAAAAGTTCTCTAGAGGGAATCAGTAGTGGAATAACTGAGGCACAAGAACGAATAAGTGACCTGGAAGATAAAATAGAGTAAATAACTACCACAGAGCAGAATAAAGAAAAAAGAATGAAAAGAATTAAGGCCAGTCTTACAGACGTCTGGGGCAACATTAAATGCACCAACATTCAAATTATAGGAATCCCAGAAGAAGAAGAGAAAAAGAAAGGGACTGAGAAAATATTAGAAGAGATTATAGTTGAAAACTTCGCAAATATGGGAAAGGAAATAGTCAATCAAGTCCAGGAAGTGCAGAGAGTCCCATACAGGATAAAGCCAAGGAGAAACACGTGAAGACACATATTAATCAAACTATCAAAAATTAAATACAAAGAAAACATATAAAAAGCAGTAAGGGAAAAACAACAAATAACATAAAAGGGAATCCCCATAAGGTTAACAGCTTATCTTTCAGCAGAAATTCTGCAAGCCAGAAGGGAGTGGCAGGACATATTTAAAGTGATTAAAGGGAAAAACCTACAACCAAGATTACTCAACACAGTGAGCATCTCATTCAGATTCAATGGAGAAATTAAAACCTTTACAGACAAACAAAAGCTAAGAGGATTCACCACTAAACCAGCTTTACAACAAATGCTAAAGGAACTTCTCTAGGAAAGAAACACAAGAAAAGGAAAAGACCTCCAATAACAAACCCAAAACAATGAAGAAAATGTTAATAGGAACATACATATCAATAATTACCTTAAATGTAAATGGATTAAATGCTCCAAGGAAAAGACATAGACTGGCTGAATGGATAAAAAAAAGGCCCATATATATTTTGTCTACCTGAGACCCACTTCAGACCAAGGGACACATACAGACTGAAAGTGAGGGAATGGAAAAAGATATTCCATGCAAAAGGAAATCAAAAGAAAGCTGGTAGCCATTCTCATATCAGACAAAATAGACTTTAAAATAAAGATTATTACAAGAGACAAAGAAGGACACTACATAATGATCAAGGGATCAATCCAAGAAGCAGATATAACAATTGTAAATATTTATGCACCCAACATAGGAGCACCTCAATACACAAGGCAAATGCTAACAGCCATAAAAGGGGAAATCGACAGTTACACAATCATAGTAGGGGACTTTAACACCCCACTTTCACCAATGGACAGATCATGCAAAATGAAAATGAACAAGGAAACACAAGCTTTAAGTGATACATTAAACAAGATGGACTTAATTGATATTTATAGGACATTCCATCCAAAAACAACAGAATACACTTTTTTCTCAAGTGGTCATGGAACATTCTCCAGGATAGAACATATCGTGGGTCACAAATCAAGCCTTGGTAAATTTAAGAAAATTGAAATTGTATCAAGTATCTTTTCAGACCACAACACTATGAGACTAGATATCAATTACAGGAAAAAATCTGTATAAAATACAAACACATGGAGGCTAAACAATATGTTACTAAATAAGCAAGAGATCACTGAAGAAATCAAAGAGGAAATCAAAAAATACCTAGAAACAAATGAAAATGAAAACATGATGACCCAAAACCTATGGGATGCAGCAAAAGCAATTCTAAGAGGGAAGTTTATAGCAATACAATCCTACCTCAAGAAACAAGAAACATCTCAAATAAACAACCTAACCTTACACCTAAAGCAATTAGAGAAAGAAAAAGAAAAAATCCCCAAAGTTAGCAGGAGAAATCATAAAGTACAGATCAGAAATAAATGAAAAAGAAATGAAGGAACTAATAGCAAAGATCAATAAAACTAAAAGCTGGTTCTTTGAGAAGTAAACAAAATTGATAAACCATTAGCCAGAATCATCAAGAATAAAAGGGAGAAGACTGAAATCAATAGAATTAGAAATGAAAAAGCAGAAGTAACAACTGACACTGCAGAAATACAAAGGATTATGAGAAATTACTACAAGCAACTGTATGCCGCTAAAATGGACAACCTGGAAGAAATGGAGAAATTCTTAGAAAAACACAACCTTCCTAGACTTAACAAGGAAGAAATAGAAAATACAAACAGACCAATCACAAGCACTGAAATTGAAACTCTGATTAAAAATCTTCCAATAAACAAAAGTCCAGGACCAGAAGGCTTCACAGGTGAATTCTATCAAACATTTAGAGAAGAGCTAACACTCATTCTTCTCAAACTCTTCCCAAATATAGCAGAGGGAGGATCACTCCCAAACTCATTCTTTGAGGCCACCCATCACCCTGATACCAAAACTAGACAAAGATGTCACAAAGAAAGAAAACTACAGGCCAATATCACTGATGAACATAGATGCAAAAATCCTCAACAAAATACTAGCAAACAGAATCCAACAGCACATTAAAAGGATCATACACCATGATCAAGTAGGGTTTATCCCAGGAATGCAAGGATTCTTCAATATATGCAAATCAATCAATGTGCTACACCATATTAACAAATTGAAGGAGAAAAACCATATGATCATCTCAATAGATGCAGAAAAAGCTTTCGACAAAATTCAACACCAATTTATGAGAAAAACCCTCCAGAAAGTAGACATAGAGGGAAATTTCCTCAACATAATAAAAGCAATATATGACAAACCCACAGTCAACATAGTTCTCAGTGGTGAAAAACTGAAACCATTTCCACTAAGATCGGGAACAAGACAAGTTTGCCACCTCTCACCGCTATTATTCAACATAGTTTTGGAAGTTTTAGCCACAGCAATCAGAGAAGAAAAAAGAAATAAAAGGAATCCAAATAGGAAACGAAGTAAAACTGCCAGTGTTTGCAGATGCCATGATACTATACATAGAGAATCCTAAAGATGCCACCAGAAAACTACTAGAGCTAATTAATGAATTTGGTAAAGTTGCAGGATACAAAATTAATGCACAGATATCTCTTGCCTTCTTATACAGTAATAAGGAAAAATCTGAAACAGAAAGTATGGAAACACTCCCATTTACCATTGCAACAAAAAGAATAAAATACCTAGGAAAAAACCTACCTAAGGAGAAAAAACACCTGTATTCAGAAAACTATAAGACACTCATGAAAGAAGTGAAAGATAATACTAACAGATGGAGAGATATACCATGTTCTTGGATTGGAAGAAGCAACATTGTGAAAATGACTACACTACCCAAAGCAATCTACAGATTCAGTGCTATCCCTATTAAACTGCCAATGGCATGTTTCACAGAACTAGTACAAAAAATTTCACAATTTGTATGGAAACACAAAAGACCCTGAATAGCCAAAGCAATTTTGAGAAAGAAAAACGGAGCTGGAGGAATCAGGCTCCCTGACTTCAGACTATACTACAAAGCTATAGTAATCAAGACAGTATGGTACTGGAACAAAAACAGAAATAAAGATCAATGGAACAGGATAGAAAGCCCAGAAATAAACCCACGTACATATGGTCACCTTATCTTTGATAAAGGAGGCAAGAATATACAATGGAGAAAAGACAGCCTCTTCAATAAGTGGTGCTGGGAAAACTGGACAGCTACATGTAAAAGAATGAAATTAGAACACTTTCTAACACCATAAACAAAAATAAACTCAAAATGGATTAAAGACCTAAATGTAAGGCCAGAAACTATAAAACTCTTAGAGGAAGCATAGGCAGAACACTCTATGACATAAATCACAGCAAGATCCTTTTTGACCCACCTCCTAGAGAAATGGAAATAAAAACAAAAATAAACAAATGGGACCTAGTGAGACTTAAAGGCTTTTGTACAGCCAGGGAAACTGTAAACAAGATGAAAAGACAACCCTCAGAGTGGGAGAAAATATTTGCAATTGGAGCAACTGACAAAGGATTAATCTCCAAAATATACAAGCAGCTCATGCAGCTCAATATCAAAAAAACAAACAATCCAATCCAAAAATGGACAGAAGACCTAAATAGACATTTCTCCAAAGAAGATATACAGATTGCCAACAAACACATGAAAGAATGCTCAACATCACTAATCATTAGAGAAATGCAAATCAAAACTATAATGAGGTATCACCTCACATCGGTCAGAATGGCCATCATCAAAAAATCTACAAACAATAAATTCTGGACAGGGCGTGGAGAAAAGGGAACCCTCTTGCACTGTTGGTGGGAATGTAAATTGATACAGCCACTATGGAGAACACTATGGAGGTTCCTTAAAAAACTACAAATAGAACTACCATATGACCCAACAATCTCACTCCTGGGCATATACCTTGAGAAAAACATAATTGAAAAAGAGTCATGTACCAAAATATTCATTGCAGCTCTATTTACAATAAACAGGACATGGAAGCAACCTAAATGCCCATCGACAGATGAATGGATAAAGAAGATGTGACAATATATACAATGGAATATTACTCAGCCATAAAAATAAACAAAATTGAGTTATTTGTAATGAGGTGGATGGACCTAGAGTCTGTCAGACAGAGTGAAGTAAGTCAGAAAGAGAAAATAAAATATCCTATGCTAACACATATGTATGGAATCAAAAAAAAAAAAGGTTCTGAAGAACCTAGGGGAAGGACAGGAATAATGACTCAGACATAGAGAATGGACTTGAGGACATGGGGAGGGGAAGGGTGAGCTGGGACGAAGTGAGAGAGTGTCATGGACATATATGCACTACCAAATGTAAAACAGATAGCTAGTGAGAAGCAGCTGCATGGCACAGGGAGATCAGCTCAGTGCTTTGTGTCCACCTAGAGGGGTGGGATATGGAGGCTGGGAGGGAGATGCAAGAGGGAGGAGAAATGGGAATATATGTATATATATAGCTGATTCACTTTGTTTTACAGCAGAAACTAACACACCACTGTAAAGCAGTTATACTCCAATAAAGATGTTAAAAAAATAAAAAAATAAAGATAGATGATGGACGGGCCATCCGGAGGTCTGTGTAGGCCGCGTAGGCTGCATGGATGCAGTCTTCCCTTGGGGGAGAAGGATGCGTGCACAGCGCCTTCTGCCCAAGAGGAAATTTTCGCGAGGCAACTGAGAAGCATGATCTCCTGTCCCGACTGTGGCAAAGGTATTGAAGCAACGTTCAAATTCTGCCCCTACTGTGGAAAACCTTTGCCTACGGAGGAGCATGAAGGGTCCCAGACCTTTGTCAAACCGTTTATGTCATCCTCCCGAGCCCTCCAGCAGATCTCGTCAGCTCTCCCTTTAAAAACCATGCTGAGGACTTCCCTGCTGGCGCAGTGGTTAAGAATGTGCCTCTCAATGCAGGGGACATGGGTTGGATCCCTGGTCTGGGAAGATCCCACACTCCATGGAGCAGTTAAGCCCATGCACCACAACTACTGAGCCTGCGCTCTAGAGCCCACGTGCCACAACTACTGAAGCCCGTGCACCTAGAGGCCATGGTCCTCAACGAGCCCTCGCATCGCAACAAAGCGTAGCCCCCGCTCTCTGCAACTAGAGAAAACCCGTGGGCAGCAATGAAGAACCAATGCAGCCATAAATAAATAAATAAATTTATTTTTAAAAATAGATGATGATGGTAATGAGAATACTTCTTTTATTTACTGTTTATTTTCCAGTTATAAAGAAAAAATTTTATGTGAATTATCTTACTTAATTCTCACAACCATGCTATGATATACTCAATTTTATTATATCCATTTTGTAGATGAAAAATTAAGGTTTAGAGAGGTATAATACCTCATCCAAAATTACACAGTTAATTGCCTGAACCTTACCTTAGACTCTGGCACTCATGTCAAGCTTTTTGGGGAAGAGTAGCAACATGTGGAAAGGAATATGATGAAAGTCCTGTGTTTTACATTTTATCTGTAAATTGGCATATTAGTGGTATGTGTTTCGTGGAGTTGTGCATATTAAGAATAAGTAGTGTACCTAAAGCATTTAGCATGTTGACTGGACCTACAAAAAACAATAAATGGTAATTATTATTATTAAAATTTTTATGAAATGATTACGAGTAACTATATTTGGAATAATAGGTGCGCAAAGGTTTTATTTAAGTATAAATAATGTAGCGTAAGCAGAATTGAGACATCGCATCTTGCATCTTACTAGTGACTAGCCACAGGGCAGACTGTGGTGCCACTGATGGGAACGTCACTTGACTGTCTCTTTACTGTCTGATAACTTTAGTTATGTCTTTCTTTTCTTCATACACTCTGTGATCCTTCTCACTACCTCTCTCTTCATCTCTTCCTCCGTACTTCTACAAATTGTCCAGCAATTTTCCTGTATGTTTTTCTGTGTCATTTACCTCCCCAGCTCTTAGAATTGGCTGTAATATTGCATTTAGGAGCCCGCCTGGCAGTTGTATTTCTCATATAGAGCCTTAGGGATTGATCTCTCCCATCAAAATGTTAATTGAGCAATATAATTTTTAATAGGAGTAAGATGAAAATAGGTAGAAATGCCCTCCTGCATCCAAAATCCTGAGAATTCAGGAGGAAATGTTTTAATTTATTTGTGGGGAAATTGTTTTTCAGTGTGGAGTCCCTTTTTTCAAAATTACGTTTATGTAAAGATATGTTTGATAATGACAATAACTTGCTAGTAGACATATTTAATGATGTTCCTTCCTTGAGAGGAGGCTCTGGTCCTTGTCCTTGTATTTCCAGCACCTAGCAGAGTGCACATAGTAGGTGCTTAACAATTGTTGAAGAAAAAATAGAGACATAAATAACAATAACTAGTTAATTGTTATGTAAGTAACATTATATAAATATAATTATCATATAATAATAATTACAGTGTGTGAACCTGTACTCCTGTTTTGGACAGTATACCTATTGACAGTGTTCAAACTCAGGTCTCATTAATTCTGGGAGATTTATGGACAGAAATACATACACATCTCACAAACACAGCCTAAACCTAATTTAATCAATAATTTAAATACTTGCCTCACTCTGGAAGCCTAACATTGATGACGGTATGCACAAGTCTATATGACTTTCTGAAGAAGCCCAATGAAGCTTTTCAGAACCGATCTACTCCCTGAAAATGTCCCGGGGATAAAGCCTTAGTGGCCTTTTTTTTCTCTGTTTGCAGGCATGTTTTAACTGGCCTACTTGAAATATTGTTAAGAAGCTTAGGGAATCCACAGTTATTATCTGAGAATTCCACGTTTATATTTTTGGTTATAGCAGAGCGACTTTAGAATTTGACTTATAAAGAAAGACTTCTGAATACCAGGTGATTAATATTTTACATAAATAAGGAGCAAATCAAGAAGTAAAGGAATTCAGTACCCTTACTAAAATACAATGACTAATGTGCAAATATGGGAAAGGTCATTGTATTTCATGCTCACATTATGCATAAAGAGACGAGACTTCTTTTGAAGTGTTTATTGTAGTGATTTGCCATCGGACTGAGTTATGAAATCAATGCAGAGTCTCTGAGTCCTGTAGTAGCACACTAGTGGCTTAGTACAACCTGGGACGCACACACTCGGCTATTTGTGAACTTATTTTATATTTAGAGAAAAAAAGGAATTAGCCATCTATGGACCAGATGAGTAACCTCATAATAAAACATAACAAAATAAAACTGTGAGACAGTCGACATCTCAATATGATTTGATTTAATCCTACCTAGTGAAAGATCATTTCATGGGCTTTATGGGGGTGTTAAAGTAGAGGTTTATTAAAGGGAGCATAGAGTAGTATAGTGACTTGATAGATTTAGTCAGAAGACATGAATTCACTTTATGGCTTTCTTCCTTCTCCTTTTGGTAAAACTGGGCAAATATCAACCTCAACCTCTTTCAGCCACTGATTCTTCATCTTGAAGATGGTGGAAACAATATCTACTCACCTATCACCAAAAAAAATTTTAGGCTAAAATCTAAAAAAAAATTGTAAAGTGACATAAAATACTAGTTAATCTTCAAAAGTAATAATTTCCTTTACTGCAAAGGATTCATAAGAGTAAGATATTCTTAAAGACCACACTGAAATAAGGATGGATCTTAGGATACTTGCTGACTTCTCTATGGCTCTTGCAGGATCTATCAGAGTTCTGAAAGATGTTTGTGCATATGTGGCTTTAGTTTCAGTTCTTCATTTGACCTGTCCATTATTTTTTGTGTCACTTTTTGAGGGCCACATTTCCCAAGCATTTTACCATTTATCTTTTATGCTTCTATGCAAAAGACTTATGTGTGTTATTTTTGAATGTTTTTAAAGGAACTATTTGGAATAGTTTTATTCTTTCTATTGATTTTTTTTTGGCTCAGTTAATAGGTTGTCACATTACTTAGTGAGTCTAAAATTGAATATCCTGTTTGTATATCTGAAGCAGGTAATGGATAATTATTATCAGCTTGAGGCTGGCAATATTCACTTGAGAGTAAAAATTACATTGATTCTCTGATTTGAGTAAAAATACCTTCTACAGAAAATGTTTATGACACTTTCTTCTAGTCTTTTTTAACTCTTTATAACTGTCATATCTCAGTTCCACAAAAAAATGAGTTTATAGTTGTATTGAAGACAATTATCTCCAAATAGTCTTTGTTTAGTTATTTAAATCATTTGTATAATTGAGAAGACGTGGATTGGTTTTAGCTAATGACATAGTTTTCTAAATACTTTAATGAAATAACCTTCTCCATGCAGTTCAGGTATAACTAGATTATTTAATGAAATACCTTGAGAAAACTGATTCAGCAGTCCTGGGTTACCAGCTGTGTAACCTTGGGGAAGTTAGCTAATCTCTCTGACCCTCAGTTTTCTCTTCCATGAAATAGTGAGATAAATAATAATACCCAGTCTAGCTACATAGATTTGTGGTTGACATCAAATGATGCTTATACATTGTACAAGGATGTACTATAAAGAGTTAAATATTACATACACATTTAAAAATATTAGCAGATATCTTTAGCACACTAAAACGTCATGTAAATACATTTCAATGTGGAAGGCTCTTTCCTTCTTGAAATGCCTTTGTTGAAAGAAAGGCTACCAATTTCTGACTATCTCTTTTGTTTCCCTCTATTGTATCCTCTTCCTCTGTATCTCTTTGGTGTAACTATTAGTATCCTTTGGTGTTTGATCTGCCTTCTTCACTCCTTATAGCCCACTGGTTGGAATTTTTCTGTCACTGGCATGACGGTCTCCTGAGCCTCCTGAATCGTATTCCTCATTGTGGAAAATTGTAATGGCATTCATCCAATCATTCATGCCAGAAATATTTCTTCTTTAACTTCTCTATTCAGTAGATTACCAAGATTTGTTAAATTCACCACTCAAATATTTCCCAGATCTCTCTATAGATGCTGTCTTCGTTCAAGTCTCTCTCAACTTGGATTGTTGGAAGAGCCACTTAATTTTTGTCTTCAGTCTCACTTCAACCCAAATGAATCCAACATTCTGTTTAAGTGAGCTTTCTCAAATACTTTTGGACTTTGCTTTCACATGGTTTATAATTCCCTATGTGTTTTGATGGGTTCCTGTAGAGGACAAAGTACAAACTCCATATTATGGCAAACATTTTTCATACTGTGTTCCCATCTGCACCTCACCCCAGGTACACAGACCTGGTGGGATTTCCCAAAATAGAGTATGATTTCCAAAACTCTGTACCTTTGTACATGTCCTTTTTTTGAAATGACCCTTCTCCTTTTCACACCTCATTGCCTGGGAAGATGCTCACCTCAAACATAACTTTCTCTCTTGATTTTACCTGTGTCAAGACACTACATGCCTTTGTGATTTTATGAAATCCTTCACACTTCAGGACTACAGCCTTTAAGAAGATTCCATTAGAATTATTTTTCTCACATTTGTGTTCCTCCGTAGGCTGAGCTTATTCTTCTCTGGTCTTTTTTTCCTCCTAAAAAATGCTTGTTAAATGTTTACTGATAGAATGAATGAGGGGTAATGCAGTTTAGTTTTTCATTTCTTATCACTTCCAAAATAAAAAGGCTAGGAGAAGGCAAGGAAACTCAGGAAACAGGAGGAAGGCAAGGAGCTGGTGATAAGCTGCCATCAGACTTGACAGAAAGAAACCTCTTTCCCTGTTTGTTATGTGCTTCAGAAGAGATTGGTTTTGATTCATGTTGTTTGTAACAACTTAGGGCCTGTCCTCTGTGACTCTATTTTGTCTTTAAAGCATATTTGTTGACACCATTATGTAATGAATAACATATCACAATAAGTTTTTCTGAGGCTTCAGATTAGTAAATGGTTTTCTTTTCATGGAAGCATTCAAAACTAGTGATTCTGACAAACAATACTTCTCATTTTTGAACAATAGATTTCCTTTCTCTCTCTAATCTAAAGATCTCGTAGGTACATTCAGTTATTACAAACATGGGTTAAAAACATATTGTGAAAGAAATATCCATAATACTTTTTATTTATGCTAGGTTAGTTGCCTGTGACATTATATCTATTTTTTAAGACCAAACCCAAATGTCTGAGTAATACATTAATAAGATTTAAAAGCAGCACATTGTTATCAGAGAACCCTGAGGTACAACGGCATGATCATATTCCTGAAGCCCACGATCCATCATGACGGAGCTGGTGTATCATATTGTCATGGCAACAGGATGTCTTCTTAGGTTTAAATTTGTTTGTGTTGCAGATCCATAACTTTAAAAGCTTATCCAAAGCTTTTAAAGAGCAACTTGTATTGCTTTCATGGTTCAGGCTGTATGCTAAAAATTCATGGCTATTTTGCAAATGGTAATTTGAGTGTTCTTTACTTTTGTTCTTTTTGTCTCTAAAGTGCGCAGTTATCAGACTAAAATGGTTATGCCTGAGTGTTTTGTTTTGTCACTTGTGCGGCTTCAATACAGAACTGTTGGGGGTAAAGATTTGCTTCCCTATATTTGCTATGCAGAGACTCTGGATTTAGGCTTTTGGATGTAAACATGTATATTCTTTCACTGAGGCAATAATGATGAAAAGCAAACAGCTATTTTAACCTCCTGAATATTCCAAACTTAATAAGCTTCCTGTGTTGTACTGAAAAGCCAAAACCTAGCAGCACTCTCAGTGCTTTCTGCATGGCAAAGACAATTCTCTTGCCCAGAGAGTCTCTGTAAAGACTGAGGAAAAACAGTGATCAATGGTCCTCCTGCTCATTGCTTTAGTAGAATGTCCTTGGCACCCTTCGCATTGTAGCACAAGGCTGACAGTTAAGTTCTCAGTTGGAAGCAGCGAGCAGAGAATCAGGGGAGTAGGAATCACAAAGGTTGAGAAGGAGAGAGTGAGGGAGAATGGAGGGAGGGGAGAGAGACAGCAGGAGAGACAGCGGGAGAGACAGAGGGAGAGAGCCCTTTGTTGTTGCCTTCTTTGCAACTGTTAACCCCTTAGAGTTAGAGATGGAAATTTCCTACATCAACATGTGCTGTATTATCCCCTCCAGTGAAGCAAATTGTTTTTGTAAGTTAGCTTTGTCTTTAAAGAGGCATACAGATGAAGGTTATGAAGTGAATGTGAAATAGAAAAGGCCCTCTGTGATGGTGTTAATACTGAAGCAAGAGGAAAGGCATCTGCAGATTAAAAAAATTACTAAACTGGGAACTAAACTCGACTGAGTTTTTTTTTTTTTTTTTCTATTGCCAATTATTTGTCTCGGGGTATTCCTATATGGGTGATGAAAAAGACAAGATGCAAGGTATTCCATAGGTTTTGCAAGTGGATCTCAGGTGTTTTTGTCTTGTTCCTATTTTTGTGGTTTGATTTTTTTTTGGGGGGGGCTTCTTTCTGGATGTAATAAAGGTTACAAGAGTTAAAATCTTAGCATTTTTATGCCTGCATATCTACTATCAGTTTGCCAAGAAATACGGCAAATGAAATATGACTTTGTAACTTTCATAAAGTCAGTTCCATTATTTATAATTTGATTTTACAAAACTCAATTTGTGGGTCTAACTGTAATTAGTATTCATATCTCCTTCTGAAGCCCTTAGCCATATGCTTTAGGAAAGAAAATGAGGAATATTGTGTTAGATAAGAATAAAGAAGCAACCCTTTGTGTGGTCAGCAAAAATTAATCCTTCACGTCTATTGTTGGGAAATTGACTAAGCTTCTAACATCCCTGGTGATGATACAGTATGCCTATTGCAGAAAGATAGACAGTAACATTTTAATATCACATCAAGCCAGACATTCAAGGGCATGGTTTACTCCAGGTTTTGGGTGTATATTGTACATTTTTCTTTTTGTTTGCTCAAGTCTGGGATTATTTATGACTATTAGAGACACTCAGTAGATCTTTGGTGGCTTGAAAGAGTGGAGACTTGCTGTAAACTTCAACTTTTCCTAAGAAAATTGCTTTTGGTAATGGAAAAGTTTTTAAAGAAACATTTGTCTGTTGGGAATAAGTATCTGTTGGTAATACCTTAATAATATTAAGTATGCATCCTTAGAATACTTCTCACAGAGCCAGGATTTTATTTGAGTTGTGTTGGAGAAAAGGTCCATCTGTGTAAAGTACAGCTGGACACCTCTCTATTCCATTCCTCTACCCCAGCCCCCTGACCACACGAAGAGAAGACCAAGCTCAAACTCATCTGAAGGAGAGAGAATCATCACCAGGAACAGAGACTGTTTCACTTCTTCAGTGACTCTATTTGTGAGGAATATTCAGTCAAAGTGTAGTTGGTTGAAATGTGATGTGCCCCCCTCTTCCCCCCAGAAAGAGACACATCCATGTTAAATCCTTGGAACCAATTAGTGTTACCTTATTGGAAAAATGATTTTTGCAGATGTGATTAAGAATCTTGAGATGAGATCATCCTAGATTATTGCATGAACCCTAAATCCAATGACAAGTGTCTATATATGAGAAAGACAGAGGGAGGTTTGAGACAAACAGCAGGAAAGAAGATGATGTGACCATGTAGGGGTGATTGGAGTGATGCAACCACAAGTCTAGGGATGCCAACTGCTACCAAAAGTTGGAAGAAGCAAGGAACAGAATCTCCCCTAGAGCCTCTGGAGGGAGGATGACCCTGCTGATCCCTTGATTTTAGACTTCTGACTTCCATAACTGGAAAAGAATAAGTTTCTGTCTGTTTGATGATGACAAGTTTGTGGTAATTTGTTATAGCAGCCACAGGAAACTAATGCACAGAGGATCACCAGATCTGACTCATATGTGATGGTTGCCAGCATCCCTTCTCCCACGCCCGCCCCCATATCAGCCTGTGAAGAATTCTAGGAGAGAAGAAACTAGTTACAAATTGAGGAAGCCATCATTTTGACTTTGGCTTTGAATTATGCCTGCTTCCTTCTGCAAACATTCTCCTTTGGCGGTTATGCATCATCCTGCTCCAAATCCACCAACTTTAGCATCATTGGCTTTTGCTTCTAATTTACATCCTCTCTCTGCCTTCCCTTCTTTAACCTCAGTATGCCAGGTGTTATGTCAATAAAATGTAGTATCTTCTCGATAGAATATTGTTTATGTCTCTTAAAACCTCTAAGGTTTTCTTTTCTTTTTTTTTTTTTGAATCACAGCTTTTGCAACTTCTGGCCTTTCCTCCAAAAAATTCTAGGTTTAACTAAGAATTGATCATAGAGGAATGTCAACCAAATGGAATATATAGAAAAGGGCTGGCTGCCAAATGCAGTCTCTTCTTTTGCTTCTGATTTTAGTGATCCATGTGGTTTTTTTCCCCCTTGTAATTATCAATATCCTTTATGGCTAGCATCTGCCATCCTCCTAAAAATCATAGCAGTCTGAATGAACAGTAACTAGTGAGTTTGTTTCTTTTTAGCAATTTTAGGTCAAAAGCTGTTGAAAGATTCTGGTCATAGAAAAATAGGAGATCTTGGCTTGTCTTAATAGCAACAAATATAATTTCTGAAGCATTACATGAAATAATTGACTTAGAAGAGATGGATTGTTTGCTCATGTTTGCTTTCACATCTAGGAGACAGAGATATTACTCTAATGGCAATGGTTTAAAGGATGGACAAGGCTATAAACTCTCATGGCTTCATCCTTTGCCACCATCTAATATGTAGAAATGTAATGGCAGGGATTAGACTTTAATATATGGTAGCTGATAAAATTGATTTTTTCTGAAACATATTTTGATTATGTGTATAGAGCATAGAGCCTAATGGCTAGCAGTGGACAAAAGTTTGATGAAAAATTTGATGTTTTCTTTGGTAGCACCAGGTAAAAATCCCATTTAGCAATCATGTGGTTGGTCATTGTGGAACTGCTGTCTTACATAATAGTTGGAAATTGTTTTAATAATCCAGCACTATTCTAAGTTTAAACAGGAATCTGCATAATAATTAAGCTTGTGATCTTTTGAATTAGATAGATAGGATTAAAATTTTGGGTCTGAAACATATTCCTAGACTTGTGTGTCATCCGACTTAATTATTTGTTCCTCATTTTCCACATTATCATTGGGATGGTTATAATACCTATCTGAAAGAGTTACAAAAATTAAAGGAGGCCATGTATAGCAAACACTTTGAACAATGGGTGTCATGTAGTAAGTGCTCAGAAAATGTGTGTTATTGCTTCTTCTCTGTATCAAACCTTGGAAATTCTTAACTATATTTTTAGTATAAACCCAGAGAAGATGAAGAATAACAGGTAAACTGGTGTGAGTTAAGCCTTTCCTTCCCTGCTCTCAAGGTCTTGACAATAATTTAGGGAAGCAATAAAATCTGAAAAAGGAATTGATTAAGATGCAAAAGAAGAGAGGATTTTTACATGAAGTGACAACTAATTTAAAATCTAATAAATAAAAATAAGGACTGAATTAAAGTCAAGTTAGAAAGCTAATAGCATTAAAGAATACTTAATCAATGGAGGTCTTGAATTTACAACAGTTGTACTTTACTCCAAGATAAAACAAAAGTATGATAAAGCAAGACAACACTTCTCCATAATTTTTGTTTTTATCTTTGTTTTTATGAAATACTAAGATAATCAGAGATAGGAGAAGGAAGAGAGGAAAGAGAAAGAGCAATCAGCAGTATTTCAGGGCTTGGCGATGGGGACCGTTAGGGATTTAGTCCTAAAAATACTAGAAGGCAAGTTGCATGACTCTCACTTTATAAGTGAAGGTATAGGAGAGGAAAATTTTCCCTCTACCCTTTTGGGTTCTTTTGGCTGGTCTAATGAATTGACATAAAACAGATTAACAGGAGAAAAACAAATTTAGTGTTATATATATGGGAGCCCCACATACATGAGTCTCCCAGACAGTCAGGCAACTGAGGCTTATATGCCATCCTGAGCTAAGGAGAAGGGGGTAAGGGTCAGGGGTTCAAAGGAAAGGAAGGCAATTCACAAGAAGACGGAAAGAGCAAGTGTTTGGTAAACCAGTGTTTGCCATGCTATGTAGAGCTAACGGCACACAGAGAGGACTTTGAACAAATGGACCCTGCCTGCTCACCGCCCCACCCCCCGCCCTTACCACATCTATCCCACACTCTTTGTAGTTATCTCTGGTGATAGTTCTCTTCCTGGACCAGACCCCCACCCCCCACCCCCCATCTAAATTCTTTAGCAGTTAAGGTGGAGGTGAAAAGCTCTTCTTGAGTCTGCTGAGCCTTGATTATCTTCAGCTCAAAATAATCCACATGCCAAAGTGGCACATTCTGGGGCAGCCTGCCGTGGACCCCATCAAAGCAACTGAGGCTCAGAGAGGTTAAATAACCTGTCCAATATCTTCAGGTTCTAAGTGGTTAAAAAAAGTGCTGTCCACCTTACCGGAGTTTAAGTTTGAGTTGATAATAATCAATGAATAGGAAATCTGGGGAACAGTTTCACCTGGTAGAATTGGGCTTTCTATTTTTTCTTAATGTTCTGAATTTAGTTATCTTAATGTATTGATTTATTATGTTCTGAATGGTGTCATGGGGGAGAAAACAAACAGAATATATGAGAAAACAGAGAACTGTTTTCTCTCTTGGATTGAAATTCCTAGGGAAACAATTCAAAGTGAATGGGACATTACCTCACCAAGGCTCATCTCTGATGTCAGGTCAGATATCCTGTTACTTTGGATAATTTAGGCAAGTAAGCCAACAGGTCTAGTTTTCACATAAAGTAAGAAATTCCAGGCTTTCAAAATCTGAGCTCTGAGCAAACCATATTTTGGAGGCAGTAAAACATTTAGTCATTAAAAATATACTTAAGAGTGAGAAAATAATTTTAAACTCAGTTCTTGGTGTATTCCCTAAAACCACGGGGTCCTTAAACTGTGGTCCTCATGCCAGCAGCATCAGAATCTCTTGGAAGCTAGTTAGAAATGCATATTTTTGGACCCATCTATAGAATCAAAATCTCTGGGTGGGGCTCAGCAGTATGAGGCTTAACAAGCCTTAGGTGATTCTGATGCACATTAAAGTTTGAAAACCACTGCCCTAGAGCTGCAAACGATTAAATAAAGGGAAGGAGAAGGAGGGAGATCTATCTAAGGAACAAAGTGGAACAGTGATAGAAAAACAAAGGGAAAGGTCATCTTAAAAAAAAAAGTCTTTAGGAAATGATATGACTTAGACACGCTATCAGGGCTCCAAAGGTGGGCATTTGTCTTCTTGTACCTCATTGTGGAGGAATGCAGAGGCAAAAGGACAGAAATCAAAACACAAAGAGAAAGTCAAAAGAGGCCTTGTGCCCACATTCTGCTTCCTAATACAACCAAGAGTAGAAACTTCAGGTGTTTCTGAGCATTGGGATGATGGTAGAGATGAGCATAGATTGCTCCCGTCTCCAGACCTTGCTGAGGGGTCTCAGAGTCAGTACTGCAGGTGACTGAGCTGCGGTGTTTCTGTCTGGACTGTGTTCCTGAGGTCTGCCCTCCAGCCTTAGGGTGAATGTGTAGGATGTCTGAGGAGCAACGTGAGCATTGTTTCAGCTTGATGGTCTTCAGTGGTCCCTCTGCCCAATGTGGCTGTGCACCTGAGCCTCATTTCTCATTGCTTTGTGAAGTACTGTTCAAAGCCACCTTGCTTCCTTCAGTCAGCCCCTGTCAGAGCACTCTGAAGTAAATGCCAACCAGTTGTGGTATCTGAGAAGAATGTAGTGTTGGTGCTGGAGCTCCTGGCGTGATAATGCAGAAATTATAGAAAGGAATCATGCAACTAGCCATAGTTCTTGAGATCTAATCCAGACTCCTTGCTTTCCAGTAGAGAAAATGTAACCATGGAGAAATTAAGTGACCAATACAAGGTCACACATTAGTGGAGCAAAGACAACTCCATGTTTCTGGTTTTAATTTACTCAACAAATGCTGATTAAACAGCTATTAAGTGCTAGGCAGTAGGTGAACAATGATAAATAAGACAGTCCTTGCTCTCAAAACTCTTGCCACCTGGTGGATAAGCTAGGTAAGAAAACAAGCGATTATGTGGAATTTAATAATTTTAATGATGAAGATAAGCCTATGGCACTCTATGATCATGCAAGTGGGGCACCTAAGTCAAATCTGGAGGGTGTTAATGACTGCTGTGGACCAATGACAGCTCTGTGCTGTCCGTCCCTTTCCTTTTTGAATGGGATTATCTTTGGCTGTCATCCTATGTTTGCTTCACCATTGTATGTTGGGTGTGTGGGGAACAGATAAGCAAAGAAGCCTTGTTGGTTCATAAGTCTGCAGTTTGAGAAGAACTGTCCCCCAGGAATTGCACTTGAGGCTGATTGAAATGAGAGATCCGGGGCTTCAAATCAATCCCATAATGGGATGAGCCTGTGGAGCTCTTGGGAGGAGGGTGAATATATTGCAGTGGCCAGAGGGCAGACTGTGGTCAGTAAATTTCAAAATGGTCATCACCAAGTCCTTCCCTAGCTATATGTGCATGCTGATCTTCACATCAAGATGTGATATCTCATTCTCCTCTTGTTAAATCTGGACTATCCTGTTAAATCAGGTCTGTAAAACACAGCAGAAGTAACCTTTGGGGACTTCCAAAGTTAATTCATAGGAAAGCTCATCGTTTCCACCTGGGAATCTGGGAGCATTATGCTTGATGTGCTCCCTCTCAGAACCCAGCAGCCATGCTGCAGAAACCCAAGCCATATGGAATGGCCAAAGTTGACAGCCCTAGCTGAGGTCCTTGCCCACAGCCAGAATCAGCTGCCAACCGTGTGTGTAAATCATGCTGGATATCAGCCTAGGGAAGTCTTCAGATAACTGCAGTTCTAGGCCAACATCTATCTGCAGCTGCACGACAGACCCCAAGTGAGAACTGCCCAGCTGTGTCCAGTCAACCTACAGAACCAGGGGAGATCACAGTGACTCATTTAGAGCCCTCGAGTTCTGGGATGGTTTGCTATATGGCAACGGACATCTGAAACACCATCTTACACGTAAGGAAGTTCAGGCCTAAAGACCTTAAGTAACTCGTTAGAAACAACAGAGTAAGTCATAGAGCCTGAACTTTAAGATTAGAGTCAGATTATTTCATTCCTCTGCATTCCCTCTTACCCATTATATTTTATTTCTTCCTACTGTTAACAGCTCAGACCCTCACTATATGACCTTGATTGAGCCTCATTCTTTTTTTTTTTTTTTTTTTTTTTTGGCGGTACGCGGGCCTCTCACTGTTGTGGTCTCTCCCGTTGCGGAGCACAGGCTCCGGACGCACAGGCTCAGCGGCCATGGCTCACGGGCCCAGCCACTCCGCGGCATGTGGGATCTTCCCAGACCGGGGCACGAACCCGTGTCCCCTGCATCGTCAGGCGGACTCTCAAACACTGCGCCACCAGGGAAGCCCGAGCCTCATTCTTTATCTGTGAAATGAGACTAGTAAGTACACTTAGCTCATATTTTTTTTTATGCCTGTATGTGTGAGATTAGATGACTTGTCACAGGTTATATAACTTGCAAAAAGTTACAACTAGAATTTGAACATAGGATGTTTCTTACTCCTAAATTTGAGTTCTTAACTATTACACAATACTGCTTCCTAAAATTAGTAGAATGAGGCCTAGTGTGCCTTCACTGTTTCAAGAACATTTTCATAAACTTCAGCATCTAACTGTGGTAAAATTCAGAGGAATCGAAGTTCTTATAGTAGCGGTTGGGAAATGCTTAAACTGTCCATGAAGAGAGGCCAAGATTGGGAATCCCCTTACTGCCTTTTAAAAACAAAATGGCTTTATTGAGATATAATTAACATCACTGAAATTCACCCTTTGAAGTGTATAATTCAATATTTTTTCAGAGAAGTGTGCAGCCATAACCATTATCTGATTCCAAAACTTTTCTTTACCCACAGAAAAAGAAACCCTGTACGCTTTAGCAGTCATTTCCTGTTACTCCCTACCCCTTAATCTCTTTTTTAAAAGACTTTTTAAAAAAGAAAATATTACCTTCTCTATTTCGTCTTCAAAATATTAATAGATGTTTAAGGGCTGTTAGAGTGTAAGTGCCATAAATGCACAGGGAAAATCTGATTTAATTAGAGCTGTGTCCACCAGAGCCAGCACACAGCAGTGGTACTCAACGCGTATTTGTTGTATGCATGTATGTGTCCTGTAACTGATCTTCCTTACTAGCAGATTTTTGTAATTCCCCAGAATGAAAGCCTCTGCTGAAACCCTAATTAGAAAAGGGGTTCTCTCCTATAGTATGTACAAAAGCCCAAATGACATCCTCACTTTCCTACCCTGTGTGTAACATGCATCAGTAGTTACCCCAGACCTACAAATTTCTTGTTCCTTCACCAGTAAACCCATGTTGGTGTTGGAAACTGCAAAGGCGACAGGGTTTCCTATACTGTAGCTGCACAGATGTTGTTATGGACTAAATTGTGTTTTCCTCCCGCCCCATATTCTTATGTTATAGCCGTAGCCCCCAGTATGACTATTTCTGGAGATGGGGCTTTTAAAAAGATAGTTAAGGTTAAGTGAGATCATAAGGGTGGGGCCCTAATCCAATATGACTGGTGTCCTTTTACAAAGAAAAGAGACACCAGGGATGCCCATGCACAGAGAAAAGTCCCTGGGAGGACAATGTGTGTGAGCCATAATGGCTTCCCTGTATGGCAGGAAATATCCATGATGTAGCCTCCTCATCATTTATCCTGAAGACAGAGATTGAAGTAGCCCTTGTGTTTTTCACTGAGAAGGTCATAGGTTTCCCTCTCTGCTGCTCTATTATTGCAGATGACTTAAAATGGAAATACTGCATTCTAATTATTTAAAATATTTTTCATTAAAAAATAACTATTCAGTATGCCTCCTAGGATAAGTTTCAAATGGTATATAATCCATGCAACCTGAGGAAGTTTCATTTTTAATAATGGCATCAAACATTTTGTAGGAGAAAGTGAACTTAAAACTTTAAAAAATAGCCCTAAGATAATGTGAATAAAGTATACTATCTTTACAATAGAAGGTTTACAGAATTTTGAAACAATAATTTCTCTAATGGTTAAACTTAGTCAAGACTCAGAGTGTACCACCTTATATAATCAATGCAGAGACAGTAAGAATCTGAAATATTTAATAAACAATGAGGCAAAGTAGGAAACAGAATCATACTGATGAGGCAAAGAGATTCAAATGGAATTATGATGAGTAGGTGCTGGGCTTATGTTTTTTTACCTGTCAGTTTTTCAACATTTAGTGCATTATTTTTAGAAAAACACTCAATACAAATTCCAGAATGACAAAAGCCACTATTTACATATAGATCCATAATTCTAGAGACTAACAGGATGAAAAATAATAGACTTTGTGTACTATTCCTAAAGGTTGTCAACTTTCAAAGGTGCAAAGCCTGCTAAAGATGTCTTTTCCTAGTTTCCTTGAAGTAAAGTTTTGCTAAAGTTGGAAATAATTGCTATGAAATCCTAGTTCTGGTGAGTCATTCTGGTAGAGTGTGCAGTTTGACAATAATGGAAAGAGACCATTTTAAATCCTATCTTGCAAGGAAATATGAACCCAATTCCCAGCTAAGGATACAGGATCTGAGAGTTCAACTGATTTGATGAGGGTCACCCAATGATAGGAAATAGAGAACTCAATCTCAGGCATATCTAATCTTAAAGTCAGGACATTTTCCTACGGTACCTGCCATATGGTCAGAATGTTCTGATGCTAGTTAGGGAGTACTAAATTGTCAAAGGACTCCTGAATGGAAAATATGCAGCAGGTATTGAGATTCTTCCTTAATTCACTGGATTTGAGAACAGATTAAACAGTCATACCAAAACATAGAAGGTATACACTGTAAAAGCTTATTATTGTCACTTGAATAATGACTATGTAAACCACCTGCAAAAAAGCAAATATAAGGAATGTATCTCTGAATATTCTTGTATACTGAAAGTGTCCCACATCAAAAGGAGCAGTTCTAATCCATTTAAGTAGACACACCTGATGGAGGGGTAATAAATCCACATCCATTCTCTCTTCAAGGCTTTCCTACTTTGGGGAAGGAAGTGGAGGATCTTCAGAGTGGGGGCTTCACTTCAGAAGTGAGGTCTCAAACAGTTAAAAAAAATTGGTTTTATTTTTTTCTCAATGCTCCTTGACAGCATGGGCCTCATATTGCCAGTGGGCTGGTTAAAGGGAACTATTGAAGTTTTTAAGGAGTTATAACCAGAAATTTCAGAAATTACAGCTTTACATAAATTCCAAAATAGATGATCAAACATTAATTTTGCTATAGTATGTGTTATATAGAGCATGGTTAGTGAAGACAGAGCTATGCTTATTATGGGAAAGAAAGGATAATTATTGATTTCATTTTTTATTCTGCCCAATGATAAACTCTTGTTCATAATCTAGGAATTATAATCTGGACTCTCACAGTGTAAGACATGGCAGATACGGTAAATTCTCCACCCGTAGCTAATCGCCCTCTTCTTTGCTAACATTTCCCAAATTTGGTCTAGGAGGCAGTGTGCCCAGCTCAAATATTTGCCTCCTGCAATCCCCGTTTAGCTGTGGGTGGCCATCCGAGGCAGTTCTGGGAGACATCTACTGGGTGGGGCTTATGGGAAAATCGCTGTTATCCTGAATAAGAGGTGTAGGTACATTGGTATGTCCCTTTTGTCCTGTTCCATGTATGTAGCAGCTGTCTTTCGATAATGAGGATGATAGACCCACTCTAAGGATGGCAAGGCAAAGCAAAACAAAAATAAAACAAAAACAGAAGTCTGCCATATGGAGTGACTGTGCCAATCTTAATTTATTCCCTTATTCTCTTCCCAGGCTTATTTTTAAGTGAGAGAAATAAACCCATTCGATTAAAGAAAGTTTTATTACATGGAGTTGAATGCAGTCCCTCAAATGATTCACATGTTGATATTTAACAAAATCACAGTATTGATAATTACCAGTGGCCCTGAATCAACCTCAGTAACATTTTAGACAATAATTCACAGAGCTCTTTCCTATCTTATTTGATGTTTTTATGATAACCTGGTAAAATAAATCAAAATCTACTGTGTTAGTAGGTAATAAAAATGTAGTTCCACAAAAACATAGTGGAATTCAAAAGGAGAAGACATATCAGCAAGTAGGTACTAATAGTAAAGACGGTGATTTACAGTAGCAAATAAATAGCTTAGAGAAACAGTAGAGCTTTTCTTCTGCATCATGAAGTAAATATAAGTTATTATTATGGTTCTGTGGTGAACAACTAACCTACTTACTAACTACTTACTACTTCTTACTAATCTACTGAATATCACATGAAGGGATTGGAAGATAACCTTTCCATTCTAATCTGTGTTAATCAGACTCTTCCTGGATTACCTCGACCCTCACAGGGTTTTTCAGCTGGGGCTGAGAATTAAACTGACATAAAACAGATTAACAGGGGCAAACAGCATACAGATTTACATTAAGTTTTACATGACATGGAAGCCTTCATAAGGACTGAAGACCCAAAGAAATCGTGAAACCTATTGACTTTTATCTTAGGTTGAACAAAGAGAGGGAAAGAAATTGTAGAAAAGTGACTAAACTATGTAGGGAACCTAAAGGAACATAAGAATGATTTTAGCAAGGTCTATACAGAATTCTCTCAGTCTCAACTTCTTGTCCTTAATGATAACTACTTTCCTTCTGGTAAAGAGATGATATTTTTCACGTTGGAATTTCATCTCCTGGAAGGAAGATCAGACTGTTGCTCTTGTATTTGCTATTTTTCAAGTGTTTTTAACTCAAAATTGTCAAAATGCCAATGTAGGTTATTTTGGGGTGACATGCTTCAAACTCCTTCACTGTACAGTTTATGTGCATATTTGATCATTACATTTTAAAGAAACGCTGAGAAACTGAACAGAATCCAAAGGAAAGTGACAGTGACATAATGATTAAAGTGCTGAAAAGTAAGTCTTACAAGGAAAGGTTAAAAGAACTGGCATTTAGCCTGGAGAGGAGTAAGATGGTTACTATGCTCAAATATATGAATTTTTTTTTGGTGTGATGCTGTGGTAGACTGAAAGAAGCATTAAGAACTCTCTGAGAGGGCCTCCCTGGTGGCGCAGTGGTTGAGAGTCCGCCTGCTGATGCAGGGGATACGGGTTTGTGCCCCGATCTGGGAGGATCCCATATGCCGCGGAGCGGCTGGGCCCGTGAGCCATGGCCGCTGGGCCTGCGCATCCGGAGCCTGTGCTCCACAACGGGAGAGGCCACGACAGTGAGAGGCCCGCATACCGCAAAAAGAAAAAAGAAAAAAAAAAAAAAAAAGAACTCTCTGAGAGAATTCTTCATTGTCTATTCAATACACATTTCTTGAATGTTACTATGAGTCAGGCCCTGGACTAAGTAAATAAGTCATTGTTCTTTAAGAATTGCACTGTACAGGATATTACACTGATAGAGGATGAGGATAGTTGAATTTCTTAGGGTAAAGGCTAAGTTGCTTTATCAATGAGATCCTCAAATATGCTTATTCAAATACTAAAGAATGCAATTATCCAGTCACAGCTGGTGAGGCTGACCTGCTCCAGGAGGTGTTAGGGAAATGGTCCTTGTACCAGGTCTCTCCACCCTCAAAGGTAGTACACTTGTCTTTGTGGTTGAAGCTGGGTCACCACTCACCCATGGAGGGTGATAACAACCCCAAATGGAGGGCATCGATTTATCTTAGGAAAGTGAGGAGGAGGTTGCCATTAAGCTCACTGGCCTTGTTGTGAATTTAGTCATATGACTATATCTAGTTGCAAGGTGAGGTGGGAAATATTGTCTCTAACTGGGCAGCCATATGCGCAGGCACAATCATATTATTATGGAAGAAGGAGAGAAAGATGTTAGAAAACAACTAGCAGTTTTCCATAGATAAGAAATATTAGCATATCAGTATTTCCAGTCTTAAAATTATGTGGCAAGCAGCCTACAGTGCTGCTGGATAATTAAGATATACTTTGCCTAAAGTCTGAAGGGTGAGTTGATCTTGTCTATACTAAGTGTAAAAGTGTTGGGGTTATTTTTGGCCATTTCTGACAACTTGGTTTTTAAAGTCTTTTTGGTCTCTGAGGATTTCTACCTGTAGAAGTCTAGAGAATACCTAAAATTTCTTAAATTCTATAAATGAAAGATATGATCAGAGAGTGAATTTGGTCTTGGGTTTCTGTGTTTATCTTCTTGCTATGAGGCTTCTCGTCCTAGCAAAACCTCTTCCCCTAACCATTGTAGGATATTAGAACCCAGTTATGTTCTATTCAGCTGTTTTTGTAGACAAAGCACTTGGGTCACCATACTCTCCTAACATCTAATAAAGCTCAAGTGTAGAATTTTATTGAAGTCTCCCTGCAATGGATACTCTTTATCTACATTTTTTGTTTGTATTAAGATAATATTTTTTCAATTTAAGCAAAAGTTTAAATGGTTATTTTCTACAAAATCGTATCTGATCCTGACATCATAGGCAGTACATTGGCAAGGTCTCATATGATTTAATAACGTTGTCAGGCTCAGAATTAATTTAGTTCAATTCTTACAGTTCAAATTCAATAAGCATTGTAACAAACAATTTTATAATACATGGAAAGACTTTTTAAATAATCAGTCCAAAAACCAGACTCTCAAAAACCCTTCTAATGAAATTGCTTTAATTTATCCTCAAGAAGATGTTATTTCAAACAGAATAAATCACATCCTGCATCATGCTGTGTTGTATTTTTTGAAGAATGACATATGTCCCCTATGGCTTCATCTTATAACAATAATTGGAGATAGGAATTCTTTGAAAAAAATAAAAAACACTAGTTATTAGATTAGATAAATTAACTACTTATTATTAGATGTATTAGATTAAATTATTAAATCTCATGTTGACTTTCTAAAACAGTGATTTTTAAAAAACGGTTTTATTTGCATAATAGACTTTTGAATGAAATATTACTTTAGTTAAATAGTCATTTTTTCTAAAACAAAGGCTCCAGTAAACCCAAACAAAATTAGTTTGACTATTTTTTTGTGCAGGTTGGCTAACTGCCTAGTCATTTGAGTCAAGATGTTTGTATTTATGATGCATACAGTTAAAGCCTGTGTATAATAAAGTCCCAGTGTCACTAACTCCCATCTAATAATGTCACAGTTTATATAGTCTTAAGGTGTTGAGACTTTATATATTACAAAGTGATTTAGTCAATCAGATTTCTGTGGCTAAAATATGGTCTCCTGAAAATTTACATTTTCAGAAATTATAGCCTTAGCACTTGCAGGACTATTTTAAATAATCACCGAGGAAAAGAAAACTTAATGTTCTGGGCAGAGCAGAAACTATGTGCACTGAAAAATTCAACCTGCCTTTTATGCACAGTTGAAGTGATTCTTTTCAAATTGTTTGGTTATTTTAAATACAGTCATAACACATTTCTAAATAACTGATTCAGATCTGTCACTACAATATCCAGACTATCTGATTGCTGTTCAATTTTTTTCCATCTTTTTGATTTGTTGACAATTGCCTAGATTACTGCCAATATGATTGGAATAAGATTCCATGTTTTAATGCTGGGATTCACTGCTATGAGTAAATATTATATGTAACTATTTTCTTGCATTTATGATATTGTAGATAATGGAAATATGTTCCAATACAGTGTTGAGATCAACTATAAGGTTGTCTGGAGAGATGCATGAGGCCTGGCAATCCTGTCTGGCTGCATCTTAGTAAATCTATTTTGGTGAGGATGAGAATAGGAAGGAAGGTTGTGTTTGCTTGTTTGCTTTTAACCACGTTTGGCCTGGAATATTTCTTATCTCCTTAGGTCTCTGACACACTTCCAATTTTCTTCAGAGGCAAACTTTTCAGCAAAATTATCCAAGGTAGCTTTTTCTCTCTCTTCTTCCTGACCATCTCCAAAAGACCTGGATATGGTTCAAATGATTCTTCCATCTGTTTCTTCTCCTAATGCCATGACCTCAATCCTCTTCTTTAGAGTTATATCTCCCTTTGCACACTAATTATTGCCTAGACCTGGCTCATGTTTGATTCCCTCCATCTGGCTTAGTGACTGTGCTGTGCTGGATTCTCTCTAGAGGAGGGAGATCACGTGAATTCTGTTCTCACGCTCCATCCGGGTCTCATGAACTTGCAGAATTCCATGTTGCTACAGCCCAGTCTATGTTAATTCTCTTCTAGGACAAGGCTGGGGCATGTAAAGTTATGGGAAAAAAGTGAAAACAGGAAAAAAAGAATCAACCGTAGGGTAGTGGTTAAGCCAATTATGGTGTATTCCTGTATTCCCCCAATTGATAGATGTTTTTTGTTGTTTTTCTTTCTCAGTCTTTCATTTTTTCAGTTCTAGTTTTATTGAGTTGAGTTCTCTCCCTCTTTTTTTGATGAGTTTGGCTAATGGTTTATCAATTTTGTTTATCTTTTCAAAGAACCAGCTTTTAGTTTTATTGATCTTTGCTATTGTTTTCTTTGTTTCTTTTTCATTTATTTCTGCTCTGATATCTATGATTTCTTTCCTTGTACTAACTTTGGGTTTTGTTTGTTCTTTCTCTAGTTCCTCTAGGAGTAAGGTAAGATTGTTTATTTGAGATTTTTCTTGTTTCTTGAGGTAGGTTTGTATTGCTATAAACTTCCCTCTTAGAACTGCTTTTGCTGCATCTCATAGGTTTTGGATTGTCATGTTTTCATTGTCATTTGTCTCTAGGTATTTTTGATTTCTTCTCTGATTTCTTCAGTGATCTCTTGGTTATTTAGTAACATATTCTTTAGCCTCCATGAGTTTGAGTTTTTTACGTTTTTCTCCCTGTAATTGATTTCTAATCTCATAGTGTTGTGGTCAGAAAAGATGCTTGATATGATTTCAATTTTCTTAAATTTACTGAGGTTTGATTTGTGACCCAAGATGTGATCTATCCTGGAGAATATTCCATGCGCACTTGAGAATAAAGTGTAATCTGCTGTTTGGGGATGGAATGTCCTATAAATATCAATTAAATCTATCTGGTCTATTGTGTCATTTAAAGCTTGTGATTTCCTTATTAATTTTCTGTTTGGCTGATCTGTCCATTGGTGTAAGTGAGGTGTTAAAGTCCCCCACTATTATTGTGTTACTGTCGATTTCCTCTTTTATAGCTGTTAGTAGTTGCCTTATGTGTTAAGGTGCTCTTTTGTTGGGTGCAAATATATTCATAATTGTTATATCTTCTTCTTGGATTGATCCCTCGATCATTATGTAGTGTCCGTCCTTGTCTCTTGTAACATTATTGTAAAGTCTATTTTATCTGATATGAGTATTGCTACTCCAGCTTTCTTTTGGTTTCCATTTGCATGGAATATCTTTTTCCATCCCCTCACTTTCAGGCTGTATGTGTCCCTAGGTCTGAAGTGGGTCTCTTGTAGACAACATATATATTCGTCTTGTTTTTGTATCCATTCAGCAAGCATATGTCTTTTGGTTGGAGCATTTAATCCATTCACATTTAAGGTAATTATCGATATGTATGTTCCTATGACCATTTTCTTAATTGTAATGGGTTTGGTTTTGTAGGTCCTTTTCTTCTCTTGTGTTTCCCACTTAGAGAAGTTCCTTTAGCATTTGTTGTAGAGCTGGTTTGGTGGTGCTGAATTCTCTTAGCTTTTGCTCGTCTGTAAACCTTTTGATTTCTCCATCAAATCTGAATGAGATCCTTGCCAGGTAGAATAATCTTGGTTGTAGTTTCTTCCCTTTCATCACTTTAAATATATCATGCTACTCCCTTCTGGCTTGTAGAGTTTCTGCTGAGAAATCAGCTGTTAACCTTATGGGAGTTCCCTTGTATGTTATTTGTCATTTTTCCCTTGTTGCTTTCAATTATTTTTCTTTGTCTTTAATTTTTGTCAATTTGATCACTATGTATCTTGGCGTGTTTCTCCTTGGGTTTGTCCTATGTGAGACTCTCTGTGCTTCCTGGACTTGGGTGGCTATTTCCTTTCCCATGTTAGGGAAGTTTTCGACTATAATCTCTTCAAATATTTTCTCGGGTCCTTTCTCTCTCTCTTCTCCTTCTGGGACCCCTATAACGTGCATGTTGTTGCATTTAATGTTGTCCCAGAGGTCTGTTAGGCTGTCTTCATTTCTTTTCATTCTTTTTTCTTTATTCTGTTCCGCAGCAGTGAATTCCGCCATTCTGTCTTCCAGATCACTTATCCATTCTTCTGCCTCAGTTATTCTGCTACTGATTCCTTCTAGTGTATTTTTCATTTCAGTTATTGTATTGTTCATCTTTGTTTGTTCTTTAATTCTTCTAGGTCTTTGTTAAATATTTCTTGCATCTTCTCAATCTTTGCCTCCATTCTTTTTCCAAGGTCCTGGATCATCTTCACTATCATTATTCTGAATTCTTTTTCTGGAAGGTTGCCTATCTCCACTTCATTTAGTTGTTTCTCTGGGGTTTTATCTTGTTCCTTCATCTGGTACATAGCTCTGTGCCTTTTCATCTTGTCTATCTTTCTGTGAATGTGGTTTTTGTTCCACAGGCTGCAGGATTGTAGTTCTTCTTGCTTCTGCTGTCTGCTCTCTGGTCTTTTTCTCAGTCTTTTGCAATTACAGAAAAATATTACAATGAATAGCTCTATAGATATGTTGTATTATATATATGGATGTAAGTTGGCAAAATAAATTCTTAGAAATATAGATGCATCACACGGTAAATGCATGTTGATTTTAATAGTCATTGTCAAGTGGCCGTGCAGACGTTGCATCATGCTTTACTAGTAGTTTATTAGAGGAATTATTTCCTTACAAATTGTTTAACAGAGCTTATTGCAAATTTTAGATTTTTGCCATATCTATATAGGTTAAAATTATATCTTGGTATAGTTTATAGTTTGCTGTTCTTTTATTCTGAGAGGTTGATTATGCTTTTATATGTTTAAGAGACTGATTTTTCTTTTACCCTATAAACACTAGGTTCATATTATTTGTCCATTTTTCTGTTGGGTGTTGGTTTTTTTTTTTTTTTTTTTTTTGCGGTACGTGGGCCTCTCACTGTTGTGGGCTCTCCTGTTGCGGAGCACAGGCTCCGGACACACAGGCTCAGCAGCCATGGCTCACGGGCCCAGCCGCTTCGCGGCATGTGGGATCTTCCCAGACTGGGGCATGAACCCGTGTCCCCTGCATCGGCAGCTGGACTCTCAACCTGTGCGCCAGCAGGGAAGCCAGGGTGTTGGTGTTTTTACTTAATTTTTAGAGCTTTTTATATATTCTTTCTGTGATATTTATTAGGTTTGTTTGTTTGTAATTTGCTTTTCTTAGGGTGTTTTTAATCATGCAAAAGTTGAATTTATAGAACTTTCAGTGGTGTGTGGAATTGAGGTCATAATTTGGAAGGCTTTTGGAGCTCCAGAGGCACAATCAGTGTGTGGTACTTATATAGTTTGGAAGGCTTTCTCTACTTCAGGGCTTTAATGAAATATGCCCATGTTTTCTTCTAGAATTTACATGGTCTTGTTTTCCCTTCTAGACTTATGTTACCATCTGTTCTTTTGCTCTGTAACAGTGTAGCAATTTACTTGTGACTCAATTTGAGTTCTTATTAAGAAAGGGGTCAATTCATAGTATAGAATAAAAACCTAATAAAATGGATTTGAGTAATAAATATGATTTTAAATCCATTTGGAAAAGTAAGGAAAGACTCCAGCATGTTATAAAAAAATGAAAGGCATTATTTCTTGTTGGTTATTTCTGGATACCTTGTGGGAAAGTAAGTATATCATTGGAGTCTATTATAAGACTACTCTCACTGTTTTTTTTCAAAGTAGCTGTTTTCTGTGAAAGAAATGGGAGTCTATTTTCAGACAAGAAAGGACTAGAACACTTCTAACTACCTCCAGTTATATTCCTAGCCAGGCATAGAAGAGAATGGTTCTGAGTATGGCACACCAGGCACCCCTCCCTACTGGTTAGGTTACTTTGGGGAAGTCATTTACCCCTCAGCTTCAGTTTCCTCATAGGTGAACTATAGAGAATAATGTTTTTTTCATAGCACTGAGGGGATTAAATGAGATGAAACAAGCACAGTGCCTGGAACATTTATAGTACATACATTATATATTTAATAAATAGCTATAATTAGATATTGAAGTTGGATTTTGTTTTAGATGACTCCTTATTTAAAAAAAAAGATTTTGAAATATTAATAAGAACATATACATTTATGTTAACCAGAAGTAGAGGCAGCATTGGAGAATATGAGAAAACGAATCTTCAAATGTACTGTTTCATTTCCTGTTTGAAAATGGCAACTTTGGTTATTAGATGAGGCCTTGGAGATGTTCATTTCCAAGGTATTTGGAGAATAACTATGCAAGAACTCACTAGCTGGTGACAGTAATTCAGTTGGTTTAACATCTTTCTAGTGGAATCTAGAGTAAAATATACAAAACCAGGTGATAAATTTTGAAAGCGTCTCTGGTATGGGGGTGTCATGCACTTTAAGTGTACATCAAGCTTTCTGAAGACAGCTGGGGATGGATGTTTCATGTGTTGGTGTCACATTTTTAGACATGTTCCCAAGGTCTCATTATTTTGTCTCTTCATTCTTACACTTCAGCAGCTAGAAATGGTTTTGCTACTTCAAAATCCTGTGATATCTCTTTACCATAAATTTAGATTTTAAATGCCATTGTCACTTGCTGAATGCATTTGTAAGGAATGTGCAAATCAGCAAGTCTTTTTTAAGTGTATTTTGGCTACATTATCTTTATTTAATGAATGGTTCCGAAACAAAAGGCATGGGTGATACTCATTATCCTTCTTTTGTTCTTTCTGCCTTGGCAAAACTACAGGAGACAATTGGAAGCAATCAATTGTTCTAATTTATGAATAGTGATGAATTTTTGTTACCGTGACTTCTAGAATTTGGCTTTGTTCAAGCTGCTGTTGAAGAGCTAGAGCTATAGAAATATAAATGGTATAGTAACAGAGTGAAGACGTATTCACGCATAGACACAGATTACACCTTGTTCAGACAGTGACTGATTATTCTCTGTTGATAGAGAATTTATTTCAGTAGTGGTAAAGAAATGTTGAATAGCAATAAAAATAACATTCTTAAAATCCCTATATAATTATAAGGAGGTTTGTCAATTATTACTATTAATAAATACAGAATGCAGCATTCAGCTTGAACATTCATGAGTTGGGTGAATATAAAAAAATTAACTGCTGTGAGCCTCCATTTCCTCATGTGCGCAGTGTGGGTAATAGTACCTATCTCCTTAGATGATTATGAGAATAAGCATCTAAAGCTGTAAGCACAGTGTCTGGTCTATAGTAAGCACACAATTCAAGTTATTCATGTAAAGATAGAAAAAAAGAATGCATGCTTATTTTATGGGCATAGATTCTTACTTCATACCTTTCTATGTGTGCATTCATGTGAGTTTATTTCAGACATGAAGCTTATTGCCATACTTCTATATTTATAGATTAGGTGGTTGATTTAATAACAATTATCAAAATAAAAACCACATATAAATTTATATTTACAGCCAGCTTTTTGTTCTGAAAGTCTGTTTTTAAGTCTGTTTGTTCAAGGATTCAAGATTTACAAAGGATGAATAAATGTTATAGTTCTTTTTGCAAGTATAAGAGTGTGATTATATTCTCTGGAGCTTTAAAAAAATTCATTGTCTTGTTTTATTCTTGCAAATATATGTTCTATACGGCAACTTTATCTAAAATAGGCCACCCACTTTATCAACATTGAAAATCTGTGGAATCAGAAAATTGAAAATCATTGTCTTTTTTTATTCTTGCAAATATATGTTCTATATGGCAACCTTATCTAAAATAGGCCACCCACTTTATCAACATTGAAAATCTGTGGAATCAGTGCACCAACGTGATATTCTTTGAGTTTATTTTAAGGCTATGCTATCCAGTAAGGTAGCCACTTATCACTCATGGCTATTTAAATTTAAATATAAATTAATTAACATTTAATGATAATATTAACTTTAAAAATATTATTTATTAGCTAAATAATATTAGAAATTTAGAAATTTATTAGGATTAGAAATTTCCTTAGTCATACTAACTACATTCCTAATCCTCAGTAGTCACAAGGAGCAAGTGGTTATTGTATTCAACACAGATGTAGAACATTTCCGTCATTGCAGATAACATGGTCAGTGTTATCTTATAGAATCTTAGGATCAACTCCATTACAGATGGAGTAATAGGCTCTGACCTCCTGTGGCTTGAGACATTTTTATAATCACACACTTCTCCAATCTTAAATGTAAGGTTTTGAATGAATTCCCAACCTTCTCCTGCATTAACATGATACTAGCTGGCATCTGGCATGGATGCTATTACCTTGATTCAGTGATCCTCAATCTTGTCTGCACATTAGAAGAACTTGGGGAGATTTAAAAATCTAGATCTCCAGGCCACTGCTACATCACAGACCAATTAAATTAAAACCTCTGGGAGGGGCAAGCAGACATCAGGGTTTTTAATGGCTTCTCAGTGAGTTCAACAACTGGCAAAGTTTGTGACTGTGGAACCAGCCACACAGATCTGGCTGTCCCATTTGCAACTCATTTTTCTTATCACTTGGTGATTATGTAGTATTGTAAAGGTACAGAGCTCTTTCCACACATTGCATGATTTATTCTTTTCCTTTAAGACAGTGCTAGTATGCTTTATGTACATGCACCATTCTTTTCTCATAAATTGCTTCACTATTACTATTTTCACTACAAATCATAAGTCTTCTTTACCAGGAACTTTTCACATTCTCACTGTCTTTGCATTTTTGAAGTGCTGGTGAATATAAGTTCATAAAATACAAAAAACCAACTCTAAACAGGAAAAAATGCAAAAAAAGAGAAAAAACCAGATTGAGGAAAATAATTTGATCTTATATACCCTTCTTCCAAATGCTTGTAAAGTCAAGAGTTAAGGTGCTTTGCCGCAGAGGCAGCTTTCGTACATGCACAAAGCTTCTTAATTTAAATGCAGGAGTGTCTGTATTGACATCCTTCCAACCAAAATGATTTTCTAGGAACAAGTTTTAAACTACCTGATTATTTTGGGAAGGCTTATGATGCAAAGAAGAGTTTATATTGAGAACTTTAGGCAAATGCTAACATTTTCTTAAAATAACAGGTGAGGAAAATCTGTGGATGGTGATAATTGAGAAATAAACTTGTTAAATAATATTTTAAGCCCACGTGCCACTGAAATAATCCAATTGACAGAAACTGCTAGTTGTTCCCCAATATCTATTCTTCCTTTTTTTGTGTAGTGGTGACAGTTTTAGTTGACTGTATTAAGATCTTTCAAGAGAGAATGAAAAATAAAATTAAAATTTTATATATTTAAAGGACCAAATACTACACACACACACACACACACACACACACACACAGAGGGCAAATGCTGAATCTTTATGGGGATGAGTGAATACATTAGTTTGAATATTGGTTCATCTCAGTAGTAGAGAACAAAGATAATAGTGTCTTGATCAAAAAGGAATTTTTTCTCTTTCACATGAAAGCCTAGGAAATTGGTCCAGGCTAGCATGGTAATTCTATAAATATCAAATATCCAGGCTCCTTCTGTTTTGTTGCCCTTTCATCTTTAACAAACAGCTTCCATCTCATGGTATAATATGGGTTTTGCTAGTCAGAGGAAGGGAGAATAAAAAGTGGAAAAAAGAGGCTACATTTTTTTCTTTTATGGCCATTATTTGGAAATTGTCCATGATAACACCATTTATATTTCATTGGCCAGAAGTTAGTCACAAGACCATACCTTGCTGTGACGGAAGTTGGGGAATGTTGTTTTACATAGAGAAGCTTTGTGATTAAACAAAAATCCTATTACTATGTGAGAAGGAAAAAATGATTCTGAGAGGAAAGTGTCAGTCTGTACAATAAGGCATTCAAATATCCAGACACACTCCTTCCTCTTCCTTAATTATCCTTCCCCCAACAACCTCCTCAAACAAGATACCTACTCACTGAACTCAGCTCAAAATCTAGTGTTTCTGAAGGATCTACAGTCTTCCTCTTTAGATCACAAGCCACAGTTTCAAATGAAAATTTTATCCATGGCCAGTTTCAGAGTCTAGCTTTTTGTTGGGAAGAACCCATACAGAGCTAATTAGAAGGGAGAAAACAGCAAGTGTTGTTGTTTAGACATCTTCTGAAAATATTATTGTGCTGCTTGAGTTACCATTTTATATTGCTCATTAGAAAATGAAAGTTATAAATCGTGACAGTGAGATACCACTATGGGTTCAGTTGGCAAATCACATTTACAAAATCCAGAGATCTGACCCTATATCAAACTTTTCTAATCGTTCAAAGGAAATAGAGGTGAAATATGGTAAAGTCTGGGACTGATAACACAGTATTATACACCTTTCCTTATAGCATTGGTATTGGGTTGGCCAAAAAGTTAGTTCGGGGTTTTTATAACTTGGAAAAACCCGAACGAAATTTTTGGCCAACCCAATATTTACCCTGGCCCAGATTTAATATATAAAGTCTCTAAGGGGTGCATGTAGGGCATTGCTGACACAAAGGGAGATGTGATGGTTATAAAATTCTTCATTTTATACTCTGTTAATTATGTAGCTGACATGGCATTTTGTAGCTGACCATGCCTCATAAATCCATAAATTCTAGGTTTGTTTACCATTAAAAATCTGCACAATCAAGTTGGAATCCATTAAAAGCATGAAGAGATAAGAATTCTCCATTACCTCTGTACTTGTAACTACTAGGAAGATGTTTAATTAATGTGTTTACTTAGAGATTTAATCCAGTCATTATTCCCAAATAAAGATAGATTATGCAAGGGAAAAATGTAATAGACCATGGAACATAAAATGTAAATGTAGGATGCCTCCAAGCTTGGTTTAAAGACTTTATTATGACATCAGGGACCCAACTTCTTTCTTTCTGATCTGCAATTTCAGTGTGTTGACGTTTATCCATAAGTTTGTTTCCTCATGGTCACTGGAAGTCTACCACAGCTCCAGGCAGGACATCCTCTTTTTATGAAAAACAAAAATGTTTCCCAGGAGCCTATCAGCAAACTTAACCTTGAGTCCCATTGATGAAGACTGGGTCACCTGCCCATGCTCTACCTGAGAAAGATTGGGTGATTGTGTGGCATCTTCTGTCTCTATAGCGTGGGAAGTAGAATAAATATCCTAGCAAAGAAGAATAGGACAGACGAGGGAATGGTTGTTGTTTAAGCAACTGAAAGTGTCCTCCTCCACATCCTATAAATTTCATTTCTAATAAAAGATATAAAGAGCAAGATTGTTGTCTTTTCTATAACTCTGCACAAGGCTTCCTAGCCCAGAGCTAACTTGCTATACTGAACTTTAGTGAAATTTCATTTAAAACTGCCATTGACTGGAAACATTGAGGGCTACACATGAGAACTCACTTACGGAGTTAACTCAGGAGATCCGTAAACCAAATGAATCTCTAAACAGAGATAAAAAGCAAGTCCCAAAGATGGTTCAGGGGGATTTTTAGAATAGTGGTATTATATTGTCTGTATTAGTATTCACCATCACTATGAAAAGGTCTATAATTTAAAAATAATGCTGACATAATGTATGTGAGCCTGCACACATTATGTGAAAAATAAACTCTAGGTAGTTTTGTCATCATTGAACAAATTAACCTGAAAGTACTTTAAAATTCACAAAACTGTTCTGCAGGATGATACATATATTTTAAGTAGGTCATATAAAGACTTTTGTTCAGTTACCATTTAACAATATTTTAATCATTTTTTCTTCTTCATTAGTGTTATAGTACCCCCAACAACTAAATTAAAGTTCATTATACTCAGTAGTAATTTTGTTCATATTAAAAAAAAAACTATGTGACTTTCTCTTCTCTGTAATTGAGGTCCCCAACTATATAAGGAAATTTTGGAACATTCTAATGGTTACCAATGAGACATATCCAGTATAATAGGAATTCCTTAGCACACTGTTTTTTTGGATAACTTTCTCATACTGATCAAGTTATCAATCAAATTAATTCTACCTGGTTGCTTTCAAGCAAATGATTGTTTAGCATTGGGGCAACACTTTTAGATAATCACTGAATCCTGCCCCAAGATTGAGGGTTACTGACACAGAATTAGGGGGAGAGACAACTCTACTTAATAGGCTGTGACTGGCTTACTGGAGGTGAGAAGGTACAACCACCTTAATGTAGAAATTGTAATAGAAATGCAGGATAAGAAACTGTAGTGGAGGGAAGGGTGTGCTATAAAAAAGGGCTTTAAATTCTGAGACTTTGAAATCTTTGGGAAAACTGGAGATGATAGTTCTTAAGATTCAGTGAGAAAGTGGAAGAGACCACTAGTGGATTTGGGTAAAGAAGAATAAAAGGAGACTCAGGAAATGACCTTACTGTTAAGACAAATATTGTCTGTGGGATATAGAATTGTGAGATGGAAGACTTAAATGATGGACTAAATCAATATTGCCTTCCCAGCTTCATTTCATATGTTCATCCTTTCGGTCTTTAAATACCTATTGCACTTTGCTCATGCATATCTGAATCTCTTGCTCCTTTAAACCACCATACCTATTCTTGGAGCTCACTGCATAAAAAGAGAAACTGATCTCTCACTTCTGGCTGCCTGAGTTCTGAAGTGCTTTCACAATGCAAATCTGATCATGTTACATCTTTGCATCAATGACTTCATTGGCTTTCCACTGGTCTTATGATAAAGACCAAAATTCAGAACATGACCTACAGGATTCTGCATGACCTAACTCTGACCTGTCTCCCCAGCCTTATCACTGCCTGTCTCCACCACCCTTCTCTCTTCACTCTCTGTGCTCTTGCCCCACTGGCCTCTTTTTGGTTTCTCCAGTGCCCACTTCAAGGTCTTTGTGCATGCTCTTCTTCTCTTCTCTTTTGCCTACCTCCTTCTCCTTCAGATTTTAGCTCAAATTTACCTCTTCTTTTCACAGCGCTTATCAGAATAGGTAATTACATACTTGTGTAATATTCATATTTGTCTCACAACCAGCAGTGAACCTATTTCTAGATATCATGAAAGCCTGCACATGTCCAGCAAGCAGTAAGGACCGATCCAGTAGAAACTTATTTGCAAGGGGCAGAGAGTATCCTTAGGGAAAAACTCATTCTAAATAATAGATTCCCAATGGAGATGGGATAAGGCAGCATTTCTCTGAAGAGGCACCTCTGAATTACATGGAGGGGGACTATCTTTAGTTGTTGCATATTCTGGCATACCCTTCTCCAGAGATATGGCCCAGTGAATGCAAACACTGTAGGAGGTTATTTATTGTTTGTCCATGATGGGAAGATGGTGTATACTTTAAGGCTGTGAAGTGGAAAAGATCCTGTACCTCCTCCCCATTCTGTAATCTCAGCTTCTTATTACACTGAAGAGAATAGAAAGCAATCAGGAAATGACTTCTACCACCTCTACCATGACACACCTGCACCTGTATCCCTATGCTCTGTATTCCCTGCTGTTACTATGGATAAAATGCTCTTGCTCCTGCCTAAGGCTGACTCTCCTGTTTGCTCACTTGATCCTACCCCGTCTTACTCACTGAAGAAGATTTCTCCATTCATTTCCCCCACTCTATCCAGTATCTTCAGTTTTCCCACTTGACTGACTTAGTCCCACAGACATGAAAACACACTGTGATCCCATCCATGTTAAAAATGAAACCACAACTTCTTGATCCAGAATTTATCTCCTGCTGTCCTCCCAAGGCTCTGCTCATTTCTTCCCAAACTCTTTGAAAAAGTCATCTATACTGTCTCAAATTTCTGTCCACCCATTTTCTCTTGAATCCTCTCCAGATAGCCTTTCATCTGCAGTACTCCACTGAAACACACCTTATCAGTGTTACCAAAGACCTCCCCACTGCTAAATCCAGTCAAGCTCATCTTATAAAAACCTTGAGGAGAATTCGACACTCAATTACCCTCTCCTTCTCAAAGCTAATTTTTTAATACAGCTTCCAAAGCACTACGGTTACTGACTGCTCCTTCTGAGTCTCTCTTATTGGTTTCATCTCATTCAACTCTTCGCCGCCCCATGTTGTGGCACCACAGAGCTCAGTCATGGCGCCTCTCTGTCTATACCCACTCTCTAGAGGGACCTCACTGAGTCTCATGGCCTTAAAAAAAACGTCTGAAAGACACCACAGATTTCCAAATGTGTAATTAGAAGCAGGTTTATATAACCTGCTAACCTTTCAGCAGGGGTACCTGGATGTCTAACGGACACCTCAAACTTAGTAAGTCAAAAACCAGACTACGGATGTTCCTGTCTCTTCCCCGCGTCTGTTTCCACCACAGCAGCCCAGCGGCCACAGAGGTCCCTTTAACACATAAGTCAGGTTACGTCACTCTGCTGCTCAAGGCTTTCCACTGCTTTCTTATCACACAGAGAGTGAAATCCCAAACGCTTCCAACGGCTTATAGACACCTGTATCAATCATCTGCACCTTTTACTTTCCTGGCCTTGTATCCCACCATGGTATTCAAACCGTTTTTTCCTAAATTCTGTATTTGTCTATTTGGCATCCATTAATCGCAGGGCCAATCTAATGGCCAAACTCGTTTACATCTCCCCGTAATCCAGTTTTTGCAGGCACATGAAAATCATATTACAAACCCTCTAATCTATACTGACTCCATACTCCCAAGCCCCTCTTTTATTTAACTCTCACACACCACTTCAGGATTTCTCCTGCCCTAAACCAGTCCAGGGTCAGATACCAGACAACTACAGACAGCCCCAATATTCCGAAGTCCGCCGGAATTATTCAAACTGGCCAGTCCTGAAGTGTTTACCCTGCTTTCCTTGTCTTTTCCACAGAAACCCTGGTAAAGCCTTGTCCTGTGCTTTCGCCTCACTCATGCTCTGCCTGCAGACCAAACCTAGTGCTTCCCAAACCTAGTGTGGCTCTGTGTGGTGTGGCGTGTCGTCTTCTCTCCAGAACTGTCGGGGGTAAATTCTTCTTTCACTGACATAAGCCAGTGTGTGTTAGTCATCTTTAGAAATCCACACCCAGGCACACATTACACTGTTCCCCCCATTTACTGCCTGCAAGCCTCACCGGTCAATCCCCTGACAGTTTTTCCAGTGAACTAAGCATGCTCCCCTCTCAGGGCCTTTGTCTTGCTCAGTCATTTGCCTGGAATTCTCATCTCACAGTTATTCACGGGTTCAGTATTTCCTTTCCTTCAGAACTTGCCCTCATATCTTCTCAGCAAGGCCTTCACTGAGTCCTCTTTAAAGATTGTGCCTTCCCCTCACCTCCCCCCACCCTATATGGACACTATTCTCCTTAATCTATTTTGTTTTCCATAGAATGTATCCCCGCTGAAAATATGACCTATTGGCTTTTCTAGAAACATAACTAGAATATAATAAGCTCCACGAGGAAAAGAGACTTGTTCACAATACATCTCCAGGGCATAGAACCATATTTGTTATAAAATAGGCATTCAGGAAATATTTATTGGTTGGAGGAATGAATAAATGGATGGATATGGCCACTCCCAGGTTAGCCCAAGGGGCTGTGGACAAGATGATCAGAAACTAAATATTAGTTTCCTGTCTTCCTGTCATCATGATCCCACCTTGCCCCAGTCTCCAGATAGGTACATGCTTTAATCTGATTAGAGAGGGGATTGGATACACTTAAATGTGAAAGAGAAAAGCCGCTGTACATAGAAAGATATATTATTCCCATTAAAAAGGGATAACTAAAAGCAACAAAATAGAACCCAAAAAGGGAGACAAATAGTCCCCCTTAGGCTACCCTGAGCTGTCTGATAGAATGGCAATAGCATCCAGTGAGACCCCATGGGGCCCAGGCGACGTGAAGACACTAGAAGTTAACTGGCATTTTATTTGTTCCAGTATCTCACAACAGGATATTGAATTGAATTGTGTTCAGAAATGTTACATATGATGAAGACAAAAGTCTAATAGTAGTCCTGACACTACCCAGTTTCTTGAGGGCTTCCTCTCATCAGAGGTGCCGGCCTCTCAGACCAAAAGAAAGACACGAGCTGCAGTGATGCTTCCTTTCAAATATTTATACACTGACTTGCATGTCATGGTGTACGTTTGACTCTTTCTAGACGGTAGCAAATTGCTTATCATGTGGTTTCTTCAGTGTTTCACCCAGGTATAAAATATATTTTCTGGATTAATTTTCCTGCCTCATGCAAAAAATCTTTTCCAGTTTTAAGAACTTATGTTGGCCCCAGAGATACACATTTTCACTTATTATTTCTACCCATATATTTTATATATGAGCACTGAAGGATTCTGTAAATGAATATGGAGGTAGGCTTTTTCATGGTTGTGGTCTTCAATTGTCCCCCCACCTAAAACCTAGAACCAAGGCAAGTGGATCCCATTATCTCATTAGTTAATGCTGTGTTTGCAGGCTACAGTTTTTTCACGCTTGACCTTTAAGAAAAATCCACTGGATGATTATGCCGTGTCAAGCAATGTTAGATACTATTTTATGGCAGCAAGAATGAAACAGTATACATCTATGCTATTATCCAGTGGATGTGTTTTTTGGGTGGTTTAAAATTACATCACTTAGAAATTCAAATAAAAGTTTAAGTACAAAAATCTGATTGACTGGAAAGTGGAAACATCAAATTGATGCAGCAGGTTGTTCCAACCATTATGTAGTCGTGGCCTAACTATTTCTTTCTTTCACACTCTTGTTCATTTTTCTCTCCCTACTTTCATTTTCTGATTCAGAGCTTGGTTGGTTTTCTTCCCATCTCCAGTCTTTTCCCCTTTCAGTTAATCTTTTATATAGCTGCAGAAGGATCTTCTGCATCAGTGCATTAATATGTGCATCCCCCCTAAAAATCCTTTGAAGGTATCCCATTGTCAATGAAATGAAGTCCCATTCCCTAGCATGGAATCCAAAGCCCTCACAACTTCATTCCACTGAATTTTGATCTCATGCCTTTATCCTTCCTCTGTGTTACTTTTTCCTTAAACCACGATAGTCACTGTTCCCTCTAGAGGATATAAACTTTTTTTTAAACCTCTTTGTTTTGCTCAAGCTGTTTTCTCTGCCTAGAAGGCCTGAATCCTATTCATCCTTTAACATTGCCACTCTCTTCATGAAGTCTTTCTAACTACTTCTGTTGGTATTAGCTTTCTAGAGTTGTTTTTTTTTTTAATAAATTTATTTATTTTATTTTTGGCTGTGTTGTGTCTTCGTTGCTGCAAGCGGGCTTTCTCTAGTTGCAGGGAGCGGGCTTCTCACTGCGGTGGCTTCTCTTGTTGCAGAGCAGAGGCTCTAGGTGTGTGGGCTTCAGTAGTCGTGCCTTGCAGGCTCAGTAGTTGTAGCTCACGGGCTTAGTTGCTCCACGGCATGTGGGATCTTCCCAGACCAGGGCTCGAACCTGTGTCCCCTGCATTGGCAGGCGGATTCTTAACCACTGCGCCACCAGGGAAGCCCTAGAGTTTTTACCTATAACATTTTAATAGCATTTATAACATTCACCATCTTAATTGTTCATGTCAATGGTTTATTACATTTCACATTAACCTACATGCTTGAAGTCAAAGACCATTACTAATCCATAGCTATGTCTTCTGTAGCACCAGTTTAGAACTTTGGATGTATAAGACCCTCAAATATTTACCGAACTGGAATTGATATACTTATATATAAGATAATGAAGTTAAAGAATCTTTCCTTTATTCATGAGTTTCCATATGTTTGTTTTATTTTTTATTTTTCCTGTCTTTGGAACAGCCTGGCTAGGAATGAGTACATACATCTCCCTGACAGGTCTTCTGTCAACATTTTCTCACAGAGATCTAATTTCAAATGTTTAATGTCTCAGTCCGGTGTAGTATTGAGTAATACTACATTTTAATGCACAGATCATAAGAATCTAAATAATTAATGATAAATGAATAAATAGAAACAATACCCAAAGGTGATTGCGTCATTTTTAAGTTCCCTCCTTTTGGTCTTGGTTTCCTCTTCCATAATATGATATGGATGATCCCTACTGTCATTTCAAACCTGTGCATCCTGTTTTCATAGTGTCGTCCATGAAGACCCAGTCCAAGTTTACCACTTTGATTTTCATATTTTAAAGTTGATTATTAAAGTTGAATAAGCCGTTTCTGGTAGCAGCATTGCATTCATTAGAGAGACGATCACATTACCAGCCGTCAGCCCCCTTCTGCAGGAGGATAACAGATGGCCTCTCAGGTACGAGCACATCAATCCCAAGCGGACAAGCCAGCTTGCCAGCATCGCCTCTCATCTGTCTAGAGAAACGAATGAAATTGAGGAAGTGAAACTGCTTAGTAAGGTCTAAAGCAGTAGTCACATCTAGGGGATCATTATTATTAGTTTTGTCACCAGCTTTATAGCGTGATTATAAGGTCATGACATTTTTGTTTTAAGCAAATTTGCTAGCAATTATACATCTGAATGAGTTTTAGGCTCTTCAAATAATATTTGGGAAGTTATCTACTTATCTCAATGATGTGGCTATAACATTCAAACATGATTTAGAATCCATTAAAAAATATAGACTCATCGAATATGGGCTCACTGTGACTGTAAAGAAAACCAGTTGTCTGTACGGCATCCTTGCACACACTAAAGCTATGTAATGCTAAATACATAATTTTGGACAATTAAATATTTAATAAAGGATGAAGAAGAGATGGGGAACTTAACTTCACATAAGAGAGACGATGTAACATTTTTGCCTTCTGATTTGCTGCAGTAAGAACAAATTATACAGTATCACCTATGAACTATTCTCACCAAAAATTTGAATCTGAGTCTTATCAGCATCTAAATACCAAAATAAAAGATATACACAGGAGAGATATAAGATATAAAAGATGTACACAGGATATTACATGGTAAGGTGGTATAGTTAGTAAAATCTGTAATTTAGAAATTTCTATATGACTTGTAACTCAGTTTCTTTGACCAATCAAAGGGACTATGAAAAAAAAGAGGACCTGGGAATTATTATAGATTGAAACAGATTTAAGTGACAGACCAACCAAGTGCTAAATGTTGAACTTGTTTGGATTCTAAACAAATCAACTATTAAAAGACATTTATGAGACAATCAAGGACAGTTAAACACTGATGAGATATTTGGTAATTCTAACAAATTAATTTTACTTTGAACTTACATGTGATAATGGTTTTATGGTTATATTACAAAACGGAACATATCTTTTAGTGGTGTGTACAGAAGTATTTACTAAAGAAATGTTATAATTAGTCCAGAATTTGCCTTCATATGCTCTAATAGTGTAGAGTGAAAGAAGAAAGTAAGAGACAAAATGATTTCCTGGGGGGAATGTTTCTCAGGTGAACCTCTCCCCATTAAATCTTCAGAAGACAAGATGCAAATGTACATATTGTCTTATTAGAGTCCTAAATAAAATATTTTTATTAAAAAGTTTAAAAAAAAGAGATGAAATGAGAATAACAGAATGTTGTAATTGATGAAGCTAAGTTACAGGTGAATTGGTGTTAACTACATACTTTCCTTTGTGTATAATTGAAAATTCTCATAGTAAAAAGTTTAAAATAAAAGCATAAGGCAGACATATAAAGAGAAATAAAAGGAATGAGAATATTTCTGGGCCTCACGACACACTAGCTTATAGAAGATAGCCCAGCTGCTGTCCTGCCCTTGGGTTACACAAGATGTCCTCAAACTCCTCTTTCTTTAAATTAAATTTGCACTGAGATTCTATATGCAACTGAGATCCCTAATACATCAAGCCAGCCAAAAAGAATGCTAATGAGCCTCCTTAGTAGTCATATTAGAGAACTAAAAATGTTTCAGTCTACTTTAAAAATACCCTGTCAAAGATGTGCTTTATATATATATATATATATATATATATATATATATATATATATATATATATATATATATATATATATAAACTGCTTCCATTCAAGTGTCAATCATTTCTTTAGATGAAGATTCCTGGGCTACATATTGAGCATATTTATAATATAAACTAAAATTAACTAAAATTGGGACTACTGAAGTAACACTAAGAAAAAAAAGAAAAAAAGAAAATGAGCTAGAAATACTCAAATTAAATCAGACTCTCAACCAAGGATAATTTTGCCCCACGGGAGACATTTTGCACTGTCTGTAGACAGTCTCGATTATCACGACTTTGAGGAGGGGGTAAGAGGAATCAGGGAGGCTGATGAGTAAAGGCCAGGGATGCTGCTGACGCCCTACAATGCACAGTTCAGCCTCCTCCCTCCTCTTCCATATACAACCAGGGATTACCCTAATTTACTCAAAACAGCCTTAGTGCTAAAACCATGACTTTACACGTGAGGCAGTCAGATACTCCTAGAATTTCTTCTTCTTTTTTAAAAATATTTATTTATGTATTTATTTTTGGCTGCATTGGGTCTTCATTGCTGAGCGCAGGCCTTCTCTAGTTGCAGCGAGCGGGGACTACTCTTCGTTGCGGTGCAAGGGCTTCTCATTGTGGTGGCTTCTCTTGTTGCGGAGCACGGGCTCTAGGTGCGCGGGCTTCAATAGTTGTGGCTCGCAGGCTCAGTAGCTGTGGCGCACAGGCTTAGTTGCTCCGCGGCATGTGGGATCTTCCCGGACCAGGGCTCGAACCCATGTCCCCTGCATTGGCAAGCAGATTCTTAACCACTGTGCCACCAGGGAAGCCCTAGAGTTTCTTCTTTTATTTTAGCACTCTTAGTATGTTTAGCACTACTTACATTATGTACATCGTACATGAAAATATAGAAAAGCTTTTTTGTTTTTAATTAAACTTGGGAAACAGATATGTGTAACTGAAAAAAGTTGATCAATAATAATTGCTTCCTAGGAAATCAAAAATTTTTCTATCTTTCAAATTTTATCTTTTTACACATTTGGAGTCACTAATTCTCTGCCAGCTTGATGACCTATAAGTAGTTATTTTACTATCTGTCAAAGTTAGAGGTAATTTCTGTATTAATTTTCAGCTGATCTAGAACATGATTTATAAAATAGTGAAAATATGTATTTTAGATGTTCCTAGTTGAAATTTTATTTCATTTTGCAGTCTCTAGACATAAACACTCCATTAGTAACTTAATGAATATCAAAGTTGGTTGAAAAGTTATCTCATTGTAATAATAGTATAATATTCATTTATATTTAATACAGAAAATATACTACTAAGAAAGCAGTTTCTTATCTTTGTGGAGCCTCAGTGTTTTATTTAAAACCCAGTATGTGTTTTAGATATTAAAACAAAAGGAAAGGAAGAACTGATATTTTCTCCCTAATTACCTGTTATTATGTAAATAATATATGCCAACTTTTAGTGGGATGGGAAATGCTGTTACTTAAGCTATTTAAAAAAATCATTTATCAAAATATGCCATGGCATTTTAAAGACATACCTAAAAATAGTTTACCCTTAATTTTCTTATAATTCTTTTTCCAAACTGCTTTTCAGACATTCTTGTAGACACCTGGTTATAGATGAGTATGCCCTCATATTTCAGATGTATATTTTGTAAATGTTATTGCTAGATTTTAGTTTTTTAAATCCCATCTATTTTTTCTGCTCAACAGTTGAATGTAGTTCATTTTTTAAAAATAAATGCTATATTAATATTTGCAATTACTTCTTCCATCTCACTTGCACTTCCTATCCATTTTCCCTTCCTTTAGGTATTTCCCCATTATTTGTTGCCTTCTTTTTTTTTTTTAATTGAGGTTTTAGTTTTAAATTCTGTTTTCTCCCTTCAACTAATTTTGGAAGTATACTTCCTATTCCTATTATTTGTTCATCATAGTTTTCACATGCATGCTTAAAATCTGATGTTAATATCTCTATAATATTCTTGAACCTTAGAAAGTTTGACAACCATTCCCCACCAGTCTTAAAGTCATTCATTACAAAATTGTAATTCTGTTATTTTTTACCACAGCCTGGCTGGCTTAAATAACAGAAATTTGTTGTCTCACGGTTTTGGAGTCTAGGTATCCAGAATCAAGGTTACAGTAGGGTTGGTTCTTTCTGGGGGCTGGGAAGGAGGAGTCTGTTTCAGGCTACTCTCCTTGGTTTGTAGATGGCCATCTTCTCCCTATGTTTCTTTGCATCATCTTCCCTCTCTGCAGGTCTCTGTGTCCAAATCTCCCTTTTTCATAAAGACTCTAGTCCTGTTAGATCAGGGCCCACCCCAATGACCTCGTTTTAACTTGATTAGCTCTGTAAGCACCCTACCTCAAAATATGATCACATTCTGAGCTACTAGGGTTTAAGGACTTCAGTAGATGAATGCCGGGGGTGGGGGAGGATACAATTCAACCCATAACACTACCCAAATTTAAAATTATATAATGATGATTATTAATTTTTACTGTCAAGGTTTGTTTAAATTTATCCATGTTTATCATTTTTTTCTAAAATGAAATGTTAGATTCTAAAATATTTCTGGATATAATTCCTTACTTCCTCAAAACAAGTTATTTTAGGGAGATTCTATTTGTAAGAAACTACCTACCTTTACCTGGAAATGTCTTTATTTAGCCTTGGGTCTTGAATGATAGTCTATCTGTGTACTTGATTCTGGATTGACAGTTACTTTTTCAGAAGTTTGAGGGTATTGTTCTATTGTCTTTTGGCTTCCTTTGTTGCTATTAGAAGTCTCGTGTCAGTGCCATTTTTATTCCTATGTGCGTATTACATCTTTTTCCCATAATTCCTTTGAAATCCCCCCTTTTATGAATTTTTACTGTTATAAGTTTAGGTTTTGATTCATTTTTATGTATCTAGTTTGGATTTGTTAAGCTCCCTGAACCTGAAGAACTGCATCTCTGTAAATTCTAAAAGTTTTCAGGCATTATTTCTTTGAAAATTTTGCTTTTCCTTTTATTTCTCCTCTTTGAACTGCAAGACATTTCTTATTATGTCTCTCATGTCTTTTCATCTTTCTTTTATATTTTCTATCTCTGTTTTTCTATGACTTTGGAAATATTCCTTACCTTCTTATGAAAGCATCTCTGTATTTGTTGAATTTTATCCAATGTAGGAATTTTGTTTGGTATGGTTTTTCAAGAAAATTCAGTTTTCCATAAATTTCCATTTTTTTTTTAAGTTCCATTTCTAATCCAGGGCTCAGGAGAAGTATAAAATAGAGGCCTACATATCATATGTGTACATATTTAAATATCATAAATTAAGTCATTAAATAAAATATGTTCTATCCTCCAATCTTGATAAGCCTTTATAATGATGTGAAAAGCCAAGTTTGAATTTAGAATTCTTGGGCTCTTCATATATCTGTGCTAGAATGTCATGGTACAGAGAAAGCTATCTCCTAGCCCCAGGGCCCCTGGCCTGTAGCCTGCTGCCTGCTCCCCTTCTCCATCCACAATTGCATCCCTCCCATAATATAGGGGATTCCCCCACTTGCATGTAGACATGACCCCCATGCATCCAAGCTCCATCCCTGCCACCATACACAGCTCTCCCTTAGTCGCCCCTTCAGCCTAGGAATGTGACTACCAGTGGTTCAGTCTGCTTTTAGGATGATCAACTCAAGGAAGAGACACAAGAGAAATGTGGATCAGGCTAAGGTCACAAAGGCATAGAATTTTGTTTCCTATTTACCTAGAGCACGATCTAGAAAAGCAAGGCTAGAGACTCTGGCTGCGTAGGTCTCCTTGAATCTATATTGCTTACACTTTGAAAATGGGCGTGGCCAGAACAGGATCATTTCAGGCTCTCCAAGGTGTAGGACTTGGGCATAGGCCTCTCATACTTAGATCTGTGGTCATTATTGGTCTTATATTGCTGAACTATCAATTCCTTAAACAATCAGGAGCTTTTCCTGCTTTATAATGACCAATTCTGGACTCTTCTGAAAGGTTTTTTGATGGCTTGGAAGATAGATGCCAGTCATCAGGAAGTCTCCACTGTGAGCTATCACAGGTGCTCTAGCTCCCAGCCTGTAAAAGTCAGAAAATAAAACTTGCTTTAGCATCAGAACCTGATACTTAAGGATGCCTGTTACTTGGCTTGAGCAAAATCACAGTCCTTGCAAATTGAAAGAATGAAAATGTTTACCCAATTCAGCACTTCTATATTTTATAAATATGGTTGTAATTGCAGCGGAGTCCACTTTAAGTTTGGAAAATGCCAATGAGTCAGAAATACAAGATGTGAATGTTTAATGGTGACTTTCCTACAACACTGTTTGTTAAAGTCTCCCCTTTCATACTCCCAACCTTCTCCCTCCTTCCACTCCCACTCCCATGGCACCATGTGTTCTGGCTGTTATGAGCACTTTCTTAATCTTATGTTTATGCGTTCATTTAAGAAACTTTCATTAAGGTGTTGTTATGTATGACACTGTTCTGGATGCTGGTGTAAACAGGATGAACTTAGTATAGGCAATATTCTTAAGGCACTCATGATCTAGAAGAAAAGGCAGCTATAAATACAAGCAATTACAGTGCCTGTGTTAAGGACAAACTCTAGGTAAGAGTGAGATTTTAAGGAACCCCAGAGTGAGGTAGCAGTGGGATTACTAAAAGGAGGAAACTGATTCTAGATAAAGCAGATGCCATGAACAACAGTTTGGGCTAGATCACATGTTTAGGCTGATTGAGCATCACTCCGGGTTCAAGTACAAGGTACAGAGGAATGGGATTTGATGCCAACATAGCTTCAAATCTCATACCAGGTTGCATAGATGGAGCTACTGTGGTTTTCTAGGTAGATCATATGAGCCAAATAACACAGTTAAGTCAGCCTGATTCCTCTGTATGGTGGCCAAGGGGAAGCATAGGTAGGGGAAAAGGAGAGGGTGAACATAAAAGAGAAACATAATTCTAAAACATAATCATTTAAGTGCCATCTGTTTGGAATTACCCTTTGTCTTCTAGTAAATGTTAGTAGAAGTATCCATACTTTATGAAATAGCATCTTCTAATGGTAACAATGGTAAATTTGTTTCGGATATTATACTGTTCTATGTCAAAATACTGGCGATATCAGACCAGTGATAAGCAAATATGGAGTGTGATTGATAGAATAAAAGTGAAAAGTGGTAAATATGTTAGATACAGTCCTCATCACAGGGTAGGGGGCAGCTGGAGAAGGAGCAGGGAGTCCTTGGTCGCGTGTCATAATAGGCAGAATAGCACCTGATTACTCTGAAATGGATTCGCTATTTTATATCTGCTTTGGAAATACTCAAGGAAGGTTGCGTTTGTTGTTTCTGCGACAAAAACTCTTAATGGCATATGCTATTTTACAAGCAATTTTATTTAAATAACAATAATTAATGAAAAACCCAGAAGCATGAAAGTTCAGCACCAACACCTTCTCTGAAGAGTCAGTGTATTTCCTCAAGCCACATTTTTAAAGTAAAGCTTTGTCTCAGATTCATTTTTGTTTGAACATTTGTAAAACCTTGTTCACTGTTGAAATTTTTATCTACTGAGAATCAGTGTTTATTTTCCTCCAGATTTCATGTAATTCCAAAATGGAAATTAAAAAAAAAACCTTTAAAAAGAGGAAAATAATTACTTTTTAAAATATGTACATTTATATTTTTTCTACTGCGAAGCCATATGAAGTACACCCTCAGGCCTGTGCTAAGAAAAAGACAGCTGCTTTTTCCTGTCCTAGTCATGTGCTAGGGATAAATGCAGTCTGAAAAGGATGTGACTGTGAGCTCAGAGGGATCCTAAGAATTTGAGGTCAATACTAATAGGGGTATTAATATTTATTTTGAATAACAAAGTAGTAGACTGTAGTTAACCCTGCAAGGTGTGAAACCTGCTGAAACTATTCACAGTCATGTGTTAGCGCCTGCAGGTGCTTGCATCTTTAAACTTTTTATCTCTGATTATGAAAGACTCAGTCTCCAGTTAAAGGCTGATGGGAGAGATTAATTTCCCCTTTCTTCTCTTTTGTCCTCGGTGTTTTGTCTTGTATCTAGGAGTAGGTTTGTTTTTTGTTCCTGAAATCATCCTGTACCTGAGATTATCACCAAATGTAAGCCTCGTTTAGAAATCAAGGATGCAGAATTAGACTGATGGATATAGAGCTTAAACTTGCCTTCTAGACTCATAGATTTAAAACTGGTGGTTTTGATGCATTAATGAATGGAGAAATAAATTTTGTGGGTTTGAATAGCACTTTTATTAGAATAGACTAATAGAAAATATCGGAGGGTATTACAAATAGTTAGGGTAGGTTTCACGTTAAATTTTTCTTTCAGTTATACATGCAAATGAATGGAAAAGACTGCTGGATTTTCCCCAGAAGCCTATTGTGCTCTTCTCAAATGATAAGCAGCTGCATTTAAACTACATTTCTCAGCTACCCTCTAGCTATGTGGTCATATAACTTTGAAGGGTACCAGAATATGCCTCCACAAAATATGCCTCTTTGGCATATGGATTTATTTTGAGCTAAAGGCCATTGAAAACCAGGAGAGGCAGGAAAAGCTCTAAAAACAGGGTGCCTGTTTTCCCCTTTGTAAAGGAAATTTCCATTTGTAAAAGATGTCTCCCTGTCACATACCAGGAAGAGGAGAACTCTTACCCATCTGCAGAGAAGGCACCCACTTAAATCTGCATAACAAAGCTTAATAAACAACCCTTGTTTACCATACTTATCTGGTCACCTACCCTAACTTGCCTCCCCTGCCCAGAAGCCTCAAGCCCCTTTTCCTTTGTTTAGCCTAAAATGGTATATATGCATAAGTTCTAACCAGCCCTTTGGGTTGTGCCTCAATGGGTGTTCCCATGAGTATATGCACAACACACATGTTAATAAACTTCTGTATTTTTCTCTTGTTAATCTGTCTTTGGCCAGTCTAATTTACAGGGTCCCAGTAGTTAAACCCAAGGTGGGTAGAGGAAAAGACTTTTCTTTTTTTTCCCTTCCCTACAATCTAATTCTGGCTAAAGGGATAAGAACAGAAGTGAATTATCCTGCTTTTGGGTTGAGCCTTTGAGGGAAGTAAATGGGACCTCTTCCTTCCTCTGACTTCTACCTTAGCTGGAAAACAGACATATTGGTGACCTCTGGAGTAGCCAAAACACTAAATAGAAGTCACATATTGAGAATGACTAGACAAGGAAGTTAAATGAGGCTGGACCCCTGATGGTTGCGGAACCTTCCTATCAGCCCTGGACTTCCTCGCTGTCTCCTAATTAAGAGGTAAATGGACAACTCTCTTGCTTAAACTTCTGTTATTTCAGATTCTTTCTGACCATGGTTGAATTGATATTCCAGTTAATACAGACAATGGTACGCAGGAGTGGGGCTATAGGAACAACACCAAAAGGTGTTACATGGCTTAGCTATTAGGTGGTATGGAGTGAGGACACAGATATTGGACTGGAAAGCTGTTGATATTAAGTATGTTGTGGCAGAACATTAACCAACTTTGATGTGGAGAGATCTTGGATATAAAGGCTTTAATACGCTCAAGCCTTTAATACATATTCTTGTTGCCTATTGGCTATTTATTCTTTTCAGATTTTTTTTTTTTAATTTTGCCATGTGAAAAGGCCTATCAGAGAGGTGGACTGAAGTTAGAACAAGCAAGGAGAAAAAAAAAGAGAGAATGAAGCTCTGGCAAGGTAGGCTTTCTGTTTCTTTGGCCTGCAATCTAAATGGACTGAGAGTCTTAAAATACAGGGCTTTATAAATCAGTCCTGACAGGAAACAGAGGTGTTTGTGCCCAAACTGAGGCAGTGATAAAATGAGTCTCTAAATCAAGAAACAGTCTTAGCCAGAGATAAGACTGGACAAACCATTAAGACTACCAGATGGTGGGAGCCAGCCCAGGAGGAACATTTGATTAAGGGCCTTGCCTTCCTACTGAAGCCAATTGTTTTATTTGGCCTTAATGTGGTCACTATTAAATTGAGCAAGAGAGTGATTGACAGGGCACAGAAACAAGTAAACAAAAGACCAGAATTTTGGCTAAAAAGCCAACATACACATGAGAATTTTGCCTTTACTTATTTGCAATCAGATTTGATGGAAATAAAGAGTCCGTGAACCTTCTAAATGTTTTTCACTGCATTGTGTTACCAAAGAAATCATGGGCCGGGCTTGTAGAATTCTGTTACAGTTCACCCCTAAGAGTAAACTTTGTCTCCCTAAACCCATCCAACCAGCAGGAATCAACCTACCAACATTCTAAAGCTTCCAAGATGGGAATATTCTCTAATGCCTACTTGATATGTGGCCATGGAGATAATGGACATGTAAAAACCTCCCTGAAGGCAAAGTCAGACACTGGCAGGATAGTGACCAAGGAGGTACGCCCTACAGAGTGGAACCAAGAGCTGCTAGGTAGCTAGCTCAACACAGGGTATTATTCCAGTGCTGTGATAGTAAGTCCAGTTATTGTGGTGCTGTTCTTATTCTTCCCTTTTTAGAACTGAGTTTTTTTTTTTTTTTTATTATGTGTGTTATATTATTCACCACTTTATGTTAGGTTGGGGGATCAGGACAGATAACTCAATTTTGGCTTATAGACTGTCAGTTCATGAGAAGCCACTCCCAGTTTTGATAGATATGCACATCACCCAGAGTTGCTAGACTTGGAACAGGATGCAGGACCTAGATGGGACTTTGGGGTTGTCTCTCTTGGAGAGTAGGAGGGCAGGAACGTGTCCTAACTATGAATGCAAAGGAAAATGTGACCTGAATTGGCCATGAGGGCAAAGACTGAAGTAGACTTCTTCACCATCTATTCTCCTTTTCTGTTGCAAAGAAAACTCCCTTTCCACTGAAATTCATGCTCCCATTTATAGTAGAGAGTTAATCTTGGGAAGTGGATGCTCATCCAGGGACTACATTTTCCAGCCCCTCTTGTACCTAGATGGGGTCATATAACGACTTGCTAATGAATGCAAGTCCACGTGACATGTGGAGTCTGTCATTTCTTGGCCAAGTTGTTTAAGAAACACGAATACCTTTTGCATCCTCTTTTCTCACTATCCCATGACTGGAAAGGAGAGTATGATGCCTCCCACACCCGCAACGGTAGAATCCATATATTGAGGATAGCAGAGCCGTTATTCGCCTAGGTCTGTGAAGACTTGCCAAACATAAGTGAGAAATAAATTTTATTGTGTTTGACCTATTTTGCATTTGGAGGAACCTCTCTCTCTCTCTCTTTTTTTTTAATAGCAGCTAGTATTACCCTACCTAACACACCTTTTTACATATAATAGAATATTATTTTGGCACATGGCTACCCAACTAAAGCCTGTATTTTCCAGTCTCTTTTGCATCTGGATGTGGCTACATGACTAAGTCCTGCCTGTAGGGTATGAACTGAAGTGATTCATGTAACTTCTGTAGCATGCCCCTTGAGAGAAGAGGTATGTCCTTCTCTTCCCTTTTTCATTGTTTCTACTAACTGAGTGTGGCATGGTGATAGGAAGTGAAGCACCCATCTGAGAAGTGGTCTGATCAGGAAGGTGGAACACCAAGATAGAAGGAGAGGTCAACATTTAAGGCCTGAGCCTAAGATTTGGAATTTTACATGAGAGAAATGAAATTCTTTCTTACTTAAAGCATCATTATATAACAGGTCTCTGTTACAGCATATGAACAGATAGCTTACTTTATGCGTGTACATATGTGTGATTGACCATAAAATTTATTTGTGTTATGGGTTGTATTTTTAAAAAAGTAAGTAGACTGTTGCATTGTATTAATTCTATTAATATTCTTTTACTCTGATGTCCATTCATTTTTCCTAAGCATTCTCTTCTTTATGTCTCCTCAGTAGATCAAGGGCTCATGAACTCTATGCCTCTCTATGGTAATTATGCTGACATCCTCCCCGAAAAATGATCTCTAATCAATGTACAGAAGGAAAATTAATTTTCCCTTTATCCTTCTAGGTTCTTGGCTGAGACCCTCCCTGTAATAAAAGACATTAATGAGAGAAAAACAAACAGAACTTTAAATACATGTATACCTTCTGTATACATGGGAGACACCTAGGAAAACTGAGTAACTCCCCGAAATGGCCGAAACCACCACCTTAAATACCATCATCTCCAGCTAAAGACAAAAGATGTTGGGAGTGGCGGGGAGGCAGTTATGGGAGGTTACTAGGAAAAGCACAGTAAACCAGGGTATGGTGGTTATACAGATTTAGTTGTGTGCCTTCTCCATTGATAAGAGTTTCTGGGGATTTGGTCATCTCCCTCTTCCTGGTACAGAGAGGGAGACACATTTCCAAATGGAGATTTCGCTTATAAATGCAAATGTCTCTTATAAAAGGACAACTTTAACTTGGTTTTCAAAGCTTTTCCCTTGTCTGCAGTTTCTTAAAAATAGTCATCCAAGATAATCCTTATACCCAAGGGGCATGTTTGGTTGGACAGGTATAGTAAGCCATGAAGGGATTCACAGGAAGCCTCAGATGTTCCCTGTACATAAGGGTAAGACCCTTGGAAATCCCATTCATTGGAGAGTAAGGTTTAGAACGTTTGAATTTTAATGCAAGTAAGGTTGACTTAATTTTAGCTCATGTCAATAAATTACCCAATCCTTTCTGAATGAGAATAACATAAACGTTGATGAATAATAAATGAGTAGCGTTACTGATGCTTATATATAGTAAATAAGTTAAAAAATTAACAGAACAAAAAGAAAAATACTTGACTACATGAAGGTATGTTTCTTGGTAATTTATTATTTATTTGTACTTTCCATATAACCCAATGATTAACTGTCTTACTAAGCAGAGGTCAAATTAATGTGGTTTAGTTTTTTTTTTTATTATAATATTAACTATGCAGAGGCCAAAGCTTTTTTGTTTTTCTTTTTAAAATGCAGCAACAGCTCTGAACCTTATGGGAAATAAATATCAAAGACTTATAAAGGATAAGTATACTAGTCTATAATATAAGCACATAAATCAATCAGTGCCACTCACTGTTCCACTTTAATATCTTATTTGCCTTCTACCAAAGGAATGTAGGTAATAGAGCCTTAAAATCAACACTTTTGTTGACTCACTTGTACATGTGTTTTACTCCTGGGCTCCTGGCTAAGTGATTCTTTACAAGTTGGGAAGCATCTATGGTCTGGTATTCCTGGGAATAAGATCTTGCAGAAATGAGGACATTCAACTGGGAGATAGGAGATTTGTGTCTTTTGGATCTACCACTAATAAGTTATATGACAGGGCAAATTGCAGCAATACTGGACCCTCATTTCATCATCTCTGCAAGGAGGGGCTTACGCTTGATGAGCCCCCAAACCCCTTTGGGTTCAAATTATGACTTAAAGGCAATAAAATGTAATCAAAAAAGAAAGCGATACAACATAATGACAGACGCTATTTTGAAGGAAAGAAATGTATTTAGATGTGTATGTATTTTTGCTTTGGGGAAAAAACCCGAAGTGTAGCAACAGGACTCCACACTTATCTTAGAAACAGTCTCATCACTCCCAATTGTTTAGGTGGTTATGGGCTCTTACCTCTTCTTCTCAGCTCGACAGCAAATGACTGTTAAAATTTTATCCCCCAGGTGGCAGTGCAGTATTCCAAGTTTAGAATGGTCTGGTCCAGTGCTCTGGAAAAAGGCAAAGCAAACTTGTCCCTCGCACATTTATGTGCCATGTTTCTTCCTTTTGGAGGAAATATGCTATAATTCTGATGTAACGAGACTTGAGTAATCAGTCATTTCCAGGTGAACACAGCAGCTATGCATGTTCATGCTTGTGTAGCACCACCACTATATTTAAAATTTTTATTTTATGTATTATTTTATCAGAGTTTGGAAACATTTACTAAATGTAATAGGATTAAGTAACTGCTTAGCAATTCTTTTTAAAAGCTACAAATGAAGTGGATAGCATCCACCATAACCTTTACTTAAAGGACTATAAGCTTCTTGTACTATTATGGTTGCTGAGACGTGCTTATGAGACATATAAAAACAAACATAAAATAGCATCACATGGAAAGCATGAAAAGAAGTCAGGGAAGGGAAAGGGACACATTTTAGTTTGATGATAAAAAGCATGCAGGAACCATTTGGATCAAAACCATATCTGGTCATTTGTATGTTGGTCTAAGAGATTAGAATGAATCCTTTAAATTTCTACTATTCATTGGAGAAATTAAATTTTGTAGATTTATAGTACTAAAGCAATATTCATTGGTAATGCCATGGAAGCAGCATAAGATAGGAAAGTAAAAATTAAAGAGGCTATGAAATGTCATCTTGAAAATATTTTATTTTGATGGGTTGTGGAATGTGGTCACATTTTTTTTTCTAGAGATTCCTTTACCTTTAGGTTCAATGAAGTCTTCTGTCCAGTTTTGTATTTCCTAGTAAGAAAAAGGATTCATGCCACAGAGATTATGTGTAATAAAAATAAGTTTATTTTTAACCACAGAATTTGGGTTATTTTATTGGATCTGCTGCTTATGAATTGATTGTCTGCCTATACCAGAAGCGTCCTAAAGGAATAGTCAATCACAGTATAAAATCTTATATACTTTTATATGTAGTTTTCCAAACAGTACTATACTTCTCTATGCAGTTCAATTAAGGAAAAATCCATATATGCACTGTAATATTCTAATCACTGCTTGGAATACAAACAAAAATAAGATATATCTGCCTTCAGTGAGCTTTATACTCTAGTGGGATGATAAGCAAATTGCAAATAACAATGAACAGAGCAGGAATTGTAGAAGAGGCAACATGGTAATAATAGTGGGCTCTGGAGCCAGTATGCTAGGATTAAAATCTTGGCTCTGTCTGCAATATTTATGGAGCTTTGTTAAGATTACTTTTTTGGTTCCTTTATAAAGCAGATGATTGGATATTTATCTGAAGGTAATGAAAACACGAACTCAAAGAGATATCCACACCCCCATGTCCATGCAGCATTATTTATAATAGCCAAGATATGGAAACAACCTAAGTGTCCATTGATGATGGACGAATGGATAAAGAAAATGTTACACACACACACACACACATACACAATGGAATATTATTCGGACATAAAAAAGAAGGAAATACTGCCATTTGTGACAGCATGAATGGACCTTGATGACATTATGCTAAGTGAAATAAGTCAGACAGCAAAAGACAAATACCATATGATCTCACTTATATGTGGAATCTAAAACAAAACAAAACAAAAACCAGAAAAAGAGCTCATAGATACACAGATTGGTGGTTGCCAGAGGCTGTGAATGGGGCGGGAAGTAGGCAAAATGGGTGAAGGTTGTCAAAAGGTATAAACTTCCAGTTATAAGATCAGTCATGAGAATGTAATGCACAGCATGGTGACTGTAGTTAATAATACTGTGTTGCACATTTGAAAGTTGCTACAAGAGGAGATCTTAGTTCTCATCACAAGAAAAAAATTTTTAACTATGGTGATTAATGTTAACTAGACTTACTGTGGTGATTATTTTGCAGTATATACAAGTATTGAATCATGTCATACATCTGAAACTAATGTAATAAGTCAATTATATCTCAATTAAAAAAGCAGATGATAAGAGTTCCTACTTCATAGGGTTTTTTTTTTATTTTTAAAAATTTTATTGAAGTATAGTTGATTTACAATGTTGTATTAATTTCTGCTGTACAGCAAAGTGACTCAGTTATACACATATATATATACATATTCTTTTTCATATTCTTTTCCATTATGGTTGTTTTAAAGAAAGTGAGTTAATGGAGTGAAGTCCTTGGCACCTAGCAAATTCATTAAAAGTTAAAAAGTCCCGGGGGTTAAGAGAAGGGAAAGACGAGTAAAGGAGCTAACAGTTGAAATTAGCCTTTAAAGATACCCTTTAAGGGCTGTCAGTGATTTGTTAAAGTGTGGGGATGGAAAGGGCACTGCAGCCTAAGACAGCAATGTGCCAAATGTTAGAGGAAGAGGAAGGAGTTCAGTTTGGCTGCACGTAGAGTAGGGAGGAAGGAAAGTGTAGGTTCAAACCTACATGTAAAGGACAATTTGCACTGGGCTAATTTGGAGATACTGCTTAATCACAAAATAGGGGATGTCACTGAAGATTTTTGTACACAAAAGATGGATAGTCAGGATGATGTGGTAAACATATCATTCTGGGAGCCCTATGACAGAGAAATTGAGCACAGGAGGAACTGGAGAAGGGGAGATCAGAGATGAGAAAGGCAACACCTTTCTCAGAATAGGAGAATAGGAGTGGCTGTTGTCATCGCTTAAGAATCATGATTGATTGACTTGCCAACTGATGGAAAAATTGCATTATCTACAGAAAGGTCCTTTCAGGATCCTACAAATTTTCACTTGTCTTTCCTATCAGGATGCAGAATTCTACTCCTTCTCCCATATATAGATAGCATTTCAGATGCAGAGTTTAAACATTCTGCTCACAGATAGCTAGATTTCTCAACAGACCTTCTCCCCTGCTTCCTGAACACTCCAGACCCAAACATGGAAGGAACCTCATCTTTTTTTCATAACTGAAATTTGTTTTGAGGAAGATTGAACTGGTTGAGGCTTCTAAGAACAATCTTGGTTTTTTTCCCACTTAGTTCCTTTTTGGTGTTCCATCAGTGATAAACTTGACCTGCTAGCAAGAGACGTGTTAGATGGAGAGAGCACAGTGTTTGCCTTCCTTCTTTTCTCTGCTTCTTGTTTCTTTCTTTCTGCCTTCTTTTCCCTTTCTACCTGCCTCTGATCTGTTCCTTACAGATGCATGGAGGTACCATCCACTTCTGTCCTCCTGCCTTCTTCCCAAATGTAATCAAAATGTTTTAGCACTTTCCTCTCCTTCTCTCTTCCCACCACTGAAGCCAGAGGTCTTCACTTAGCTAATGGGCCCTACTCTGCTGAGCAAACTGTGAACTGAAATAAAGCAACAGGCAGTGCAGATGGGATAGTGATTCTTGCTCCTTGTTGCAATCGTGGAAGAAGTACGTGAATTACTGAATAGAAACAGTGTGATCTGAACTTCTGAGTCTTCACTAGAATGAGTTCAATGAGAAGTCTCTAGAGGAGGAGGAATAAATGGCTTGGATGTGAGGCCTGCGGTAGGAACTCTCCCAACTCCCAGCTTCGATCAGAAGACAACTGAAAGAAAGACTTAAACGTTTTAATTAATGAGAAAAGAGAACCAGGAAATAGCAAACTTTCAGGAAGCCAAGCTGTTCCATCACATCTTACATTACGTCTCTGTGGTCTCATGGTCTCTCTCCTCAGTGCTCTGGTTGCTCACTTCAGCAGTTTGGTTTTATTTACTTCTATCTGCATCTGAGCAAAGGAGGCTGCACGCTGAGCTCCTAAGTTGACATGTCCTCGGTTCTGGAGGTCAGCTGAGGAGGATGAGGACCTGGGCCAGCAAGAGGGACCTACTCAGTCTTGGTCCAGTTAACTTGGGCTCTGGAGCCACAAGACGTGGCTCGTAGGAACTGTAGTGGTCATGGTGTGATGCTGCTGATTTTTTAAAAAAGCAGTGGATTTCGAGACTTTGGCTTCTCCTGCAGTGTCAGAGTTCTCCATTGAATCGTCTGCAGCGGGGAAGCTAATGAGGAATAGAGAGAGCAAGCAGAGGAGCTCGTGGAAGGAGTTTCGGGCCAACCCTGGGAGAGGCATTCAAAACATCTACCCATTTTCCATCACCAGGGCTCAGTCACTGGGCCTATGTAAATGTAAGGGAGGCTGGGAATGTCAGTCTACCATGATCTCAGGAGTAAAGCAAATGGAATTATCTTTGCCACAGGGACCATGCTTGTTGGTCAGCAGAGGAGTTGTTGGAAGAACAGTGTTGGGTGCTGGGCAAATGCACCAAAGATATCTTCTATTATGAGACAACCACCTGGCTTTTCCTGGGGCTTCAGCAATGCCTTGGTTGGCTTGCTCAGCTCCTGCAGTCTAGTTTGAATCACTTGTTTCAATGGAATGATGTTATTTTCTGACTGCGTTCAAGTGAATTAAAGAAATGACTTTACTTCCTTTCACAGCTACTCATCTAGGTTCTCAGACTGTTTACTGGTAATCTCTATTTCTTTTTAATGTCATCTCCAGGGGAGAAAATCCTATTTCAGCCAAGAGATTTCATTCTGTAATTACATCACAAAGAATCACTTCATAAGGAAGGCATTGACTCTGAATTTCTGTCAGCTTCAATTTAAGTGGATGGAAAACTATGGAATATATATATCATAAACAACAATCTTTTTTAAGCTTTACAACCAGGAAGATTTCAGCTCTCCAGGTCAGCTGGCAAGCCTAGGACCTGCTCATCAATCCTCTGCCTGAATAGTTCAGCAAAGAAACACTTTGTTCATAAAACACAAAGTGGATATGATATTTCAGACAGGAGAGAACAGAGCCATCTCTCAAAACGAGGTTTTGCTGTTTCATTACATCAGATTCCCACCCTTCCTCCCTCCAACTCTCCCAGCGAGGCTGGCTGCAATTGCTCTGTGTGCTAAACTTCCAGAAATCCATACTAATCAAACCTTTAAACTACCTCTTCCGTTTAACAGAAATCTGCCAGGGGATGTGCTGTGGGAGTGTGGAAGGAATCCTAGCTGTTAAAAGCCATGTCAGCCCATCACAGAAATGTGATTTCTACTATCACTATCATGCCCATATTAAAAATTTAGGAAATGAGCCTTTTCATTTCTCGCTACCCACTTCTACTGCTAAAGCCAAAAGAGACCCCTTTGGTATGCGTGCCAGTGAAGTCCACAGTGCCCTGTAGGAGTACAGATGTGCGCGCTTGCAAGACTATAGATACTGAATGTGCACATTGCTATGCGGACAGGAAACAAATCCCTAGCTTGTTTGTCTTTAAAGAACCCAAATACCGTATCAAGGCAATATGCCTAAGCTTATGCATTTTCTAAGCCATTTAAAACAGTTTAGAATAAATACATCAGGTTTCATGGACCAGAGGCAACTGACTGGAGAAAACTTCTTATATATATGAGAAGCTGAAAATAACGGAGCCTTTTGTTTTGAATTATAAATAATATATTTAAAGACACCACAACCTCCCCCTTCCCATTTGCTACACCAGAAATCTGCGAGGCATTCTTTCCTCATCTCCCACACCTACTTTGGTTATAAAGACCTACTACTGAGGACTTCCCTGGTGGTGCAGTGGTTAAGAAGCCGCCTGCCAATGCAGGGGACATGGGTTTGCGCCCTGGTCCGGGAAGATCCCACATGCCGTGGAGCAGCTAAGCCACAGGTACTGAGCCTGAGCTCTAGAGCCCATGAGCCACAACTACTGAGTCTGCGTGCCACAATTACTGAAGCCCATGCTCCGAGAGTCTGTGCTCCAACAAGAGAAGCCACTGCAATGAGAAGCCCGTGCACTGCAACGGAGACCCAACGCAGCCAAAAATAAATAAATAAATGAAAAAAAGAAGACTACTACTGAGTCTATTTTCTGCAACTCACTGGAATCCATCGACTTCTCTTCCACTTCACTGCTGCTGACTCATGCAGTCTCCATCATTTCTCACTGGAGATCCTTCTATTTGCTACTCAAAGTGAGGACCTCAGCTCATCAGCTTCAGCATCACTTGGGAGCTTGTTAGAAATATGGAATCTCAGGCCCCACTCAAACCTACAAATAAGTAGGCTCTGTATTTTGAGAAGATCCCCAGATGATTTCTGTGCATGATCCATTTTGAGAAACACTGATATGTGTCCTTGCCTTCAGCTTTATCCACCTCCATTTCATTCTGAACACTGAAACCAGAGCAATCATTATATCAACAGAATTTAAATTTCGTCATGTCACTATCTTGCTGAAACCCTTTAATTTCTTCTCCTTGTCTTTAGGCTAAAGATCAAAAGCTTCAAATTAAATTTCTAATCCCTTTATGACCCGGTTCCTGTAGCTTCATCTCATAACACTTGCCCTCCCCATACTTAATGCTGTAGCCATCTTTGTTCCAAATGTGATTTAGTTTAAATGTCAGTTTGTTAGGAACACTAACCTCTGAACCCCTAGGTCTCATCATATCATCATTTCTTGCCTCGCTGTAATACTCAATATTGTATTAAACTTCTTTAATGCAAATACTTCCAAATAAACCTTAATTTCCATGAGGACAAGGACGATGTCTATCTTGGGCAAAGCAGTGCTCAAGCAGTACCCGGTGCTTAGGACAGCAACTGGCACATGGCAGTTGTGAAAGAAGGACCAAATGAAGTAACTTCTCATGAAGATGAATGGGCAGTTTTCCACATCTTTAAGAATAACAGTCTTCCAAAATTACGATGCTCTGTCACAGGGAAGATGGATCAGACTTATTCTGATGGGTTCCAGAGGGCAGGATGGTACAAGCAGGGCTTGCAAATGACTGTACTGCTACATCTTAGCACATTGTTGGCACGAAAATATCTGCTGAAAATATGAACCAGAACCAGTAAATAAAAGCTTTAGGAAGAGAGAAATTCTTAAACAAATAACTTAATATCATTTATCAGGTGCTAAAAATGGAATTGATTGTCTTATGAGGGATCTCAGATTGTATGACCATGCAAAGACAAGATATGGACTAAACATTATTACCTTAAGAAAGTGGTTGAAGTAGATGATTTCCAAGGTCCTTTGCAACTCTGAAAATCCATTGTTTTATCATTTCCTCTGTAAGGGGAAATGGTGTTAATCATAAACACTAGCCTTAATTTTTAAAAATGTGACTTATCATTGTTAATGATTGTATCACTATTTTTATGCAGACACTGGTAAGTTGTTTATTTAGTATAAGCAAAAGGAGACTGACATCAAATATGTCCCTCTTCACTTGTCACTGGTCCTTAAACTCCACCATTAGAGAGTCATTCCTTGGAAGATGTTTCTTCTTCAGGGGCCAAGGTTACAAATGCAAATGTCACAGGAGAGGCAACATATTGGACAATTATCCATAATTTCCAACTTTGACTGTTTTATGAGAACCTATTCTTACAATTGAGAGTAAGTGATAGAGGGGATACGGATAGAGTAGTGGCATTTAGAACGTCAGAGGACTCTGGATATAGTTTCAGCTAAAATAGTTCTCTATCAGAGACTGGTTTTTGATACGTCAGTCTAAATGATATATCTCTTCATGTGATTTTTTTCCCTATATCAACATTCTTCATGCAAAATATATTTATTGAGTGCCCATTATGTACTAAGCACTATAGTAGGTACTTTAGATACATCAGTGAACCCAAGAGATAAAAACAGGCAAAAATACCTGCTGTTGTGAACTTTGCATGGTAGTGAACTGTGGTCCAAGGACCAAGAATTCCAGCGTCACCTAGAAGTTTGTAAGAAATAAAGAATGTGTCACCCAGACCTACTAAATCATGTTTGGCCTTTTAAAAAGCTCCTCAGATTAATCTTCTGCATGTTTAAGTTTGAGAGACATTCTTCTGTGTACCTGTCCTTTACTTTGGAGTATTCTCATATTTTTAAATGACTTCTCTGTTTATTTGCTTAAAGCCTGTTTGCCCTACTAGGCTATAAGCTGTATGAGGTCAAGGATTAGTGGGCAAAGATGGAAGAGATGGAAAAATGTCAGTAACAAACCTCATCTGTTATTCAGCTCTGCCAAGGCACAGACTTCTCTTTTCAGTCTCAGCAGCTGATTCACCTACCGCTCAGCAGGGAGGGAAATGGAAACCTCTGCAGGGAAATTAGCTAACATCTGTGAATTTTTCTCCACCTTCTGTCTCAGCCTTATCATTTCTTGTGTTTTTAAAAACTCCCATGAAAAAAAGTACTAGCATAATAATATTGTAATAAAATTTGCAGGTACTCATTCCTGTGGATTAAAAGAAAAATTCCTGTGGTTTGTGGTAACCCTGCCTCTGCTTTTATACCTGCAGGCCTCACTGAAGATTTTCTCTTCTATTCTAATTTGTAACATAACTTGGTCCTCTTTAACATGGCTTTGGTGAATGATAGGATTACCCCTACACGGTACTTTCTGTAGCCTATATATAGCAGGGATTGTCAAACTATGTGGACCAAATCTGACTGATCGCCCTATTTTTTTTTTAACATCTTTATTGGAGTATAATTGCCTTACAATCGTGTGTTACTTTCTGCTTTATAACAAAGTGAATCAGTTATACATATGCATATGTCCCCATATCTCTTCCCTCTTGCATCTCCCTCCCTCCCACTCTCCCTATCCCACCCCTCTAGGTGGTCACAAAGCACCGAGTTGATCTCCCTGTGCTATGCGGCTGCTTCCCACTAGCTATCTGTTTTACGTTTGGTAATGTATATATGTCCATGCCACTCTCTCAATTTGTCCCAGCTTACCCTTCCCCCTCCCAGTATCCTCAAGTCCATTCTCTAGTAGGTATGCGTCTTTATTCCCGTCCTGCCCCTAGGTTCTTCATGACCTTTCTTTTTTTTTTCTTAGATTCCATATATATGTGTTAGCATATGGTATTTGTTTTTCTCTTTCTGACTTACTTCACTCTGTATGACAGTCTCTAGGTCCATCCACCTCACTACAGATAACTCAGTTTCGTTCCTTTTTATGGCTGAGTAATATTCCATTGTATATATGTGCCACACTTCTTTATCCATTCATCTGTTGATGGACACTTATGTTGCTTCCATGTCCTGGCTATTGTAAACAGAGCTGCAGTGAACATTTTGGTACATGACTCTGAATTATGGTTTTTTCAGGGTATGTGCCCAGTAGTGGGATTGCTGGGTCATATGGTAATTCTATTTGTAGTTTTTTAAGGAACATCCCTACTGTTCTCCAGAGTGGTTGTATCACTTTACACTCCCACCAAAAGTGCAAGAGGGTTCCCTTTTCTCCACACCCTCTCCAGCATTTATTGTTTGTAGATTTTTTGATGATGGCCATTCTGACTGATGTGAGATGATATCTCATTGTAGTTTTGATTTGCATTTCTCTAACGATTAATGATGTTGAGCATTCTTTCATGTGTCTGTTGGCAATCTGTATATCTTCTTTGAAGAAATGTCTATTTAGGTCTTCTGCCCATTTTTTATTGGGTTGTTTGTTTTTTTAATATTGAGCTGCATGAGCTGCTTATAAATTTTGGAGATTAATCCTTTGTCAGTTGCTTTATTTGCAAAAATTCTCTCCCATTCTGAGGGTTGTCTTTTCATCTTGTTTATGGTTTCGTTTGCTGTGCAAAAACTTTTAAGTTTCATTAGGTCCCATTTGTTTATTTTTGTTTTTATTTCCATTTCTCTTGGAGGTGGGTCAAAAAGGATCTTGCTGTGACTTATGTCATAGAGTGTTCTGCCTATGCTTTCCTCTAAGAGTTTGATGCTGTCTGGCCTTATATTTAGGTCTTTAATCCATTTTGAGCTTATTTTTGTGTATGGTGTTAGGGAGTGTTTTAATTTCATTCTTTTAGATGTAGCTGTACAGTTTTCCCAGCACCACTTATTGAAGAGGCTGTCTTTTCTCCATTGTATATTCTTGCTTCCTTTATCAAAGGTAAGGTGACCATATGTGTGTGGGTTTATCTCTGGGCTTTCTATCCTGTTCCATTGATCTATATTTCTATTTCTGTGCCAGTACCATACTGTCTTGATTACTGTAGCTTTGTAGTGTAGTCTGAAGTCAGGGAGCCTGATTCCTCCAGCTCCATTTTTCTTTCTCAAGAATGCTTTGGCTCTTCGGGGTCTTTTGTGTTTCCATACAAATTGTGAAACTTTTTGTTCGAGTTCTGTGAAAAATGCCAGTGGTAGTTTGATAGGGATTGCATTGAATCTTTAGATTGCTTTGGGTAGTAGAGTCATTTTCACAATGTTGATTCTTCCAATCGAAGAACACGGTATATCTCTCCATCTATTTGTGTCATCTTTAATTTCTTTCATCAGTGTCTTATAATTTTGTGCATACAGGTCTTTTGTCTCCTTAGGTAGGTTTATTCCTAGATATTTTATTCTTTTTGTTGCAATGGTAAATGGGAGTGTTTCCTTGATTTCACTTTCAGATTTTTCATCATTAGTGTATAGGAATGCAAGAGATTTGTGTGCATTAATTTTGTATCCTGCTACTTTACCAAATTCATTGATTAGCTCTAGTAGTTTTCTGGTAGCATCTTTAGGATTCTCTATGTATAGTATCATGTCATCTGCAAACAGTGACAGCTTTATCTCTTCTTTTCCAATTTGGATTCCTTTTATTTCCTTTTCTTCTCTGATTGCTGTGGCTAAAACTTCCAAAATTATGTTGAATAATAGTGGTGAGAGTGGGCAACCTTGTGTTGTTCCTGATCTTAGTGGAAATGGTTTCAGTTTTTCACCATTGAGGACGATGTTGGCTGTGGGTTTGTCATATATGGCCTTTATTATGTTGAGGAAAGTTCCCTCTATGTCTACTTTCTGGAGGGTTTTTCTCATAAATCAGTGTTGAATTTTGTCAAAAGCTTTTTCTGCATCTATTGAGATGACAGTATGTTTTTTCTCCTTCAATTTGTTAATATGGTGTATCACGTTGATTGATTTGTGTATAGTGAAGAAGCCTTGCATTCCTGGGATAAACCCCACTTGATCATAGTGTATGATCCTTTTAATGTGCTGTTGTATACTGTTTGCTGGTATTTTGTTGAGGATTTTTGCATCTATGTTTATCAGTGATATTGGCCTGTAGTTTTCTCTCTTTGTGACAGCTTTGGTTTTGGTATCAGTGATGGTGGCCTTGTAGAATGAGTTTGGGAGTGTTCCTCCCTCTGCTATATTTTGGAAGAGTTTGAGAAGGATGGGTGTTAGCTCTTCTCTAAATGTTTGATAGATTTCGCCTGTAAAGCCATCTGGTCCTGGGCTTTTGTTTGTTGGAAGATTTTTAATCACAGTTTCAATTTCAGTGCTTGTGATTGGTCTGTTCTTATTTTCCATTTCATCCTGGTTCAGTCTCGGAAGGTTGTGCATTTCTAAGAATTTCTTCTGGTTTCCATTTGCATGGAATATCTTTTTCCATCCCGTCACTTTCAGTCTGTATGTGTCCCTAGGTCTGAAGTGGGTCTCTTGTAGACAGCATATATACAGGTCTTCTTTTTTTATCCATTCAGCCAATCTATGTCTTTTGGTTGGAGCATTTAATCCATTTACATTTAAGGTAATTATCGTTATGTATGTTCCTATTACCATTTTCTTAATTGTTTTGGGTTTGTTATTGTAGGTCTTTTCCTTCTCTTGTGTTTCCTGCCTGGAGAAGTTCCTTTAGCATTTGTTGTAAAGTTGGTTTGGTGGTGCTGAATTCTCTTAGCTTTTGCTTGTCTGTAGAGGTTTTAATTTCTCCGTCAAATCTGAATGAGATCCTTGCTGCATAGAGTAATCTTGGTTGTAGGTTTTTCTCCTTAATCACTTTAAATATGTCCTGCCACTCTCTTCTGGCTTGCAGAGTTTCTGCTGAAAGATCAGCTGTTAACCTTATGGGGATTCCCTTATGTGTTATTTGTTGTTTTTCCCTTGCTGCTTTTAATATTTGTTCTGTGTATTGAATTTTTGATAGTTTGATTAATATGTGTCTTGGCATGTTTCCTCTTGGATTTATCCTGTATGGGACTCTCTGTGCTTCCTGGACTTGATTACCTATTTCCTTTCCCATATTAGGGAAGTTTTCAACTATAATCTCTTCAAATATTTTCTCAGTCCCTTTCTTTTTCTCTTCTTCTTCTGGGACCCCTATAATTCGAATGTTGGTGCGTTTAGTGTTGTCCCAGGGGTCTCTGAGACGGTCCTGAATTCTTTTCATTGTTTTTTCTTTATTCTGCTCTGCAGTAGTTATTTCCACTATTTTATCTTTGAGGTCACTTATCCGTTCTTCTGCCTCAGTTATTCTGCTCTTGTTCCCTTCTAGAGAATTTTTAATTTCATTTATTGTCTTGTTCATCACTGTTTGTTTGCTCTTTAGTTCTTCTAGGTCCTTGTTAAACATTTCTTCTATTTTCTCTATTCTATTTCCAAGATTTTGGATCATCTTTACTATCATTATTCTGAATTCTTTTTCAGGTAGACTGCCTATTTCCTCTTCATTTGTTAGGTCTGGTGGGTTATTGCCTTGTTCCTTCATCTGCTGTGAGTTTGTCTGTCTTCTCACTTTGCTTAATTTACTGGGTCTTGGCGTTGAGATGGAGATCTCTGGGAGATTTTCGCCATTTGATATTACGTGGAGCTGGGAGGTCTCTTGTGGACCAGTGTCCTGAACTTGGCTCTCCCACCTGAGTGGCACAGCCCTGATGCCTGGCTGGAGCACCAAGAGCCTGTCCTGTACACGGCTCAGAATAAAAGGGAGGAAAAAAAGAAAGAAAGAAAGAAGATAAAATAAAGTAAAATAAAATAAAATAAAGTTATTAAAATAAAAAATAGTTATTAAGGAAAACAATTTTTTAAGTAATAAAAAAAAGAAAAAAACCCAGACAGACAGAACCCTAGGACTAATGGTAAAAGCAAAGCTATACAGACAAAATCACACACAGAAGCATACACATACACACTCACAAAAAGAGAAAAGGGAAAAAAAAATATATCTTTGCTCCCAAAGTCTCCCTCCTCAGTGTGTGAAATTTCCCTTTCTCTTCTTTGTTCGCATAGCTCCCGGGGTTCAGCTTTGGATTTGGCCCTGCCTCTGCATGTAGTTCGCCTGCGGGAGTCTGTTCCCGCTCAGACAGGACGGGGTTAAAGGAGCAGCTGCTTTGGGGGCTCTGGCTCACTCAGGCCGAGGGAAGGAAGGAAAGAAAGAAAGAAAGAAGATAAAATAAAATAAAGTAAGATAAAAGAAAATAAAGTTATTAAAATAAAAATAATTATTAAGAAAAAAATTTTAAAAAAATGGACGGATAGAATCCTAGGACAAATGGTGGAAGCAAAGCTATACAGACAAAATCTCACACAGAAGCATACACATACACACTCACAAAAAGAGCAAAAGGCAAAAAAATCATAAATCTTGCTCTCAAAGTCCACCTCCTCAATTTGGGATGATTCGTTGTCTATTCAGGTATTCCACAGATGCAGGGTACATCAAGTTGATTGCGGAGCTTTAATCCCCTGCTTTTGAGGCTGCTGGGAGAGGTTTCCCTTTCTCTTCTTTGTTCTCACAGCTCCCGGGGCTCAGCTTTGGATTTGGCCCCGCCTCTGCGTTAAAGGAGCAGCTGCTTCGGGGGCTCTGGCTCACTGAGGCCCGGGGGAGGGAGGGGCACGGAGGCGGGGCGAGCGTGCGGAGGCAGAGGCCGGCGTGACGTTGCACCAGCCTGAGGCGCGCCTGCGTTCTCCCGGGGAAGTTGTCCGTGGATGCCGGGAGCCTGGCAGTGGCGGGCTGCACAGGCTCCCGGGAGGGGAGGTGTGGAGAGTGACCTGTGCTCGCACACAGGCTTCTTGGTGGCGCCGCGTCTCATGCCCGTCTCTGGGGTCCGTGCTGATAACTGCGGCTCGCGCCCGTCTCCGGAGCTCCTTTAAGCAGCGCTCTTAATCCCCTCTCCTCGCGCACCAGGAAACAAAGAGGTAAGAAAAAGTCTCTTGCCTCTTAGGCAGCTCCAGACTCTTTCCCGGACTCCCTCCCGGCTAGCCGTGGTGCACTAACCCCTTCAGGCTGTGTTCATGCCGCCAACCCCAGTCCTCTCCCTGGGATCCGACCGAAGCCCGAGCCTCAGCTCCCAGCCCCGCCCGCCCTGGCGGGTGAGCAGACAAGCCTCTCGGGCTGATGAGTGTCAGTCGGCACCGATCCTCTGTGCGGGAATCTCTCTGCTGTGCCCTCCGCACCCCTGTTGCTGCGCTTTCCTCCGTGGCTCCGAAGCTTTCCCCCTCCACCACCCGCAGTCTCCGCCCGCGAAGGGGCTCCTAGTTTGTGGAAACCTTTCCGCCTTCACAGCTCCCTCCCACTGGTGCAGGTCCCGTCCCTGTTCTTTTGTCTCTGTTTATTCTGTTTTCTTTTGCCCTACCCAGGTACGTGGAGAGTTTCTTGCCTTTTGGGAGGTCTGAGGTCTTCTGTCAGCGTCCAGTAGGTGTTCTGAAGGAGTTGTTCCACGTGTAGATGTATTTCTGATGTATTTGTGTGGAGGAAGGTGATATCTGAGTCTTACTCTTCCGCCATCTTGAAGGTCCTCCCCCCCATCTATTTTTTGAATGACCCATGAAGAATTTTTTTACGTTTTTTAATGGTTGAAAAAAAATCAAGAGAAGAATATTTCATGGCACATGAAAATTATATAAAATTCAAATTTCGGTGTTCATAAGTAAAGTTTTATTGGAACACAACCATGCCCATTCATTTGCTGTTGTCAGTGCCTGATTTCCTTCTATAATGGCAGAGTTGAGTAATTGAAACAGAGACCATATGGCCACAAAACCTAAAATATTTACAATCTGGGCCTTCACAAGTAACGTTTGCCGACTCCTGCTCTACAGTAGCATTGTCCAGTAGATATATAACATGAGCCACATTTATAGTTTTAACTTTTCTGATAGCCACATTAAAAAAAGTAAAAAACAAAGACCTAGGTGAAATTAATTTCAAACATATATTTTATTGAGCCTAATATATCCCAATGATTATTTCAATATGTAATCCATCTTAAAAATTATTAATAAGATATTTTGCATTCCTTTTTTGTACTGAGTCTTCAAAGTCCATTGTGCAGTTTACGTTTACAGCACACCTCCATTCAAACATGCCACATTTCAAGTGCTAATAAGCATATGGCTAGTGGCTACCATATTAGCCAGTGAAGTTTTAGAGGATGTAGCTAAAAGTTGAGTAATTTATCTTAATTGTAAGTATGGATATAAAGTTATAATATTAAAATTAAGTAATATCCATGATAAGAATATGGCAGAAGGAAATCATACCTCATAGCACCCCCATTCTCATGTATCAAGGAGGCAAAACATCATGGGCACATGGGAAGTAACATCATAAAAGCTAAGTGTCCAGACTTCTTGGTCATCAAGTTTGTATTACAGAGAATTTTTCTTCTAATTTTCTGGAGAGAGCAGCAAAAGCTTGATGGGATAGAATTTATTTGCCAGGGGAAAAAAGATGGATTTAGTCTGTGGATTTGATTTTTTTTGAATGCTCTATAGAAATGAATTAAAGGAAAAAAATGAGAGATACAGAGAAACTTCATCTAAAAAGTGCAATTGTAGCTTATTACTCAGGGTAATCGATTTTAAACAGAGCACTGAGGTGACCACCCACTATTAAAAATAACTTGTTTGAATTAGACTCCTTGAAAATAGGACACTGAGGACATTTTTAATATGGGCCACCCTTTCCAATGAGAACTATTTTTACAACCTCATATAAGGCAGTATGGCTGGCTCTCAAAGTCTGGAATTTCTTTCGTATTTAGCATGCAGAACAGCACCTGACAGCCTTCCAAGTTACTAAAGGAAGGCCTCTGTCTTAGTCCTTGCCTTCACTTACCATCTGTTCTTTTTCAAAACCCCAGTGCCTCAGCTGTGCTGTGGAAATTGACAAAGTTAATGACTTGTAGCTTTGGCTCCTATTTCTGAGCACTAGGTAGCTCCAGTTATCTTCCACTCTCTCAATTTCCCCACCGGTTAAATGGGGATAATGATGATTGAATGATGTGCACAATGTAAGCAGGGGTCAGAAGTGTTCTGTTTTGTCTGTCTGCTTAGGTGGAAAGAACATGGTGTTGTTTTAGCGCTGTAGAAAAAACCAGAAAATGCCCTTTGCTATTTAGCAACTCGTATGCTTCTCCTGGTTTAAAAGATCCAACTTTCCTTAATTAAGTTTGGCAACAAATGGTCATCTCCTTCAGGTAGAACCTGCTTCATAACAAAAATAAAAGGATTTGACAAGGCATTGGGACGGTTCCCAGTTCAGTGCAGGGCATAGAGGATAATTCAATGAAAGGGATATAAGGTCTGAGGAGGCAAGGGATGACTCCTAATTTTAGGAAGCAACAAAGCATGTTTGCAGCAGACAAAAGTGAGCCTCAAACAAGAGGATTTTCCTGAGGAAAAGGCACTCACACCTGAAGAGGGTTCTAAGTTTGATGTGGGCCTGTCCTGTGCAGACAAAACTCATTTTCGTGTGTGTGTTATTCCTTGTGATTCTTTGCTCTTTATGGCCCTGAGCCCTGTAACGATGCATCATTTCTACAGAGGGCAGGGTGTGCCTTATGATGGATGAGAGCGCCCACAGGGAGGGAGATTCATCATCTGTTACAGTTGAGTTAACTGAAGTGACTCTGCCTGTGGCCAGTTGCCTGAAAGTACCCTTTAAAAGAGAATCTGGATATGACATGACATGCACTTTATTTCTGGAATGTGACTGACCCTGCCGCAAGAACCTTAGGTAAAAACCACTAACCAAGTGGTCAACTAAAATGAGAAGCAGAACTATGAGAAGATGACCTGTGACAGTTGGGACGTTTGACTCTCTTTAGGAAAAGAGTAAAATGTGAGTCCTAAGAGTGCCGGTTACTACTAACCAGGCTGGAGAGTGGCTGAATATGTCATCAAGAGCCCCATTTGGAAATATCTGAGTTTTATGGCATTATCAATGAGTTTGTCTTCATAGATCTGAATTATTAGATCATAACAAAGGATATCCCTCAAAGTGTTCTACTTTAGTATGTAAGACCTAAACTTATCTCTGCAACAAACTTAATTTTGTAAGCCTCTAGTTGAACGTTGCATTACTCTATAGCTAAGAAGTCTGGAAAAGTTCATTAGCCTGATCTGGGACTTTCTTTCCTAAACTTTTATGTGAATGTACCTTGAACCTAAAGGCTGCATGGTCCAGTATGGGAGCCACGAGTCATGTGTGGCTATTGAGCTCTTGAAACGTAGCTTTTGCAACTGAAACTGACTTTCAAATTTAATGTTAATTCATTTAAATTCAAATTTCAAACAAATGCAGTATAAATTTAATATTGATTACTTACTGAAATGAAATTAGTTCAAATACCATATTAAAATTCATTTCTCTTGTGGGGGGGAAGGGATAAATTAGGAGCTTGGGATTAACATACACACGCTACTATATATAAGATAGATAACCAACAAGGACCTACTGTATAGCAAAGGGAACTCTACTCAGTGTTCTGTAATAACCTATATGGGTAAAGAATCTGAAAAAGAATGAACATATGTATATGTATAACTGAATCACTTTGCTGTACACCTGAAACTAACACAACATTGTAAATCGTCCCTACTCCAATAAAAATTTAAAAAAAACCATACACACACACACATAAATATCTGGAAGAACACACACACACACACACACAATTTATTTCTCTTGTTTCTTTTTACTTTTTCTTCAACATGGCTATTAGAAAATTTAGAATTGCATATGTGGCTCTCATTATGTTTCTTGTGGACAGTGCTATTCTAGAGAAATAAGTTCCGTTCAAAATCCTACTTCTATAAGAATGGCTATAAATGCTCAGTAGAAATATTGAGTTATATTTGTTCTCATTTCTATAAATATAATTTTTTTTCTTTTTCCCATTTTAAACATTAAAGCAGTTTTCATAAGAGGGAACATACATTCTAGATGAACAGGGATAAAAATATCACATTCCTTATGACTATAAGCTCTTCATAGTTACTCTTTATCAGTGTCTCGTCTTCAGCTCTGGTAGAGCCATTTATCTTAGATTTAACTTTCCTCTTTTTAAGAACATGCTTCAGACACAACTTTTAAAGAGTAAAGACTCCCTTTAAGAAAGTACTAAATATAATAGTTCTCTCTAAGTTGAAGAACAAAAGTGATAAATGTTTGCCAACTTTGTGTCATGTAAGGAGAATACATTTTCTAGATTTTGAAAGAATTGAGATATTTGCTTTTTCTTCGTCAGCGGGGGGATCTTGGTGTTGCTAGATCTTTAAGAGCAGTGTCTCAACCTTTCCTGCACAGTTCCTGACATTTAAAGGCCAGGGCAATCAAGCCTTTCTTAGAGGTGAAAACTAACAGTTCAAGGTTTCATCTGCCAGCTTCTCCTAGTAGATGCCATATCCGTGGCTAGGGATTTAAGATCAGCAGGTCATAATTCCTGGAAAGACAGCACAAAAGAAAATGCACTTAGATGGTTCCATGTGGGCTGTATCTTTCCTGGACAGCTAAGATTGATACCTAGGCTGACATTGGGCATGCTTGCCAAATGGCTATACTTATCAATTCAGATATTATTGAAAATAATATTGCCATATGAAAATACTTTCTTGGCTACATAGTAGTTTGCCTTAGGAAAACATCTTTATTGCAGACATCTTATATTTGATCATCTAAATGGGAAGCTTGTCTCCTGTAGTTCAGAATAATACACTACATTTTTGAGGGTTGAGATGACTTATTTTCTTTGGTATTTTTTCCATGTTTACAAAAACTGAGACTTTAAGTTTTTGTGGCTGCCCTGAACACTGTCTAATCAGCATCCTTCAAATTTCTCTGTTTTGTTTTTTATCTGGCCTTTGAGTGAGAGAAACCTGGCTTCTTTTCTACATACACTTCTTACTTCTAATCACTGTAATTTCAACTAATTTCCTGAAGATGAAGAAATTTCCTTTACCCTAATTGCTTTTGAAGAGCTTCTGAAGGCTTATCACTCAACAGTGAAACAGCATTGCTATAAGTGACTGCTTATATTCATGAATATTTCACTTTTCTGGAAGGAGAAAAGGTAGAAATGGTTCACTGAACTGAGAGTGTTTTCAAACTCCTTTTTCTCTCTTTTCTTAGAATGATAATCACTAAAAATATCTTTTTCTAGGACAAGATATTTGTGTTTTCCTGGCGTTATGACTCTCCTCCATTTGCTGTCCTGGCTGATGACTTGTGGCTGAGGGACGTGAGCACAGACTATCTCTTCAAGGGGAAATCATTTCTCACAGGCAAGTCAGAATGACAAATCTTGCAAATAAAGATATTGTGTTGGTACGGATGTGAAAACAAAGCATATCCACAGTCACACATTAGTTGCCCAGTGTAGCAGGGCATCTACCACGGTCTTCTTGAAGACTAATCATCTGCTATATAAAGATAGAATGTGAAAATTACGGGTGGCCCAGACCATCTTTTTAAACATAGCATGCAATTAAGGCCTCCACAGTGCAGCACAATTAGAGAAAATATCTCGATATTTTTATTTTCTTAATCTGGTCCAGTTTGCTCTTTTGTTGCCTGGCATTTTATAAAACCTATTGAGCTGGGACTATCTATCCATATTTTAGTGCGAAAGAAGATTTCTCTAATTGCAAATTGTTCTCAGAAAGTAGATTCTGAAGTTCTTTGTAATATTTTTAACAGGAAAGGTGATAAAATAAAGCATGTTGATTCCCTTCCGAGGCTACCAAGCAGCTTATTGGTATGGCTGTTATCTCTCCTTTCCCTCTCTTCCTCTCTCCCTCCTCTTGGCCCTCCCTTCCTCTCTGTTTTTCAGGATTTCTGATGCTAGTATCATTTCTTGTCCTCATGAATGACTGGGCATATGAAAGGGTTCAAAATTTTAACACCATTAATGCCATGTCACCTAGCACCTCCGTTTAGTTTGGATATGATCTATCAGACATGTTATATGGCAGAAAATAGAACAAATAATTCTTATAAGTCACAATAAAAGGTCATTAGCAACTACCAGAAATGAAGGGAATACTGAGCTGTTTACACTGTAAAATCACTTCTTAGTACCAGCATTTCAAGAACAAAATGAGAAGTGAAGTGGGAAATTTGGGCTTTGGACCAAGGAACATTTCCCTGTGTTTGATTTTTCTCGTTGGACCAGAGAGCAGTGCATTTTTGTTGTTGTTAGAAAAAAAAAAAAAAATTAAATGTATGTGCTTCTTACAGAAAGGGGAATAATTATATGTGGCTTCACCAATTATGTTCTTCACTCTTGCTTCTCTGTATGAAAACATTCTAAAAGATGAAAGCTGACATTATTGCAAAGTCATGGATTAAACTTGGGTGTGATAATTTTATTTCATAGAGTTGGATCACATCAGATTATCAAAGGGAATTTTTAAAGCAAAACTATTTCTATGTCCTGTTACCACAGTACCAATGATTTGTTCATCTTAAATTAATTCCTTACGATAAATGATCCTATTGAATAAAATTTTTTTGAGGTTCTGATATGTGAATAATGGGGAGTCACTCTGTCAAAACAAATCATCACCTATTTTCAAGGCGTATTGAAGAAGGTACATCAGACAGAATAGTCTAGGTAATTCTGTGGCAACAACAACTACAAAATTTTAGTGGTTTACTAGGAAAAAAAAGATTTATTTCTTTTTCATGCTGCATGTCCATTTCAAGGCAGCTATGGTTTTACTTCAGACATTATCTTTATCCTAGGACCCATGATCAAGTTGCCATTTTCTGGAACACAGCCAATTGATTGAGTTGACAAAGGCAATAAAGCAAATGCAAACCATGCACTCACTGTTCAGAAGTATTACCTGTTAGCCCACTTGCATTTCATTCGTCCAAACAAGTCACATGGTCACATTTGTTAAATAGATGTAGCATCCTCCCACAAAGATGAGCTGTGAAAGGAGGCACCACATACGTGTGAACATAATAAAATCTACAGAGATTATATATCTTGCTCAGATAGGGAGATAAAAACTAAAACAAGAGTTAATGCCTTTATAGTTTTCCAAACCAATTTCTTTTACTATTTTTCACCTTAAATACATAATTGCCTCAGCTACACATACCAAAAGGAAATCACCATGTTTATGTTTTCAAAACCTAAATCAGAATAAAAGAGTAAGTTATATCTAAATGCTTAGAGTAAGGGAAAAGGCAAGTTGAAGTGTGAAGGGAGGGACAGAATCTGATTGTCCCTCCATTAGGATTAAAATTAGGATCAAGTTGTTATTGGCCAATTTACCAAATAAAATCTTGGTACATTTCTGTTCCAGATCAACTAAAAACTAGGCACAACTGTATATTATAACAGAATTTTACTATAGTCTGATATATTTCGGGGTTAAATAGATTGTTTATTTAATAACATTTATTTTGAAGATAAATACATAGGGAGACAATTTCACAGGAGTTTCTGATTCTTTGCCATAAACGTTTGGTATAATAATTGTGAAAGGGGCTGTGAAGAATTTACACACTTTTATAGACATTTCTTAATTAATCACCAGTGTATTTTTGCACAGCTATGCCCATTGTTGGGAAATTCTGGAGAAATTTATTCACATTTGGAGGAACATGTTCTCATACTTCTCTGTTTCCTTATCTGGAAATCACTTCATGTAATTTGGCATTAATATTCTAGTCCCAAGTAATCTCTATGATTGCTCTCTGGGAAAACTCTCTCTCCAGTTCTGTATTTATAAGTTTTCTTCATTTCCTTATCTTCATGGGATTGGGCATAATGTTAAAGTTAATCAGTTTAGCTCCAATAATATGTTTTTTTTACCACTTGGTGGAGTAGGGAGCTTTGTTGTATTTCAAAAATCCAGAACTAACAGTGGCTGTTATTTTATAATACTTGGTAAATATTAGTGTTTGTAAATACTGGACTTGAAGGAGAGTCAGTCCTTAGGTACATGAAAGGGCTACTGATTGGGGAGAATCTCAGAGGTCCTGAGAATTTGAATCAGAGCCAAAAGAAATTGAGGGGCATATGGGAATTGAGAAGCTGAGTCACTGTGGACTTCATTTTTTTGCTGTGATGTTTGTGTTCCTCTTTATCTTACTATATATTTATGGAGCATGGCTAGTGTGTTTAGTGATTTATAACAACATATATGAAACATGAATCTGTACTCTCAAGAGCTCAGAAACTGAAAATGAATAAGTAAGTAAATAAAAAGAATGACAGGCCTGCAAATAAACAATGTAGTATGAGGAAAAGTGTGCCTCTTTTTATTTACATTTAATTTTTCAAATCTCTATTAAATCATCCCTGTGCAAAATATACATTGCCATGCTCTCTTTCTGGCTTATCTTAACTGCAGTGTTGTGGAAAGGACAGATAACTGTTTCCTTTCTCCACAGTGTTCAAGGTTATCAAAGCAGGGCTTTGTCTTATTATCTTCAATTTTAGATTTAGAAGTTGACTCTCATTAGACAGTTCTTTCCCACTTTGCATGAAATAGAACTCTGATTTTTAAGCTGTGAGATTGGTTCACAACATTTAATCTGCAGTGGCTAATTTGTCTTTAATATAATGGGTGAACATTTTGCGATCTTAAATGTTTTGGTTTAGATTATGTTATTTTATTAATTTATAAACATAAAATCAGATGAGATATCACAGATGAGGCTTAGGTTTGTTTATTAATTTTAAAATAAATTTATTTTATTTATTTTTGGCTGGCTGTGTTGGGTCTTCGTTGCTGTGTGCGGGCTTTCTCTAGTTGCGGTGAGCGGGGGCTACTCTTCGTTGCGATGCACAGGCTTCTCATTGCAGTGGCTTCTCTTGTTGCGGAGCACAGGCTCTAGGCGCGCAGGCTTCAGTAGTTGTGGCACACGGGCTCAGTAGTTGTGGCTTGCGGGCTCTAGAGTGCAGGCTCAGTAGTTATGCCACATGGGCTTAGTTGCTCCCCGGCATGTGGGATCTTCCTGGACCAGGGCTCGAACCCATGTCCCCTGCATTGACAGGCGGATTCTTAACCACTGTGCCACCACGGAAGACCGAGGCTTAGGTTTAAATAAGCAAAACAGACTATGTAAAGAGGGAGACTTCACAGCTGAGGATGAGGTGTGGATTTCGGGTTATAAAGCCCAACAGGTATTGTGAATATGACTCTAAGTATACAAGAGAGACTTAGAATTTTTATCTCATGGATATTACTATTTTGCTTATCTGTTTGAAACCAAAATTTAATATCAAATTCAGGAAATTAAAGTAAATATCACTGAGTAAGCATGTGAAGCATAATGTGGTATGCACACTGTATAATTTTTTTTGAAGTACAATGTATTTATAATATTATATTAGTTCAGGTGTGCAACATAGTGTTTTACATATTTTTATAGATAATACTTCATTTAAAGTTATTATAAAATATTGGCTATATTCCCTGTGCTGTACAGTATAACCTTGTAGTTTATTTACTTTATACATAGTAATTTATACCTCTCAATCTCCTTACCCTGTCTTGCTCCTCCCCACTCCCCTCTCCTCATTGGTAACTACTAGTATCTGTCAGTCTGTTTCTGTTTTGTAATATTCATTCATTTGTTTTATTTTTTAGATTCCACAGATAGTATTTATCTTTCTCTGTCTGACTTATTTCACTATGCATAGCACACTCCAGGTCCATCTATGTTGCTGCAGATAGTAAAATTTCATTTTTTTATAGCTGAGTAATAATCTATTGTGTATATATATACCATACTTCTTTTTTTTTTTGGCTGCACCACACGGCATGTGGGATCTTAGTTCCCAACCATGAATCGAACCTGTGCCCCCTGCACTGGAAGCGCAGAGTTCCAACCCCTGGACCACCAGGGAAGTCTCACCATACTTCTTTATCCATTCATCTGTTGAAGGATGCTTAGGTTGCTTCCATATCTTGGCTATTGTAAAGAATGCTGCTATGAGCATTGGGGTGCATGTGTCTTTTCGAATTAGTGTTTTAATTTTCTTCAGATAAATACCCAGGAGTAGAATTGCTGGATCATATAGTAATTTTAGGTGTTTTTTTGAGGAAACTCCATACTGTTTTCCACAGTGGCTGCACCCACTTACATTCTCACCAACAGTATACAAGGGATCACTTTCCTCCACAGCCTTGCCAACATTTGTTATTTGTGGTCTTTTTGATGATAGCCATTCTGACAGATGTGAGTTTAGATATTCCATTATAGTTTTGATTTGCATTTCTCTGATGATTAGCAGCATTGAGCATCTTTTCATGTACCTGTGGGTCATCTGTATGTCTTCTTCGGAAAAATGTTTATTCAGTTCTTCTGTCCATTTTTTAATTGGGTTGTTTGTTTTTTTGATATTGAGTTATATGAGCTGTATATATATTTTTGATATTAACCCCTTATCAGTCATATACTCTGCAAATATTTTCTCCCATTCAGTGGGTTATATTTTCATTTTGTCCATAGTTTCCTTTGCTGTGCAAAAGTTTTAAGCTTAAATAGGTCCTATTTGTTTATTTTTGCTTTTGTTTCCTTTGCCTTGGGAGACAGATCTAAGAAAATATTGCTACAGTTTATGTCAAAGAATGTTCTCCCTATGTTTTCTTCTAGGAGTTTTATGGTTTCCAGGCATACATTTAGGTCTTTAATAAATTTTTATTAAAAAAATAAATATTCAAATATTTATTATGGGTTTAGTTTTGGGCTCTCTATTCTGTTACATTGATCTGTGTGTCTCTTTTTGTACCAGTACCATGCTGTTTTGATTACTGTATCTTTGTAGTATGGTCTGAAGAATGGGAGGGATATACCTCCAGCCTGTTTTTTTTCCTCAGGGTTGCTTTGGGAATTCGAGGTCTTCTGCGGTTCCATGTAAATTTTAGGATTATTTGTTCTAGTTCTGTGAAAAATGTCATGGTTATTTTGATAAGGATTGCATTAAATCTGTAGGTTCCTTTGGGTAGTATGTCCATTTTAAAAATATGAATTCTTCCAGTCCATGAACATGAAATATCTTTCCATTTCTTTGTATCATCTTTAATTTACTTTATCAGTATCTTATAGTTTTCAGAGTATAGGTCTTTCAACTCCTTGGTTAAGTTTATTTCTAGGTATTTTATTCTTTTTGATGTGATTTTAAATGGGATTATTTTCTTGCTTTTTCTTTCTGATGGTTCATTATTAGTGCATAGAAAATCAACACATTTTTGCATATTAATCTTGTATCCTGCAACTTTACTGAATTCATTTCTTAGTTCTAATAGTTTTTTTGATGGTGACTTTAGAGTTTTCTATATATAGTATCATGTCACCTGCAAATAGTGACAATTTTACTTCTTCCCTTCTAATGTGGATGCTTTTATTTCTTTTTCTTGTCTGATTGCTGTGGCTAGATTGTCCATTACTGTGTTAAATAGAAGTTGTGAGAGTGGGCATCCTTGTCTTGTTCCTGGTTTTAGAGGAAAAGCTTGCAGCTTTTCACCATTGAGTGTGATGTTGGCTGTGGTTTTGTCATAAATGGCCTTTATTATGTTGAGATATGCTCCCTGTATACCAACTTTGATGAGAGTTTTTATTATGAATGGATGTGGCATTTTGTTGAATGCTTTTTCTGCATCTTTTGAGATGATCATGTGATTTTTATCCTTTGTTTTGTTAATGTGGTGTATCATGTTGATTGATTTGTGGATATTTAACCATCCTTGCATCCCTGGAATAAATCCCACTTGATCATGGTTTATGATCCTTTTCATATATTGTTGAATTTGGTTTGCTAATATTTGGTTGAGGACTTTTGCATCTATATTAATCAGAGATATTGGCCTATAATTTTCTTTTTTTGTAGTGTCTTTGTCAGGTTTTGGTAGCATGGTAATCATGGCCTCAGAATAAATTTGGGAGTCTACCCTCCTTGTCAGTTTTTTGGAACAGTTCGAGAAGGATAGGTATTAGCTCTTTTTTACATATTTGGTAGAATTCCCCCTTTGAAGCAGTCCTATCCTGGACTTCTGATTGCTGGGAGATTTTTTTTTTTTACAACTTTATTGGAGTATAATTGCTTCACAATGGTGTATTAGGTTCTGCTTTATAACAAAGTGAATCAGTTAAACATATACATCTGTTCCCATATCCCTTAACTGGGAGATTTTTGATTACTAATTCAATATCACTGCTAGTGATCAGTCTGTTCAAATTGTCTGTTTCTTCCTGATTCAGTCTTGGAAGATTCTGTTTCTAGAAATTTATCCATTTGTACTAGGTTGTGCAATTTTGTGGCATAGAACTGTTCTTAGTATTCTATTACGATTTTTTTGTATCTCTGTGAGATTGGTTGTATTTTCTCCTCTTTCATTTCTTCTTTTGTTTATTTGGGTTCTCTCTCTTTTTTTCTTGGTGAGCCTGGGTTAAAGCCTGACCCTCAGGGCTTAAAGCCCGACCCTCAGGGCTTCTGCTCCAGCACCCTGGGACCTGACCCCACTGCTGATAGGGCTGTGACAGCCACTGAGCACAGGAAAAGCCCCAGCTCACACCTGGCTCTGACTCTAGCCACTCCATCTGCAGTCTCCCCTCCCACCAAGGTAATACCTGCCAGCACACCTATCTGAAAAAACTGACAGAAATATTTTGATTCAGGAAAGTATAGCAAAGATTTGACTTTATGCAGATTCAAATGCATTCTACCCCATAGAAATGTCCAGATGTGCAAATACAGGCATTTACTTTTATATTGCTAATAAAGTGCATATACATTTTCTTGATGAATGTGCTAAAATAATGAGATCACTTCATGATAAATAAAAGAGAAAAAAATTTCCCCAAAGATACAATTATAAAAATCTGAAAAAATTAAGTTTTTAATCAAGGAAAAGAAATTAACATGAGTTGATGACTGCCAAGAACTGTTGACTGTTCCCTTGTATTCGGAATAATGGAATCTCAAACTCTAGAAAAAAAACTGAATTCATATTTGTCTTGTTTTATAAACATCATTTATATGGTCTGTTTTTTCTGATATCTGAATTTCAGACAATTGCAAATATTTCTTCATATAACTGAAAAGGTATTGTCTTTTACAACCATATATATGGACCAGTAAGTAGCATTTTAGCCAAGATACAGTATTTCTCTTCTGCTTACATAAGATTTTTATCCTGAAGCTTAAGCACTGTTCCATGGGCTAATGTGTTATATGAGAATGGGAAGTTGCTGTTTTACATTGAGAATCACTTCGGTAATAAGCCTTGCTATTATTAGCTAGAAAACACCTCCCAGAAGACTCCACTCAAGCATTACCTCTTCATTGCACTACTCCAGGCCTCTCAGTCATTGTTTCTTCATCTGTGTCTGTGTCTTCCTAGCATTTTATATATGTCTTTATTATATAACTTAAACTGTTTATTATGTGTCTTTCTCTTTCATGATACTGGAAGCTCTTATTTTTAACTCTTTCCTTTTAAAACTGATTTGTTTGCTTCCCAAATTTAATGCTATGAAGACAGGTTCTTTAAAATGTGTAATGAATCAAATAGTGAATACTGTTTCTATCATTTAGAAATGATAGAAGGAGAGTAATTATTATCCCCTTTTTTTTTTTTTTTTTTCTTTTTGCGGTATGCGGGCCTCTCACTGTTGTGGCCTCTCCCGTTGCGGAGCACAGGCTCCGGACGCGCAGGCCCAGCGGCCATGGCTCACGGGCCCAGCCGCTCCGCGGCATATGGGATCCTCCCAGACCGGGGCACAAACCCGTACCCCCTGCATCGGCAGGCGGACTCCCAACCACTGCGCCACCAGGGAGGCCCCTATCCCCTTTTTAAAGAAGAAGAATCTGAGAGATTTTCATGAGTTTATTGGAGGTGAGGTTTATCCAGGTTCATACGTGAGTAAGTATAGATTTGGGACTCAGATTTACATATTTTGTCCCTAAGGCCTTGTCCTCTAAATAGCAGAAACATGAGAATTGATACAAATGTTGATATTTGAATTGGAAGATGGGGGTAAAGGTAAAACAAGAGAGCTTTAGATAAAGCATTAAGACAAATAGAACAAAAGCTAATGAAACATTCAAGGGACTGAAATGATTGTGGTGTGGTATGGATTAAGATCAAGCTATTGTTTTTATTTTATAAAAGGAACATTTCCAAATTTGGGATGAAATTATTATATTGTTTAGTTAATCATTTAATGTACATACCCCCTTCATAATTCTGTAATAAGAAAAAATAATGACCTTTTTCAATAACTTACTTCCTTAACATTCTCTGATATCTTCTCGTTTTGAAATATTACTGGATCATAAAATTAGAAGAAAATGCATTCCTACACTGGGTGATATCTTTGGATAGTGCAAGAGTTTCTAACAGGCAATGAAAATGAGAATTAGTGAAGACCCTGAAAGTGTAAGAAAAATTTTATACATGTATATGTTTGCATACACATTCTTCTGGGAAGAAGTTTATAGATTTGATGAAATTTTCAAAGTTGTTCATGACCATGTAGAGGAAAGAGCTTTGTAATAAGAATTGCTTGAATCCCATTTACAGACTCCTGTATATAAATTGCTTACCTAATGGGGCCAATGGGGAAATTTAATGATATAGCATAAAAATTGGTTTTGGAAGGTATAAAAATGCATGCAATATATAGTAGTTCTTATCCTCATTCATTGCTTGAGGAATAAAATCCAAATTTTTGGCTTGGCGTTCAAGAACATGGATGAATTTTATCAAGCTGCCTTTTCTGTCTTCTTTTTCCGGTACTCTGTTCTCTAGTCAGACTGTATTATTCACTCTCACAGGATGCCCACATTCTCACTCCTCTGGGTTCTTGCTAATGTTATTCACTCTGTCCAAAGCCCTACCTGCCAATTCATCTCATCTAAATTTTGCCGAAATGTCAAGGCCCATTTCAACAGCTACTACCCCAATTAAACCTTTGTTAATTTCTCCAGGAAGAACTTTTTAAAAAAACTCCTCTCAATTCATAGCACTTTGTAACCTCTAACGATTTTTAATATATTTTGTTTAACAAAAAGGATATGTGTATATCCTATAATTTCTCTCTTAGCCTACATGCTCCTTGAATCAAAGACCACATTTTCCTCAACTTTATATGTGCCTGAAACTCAGAATAAGAACTTACAATAAGTTCTCTGGCATGAATGATACAGAAATTCAAATTCAAGAAATAAAATATTTCCCTTTCTTTCAGAAGAAAATCCAATGGACCTTCTGTAGCACCTATGTCAGTGCTTGAGCCTACACACGCACCCACGTGTCTTAAAATAATTTAAATTTGTGGGTTTTTTTTTAAAGAAAGACATTATAGTATGTTTTATAAAGGTAGTTAACCTTGGCTTCAAAGTAATGAAACTTCCACTAATGTCAACTATAGAACCTATAAAGTTTTCCTCTTTTTACTTTTGGACACTAAATTGATTCTTTTGTGAAATTACTTTTGCTTCAGAACAGGCTGTCCAGACTGCCTAATCAGATTACCGCCCACTCACTTCCTCACAAAGTACAGCTCCGTGATCTGCTGTGATTCCCAGCTCCCTTTGTTTTTCAGTAGCTGAATATTTCAAAAGAAAATGTTCCAGGGAGCACTACTGTCGAATATTAGAAGAAATATCTTGGGAAGTCATTGCTCTTGTACTCCCTCATAATTCCACAGAGAAAGAATGAAAGTTCAGGAATTTTTTTTCCAGTAAAACAGGTCTGTAAAAGTATAACCTGTTAATAATCAGTGTTAACAGTGTGTATTGGTTGATGATTTGACACTGTATAGATGCAACAACTTAGGTGTTGAACTTTCACTTATATAAAGGTCTTCGCTCTGTGTAGCTGGAAACTCAACTTTAAGTACATCCCTACTTTCCAGAGGTCAACATTTGGCAAAGAAGTACCTATCACAGTTCCTAATTACCTTTACTGTAGTTTTTTCTCCTTTCACCTAAAATGTTTCTTGAAGGAGAGAGAGAGAAAGAGAGAGAGAGCCCAAACTGTGTTGGGGATAGCACTCAATGAACTTAGGTAGAATAAATTTCTTGCCTGTGATGAAACCAATCAATCTCAGGAACATTGAGAAACTTAGTTATCGATCATAAAGAACATTGCAAGGGAAAAGATATGAGGAGAGATTACAGTTATCACAAAATGGCTCTAGAAATTGGCTTCCCTCTCCCAGTGAGCTGCTGTACATTGTCTTTACACTTGCAACAACAGATGAAACTACAGGAAACAGAACACAAACAAACATACACACACACACACACTACAAAAAAAAAAAAATCCCCGACAACCTTTTAGTGGGAAATAAACCATTTTGATGAGAATTCCTACAAATCTTTAGGTTAAAACAAGGTTTGTTTAAAAGCAATGAGATTTTAATAGACCTTGATAAAGCTTGATTTCACCTGCATTAATCAAGTTGCCTCTGCCTGAAAATGTGACGGCTGCACTAAGGTATTTTTAGAACCGTTTTATTACACATTTCATGCCTTTACAGCATGTAGTTGCTAATTTTCTTAATAAGGTCACCTTTCAGTAAATGGCGTGTGTTTTCAAATTCATGTGGGGTACTTGCCTAAAAATTGGGCCAGTTTATGTGAGCGGAGGGTCCTTATTTTATCCCTTGTGTCTTTCTCATTACAGTGTACCCAAATCTGAAGAAGAAAATGACATTGGCAGCACTAATTCTTATTCATTTCTGTCTTTCTCCTTACAGTCCAATAAAACAATGAGTCAAGTAGGCATTAACTTCTTCCCTAGGTTCTTCATATTTGGAGATCTTCAAAAGCAGGGATAACTTCCCCCTTTTCTTTTGTGCTGATACACAGCACAACAGCACAGGTTTCCATAGAAAAGAGGCACAATACACCTTGTTGACCGGGGGCTGGAGCCCCATAATCAAGTGGGGAAAGACGAAAGAAATGTTCAGACTTTCTCACCTCAAGGGAGAGGCAGTGAGAATGTAGAGCCTGGAACCCTAGCTGATGAGGGGGTTAGGCTTAGGAAGCAAAGGCTCTCGCATTTGGAGAGCTGGCCAAGTGCATTCTTAGCATTTTAACATCAGCTCTGCCCTAATATATGGACTTGGTTATTTCTCTAAAAAAGCCGGAGGGACCGGGGATCACTTCCTCTGAATGTCTTGGCCCAGGTTTTCCTCCACTTGTAATTTTCATCCCCATATGAGTCCCTTAATAAAAATCCTAAACCTTTTGCCTCTGAACTGTCAAAACACACATTTCAAGCTGAAGGGTGTTACGATTTCAAAGATAGTTTCCACTAAAGATAATGAGTGTTCTAGAGTGCTAATTGAAACAGCAGGAGAGAATGGTTACTTTCCAGATATCCCAGGGGAGTCCTGTGTGCCAAGGTGATGGTATACATAAGCTAGACTAATGGACTTTGGTTTCTTAAGACACAGACCAAATGCAGAAATTTTAAGAAGAAAACTTCTTTCATGCCATGAAAACTTGATCAACACCATTTATAAATTAATATAAAAAATCTTTTTGACACAGATAAAAGGACTCTACCATGTGTTAGTACTTCATTTGTTTAGAATCTGTCTGAGGTATAAATACTCTTATTTTGATGTGCAAGTTTTCTTTGATATGAAATCATTACTTAGTGGATTATTTTGATTTAATTCACATCTTTGATATCTGAGTGATACACAGAAACTATTTTGCTTTTAATTAGTTCATTCATGAGTTAAATATTTATTGGAAACCTACAAAGAAGACAAAGTGAGGTTGCAAAGGTGAATTATACATGAATCCTGATCTCAAGAATTTACAAATCAGTAGAGGGTAAAACACATAGATATAAAACTATAGTGAAAGTAGAAAGTGCTAAATACCATATAACAATACAAAGTGCTATTAATTTCAATGCCTTTGGTCAAAAATTTAATGAAAACTCATATCTCCATTTTTCTTGACTTGTAAATAAAGCTTGCTAGATATAATTGGGTATTTGAAGTTAGAAAGTCTGCAATTCCCTCATCCTAAATATCAATTCTTATTATACAACAATATAGAAAATAGCAAAAATTGAAATGAGTCAGTTGTAACTTCATATCAATAAACGTAGCAATAATCATCCTGAGAGTAACTGAGTTCTGCTTAGATAGCTGAGGTATTTCTGTATTATATGTCGGGTATTCTAAAATAGTGAATAATACATTTTGCCATTCGATTTTAAGACATCGATTACAACCCACAAGGCTGAGTGATCTTAGTGTTTTGGGGACCTGAATTAATTGTCATTATAAGAACAAAATTATTAATTTAAAATTATTAGAAATAAAAAAGAACTTACCTGTTATACCACAGATTGCTAGTATTTCCATTGCTTACAAGGAACATGGTCTTTACCAAGGTTAAAAGAAATTGAATTTCCTTCACTAAAGGCAATTAACACAAAAGAAATTCAACCCAAATGGAACTGGCACACAGAGGTGACATTATGATAGAATAGTATTTATAGTTAGGGGGCCTGGGTTCAGATCCCAGCTCTGTGGATTGGACAAGCCAACCTACAGACTGAAATCTACAGACCCACTTCACAAGGTTGATAACATTAAACAAAAGGGTGTTGGTAAAAGTACATTACAAACATTAGTTGTTTTGTATTTATCATTGTTTTTTCTCTGAAATTCTTGTATCTTACATTTAATATTTATCTTTATACCTAAATGGAGACGTTTTTTCCACAAACGTAATGCCCTCTGATTACTGCTGTCTTTATAGGAGGAGAAATCACCTGTCTCCTACAGTTTGGTTTATCTTCATTAATTAATTCCAGAAGAGAAAGTATTTTGGGTTCTTATATATTTTATTAATTTGTTAGGTATATCATAACAAAGTACCACAGACAGTATAGTTTAAAAACCAGAAATTTTATTTTCTTCCAGTTCTAGAGGCTGGAAGTCCAAGTTATATGCTTTCACTATTTTTTTTTCTTACCAGAAACATTGAAATTTTTATATGGCATTTGTCACTTGATAATTTCACTATGGTTTTGTATGTGCATGTGTTACCCTCTATTGACTTGTAGATTCCTTGAGATCAAGATTCATGTCTACATATAAATGTATGTAAAATACTGGAAAGTATTTCTAACTTGAAGATATTCTGTTTTGTTCTATCTTTTAAAGTGGAATTATTGCCCCAAAGCACAATTTCTTTCAATAAGTCAAGAAAAAGAAGGCATCTATTCAAATAGCAAACAAATCAGCAGGCATCTAATGCCAGTCTAGTGCCCTCTGGAGATGCTCTATATTGGCTAGCAGTCTATTTTCTTCTAACCATATGGTTTCATGCAGATGATTTAGCACGAAAATAGCCTTCTTCAGTAAATAGTGGTGCCGTGTGCAGAAAGCTTGCCCTTCCTTTTTTAACCACTCACAGAGGTGTAACCCCACAGGAAAGGCACCGTCCTCTAGCAGTAGTCAAACACTGGATGTTATAGATTTGACAACTCACTGAAATATCACGGAGAATCATTTTCTAAATAGAAATCTGGCATTCCTCTGTATTAAGCTTCAGAACTTCAGCAATGAAACACAAGCTCTCTCTAGATATGTGGGGTTATTATTTCATTTCAACACTTTTTAGCATTTTAGTATTTGATTCTGCTGGTCCATTAAACCAAGGCAAATGATGTAGCTTGCTATTTTTTCTCCTTTTTCTTATCTGTTGCTTGTTTAAAGAATGGAGGCTTGTGGAGGATAAATACTGGAAGTATTTATTCACTGTATTGCCACAGAAAGGATACATATAATGCTATATGGTCCTAAATCTCCTTCTGGTTTTATCGCATATTCCTGTGAGGCTGGGGGAAAATGAAATATTTTCAAACCATAGAATTTATGTTTATAAAATGGAGGCAGGTATAGGAAATTATAGTCAACAGCTAATAAAGAGATTAAATGTTAGAGCCAACGCTAAAAACTAAGTCAACTTACAGTGGGCTGATTTCTAAATAGCAGCTCAAAGATCCTGATTAATATGTCATAGTACTATTCATTCATCCATTCACCAAATATGTTTTGTGAGGCATTATTCTACACTCTTGGGATATACCAAGAGTGAATAAAATAAAATAAAATAAAAACCTTTGCCCTCATAGATTTTATATTTAAATAAGAGGAGATCTGCAACAAAAAATAAATACAAATACGTAAATGCTATAGTTATGTTACAATGACAAAAAGGAAAGAGGTGAGCAAGTTAAGGTAAATTGGGCATTAATTGGGCATTTGCCATTGAGCAAGTTAATGCATTGGGCATTTGGACTTGAATTTTAAATGAATGGTCAGATAAAGCCTCAAAGGCAGTCGCAGGCCATACTCTTTTAATAGTAGAATAAATAGTGCCTAAAATGAATCATTTTCTTATTAATTCTTCTTCCTTAAAAATAAAATCAGTTTTCAAAGTCGGGTATGAAAAGTTTAGCAAAGCACATTTAGCATTTAAGATATCTGATTCCATAGCATATTTCTTTGTACATGTGTTTAATAAATGGTGGTGCTTTACTACTGTAGTTTTCCTTTGTCCCTGTCTGAGAAACCTGATTTGAACTAGCTAACTAGTTTCCCATCTCTCTCTCCTAACTTTAAACCTGCCCCTCACAGTTCAGTTCTACATCTTTAGACAAGAGAATGTCAGGTACTGCAAAATAAAACAAGACATTTCTTTTTTTCTTCCAGGCAACTCTCTGTAGTCTTTGTTCATTTCTGTCTAGATGCCATGTGACATAAAAGGAAAAGAAGGCCAAACTTCAAAATAAAAATTAACGGTAATGTGCTATCAAATAATCCCAAGGTGCATATTCTTCCAGGTTAATTTGCTCTTAGCAATGCTGGTGCCACCAATTCAAGTTTTTGTGCCTGGGTCTTAAAAGAAAATCCCTAAGCCTAGGAAATGTTAGCAAAAGGGCAGAATTGTATTTTTAACAAGAGAGGCAAAGCAAGATAAAAGAGCACAAAGGCAGAGAGGGTACTTTGCAAATATATAGTGCTCGATGAAGCTGGCAAAACATTATGAGACATCTAATTTCTGCTGTCAAAGGGGCTCACATTGATTTTTGTGTTCATTGTGTGTACTCTTAGGGTCCTCTAAATGGAGTCTTATTTATTTGGCTCTTTGTCAGGGGAAAGTTAATAGTACTTTCTAGTAGGAAAATAGGAACTTAGTTTAGATTGGAATAGTTGAGAGCCCATTTTGCTTCTGTTTAGATTCAAGAAAATGAAAAGGCTTAGACTTTGTCAAGGTAAAGAAATCAACAGAAATCCAGGGACCCTAAATCACTGCTCTAAATGCACACTTTTTGTCCTCCTGCTACATGCTTTTGTTAATATGTGATCCATCTGTTTTTAAGCCTCCCCAACCCCTGATTGCACAAAACTACTTCTGAGAATGAAAGGAATATCATGACTCAGTTAAAAATAGTTCTTTTGTAAGAAAGCATTTAAAAGCTGGCTAAAAATTAAACCCAGACCCTGACCAAAAGAATCTGTTTAGAAAATATAATCTGTACTAGGGATGCCTCAGCTCTGTTGTCACAAAATATTCCTTTCCTAAAATACCTTGGCACTAGCTTATTAAAACAAACCATTTTACTATCTTACTTTCACAGTATGACTTAGTTATTCTAATGGTACTTAGAAATAGAAAATGTAATTGTTTTTCTTTGGGCATTATTATTTTCTTTTGTCATTTTATATTAAGTCTGTTGCAGACTGCAGGGTTTTGTCTTTAGAGCTCTTGTAATGGGTTTAATGAGTTATTTCAACTTCTGATTTGTGTACAGTGTAATCCCAAATATTACACTTTAGAATCTAATCATGCTTCCACTGGTCTAATTGTCTAAAGATAAGACAACATGTCAAGTGATATTTTACAGTTTAACTACACTAGGAGGAGAATAATTTTGTAAAGCTCCAAAAACAATTGCTTTTCTTCAGTCAACCAAACCTTCAGATTGGTGGGAGTATGAGTAACCATTGTGTTTACTAAGTCAAAATGTTGAATTTGTGAGTACTGATACATATACATATCTAGAACAGGGAAGTTTGGGAGTTTGCATTACCTGATTCAGATCCCCAAATGTCTGTTACACATGCTCTGTAGTATAACCCACTTGAATGGATTCGGAACAAATTTCATGATGATAGACAATGTAGAGAAATCTCTCAGAATTCCTTCATTGGGTATCCCAGAAATCTTAAAAGGCTGCTAATTTTGGGGAAACATTCCCAATTTCACAGATACAGTAGGACCTGTTTTAAATGCATAACAATTCTAGAATGTCAGAAGAGACATCTTGGGGATGACATCTTGGCCCTTTGAACACAGCAACTCCTAGGACAAGGGTGATATGCAGAAATCTTGGGAAAGGAAGATAAAATAGATAGTGTGGAAGAAGTAGTAAGTGAAGTCCAATACTTTTTCAGTAGACTGAAAAAGAAGCCTACTTTTTCCTTAATGAGGCAAACTTCTGCAATCTCTACCTCAAAAACCATACCATACCAGTAGCCAGGCCTAGAAGAGGACAAAGCACTATCAGTAGCATCCAGATGGCTGGACCAATATAAGATATCTTTCCTTCCTAGCATTTAAAACTCTAGATGAAACTTTGTCACGACCATAAGGGTGATTTCATTTGTGCTTTGCAGAGACATTTAAGGAAGAAGGTATGGGAACTGATGCACCTACAATGCATGTGTGCTTTTATATGCGTTACCTAGTTTCTTCCTTAGATTAACTCCCTGAGCTCAGTACAGTTTCCTCTAGGTTAGAAGTGAGGAGTATGACGCTCAAAATCATGTAAATTGACCAGTGACAGGCCTAAAAACTGCTGCAGCTAATCATAACCCTGGTTATAAAAGCGTACTCCTTCTACCTCAAAATGCTGTACTGTGCTCAGAACTTGGTTTAGATTAAGTTATTTATGTCACACAGCAAGCTGTGACAAAGATATCATGTCTTATTATTATCCTGTATTATCCTCATTTTATAGAAGAAGAAACAATTAGAGGTTTAAAGGAGTGGTTCCCAAAACTCACTCACCATCAGAATCGCATGAGAAGATTTTAAAAATCTTGACTCAAGGGATCTATGTCTGTTCTTTTTAAATCAGTCTTTACCAAAGCCCAGGGATTTTTAATTTTGTACAATTCTTCAGGTGACTTTAACATACCATTAGGGTTCAGAAATACTGATCAGTGGACACTTTTAATAGTTGGAAGAGCGGGAGATGGAACCCTCATCTGTCTATTTTTTCCTACTATGTGAAGCGGGGACATACCTTAGATTTACATGTTACTATCAATTTATTGACACTAACTTAACTCTTATAATAATGCTCAGTAGTAAATATTTTCCTGCTGGTGCTTAATGGCCACACATACAATTACATGTTGTATTATTTATTGTTGCATAACAATGTTACTGCAAACTTATCAGCTTAAAATAATACACATAGGGGCTTTCTACTTCCGGGAAGATAGAGTAGTTGTATATTTTTTCCTATTCCTTCTGCTAAGTAAAAGTAAAATACCTGGACATTTATATATAAAGCAAACATCAGACTGAAAGGTAGAAGGCAGACCAGCTTGGGAACTCAGGTCCTAAAGAATGACATGGTTGTGTGTTTTCTGTGTTTCCTTTTGTTTCTGTGTTTGTTTTTTTAAGATGTCATTGTTTATTTCCCAACATGATAGTTTATAATTTAATCATGTTCTCTTTTTAAAAACAGCTTTATGGAGATATAGTACACTTGCAATACAATTAACCCATTTAAAATGTGCAATTCAGTAGTTTTTAATATACTCATAGATATGTACAGCTATCACCACAATGAATTTTAGCATACTTTCATTGCTACAAAGAGAAACCCTATATCATCTAGCTGTTATCCCCTACTTCCTTATCCCCTGAGCCCTAAGAAACCACTGTTTTACTTTCCTTCTCTATAGACTTGCCTATTCTGGATATTTCATATAAATGAAATAATGTATGTTTTTTCTGACTGTCTTCTTTCACATTGCATAATGTTTCATTCATAGTGTGGCATGTATCAGTACTTCACTCTTTTTTTTTTTAAATGGTTGAAGTGTATTCCCTTGTATAGAATATTGTTTACACCTTTGACTAATATGAACAATGCTGCTAGGAAAATTCATGTGCAAGTTTTTATTGGAACACAATTCTGGTTTCAATTCTTTGGAGTATATACCTAGGAGTGGAATTACTGGCTCATATGGTAATTCTATTTTTGATCTTTTTTGAGGAATTACCAAATGTTTTCCATGTCACCTGCACCACTTTACATTCTAACTAGCAACATATGACATTTCCACTTCTCCATATCATCACCAACACTTGTTTTTGTCTATTACTACTACTACTACTACTACTACTACTACTACTACTACTACTACTACTACTACTACTACTACTACTACTACTACTGTCCTAGTGGGTGTGAAGTGGTATCTCACGGTGGTTTTGATTTGTATTTCCCTGGTGATTAATGATGTTGAGCATTATTTCATGTGTTTTGTTGGCCATTTGTATATATTTGGAAAACTGTTTATCCAAGTCCTTTACCCATTTTTAAATTGGGTTGTCTGTATTTTTGTTGTTGAGTTGTAAGAGCTCTTCATGTATTTTGAATACTAGCAATATCTTATGAGATATATAGTTTGGAATCAAACTAGGAATTGATAGGAAAAAATAGGAAAATTCCCAAGTACCTGAAAAACTAAACAGAGCATTTCTAAATAATTTATAGATAAAGGAGAACATCTTAAGAGGAATTTAAAAATATACATTGAGCTAAATGAAATGAAAATACTGCATACTAAAATTTGTGGGATACAGCTAAATCAGTGCTGAGAGGGGAATTTTTAGCACTAAATGAATATGTTAGAAAAGAGTAAAAGTCTCATCTATAATCTAGCCTTCCCCCGAAAGAACCTAGAAAAAGAAGAGCAAAATAAACCCTGAAGTAAGCATAAGGAAGGGAATAGAGATGAGAGCAAAAATCAATAAAATTTATTGAAAACAAGAAAAAAACAATAGAAAAAAACTGTTACCCAGTTATACAAAGAACTCTTAAAAATCAACAATAAGAAAACAATCCAATTACAAATGAGCCAAAGACCTTAAGAGGCAGCTCATCAAAGAGGATATACAGATTGCAAATAAGCATATAAAAAGATGTCCAACATCATTTGTTACCAGGGAAATACAAATTAAAACAACATTGAGATACCACCACAAACCTATTAGAATGGCCAAAATCCAGAACACTGGCAATACCAAATGCTGGCAAGGATGTGGAGCAGCATGAACCCTCGTTCATTGCTGGTGGGAAAGCAAAATTGTATAGACTTTTTGGAAGACAGTTCGGCAGTTTCTCATAAATCTAAACATACTCTTACTATGTAGTCTAGCAGTTGTGTTCCTTGGTATGTACCCAAAGGAGCTGAAAATTTAGGACCACACAGAAACCTGCATATGAATGTTTATGGCAACCTTCTTTACAATTGCAAAAACTTGAAAGCAAACAAGGTGTCCTTCAGAAGGTGAAAGGATAAATAAATTGTGGTACATCCAGACAATGGAATATTATCCAGCACTAAAAAGAAATGAGCTATCAAGCCATGAGGAGACATGGTAGAAACTTAAATGCATATTACTAAGTGAAAGAAGCCAATATGCAAAGGTTGGCTTTTCATATACGGTATGATTCCAACTATATGACATCTGGAAAACTATGATGACAGACAGTAAAAAAGATCAGTAATTGCCAAGAGTTGCCGGGGTGCTGGGGAGTTAATAGGTGGGACACTAAGGACTTTTAGGGAAGTGAAAATACTTTGTATTATACCATAATGATTGATGCATGTCATTAGACATTTGTCCAAATCCATAGAATGCACAATACCAAGACTGAACAGTAATGTATACTATGAATTTTGAGTGATTATGACATGTCATTGTAGGTTCAGCAGTTCTCACGGCTGGTGGGGGATATTGATGGTGGTGGAGGCTACGCATGAATGGCGGCAGGGGCTATATGGGAAAGCTCTGTACTGTCCCCTCTATTTTGCTGTGAACCTCAAACTGTTCTAAAAAAGGCTTAAAAGAAATGAACCTTGACCTAAGTCTCACACCATCTACAAGATTAACTCAAATTGGATCGTGGGTTTCAATAAACATAAAACTATATCACTTTGAGAAAAAAACATACGAGGGGATCTTCAGGATACAGGGTTAGGCAGATCGTTTTTAGACTTGACACCAAAAGCACAATCCATAAAATGAAAAACAGATAATTTGGACTTCTTCGAAATGAAAAATGTTGTTCTGGGTAAGACTCCGTGGCTTGGATTTTCATCCTCTTAAGAGATTGGGAGAAAATATTAGGAAACCATATATCTGACAAAGGAATAGCATCTGGGATATATAAAGAACAAATCGACATTCAAACAAACAACCCATAGAAAAGTGACAATGGGCAACTGCAAAATGGAAATAAAGAGATATTTCACTGAAGTGGATATACAGATGACAAGGAAGCACATGACAAACTGTTCAACATCATTAGACATAAGGGAAATAAAACCAAAAAGGAATACCACTGCTCACCCATCAGACTTAAAAAAAAATGACCATATTAAACGCTGGTAGGGATGCAGAAAAACCGGATCATGCATACATTGCTGGTGGGAATACAAAATAGTATAGCCACTCTGGAAAACAATTTGGCAGTTTATTTTTTTAAAAAAACACTAAATATGAGCTACTATACAACCTAGCAATTGTACTTCTGGGCACCTATCCTAGAAAAATGAAAACGTACATCCACCAAAGCCTGTGCTGAATGTTTATAGACTCTTTACTTGTAATAGCCCAAAACTGGAAACAATCCAGATGTCCGTCAAGGAGGGATGGTTAAACAAATTGTGGTACTTTCAAACCATGAAATCAAGACATGAAACAACCTGAGTGAATCCCCAGGGAATTATGCTGAGTGGAAAAATACAATCCAAAACGTTTACATAATGTGTGATTCCATTTACATAACATTTTAAATGACAAAATTATACAAATGGAACATGTATTAGTGGTTGCCAAGGGTTAAGTAGGGGTTGAAGGTGGAAGGGGAGTGACTGTGGCTGTAACGGGGCAGCATGAGGATTCTACGGTGAGGGACAGTTTTGGTACCTTGACTGTGTCTTTGTCAATTTTCTGGTTGAGATCCTATACTAGAGCTTTGCAGAGATGTTTACATTGGGGAAAACTGGGCAAAGGGTACAGAGTCTCTCTCAGCAGTATTTCATACAACTATAAGGGAATCTATAATTATCTCAACATAAATGTTTAAGTAAATATTCACATTTATTAGCTCACATTTTCTGTGGGTTAGGGGTCCAGGAATAGCTAGCTCGGTCCCCTGTAGGAGGACGAAGTGTCTGGCAGGACTGTGTTCTCATCTAAAAGCTTGACTTGGCATGAATGTGCTTCAAACTCAGGTAGTTATGGGCAGCATCTGCTTTTTGTGAATTGTTAGACTAAGGGCTTCAAGTTTTGCTGGCTGTCAGTCAGAGGCCACCTTCAGTACCTTGCCAGGTGGGTTTCCCTAACATGGCCATTTGCTTCATCAAAAGCAGCAAAGGAGAGAGACTCTTAGCTGGACCGATGTCATAGTCTTACGTAGTAATATAATCATGGGAGTGACATCGCATCACATTTTCCATGTTCTATTGGGTAGTCCCATAACACTCAAGGGGAGGGGTTGCACAAGGTCATGACTACCAGGAGGCAGGAATGATTGGGTCTTTCTGAGTCTCTCCTGAACATATGCTGATACACATTCCTTTCAAAAATCATTGGTTTTGGTTTAATTGGGGGTATGTTTACTGCTTTCTTAAATACTTGGCAGCTGTATAACATGATTTAAAATATTATCAGCTATGTTCTACATTTATAATAGAAATAGAACTGAAAGAAGCTAGAACATTTTTACCATAGGAAGTAAGATGTATTGAAACAGACTGGGAAATATTACGTCTTATTTACATTAGATATTTTTAGACTATATGTTAAATCTTTTGGATATCTAGAGAACTAGTTATATTGCTGTGCTTGTAACTTAGTAACCTGAAGAGTTAATGTAATATCCCAAAAGACAACATTATTATTTATGCTTTGGATGAAACTTTTTTTGTCTTTTCAGGAAAGTTCTTAGTTGCCTTGAAAAGCTTAGAAATCTTTTCAAAATAGAAAAAAATATTCCACATGACATCTTTTGTAGAGTGAATCCATTCAAGTTGCCAGTGACGCAGTAAATATACTCAAAGTACAAATCATTAATTAATACTCTTTAGATTTTTTTGTAAAACTTTGCATTGTTGACCTCTTTTTATATACTAGAATATTTATTAGAAATATTAAAATATTTCCTTTTTAGAAAATTATGATATGACACTTTCATTCTTCTTGTACTACTTTTGTGCCCCAGGGTTTCTTAAATATTCCTTATGGTACTTCTGAAAATAATTTTCAGATATTTCTTAATGCCAAAATAATGTAGATCATCTGGAAGTAATAATGATGACAAAACCATCATCACCATTATCATCACATGAATAATATCTGGGTAGCTCTAATCTCTGTAACAAAAAAATATGTGAGATCAGAAATGAACAACTCCCTCTGCTTTCCCCCTCCTCGAAAAAGAAGAAAAAAAATGTTCTCCTCCCTGTAGCATATTTGGAAAGAAAGAGATTTGTCTTATATCTCTGATGAGTCATTCCCCATATGTCCTTGCTTCCCTGGTCTAACCATGCACACTGAAGCTCAGGCTGCTTTGCTCTGAGCAAAACACTGGCCCCTTTTGCATCATCCCTCATGGCACCACTAAACCAAGACTGCTGATGGGAACCGTCTTGTACTAAAATTTGGGAGATAATAGGGGCATTTGTCACACATTAGTGAACAAAGGACGACTTATAATTGTGATAGTTAGGGTTCTTAAAAGATTTTTAGCTTTCTCTGAGTTGGATAATGTGTCTTTGACCAATATTCTTATCTGGCCTCTGACTTTGTCTGACCTATCTATTTCCTGTCCCAGCTGCCTGGAGGAAACTCCCAGATCTGTTTTTTTTGTTCTTCAGAGCACTCTACTATCCTCCTGGGTCACATCCGTAAGGCCTTGGCTTTCATAATTCTGAAAGCGCCTATCTAGATGTTTTACTGAGTAAGAATAGTTCTCTGTTTAAAAATAATTCTGGTATCTTCCCAAGGCATCTAAGTCAAACTCTTGGTAGGTTTAAAAAGAACAACTTTCCATCCAGCTTCATAATAATAACCACTACCATTCACTGAGACATAAAATACTCATAATTATCATTTATTGAGCTCTTCCAACATGCTATGGACCTTGACCATCCTATGTGTTTTACATTTTACATATTTTGAGTCATTTAATTCTCAAAAAACTCCATTATTATTCCATTTTACAATATAGTGATTGTGAGAAGAGGCTGTATGTTTTAAAAGCATGTGTATTCTAACAATACTACCAGATAAAAACTTTAATATCCCAAGGTTTCAAGAGTAGGGAGCTCCCATTTTTGGAGTTTTGATAATTTTCCAGCTAAGTGGGAGAGTCAGGTGTTTCTGGCTACAGAATCTCCCAAATTAATCACAAATTAGTATACAAATCTGGATTCCTTTGAAGAAAGCTGTACACTTTTGTGATATTATCTGTTGTGGTAGCTATAATAATGACCCCACCCCCACCCAGATATCTACCTCTTAATCCCAGCAGGAACCTATGAATAAGTTAGATTATACGACAAAGGGAAATTAAGATGGAGTTAAGGTTAAATTAAATTACATGGAGTTAAGGTTGCTAATCAACTGATCTTAAAATAAGAAGATTATCCTTGATTATTCAATGGGCCCAATGTCTTTACAAGGGTCTTTTAAATGTGGAAGAGGGAGAGAGAAGAGTCAGTGTCAGAGTGATTTCATGTAAATAAGACTTGACTGGCCATTACTGGCTTTGAAGATGGGAGGAGAACTTGAGTCAAGGAACACCAGGCAGCCTCAAGAAAGTGGAAAAGGTAAGAAAATAGAATCTTTCCTAGAGCTTCCAGAAAGGAAGACCACCCTGCTGACACCTTAATTTAACCCTATGAGATACAGTTTTGGACTTCAGACTTCCAGAAATATAAGATAATTCATTTGTATTGCTTTAAACAACTAAATCTGTAATTTATTACAGCAACAATAGGAAACTAATTCATCTGTTTTGACTTTTTATTATCTCTTAGTCCACTGTTCCCAGCTTGAAAATTGTTATGTTTGATTGATGTGTCAGTTGGCACATGATACGACACTATTTCTGTTTGACGGTTTTCCTTCCCCTTGACACTTCCAAGTAGCAGAACTTGTATTTTTGTTTCTTCTTGATCCTAACAAATTTCAATGTCCATTTTATTTGTCATTAAAAAAAACAACTCATTCTTCTTTGGACTATAGGCTTCCATACTTTATTTTAGCCAAGGGAAAAGAAGGTATGGCAACAAAAGTTTCTTTAGATGGATGAAGCCCAGAGGAGGTGAAACATAAAAACTGAGTGAGAGTTTTTTTAGGTAGAAGTTGTCTAAGTAAAGGAGAGGGAGTGGGGGTATAGTTAAGGCAGCCAAGTGCAATAACACGGTCCAAAAAACAAGCACTCAGAATGGAAGATTACTGGAACAGACACTGTAAATGAGACAGGGGTGAGAGATGAGATTGGAAAGGATCATAAGCTAGATTATAAAGGGGTTTGAATATCCTTCTAGGAAATTTGGATTTTATCTTGGAGGCTGTGGGGGATCTGGGAGAATATTTAACCAAAAAGGAACTTGATCATGGTTGAGTTTGGAAAGTAAAGGGTGGAGACAAAGTAGTGAATGGAATTATGATGCAAGACAAGCCTAGAGGCAGGGAAAGGAGTCAAGAGGATTTGGGGTACACTAGGGAAAGAGTAACAGTAGTTACATAGTGGTGGCCCTACGGATTGAAAGAAGTAGAGAGATTGGAAAGATATCAAGAAGACAGAAACAGTAGTACCTGTTGACTAAATGTGGACTGTGAGAATGCAAAAGAAATTATGTTGGTGCCGTAGACAACAAGATGTATGATAAGTGTGTTCACGAATCTAGTGAATATAACAGATTTATAGAGATAAAGGTGTCATGTCCGGTTTTGCTTGAATTTGAGTTGCTCTGAATCATTGTGTTAGAAATGTGAATCATATCACTTTTTCCTGGATTTTTACTCTGTGTTCCTGTTGTGTCCTGCTGAGTTTTCAGGACCTAGTTCTTGCAAGTTGTTAAATGATCAAAGTCTTCCTTTGTCATATGTTGTCCTAGCCTCTGCCAAGTAATCTGTGACCACGTGCAGACATCTTTCATTATTTCAAGTCCACTTTTGTGACTCGTTAGCAAATTAATTAAACAAAATAATTAAACATTGGAACGTCATAAAGACAGTGGGGAACCACTTGGAGACTTGATATTTAATAAAGTAGTAGTGGTACAAAATGAAAGTCTAAGAAATAACAAAATGATACAGCTGAAGCAAATATGATAGACAGTGACATCACAAAGCCTGTAAGAGGTCAATGTGACATTTGGGACAATTTCTGAAAAGATTTTATTGACTGCTTCAATATTGTGCTTCAGCCATAACAGAAATCTGTGAACGATTTAATAATGTCAGATCAATGACAATAGAACCTGTTAACCTACTCTTCTGTTTATTGAGATGAATGGGGCAATTATTTGCACCTCATAAAGTAAAAATAAATTGTAATTGGACTTGTTCTAGTATTAAAGCCTTCTTGTTAATATTTATTGAGGATTACCTACTAACATCTAGTTCTGTGCTGAATGTGGTAGAAAAATTAAGAAAAATATAATATGGGATCCCTGTGCCCAGTGAGCTGATATGTCTCTTAGGAGAGACTAGACTAACAAGTATAAGAAACCATTAAAATTATTTAAAAAAATTTTTTAAATCACTTATCTATGTTTTATATCTGAAGAATTCAATAAATGCTAGCTAAATTCACCTCTAGTATTTTTATTATTATTATGACAGTTCCAGAGAGCAAAATATTATTTATTCTATGGAAATGGTATAGCTCCTTGAAAAAATATTTCCTATATATTGCTTGGAAGATTGTAAAGAGTAAAGATTACGTGTTGTTTAGTTAACCAACCAATGTATCAAAAAGGTACATCTACTAATTGCTGATTGTGACATTTCCAGCATGTAACTTTTGTGTAATTCAGGAATATCCTGTATAAATGAGAGGGATGTGATGCTAATTGAGGTTTGGGGCCTTTGAAAATCTCCCTTTATAAACAACCCCAGAACAATGACTTCCTACAAGGGACAGTCTAGGATGTCTAACATGTTAGTCTGTGCTCTGTAGAGCAAATCCTTTTCATGCCTTAAAAAAGATTGATTTTTGATGTAAAGGCACATTTAATCAGACCTTTGAAAGTTTGAAAAGTGTCTGTGAAGGTTTGCTTTTCAGTGGATTGGAAATCTATTAGTATATAGCCAAGAGGTCACTGAATAGCAGAAATAAGATTTTTCAAGGGTTCTGATGAAAAATCTGATGGGGCATACCAAAGTACTGTATTTTTAAAAGCATAGCACTGAAGCTCTTCTAACAAAATAAGACTAACAAAATACATGCTCATGAGCTTAATGCTGTGGTCATGCTTCCTCCATGTTGTAGTAAAAGTTAACCAACCTTGCAGACATTTGAAAAAAATCTGGGAACTTATAAAAAAAATTACTGTCTAGGAAATATTTTAGTGGCATTAGGCATAATATTTAATGATCCTGGCTTCTTCCAAACCCATTATGAAACAAAGAATGTGCTTTATTGTCTGTCATTTAGTTAAGTTGTATTTCTGTACATCCATAAGCTGTGTTCATAATGATGTTTTACCAGTCCACAAGACACAGTAATGCCTTTTGTATCTTCTTTCATTTGGTTTGATGCTGCTAATTTCTAAAGTGCTGTCCCTATTTTTTAGTTTAATTCCATTTCCATCAGTTTTCCACTCTGCCATCACAGTAAACTCTTTAAAATGCAAAGCAAATCATGTTACCTACTGCTTCAAATCCTGCAACCACCACTGTTACCAGGAGGATAAAATCCAACACAAGAAGCCATGAAATGACTAGGGCAAATTACTTGGGCAAGCAATTGGTGTATGTACACCAGCTGCCATGCTGGCCACCACACTGGTCCCCCCAACACAGGACGAGTGGTGCAACCATCGAAGTGAGATAGCAATTGGGAGATGACAGTTTCTAAGGTACATTTTTTTTTATGCCAAGAGTCCAGGTTAAGCAAATTCACCCCATAAATAAAATTTTGCCCAATGTCTCATATAATTAGAATATATTTATTTATAATTTTTACTCAAATTCACGGAGAGTTAAGTTTGCTTATAATAATACATTTTACAAAGAACTGTTAAAATGGAGATAAAAAGAAAGATGAGAAATCATGTATAATATAAGACAGAGGATATTACTTCAGTTACCTTTTTGTTAATTTACCCCGATTCCTCCATGTTTCTCTAATCCTGGATATTGAGTGCTACAAGTAGATATGTCTTCCTTCTCATTTTCCCTAATTTTATTCTCCAGAACTGGCATCCCTTTATACTTAGTTATTCCTGTTTACTTCTAATTCCCTCTGTGCTAACTCCTTCCTTTCAAAACTTGGGGTCCACATTCTTCCATGAATGTGTGTCATTACTCTCCACAGATACTACCTCTTTTGAATTTCTTTCTTAAAGTCACTAAACCTCACAATATCAGTAAAAATGTTCAGTATTCTCAAGTGAGAACCTAGGATTTTTTTTCTTTAATAAAATTCATGCACTTTACTTATAGCACTTTCTTTGCTATTTTGAAGTTACCTACCTACTTCCCAGAGAAGGTTTTAATTCTTCTTTCTGCACAGATTTCAACATTTGTTTCATAGCCCTTTATTCTATCCTGTGTTTTGACTTTGTATCTGAGACTTCTAATTATCTCCCAATTATGCAGACTCCCAATATGCAGTCTTTACTTCTTCTTTTTTTTTTTTTTTTCCTTTTTTGCGGTATGCGGGCCTCTCACTGTTGTGGCCTCTCCCGTTGCGGAGCACAGGCTCCGGATGCGCAGGCCCAGCGGCCATGGCTCACGGGCCCAGCCGCTCCGTGGCATATGGGATCCTCCCAGACCGGGGCACGAACCCGTATCCCCTGCATCGGCAGGCGGACTCTCAACCACTGCGCCACCAGGGAGGCCCTACTTTCTCTTTTTAATAAAGAACCTGATTAGACTTACCAGAACAGTCAGCCAGCCAGAGACTATATATCTCAGCCTTCCTTGCATCTGGTCAGTGAGCTATGAGCATAAGAGCTGCTCCACTTCCAGATCAGCTGCTTGCCTAAAGCTTCCCCTTTGCTTCTTGCAAACTGGTTCATGATCCTGATGGAGAGAGAACTTGGACTATTTGGAAAAGGAAAACACCCTAGGGGATGGTAGAGGAACAAAATAGAGAGAACCTGAATTTCTGGCTTACTTTGTGGAGTTAAGCTCCTACCAATACCTGTCTGTCACTTCAGGGAGCAGTATACTTCGTGAGTGTATCTGGGGGTCTGCTGTAAAAGCAGCTTAGCCTGTACCCAACACAACTGACAAAGCATTGTGACGATACTTCTAAAACCTCTGAGAATATGTTCCTTCTATCCAAAGACTACCCTTTCTTTTTCCATCTCAGCCACCCATATATTTTAGTAATCTCTGTACTCCAAGAAGTGATATATCAAAATCCCCTCTCTGGTTGTGATCTATGTACCTTAATTGTTATATACTTTAACTCTCTTCTTAGTGCCATGATTCTAGACTGACTTGCCTCTTTATCTACCTGGGTACCAATTGAGGAGGAGTATCAAGGGAGAAGAAGTAAAAGCATCTGTTTGAAAAAAGGGGGAGGAGGTATTTACCAATATCCCATGCTGCTGAAAAGTCAGGTAAAATGAAATGTGCCCATCAGAGGAAGGTTGTAGATGGATGTAGAAAAGTTCAGGGATGTGGTGAGTTAAGTAGTTAGATTACTTGGAGGAATAAGTAGATATAGAAGATGTCATTAATTCTAGAGATCTGTAAATGTAGGGGAAGAGCAAGTGGAAGATAAGAACTCTTACTCTGTATCACATTTCAATCCCGGAATTCCCTTACTTTCCTTACTCTTTAACTCCAATTTTGTTTCCCCTGCTTTTCCCTAACACTTATTTCTACCGGGTTGGTGACCTTGTCTCCCACCTGATTCAGAAGACTGGAATGGTCTGATGGATCAGATTTCACTGCTCTCAATTATTTCCTTCTCCTTCACTTAGAAATGTTCTCCTGTATGTGTCAACTGAAAAAAAGGTCCAACCTAAAAGTTGAGAGTTATGTTTTATTTGGCGGACATTCTTAGGACTTAAAGCCTTAGAGGCAGCATCTCAAGTAACCAGAGAAAACTGCTCCAAGGAGGTGAGGGGAGAGCTAGGAACTATAGGAGTTTTGCAATAAAGGGCAGGTAGTCGGAAGGGCAAAGACTATTGTTAATTAAAGAAAACCAAAGTTAAGGAATTTAGTGCTTTTCTATGTATAGGAAGATGCAAGAGTCTGGACTCACTGAAAGCATTCGTTTGATATGCACCTCAGCTATCTGGGGCCAGCATCCTGTGTTTTCACATCCTGAGTTTTCTCACGCTGCACCCTTGGGGTGGCTGAAGTCTGATGGCTGCTAGATGGCAGGTATTCTTTGTTTCCTTCCTGATTTCCCCAGGGCTCACCATCAAGTGACTGCAATTGCTGATGACTGGGACATCTTCTGTTTACTGATATGGCAGGCGATATTTTATTTCTTATATGTATAATCTCACTCTTCATTTCCTTTTGCTTTGAAGAAGCCTCCCTCCCTTGTTCATGCTGCAGTCCACAACTGTAAGCATGATTTGTTTTCAACCACTTCCTTAGACTTTGACCTCTCTCCATCCCCAGGCTATCCTTCTATATTAACCCCCTTCTCTTTGCCTGTAGTAAAAAATTCATGTCTCCTCATCCTAAATAAAATTCTTACCTCAACCTTGATTGCTTTCAAGCTGCTTTCGTCTCCTTTCTTTAGTTACCAAACTTGTTGCAAGAAGAGCTTTGACTTGTTGCTTCCTTTTCTCTCACTATTCCAGAGTGCCATGTGACCTGGCATCTTTTCTAATGTTCTCTCTCAAAAATCACAGTGATCTCCTAATCATCAAACAGTATCATCTGTCATTATCTGCCTTAGCCATTCTGTACGCTTCTTTCTTTTTGCCTTTTTTGTCCAAATTTTTAAAAATTTAAACTTAATTTCTTTGTCAATAGAAATAATATCTACTTACTGTAAAAAATTTTGTAATGTGCATAAAGTCATTAAAATGACTCATAACATCAAAAATAACCACTGGTAAGGTTATTATAAATGGTTTTGGTTTTCTTTGTAATCTCTCATCTGATCTATTTTAAAAAAATGTTTCCATGGTCCTAAAAATTTTTACTGTGTGTTTTTAAGGTAAAAATATATAAACTCAATTCTACCAAGTACATTGTTAAAACACGTTATTCATTTTTATTTAGTATAAGAAATAATGATGTATATTAAATCTGCCAGTGGTATGGTATATCTGTCAGTTACCCTTGAATTAATATAGATATTTTATACATTGTTGTCATTTAATATAAGCATAATATTCATCCCTATTGCCTTCATTTATATTATGGCTTTCATTTATAAAATGTGACTTTATACATTTGATGAATCCTAAATCATACATTGTCTATTATTAATACTGTCACTCCTGATGTGTTAAAATTCTGTTTGTTTATGTAGATTTGCCCATAGTTTTAATTCTATTTGCATACCATTTTGTATCATTTCCTTTCATCCACTTATTCATTAATTCCCTCAAATAACATTTATTTTTGTGTCAATGTTGTGTTTTGTACTAATGATATAATGGTGTATAAGACAGGCCCAGTGCTTGCCTTCAGAGGGCTTATAGTCTAGTGGGTGATACAAATAAGTAAACAGATGATTATAGTACAATTGATAAGCATAGTAATGGGGAAATTCTGTGTGCTTTGAAAACATGCAATGTGTCTCTGAACTAGAATTGAAAGAGTAGGAAAAGGTTTCTAGAATGGGGACAATAGGAAGAACTCAGAGCAACAGGTAGGGAATAGAACAGTAAACACCACACAATACATGATTACCCTCTCAACTGTGTAAAGAAAGTTGGGCTTTATACTAAGGACAAAGGGAAACAAACCATGAATCAAAGCCTTTCTTCAAAGGAATGAAAAGATGAAAGTGGCACTTCAGAGAAGATCATTCTGGTTGCATTGTGGAGAAGACTTGGAGAAATGCAAGATCGGATGCTGGGAAAACTGTAGGAGGCTATTCACGTAATCTAGAAGGGAAGTAATTATGCCCTAAGCTAAGTGGTGGCTCTGGGAATGGAGAGAATTGAGACATTTGAGAGATATTTAGGAGGAAGAATTTTATCTAAATGAAGATGTTGTTAGTGGTTGAATATATGAGTCTGGAGCTTAGGAAAGAGACCTAAGCAGGAGACCAGGATTTGAGTGTCATAAGCATGTGTGGTAGATATTCATTGGAGCCTTGTGGCTGGATGGATAAGCACATCCAAGGAAAGTGTGTAGAACAGAGGCTCTAAGACAAAATCCCAGGGAGGGGCAACATATATGGATTTAAGGCAGTGGAACTCAAGGCAGAGAGAGGAGTGGAGGTGGTAAAGTGAGTTGAGGATTCCTAGGGCTAAGAGAATACCCATGGAAAGAGTGGAGAATGTATGGTTTAAAACAAAGAGCATGGGACTTCCCTGGTGGTGCAGTGGTTAAGAATCTGCCTGCTAATGCAGGGGACATGGGTTTGAGTCCTGGTCCAGGAAGATCCCACATGCTGTGGAGCAACTAAGCCCATGCACCACAACTACCAAACCTGCGCTCTAGAGCCCGTGCTCTGCAACAAGAGAAGCCACTGCAATGAGAAGCCCATGTACCACAATGAAGAGTAGACCCTGCTCACCACAACTAGAGAAAGCCCGCGTGCAGCAATGAGGACCCAGCACAGCCAAAAAAAAAAAAACAATGACCAGCACATTATTCCTTTGTTTTGGTTTCTTTCCAGTCATATTTATGTTTGAAATCTCAAGTAACATTTATTATTCTTAAAAATAATAACAAGGAGTAAAATTTTTAGGCTATCCAAAGGTGGCTTTTTAAGAGGTGAACAATAGAGCGACCATGGCCAGAGAACTTTGGAGTAGGGAGTGCAGGACTGAATCATCAATAGGAGATGAAGAAATGGTTGAAGGCAGAGTTCGGCTGTGAAGAGAGGAGAGTGGTATTGAGCTAATTGAAAGGGGAAGCAGGATTGAATCGGTGAGGTTCCTTCTTAAAATGGGAAACTAGAGAATGTATAACTAGTGAAAAGGAGGATTCAGAAGAGGGAAATAAAGTATGATCTAGAAAACAAGTCACTTCGAAAGAAAAAAAGGGATGTCAGAGCACATGTGAGCATTGTCTTTAGATAAAAGTTGTAACACCTTTTCCCTTGAAACTGGAGGGAAGGAAGAATGATTAAGTTATGTGTGGGTTTTTGAATTTGGTGAAGCTTAGAATTAAATTTTACTCTTCTGTTTTATCTTAGAATTCTACCTTTTTATAGAGAAATTTAAATTTGCATTGTTTTAAACTTATGATGTTTTATTAATTTTATTTAGGTATACATGTGTGCATATATGTATATGTTTATATATATACATATAAATATGTGTCTGTATGAACATATGTATGTATGAATGCACATATGATTGTGTGTGAATGTGTTTGGTATGAATGTATATATTTTGTTTGTATATGTGCATGTGTGTAGGTTCCAGGGAGCATAATTTGGAGGTTAAGAGTGAACTCTGACCAGGACCATGTTCTTCTAATCCTGGCGTCACCATGTACTAGTTGCGTGACCTTGGGCAAGTTACCTCACTTCCTCATACTTTACTTTTCCATCTGTTATGATGAAAATAACAATAGTGTATATTTCATGTGGTAATTTTAAGTGTTAAATGAGATAAGCCACACACAAAGAAAGCAGAGCATATAATAAAATACTCTCTATGTTATAGTTATTATTTAAGTTTTTACCCTTTATTTTACATGTTGATGCTTCCTTTTATTTACTTTTGCTTCCTTTTATATATTTTTGTTTTGTGAAGACTCTGTTGTTTTTTTATATTATGTACATATTTTGAAATTAGTATCTTATTTCTAATCCAAATTTTAAAAATAATTTGTCCTATCTGTCTGTCCGTCTGTCTATCTACGTACCTACCTATCTACCTTATTTTCCATGTTGAATGAAGACTCTTTAGTACTTTGGAATATAGGAATTTAAAGCTTCTGTTATCTTCAAACTTAGCCTGGTTTTAGGTGATATATTCATTTAAAACAATGTTAAAAATCTCTTTAAATAAAAACTGTGCATGCCTAATATTTTTGCAAACACATTTGCCACATTTAAAATGATTTCTATATAAATATTTTCTTTATGTTTAACCCTTTTCAATGCCTATCACCAGACTTTCCTCCCACAGTTTGCCATCCTCTCACTTGTTTGTTACATTCGTCAATCACTTATGAATTTTTTAGAGAAACTTTTTCAAAATCCTGGTCTATTTTATGACACTTTATGCAGGTATTACCTTCACATTTGAAGAGCAGCTAGACAGAATGTAGAAATCATTAGTCTTAATCTTTCCCTTCAACCTCTAGGGATATTGTTCCCTCATGCTTTGGCATCTGTTGTTTGAAAGGAGTGTTGGGCCATTATATTTATTTCTTTTACTGTGTTTGAAGCATTCTTTATGCTTAGAATTTGCCAATGTCATCAGGCTAGTTTGTTGTTGTTGTTGTGTTGCTTTTGTTATTAATTTGCTTGGAACATTACTAGTCTTTCAATCTCAAAACACAGATTTTAAAAAACTGGATAATTTTCTAGAATTTCTCTTTGATTATTGTTTACAGTCTACTTAGTCTGATTTCTTTTTGGAAATCTCTCTTATGTAAGCTGAATTTGCATTTGTCTTGCCATTTTTCTCATTTTCCCTCTCAGTGTACCCTCTCTGCCCTTTTCCTGTGGATTCCTCAGTTTATTCTAAGTCCTGCCCTGTAAGTCACTAATTAAATTTTCTGCAATGTCAGGACTGCTAATTATTGATTCAGACTAAAGTGTTTTTTAATTCAATGAGTGTGCTGTTTATCAACAGTTTTTCCTCATCTTTGTCATCTGTTTCTATTTCATAGGGGCAATGTTTCACTGATTTGTTTTTCTTCTATTTTTTAAGTATAATGTGAATGTACTGAGTCAGACGCTGTTCTTGTATTGAAACGCTTTCTTATATGCTGCTTACTTTGTTTTTGTTCAGTATCTTTTTTTAAAAAGTACATTTCATATGGTTTTTCAATTATTGTAAATTATAGTATTACAATTGTATATTGCTCTGGGTTTTGTCACAAACTGTCACAATTCTCCATCCACATCCTTCATAGAACATCCCCTCAAGTTGCCAGTGCTTCAGTCTTCCTCCCGAAAATCTTAACAGTGTCTTACTTTTCACATTAAATTAACATGTCCAAACTAGACTAAGAATCATCATCCTCTTCTGAAGTCCCATAACAATTATATTATAATTCTGCCAGTCATCCAGGATTAATCAGAGTATCTTTCACTCTTCTTTTTACCCTTTTTAAAAGGCAGAGTTCCCAGTTCCACAGTGTTTCATGTGGTGTTTCCTTTACATGTATGCTGTTCCTTCTCATGTTATACATTTACTCCATGAACAGCTCCTTGGTCTTGTCCTACTTCAAAGCAACCTGAGTAATATTATCAGGTTGTTCTTCTTAACACTCAACTCCAGTAATGTATTTCTTCAGAAGCTTTCAGGTACTGAAATAAGCAGTGAGACAGACCACCCTACAGAACAAACAGGAATTGGCCACAAGCCAGGTTTGCAACTCTTAAGCTGGTCAAAAGATTATCCAGAGTACACAAGGTTCACTAAGTGGAGACTGAGAGAGAGTGGAGAGGAAAGCTATAATGTGAACCTTGGTTCCACCTACCATAGGGAAAGTTAGGGATGCTTTTCCTTCACCTCAAGTACAGAAAATGGGGGGGGAGTCTTAAGACCACTCCAATATTTTAATAGGCATCTTCTGCAATTTGGGAGGGACATACAGAGTGGGCAGATAGTTGACTCCTACTTTCAAAATTTTAAAAGTGGGGAAAAATGACTGGATAACTATTCTAATAGCTAGAGCAAAGAAGCGGTTTTTGTTGTGGCAAAGAATGATGAATGCTTGAGTGTTTTCCATGAGCCACAGGTAGGTCAGGAATTCAAGGAAGTCCATGAGAATCATCTTAGATCTTGTGTAAAGGGCTGCCTGCAGGAACAAACAGGTGTCAGTTTCTGGAATCTGGATGATGTGGGTGGTGGAGAGAGTAATTGGGTCCTCAGAATAGAGGTTCTTTTTTATGGGTTTAGGGAACCACAGGTGAAAGATTGTCAGTGATTGAGCAAATTCCTGAAAGCCAGTGAAAATGCTAATGAGGGTAAGGGTCTGCTCTAGACAGCTGACCAGCCCAGTGAGTGTGGCTCAGGACAGTAAGGTCTGTCTTCTCTTTTCTGCTCTGCCCTTCCTGGGTTTAACTCTACTGTGATCAGAAACGAATATTTTCCAACTGGGAAAAGGAAGAGAGGAGCTCAACCATCCTCCTTCCCTTACTGTCAACTCCCTCTTCCTCTCTGCCTCACCTCCCCACAGTGGATCTTTTGGGTGGGAAGGAAGGATACATGTCAGTATTAAATCAAGTTGGACTTCATATTTTACTTATAAAACTAAGATAGTAACTTTCATTTGAAGTAACCGTTTTCTTCGAATGACCAAAAGAATCATAAGATTGAGTTTTCATCTGGTAGAAAAGAAACAACTAAATACATTCCAAAAACAATGGGAGACTAAAATAAAATTGTTTTATGATCACATCTTAAGAGTCATACTTGTCCAGTGTACCAGTTACATAAAGAAATTTTAAGAACTTATCTGTGTTTGAGAACTATTCTCCACATGCTGAAAGAATAATAATCTGAATTGGAAGAGATGCATCAGGAAGACCATCCCTTCCTATCTAAGTCTTCTTTATCATCTTTATCTTCTTCTTTATCAAGGTACCACCTCAGACATTAAGTCACTACTGATTTCCTTCCACTGCCTTTACCATCCAATCAAAGCTGATCACTCATTAATTCATTCAGTAGATATTTATTAGGTACCTACAGTGTTTCAGCTATTGATCTGATGCTTGGAATGCATCAAGGAATGAAACATAAAAATCCCTATCCACGTGGGGTTTACATTCTAGTTGGTAGAAATGGACAATAAATTGCACACATGATACCTAGTAACTTTCAAAGTACACCAGAAGATAATAAATACAATAGAATAAAGAAAACATTAGAGTAGGGCAAAGTAATTTGAAAAAGATGGCTTGGAGACAGTATCTCAACTTTGAATAAGGGAGTCATTAGACCTCTTTTGAAGATGAGATTTGAGCCAAGTCTTGAGGGAGGTGCGAGTGTTAGCCATGTGGGTATTTGGAGGAAAGAGACTTCCAAAGCCTTAGTGTGGGATCGTATTTGGTGATTTGTGAAACAGCAAGCAGTCCTATGTGGCTTATTGGAGAGGAAGAAACCTTTCCTCTACTAGGTTCTTTGGGCCGGTCTAAGAATTAAATTGACATGAGACAGATTAACAAGAGAAACTCAAATTTAGTTTTGTACATATGGGGACCCCACATACATGAGAGATTAGAGACAGGAAGGTAAAATGTGGTATGTATGCCATCCTGAGCTAAGGAATAGATCAGGAGTCTGGGGCTTCCAAGGGCAGGAGGGTCATTCACAAGAAGATAAGAAAAGCAGATGTTTGGTAATTAGATGTTTGCCCTGACGTATAGATGGGGCCACTCACATAAAATTTATCTCAGGTCATTACTCCTTCCTGGGAAAAATCCCCAATTTAAATTTTTCTCTGTAGTTAAGGGAGGAGCAGTGGTTTCTCTTGGACCCATAGGGTCTCAGTTGCCTTTATCTCAAAATAATCCTCATGCAAAAGTGACACATTTTGGGAAGGCTTGCTCTGAACCCTACAGGCTGAATGGGGTGAACTAGGGGGAAATAGTATTGGGTTGGCCCAAAAGTCCGTTCGGGTTTTTCGTAATATCTTATGAAAAACCCGAACGGACTTTTGGGCCAACCCAATAGTAGGAGATGAGGTCAAATATATAATAGCAGCCAAAATGTGTAGAGCCTTGAAGTTCATTGCAAGGACTTTGACATTTATACTGAGTGAGGAAAGAAAAAGCTAAGCAGAGGAGTGACATACTCTGACTCATATTCTCCAACAATTTTTCCTTTCATCTTCTGTAGCCATTTTTTTTACTAGTCATACCACATTTACCATAGTTGACTTTTTGAAGTGTGGTTATTTGTGTATGTTTCCTCTTTTAAATTACAAATTCACAAATGAAAGAGTCTAGAGCTTACTCAACTTTGTATCATGTATAGTGAATAGCCAGTACTTTACATATAAATAATACTTAACCTGTATTTGTTAGAATATGGCTTTATTTTCCTTTAGGTGAGTGATACTGATGTTGTTTGTCATTCAAAGAATTGTTTCATCAACTAGAGTATCTGATTATCCTGGGCTCATTATCCTCTTATGCCAAATAGCATAAAATTGCATTTTCTATATATTTGACTCTAGTATGGAAATTTGGTCATTCCACTCTATCCTATTATTCTCTGTAATAGCAGACCGTTCTTTCAGGTCTCAAATCAGAACTGGATCTGATGTTTTTTTTTTTTTTAATTTGTCGTCTTCCTTCTTAATTTTCTGGTTTCCCTATAGGGCCTGAGCTTCCTGAATATCTTGTTCATTGTTGAATCCTTAGTGTCTCGTTCACTGTTTGACACATAGTTAAGTCATCCTAGACATTGTTGAATGAATACATAAAAGAATGAAAATGGTGTCACATTATCGTAACATTCTTTACAACTATAAAGGATCATCCATTTGAATGTGAATCGTCCAAGTTTATTTCCATATGTCTCATGGCTAGAGGCAGACTTCTAGAGTAAATCATGACATTTACATTACTTTGAAAGAAATTTAAAAAGAATGAAAGAAGTAAGGAAGAGGAAGGAAGGAAGGGAAGAGGAAAAGAAGGAAAGAGAGATGGAAGGAGAAAGGGGAGAGAGATGGAAGGGAGAGAAAAAGGGACAGCGGGAGGGAGGTGAAGGAAGCAGAATTTGCCACCTCAACGTCTGCCTCTTTTGCATAAGGATTATTTTAAGCTGGGTATTTTTTTTTTTTTGCGGCAAGCAGGCCTCTCACTGTTGTAGCCTCTCCCGTTGCGGAGCCTGTGCTCCGGACGCGCAGGCCCAGTGGCCATGGCTCACGGGCCCAGCCGCTCCGCGGCATGTGGGATCTTCCCGGACCGGGGCATGAACCCGTGTGCCCTGCATCGTTAGGCGGACTCTCAACCACTGCGCCACCAGGGAAGCCCAAGCTGGGTATTTTTTAAAAACAGCAGACTTGAGAGAAGCTCTGAGAAGCAAGTAGAAGTTACCCTTTTCTAAGAGACATTGACCTTTGTGAGGGAAATCTCCCTTTGCAAGGGCGTCTCCCTCTCAGTTCCAGGGAGAGAAGGGCAACTAAATCCCTAGGAACTCTTGTGATGGAGAAGGCGTGGACTTCAGTCTACGGAACAATCATACCGTTGTTTACTGTGCTTTGCCCGATAACCTCCCATTAACGGACCTTCTCCCACCTCCAACCCCCCGCCCCCCAGCATCTTTCTTTTGTCATTAGCTGAAGATGGTATTTAAGGTGCTGGCTTGGGCCATTTCAGGAGTTAGTCAGCTTTCCTTGGTCTCTCCCTTATAAACAGGAGGTATGCGTGTAATTGAATTTCTGTTCCTTCTTCTCCTGTTAATAATATGTCTTTTTATCTCGAAGGGGGCTCAGCTAAAACCTAGATGGGAAGAAGGAAAATTATTATTCCTTCTCCACGGGAAGGAAGGAAAGAGGAAGGAAGGCAAATTCCTCACTGCTGTGGAGGCTACTTCTCTCTCCATATCCTTGTTAAGTTTCTCACCTTGTCCTTTGCATACAATGTGTTCCATATTGCTTTGCATCTCACCATTTGTAATGTTTAAGCAGTGAAAAGTACATTATGAAATAATACTTCTGACTTGCTTGACATTGAGTGATCAAAAAAAAATACATTCCTCAGAGGAATTTTTATTCTGTAATAAAGAATAAAAAACTGTGGCTGCTTGTCAAGGAACTGGTGAGATTTACCTAGCCTTTTTTACGTATTAGGCAGCAAGTGTGCAGGACACAGCAGCCAAGAACCTAGTGATTAATGTAGCTGACTGTAGAAATCAACTCCAGTGAACTCACTTCACTGTAGAATGCTTCTAGACCAGAACTTAATAGATACTTTCTGTGTTTTCATCTAGTCAGCCTGCTGTGTGCAAGATGAATGCAGGTTTAGATAGATTCATTATATTATTTGGAATGTTCTGATCCAGAGAGGTCCAAATTTAAGATTTGAACAACTCAGGTTCATTTGACTTTCAGAGATGGCAAGGCACTATTTCTAGGGAGATAAAAGGCATACCTCACGAAATCAGGTATTCTAGGTCCCTGACCATTAAATCTCCTTACATAAAGCAAGGCACCAGGGCCATTATTTCGATTGCAATGGAAAATGCAGGATTTCCAAAAGCATCAAAGAACTGAAATCTCATCCTGCTGACATCTCACACAATCTTGTAAGTGTCAAAAACATGTTATCTGTGGTTCTTTTCTGAATCTCACATGATAAATATAGCATCAGCTTTGTCCAGGAGGTAAAGAAGGAATCCTGCAGCAAGGCATAAGAGAGAGGTAGAAATATAGAGGTGAACAGAACTGCTTTTCCCTGCAAAGTGTAATTCAGCCTTTTTGAACTAAATTATCCAGACAGTCACCATTTTCTCTGTCATGTATACTTTAACATTAAAAAAAATACATAAAAGGAAAAAAAGAAAATAACAAAATGAGCCTTTTACTGAGACTTTAGCAGCAATTTTGTTGACATGGATCACAATTTCTTTTCATAATATGATCCAGTTATTGCAAGAAACGTTCTGAATGATTTTTGTCGGTATTTTGCTCAAACTCTATTATTGGCAACACTTACCTGACCATATTAAGACACCAGCTTCTTTTATGTCCTGTCATTGTATCACCTGCCAAGTAGACAGGTTCTCATAGGTTTAGAGCATTTATCTTGGAATTAGACAACCTGGATTCCAAGGCTGAGTTAAATTCTGACATGTCCTACCACCCTCTTTTGGTTTGACTTTGATAAATCATTAATTGTTCTTATCATCAGCCTTGCCATCTATAAAATGAGGATAAGGATAAAACTATCTTTAATAGTTGTTATAAATATTGAAGAGAAAGTGAATGTAAAAACACTTTTTAAACTATTAAGAAGACCTGCATATATGTAGGGTGATACTACTATTACCATGTGGCCAAACCTTAAGCCCATATTATTTGTGATTGTGCAGAGGTTACCATTTTTTTCCCCCTGTTTACTTTTAAAATAGATCATTGCTGTAGTGGGTTGACTAGGGCCTCCAGAAAAATATATGCCCAAGTCATAATCCCTGGAATTGTGAATGTGACCTTATTTGGAAAAGGGTCTTGAGATGACACCGTCCTGGATTTGGGTTAGGCTGTACATACAATGACAGGGGTCCTCATAAGAGAAAGCTAGAGGGAGATTGGAGACACAGAGATACAAAAGGAGAAAACAAAATACGGGGGCAGAGATTGGAGTTACGTAGCCCTAAACTGAGAAGTGTTAAGGATAACTGACAGCCACCAGAAGCTAGAAGAGGGGCAGGGATTAATTTTCCCTCAGAGCCTCAGAAGGAACCAACTCTGCAGACACCTTGATCTCAAACTTCTGGCCTCCAGAATCGTGAGAGAATAAATTTCTGTTATTGTCAGCCACCCAGTTTGTGGTGATTTGTTATGTGGCACCCCTAGCAAACTAATACAATTTCCATGGTGGTATTGTTACAGTAACCAGCCTGGACTATTTCTGAGCTTAATGAATGTTCTCTGGATTCACAGTTAATTTTAACTAGGAAAGAAAAAAAAATACTCCAAGATGCTTTTCAAAGTGCATCCCATTTTACACCAAAGGATATGAATCTGTTTGAGTAGAATGATTTTATCGTGGAGATTCTGAAATTTGTTCTCTTTCTTTCAAAGGTCAAATAAGCTAAGCTTCAGTTCCAAAAGTTACATTTCATGTTTGAAGTACAGAGTTATACTCTGTTGTTGCAGCTTAAGCAAAAATTATTTGAAGATATTTAGGTTCCTTTTGCAAACCCTTCAAGAGTAAACAAGCCATATGTCCATAGTTTCATTTTTGGTATGCATAGATATTCCAAACATTATTTTATATACTTGGCATTATTTGCAAAAATAGTTTTTAAAATCACATTCTTCAGATCACATTACCTTAGTAATAGACTTAATTATTAAATGTAATTTGTTAGAGATTTAACATTTAATTTTTAAAATATTTAATGCATATCAATAAGTAAAATATGTGACCCATTCACATTTCTTAATATAATACTTAGATTTTTTCATAAAATGAAGGAGAAAAGTACTTTCTACATCTTCTATAACAAGCCATGCTCCTAATTCTGTCTTTACTCTTGGAAAAAACTAATAAATTAACAAGGTGGAAAAAGTAAAGAGGATCAGCTCTTCTACTAATCACATTTTTTTAATCTGTTTCCTTTTTACCTTGTATAAACAGCTCTTGCTGACCTGATCTCATTTATCTTTAGCTCCTTACAAAATTAGGGAGGATAGGGGTGGGAGAGGTTCATAAAGATAGTATGCAGACATTCAGCAAAAACACTACAGAAATTCCCTGCTATTCTTCTGGATCAGAGTGGGTCTTGTGAATCACTGTAGAGATAAAGAAAAGTTCTCAAACATTCCTGAAAATGGATGTTTGAATCTTGTCAACTGGGAGGAGCTCTAAGGAGAATGCTCAGGCCTGTCCTTGGGCCTTTCTTCTTCTTATGCTCAACAAGAAGCATTAGGCCAGGGGTTCCTAACCTTTTTTGTACCGTGTACCCCATTGGCAGTCTGAAGAGGCCTATGGATCCCTCCTCTGAATTACGCTTTTTGTTTTAACTTTTTATTTAAAAATTATTGTAGACTCAGAGGAAGTTGCAAAAATAATACAGTCTGTTAATCCTTCACCCCACTTTCCTCAATGGTGACATTGTATGTAACTGCAGCACAATATCAGAACCAGGAAATTGACATTGGTACAATACTGTTAACGAGAGTGCAGAACTTATTTGATTGTCATAGGTTTTACTTGCAGTCATCTGTGTATCTGTATATGTATTTGTCTGTGTATCATATTTTCGTCCTTCATTGTTGAGATTGTTAACTTTGAATTATTGTCTCATGCTTTATTTCTCAGATCTAAATTTAGCATCCAGCGACACCTTCCACTCTATATTGTCATAATATCTTCCTAACATCATCTTTATAATTGTCTCAGATCTATAAATGCTGATAAAAATTTATTGATGAGGGCTTCCCTGGTGGCGCAGTGGTTGAGAGTCCGCCTGCCGATGCAGGGGACACGGGTTCGTGCCCCAGTCCGGGAAGATCCCACATGCCGCAGAGCAGCTAGGCCCGTGAGCCATGGCCGCTGAGCCTGCGCGTCCGGAGCCTGTGCTCCACAACGGGAGAGGCCACAACAGTGAGAGGCCCGCGTACTGCAAAAAAAAAAAAAAAAAATTTATTGATGAGAAAATAAGAGAAAGTAAAAAAGTAAAACATAGATCAAATATTCAGCTCACTTGTACGTATAGAACACTTGGTAGGTACAAAGAATTTTTTGCTTAGAAACTGGGAGATTGTCTTCCAAAGAAGAAAAATTCAACTCCCATGACAAAAGCCATTAGAAATAATTTGTCAAAAAGGAGAGGAGAGTATTAAAAATTTATTGTCAGAATCTTTTATTCTTTTCATGCTATTTAGAAGTTTAGAAGTTAAGGAATATTACTTTGATTGAACACTTGAATTTAAGACCCAATTTTGGCTCTATGGCCTGAGGTAAATCACTTAACCTCTTAGAGTCTCAGCTTATACAGCTGCAAAAGAGGAGACCAGATGCTTTAAAAGTAAATGAACACAAAATATTTTTTTTTCCATAAGCTATGACACGTGTATCTTTAGCAAAACCATAAAATAAGGAATGTTCTCTTTGGGATTCTATGTCCCTTTGCATTGTGCCACTTTGAATTGACGCTTTTACTGAACTTCTTTTCTTTTTTCTTTTGTTGGGGTTTAGTTGATGTACACTATTATGTAAGTTTCAGGTGTACAACATAGTGATTTGCAACTTTTAAAGGTTATATTCCATTTATAGTTATTACAAAATGTTGGCTATATTCCCTGTCTTGGACAATATAATTCCTGCTGTTCTTACATCCCTCCTTTAAATGTCCTACCATTGTACCCTGTTACCTAGTTGGCCTTTTTTTTGAAGCATGATATGTCCCAAATAATACTTGACTGCAGACTTCTATACTCCTTTAACGAAAAATTATCACCAAGCCACTTTGGGAAATACTTCCTCAGTCTTTATCCTCTAGCATCAGAATGTTTCTGTTTTATGTTAGTATCCCACCAGACCTCCTTTTAGGAGAAGATATCTGTAAACCTATTCATTTTATTCCGATATGGGAGTTGGGGTAATGCTTTTACATACAGCTAACTTATTTGCTTTTCAAAAAATCATAGACTTCCCAGAGGAAGTGTCTTAATGGAGCAAACTTGTCTTCCATAATTGTATTCTATAAAATATCACCTGCAGGACTTTGGTTATTCAAAAAATCTTATTATATAAGAGAGTCTATTTGTAGGCCATCTACATTATTCTACCACGTTTATTTATGCATACTGATCTATTTTTCATATCATTTTTGTCTTAGAAAACATTTCACTCGCATTTTTGATATTAAAAAAAATCTGACTCCGCTTAATTTTTTGGCTAACAGAAATCTGTTTTCCTGCCTGAGCAGGGGTGGAAAGAGACAAATCAGACATTTTCATCATGGCAGTTCTTACTCTCTTTCTTAGCTTTCCCAGGAGCTAGCATTGTCACTGCTTGATTGGTGACACACTTGATTTAGGATTGAGCCTCTCCCGCGTTTTACATACCACTTCTGAGTTTTGCATCTGATAGACTGATCTGACATCTATCATAGTGGCCTCCTGTCAGCACCTCTTCTACATTATCACTGTAAAATTCTTATACATACTTTATATCCTATCATTCTTACAACTATAATGATCTTCTGAAAATTTGACTTTCCAGCCTCAGCATAGACACTCTGGCTCCTGATAGAAAGGACTATAATTGTTGTGACAACCAGAATGTACACAAGATCATCATCAACTCCTTAGCTGTAAGCCTTCCCATATTGATCTGACACTTTTTCTTCCATTATCTCCCCAGTTTTGCAAACCATACATGGCAGGTAACATTATTCTTTACAACCTCTTGAAGGAATAGAGAAATTAAATGACTCACTTCCCTCACAGCAAACCTAGAACTAGTCAGTTCTCCTGTGTTCCAAATAAGGAGTTTTAACTGTAATATCTTCTAATGCCCCATCTCATATGAGACAAGTCATGCTTCACGTATGAGGATAAATTTCAGCTTCTAAAACACTCATGCCTTATCAACGTAGTTTCTTCTACAACTCCATCACAAATATGCCTCTACTCAAAATCTAACAAAGGGTCCTTATTTTTTTTTCAGATTATTACACTAAACCCTTACATGATCTGCTCCCTTCTCCCTTAATTTGTACATTGCCTACTACTTTTACCCTCAGTCAATCTATGCCTACCCCCCTCGTCCCCGCCTCCTTGATATTTTTCAAACATACTGGGCACATTTCAACCTCAGGGCTATTGTACAGGCTGTTCTCTCTGCCTGAATCTTTCTTCTCTGGGATATTGATCCCTCAGATACTCAGATGTTTCCTTCTCAATGAGTCCTACGTTGATTACTTTTAAAATTATAACCCCTCCTCCACTTCAGTCCTTCTCACCTTGCTTTAGTTTTTCCATTGTAATGATCATCTTGAATATACTGTGTTATTTACTCATTTGCTATGTTTATTGTCTGTTATCTGTATCCCTCAACTAGAAGTTAAACTCCTCAGTGGTAAGGGTTTTTGTTTGTTTTGTTTGCTGGTGTATCCACAGCACCTAGTAGCGCTCAATAATTGTAGGTTGACTTAAGAAACACACATTCTGCCAGGCTCTCTATAATAGAGGTTTGCAGATGCCAGCTCCGCTTAGAACTCAGGTTTGGGATACTGTCTGTGTTTCCCAAGGTAGAGGGTTAATAATCCTGGGGCTCCCTCAAAAGAGATAGTGCCAGAACAACAAGCTCCCTTTTGCAGCTTGAGGGAAATCCAATTTAAAAAGCCACCCTTTTCTATAATAGGCTATAGCTTGATAAAAGATTTTGAAAATAATTTAAAAGCTTCCTGGTCAGCATTACTTTTATCAGCTGATCTATCTCTATACTGTGGCTCTTATTTTCAGCTTGGAAATTGTAAAGTGCTTTTTTTCCCCTGGCTCTGAGTCTGAGGAAAACAGTGCCTAAATGCCATTTGTCTTAAGTTGGAGTGAGTACGCTATGGAGAGACCCACTTGCAGCATTTTAATTTTTACACTTCTCACTAACTCAGAGGACTGTCTAAATTCATGGGATTAGTTTGCAAATATCCAGCGTTCTTCAGTTAGATATGTATGTGTAAATGCCTTTGTCTCCTCTGTGTGTGTGTGTGTGTGTGTGTGTCTATTTGGTGAATTTGTCATTTATGACTTTAGTATTTGTTTCAGTGCCTGGAAGAGCATTTTCATTGTTTTCATCTTGCAAGGGTGCAGTCTTTTCAGAGAGGTGGTGCTTCACTTCTCATGCAGGATACAATGCTCAAGGTTCACTCACCATCACAGAGCAGCATTTCCAATCAGCCTAAACAGTGATGACTTCAAAACAAATGGGAAATCTTTTAAGGACTCTTGGCTTCTTCTTTTAAGAGATACATAGGAGAGAAAAGATGGCCAATTAGATGTTATCCTAACAAGCCCCTTCGGAAGGAGTCCTCTCCCTTTCATCAATTTACACCTTGCTTTCCTTAAGATGTCGCCCAGAGACAAAGGGAACTTATTTCAGCTGGATTGCCCAGAGGAGCTGCTAATTGAGAGCAGTGGTATTGTGTAGCAATTCACTGGCTCTGTCATCTGTTCAAATTTGTTGATTTACTTGGAAAATGAGAAATGGAAAGGTACATTTGTGGATAAGCACTTGCACTTTTTCGCATTTGTGTTGGGCACTGAAAGTGGAGGTGAGGAAGTCAAAGAATTACACACACACACACACAAATCACAGGCATATCTCAGGAGGGCTATCTGGTCCAATAGATGACATGCTAATTTTTCTCTGAGTATTACATTTTTGTTCTCCCTGAAGTCTATCATCAAGTAAATGATAACAGTGACTTACTCATGCCAGTGTTTCATGGAGCCTGAGAGAAATACATCTCTTCCTCTCTTTTCCTAGCCAAGCTAAAAAGAAAATTGACTTTTCTTTCAAGATGCATATCAAGTGGAGGAACAGTGCACAGTCTGGCACAAGCATTAGGTGCTCTTTCAAGCTGTTTCTCAATATACCTCATTTTCTTGAAAAGTCAGGTTAAATTAGTTAAATCACAGTAAGGAGAATGTCTGCAGTTTTAAAGTCCATTGTAGTGATTTTGAAGCATTTTTACAAGTGGAGCAAATTAGGATCTGGCCCCTGAAACATGACATTATTTTGGAGCATCACACTGATGAGCTGAGCTAACAAAGTCTCCTTCCTGTGTGGTGTCTGGATGCGCAGTACGAAGGGACCCCACGCTCGGGAGGCGGGGTGCGGTGCGGAGCAGGTAGGGAAGTTTCAGAGAGAGCGATCCTTTCCTGTGGGGTGTGAAAATAAAGGTGATCCTTTGTTTTCAAGTAGGATGGGCAAACCCTTTCTATAGAGGGTCAGATAGGAAATATTTTAGGCTTTGTTGGCCATAGGGTCTCTCACAATTATTCAACTCTATCAAAACTATACTGTGGAGGTGGGGTTCCAACAGAACATTATTTATGGACATTGAAACATAATTCTTCAAGCGTCATAATATCCTCCCTTTTAATTTTTTTTCTCCATTCAAAAATGTACAAACTATTCTTAGCTCACTAGTTGTATAAAACCCAGGATTTAGACCAGGAGCTGAGCCCCGGGGTGCTGCCGCCTGTTCTAAGGCAACAGCTGATGTGTGCAAAGACTAATGATGGCGATCTATACGTTTTTAAACTCAAGTGGACATGGCTTGAGATTTTAACAAATCGGATTCAGTATGAGCAGTCTATGTTACTGCTAGTCAATCTGGCAAAAGTTAAAATTTTCAGTGGTCCAAAAAATAATAGTAAGAAAGAATTCTTGCCTTTTGTGGATTTCTTTAAGCCCTGATGACCATGAAATCAGCTCTTAATATACAGAGGAACAGTCCTCAATACATATCAGAAGTTTTAGTTACACGCCCCTCTTACAGGAAGTAAAGAGAATTATAAGTCTCCTGCATTCATGCTCCTCATTTCAAATATAATCTCTTTCTCCGCCTCTGTAACAGCAGTTTTCATTATTATTTAGTGACTACAATGTGCTAGGCATTGTAGTAAACACTTCAGAGATGTCATCTTATTTAATCCTCATAACCCTTATGAATGTTTATAATTCTCACTCTAAAAGTGATGAAACTGAGTCTTATCTAGGTTACATAAAGTGCTGGAAACCACAGTGCTAGCACAGTGTGGATCTGGATTATGAAATAGGACTTTCTACTTCCAATCCCAACTTAATGCTATTTATTCCCATATAGCTATCAGCACAATATTAGCATATCTATAGGTCTCTAAGGACTCTTCAGGTCCTCAGACTGTGAAAGTCTAAAGATGCGTTTCATTTTTAAAGAATGATTAACTAATGTATTAATTTATTTTATTTATTTAATTTTTAAATAAATTTATTTTATTTTAATTTATTTTTGGTCTTTGTTGCTGCACGTGGGCTTTCTCTAGTTGCCACGAGCGGGGGCTACTCTTCGTTGTGGTGTGTGGGCTTCTCGTTGTGGTGGCTTCTCTTGTTGTGGAGCACGGGCTCTAGGCGCATGGGCTTCAGCAGTTCTGGCATGCGGGCTCAGTAGCTGTGGCTCGCAGACTCTAGAACGCAGGCTCAGTAGTTGTGGCGCACAGGCTTAGTTGCTCGGTGGCATGTGGGATCTTCACGGACCAGGGCTCGAACCCGTGTCCCCTGCACTGACAGGCAAATTCTTAACCACTGTGCCACCAGGGAAGCCCACTAATGTATTAATTTAAAATTTTAATTCCTACTATGTGATAGATACTAGGGCTGATCAGGTAAATGAATTATGATCCCTGTCCCAAAGGACTGATTATTCTAGCAGAAGAGACAGATAAATATAATTCTCTATTCCAGCAAAGGTAGATATAGAAAGTAGATATAGAAATGTAGATTCATGAGTGATTAATTTAACTGAGAAGAATGGAGGGCTCTAGGGATGCTTCACCAAGTTAATGAGATTCAGCAAGACCTTGTAAGAATGGAGCATGAAGGAATGATTTCTGCCCACTAGATTGATTTGTTTATAGCTGTAGTTTCTAATATTCCATAGTTAAGGCAGCACTTGGACCTGTAATATTTGTTTCAATTCTTCTGTAAGAATTGGGTTATTTTCCAGGTGTACACATTTTATCTAAATAAGATAAAACACCAAAAGCTTTCCAAACAAGATCAAATAGTAGCTCTCTTTGGCAGATATCAGTTAGAACATCAAATGAGTAATCATTTATACTTCTGAAAAGCACCATAAACTATAATGGAAGAATAAGAAGGCTAAAAGTAAAGTCCAGTGGTACTTTCTTCATACATTTGATCATTTATTCAGCCAAATACTTATCATAGTAAGTGCCTGTTGGATGCTCATGACAGTTTTGGGTGATGAAGATATAGTGGTGAATAAAAAAAAATTCCCTGTTTACGAGAGCTTACATTCTAGGATAAGCTAAATAACAGTATGTAAAACATGAAATAAGAATTTAAAGAATAAAAATTATTCTAAAAAAATTTTTAAAAACCTGAAAAACTATGGTAATGAGATAGAGAGTGAACTAGCAGGAGAGGAACACTTTTTTTTTTTTTTTTTTTTTGCTGTACGCGGGCCTCTCACTGTTGTGGCCTCTCCCGTTGCAGAGCACAGGCTCCGGACGCACGGGCTCCGCGGCCATGGCTCACGGGCCCAGCCGCTCCACAGCATGTGGGATCTTCCCGGACTGGGGCACGAACCCGTGTCCCCTGCATCGGCAGGTGGACTCTCAACCACTGTGCCATCAGGGAAGCCCTTAATGTTATTTTTGAATGTGTGTTTTATTAGTGAAGTTCAGAGACAAGGGAGCATGAACACGAGTGGAGAGAATTAATACAATATGTGTATCTGACTTTGCCTGTTGCTCTGTTAGCCCATAGGATTTGAGATGTCCCATGAGTGCAGGATTCTGGACCCACAGTGTGTCAAAGTTCAGCACAACGCCAAGTAAAGTACTTGTATTAAGTCTACAACTGAGTCACAAGGGACACAGATAGCCTGAGAGACCACACTTCCTGTTGAAACACAATTTGCTTTAAACAGAAAAGGAAGACAACAGCATTGTGAGAAACTCGGAATAACAAGGGATCCTATCATGTCCTTTGTTACTTGTGTTACTTCCCAGTATTAGCCAACTATTTATGCTGAAAATGAAGACTTAGAAGAAAAGGGAAAGATAGAACAAACCACAGTTCCTTTTTTTTCCCCAATCCTTCTCCTTCCTTCAGTAAGTCTGAGAGTGTTGGTAGACTGTGTGCATATCAAAGAAAGACATAAAAACGGTTGAGTTAGATTTTTGCAGCACTTGCATTGTTCTGGTAAGAACAAAATATGTATGCACATGCAAGCTACGGAATACAAATTGTGTAATCCAGTGATTCAGCACAGGACTTAAATGCTCTTACATTTTCATTTAAAACTGATATTACAAAAAATAAAGATGAATGGTACAACTAATGCTCATAATTTAAAATTTTGATTTTACTTAGAATGACATGAAAGAGCAAATAATAAACATGATGACCAGTGGGAGAAAGACTATGGAAGAAAGGAAAAGCTTTATATTTTAGTACCTTTAACACTTTCCTCCCTGCTTTTCGAACAAAAGGTCTGATGCCATATTTTCATTTTTTACTAGGTCCCACAAATTATGTAGCTCTACTTAACACATACTGTTCATATAGTCAGCAAGCCAGCCTTCCCTAGCCTACCTGGCAAATAGCTAAACAAACTTCAGATCTATCTCAGATGATACCTCCTCAGTGATTCCTTCTCTATTTATGTGACAAAATTAGGTGTTTCATTTTCTGTGAACTCACAATAACGGGTACTTCCTAACTCATTCATTTTAATTCATTCCACAAATATGTGGTGCCTACTATGTGCCAGGCACTGTTCTGCATGCTTTTTGTACCTTTCTTAGTGGCAGTGTCCTTCTGTTGTGTTTGCTTTTTAATCTACCTGCTAAGTATAATGCACTTGTAGATAAAGACTGTGTTTTGCAGTCGTCAATTTGTTTATTCATTGAAAACACTGTTGAGTGCCTACTAAATATCAGCCACTGGGCTTCATTCATATATATATATACATATATATATATAATATATATATATATATATATATATATATATATAATATATATATATTTATCCCCTGGCACAGCAGTGTGTGAACAGAAATTGATAATAAATAAATATTTTGTAGGAAACCAAATGGATGAAATAAATAGGAGCCATAAATGTAGCTGAATAAAACTCAATCATCATGGGCTGGAGTGAAAAAAATAAACCTAAAGTAAGGAAATGTACTTATCCATGATGATTTTATCAGTTATCTTTCATCTACATTTCTTAGTTCAATGCCAGTGACTTCAAATAGGCTTCTGAAGAGTTCCATCAGTTACCTCTGAGTCATCAAATGGCAAACTTGGAACAGCAGTGGCAGAATCCTGGATGGCAGTGCCTGTCAGCAAGAGAAGCCTGTCCTGCTGCCCTTGAATGTCACTGAACTGGATGTGGGGAAAGGGCAGATAACAGCAAGATACCCAAGAAATTATTAATACATAAGAAGGGAACAATTTTTTTTAATTTAAAAAATGTCCTTAGGACATCCTGGAGCATAATTTCAGTCAAGAGAGCATAGCTGTGAAATGTGGTGGTGGAGAACAGCAGTGTACACAGTAAGTCAATATGCACCATCAGAGCAAGAACAATTTTTTTTCTTTTTTTCTGGATCAGTGTCCAACAATGGATGAAAAGAGGCAGAACCACAGGCATCAAGTTGCCTTGAGTTCAGGCGCTGTAATAACAACCCAGAGAGATTCTTTTTACTTTCTTCTTGGGAAAACTATTTAGGGAAGAAAAAAGCAAAGTGAGGTGAAATGTGGAGAGGAATGGATGATGGAAGGTGAGTCTAAAGAGTTATCTGATGTCAGACTGTAGAGCCTCTTACATGGTGTTGCTAAAAATATTTACTTGTACTCTGAAGTCAGGGAAGGAGTTAGCAGAGGGTTTTAAATACAGTAGGTCAGGCTTCCCTGGTGGCGCAGTGGTTGAGAGTCCGCCTGCCGATGCAGGGGACACGGGTTCGTGCCCCGGTCCGGGAAGATCCCACATGCCGTGGAGTGGCTGGGCCCGTGAGCCATGGCCGCTGAGCCTGCGTGTCTGGAGCCTGTGCTCCGCAACGGGCGAGGCCACAACATGAGAGGCCCACGTACCGCAAAAAAAAAAAAAAAAAAAAAAAAGAAGAACATTGTTAAATACAGTAGGTCCCCTAGATACGATCCTTCGAGTTGCAGACTTTCAAAGATGCAAACATGCATTCCATCAAGGTCAGGTGTGAGTGAACTTGCAGCTTGCCCTCCGTCTCCTATTGCTGACGACCCTTCAGCTCTACCATCTCCCACCTCCTCTCCCTCCTCCAGTCAGTAACTCTTCTTGCCTGTTCACTCGATGCCAGCCCCTGTATGCCAGCTGTTGTACTATACTACTGTATTTTTCAAGATACTGTACTGTAAGATTCAAGATGCTTATTTTTGTGTTTATTTTTTATGTATTATTTGTGTGAAAATATCACAAACCTTTTACAGTATGGTACTATATAGCCAATTGTGTTAGTTGGGTACCTAGGCTAACTTTGTTGGACTTACAAACAATTTGGACTTACAAACGTGCTCTTGGAACAGAACTTGTTCATATGTAGGGGACTTACTGTAGTCGAATTAAGTGATTATGTTAGCAGAAGGGCAGAGTGATGGAGTACAGCTTTAGAGCTGACTGAGTTTTAAGGGAGCCAAGTGGATATTTTGGGAATAACATTTCAAGCAGAGGGAACAGTAAGTACAGCTAAGAAACTGCAAGGTGGGTGAAGTAGCTAAAATGGAGTCATTAAAGGGGAGATTTGTAAAAATAAAATATAAAAATTTGTAAAATATAAAAATCATGGAGGCGGTCGAGAGGAACCAGATCACAAAAGAGCTCATAAGTTGTGGTTGGGACTTTGAGTTTTATTCTAATTGCAATGGGAAACTCATTGGAATGTTCTGAATGGTTGAATGCCATATCTGTTTTCTATGTAAGGAGAATCAGTTTTGACTCTCCTGCATAGACTCAAAAGTAGTAACTGAGAAATTGTTGAAATAAGAGACAATAATGGCTTGTTATCAAGATTTTCATCACAGAAAGTGGTGGTAAGTAGTAAGATGTTTTTTACCTGTTAAATTTGAAATACGTGTTAGACAACCCAATAGAGATTCAACCGGGCAGCTGTATGTGATTTGCATTGGAGATGAAACTATGGAAAAGGAGATCAATTAGAGAATGTTATGGGAAAAGAACACATGCAAACACACACACACACACACACACAACAGGAAGATAAGGTATTTTAAGTCTGTTAGGTACCAGAATGGACTTCTACTTAAATTGTATTATTTAATCTCCATCATAACCCTGTAGGGGAAAGTAATATCCCCATGTTACAGACAGGGAAACTGAGATGCAGGGAGATTAAAACTATCAAGTGGTAGATTTGTTATTCTAAAACCTGTGTCTCTATCATGACACCTAATTACCTTCTCAACAATGAAGGAATAAGCAATTATGGTATACAGCTGGGGGTAAAATGAAAAGTGACAACCAAAAAGAACGAACAAGTTACAAGTTTTGGAAACACCCATTCTCACGGGACTGTATTCAGAGTATGAAACTATGCAGGGGTACATGGAATAGAGATGGGTCATTCCTGGATTTTCCCTATAAATGTTTGCCCTGACTGAAGTCAGTACTTGCCATCTTCTTAAAGGTGCTTTACTTTCAAGAATAGAGCAATAATTAGTGTAGACAAAAAAAAAAAAAAAAAAAAAAAGAAAGAAAGGCATAACATAGATTATGTGGCTCAAAATTAGGTCCTTTATCTCTTCATAGAAGTCTGCCCATTTAATAGTTGAATATCTGAGATATTACTTGATTAATCTCTGCCTCTTCCATCATAACTTAAGTTGTCTGAGGACAGACTTCTTTGCTTTAACCACACTTATAACCCGAGGCTGCATCGCAGTGTCTGATACATTGTAAGCACTTATGCAATGTTCATTGAATGAACTAGTGAGGAAATAAAAGACTGTGGCAAATTTCACTTAGATTTCGTGGTGCAGCCTGACTCTGCCTTCCTCTGGGATTGTCCTTCCTTATGACAGAAGACCAGGCATGATTCCGTTTCCAATAGTCTACTATGACATGCAAGGCAGGGACCAGAAGAAAACTGAGGATAAATTTTAGTTTGGTGATTGTGAATGATAGTGTTTCTAGAAACAAATTTAATAAGCTCTTTTTGCATATTTTTTTCCTCGTTTACCGCCATACGCTTGACTTCTTCATTTCATATTCCCCTTTGCTAAAAGAGAGCTTGGTTCAACCTCCCAGGATAATCTTAGTAAACATATGCTAAATGAATGAGTAAACCCTGATAGGATTATGTACCAATTTAAAGCTCTGAAAAGCACAAAAGCTGCAGTGATATAACAGGTTAAAGTAAATGCAGCTGCTATCATGGGGTATATGTTAGTTTTTTTTTTTTTTTTTTTTTTTTCCTTTTGCGGTACGCGGGCCTCTCACTGTTGTGGCCTCTCCCGTTGCGGAGCACAGGCTCCGGACGCTCAGGCTCAGAGGCCATGGCTCACGGGCCCGGCTGCTCCGCGGCATGTGGGATCTTCCCAGACCGGGGCACGAACCCGTGTCCCCTGCATCGGCAGGCGGACTCTCAACCACTGCGCCACCAGGGAGGCCCTATGTTAGTTTTTATATTGTTCTTTACCTTGTCATGACAATCTGAGGGCCTAGATATTCAGGGACTTCTTTTGACCTGCCTAAACCTTCTTTGATGTGTAAAATTCTCAGAGCTATAACATAAAGCAAAAGTTTGAATATAAGTTATTCAAAGAAAGAATGTAACTGTGATAGGACAGCATGGGCCTTGCAGAATTTTTTAGTGAAGAGAAAAAAGGCTTTTCAAAGCCCAGCAGTCGCTACTGTGTATTTCACCCAGTGTTTCAGCCTGCAATTTCAGATGTTGTGCAAACTCGGATATAATATACCACCACCAAAAGAACAGTGTTCTCTTCCTGAACCTTGCCTCTTGCTGATAAAATATAAAGTGTAAAATAGCAAAGAAAATTTAAGGCCGAGACTTCACCTTCAAAAGACAAAACATGTGGGTTGCTTCTTAGCAGGAGTGAAACATATACATTTCAATGGGAAAATGGTAAGTCAGTGGTCACAACTGCTGTGGAACACATTTCATGGTGGAATCAATATCAAAATGCTCATTGAAGGTACCATAGTGGGTACAGAGGACCGGAGCAATAACGTTTCAGGACTGTGAAGGAAGAGGTGAGGGGGCTTCCCTGGTGGCGCAGTGGTTGAGAGTCCGCCTGCCAATGCAGGGGACACAGGTTCGTGCCCCGGTCCGGGAAGATCCCACATGCCGCGGAGTGGCTGGGCCCGTGAGCCATGGCCGCTGAGCCTGCGCGTCCGGAGCCTGTGCTGTGCAACCGGAGAGGCCACAACAGTGAGAGGCCCACGTACCGAAAAAAAAAAAAAAAAGACAAAAAAAGAAGAGGTGAGAGAGGAAAAGCTTTCTGTCTGCCAGGTAAATGTGCTTTTACTTTTTAAAGAGTTTATCCTCAAATATAAAGCACCATACTCTAACAGTTGCAAAAATGTTTTTTAATAAAAATTCCTAAAAGGGGTATAGAAATACAAATATCCCTTCTCTTATCGAGTAGTATGATCCTAACACATTCATTAGGGCACAGTCATGATTGATGAGGTTGATGTCATGTGGGGCATTGGAGAGTCAGGAAGAGGAATTAAGTATGTCAGGCAAGACCCTGACTTGCACAACTGGTTCATTGGTGATGCCATACGCTGAATTAGGCAAGACGGGAAAATGAATTGATTCTGGTGAAAGATGAGGCTTTCTTTTGGACATGGTCTGGTTGGGGTATTTGTTTTGTTCCCTACTAAATTACCAATGCTTAGCAGAGACCAGGCACCTAGCAGTTGCTACCTAAATATTGTCCAATGGCATAAATGGAACTATTCAAGATGGAGTTGGAGAGATTTGGGTTGGAGATGTAGATCTGGGGATCATCAGTACTTAGGTGGTAATTCATGGGAATTTAAAAAGAATGAGCATAGACGGAAGTTATAAGAGTGAATGACAGTCTTTTAAACGAACCTATGTTTTCTTACAGGCAACAGATTACTTATCTGTAGTCCCTCGAGTGGGGTAGACACCTTTTAGGCCTTCATTCAGGTGTAGGCCTTTTTGGAAATGGTGCCACTGAGAACAAGAGAATGTGCTTGGAGTCAGTCTTGTGCCCTGAATGAAGGGCAAGAGAACAAGATAAGCATTTGGAGCTCCTGTTGATAGTGGGCTGTTACAGCTGTCACAGCCAAATCATTTAGTCACCATGTCCACTTTGTGGGGGGAAGGAGGGCCGAGATTAAGCTGGCATTCACCATCCATGCCTATCTGTTCTAATTGTCTATTGTTCTGTGGTGATTGGTTGGAACTTGTACTTTACTAATTGCTAACTATTTTGACCATCACCCTTGAAGGTAGGCATTGTCCATCATATTTCACAACCAAGAAATATGAGGCTCGGGGTCTGAAAGTCCAAGGTCATAGCGCTTACAGTTATTTCAGCTGAGATGCGAATCTGCTGGACGTTTATACAATTGAAGCCCAAAAGCTTCCCTTTGCTTCTTTCCTGGAGCTTCCAGCTCCCTGTTTCTCCCATCCCCAGTGGTAGAGAAGAAACATGTGTGCTGAGGGCCCAGAACTCTTGTCTACATGGACTGTGGTCTCTCCCATGCTTGCCTTCTAGATGAAGATGTACTTAATGGGCTGGTGGTTGTTTCTAGCTGGAACTCCCCATGAAATAACGATGGGTATTACCTGTTTCTGCACAGATTTTGGGCGTGTTCCTTCATCCTGGCTGGTCCGCCTTCTTACTTGCGCTTTTAAGTCATTGAATCTAAAGAACGTGACGAAAGCTCTCCTCCTTTGTTCTGCTTTATCCTGCCTTCTTGTGGTTGCCCTCAAACCAACACAAAACACATTTTAAACACGGTTTCCTCACAAAACAGAATAGATCTTACGTAACAAATCACCGCAAAGGAGACTCTTGCTGTCTGTGCTCTTTGAATGGAGTCTAGATGTAATACGTTTTAAGTGTGTAGACAGTCATGAAAGTGGTGTGTCAGTAAAATACTGAGTAGCATAGTTAAATGGGGTCTGGAATTACTCTGATAGGGAATGTTCAGAAACAGATGACAGCTACTTAAAGGGGTTCACTTGGGTAATTTAAATTGCTTGCATATAGTGTATAAAACATTCTATCTTCCTTAATAATGAGCAACAAGTTGAAAGACTAATGGAGTAGGTAAGACTGAAAAAATCCATTTCCAAAGAATCCTTTGATAAACTTCATCTAAAATTACATTTTATATTTACTATTCTTAAAGATAAACAAGCAGGTAGAGTTTTTGAATTATTTTTGTTCTAACAATTCCAATTTGTTTAAAATACCTTTCACTGAAACTTCTTTCAAGCTGTAATTAAGGGTATTTTTTAAACAGTTAAAATCATATAACAGAAACCCTTTAGATAGAGATATTCTTCTCAAGGGCTCATAGGAATAACTTTTTTAAAAGTTTCTGCTGAAAAATCAGCTGTAATGGCCACAACAGTATCACAAATTCACAATTTTAATTTACATTGCATTAATTAGCAGCACATAGATTAAAATTCAAGACAATGTATGCCTGTGTGTTTATGTGAGGGGGTATTAGTGCAGGTTTCTCAGTGTTTTCATTATTTTGGAGAGATTTAGCATTTACTCATTTGGATCTTATGAGCCTAGAGATTATCTGGAGAAAGTGTGAGTTATAAACTGAAAATATTTCTAACATCAGGCCCAATTGTGCATATAAATGCTAATTTTAGGGGCCGTGGAAGGTAGGAACTCCAGAGTTAGCGTCACCTCCTGTCTCTCTCCCCTTCCACACCCAATCCTTTAGATGCCCAGTAGATTCTACTAAATAAATGATTTTGTCTTTACTTCTCCTCATGAACTCTCTCAGTTTAATTCAGGCTATAATCTTTTGTTTTGACACCGATATCCATCTCTCCTCACCCCGATTCTTCAGTCTGCTACCAGAATTCCTTCTGTTGTCTGTGTTTTGTTTGTCTTCGATGCTGAGTATTCAATTCCCCATTTTTTGGCCTTTTCGATGAGGGCACCAAATTCCCCTAACCACTGGATTGTTTTTAGGTGGGCATTTGGCCTGTCTCGATCAGTCATCCTCTCTCTGCTGTCCCCTGTCAACTCGCAGTTCAGGGATGGGACTGTAAGCCAAGATGGTACAATCTAGATTGACTCTTGGAATGTGCAGTATAAGCTACCGAAGAAATACTCTCATTCTGCCCAGGGTAGATCCTGGGAGGATGAGACTCTGGAGTGGTTGGTAGCAGTCTGGCCACTTGAAAGAACCTTGAGATCTGGAGGAGAGCTAAGGTAAATTAATACTGTTTCCTTTTGGATTAGTACCTGGAAAGAATATCGCTCCAACTCTCTGACAGTTTTCTTGCCACCAGGTGGCGCCTGAGGTAAAAGCGGCTGGGAGGAAAGCAGAGATGTCAGAGTGGGAGTTTGGGAGCACAGTTTGAACGCCTGGTTCAACCAGCTATGGAAGCTACACTCCCGTGAGACAGTTTTCTTTGAGATTTCTATCCCCTGCAACCAAATATTCCTAGCTGATCCGCCTTTAGACTAAGAATAAAGCACTTAGCCGGGCATTCAAATCCCTTTACAATGAGGCTTCAATCATTCTTTCAGTTTCATCTTTCTCTGCTCAATAGCTACACAGTCCACTGCCTAGGCAGGCTGCACTTCTCACCCGTTTTCCATCCTTTAGTTTTGTCTTTGTGTACTTGGTGAACTCCTTACCTTCTGACCAGCTCAAATATCACCTTCTTCCAATAGCATTTTCCCAAACTCCCCAAGGAGAAATTACTCTCTTCTTTTGATTCCCAAAGTTCTGGCTCATATTTCTATTATTGTGCTTAAAACTCATCTGTTTCTTGTTATTCTCTTCTACTTATAGCTCCATTATTGCAAAGGTAACACCTTATTTATTTTCATATCTCTACTGCCTAGTACAGTAACTGGGGAAGCTCAGTATGGTATTCTAAAGGTGAGTGGTGAATAAGTAAAAAAAAAAAAAAAAAAAAAACCTCCAGAATATTTGAAATTGCCAGCTTACTTTCGGAATTTTGCCATTGAATGCCCTGTTAAAATTCAAGTGAGATCCTGAAGAGTATACGTTTAGCAATTCATAGCCTTTTGGATTTATTTTAAAAATTTGTCATCTGTTTTAGCTGATTGAGCTCTGGTCCTCCCCAAACTTGATTATCAGAATCACCAGGGAAACTAATTCAAACACTGGGCCTTACTGCCGACATTTGGATTCAGCACATCTAGGATGGGGCCAGATCTGTGTAATATTTTTAAAAAAATACCTAGATGATTCTGATTCTCAGACATGTTGATGAAATACCACGCTGACACATTTAGAAAATGGCATTTTAAATTGGGAAGCTTAGACGATGGAGAAGAGAGGATCAAGAAAATCTTGAGACATACATTGACTTAGAGTGGGGGAGGGTTGCAGGGAGTCAGCACTTGGCACTTAGAGGAAGAGGAGTAGCAATGGGGGGCAGGAAGAGAAAAACAAGATGGAATTGGTGTCAAAGACAAGAGTTTTACTTACTTCTCATTTTTCCCCCTTAAATCGTTTTTGATTTTGCAAAGAATAGTCCTTTTCATGTATTTTCAAAATATAAAATCATTAATCTGTGGTTGAGTTTAGAGAAGTCACTTATTTATAATTTTACTTAACTTGCTTACCATTGTCTCATATATATTATATACTAAGCTGATCGTGTATTTGATCAATAGAACACTTGAGGTTGGTTTTTGTTTTTTATTGTATTTGTAAACTGGAATCTCTGTATTATAAAAGACGCTGGAGATTATAGCAGTGCTATCAGAGTAGTGAGAAGAAAAGTCACTGAGTCTCTAATAATCTGTTGATAGCTTCGACCTGAGAACGTTTTGTAAATTAGGTTAAATATGCTAACATTTGGAAAAAACTGGAGGATTAACTTTTAAGCTCCTTAGTTCTGCAAATGGCTAAGAAATAATGCCCAGCTGCTAAAAATAGATCAATTTCTTTTTCCTGAAGGCTTCAAATGGCCTGTTTATTATGTCTGCACTTAGAACTTTTCTTCCTTTGATTTTCATTTATGTTTTCTCTTGCCTCTTTAAAACCTTTCTGAAATTATCTGAACAACTCTTTTTTATTTTATTTATTTATTTGTTTATTTATTTATTTTGCCTGCACTGCACAGCTTGCAGGAACGGGATCTTAGTTCTCTGACCAGGGATTGAACCCAGGCCTTTGGCAGTGAAAGCACGGAGTCTTAACCACTGGACGGCCAGGGAATTGCCCTGAACAACTCATAGAAATACTAGCAAAAGCAAATGTGAACTCTCACATCGGTGGTCTCCTATCTTTGAAAGCAATATTAAAATGGTATTCATGTTTGACTTAGTTATCTTTGGGGGGAAAATAATTATTCTTCCTAAATTTATAAAAATTTCCCATGACTAAGAGCTTGGCAGAATTAAAAGACAAAAATTTAAGCAATTAATTGGCAGGAGACTATGTGCATTTTTAGAAATTAATTAATTTATTTAATTTTGGTTGTGTTGGGTCTTCGTTTCTGTGCAAGGGCTTTCTCTAGTTGCGGCGAGCAGGGGCCGCTCCTCACCACGGTGCGCGGGCCTCTCACTATCGTGGCCTCTCTTGTTGCGGAGCACAGGCTCCAGACGCGCAGGCTCAGTAGTTGTGGCTCACGGGCTCAGTTGATCCGCGGCATGTGGGATCTTCCCAGACCAGGGCTTGAACCCGTGTCCCCTGCATTGGCAGGCAGATTCTCAACCACTGCGCCACCAGGGAAGCCCGTGCATTTTGACTTATGAAGTTCACAACTGAGAATGAATTGGCATGTTAAATAAACTTATAAAAAAGTGTAGGCTGTTCAGGGAAATAAATGCCAGATACAAGCTCATTTTCACTTATACTGAGAGTTACACCCATTTAAGTAATTTTTAGATCAATATTTTGTTATAAAAGTGTTAGACTAATTGAAAACTATTTAACTGTCAAGGTTGCTAACATAATACTTTCTGAAGCTAGAATTACTTATTTATGATGTATATTTAAGTAGCAGGAAAACTTCTAAATTGCAAACTAAGCCAGTTTTGACCCAGCATTTCCTTACCCCATGTTACAGTTATAATTTTCTTTTGTTCCCCAACTTTACTGAGATATAATTGACATTTAACATTCTGTAACTTTAAGGTGTACAACATGATGATTTGAAATACATATAGAGTGTGAAATGATTACCGCAAGTAGGTTACTTACATCTGTCACCTTACATAACAATTAGTGTGTGTGTGTGTGTGTGTGTGTGTGTGTGTGTGTGTGTGTAAGAACAGTTGAGATCTACTCTCCTGATAAATTCCATGTATACAATATAATATTGTTAACTATGGTCACCATGCTGTACATTAAGTCCCCAGAGCTTATTAACATTATAACTGAAAGTTTATACCCTTTGACCAACATCTTCCCATTTTCCCTGCCCCCCAGCTCATGGCAACCACCAATCTACTCTTTGTTTCTATGAATTTGGCCTTTTTAGATTCCATATATAGTAGTGTTGTATAGTACTTGTCTTTTTCTGTCTCACTTATCACACCTAGCGTAATGTCTTCAAGGTCCATCCATGCTGTTGCAAATGGCGGAATTTCCTTCTATTTCATTACTGAGTAGTATTCTGTTACATATATACCACATTTTCTTTATCCATTCATCCACTCAACACTTAGGTTGTTCCCATGTCTTGGCTATTTTAAATAATGCTGCAACAGTCATGGGGGTGCAGATCTTTCTTCAACAGAGTGATTTCATTTCCTTCAGATATATGCTCAGAAGTGGAATTGTTGGATCATACGGTAGTTCTCTTTTTTAATTTGTTGAAGAATCTCCATACTGTGTTCCATAATGTTTGTACCAATTGACATTCCCATCTATAGTGCACAAGTGTCCCCCTTTCTCCATATCCTCACCAATACTTGTAATCTCTTGTATCTTTGATAACAGCCAATCTAAATAACAGGTTTGAAACGATATCTCATTGCAGTTTTGATTTGCATTTCCCTGATGATTAATGATGTTGAGCACCTTTTCTTATATCTATTGGACATTTGTATGTTTTATTTAAAAATGTCTATTTAGGGCTTCCCTGGGGGCACAGTGGTTAAGAATCCACTTGCCAATGCAGGGACACATGTTCGATCCCTGGTCCGGGTAGATCTCACGTGCCATGGAGCAACTAAGCCCGTGCACCTCAACTACTGAGCCTGCACTCTAGAGCCTGAGAGCAACAACTACTGAGCCCACGTGCCACAACTACTGAAGCCCTCATGCCTAGAGCCCATGTTCCACAGCAAAAGAAGCCACTGCAATGAGAAGCCCGCACACCTCAACGAAGAGTAGCCCCCGCTCGCTGCAACTAGAGAAAGCCCGCATGCAACAACAAAGACCCATCACAGCCAAAAATAAAATAAATAAAATAAATAAATTTTAAAAAATGTCTATTTTGGGGCTTCCCTGGTGGCACAGTGGTTGAGAGTCTGCCTGCCGATGCAGGGGAGACGGGTTCGTGCCCTGGTCCGGGAAGATCCGATATGCCGTGGAGAGGCTGGCCCCTGAGCCATGGCCGCTGAGCCTGCGCATCCGAAGCCTATGCTCTGCAATGGGAGAGGCCACAACAGTGAGAGGCCCGCGTACAGCAAAAAAAAAAAAAAAAGTCTATTTAGGTCCTTTACCCATTTTTAATCAGATTATTTGGGTTTGTTTGTTTTTTTCCTGTTGTATGCATTCTTTATATATTTTGGATATTAACCCATGTCAGGTATATGATTTGCAAATATTTCTCTTATTATAAGTGAAAGAAGAGAAGTTATGTCTCTTATTTCACTTATAATTTTTAAATTTGAGTTATTGCTCTTTTTCCTTGGTTTGTCTAGCTAAAGTTTTGTCAATTTTGTTTATCTTTTCAAAAAATACAACTCTATGTTTCTTTTTTTTTTGTCTTTTCTAGCCTATATTTCATTTAGTCTTCTCTGATCTTTATTATTTCTTTCTTTCTACTGTCTTTGGACTTAGTTTGTTCTTTTTCTGGTTCCTTGAGGTATAAAGTTAGGATGTTTATTTGAGAACTTTTTTCTTATCATAGGCATTTATCACTATAAACTTTCCTCTTAAAACTGCTTTTGCAGTGTTCCATAAGCTTTAATATGTTGTGTTTCTATTTTCATTTGTCTCAATATACTTTCTGATTTACTTTTTTTTTTTTTTTTTTTTTTGCGGTATGCGGGCCTCTCACTGTTGTGGCCTCTCCTGTTGCGGAGCACAGGCTCCTGATGCGCAGGCCCAGCGGCCATGGCTCACGGGCCCAGCCGCTCCGCGGCATATGGGATCCTCCCAGACCGGGGCACGAACCCGCATCCCCTGCATCGGCAGGCAGACTCTTAACCACTGCGCCACCAGGGAGGCCCTCTGATTTACTTTTTGATTTCTTCTTTGACCTATTGATTAATCATTCAGGAGTGTATTGTTTAATTTCCACGTATTTGTGAATTTTCCTCCTGTTCTTGATTTCTAATTTCATACCATAGTGTTCATCGTGATATGCAGTCAGTCTTCTTAAATTTGTTGACTTTCTTTGTGGCCCAACATATGATCTGTCCTGGAGAATGTTCCATATGTGCTTGAGAAAATGTGTATTCTGGTTCTGTTGAATACAGAATATGTCCGTTAAGTCTATTTGGTCTGTAGAGTTATTCAAGTCCATTGTTTCTTTATTGATTTTCTGTCTGGATGATCTTTCCAATGTTAAAAGTGGGGTAGTGGTTCCCCTACTATTATTGTGTTGCTGTTTATTTCTCCCTTTAGTTTTATTAATGATTGCTTTAAATGAAGATGTTGTTGGGTCTGCAGTGGGATCAGTGGTTAGCAGGCTTGTTACAAGGGGTTTGGGATCACCTGGATCCTGTATGATCCCTAGATGAATGGGACTATCTCTAGGACCTTGTTCAGTAGGGTGGCACTGGGACAAGGATTCACTTCTGGGTCTGAAGTTGGATCCTTAGACTGCAGGCCTTTTACCAGGTGCATAGACAGGTGGTATCCTGATGGGTAGCTGGGAGGGTTCCTTGTAAGGTCACTGGATATGTTCCTGAGTAGGCAAGACTGGATCCAGATTATGGTTGAGAGGGCCTGGAACTGAGACCCAGGGATACTTTGGGTCCACAGCCAGGGTTGAGGTCTACATACCTTGCTATGGAGGCCCAGACGGGCTCATCTCCTGCGAGGTCCTTGGACAGGCAGCAGTGCACCCTGACCATGACTGGGAGGGGCTGCAGCCAAGTTAGAGGGCTGTTGTAGGATCTGCAGTCAGACTGAGGTGGGCAGGCTTCCTTCCAGAGACACAGGCCAGCACGTCTCCTGGTGGGTCTGTGAAAGCCTGACTAAAGGTGGACTACTTGTGGGCCACAGCTGGGAGAGGTTGAAACTGAGTCATAGATCTGTTTTGGGAGTTGCTATTGGACTGCATTTGGCTGCCCTGCCTCAGAGGTCACTAACAGGCATGCTTCCCAGGATACTTTGGGCCAGCAGGACTGTTTATGAATGGGGGCTGGAAAGGCTGGAGCACTATATAGGTTAATTTCAGGATCTCTAGGGCCCCACCAGGTTTCCCACCAGGTCCCTGTGCCAGTGGGACTGCTCATGGGCTGAAGCATATAACTTTGAATCATAGTCTCTGCTTCCACAAAATAATACTTTGCTAAACTAAATATAGGATTACTGAAATAGTAATACTTGAGAGCCAGTGCCAAATTGAAATGATGAGTTTTCTCTCTCTTTTCCCTATACATTTACCGTGATATAAGCAGACCTGTATAATCCAGTTCAGTTTGAAGAGGGAGTCTAAATCTTTATTTTCTAGTTAAATGGATGGTGTTTCTAGTTAAGTGGATGAATAAATGAGTGCATAAATACATGAATGAAACGAAGCCTACACAATAATGATGGAAATATTGCTGGCTGCTATTTTATGACAGTCCATAAAAGGACTAGAGTGCTGATCAATGGAGCTCTTAAATTGCTCTTCTGGTAAAGCAAAAATTTAACCCTGGTGCTGAAAGTCTAACAGAAGGTGTTTCTCTTGGACTTTGCCTTTGATATCAAGTCTGTTTGGTCTACATGATGAACTTAAATTGATTGCATCTAAGATGGTATATGTTAAATCATGAAAACACTGGCCTTCAGAGAATATTATGAATTATTTTTAGGATAGAAATCAGGTTATTTGAGAAGGAGAGAAGGAGAGCAAAAGAAAACAAGAGAATAAGGGAAGGAGAGAGCACTTCAGTTGAGCAAAGTCCTTTGGAAAAGTACATTAAGAAAAAAAATACATATATAACTAAGAAAAATACATATAAAACTAGGTCCATCATAGCTCTATAGCCATAATGGTGGTTATATCTGTGTTTCAGATAGTTTTATTTTCTTCCTTTTCGTTTTTGTATTTAATTAGTTTTCTGTTTTGCTTTTGCAATCCATGGTAAACAAAATTGAATCAAAAATATTTTGAATGAAAAATATCTGATGTTTGGTAAATTGTTAAGAGTAAAGGCCTGGTGGGTTCACAAGTTCTGTTCTGTATTTAGTACACCTTCTCTTTTAATTTTAACTACAGAAATGACCATAGGCATTGGAATGAAAAAAATCATTTGAGACACTTCACCTGAAGAATGATTGCACACCCTTACTCTTTATATAAACGAAATATAAATGGTCGATGTAAAGTATTTCCCACTTAGTTGTGACTTTAGGAAATAAAGGTTATGGGAAATATTTCCTAAATTGTGTTCAATGGGACATTAATATCCTGAAAGTTGCTAATAGACGTTCCTTAGAACAAGGGCTTTATAACCAAATGAATTTGTGAAAATTGAAGTTAAACAAAATTAAACAGGCCAGTAGTTTCTCAGAGCCATTTCATGTAATAATATGCCTTGTGATTCTCCAGGAAGAGAAACAATGTGTAATGTTTCCTAAACTTTCACCAAGAATGCCCATTAATGCTTGTTATAGTACAGTTTAGGGAAAAATATGATGGAAGATTTCTGCAAATACATTCAAGCAGGAGGTAATATTTTGCAATGGTTGGTTATCTCTAATTTTACTTTCAAATTGATTTGGTTCACCTTTTAAAATTCATTTATATCCTCAAACATAAAATTATCTTCCATTGCTTTCTTTTTATTGAAAATTATTTTTTATTTTTAAATTTTTTCTTATTTTTAATCTTTTTACAGAGCAAGTGAAAATTATTTTATTCATGTCTTTCCAAGTATTGCTACATATCTGTAAGTGTATTAAAAAAAAACTTTTTAGTGAAATACAAAAATTGCTAAAATGAAAAATCTTCCTGATGAATAACATACTTTATAAAATTAATTTAAAAATCTGATTAGAACTATTAACATGTGATAATTGGTGATAGGAAATTACAACTCAAAATTTAACTTTAGAAATACATCATTATAAAAGCACAGTATAGGGTTATAGAAAAAATAGTGAGATAGAAGAGGTGAGAAGTAGTTGTAAAGGAGTTGAGGGCTGGTTGAAATCTTACTGTCTCTTGTTTATTTATTCTTTTCTTATTTTTAAATTGAAGTATAGTTGGTTTACAATATTGCATTAGTTTTAGGTGTACATTAAAGTGAATTGGTTGTGTATATACATTTTCTTTTTCAGGTTATTTTCCATTAAAGTTTATTATAAGATGTTGAATATAGTTCCCTGTGCTATACAGTAAATCCTTGTTGCTTATCTATTTTATGTATAGTAGTTTGTATCTGTTAATCCCATACTTCTAATTTATCCCTCCACCATACTTTTCCCCTGTGTGATAACCATAAATTTGTTTTCTATATCTGTATGTTTCTGTTTTGTATATAGATTCATTTGTATTATTTTTTAGATTCCACATATAATTGGTATCATATATTTGCCTTCGTTTGACTTACTTCATTTAGTATGATATTCTCTAGGTCCATCCATGTTACTGCAAATGGCAATATTCTTTTTATGGCTGAGTAACATTCCATTGGGTGTGTGGCACATATTTTTGTGTCGTTTGTATAGTTCCATATAAATTTTAGAATTATTTGTTTTAGTTTAGTGAAAAACGTCATGGGTATTTTGATAGGGATCACATTGAATCTGTAGACTGCTTTGGATAGTATTGCCATTTTAATAATATTAATTCTTCCAATCCAAGAGCCTAGGATATATTTCAATTTCTTTGAATCATTTTCAATTTCCTTTACCAGTAGTTTTTAGCATATAGGTTTTTCACCTCCTTGGTTAAATTTATTCCTAGGTATTTTATTTTATTTTTTGATGTGATTTTAAATGGGATTGTTACTTTTTACTTTCTGATATTTTATTGTTAGTGTAAAGAAATGCAGCAGATTTCTGTATATTAATCTTGTATATTGCTACCTTGATGAATTAATTTATTAGTTCTAATAGTTTTTGTGTGGAGTCTTTAGGATTCTCTGTATAAAGTATCATGTCATCTGCAAATAATGACAGTTTTACCTCTTCCCTTCCAATTTCGGTACCTTTTATTTCTTTTTCTCGTCTGATTTATTTGGCTAGGACTTCCAATACTATGTTGAATAGAAGTGGTGAGAGTGGGCTTCTTTGTCTTGTTCCAGGATTTAGCAGGAAGGCTTTCAACTTTTCAATGTTGAGTATTATGTTGGCTGTGGGTTTGTCATAAATGGCTTTTATTATGTTGATATAGTACCTCTCTACCCACTTCGGTAAGAGTTTTTATCATAAGTGAGTGTTGAATTTTGTCACATGCTTTTTCTGTGTCTTTTGAGATAATCATGTGGTTTTTGTCATTCCTTTTTTTTAATGTGGTGTAACACATTGATTTATTTGCATATTTTGAACCATCTTTGTGACTGTGGAATTAATCCAGCTTGATTATGGTGTATGATCCTTCTCATGTATGCTTGGATTCACTTTGCTTATATTTTTATTGAGGCTTTTTGCATCTGTATTCATCAAAGATATTGGCCTGTTATTTTCTTTTTTTGTAACATCTATCTGGCTTTTGTATCTTGGTGATGTTGGCTTCACAGAATGAATTTGGGAGGGTTCCCTTCTCTTCAGTCTTCTGGAAGAATTTGAGAAGGATAGGTATAAGTTCTTCTTTGTATGTTTGGTAGAATTCCCCAGTGAAACCATCTGGTCCTGGACTTTGGTTTGAAGAGAGTTTTTAAAATTACGGCTTCTGTTCCCTTCTAGGATCAGTCTCTTCAAATTATCTGTTTATTCTTTACTCAATTCTGTCAGGCTCTGTATTTCTAGAAACCTGTCCATTTCTTCTAGGTTGTCCAATTTGTTGGCATATAACTGTTCACAGTATTCTCTTATGATTTTTTGTATTTCTCCAGTATCAGTTGTTATTTCTCCTCTTTCATTTCTTATTTTGTTTATTTGAGTCCTCTCTCTTCTTGGTGAGCCTGGCTATGGGTTTGTCGATTTTGTTTATCCTTTCAAAAAACCAACAGTTGGTTTTATTGATCTTTACTTTTTTTTATCTCTTATTTAATATTTCTTTTCTGATCTTTATTATTTCCTTCCTATGGCTGACTTTGAGTTTTGTTTGGGAGGGAACAAATTTTTCTAATTCTTTTAGGTTATAGGTTAGGCTGTTTGAGATTTTTCTTGTTTCTTTTTTTTTTTTTTTTTTGCGGCACGTGGGCCTCTCACTGCTGTGGCCTCACCTGTTGTGGAGCACAGGCTCAGGACGCACAGTCCCAGCGGCCATGGCTCACGGGCCTAACCGCTCCGCGGCATGTGGGATCTTCCCGGACCGGGGCACGAACCCGTGTCCCCTGCATCGTCAGGCGGACTCTCAACCATTGCACCACCAGGGAAGCCCCTTTTCTTGTTTCTCGAGGAAGGCCTGTATTGCTATGAACTCCCCTCTTTGAATTGCTTTTGCTGCATCCCATAGATTTTGTATGGTTGAATTTTCATTGTTGTTTGTCTTGGGGTATTTTTAAAATTTCCTCTTTGATTTCATCATTGACTCACTGGGGTTTTAGTAACATGTTGTTTAGTCTCCATGTGTTCATTTTCCCCCCATTTTTCTCTGTGGTTGATTCGTAGTTTCATGCCATTCTGATCAGAAAAGATGCTTGAAATAATTTCTATACTCTTAAATTTGTTGAGGTTTGCTTCATGACCTAGTATGTGGTCTATCCTAGAGAGTGTTCCATGTGTGCTTGAAAGCATGTGCATTCTTATTTTTTTTGAAGTGGTGTCCTGTAGATAGATGGCCTATTGTGTCACATAGGAACTCTGTTGCCTTATTGATTTTCTGTCTGGAAGATCTGTCCATTGATGTCAGTGGGATGACAGTGGGGGTCTCCTACTGTTATTGTATTCCTATCAATTTCTCCCTTTATGTCTGTTAGTGTTTGTTTTATGTATTTAGGTGCTCCTATATTGGGTGTATATATTTTAACAAATGTAATATCCTCTTCTTGTACTGATCCCTTTATCATTGTATAATGCCCTTCTTTGTTTTTCTTTATGGACTTTGTTTTAAAGTCTATTTTGTCTGATATGAGTATTACTACTCTCACTTTTTTGTCATTTCCATTTGCTTTTTCCCCCCTCACTTTCAATCTGTGTGTGTCTTTCAACCTGAAGTGAGTCTCTTGTGGGCAGCATATTGTAGTTTTTTGTTTTTTTAATCCAATCTGCCACTCTGTGTCTTTTGATTCGAGCACTTAGTCCCTTGACATTTAAAGTAAGTATTGATATTTATATACTTATTGCCATTTTAAATCTTGTTTTCCAGTTGATTTTTAAATTCTTTTTTGTTCCTTTCTTCTTTTTGTTTTTCCTTTTGTGGTTTGATGTTTTTCTTTTGTATTATGCTTGAGTTCCTTTCTTTTTGGTTTTTGTAAATCTATACATTATATATATTTGGTTTTTGATTTGTGGTTACCCTGATTTTCAAGTATGTTGACCCACAGCTGTATCTACTTACTTTAGACTGATAGTCATATAAGTTCAAGCACATTCTAAAAAATTTACACTTTTTACTCCGCTCCGCCACATTTTGTTTTTATGATGTCTTATTTTACGTCTTCATGGTTATCCTTTTCTTCTTCATTGTAGTTATAACTGTTTTATTTTTTATTGTTTTTTAATCTATATACTAGCTTATTTAAGTGATGTTCAATCCTTTTATATATTTGCCTTTCCTATTGTGATTTTCCCTTTCCTATAGATTCTTCCTTCTTTTCTGATTAGAGATGGCCTTTCAGTATTTCTCTTCAGCCCTTTTGGGGTTGAAGTCTTCTCCCCATTTATTGCAGTAGAGCCCTGAGGGTCAGGTTTGATAAGCCTCCATTGCCCTTGAGTACATGCTCTATCCCAAAGGAGGTGAGCACTGAAGCAAGTGAGGCCCCTGTGGTCACAGTGAACCTATGTGCTGCCTGTGCAGGCATACGTGGTTCTGCCCAGAAGCAGCCCAAGGTTGCATCCCTTTCTTTACTGTGTTTGCGCCAGACCTAGTGCTAGGCTGTGTTGTCAAGTGGGGTGATGCTGGAGTCTGGGGTTCTGTGGCTGCAGGAATTGAGGTGGTTTTGCTGCCAATAGGCATCTTGGCTGCCTCTGTGTCAGGCCTTTCCCAGGACCTGCCTGCCCCAGAGCTGGCTCCAAGCTGTGGTGTGAGGTGGGTGGAACTGGAGTACTCCTGCCAGGAATGAACAACTGAGTACTCCTTCCCAGGTGTTGTCTGCCTGAGACATGTGTTTCTGTGGTGCCATCCAGTATGTACGCCAACCAAGTGTGCTGCTGTTGGACCTGTCCCTGCTCTGTGAGTGCTGACAATGGGCTCTGAGGTTTGACCCAGACTACAGCCCAGGCCTTTTGGGTTGTATCCATGCAGGTAGATCAAGTCCTCTCCCAGGGCCCATCTGCTGGAGATTGAGTGCCTAGTCAGTGCATGTACTAGCAGCCCGAGCCGGTCTGTGTTTTGGGCTGGGTAGTGCAGCAAGGTGGCAGACATCAGCACCAGTCTAGCTCCCTGATTGCTAGCAAGCCAGCCTGTGTGCACTCTCATGAGCAGAGTCCAGGCTGCTCCAGTCCCTCTATCTGTCCCAGAAGACTCTCAGAAGACAAGGGGATTCCCCAGGGTGAGGGCCTGCCCCTATGGACCTTGCCTCCTTCACAGATTCCTCCCAGGGGTGCCAGTCCCATCTAGATGCCTATTTTTTCTGTCCTATGCAGTTACATGGAGATCTTTTTTGCAGCTCTGGTCACGAAAGAGATCTTCTGCCAGTTTCCAGCTGGATTTTGGTGAGAATTTTTCCTCATGTAGATGTATTTTTGATCTGTTTGTGGGGGGATGTGAGTTCCATGTCCTCCTACTCCGCCATCTTGATCCTCCTCCACATTCTTGTTATTTTTGAGAAATTGAGCTACTATATCGTTTTTACAAGAAAGATAACTTGTTACAAACTGTATTTTCTCACAGTAAAAAATATACAGAGCAGTTAGTTATTTTTTAGCTTATTTTTTATTATAAAATTCCAAGGCATATGAAATGACATAAAAATGATATAATGAATACCTGTGAAAATACTAGCTTTAAGAAATAAAATATTACAATAAAACTGAGCTTTCCTAGTCCCCCCTACTCCTCATAATATCTGCAAGAGGTGACATCTCTTAAATTCCAAAACTTCACATACAGGTTTTTATATTTTAACTATATGAATGTTTTAGTGAATGGTATGATTTTGCATGTGTTCATTTGTACTCCCATTTTCCCCCTCAATAGTTTGCTTGTGAGTTCTATGTTAATGCTTTCAAGGCCACCATGATAAAAAATACTTGGGGTGAGTGGCAAACTCATAACTTCCTAATGTGGGAGTCTTTATATTGGTTAAGGCTTAGTTTGTAGCTTAATATGTGATAAATTATCATAAATGTCCCCTTTGTTCCTGAAACATCTGTATTCTCCAATTTTGAATGCTGCTCTATGTATATGATACGTGGGCATATGTTTTTTTTCCTATTGGTTAAATTTTCTATAAACTCACACATTTATTTTGTCTATTGATCTATTAACTCCTAAGAAAGATATTTTAAAATTTTCTGCATCCAAGTATGTACAGTTTCCTCATTTTAACTTAGCTTTGTTAATTTCTCTTAGTAATTCTTTCACTTTGTGCTTTATGTCCTTTTTAGTTTGTATTATTAAATACAAAGTGAGTTAGAATTCTTATATTATGTATTCCTGATTAATTAAACTATTTAATTGTTATATTGCATCATCCTATTTTATCTTTAGTGGTGTCTTTCTTTTTTTTAAGTTTAAGTCTACTTTGCTTGATCGTAATATAGCTATACCAAATTTTCACAGACTTGATTGTTAGTATTTATGGGCCCTTTTGTTTTATATTTCTCTATAAACAATATAGCTAGGAAAATTTAGCACAACCTGAAAATACATATTTTTAACTAATAAATTGGATTACTTTATATTTGTGTTTATGAATATATTTGCACTTATTTTTAATAGATACATTTAGCTTTCAGTTTATCTTGCTTTTTCTTTTTTTTTTTTTCCATATTAGAGAGACTTCTTTTGAAATGTTTGAGGTATTTTTAAAGTATATGTTTTCCTATACTTATTTGGAAGTTGTACCTTGATTCTATTCTTTAATAGTCACTCAAACATTTAATGTGCATATTTAACAATAACTAAAGTTAATCAATATCCCTGTGTTCCTTCTGAATAATATAGTATTTACGGGCCATTATAGAATGCTTTGACTTCCATTACTTTCTTTCAATTTACATAGAACTGTTTTCCAGTGTTCTGATTGCACAAGAGCAATTTTGATTTTTATCTTTCAAATTATCATTAATTTTATTGCATTATATGGCTATCATTTGCTTAGATTTACCTACACATTTATGATCTTCTTTGATCACTATTACTTCTTGCATCTCACTTTTTCCTTTTTGGTTCAGTTTCCTTCCAAAAGTTCCTTTATTGAAGGTCTATCAACGGTTAATGCCCAGGTTTTATTTTTCTGAAATGTCTTGATTTTACCTCCTTTCAGGATTAACAGTTATTTTCATTCAGAACTGTGTAGCACTATTCCGTTCTCTTCTAGCTTCTATTCTTACTCTTGAAAAGTTTGCTTCAGTCTACTTGCTGTTTCTATGATGTATCTAGAGGGTGACAGAGAAAATTAGCCATTGGGTCCCTGAGTCATCTTGCACTCAAGAAGCTGCGACTCATGCCCAATTCTCTATTATACAGAAGTCACTGCTACCTCATTCCCCTGAAACCCTGTTGATTTAAAAGTGATTTAACCCCAAGAGTACTGGGAAAGTTTATCAGGAGTCCTTCTCAGTTTCAGCTTTACCTCTTGCTTCCCACACCACCCCCTTCACTGACAGTGAGAGAGTTAAACATCTTTAGATCAAAAAGCTCAGAATCGTTCAGATGTAGTCTCTCCATTGATTATTAGATTGGGAGCAAGCATCCCTCTGAAAATTTGACAATTAGGCCACAAAGGTGCCTTGGTTTTTTGGCTACTAGAGGAGCCTGGAAAATAACCCATCTTTTTTGCTTACAGTGCGATTCGCTAACTGTTTTTTTTTTTTTTCTTTTTGCGGTATGCGGGCCTCTCACTGTTGTGGCCTCTCCCGTTGCGGAGCACAGGCTCCGGATGCGCAGGCCCAGCGGCCATGGCTCACGGGCCCAGCCGCTCCGCAGCATATGGGATCCTCCCAGACCGGGGCACGAACCCGTATCCCCTGCATCGGCAGGCAGACTCTTAACCACTGCGCCACCAGGGAGGCCCCGCTAACTGTTTTAAGAGAAGACTGAGCTAGACTAAAATGACTCTTGAGCCATTTGAAAGAGCTGGATATGCAATAGTGAGGTTTGAGAACCATATAAAGGAATTGATTGGGCTTCTCTATGTGCAATATATTGATGGATTAGGCATTTACTTTCTGAATCATTAGGGCATGTTAGATTCAGTGCAGGTTAGAGAACACAGTAAGGCTGCAGTTTCTCATGACTACCAAAGTGGGTAAAGAGTACATACTTAGGGCTTCCCTGGTGGCGCAGTGGTTGAGAGTCCGCCTGCCGATGCAGGGGACACGGGTTCGTGCCCCAGTCTGGGAAGATCCCACGTACCGTGGAGCGGCTGGGCCCGTGAGCCATGGCCGCTGAGCTTGCGTGTCCGGAGCCTGTGCTCCGCAACGGGAGAGGCCACAACAGTGAGAGGCCTGCATACCGAAAAAAAAAAAAAAAAAAAGAGTACATACTTAAATTAATAACAAGACTATTTTGAACCTAGACCCTTCAGAATTTCCCCTGTTGTTTTTAAAACGATGTGTATAAAGGGGGGACATGCATGCAGATGACTTGAGGCATCTCACAACTTCTCATTTCTGTCCTTTATCTTCTCTGGCTCTTAAGTGGTTAAATTGACACTTGGATTCTTTTCTCAATAACTCACATGCTATTCATGTAATCCATATGGTTTCCAAGGAAATCATATACTACCTGAAATAGTAGGTGCTATTATTACCACTGCAACTACACTTAGATCCAGGGTAACACTACCTCAGAGGGAGGCTCTCCTTCTTGAAAGGGGAGCTAGTAACCAGGAGGGAGTCTCCACAGACCAGTTAAGTTTATGTAGGTTAGTTACAATCTGCTTCCTACTGCTGCCATTAACCTCCTTCTCTCATGGAAGTGGTAGTTCTGGTCATCAGTCACACTGTCCAAGCAAGACCTTTCTTCAGCATCACTCAGCCCTGGCCAACCACAATCTCTTACATATCTTTTCTCCTCCCCTCAATGGCACAAAAGACACCAGCTTTACATTTCTAGGTAAGGCCTTTATCTGTTTCTTGGGCTCCCTGTGTGTTGCTTTTCTTTAATGTGGGCCTTTGTCTAAACTGAGCAACCATTTTTTTTTCCCATTACCTGGACCAGATTTTATCATGTATTGACCAGTTGCTTTTTCTTCCCCAGACTCCTGTCATTTTCACCTGTCCAGTCAGAATTCTCCAATCTCCATCACCTCATAGTTTTTTCATTGCTTGCCTTTGTTTGTTTGTTTATTGAATTGTTTGGAGAGGGGGAAGAAGGGAATGACTCAATAATTTCTGTAATCAAAATCATTTTTGTTTGTTTTCCATGATGTTTACCATTTGTGTTATTGTTATCTGAAACATTTGAGTCTTTAAGTTTTCATCAGTGGTTTAAATAAACAGAATCATTCTCTGAGACAGACTTCTTTAACACTAAGCTGAATGAAATGACATTGAAAAATGACCTGCCAGCTCTCTGAATAGTGTGAATGCATGAGAGTTTTATCATGAACATCAAGAAGGAGGAATGGAATTTAGGCTTGATGTCAAATCAGTGTCAAGGTCAATTAAAGCAGTTGATTAAATGGAGGCATTTTATAGAACCTATATCAATAAATATAGTAGGTATTGATGTAGACTTAAGAGACTTGAAATGGAATTGTTGAGGAGTTAAAAATACCTCTTGAAGCATTTCTTTTTTTTCCCCCTTAGAGCACCCAGTTGAAATTCTGTGGCACATTTGCAAAGTAAAAATGGAATTGCATGAATTATGCACAGTGTTCTTAACTGCACATAGTCTCTGTCACTGGAACCATCGCCACCTACCCCCACATCTTGTCTCTCCATCCAAAAAAGAGACTATTCACACTATTAGACATGCCATATTGAATTACAGGGAAGAAATATGCAGAATATCCAGCTCCCTACATCCCAAACTGAAGCACTAAAATTGCACATTGAAGGTGTTGTTCAGACAAAACCCACTAACTTCCCTTTGATTTTTACGGTAGTTTATGCTGTCTGGAAATTATGGGCTGGCATTTCAAAGTAACATTTTAGAAGAGGAAAATGGATATTTTAGAAGAATATTTCTTTTGACATACACTGTGTCAGAATGAATATTTTTTTTCCAATGGTGAAGATCCCTGTATTCTGGGTTTTATCTTTGAAAGCAGAAGAGATGGAAAATAGTATGTGACTTAAATACATCTTTCTGTATCTTAACTTCCAACTGTTTCTTCATAGAATGGACTGTGAAAGATTAATTTTACAGCTACTTAAAACTGTCTGAAGATGAGAAGTGGTTTCAGTAAGAAAAGCAGAAAGTAAATAAAGCTAACATGCCAAACGTGAATACCATGAAAACTGAACAGAACACCACATGGATTAACTGATTTGTTCCACTCCACTAAGTTACATTGAAGTTGGAGAAGTTTGTAGGACTTTGATGTACATGGAGGTAAAAGTGGTATGTGTTTTTATCAAACTGCATACTGATTGTTCAAAGCTCTGAAGGTGAATAATGGTAGTACAGCAGAGTAGTTGGAAGGGTGTGGGCTTATCATCCCAACTCTGTTATTTACTAGTTAAGTGCAGGCAAGTGACTTAATCTAAGTCTTATTTCCCAATCTATCTGTCACAGGGTAACTGTTTAGTATATGAAGAATGAGAAGTAAATAAATCATTATCAGAACTAAACAAAATGAAATAACTCAGCACAATGCCTGGCATCCATATATTAAGTTCTCAGTAAATGCTACTTCTTCTTATTTTCATTTATTATTATTATATGACAAAAAGATGATCATACAAGCAATAGCCAAATTCTTATTTTAAACTTTTCCAAATTTTATAGTAAATTAATTCTCATCATAACTTCATAGATGAAAGTTACCATAAACTTGAAGAAACTGTGGACAAATTATTTTTTAACATTTTTATATTTTCTCAACTCTTCTGTATCCAGTTCCCTGATTATTCATAAGCTGTGTGCATTTCTTCCGAAAGTAAGTACTTGTCAGTCCTCCTAATGGCCTCCAAGGAGAGAGATGTCAAGTAATTTATCTGAAGCCTATTTTGGTGTTTAAACCTGCTGAGCCCATGTCTCTACAATTTGACATTCAGTGGAAGCAATAAATGATGATCATATCATTAGGAAATCAGATCCACTTCTCAAAACATTCCACTGACCCATTCCTTTCATATTCCTGTATGAGGAAATTTATATACTCAAAATGGGTGTGTGTGTGTTTATGCATGTACATTCAGGATGCCAAGTCTGAATCTTTCAGTGGTCTGAAGTGGAATCTTCTCATGGAGTAGCCATGTGTTTGTAGAATTTTAGCCAAATAACATAATGCATTTTATCTATGTCTTACCACATCCAACATGTCCGGTACTTTGCCTTATTTGATTATATATGAATATGGAGAGACATCTGAAAGGTCTATGTTTTTTTTTTGAGAGCTTTTGACTTGTAAGAATATGTTATATAGACAGACAACAAGGATATACTGTATAGCACAGGGAAATATAGCCACCATCCTATAATAACCCACAATGGAGTATAATCTGCAAAAGTACTGAATCACTGTGCTGTACAGTGGAAAACAACACAACATTGCAAATCAGGTATACTTCAATTAAAAAAAAAAGTATACATAGCTAGTAAGTGGTTGAGTCAGGAATCAAACACAGGCTACATGTCAGAAAGGCATATCTTTAATTGGATAAAAAGTTCTACTATTCTAGATTTTCAACTCTCCCTAGATTCAGGACTTCTGATGGCATGTGTGAGAGACCAACTTCAACAAGATTAAGAATAGAAGAAATTTATGATAAGAAAGTACAGGACAGAGATTCCTCATGAACCTGAAGGTAGGGTTCAAGTCTCAGAAAGAAGGATTACAATTAGGAATTGGCTGACCTTTAGAAATCTTGTAGTTTATCTCTGTATACCTGTTGTATTATTTTACACTCAAGGGTGAACTACTTCGATTTCTTGGCCTCTGTGGTTTGTGGAAAATGTCTGGCTTACATTTGCATAACCACATTTAAAGGATTGAAAAAAATCTGCTAACTTTGAACTTATTTTACAAGTCTATAGTCTCAGGGGAAAGAAATTCAGAGAGAGAAGGTTGAGTCAAATATATAATAACAGTTTAATAAAGTTTGGACATAGAGGTAAGTTTATGTACTGTAAGCATTATTCCCTAGTTGGTTCCCTTTCATGTTTTTGAGGAGTTAAATTAAAGGGTCATAATGAGTTAGGCTGATACCCTGGTGGAAGTCTCCTAGTCCCCCTTCACATGCCAATGTCTCAAGGAAAGCTCTGTGTCTCAGACATTACAGGAGGTGCAGTACTTATTTCATATCCACTCTGACCTCCTCTGCCCCAAGTTTTCCTCACTGTATTTATGCCTTAATCTTTTGTCATAGTTATTTTCTGAAATTTTTTGTGACGTCTTCCGGAATCAACTGTGATTACTTTGCATCATATTTCTGCATTCTGTTGATATTACATTTATACCTGAATATGCTGCTATTTATAATTTTAGTAAGGTACTATATGTTCTAATATTTACAAGATTCATAAATACTGTCCTTGGCTCAGCTTTTAGAATATTACTCAGTATATTGTCCTGAATAGATATACATATACTGAAGCTATAACTCACCAGCTGGTTCCTTTTAAATTTATCAAACAAAAACCGAGACATAATGAAAATCAGTGTGTGTTTATGTGTGTGTCTTTGTCTTTAGTGGGAGATTAAAGGGGCGTAGTGATTTGTGGGAGCTATCAAGCATGGAAGAAATGTCTCCTTCTTCAAGTACATGTACTGCTGACAGGAATGGGGGAAAATAGAACCTGTACTCAAATCTCTTAGGATCTTGAGGATTCTGCATAGGTTTTAAAATGTATAAGAATCAACTGAAATGAACGCAGTCATCTATTGCAATGTCTGTTTGAGCACAGTTTTAGAAGTTTGAGGTTTTTGTGCCTAGAGTTCTATTGATTTGCTTGACACACTATTTTCCCACACTGTGAAAAGGTTCCTACTGTCTGCTTCTGTCAGCTCCCTATTTAATAGGAGCTGGCCGTCAGTGTGCAGCTTGAGCTAGTGAGACTCCTCAGAGGACTCTTAAGGACATCTGTTGTTAATCTCCATTCCCTCAACTTCCTGAAGGTTCAGTCCCCGTCCCCACCTCTCTCACTCTTAGCAAGTGGTTTTACTTACAGCTTTCCTGAGGAGATGAAACTTATCTGACATGGATTGCATCATCTTTAGTTTGTGTTCTCACTCTGATTATTTTTTACATCTACTGAGACATCACTCTATCAAATACTCTAAGCTTAAATTTTTTTTTTCCTTTTTGCCAATTAACATGAATAGACTCCCTCTGTTCTAAAAGATATTCCCTAATATCTTTGTATGGTGACATATCTTAACTAGACTTATGGTGGTGATCAATTTGAAATGTATAGAAGTGTCAAATCACTATGTTGTTTAACAGGAACTAATGTAGTGTTGTAGGTCGATTATACTTCAAAAACAAACTCCTAGAAAAAGAGATCAGATTTGTGTTACCAGAAACAGGGGTGGGGTGGAGGGGCCATGAGGGGAATTGGGTGATTGGATGAAGACAGTCAAAAGGTACAAACTTCCAGCTGTAAGATAAATAAGTACTAGGGCTATAATGTACAACATGATAAATATAATTAGAACTGCTGTATGTTACATATGAAAGTTAAGAGAGTAAATCCTGAGTTCTCATCACAAGAAAAAATATTTACTACTTACTTTTCTATTTCTTTAATTTTATATGTACCTATATGAGATGATGGATATTCACCAACGTATTGTGACAACCGCTATATGACGTATGTAAATCAGTTGGTTACGTTGTATCCCTGAAGCTTCTACAGTGCTATATGTCATTTATATCTCAATAAAACTGGAAGTAAGTAAATAAATGAATAAAGAAATGAGACATTCCCATCTGATCCCTTAAGTTACTACTTTGCCTCTTCCCATCCCCTCTTCACCAGATACCCTAACATAAATATCTACACGTGCTTTCCCCGCTTCCTCACTACCAGCGTTTTAATTGGGCCCTTACAATCCAGCTCTTACACACTCTACTTTTCTTAACTTGTTTTTACCAGGTAACGAACTACTCTCATAATTTTCCAGTGCTTAGGGAATATATAAGATGCATCTCAATTTTACAAGAATTTAGTTTGAGAAAAAAATAACTACTTTTCATCAAAGTAATTTAAAAATGTGTTGAGAATAAAATTATTAACTTAATTACAATATATTGTAAAATAAAATCCAATACGAAATAAAAAATTCCTGCCTAACTTGTAAGTCTACTATCACAAGAAACAAGATAAATACAAATAACTGAAAACGAATATAATGAAAGGAAATAGTATTGGTACATAGCAGGGCTGTAATACATAAATTGAAAAAGACCTGGGAGGATAAACATTTTCCACTCTGTCCCTTGCATGCCTTTGTCACCTGCAGCTCTTCCTCCCAACCCCCTATTGAACTTGACCTTATTAATTGTTTCTTTCACCTTCTTGATAAATCAAATTGCCAAAACCATGGCTGTTAAAGTACAAGAACAATTCCTCCCTCTTTAAAACAAATTTTGACCCACTATTCCTTAAATTAGCTGAAATTTAGATAAATCCCTTGCTAAAAAGCTATAAAAAGTTCTGCCTTTTTCCCCAAAGATAATCACTGGCCTTCTGAATAAAGTCTTATAATTAATGGTGATCTGTATGATTTTTTCCCCCCACAAACTGTGTGTTTTATGACATCTTCTGTGGAGTCATAGCAGAGAGAAGTGAGAAGAAAGTCTGTGTTTTTGGTGTCATATCCAGGAAATCATTGCCCAGACCAATGTCAAGAAGCTTTTCTTTTATATTTTCTTCTAGGAGTTTTACAGTTTCAGATCTTACATTTAACTCTTTAATCAATTTTGAGTTGATTTTTGTGTAAAATAAGCATTTAATTTTTTTGGGTGTGGATATCCAGTTTTTCCAAAACCATTTATTGAAGAGACCATCCTTTCCCCATTGTGTATTCTCAGTACCCTTGTCCAAATTCAACTGATCATATATGCATGTGTTTGTTTCTGGTCTCTATTCTGTTCCATCAGTCTATATGTCTTTTTTAAATGCCAATACCATACTATTTTGATTACTTTAGCTTGGTAATATATTTTGAATTAGGAAATATGATGCCTCCAACTTTGTTCTTCTTACTCAAAAGTACTTTGGGTATTCATGATATTTGTTGTTCCATATGAATTTTAGGATTCTTTTATCTGTTTCTGTAAAAATATGCCATTGGGATTCTGATAGTGATTGTATTGAATCTGTAGATTCCTTTGGGTAGTATCAACATTTTAACAATATTATTTCTTCCAATCCATGAACACTGAATGTTTATTTATTTGTATCTGCTTTATTTTCTTTCAACAGTGTTTTATAGTTTTCAGTGTACAAATCTTTCACCTCCTTATTTAAACTTATTCCTAAGTATTCTATCTTCTGATTGTTTACATAATTTTCTTCTTGGATAGTTCATTGTTAGTATATAGAAATGCAGCTGATTTTTGTATGCTGATTCTGTATCTTGCAACTTTTCTGAATCTATTTATTAGTTCTAGTGGTTTTTTGTTTGGAGTATTCGTCTTTTTCTACGCATAAAATTATTTCGTCTTAAAACAGACAGATATAAGTTAACTTCTTCCTCTCTGATTTGGGTGCCTCTTATTTCTTCTTCTTGCCTAATTGCTCTAGATAGGACTTCAAATATTATGTTGAAAGAAGTGGCAAGAGGGGACATCTTGCCTTGTTACAGATCTAAGAGGAAAACTTTTGTTTTTTTTGACTGCTGGGTATGATGCTAACTGTGGGCTTTTAATATATAGACTTTATTGTGTTGAAGTAAGTTCCTTCTATACCTAATTTGAGAGTTTTTTATCATGAATGGGTGTTGAATTTTGTCAGTTGATTTTTCTGCATCTATTGATATGGCAAGTGATTTTTATTCTTCATTCTGTTCATGTGGTGTATCACATCAATTAATTGGTGTATGTTGAACTATCCTTGCATCACAGGGACAAATCCCATTTGATCATTATGTATGATCTTTTTAATGTGCTGTTGAATTAAGTTTGCTAATATTTTGTTGATGATATTTACAGCTATGCTCATCAGGGATATTGGCCTATAGTTTTCTTTTCTTGTGTTGACTTTGTATGGTTTTGGTATCAGGGTGATAATGGCCTCATAAAATAAGTTTGAATGTTTTCCCTCTTATATTTTTTGGAGGAGTTTAAGAAAGGTTGGTATTAATTCTTCTTTAAATGTTTGATAGAATTCACTTGTGATGCCATCTGGTCCTGGTCATTTCTTTTTTGAGAGTTTTTTGATTACTAATTCAGTCTCTGTATTGGTCATATTGGTTAATGGTCTGTTTAAGCTTTCTATATCTTCTTGATTTAGACTTGATAGTTTGTATGTTTCTAGAAATTTATCCATTTCTTCTAAGTCATTTGGAATATAATTGTCCATAATAGTCCCTTTTATTTTTTACTTCTGTGGAATCAGTTGTAATATATCCTCTTCCATTTCTGATATTATTTATTTATCTTATCTCTTTTTTCTTAGTTAATTCAGCTAAAGGTCTGTTGATTTTAGTTTTTCCAAGAACCAGCTTGTAGTTTTGTCAATTTTTTCCTTGTTATTCTATTCTTACTTGATTTATTACAGATCTAATCTGTATTATTTACTTCCTTTTGCTAACTTCAGATTTAATTTGTCCTTCTTTTTCTAGTTTTTTGAGGTGTAAGTATATGTTGTTTGAGATCTTTCTTCTTTTTTTAAATGCAGCGATTTATAAACTTCCTTCTTAGTACTGTTTTTACTGCATCATCTAAGTTTTATTATGTTGTGTTTGCATTGTTATTTGTTTTGTGTTATTTTCTAATTGCCCTTTGGACTTTTCTCTTTGACCTAATGGTTGTTCAAGAATGTGCTATTTAATTTCCATGTATTTGTGAATTTTTCCTTTTATTATAATTAATTTTTAGATTCATCCCGTTGTGGTCAAAATAGTTACTTGGAATAATTTCACTCTTCTTAAATTTGTAAAGACTTGTTCTGTGACCTAGCAGGAGCTCCCTCTGGAGAAAGTTCTGTGTGCATTTGAAAATAATGTGTATTCTGCTACTTTTGGATGTTCTGTATATGTCTGTTAGATCCCCTATACAATGATGTATAGTGTTTTTCGGGTTTCATTTCCCTTATTGATTTTCTGTCTAGATCATCTGTTTATTTTAGAAAGTGGAATATTAAAGTCTTCTACTGTTACTCTATTGCTCTCCATTTCTCCCTTTACATCTGTCAGTGTTTGTTTTATATATTTAGGTGCTCTGATATTGGGTACATATATATTGTAATTGTTTTATCTTCCTGTTGAACTGACCCTTTTATCAGTATGTAATTACAAACTTTATCTCTTATGACAGTTTTTGACTTAAAAATCTATTTTGCCCAATACAAGTATAGCCACCTTTGCTCTCTTTCAGTTGTTATTTGCATGCTATATTTTTTCCATCATTTCCCTTTTAGCCTATGTGTGTCCTTAAATCTAAAGTGAGCCCAGGACTTCCCTGGTGGCAGAGTGGTTAAGATTCTGCCTGCGGAGAGATTGGTTCAAGATGGCAGAGTAGGAGGATGCGCTCTCACTCCCTCTTGTGAGAGCACTGGAATCACAACTAACTGCTGAACAATCAACGACAGGAAGACAATGGAACTCACCAAAAAAGATACCCCACATCCAAAGACAAAGGAGAAGCCACAATGAGATGGTACGTGGAGTACGATAACAATAAAATCAAATCCCATAACTGCTGGGTGGGTGACTCACAAACTGGAGAACACTTGTACCACAGAAGTCCACCCACTGGAGTGAAGGTTCTGAGCCCCACGTCAGGCTTCCCAACCTGGGGGTCCGGCAATGGGAGGAGGAATTCCTAGAGAATCAGATGTTGAAGCCTAGTGGGATTTGCTTGCAGGACTTCAACAGGACTGGGGGAAATGGAGACTCCACTCTTGGAGGGCACACATAAAGTAGTGTGTGCATTGGGACCCAGGGGAAGGAGTGGTGACACCATAGGAGACTGAACCAGACCTACCTGCTGGTGTAGGAGGGTCTCCTGCAGAGGCAGGGGTTGACAGTGTTTCACCGTGAGGACAAGGACCCTGGCAGCAGAAGTTCTGGGAAGTACTCCTCGGCATGAGTCCTCCCAGAGTCTGCCATTATGCCCACCGAGGAGCCCACGTAGGCTCCAGTGTTGGGTTGCCTCAGGCCAAGCAACCAACAGGGAAGAAACCCACCCGAAACCATCAGCAGACAAGCTGATTAAAGTTTTATTGAGCTCTGCCACCAGAGCAACACCCATCTCTACACACCACCGTCCCTACCATCGGGAAACGTGCACCAGTCTCTTAGCCTCATCCACCAGAGGGCAAACAGCAGAAGCAAGAAGAACTAGAATCCAGCCTCTGGAACAAAAACCATATTCACGGAAAGAGAGACAAGATGAAAAGTCAGAAGGCTATGTACCACATGAAGGAACAAGATAAAACCCCAGAAAAACAAGTAAATGAAGTGGAGATAGGCAGCCTTCCAGAAAAGAATTAATAATAATGATAGTGAAGATGATCCAGGACCTCGGAAAGAGAACGGAGGCAAAGATCGAAAAGATGCAAGAAATGTTTAACAAAGACTAGTAGAATGAAAGAACAAACACTTAGAAGAATGAAAGAACAAACAAACAGAGATGAAAAATAAAATAACTGAAATGAAAACTACACTAGACGGAATCAATAGCAGAATAACTGAGGCAGAAGAACGGGTAAGTGACCTGGAAGACAGAATGGTGGGATTCACTGCTGTTGAACAGAATAAAGAAAAAAGAATGAAAAGAAATGAAGACAACCCAAGAGACCTCTTGGACACCATTAAATGCAACAACATTCGCATTATAGGGGTCCCAGAAGGAGAAGAGAGAGAAGAAGGACCCAAGAAAATGTTTGAAGAGATGATAGTTGAAAACTTCCATACATGGGAAAGGAAATAGCCACCCAAGTCCAGGAAGCACAGAGAGTCCCAGGCAGAATAAACCCAAGAAGAAACATGCAGAGACACATAGTAATCAAACAGTCAAAAATTAGAGACAAAGAAAAATTATTGAAAGCAACAAGGGAAAAACAACAAATAACATACAAGGGAATTCCCATAAGGTTAACAGCTGATTTCTCAGTAGAAACTCTACAAGGCAGAAGGCAGTGGCATGATATATTTAAAGTGATGAAAGGGAAGAACTTACAACCAAGATTACTCTACCTGACAAGGATATCATTCAAATTCGAAAGAGAAATCAAAAGCTTTACAGACAAGCAAAAGCTAAGAGAATTCAGCACCACCAAACCAGCTTTACAACAAATGCTAAAGGAACTTCTCTAAGTGGGAAACACAAGAGAAGAAAAGGACCTACAAAAACAAACCCATTACAATTAAGAAAATGGTCATAGGAACATATATATCGATAATTACCTTAAACATGAATAGATTAAATGCTCCAAAGAAAAGACACAGGCTTGCTGAATGGATACAAAAACAAGACCCATCTATATGCTGTCTACAGGAGACCCACTTCAGACCTAGGGACACATACACACTGAAAGTGAGGGGATGGAAAAAGATATTCCATGCAAATGGAAATCAAAAGAAAGCTGGAGTAGCAATACTCATATCAGATAAAATAGACTTTATTTTATTTATTTATTTATTTTTTTATTTTGCGGTACGCGGGCCTCTCACTGTTGTGGCCTCTCCCGTTGCGGAGCACAGGCTCCGGACGCACAGGCTCTGCGGCCATGGCTCACGGGCCCAGCCGCTCCGCGGCATGTGGGATCTTCCTGGACCGGGGCACGAACCCGTGTCCCCTGCATCGGCAGGCGGACTCTCAAACACTGCGCCACCAGGGAAGCCCCAAAATAGACTTTAAAGAATGTGACAAGACAAGGATTGATACTACATAATAATCAAGGGATCAATCCAAGAAGAAGATATAACAATTATAAACATACATGTGCCCAACATAGGAGCACCTCAATATGTAAGGCAACTGCTAACATCTCTAAAAGAGGAAATCGACAGTAGCACAATAATAGTGGGGGACGTTAACACCTCACTTACACCAATGGGCAGATCATCCAAACAGACAATTAATAAGGAAACACAAGCTTTAAATGACACAATAGACCAGATAGATTTAATTGATATTTAGAGGACATTCCATCCTAAAAGAGCAGATTACACTTTCTCCTCAAGTGTGCATGGAACATTCTCCAGGATAGATCGCATCGTGGGTCACAAATCAAGTCTCAGTAAATTTAAGAAAATTGAAATCATATCAAGCATTGTTTCTCGTCACAACACTATGAGATTAGAAATGAATTACAGGGAAAAAAACGTAAAAAACACAAACACATGGAGGCTAAACAATACGTTACTAAATAACCAAGAGATCACTGAAGAAATCAAAGAGGAAATAAAAAAATACCTAGAGACAAATGACAATGAAAACACAACAATCCAAAACCTATGGGATGCAGCAAAAGCAGTTCTAAGAGGGAAGTTTATAGCTATACAAGCGTACCTCAAGAAACAAGAGAAATCTCAAGTAATCTATCCTTACACCTAAAGGAACTAGAGAAAGAAGCATAAACAAAACCCAAGGTTAGTAGAAGGAAAGACATCATAAAGATCACAGCAGAAATAAACGAAATAGAAGCAAAGAAAACAATAGCAAAGATCCATAAAACTAAAAGCTGGTTCTTTGGGAATATAAACAAAATTGATAAATCATTAGCCAGACTCATCAAGAAAAAGAGGGAGAGGACTCAAATCAAGAAAATTAGAAATGAAAAAGGAGAAGTTACAACAGACACCGCAGAAATACAAAGCATCCTAAGAGACTACTACAAGCAACTCTATGCCAATAAAATGGACAACCTGGAAGAACTGGACAAATTCTTTGAAAGGTATAACCTTCCAAGACTGAACCAGGAAGGAATAGAAAAAAAGAACATACCAATCACAAGTAATGAAATTGAAACTGTAATTAAAAATCTTCCAACAAACAAAAGTCCAGGACCAGACGGCTTCACAGGCGAATTCTATCAAACATTTAGAGAAAAGCTAACACCCATCCTTCTCAAACTCTTCCAAAAATTGCAGAGGAAGGGACACTCCCAAACTGATTCTATGAGGCCACCATCACCCTGATACCAAAACCAGACAAAAACACTACAAAAAAAAAGAAAATTACAGACAAATATTACTGATGAATATAGATACAAAAATCCTCAACAAAATGCTAGCAAACAGAATCCAACAACACAATTAAAGGATCATACACCATGATCAAGTGGGATTCATCCCAGGGATGCAAGTATTCTTCAGTATGTGCAAATCAATCAATGTGATATACCAGATTAACAAACTGAAGGATAAATACCATATGATCATCTCAGTAGATGCAGAAAAGTCTTTTGAAAAAATTCAACACTGATTTATGATAAAAACTCTCCAGAAAGTGAGCATAGAGGGAACCTACCTCAACATAATAAAAGCCATATAAGACAAACCCACAGGAAACATCATTCTCTATGGTGAAAAACAGAAAGCATTTCCTCTAAGATCAGGAACAAGACAAGGATGTCCACTCTCACCACTATTATTCAACATAGTTTTGGAAGTCCTAGCCATGGCAGTCAGAGAAGAAAAAGAAATAAAAGGAATACAAATTGGAAAAGAAGAAGTAAAAGTGTCACTGTTTTCAGATGCCATGATCCTATACATAGAGTATCCTAAAGATGCCACCAGAAAACTATTAGAGCTAATCAATGAATTTGGTAAAGTTGCAGGATACAAAATTAATGCACAGAAATCTCTTGCATCCCTATACACTAATGATGAAAAATCTGAAAGAGAAATTAAGGATACACTCCCATTAACCATTGCAACAAAAAGAATAAAATACCTAGGAATAAACCTACCTAGAGAGACAAAAGACCTGTATGCAGAAAACTATAAGACACTGATGGGAGAAATGAAAGATGATACAAACAGATGGAGGGATATACCATGTTCTTGGATTGGAAGAATCAATATTGTGAAAATGACTATTCTACCCAAAGCAATCTACAGATTCAGTGCAATCCCTGGCAAATTACCAATGACATTTTTTACAGAACTAGAACAAAAAATCTTAAAATTTGTATGGAGACACAAAAGACCCCGAATAGTCAAAGCAGTCTTGAGGGAAAAAGCCGGAACTGGAGAAATCAGTTTCCCTGACTTCAGAATATACTACAAAGCTACAGTAATCAAGACACTGGCACAAAAACAGAAATATAGATCAATGGATCAGGATAGAAAGCCCAGAGATAAACCCACTCACCTATGGTCAACTAATCTATGACAAAGGAGGCAAGGATATATAATGGAGAAAAGACAGTCTCTTCAATAAGTGGTGCTGGGAAAACTGGACAGCTACATGTAAAAGAATGAAATCAGAGCACTTCCTAACACCATACACAAAAATAAACTCAAAATGGATTAGAGACCTAAATGTAAGACCGGACACTATTAAGCTTCTAGTGGAAAACATAGGAAGAACACTCTTTGACATAAATCACAGCAAGATCTTTTTTGATCCACCTCCTAGAGTAATGGAAATAAAAACAGAAATAAACAAATGGGACCTAAGGAAACTTAAAAGCTTTTGCAAAGCAAAGGAAGCTACAAACAAGATGAAAAGACAACCCTCAGAATGGGAGAAAATATTTGCAAACAAATCAACGGACAAAGGATTAATCTCCAAAATATATAAACAGCTCATGCAGCTCAATATTAAAAAGACAAACAACCCAATCCAAAAATGAGCAGAAGACCTAAATAGATATTTCTCCGAAGAAGACATACAGATGGCTACGAAGCACGTGAAAAACTGTGCAACATCACTAATTAGTAGAGAAATGCAAACCAAAACTACAGTGAGGTATCACCTCACACCAGTTAGAATAGGCATCATCAGAAAATCTACAAACAACAAATGCTGGAGAGGGTGTGGAGAAAAAGGAACCGTCTTGCACTGCTGTTGGGAATGTAAATTGATACAGCCACTATAGAGAACAGTATGGATGTACCTTAAAAAGCTAAAAATAGAATTACTGTATGACCCAGCAATCCCACTACTGGGCATATACCCAGAGAAAACCATAATTCAAAAAGACACATGCCCCCCAATGTTCACTGCAGCACTGTTTACAGTAGCCAGGTTATGGAAGCAACCTAAATGCCCATTGACAGACAAAGAGATAAGGAAGCTTTTGTAATATATAGAATGGAATATTACTCAGACATAAAAAGGAAGGAAATTGGATCAATTATAGAGGCATGGATGGATCTAGAGACTGTCATACAGAGTGAAATAAGTCAGAAAGAGAAAAGCAAATATTGTATATCAACGCATATATGTGGAACCTAGAAAAATGGTATAGATTAACTGTTTTGCAGGGCAGAAATTGAGACACAGATGTAGAGAACAAATGTATGGACACCAAGGGGGGAAAGTGGTGGTTGGTGGGGGTGGTGGTGTGATGAATTGGGAGATTGGGATTGACATATATACACTAATATGTATAAAATGGATCACTAATAAGAACATGCTGTATAAAAAAATAAATAAGATAAAATTCAAAATAAAAGAATCTGCTTGCCAATGCATGGGACACAGGTTCGATCCCTGGTCCAGGAAGATCCCACATGCAATGGAGCAACTAAGCCCATGCACCACAACTACTGAGCCTGAGCTCTAGAGCCTGCGAGACACACCTACTGAGCCCATGTGCCACAACTACTGAAGCCCATGTGTCTAGAGCCAGTGCTTAGCAACAAGAAAAGCCCATGCACTGCAATGAAGAGTAGCCCTTGCTCGCCACTAGAGAATGGTCATGTGCAGCAACGAAGACCCAGTGCAGCCAAAATAAATAAATAAACAAATAAATAAATTTATTAAGAAAAAATAAAGTGAGTCTTGTAGAGAGTATATAGTTCAATCTTGTATTTTTAATATGCATTCATCTCCAAATCTTTTGATTGGTGAATTTAATCTATTTACATATAGAGTACTTATTAATAGCTAAGAGCTTTCTATTGCCATTTTGTTGTTTTCTCTTTTGCATTTCTTTTGTTCCTCTCTTTCTCTGTTGCTGTCTTCTTTTGTGAGTTACTGTGGTTTTTCCCGTAGTGATATACTTCTTTTCTATTTACCTTTCTTGTATCTACTATAGTTTGTATGTGTGTGTGTGTGTGTGTGTGTGTGTGTGTGTGGTTACCATAAGGCTTGCATAAAACTTCCTATAATTATAAGTCTATTTTAGGCTGATAACAAGTTCAGTTGCATACAAAAAATTTATACTTTTACTCTCCCCTACACTTTATGTTATTAGTGCCAGAATTTAATTACTTTTATACCGTATATCAAAAAGTAATTCTTTGTGGTTATAGTTATTCTTAGTATCTGTCTTTTAACTTTTATACTAGGGTTAAAAGTGACTTATGCAATACCAGTACAATATTTTTTCTATGTCTATACATTTATCTTCATTAATGAATTCATACTTTCATGCACTTTTGTGTTGCTGTTTAGTGTTCTTTCATTTCAACTTGAAGAGCTACCTGTAGAATGTCTTGTAGAGCAAGTCTAGTGGTAAAGAACTCCCTCAGTTTTTGTTTTTCTGGGAAAGAATTCTCTCTTCTTTCTTTCTTTCTTTATTTATTTATTTATTTTTTGCGGTATGCGGGCCTCTCACTGCCGTGGCCTCCCCTGTCGCGGAGCACAGGCTCCGGACGCGCAGGCTCCGGACGCGCAGGCTCAGCGGCCATGGCCCACGGGCCCAGCCGCCCCGCGGCACATGGGATCCTCCCAGACCGGGGCACGAACCCGTATCCCCTGCATCGGCAGGCGGACTCCCAACCACTCGCGCCACCAGGGAGGCCCTCTTCTTTATTTTTAAAAGATAGTTTTGCTGGATCTAGTAGTCTTCGTTGGCACTTTTCTTCCTTCAGCACATTGAGTGTATTATCCCAGTCTTTCCTGGCTTGCAAGATTTCTGCTGAAAGTTCTACTTATGGTCTTATGAGGTCCCCTTGTATGTGATGAATCACTTTTTTTCTCACTACGTTCCAAACTCTCTGTCTTTGATTTCGACAATTTAATTATATATATATATATATATATATATATATATTTGTGTGTGTGTGTGTGTGTGTGTGTGTGTGTGTGTGGTACTTGGGCCTCTCACTGTTGTGGTCTCTCCCATTGTGGAGCACAGGCTCCAGATGAGCAAGCTCAGTGGCCATGGCTCATGGGCCCAGCTGCTCCGCAGCATGTGGGATCTTCCCGGACCGGGGCACGAACCCATGTCCCCTGCATCGGCAGGCGGACTATCAACCACTGTGCCACCAGGGAAGCCCAATTTAATTATATTTTGTTTTGATGTAGAATTCTTTAGATTCAACATTTTTGGAGTTCTGTGGGTTTCATGAATCTGGATGTCCATTCTCCTCCCCAGATTTGGGAAGTTTTCAGTCATTATTTTTTTAAGTAAGTTTTTCACCCCTTTGTCTTTCTTTTCTGCTTCTGAGACTCCCATGATGTGGTTCTCTTTGATGGTATCTCATAAGTTCTGTGGGCTTTCTTTATTATTTTTCTTTCTTTTTCTTTATGTCTCTCTGACTAGATAATTTCAAATGACTTGTCTTTGAGTTGGCTGTTTCTTTCTTCTGGTTGATAGAGTCTGCTGCTACTGATCTCTAGTGAATATTTCAGTTGTGGTCATTGTATTCTTCAGATCTAGAGTCCTGAATACTAATAGGAAGTTTTTCCATCTTCCAACTAACTATTTTGCTTTGATTTGTTTTAGATAGTATGTGCACATTATAGATATTAAGTAAATAAGTGTTGATTTGAACTTTATTATATTCTCTACTTTTAAATTTTTTTGAGAAGAAAATTGGGATTGACATATATACACTGATATGTATAAAATGGATCACTAATAAGAACCTGCTGTATAAAAAAATACAAATTCTAAAAAAAAAAAAAAAAGAAAGAAATTTTCTTCTTTTGCTTCCTGAAGGAACTCATCTTCCTGTAATCCTTGGGACAACTTCTTGAAGCTCACCACTTTTGCTTCCTTACCATTTATCTCCAGTTGAGGCAAAACCTTACATTTCATCACTGCTTGCTTCCTGGTTAAATTTGGGCCAATCTAGTATTCATGCTTTCTTCATTTCAAAGGAGAAGCTTTCTTTTCAGTGCACAGGTTTCATCCTTTAAAAAATCAGTCAGGTAAATGTGGGTGAAATATAAACATTAAACTCCATGGGTCATGCATTCTAAGTTTAAAAGCTATGTGCTTCAGTTGGATCTGCTGGGGATAACTATTTCATATGCATCTTCTGTATACAATTCGCCCTTGAATAACAGGGGTTTGAACTGTGCAGGTCCACTTAGGTGCAGGGTTGTTTTTTTTTCCCCCCAACGTATAGGTATTACAGTACTACCCGATCTCTGGCTGGTTGAATCTGGGGATGTAGAACAGAGGGTCAAAGCATAAAGTTATAGTTAGAGTTTTGCATGGGGGTTGGAGCCACTAACCCTTGTGTTGCTCAAGGGTCGATTGTACTTCACACTAGACATGGAACAGATTGTTTTTCTTGGTATAGAACTTCACAAAGTTTTTTCTTTCTCCAACAGGAAAGAAAGAGGTCATTAAAATTTTCACAACAAGTTGGTTCAATTTAATTGATTAATATTGTTTACAACTTAACTTCTATCCTTGTTGTGTTAATCATAAAGTTCTTATTTAACTCCACAAGGGAACAATATAAATTTTTATATTTATATGAAACATGAACTTAATAAACAAGATTTTGGCTTTCCTGCATGCAAGTAATCATTTTCTTAGTGTAAATAAATGACAAGCACTTCTATAGATCTTAAAGAATAAAAGTCATTACAGATCATCCTTGATGATCTTAGTACGAAACTTTCTAAGTTGCTCCCCTAAAATATTTCCCACAGAGTATCGTTCTTTCACATCCTAGTCTTAGGTCAAACCAACATACTCCTTTTGGAATAAAGACTAGGATTTCTTGGACATCTGGGTAATTATTATTAAGATAAATATACTATTTATGTAGAGGAAACTATAAGCAACTTTATATAATTATATTTAAAAAATGAATGTTGCATTGGACCTTAACATTATGCACAAACTGGTTTCACTTTTTAAAAAATATATAAAGAATGGGAGGTAGTTGAATGAAAATGGTCAAATTGTGTGGAGGCAGCTCTAATCCAAGGGGAAATTAAATAGGGCCAGTACAAAGGTTTACATTTTTGTAAGAAGAAAGAGAGGACTCCTCCCTTTTCAACATGTAAATGTGTTTGGCCCAAGGCAAGGCCAGAGAATTACACACTTGGACTTTTTCCTCATAAACAAAGGTGTTGCTGTTTCAGCTCTCTAGCAATTTTCTAGGCTATGGTTTTTTTACTGTTTTTGATATGGAAAAGAAAGACTTCTGATGTAGCTCCGAAAGCTGGACAATCATTTTTTGCCACAAGCATACTATATTATCAATTTGGCGCAAGGCTTGGAGAAACTGAGGTGGTCACTTCTTAGTGCCGAGGGGAGAAAGTTTTCCGAAGTCTGCATCAATAAACGCTGTTTTCAGCATTTGTAGGGATCATCAATAATTCATAAATCTTTAGGAAATATTTGAATCAAGAATGGATGTTTCATCTTTTTCTATTATGTTAATTTAGTTGGATATTTTTGGAATGGTTCATTTTATTAACTCTCTATTCATCAAATCCTTGTCCTTAAGAAGCTTTCCTCTAATAGAAATGTCACTTTGTTTTTCTATTCCATGAGATGAATAGTCTTCGCAGCTAATCAGCAAGCAACTATTGTGTGTCTGTTCTACACCACATGAGCTCTAGGTATGAATCCCAAACAATACCATTTTAATATACAAGGGAGACAGTACAAAAGATCCTGAAGAAATTGGCAAAAATGTAAGATAGTCTATGTAAATTGTGCAAATTCTGTCTATTTTTAAGTGCTATATTATGTGATATAAATGTATGACCATATGTTACAAAATCAAAATCAGGACCCATGTTCCAATAAATTATTTTTACTTTATTATTCAGTCGTAGAAGCTGTCTGAGAGAGGTAGTGTTAAGTGCTCAGTAATGGAATTTTCAGGATATTTTAATGGCTTATGGGGATAGCAGATATTTGCAATTAGATTTGTCCCTAGAAACCTGATATATAAACATACTTTGGATATTCAAATATAACAAAGAATAATGAAAATCAGAACCTTACTATTCAGGTCTTTATATTCATGGGCCATCATAAAAGATGCTTTTCTCATTTGTCCTGTGTTAGTGAAAAACTTATCGTGGATCAGTGTTTGAGAAGCTGGTGTTGGAAGTAATCCAATAAGACTTTATAGACACAATGAGCTGAATTTCTCAAGCAAAATGGATTTTGGTAAACAGAGGAAGGATCAGAAGACATTTCAAGACAGAGGGATGAAATGTTTGAAGAGACAAAGTCCAGGAAGAATCTAGCTCTTTTGTAGAACTATGTTAAAGGTGGGACCATTTAAGTAAAAAGTACATGTTGTTGGTTAGTAAACATGAGGAATCATCGATGAAGTAAATCAGGATTATGGAAGGCTTAGAAAACCAAAGTCTAGGCATGGTGGATTACCTGGGTTATTTATACATTCCTGTTGCAGTAAGGCATAGAATCAAATATAAGATGATTAATATGACTTTATCTTCCTTTAAAAGTTATGTTAATGATAGATTGGTGTATTTCATGATGACTATACTTTGATGCTGTTCTAAAATTTGAGTTCCTTTTTTTTTCTGATCATTTTAAAAACACATAGAAACAACTTCTCCTCCTCCTTCTCCTCTTTCTCCTGCTCCTGTTCGTCCTCCTCTCCTATCCCTGTCTCTCTGTTTATCTCTCTCTACACAAACATGCATACATATACATATATACAGTAATCAGACAAACTTGACTGACTGTAAGAAGACCAGTTGCTTACTTTCACAGTGTTTCTTTTGATTTTCCTATGATACTGTAATTTTCGCCCTTGCTCTTAGGTCCAAAGAATGTCTTTGAATGATAGAACAGAAACAAATCCCGCCCTAATTATTGGAAGGTGGTGGAAGGAAACTAATATGTGTGAAGCGAAAGCTACTTGATAATCACTTATCTGGTTACCTTACCTGCACACATCCATTGAATCTTCTAAGCAACCACAGTAAGGAAAAATGATCTCCATATTACAGATAAGAATATTAAAAATCAACGAGATTAGTCAGTTTGCTCAAGAGTACTCAGTAGGTATATGTCAGAGGCCGGACTTAAACCGAGATCTGTCTGACTCCAAAGCCCTTGTTCACTTCTCTGTACAACTCTTTGCTCAAACAAAATACTGCCACCATATAGGGTCAGTGATCTATAAGATTAAAATTTCATTAATCTGTTTGAAGTAATTCAGTGAAGTGTGTTTTTGTTTTACCTCTTAATTATGGGCCATGAAACAGTCACTTGTCAGTTCTAATGAAAAAAAAATCCCTGTAACTGATTAGAGTCTTTATTTGTCCGTAAGAAGCTGTAAGATAAGTCAGGAACCATGGCACACTTGACTTCTGTTTGTAGTTAATAGAGAAAATAAACTACAAACAGTTTTCCTGATAATAAAAAGTGAAAGCAAGGGTCTAGCAGAAAAAAACAGCAAAATAGAATTGTCCCTCTTCTCCTTATGACCCTCTTCTATCCATATTCTTACTTCTAATTCTGTTGTTATTTGAATAGAGGAAGGTACGAACAGAAAAATCACAGTCTAATCACATGCTGAACTTTAACTATGGTACCCTGATCAGTGAATTTCCTGTATAAGCAATGCCTCCCTCATCTACTTTTATCTCTGTGTATCAGGCCCTCCTAACTACCTGATAGTTTATTAAGGAAAAGAAAAAAACTAAGCTTTTCACAGTTCTTTTGTTCTATGCAGTAATTATCATTCTTGCCTCATTTACCAACCCCAATTACTTCCATTGCTTTTGTTAGAGAAGTAATATCTGCTGGCATTTGTTCAGCCCTTAACTACATGTGAGGCCCCACTTGAAGTACATTACAGGCGATGGCTTACTTATTCCTCATACTTAACCCTACAAGGCTCATGTTCTTTTGCCATTCCAGTTTTATAGATGTAGGACCTGAGGCATAAGCTAGTTATGGAGTAGGGATTGGAACCTGGGCACTCTGACTACAGAGGCCAAACAAACCCTACATTGTACTTTTCAATCTTAGTAAAAAACTTAACCTGTCTCACTTCCATTATTGGTGATTTGTGTACAGTATTTCCTAACTTGCAGAATTGTCAAGATTAAATTAGATAACTTATTAAGATTATTATCATGGTGCCTGACACAAAACATTTACTATATATTTAATTTATTTATGCTATTATACTTATATAATTGTATATTAGGCTTAATTATATGTTAAATATAAGTAAAATATGACTAGCATATTTATTATCTCCATTATCATTGTGACATGCCTGTTCCCTTATATTACAGATACAGGATAGAATTTGTTGCTTATTTTTGTGCTCAAGGTACATAGTCCAGTATCTAAAATATACCAGCTAGTTAACACATATTTGTTGAACCAATTAGAAATGTACAAATTACTTAATCAGTGTCGTGTTTTTTTTCTTTAAAAGTTTATTTCTTTTTTTTAACGTCTTTATTGGAGTATAATTGCTTTACAATGTTGTGTTAGTTTCTGCTGTATAACAAAGTGAATCAGCTATAGGTATACATACATCCCCATATCCCCTCCTTCTTGTGTCTCCCTCCTGCCCTCCCTATCCCACCCCTCTAGGTGGTCACAAAGCACTGAGCTGATCTCCCCGTGCAATGTGTGTCATGTGTTTTTAAAGCTAGTTTCAAAATTACTTTATAATTTCCACATTATAAACGCTTGTGGAATGACAGAATTTGATGCCCCTTAAATTTCTTAAGATGGGATATACAATATGTTCTTCAATGAAGGGTAAAGAATGGTAAATTTGGGTTGTTAAAGTAATTGGTAAATACTAAACATTGGAGAGTATATAAAAATGTTCCTGGTGATGTTTTCTATGATAGGTCTCCTAACAGTGCAACCTTCTGAAGCTCTCACAGATATAAAGCCTAGATATTTATTTCACAGTGGTGGCAAAGTGAGATGTTTTTGTCCACTTGAAGTAAATAGCAGTAATGTACTTCCTGAGAGTATTTTAATTTAAGGGAAGGTATTGTCAGATGATGGAATATTTTTAAATCTGATATATTGGTAACTTAACATTTAGCATCTATAAATACAAATGTCAAATAATTGCAGTATCATAACTATCTTATAGTATCATATATTACTGATAATTTTTTAAAGAAGTGACAGTCTTATCAGCCGGTAGATCTAAAGCAAAATCAGTGAAAAAGGTCTGGGGCCTATGAAAAGAGGTCAGTGTGGTGGCCCAGTATTGAAAGTAGTAAGTGAATTCAGAAGCACCTGACTTTTTTCCTCTTTTTCCTCATTCACAGTCTCATTCAAGTGTGGAATTTCCCTTTAATTATTATCCTCTTTCCTCCCATAACTCATGTGTTTTCATAATTCTGTTGCTCTCTCCAGTGCTCTTGTGTGGAAATGGCATTTATACATTTGAACAGTTACTTAACAAATGTTTATTTAGCACCCACGAAATGGATGGATTTTGGGCTGAGGCATTCATGGGTTCAAATCCTGACTGGACGGCAGAGCAGCTGAGTGATTTTTCTTTTCAATTATCTAATTACCAGTTTCCTAATCTCTGTCATGGGTATAGTGATACCAGACCCCCAAGATTGTTGTGAGAAATAAAATGTTGCCACATATGGGTGTGGGGTGTGTGTGTGTGTGTGTGTGTGTATATGAATGATGAATATTACTCAGCCATAAAAAAGAATGAAATAATGCCATTTGCAGCAACATGGATGGACCTAGAGATTATCATGCTAAACGAAGTAAGTCAGACAGAGAAAGACAAATATCATATCATTTATATGTGGAATCTTAAATATGACACAAATGAAATTATTTATAAAACAGAAAACAAAAAAATCTTTATCAGTTTTAGTAGATAAATCCTAAAATGAAACTATTTATATTTTTATTTGGCCATTTATTATGTTTTTATTTAATCATATTTTAATCATATGTATCAATCTAATTATATATGTTGATTTTAGACTGATATATGACTAAATTAAAATGGACACACATATATAATTATGTATATTGATATATATGATTAAATGAAAACAAATAATGTTCAAACACAAATATACTGGGAGAAAACGTTTGTGGTACACATAACAAAGTATTGGTATTCAGAACATATAAAGAACTTTGCATATAGTAGAGTAGATGAGTGTGCAAACCCTGGAGCCACCCAGTTCGACTACTTACCAGCTGTGTGACTTTGGAAAAGTCCTTCAACCTCTCTAGGCTCAGTCTCCTCACTTTGTAAAATGGGAATAAAAATAGTACCTACCTCGTCAACTTGGTGTAAAGATTTATTAAGTTCATATTTATAAAGTCCTTAGAACGGTATCTGGCAAATAGTAATTACCATGTGTTTTTGTTAAATAAATTAAATGGCTAATAAAATGATGAAGAACTCAGTAAAAAATGACAAATCACTTCTTAGAAAAGGTCATATGAATAGCTAATAAAAATATAAAAAGATACTTGACTTCAACCAGTAATAAGGAAAATGCAAGGCAAAAATCCATCAGACTGACAAAAGATTTAAAATGTGTGATTATTAAATGTCTCAAATGAAGAAAAATAATAATTTGGAAGGAAATTTTGGAGTTTCCATTTAAATTTAAAATATTATAAAATCTTTCTATCTAAAGGAAATATTGATACAGTAAAAAAAAATGTACAAAGATACCCATAGCACTACAAACTATAAGAGCAAAAAAAGTGACAAATGTTCAATGGCAAAATGTAAAATGGTATAGTCATGATATGACATACTAGGCAAGGTTTACAAAAGAATAAAGGAAAAAATATTATATATATGTAATTATATATAATATACTCTAGGAAAAGCAGGTCATAAAAATGCTTAAACTATCTAAAAGAAAAAACTCAACAAAGAATACTATGAGCTTTCTATGACAACTTTAATATTTTAATATGCAGAAAAAATAGGTAAATTATAACAATAATACTTATTTCTGGGGAGATGCTATTCGTAATATCAATAACATTAGGAATTGAATTTATGAGAAAAATATCAAGTAAAAAACCCTGTAAAACTTCACAGATTAAAGCAAAAGAAGACTTGAATACATTAAGAGACATACTGTGATTTTGGATTGAAGACTCAATAGTGAAAATAGACTTTCCCCCTAAATTAATTAATGCTATCTTAGAATAGCAATGTTGATTTTAACTTTGCAAAATATTTATAAAGTTCATGTGTAAGAATTAGGAAGAAAAATAGCCAAGAAAAACATTTCAGAGGAAAATATGGCTAGAGAGCTTATATTGCCAGATATTAAGGTATATCATAAATATATAATAATTGAAACGTGTGCACCACAAATGTAAAAGGGAGCATTGCATTGTCTATAAATGTCTGTATTAGTTTTCTATTGCTGCTGTAACAAATTACCACATACTTAGTGGCTTAAAAAAACACAAATTTATTATCCAACTGGTTTAGAAGTCTAGTTTTGCTGGACTAAAATCAAGATATTGGCCTACTGGGTTCCTTCTGGAGAATCTGGGGGAGAATTTATTTCCTTGTCTTTTCCAGCTCCTGATGTCTATCTGCATTCCTTGGCTCCTGGCCCTTTCCTTCATCTTCAAAGCAAGCCACTTCAAAGCTAACATCTTCAAATCCATGTGACATCACTATGGCACTCTGCTTTCATCCTTATAGCTTCTCTGACTTTAAGGAATTTTATAATTACATTGGACCCACCTGGAAAATCCAGGATAATAGCCCATCTCAATGTCTATTGCTTTACCTAATCACATATGCAAAGTCCTTTTTGCCTTGTCTGAGATTCCAAGAATGAGGTTATGGACTTTGGGGGGCCATTATTCTGCCTACCAAAGGCACGTGGCAATTTATGTAAAAATAAACAGAAACATGATTATAAAATATATGTTTAATGTGAAACATATGGAATATGTATTTGCCACCACCTCTGTTAAGATAAGGAACATTTATCTCACCCCCAAAAGTCTGTTATATACCATTTTAGTCATTCCTCTTTCCCTCCACAGGCAATCACTGATATTCTGTCTGTCACTATAGATTTGATCTGCCTTTTCTAGAATTTCATATAAATGGAATCGTGGAGCATGTACCCTTGTTTTTATATCTGGTCTCTTCCATTGTGCATAATGTTTTTTATAGTTTAATCATTGTTGTATGCATCAGTAGTCTGTTCTTTTTTAGTGCTGAGCAGTATTTCATGATAGGGATTTACCATTTGGTTTACTTAAAGATACAGGCATAATTCTAAGAATGTCTCCCAATGACCCGCACTCTTGTATAATCAGCCCCCATCTGAGTGTGGTGGAACCTGTGTATATGATAAGATATCACTCCTACAATTGTATTACATTATATGACAGAAGGGGATTATTCCTGGTAAGCTGAAATGAAGCATGGGAGCCCTTTAAAAGAAGAGGATTTTCTCTGGCTGGTTGCAGAACAGAATTTAGAGATTCAAAACATGAGAAGGTTTTACTTGCCATTTCTGGCTTTAAAGATGGAATGGGCACATACTATGGAATGTGGGTAGCCTTTAGAAATTGGGAGGGACCCTGCATCAACAGCTCACTGATGAAAACTTCAGTCTTAGAACTATAAGAAACTGAGTTTTGTTAACAAACTGAATAATCTTGCAAGAAAATTCTTACCCAGGGCTTTCAGATAAGAACTCAATCTGGCCATCACCTTGACTTTGGCCTCCTGCAAATAATTTACTGGCATGTGCCTGGACTTCTGACCTACAGAGCTATAAGCCAACACAGAGGTATTGATTTAAACTACTGAATTTGTTGTAATTTGTTACGATAGAAAATTAATATCCATTCGCCTGTTAATGAACATTTGAGTTGCTCTCAGTTTGGGCTATTATGAACAAAGCTACAATGAATAATCATGTAAAAATCTTTGTGTAGATATGTGTTTCCATTTGTCTTGCAAACATGCGTGAAAATGGGGTTGCTAGGTCAGTTGGTAGTGTATGTTTTTCTTTTTAATAAAAAACTGCCAACTGTTTTCAAAAGTGGTCGTACTATTTTATATCCCTATCTGGAATGTAGGAGAGTTCCAGTTGTTCCACATCTTTGACAACACTGTGTATTGTCAATGTTGTTAACTTTAGACTTTTTTGTGGGTGTGTAGCAGGATCATCATGAAATCATTATTATAAATCATTATTCTGAGTATCTTTTCATATTCTTATTAGACATTTGTTCTTATATTATTAAGTCATGAGTTCTTTATATAGTCTGAATATATGACCTTTGTCAGACATGTAATTTGAATATAATTTTCCAACCTGTAGCTTGCCTTTTCATTTTTCTAAATATATCTCTCAAAAAGCAGAATTTTAAAATGTTATTAAAGTTTAATTTTTTATTTTTTAAATTTAAATTTAGTTAGTGTTTTAGGGTGTCCTGCCTTAGAAACCTTTACCTACCCTGATATTGGGAAGATTTCCTCTAATGTTTTCTTCAAGAAGTTTATAGTTTTAGATTTTATGTCTAAAATCTGATACATTTTGGGCAGAATTTTATATTTTCTGTCTGGTATGGTAAGCCGGATTCTAAGATGTCCCCCAAGTTTTCACATCCTTCTGCATAATCCTTGGATCTGTGAATTTGATCTTATTTACTCTTATTATTATGTCTTTTTAGAATTACTTTTTATTGGAGTATAGTTGATTTACAATGTTGTGTTAGTTTCTACTGTGCAACAAAGTGAATCAGTTATACATATACATCTATCCAGTCTTTTTTTAGATTCTGTTCCCATGTAGGTCATTACAGAGTACTGAGTAGAGTTCCTCTGTGCTATACAGTAGGTTCCTATTAGTTACCTATTTTATGTATAGTAGTGTGTATATGTCAATCCCAATCTCCCAATTTATGCCTCCCCCCTTCCCCCTTTGTAACCATGAGTTTGCTTTTTACATCAGTGACTCTATTTCTGTTTTATAAATAAGTTCATTTGTACCATTTTTAAGATTCCACATATAAGCAATATCAATGTTATTTGTCTTTCTCTGTCTGACTTAATTTACTCAGTATGACAATCTCTACGTCCATCCATGGTGCTGCAAATGGCATTATTTCATTCTTTTTTATGGCTGAGTAATATTCCATTGTATATATACATGCCACATCTTCTTTATCCATTCCTCTGTCGATGGACATTTAGGTTGCTTCCGTGTCCTGGCTATTGTAAATAGTGCTGCAGTGAACATTGGGGTACATGTATCTTTTCAAATTATGGTTTTCTCTGGATATATGTATTAAGTTATGTATATGGCACAGGTGACTTGAAAATAGAGAAATTATCCATTGACGCTAGCCTAATCACATGAGTTCTTTAAAAGCAGAGAGTTTTCTCTCGTGGAAGATGAGGAAGGCAAGGATATTCATAGTGTGAGAGGGATTTGATCTGAGGCAGGTTCTCCTTTACTGAGTTGGAAGGGCCTGTAAGGCAAGAACTGGAGACTGGCCTTTAGGAGCTGAGGCTATTAGCTTCCTTCTACTTTTCAAACAAAGAAACTGAAACTCCAAAGATTCGGCTGGCACAGAGCCATTAAAAATACTGATTCAGAACTCAAAATCCTTTATTTCTGACTCTAAATATTGATAGAATGCCTTTCCATTTTGCCACACTGACTTCCAAATGTTTAATCTCTCAACTCTGATGTATAAAATGCAATAACCAAGGTGTAAACATTCCTAAATTATAAGATCAGACTGTCACACAGTGCAACAATATACGAAATTAGTACTGGTATACTTAAGAAAGAGGAATAAGAAGAGTCTAGAAGCTCTTTGTTTCCCAAATTTCAACCCCCCACATTACCGCCACCATCTCATGCTATGCATTTCCCCGCTGGTTCTGAATTTCCTGTCAGAAAGGGATAACTAGAGCATTTGAGGCTAGTTACATAGTAATTGATACTCTTTGTTCTTTTATGTCTATATGGATAACCTGGAGGTTTTTTTTAAATTATAGGTTTGGGTTCAGTAATTTGGGAATGGGCCCAGGAGTCTGCATTTCTAACAAGCTCTTTGGTACTACTACTATTCCACAGAACACACTGAATGTCGAGGAGTTGAGAGTGTTTTTTAAAAATCACAGTAGGGAACTTGAATTTGACAGAGTGTAGGAGTATCCCAGCAGAAGTAGAGCCATTTCATGCTCCCAGTGATACTAATATATTCATATATGAATAGCTCCCAAATGTTCAAATAATTTATTCAAATAGATCTTTGAAACTCACCTATTTATTATGTGTAAGAATCAATAACACTAGAATGAAGTGGGTGTTGGCAAAAGACATATTTATAGTTCACTGAGATGGTTAGGACTTAGGTTCATATGAAACATTATAAAATTGACCTTCAGGAAAAGTGACATCTTGTCTCTTATGAATTTCATTTTATTTCTTCTTTTATGTTAAAAAAACCCAAAATAGTTGTTCATCTGTTTTATGGCTGATTTTTTTTTTTTTTTTTTTTTTTTCTTTGTGGTACGCGGGCCTCTCACTGTTGTGGCCTCTCCCATTGCGGAGCACAGGCTCCGGACGCGCAGGCTCAGCGGCCATGGCTCACGGGCCCAGCTGCTCCGCGGCATGTGGGATCTTCCCAGACCGGGGCACGAACCCATGTCCCCTGCATCGGCAGGCGGATTCTCAACCACTGCGCCACCAGGGAAGCCCATGGCTGATTTTTAATGACAGAGAAAATATATTGCTAATTTGTGATATGATTAATATATTTATTTGTGTGTGTGTGTGTGTGTGTGATTAGTCAAAAATTAATTTAGAGGGAGTTTATTAGGCTTTGGTAATAAGCTCAATCTCTGGCTCATGCTTTGGTTTTGAAATATCGGTGACACATTGTGATCTATCGTTCAGTCAATTGGAAAAAAAAATCAGCCACACTTGAATACTCTGAGTACCTTTTTTGTTTTTTAGACAAAAGGGTATTTGAACTGATGCACAAAACATTCTTAAAAGTCATAGATTTGTATAATGGGATATATTTCTCCTTTTGTTGATGTATTTCTTGGAATATATAGGTTTTATGGAAAATGTCCTATGATGTAAGAATTTTTTTTTTTTTTTTTTTTTGTGGTATGCGGGCCTCTCACTGTTGTGGCCTCCCCCGTTGCGGAGCACAGGCTCCGGACGTGCAGGCTCAGCGGCCATGGCTCACGGGCCCAGCCGCTCCGCGGCATATGGGATCCTCCCAGACCGGGGCACGAACCCGTATCCCCTGCATCGGCAGGCGGACTCTCAACCACTTGCGCCACCAGGGAGGCCCGTAAGAATATTTTTTAAATAACATCTTCAGTAACAACTTCTTAAAGATTCAGTGGAAATGAACCATAATATTAATTACACTTGCAAACAAAAATTTATAAATTTTTCTCATGAAAGTCAGATTTTGAATGTCACAAATTGATGCAGTTTGATTAGTCTCTTTGGGACCAAAAGAGTATATGTATATTATGGGCTTAGGTCATGCTGGGACAGGAAGTCTCTCTGGGGAGAAAATTAGTTTGACTTAACATGGGAAATTTCATAAAGGTGAACTTGTTATTCAAATGAAGATTTTGTCTATAAGCATAGCTTCATAAAACCAAAAGAGAGTTGTTTATCAAGAAATGAAATTTTAGGAGCTAGTTTATAATGTTTATGAAGTAAACAAAGTTATGTACTTTCATTCTTTCACTTTTCTTTTTTTGTTGTGTTACCTGATTTTGTATTTATATTAATAAAATAATCAAGTCCAACAATGCAATTAGATTGCCAGGGACAAAAATATGTTTTTAAATTAAATTTAAACTTTTGGTCCATTTTATTCTCTTAGGATTTGAATAATCAGCATTCCTTTTTTTTAACATCTTTATTGGAGTATAATTGCTTTACAATGGTGTGTTAGTTTCTGCTTTATAACAAAGTGAATCAGTTATACATATACATATGTTCCCATATCTCTTCCCTCTTGCATCTCCCTCCCTCCCACCCTCCCTATCCCACCCCTCTAGGTGGTCACAAAGCACTGAGCTGATCTCCCTGTGCTATTTGGCTGCTTCCCACTAGCTATCTATTTTACATTTGGTAGTGTATATAAGTCCATGCCACTCTCTCACTTTGTCACAGCTTACCCTTCCCCCTCCCCACGTCCTCAAGTCCATTCTCTAGTAGGTCTTGTGCCATGACAGCTGCCATGTCTAAAACATGCCAGTAGTTTTCTCCAAGTCCTTTGGAAGTTTTCAAGTCTATGTAAGAGATTATTTCTCTCATCATCAGTGAGAGGCAAGAGAGGCCCTAATGGCAGATTTTCATTAGCCTTATCTTTGGCTTGTCAGTGCAGCGCAATTCAAACAACGACAGCTTGAAAGTCAGATTTTTCTGTGTCCCATTTACTAGCTGCATGGACTCAGATGATTCTCAACTACTCAGTTTTCTCCATCAGCAATAATAATAATAATACATTTCTCTTGGAGCTATGAGGGTGATGAAAAAGAACATATATAGAGTTCCTAGCACAATTTCTGACCCATAATGATATCAATAAACATATTTATATTCTTCCTTTTTTTCTGTTTCCTTTCCCTCTCCAACTTATGAGGTCCTTAACAAAATCAATTGTATTAGTTGTCAGTATTCTGTACTTGGCCGAAAACTTGGTAGATGTCTTCTCCAAATCCTTGGAAAGTACTTTCCATTCTATACTGGAAGAGAAAAGAAACCTGATCGAATTGTGAATCATGTTGAAAGAAAATTGTTTCATGTTCATATGAGTGAGGCTAAATTCATAAACTTCCTAAAAAAGCATATGTTTTACTTCTGAACATAATTTTAAAATATTTAATAGTTTTCCACTTTCAATCAGTTTTATTGAGTAAATGCTTCCTAGTTGTTTTGATGTCAACTCACTTCAAATTTTTTCCTGCCACTTATTTTGATCTATTAGTGGACTTGTCTGAATAATGTGTTTATTTGGAATACTAAGCATTTGATAATGCTATTTTAATGATAATAAGACATTTTTATATAGACCATTGGTAGGTAGGCATGAGGACATTCAGGAGAGCATCTTTATAATAATAGCAAAGTATTTTAGCAGAGGAAAAGCAGGATAGTGATACGGATTTTCCTCCGATTAGGGCAAATTAGTGGAAGGGAGAGGAATCGCCTACATTTACATTTAAGATTCACTTGATCTAAGTTCCTGGGCTCACTTAAAGGCCAAGGAATCTGGAGAAAAAATGAGGAAACTATTCTAGCATACTTTTATTTAAAAATGCCAGTAGGACCAATCTCTTCAGAGAATCTCTAGAAGCACAAAGACAGATTAACTTATTCTGTTAATTCATTCACTCAAAAATATTTACTGAGCCCCAACCATGTGCCTGCCCCTTTTGTGATACATCAATATGCCAAACAGAGTACAATCCCTGGCCCTATGGAACTTACATTTTAGAGGAAGATTTGGTTAGACAAGCAAAAAGTATTAAATATAATATAAACTTTGCTTAAAGGTGATTAGTGCTTTGAAAAAGAAAGAAGAGCAGGTAAGAGGGCATTCAAATATTATGAAAGAGGGTCACCCATGGATGATGATTTTAAGATTATACTAAACAATGGACTGGGAACTTTCAAACACAATGAGAAAATGGTTGCTTAGTGTGTCAGTCAAACTTCTCCAGGGAAAACAAGGTAGAAATTTATTAAAGTTTGTTGGGTCCGCCAAAGTGTCTTCCAGAGAGACAAAGACTAGCCAGGAAAAATCCCCAACTATGCCACATGAACTGTGGTAGAAATCACTGTTGTCCCCAGCCTGCACAAATAGCATAGTTCTGAGTCTACATGGTCAGTACCTACGGTGTTAATACTGTCAAGACCACAGACTTCCACTGCTGCTGCTCTTGAAAGATCTCACTCCCTGACCCCATGACTCACTGAAGGATGGACTGTGCACATGTCTACTTCTTGTTTTTCCCTGTTTGTCTCATAAACAGCCCTCTTGTTTCTGCTGGCTGCCTCACACAGGTGTGTCTAACCGACAGAATCTAGGTCACCTGCCTATGTCCTAGCAGTGAGGAAGGCTGGCACGGTGAGTCTTGGGATAGTCCTTGAGAAGGATAGAACTCACAGTGTGAGAAATTGCTGCCTCCCCAGAAGTCATTCAAATGATTTGGGGCTCAGCAAACATGACAAATACACACGACCACTAGGAATCATTGATTAATTTCTAAGCCATATCATCTTTTATGTTTTACCTTATTCTTAATTATTGATTTTTTTTTTTTTCCCTCTCAAACAGATTCATGAGAGTGTAGCTCTGTCTTTCACTTAGCTGGGTTTTGGAACATTTTAGTGTTTCAAGCAACATGGATTTTTCTTTCACGTAGGATAAAGACAGAAAATTGGTTGATGTTGATGATGATAATGGTTTTCATGGTGATTATATTTGAATATCTAGTAAATGATGAGAGAAGTTTTCTTAAAGATTACCAGCCAGTTGTAGTTTTAAACATAAAACTCTAGATTTTGATATGCTATGGGAAGTAGGTACTCTAATTTAGCAACCTCCCTTTTGATATATTTATTTCTCCCTAGAAACATAAAAAAATATATTCCCCTCTCCTTCACACCTGGTAAGATTAGAGGATAATAGAGTTCAGTTATGTGTAAAGAAATAAATTAATTAAAAAGAAAAAATATATGCAACTATTGAAAATAACAGTTGTAGAATTATATACTATGGATATCAATGTAGGCATTTTAGTTATGATTTATGAACTATATATTTTCATTTATGGATGATAATATTTTTTTTTTTTTTTTTTTTTTTTACGGTACGTGGGCCTCTCACTGTTGTGGTCTCTCCCGTTGCGGAGCACAGGCTTCGGACGCGCAGGCTCAGCGGCCATGGCTCACGGGCCTAGCCGCTCCGCGGCATGTGGGATCTTCCCGGACCGGGGCACGAACCCGCGTCCCCTGCATCGGCAGGCGGACTCTCAACCACTGCGCCACCAGGGAAGCCCTGGATGATAATATTTTTCTGCTTAGCTTTTTTCATCCTTTCACTAACTTAAATCTAATTGTAATAGTTCTCCTCTATAAAGTATTTACAAAGAGTTCTTAAATACAAACATTATTCATTTAAATACTTTACATATATCTATAAAGAAATCAAGTGCACATAAATAATGAGTTGTTTCATAATTTCTTTTTTACCTCATTTAAGTAAAATGGAACTGAGCCAAAAACTGTTGTGAAATCTTTCCTGAAGAAAGATATTCAGAAGAGAGTTTTCATTATTTAGGTCATCTTTGATGAAAGGCAGGGAGTGAGACAAAAATCATGAGTCAGAATTAGAAGCATGGTTCGTGTGAATATGTTGAAGAACTACAGGTAAATTGCATTGGAGAGAGGAAGATCATTAAAGAAGAAACTGTTTGGCATAAAGTGAATACACTGAAGAACTGAGTGCACATTTATTGGAGACAAATTCTTCCTTTGATGTCATTTCCAGACCCAAGCCATTTCGGGGCTGCCAGTGTTCCCTACAGAGTCACCCCTTTACTCTCGGGGTGATTTAGTCCATATACCTGACTGTGATGGAAGGAAGCATTCTAATTGTGGCCTTTGTGAGACTGTAAAACAAATGGTCTTTACTTCCATGGGCTTATTACTGGGTGTTTCTCTGCACCGCTGGCAGAAAATTGGGTGACGCGTGAGTTCCTCTTGAATTAGTCAACCGGACTACAACTTAACCACAATTGAAAAGACTTTGTAACAGTTGCCAAGGATGTTTGGACAAGCCAGATTTCCACAGCTTCCCACAGGGGAATCCTGATGCACTTGTCACTTCCCAAATCAATCAGTGGCCTTGTTGTTTTGCTAAGTTTCCCAATGGCTGTACTACTCTCCCCAGAGATTCTGAGAGCCTGGCCAAGGGGGGCTGGGCAGTCTGCAGAAATACGTACCACAGCCAGGATTGTCAAGCTGCATGAGTTCTCCCTTGAGCTAAGAAACTTCAAACACTATCACAATGCAATGCCCTGGACTATAAGCAAAGGAATTTTCAGCATAAAGAATCTCTGTATGCTTGGCAGTGTAATAGATGCCACATGCAGAGAGATTAATCTGATCCTTATCCAAAGAAGGAAACAGAAGGGAGAGCCTGGCCTGGCACGCCTTTAACTACATCAAACACAACAACAAAGTAAAACAATAACATTCTCTTTGGAACATACTTTATCCTTTTCAGTACTTTCTCACATGTATTAGCTCATTTGACTGTAACGACCTCACACGACTTGAGACAATGTGGTATGTGGCTGAGCCCAGGATTGAGAATCCTAAAGCGTGGAGCCAAGCCACCATTAAACCTGTGTGTCGTTAGCGTCTGAGTGGCATTGTGCCCAAGGTAATGTGAGGATAAATGAGATGATGAATGAGCCAGTGCTTTGTAAACGATCTGCAGATATAAGGCAATGATATTATCATTGAAGTGGACCATACCCTGGTAAGAAAGGCTGTATATTATTATTTATCTGACCTAGGGCATCTGTGAAGATTCCCAGAAATGTATGAAGAAGGAAACCCAGTCAAAGCCCAGAGAACCTTCTAGTTAAGCAGGGTGAGGATTAAGTAAGCCTCCTTACTTGGGCTTTAAAGGAAAAGATGACCCTTGAAACCTGGAGAAATCTAGGACATCTGGCTTACGTAAACAACTCTGAAATGCAGCAATTATTTTTGGTCAAGTAACATTGCAGGAAAGTTTTCCTAATTCTGTTGTATGTGAAATAAACAGTACCTGTTCAGGTACTGGAAGTTGAATGATGGTGCTTATCTGTAGAAGCAGCAGCCATGAGGTAACAGTTTTGACTTGACTATAAAGCTATGGACATAGGGAGAGAGAGAGAGGTTATTCTCGAATAGACAGTAATTTTCTTTTCAGACTCCAGAGCAGTTTAGTTTCAATTTCCAATGATGTATTAAATGTGTGTGCATGCATATGCACACACATCACAAATGCAAAAAAAATGCTTACTATAGAGCAAGGCTCAGGAATTTGGATGAAATTGTGAACAGCACTATTGAAGCTGCTCTAATTTTAAATTCTCTCTTGCAGCTGCACCGTCCTTCCCTATTCTCTATGAATACAACACATTGATTTAAATAAAAATAGTTATTTGCATCATGCTTCCCTGTACCAGCTGCAGAACCCTCATAAACCTTTGATTTACTCTCTATTAGTGGTATAGAAATAAAGCCATTTAAGATGAAAATAGTCATGCCTCCTATTCCACTTCCCAGATCCTGTCAAGTTTAACCTAATGTCAATTAATGTGACTGGTTTTATGTATTCAGTATCTTGTAATAATTTATAATGAAAAAGAATATATATGTGAATATGTATATATGTATATATGTGTATATATATATATATATATGAATCACTTTGTTGTATACCAGAAACTAACACATTGTAAACCAACTATACTTCAAAAAATTTTTTTTAATTTTAAAAATGTAACTTGTTTTATATTTAACAAAGGAATAAATCTGGTTCTTTCTGTGAGGTAGAGAGGAACCTTTTTGAACTCTTCTCCTGTGTTCACAGGTTTTGTCCTAGAGTTGATTGTAGAGTTGATGTCCTTTAAAGCAGTTCCTGAACACCTCCACATGTTTTTTCTTTCTCCTTGTCCTGGTAAAGCTTCTCTTTCTCCTATTCACCACTGGAAAAATCTGTCTTGACAATACTTTTTATCTACCCCCTACCCCCTGCCGTAGCCAGTGCACAGAGACAGAAAGCTTAGGTGCCCCTCCTTTCTGTTTCCAAGCACTATAAGCCCCTCTCTAGAGTAACACACAGCTTCATTAAAGCTCCATATGAGCAGAGGCCGTATCTGCATTTCCCCCATTGTGTATCCCTAGCCCACATAACTTGGTAGACCCTTAATAAAAAATAATTAAACGGGGCTTCCCTGGTGGCGCAGTGGTTGAGAGTCCGCCTGCCGATGCAGGGGACACGGGTTCGTGCCCCGGTCCGGAAGGATCCCACATGCCGTGGAGCGGCTGGGCCCGTGAGCCATGGCCGCTGAGCCTGCGCGTCCGGAGCCTGTGCTCCGCAACGGGAGAGGCCACAACAGTGAGAGGCCCGCGTACTGCAAAATAAATAAATAAATAAACAAACAAACAAACAAACAAATAAATAAATAATTGAACAGATGGAAGACAGGAATGAGTGTATTGCCTGTGTTCTTGCCTAATACCCTGCCTAGTACAAAGCAAGTGCTTAATAAGAAATATATGTCGAAGAAGCAAATCCAGTGTGTTAGAGTGGTTTTCTTATCTGTGTTGACCATAAATGGAAGAGAACTGTGAGGGCAGGAGAGAAGATATTCCCTTCATTGTTCTCACTGGCGCTAGAATAAACTTAATAGTACCTATGGTAGTTAACAGCCATCTTGGTTCAAACCTTGCTCACCTATCCCACTTCATCTCTTGCCCCTCACCAGACTTCCACTCTTGGCCCCCCGCACTGCCCACTGCACAGCTGCAGACCTAATGTATCCCGCTCTTGCTTTGCCAGGTCATTGCATGTTTTCCTTTTATAGGAAATGTCCTTCGTAATCTCTCCACCTTGCTTCCTCAGCCATCACGTCTTAAGATCAAAGTCACTTTCTCAGAAAATCATTTCCTGATACACCAGGTTGACATTAGGTGAGTTTTTCTGTGTTCCTTTTGCATATTGAGCTCACCTTGCTTTCATAGCCATATTTTGTTGTAAATTGTGAGATTTCTGGTCCTTTAGACGCTTTTCTTCTGGACGACTTAGAGCGTCATTTCATTTAAGATAAAGCCCAAGATTCTTAAGTGTGGAATGCAAGGTTCTAGGGGATCAAACCACTCTTTGCCATTCCAGCCTCATTTCAGCCTTAGGGTCTTTGGCCATAATGTTCCTTCAGGTTGAAAAATTCTTCTCCCTTCCCTGAAAATTCCTTCTCATCTTTTAGTCTTCTCTCAAAGCCTCTTCTATTAACCCAGTAACTAGTTAATTCCTAGTTCAAAATAGTCATTGCAAAAATGACTTATCACTATGAAGCTAACTATAGTGATCAACACAAATAAGATGTAAGCATATCATATTTTAGTTAAATCTATAATGCTTTTACAAAATATTCAGTAACTCTATGCTTTAATAAAAAGGTCTAATACTCTGCGGATGCATCACAGATTTATGTGGACAGGTTTTCCTTCTCTCTTCCTTCTCATTAGGCTGTATAACAGTTCAGACCCAGAGGTTTGTTGTGTTGTTCTTGTCTCCTTATATTAATGAAATCCTTCAACAAGGATATCCAGGTATTTAAAAGGGAAAATGTTGTTAGCCCTCTGCAGTTGAGAGTGCCCGAGTTTAACGCCCACATCAATAAATAATCACTGTAAGGTTATATTATTCATCTGGACAAATTGTATAAACTAGATACTCATTGTTTTAATTAAGCTCCAGAGCTATTCCAATTAAGAGAGCTGTAGAAAAATGTGAAGGAACAGAAAAATGGAAGTAGGGCATTTGAGTTTCTGAGCAAGGAGAAGATGATGGGGGAACTGAACAATCAATTTCATATTATATAACGAAGTCAATTTGAGAAGTCAAATTGCAGGAACTGGTTTTCTCGATTTTCTATACAGCATCTCGCATACTCGTTGCCTTAATGATCTGAGTCCTCCTTGTGCCCAGAAACCTATATAGGAAGGAATAAGAGCTGCTTAGTAAGCCTGCTGTGCAGATACACGAGATGTTAGAGATAGGAATTAAAATGTTGCACAGAAGGCACTGGTGAGTCAGTAAAGGGATTTAAAAGAGATGAATAATGTGTGATTATTTTATTTGAGGTTTAAGCTGATTGAAGTCAGGGGTAATTAATAATACCTCACAAAAAGATTTAGAAGCATCATGGACTTTGTCTCCTACAGATGTAAGAAATGATAACTAAGTATTCATCAACTACATATTAAGCTCCTGCTATATGTCAGTTGTTCAACCAAAGCCTTTCTATATTTTATCTCTAAGCTTCCCATAACTCTATGAGATTCACGTCGGTATTATTATTACCATTTCAAGTGTTAGGAAATTAGTAACTGCTCTCATGTCATATGCACATCAGATGTCAGAGCTAGAATTTGAACCCAGGACAGTTGCACACCCCAAACCAGGCAATTTCTTAGCCACTTAGCACATATTATTTAATTTATTTATTCTTGGCAACCATCCTGTTGAGACAGCGTCATTATCCTCATTTTGTAGGATAATGTAGATGATAAACTTGAAACCCAGAAGAGCTCAATAACTAACATAAGGCCATATCCTCACTCAAGAGTGGAGCTCGGATTTGAACCCAACACAGTTTTTTTTCAATTCTGTGCACAGTCTTTTTTTCTACTAGATTAGCTTTGATGTGCTAATCCTATGCCATACTCTAGTGACTCTGTGGGTGAGGAAGCTAAGAATCATTTACTTTTATATAAGAGAGTGGTTTTCAAATGGGTAGGTAAACAGGTCCTTGGAAATTGTGGCTACACATAATAGGGATTTCTTAAAATCAGGCTCACTCACACAGGCTTACATTTCAATATGATTTGCTGTTTCCAAATTATTTCAATTTAATATCTATGCAGAGGAGATAAGTTGATGCCAAGGACTGTTGGATCAAGTTGCTGAAATTTGGAATTGATTTATAAATTAATTTACTATAGCAAAATCTCGCCTACCCTGACTAAAAAAATATCTGACTTCTTCATAATTCTGTCACTTTCTTGCCAGGTAACAATGGGAAAGTTCTTTAATTTTTCCATATTTCAGTACCCTTGTCTGCAAAAAGGAGGTAATGATAATGCCAATCTTATAGGAGAATTGTGGAATTAAACTAGTTGATATACTTAGAGTTCTTAGACTAGTGTCAGTACAAAGTAAACATTCTTCTTTAGCTTCAATCCCCCATTATCTCAGATGCTTATAGATAAAAAAGATGAAACACTTTGTATGGTCTAAGAAGTTAACCAGGATCTTCAAAGTAGTCATTTCAAAGCCTCTGCTGAATTTTTGGACATGTAAAGGGAAGACCTGACCAGAGTTGACAGCAGGGATAATGAAGAGCTCAGTTGCTCTGCATTAGGAAATGGAGCTTAGTGTCATTATTATGTTTATGTCTGTATGTTTTTGCTTTTGTCATGAAAGAGATGAGAAAGGAGGAATGGGTTACATGGAATCACTAAATCTCATAGTGGCCCAAGGACAAGAAATAATAATCAGTTTAAAGATGTTTTTGTTCCTCTGATGTAAACCCTTATTCATCTCCTCCAAACTTTCAGTCACATAGACACCTTAGTAAATCTTGTTTTCTTTCATTGTTTTAGTGTTTGCCTTTGATTTTTATTTTATGGTTGCGATCGTTTTTTGAAGTCAAAGAATGGAGTTGACGATAGTGCCATAGCAGAGGTAAAGGAGAATAAATGGTAGTCACAAATAGGAGCCAGAGAAAAATGCTGTAGAATATCATCTGTAGCCTAACTCTGATATATTCATAGTTGATTGCAGTGTTATCCACTAATATCCCATGATATCATTATGGGAAACTATAAAAATGTTTGTTTATTGGGTAAGAGATCAAAAAAGGAAATGATACCAATGGCATCATACACCTAGACTCTCCATTCCTCCATCCTTCACCCAGGGGTAGAAGACGCTCCTGAGTCTGATATGCTTCCCCTAGGGATGGATAAAGCTTCTAGACCATGGCTCAGTCTTGGAGGTTTCCATATTTCTACTCAAGAGGTAGCAGACCTTCAGTGGGTCATGAGAATGGAATGAATATATGGTCAACCCAAGAAACTCCTGTCTGTGATTGTTCAGAATTTTCATTGACCCCATTCCCACCTTCAACCCAAACACCACCTGTCTCTCCTTCCATCAGATGCTAATGAAGAAATTAGATCACTTCACCATAGGTAAAGTGGAAAGAATTTAAAGTCAGACAACTCAAAAGTGAGTACAGATTATTCCTGACCTACCAGTGTTTTCCAAGGCTCATTCTCTGAGATTTTGAGGTATTACTTCATTTCTCAGAGCACTCTCCCCTCAGAAGTTGGAGTACTAATTATCTTACCTTTTTTTTTTTTTATAAATCTTGTTACTACTAAGATCCTAAATGAGCTAATATTGATGTCAGATCTTGCTTCATGACTATACTTTTGCTGCTTGAAGTGATATGAAGTTCCACTTTAAATAGGAAGCAGGGGAAGAAAAGTCATTTTGCCCTCACATAAAATTCATATTTAATATGGAAATACCAAGAATCCACTATTGTAAGGATGAATCAAATGTCCTCTCTTAAAGGAGTTTTCATTGTTGTAGGTGAGATAGGTGCACAAAATAATGATAAAATTGATTTTGGTATATTGATAAAATAATGGTAAAACTGACGAGTATAATTTAGAAATTTTAAAAAAGTGTTATTGTAATACAGAGAAGAGATTGCTGACTTCTAAAGGCGTGGAGTGTGATGGAAAGTAAGAAAAACTGTTCTGAGGACATAGTATTTCAGCACGTTTCATGGGTTTTGGATTAATGATGGATCTGCAGGAAGGGCATTACTAGCACAAGACATGAGCAGATCACAGAAGCAATAACTTAAAGGATCAGAAGCAATATTTTGCTGTAACTGGGAAATGAGGTGTATAAAGGGAAGTAACGGGAATAAAATTGGAAAAAAATAATTTGGGAAATGTTGAATACCAGGCAAAGACATTTGGGTCTGTTTAGTATTCAATGGAGAGCTATTGGAAATTTTGAACAAAAGACTTATAAGGTCAGAATGGAGATTCAGTAATATTCATCTGACAATAAGATCTAGCGTGGATTGGAATGGGGGAGATTTTGAATGAGACAAGTTGGGAAACCAAGACAACATTTTGGGGGAATGGTAAAGATAATCTAAATAAGTGCAGACTATGAGAAGGAAATGAGCCTCAGAATCAGATCCAGAAGGACTTGGTCACTAATTAGAATTTGAAGGTAAAGAGAGGAAGGAGTTGAAGATGAGTTAATCCTAGAATCAATAGTAGAATTAAGGAAGCCAGAAAAATAAACAGGATTGGGGAAAGGGAATTGAGCTTGGAATATACTGAATCTGAAGCTTAAGTAGAATATCCAAGTGAAAAAAAATCTAAGAGAAATTGGAAATACAGTTTGGACTATGAATTTATTTGGGGAAGAAAACAATATTCTCTTTTTAGAGTTTTTTAAAATTTATTTTTAGATAAGTTTGCAGTTGCAGTTCAACATAAGCTAGGAATAAGAATGTTTAGGATGGGGAAGGAACAGTATTGCATTAAAATTATTGTATTAGATAGCAGATAAATCTGATTGGAAAATACTTTAGAGATGCTTACAATGCATGTTTTCTATTCCTAAGTCAGAGACATCTACTCTCTTAAATATCTCTTGGAAGACAATTTCAATTTATGTTTAAAATTGGAATGGTCAAGAAATGACCATTGTAACTCTTATAATCTAAATCTCATCTCTTGTAATTTAAGACTATTTACACTCATTTTTAGAGACATTTTCTATTGTTAAATTACATCTTTTACTCAAATCTTATTCATTACTTACTATGATTTTAGATCCGTTTTTGCATTAATCACCTTCATATTTATATTGGTATTAATCACCTTCAAATTTACTGAGATGTATTGCCAGGACTTTCCTATTATTCCTTGACATGTTTAAAAGATTTAAATTCTTCTCTGTTTCATTGTATTTATAGTGTACATTAGCATAGTATTATCTTAATGTCTGGTTGAAATAAGTTAATATTTCAGAAATTTAATGAAGATATTAATGACAGAACACAGAGAATTTCTTTTAACTTTTTGTAGTCTCAAAGAGTTGAAGGCAGAAATTAAGGATTACTTTGAACAACTGCATTTTGGGAATGTTTTCTTTTTGTTTAAGTCTGACCTTAGGCATATATAAGTCTTTTAAGTCTTTAGTATACCAGACTCCTCCTACTCTACACATAGTTTTATGATATAAATATTTTTCTGCATTAGGCAAATAATGTGGCCATTTTATCTGGGTATTAACTGTGAAATATATCTATGTATAAAGGAAATCTAATTCTTTCAAAATATGTTAATAATTTACTTTCCTTTGGTCATAATATAGATGCATATCTGTAGCATGCAAGGAAATGTAAAATTTTATGTCCTGTTCTCTTGACATCATTTGAAACAATGCTCTCTATCCTTTCCCTTTTTAATAGACTTTTTTTTTCCACTTAACTTCAGTAACATTGAATACTAATGGTTTATTTTTACTATCACTCTGAACTTCCTGATGAACATCTGGTTGACCTTCTCTTTTCACTGTACATACCACTTAAAGAAAGTTTATCAATTCCCATGGCTTCATCTACTCTTTGCTAGTGATTCCCTAGTTTTCTGCCTGGTGTAGAAATTACCTAGCCATCTTTGACTCTTTTTTATGGATATATCCTGTCCATTCCATACCATAAATACTCTCTGTGCACTCCCCACTGACCCCATTGCTGCTACTATTATAGACTGTGATGTTATCATCATTCTGTGGATTGTTGAAATCAACTTCTAATTGACCCTCTTACCCTGTCTCTCATTATCTACCTTGCTATGCTGAAGAATCTAAGACATATCTTTAGCATGCACCCCATTTCCTCCGGAGCTTTATTAACATGCCAGTCAAGGCTCTGAACGTGCTTGCCACAAACTTTTTTCAGAGCCAACTCAAATCCTCTCCCCACCTATAAATATTACTCTTGATTGAAGAGAGTGTACCTTGGGCCTCTTGCCTCTATTCCTTTTCTTATGATCTTCCATATTCCCAAGATATACTCACACTCCCTTCTCTGCTTTACAAGTTCTTACTCATTTTTAAAGGCTTAGCACAAATATCACCTCCTGTAGTTTTCCTTGATTCTTCTGTGAGAATAACTTTTTATCTTCATCTGAGTTTCCATAGACTGGTGTATGAACGTCCATTATAAAACTCAGCACGTTGTACTGGAGGGAATAGTTTTCATACCTGGCTGATTATAGCAGACTGAGAGCTTCTTGCAGGTAGACGTGCCTTATCTCCCTAGTCCCCAATGCCAAGTATAGTTTCAGAAATTAGCAGGTTCTCAATAATTACTTGAATCACTATTTCATCATATGGAGAGGCATAGAAGAAATAACTGTCTCAAAGGAAGAGTGGAGAAACAGACCCAAGAGGATTAAAAGCAATTGAACTTGAATTTTTCTCACAAAAATATTACTATAATCAAGACAGATGTCATTAACGGGATACAGAGAGTGAAGCGGCAGCCCTTTGGAGTGCAAGCTGAACTTGGGGAGGTGGTTCTATTGCTACATGGTGGGGGAAGTGGGTTTGGTGAACATCTAGCTAGACTGGACAAGTGAAGGTAGGAGTGAGAGTAGCACATGAGTATTAGCAACAGAAGATGGCCTCTAAATTAAGAGTCTAATTATAAAACAGCTTTACCGAGATTCAGACATACAGATTGCCCCTAGCCACCCACTGGACAAGGTCAAGCCTTTTTATACTCACATCTCGCTTCCCTGTAATATCTGTACTCATATTCTTTGTTCTTCCTTTCTTGTTCACATTCTTCCTCCAGATTAAAAAAAATGTGTATGGGATAGGGAGGGAGTAAGACTAGGGAAAACAACTGGTAAGAAAGAGTTTCTTGAGATTTATAAATGCTGTTCTCAATGCATGCTTATTCTTTATTAGAGAAAGTAGTGTTAGCGATACTACCAAGTAAATTCCAAAATGTCAGTGGTTGGGCACAATGGAGGTCTACTTCTTGCCCACGTAAATTCCAGTTGGCAGTTTGAGAGTCGGGGGTGAGGGTAGGATGAGTGGGTAGTGGGTGTGTGGGAAGGTCAATGTGTGAAGTATGTGCAGTAGAGGGGGTTTCTGCTCCAGGAGTCATTCAGGAGCCCAAGCTGACACAGACTCTACTTTCTTCAATCAAATGGACATTTGACTCTACAATGCAGTCTGTGAAATGAATTCTAGCCACGTGCCCAGGAGAAAAGGGAATTGGGTTATTGAGCAAGCAGTCAGTCTCTGCCCATTAAGTACAAGTGATGCTACCAAGAGATAGCAAGAAGAAAGTTTTAGCTGTTATATTTATAGTCATATACAAGATGTATATATGCACATATAAAGCAACAAAAGACATTGTGATAGAATATTCTTTAAAAGCATAACAATAACTAAACACATACTTTTCAGATGTCTCCATATGACATCAATAGGCTATGCTTCAGTAAATTTATTTTATAGTCTGGAGGCAGCGACTATAAGATTACATATATATTGTTTTGGCTCATTTTTCTAAAAAAAGAGCTGTGAGAACTTTAAATCCTACTTGCCTGAGGATTCAAAAGTGAAGAGATTTGTGGGTAGAAGTGATTTACGTGTCATATAAATAATGTTATTTCTGTTTTGAGGCAACTGTAAACAGTATAAAAAATCAATGCAGACATTCTTTTGAGTGAAAATAGGAAACCTACTGTGGGTACATACATTGCTGGAGAACTGCGGAGTAAATAACAGATTTGCCTGATGTTTACACAGTTTGGGCTGTAATTTCTAAAACAATGAGACTTATTTTACAGAAAAATTAAGTTAAATTTCAAAATAAGAATGATAGTTGTGTCTAAGTCTAATGAATAATGTGATGTCAGATTCACTAGCCCATTTTTGTCTACAAAACATCTACCTATATACCATCGTCATAGCATCCTCGTAATTGCTGCATCTTAACCCTGGGCAATTAACAAATGTGACGGGAAGAACCAGCATCCAAGTTTGCAGTTGATGAAACACAGGTCCCAACTTATTTTTCTTAGGATTAAATAGTGACAAATAAGACTTTAGATTAAAAAAAAATTTTTTAGTGTGGTCTCAGGATTAATTCCTTTGTAAGCTACTTCTCCACACATCATACATACTTAAACATAGTATTATAGGATTTCATGTTTCTTTGTTTCATCTTCGCAACAGATCAGCAGTATGATTCAGGATTCATGTCAGTGGACCAGTGTCCTGTGTGCTCCAGAAATGAAAGACGCTGTCCCTCTAAGTGGACTTGTTCGTGCCTTTAGTGTTTGTGATTCTCTCTGCGTTCGATATGTCAACTTCAAGTTAAATTGTGCCCCAAGTAGCACAGTAATTGCATTTGATGCCTGGAGGGGTGAACATCAATTAGTTACAAGTGTTCAAAAGACTTCTGACTGGCAGGTTACATTATTCTTGTATGAGGATTTCATATTGCTTTGAAGGCATTTTCAGTAACCTCAACAGGTGGCAAAACTTTTAAAGGATTTCGCCACTTATCTTTGCCACCATTCCCTTAGAGCCCTAGATTGATCTACAGTGTCTAACAAGGCCTGATACTGGCCTTTGTGGATTCAAAGTTTTCTTTCTTTCTTTTCCCTCTGTTTCAGTTTTTGCCGAAATTGATAATATAACCATGTGGAGAAAAGAGCTTTAATCATTTACAAGGAAGGGCTCAAAAAGTCAAAGTGATTTACAGCAGCTTCTCAAATTTTCATGTACCTACCGATCACCTGGGGTTTTTGTGAAAATGCACATTATGATTCAATCAGTCTGGGGATCACCTTAGATCCAACATTTCTGAAAAAGTCCCAGATAATGCTGATGTTGCAGATCTATGGATCAAAATTGGAGTGACAAGAAATAGTATTTCAGTGGTCTGCAAAGCTAAAGGTTAGTCACAGGCTAGGACAGATCCACAAATTTAGGTGTCTCATTTTCTGATTAGTAGAATGAAGTCTAGTATATTATTTAAAAATATAAATGTTGTTAGATATCCCTGGGTCCACTAGTAGCTGCTCATATTTGCTCAACCTTAACCCTTGGCAACGAACAAATTCTAGTGGGAAGAGCCAGAAGTCCTGGGATCTGGCCTGAGGAGCCTTGCTCCTAAGTTCTGGAGAACAAATGGAGCAAATATGAAATTTGACATAATAATTTGCTTCGTAATTGTTATTGCAGAGCCTCAAAGAAATGTGGACCTATGGGAACGTCCCTGGTATATAGCAGAGTGTCTGGCATTTGTTTATTTCTCAATAAATGTTGAATGAATAAAAGAGTGAAATAATCTCTAATTGTTAAAGAGATGTTGATAACCCGTGGCCTACATAGGTATGAATAGGTTAATCTTCCTGCTAGACATATTTTCTTCTATGTAAGTGTATTAAATAAAAGATGTGCTCTCTCCCCAGATAATATGAATGGGCTTGTTGAAAGGCTCTCACTATACAAACATATTAGAAATGATGTGGGTTCAGGAAGTAATACAAAAAAGAAATCACCAAATGGAAGACAGGATAACTCAACTAGTAATAATAAGTAACCAAATGGAAAAAGGTAACACAGAGAGCGAAGCAATAAGAAGAAATTCCATCTAATTAAAAAATAGGTAAAAAGCATTGTATCCAACACCAACTATGCATGGAATGTGTTAAAGAGTGAATGGATAAAGAAACAGTTATTATTCTTTCCCACACCCCCAAACTGAATGCATGTTTTTAGGGAAGAAATGCATATTTCTGCAATAGAGAAAGCAAAAAATTGTAACGCTAAAAATAATACATGTAGTGTCATGTCTGTTATCTCAGTGCTGAAAATTAGAAATTATGCAGCCACAAGTAGTGTAAAAGGGAAACTTTGACTTACAGTAGCATTTGACTAGGGCTGTCACCTGATGGTCGGAGGAGGCGGGGTGTTTGGTAGGTGATTAGGTCATAAGGGCAGAGTTGTCCTGAATGGGATTAGTGCCCTTGTAAAGGAGACCACTGGCAAGCTCCCTGACTCCTTCCACTATGTGAGAGGTCAGCAGTTTGCAACCAGAAGTGAGCTCTCAGTAGGACCCTGACCATCCTGGCACTCTGCTCTTGGACTTCCTAACCTCTAAAACTGTGAGGAACAAATTTCTATTGTATGTAAGCCACATAGTCTATGGTATTCTGTTATAGTAGCCCGAACAGACTAAGACACTAGCTACTTTTAAAGCTCTGATGGTCTCTTTACCAGTCACTGAATGGGTCTATTTCCAGGAGGTTGTATATTTGCTAAGGAGGAAAGCATGTTGCAAGTACCAGTTAAGTTGACAGTAGTCAGATAGTCCCCTTTTATCCCCAACACAAGATGAATGATGCGATTAGGACAAATCTAGGAGATGTTTTAGGGGTTGTAAAGCTGTCAACTCAACTTGAATGACAAGAATGCACAGCAAATGTTTCCCCATTTTCTCCCAGTTAAACTATGAACTCTGGTAGAAAGAGGACATGGGAAATAAACAGCAAACAATGTGCATGGTGCCAGATGACATACCTACATATTCTGGATATGATGGACTTTGTCTTGACTATGCCATATATATGAAAGTGTTTCCAGATAAAATTGAAACATCATACATTGTGGGAGATGTTAGATTAGATATATCTATCCATTCATGTATCCATTCATTGATTCAAGAAACATTTATTGAGTGCCTATTGTGTATCAAGCAGTATTCTGTTATTCTTAGGAAATAGCAATAAACAGAAGTGAAAATCCTTGCACTCTGTATTTGTGTATAAATAGAAATTTATAAAAATACGTAAATTGTAGTGTCATATAGTATGATATAGTGAATATAGTCTATGGAGAAAATGTCATCAGAAAAGGGGAATGAGAAGTGCTGGGAATGTGGGTTGGGAGAGTTGCATTTATAAATGGGGTAGTCATAGAAGGTTTGGTTGAGAAGGGGTCACTGAAGAAGGTTGAGGGAGTGAGCCATATGCAAATCCGAGATCAGAGGTCCAGGTAGATGAAACTGCAAAGAGTTATAAGGTATGAACGTGCCTCGGGTATTGAGGAAAGGGCAGTGTGGCTGTAGCAGAGTGAGCTAAAGGAAAACTAATAGGAGATGTGGTCAGAGAGGTAAGGTTGGAGGGTGAGGAGAAGATCCTGAAGAAAAACAAGTCAGAGATGGGGCATGGGGAGTGCTTAATGTGTGTGCATATGTATGGTGGTGCAATTATAAATCAGGTGGTGATTATATGTAATTTTAAAAATATTGGCTTTAAATTTGAGTAAAGTGGGAAGTTTTAGAAGGGTTTTGAGCAGAGGAAAGACATGACCTCATGCTATCGCAGAATCAATTTGGTCATTGTGTTAGGAATAAATTGAAATGGAGTGATTGTAGAAATAGAGACCAGACTATGAAAAAAATCCAGGTGAGAGAAAACTGTGACTTAAACAAAGGGGTTAACAGTGGAGATGGTGAGAGACAGTTGGATTCTGGATATATTTTGAAGGTAGAAATGGAGATATTTGCTGATGGATCTAATGACGTATATGAAAAAGATGAAAGAAGTTAATTAAAACTTCAAGATTTGGAGGCTTAGGAAATGGAAGGTCCAGGATGGAGATATAAATTTGGAAGTCATCAGCTTATAGAGACAGTGTTTAAAGCCAGGAGACTAGATAAAAATAATCTTGATATGAAAGAGAAGAGGCTAAAATTCTGAGTCCTGCAATGCTTCTGTATCAATAAATAGTTGGAGAAATGAGCAGGAACCAGCAAAGGAACCTAGGAGGGAGGGGCTAGTAAGGTAGAAGAATGAATTACTATAGTAATATTCTCAGTGATAAATTACTCCTAGTCATATACAGAAGAAACCTCCAGTAATTCAAAAGTGACAATAATGTTTTCAGAACTCTATGTATCAATATACAAATGGAAAAGAAAGACGTAAAGAAATGTTTTCAGAGCTCTATGTATCAATATACAGAATACAGAGAGGAATAGTTAGAAATGTGATGAGATACCATCATCATCATTGTTATTAACTGAAAATGACAAAACAAGTACCATTTAAGTTACAAACTTTATTTAATTCTTCATAAAATTGTGATTTAATTATTCACACTTTTTATGGAAAATGAAGATGAGAAAGGCAAGTAACATTATCAAGGTCATTCAGGTACAAAGGACTCAAGAGGAGACGGGAGTTACAACTGGAATTCAGGCACCAAGTGGAGTCGAAGGCTATAACTTTGAACTTAGAACACGCATTTTAATTAATTTACAGTTGTTCGAGTAGCATACATTCAGCAGAGTGTTAAATATAAGTACAGTTTAAAGAATGATTATAAGGCAAATATTAGCATAACTACCACCAAAGGCATAAAATTGAAATATCGTCAGAATTCTGGAAACTGCCCCTTCCAGGTCAGTACCTTCCTACTCATCCCAGAGGTAACCACCACCCTGGTTTCTTTATTGTTCTAACTAATTCTTTGTTGTTCTAAGTAATTCTGCGACCTACGAATGAACACTTAAACTATATAATTATTTTGCTTACTTTTGAACATTATATAAACAGTGCCACACTCTTTTTAGTATTTTGGGTTGAGAACTGCAACAAACTGCATCAAACATAGCTATTAGGACTGAGAAGTAAGTGTTGTCAGCATGACTTGATTGTTTGTTCCAGGAAATCTTTGCTCAAAAAAGATAAAACTATGAACCAATGAATAGCACCACTGCTTGCTTAAGAAAATTTGTGCCAAAAAATATGAGACAACTGCTTTAAGACAATTCAAGACCATCACTTTTCTGTGTCTACTAGTTTGGAAGTTTGATGTCACACACTTTGCAAAATCCAGTCACTTTCCTTACTGGAAAACCTCACTTTAAATTACTTGTGCCAAGACCTCAAGATCCTAGAAATGGCCCTCTCCTGACTCTCACCTTCTCAGTCACTACTAAGACGTTGCTGAGATAATGTTTTTCCTTACTGCAGTGACTCTGGTAAATTTAGCTATTCTTTATTAACAGGTTGTCTGATGATACTTTAGGGAGTTCAGCAAACTTGGGGAACTTTTGGGGGAGTCCCGTTGAGATCAATTCAAGACTTCCTCCTTGCCATGTTCCAAGAGGCTTGATTCAGAAATAGTGTGCTTCTCAGAGGTCCTTTGAGCCTCCCACTCAGAGATCTGTGGAATTAGTCTCACAGTGGATCTCAGCCCTGACCTCTTTTCTTTGAGTTCCAAATCTGAGGTTTATTTTGTATCCCAGAAAGTAAGATGTTTTAGGGGAGGCTTTTGGTTTCTTGATCAGATTTGAAATCTCTTTCTTTTGGTGGAAACGTATCTTGTGACTGCAAACACTACTGTGTGTTTTGTCTGTCCTTTTCAATTTAGATTGTAAATCTGTAAGAAACATACTATAGGGAGAATATGGGCATAAGCTGAATAAGTCTGTCCTCAAAACAAATTCTGAAAGGCTCTTCAGGAGTCTCTTGGGCACACTTTGCCTTGGGTCAGGTTTTCAGGAACCTTCTAAGCACCTTCCTCAATTGTTTTTGTAACTGACCTGTTTAGTTCTCTCTATTTGGATCTGAGAAATTTATTGGGCTCTTGGTGGGTGATAGGCAATCTGTTGACTAATTTCTTTATGTATGGGCACCACTCTTAATGACTGTTGCAATTCTCATGGGCTATTCACATTTAGGTCTTTAATCCACAAGGAACTGGTTTTTCTGTAAAGCGTGAAGTAAATATTTAATTTCATTCTTCTTCCATATGTACGCATAATTTCCCAGGACATTTATAGACAAGTCTGTCTTTTCCCACTGATCTGCAATGACATTTCTGTCATATAGTGTGTCTCTGTGTGTGTAGGTCAGTTTCTTGGCTTCCTATCATGTTCCTTTTGTCTATTTGTCTAGCACAGGATTATCAACCCACTGTTCCAAATATTATATTTTTATAATAAGTCTTGATATATGTTAGTGCGATTCCTCCCAATTGGTTGTTCTCCTTTGTGAATGCCTTGGCTGTTTAGATCTCTTTCACTATTTAATGCAGTAAAGAATAACCCTGTCAACTTTGAACCAAAAAATAATAATAATAATGATAAGGAATTTGTTTGGGATAGCATTGAATCCATAAAATAATATGGGGAGAAGTGACATTTTTTCAATATTGGGTATTCCTGCCATGAACATGGTATATCTCTATTTATTTAGGTCTTTTAAAATATCTCTCAATTAAATTTTATAATTTTATTTACTAAAATAATATATATATATATTTATAGATACACTCACAGGTATTTTGCACTTCTGATTACAAGTGGTATATTTAAAAATTTTGTGTTTTAAATACTTGTTGATGATTTATAGAAAAGCCATAAGTATTTGTATTTTTACTTTCTTCCTATCAACCTAAATTCTTTTATTAATTCTAATAATCTACTTGTAAATTCTTTTGATAATACAGATCACAACCACAAAATACAGATACCATCACTAAACAATGAGAGTTTTGTTTTTTCCTTTTCAATCTTTAGTCTATTTGTTTATCCTTTCTGCCCTGCTGTGTAGTGAGGACCTCTCAGGTAAATGCTGAATGAAAATGTTGCTGATAGAATTAATTTCTAGTCATCATATAAAGGGAAAGCTTTCAGTATTTCACTGTTAAGTATGATATTTTCTCTAATTACAGTGGAGGTACTATTTAGCAGATTGAGGGATGTTCTTTTTATTCAAGTTTGCTAAGAGCATTATTTGAAAAGTCGTGAATATAAACTTTTATTGATGAATTTTCTCTTCATAATTACACACACACACACGCACACACACACCCTTTGGTATCATCCTCCCTGCTCTTCTTCTGATTCTACAATCAGTCTATCTGTTGGTCTCTACCTTCAAAATGTCCAGAACTTGACTACATCTCACCATCCTCAGCACCACTCCCCTTGTTCAAGCTGTTATCATCTATCACTTGGTTATTTTAAAAGTCTCTAACCTAATTGAACTCTGTCTCCACCCTTGTGCAGTCAGGGCAAAATTTTGAATGTATAAATTAATCAGATCACATGACTTTGTGACTCAAAACCATCCAATTGCTATCCCACTTACTCAGGATAAGAGCTAGAGTCCTGACCGGGACCGTCAAGTCTCTTCAGATCTCCTCCCACCTCTGCCCCGTGTGTAACCTCTCTTACTTTATTCTCTATCCTCTTCCCTGGTTCTCTAGACTGCAGCACAATAGTGTTGCTTCTGTTCCATGGATATGCCAGGCCTGTTCTTACGTCAGCACTTTACACTCATTGGTATACTACTCAGAACACTCTTTAATCTATCTGCATGCCTGATGTCTTCATTTCCTTGAAGTCTTAACTTACACGTCATGTTTTTATTGATGACATTTCTTTATTGATGACCTTTCTAAACACTATAACTTAAAACTACGCATGTGGCCCATTCATACCTTTCCCCTTATTTTTTCCTTAGCACTTACAACATGCATCATACCATAAATTTGACATATTTTTTACCTCCCTCTCTGCAAACTAGAATGTAGTCTGCACAAGGGGAAGACTTTTCATCTGTTTTACCCAATACTATGTTTTCCAAGCATAGAACAATGTCTGGGATGTACCATGGTGGAATGAATTAGTTAATTATTGTAATTTTTAAAATTTCTGAAAATCTACTTTAAGAAATATGAAATGTCACTCTGTACAGTTTCCTATTCCCTGCACATACTTTCACATTTTATTTCTTTAAATCTAGTAAGCATACCATACTTTAATCTGTGTCTGATAATTCCAACATCTAAAATCTTTTTTGAGAATTTCAGCTCTTTTATTTCTATTGGTTCTCAAAGAAAGTGTCATTTCCTTGTGTCCTTAGTTTTGACAGGGAGTTACCCCAGAGAGTATTTGCATTTCCTCCTGACAAGCACCTACAACACAATTTCTCCGGACTTCATTAAACTCAATGTGTAACATTAGGGTTTTTGTTGTTGTTGTTCTTGTTTGAGTACATACATGATCTCATTTTGTCATAGAGATCCACAGAGCACCATTTGAGGATTTTTTTTTTTCCCTTTCGGCTTTGCTTGAAGCCAAGGTGATTTTTCATGCAGTGTCTTGTGGTGGAGGTAGGGGAACATTTATTTATGACTTGCTCTTTCACTAAAGTATAGACATTTGGAATTCCAGTGTTCTCTTCTGTTGGACTTCCAAGCTTGGCCAGTGATTGTGTTTGATTTTGGCCCCCATTCTCCAGCAGGCTATCAGAAGGAAAACTCAATTTTGCTAGTTTGGTGAATGCTCTCAAGGTAAATGTGGTTTCATTGATTTGCTTACCTCTCTTAGTTTCTACCTTCTCTTTGATTTACTATCTTGCCACATATTTAAAACTTTAAAAAGGATTTTTAAAACAATGTTAAAAGCACTTCAGTTGTTTTCAGCAGAAGGGATAGTCGAAATAGCTTAGCTCATCATATTACTGGAAATAGGATTTAAATATTTCTTTCCAATTGTTTTATAAAAATAGCATAAAAATATTATGAAAGATTTAGAAATTTAGGAAAAGGAAACAAATCATCTAACAATGTACAATACTAATACTAACTGAATTGGCATTTTAATTCGTGTAATACAATTTTTAATTCATAGTTTAAAATATGGTTTTTGAACTTTATGCATGATTTTGCATTGTTTTAATAATTTAATGTCATATCAAGAAGTAGTAAATCTTGCTGCAGCATTAATAAGTAGTTTTTATGTTATAGTGTTGATTAAGAACTGAAAACTTGGAGTCAGATTGCTTATTTCTACTTTTTCGCTTTTACTGTGATCTAGAGTAGGCCATTTAAACTCTGTTTCTCAGTTTTCTCGTCTCAAATTTGGTTATCTTCCTAGAGTTTCTGTGAGGAAATTAAATAAAATGAGTGATACATTTAAATATCTAGGAACAATATTTGTCACACAGTAGGGCCTTAGTAAATGTTTATTTTTATAATCAATTCTCATATTTTAATAGCTTTATTTAATCTATGCATCAAAATAGAAACGAACTCATAATTTTTTTATTTTATTGAAGTATAGTTGATTTATAATATGTTAATTTCTGCTGTACAGCAAAATGATTCAGTTATACATATATATATATTCTTTACCATATTCTTTTCCATTATGGTTTATCACGTGATATTGACTATAGTTCCCTGTGCTATACAGTAGGACCTTGTTGTTTATCCATTCTGTATATAATATAGTTTGCACTTGTTAATCCCAAACTCCCAATTCATCCCTTCCCACCCCTGCCCCTGCCACCAGGGCAACCAAAGTCTGTTCTCTGTCTGTGAGTCTGTTTCTATTTCGAAGATGAGTTCATTTATGTAATATTTTAGATTCCACATATAAGTGATATCCTGTAGTATTTGTCTTTCTTTTTTTGACTTACTTCACTTAGTATGATAATCACTAGGTCCATCCAAGTTGCTGCAAATGGCATTATTTCATTCTTTTTTATGGCTGAGTAGTATTCCATTGTATGTATATGTGTGTGTATGTATATGAATATATATATATATATATACCATTTCTTCTTATCCATTCATCTGTTGATGGACATTTAGGTTGTTTCCATGTCTTGGCTATTGTAAATAGTGCTGCTATGAACATTGTGGTACATGTATCTTTTTGAATTATAATTTTGTCCAGATATATGCCCAGGAGTGGGATTGCTGGATTACATGGAAACTCTATTTTTAGTTTTTTGAGGAACCTCCATACTGTTTTCCATAGTGGCTGCACCAATAGACATTTCTACCAACAGTGTAGGAGGGTTCCCTTTTCTCCACACCCTCTCCAGCATTTGTTATTTGTAGACTTATTAATGATGGCCATTCTGACAAGTGTGAGGTGGTACCTCATTGTAATGTTGGTTTGCATTTCTCTAATAATTAACAATGTTAAGCATCTTTTCTTGTGCCTATTGGCCATCTGTATGTCTTCTTTGGAGAAATGCCTATTTAGGTCTTCTGCCCATTTTTTGACTGTTTTTTTTTAATTTTTGTTTTTGTTTTTGTTATTGAGTTGTATGAGCTGTTCGTACAGTTTGGAAATTAAGCCCTTGTTTGTTGCATCACTTGCAAATATTTTCTCCCAGTCCGTAAGTTGTCTTTTCATTTTGTTTATGGTTTCCTTTGCTGTATAAAAGCTTGTAAGTTTGATTAGGTCCCATTTGTTTATTTTTGTTCTTATTTCTGTTGCCTTGGGAGACATGACCTAAGAAAAAATTGGTATGATTTGTATCAGAGAATATTTTGCCTATGTTCTCTTCTAGGAGTTTTATTGTGTCATGTCTTATATTTAAGTCTTTAAGCCTTTTGAGTTTATTTTTGTGTATGGTGTGAGGGTGTGTTCTAACTTTATTGATTTACATGCAGCTGTCCAACTTTCCCAGCACCACTTGCTGAAGAGACTGTCTTTTCTCCATTGTATATTTTTGCCTCTTTTGTTGAAGATTAATTGACTGTAGGTGTGTGGGGTTTTTTCTGGGCTCTCTATTCTGGTCCATTGATCCATATGTCTGTTTTTATGCCAATACCATGCTGTTTTGATTACTGTAGCTTTGTAGTGTTGCCTGAAGTCTGGGAGGGTTATGCCCCCAGGCTTGTTCTTTTTCCTCTGGATTGCTTTGACAATTCTGGGTCTTTTATGGTTCCATATAAATTTTAGGATTGTTTTTTCTAGTTCGGTGAAAAACGTCATGGGTAATTTGATAGGGATCACATTAAATCTGTAGACTGCTTTGGATAGTATGGCCATTTTAACAATATTAATTCTTCCAGTTCATGAGCATGGTATGTATCTTTCCATTTCTTTGAATCACCTTCAGTTTCCTTTATTAATGTTTTATAGTTCTCAGCATATAAATCTTTCACCTCCTTGGTCAGGTTTATTCCTAAGTATTTTACTTTTTTGGTGCAGTTTTTAAAAGGATATTTCATTGTCAGCATAAGAAAATGCAACCAATTTCTGTATGTTAATCTCGTGTCCTGCTACCTTGCTAAATTTATTTATCAGTTCTAGTTGTTTTTATGTGGAGTCTTTAGGGTTTTCTATATATAGTATCATATCATATAATTATTTTTTATGCTGGTTTATTTTGGATTTTTAAATTGGTTTAACTAATATAAGTAATACTATGATGGGCACCACTGAACATCACTTTTCCCCATATTTAAATTATTTCCTTAGGAAAATCTCAAAAAAGAGTTATTTTGCCACTACATGCATATGTTTATTGTTTTAGTACATAGTGCCAAATACAAATTCATAAGGATTACACTAATGTACAATAAAAGCTTTGCCAAGCTTAAGTTTTCTAATGTTTAATTATTACTAATAGAAAAAAAATTTTTTGTTATTTTGATTTGTGTTGATTACTGGTATGAATGAACATTTTCTCAAATGTTTGTCTAGTATTTGTATTTCTGCTTTTGGAAAGTATCTGTTTATTTATTTGCCTGTTTATCTTTTAAGTTTTTTCCTATTTATTTTATGAGTTTTTTTAGATAATAAAGAGATTAACATTTGGTCTGTCATATTTCCTGCCACTATTTTACTATGTTGTTTGGCTTTTAATTCTAGTTTCTGTTTTTGCATGCTTTTATCATACAAGTACACTTTTAATATATTTGAATCTGTAGACACTTTCCTTTGGACCTTCTCCTCTTGCTTCTAGATTAAGAAATTTCTTACCCTGAAGATATTTAATAGACAGTGTTTTTTCTTGTCTGGCTGAAGTTTAGAGTTTACATTAGGCTGTTTGGTTAAAAGTCAGTTTTTTTGGTGTATGATGCTGTGGAGAGAACCAAACTAAATCTTTTTTAGATTGCTAAATATGTATTCCAAATCAATTCATTAAATAACTGCCACTCCATTGATCTGGGATGCTTCTTTTATATTAATTTAGTAGCTGTGTTAAAATTTTAAATGATTTTCATTTTTTTCTTCAGTGTAAACCAATATGTTTATGGTCCCTGGACTATCTTTATAATAGGTACATTATATTTTGAGATAGGGAAGGAGTCTCTATGAAATTACAAATTCACAGTAAACAGATTTTGAGGTTATCAATTATGTACCTTTGTGCTGAAGGACAGGTATCCTCATTCATTAATAGCTGCTGAGTGGAAATGAGATCAAATCACTTAATTTATCTTTAAAATTACAGTAAGTTGGATTGGCACATAAAGAAAAACTCTCTCAGTATTAGAGCTTTTCAAATGGAATTGACCACTTCAGGAAGCAATGAGTTCCCCATCACCGACGGTAGTTAAAGAAGATGGTTAAATAAGAGCTCATTACCAATTGCAGGATTTTCATAAAGACTCCTTGTTGTTTAATACTGGAGGACTCCAAGATCCATTTCAGCTTTAAGATTCCATGTTTCTTTAATCTACCTATGAATAAATATTTTTCACAGTGTAGGACTTAGAGGACAGGAGTATTTTTGATTAACTTTTGAGTAGCTCCTAAACCACAGAACAAACCAATTGTTTCATTTAATTCTATTTGAATTGCCAAATTTGCATAAATTCTCATCAAGTTTAATGCCTATACTTCCTCTCTTTTTTCTCAATAGACAATAAAGTTCCAGGGAATAGGTACATACCTAGGAGAAACACAAGCCTGTTTTAGAAGTTCCCTAGGTAGTTTTAGAAGTTGAATAAAATAATTAACTGGACTTATCCAACAGGAAAGCCCAACAGGGGCTTCATGTCATTACTGAAAGGGGAGATAGATGTTACCAGACTTCAAGGAGGATAATGATGATGAATCCGTAAAACCATACATAAGTTTCATTAAAAGCAAAGTTATATCTCATCTATTTAGATAATTGAGGAAAAATACAATACTGAATTATAGGATATTTTAAATAAAAATTTATAAAGCAATAAATCAAAAATTTAATAAAATATGACCTTTATAGAAAAAAAGTACATTTGTTCTGTAAAATAAATTGTTTCAACAAACAGATGAGAGTAAATTATAATTAATATAAGTACTACATTTAACATAGGTGTTGCATTTAGGATTAAAAAGTTTAATTTCCCTCATAGTTTGAAAAATATTGATGGAATTGTAACATATTAATATGCCTATTAATCTTTTTCTGTGATAACCTAAACATTAGCCTGAACCCTGATTAATCAAAAAAGTTAAGTAGGTGGTTCTCATTGATGAAATTGTAATGCATTGATACATGTACTGTAAAGCAAAGAGAATGCCTTAGAAATAAACATCACTGGGCTTCCCTGGTGGCGCAGTGGTTGAGAGTCCGCCTGCCGATGCAGGGGACATGGGTTCGTGCCCTGGTCCGGGAGGATCCCACATGCCGCGGAGCAGCTGGGCCCGTGAGCCATGGCTGCTGAGCCTGCACGTCCGGAGCCTGTGCTCTGCAACGGGAGAGGCCACAACAGTGAGAGGCCCGCGTGCCGCGAAAAAAAAAAAAAAGAAAGAAAGAAACATCACTGTAGAGGCAAGAGTCTGTGGCTTTTAACATGACTCTCAGGAGAAGCTCAGCCATGAAATTTCTGCATCCCTGACTCCAGGAAACTTTGTAAGCAGGTCACAACAAATTGCACATTTTGGTACCTTCTATTCTGCTGTATGTCTACAGACACAACCTGAACTGTTTACATGGTACAGATGGCTCACAGTTCCTAGAAGAAACACAGAGGAATTTGTAATATATGATCATCATTTCAAAAATTTTGCATTTATTTTCTTCTTTGGAGGAATCATTTTGTATAATGTGACTACTAAAGATAATTTTCACTGTAAAACGTAACACACATTCACAAATGCAAAGTGGTTTTATATTTTTGAAAAAGAGCATCCTTATTTTCAAATAAATTGGCATAGGAATGTAGTTTAAAAATGATAGAAGTAAATAGTGTTTTAATATGATTATTTTGTAAGGAACAAGATGGAAATGTTTTGTGTCTCAGTTTACTCAACTATTCAATGAGAATGATGATAATACCCAGTTCATTGGGTATTGAAAAGATTAATAAGTATAAAACACAAGTGCTATGTTAAATGCAAAGCATATATTTATTATTATTCCTTGAAGTTTAATTAAATGAGATACGTTTTTGTTCAGTTTGATGTATGTTTATAAACTTGTGCTAGGCACAGTAGAGAGGACAGGGTGGAAGAGACAGATATGAGGTTAGCCAGTTATAATGTAAGATGGACCATGATGCCAGCCTAGAGGTAGGGGGAGGGTTGAGGAAGATGACCTAGGGGGAAAGGTTTAAGCAGTTATCCATGTTGTAGCCTTCCCTAGACCAAAAATATTCCATATAGACATAATCCAAACTTTCCCTTTGTACTCTCTTAAGTAGCCCAGTACTCTACCACTAGAGACATCCTTGGTTAGGTTCAGAATCATTTAAAACATATTAATTTTCCAACTTTCTTCCAAATATGTTGTGCCCTTTCATGTCTCTAGGCCTTTAACTAGGCAATGGTCCCTTCCTGGAATGCATATTTTCGCTCCCTTCCTGTCCACTACAGACTTTATCTGAAAAATTTGCACTTCCCCTCCAAAACCTAGCTGAAAATCACTTCCTTTGCATAAAATTCCTATAAAAGAACATAGGCAGAACACTCCTTGACATAAATTGTAGCAATATTTTTCTGGACCTGTCTCCTAAGGCAAAAGAAACAAAAGCAAAAATAAACAAATGGGACCTAGTTAAACTTAAAAGCTTCTGCACAGCAAAGGAAACCATTAACAGAATGAAAAGACAACCTACTGAATGGAAGAAAGTATTTGCAAAACATATGATCGATAAAGAGTGAATATCCAACATATATAAACAGCTCATACAACTCAATATCAGGAAAACAACCTGATTCAAAAATGAGTAGAAGACCTGCATAAACATTTTTCCAAAGAAGATATACAGACAGATGGCGAACAGGCACATAAAAGATGGTCAACATTTTTAATCACCAGAGAAATGCAAATCAAAACCACAATGAGATATTACCTCATACCTGTCAAAATGGCTATGATCAAAAAGTCTACAGATAACAAGTGTTGGCGAGGATGTGGAGAAAAGGGGACCCTCCTAAGCTATTGGTAGGAATATAAATTGGTGCAGCCACTGTGCAAAACAGTATGGAGGTTTCTCAAAAAACTGAAAGTAGAACTACCATATGACCCAGCAATTCCAGTCCTGAATATATATCCCCCCAAAATGAAAACACGAATTCAAAAAGAAACATGCACTCCTATGTTCATAGCAGCATTGATTACAATAGCCAACATATGGAAGCAACATTAAGTGTCCATCAGCAGATGAATGGATAAAGAAGAGGTAGTATATACCTACAATGGAATATTACTCCTCCCTAAAAGGAATGAGATTCTGCCATTGGCAACAACATAGATGGACCTAGAGGGTATCACTGCTTAGTGAAATAAGTCGGATAGAGAAAGACAAATACTGTATGTTATCACTTACATGTGGAATCTGAAAAATAGAATGAATGGATATAACAAGACAGAAACAGACTCATAGATGTAGAGAACAAACTAGTGGTTACCAGTGGGGAGGGACAAGATAGGGGTAGGGAATTAAGAGATACCAACTACTATGTGTAAAATAAATAAGCAACGAGGATATATTGTACAGCAGAGGGTATTATTTTGTAACAACTTTAAATGGAGTATAATCTATAAAAATATTGAATCACTATGTTGTATACCTTAAGGTAATGTAATATTGCAAATCAACTGTACTTCAATTTAAAAAAATCACTTCCTCTATGGAGCCTTCTTCAAATCCTGCAGTATGGTGAACTGCCCTTGCCTTGTTGTTCTCACAGTGCTTTGCTCTGTGTCCTGTGATGTATTTATCAGACCATATATCATAATTTGTGTGTACTATCTAAAATAGTGTGGAGGTTTACCCCCAAACAAGGACAGTATCTTACCTATATTGTATTTCCTAAAATCTAGTATGTACTGTGTTTCTAACAGATGTTTTTGCTTGAGTTGATGGATATAATAGCTGAGGGAGTAAGAGGGGGCCGTCAGAGATAATGAGAAATCTTTAGGAATACCAGTTCTAGGAAGACACCTGGAAGCAAGGTTCCAATAACCTCTAGACGAGAGGGAGGGTTTCCAGGTGTTGGAAATGGCTGCAGAATGTTAGATAAAATTACAAAACAAAATGCATACTTCTCAACTCTGCCCAGGGCAAGCTCTGAGAAGCAGGTCCTGAAATGTAAATTGCTGTTCCTTGAATTGTACCTCCTCCAAAAAAAGCCATCGAAGACACATTGTAGTAGACCTTATTGAATTTTATTATTTCTGTCTCTTTTATTCTGTTTACTCTCCAGGAGTTTAATTAATGTGCTAATTTTTAAGAGTTCATGCTTCTTACAGTGCTTTTTCCCCTTCTGGTGAAATTTTGCAAAAAAAGTCTTTACAAATTTTAAAGTAAGATGCTTACATTTCTCATTATTAGTTCAAAAACCTGTATTTTTTTCAATCAAACCTGAGCTTTGTACCAGATCAGTACTAAGCTAAGTCTGACTGTGAAGGGGAAAGAATCATACAAAGATGTCAAAACATGGTGTCTGCTCCCAAGGAGCTCATAAGGTCATAGGATAGTAATGTTTTTTAGCATTTTATAGATAAAAACACTTTCATTTGCTAAGTCTCATTTCACTTTTTTATACAACTCATTTCTTAACAGGTAAGGAGGCTAAAAGTAAGAGATTGAATGATGACTGAGGTCACAGCTATTAAGGGGAAGATCATGAACTTGAAAATGGGTTTTCTGACTACAGATCACATAGCCTTTGGACAGCATCCTACTTTGTTCTTTTTCAAGACTCATAATCAAATTGATTAAGTCGGACCTCAGAGAACTCAGTTTAACATTGGAGACAGGCACATTTCCAGTGTTACTATAGAACTCATGATATATATAAAAAAGACCCAAAAGGGATGAGGAGCTATAATATTTGGAATTGAGATGAGAAGGAAATTTCCTGAAGGAGTTGATTCTTAAGCTGAATTTTGAAGAACAAGTAAGTTCTACATTGAAAAAGACTGGGGAAATTGCCTCCATGCAGTGAGGACTGAGTGTATATGTGTACAGAGGTATGTAGAGACAGAATACATGTGGGGAAATAGCAGCACTGCAGAGAGACTGAAATAGAGAAAGAAGAGAAAGGAGGAGTGGGAGGCGCTGAGCTAGGAGGCAGACAGATGTTAGCTTTTAAAGAGGCTGACAGACTGAAAAGAAATCTGTTTTTTTGTTTATGGGGTGCAAGACCCCACAGAAGTGTGACATGATCAAATTTGTATTTTGAGAAGTTCATTCATTCAGCACAGTAGATGATTGTTTAGAGGGAGGACAAGGATTGTTTGGAGGCCCAGGCAGAAGGAAGCCATTACAGTCACTCAGGGGAGGAGGAAAGAAAGTTTAACACGCAAGAATGGCAGTACGAATGGAAAAGAAAGGATGTGGAAGATTAGGCAGGCAAATATGTATAGAACTGATAAGTGATTTTATGGTTGAGGTGGGAAAGAAAGCAGGATCTATGATAAGTCTCAGGTTTACCGCTTAGAAACCAAATGGATTGTGTTGCTGTGTCCTGAGAGAGGAATTTGGAGCAGGTCTGAAGAAACGATACAGTGAGTTTAGGCTGGCATGTGTTGGATGTGATGTAGCTTTGAGGCACTCAAGGCAAGATGTCGAGCTATCATTTGTTGTAGAGAAAGCACTAGAACCCAGGACTTAGGATTGCAGTCCGTGAAGCTAAGGTGACTTACATTTCAAGCCCTGCTTACCACCTACCAGCTGCATGACCTTAGGCAAATTATCTAATATCTTAAAATCTTATGTTCATAACTAGTAAAAAAAAAAGGGTTTAAAATAGTTACCTTAAAATGTATTTTGAAGATTAAATATGATCACATGTGTAATTATTTACGGTCTGTCTTCCCAGCTGAATTGTCTGCTTTTTGAGAATAGAGACTATGTCTCTTTTGTTTAATTCTGTATCTCAGTACCTGGAACCATACTTGGAATGTAGTAGGTACTCAATACATACTGAGTGAGCTAAATGACCAAATGCCCAGAGACTCTTCTGTAAATAGCAGGTATAAGTATCATACAGGAGGTTGAAGCTTAGCAAAGAGGGTTGGGAAAGAGAATGTATGTAAGTAATTGAGTGTAGGTATGGGTTCATAGTAGTCACTCTGTGGAGTTTGTACACAAAATGTATCCCTGAGGAAAAGAATTTTTAAGAAACAACTGAAGGAAAAGGAATCTCTGCTGCTATGACTCTTGACTGTGTCCAGCTGTTCTTTTTCTAAGCTTATCAAATCTGACACTCTTAATATCAGAGCTGGTTCCTGGAGACACCCCTTCACCTGTTAACACCAGACTCCACATGGTGAACTCTTCCATGATGTGCACTGGGCAGTCAAGGGTAGGTCCCACTTGCAAACTGGTGATCCTCCTTCAGCCGGCCTACTGCCCATCTGTCTTCTGAGTTGCCGGGTTCCACCAGTAACATTCAAGAGTGCCCTTGGCTTTAATGGGAGCATTGAGAGCTGCTCCTTCCATGCATTCCTGTATATAGCAAGCTGTAGGTGTTCCCTCTATCTGGATCCATCTCACAAAGAACTTCTGTGCTGCTGTTACTAAAATACGGGACAACTGTGACATCTTTAGATGGGAAAGTCTAATTTGTTTCATACTATTCTAGATTTAAGTTTCTAATTAAACTCAGAGAGGTGACAACATTGTGGGTGTGTGAAGTTGTCTTCCTGCCAGCTAAGTGTTTCTCTTTTGTGCTTGTGTGGCAGAGAAGGTTGTGCTGTGCTTTGTTAACATGCACGACAGTTGGCTTTTTATCAACAGCTGGCCGTTTGGGGTACACTCAACTGTTCTTCAGTCAGATGACAGGAATGTCTTAGGGTGGTTCTTCAATCACAACCAAAATAGATTTTTTTTCTGCGTGTCTAACTGATAACAGCAATAACAATCATTTTCTAAGCTTCTATTCCACTGGAGAACATGAAGAAGTCAAGGAGGGTAAGAATGCATACCTGTTAAGGCGTTGCTTGTTGTGATCTAAGTACAAAATGATAGTGACCTGAACTAAGATGGGGACAGTGGGATTAGAGGGAAATTAAGGGATAAAAATGTAGAAAGAGCTGTGAATTTTATGACTTGGTGCTAGATTGGGGGATAATAAGCAAGAGGGAGAATCAGTGATGACCCACGCCCACCCGCAAGAATTTTAAGTACCCCATTTACGTGCTCTATGCACTTTTCCTCCTATGATAGTCCTAACACCTGTTATTTCTTGTTAAATTTTATTCTTCACTGTTGGGTTGAACCTGAAGGAAGGCAGGGGCCACCTCTGTCTTGTATACTGCAGCAGCTCTTTAGCAGCTGGTAGAGTGAATACAAGCCATTCACCAAGGTGTGGACCACAGAGGAAGGGGTGGGTTGGAATTGTGTGAAGAGAATGATAGTTATGGACATGTGTGAAACATTCAGATGGAGCTGTGTTGTAGCAAAACTGAGACAGCCATCTGGATTCAGGAGAGAGTTCTGTGCTGGACATTTAGATTAAGGAGCCATCAGCATTTAGACAGTAATGGAAATTATAGAGGCTTTGCAATCTATGGAGAATATTTAGGGTGAGAGAAGACAGGCCAGAACTCTGGGAACACTGGAACTTAAGGCTAGATAGAGAAAATCCCACTTTCTTTAAAGAAGTTAGATTTCTCTCTCTCTTTTTCCCCCCTTAAAACAAGAAAAATCATTTATTATCTCATAGTTTCTGGAGGTCAGACCTTTGGGAGGGGCTCACTTGGACAGTTCTGGCTTTGGGTCTCTCATGAGGCTGCTGTCAGATAATGGCTGAGGCTGCATTGCCTGTAGGCTTGACTGAGGTGGAGGATCCCATTTCAAGGTGGCTCCCTCACATGGTTGGCAAATGGATAGTGGTTGTTGGCTGGAGGTCTTAGTTCCTCTCTACATGGACCTCTCCACAGAGCTGCCTGAGTGTCCTTGTGCCATGGAAGCTGGCTTCCCCCAGAGTGAGCATTTCAGACAGAGTGCCAGGTGGAAGCTGTATCCTTTTTATGATAGTCTTGGAAGCCACGTAGTATTCCTTCTGCCACATTCTATTTGTTAGAAGTAAGTCACCAGTGACCCACATTCAAGGGAAGTTAGACTTCTCCTTAAAGAAATTTAAGTCAACTGAGGAATTGAAAGCAACCTTTGGGGTTAGTACCAGAGATCTCATTGATTACCTTACTAAGGGCAGATTCTATAGGGTTTTGGCAATGAAAATGCATTTGTAACAGGTAATCTGGCTTCTGCCACTGTTTATTTTGTAATGGCTATTTGCTTTTATGCCAATTTAGAATCCTTGTCTTTCTCTCTCCCCCACTGCTCAGGGTCTACGCTTTCAGTAAAGAGCTTTCTTCAGTTCTATTCCTAAGGAGGTATACTTTACTCCAGGAGAGATCTTTTAAAACACTGCCTCTATATTTTACCTGTGACTGTTTTTTTTTCTCCTGTTGTGTACATTCCCTCTCTGTCTGTTCTTTCGGACTTGAACGAGGCACTCTAATGGTTTTCTAGGAGTTTTTATGAGTTTCTAATAAGTTTGGTAGACAGAACTGTCCAAGCTGACCCACAAAAGACTTGTATAGCTCTTACGAAACTTCAGTGTGAAATATCACAGGTAGCCTTGACTTGAGAAGCTCAGTGTTTTTCTATCTAAATTTTAATTCTTCTGTAGGTGAAGACCATTCAAATCCATCTCAGATTGTTTAGGCTAGAGGTAGAGGAATGGGCAAAAGTAATAATCCGCCAACATGCCAGTCACATCTGAACTAAAGTGAAACATATCTTCAGTAATTCTGACCTTTAAAACAGCCATCGTCTACACAGCCATGTTCAAAATAAACTCATCACCAAATGTTCTGTGTATGCAGCTGGAGAAACTGATGCAGGGAATAATGAAATCCATATCAAAGAGCTAACAAAGCATGGCAGGAGAGTTCAGGCAAAGATTTGCTGACAAAGATCTTTGAAGAGCGATAATCTTTGCCTTGATACACAGCAGGTGTGCCCATTGGACGAGAATTAAGTCATCTTTTGATGCCAGCAAAGGGCCTTGTTTCTACACTGCTATCAGGGAGCATCTCCTCCCCTTAGTTGCCTGGAATATTACTAAATTGAATCCTGGCTGCCATTGTGGCAGATAGAGCCTGAATTATTTGTAGGACTTCAATTATCGCGGGCGTACCATGGGGGCTTGAGGAAGAAATTGTTTGCCCCCTAATGTTGTAAATTTAATTTTCTTTCTGAACACCTGCTAAAGGACCAACTAAATCATTTGCCAGTGTGAAATATATCACACTGAAAGTTGATAGTGGCTGTATTTATTCTCATTGGAACCATATTTCCCAAGAAGCCTGCCACAGTCTACAGAACCAGGGATGAATTTCTTAAAGAAGGTTTTACAACAGTTGGATCTTTCCAGGTTAAAGAGAATTGTTAAGTTTTTGCAGGTTACACATAGTAGTCAGAATGGTGATTAAAATGTAGAAGGACTTCAGATTTTTTTTTAATGGTACATTTGTCTCACATTTTAAGTCTCTCAGCTGTAAAAACATCATGTGCAATCATTACACTTTTACTCAAAGAAGTCCTGATTGCATTCTCACCAACAGTCTCCACAAACAAGTCTAATAATTAATAGGTAGGAAGACCAAACTGTCCTCCTGCTGTAAAAGGTAGCACAGAGTTAGGGCAGACGTAGTTTTGGGAGGAAACTTAGAAACTTTACCTTTTGCTTTTTGAAGGAAAAATAACGTTTCTACTTTGCATCTCCTTGATACTTTCCTAAAATAAAAAATGAGCTACTGAGGCTAAAATTAGAGAAATAAATTATTAATATGTACATTAATTAATATTTGCATTAATTTTGCAAATCTCTGAGCTGTAGAAAAGAGAAAAAAGCTAATTTCATACCTCTGGTATCCTCAACAGTATACATGAATTTGGGAAAAATGTTTTAAGTATACCTTGGAACACCCTATGACCTGTAAAAATTTTTTTTTAGATGAAGATAATGGATATAAATCTGATAGTACTGTCACTATAGTTTAGCATACTTATTTACTTTGGGATATATATGCCAATAAAGTCATGTTTGGGGAAGAAACAGAAATACATTTCTAAATTGAAAATGATCTTTAAAGTAATCATTTTGGTAATTACAGACATTTGGTGAATTCCTCTTTGGGAATGCCTTCAGAATCAGAGTCACACATGAAATTCAGGTTTTATTCTATAGCAATATACTTGGGACCCTAAAATATATTACCAAGATGTCACATATGTTATTCATAGAATTTGTCAAAATACTTTTTACTGATTTAAACCGATCTATTATACTCCCAAAGTACAATATCCAGTATGACCTAAATGTATAATACAGAAAATCACCCCCCCCAATCCCTTGCCATTTCTTAAGAAAAGATCTAAACTCCGAAGTACGAAGGCCAGGTAAGTCAAACCTAACTCAAGGCAGATCTGGGTCATTGTCAATTTTTAAGTAGTCTAACGTACGTCAGTGGGACACAGGAGCAGGACTTCTGTATGGCAGACTGTCTCAAATTCCATTTATAGAACTGTAACAACTCTGGAGGTCTACCTACCGTGATACCAGAGGAGCTGGAAGCAGTGAAAGTATTGGCAAGAACATAATTCCAATCCTTAGAGGGAAATGTAACGAAGCTCTTGATATGCGGCAGGTTTGGGTTCTCGATGTTCACAAACTAAGAAGAGATACCATTATTGTTGCCTGTAGGTAGACAAGGCTGACGCAGATAGGGACACCCAGAGTGGATGAAAACGGGCCTTGAACTATTTTAAAATAACGTGCTTTAGAACCTAAAGATAACTTTGAAAGAGGTGCATGATGATACAATTTGAATGGAATTATTTGAATTGGAATTGGTCTTCAGACTTAACAAGTTTGTTACTTCGAAGTGCCTCATCATCCATCTCGGTGTATAACTTCCAGTATGTTGTTAAAATAATACTACCCTCTTTTTAAGGTCATAATACTTAGGTTCTTCTGCGTCTGCTGTTTGGATTCTAAATTCTCTGCATATTCAAGTTTGAAATTTGCTCTAAAGAATAATAGGTATACTATGACCCCCAGATCCAAATTGGATTTTTATTGTTTTTTATGCTATTGGAATAAACTATAAGAGTATCACCTGCCTCTGCTCTTGCACAGTAAAATTTCTAATGTTTGAGATACCAAGGTTTTATGTATTATATTAAAAATATACTCTCCACCAATAATACTCCAAAAGGCCAGCTGAGATTAGTTCAACATTCCGTAATTTCTCCCTTATGACCTTTATTTACTCCTATTAATTGTGTGCATATCTGTCTTCACAACTGATTTTAAGCTCCTTTAGGGGTATGGACCATATTTCACTGAAATTTATATCCTCCACATAATCTACGGGAGTGTTTTCTATTTTATCATTTTTATTATTAAAATCTTTAGGGCATATAAGAATTCATGTGGATCTAAGGACAAAGTGCAAAAAAAGAGAAATGTGGGAAGGGTGGGTCCCACCTTATAGTTCCACACGGCTGCTTTCCTAGGCAAACTGCATAAGCAACAGTCATTTTCCTGAAAGAGCTATGCTATGTATAGCTGCTCCTGTGAGTCTACCACGGCGAGGGAGCTCTTAGGAGACGCTCTAAAATTATTGCAGTGAAGTGGTAGAAAGCTACCTTATAAGGTCTTGTTTGCTATAACTGAGGATAAGACTGGGAGTAAACTGGGCAACAACCAAACTGAATTATTGTTAAACTGAGGACCAACAACCAATAGGCGGTGATGAGCTGAGAATGTATATGTCAGAGGAACAGGACAGAGGAGCCGCTGGTGTACACACAACTGGACAAAGTTAGGAACTACTGCAAGGCTAGTACCACCCCTCCACCTTCATCGGGTTAGAATGTTTCACACCCTGAAGGTTGTGGCAAGATGGAGGTGGGAGCACAAATTCCACTCACATTAAAAAATTTTCACTACATATTAAAAAAAAATATTTTTTTGGCTATGCTGGGTCTTCGTTGCTGAGTGCAGGTTTTCTCTAGGTGCGGCGAGCAGGAGCTACTCTTTGTTGTGGTGCGTGGGCTTCTCATTGCTGTGACTTCTCGTCACGGAGCACGGGCTCTAGTAGTTGCAGCATGTGGGCCCTAGAGTGCGTGGGCTTCAGTAGTTGTGCGTGGGCTCAGTAGTCGTGGCATGTGGGCTCTAGGGCACGTGGGCTTCAGTAGTTGTGGCACATGGGCTCAGTAGTTGTGGCGCACGGGCTTAGTTGCTCCACGGCATGTGGGATCTTCCTGGACCAGGGCTCGAACCCGTGTCCCCTGCATTGGCAGGCAGATTCTTAACCACTGCGCCACCAGGGAATTCCCTTCACTACATCTTAAATGAAGATTGAGCTAAGATGGAGGTAGGAACATGAAGTATTTATGTTTTATGCATCTTCAAGCAGAAAGCTGAGATTATTTAAAATGTTCATGCAGAACAAGAAATAGAAACACCAGAAAGGATCAAGTGGCACTGACTTTGGAATATGACCAGGTCTTCAGTTTCTGGGGAGAAAGAAGAAGAGGGAGCTGCTTGAGGAAAATACTTGGAGTAAAGAAAGAAACAGAAACACTATTCTCTTTTAGAAATATTTAGTAGTTAAGTGCTACAAGTTTTGTCTTTATATTTAGCCATCTAACTCCTTAATGGAATTAGAGTACTTAGTTGGTTTCACTGTTTGTTTTACATTTTAATTTTATTTTTAATTTTTCTTAATTTTAATTTCAATCTCTTTTATTTTCAAAACCACTGTTTTATTTCTTTAAAAAAATAGAAAATAGTTGGGCTTGTATTCGTTTTCTTAGCTCTGTTAAAAGAAGATTGAAAATGGATTATGAAGTTGCTCATTCATGAACAATCAAATATTGCATTCTTTGCTGAAATGACAGCTTTTGGTTAATTAATTATGTTGTAGGCATTTACACTTCTGTGGGCAGTGCACCATAGCACAAGTTGCTCACATGAGCAGCTTTAAGAATATTCTACACTTAATACTCACGTATTATAAGAACTTCAGCTAGTAAAAAAGTGTGTTTCTTTTTATTAATTATCATCCCTTCCTTTTGCTTACTCCTCTGGAATCTTTGCTCACATAAACCTAAATGTCCACTTGTTCTCACCAAAGACATTGAATAAATCGTTCTCTCTGAAAATTGCACTGTTTCCTAAGCTTTCAATTTCCAATGTATCCCTGAATTCTTCACTCTCTACCCTTGAAACATTCTCTCACTTTCAGTTTGTGTCAACAGCTCACCCTGCCTTATCAATCTCTCGTCTCTTCTGTTGCAGAAACTGCCCATGTTAGGAGTGGTGGATATAAGATTTGAGGTTTAATTTCCAATTCCATATGCTCTTTAACCGTGTCCTAAGGAAGCTGTGAGATTTCAGTATCCCATTTTTAAAGCAAAAATTTGTTGTAAATAAGTCTGGCAGATGGCCACAACACCTGGGACAGTTAAGCCCCAGGAATGGATGAGTAGTTTTCTAAGGTGAGTAGAATTTTCCATCTGTTCAAATGGCATGTTAGGGGTTTAGACAAGCCAGAGCTGGCTGCTCGGGGTGTGTGCCTTACACAAGCCTACTGTTTGGTCCCCCAGATACTTCCTGGTTGTGCTGCTAAAAGGTGGAGAAAGTAGGAAAATAAATATTTGCTCTTTTTACAGCTGTCTGGCTGTTGTGAATGGATAACTTAGGCTTCTTTGGGTTTAAGAAATGAGATCAAACAGTTTTCATGAAATTCCACTCACATTTTCAATGCATAACTTATTTTGGTTTATTCTGTTGTAGAATATTCCAAAGCCCAAAGTAAATGCTAAAGAATAAATTATCCCATTTAAAAGATATGGATGTACCACATAACAGATTGTGGCCACAAACATTCTGAGTCAGACCTTCCCCTCCAAATGCCCCATCATCCCCTACACCCAGGCAACTCTCTAATTAATGTGTGATGGAATCATACCAAATCAGTATTAGGAATGTATTATTTAGAGCCTAGGTTATTATTTTGAAGATCTGTTGCTTAGGGTAAGCCACAGAAAATCAGTGAATTAGGCAGGATTTTTGTTTGTTTTCTGTTTGAGGATGTACAATAAGTTGGCTAGTACAAGGAAGCTCTTACATCCTTGCAAACTTCAGTCACATTGCCATGTAAAGTCATTGCCAAGTTTTCAAAAATGAATCTGGACTGCTATTCTAATTCATGACTGTTCCGCCTCCATGACAGTTGGTGCTCGCTTTTGCAGGGGACACAGCTGAAACTGCATGGTGGAAGTGTCATTCCACTGCTAAGGTTTTGGATTTTGTTGCTCTGAAGAACTCGTATGTCAAAGAGTAGCAGCTTCTCGGTCTTCTTCTCTCCCCATCAGCAGCTGATATTTACTTTTCTCCCTATTTCCTCCAGACCGTCCACTCCCCAGCATCATTTCTGGAATATAACTCTGCCTTTCTTTCTGCATTTTTATTTCTTTTTGGTAAGCATATTGACTTATATGGTTTGCTGATAATTCCTGAATATGCATTTGCAGCCTTGAATCTCAGTGCCTTTCTGGCTTAAGTATCTGGGCAATCTTATGGCAGTACTTGGAGAACACTGTAAATGCTGAGACCTGACCTTTCAAACAGTTGAAGTATTGACCACACCAGATTTACCCTTGGCTGTGCCATTTGCTATCACTGTAGCTTTAGAGCATATATTTGACCTATGCTAACTATTTATTTATTTATCTATTTCACATCTTTATTGGAGTATAAATGCTTTACAATGTTGTGCTAGTTTTTGCTGTACAACAAAGTGAATCAGCTATATATATACATATATCCCCGTATCTCCTCCCTCTTGTGTCTCCCTCCCACCCTCCCTATCCCATCCCTCTAGGTCATCACAAAGCACCGAGCTGGTCTCCCTGTGCTATGCATCAGCCTCCCACTAGTTATCTATTTTACATTTGGCAGTGTATATACATCAGTGCTACTCCCTCACTTCATCCCAGCTTCCCCCCCACCCCCTGTGCTCTCAAGTCTGTTCTCTACGTCTGCGTCTTTATTCCTGCCCTGCCACTAGGTTCATCAGTACCACTTTTTAAATTCCATATATATGTGTTAGCATATGGTATTTGTTCTTCTCTTTCTGACTTAACTTCACTCTGTATGACAGACTCTAGGACCATCCACCTCACTACAAGTAACGCAATTTTGTTTCTTTTTATGGCTGAGTAATATATATATATATATTTTAAGAAGATGTTGGGGGTAGGAGCTTAGTTATTTATTTCATTTATTTTTGCTGTGTTGGGTCTTCATTTCTATGCGAGGGCTTTCTCTAGTTGTGGCAAGCAGGGGCCAGTCTTCATCACGTTGCGCGGGCCTCTCACTATCGCGGCCTCTCTTGTGGAGCACAGGCTCCAGACGCGCAGGCTCAGTAGTTGTGGCTCATGGACCTAGTTGCTCCGTGGCATGTGGGATCCTCCCAGACCAGGGCTCGAACCCGTGTCCCCTGCATTAGCAGGCAGATCCTCAACCACTGCGCCACCAGGGAAGCCCTGAGTAGTAGTCCATTGTATATATGTGCCACATCTTATTTATCCATTCATCTGTTGATGGACACTTAGTTTGCTTCCATGTCCTGGATATTGTAAATAGTGCTGCAGTGAACACTGTGGTACATGACTCTTTTTGAATTATGGTTTTCTCAGGGTATATGCCCAGTAGTGGGATTGCTGGGTCGTATGGTAGTTCTATGTTTAGTTTTTTAAAGAACCTCCATACTGTTCTCCATAGTGGCTGTATCAATTTACATTCCCACCAGCAGTGCAGGGGATTCCCTTTTCTCCACACCCTCTCCAGCATTTATTATTTGTAGATTTTTTGATGATGGCCATTCTAACTGGTGTGAGAATTGTGGTTTTGATTTGCATTTCTCTAATGATTAGTGATGTTGAGCATTCTTTCATGCATTTGTTGGCCACCTGTATGTCTTCTTTGGAGAAATGTCTATTTAGGTCTTCCATTTTTGGACTGGGTTGTTCATTTTTGTGATATTGAGCTGCATGAGCTGCTTGTATATTTTAGAGATTAATCCTTTGTCATTTGTTTCATTTGCAAATATTTTCTCCCATTCTGAGGGTTGTCTTTTCATCTTGTTTATGGTTTCCTTGGCTGTACCAAAGCTTATACGTTTCATTAGGTCCCATTTGTTTATTTTTGTTTTTATTTCCATTTCTCTAGGAGGTGGGTCAAAAAGGATCTTGCTGTGATTTATGTCATAGAGTGTTCTGCCTATGTTTTCCTCTAAGAGTTTGATAGTTTCTGGCCTTACATTTAGGTCTTTAATCCATTTTGAGTTTATTTTTGTGTGTGGTATTATGGTGTGTTCTAATTTCATTCTTTTACATGTAGCTCTCCATTTTTCCCAGCACCACTTATTGAAAAGGCTGTCTATTCTCCATTTTATACTCTTGCCTCCTTTATCAAATATAAGGTGACCATGTGTGCGTGGGTTTATCTCTGGGCTTTCTATCTTGTTCCATTGATCTGTATTTCTGTTTTTGTGCCAGTACCATACTGTCTTGATTACTGTAGCTTTGTAATATAGTCTGAAGTCAGGGAGTCTGATTCCTCCACCTCTATTTTTCTTTCTCAAGATTGCTTTGGCTATTCAGGGTCTTTTGTGTTTTCATACAAATTGTAAAATTTCTTGTTCTAATTCTGTGAAAAATGCCATTGGTAGTTTGATAGGGATTGCACTGAACCTGTAGATTGCTTTGGGTAGAATAGTCATTTTCACAATATTGATTCTTCCAATCCAGGAGCTTGTTTTATCTCTCCATCTGTTTATGTTATCTTTGATTTCTTTTATCAGTATTTTATAGTTTTCTGAGTACAGGTCTTTTGCCTCCTTAGGTAGGTTTATTCCTAGGTATTTTATTTTTTTTTGTTGTGATGGTGAATGGGATTGTTTCCTTAATTTCTCTTTCTGAACTTTCGTTGTTAGTGTATAGGAATGCAAGAGATTTCTGTGGATTAATTTTGTATCCTGCAACCTTACTAAGTTCATTGATTAATTCTAGTAGTTTTCTGGTGGCATCTTTAGGATTCTCTATGTATAGTATCATGTCCTCTGCAAACAGTGACAGTTTTACTTCTTCTTTTCCAATTTGTATTCCTTTTATTTCTTTTTCTTCTCTGATTGCTGTCACTGGACTTCCAATACTATGTTGAATAATAGTGGTTAGAATGGACATCCTTTTGTTGTTCCTGATCTTAGAAGAAATGCTTTCAGTTTTTCACCATTGAGAATGATGTTTGCTGTGGATTTGTCATATATGGCTTTTATTATGTTGAGGTAGTTTCCCTCTATGCCCACTTACTGGAGAGTTTTTATATAAATGGGTGTTAATTTTGTCAGAAGTATTTCCTGCGTCTGTTGAGATGATCATATGGTTTTTATTTTTAATTTGTTAATATGTTGTATCACATTGATTGAAGAATATATTGAAGAATCCTTGCATCCTTGGGATAAATCTCACTTGATCATAGTGTATGATCCTTTTAATGTGTTGTTGGATTCTGTTTGCTAGTATTTTGTTGAGGATTTTTGTGTCTATGTTCATCAGTAATATTGGTCTATAATTTTCTTATTTTGTGATATCTTTGTCTGGTTTTGGTATGAGGGTGATGGTTGCCTTGTAGAATGGGTTTTGGAGTGTTCCTCCCTCTGCTATATTTTGGAAGAGTTTAAGAAGGATAGGTGTTAACTCTTCTCTAAACGTTTGATAGAATTCACCTGTGAAGCCATCTGGTCCTGGACTTTTGTTTGTTGGAAGATTTTTAATTACAGTTTCAGTTTCCTTACATGTGATTGGTCTGTTAGTATTTTCTAATTCTTCCTGGTTCAGTCTTGGAAAATTGTACCTTTCCAAGAATTTGTCCATTCCTTTCAGGTTGTCCATTTTATTGGCATATAGTTGCTTGTAGTAGTCTCTTATGATCTTTTGTATATCTGTGTTGTCAGTTGTAATCTCTCTTTTTTCATTTCTAATTTTATTGATTTGACTCTCCCTTTTTTCTTGTTGAGTCTGGCTAATGGTTTATCAATTTTGTTTATCTTCTCAAAGAACCGTCTTTTAGTTTTATTTTATCTTTGCTATTGTTTTCTTTGTTTCTATTTCATTTATTTCTGCTCTGATCTTTATGATTTCTTTCCTTCTACTAATTTTGGCTCTTTGTTCTTCTTTTTCCAGTTGCTTTCGGTGTAAGATTAGATTGTTTATTTGAGATTTTTCTTGTTTCTTGAGGTGAGCTTGAATTGCTATGAACTTCCCTCTTAGAACTGCTTTTGCTGTGTCCCATAGGTTTTGGATTGTTGTGTTTTTGTTGCCATTTTTTTCTAGATTTTTAAAAATTTTCTCTTTGATTTCTTCAGTGAACTCTTGGTTATTTAGCAATGCACTGTTTAGCCTCCATGTATTTGTGTTTTTTACTGTTTTTTTTTCCTGTAATTGATTTCTAATCTCATAGTGTTGTAGTCAGAAAAGAAACTTGATTTCAATTTTCTTAAATTTTCCAAGGCTTGATTTGTGACCCAAAATGTGATCTATTCTGGAGAACATTCATGTGCACTTGAGAAGAAAGTGTTTTCTTCTGCTTTCAGGTGGAATGTCCTAAAATATCCATTAAGTCTATCTGGTCTGTTTTGTCATCTAAAGCTTATGTTTCTTTATTTATTTTCTGTCTGGATGATCTGTCTACTGGTGTAAGTGGGGTGCTAAAGTCCCCCACTATTATTGTGTTACTGTCGATTTCTCCTTTTATGGCTGTTAGCATTTGCCTTATGTATTGAGGTGATCCTACGTTGGGTTCATAAATATTTACAATTGTTATATCCTCTTCTTGGATCGATCCCTTGATCATTATGTAGTGTCCCTTTTTGTCTCTTGTAATAGTCTTTATTTTAAAGTCTATTTTATCTGATATAAGTATTGCCACTGCAGCTTTCTTTTGATTTCCATTTGCATGGAATATCTTTTTCCATCCCCTCACTTTGTCTGTATGTGTCCCTCGGTCTGAAGTGGGTTTCTTGTAGTCAGCATATATAACAGTCTTGTTTTTGTATCCATTCGGCCAGTCTGTGTCTTTGTTTGGAGCATTTAATCCGTTTACATTCAACATCGATATGTATGTTCCTATTACCATTTTCTTAATTGATTTGGGTTTGTTTTTGTGGGTCTTTATCTTCTCTTGTGTTTCCTGCTTAGAGAAGTTCCTTTAGCATTTGTTGTAAAGCTGGTTTGATAGTGCTGAATTCTCATATCTTTTGCTTGTCTGTAAAGCTTTTGATTTCTCCATGAAATCTGAATTAGACCTTGCTGGGTAGAGTAATCTTGGTTGTAGGATTTTCCCTTTCATCACTTTAAATATGTCCTGCCACTCCCTTCTGGCTTACAGATTTTCTGCTGAAAGATTAGCTGTTAACCTTATGGGGATTCCCTTGCATGTTATTTGTTGCTTTTCCCTTGCTGCTTTTAATATTTTTTCTTTGTATTTAGTTTTTGATAGTTTGATTAATATGTGTCTAGGTGTGTTTCTCTTTGGGTTTATCCTGTGTGCGACTTTCTGCACTTCCTAGACTTGACTGACTTTCCTTTTGCATGTTAGGGACGTTTTCGACTCTAATGTCTTCAAATATTTTTTCAGGTCCTTTCTTTTTCTCTTCTTCTGGGACCCCTATATTTCAAATACTGGTGTGTTTAATGTTGTCCTAGAGGTCTCTGAGGCTGTCCTCAATTCCTTTCATTCTTTTGCTCCCTGGCAGTTATTTCCACCATTTTATCTTCCAGCTCACTTTTCCATTCTTCTGCCTCAGTTATTCTGCTATTGCTTCCTTCTAGAGTATTTTTAATTTCAGTTATTGTGTTGTTCATCACTGTTTGTTTGCTCTTTAGTTCTTCTAGATCCTTGTTAAATGTTTCTTGTATTTTTTCCATTCTGTTTCCAAGATTTTAGATCATCTTTACTATCATTACTCTGAATTCTTTTTCAGGGAGGTTGCCTATTTCATCTTCATTTATTTGGTCTTGTAGGTTTTTACCTTGCTCCTTTGTCTGTAACATATTTTTTTGGCCTTTCATTTTTTTTTTTTTTGATGAGTGGGGCTGTATTCCTGTCTTACTGGTTGTTTGGCCTGAGGCGTCCAGCACTGGAGTTTGCAAGCAGTTGGATAGAGCTGGGTCTTGGTGCTGAGATGAGGACTTCTGGGAGGCCTCACTTCGATTAATATTCCCTGGGGTCTGAGGTTCTCTGTTAGTCCAGCAGTTTGGACTCAGAGCTCCCACCACAGGAGCTCAGGCCCAACCTCCGGCCTGGGAACCAAGATCCCACAAGATGTGTGGTGAGGAAAAAAGAAAAAAAAAGTAAAAAAGGAGCAATACAGTAACAAAGAATAAAAACAAAATAAAATCAGAAAGATAAAAATATATTAGGCAAAATAAAAATTTATTTGAAACAACTGCAACAAGGTAAAATAAAACCACAACAGAAAAAAAAAATCCTTGGCTATGGGGGGTAGAGTTTAGGTGGGGGTGGAACTTAGACAGGGGTGGGGTTTAGGGTGGGGCAGGACCTAGGCAGGTGGGGGGTGACTTTTGGGCGTGGGTTGCATCCTAGTCTCAGGACCCAAGCCAACGAACAAGGCATTGGGGGCGGGGCCTAGGTGGGAAGATGTTCAAGAGTTGGGTGGGGCCTCTGCTTAGGACCTTCACAGAAGGGGAGAGGCAGCACCTCTAAAGGAGGGCCTCTGGAGTGTGGAGTTCCAGAGTTTGGAAGTAAGTCCCTGGGTGAGGGGGTGTGGGTGGGGTTTAGGCCCAGTGCAGTTGGAGGGGTCTCAGAGCGGGTCTCCGAGTGTAGAGGTAGAGCCCTGGGTGAGGGTGTAGGGCTGGGGCTTGGGCTCTGCACAGCAAGAGGGAGGCTCCTAGGACAGAGGATTGGGCCTGGGAACCCAACAGTCTCCCCAGTGCCTAAGTGGACAGAGAGTGCCGGCTGCATTCCATTCCTCTGTGCCCCCCACCCCCACAGTCTCCCGCAGGGTCTCCCCTGTCCTGTTGGACCCCTAACCATGGGTGGGTCCCGCTGGGTGTAGGAACTCCTCCCCTCCCCCAGCCCCCCCTCAGGGGAGGCTGGTCCCAGAGGTCCAGCCTTTACTTTCGCTCCCCCTTCCCTCCCTCCCACTCCCTGAGGACCCGTGCGGCTGGAGGGGGCCTCGGCAGGCAGAGGATCAGTCCCAGGATCTCAGCAGGCTCGCAGGGGTCCAAGTGGGCAGGGTAAACCTGGCCACGCTCCCTTTGAATCCTCTGCCTTCCCAATGGTCCCCCAATATCCCCCTTCAGGTGTGGGATCCCTTCCCCGCCCCCAGCCACCCCTCAGGGGAGCCAGTCCTGTCCCACCTCCACTCCTCCTCCCCCTCACTCCCCCCCATGCCCCATGTCCTACCCGGTTGCTGGGGGTTCCTCCCGTCCCCTTAGGTGTCTGTGGTCCCCCGCCAGTGCCTGGTAGATGCCCTAGTTGTGCGGAGACATGAATTCCGTTTCTTCCTAGTCCTCCATCTTGACTCCACCTTGCCCCTATGCTATTTATAAAATGGAAATAATCATTCTTTAGAAACCTCACCGGGTTATGAGGCTTAAATGAAGTTGAATCTTTATGTTTGATTTAGTAAATGATAAACAATTGTATTCTTCTCACTGCCAATCTCCTAATTGTTGTAAACTTCCAACTTTGGAATTATCCTTAATTTTTCACACTTTTATCTTCTAAATCAAATCCATCACCATGTTCTATTAATTAGGGTCTCCCTCTTTCTCTGTGTCCATGGCTACATTTTTTATTGGTTCAGACCATCATTGTAAACCAGGAGTACTGCTGTATTTTATATCCAAATTTCCTTACCTTTTTTAGCCCATTTAATATAATTAAATTTTCTTTCAATTTAGCAAACATCATTTTGAACCTACTATGTGCCATAAAGATTGCTAGGCCATATTGTAAGTGGCCTTGGAAGACACTATTAGTTAGAGCTTGGGCTCTGGAGCTGGATTGCTTGGGTTCAAGTGCCAGCTCAACTATTTATTAGCTATGTAACTTTGGACAAGTTAGTTAATATTTCTTCATTTCAGCTTCCTTGTCTCTAACAAGGATATAGATAATAATAGTATCTCATGTCATAATGGTCATCAAAAGAAATAAAGGAAATGGTGCATATAAACATGCCTAACATGCAGAAAGCACTCAATTATTAATTTTTCTTATTAATTATCTCTGAATTTCTTTTCAGCATTGGCTTCCCATTTTGATACCTACAATGACCACCTCTTCAATATAAATTAAATTGGAGCCTCTGCATTTGAGTTTTCCATTAACTTCCTTTTAATCAGGTCTCACTAAATTCTTTGACACCTGCATAAACACAGACATTTAGCCTGATGGCATTTAGTCTATCATCCCTAGACTTCCAGTCACTGACAGGGTTTTTCCAAAGCATAGATTCTCTGTCTTAGTTAAGCCATTGTACTTATTCATGTTTCTTTATTTTTATCTGATGTAGTTCTAGATTCAGTGCATTTACCCAAGTCATTCCTGTTTTTCTATTGTTTATTTTTTTGCTAATTTCAAGCATTCTGCTTTGAACTCGCTTTTCAAGAATCTTTCCCTTACTAAGTGCTCCTAAACTAAGCACTCTTATATTCCCTCTGCCTTTAGAATAATTATGTTCTGCTTGTGCTATGTTGAATCCCTTACTCCATAAGCCTAAGTCTTTCTGCTCCAGTCATATTAGTCTCCTGCTATTCCTGAAACATGCCGAGCATTCATCTATCTTAGGGCTGTTGCATCTGCTTTTCTTTTAACTGAAAATAATGTTCTTCTCTAGACATATATATGCATGGTTTATGGTCATACTTCATTCAGGTCTCTGCTCAAATATCACTACCATAGAGAGTCACCCCATCATCCTTACATGGTTTCATTTTTCTTTGTAGTATTTGCTATAGGTAGATCTGATATTTATCTATTGTCTTTTTTCCTCACTAGGGGACAGGGCCATTGTCTTGTTTTGTTCCCTGTTCTATCCGCAGCTCCTGGCACAGTGTCCTTTATATAGGAGATTCTCAATTAATATATATTGGATGGATGAATGAATAAATTGTAACTTGACATCCCCCACCCAAAATCATTCTAAACACTTAAAATATTTATGGACAATATATTTGATTTTATAACATACCACTATATATTGTGATATTGATGAAAACATGCTAGTTTTAGGACAAAACTGACTCAAATTTCCAATTTCTCAATTATTATCTGAGTGAATCCCAGTAAATATTTCTCTAAGCCTCAACACCTTTATGTATAAAATATAGTAATACTCATTGTGATGATTAACTTTATGTCAGCTTGCCTGGGGTATAGTGTCTAGTTATTTGGTCAAACACTAGTCCAGATGCTGTTGTGAAGGCATGTTTTAGATGTGAATAACATTTATACAAGTGGACTTTGAGTAAAACAGATTACCTTCCATAATGTGGGTGGGCCTCAAACAATCAGTTGAAGGCCTTAATAGGAATAACTGAGGTTTTCAAAAGGAGAAACACTTCTGCCTCAAGACTGCAGCATAGAAACCCTGCCTGGATTTCTAGCCTGATGGCCTGCTCTAAAGCTTTTGGACTTATCACCCCCACAGAATGCTGTTTGCCAATTCCTTGAAATCTCATATATTCTTACTCTCTCTCTCTCTCTCCCTCCCTCCCTTCTTCCCTCCCCCTCCCCCCTCTCTCATTCATATATATCCTCTTTCCGTATGTGTGTGTGCTTATGTACATACATATCATATCATATTGTTTTTTTTCTTGGGAGAACCCTGACTAATAAACCTACCTTCCCTGATTGAAGTTGGGATTGAATGAGGCATGTTTAAAACTCTCAGTAAATAGTAGTGATTATTATTACATAGTACAGTAAATTCTTTTGGCAGGTTATTGTGCCTGCCACATAGTAGGTGCTCAATAAGGATATGATGAAAGAATGAATAAATATTTTCCAGAACAAATATTATTCCAGAAGACTGTAAAAGCTCTTACATTTTGGTCACCATTAATCATTTCTGAATAGTCTTTTTGGCTGAATGTACAGCACATTGCATTCCCTGTAAAGGTCTAAGGAAGCCTATTCATATGCAACATCATTCACTGAAAATAAGTCAGTATTTCTTTTATGATGGCAAAAGTACTGTTTGCGAATGAAAGGAGGTCGAGTGCCAAATCACTCCATGAATCTTCTAGCAATTTTTAGATAAATCTCATTTTCTACATCTGAAAACCCTTTCTAAGAGTGTTTTGAACACTAGTTAGCTAATTGGGGCCATGCTCTTTGAAAAAATATATATATATACGTATTATTACAAATGTTAAGTATTTTAATTCAGATGGAAATGGGAAGTGGCAAGGTATCTTTTAAATGTTTGAGCATCTGGAAATTAAGTACACATATTTGAAGAATATACAAATTCAGATGGGGTTCTAGTAAGAACGTATTCTGTTTCAAAGAACTGAGAAGATTGAAATAGTCACTGTTGAAGTTGAACAGATTTCATGGATTGTAAAGGTATTTTGCAGTATATGGACTTGGAGGCCTATCAGGTGCCATCATATTTGGGGTTTCCCTCAAGGTGTCAACTAGAAGACTAAGAGATAGACCCAGGTGGCAGGGATGGCAGAACAAATACCAGGACCGTGTTAAGAGTCTTTAGTGCCAACCAAACACACTCACCAAAGGCTAGGCTCTTAGAGAGACAGTTAGGGAGAAGATGAGAGGAGGAGGGAGTGATTGAAAGATCCAAAATGAGACGCTGGAAACCAAATTGTCTGTCTTCAGTTTTGCCCAGTTTCCCAGCCAGAGTCTTCCAAAAAAAATGGTATTTTTTTTTAACTCCGTTGACATTCTTACCGTGGTGGAAATATCCTGAAATTCAGCAGAAATTTGAATTTCTACATTGTTAAGCCTTAATGTATGACAAGTTTCTAATCCTACTGCCTCTGTCTTTCCAATGCCCCCTGATTTGATAGTGGGTCATAAATGTCCTAATGAGAATGTTTTTGTTAATTAGGATAGGAAAATATCCTAAAAATATGAAAACATCTTTACCACTTTTAAATATGCTTGCATTATAAACCTACTCACTGGGATAACCAGCTCCTCAAACATCATTAACTACTTATTTAAAAATTCATTTTTAACACTTTTATATTATACCAAGTTTTATTGCAACAGATGCTGAAATAAGCCTACCAGTTTCATGGGGATTTTAGTGACAAGATAGGGGAAATGTCTAGACTTCAGTTCTTTTCTCAGTACTTGAATTCAGGCCAACTACAGGATATCAGCTTCTACATGTGTTCAAGCTCTCAGATTTTTTTGTTTTAAATGAAAGTTACATAGATTGGAACATCAATGCATTGGAGATATTTGAGGGAAAGAAAGAGGACAATAAAAGAATAAAAGTGAGTTCGTGGACTTCCCCCTAGAATCCTAGATTCCCTAAATGACATAAAATGTCATGTGTCTATGTGTGGCTAGATAGTGACATTTTGGACATAAATTGAATTCCCTGTTTGAAAGAAGAAGAGAGGTTTGTCCTAGAACAATAAAGCTTGCAAAAATGAAGTACTGTAAGCTGAACTGTATTTAAAATTCACTATATATATGTATAACTGAAAAACTTTGCTATACACTTGAAACCAATACAACATTGTAAATTAACTATACTTCAATAAAGAAACATAAAAAATAAAAGAGATGAAAGAGAAAAAAATTCACACCACATCTGTGCCATAAGGATTCAGGAGTTGTCCTCCACGTTGTCTTGTCAGTGCTCATTTGACTTGTAGTGGGCACATGGCAGGGAGCCATCAGAGCATACCCGGGAGCACACACCACCTGGGAAGCAAGTGGAGCTGGCAGTAGCAGGGGAATAATTAGGGTGGCCTGAAGGGGAAGGGCATTACAGGGCGTTGAGACTGTTCTCCATAGCCAATCACTGAGATTTACTGCAGTATGAGGAAGAGGTCAGGGACCAGCAGAGTGACTTAGGAAGAACCATCCAGGGATCTATTCTAACCCAAATGATCTGTAATTTGAGGGATCCAGTCTCTGAATGCTCCCCCAAATATACCATCATTTTTCACTAAGTAACATGGAATTTGCTACAAATGACTGTTCTGTTGATATGCAGAGGTCTAAAGTGCCTTCAATCTGATAACACTGTTCGATAGGCTTTGAGACACCACTCAGCCTGTGCATTTTTTAACAGAAATTAAAATAGTTGCCTCAAAAGCTTTCAACAGAGGGGAAGAACTTCCCTGCAGCCTTATCTCTTTAGTTTATATCTCTAAGTTCCATTGTTCTGTGCATAGCTGTCTCTTGGGCCTTTTCAGAAAGCCTTGTCACCAAAGTTAAAAATATCTGCCAAACTGGATTCTAAGAAGAACAATGCACATGTTTACTGATTTTTTGCTTGTTTGTTTTCAGTTTTGCTAAATTGCAGGTGCATCATTCTCTGCACAGCTGGACACTGTGCTCTTTCAAATATTTTTCCCTTCTCAGAAATTAATATATATATATATATATATATATATATATATATGCCAAATTATCTTTCACCAAAACATCCCCCCCCAAATCATTTTATTAATTCTTTTTATGCTTCATAGTGACAGATCTAACTTCAGAAACCTGTCACTAAAGGGCTAGATAACCTGGTATTACTTCAGACAGGCAGCCAACATGTTGGCTACAGGTTTTATTGTCCAAATCTGCTCAGTGAAACCCCACACCAACAGTGGCCATTACGCAATAGAGCTATGGATATTGTCAGAGAATCTAGAGACCATAAAAATCTATGTTGTGTGCATAAATTTGCATATGGAATTAAAGAGGTCTTCAAGTGGGAAATTGTGACTTCGTGAACTTAATGCTTTGATCTCAGTGGTCATATCTGGACATCTGAAATTTACAACTGGTTGTGCCAAGATACTTGGGAAGAGTTGGGTGGGAGTGAGAACATTCTTAACAATTAGCAGGGGACTAAGCTTCAGATAATACACATAAGCACAAATGGACAGAAAAGGTCTCTGCTGTTCTGTTTGTCTCCTTTTCCACAGGTACATGAGGCTAACAATTTAATTTTCTATTTTAATTAATCTGGTAGCCACAGTTCAACACTGGCTTGTGGTAGAGAAAGAATTGGACAGCTCTTTCTGACAGTATTTTCGTACTTTTCTTCTATCATATTGTCTTAATATGATAAACCATAACTACAATAAAGAAAAGAATTTGGAGACAATCCACATTAATTTTACAAGTACTTAGATCTCTCCCTCTTGAACCCCACAGGAGCTGCCTGAGTGATTGTTCATGGATACTGAAAATAGCCAATAATTTGTTATCCATACAACTTCGCTTCTGAGAAAAATACATTAGGAAAAGGCTTGCTCTGGATTTTCCAGCATGCAAACTCCATCAAATCAGTTCAACATGCACAAACAATTTAATAAAGCACTTACTTCCCCTGGGCCCAAGGTCATATCTATGTAGAACTGAGGAATTGAAGGTTTTTCAACACTGTTATTGATTTTCAGTCATTTTTAACTTAGCCAGACCAAGTAATATTGACATGTACTAAATACAACTCTTAATCATTAGGATGATTCAAAAGAACATAACTTTGCTAAACAGTGCTTTACATTCCTTTTAATTTTACAATCATAACATTTTCATTTATTAATTTAACACATACTTATTGAGAATAAACTGTGCTCCAGGCATTGTGAAAACGTTTGAGAATATAAAGATAAATAGCAAAATCCCATCCCCAAGTTGTTAAAAAAAAATCTTAGTGCTTAAAAGGAATTGCAGAGCGTTTTTAATCCATTCTGTCACAATATCCTTCACAGTTGCTGTCACATATTTCATGGAAAGGCTGGTGGCAAAAGCCCCGAGGGGCAGAATCAGAAGTCCTGAGTTTGAATCCTGGCTTTGTCCTCTGCTTGCTGAGTAACCTTGGGTAAGTCAGTGAAGACTGAAATTCTTAAATTTCTTTCCCAATTTATAAAACAGGGACTCGGGATGTAATAGTACCTATCACTTAGGGTTACTGTAAGAATGAAATGGATTGATACCGTGTCAAATGCCTAACAGAGTGGCTTGCATGAAGTTAGCATTATAAATAGTAGCTATTTTCAAGGAGTTAACAGCCAAATTAGCCAGCTCACTCTGCTTTTCAGCAGTTCTCATTGTCACAAGGTTCTGAAATTTGCCTTCCTGCGAATTCTGACCACTGGAACTCATTATGCTCACTGGAGCAGATAAGTTTAATTGTTTCTTCCACATGAACACCCTTAAGACACCAGAACACAGTTTCCACCCTTCTTGATTTCTTCCCTGTTGAGCATCTGCAGTGAACTTTTATTGTTACTTAACTATTTTTTCTTAAGTATAATGAATATATTAAAACCTTCAAAACCATTTACGCTAGGGTGAGAATCAATATAGGATGGAACATTTCATACTGAATTTAAATCTGTTTAGTAATTGAAATCAGAAAATAACCTCTCCTCCAAGTTTGACTTAGAAGATAAACCTCCATAAACTTTCACCAAGGCAGTAGTCTCCTAGTCTGTTTCCAGCCTGCTTACTGAGTCATGTTCTAAATACAAATCTATTTCTCTATTGGTTGCCATAAATAAAACTTCCCATCTTACTTAGTACAGTGGTTCCAAACTTTTTGATCTACTAACCCCTTTACACCCTTAAAAGTGATTGATGATCTCCAAAAGCTTTTGCTTCTGTAGGTCAAATCTGTATGTATTTACTGTATTAGAAACTAAAACTGAGACAATTATTAATTCATTTAAAATACAACAGATTTATTATACATTAACACAAATAACATATATTTATGAAAACTAATATCTTTTCCCAAACAAAAAAGAAATAGTGAGCAGAGTGGCCTTGCTTAATATTTTTGTAAAATGTTTAATGTTTAGCTTAATAAAAGTCAACTAACTGTCTGCTTCTGCATTCAACCTGTTATGATATGTTGTTTTGTTTGAAGTATGTGACAAAAATCATACCTCACAGAGATATGTAGTTAGAAAATGAAGGAATATTTTAATAGTCTTTTCCAGATAATTGTGAATATCCTTCTTTGGTATTACACCAAATCTCAACAAATGGTAGTTTCTTACAGGGTAGTTGAAATGTATGATCTCAAGTGATGCCCATGACATTTTTTTACTCTGTTAAATTAAAATCTATTTGTCTAACTTGTGCTTTAAAAGGAACTTTTACCCATGTGTGATCTTGTAATACCATGTTTTGATTATATGAAAAAATTGGTTCACTAAGTTATACAGATATTCCAAAGGTTGATGCATTTCACTATATAATATCAAGAAATCACATTCACTGATACCATCCCAAATCTCATTAAAAAAAAAAAATTGTCGTATACTGGGATGCTGTTAAGTTCATGGTGGCAGATACAAGTTTTCCAAAATTCTGATTTTCTTTAAAATTTGAATTTTGTCATTGGCAACAAATACTATTAGTTATTTTCCTTACAATGACAAGTTCACTTTGTTCAGTTTCAAGAAAATGCCTGCCAAACAAAACTCATTTCAACATTTTGGAACACCCTGAAAGAGTCTTGGGGACCCCAGAGGTCTATAGACCATCCTTTGAGAACAGCTGTCTCAGCTTTTAATAAGATTCCCTACAAGTTGCAGCCTACCTTCCTGCCCTACCATACCTCTAATCCTCTCTGGCCTAATCTAGTCTATTTTTCCTCTCATCTGCTCTGCTCATTTTTTGGCCAAGATTCATGGACTCTTTCCTGATTTTTTTCCCATGTATTATTAAAATATTATTAAGATAATCACTCCCTCCTTGAGTTGTTACTATATATATCGTGTACTTTCTTTTAGCGTTGACCTTGCATAGTTTCATTTGTTTATATACCTATCTCTTCCTTTTAGACAGTTAGTTGCTCAGACACTGGGACTCAGTCTTGTTAGTATCTATATCAGAAAATAAATACTAGATCTACCAATTATTAGCTTGAACAAGTTTTTTAACCACTCTGTGTCTGATTTCTCACCTGTAAAATGGAGTACCATTACTTACTCCAGAGAGGACTGAAAGAGAAAATGCATATGTCAGCTCAAAATACTATTAAGTATGATCATTATTACTACATGTTTTTGAGGGATTACCCCATTGATGAGGTATTTCCTGTTTTAATATCAAAAGGATTAGTTATAATTGAGTCTATAACATTGTCTGAGTTTACAAGCGTTTCTTGTCTTGTATTTTTTATTTAGGGCTAAATTCTAGACAATGATTTATTTGGGTAATTTTTGATCTATCGTGAGTTCTTTTTGGTAAGCAAACATTTTCAGGTTAGATACTTCTTCTGTCACTGTGTTTATTCTGTGAAATACCATATTTTAAGCACATGTATGTGGTTCAGGCTCTTACTGATGCAGTCATTCTAGACCCTGTCCTCTACCTGACCAAGAAATCTCTCACATTACTCCTCAACTCTCATCCCTACTGCTACCATTTCAGGGTTGTTCCTTATCCCTTCTCTTCTGGATTTTTCCAAATAGTCTCCAGGCTCTCTCACCTACAGTTTAACCTCCATTCAGATTCTGGAGAGTGCAAATTCTTCTTAAAATGCTAATATGACTAAAAACCTATCTTAGCTACCTGTCACACACAAGATGAAGTCCAAACTCTTTGGGGTGGGTATTAAGACTTTTTATATTCTCACCTCTTTATTTCTTGCTAAACTGACTTCTTATTCATTCTCTTAGCCCTACCCCACCCCTTATGCACCTGCTGTGTTTAGCAACTTGCAGTTCCTAGAATATGATATATCTATATTTATTGGCTCCATTTTTTTTCTATTTCTAGGCTATCTTTCTGAAAATTACCACTAAGTCTTCCAGACTCAGCTCTTTTCTGCTCTGATGTCATTCTGCTGCAACTTTCTCCTCTCCAGGTTTTTTAGGCTCTGTATCCTATGTTATAGCCCACACAGTACTTTGTTACCTCTATTTGTGTTTATATCTGTCTTCCTTCATACACTAAGACATATTCACAGAACCTGCCAGTCATATGCTCTTCCAAGAGAAACTATTCCCCCTCAGTCCCTGCTATATAAAGATCTATGACTTGGACCACTAGTTCTGTTCTCCTGGCCAGATCTTCAGACCAAGTGACAGGAAGGCAACTAATCCAAAGGATGCTCTGTGATCTATGACTTAGGACCAATGACATACCAAGTGTGAACATTTGAGATAGGCTGAACAGGTTCTCCTGCCAAATTGAGTTGGAAAGAACTGAGTCATAAGGTGAAGTTGAAAGAATTTCTAGGAGTACTTTTGTGAGTCCCCTCCATATCTACTCATCTGCTTCCATCTGTGTACATACACCCTGCCTCCCTACCTTTATCACAGGTGTACTAATTGACCATTCTTACTTAAGGCCAACCTCTCCACTGGAGCACTCAATCCTAGCCTCTCTTATTTATTGGAGAACACCAGTCTAGCAGTTCTCTCCTTTTCTCCTACCTTATCTTTTCCCCCTTCTGATAAATCATTCTCATCAACATACAAATATGCTGTAATTTCTTCACTCTAAATATATATAAATATTTTTCTCCTGAATCTGCATCTCCCTTTAGCTACTGTCCTATTTCTCATCTCTCTTCTGTGGAAAAATTTTCTGGAATAAAATAATCTCTAATAGATATAATCATAGAGTTCTCCACTTTCCTGAACCTGCTCTAATCAAGCTTTTACTCCACCACAGCAGAAGTTAAATTTTGGTCATCTTCTTCCTTGACAATTCAGAGGTATTATACTGGTAGTCAAGTCTTCTACCTTCAAATACTTTCTTCACGTGTCCTTCAGGAGATCACACTCACCTGAGTGGCCCTCTACCTCACTCACCCTCCTTTGGCGCTTCTGTTTTCTCCTTGTCTTCACGCATCAAGGTAATTATTTTTTCTGTCTGTACTGGCTCTGTTAGTATACTCATCCAGTCAGGTGATTTTATAATACACCTATACACTGATGATTCACATATTTTAATCTCCAGTTCACACTACTGCCCTCAACTCCAGACTCCAAATGCCTCCTAGATATACCCAACTTCATGTCTCCCAGCCTCTGCATTTCTCTCTCCCAACAATAATTTTATTAACGCAGTAGCCAGAGTAATCCTTTTATAAAGTTAGTCAAAGGCTATTACTCTTCCTTTGTAGCCCTCTCATGAAAAATAAAAGTCAGCGTCCTTGCTGTGACCTCAAGGTCCCTACAGGATCTGTTCTGCCTTTTCCCTGTTATCTCGCAGACTTCATCTTCTACTATCTTTCTCTTCCGTCTCAGGACTGCCATCAAGCATGCTCCTGACTCAGAGGTTTTATGCTTGTTCTTATCTCTCCCTGGAATTCTCTTCCCTTAAATATTTCCTAGGGTTAATCATATTCCCTTCAGAACTCTGCTCAAAGTTACTTCACCCCAGTGCTTAAAAACTCTCCTGCCTTTGTTAATGGAGTTGAACTCAGTTCTGTACTGAAGTCCTCTCTCCTATTGCAATAACTCAAATAATACTTGTCATTTTTTAATGTACCCAGTGAAATTTCTGTTTTACATCCCTGTACTTGCTTTTCAACATTTCACGTACTGTGCCTGCACGTATTATACTTTTAGGAAATGTTTGTTGTATGGGTACATGGATGCACAGCCTCATAAAAGCTAAAAATTTGAGAGGGTAGGAAAGAGGAATAGAAGATAAAGACTTCAGTAGACAGAGGGAGAATGAAAGAGTATATGCTTAGAGAGTAGGCAGAGAGAAGGAAAGGGAGAGTGAGAGAGCAAAGCAGAGATGGCCTGTGGGCTGCCTCTGTCAGTTCCTGGTTCACATATATGTATTTTATATATATGTATATATACACACACATATACACTATTAGAAATTATCAGAGTGTATATGTATAGTGTATATATGGAATGTATAATAAGGATATATATTATATATAATTAGCATATAACAGTAAATATATCCTTACAGTACACCTGCTTCTTCTTAAATTTAGTTGAGTGAATTTTCTAAATCACTGATCCTAGCTACTAGATGAGGCCAATTAGAATTCTCCATTCCTGTGATCTCTTATACAAGAACCCATCTTTGAATCTGGAGTGCCTGGCATTGTACCTACTGCGTATCAAGCATTCACTGGCCAATTTTTAAATTAAAATATAAATATATCAAGTCTTACTTTTCTACTATCCTCATAAGTAAGCCTTCTGTTTATGAGGAGATTATGGACAAAATATATTCTCTGTGGTTAAGATTGAAAAGAGAGTTATTTAATTGTCTTACCTTGCTATAGAAATATTAACTTCAAATACCAGCAGAAACAAATCAAGTTCTCCTGGAGTTGGCCGTTGTTAACTGAGTCCTCCACCAATTTCTGGTTGTTAGAAGTCAGACTTGAAGCAACTTAGTAAACCTCTAGACCTACTAATGAAAGAAAAATATATTTAGATTTCAAGTTCCAATTTCATTATTTCTTCTTTACATTTTGCCAACATAGCATGCCTGGTTTTGCTGGAAAATCCAATCAAAGCACTCAGAGGAAACAGCCAATAAATATGTAGTATAGAGACGCATTTTCCCTTTGTTTGAATGACCCCTTTACCCTATGGCTTTTTCCAATTCTGGAAAATTTCTGGAAAATTCTTTTTCCAATCTTCCAACCAAACACTTACGTGCAGCTCGTTGAACAGTCTTATTGAAATTTCATTGAAGTTACCATTGTCCGCATATGGCAGCAGATCTTGTTCCGTTTTCATATGTATTTTCAATCTAGGAGGCAGAAAGTTGTTCTGCAGAGCTTCATATGCAATCTTTTGCCAGTTGATAACTGTGTCAGTTGACCACAAAACAGGACTGCCCCCCTCAGAATATGAAAGTCTTTCATATACTTCTCTTTTGACCTCCAAAGCAAAACAACTGGTATCTAAAGGATTCTTAAATCCCCCATGCTAATTATTGTAGCAGTTTGGTTAAACAGGGAGATAGATTTTATGTTTCTATTTTATCAATCTCTTTCCGTTGAACAACTTCTTGTGTGAAATATTTCTTTTTTTAAGCAGTCAAGTGAGATGTGAGGCAAGCATCTGTTTTTTTGGGGGTTTTTTGTCTTTTTTTGGTACATGGGCCTCTCACTGTTGTGGCCTCTCCCGTTGCGGAGCACAGGCTCCGGACGCACAGGCTCAGCGGCCATGGCTCACGGGCCCAGCCGCTCCACGGCATGTGGGATCTTCCCGGACCGGGACACGAACCGTGTCCCCTGCATCGGCAGGGGGACTCTCAACCACTGCGCCACCAGGGAAGCCCCAAGCATCTGTTTTTGACTCTCATTCAGGGCTTCTTAAGGACCAGGTCCAAAGGGATAAGTATCGAATGATTCATGATAAGACTAAAGATTTGGAATTTACTTCTTTTTCTAAGGTCTGAATGTCAAAGCCAAACTGAGATTCTTAAGGCAGTCTTCAGCCATAGAGCTATAAAGAACAATGCTCTCTACCCAATTCTCAGCCAGTTAGGCCTGCCCCAGCTAAAGCTAGATACAAACCAAGCACAGACTACATGAAGAGAAGCCCGAGGGGGATGTGTTCTGCAAAGGGGTCAAATACAGCAGTTCAAATCAGTCTCATAGTGTCCTGGTTGCTTAGAAAAGTGTAGTATATTGAGTGTTATGGATGGTCCAGTGGGACTACAATGTGTTTTATTCTGCCCCTATTATGTAAAAGGATTCAGGGAAGGTTGGAGACAAAATACATAAAAATCACCCACTTGGGTGCATGCACACACATGCATTTAATTATCTAATGATCTGCTTTCATCTGACAAAAGCAAAACTATTCAGTGTTAAAGATTGCATGACCCCTCAGGAGACAAGGTTTGGAACATCATTTATTAACGTTACAGTGAAATGCTTAAGTATTTCATGTTTTCATGATCTATGGGAAATGTGATCAGATGGCAGCAATAAAAAATGGGATTTTCCTGATCCTCAGTCCAAGATCCTATTTTTCTTACTTGCCTTTAGCTTTTAATTATATTTAACACTTATTATTACATATTCACAAGTAGGTAGGGCCTGTAACCTGCTGAGACATGTTCCATCTGTCCTTTCGTAGGAGACTTTCTTCTGACATTTCAAGTAAACTGTTTAGATGTCTTTTCCACTTTTCAATCTGGGGAAAAATTATGGGAAACTTGTGGTTTGATTCAAGATTTGGATAAATGTAAAATCTCCCAGAAAATATGGCTTGCTTAAAAGTTTAAAATGTCTTATTCATTGCAATTACTGTTAGGAGGAATTTAATTGAACTGTGATAACTGCTATTTAATAAGTATTATTATAATTTGTACTACTAAGGAAAATATGGTAATCAGGCTTAGAATATGATGTGTGGTCCTGGTTAGCATTCCAGAAATTACTAAGGAGTCTTGAGCAAGGAGTTGAGGCTATAGCGACTGATATGCAGAAAAGTCTTAGGACCATATATCTGGGAAGTAAAAATATGGTCAATAATTTAAATTTCTGTATCATACATCATACATAAATATATTAATGTCTCTGTTCTATACACTGAAGGAGTGCAATATTGGTGCAGAAAATGAAAAGTCTGCTAAATTCCCTACTGAAGTCAAGTTTTTCTTGATGATAGACCAATGAATGATAGAGGTAACACTTAGTATTTTTCTGGTGGTTCATTCAGTTTCTGTTAGTCATTTAAGACAGCTTAAAGGAGCCCAGGCTTACTAAGGAAAGTGTGATGGATATGTTCTGGGAGTTATAGACCTATGTTATTAATACCAAAGTAAGTAAACAGTGTGGTCAGAGATATTAGAACTCTCTCAAAAATGTTCAAGGGCTTCCTGTTACATTTAGAATAATTGAACTCCTTAACATGGCCTTTGTCTCCCAAATCACTTCCTATGCTTTTCTTCTTGGTCACTTTGCTCCAACTACATAGGTCTTTTAAGTTCTTGATCATTTCAAGACTTTTCTTCAGGTTTCTGTCTAGGCTCCTCTCTCTGTCTGGGCTCTCCTGCCCTGCTTTCTGCATGGCTCTCTCCTCTCATCCTTCAGGCCTGGTGTAAGTCTTGTAGCCACATTGTGGTTTTCCCTAACCCCTTATCTAAGCAGGCTTTTCATGTCAGTTTCTACTCTTTTTCTTTGCATATTAGCTTCATTAGCACAGTTCATAATCATATACGTACCTATTTATTTATATGTAAATATCTTTCTTTTCCCATTCTAAATTATAATCTTGATGAGAACCACTATATTAAAAATTCTAGTATGTAGTAGGGGCTCAATAAATATTTTAAGAATAAAATGTGAAAGAAATGAAGTGATCAAAAAAAGAGGATTGCAGACCAATATCACTGATGAACAAAGAGGCAAAAATCCTTGACAATATATTAGCAAACTGAATTCAATAATACATTAAAGGGATCATATGCCATGACCAAATGGGATTTATATGAGGGACACAAGGATGGTTTACTATCCACAAATCAAACAATGTGATACACCACATTGACAAATTGAAGAATAAAAATCAAACGATCATCTCAGTAGATGCAGAAAAAGCTTTTGACAAAATTCAACATCCATCTACGGTAAAAACTCTTAACAAAGTGGGTATAGAGGGAATATCCCTCAACTTAATAAAGGCCATATATGGCAAGCCCATAGCTTACATTGTATTCAGTGGTGAAAAGCTGAAAACATTTCCTCTAGGATCAGGAAAAAGACAAGGATAACCAATCTCACCGCTTTTATTCAACATAGTATTTGAAGTCCTAGCCACAGCAATCAGACAAGAAAATGAAATGAATCCAAAATGGTAATGAAGAAGTACAGCTATCACTATTTGCCAATGACATGATATTATATATAGAAAATCCTAAAGATGCCACCCCAAAGCTACTAGAATTCATCAATAAATTTGGTAAAGTTGCAGGATACAAAATGAATATACACAAATCTGTTGCATTTCTATACACTAATAATGAACTATCAGAAAGAGAAATTAAGGAAACAATCCCATTTACAATTGCCTCAAAAAGAACAAACTACCTAGCAATAAATCTAACTAAGAAGGTAAAAGGCCTGTACTTGGAAAACTGTGTAAATCACTGATTAAAGAAATTAAAAATGACACAAACAGATGGAAAGATATATCATGTTCATGGATTGGAAGAATTACTATTGTTAAAATGACTGTACTACCCAAGGCAATCTACAGATTCAGTGCAATCCTATCAAAATATCAGTGGAATTTTTCATAGAACTAGAACAAATAATTCTATAGTTAGTATGAAAACACAAAATTCCCCAAATAACCAGAACAACCTTGAGACAGAAGAGCAAAGCTGGAGGTATAGCACTCCCTGATTCCAAACTATACTACAAAGCTACGGTAACCAAAACAGTATGGTACTGGCTCAAAAAAAGACACATGGATCAATGGAACAGAATAGAGAGACCAGAAATGAACCCACACTTATATGGGCAGTTGATCTATGAGAAAGGAGGCAATCATATACAACAGAAAAAAGGCAGCCTTTTCAATAAATGGTGTTGGGAAAACTGGACAGCTCCATGCAAAAGAATCAAGATAAACTACTTTCTCACATCATGAGCAAAAATAAATTCAAAATGGATTAAATACTTAAATGTAAGATCTGAAGCCATTTTAAAAAATGGTCATGAAGAACCTAGGGGCAAGATGGGAATGAAGACACAGACCTACTAGAGAATGCACTTGAGGATACGGGGAGGGGGAAGGGTAAGCTGGGACAAAGTGACAGAGTGGCATAGACATATATACACTACCAAACGTAAAATAGATAGCTAATGGGAAGCAGCTGCATAGCACAGGGGGATCAAAGCTCTGTGCTTTGTGACCACCTAGAGGGGTGGGATAGGGAGGGTGGGAGGGAGGGAGATGCAAGAGGGAAGAGATATGGGGACATATGTATATGTATCACTGATTCACTTTGTTATAAAGCAGAAACTAACACACCATTGTAAAGCAATTATACTCCAATAAAGATGTTTAAAAAAAAAAGTTCTAGAAGAAAACATGGGAAGTATGCTCTTTGACATCAATCTTAGTTATAATTTTTTTGGATATGTCTTCTCAGGCAAGGAAATATAAGCAAAAATAAACAAGTGGGACTACATCAAACTAAAAAGCTTCTACACAGTGAAGGAAACTATCAACAAAACAAAAAGGCCACCTACTGAATGGGAGAAGATATTTCCAAATGATATTATCTGATAAGGGGTTAATATCCAAAATATACAAAGAACTCATGCTACTCAACATCAAAAAAAGAACTCAGTTTAAAAATGGGCAGAGGATCTGAGTAGACATTTTTCCAGACAAGGCATACAGATGGACAACAGGCACATAAAAGATGCTCAACATCACCAATCATCAGAGAAATGCAAATCAAAACCATGGTGAGAAATCACCTCACACCTATCAGAATGGCTGTTATCCAAAAGACAACAAATAACAAGTGTTGGTGAGGATGTGGAGAGAAGGAAACCCTAGGCATTATTGGTGGGTTGTAAATTGGTACAGCCACTATGGAAAACAGTATGGAGATTCCTCAAAGAATTAAAAATAGAACTACCATTTAATCCAGCAATTCCACTCCTGTGTATATTTCTGAAGAAAACGAAAACACTAATTAGAAAAGATATATGTACCCCCATGTTCATTGCAGTACTATTTACAATAACCAAGGTATGGAAGCAACGTAAGTGCCCATCAACAGACAAAGGGAAAAAGAAGAGGTGGTATATAAATATGTATATGTATATGTGTGTATATATATATATATATATATGTGTGTATAATATACATATATATATATATATAGTGCAATATTGTTCAGCCATAAAAAGAGAATGAAATTTTGCCATTTGTTACATGGATGAAACCAGAGGGTATCATGCTAAGTGAAACAAGTTAGAGAAAGACAAACACTATGATTTTACTTATATGTGGAATCTGAAGAACACAACAAATGAACAAGTATAACAAACCAGAAACAGAGTTGTAGATACAGAGAACAGGTGATTACCATAGGAGGGGGTGTGGGGGGAGGAAAGAGTAGGTAAGGATGATAAGAGGTAAAAAGTTCCAGTTGCAAAATAAATGAGTCACAGTTATGAAATGTACAGTGTGGGGAATATAGTCCCTAAGTATATCACATCTTAGTATGGTGACAGATTGTACCAGGACTTAATTGTGGTGATCATTTTGAAATGTATAGAAATATCAAATCACATAGTGTCGTAGGTCAATTATACTTCAAAAACAAACAAATGAACAAACAAACTCATAGAAAAACATCAGATTTGTGGTGACCAGAGGCAGAGATTAGGGAGAGGGGGAGTTGGACAAAGGCAGTTGAAAGGTACAAACTTCCAGCTATAAGATGAATAAATACTAAGGATGTGATGTACAACATGATAAATATAATTTACATTGCTGTATGTTATATATGAAAGTTAAGAAAGTAAATTCTAAGAGTTCCCATCACAAGGGAAAATATATTTTTTCTGTTTCTTTAAATTTTTATCAATATGAGATGATAAATGTTTACTAAACTTATTGTGATAATCATTTCATGTGTATGTAAGTCAAATCATTATGCTGTACACCTTAAACTTGTACAGTGCTGTATGTCAATTATATCTCAATAAAACTGGAAGAAAAAAGGAAAGGAAGTGGTCACAAAAAATTTCGCAGATATGGTAGCATTTTTCTCATTTATCAGTATCAATCCCATGATTTCTGATAGTTTTTTTTTTCCCCTCTGTGAAGAAAATTCTTCCAACCAAAGGGAAAGGAGCTAATATCTGGGCTAACACTAAAACACGAAAAAAGCTCTCTCAGAAAGATTAGACCGATCTATTTTACTGTCTATCTACCTCCCTCCCTCCCTCCATCTCCATTTGGGGTACACTTGTAAGGATATTGAACCATAATCATCTCTTTCTAATCATTATGGAACAGCAAATGTTCGTGAAACAATTCCCTGCCACAGGGCAGGAGAGAAAGGACCCTAAAAGGAGAGAAAGAAAGATGGTTAAGGTTTATCACTTGAGTCACTTTGAAATAAGTGAAAAGAAGAAGAGACCACTTCTACCTGATCGTTATTTACCTTGTAATCCTTTACTTTTTGAAAATTCCACCCATAACAACTTTAATCCATCCCAGTGTAGGAAATGTGATCCACCAAATTCTTATTTCTCTCTTTTAGGGTGAAATAAGGGAAGGAGGAAGTGGTGAGAAGCCATACTCTTTCTAGAGTATGTCTAGCAACCCTTTTGCACTTGAAGAAATGCAAATGGAAAGCGAGTTGTGCTAAATCATGTATCTATTTGTGCATTCTATCTTCAAATCCACTTCTCCTTCCACCAACATGACCATGTCTGGTATTGCTGTAGAAAATCTGGGTTTGACATAAATATACACAAAAATTTCCAACATAAAAAAAAATTTCCAGCATAAAAATAACTTAAAATAATTGAAGTGAAATTTTTATTAGGAAGAAGGTAAGGTAGTTATTGCAAGGATTTTTCATTATACATTAGAATAAAAGAAGGTACAGAAATGCATTTATTACTCCCGAGTCCTTGATAATTAATGTTTGAGGATTTGACAGGTAAGGAAGGTCATTTCTTAGTCCAAGTGTGCCAAATCACACTGATTTCTGTTGTGGACCCCTGACCTCATAGGGCAGGAAATTTCCGCAAACAGATACTCCATACTTGAAGATAATTAGAAACTTCAGGTTGCTTGGCATCTAGCAAAGCAAAACATCTAGAACATTGATTTGTAAAAGAATCTAGATATTTGGGATTACGTAGTCTAAATCTCTACTTAAAGTTGGCAGAAATTGTGTTTTTCTGGTGAAATAGATATTTATAAATTCACAGTACCTTTCTCCCTTTTAAAAGTTGTCTGAAATTTTAGAAAACATTAAAAATTGTGAAGTTGGCATATCCTAGTTATATAAGGTATGCTCTTGGCATTGTTTTGAGTAAGTTTAGTCTGTTACTTCACTGCCCTTTATATTTTATTATATAAACCTAAATTACAATTTCCTTGTGCTCCTGCTTTTTTTCTCTTTTATAGTAAATGGCTTCATAGTTCTTTGTAAAAATCCAATCATCTCTCTTGTCCATATAAACCATTTTCTCAGAAGAGGTTTGCTTTGAAAGCTCACATCATTCTTGAAAAATTCTGCTTGTCTCTCCCTTGTAGTTAAAGGTAAACTGTTGTACTTCTTGGAAAACAAAACTACTGAAATCCTAGCTTGTAAGTCAAATAGTAGGACACAGTAACTCTGCAATGTGAAAGGTCATTTCATCATACCTGATTAGATGAGATATGTAGCATCTGGATAATTGAAATAAAACCTAAATAACAAACCAGTTGAATTTCAGTAAAATTTTGGAGAAAATTGTGTAAGTTGTCCTATATGGAACAAATTAAATGCCATCTTTAAGTGGCCTGTTCTTATATCAACAGAGCAGAATAGGGTTATTTAGTGAACTAAAACCCAAAAATGAGTCACAGTGCTAGTTTTAGAAGCCCACATGTTATTGAAATATAAAGACAGCTGTATAATTTCCAAAAGCTACCAAGTATTTGTTTCTAGAAATCAAGGGACCCCTTGGCTACTGAACTGGCTTTCCTGGAAGCAAAATGTGGAAGTGTTTAAGAATCTCTTATATTTGTTTAAAAACTTGATGCTATTTTATAAAGAAGTTTACAGTCATTCAAAAGAGGTTGGAAAAATAAAAAAAGAAATAGATGCTGTTAGAGAAGCATGAGTTGGATTATACTGAGATTTTCAGGCCTGAAATGGGGCGGGAAAAAAGTACACAATGCAGATTATCTATGGAAAATGAGAAGCCTGATCTCAAGGATTTTGCTCTAAGTGGCTGGTTGCCATGGTAGCAAGAAGTAAATGTAGATACTAATGGGGAACAAAATACCATGTAGTGGTATCAGACAGGATCAGAGTGGCAGGAGAGAGTTTTATTTTCCTTCTAATTAGGAAGGAAAAAAAAAAGTCAAGAGTGAGGTTGGCTGGGACAGATTCTAATGCAACTGAAACAAATCCAAAGTAGTCAGTGTGTTACTGCAGGCTTATGGGGAGAGCCAGGTCCGGGTGAGAGACTGCTACTCCAAGCTACTGGCGCTGGGCTACCTCATAACCACCCTCTAGATGGGGGAGAAAGACAAGACCTGAACAGTTGGGTCCCGGATTTGCTACGCCTCTGGATTTAATACAGATGGTCTCATATATGAGTTTTGTACACATATATTTGTGTCTTTTTAATTTTTTCAGAAGTAGTTATACTTTAAAATTTTAGGCACGAGTGGATGAATGATGCATCAGTAATAACTTTTTCTGAGAAAAAAAGTATATTTTACTTTTAATACATTACGCATACAGCTTGTTTAAGAAACAATAAAATGTGAAAAGCTAGGATTTATTTTGTTATGACAGACGTTCTGTACATACACATAACACCATCTAATGCAAAATATAAATTGTAACCTAGATTAGCATCAAGAAATTTCACGTACTGTGTTTTTATTTGCTCTTCAGATGCCTTCAGATTTCCTGAGCTGTCATCCAATGGGAATCTTACCACTGTGCTCTTGCTCAGAATCCTTCCCTCTCTACTCCTCCCTCATGTCCCTCACCCAGCCCTGGTTCTCGGTACAAGGAACAAGCGTGAGGGCCTAGTGCTTCTTCAAGAATCCCTGACCTCCTCCCACCTTCTGAAGTTAGAGAATGTAGCTCTTTCTGGGACAGTTTGCACTTTCCGAAACACCTTTCCCCACGAGAAACGTTGTCCTCCTTTGGCCAAAAGCCCTGTGCTCAAATGAAAAAAAGAGTGATCCTTTTGGTTTTAACATGTGCATATAACCAGAGAGGCAGTGACTAATGCAAGGGTTTTGCTTTGGCCCATTTTGTCTCACTGTGCCACGAGGGACACCTCCTAACCATCTGTCTGTTTCTGAGATTCTTGCCTTGTTCAAAGACACTTGGCCATATAGGCAAGCATATGCACAATCAATTCCGGTGTGCAGTTTCCTCGCTAAAGCATGAGCGCTCTCTTAGGGGTTTGTCATCCAAGAGGCAGTCCCTTTTTGAAATTTGCGCAAAAGTACCACCTAGGCTTGTTAGCAGTGACTCGGTGAGCTGCTGGTCGCAAGTGGGGTGCTTCTCCCCAGATATAGTTTGAAGCAAGGATAGACAGACCTAGGTATGGATGTTAGTGTATCTAGAAATCCTATAGGAATCTGGGTATTTTTCTTCAGCAGCAGTAGAAGCAATAAAATGATAACAATAAATAAATGCCATTCATTCAGCATTTACTATATACCTTCCTCTGTGCTTTATCTGAATGATCTCAAGAGCTCATTTAATTCTTAAAATTAACCTGTGAGATGTGGTTTGACTCCTCAAGTTTCAAATAAGGCTTAGGAAAATTAAATACCTCATCCAAGGACAAACTTCTAGTAAGCGGAAGAAACAGGATCCCCTCTGAGGGCTGACTGAGACCAACAGGAGGACTTTTAACGCTTTGCTTTCCTGATGCTTCCAAGTGATACAAAACCAAACTTCTAAGAACTCGCCCTTCAAAATTGCCAGTGACTAAAGCGCTGTGAGAACATCATAGTCCCAGAAACAATGTATCAGTGGAGGTCTGCTTGAGAGATGACACTTGTTAAGAATGGAATAAGATCAGAATTCTCCTCAGTCATTTTTATTTATGTATAAAGTTAATGGTAAAGAAAGACCATATAGTCATTTAGATAAATGATGCCCCCCCTAAAAAGATCAGCCAAATTCAACACTCATTCTCTCTAGCTCCTACCCACACACAAACACAGAACAGGAAAACTAAAAGAAACATAAAATACTTTTGAGCTAGAGGTAAAATAAAGCAATATATGTGTAGTCAGTTTCTGAACTGACCTGTGTTGCTCAGTAATACATGGTCTTGATCCTTGTGTCTTTTATTGTCTTAAATAATTTAGTATAAGTCCTCCAATTGTGTTCTGCATTTTAAAAATGTTTTGAGACTTCTAGGTCCTTTACATTTCCAGATAAAATTTAGAATCATCTTCTCAATTTCTACAAAAATAATTGAATTACTATTGGGGTTGTGTTATTTATATATATAAACATAAATTTGAGGAGAAATGATATCTTAACAATGAGCCTGTCAATCCATAACCATGATATGCACTTCCATTTATTTAATTTCTCTGACCAATCGTTTGTAGATTTCAAAATATAACTGTTGTACATATTTTGTTAATTCATGCTCGGTATTTGATGTTTATTGGAATTTTTGCTTATTGTTTGTTAAAAATGGTAAATGGCATGTTTTATAATTTTTTGCTAGCAAATGAAACAATTGTTTTTTGTATATCAACTGTGTATCCTGTGTCCTTTCTAATTTACTTATGGTTTCTAGCAATTTTTTATGGATGTCCTAGGAGCATCTTCAAATCTGATATTATTTGCAAATTAAGAAAATTTCATTTCTTCCATACAAATTTATATGCCTTTCATTTCTTTCTCCTGCTTTATTGCACTAGATAGGACCCCCAGAACAATATTGAATAGAAATGGTGAGAATAAAACTCCTTTCCTTATTCTTGATTTTAGGGGAAAAGCATTCTGTAGTTCACATTTAAATATGATGTTAGCTCTAGGTTTTCATATATATCCTTTCTTAGGTTGAAGAAGTTCCTTATATTCCTGATTTACTGAGAAGTTTATCATAAGTGGGTATTGAACTTTATCAAATGATATTTTAGTATATGATCCTCTTTGGAAAGGCATAAGGCTTTTATTTTTTTAGAATGTTTATGTGATAAATTATTTTGGTTGGTTTTTGAATGTTAAACAACCTTATATTCATGTAATAAACTTATTTGGACATAATGTATTACCCTTTTAATATTTTGCTGAATTCAATTTGCTAGTAATTTGTTAAGGGTTTTGCACCTATGTTTAGGAGGGATGTATCGTTCTCTTGCTTTCTTTGCTTGTAATGTCTTTGGCATCAGGATAATGCTGACCTCATATAATAAGTTGAAAGATATCTCCTCCTCTTCTGTTTTCTGGAAGTTTGCATAGATTTGGCATCATCTCTTCCTTAGGTGTTTGGTAGATGCCACTGAAGGCATCTAGTCCTGGGGTTTTTTCAATGTGGGGAGGCTTTTAACTATGAATCTAATTTATTTAAGAGATACAGGGTCATATAGGTTATCTAGTTCTTCTTGGATGAACATTGGTGGTTTGTATCTTTCAAAGATTTTGTCCTTTTCACTTAAATTGTCAAAATTATTGGCATAGAGTTGATGAAAATATTTTGCTATTATAATTTTATAATGTCTGTAATATTTGGAAGGATATCCCCCTCTTTATTTCTAGTATTGTAATTTGTATCTTTTCTCCTTTTTAAAAATTAGTGTGGCTAGAAGTATGTTAATTTTATTGCTCTTTCAAAGAAACAACTTTTGGATTTTTTTTGTTTTGTTTTCTGTTTTAGTGCTTCTTCTTGCTTTAAGTTTAATTTGCTTTTCTTTTTCTAGATTGTAAATATGGGAAGTTAGATTATGAATCTTAGACCTTTCATATTTTCTGATACAAGCGCTTATGGTATAAGTTTTTTTCTAGGTGCTATCTTAGCTGAATTAAATATATTTTGATACTTGTGTTCTAATTCACTCAATCCAAAATATTTTTTGAAGCCCAGTTTCAAAACTAGGAATCATCTTTGATCTCTTTCTTAACTCTTTCTAATAGCTGATCAGTTTTCAAATCCTCTCAGTTCTACCTTTGAAATATTTATTAGTCATAGTGTCTCCCTATTGCCAATGTCACCACCCTGGCCAAGGCCCAATTATGTTCAACACTGGTCTCTTACAACACCTTAAAACCATTTTTCCAGTCACCCATTTTTCCTCATTCACTTCATCTTGTCCATTGATATAAGATGTCTAATAATTAAAAATGAAAACAGTAAGCAACTGGTTTTTGCAGGGCTATACTTAGATTAACAGCAAATGAATCAAAAACCCTAACTTTTCAGAAATCTGATCATGTTCATTCCCTTTCCCCAAAATATTAAAGACATTGATTTCTCCCTAAGTAGTTCCAATTCTTTCTTATAATATTAAAGGTCCCTTCATGCAGCTATGGAGCCCTTTTTTTTTTCCCCTCAAAGGATCTTTATTTTCAAATCTGATATTCGAAAGTACTAGGTACATAGAGCAAATTGAATCTGCTACAAGACAAATAAACAGTCTTCCAGAGACACCATGGCCAGATCTCCTTACCCCTCCCACAAAGCTCTCTCCCTTCCACCTCCCCTGACCATAACCAACTGGTCCCAGTCTCATCTCAGCTGAGCCCAGCTCAGCCTCGCTGCCTGTCTCAACACCCCTTTCATGCTTCAGACCAAAAGTCTGGTTTGGTTTTGTCCGCTTGCCTGAGGGTGGAGAACACTTAAGACTGGGAACATACCACCACTTATGGAAGAACTTTCAGTGTCTTTTTTATAATTGGAAGTTCTTGAGGAACAAATGATGTATGTTAAGTCTCTGAAAATCATGAATTAATATTCCAAAATTAGGACTTATTGGTATTAGGCCTTATCAAACAGAATTTGGCTCTTTATAAGAAAGACATTTTTGTCAGTAAATGATGTCCAAAATTGAGTAGTTGGCTGCCTTGGGCAGTCAGTGCTCTCAGTGCCTGGAAGTTTTTAAAAGTAAATTTGATGTCAGTGGATGGGAATGCTGTAGAAGAGATTTAGCTTTGATTGAAAAAGTAATGCAGATAACTTTGATAACCCTGCCAGATACTGAAGTGTGAAACTGCATAAGTAATGTATTCTAACCACTGGAGTGCAGGAGTTCATGTCGGTGACTGTTTGTATCTATTTCTGACCAGCTTTATGTTCAGTGGCATCATGTTGACATCTTGAAATCAGCCACAGCAGATGTAAAAATCAGCAAATACTTTCCAATCAGGACATTCCCTCTGATCAGAGGGCCAGTGGGTCAACATTGAAACCAATGCTTTCAACAAAATTCAAGCCAGTAGAATATTTCCATTAATATATCTACCTAGCATTTGAGAATTAGAATAAAATGTAGTTTTTTTCTATAGCATAAAATAAAAGTCTTTGCCTAGGACCAGATTAAGTCACTTAGAAGACCTAAACTGAAAAGATTACAGTGCCCAGCAATACCAAATCATGGAAATATGTGTAAGGAAATCCAGCTAAGGTCTTTTTCATCTCCATGCACAAGAAAGAATTTTGACACTTCTTTGAAATAATCACATTTAAAAAAAATGTGTTGCCTTTGCTCTTTTAGTGACTAAAATATCTGGTTGATATTTAAAATTAAAGAATTTAAATCTAAGAATTAAAATTATGTTTAGAAAGGAAGACTGACCCATTTATTTTCCAGTATATGGCATGGTTAGATGGATGAACGAATAGATAGATAGATGGATGGACGGATAGAGAGATAGCTTGATAGATAGATATTGTGTCTTTTAATTTCATTATTAAAATAACACTGTAAAAAAGGTGTTACTTCCCAAAATCTCATTGCCACATCTTGATCAAGACTGGGAATGAGGATTTACAGCCTGTGCTTCATGTATGGTAAATAAAAAGTATATATTGGTTGCTATTAATATTACTGTTACTGTCCGTGTTTGGCCATTGAGTAAAATGCTTGACTTTCACTAATTTACTTAATAACTATGTGGCTCAGTTTCTTGATCTCAAAAAAAATTAGGCTATTGAGACCCTATTGTGTAACTAAAAACATTTCAACAGGCACAAATCAAGATAATGTATGGAAAGTCAAGATAATGTATTGATGAACAATATACAAATATAAAGTAGTCACATTATCTTTTGATTAATAATACAGAGCCATAAATCTTGGTTATCAAACATTAGGAAATTTGTTTTGCCTATATCAAAGGTTTCATATTACAGGAGAAGAGTTAGTCAGAGTAGTTAACAAATAATTGCCTCAAATATCACTCTTATCTGGGAGCTGTCTGTTCTCCTCAGTCTGACTCTAAAAATATTCTCTTGGTAGCTCTAGACGATTAAGGTTGAGTTAAATTCAGTGTGTTTTCAGTGCAAAATATTCCACTCAAGGTGCACAAAAGCACTCCTTACCTACACAGCAGCCAGGGCCGCAGGAGGTCAGTGCTCAGCGATGGAGGCGCCAGGGAGATCTATTCCTCTTTAGAGCTTCTTCCTAGGTCAGATGCCATATAGGCCTCTGACATTTGAAAATGTATCTTTTTCTCTGTTTTTCTTTTCCTTTCCCCATACAGCTTTTTCTTTTCCGGCATTGAAGTGTTCTGTTCATTTCCCAAAAGAAGCAACAGGGAAATGAACTGTAACAAATACTGTTTATTTCTGGAATGAACACCCTCAAGTCCTAGAGAATGGCCTGGGATTAGAGAAATCACTGATATTCTTAAAAGAAATCATCTTTCCACTGAACCAAAGGAGCAGAAAGCACGAAGGCTAAATAAATAAATCCATAGAAATAAAGGTAGTTGTAAAAAATATTAAATGAAGAATTTGAGAAAAGGCTAATTTCATGTTCCTTAGATGACAGCTTAGATCATGTGGTTAATGTTTTTAATTGATCTTTGATGAGAACCCTGAGGCATAAATCCAGTTAACATATACATGGATGTATGTATACAATCAAATAAATTTATTTCATATTTTATTAATATGAGAAGGCCTTCTGGAATTAAAAAATGTGGATGTACAGAAACGAATCTCTTTAGATAACTCAATTTTGTAATAATACCATTGCTTGTCACATATACAGAATGCTAATCATCTGTGAATAGTTCAGTTATAATTAAAAGTATTCTACTAAAACTTCATCAGGAAGATATATGCAAATTAGTACCCTTTTTTATTGCTTTTTCTTTCTTGACCACTGAATTGTTTTCTTTCTCTCAGGTATGAATATAATACCAATAATTTATTTTTAGAGAAATAACTTCTTTAATAGAGAGATGAAGGAATTAAAAAAAATTTTATACAGCACATTCTTATGAGTTATCCATTTTATACATATTAGTGTATATATGTCAATCCCAATCTCCCAATACATCCCACCACCAGCACCCCCCACCGCATTCCCCCCCCCGGTGTCTGTACGTTTGTTCTCTACATCTGTCTCAAATTCTGCCCTGCAAACTGGTTCATCTGTACCATTTTTCTAGGTTCCACATATATGAGTCAATATACGATATTTGTTTTTCACTTTCTGACTTTCTTAACTCTGTATGACAGTCTCTAGATTCATCCGTGTCTCTACAAATGATCCAGTTTAGTTCCTTTATATGGCTGAGTAATATTCCATTGTATATATGTACCACATCTTCTTTACCCATTCGTCTGTCGATGGGCATTTAGGTTGCTTCCATGACCTGGCTATTGTAAATAGTGCTGCAATGAATATTAGGGTGCATGTGCCTTTTTGAATTATGGTTCTCTCTGGGTATATGCCCAGTAGTCGGATTGCTGGATCATACGGTAATTCTATTTTTAGTTTTTTAAGGAACCTCCATACTGTTCTCCATAGTGGCTGTATCAATTTACATTCCCACCAACAGTGCAAGAGGGTTCCCCTTTCTCCACACCCTCTCCAGCATTTGTTGTTTGTAGATTTTCTGATGATGCCCATTCTAACTGGTGTGAGGTGATACCTCATTGTAGTTTTGATTTACATTTCTCTAATAATTAGTGATGTTGAGCAGCTTTTCATGTGCTTCTTGGCCATCTGTATGTCTTCTTTGGAGAAATGTCTATTTAGGTCTTCTGTCCATTTTTGGATTGGGTTGTTTGTTTCTTTAATATTGAGCTGCATGAGCTGTTTATATATTTTGGAAATTAATCCTTTGTTGATTTGTTTGCAAATATTTTCTCCCATTCTGAGGGTGGATGCTTCGGCTTGTTTGTAGTTTCCTTTGCTTTGCAAAAGCTTTTAAGTTTCATTAGGTCCCATTTGTTTATTTTTGTTTTTATTTCCATTACTCTAGGAGGTGGATCAAAAAAGATCTTCCTGTGATTTATGTCAAAGAGTGTTCTTCCTATGTTTTCCTCTAAGAGATTTAGAGTGTCCAGTCTTATATTTAGGTCTCTAATCCATTTTGAATTTATTTTTGTGTAGGGTGTTAGGGAGTGTTCTAATTTCATTCTTTTATATGTAGCTGTCCAGTTTTCCCAGCACCACTTATTGAGGAGACTGTCTTTTCTCCATTGTATATCCTTGCCTCCTTTGTCATAGATTAGTTGACCATAGGTGCATGGGCTTATCTCTGGGCTTTCTATCCTGTTCCATTGATCTATGTTTCTGTTTTTGTGCCAGTACCATATTGTCTTGATTACTGTAGCTTTGTAGTATAGTCTGAAGTCAGGGAGTCTCATTCCTCCAGCTCCGTTTTTGTCCCTCAAGACTGCTTTGGCTATTCGGGGTCTTTTGTGTCTCCATACAAATTTTAAGATTATTTGTTCTAGTTCCGTAAAAAATGCCATTGGTAATTTGATAGAGATTGCATTGAATCTGTAGATTGCTTTGGGTAGTCATTTTCACAATATTGATTCTTCCAATCCAAGAACATGGTATATCTCTCCATCTGTTGGTATCATCTTTAATTTCTTTCATAAGTGTCTTATAGTTTTCTGCATACAGGTCTTTTGTCTCCCTAGGTAGGTTTATTCCTGGGTATTTTATTCTTTTTGTTGCAGTGGTAAATGGGATTGTTTCCTTAATTTCTCTTTCAGATTTTTCATCATTAGTGTATAGGAATGCAAGAGATTTCTGTGCATTAATTTTGTGTCCTGCTACTTTACCAAGTTCATTGATTAGCTCTAGTAGTTTTCTGGTGGCATCTTTAGGATTCTTTATGTATAGTATCATGTCCTTTGCAAACAGGACAGTTTTACTTCTTCTTTTCCAATTTGGATTCCTTTTTCTTCTCTGATTGCCATGGCTAGGACTTCCAAAACTATGTTGAATAATAGTGGTGAGAGTGGACATCCTTGTGTTGTTCCTAATCTTACAGGAAGTGCTTTCAGTTTTTCACCATTGAGAATGATGTTTGCTGTGGTTTTGTTGTATATGGCCTTTATAATGTTGAGGTAGTTTCCCTCTATGCCCACTTTCTGGAGAGTTTTTATCATTACTGAGTGTTGAATTTTGTCAAAAGTTTTTTCTGCATCTATTGAAATGATCATATGGTTTTTCTTCTTTAATTTGTTAATATAGTGTATCACATTGATTGATTTGTGTATATTGAAGAATCCTTGCATCCCTGGGATAAATCCCACTTGATCATGGTGTAGGATCCTTTTAATGTGTTGTTGGATTCTGTTTACTAGTAATTTTTTGAGAATTTTTGCATCTATATTCATCAGTGATACTGGTCTGTAATATTCTTTTTTGTAGTATTTTTGTCTGGTTTTGGTATTAGGGTGATGGTGGCCTCATGGAATGATTTTGGAAGTGTTCCTTCCTCTGCAATCTTTTGGAAGAGATTGAGAAGGATGGGTGTTAGCTCTTCTCTAACTGTTTGATATAATTCGCCTCTGAAGCCGTCTGGTCCTGGACTTTTGTTTGTTGGAAGTTTTTAAATCACAGTTTCAATTTCACTACTTGAGATTGGTGTGTTCATATTTTCTATTTCTTCCTGGTTCAGTCTTGGAAGGTTATACCTTCCTAAGAATTTGTCCATTGCTTCCAGGTTGTCCATTTTATTGGCATAGCATTGCTTGTAGTAGTCTCTTAGGTTGCTTTGTATATCTGCTGTGTCTGTTGTAACTTCTCCTTTTTCATTTCTAATTTTATTGATTTGAGTCCTCTTCCTCTTTTTCTTGATGAGTCTGGCTAATGGTTTATCAAGTTTGTTTATCTTCTCAAAGAACCAGCTTTTATTTTTATTGATCTTTGCTATTGTTTTCTTTGTTTCTATTTCATTTATTTCTGCTCTGATCTTTATGATTGCTTCCCTTTTGCTAACTTTGGGTTTTGTTTATTCTTCCTTCTCTAGTTCCTTTAGGTGTAAAGTTAGATTGTTCATTTGAGATTTTTCTTGTTTCTTGTGGTAGGCTTGTATTGCTATAAACTTTCCTCATAGAACTGCTTTTGCTGCATCCCATAGGTTTTGCCTTGTCGTGTTTTCACTGTCATTTGTTTGTAGGTATTTTTTGATTTCCTCTTACAGTTCTTCAGTGATCTCTTGGTTATTTAGGAATGTATTGTTTAGCCTCCTTGTGTTTGTGTTTTTTATGTTTTTTTTCCCCTGTAATTGATTTCTAATCTCATAGCATTGTGGTCAGAAAAGATGCTTGATATTTTTTCAGTTTCCTTAAATATACTGAGACTTGATTTGTGACCCATGATGTGATCTATCTTGGAGAATGTTCCATGTGCACTTGAGAAAAAAGTGTAGTCTACTGTTTTAGGATGGAATGTCCTATAAATGTCAATTAAACCTCTCTGGTATATTGTGTCATTTAAAGCTTGTGTTTCCTTATGAATTTTCTGTTTGGATGATCTGTCCATTGGTTTAAGTGACGTGTTAAAGTCCCCCACTATTATTGTGTTACTGTTGATTTCCTCTTTTAGAGCTGTTAGCAGTTGTCTTTTGTATTGAGGTCCTCCTATGTTGGGTGCATATATATTTATAATTGTTATATCTTCTTCTTGAATTGATCCCTTGATCACTATGTAGAGTCTTTCCTTGTCTCTTGTAACATTCTTTATTTTAAAGTCTATTTTATCTGATATGAGTATTGCTACTCCACCGTTCTTTTGATTTCCATTTGCATAGAATATCTTTTTCCATCCCCTCATTTTCAGTCTGTATGTGTCCCTTGGTCTGAACTGGGTTTCTTGTAGACAGCATATATATGGTCTTGTTTTTGTATCCGTTCAGCAAGTGTATGTCTTTTGGTTGGAGCATTTGATCCATTCATGTTTAAGGTAATTATCGATATTTATGTTCCTATGACCATTTTCTTAATTTTGGGGGGTTTGTTTTTTTAGGTCCTTTTCTTCTCTTGTGTTGCCCACTTAGAGAAGTTCTTTTAACATTTGTTGTAGAGCTGGTTTGGTGGTGCTGAATTCTGTTAGCTTTTGTTTCTCTGTAAAGCTGTTGATTTCTCCATTGAATCTGAATGAGATCCTTTCCGGGTAGAGTAATCTTGGTTGTAGGTTCTTCCTTTTCATCACTTTAAATATGTCATGCCACTCCCTTCTGGCTTGTAGAGTTTCTGCTGAGTAATCAGCTGTTAACCTTATGGGAGTTCCCTTGTATGTTATTTGTCATTTTTCCCTTGCTGCTTTCATTAATTTTTCTTTGTCTTTAATTTTTGCCAACTTGATTACTGTGTCTCACATGTTACTCCTTGGATTTATGCTCTATGGGCATCTGCGCTTGTGGACTTGGGTAGCTATTTGCTTTTCCATGTTAGGGCAGTTTTTGACTATAATCCCTTCAGATATTTTCTCAGGTCCTTTCTCTCTCTCGTCTCCTTCTCGGACCCCTGTAATGCGAATGTTGTTTTCTTTAATGTTGTCCCAGAAATCTCTTAGGCTGTCTTCATTTCTTTTCATTATTTTTTCTTTATTCTGTTCTGCAGCAGTAAATTCCACCATTCTCTCTTCCAGGTCACTTATCCATTCTTCCGCCTCAGTTATTCTGGTATTGATTCCTTCTAGTGTAGTTTTCATTTCAGTTATTGTATTGTTCATCTCTGTTTTTTTGTTATTTAATTCTTCTATATCTTTGTTAAACATTTCTTGCATCTTCTCCATCTTTGCCTCCATTCTTTTTCCAAGGTCCTGGATCATCTTCACTATCATTATTCTGAATTTTTTTTCTGGAATGTTGCCTATCTCCACTTCATTTAGTTGTTTTTCTGGAGTTTTATCTTGTTCCTTCATCTGGTACATAGCCGTCTGCCTTTTCATCTTGTCTATCTTTCTGTGAATGTGGTTTTTTTTCACAGGCTGCAGGATTGTAGTTCTTCTTGCTGAGATGAAGGAATTTAAGGCTTACAGTTGAAGTTCCTGACCTAATTCAATCAGCTAGTAAATATCACAACCAGGGCCTGGTATCAAACCCCCAGTTTTCTGTTCTCTTATCTGCCTTATGTTACCATGCATAGAATGAGCCTAGAAATAATTTAAGCCAAACTTCCACTCAACATATGAATGCAGATTACCAAAGTGTGAAAAAGAGACCTTTCTTTCTCTGATGAAACAGATTGGCACACCATCACCTATTTCACTTTTAGATATTTCTAACTTGTTAAGTTCTTTCTAATAAGCTGATAGTTGCCTTTGGACAACTTTCATTCATTGCTTTTGCATTTAGGATCTAGTACATTAAAGAATACATCTTCTTGGGGCCTCCCTGGTGGCGCAGTGGTTGAGAGTCCGCCTGCCGATGCAGGGGATACGGGTTCGTGCCCCGGTCTGGGAGGATCCCATATGCCGCAGAGCGGCTGGGCCCGTGAGCCATGGCCGCTGGGCCTGCGCGTCCGGAGCCTGTGCTCCGCAGCGGGAGAGGCCACAGCAGTGAGAGGCCCGCATACCGCAAAAAAAAAAAAAAAAGAATACATCTTCTTTCAAAAAGTAAAAGTCAGCTCTTATAACACTTCCACTCCCCCCAACTCAACATCTCATTTTTCAAGTCAAAACAGTTCCATCAATTAGGCACTGAATGCAGTAGGCCCTGAAGGATAACCTGTTGAAGTTAATTGAAATGAATTGAGTTATTTATGGAGTCTTCACCATGATTTCTTAAGTATAATTCTTTAATTGCCCACCTGAAATTTTGCACTTGGAACAAAAACAATCAAAACAAAAAAGAAGAAAGAAAGAAAAAGAAACACACACACACACACAAAAAACAAAAAACAAACTTAATTCTAATACACTTTGACCAATAAAATTATAGTGAGGTTTTTAAAATGTTTCTTGGTTTTATAGTAAGGTGTATAAATTCTATTCTTGCTGGATACTTTTGTTACCTTTAATGTACATTTGCCGGATAACTTGTGTTCACAGGGATAGTCTTTTGGCATAGAGCAGAGAGGCTCCAGCTATAAAGTGACCACAGGATTATGACTTCCTTAAATAAATTAGCTATATTACATCTAACACCCCTTAATGTTTGCTATATTAAGCTCTACAGTTAAAGACTGCTGTTATAAGAGGCATGTCCCAAAGGGGTTTGCTTGTCTCTCTGTAAACCCCATTTATTATCTCTCACATGAACTAATAGTAGAACCTAGCCAGCTTGCTTGCCTCAAGTTTCTCCCCCAATTCATTCTCCATATTGATAACAGGATTATTTTTAGAATATACATCTTCTTATATTTTTGCTATAGGTAGAACTTGAGTTCAACGTACTTAAAAAAATAAAATTGAGAGGATTGGTCAGATTATGTAGGGCTCTGAATTTCAGGTCAAAGACTGGGAGAAATTATATAGGTAATGGAAAGTCATTAAAAGTTTTAGAATAGGATACAAAAATGATAGAAAATTTGACCTCCAGAAGATTTTTCTGGCAGTGCCTGGCAGAAAAAACTCTACAAAAGGTAAGCTGGAAGTAACTCAAATAGAAAAATTTCCCTTTGTTCTCTGCTCTGTTACTCATAGACTGGGGCAAATAATTAAAAAAAAATTAATCCTCTACTTTCTAGCTCATGAAACAAGGTGATTCCACTATTTTATGAAAAACAAATATATGTATTTATGTGATATTTCACAATAAATGTGTTATCCCTTCAAAGAAAAGATAAAGTAACAAGAATTATGGTGAAAGTATAGTAAAGTACTCCAATTTTTATTATCATTATATAAATACACACATTTCAATATTATAACTTCTCAAATACTCTTTTAGAATTAAGAATAATGAAAATGTAAAAATGATGTCCCCATTAGTACATTGATTAAGATAAGTGAGGTTTAACAGGCGTAACCTATTGCTTTGTTGATGGTAATAGGCGGATGGTAAGTTATAGAGTCTGTATGTGAGCATAATAGATAGAAAATAACCAAGAAAATGAAACATCAGCTGTACAGCTTTTATAATTTCCATTCAGTTATTAATCCCATCAGTTTAATTTAAAGCAATATACAACACAGTGACAAAAGCAATTCATGGTTACCATGGTAAATTCAAACACAAAGCCAGCGGTGAATCAATATTTCAAACATTCAAATATTAACTCAATCAGCTTCAGTTAAAGGACCAACTACTGTATTACACAGGCAATTAATAATTACTGCAGAATAGCCAAGTGTTTTGCACACTTTCTCATTTTTATGTGTAAGGAAGGACTTTGACAGTGTTATCCACATAACATCACCCACCACAGGGTCACCAGAACTGCAAGTTCTTATTCTAGGGTAGCGAAATATTTTAATTTATAATATAAATTAAAGTAAAAGTTACAAGTATTAACCTATTAGGTTTTAAGTATATTTTATATAAAGGATTATAGCAATTGATTAAAAAATGACTATTCTTTTACCTCTCTTAGTCACAGTGAATACTAATATGCATAAGGAAACCTATTACTAAAGTTGAACAACAGCAGTAATTCAAATTTCATGGCTAGATTAGTAAAAAAAAAAAAAAAAGAAAAAACTCATAAACTTTATCATTCAATATAAATTTACTGATTTTCTTAACTTCAAGGTGCCAATATCAGTATTGCCCAGAGCTCTCTCCACACCCCACCCAGTATATCTGCACACATGCATGTGTGTGTGTATTGTGTGTGTGTGTGTGTGTGTGTGTTTAATGTGGACTCAGGGAGCAGAAGAGATGAGGTAGATGTTACGCATCATTAGAAGATAAACATCTAGAAGCCAAGAATTTCTGTCCCTTTTGATTACTGTTTTATCCCCAGTGAGACACAGAGTATATTAATACAGGATATCTGTTCAATGAATGTAAAGAAAATGGTTTCAGATTAAATAAATGGATTTGTGGAATAAGTAATAATGCTGGTTTTTTGAGGGGTTGGGATCTCATCAGTGAAAATAATTTTTTTTTTTTTTTTTTTTGCGGTATGCGGGCCTCTCACTGCTGTGGCCTCTCCCGTTGCGGAGCACAGGCTCCGGACACGCAGGCCCAGCGGCCATGGCTCACGGGCCCAGCCGCTCCGCGGCATATGGCATCCTCCCAGACCGGGGCACGAACCCGTATCCCCTGCATCGGCAGGCGGACTCCCAACCACTGCGCCACCAGGGAGGCCCAGTGAAAATAATTTTTAAAGGGCAATTTCATAGGTGTTTGAAGCAAAATAACCTAGTTACATATTTTGCCAAATCAATATCATTTGGATATTTAGGCTCTCAGAAGTGCATTCTGTAAAAATTACTTCTCATTTACATTTACACGTTTAGTTGGTCTTTAGAGTCCATAGTTTAAAAAGAATTTTTAAAGTCCCCTACAAAAGGAAAAAGAAGTGATCTGGCAATAAACAAACTACTCAATTGTCTAGATGTTCACATCTAATCCTTTTGGTTTCTTTGATTCCTTTGTACATAAAGTATCAAGAAAAAGAACCAATATATATTCTTAAAATCAGACTTCTGAGTTGTGGTCAAGATTTTGGTGCTCAGGAAGGGCAAATTCCCTTTCAGAATGCCTTTAGAGTGAGAATTTTTAGGTTAGTTTATCAATTTTCTTTTATTAACGTATGAACACTACTCAAATTTTTCTCATTTTTGGTTGATTACTATGGGTTTTGCTATCATTTCTAACAATCTTGGAAGTTGTCCATTCATTATTAATTTAATGAACAAGTACAGACCACCTCTTCTGTGCCATCACTCAGCTAGATGATATATATTCATGATGCATAGAAGATCTCATGATCAAGTCAGAGTAGGTAGGCAATTAAATGGTATAGAGGGCAATTCAGGATCCCGATCAGAGAGAGTTGTGGCCTAAGAAAGAATGCTCTGAAAGGTAGATGGTGTAGGCGTGTAAGAGTTGAAGTTGTAAAGTTAGCCAGGCATAGATCATTTTAAAAACCTGTTTTATTTAGATATTTTCAACAGGAAATGGGCTGCAGAAAATGTCATGACAGCTAGTTTGATGAATGAAAAGTTGGCAACACTGTGGGTGATAAGTGCAAGAGAAAAGACACTAGAGGCAATTTGACAAATTGGAAGCATAATTTGATAGATAAGCCCCAAAATGATGAAAGCCTGACTTAAGTAGAAGCAGTGGAAATGCAGGAAAGAAAACAACCATGAGAGATGATAAGCTGATATAATTGACAGTACTTGGTCATTCTTGGAGGTTGGTGACAAGGAAGAGTCTGGAAAGAATATAAAATAACTTGGGAGCCCGGATGAATAACAATAGCATTCACTAAGATGGGGATAACAGAAGAGAGATTAAGTTTTGGAGGAAAACAATGATATCAACTTTTGGGTACTAGATTTAAGTTGCCAAATTGCAAGTAAAAATTTCCAGGAGGCAGATAAATGTATAGTGTTACAATTCAGAAGAAGTCTGGGGAGGGATAACATTTGAAAATGATCAGCATAATTAATAACTAAAACTATGGGAGAAATTATGTTATACTGGAAGAGTGATGAAATAGCATTCATTTGTTTGCTTGTTTTTGTGGGAATAGTCAGGAAAAAGTCATGTGTCGATAGAAATGCCATTCATTTATTTATTTTTGCGGGAAAAGTCGTGTAGAAAACTTAAAGTTATGTGCCTCATGTGTTAAGACTGCTCAAGCAAATGACGTTTAAGAAATCTATGTATACAGTAAATAGTTATGGGATGCAGAGAAATTGTTAGAGATATTTGTTCACAAAGAGGCATGCAATTGACTTCTCCCTTCCTTCAGATTTCCTCCTTACTGCAGTATAATTTCCAAGAGAAACTAAGGGTATCTTTCCCTTATTCTGTGGCTGCACATTGGAAGTGGATTTAAAAGATCAAATTGTTTAAAAGGATTATGGAATTCACTTTTTAATATTTTCTTAAAAATGAGATTCTCCATTCTCTACCCTGAGTGTATGAGTTAGAACTCTTCTGCAGCAATGAATAAAAAACCAAAGTCAAAATAGTTTAAACAATGAAGAAATGTATTGACTCACATTACTAAAGGAGTAGTGGTAGGGAGAGGCTTACTGATCCAGTGATGTAGTGATATCATCAAGGACAATGTGCTTTCCATCTATATGCTTTAACCTTGGCTTCATCCTGAGGTTGGTTCTCTGAATGATTCCTCATGGTGTTAGGATGGCTGCCGGTAGCACACAAGTTACATGCTTCCATGTTCACATCAGAGGTGTAGAAAGAGGGGCTTTCTGCTCCTCTTTTATGAGCAAGAAAGATCAGTCTCCAGAGCTTCCAAATAACCTCTGAGGAGAGGTTAGTATCATTGGCCAGCACTGGACTGCTTGATGGGAATTACTCTTACAAAAATCAGATCTGCTGCTAGAGTTGAGGGGTGATGTCACATTCACTCAGCCATATGAGTATTGTGGGAGAGGGTGGAAATGTATACAAATTCAAGATCTATTACGATAACATAAAGTGGAGTGGTTGTTTAGGTAGTCAATGTCTGCTGTGAGAAGCTTCCATTCTAAATTATAAATATTCATAATGCTAATAGTTTAGAGAAATGTATCAAGAAAAGTGCTAGGACTTTATATGAAATAGCACATTTAATTGTCATAACACTATTTAGGTGACATGATTATATCCATTTTGCAGTTGAAGAAATGGAAGTTTCTAGGGATTATGTAATTTACTTGTAGTCCAACAAATGCAGGTCTCGATTCCAGCTTTGTTTATCTCCCAAGCTATTTGCTATGACATTTCATTCAAGTGCAAGGAAAACTCTTTATCTTTCTGCCTCATTTCCCTTTTGTTAATAAAGATATTGTTTCTTTCCAAACAATTGACCAAGGCCTGCTTGGTGACCTCAAATCTTCAGATGCCTGGGAAACATCACTCATATAAGAAATCTCTTTCGTATTGTGACTTTACATCCTAGAGGTCCAGGAGCATAAAGTCACGTGTTCAGAGAACAGTGTAGATTCCTGGAGTCTCTTGTACACAACACGACATATGCAGCAGTTATACTGAGAAGTAGGCACAAAAATAATTCTCTCACAGCTCTTCTTTATTAGAGGTGCTCAGAAAGAGGGACAAGCCTGAAGCTTTCTGCTGGAAATATATTTGTTTCACAAATTAGAACCAGTAAGGTGGATCAGAATTTAAACTCAGGCTGCTTCAAGACAGCAAGTCTTCCAGTTTAGCAAAGCTGCTTAGGGAGCCCAGCCTTTTAAAGGAATGAGATAGCAGAAAACTGTTCTTTTCTTCACTAGCTATCCATTAGGCAAAGTAAAGGAAAATCTCTTTTATATCTGACCTAAAAAATGAGGATGGAGAGTTTCTTTTATGACATGTCTCTTTATTAAAAAATTTTCATTCTAGATGAGAGAGATCTGAGAAGTGAACAAAAATGCTGACTATCAAAGCCTTCATTTGAAGATGCTTGTTATACTCTAATTTAATAAATGGCTAACTTCATTCCTTATATTGATCAAAAGTCCATATATCAAAAATGTGAATTAAAAAAGTCTTGGTTTTGATCATTTTAATGGGGTTATTTGGATAGGTTAGAAAGTGACAGGAAAATTTCAGTCACTAAGCACAATTCCTAGTTGGGAAGGAAGTAAAATGCAAAATAAACCAGTGTTAGAGAGGAAGAAGATTAATTATTTTCTCTTTCAATAAGCTATTTAAATATAATTTATTTTGTAATGGAAACTGTTCATTTACTTTAAAAACATATTTAGTACATGCAAGGAGTTATTATTCATAAAATGAGATGTGAATCCTGCCGTAAAGTGGCTGATAGTGGATGAGGGAAATGAGATTTGTATTTAAATAACCAAGATACAATGTAAAATTGTAAGTGCCATATAAAAGGTGCCAGCAAAAGTGTGGTATTGCCAAAGGAAAAAGTATTCAATTGAGTAATCAGGGAAGATTTGGTGGGCGGGTAGACCTTGAGCTGAATTTGAGGATTTGGACTTGCAGGTAAGAAATGAATCTTCTTTGCAGGGAGTAGCAACATCAAGACGCAAAATAGGAAAGCAGGAAGTATGAATAGCTACAAGCTGGTACATCAGTCTGACTGGAGGAGGATTCTGCAGGTCAGTGCCTGGGTCCTTGTTTCTTCTTGGGGCAAGAGCCTGACCTTATCTAAGATTAAAATTTTTCTCATTTGGACTTTAAGAGGTACTGAATATGTTCCCAGTCTTTAAGTGTCGTCTCCCTCAGGCACGTGGACAAAAGCAAACCAGACTTTTGGTCTGAAACATAAAAACATTGTCAAGAATGGCAGTGAGGCTGAGCTGGGCTCAGCTGAGTTGAGAATGGGCCCAGTTGGTTCTGGTCAGGGGAGGTGGAAGGGAGAGAGTTTGGTGGAAGGGGGGAGGAGATCTGGCCATGGTGTCTCTGAAAGCCTGTTTAACTTTCTTGTAGATTCGATTTGCTCTATCTACCTAGTACTTTCAAATGTTAGATTTGAAAATAAAGATCATTTGAGGGGAAAAAAGGGCTCCATAGCTGCATGAAAGGGAGTGAATATTATAAGAAAGAATTGGGACTACTTAGGGAGAAGTCAGTAAGTCTTTAATATTTGGGGGAAAGGGAATGAACAAGGTCAGATTTCTGAAAAGGTTGGGTTTGTGATTCATTGGCCTTTAATTCTTCAGTGTCTAAGTATAGTCCTGCAAAACCAGATGCTTACTAAGTGTTTTCATTTTAAATTATTGGACATCTTCTATCAATGGACAAGATGAAGTGAATGTGGAAAAACGGGTGACTGGAAAAATGAGTTAAAGGGGTTGCAAAGACCGTGTAATTGGAACTTGGCTAAGGCAGTGACATTGGCAATGGGGAAAGGCTATGACTATTATTTCAGAGGTAGAACTGACAGGATTTGAAAATTGATCCGCTATTAGTGTCAAGGAAGAAATCAAAGAGGATTCCTAATTTTGAACCTGGGGTTTGGGAATTTGAGGGAGTAAAGAACATACCTATATAAGGAAGGCAACAGGAATATTTTGAAGAAAGATGAAAAGTTTAGTTTCAAGTATGTGTTTAAGGTGACAGAGATATATTTTAGGTGTTTAATAATAAATAGTTGGACAGGCAAGCCTGAATTTCACATGAAATAAGGGCAACAGGTGAATCCTATGGAGGCATTTGAATCATGGTGATTGAGAAAGGAGAGACTAAATAAAATTGAGAGCCTAGGGCGTATTTTGAGGAAATCTTTATTTAGGAGGGTTTGAAGAAAACTTGAAAAAGTTTTTATAGACATGATTTCAATAAGCTACTTTGTTTTGGGCAGTATTAGAAATTAATGAGATCATAGGAGGCAGAAGTTAGGACTATACTTGGACTCTTTCCAGGAAAGAGAAATCCAAATTCAAGTTTAAGCACCAGGATGCAAATCCACAGAAGGGCCATGTTTGACTTGTTTATCACTCTCTCTTCGTTTTCTTACACTTAGTAGTTCCTGAATAAATATATAAAGTTATTTGAATTAAATGGATTAAATAAAAGTCAATAATTTATTGTGAAATACTTTCTCTGTTCTTTTGTTTTTTGGGTTTTATTTTATTTTTTAATTTTATTGAAGTATAGTTGATTTACAATGTTGTATTTAATTTCTCCTGTACAGCAAAGTGACTGAGTTATACATATTTTTTTTTTCATATTCTCTTCCATTATGGTTTATCACAGGATATTGAGTATAGTTCCCTGTGACCTTGTTGCTTATGCATCCTATATATAATAGTTTGCATCTGCTAATCCCAAACTCCCAATCCTTCCCTCCCCCACCCCTCCTCCCCTTTGGCAACCACAAGTCTGTTCTCTATGTCTAAGAGTCTGTCTTTGTTTTGTAGATAGGTTCATTTGTGTCATATTTTAGATTCCACATATAAGTGGTATCAAGTGGTATTTATCTTTCTGATTTAGTATGATAATCTCTAGTTGCATACATTCTGCTGCAAGTGGCATTATTTCACTCTTTTTAATGGCTGAATAATATTCCAGTGTGTGTGTGTGTGTGTGTGTATGTGTATGTGTGTGTGTGTGTACACATACCACATCTTCTTTATCCATTTATCCATTGATGGACATTTAGGTTGCTTCTATGTCTTGGCTATTGTAAACAGCACTGCAATGAACAGTGGGATGCATGTATCTTTTTGAATTATAGTTTTGTCTGGGTATATGCATGGGAGTGGGATTGCTGGATCCTATGGCAACTCTGTTTTTAGTTTTTCCAGGAACCTCCATACTGTTCTCCATAGTGGCTGTATCAATTTACATTCCCACCAACAGTGCAAGAGGGTTCCCTTTTCTCTACACCGTCTCTAGCATTTACTATTTGAAGACTTTTTTTTTTTTTTGCGGTATGCGGGCCTCTCACTGTTGTGGCCTCTCCCGTTGCGGAGCACAGGCTCAGTGGCCATGGCTCACGGGCCCAGCCGCTCCACGGCATGTGGGATCTTCCCGGACCGGGGCACGAACCCGTGTCCCCTGCATCGGCAGGCGGTCTCTCAACCACTGCGCCACCAGGGAAGCCCTCTTTGTAGACTTTTTAATGATGATCATTCTGACTGGTGTGAGGTGGTACCTCATTGCAGTTCTGATTTGCATTTCTCTAATAATTAGGGATGATGAGCATCTTTTCATATGCCTATTGGCCATCTGTATGTCTTCTTGGAGAAATGTCTATTTAGGTATTCTGCCCATCTTTTTGATTGGGTTGTTTGTTTTCTTGGTATTGAATTGTAGGAGCTGTTTGTATATTTAAGCTGTTTGTATATTGAAATTAAGCCCCTGTTGGTCGCATCGTTTGCAAATATTTTCTCCCAGTTTGTAGGTTGTCTTTTTGTTTTGTTTATGGTTTCATTTGCTGTGCAAAAGCTTATGAGTTTAATTAGGTCCCATTTATTTATTTTTGCTTTTATTTCTGTTGCCTTGGGAGACTGACCTAAGAAAACATTGGTACAGTTTATGTCAGAGAATGTTTTGCCTATGTTCTCTTCAAGGGTTTTATGGTGCCATATCTCATATTTTAGTCTTTAAGCCATTTTGCATTTCTTTTTGTGTCTGGTGTGAGGGTATGTTTTAACTTCATTGATTTTCATGCAGCTGTCCAACTTTCCCAGCACCACTTGCTGAAGAGACTGTCTTTTTCCCATTGTATATTCGTGCTTCCTTTGTTGAAGATTAATTGTACATAGGTGTGTGGGTTTATTTCTGGGCTCTCTGTTCTGTTCCATTGATCTGTATGTCTGTTTTTGTGCAATACCATGCTGTTTTGATTACTGTAGCTTTGTAGTATTATCTAAAGCCTGGGAGGGTTATGACCCCTGTGTTCTTTTTCCTCAGGATTGCTTTGGCAATTCTGGGTCTTTTTTGGCTCCATATAAATTTTAGGATTATTTGTTCTAGTTCTGTGAAAAATGTCATGGGTATTGGATTTTATTTTTTAAATTATAGGTTTAACATATGCTTATTGAAAAAAATTCAAACAAAAAGTATAAAGTAAGTAGAAAAAAGTGAGTAGGACATTACTCTGAATGTTTTGTATTATATTCTTAGACATTTTTATATGCAGCATATATATATATATTCACTTATTTATTTATATTTGAATTTACCCTTTAACTCTCACAATATATTATGAGAGATTTATTACATTAGTACATATACATCTATCTTACTGTTTTTAATAGCTGTGAATAATGTCCCATAGTGTGATGTACAATGATTATTTTTACCATACTACTAACGGGCACTTAAGTAGTATCCAATTGTATTTTTTCATATTTAGCGATGACAATACACTGCCCATTCTTATATAAATATCCTTATGTACATGTGTGAATAATTTTGTGAGATAGATTCCTTTTAGTCACAGAATATACTTATTTCAAATTTTGTTAATGACAAATTATCCTTCAAACAAGCAGAATCAATATAAAGATCTTTGCAAATGTACAAGCAAATGTATAAAGCAACTTGACCGCACATTTTTTTGCTTATTGCTATTTTGACAATAAGGATTTAAGTATCCAAGCATAACTTTTATTTTAAGTACTGAAAAAAAAATTCCTTTTTGAAATCTGGATCAATGAACAAGTGTTTTCTGTAGTGAAAATATGCCAGACTATTTTTCTCCTTCAGTCCTCAACTCCTGATTCCACTAAAATATATGTGTTCCTTGAAAGTGTTGGGCTGATTGCAGGTGAGTTGGGTATCGCAGGTGTGGTGATTCTAACAGGAAAAACCCACATATGTCCAGGGGACGACCAGTTAATAAGAATATGTGAAGTTGGCCACAGTTAATACAATTGGGATTCTGAACAGGAAGGATCACATACCTAATATAGCAAAGGCATTAAAATTTAATGAATTTAATGTAATATTATAGTAATTTTCCTATTAATATTCCAAGTTCAATGTTCTTTAATACATATTTTTAAATTATGCACATCGAAGCACGAAGGTCTGTGAGACAGATTCTACCAGCATGATGTTAGTGTTGACTCAGTTCTTCATAGTGATGCTTAGGGCCCAAATTGGGTCTGACTGGACGACTCCCATGCTATTCTGGTATCTCTGATATGGAAGACCCTTGGCTACTAGAGAGGAGGGAGGTGTTAGAGGGCTTCCTCCATGTCTGCAAAAGGGTAATTCGATCTCCTCTGAAAGCCTAGTATTTGTCGTATATATTTTATATTTATTAAGCAGTGTAGTTTAAAAATATGTAAGTCTATTACTCTGTAAGTGATTATCAAAATTTTATAGCTTGGAAATTAAAGATGCCCAGATAAGTAACTTGCTCCAAGTTTACATGCAAGTAAATGGCACCAACTTAAATTTAATGGAAGATCTAGTGCCCTTTGTAAGATACCACAGTTATTCCTGTGAGTACCTGAACTGATTTCTAGAGTGAAATTCTCTGGAAAAATCCCATACCGTATTCCAACCTCCTCTACATTGCATGTTTAGGCATCAGGAAATTAAAAGGCCTAAGTGGTTCAGCCCTTGTCACTGTGCGGGCACACACACTGACAAATAACCATTTGGGGTAATTCATTACCTCAGTATGAGCACTGGAGTGTTATGCAAAGCTAGCAACTAAGAAAAACAAGCCACAAATAGTAAGGACTCAATCTTTAAACCATGTATTCCTGTGGAAAATGAGAAATAACAACCAAGTTACTAGGAATACAAAAGTGATAATGTATATTTGAGAATGTTACAGTCCTTTTGAAAGGGCAGTTGTAGAATTTTGTAGAAGTTACTAGAGATTAGTATGTTTCATGGGTAATAAAAATTAAATGAATTCTAACTAGCTCAATAAAACGACCAAAACTAAATTGGAGAAAATAAACATTTAAATAACTTTAAACATGTCTAACTTCTTATTTATATCATCCCAACAGCTGTGCCCCTCCTGTTTATTCCTGCTTTACAAGTCATTTTAAACTACTGATTCCCTGACATCTATAAAATCAGCATTGTTTCTTGCTGAATATATTCATATCACCTTTACCCTCCTATCCATCCACATGCACTTCTTATGTTTCCATAGCACTGAAATAAGAGGAAATACCTGAATAAGAAAAAACCTGAAATGGTGAAAAGTAGAACCAAAATTCATTTCATTTGTCTTAGAGACTTGCTATGTAATTCTCTTTAGGGCCAACCTCATCCATTTTAAAATATATACTCATTTAATATTTGATATACACAACAGAGGTATATTTAGTCACCATATGCCAACTGCTATAGCAAACTATTCCTAAATCTCAGTGACTTAATACAATAAGGTTGTATTTTCTTTCTTGTGTCATAGACTGTTGTAAATTAGTTGGGAGAGGAAAGGCTATGCTCCATAAGTCATTTAGGGAGTTGGGCTCTTTGTGTCTATGGCCACATCATCCTCTGAGGCTTTTGAGTCCTCCAGTAGGTACATTATATCCTCATCAACTTTGGGTGTGATCAGTCTTTTTAGTTTTAGCCGTGCTACTAAGTTTGGCTTGGTAAAACTCATTGTGGTGTTGTTGTTGCTGTTTTTTAACATCTTTATTGGAGTATAATTGCTTTACAATGGTGTATTAGTTTCTGCTTTATAACAAATTGAATCAGTTATACATATACATATATTCCCATATCTCTTCCCTCTTGTGTCTCCCTCCCTTCCCCCTCCCTATCCCACTGCTCTAGGTAGTCACAAAGCACTGAGCTGATCTCCCTGTGCTATGCAACTGCTTCCCACTAGCTACCTATCTTACATTTGGTAGTGTATATATGTCCATATATACACTACCACTCTCTCACTTTGTCCCAGCTTACCCCTCCCCCTCCCCATATCCTCAAGTCCGTTCTCTAATAGGTCTGTGTCTTTATTCCCATCTTAGCCCCTAGGTTCTTCATGACCTTTTTTTTTTTTTTTTTTTTAGATTCCATATATATATCTCTTAGCATACGGTGTTCGTTTTTCTCTTTCTGACTTACTTCACTCTGTATGACAGACTCTAGGACCATCCACCTCACTATAGGTAACTCAATTTCATTTCTTTTTATGGCTGAGTAATATTCTGTTGTATATATGTGCCACATCTTCTTTACACATTCATCTGTCAGTGGGCATTTAGGTTGCTTCCATGTCCTGGCTGTTGTAAATAGAGCTGCAATGAACATTGTGGTACATGACTCTTTTTGAATTATGGTTTTCTCAGGGTATATGCCCAGTAGTGGGTTTGCTGGGTCATATGGTAGTTCTATTTTTAGTTTTTTAAGGTACCTCCATACTGTTCTCCATAGTGGCTGTATCAATTTACATTCCCACCAACAGTGCAAGAGGGTTCCCTTTTCTCCGCACCCTCTCCAGCATTTATTGTTCATAGATTTTTTGATGATGGTCATTGTGGTTTTGATTTGCATTTCTCTAATGACTAATAATGTTGAGCATCTTCCATGTTTATATACGCCATCCAAAATGTTTTCTTAGGTAATATCTCTATTCAAATATCATGCCTGTTTTTCAGTTGAGTTTTGAGAGGTAGCCCTTTCCTCTGATCCCTCAGTAGTAGCTCTGTCCTCTCTAATAGAGGAGGTGGCTCAGCACCCTGGACCTGTGCCCTCTGGATTTATGTTGACAGCAGTAGCCCTGCAGACCTCTGAGCCACATTTAACATTATTCTTTCATTTTCTTAAAGGAGACAGGTGTTCACAGCTGAGTGGCTCTCTTGGCCCATATCCTGCCTGTAGAGTCCCAGAATTCCAACAGCCTTTTTCATTACATCTCATCTCTTCCCCCTTCCATCCAAGCCAGCAGTGTTTCTGCTTTAGTGGTTGATTGGGTCCATGAGTTGCATGTCTAATTTCTCCAGCAAAAGTTTGTACAGTCAGACCTTGGCCCTGTTTCAGATCATACTATCTGAACAAACTGAGAATTTTCCAAATCATCAAGTTCTGATTCATTTTTGCTTAACAGTTCCTTTTAAAATTTATCTATTTTCTCTCACATTTACTATAAGAAACAAGGAGAAACCAGGCTGCATCTTCAACACTTTGCTAGGAAATCTTAGCTAATTACCCAAGTTCATCACTTAAAGTTTCACATTCCACCCAATGGCAGAAAATAATGCAGCCCAGATTTTTGACACTTTACAAGAGAAGAAATATCTTTATGTGTGGCCAAGATGATAAAGCAGAAAATCTCTGAGCTTGCCTCCTCCCATGGGTTTACCAAAATTACAATTATTTAGTAACTATCTATGAGAATGACCTGAAGACTAGCAGAAAAGATTTTCCACAACTAAAGATGTTAAGAAGGAAGCACAATTAAATGGGTAGGAGGGAATGAGACACGAATGAGTCAAGGTCCATATCCTCAGGTAGGTGACCCACAAATGGGAGGATAATCACAATTACAGATGTACCTCCCCAAAAGTGAGCGGGTCCTAAACCTATATTGGGTTCCCCATCCTGGGGCTTCTGCACTGGGAAGACAAGTCCCCAGAACATTTGGCCCCAGTGGGGCTTGTTTTCATGAGAGCTGGAGGGCTGTGGGAACAGAAATTCTGCTCTTAAAGGATGAAAACAAAATTCCACATGCCCTAAGTCCCAGCACACAGGCAATAATTTGAAAGGAGCCTGGTACAGACCCACTTGCTGATCTTGGAGAGCCTCCTGGCTCTACTGCCTAGGCAGTAGGAAACTAGGACTCCCCCTGGGACATAGATCCTGGCAGGAGCCATTTTGGGGAGCTTATTCTACCACAAAATCACTGGTGTTTCAAGTGCCATTTTGGAGCCCTCTAATCTATTAGCACTGAGGTTCAGCCTTGCCCACCAGTGGGCTGCCTGCTTGCAAGGTCTGGCAACCAACTGTGCCAGGGGCCAATGTTGAATATCAGTTCACCCACAGTAATTGGCTCCACCACAACAGAAGGGCTCATACAACCACATAGGAGATACACCTAGAGCATCTGTAACCAGAGAGGAGTTTGCCTCTGGGCCCCATAGTACATCTCTGATATAAGGCCACTTCTCTAAGATCAGGAAATTAACCAACCTATCTAATATATAGAAATAAACACAGAGAAGTGGACAAAATATGAGACAAAGAAATATGTTCAAAATGAAGGAACAAAACAAAACCTCAGAAAAAGAACTAAATGAAATGGAGATACGCAATCTACCCAATAAATAGTTCAAGGTAATGGTCATAAAGATGCTCAACAAACTTGGGAGAAGAATGGATGAATAGAGGAGAAGTTTTACAGGTTAGAAAATTATAAAGAACAACTAAACAGCTGAAAAATACAATAACTGAAATAAAAAATACACTAGATGGAAACAATAGTAGATTAGGTGATATAGAGGAACAGATCAGGAAACTGGAAGACAGAGTAGTGAAAATCACCTAAGCTAAACAGAAAAAAAAAAAAGATTTAAATAAAGATAGTTTAAGAAATCTCTGGGGCAACATCAAGGGTGTTAACATTTGCAGTATAGGGGTCCCAGGAGAAGAGAGAGAGAAAGAAGCAGAGAACTTATTTGAAAAATAATAGCTGAAAACTTACCTGAGAAAGAAAACAGAATTCCAGGTCCAGGAAGCACAGAGTCCCAAACAAGATGTACCCCATGAGGTCCATACCAAGACACATTATAATTAAAGTGGAAAAAATTAAAGATGAAGAGAGAATCTTAAAAACTGAAAGAGAAAATAAGCTAGTTATACATAAGGGAAATCCCATAAGAACATGAGCTGATTTTTCAGCAGAAATTTGCAGGCCAGAAGGGAGTGGCATGATATATTCAAAGTGATGAAAGGACAAAACCCCAAACCAAGAACACTCCACCCAGCAAGGATATCATTCAGATGAAGGAGAGAGAAAGATTATTACAGACAAGCAAAAGCTAAAAGAGTTCAGCAACACTAAACTGGTTCTTCAGGAAATGTTAAAGGGACCTCTCTAAGAGGAAAACAAAAGCCACAACTAGAAATATGAAAATTATGAAAGGAAAAATCTCATTGGTAAAGGCAAACATGCAGTGAAAGTAGTAGATCAACCACTTATAAAGCTAGTAGAAGTGTTATAAGACAAAAGTAGTGAAATCATCGATAGCCACAATAAGTAGTTAAGAGGTACACAAAACAAAAATGTAAAATATGACATCAAAAACAAATGTGGGGCAGTGTGGTAAAATGCAGATATGTTAGATTGCATTAAAACTTAAGAGATCAACTTAAAATAATATCATATTTATCTAGGTTGTTATATATGAACCTCACAGTAACTACAAACCAAAACCTATAATAGACACACACTCACAGAAAGAGAAAGGAATCCCGACATAACACTAAAGATGCTCATCAAATCACAAGGGAAGAGAGCAAAAGAAGAAAGGAACCGAAAAGAACTATGAAAAGAACCAAAAAACAATAAACAAAATGGCAATAAGTACACACCTATTAACAATTACTTTGAATGTGAGTGGACTAAATGTTCCAATCAAAAGCCATAGAGTGGCTGAATGAATAAAAAAAATCAAACCCATATATATGCTGCATCAAAAAGAACAAAAAACCCAGGGATGAATGAAATGCAATCCCTATCGAAATATCAATGGCATTTTTCATAGAACCAGAGGAAATAATTCTAAAATTTGTATGTAAACACAAAAGACCTCAAATAGCCAGAGCAATCTTGAGAAGGGACAAAGCTGGAGGTATCATACTCCCTGATTTCAAACCATGCTACAAATCTACAGTAATTAAAACAGTATGGTACTGGCACAAAAATAGATACAGAGATCCATGGAACAGAATAGAGAGACTAGAAATAAACTTACACTTATATGGTCAATCAGTCCATGACAAAGAAGGCAATAACATACAGTGGGGAAAAAGACCACCTCTTCAATAAATGGCGCTGGGACAGCTACATGCAAAAGAACAAAGCTGGACTGTTTTCTCATACCATGTACAAAGATAAAGTCAAAATGGATGAAAGACTTAAATGTAAGACCTGAAACCATAAAACTTGTAGAAGAAAACATAGGCAGTAGGCTCTTTGACATCAGTCTTAGCAATGTTTTTTTGGAACTGTCTCCTCAGGCGAGAGAAACAAAAATAAACAAGTGGGACTAAATCAAACTATAAAGCTTTTGTACAGAAAAGGAAACCATCAACAAAACAGAAAGGCTGCCTACTGCATGGGGGACGTTATTTGCAAATGATATATCTGATAAGTGGTTAATATCCAAAATATACGAAGAATTCATACAACTCAACACCAGAAAACAAGTAATCTGATTAAAAATTGGGCAGAGGGCTTGAATAGACATCGTTCCAGTGAAGACATACAGATGGCCAACAGACACATGAAAAGATGCTCAACATCACTAATCATCAGGGGATGCAAATCAAAACCATAATGAAATATCACCTCACACCTGTTAGAATGGCTATCATCTAAAAGACAACGAATAACAGTGTTGGCTAGGAAGTGGAGGAAAGGGAATCCTTGAGTGTGGTTGGTGGGAATGTAAATTGGTGCAGCTACCATGGAAACAGTATGGAGATTCCTCAAAAAATTAAAAATAGAACTGCTGTATGATCTGGCAGTTTCACTTCTGGATATTTACCTGAAGAAAACAAAAACAGTAGTTTGAAAATATTTATGCACTCCAGTGTTCCTTGCAGCATTATTTACAATAGCTAAGATATGGAAGCAACCTACGTGCCCATTGATAAATGAATGAATAAAGAAGAGGTCGTATATATACACAATGGAATATTTCTCAGCCATAAAAAAAAACGACGTATGTGATAACATGGATGGATCTAGAGGATATTATGCTAAGTGGAATAAGTCAGACAAAGAGAGAAATACCACATGATCTCACTTATATGTGGAATCTAAAAAACAGAACAAACAAAACAAAACAAAAACAGGCTCATAGATACAGAGAACAAATGGGTGGGTGCTGAAAGAGAGGGGGAAAGGGGTGGGTGATATAGGTGAAGGGGATTAAGAGGTACAAACCTCCAGTTATATAATAGTTAAGTCACAGAGATATAATATACAGCATAAGGAATATAGTCAATTATATTGTAATAACTTTGTATGGGGACAGATGGTTACTAGATTTGTCACGATCATTTCATAATGTTTGAAAATTTCACATCATTATGTAGTACACCTGAAACTTACATAATATTGTACGTCAACTGTATTTAAATTTTTTAATTAATATTATATATAAATATACTTATAAAGTTAATAAATATTTCAATTAAATATATATCTTTCTATATATTTAAATATACATATTTGGTACATAGACATCATCATACTGTATATAAATTTCTCCTTTATTGTTGTCAATACATTTCAGACTACTTAAATACACATATTCATGCATATAATTCTTTTTAATATTCACATGTAATTTTTACAACATACTGTAAATATGTTATATTTTATAATATTTAGTTTCACATTCTTCTCCATCTTCTAATGGTGATATAATCTTAGGGCCAGTTACTTAATTTTTCTGTACCCCAGTTTCCCTATTCATAAAAAACTGATGCTGATAAAATATCTCCCTCATAGGTTGATTATAAGAATTGAATCATAACCCATGTGAAGCCATTAGTACAATATCTGGCAGATAGTAGGCACTAAATAATTGTTACCTAGTATTGCTGCTTCCAAGATTCCATGCCAGTTCTTATGCCTTTTACCAGAACTCCTGGTCAAGAACCATTCCTTTTGGCATTGTTAGGAATGAAGTATTGCTTCTACATAGAGTCTCTCTGCTCTTGTTAAGTCTTCATTTATCCAGCACTTTAGCCCATCACTCAGGTGATCATAAAATTTACCACTGACAATGTGGAGAAGCAATTCTGGATTATATGGCTGTCACTTTTCACTGTCCTAGCTGTTTCCCTCTTCATCTACCAAATGCCAGGCCCCACTCCACATGGCACCCTCTGAAACTGACAGCCTCTGACACATTGCCCAGAAATATCTTACTGTAAAGTAGCTATGCCACTTCTCAGTGGCCCTGTTAGTCAACCCTGTAATGTGGCACCCTAAAAGGTCTCCATCTTCAAAGTAGCAAAAAAAAAAATTTAGTTCAAAATAAAATTATTTTTAATTCACTTAATTTTCTTTTCTTTCTTTCTTTTTTGTAGAGAAGGAGTAAAAGATAGACATAAGATCAAAGAGTGTTAGACTGGTAAATTCCCAGAAGGTAATAAACCATCGCTTTGGAGTGCAGGGTAGGATAAAATGTATTCTCATTTTAAATGTATTAATACAAAATTGATTAATTGTTAAACTTATCAATTTGATTCACTAAGTTTCAACCAAATAAGCTGTCACTGAAACAGAGCTCTATACTTTGAATCATAATCTGATAACTGATTACTGAATCAAGGTGTGAATTTCTTAAATCACCCCTAGTTCAAATTATCTACTAAGACGCATTTGGGCAGGCATAGAAAATAATTTGATATTTCTTTTTAGTCTCCATTTATAAAATAGCAATAGTGTTTAACTCTTTGACATAAATTTTGAGAAAACTGAATTTGAGGAATCTTCTCTCCCTTGTGTTTGGTATGCTTATACAGTTGGCATCTGTTTTTCAAGAAATAAGGTGAGATTTTGCTCTATTTTTAAAATTGGGTATAAGTCAACTTAAGGTTAAAGATGCAGCACACTCCTTGACTTTTCGGGCAGTTTTTTAAAGAAGTTTGCTTTTGAGAAGGTGGCTGCATGAATATGTCTCCCTTTGCCCCACAGAAGCAGTTAAAAATCCATTCGGAGGTTTTAAGCAAAGTTCACTTGATTGTAGGTCAGTACCCAGTGGATAAATCACAAAATTGCTTCAAATAATGTACGTGATTTGCTTTCTCCCTGCTGAGGAGAAGGTCTGAACTGAGAAAGCATGAAGTAAGAATTGTTTCCTCACCCCTAAGGTTAATGCCGCTGTCACAACTGAAGTCACCATCAAGGAAACACAGAGAAGTAGCTTAAAAGGCAACCGTTTTCATCAATCTGCCACAGGCAGCAGAAAACAAATGATCATGGATCCTATCTGCCAGTGGCAGGGTATTTGTTAAAGTACAAAGAGAAAAGAAGGGACAAGAAATCCCTTGGCAAAGAACATGAGTGAAATATGTCACCCAAAGTGCAGGGCTTTCCAAAAATAGTCTCTTGTGATCACTGAGGCCTGTTAGGTTGGCAGAGTGTGATGTTTGGGTGAATGTGTTAGGTGTAAATGCTCCCCTTTAGAATATTAGGCTATTGACCCCCTGCTGCAAGAATAATCTTTCTCAAGCACCATTTTCATCATGTCGTTCCTACTCAAGGACCCTTAGGGCAGAGAACCCTGGTGCCTACCATATTAAATCCAAACTCTTCAGCTTGGCATTCTCAGTGGTCCTCTCCAACTGATCTTTGCCTCTATTGCACCAGCAAACAGGCCCTCTTCAATCCATTCAAGTAGATTGGCGTGCTTTTCTCTGTGTAATTTTTTGGTAGAAACTGACTTTAAGATTCTGCTTTTCATTCTCCTCCAGGCTTGAATGTTCTCCTTATTCCCAAAGGTACACACTCCCACATATACTTCTGTTCCACGCCTGTTAAAGTCTCTGCGATTAGCTTTGAAATTGGCTTCCCTCAGGAAGTCTTCCCCGACTAACCTTAGTCCTATTCTGTTAATTTTGATTTTGGGCCCCTCTTCAATTTGTACTGTTTTTCCATATATATTCTTCACCGTGAGTTTCACTTCTGTAAGTTTGTTGCCCCAAGCTAGAGTCAAAATATAACAGTCGTAGCATGTTTTATGTTTGTTTTCCCAGTGACTTGATCGTCATTCATTCTTTTATTTCTTCACTAAATGTTTATTACTTAATTACTCTATGTCAGGAACATTGCTAAATTCTGAGTCCAGGGAATTCCCTGGCGGTCCAGTGGTTGAGACTTTGCACTTTAACTGCCAAGGGCCCAGGTTCGATCCCTGGTTGGGGAACTAAGATCCTGCAAGCTGTGTTGTGGCCAAAACAAGCAAACAAACAAAAGCAGTACTTCTCATTGTCAATATTAAAAAAAATTCTGAGTTCAAAAGTAGACAATAAACTGTTCCAGTTTGGGGGAATACTTAAATTCTAGTTGATTCAAGACCAAAGTGTTGTGTGAGCACAGAAGAAGCTCAGGTAAAGTTTTCTGAAAGAAGTAGCCTCATCTTAACCTATACGTATTACATTCAAGATAAACTAGGAATTTCTGGGGAGGAATAAACAAGATGGAGAATCTCTTTGATATAAAAGTAATAAAAAATTTGTGGAAATTCAGAATATAAATGTGGTTCTTAAAAACCTCAATCTTAGCTTCATGTTAGCACAAACATTTTTCTTTCATGGGACAATTTGCTGAATGCAAGTTTATTTCAGAAATTTAATTTCTCTAAATAAATGCCATGCTAGGTATTGAATGTTATAGAATTGTTTAGAATTGACCTGCTGGTCTCAGAAATTAATGTTATGACCCTTCATGGGTCATAAAATTTAGACATATAATCACCAGCTTCTTAAACCAGGTAATAATGTATAATATGATGCAGAAGTATAGCGGCTACTGTTATTATGTTATTGAGAAATAAATTATTTTAGGACAAGAAAAAGCTTACAATAAAAATCAGAGTTTCAGTATAGAGACTTTTAATCTGTATGGTTGAATAGACTTATTTTTATTAACATAGTCTGATTCTTTTATTTCTTCCCCCTTAATTTGTTTTGTCATTTGCCAGTCATTCAAAGGTACTTAAATCTCATGTGAGCTACAGAGCATAAATATATGAGATTTTTGTCTTAAATGTTAATTCTAGATATTTAAGTTGATGATTTCATTTTGGAAGCTATATTGTTCATTATATATATGTATATATATGTATATTTATACAGAAAGAGCAAGAGATAGAGGGAGAGAGAGAGAGAGAGAGACGGATTGATTGATTGATTTTAAGGTATTGGCTCATGAAGTTATGGAGGCTGGCAAACCCCAAATCTACAGGGTGGTCCAGCAGGCTGGAGACCCAGGGTAGAATCAATGTGAAGTTCAAGTCCAAAGGCAGTCTGCTGGCAGACCTCCTTTTGGGAGGGGAGATAAGTCTTTATTCTATTACAGTCTTCAACTGATTGGATGAGTCCCACCCACATCATGGAGGGTAATCTGCTGTACTCAAAGTCCATGAATTTAAACTATTAATCTCATCCAAAAAAGCATCCTTATGGAAATATCCAGAATAATGTTTGACCAAATATCTGGGCACTGTGGCCCAGCTAATTTGACACATAAAATTAACCATCACAGAAGTCAGAAGTTTTCTTCTTTGTCTTATTTTAGACCTTATTAAAAGTTACGGAGAGAACTGTGTTCAAGGCTTATCTTTTGTCTTGTTTTGTTTTTAATTTAACTAATTTATTTTTATTTTTGGCTGCGTTGGGTCTTCATTGCTGCATGCCGGCTTTCTCTAGTTGCAGCGAGCGGGAGCTACTCTTTGTTGCGATGCGAGGGCTTCTCATTGCAGTGGTTTCTCTTGTTGCAGAGCACAGGCTCTAGGCACATGGGCTTTAGTAGTTGCAGCGCGTGGGCTCAGTAGTTGTGGCTCGTGGGCTCTAGAGCACAGGCTCAGTAGTTGTGGAGCACAGGCTTAGTTGCTCTGCGGCATGTGGTATCTTCCCGGACCAGGGCTCAAACCCGTGTCCCTTGCACTGGCAGGTGGATTCTTAACCACTGCGCCACCAGGAAAGCCCCAAGGCTTATCTTTTGAATTCATATGACTTGACTACAGGCTCATGAATCACAGTCCCCACCACTGCCACCTCATCACAACCACCACATATGCTTAACGTTGTCTCTGTATTATTCAATGAAGTGTTTTCAATTCTGGCTAATCAGCCAATAAAACAACCTAAGTGTTCATCACGAATGAACATGGATAAGGAAAATGTGCATATATAAAATGGAATATTATTCAGCCACTAAAAAGAAGGTTATCCTGTCATTTTTGACAACATGGATGGATCTTGAGGCTTTTATGCTAAGTGAAAAAAGTCAGACAGAGAAAGACAAATACCATATGATCTCACTTTTATGTAGAAACTAAAAAAACTGAACTCACAGATACAGAGGACAGATTGGTGGTTACCAGAGAGAGGGGTAAGGGATAGGTAAAATGAGTTGAAGGTAGTCAGAACTACAAATTTCCAATAATAAAAATAAATAAGTCCTAGGGATGTAATTTACTGCATGAGGACTATAGTTAATAATACTGCATTGTACATTTGAACGTTGCTAAGGGAATCAATCTTAAAAGTTCTCATCACAAGAAAACAATTTTTAACTATGTGTGGTGATGGATGTTGATTAAACTTATTGTAGTAATCATTTTGCAATATATACATGCATCAAATCATTATGTTGTACACCTAAAACTAATATAATGTCATATGACAGTCATATCTCAATAAAAAACAACAACATATATATATTGAGTCCTTATTAGATTCTATGCATTATTCCAGGTACTGTCCATAGCAGCCTGTTCTTGCGAAGCTTACATTCTCTTGAGGACCACACACAACAATAAATAAATAAATGAACATAATAAAAGATAAAGTAGTAATAACTACTCTGGAGAAAAATAAAACAGGGCATGAGAATAGTAGGGAGAACTATTTTAGACAGGGTGGTCAGGGAACCCTCTCTGTGAAGGTGATGCTTCTGTTTCAACAGGAACCTAAAGAAATGTTGGGAGAAACTAGGCAGATATCTGGGAGAAGTATGCTATATTCAGAGGCACTAGTAAGTGAGACATCCTGAGATGGTTCTGACTTGCTGTGTTCAAGGAATAGCAGAGGCCAACTTGGCCAGAGCAGTGAAAGATAGAGGAGAGGTAAGAAATGAGGGCGGAGGTAGCCAGGAGCAGGTTGTAGTTGGGGTTTTCAGGGACACAAGCTGTATAATCAAGTACACTGCTATGGTGATTTTATTAATGAGCAGAGAGAAAAGGAATTTTGGATCTTATTGTAAAATATAATAAAGATGAAGTTTTCAAATGTAAATACCTATTTGGACTGGCCAGATAAGGAAATGTGTGAGGCACGTTGGTGGAAACTCTGATGATCTGAAGCGTAACTTGTCAAAAGGGGATTTCTTATACCAACTTCTAGCAAATTATCATCATGCAGGTAATTCAGCTGACAAGCTTTAAATTTGAGACTTCTGATAAAATGGTTTGGCATGTTAATTATGTGCATTATGGAAAAAAACATACATTCATTATACCTCCTCTCTATGCCAGGCATTGTAAAAGTAGATTTCATACCTGATCTCATACAGTCTTCACAATTATATTGGAGGTACTTTTCAAAGAATAACAGAGCCATGTCAGAAGGCAGTTCCTACTTTAAAAAATCATCAGCAACCATGGCAATAAGTTGGAGGTCAGGACTGACACATACTCTGTCACACAGTTAGGTCAGTAAAATGGTATGTGTAAATGAGATTCATCCAGTTTTGTCTGAGGCATCATGGTTTGATGGCTGTCAGTACTGGAGACTTATGCATAAATTTCAAAATTGTTTTCTGAGAACTAGTTGAATATTCTGAACTACTCTCATATATCAAGGTTATAAAATAATTGAGAGTGAGAGTTGTTTTTAGAAGAATTTCTTTCTTGTAAGCTATGCTATGAGCCCCACTCCCAGAAAGAGAAGGAATAAAATTATTGATCCATTACCAAAAGCCTAGGAAAAAAGAATGGCGTTCATAGGATTAACTCAGGAAACATTTGTCTTCTGAATCCTCTTTGGAAAATCTCAAAAGCCAGAAATGACTGAGTAATATTCCATTGTATGCATATACCACATCTTCTTAAACTCATCATTTGTTGGTGGGCATTTGGGTTGTTTCCATGTCTTGGCTAGTGCTGCCATGAACATTGGGGTGCGTGCATCTTTTCAAATTAGAGTTTTCATTTTTTCCAAACACATGCCCAGGAGTGGGATTGCTGGAAACTATCTTAGCTCTATTTTTAGTTTTTTAAGGAACCTCCATATTATTTTACACAGTGGCTGCAAGAATTTACATTCCCACCAACAGTGTAGGAGTGTTCTTTTCTCCACACCCTCTCCAGCATTTATTATTTGTAGACTTTTTGATGGGAGCCATTCTGACAGGTGTGAGGTGATAGTCCATTTTGATTTAGATTTGCATTTCGCTAATAATTAGCAATGTTGAGCATCTTTTCGTGTGCCTGTTGACCATCTGTATGTCTTCTTTGGAGAAATATCTATTTAGGTCTTCTGCATTTTTTTTTGATTGGGTTGTTTGCTTTTTGATATTGAGTTATACAAGCTGTTTGCATATTTTGAATATTAAACCCTTGTCAATTGCATCATTTGCAAATATTTTCTCCCATTCCATAGGTTGTCTTTTCATTTTGTTGATGGTTTCCCTTTTCTGTCAAAAGCTTTTAAGTTTAATTAGGTCCCATTTGTTTATTTTTGCTTTAATTTCTTTTGCCTTGGGAGACTGATCTAAGACAACATTGCTCCAATTTATGTCTGAGAATGTTTTGCCTATGTTCTCTTCTAGGAAATTTATGGTGTCATGTCTTATTCTTAGGTCTTCAAACCATTTTGAGTTTATTTTTGTATGTGGTGTGAGGGAGTGTCCTAAGTTCATTGATTTACATGAGGCTCTCCAGCTTTTCCAACATGACTTGGGGAAGAGACTGTCTTTTCTCCATTGTATATTCTTGCCTCCTTTGTTATAGATTAATTGACTGTATGTGGGTGGGTTTATTTCTGAGATGTCTGTTCTGTCCCGTTGATCTATATGTCTGTTTTTGTGCCAATGCCACACTATTTTGATTACTTTAGTCAATACTGTAGTATTGACTGAAGTCTGGGAGAATTATGCCTCCAGCTTTGTTCTTTTTCCTCAGGATTGTTTTAAAAAAGAATGACATGTTGCCATTTGCAGAAACATGGATGGACCTAGAGAATATCATACTAAGTGAGGTAAGTCAGACAGAGAAAGACAAGTTTTATATGATATCACTTAAATGTGGCATCTAAAAACTGATACAAATGAATCTATATACGAAATAGAAACAGACTCAGAGACATAGAAAACAAACCTATGGTTACCAAAGGGGAAAGGGAGGAGGGGGAGGGATAAATTAGGAGTATGGGGTTAAGAGATACAAACTCCTGTACATAAAATAAATAGGCAACAAGGATTTACTGTATAACACAGGGACAATATTTAATATCTTATAATAACTTATAATAGAAAATAATCTGAAACATATATATAACTCAGTCACTTTGCTGTACTCTAAGGAGGCATTTGATTAACTGATTTTCAGGTTGTGACTCAAAGTAGAACTGTGTATTACATATTTTGGTAAAAGTAAGAGTAAAATTATCTCAGAAATACATCAAGCAGATTTTGGCAATTGAGGAATCAATTATTGACAGAATATTTAAGCCGATGATCAGAGAAGAAGATTACTTCCTCAGAAAGTAAATTTATAATATGATAATAGTAACATATCCTTGATCTCAGAGAAATAAAAATAGATAATAAAGCAAATGTAATAAATTGATGAGTTATTTGTTAATTTAAAGTGAGGGAACTGATCAAATTGAAAGTCTTGTAGGTTTTGTTGTTATTATTGTTTTGCTATTACTAACATTTGAGTTAGAGTGAAAACGACTTTATTTTATTTTTATAAATAGATGCTAGGTCTGAAGCCCACATTCTTAGAACCTCAAAAGTGATTTTTTTCTGCCAGTGCTGTGTATGCAGGCTAAAACAATTCTTTCCTCCATAAAACATTTAGTAATACTCTGTAAAACATAACAAGCATTCTTTCAGATGCACAGCTGAGTTCATATGAAAGTAAAGGAAATGCTCAGGGTCCAAAATAAAAGAGGAGTCCAGAAACTAGAGTTGTCAATTGGAACTGAAGCTTGTGTCTGCCCAAGAGCCTTAACAGATTTCAGAAACATAGAACCTAGGATTGTAGAAGCTACCAGGAGGGTAAAGAACTGAGGTCCCCACATAAACCTAAAATGCTTGCAAAGCACCTACAGTGAAAAGGAAGACTGAAGAAAAATCTATTTATTGCTATAAGGACTGGAAAAAAATCTTATTTACTGCCCTATGGAGGCGACCAGAAAACAAGTTTGGTTGATCTGCAAGATGGAAAAAAGAAAATGCCTGAGAATTAAAATCCATAGTACTGCTCTTCTGCATGTTTGATGTTTGTGCTTATATTACCTGAAAAATACAGAAAATGATAAAAAATGAATAAATTGCAGTGGTCACAAGTTGATAGCTCCCAGAGATATGTGGCAGGAGTAAAAGCAAATTCTTTCTTGAGGGGCATAACTTCATGCCAGGTCTCAAAGAATTTATACAGTTAAAGCCTAATGAAACGTGGATTCAGAAACCAAAATTACAGAGCACAGAAAGAAATAACCTACAATGAACGAAATCATCAGAAGCAACAGAAAGCATAATTAAACTTACAAGAGTATCATATGATTTGAAATAACATAAAAAGAGGATAAGTCATATATTAAATATATATGGAAAAAAGAAGCTACAAATATAAGCTGGGTGGATCTGAAAAGAAAAAAGAAAATTAGTAGCAATGAAAACTATACTTTTAAAATTAAAACACAGTGGATAAATTAAAATGCATGAGACCCAGCTGAAAATAGAATTAGTGAACTGGAAAAATTAATCTGAAAAAATTACATAGAATATAACAAAATAAAACCAAAAAAGAAAAGCATTCAACAATTAAGAAAATAGTCTTCACCACTACACATGAACCAGTGCAAAGCAATTACTTATTCTCTGAATATGTGCAACAATTTAGGCACCAATTAAATTTAAATTCTATGACATTGTATATCAAACCTATGAAAAATAGATGAAGTGGTGCATGGAGGAAAACACACACCTAACCACTGCATTGGATAAAATTATCAGGCAAGCATCCAGCCAAAGAACTCAGAAACAAAACAATAAAATATATCCAAATAAAGTTCAGGAACTGGAAAAATAAAGATAAAAGCAAATATTAGAGAAGATTAATAAAGCCATGAACTTTAAAATTTTAAAAGATATATAATAGATGGATTTTTGGCAAGAATAGTTGTGGAAAAAAGAAAATATATGAATAAATATTACTAAAAATGAAAAGTGAGATAGAATTACAGATAGGATAGAGAGTAAAAATATTAAAACAAACATTAGGAAAAACTCTAGACCATTAAATTTTAAAACATTTCCTAAAACAAAGAAGTAACTTATGTAATAGTGATTGCAAAAGAAAGTCTGGATATATTTTTAATCATTAAGGAAATTTAGTCAGATTAATCAGTAGCTAAAAATCTATCCATCAAATACTATGAATATTAAGCTACTAGGCCTGTATTATTTTACAAATGAATTTTAACAAACGTGTACAGTACAGAGACCTAATAGTACAGATTAGCTAAAGAGAAGTAATATTCACCAATTCTTCTTGTGAGATGAGTGTGATCTTGATGATAAGCCAAAATGTAAGAGAAGAAAATTATAAGTAAATATAATTTGTAAAAACGTACAAAAATCTGAAGTAGGTATTATTAAGTTCATTCTGACAATATGTAAAAGAGATTAATGTATCAAACACAGGTGGGTTTATCCCAACAATGCAAAAATGTTAGAAAATCTGTCAGTGTAATTCTCCACATTGATACTGAAACAAATAACAGTATGCCATCTCAAAAGACTGATAAAAAGCATTTGATAAAATTTATCACTCATTAATACTTAAAATTAATGATAAAACTAGTACTAAAATTCTATTAAACTGGGAAGAGATTTTAAATTCCTTCCTCTGCTAAAGGAAAACTACTTAAAGCATGTCACTGACAAAATTTATAAGCATTTCCTTTAAAGTCAAGAGTAGGACGATGAGGTCTATTGTCTCCATTTTAACTCTATCTGGAATGGAAACTCCGGTGAGTGCAAAAATAAAGGTGGAATAGAGAAGGAGAATAAAAATTACAAATGAAGAAAAATTATAATCATCCACAGATTATATGTTATCACATAAAAGGCTCAAAAGTATCTAGAAAGAATCTTAGAAATATATGAATATAGCAGGGTGGCTGTTTATAAGGTTGGTAAAGAAGAATCAATGGCTTTTCTACATAACTTTTAGAAAACATAATTTGTGAAGTTCACTTACACTAGAAACAAAAATATGAAATAACTAGGTATAAATGCAAATGATGCTTCAGATCTGTATGGGAAAAAAAGAACACTTTATTTAAAGTCATTAAAAATACCCTTAAAAAAGTAGAGATATACCACATTAAAGGGTAGCATAGCTCAGTATCTTAAAGATGACAATTATTTTTTCAGTGCAATACAAATCAAAATTCTCAGTGGGTTTTTCATGAACTTGAGAAGCTAAATTAAGATATATATATATATATATTTGGGAGAGCAGATGGCCAAAAAGAGACAACTCAGTCTTTTTTTTAATTTAATTTTTATTTTATATTGGAGTATAGTTGATTTACAATATTGTGTTAGTTTCAGGTGTACAGCAAAGTGATTCAGCCATATTAATATATATCCATTATTTTTCAGATTATTTTTCCATATAGGTTATTGCAGAACATTGGGTAGAGTTCTCTGTGCTATACATTAGGGCCTTGTTGGTTTTCTATTTTACATATAGTAGTATGTATATATCAATCCCAAACTTCTAATTTATCCCTCCCCCCCTTACCTTTCCCCTTTGTTAACCATAAGTTTGTTTTCAAAGTCTGTGAGTCTGTTTCTGTTTTATAAATAACTTCATTTGTACCATTTTTTTAAAGATTTTTTGAAGATTCCACATATAAGTGACATCATATGATATTTGTCATTCTCTGTCTGACTTACTCCACTTAGTATGATAATCTCTAAGTCCATCCATATTGCTGCAAATGGCATTATTTCATTTCATTTTTGTGGCTGAGTAATATTCTATTGTATATATGTAATTAATACCACATCTTCTTTATCCATTCCTCTGTCAATGGACATTTAGGTTACTTCCATGTCTTGGCTATTGTAAATAGTCCTGCTATGAACATTGGGGTGCATGTATCTTTTTGAATTATGGTTTTCTCCTGATATATGCCCAGGAATGGGATTGCTGGATCATATGGTAGCACTATTTTTAGTTTTTAAAGGAACCTCCATACTGTTCTCCTTAATGGTTGTACCAATTTACATTCCCACCAACAGTGTAGGAGGGTTCCCTTTTATCCACACCTTCTCCAGTGTTTATTATTTGTAGACTTTTTTTTTTTTTTTTTTTTTTTTTTGCTGTACGCGGGCCTCTCACTGCTGTGGCCTCTCCCGTTGCGGAGCACAGGCTCCGGACACACAGGCTCCGTGGCCATGGCTCGCGGGCCCAGCCGCTCCGCGGCATGTGGGATCTTCCGGGATCGGGGCACGAACCCGTGTCCCCTGCATCGGCAGGCAGACTCTCAACCACTGCGCCACCAGGGAAGCCCTATTTGTAGACTTTTTGATGATGGCAATTCTGACTAGTGTGAGGTGATATCTCATTGTAGTTTTGATATGCATTTCTCTAATAATTAGCGATGTTGAGCGTCTTTTCATGTGCTTTTTGGACATCTGTATGTCTTCTTTGGAAAAATTTCTATTTAAATCTGCCCATTTTTTGATTGGGTCTTTTTTTTTTATATTGAGCTGCAGGAGCTGTATGTATACTTTGGAGATTAGTCCCTTGTTGTTCACTTCACTTGCAAATATTTTCTACCATTCTGTGGGTTGTCTTTTCATTTTGTTTATGGTTTCCTTTCCTGTGCAAAAGCTTTTAAGTTTAATTAGGTCTCATTTTTTTTATTTTTTGTTTTTATTTTTATTACTCTAGAGGTTGATCCAAAAACATATTAGTGTGATTTATGTCAAAGAGTGTTCTGCCTATGTTTTCCTCTAAGATTTTTATAATATGCCATCTTACATTTAGGTCTTTAATCCATTATGAGTTTATTTTTGTGTATAGTGTTAGAGAATGTCCTAATTTCATTCTTTTACATGTAGCTGTCCAGTTTTCCCAGTGCCACTTACTGAAGAGACTGTCTTTTCTCCATTGTATATTCTTGCCTCCTTTGTCATAGATTAATGGACCATAGGTGCATGGGTTTATTTCTGGACTTTCTGTCCTGTTATATTGATCTATGTTTCTGTTTTTGTGCCAGTACCATACTGTTTTGATGACTGTAACTTTGTAGTATAGTATGAAGTCAGGGAGGCCGATTCCTCCAGCTCTGTTTTCCTTTCTGAAGATTGCTTTAGCTATTTGGGGTCTTTTGTGTTTCCATACAAATTTTTAAAAAAATTTGTTCTAGTTTTGTGAAAAATGCCATTGGTAATTTGATAGAGATTGCACTGAATCTGTAGATTGCCTTGGGTAGTATAGTCATTTTCACAATATTAATTCTTCCAATCCAAGAATATGGCATATCCATCCATCTGTTTGTGTTGTCTTCAATTTCTTTCATCAGTGTTTTATAGTTTTCAGAATATAGGTCTTTTGCCTCCTGAGGTAGATTTATTCCTAAGTATTTTATTCTTTTTGATGAGATGGTAAATAAGATTGTTTCCTTAATTTTTCTTTCTGATCTTTCATTGCTGGTGTATAAAAATGCAAAAGAGGGCTTCCCTGGTGGCGCAGTTGTTGAGAGTCTGCCTGCCGATGCAGGGGACACGGGTTCATGTCCCGGTCCGGGAAGATCCCACATGCCGTGGAGTGGCTAGGCCCATGAGCCATGGCCACTGAGCCTGCGCATCTGGAGCCTGTGCTCCGAAATGGGAGAGGCCCGTGTACCGCAAAAAAAAAAAAAGCAAAAGACTTCTGTGTATTAATTCTGTATCCTGCAACTTTACCGAAATCATTGATGAGCTCTAGTAGTTTTCTGGTAGCCTTTTAGGATTTTCTATGTACAGTATCATGTTATCTGCAAACTGTGACAGTTTAACTTCTTTTCCAATTTGGATTCCTTTTATTTCTTTTTCTTCTCTGATTGTCATGGCTAGGACTTCCAAAACTAAGTTGAATAAAGGTGGTGAGGGTGGACATCCTTGTCTTCTTCCTGATCTTAGAGGAAATGCTTTTAGCTTTTCACCATTGAGTATGATATTAGCTATAGGTTTGTCTTATATGGCCTTTATTATGTTGAGGTAGGTTCTCTCTATGCCCATTTTCTGGAAAAAAATTTTTTAAACATAAATAGGTGTTGAATTTGTCAAAAATGTTTTCTGCATCTATTGAGATGATCATATGGTTTTTATTCTTCAATTTGTTAATGTGGTATAGCACACTGATTGATTGTCAGATATTGAAAAACCTTTGCATCCCTGGGATAAATCCCACTTGGTTATGATGTGTGATCCTTCTAATGTATTGTTGGATTCGGTTTGCTAATATTTTGTTGAGGATTTTTGCATCTATGCTCATCACTGATCTCGGCCTATAATTTTCTTTTTTGTGGTATCTTTATCTGGTTTTGGTATAGGGTGATGGTGCCCTCATAGAATGAATTTGAGAGTGTCAATCTTGAAAATGAATAAAAGGTGATGAGAGTTTTCAGTTACTAAGATTTATTATTATATACTTATTATAAGATATCAAGACTTATTTTGAGTAAATCATATTTGTGTATCTCTGAAAACTTGATTTGTGACAGCAGAAGTGCTACAGATTAAGAAGAAAGAACACACTGTTTAGTAAAAAGTGTCTGTTAGTCAACTGGTTAATCATATGGAAAAGAAAATACAGTTAGCATCCCACCTTACAATACACATAAATTGCAGATTGATTAAAAATACAAGTATGAAAACCAAAATCTGTAAAAAAATATTACAATGGCTTTTGTTAGGAAATGATTTATTAAGATACAAAAAGCAATAACCATGAAAAAAAAACAGTTAAATTTTCTGCATTAATATTAAAAACTTCTTTGGGAAATGTGACAGATACAGGTAGAAGCAGGTAAAAGATGTTGCAATACATGTACCTGACAAAGGATTAGTGCCCAGACTATGTAAAAAGCATTTCCAAATTAATAACAAAAAAGTATACTGGAAATGTGGGCAAAAGATACATTTTGATGGAAGAGAGAACCCCAAAACCCAAAAATATTATGAGAAGATTTATCAATTGCATTAATAATAAAGGGAATCCAAATTGAAACCACAATCATATCTGATTTTACACCAAATTGACCAAAATAAATACTCTAGTGACTTAAAAAGGTGGATAAAGGAAAACTACACTGCTGACAGGAATCTATCTGGTATAGCCTCCTTTGAGACATAGTTGACTATACTCTATCTGGTAAAAAAAAAATGAATTTAACCTATGAAATTTCATTTCCAGATATATACTTTAGAAAACTCTTTGCACAAGGAGACAGACATCCATAGTAGCCATGTTATAATAGTCATAAATAAGTGTAGTATATTTATGTAATATAATACTGTGTAGCAGTGCAAATAAATTTCCTAGAGCCACATATATTAACACTGATGAATTTCATAAACTATGTTGAATAAAGCCATTCTTTTTTAGGAGTAGCAAGAGAAGAAACTGTGCCTGAGAATTACAGATAAAAAAAATTCAGTTTGGTGTTTCCTTCTGAAGAAGGAATGAAATGAAGGGATTGCACTCTGTACCTAAACTGGCAGGTGTGTTCTTGGTATTGTTTATGTTTTCTATTGCCCGAAAATTTTGAGTAGAATGTATAAAATAAGGAGAAAAAGCTACTTAAAATGTTCAATCTTTTTCCTTTATTATCTTATGGCCTACCAGCCTATGCTACCATTTTAAAATTCTCATCCCCAGAAAAATCTTGGCGGAATTCCTTTGTGGATTAGTCACTCCATTACATGGATTTTTAGTTTATATATCTCTATCCTTACATCCTAGTTCTTGTATTTTTCCAGATTCACAGTACTTCTTGAGAAAATAGTGTGAAAGAGAAAGTGCAATATTTGCTCTACAATAAAAAGTAAAGAGCACCATAAAAATCTCTCAGTTATATCCATGAGTTTCATAGACTTGTATCAAGAATAGATTTGAGCTCTGGAAGCAGTTTGGTCTTTAGAGGAATGCTCGAAAGGCTGAAAGCTCTTCCATGAAAACAGAATTAGTGAAGCCCTGTTCAATCATTTGCTGTTATCAAGTGAATTAGAGCATGTGCGTATAGCACATCTTGTCCTACTTAATTGAGGGTTGTAAGCATATTCAGTGATGTAAGCAAGGAATGAAACTTGGCTTGGGCAGGGATATGATATCATTTAAAAAAAATATGTATGTAAAAAATACAAACAACCACAAACCATGAAATTAAGAATGAGACATACATAGGCTAAACAGAGGAATTTGGCACTCATATTCTTACTAGCAATCTAAAAAGGAACTAAGTGTTGCTATATAGGAGACTGATTAATTGCTATAAAAAATAGAAAGTATAAAACATAAACAAGCATCTTTGACAGAGGGGAACACCAAACTAAAGATGTAGTGAGGAGGAGATTATCTATAGCGTGTGACTCATAGAAGATGCTGATAAAACTTCTTTGACATACAACATCCAAAGAAATTCTAAGACTTCTGTACAATAACATGGCAGTACAGGGCCCAACATGGCTTTAAATAATACAGTCAGTGTGTAATCACTGTTGAAGTACTGGGTGCAACTCAACTATGTTGCATGTGTTTAGGGGCTAGATTGTCAAAAAATTGTCAAACAGCTATGATATGTGAGGAAGTGATACATTTTGTTGCTTGGGAAGCAGAAGCAAAAGAAGATAAAGCCTGCTGTGGCACCATGTAGCATGATATGGCGCAGTTGTAGGGCAATTAATAGGAGCAAACTAACCAATTTGCTTCTAGCAATACAAAATGAAGGAGATCACACTGTGGGCAAAGAGGCAAAGATGCAAGTAGTGATGTCTCATAAACTGGATGCAGCTGTGTCCCAAACGGCACTCTTTTTGTTTGTTTGTTTGTTTGTTTTTTGCAGTATGTGGGCCTCTCACCGTTGTGGCCTCTCCCGTTGCGGAGCACAGGCTCCGGACGTGCAGGCTCAGCGGCCATGGCTCACGGGCCCAGCCACTCCGCGGCATGTGGGATCTTCCCGGACCGGGGCACGAACCTGTGTCCCCTGCATCGGCAGGCGGACTCTCAACCACTGCGCCACCAGGGAAGCCCCCAAAGGGCACTCTTAATGGTAGAACTTTGAAAAGGAATATTCCTTACACATTTTAATTTGCAGACCAGAAGTAATTTTGGCCTTCCAATGTGTGCATACAAAAATGTGTGTATTTTTAAAAAACCCAGATTAATAAATATACCAAAAGAAAATTAAATAATTAAATTATAATAGAATTTAAGAAGTAGTTATAAATAAGCACCATTTATTGTAGTAAATTTCTTGCAGAGTATGAGAGAAATATTTTCCTTATAATTCCCAAAGATTGATTCACCTGAGATGTTTATAAATTCTCTGTAGAGGTAAAATGTTTGTAGAGTCACCGTAAAACATTTTAACAGAATATATTTTACAAGTGTATTTAACTCAGGAATGAAGACAAAATGTATAAAAGGTCAGAGAAGATTTCACAGAGTGTAAATTACTTGAGATGGTCCATGAATGCTTTGCAGGACTTGGATGAGTGGATTTGAATGGAAAATGTCTTCTGTGTGTTAAGAACAGTCCATGTAAAAGCACAAAGGCAAGAATGTCTCTAGAGTTTGCAGGCAACCCTCAAGAAAGAAGCCTGGGGCTTCTCTGGTGACGCAGTGGTTGAGAGTCCGCCTGCCGATGCAGGGGACACAGGTTCGTGCCCCCATCCGGGAAGATCCCACATGCCGTGGAGCAGCTGGGCCCATGAGCCATGGCCTCTGAGCCTGCGCGTCCGGAGCCTGTGCTCCGCAACGGGAGAGGCCACAGCAGTGAGAGGCCCGCATACCGCAAAAAAAAAAAAAAAAAAAAAGAGAAAAGTATATTGAAGTCTTGGGAAATGATGTTGGATAGCTGAAGTGGAGTGAGATTCCTGAGAGCTTTGAATTGAATTCCTGGGTGAGGAATGTCAGTTTTATCTCACACAGGAGGGGGAGACATCCAATTATATGAACTGGCTTGATCAAAGTGGGGTTTTAGTAAGATATATCTTTCTTTAGTGTGTAAGGGCTGTTTGAAATGGGAGGTTAGAAGCTCAAGAGAAATAGGAGATATTTGCCCTAACCCACCTAAGTGGTTAGGACCTAGGCTACTGGTGGGACCAGTGGTAACAGGAAATGATCAAGTCTATTCACATGCCCAGTTACTCTTAACTTTATTCATTTTTTTCATTCAGTGCATATATATTGAGGGCTTTCTATGGGCTAAGTTCTATTCTAGGTACAAGAGATACAGCAACGATCAAGTAAAACAAGGTCCCCATTCTCAAAGAATATACATCCAAAGATCATGGAAAAACAAAACAAAATAACTTTATAAAGTGTTTAAAAAATGGTGAAAAAATAAAGTAGAATAGAATAGAAAGTAATGGGGAGAATGGCTAGCTGAGATTGGGTGTGTGGTTAGGGACAGTCATTTCAGCTGGATCCTGAATGAAGGGAGGGCTGGATGCTGAGCAAAGAACATCCCAGGTGCCGAGGAAATCACACGGAAACACTGAGCCAGAAGCATTCCTGGTGTGGAGAGTCATTACACACAGCAGCATACTGAAAGCTCTGACAAGTCCAGCTTTAAAGAATCTTTAGTAAATGTTGTTAGCATTTCTCCAATTTGTTTGATTCCAAACTGTCTTTTGAAATTGTTGGGGCTGTTTTTCCTTAAACAACAATTGGTGTGTTACCCTAGACATTTCATGTCAAAGTCCCAGTCATTTAGCAAGTTCTGTCTTTATTTTTTGAAAGATAAAACATGTGAACGAGAATAAAAATGTCACTGCTTAGTATATTCTTTGGCTCAGAATTGTACATTTGCATTAAGCAAATGGAAGTGCCAGGTGTTATTATGACAGTTCCTCTAGACTAGCTCAGCGATAACACTGGCGTTGCCACCACACTATTTCCATAACTCTCAACTCACTTTGGAACCACTTCCCCTGTCAGTCTCATTGTCTTCTGCCACCTTCTGGGTTCATCACATTTTACAACCCCCTGCTGGAATAACTTGGAAAGCAGTTTCATCCAGTTGCTTCTCTGATCAAGAACTGGTTCTGCATTGGTTACAAAATAAAGTTAACACTTTATCTGTTATTCAAGGCTTTTTTTCCAGTTGCACTCCCATCTGCTCTAAAAATCCTATCTCCCACATTAGCCCAGCTTGAAATTTCCTACCCATTACCTGTGCTCAGAGTTCTGCAGCACCTAAAATAATATCCTCTCCCCCAATATAAATCTAATCCATGTACTCATATTTCAAAGTCCATTTCAAAGCCTAAAGGCCTTTCTTTAAGGCCTTTCATTTCCATCACCCAGCTCACAGTTCTTTCTCAATTTCAATGACGTTTGTTGTCTGTACTATTAATGTGAGATATACATATATACACACATACATTCATGTTTTTATTATACATATGTATTTGTTTATATTATGATTTTCCTAGTTATGAGATTATATGCATGTATGTCAACTATAACCTGAGCTTCTGAAAGGCAAGAATGATTATTTACTGCTTTTATTTCTATTAACGCCAGAAGAGTTAGCTAATAATAAATACTCATCATATATATCAATTGCTTAAACACCTACATAGAAATTATAAACAAATACAATTCCTGAATTTGCTCATATAGTTGTTCTTAATTGTTCTTATTACATCATTAGTCAGGTTCAGCTTGTTCCATAATAATTTTCCATTTTCCCCTCTTATTCCACACACAGTTGATAAAATGTGTTCTGTATATGTTCTTTTTCTCTCTCTCTACATATACGTATGCATTTGCACATATATATACATACCACATATGCAAATTACCTCTATATATAACATATATCAGAAATGAGTTACATATGATATAGTGTTGGTTTGACAACTTGATGTCACATTTATGGATACTGCATAGGTTATCACTGATTTTCATTTCTGAGAATTAAATAGACCAAAGATTGGCAAGTCTGATCCATTATCTGTTTTTGTAAATAAAGTTTTATTGGCTACAAAAGCCACACCCATTTACTTACATACCATCTATAGTTGCTTTCCCCCTAAAAGGAAATGTTGAGTGGTTGCATCATGGAGCACATGGCACACAAAGTCTAGTATATTTGCTACGGTCCTTTACAGAAAAAGTTTGTTGATACCTGATACAAAATAAGAGGAAATGTAGTGCTTTACGTTTGCATAGTTCTCAAGACCCAGGTGTCATAGATCGATTGATGTTCTTCTGTTCAACTTCCCCATTTATTCAGTTGTAATAGGAGTTTAAGACCAGACACATAGACCCAGAAGGACATTATTTGCAAATCGTCCTCTTGTTGCTCAAGGCATTCAGTCTGAGTTATACTGGTCTTGAAAATGTGGAAAATGTTATAAGGAGATATCAGAGGTGTAGAAGTTGAGCTTAATCCAGAATTATTTTCTTCCAAAGTTCTTTTGATTATGGAAGGCCTAATTAGAAAGCTAAATCATAACACGAAGAATGTGTTTGCTTTGCAAAATCAAATCAATTGCACAATTCATGTTCCCTGCAGCTGCTACTTCCCATTTTTCTTTTCTTTTTTTTTTTGTTTTAGACCTTCACTTCATGAAGATCTGTTTCAGATCTTTTTAAATAAATTTATTTATTTATTTTTATTTTTGGCTGTGTTGGGTCTTTCTTTCTGTGCGAGGGCTTTCTCTAGTTGTGGCAAGCGGGGGCCACTGTTCATCGTGGTGCGCGGGCCTCTCACTGTTGCGGCCTCTCTTGTTGCGGAGCACAGGCTCCAGACAGGCAGGCTCCAGACGTGCAGGCTCAGTAGTTGTGGCTCACGGGACTAGCTGCTCCGCGGCGTGTGGGATCTTCCCAGACTAGGGCTCAAACCCGTGTCCCCTGCATTAGCAGGCAAATTCTCAACCACTGCGCCACCAGGGAAGCCCTACTTCCCATTTTTATAGAAGCAGCTCCATCCCAGCTGTGGATATGAGCAGTTATGGCTCCTGCTCATTCATAGTGGAGATGTTTCACACCCATCAATACGGATGCCAACAACCAAAGCTTGGAAGCAAATTTCTTTAAAAAAAAAAAAAGAGGCTAGTATTTTTGAACTGAAAAAAAAAAAGAAAATTTAGTGTACTGTAGGTTTTTGCAAGCCTAAGGAAAGATAGTAATATATAGTATTACATATTAACATATCAATAACATATCAATTTCAAGGTTTATTCTGTTAACTTGGGATTTGAATTATTATTAATATTTTTCTGCATCCCAAACTGACACATTAAATTACTAATTTATGACAAATTCTAAAAATATAACATTGAAGAATAATATTTTTCTTCCTTTATAACATAACTTTAAGCAATGAAAGAGAGGATAGACCTCCTTTTAAAGAGACAACAAACACCTTGTTAATAAGTTAGCAAATAAACTCATTTGACATTTTCAGTAAATTCCGTTGACTTTGTCACATGCACGCATATATCTGTACAGCATCTAAGGTATGGGTTTTGTCTCAGTCTTTTTGGTTTTGCTTAATAAAATATTACTTTTTTGCTAAAAATATGCTTTGCTTAATAAATCTCTGGCAATTAGTCATGTTTCTATTTTTCTGGTTTTATCAACCATTTTAGTGTATTAGTATGCCATTAATTCTGGAATATAGCCCAAACAGTGATATGAAACAATCCCAGAATTGGAAGAATATGAATTCTTGCTGAGTAAAAGCAAGACATAAGAACTGCATGTTGTGAAATGTAAGTTCAGTCACACAGTAGCTTGGATAATAAGTGTAATGTTGTATCCTTGTTCACAGAGCAAAATTCTGAAATCACTCTCATTAACTTTTCCTGTGTGTTGAGAAGTTAGTTGAGAGCTGAGATATTAGCCAAAATTAGTTTTCATGCATTAGTGTAAGCACATTCCGCATTTTTATTGTTATACATTTGCTAATTTGCCCCTCATATTTCTAAATTTCTACTTTTACTGTGGTAAGAGTATATACTTAAGGATATCACAAATTGATTCTGAAAAGGACAAAGGAATAAAAGGAGAACATACAATAACTATAATCACATAATATTATTTGAAAGTCTAATCAATTTGGAATTTGTACATTAGCATAAAATTTTTATTTGTGCATCCAGCAATTACTTTTGAGCTGACATATTCATTTAAAACTTAAAGAAAGAGTATGCATGTGGCGTGTCTTAGAATGCCATTAGCACCAGTTGAGGAAGAGTTCCTGGTCTTCTCTCCGTATCTGAGTCATGAAGGAAGAGATGTATATACAGATAAGAGAAACACTTGATGAAGCTACCTAGGAGTAGGGAAAATTCAGTGGTATTGATTCACATTTCATAAAGTATATTCCTATCATTATATCACAAAAGTTAAAAATATTACAGTTCCATGGTTGAATAATTTTTGGAAAACATTCCATATTATTTCCCCTGAAAATTCAGTGTTTATTTTGATATTAGAGGGTTTGAAAAATCCTAATTCAAGAATCCTGCATTTTTTGTTTTGTTTTGCTTTCCTTTGTTTTACCCTTCATTTGCCTTTCATTCTCCAAATTCATTTAATCATAAAATGCTTTTTGTAAGTGACAACTCTTGATATCATCTGGAACAAATATTCCAAAAAACATGTTGGGAAACATGGAAATAGGTCTTTGAAAAAACAGGTGAAAACAAACATGGAGGTTTGCAAAGATGGTGGGGTACTGGCCAGTCTCTCACCAGATTTGTTTATAGCAGATGCCAATTCTAGGTTCACTCGGGTATTCTCTGGTTAAGAGGTGACCATGCAAAAGAAGACTCTCAGAAGGAGCTGGGAGCATAACAGTGACTCTCAACCTCCTTAGATGGGTACTTTACAACTGGCAGGAACCTTTCAAGGAATGCCCTATTGTCCTCTATGATACTCTAGGAATTTCTATCTGCTAAGAACCACATGCTTCCTAAAGGAAATATCCCTTGTTGAACCTAAAGCTGGGGCCCACCATTGAACCACTGAACAGTAAAAAGTTTACAAGACACACTTCTTCCCAAACCAAGGGTCTTTGGCCCTTTGGTAATTAAATTAAACATTTATGGAGACAACTAACACATGTATCCAACCGTGTCTTAAAGCTGGAGTCTGAAAAAAATTGACAAAATAAAAGTCTCAAAAGAGTAACAGATTAGTGTAAGAAATAACCACAGGGACAAATAACCACAATAAAATCTGATAAATGCTGTACTAGTGGAATAATTAAAGTGTCATAGGAACACAGGGGTGAGGGAGACAATACATTCCACGTGTGGAAGACAGAGGAAGAAGGTGGCTAAAATTCCACAAAGTAGGTGAAATTTCATCTGAAGTAATGTAATAAGAAGTAAAATATTTTAATAGAAATTATTTAATAATAAATAAGATAAAAAAATTATTCACTCCATGAAACAAAAATGGGCTAAGAAAGCTGCTGCCTAGTACAGAGCCAAAGCTTTAAGTTGGGTCACAAACCACCAGGAAAAATTCTTTGAGCTAAAGCTGCCATCTATGTCTAGCTATAGCCTTGAGAAATAATGGCTACTGGTATAGTCGCTCAACAAATGTTTTCGAGAATTTACAATGTGAAGGGCATACTTATTAAGTACTAGGCATACATTTGTAAACAAGACACCAACCTCAGGCTTAAGATTCTAAAAGTATAATGCAAAAAAATGCAAATAAGCAATTAAAGTGAGCATTTTTTAAATGTATGCAAAATGCTGCCTGATTTGGTCAGTCAGCTCATTGTGTTTATGAGAAGTTTACTATGCAGAGACAGAGTGGTGAACAAAACATCAAAACATTCTGGTCATTGCCCCTAGGAATTTATAGCATAGATAGACTTTGGAAAGGTTCTAATTCCAGTTGAAGGTGTATGTATATATATATAAGTATATGTAAGTGTGTATGTGTATATATATATATAATTTATATATAAATTATAACTTATGTTAAATCAACATGTAAATTTATATGTTGATTTAATATATAAATTATATATATATATATGTATATAATATAACATTTCGAGTCATCTCCTTTGAAAAATAATCCAATGGTGAGTCTCAATTGCTATATAGCCAGTGGTGCAGCTTCAAAACTTCAAAATGGATCATTGTAAATATTCAATGCATATTATGAAAGAGTCCCTACATTTATCCATCGCAAGTGAAGCTCTCTGTTTAACACCTCCAGTTTGCTCACTATTGGAGAGTTTTCCTCATTGTGCCATTTATGTTTTGGGTATTTTCTGGTATTACTAGAGGCCTTTAGGAAGAGATAGGGATGGGATAGGTAAATGGAGAAAACGTCTATATTCTGTTGTCTCTCTTTTTTTTTTTTAATTTTCTGTTATTTATTTTTTTATCCAGCAGGTTCTTATTAGTTATCCGTTTTATACATATTAGTGTATATATGTCAATTCCAATCTCCCAATTCATCACACCCCCACCCCCTGTCGCTTTCCCCTGTTTGTGTCCATACGTTTGTTATCTACATCTGTGTCTCAATTTCTGCCCAACAAACCAGTTCATCTGTACCATTTTTCTAGGTTCCACATACATGTGTTAATATACAGTATTTGTTTTTCTCTTTCTGACTTACTACACTCTGTGTGACAGTCTCTAGATTCATACACATCACTACAAATGACCCAATTTCCTTCCTTTTTATGGCTGAGTAACATTCCATTGTATGTGTGTATCACATCTTCTTTATCCATTCATCTGTCGATGGGCATTTAGGTTGCTTCCATGACCTGGCTATTGTAAATAGTGCTGAAATGAACATTGGGGTGCATGTGTCTTTTTGAATGATGGTTTTCTCAGGGTATATGCCCAGTAGTGGGATTGCTGGGTCATATAGTAATTCTATTTTTAGATTTTTAAGGAACCTCCATACTGTTCTCCATAGTGGCTGTATCAATTTACATTCCCACCAGCAGTGCAAAAGGGTTTCCTTTTCTCCACACCCTCTCCAGTATTTGTTGTTTGTAGATTTTCTGATGATGCCCATTCTAACTGGTATGAGGTAATATCTCATTGTAGTTCTGATTTGCATTTCTCTAATAATTAGTGATGTCGAGCAGCTTTTCATGTGCTTCTTGGCCATCTGTATGTCTTCTTTGGAGAAATGTCTATTTAGGTCTTCTGCCCATTTTTGGATTGGGTTGTTTGTTTTTTTAATATTGACCTGCATGAGCTGTTTACATATTTTGGAGATTAATCCTTTGTCCGCTGATTCGTTGGCAAATATTTTCTCCCATTCTGAGGGTTGTTGTTTCATCTTGTTTGTAGTTTCCTTTGCTTTGCAAAAGCTTTTAAATTTCACTAGGTCCCATTTGTTTATTTTTGTTTTTATTTCCATTACTCTAGGAGGTGGATCCAAAAGAGATCTTGCTGTGATTTGTGTCAATGAGTGTTCTTCCTATGTTTTCCTCTAAGAGATTTAGACTGTCCGGTCTTACATTTAGGTCTCTAATCCATTTTGAGTTAACTTTTGTGTAGGGTGTTAGGGAGTGTTCTAATTTCATTCTTTTACATGTAGCTGTCCATTTTTCCTAACCCACTTATTGAAGAGACTGTCTTTTCTCCATTGTATATCTTTGCCTCCTTTGTCATAGATTAGCTGACCATAGGTACGTGGGTTTATCTCTGGGCTTCTTATCCTGTTGCATTGATCTATGGTTCTGTTTTTGTGCCAGTACCATATTGTCTTGATTATTGTAGCTTTGTAGTATAGTCTGAAGTCAGGGAGTCTCATTCCTCCAGCTCCGTTTTCTTCCCTCAAGACTGCTTTGGCTATTCGGGGTCTTTTGTGTCTCCATACAGATTTTAAGATTTTTTCTTTTAGTTCTGTAAAAAAATGCCATTGGTAACTTGCTAGGGATTGCACTAAATCTTCATATTGCTTTCGGTAGTATAGTTAGTTTCACAATGTTGATTCTTCCAATCCAGTATCATGGTATATCTCTCTATCTGTTTGTATCATCTTTCATTTTTTTCATCAGTGCCTTATAGTTTTCTGCATACAGGTCTTTTGTCTCCCTAGGTAGGTTTATTCCTGGGTATTTTATTCTCTTTGTTGCAGTGGTAAATGGGATTGCTTCCTTAATTTCTCTTTCAGATTTTTCATCATTAGTGTATAGGAATGCAAGAGATTTCTGTGCATTAATTTTGTATCCTGCTACTTTACCAAGTTCATTGATTAGCTCTAGTAGTTTTCTGGTGGCATCTTTAGGATTCTTTATGTATAGTATCATGTCCTCTGCAAACAGGACAGTTTTACTTCTTCTTTTCCAATTTGGATTCCTTTTATTTCTTTTTCTTCTTTGATTGCCATGGCTAGGACTTCCAAAACTATGTTGAATAATAGTGGTGAGAGTGGACATCCTTGTGTTGTTCCTAATCTTACAGGAAGTGCTTTCAGTTTTTCACCATTGAGAATGATGTTTGCTGTGGTTTTGTTGTATATGGCCTTTATAATGTTGAGGTAGGTTCACTGTATGCCCACTTTCTGGAGAGTTTTTATCATAAATGAGTGTTGAATTTTGTCAAAAGGTTTTTCTGCATCTATTGAAATGATGGTATGGTTTTTCTCCTACATAGTGTATCACATTGATTGATTTGTGTATATTGAAGAATCCTTGCATCCCTGGGATAAATCCCACTTGATCATGGTGTATGATCCTTTTAATGTGTTGTTGGATTCTGTTTGCTAGTAATTTTTTGAGGATTTTTGAATCTATATTCATCAGTGATATTGGTCTGTAATTTTCTTTTTTTGTAGCATTTTTGTCTGGTTTTGGTATCAGGGTGACAGTGGCCTCATAGAATGAATTTGGGAGTGCTTCATCCTCCACAATATTTTGGAAGAGTTTGAGAAGGATGATGTGTTAGCTCTTCTCTAAATGTTTGATAGAATTCACCTGTGAAGCCTTCTGGTCCTCGACTTTTATTTGTTGGAAGATTTTTTTTTTTTAAAATAAATGTATTTATTTATTTATTTTTGGCTACGTTGGGTCTTCGTTGCTGTGCGCGGGCTTTCTCTAGTTGCAGTGAGCGGGGGCTACTCTTCGCTGCGGTGCGTGGACTTCTCATCGCAGTGGCTTCTTTTATTGCGGAGCACGGGCTCTAGGCACGCAGGCTTCAGTAGTTGTGGCACGCAGGCTCAATAGCTGTGGCATGCAGGCTCTAGAGCGCAGGCTCAGCGCGGGCTGAGTTGCAGCACGCAGGCTTAGTTGTTCTGCGGCACGTGGGATCTTCCCGGGCTAGGGCTCGAACCCGTGCCCCCTGCATTGGCAGGCGGATTCTTAACCACTGCGCCACCAGGGAAGCCCTGTTGGAAGATTTTTAATCACACTTTCAATTTCATTATTAAATTCATTTCATTATTAAATTCATTTTATTTTTGAATTCATTTCAGTTCAGTCACAATTACCTGTGATTGGTCTGTTCATATTTTCTATTTCTTCTGGTTCAGTCTTGGAAGGTTATACCTTCCTAAGAATTTGTCCATTGCTTCCAGGTTGTCCATTTTATTGGCATAGCGTTGCTTGTAGTAGTCTCTTAGGATGCTTTGTATATCTGCTGTGTCTGTTGTAACTTCTCCTATTTCATTTCTAATTTTATTCATTTGAGTCCTCTCCCTCTTTTTCTTCATGAGTCTGGGTAATGGTTTATCAATTTTGTTTATCTTCTCAAAGAACCAGCTTTTAGTTTTATTGATCTTTGCTATTGTTTTCTTTGTTTCTATTTCATTTATTTCTCCTCTGATCTTTATGATTGCTTCCCTTCTGCTAACTTTGGATTTTCTTTGTTCTTCTTTCTCTAGTTCCTTTAGGTGTAAGTTTAGATTGTTTATTTGAGATTTGTCTTGTTTCTTGAGGTAGGCTTGTATTGCTATAAACTTCCCTCTTAGAACTGCTTTTGCTGCATCCCATAGGTTTTGAATCGTGTTTTCATTGTCATTTGTCTGTAGGTATTTTTTGATTTCCTCTTTGATTTCTTCAGTGATCTCTTGGTTATTTAGTAACATATTGTTTCACCTCCATGTGTTTGTGTTTTATGTTTTTTTCCCTGTAATTGATTTCTAATCTCATAGCGTTGTGCTCAGAAAAGATGCTTGATATGATTTCAATTTTCTTAAATTTACTGAGGCTTGATTTGTGACCCAAGACGTGAACTGTCCTGGAGAATGTTCCGTGTGCACCCGAGAAGAAAGTGTAATCTATTGTTTTTGAATGGAATGTCCTATAAACATCAATTAAATCTGTCTGGTCTATTGTGTCATTTAAAGCTTGTGTTTCCATATTAATTTTGTGTTTGGATGATCTTTCCATTGGTGTAAGTGAGGTGTTAAAGTCCCCCATTATTATTGTGTTACTGTCGATTTCCTGTTTTATAGCTGTTAGCAGTTGTGTTATGTGTTGTGGTGCTCCTATGTTGGGTCCATATATATTTATAATTGTTATATCTTCTTCTTGGATTGATCCCTTGATCATTATTTAGTGTCCTTCCTTGTGTCTTATGACACTCTTTACTTTAAAGTCTATTTTATTTGATATGAGTATTGCTACCCCAGCTTTCTTTTGATTTCCATTTGCATGGAATATCTTTTTCCATCCCCTCACTTTCAGTCTGTATGTGTCCCTAGGTCTGAAGAAGGTTTCTTGTTGATAGCATATATATCGGTCTTGTTTTTGTATCCATTCAGCAAGCGTGTTTCTTTTGTTGAAGCATTTAATCCATTCACTTTTAAGGTAATTATTGATATGTATGTTCCTGTGGCCACTTTCTTAATTGTTTTGAGTTTGTTTTTGTAGGTTCTTTTCTTCTCTTGTGTTTCCCACTTAGAGAACTTCCTTTAGCATTTGTTGTAGAGCTGGTTTCCTGGTGCTGAATTCTCTCAACTTTTGCTTGTCTGTAAAGCTTTTGCTTTCTCCATTGAATCTGATTGTAGGTTCTTCCCTTTCATCACTTTAAGATTATCATGCCACTCCCTTCTGGCTTGTAGAGTTTCTGCTGAGAAATCAGCTGTTTACCTTATGGGAGTTCCCTTGTATGTTATTTGTCGTTTTTCCCTTGCTGCTTTCAATAATTTTTCTTTGTCTTTAATTTTTGCCATCTTGATTACTATGTGTCTTGGCATGTTACTCCTTGGGTTTATCCTGTATGGTTCTCTCTGTGCTTCCTGGACTTGGGTGTCTATTTCCTTTCCCATGTTAGGGAAGTTTTCGTCTATAATCTCTTCAAATATTTTCTCGGGTCCTTTCTCTCTCTCTTCTCCTTCTGGGACCCATATAATGCGAATGTTGTTGTGCTTAATGTTGTCCCAGAGGTCTCTTAGGCTGTCTTCATTTCTTTTCGTTCTTTTTTCTTTATTCTGTTCCGCAGCAGTGAATTCCACCATTCTGTCTTCCAGGTCACTTATCAGTTCTTCTGCCTCAGTTATTCTGCTATTGATTCCTTCTACTGTAGTTTTCATTTCAGTTATTGTATTGTTCATCTCTGTTTGTTTGATCTTTAATTCTTCTAGATCTTTGTTAAACATTTCTTGCATCTTCTCGATCTTTGCCTCCATTCTTTTTCCGAGGTCCTGGATCATCTTCACTATCATTATTCTGAATTCTTTTTCTGGAAGTTGCCTATCTCCATTTCATTTAGTTGTTTTTCTGGAGTTTTATCTTATTCCTTCATCTGGTACATAGCCCTCTGCCTTTTCATCTTGTCTATCTTTCTGTGAATGTGGTTTTTGTTCCTCAGGCTGCAGGATTGTAGTTCTTCTTGCTTCTGCTGTCTGCCCTCTGGCGGATGAGGCTATCTAAGAGGCTTGTGGAATTTTACTGATTGGAGGGACTGGTGGTAGGTAGAGCTGGCTCTTGCTCTGCAGAGCTCAGTAAAACTTTAATCCACCTTTCTGCTGATGAGTGGGGCTGGGTCCTCTCCCTGTTGGTTGTTTGGTCTGAGGCGATCCAACACTGGAGCCTACTAATGCAGTGGGTCCCGATGCACACACTACTTTGTGTGTGCCCTCCAAGAGTGGAATCTCTGTTTCCCCCAGTCCTGTTGAATTCCTGCAATCAAATCCTGCTAGCTTTCAAGTCTGATTCTCTAGGAATTCTCCCTCCCGTTGCCAGACCCCTAGGTTGGGAAGCCTGACGTGGGCTCAGAGCCAGCACTCCAGTAGGTGGACTTCTGTCGTTTAAGTGTTCTCCAGTTTTTGAGTCACCCACCCAGCAGTTATGGGATTTGATTTCATTGTGATTGCGCCACTCCTACCGTCTCATTGTGGCTTCTTCTTTGTCTTTGGATGGGGGTATCTGTTTTGGTTAGTTCCATTGTGTTCCTGTAGGTGATTTTTCAGCAGTCAGTTGTGATTCCAGTGCTCTTGCAAGAGGGAGTGAGAACATATCCTTCTACTCTGCCATCTTGAACCCTGTCTCTCTGTTGTCTCTTTTTTCTTTAAATTTTTGCACATAGGTCTTGAGATGTCATTTTTAGTAACATTTACATACCATTCTCTACTTCTTTCATAAGTAAATTCTGGATACATGTCATGGGGTAAATGCAGCCTAGGCTGCTATGCTGTTTATATTTGGGTAAGATAACATTTTAAATTGAATAGATATATATAAAATTCTGGAAAAAATTAAATATACACACACATAAACACACAACCTTTCTTCAGATGAACACTTTCTTTCCCAAGAAGCACAAACAGTTCAAAATGAATCTGTTAAGTCTGAATTCATCTTTGTACAAATTCAGTTTACAAACAGTGACTCATTCCTTAATTCTTAACATGGTAAAGCTTCCTTGAAAGTTTTATTTTTGCTGCATAATTAAGGCATGATATCTATGTTGTTGAGATCTTGCTCTTAAAGGTTAGAGGAACATCTTGCAATGTGGCACAATACCTACTGTCAGGTGGCAGAAGCATCCCAGGTAGATGTTAGCAAGTGTAGATGGTCATACCTCATCCCACGACAAGGTTTTAGCAGTAAATGTGTCTGCCTTCCAGGGTAGCTAGTCTGCCCTCCTCCACACACATGCAAACTCTTCTTTTCATGCAGAAATCAGAGATGATTTCTGAACTTTTCTTATCTTTCCATATTTCTTTAAGGAAAAAAATCCTCAATTTCTTAATAATCATCTACTAATTAACAAAGGAGCCAGATGTAAAAGTGACATTCAAAAACTATTAATTCCACTAAGAGGAGAGTATCTGATACATCTCTATTTAATTTGATTTTACTTTAAATTTACAAAGGACAGTGGAAACAATGAAGGGAACTTCTACACTGAATTCAAGTGGAAAAACAGATGAAATGATAATTTATCACCAGATGGAATGGTTGAAAATATAGAACAGAAAGTTGTTAAAAATTTGCCTTGCCCTACATGCTGAGAAGAATTTATAGGTCTCAATACTCTATATATTTCACATTATACACATTTTTTCAAATGTTACTGTTAATTACTGAAATGTAAATGTGGTCGTATATGAGGAGTTGAAAGCAGTTTTGCCAGCACTGGAAAGTTTATATTTTCAAAAAGTCTCCTTCCTTATCTTTGTGATGTTTTTTCTACATTAATTTACTTTTCTTACTTGATTTACAAAGTGGTGACCATCCTCTCCAGCACCTTTCATCACATTCTTTCATTGTTTTTGTAAGATGTAAGGATTCATTCTGAACACCTGAGACATAGCTCCAGAGCAGCTGTTGCTTGTTAAATCTCTTGTTTTCTGATTATTAAATTTCAGAGTTAAAGTTAGACTGTTGCATCTCTAAGCAATACTCTAGTAACACATTCATGAACACATACACAGCATTATAAGCTTCTATTTCCATCAGACTTTTAACTGTTCTATTTTAGTACTCACTATGGTCTTAACCAGGGTAACTATAGAGTGGTCCATACTTACTTACCCATATAGTATTGAGTCTTTTAGCAGAAAGGACTACATCATTGTGAAATTCATAATCACAAAAAGTGATAGTTAGAAACATGCCTTAGACTTCAGCAATAAAATATTTTAACAAAAATTGTCATAATCCTTCTGCCTGGATAATCTTAAAAGAAATATAGTTCAAGAATATCAGATGATCAAAAATGAAATTTTGACACTACAATTACAAATAGTTTCAATTAGTAAGACCTGAAGTGTTATAGAAATTAACTAAGAAGAAATTTACAAATAAATAAAGATTTTTCAAATAGATATATACAGGTATACCTCGGGGATATTGCAGGTTCAGTTCCAGACCACCATAATAAAGTGAGTCACAAGAATTTTTTGTTTCCCAATGCATATAAAAGTTGTGTTTATACTATAGTCTATTAAGTGTGCAATAGCATTACGTATAAAAGAACAATATACATACCCTAATTTAAAAATATTTTATTGCCAAAAAATGCTAACCATCATCTGAGCCTTCTGCAAGTCATACTCCTTTTGCTGGTGGAGGGTCTTGCCTCCAAGTTAATGGCTGCTGACTGATTAGGTTGGTGGTTGCTGAAGCTGGGGTGTTAATTTATTAAAATAAGACAACAATAAAGTTTGCCACATTGATTGGCTCTTCCTTTCATGAATGATTTCCCTGCAGCATGCAATGCTGTTTGATAGCATTTTATCCACAGTAGACCTTCTTTCTGTATTGGGGTCAATCCACTCAAACTCTGCTACTGGTTTATCAACTAAATTTATGTAATATTCTAGATCCTTTCTTGTCATTTCAGTAATCTTCACAGCATCTTCACCAGGTAGATTCCATTTCAAGAAACCACTTTCTTTGTTCAGCCATAAGGAAGCAAATCCTCATCCGTTCAATTTTTTTTTGTTTTTAATAAATTTATTTATTTATCTATTTATTTATTTTATTTATTTATTGGCTGCATTGGGTCTTTGTTGCTGCACGTGGGCTTTTCTCTAGTTGTGGGGAGCGGGAGCTACTCTTTCTTGCAGTGCATGGGCTTCTCATTGCGGTGGCTTCTCTTGTGGTAGAGCACGGCTCCAGGAATGCGAGCTTCAGTAGTTGTGGCGCACGGGCTTAGTTGCTCCATGGCATGTGGGATCTTCCCGGACCAGGGCTGGAACCCATGTCGCCTGCATTGGCAGGTGGATTCTTAACCACTGTGCCACCAGGGGAGCCCCCATTCAAGTTTTTTTGTGAGATTGCAGCAATTTAGTCACATCTTCAGGCTCCACTTCTAATTCTAGTTCTTTTGGTAGTTCCACCACATCTGCAGTTATTTTCTCCACTGAAATCTTGAACCCATGAAGTCATCCATGCGGGTTGGAATCAACTTCTTCTAAACTCCTGTTAATGTTGATATTTTGATGAACCATGAATATGTTTAATGGCATCTAGAATGGTGAATCCTTCCCAGAAAGGTTCAGGTGACTTTGCCCAGATCCATCAGAGGAATCACTATCTATAGAAGCCTCACAAAATGTATTTCTTAAATAATAAGAAAATCCAAAATTACTCATTGATCCATGGGCGGCAGAATAGATGTTGTGTTAGTTTCATGTGTGACATGAAACAATATTAATCTCATTTACATCTCCATCAGAGCTCTTGAGTGACCATGTGCATTGTCAATGAGCAGTAATATTTTGAAAGGAATCTTTTTTTTCTGAGCAATGGGTCTCAACAACGGGCTTAACATATTCAGTAAATCATGTTGTCAACAGATGTGCTGTCATCCAGGCTTTGTTGTTCCATTTGTAGAGCACAGGCAGAGTAGATTTAGCATAATTTTGATGGGCCCTAGGATTTTTGGAATGGTAAACAAGCATTGGCTTCAACGTCAAGTCACCAGATGCATTAGCTCCTAACAAGAGAGTCAGACTGTCCTTGGAAGCTTTGAGGTCACGCATTGACTTCTCCTCTCTAGCTGTGAAAGTCGAGATGGACTCTTCTTCCAATATAAGGGTGTTTCATCTACATTGAAAATCTGTTGTTTAGTGTGACCACCTTCATTAATAATCTTTGCTAAATCTTCCGGATAACTTGCTGTAGCTTCTACATCAGGACTTGCTGCTTCACCTTGCACTGTGATGTTATGGAGATGGCTTCTTTCCTTAAACCTCATGAGCCCACCTCTGCTAGCTTCAAACTTTTCTTATGCAGCTTCCTCACCTCTCTCAGCCTTCACAGAATTGAAGCGAGTTAGGGCCTTGCTCTGGATTTGGCTTTGGTTTCAGGCAATGTTGTGGCTGGTTTGATTTTCTCTCTGGATGACTGAAACTTTCTCCATATCAGCAAGAAGGCTGTTCCTCTTTCTTATCATGTGTGTGTTCACTGGAGTAGTAGTTTCCTTTATGAACTTTTCCTTTGCCTTCACGACTTGGCTAACTGGCACAAGAGGCCTAACTTTTGGTCTGTCCCAGCTTTCAATACGCCTCCCTCAATAAGATTCATCCTTTCTGGCTTTTGATTCAAAGTGAGAAACATGCAAGTCTTCTTTCACTTGAACACTTAGAGGCCACTGTAGGGTTATTAATTGGTTATTTAATATTGTTGTGTCTTAGAGAATAGGGAGGCCCAAGGAGAGGGAGAGGGATGGGGTCAGTGGAGCAGTCAGAATACACAGAATATTTATAGATTTTCATCTTATGTGGGTGCCGTCCATGGTGCCCCAAAACAATTACAATAGTAACATCAAAGATCACTGATCACAGATCACCATAATCATAATAATGAAAAAGCTTGAGATATTGAGAGAATTACCAAAATGTGACACACAGACATGTGAGCAAATGTTCTTGGAAAATGACACTGACAGACTTGCTTGATGAAGGGTTGCCACCAACCCTCAATTTGTAAAAAACACAATATCTATGAAGCACAATAAAACCGAGGTATGCCTATACAAACAAGTTAATATATAGAATAATGGCTAAGACCTGTGATGGTTAAATCTTTGTAGTTGGAGTTTGAAATTCTCCTCTCACACCAGCTCTGTGAGTTCAAGCATGTTATGTAAGCAGTCTAAGCAACTGCTTCCTTATCTGTAAATGGGAATAATAAAATCACCCATCTCAAAGTTTTTTGATGATTAAATTAGATAATATTTATAAAACAATTATCTCAGTGCCTGGTTAATAATAGGTACTTGATATATTCAACATTTTTGGTCAAAAAGGAGAAGGGTCGCCTAAAAAGATAAATATAAAAATTAACATTAAAAAAATTTAACATGAATAAAATGGAAAACTGGGGACTTCCCTGTCAGTCCAGTGGTTAAGACTCCATGCTCCCAATGCAGGGGGCATAGATTCAATCCCTGGTCCGGAATCTAAGATCCTGCATGCCACACAGTGTGGCCTGAAAAAAAAAAACAGGAAATTGGAGTATCAAAGATGGTAAAACTTAGAAAATATTCTAAAATACAAGGCCCACAACCTCACATCTTACAGGTTATTTTTCAAGTCTCACCTTCCTAGGGAGGCCTCCCTCCCTATCGGATTTAAAATTTTGAGCTCCCGCCTCCATCCTCACACTCCCTATTCCACTTCCCTTTGTAATTTTTCCCATCAGGCAGCTAGACCAATATGTGTCCTATAGTAGGTGCTGATATTTGTTGAATGAATGAATAAATGAATTACAGATCAAGTAGAGCAAAGATGGAGTAAACTCTTTGCTTAGGGAGGGTGATATAAAGTTAAATGATGACAGAAAGACAGCACACTGTTCATCTTCACATTCATCTTCTTGCAGAATGAAAATGGAAATACGGACGTTGTCCTCCATTCACTCCTGTTTCACCTTCTAGATTTTATCAGTCACTCTGTTGTGTCCTTTGATTATATTTCCTGTTTCTTGCTCTCCATGCTTTATTTTCTTTTTTAGCATTACAAAATTCTCTAAATACGTTTGTTCCTTCCAGTGCCTTCTCTCTCCAATTTAACCTCCACACTCTCAGGAGTGATATTTTTAAAACACATAATCTGATTAGGTTAGTCCCTTATTTTAAGTCCTTCACTTGTTCTTTACTTTTTTTTTTTTTTTTGGTAAATTCTCAGTTCCTTAGAAAGGGGTGCAAATTATGGCACAGTGCAGTATTATTCAAACAGTAGACTGTGATCAATTAGTGGTTCCAAAATAAATTTACTCTTTTGTTGTGAACAACAGTTCTAAAAAAGTTAAATAGACTATACTAGAATAGAAATAGCTAAATAAATCACACTTATAAAGGATAACCATAATTTTTGGAATTGAGATACACACATGCACACACACACTACTTTATGACATGAGACACATTTCTTAATGTGGATTGAGGTAAAAAAATTACTTTGAAAGCCACTGGCATAGTGGTTAAGAGCATGGACTCTGGAACAAGGTGACGAGAGCTTCAAATTCAGTTCTGCAATTTACAAATTGTGTAACTTTGGGTAAATTACTTAATATCTCTGGCTCCAGAGATATTTATGAGGTAAAATATAGTATCTACCTTTGTGATTATTTTGAAGATAAATGAGTTTATATATTGAAATTGTATAGAAAAGTACCTGATTCAAAGTATATATTCAATAAACATCAGCTATATAATTTGGAGGGTTTTTTCCCAGTATATGTTCATCTGGCTCCCAGTCTAGCTGTATAGCTTTACCATACTTACCCTTCCCTTCCACCTGTGCTTCACTACATCCTATTTGAATTACTTAACATTCTTTGAATGTGCCATCAAGGTTAGCACCTCATAACTGAAGAAGCTGGGGCAGAGATAAGTAACTTCCTTTGCCCAAGTTCACAGGGCCAGTTACTCTGGTGTGCTGAAGGCCAAAGCTCATGCTCTTAAGCACCACACCATGGCACCTCTATTGCCTTTGCTACAACCATCATCACAGACATCTAAACTTCCACCATTCTTACTGATCTTTGTTGGGCCTCACTTACTGAAATTCCCAAGTACTTCATTATATATCTCTCTTTCATATTATATTCTCTTTCCTGTATGTACTTGAAATGCTCTTCTCTCAGAAGCTTCCCTGGAAAAGTCCTACACATCATTCTAGATTCTGCTCCCAAGCCTCCCTCTCTATGTGCAGCTCCTGGCAGACACAGTTAGTCACATTAGTAATTTAGTAAATTAGTCAAATTGGTAATTTCCATGTACTCCAAAAGTACTTTGTGATTTCCTCTAACAGTATTTCTCAGTTTGTGTTATTGGGGACAAATAAAACGAGTCACATATGAGATGCCAAAAAAACAGGTCACTGGTCAAACTTGGGGAATGCCACACACTATGCCTTCTTTTGCCTAGGAAAGTCACAAAGTGTGTGTGTGTGTGCGTGTGTGTGTATGAATATATATATTTTAAAGGCTCAGAGAAGACCTGAAGGAAAGATGGCAATTTTTCTTTTGTATTCCAGATTTTTAAAATAAACATTGAACCATTATTTTGGTGTAATACTTACTAAGTATTAAGCAACAGTTTTTGCAAATGCTGTATTGTTAGCCTTTATTTTCCTAAATTGGGATTCTTTTCCATGCCTACCTCTTTCTCTTGAGTAACTCTAGTGTGTATTTGTTGTTTTGGCTGTCCATTGTGGGAATACCTTCCCTGTTTTGGCATAACCCTTAAATATTTGGGCAATGACCTCACCTACTTCCATGAAAGCAGAAAGAGCTATATTACCCTTTGATACCTAATTACCTATTTTTATCTGGAAATTTAATACTTAAGAGGAAAATCAGGAAAGTACAAGGATATTTATTGCTATTTTTAACAAATAATATTTGTTAAACAAATAATATTGCTATTTTAAACAAATTTTTAACTGTGGCTGTCAGTAACCAGTAGTAATGGGGCCATTGTTTTCCTATGTTGCTCAGCTTATACTGCACAATAAACTACTATAGAAATCTCAGTGGCATACAGCAAAAGTATTTGCTTCTCACTCATGTGTTGCATGTTAACTGGGGCTCAGCTGATCTCGACTGCACATGGCTGGACTTGGCTCCAGGCCATGCCTAGCATTTAGGATTTCTCCATATGGCTCACATTTTCTGGGACAGCATTATACCTGGTGCATGCACATTCCAGGCAAGATGCAAGCCTTTGCTTTATCATGTCCACTAATATCCCATTGGACACAGCAGGTCACATCACTAAGCCCAAAGTCAAGAAGCTAGGAAATAACACTTTTTCTACCAAGAGACCATGACAAGGGTATGAATGTATAATGTTATTACAAGGGAATGGAGAATTGAGAACGTAATATAATCTGCCACACATCCTAAGCATACATGTCCGTGGTTGGATCTTCATTGAACCTTAACTCCCCCTGTTCCTGCTAGGGAGTTTTTCTAGTCCTCCTGATGATTCAGTGAGCTACTTGCTATCCTTCAGCAAACAGTGACATTTCAAATAATATGGCATCATATGAGCATGTGGGAGAGTCTTTGGGTACAAAGATAAGATCCTCAAATAACATCAGGAGACCATACCTACCCTGTATCTTAGTAAATCCAAATTCGGACTCATAAATCTTCTCCATGATACTTACACTTTCCCATCAAATATTTTGTTATAGGAAGCATTGATCATTATATAGGATATGATTTTTTAGGAATATAAGTTAAAATTAATAAATATCTTTATTAGGATATAACTATTCTTTTTATTCCAAATTTCTGGTTTGTAATATCATTTAAACAAAGATTTTCACCAAAATACTCACATCCATAAGTATGAATTGGAAGTAATGGTATGTATGATTTTTAGTTGCTTTTTTTCCTATTAGAAACCAAATTTGATGGGGGCGGGGGGTGGGTGCTATCTCCAAATACTTACATTGGTAAGCATGAAGTAATTGAGTTGCGTTTCAAACAGTCAGCAGTAACTGTTACTTTTTCCACAAACGTAATATTCTTCTGGATCACTAAATGTGTAACTGGTACTTGCTAATTAATAATATTAGTTAATATTAGTAGGCTTAATATTTAAAAGAATACTTCTTCATTTGAGGGCAGATAGTATATATGAGACATTGAAAGAAAGCTAGTTAACCATGAAATATGAAACCAAGACCTGGAATGAAGAATATTTCCAGTATATGTGGGAAAATACTCATAAACCTGATGATCAGTCCATGTGAATTATTCTCAATGCTCTGCCTTATGGTTGGAAATTTGAGCATGCAGAGTAATGCACTGCACATCTGTGACTGCTAGAGGGAATTGAGTGAAAGCACTACTGTCTATCCAAAAAGAAAATAGCATTATAAAATACCTTGTAATGCAAGATAATGAGCTGATACGATTACAAGCTAATAGACTCCATTACAGTACACAGTGCCACTCTGGGGTCAGTCTGATATTCCTCTTCTTTCACTCCAGATGCCACTCTGCTATTATTTTGTCTCTCTCTTTTTACTGTCAGTGTGTAGATTTACAGCTACTTTGTATGTTTAAGTTTGTTTCAAAAAAACTGTTGGTGGATTCTGCTCTAGGTTGATAAAAATCAATGCTTTGTAAGCTCCGGGAAGGAATATTGACTAACTGGTGAGGAGCTGCATCACTGAGAGTCCTAGTCAGTGGCCTCCACTCATGTCACCATCTGCCACAAAACAGTACTCTTTCTTCAAACTGCAATTCTTTTTTCTTAAATGAGTAATTCTTTGTGGCAAATTAGATGCACCGTGGAAGCTCTGTCAGTTAAAGTTTAAGGTTAGCTGAATGTAACAGAAAACCTAAATATAGCCGATTAAACAAAGTGGGGTTTCTTGTTCTGTCAAGAAGGATAAGTTAGGGAGTAGACCCTCCTAACTTCCACTTACATCTTATTGTCTGGAATTTAGCCACCTGGCCAATGCTACCTGCAAGGGACTATCTTTTAACTGGAAATCCTGTCACACTCAACTAAATAATAAGGAAGAAGAGATAAATGGATATATAGTAGGAAATTAACACATTAGTCACATATCAAATCCAACAACAGCAGTCTTGGAAACTAATGGTAAGAGAATGCCTCATTTGAAGAAAGACAAACACAGCCAGCAATTGGACTGTAATCTCATTTAATAAGAATCATAGAGTACTCCAGGTGACTTTGGAATAGAGTACTTTAAACTGTCAAAGTATAATTATACCCTACAGAGTTAAACAGACAGGGAAGATTTTATCCATGAGAAATGCAATAAAGGAGAGAGCTTGAACTAAACTCCCCTGCAACAAAAGATGGGAGATGTTTTAAACACTCGGGTGAGCTAATGGAAAAGCACTGAAAGGCATCGGGTTGAGGGGAGCTTGGTCAGTGTGATTAGGCCATCTGTGTTTGCTAATTGGTGCTTATCAAAGTTAGGTTCCTACCATCCCACAGAGGCTAAGAGAGGAGAGCTATCTTTCTTGATGATTACTTTTCAAAGGGATGACTCTCAGGTCTTGAGAAAGACATTTCTGAGTTGTAAAAATGACAAGAGCCTTGGAGAAGATTTTCATCAAAGGGGAGATGCTCTAAGAAAAGGGAGGTCAGGAGCTTATTATGGTCAGGAAGAAACCTGGCTAAGGTTTAATCAAGCCAAGGGGAACATGAAGGACCTCTTGGTCAATCTCATTGACTCTGTTTAGAAATGCTAGACCATGGTGATGATAAAAAGCAGAATAAATTTAAGTCATTAAAAAAATTCTTCTTCTATTCTCTAGTCAATACATCCCCTTGTTGCCAAGGATATTTGTCATTGTTATGGGTTGCACTCTGTCCCCCTCAAATTTGTATATTGAAGTTGTACCCCCAGTACCTCAGAGTGTGACCTTATATGGAAATAGTAGAAATAGGGCTGTTACAAATGTCATTAGTTAAGATGAAGTTATCCTGAATAGGGTGGTCCTCAAATCTAATATAACCAGTGTCCTTAAAAAGAGGGAAGATTTGGGCTCAGAGACACACACAAAGGAAGACTGTCATGTGAAGATCCGAGTTATGCTGCCACTGGCCAAGAAACTCCCAGAAGCTAGGAGAGAGGTACAAAACAGATCTATCCCTAGCAGCTTCAGAGGGAGCATGGCTCCGCTGATGCCTTAATTTCAGACCTCTGGCCTCCAGAACGGTGAGATGATAAATTTCTGTTCTTTAAGCAGTTGGTTTTTGGTACCTTGGTAGACAGCCCTAGCAAACTAATAGAGTCATTTGTTATTTCTTAAAAATTATCTACAGCAAGTATTGCAAAAATTGAAAAACTGATAAAACTGAATGATAATTATATGTAGGCATGCCATGTTATTCTCTGAGCTTTTTTTCTGAACTTGAAAATGTCATGATTTTAAAAAATAGAAGTAAATTGCAATCCTCAAATACATAATTAATAAAATGGAAAAGGTATTCAACTAAGGAAGCTAGAATGTGAATATTAAAAACTCAGTTTCATGGATGGTAAAAGGAAAGTCCTAAACAGTAGTAAATCCTGAATTAGTACACTGAAACTCAGTGCAATTAAGAAAATTATTCTTTAAGCTTAAAAAGCAAAACTCTGAAAAATCAAATTAATAAATAAGATTTATAAACAAAAAATATGTGAAGAAGACATAGATTATGTAAAGATATACAGAGATAATTTCTTTTCTTTTTTTTTAAAGATATAGTTATTTTTTTAACATCTTTATTGGAGTATAATTGCTTTACAATCGTGTGTTAGTTTCTGCTTTATAACAAAGTGAATCAGCTATACATATACATATATCCCCATATCTCTTCCCTCTTGCATCTCCTCCTTCCCACCCTCCCTATCAAATGAATAATGATACAATTGGCAAAGTTGTATATTAGTACATTTAAATATCTTGAGAATGAGAATAATTTTCTAAAAACTATGAATCACTTGATATACATCCAGGAGAAAAGTCCTAAAATCCCATTCTTATACATTTATAATGTGGAGAGTATATATCATATAATTTAGAAAAGTGGAATACACAATTTAAAATATGATGAAGGTTTCCTCTCACACTAGACTGGGAGCTTCTTGAAGGCAAGGATTTTATCATGTTGATCTTTGTATTTCTTAGCACTTGGTCCAACGTCAGGCAGTTTGCAGGTATTCAAGCAATGTTTTTCTGAGTAAATATAAGAAATAAGCATTAATCCAGTGCATGATAAATATCAAATATATGGCACAAAACCAAATATGGTAGGGAATCAAAAGAGAGCAAGATTGCTATGTGAAGTTTTCATTGCATCACAGTACACTGGGAAGCTTTGGGTTCACAGACTATTGGAGGCCAGTTGCTAGATGTATGATCAAGTTATCTAATCTTTCTAAGCCTCCACTTCTCCGAGTGTGAGGATAACCAACTTGAGTTCACAGAGTTGTCTGGAGCCCATAGTGTGCCTGGCTGATACAGGTGGTCCATGAACATTGGTTGCTGTCCCTCTTCTGCCCTGTTTACATTGTTGTAATTGATTCTTGACCAGCTCTATTCTTCTTGGAGGCAGAGATGGTATCTTACTCATTGGTACTATTTCATAGCATAGAACAATGAATACCACAAAACATGTGCTCAATAAATAATTTTGATTAAAGAAGAAACTATGTGAGGTTGAAGGTTGGGTTGCATTTGCATATATATGAAGATGTAGCATGATGGTGAGAGGGAATAATACTGAGAATGAAAAAGGTGAAGCATAAATAAAATGTGGGAAGTAAAATGATCTAGGCAGAGACCTTAGAAGACAAGTCAACCCAAGTAGATGATTCAAGTAAGAGATTTCGCAGAAGAGTTAGCAGAAAGTAAGGTTAAATCTTAACTATGAAAACATGAGAATTTAAGATTCTGTCTTTTATATAATAGGTAGCAAAAGAAGCATTTTGAGCAGAAGTGTGACATGTTCTTTACCTCAAGATTAAAGAGTGTTCCCCAAATTCAGGCAGGGTGAAATAGAGGTTATTTGAAAATAGAGTTTGATTTTAATCACTGAGCACACTTAAAAGAAATGTTATTATTAATCATTGATGTGGTATGGTCCTGAAATAGAGTGATATCAAAAGAAATAAACATGAAGCATTGGATGTAATTAATATTACATGATAGATTCATAGAATGTGATGGGGAAGGACATGGAGAGCAAGCAAAATAAGAACAATGAAAAATAAGCTTGAGAACAGAAAAGAATTCAGAGAGAAGATAACTTCAGCTTTAGACAGGTGATGGTGGTGGTATATCCAAATACAAAAGCCAGGTAGGCATATAGGGAAGTGCGACTGGATGGCCTCAACAATTGCATAATTACCACAGAGGTGGTAAGTTACAAGATTAGAGTAGATGAAGACATTTTAACTCAAAATACAAAAAATAATAATAGAAAGCCAAAGTTTGGCCTTCAGGAGAACAAAGTACTAGATGTTAGGAACCAAAGAAAAAGGGCACAATCTTGTAGGTTTTACAGAATTCTGATCTTTTTTTTTTCTTTTTAACTAAGAACAGTGCTTCAGGGAATAACTTGAGTCCTCTCCAGATCTATTTAAGGCAATCATTGTATTTTATATTTTTCTTCTTTTTAAAAAATAACTTTATCAGGGAGACCTTCAAGATTGCAGAGGAGTGGGCCTCCCTGGTGGCGCAAGTGGTTGAGAGTCCGCCTGCCAATGCAGGGGATACGGGTTCGTGCCCCGGTCTGGGAGGATCCCATATGCCGCGGAGCGGCTGGGCCCGTGAGCCATGGCCGCTGAGCCTGCGCGTCCGGAGCCTGCGCGTCCGGAGCCTGTGCTCCGCAACGGGGGAGGCCACAACAGTGAGAGGCCCGCATACCGCAAAAAAAAAAAAAAAAAAAAAAAAAAGATTGCAGAGGAGTAAGGTATGGAGATCACCTTCCTCCCCACAAATACATCAAAAATACATCTATATGTAGAACAGCTCCTACAGAACACCTACTGAACACTGGCAGAAGACCTCAGACTTCCCAATATGCAAAAAAATCCCCATGTAACTAGATATCAATTACAGGAAAGAAACTAAAAAATACAAACACATGGAGGCTAAACAATATGCTACTAAATAACCAAGAGATCACTGAAGATATTAAAAACTACCTAGAAACAAATGACAATGAAAACACAAAGAGCCAAAACCTATGGGATGCAGCAAAAGCAGTTCTAAGAGGGAAGTGTATAGCAATACAATCCTACGTCAAGAAACAAGAAGCATCTCAAATAAACAACCTAAACTTACACCTAAAGCAATTAGAGAAAAAGAACAAAAAATCCCCAAAGTAAGCAGAAGGAAAGAAATCATAAAGATCAGATCAGAAATAAATGAAAAAGAAATGAAGGAAACAATAGCAAAGATCAATAAAACTAAAAGCTGGTTCTCTGAGAAGATAAACAAAATTGATAAACCATTAGCCAGACTCATCAAGAAAAAATGGGAGAAGAGTCAAGTCAATAGAATTAAAAAAGAAAAAGGAAAAGTAACAACTCACACTGCAGAAATACAAAGGAACATGAGAGATTATTACAAGCAACTCTATGCCAATAAAACGGACAACCTGGAAGAAATGGACAAATTCGTAGAAATGCACAACCTTCCAAGACTGAACCAGGAAGAAATAGAAAATATGAACAGACCAATCACAAGCACTGAAATTGAAACTGTGATTAAAAATCTTCCAACAAACAAAAGCCCAGGACAAAATGGCCTCACAGGTGAATTCTATCAAGCATTTAGAGAAGAGCTAACACCTATCCTTCTCAAACTCTTCCAAAATATAGCAGAGGGAGGAACACTCCCAAACTCACTCTATGAGGCCACCATCACTCTGATACCAAAACCAGACAAAGATGTCCCAAAGAAAGAAAACTACAGGCCAATATCACTGATGAACATAGATGCAAAAATCCTCAACAAAATACTAGCAAACAGAATCCAACAACACATTAAAAGGATCATACACTACAATCAAGTGGGGTTTATCCCAGGAATGCAAGGATTCTTCAATATATGCAAATCAATAAACGTGATACACCATATTAGCAAATTGAAGGAGAAAAACCATATGGTCATCTCAGTAGATGCAGAAAAAGCTTTTGACAAAATTCAACACCTATTTATGATAAAAACCCTCCAGGACTTCCCTGGTGATGCAGTGGTTGGGAGTCCACATGCCAATGCAGGGGACAAGGGTTCAAGCCCTGGTCTGGGAAGATCCCACATGCTGTGGAGTGGCTAAGCCCCTGTGCCACAACTTCTGAGCCTGTGCTCTACAGCCTGTGAGCCACAACTGCTGAAGCCCACACACCTAGAGCCCATGGTCCACAACAGGAGAAACCACCGCAATGAGAAGGCTGTGCACCGCAACAAAGAGCAACCCCCACTTGCCTCAACTAGAGAAAGCCCACGCACAGCGACGAAGACCCAACACAGCCAAAAATAAATATATAAATAGTAAATAAATTAAAAAAAAAAAAACCTCCAGAAAGTAGAGGGAACTTTCCTCAACATAATAAAGGCCATATATGACAAACCCACAGCCAACATTGTCCTCAGTGGTAAAAAACTGAAACCATTTCCACTAAGATCAGGAACAAGACAAGGTTGCCCACTCTCACCACTATCATTCAACATAGTTTTGGAAGTTTTAGCCACAGCAATCAGAGAAGAAAAGGAAATAAAAGGAATCCAAATTGGAAAAGAAGAAATAAAGCTGTCACTGTTTGCAGATGACATGATACTATACATAGAGAATCCTAAAGATGCTACCAGAAAACTACTAGAGCTAATCAATGAATCTGGTAAAGTAGCAGGATACAAAATTAATGCACAGAAATCTCTGGCATTCCTATATACTAATGATGAAAAATCTGAAAGAGAAATTAAGGAAACACTCCCATTTACCACTGCAACAAAAAGAATAAAATATCTAGCAATAAACCTACCTAGGGAGACAAAAGACCTGTATGCAGAAAACTATAAGACACTGATGAAAGAAATGAAAGATGATACAAACAGATGGAGAGATATGCCATGCTCTTGGATTGGAAGAATCAACATTGTGAAGATGACTATACTACTCAAAGCAATCTACAGATTCAGTGCAATCCCTATCAAACTACCAATGGCATTTTTCACAGAACTAGAACAAAACATTTCACAATTTGTATGGAAACACAGAAGACCCTGAATAGCCAAAGCAATCTTGATAAAGAAAAATGGAGCTGGAGGAATGAGACTCCCTGACCTCAGACAATACTACAAAGCTACAGTAATCAAGGCAGTATGGTAGTGGAACAAAAACAGAAATATAGATCAATGGAACAGGATAGAAAGCCCAGAGATAAACCCACACACATATGGTCACCTTATCTTTGATAAAGGAGGCAAGACTATACAATGGAGAAAAAACAGCCTCTTCAATAAGTGGTGCTGGATAAACTGGACAGCTGCATGTAAAAGAATGAAATTAGAACACTGCCTAACACCATACCTCAAAATAAACTCAATATAGAATAAAGACCTGAACATAAGGCCAGACACTGTAAAACTCTGAGAGGAAAACATAAAACACTCTATGACATAAATCACAGCAAGATCCTTTTTGATCCACCTCCTAGAGAAACGGAAATAAAAACAAAAATAAACAAATGGGACCTAGTGAAACTTAAAAGCTTTTTCACAGCAAAGGAAACCATAAACAAGATGAAAAGACAACCCTCAGAATGGGAGAAAATATTTGCAAATGAATCATCAGACAAAGGATTAATCTCCAAAATATATAAATGGCTCACGCAGCTCAATATCAAAAAAACAACCCAATCCAAAAACGGGCAGAAGACCTAAATAGACTTCTCCAAAGAACATATACAGATTGCCAACAAACACATGAAAGAATGCTCAACATCACTAATCATTAGAGAAATGCAAATCAAAACTACAATGAGGTATCACCTCACACCAGTCAGAGTGGCCATCATCAAAAAATCTAGAAACAATAAATGCTGGAGAGGGCGTGGAGAAAAGGGAACCCTCTTGCAGTGTTGGTGGGAATGTAAGTTGTTACAGCCACTATGGAGAACATTATGGAGGTTCCTTAAAAAACTAAAAATAGAACTACCGTAGGACCCAGGAATCCCAGTACTGGGCATATACCCTGAGAAAACCATAATTCAAAAAGAGTCATGTACCGCAATGTTCACTGCAGCTCTATTTACAATAGCCAGGACATGGAAGCAACCTAGGTGTCCATCGACAGATGAATGGATAAAGAAGATGTGGCACATATTTACAATGGAATATTACTCAGCCATAAAAAGAAACAAAATTGAGTTATCTGTAGTGAGGTGGATGGACCTAGAGTCTGTCATACTGAGTGAAGTAAGTCAGAAAGAGAAAAACAAATACCATGTGCTAACACATATATATGGAATCTAAAAAAAAAAAAAAAAAAGTGGTTCTGAAGAACCTAGGGACAGGACAGGAAAAAAGATGCAGACATAGAGAATGGACTTGAGGACCCTGGGAGGGTGAAGGGTAAGCTGGGATGAAGTGAGAGAGAGGCATGGACATATATACACTACCAAATGTAAAATAGATAGCTAGTGGGAAGCAGCAGCATAGCACAGGGAGATCAGCTCTGTGCTTTGTGACCACCTACAAGGGTGGGATAGGGAGGGTGGGAAGGGATATGGGGATGTATGTATATGTATAGCTGATTCACTTTGTTTTACAGCAGAAACTAACACACCATTGTAAAGCAATTATAGTCCAATAAAGATGTTTAAAAAAAAGTTACTAATAAGTAAAAAAAAAAAAGAAAAAAAGAAATAACCTAGATTAAGTTTTGCTTATGTTCATGAAATAAGCTAGATTTTAGTTTTCCTTATGTGGTTTAAATGGTTGTGTCTGTTCAGGGCATTCTCAAGTTTGGTCTCATTCTATATTTAATTTTAATGCTTGGATAACGTTGAGTTGTGATTTGTGAGTTTTCCCTACTTTAGTTCAATTTACTTAATAATTAGTGTCAGTTCCTCTCATTCTGTTATTATGTTTTCTGACAGTCTTGGTTTCCAAAGTTGTGAATCTTTTTTAAAAAATTTACTTTATGGATATCTTAGTGATCGGTTGAGAGAGGTTGTATTAGAATCTTCTTGTCAGAGACCATTTTGAACTAGAAACTATTTATTTTGTTTAGTTAGAAAATTGTGTGACATGATTGGATAAAAAACTAGAGCTGGGGATGCTGGCCTTGGCTATTACATTCCTTAACAGAGAAAGCTTTTTACCACATTTCAAAAACTGACTTTGCCCATCACCTGAGACCTATATCAGTATATACAGGTCACCACACATCACCGGTGTTCAATGAATGTGTGTAGGCAGCTACTTTTGTGAGAGTGTTTCTTATAGCAAAAATCCTTAAAAGAGATGTCTGTACATACTTTATCATGCTCACTCCCTGGGTAATAACATTTATTCCATGACTCCAAAATGCTATCAATAATAAAATGGGTCCAAAACTTATAACTATGTCTCTGACCTCTTCTTTATATTTGGACTCATTTAACTACCACTTTGATGGCTGGTAGGCGACTCAGAATAGAAGTCCTAATCACATCCTACCTTTTCTTTGCAGGTTGTTTCTGTCTCAGTAAATGGCTCTACCATTTACTATGTGTTGCTTAGGCCCAGTTTTTTTTAACTGTGGTGTAATACAGTGTTATATTAGTATAATTTCAGGTGTGCAACATAATGATTAAATGTTTGTATATTTTGTGAAGTGATCACCATGTCTAGTTAACATCCATCACCATATATAGGGAATAAGCCTCTTTCTCATAAATTCTGGGCCCTTTTCAAACAGCTGCATCTTCCCTAGGCCCTGTGGCGTGTGAGTCCCTGTGCAAGTCCTTTAAAATTTGTTTCTTAGTTCACCACAGCCCCTCTGGTCTTGTGAGCATGAGCCCCGTTAGTTTTCAAGCTAGATGTTTTGGGGGCCTGTCTCTCAGGTGCAGGTCTTAAAAGTTGAGGTGTTTGTTGTGTGGTATGAACCCTTAGCTCCTCAGGGAGGAGCTCCAGGTTGGAGTTCCCTCCTGATTGTGCCTGGCAGTGCTGGGCAGTGGGGTTTATGGTGAGATTACATCTCAACCTGTCCTAACTACTTACATGTGTTTGGGATTTTTTATCATTTGCCCGGTAGGGAGTTGCTCTGCAAGTTTCTTAGGTTTTCTTTTTTTGTTTCTTTTTTTTTTCCCCCAGAGGATATTGTTCCATATGTAGCCGTAGGTTTAATGTGACCATGGGAAGGAGTGAGTTCAGGATCTCTTTACATCGCCATCTTGAACCAGAACCTAAGGCAATCATTATAGAAAGATAATTTGATAAATGGCTTCCTGTCATGTGTGTTTGCTGCTTGAGCATGGGTCTTTGCCATGATTATTCCTGATCTACTTTCCAAAACTATATAGTGAGTTTTGAGTATTCATACAGGTAAAAGTTCATAATGATGTTCCTTAAATTCATCTCTTGTAAAATGGTTATAATTATATACAAATTTTATGAAATAATTTATAGATTGGTAAAATTTATAGTACTTGGTAAAATTTATGTATAAATGAAATTAAATGGCAAGTGTTTTAATCTGAAATAATTCTGATTATTTAAAAGTATTATTCAGCATTGTTTCATCTCTACCTGTGATCTGGATGAACCAATGAGTATCCTATCCTTTACAAATTAATCTCCAATTAAGAGCTGCTCCTGGGAATGTGGATGCTGATAATTTTAATCAGGAACTGTGACACAGCTGATTTCATTTAGTTCTTGAATGTGGTAGAATTTCATAGACTCCCAAACATAAGATTTTTTTTAACAGTAAAATTCAAAGTAACCCAAAACAACTGGATATATTACTTTTAAGGTAACTCAAACAGAAGTATATTTTCTGTGTACTTTTTAATGCCAGCCCTGAAAAGTAAATGCCTAGATCTTTCATGGTAGAATAGACACTAGTCTATTGTTTCTTTCGTGTTCTGTTCCAGAACATTGTATCCTTTTAAATGAAATACACTAAAAAACACTGTAATATTAAGAGTGTTAAAAAAAAAAAAAAAAGCAAAACGGCAATGGAAAATTTCAGGCCTACACACAGGGACTATACAACTCAGAATCAAAGTTTCTTAAAGAATAAAAAATGAAAAAGATAAGAGTAAGAAGTTTTCTTCTGAATGATACAGTGTGTGCATCCCAGTCACATGGAAAATTGTCTTAGACTGGAAGCTACTTATGACAAACACGAAGACTTCTGCTTAAATGCCAAAAGATTCTGCCTATCTCCCCACAGTAGTGCCGTTAGCTGACAGACAAATGTTAAGCAAAGCTCTCTCACTCTGTGACTTCCTGTTGATATGCTTCATAAACACCTTTCTTCCTAAAACAAAAGACCAAGAAAAACCTGGAAGACTTCTTTGCAATTCACATAGGAGGATGCCATCAGTCCTAATCGCAGCTCCTTGAGGGTGTTTGTCCTTCAACTTTCAAACTATACAATATACAGTTTAATAAGAGGAATTTTGCTTCTGCAAATGCAAGTCACCAGTGAATCAGTGAACTAGATAATTGCCTGTATTTTGAGAGAAATATTAGAAACATGAACTAAGGATTTCTGTAGCAAGATCCCATTTCAAAAAAATGTTTGAGAAGTGTGGCAAAATAATTTTCATCAATGATTTTAATTAAACCTCTAAAATTTTTGTTTTTTCGTTGTTGTTAGGTGAATAGATAGCTGCCTGGAGGCCAAAACTGTTTGTTTCCTTTAGATCGAGATATAATGGACATAGAACATTATATTAGTTTCAGGGGTATAAGAATTCAATATTTTTATAATTGCCAAATGATCACAAGTCTAGTTAACATCTGTCACCCTACAAAGTTACAGAATTTTTCTTGGGATAACTTTTAAGATTTATTCTTTTAACACCTTTCAAATATGCAATATCGTATTGACTATACTCCCCACGCTGTACATTGCATTTGCATTACCGATTTATTTTCTAACTGGAAATTTGTACCTTGTGACCCCCTTCACCCACTTTGTCTAGCCCCCGTCCCCACCCCTACTGCTGGCAACCACCAATCAGTGCTCTGTAGCCAGAGCTCTTTTTTTGTTGTTAGAGTCCACATATAATTGAGATTATACAGTATCTGCCTTTCCCTGTCTGACTTACTTCACTTAGCATAAGGCCTTCACGATTCATCCATGTTGTTGAAATGGCAAGATTTCCTTCTTTTCTATGTCTGAATAATATACACCACACCTTTATCCATTGATTTATCAATGAACACTTAGGTTGTTTGCATATCTCGGCTATTGTAACTAATGCTGCAGTAAACATAGGGTTGCAGATATCTTTTCAAGTCAGTGTTTTCATTTTCTTCAGATAAATACCCAGAAGTAGAATTGCTGAATCATATGATAATTCTATTTTTAACGTTTTTGAAGAACCTCCTCTGTTCTCTGTAGTAGCTGCACCAATTTATATTCCCCCAAACAGTGCACAGGGGTTCCATTTTCTTTACATGCTCGCTAACACTTGTTCTTTCTTGTCTTTTTGATAATAGCCATTCTAACAGGTGTGAGGTTATCTCGTTGTGGCTTTGATTTGCATTTCCCTGATGATTAGTGTTGTTGAGCATCTTTTCATGTACCTCTTGGCCATCTGTATGTCGTCTTTGGAAAAATGTCTGTTCAGATCTTCTCATTTTTTAATTGGATTGTTCTCTTGCTATTGAATTGTATGTGTTCTTTATATATCAGAAACTCTTCGTAAGTACCGTGGCTATGAGATTTCTCAGAAAGCCCCATGAACCCTGCTTGGTGCTGGTACTTTCCACTTCCCATCACATATGGCCCTCTCAAGAATGTCCAATTTACTCAGTGTTTTATGGGTCTCTATTGTGAATGTGATGTCACAGGAGAGCCCAGGAACTGTTTTTCTCCCATCTTACCTGGAGAAGGTAAAGTTGTGTAGCAAATTCTATTTTTAGCCAAGTGCAAAGGAAAAATAAGTTTCTCATCCTCAACGAGGAAACCATCTGGATGGAGGATGGAGGGAGTGACGAGGAAAGCTGCACTCCCTTCCTCGTGGAGTTTGGAGCCCATTGCATTGAGGCCCGTAAGAGGAGCCCTGATGTGTCACTTGCTTCCCACACATCCCCAAATGGTTTTCTTAAACTTGCAAAGCAGACATCTTTCATTTTCTTTTCCAAGAAATGAAGTTTTAAAGGTCAACTATATTAGAGAGAATTTAAGGGTTCTTGAGTAGCTGCTTCTTGAAAGAAGAAAAGCAGTCTTGTATTTTTGTCTTTGAAAATACATTTCTTCTAGTTTCTTAAGTCTTCTATATCTCAAATGCTTGACTTCTGAGCAAACCTAAGGCTAACAGGGGCCAGGCAGGTTAAACATTAGAATGTGTGGAAATACTCCTGCTTTCTTTATATTACTGATTTTTCTCAGCAAATGCTGTAAATTTCTCATAGAGAAGAAAAAAGCAATAGGAGAAAGATTATCTAGAAAATCTTCAATTAATTTTTATAAAATCCCCTATTTGGTAAAAGACTTACTGGCACAACTCCTATTTGAAAAATGTAGGGGGGAGCATCAGAATTGGAAAAATAAATAAATAAAATATTTCAGTAGAGTCAGAGGCAACTAATCTGTATTCCTTAACTATGTGAAGCAGGATTAAAGCAAAGATTGGAGTTGAGGTTGAAGTAATTGATCTATATCCTTGCAATACCACTATTGAATATTTATCACATTTTCCAGAGGATTTCAGATTGTCTCATCACCAAGAAGACTAAAATGAAAAGCTAGCAATAATGAAAAGTCCAAACTACTCTTTCTCTCTTTACTTACTACCCCAAATCTTACATAAATGCTTACTCTCACTGCATTCACTCTCTGCTCAGCCTCTCGCTCGCCTTACAACTTTGTAACCTGAACTCTTCCTCAGTCACTGTGAAGACCACAAGGACACTGTTTGATACACATGACCAATGCCTTCCTAAATTGCCCATCCAGAGTCTGGCCCTAGAAAACCCCAAACTTCAAGGTAAGAGCAGAATTGAGGTCCCCCCCAAAAGTAAAGGGGAAGTAGGGAATCTCAGTTTATTAAAGCAAGTTGAGAAGAGCAGCCCTTCCTATCCCATCCCTTTCACACAACCCCAAGAAAGGCAATCACTACTATGAACCAAGCTCTTGAAATTTTATTGGCCACTATGGTAATTGGTTGAACTTTGTAAACTAAGGGGTAAAAAAATCCGGTGTTTGTGAGGATGATCTCTCTTCTCTCTCTTTTCTAGTGCAATTGCTGAAAGGATGATGGAGAAAAAAAGGATAGAGGGAGTTGCTTTTCCTTTGAGAAGCTGAGCTATTTTGTTGTATATCTTTGTCTCCTCCCCTCTTCCTCCTCCCCTTTCCCCCTTGCTACTCTCTGACTCCCAAACTACCTCCAAACTAGAATGGCTCTTGGAGGTTTGCTCTCCACCTGGGGGAGGAATACTCTGTCTAATTTGCATTCTCTCCCTGTGTGTTTTTTGGTTGGTTTGTTTTGAGAAGGCAAACGAGTTAACTTGGGCAAATCTGTTTCACTAGGGAATAGAATATCTGTTTCACTAGATAGAGCCCCAGCTTGGAATAACAACATTCTGTGCATACTTCTCCTCATGATTATTTTTCTCTTGGGAACTTCATGTAGAAATGTTTGTTGACCTAGAACAAGTCTAAATAGTGTAACAATTTTAATTTTAGCTTTCACGTGATGATATTTATACCTGATCCTTGTTTTGAACCATCTTTAATGTGCTATTTTTCATAAATATTATTCCAGCCTACCAACATTATTTGACTCTTGCATAGGAGCAAAATACTGAATTAGGTTTGAGAGAATATGAAATAATGCTACCTCTAATAAAATGATAACCTAGTTTGGAGGATTAAACATATAGATCAATAAATAAAATAGTAATAATGACTAGACTGAGAGTAGAAAACAAAACCTGAAAACTTTACAGTCATCTGAGGAAGAGATTTTTTTTTCCATTTAGGGTTATTAAGGAAGTTTTCATTTAAAAGGGTGGGATTTGAGCAGAGTCTTGATGAATTACTGAAATGCTAGTAGTGGAGCTTACACTAATGGTTATTCCTTATGATGAGAATGACAGAAGAAAGGCAGGAAAAATTGGAAAATGATAGATACCTCAAACTAAAGAGTCAATTTGTGTGAAGACTTAATACAGTGGTAAGAATTATAACTTAATACTTAGAATGGAATCAGATGAATCTGAGATAATCTGAGCTCTTTGCAATTTATTCTGAAGGAAAAGAGGGTCTACTCATGGTTTTGGAACAGGGATTCAAATTAATGACACAGAATGGTTCATTTGGTAATGATACGCTTGCTACTTCTTCCCAGACCAAGCCGACATCTTCTCTGTCCGTTAAAAGAGTCCCGTGTTTACCCTTAAGTATGTCAATACTATTTCTAGAGTGTTTTCAACTTAACATACAATGGACCATGCCCTGTCCAAACCCTTTAATGGCTCCTTGATGCTTATGGGATAAAGGGAACATGATTTCATATGACTTCCCAGACCCTCCATGCCTGGGAGCCTGCCTCTGCCTCAGAGTAATGTTCTGCTATTCTCCACATGAAAAGTATATGATATCATTGGATGAGAAGCTGAAGAAAGCATTAAAATGTGAAAACTGATGTAAGTAAATGTAATACAAGGAAGGGAAATTGCACTTGACTTTATCCGGAGTGACTCAGAAAATGGGGGTCATAATTTAAAAAGCAAAACCAGAAGAAAGCTGAATTGAGAAAGAGAGAGAATCATTTTGCATTTCTACTTGTTGGGTGTGAGAAACTTGCAAAATTACTGGGTAAAAACTTCCTTCGTGGGGTTGATAGTTGGGACCCAGAACTCAGTTGTGAGTAAAAGTAGATCTAAAAATTGAATTTTGATAATGTTAGGCATTATGGTGAAAGTGAAAGCCACACAAATTATGAAAGTTGACAAGGAAATTATGGAGAAAGAAAGTGGTACCAAAGATCCTTTTGACATTTTATAATGTGCACAATTAGTAAGTGGGTGTAAGAAGCACCTAGAACAAGAGACTGTAATAAATGTCTCCTTCTCATGAGAACAGAGACTTTATTTCAATCCTACTGTATTTCTACTCCTGTAACAGAGCTTGGCACATGGGAGAATTTTAATAGGTCTTTGTTAAAATAGCTGAATAAAACATAAAGGCATAAACTCACATGGTACTGAGACATTTTCTTGTAGTGAGCATTTTAGTATTTGGAAATGGAGAAAAATAAATGAGGTATTCAGGATTCTGGATGGAGGAGTTCTTAGGAGCTTTCAGACCCATTGCTGAAAAGATGTGTCTAGAAACCCAACTAAGTTACGAGGCAAGTAATGCTAGAAGGGGATTATAGGCTTGGAGAAAAAGGAGAGTGAGGGACCTGAGACCACAAGGAGAGGAGACACTAGTGTTTTGCAAGCTTGAAGAATTGGGAGAGGGGGCATTGTGGAGATTGTAGTAAGGGACAAGAAATTTTAAATTCAACATCCTGTCTTAGCTCCTTTTTTCTCTCCTTCCATGATTTATTTTCTGTCCACCCCCATGACTTCAGTTGTCATCCAAATGAAATATACTGAGTGCCTGGCTCAAAAGAAGAATTCAGTGAAATTTGGCTATCACCTTTTCTGTATTATTATTTGTTTATAGGCAAAGGCTTCCCACACAAGTTTTCTGACTTCCTTAGATAGCTCCAGATTTATCATTCCAATGCTGACCTCAGACATCTCAGATTTAACTTGTTCAAAATACACTTTATCAGTACTTTTCCAAGAAAAGGCTTTTGTTCCTTCCTGTGCCACAGTAAAGTGCATCGTAAATCCAGTCTTACCAGTTAGAACAGAATCATCAGTTACCATTTCCTTTTGGTCATGGTCACATCCAGCCATCACGTCCTACTAACTCCCATTCAGAAATATCTCTAGAAGCTGACTTCCAATCATCCATACTCCTACCTCTTTAGTTTAGGCACCCATCATTACTCCCCTAACCTATTAGAGCAGCCTTCTGTTCTGCTCCTCAGCTGTTTATACATCTAGACTGTTCCCCACACTGTTGTCATCGCTGTTTTTCTAAAACTAGAATCATGTCACCAGCATTGAAGATATCTGCTGGCTCCTGATTGGCCTCAGGATAAAAACATCCCTTATTTTGCTATGCACTACTCCTTGTGCTGGAGGCCTGGGGTACCATGATGAGCAAGGCAGTGGCAATCTACCTTCTTCTCCTGGCTCCCATTACTTCTTCATGATCATCTGCAAGCAATTCATCTCCATGTTCTCTTTTCCTTCCATAGGGGGTTATTACCATCTAAGAGTATTCTGGGCTTTGTCACAATTTCTCCTTTCTGTACATGCTGATCCCATCATCTAGGAAATAATACCTACCAACATTCAAATGAAAAACCTCTCAAATGCCATTCTTTCTCTGAAACGTGCATATGTCCATGGCCAAGATATTTCCTCTTACCTGTCCTAGGACTCTGCTTATGCTTCTATTATAGTACTTATCATGTTTATCTTTCTCTTTTTCCTTTACTGTGACTTCCTGTAAACATTTGTAAGCATAATACAATGCTGACACATCATATACACTGAATGAGTGTGAAGCAGTACTGAGAGGCATTTGAGTATTCTGGGGATGTGATGAAGTCAAAGAAAGGTACAAGTACAGATCTTGCAGGGAAACAAACCTAATTTGAATTCTTAAGTCAATAATTTTTTGTTGTAGAACAAGAGCAGTCATTCAACAACCTTTTTTAAAAAGAAACTGGGCTTCCCTGGTGGCGCAGTGGTTGAGAGTCTGCCTGCCGATGCAGGGGACACGGGTTCGTGCCCCAGTCGGGGAAGATCCCACATGCCACGGAGCGGCTGGGCCCGTGAGCCATGGCCGCTGAGCCTGCGCGTCCGGAGCCTGTGTTTAGGAAACAGGATCCTAAACTTCAGAAGTACATAACCTTGTTGAAATATAGCAGTGTTACGGTATTTAACTGCTCTAAACCTTGCTAGTCCTTCAAGGTCTTAATTCCTGAATAATGAAACCCAGGCATGGTACTAATAATGAAACCCAGAATGGTACTAAACTATCACGTATACAGGTACGACATAAATATGTTTGTGCTCTCAGGGCTGTTTGCATGTTAACAGAGACCAAGAAACCTTAAGTCAAAATAATGACACTCTGGGGAGTTACTTTCAGGCACCAGTGAACAGGAGGGAGAAGTATATTTCAGGGCCCTGGGCCCTATTCAGCATCCCAGAAATCATATGACACGAACAGATGACTTACTACAGCTATATGTAAATTTGGCCCCCGAATTGGGACTATCATGGTCTGATTGCCTATAAAGCAATAATAATAATATGATAGAGTATTTTAGAGCTGTACATTATTTGTTCATACATCATTTTATTTAATCTTCTGAACAACCTTGAGTTATGCAGACCACTGAGTTTCCCTCCACCCCTCCATTTTTTTTAAAAGGAAAAAGGCAGGCTCAGGAGGTCTAGATTAATTTCTGGTAAATGACAAGCCTTATGAATTAAAATGAACTTCTGGGCTGAAAAAGCTGAGCACTCATTGGTTATGGTAGTGTATCCCAGAGGCATGCTTGTCTATCATAAAAGGAACATTTTTATTGAGTGGAAAGTGAAAATGGTAGCCATGCTACATTGGAAAGTGCTATGAGCATGAAATGTAGGGTAAAGCAAGTATAGAGAACAGAAAAAAAAATTAAAGTGAGAGGAATTAATAAAACTAAAGGAAATAATGAAAGGAAAAATTAAATGAAAGGAAATAATAAAAAATGTCCCCAGATATTCTAATGCATGTTTCTATTATTAGGAAAGGGGAGAAAATTTCTTGTGATCTTCATATTTAAAGATGTTTACTGACCTACTCTCAGTGAGATATAGACTTTACATTGTGAAAATTGTCTTCCAAGACAACCAAAAAAAAAACAAAACAAAAAAACAAAAAAAACCAAACCTCACATTCTTAACAAAAATACCTAGTCAGCTGCTGCCAAATGGTGGCAGAAACAGAGAGAGACATCCACAAAGCAATTTCTCCATGCATACATAAAGTTGTTGCTTAAGGATCAAGCCTGTTGACTGGATTCCATTAATTCCATTTTATAATATACTCTGTTGACTACCACTGAGATATATCCACTATGCAAATAAAATTGGGAGAAAAGAGGAACTTTCAGAATAGTTAGAAAAGTACTTGAAAGCAAGGATTAGGAATAGAATACTGAACAGGGTAAATAAAGAGTCAGAGTACTCAGAGGTCTTTCAGTACTTTCTGATATTTTACTTCCTAACTAGTTCTCTACCATATTCCTGTGTACATATGGTAAATAATTTGCCATATTTGTAAATGTAAAATGTTAATAGATTAAGTCGTATTTTTAAGCCTTGATAACACTATAATATTGTGGAGGAGAGATTAAAACATTGAGGTTCCCATTCCATTTTTCCAGTGTGCTTTTAGGAAATCTCAAATATGTAGCATCACTAGGAATCATGTCAATATGCTTCATGCCGATTGAACAAAATGTATCTAAACATGAGGAAAAAGATACATTGGGAAATTGTGTCACATTAGCTAAGATGAAATCCTCCCATTTTTACCTCCATACATATGTAAGATTTGGGGTAAACTTTAGGCCTCCATTAAAGGATAACCTAATTGGTTAACACAATTATCGCTGTAGCTCATGTTCTGTTGCTCCTGCCAGACTCATAAAGGAATAATGAGATTAGTTTAAGACAGGAATAAAAGGAGTTCTGAAGGTTAATGAAACCAAGGGTAGCAAAGAAGGAAGATGTCAGTTCTGGCACACCAGCTGTGTATTTCGAGTACTACAGGAGTATCTGTCTCCTGTCTGTAGGCCTATTACTATTAAATTTGTCAAAGCAACAGCACCTAATGGAGCTTTATTTTTGTTTTTCTCCAACAGAAGCACGTTTCTTTGAAAAAAGTTGACAGAGGATTCTTAAGTTCACGGAAACCTCGTACTTTAAAAACCTAGTTTCCTTTATACATCCTACCCTTAGACCTTTTGTTTATTGCCTTCACCAAGTCTGACTACAAAATCTGAGTATGGATGTTTAGGGAAAACCCATTGAGAGTACCATCTATAAGGGACTACTCAAATAGAGAAGTAGAAGCCCAGCATGAGCAGGTTATGAGATTCCTGAGGGCCGAGAAAGACAGCATAGCCAGAGGGAGAATCTCAATTAAAGTCAATGAGGAAACCAAATATCGCCACAGAGGAAGAACTGAGGATTGGGAACCAGGTACCTGAGCTTCCTTTACCAAATAGAAGTATGCCCCCATCAACACTGGGACACTGTCCTGTTCCCTTCAACACTGGTAATGGTGTGCTAGGACAGATCAGTTGTCTTTGCAGTGAACCCCCTCTGTTACTGACTTGCTGATTAAAAATTCCAGTATACTCTGTGTACTGCTTAAATTAAGCACCGTCTTTGTAACAGATAAATCCTGAAATATTAGAGGCTTAAGCTAATAGCTACGGTGGAATTGGCTATCTGTCCAGAAAAAATGTTGACTCTCTTTCCTTGGAGTAGAGTTTTTGCTGGGCAGCAACTGTCCAGTTGAGAGCTTGATTTTACAGCCCCATGGAATCAAGGGAAGGGGGCATCTGACTAAGTTTGGACCAATCCTGGTAGAAGTGACTTATCTCACTTCTGGGTGTATCCCCTTGTTAGGAGACCACCTCACATATGCAATATACTCTCTAACTTCCCTTCTTAACAACTTGTCAAGGTCAGGGAAAATGGAAACTATGTATAGAAGATGGCAAACTTCTTTCAGCTGAATTTCTAAGTGGAGTAGCCACCTGCAGCATTTGAGGTTTATGAAATTTGCCAACTGACCAATTCTTGATCTCTCTCATTGATCTAATGCCTGCTAAATTGTCTACTCTGTTTTCATCCTCCTTCCTAAGAGCTACAGACTAGGGATTGGCTGGCTGCTTTCCAAATTATTATGTGTGACAGTTTGACTCAATGTTTTGTCACTGCATAACATGGATCAACGGCTTTCCAAACACCAATATCAGTTTCCTTGTTACCCAATACCCAACTACTAAGCCAGTGCCACTTGCTGTAGTTTTTGGGTTTTTTTTTTAATGATACCACACCACTTCTCTTACCAATTTCTGTATCAGTATAAACACCAGAAGTGGAGTCTTAGGGTTAACACAGTAACACAGTATCTCACTCAAGTAAATGCCAAATGACAGCAGAGAAAGCGAGAGTTCTATTTGACACAGTCATTCAAGGACCCAGGCTGACAAAGGTTTTGCTATCTTCATGTGGTTTCCAGGTCACCTTGGGGATCAACATTCAAGCCCAGACATGTCGAGTGGTAAGATAGTGCATGTGCAGGGTATACGGAATGTTTCAATGGCCAGGCCTGAAAGTACATTACCAGCCCTACCTAGATGCAAGGGACATGTGTAGAAGAGAAGTCTTGCAAACAGTTCCTGGCTGGACAGCAACTGCTCAAACACCACTACACCATAGTCAAGACCTAGTCATCCCTGCCATATTTTATGGCTATCCCAATAAAAACATCAATAACAACAGCAAAACCACAATAATCAGAATAATAAAAGTAACCACTTACTGAACATCTACATGCCAGCCTTTTATAAAGATCTATTTTAATCCTCACATGTATCTTTTAACATAGCTAATATTACCTATTAAAAAAAAAGAAAAGAAAAGAAAAAAAGAAACTGAGGGGGCTTTGCAATTTGGCCAAGCTTCTACTGTGATACTATCAAACTCACATTTTAAACTCAGCTTTTCTTAGGCCAAAATGTGTGATCTTTCTGCACTATACCTGCCTGTACCTTATCTAACAATAATTTAGAAGCTCTGGTTAATAGGATGGTCAGAACTGAAAATAGAAATAATAAGTATAACTTCTAGAAATTAAAAGGCAAGAGTGTTTTATTTTTCATGTGATATGCATATGCCTAAAATATTCAATAGAAAAATGTCTAAACAAATTCAACAGCTTTCCTATACATTAGAAAAAATTGCTATTTTAGTGATTAGAATTTAAATGAAAATATTTTGTAAGGCAGTTCTTTCACCCTGACTATATTTAGAAAGTTATTCTAAGACAAAAAAAATTAAGTATAGAAAAGGCATTAATTACATGATGTTTTCTAGCTTTATTTATACAAATGAAAGACAGGAGGTAACATAAATATTTAGTAATACCAAATGCATAAACATCCTCTTGATGTAATCTCACACAACTCTAAAACTTGATCATATTCATTGAAAATACTATAATATATAAAATGCATATGTTACAACAAATTTTTAAAAATACACTAGTATCCTCTTTATATAACATTAATCAAAACAAAGCATAATGTATAGAAAACCAGGATACACACCAAGAATTAATTGTGGCTATTTTTATGTGAAGGGAAATTGATTGCTTTTTTCTTTATTTCTTTAATTGTTTTTTTTTTCTCACAAATCTCTTGCATGGATGAATTTTATAGTGGAAAATATCTCACCTTTTATTTCAATGAGTGTGGCAGGAAATTATATTTGTAAAAGTAAGAGTGATTAATACAATTATCATCTGCAATCAGCATTCTGAGTATAACACCTTCCATGACCTACTCAGTAAATGCACAATCATAAATGTCTATGATATGCTAAGTAGCTCCTTAAACCCTATCAAAGTATGTTGCCCTAAATATTTCACTTTAAACTAGTTCTGTTACTTTTTCTTCTATAGAAAATTAAAGTTCTGAACTCTTAAAATATAGTTGTACATCATGTGTACATTCATCATCCTTATCATTGTCATCATGTAGATATTTAACATAGATACTCAGAAGATCTATGTATGTTGTTCCAGACTAGCCCCCTAACTAATCCAAAGACTTCTGTTATGCGTTATGTTTGATGAACTGTTGTAGATAACTTTTGCTGAGCAGTCTCATCTAAATCTTCTTTGGCCGATTTATTCTAAAGGAAGGGCAGGATTACATATTTTTTATAGTAAAATATGTGCCTAATTGAAGGACTGCAACACCATTACTCATTTTAAGAATCCTTATCCTGTGAACCACTATGCATTTATATCTGATTTTGATACTTCATAACTTAATTACCTCCTCCATACTGGAGAAAGCCTTGGTAAGAGAAACTAATTTCAAAGTGCTATGAGATCCTGACCATTTGTCCCCCAAATTTTCTACTTCCACCATCTCTTTAAATAAATTATTGTAGATCAAGTTCCTAATTCACATCTTGTTTTAGTGAAACTCTTTTTTTCAATCCTGATATCATCATCAAAAGAACAAGTCAGATCCTCTTTAGCAAAGGAACTAAATTTTTATTTGGCGTATCAAAACCTGAACTATGATTCTCCCTATTGTCAATGTACAATGGTTCAATTCACTCCTCCACTAACAATTCATATTTATTTGTGTTTTTTCTCGAACCCAAACATCTCAGGTGCCAATCCCTTCTGGAAATCTTCCCTGACCCTGTAGGCTGAGCCAGCTGCCCCTACTCAGGGTTCTAGTGACGCCCATGCTTCTGCCAGTAGTGCGGAAGCTCCATTACTTTAAAGAAATGGTAAATTAGTATATGACTAAAACGCAGGCCGCTCAACATGGCTTCTACCTAAACCATTTATTGACTCAGACATAAGTCACATAGGAAGGAAAATGGCCATTACATTAGATTCATGAAAATCCTAGCATCTAAGATCATGTCTATCTATATGATCCTCTGAAAAGTGTTACTCTGACTAAGACCACATAACCAATTTGTAGTGTCTGTACTCATCGAGAAAGCAATCAGTCCCAAGGCCTCTAAGCTTTAAATGTCTAGTACCCAATAATGTACTCCCATTATTTCCTCATCAAGCTTGTCAAACATGACTAAATCACCTCTACGCACAAAGCTGTTTAGTCCTAAACTCAGGCCATAGGAATTATACATGTGAAATAGACAAACTGTAGAGTCACGGAACATGAGACAGCTGCCACATCTGTGGGAATGAGAGCGGTTAGGACTCAAAGATGATCGTGATTGGTCCTTTTGTTCTTTGCTGATTTGAAGCATCTTGAGGTCTCTAGTCTTCTCCTTTCCCTGTTCAGGGGAGGAGATGGAGAGGAATAGGGGGAAGGGACCTCAAATTAAGCTAAAGGCTGGCTTCAGGTCCATGAAAGAGAGGTCTTCCACAGGAGCAATGGCCAATGACAAGAGGCTGGATAAATATCATCTGATCAGACTCTTGTGTTCTCTAAAAATGTTAACAGTGTAATGACTACAATCAAGGGGTGTATTCTCAGGGCTTGTTTACCAAAATTATCGATGAACTAACCTTGGAAGTACTCCATTTTGGCACAAAAGGGGTGCGATTCCTTTAACATGAAGTATATCGAAGAAGACAGGACTCCCTGAGTCATCCAGACACTCTGAGGAACCTTTCAATGTGCCCTAATGCTTCTTTCTCTGGCAGCTAGCCAGAGCACTGCATTTTCTGTCAGAATCTCTAACCCACTTAGCACTCTGTTTCTGGGCTTGGCCTTTTGTTTGTTTGCCTTAAGCCTGGACTTGATTTAGTTAGACAGGCAACCCCAGCCAGATCTTGTCATTCAGTATCACTTCCTGACTCTTTTTATTTTATTAATGTCATTAATCTGTTCCTGGCACCCTGGAAAGAGTTTGTCAATGCTCATCTTCTGCATACATAAACACTTAAAATTCCAAGATAAATTTAAAACAGTTCTGGTTGGATTTCACAATATTTAAATGTATTTAATGCTCACATGACAAGCTTGCAATTTAAAAGAAATGTATGGAGAGCCTTTTTCTAAGGGAAAGAAGCCTGAAAGAAATCTGGGAGTCATATGTATTTGAATAAGGATTGCCCTTGGAGTTAGGAGAGTCAGATCTGGGTCCCAGCTCTCACAAAAGCTTATTGTGTCATCTCAGGCAAGTTAAATCATCTAACCTTTCAACTTGAATTTCTTGTCTTTCCAACTGGAGTGTTTGGACCAAGTAATCGCCATGTTCTGATCAACTTTAAAATTTTACTAAATTATGTTATACCACCACCTGAACTATGAGCATCCAGACTTCACATAACTTAAACACAAATGACCCATGACACACAGAAGACTGCAGTTCTACCTGTGAACTACCCCTCTCACCACACACATCACCCACACAAAAGTTGGAGACTCTTGCTCTGGACAGAGACAATTGTAACTCACATGAAATGAGGCGCTGGTTAATTTTCTAGTCTTACGCTTTTACACACATTAATTCCTTACCTTTAAACGGTTGGATAATTGTTGCTTTTTTTTTAATAGAGTTGTTACAAAGATGCAATAAGATAATACATATTCTGGTGCTAGTATATCTGGAGAGAGAATAGAATGAGTTTGATTTTTGACATCTAGATGGAAATAAAATTGCCTATAGGCCATTGACTATTATGCTTCAAGACATTGAGCTAGGTGTGAAATTGGTATTAGTCAAATAATTTGTCTGTTTATCTTCTTCATTCCCCTCCCTCCACTATTCTCCACCATCCCTAGTGAGGCTAAGAATTTGTCTGTAGCAGATCTCATGCTCATAATTGAATTCACTGTAGTATCTACAGCGTTTGCACCATATTTAGCACATTGTAGGGCTTCATGTTTGATGGAAGTCACGGGAGTTTGACAATACCCAAGAAGGAATGGGTTAAGAAGAAAAATTCTGGGGACAGTTAGAAGGCTATTATAGTAATACAATAGAAATGTTTATGACTTAGAAAATATTATTAGTAGTGAGGCTAGAGTGAGGTAGAGGCAGTTGAGAGACATTTGCAAGGTAGAATCATCAGTCCTAGGTGATTAAGTGGATGTGAGTAGAAGAGAGAGAAGAGTCTGCCAGGTTTTTAGCCTGAATTGGGTAGAAGATGGTGTCATTTACAGAGTGAGTAGAGGTTTTTTACATATTAAATCTGAGATGACTGTGAGCTATCCATATGTCAAACAGATGGTTGGATATGCGAATCTTGAAATCAGAAGCAATGTGAGAGCTCTAGAAATACAGCACTCAGATTATAAGTGAAGTCCTGGAAGTGCATGGCATTCCATAGGCATTCCATAGGTAGAGAATAAGAAGAGAATCTAGAAGAGGCTCCTGATATTTTCAAACATTTAATAGTAGCGTTCAGAAGGAAGAACTGATAATGAGACCAAGGAATAGATGACAGAGATATTGGAACAAAATCTGGAGAGGTGGTGTCATGAAAGCAAGGGCAGAACATATTACTAATAAAAAGGAGTGATCAGCTGTATCAAATGAAACTGAGTTCTGAAGCGATGAGTCCTTGGAGATATCCATTTGACTGAGTAACATGGAGCCCATTGGTGAACTCCGTAAGAGCAGTTCCAGTGGAGTAGAAAGAGGGGAAGCTGAACTGAAACCTATAGAGAAGTGAAGGAGGGATGAAGATGCTGAGACACTTAGCATAAACAACTTTTTGGTTATTGCTAAGTTTGACTGTTAATGGAAAAAAAACAGAGCAGTGAGGAGAAAAGACCATGGTGTGATAAGTGAGGGATAGTTTTTTCTGTTTATTTGTTTTTAAATATAGGTAAAATGTGATCATGTTAAAATGATAATTGGAAGGAGCTGATAGAAAGGTCAGGTTTGAAAATATAAGAAGCGGTAAGTGAAGCAGCAGATTTTTTAAATTGAAGCATAGTTGATTTACAATGTTGTGCCAGTCTCTGCTGTACAGCAAAGTGACTCAGTTATACACATATAGACATTTTTTTATATTCTTTTCCATTATGGTTTACCACAGGATAGTGAATATAGTTCCCTGTACTATACATTAAAACCTTGTTGTTTATCCATTCTAAATGTAATAGTTTGCATCTACTAACCCCGAATTCCCAGTCCATCCCTCTCCCTTCCCCTCTCCCCCTTGGCAATCACAAGTCTGTTTTCTGTGTCTGTGAATCTGTTTCAGATTTGTAGATAGGTTCATTTGTGCCGAATTTTAGATTTTACATATAAGTGGTATCATATGGTATTTGTCTTTCTCTTTCTGACTTCCTTTACTTAGTATGATAATCTCTAGTTGCATCCATGTTGCTGCAAATAGCATTATTTTGTTCTTTTTTATGGCTGAATAGTATTCCATTGTATATATGTATCACATCTTCTTTATCCATTCATCTGTTGATGGACATTTAGGTTGGAAACAACAAAGTTTTTGAAAGGACAAACAGATGGGATTCCAAACACAGGTAAAGGAGTTATTTCTCCCATTGTAAGTAGAAAGAAAGAAAAAATTATAGTTAAAGATAAAGGAAGGGTTAGTAAATACAAATCAAGGTGGTACCCAATCAGTGGCATCAGTTGAGGGTGAGAAGGAGAATTCAGAGATTTGAGGAGAGTAGAGAAGTACAGAGCATTCACTGGACAGAATAAGAATGTTGTAGAAGAAGAAGAAAATCCAAAGACATTCCATGAAGAAAAAGGAAAAAGGAAACATCAGAAAAAGTAAGAGTGGAAGCAAGGGAAAGAAATCATTAAGGAAAATAGACACGGTCGTTGGGCAGAAGCCACTGCATCTCACTCCCATTTCCCCACAGGTTGCATCATTAACAGATCATTGCATTCCAGTTTTTCATTGTTCCCCATCACCCCACCTCTTCTAACTTTTCCAGTTAGCTCCAGAAGATGCTTTACTATTTCTTGTTGGCTTGGATGGTTTCTCCTTTCTTTGTTCAATTCATAAGCCTAACTTCTACTGTAGTTATGGTTTGTAAACTGTAGTGTCATGCTAGTAAAAATACCTTCTTCAGGGAACAGGGCAATCATATTTTGAAATGAAATAGGCATAATAAATCATGGCTGACCGCCAGTTCCAAGCAAATTATAGACTCAATTCCCTCATCTATCTCATTAGCCTCTTTAACTTGATTCTACTTTAGTTTAAGCTCCAATGAGTCAGAATGTTAAAACATTTTCAATATTTGTACCATTTTCTTATATATTTGGAGACGAACTCCCTTATCAGATTTATGGTTTGTAAATATTTTCTCTCATTCTGTACATATTAGCATTCTCAAGTTCATTGTAGCACTATTCACAATAGCCAAGATCTAGCAACAACCTAGATGTCCATTGATGGATGAATGGATAAGGAAAATGTGGTATATACATACAATGGAATACGATCCAGCCTTTTAAAAGAGCAAAAATTTGCAATATGCAACAACATGGATGAATCTTTTTTTAATTCTTTTTTAAGGTTAATTTTTATTGGAGTATAGTTGCTTTACAATATTGTGTTAGTTTTTACTGTACAGCAAAGTGAATCAGCTATATGTATACATATATCCCCTCTTTTTTTGGATTTCCTTCCCATTTAGGTCACAACAGAGCATTGAGTGGATTTCCCTGAGGTATACAGTAAGTTCTCATTAGTTATCTATTTTTTTAATATAAATTTATTTATTTATTTACAGCTGCATTGGGTCTTCGTTGCTGCGCACAGGCTTTCTCTAGTTGCGGCAAGTGGGGGCTACTCTTCCTTGCAGTGCGTGGGCTTCTCATTGCGGTGGCTTCTCTTGTTGCAGAGCACAGGCTCTAGGTGCGTGGGCTTCAGTAGTTGTGGCACGTGGGCTCAGTACTTGTGGCTTGCGGGATCTAGAGTGCAGGCTCAGTAGTTGTGGCTCACGGGCTTAGTTGCTCCGCGGCACGTGGAATCTTCCCGGACCAGGGCTTGAACCTGTGTCCCCTGCATTGGCAAGCAGATTCTTAACCACTGAGCCACCAGGGAAGTCCCTAGTTATATATTTTATACATGGTATCAATAGTGTATATATGTTAGTCCCAGTATCTTGTGGACATTAGGCTAAAGGAAATAAGCCAGTCACAGTAAGACAAATATTGTGTGATTCCACTTAAATGAGATATCTAAAATAGTCAAATTAATAGAACCAAAGACTAGAATGGTTATGGCCAGGAGCTAGGGGTAGGGAGAAATGATGAGTTACCAATTAATGGGCATATAGTTTTAGTTCAGCAAGATGAATATGCTCTAGGGATCTGCTGTACAATATTGTACCTATAATCCACAATAATATGTTGTACACTTAAGAATTTAAGAGGTTAGATCTCATGCTAAGTATTCCTAATATGACTAAATTCTAACAATAAAATAAAACTTTAAGATATTTATACTATTTTCATATTAACAGTATTATAAATAATTTGCATACTATAGAAAACCAAAAAGAAGAAAATAAAAATCACTCATTGCATCACTCTGAGATAATCCCAAATTACTTGATACTTAACCTACTGGTTCTTTATGGCATGCACACCCTTTATACCTTAAATAACACAATCCTAACAATATGGTTTTATTTTTTCTTAAAAATAACACATTACTACAGCTATATTTGGCATGAAATTAATCAATGTAAGTATGTTACATCTGTTTTAGGCACCGTAGATACAAAGGTTATTAAGACACAAACATCAGTAATGTCCAAACTGATAATGTATGAATAAAATATAATAAAAGAGGTATGAATAAAATAATGGAAAAGCAAATCATTAATTCAAAAAAAGCATCACAGAGGGGGGAAGTACCCTTCTGAGATCTTTATAAGAATTAACAATCCTGTGAAAGAAGCATAATTATTTCCTTAATTTTATACATAAGAAAAGTGAGATGTAGATTTCAAACGAAGTCACACTGCTAACATGTGATGTGGCCAGCATTTAAACACTGGTGGTCTAATGGCAGAGCCCATGCTCGTTTAATCACCAGGTGATGCTTTTCTTTTCACCAACAGGACTTTATTTAGCGGAAGGTAGGTACAAAGGCAAGACAATAAAAGTCCATGATCTACTCCAGGAAGAGCCAAATGTTTTCTCCAGTATTAGTAGAGGGTCATTGTAAGGTGTTGGAAGAGATGAGACTGAAAAAGTGGTTGCAGATAGATTATAAAAAGCATTTAATGCCATGGTAAGGAATTTGGACTTTAGTCTGTAAGCAATATGGGAGGCACTGAAGGATTTTAAGCAGAGGAAGACATGTTTCTGTGTGGACTTCCAATTTATAATATTGGTATCACCAGGCTTAAAGTTAGAAATCACTTTTGAATTGTTTTCTTCACATCATTATATTTTAACTTTGCCCCTCTAAGTTATCAACAAGAACATTAACAGTAATAACAGTTTAGATAGAGCAAGAAAATCTGAACCTAACTCCATGGGGAAGTTGGGAAGTGTTAGGCTGGGTACTGTGCGCCTTTGTCTAGATATAGATGGTTTCAGAGCTTTTGCCACCGACGGCAGGACCGTCTTCTTCCTGTTTCTTGTGTTGCCCAGGTAGCCTTGGCCTTACTGGAAGCTGAAGAAGGCACAGGTCAATGAACCATTAGCTTTAAAGATCAAGATGATAGAGATGATTAAGTAAAGGAGTGTACATGTAGTATTGGAGAGACTAGTTCTGATGAGGTGTTATCTTCTGATTACTCTGTTACAGTCAATTTTACTGCTTTATGACTCCAACAAATGCATTCTTTAACTTCATCTTCACTCCTGAGGAAAACGCAATGATTTTACTAGAAAATATAATAAAATTTCAAATCAAGGATATAATTTAAGATGTCATTTCCCAAACCTGAAACATTTTGCTTATCCACTTGGAAATCTGTCTTTTGGTTTTCTGTGATATTAAATATCATATAGAAGAAGCATTTTGGAGATTTAACAATCTTACTTATTTTAAACCAACATGTGCAGTTTCCACCTAACCCTCTTCAAAAAACCAACCAAACAAACAAACAAAAAACCCCAACTTTTCCTAGAGCTATTAATTGTTAAAAAGACTTGGTTGAAGTTTCAGATCTTGATTTTTTTTTCTCCTTTCCTCTTTCTAAGTAGGAGTGCCAGAGAAAACCAAAATGACAAAAAGATGTGAAAAAAGGCGTAAAGGATAGAGCTGAATCATTTTCAGAGCACTGATAATAGGACGTGTTCATGCTCTATTTTAACAGATACACATTGAAGGCACAGATCATGTTTCTTATCTGGCAAATTAGACCATTTCCTTTCTGAGTTAACTGTAAACAACCAGCCAAAGTTTATGAGCTTCCTTTGATTTTGCAACTGAAAGCTGTAGAACTATGGACATTGTTATCCTGCTTCCTAGAGACCAAAGGTAAATTAGTCATGGTTTGCCAAAAATCCAGTCTCCCAAGCAGAATATTAAATTAAGATGAATAAGTGTGCCGCACAGTTAGGAAACTTAAGCAGCACGACAAATAAAAAGGGAAAGAAGTTTTGCTCTGTTGGGTAGATTAACAGCTAAGATTGAAGCTTGAATTCTAGGGCTGAGCTCTGCCACTTCTTACCTGTTTATGAGAAACTGTTTAAGCCAGAAAAGCCCCTAGGCAAACATCTCCATTTTATCCCTCTCCTGCCTCTCTGTTCTACCTGTCACTGCCTAGCTCCATCACCAGCTGCCACTTTTTTAATCTAATTCACACAGAGGTAAAAGTGAGTTGATATTGGTGGATGATGTCTGGAACAAGCAAAGCTTATCCCAAAGGAACAAGGCTCTAATAATGAACTTCAGGTAGTACAACATCTGGATACTGTTCTGAGGCAGATGAGTTCAGGCGGTTCTCCCAGGTCTCACGAAATGCTCATTACACAGCATGACTTTGCTCTTCTGAGTACCGTCACCGGATCTAGACTGCCTGGACTGGAATCCCAAGTTCACTGCATGCATACACTTGGCAGCAGCTATGGAAATGTACTTGGGCACAGCACTTCCTCCCCTTGGTTTTTGTGTCCTCATCTCTATGGCTGAAAGAGTAATAAATGTCTATCTTATAGCGCTGTTGAAGGATTAAAGGCGTTTCTAACATGCAAAGTGCTTAAACCTATTTTGGCCACAGCAAGTACCCAATAACTGTTAGCTGTTTATTTATTTATACATTTTCTCAGATTTTCTTAAGGAAAAAGAAAGATGGCTGGCATCAATTTTGGTATCCTTTCCCAAGGCTTATTATTATTAGGAAGGAAGAACCTATGTTAACATTTTGACTTATGATTTATGGGTTCAAATATTTGCATCCCCCTTTGCCAAACTTACTAATGTTTACTGAGCGCCTCCTCTTAGAAAGATGGTGGTGGAGGTAAGGCAGGTGCTGTGTCATGATACAGTAGACAATGGCTTTGGACTTAGACATGTTTTAAAGCCTTAGCTCTGCCACTTAAAATCTAGGTAGTTTATTAAGTTTCTCTGTTAGTCCTCTGTGAACTGGAGGTAGCAGTTGCCCAGTTTGTTGGGTCATGGTGGTATATGGAAGATAAAACTTATCCATAGAACCAAATAGGATATTAAGGAAGGAGGCTTTTGGAAGGGTATAGGGTCAGCCAGGGTAAAAATTATATATTTCCATTTCTACTTTCTACTAGAAAGCAGTTCCTACCAAGTGATCCATTAAGTGTTGATCTGGACTGAATGGGTACGCCTTTCATAATGTCCCTTGGGAAGGCTAATCAGCCAGTGTGCAGCATTGAGTAACTTTTTCTGCATGTTTCTCCGTTGGCTTTTATAGCAACTTTTCTGATCTTCCTCCTACCTTATTGGCTGCTCTTTCTAGGATGCTTATTGTGGGCTTATGTTTTTTTAACCATTTAAAAGTCCAGGTTATTCAATGTTGTTTCCTTGTCCCACTGCTGTTCATACCCTCTATCCCCTTCGGATGATCTCAGTAGCTTCAACTGCCATTAACAAGCAGGTTATTCCCAACACAAACCAATCTCCAGGTCAGCTTTCTCTCCTATACTTTGGGCTAACCAGCTACTGGATGCAAACCTCCATGGGATATTCCACAATCACTTGAAACTCAATAGTCCAGCACTGAACTGAACGCCTTCCCCAGATTAAAAAAATAAATGGTTTTTTACATTCTGTCTTAGAAAGTGGCACTATTATCCACTCGTCATTCAAGCTAGAAACATAGGAAACATCTTAGAAAATTGCTTTGTAACCTCCATTATCACCTCTTACATATTCTTCTTCCTTAATATTTCTCACAGCTCCAGTCCACTCCCCTGTTTTAATTTAGTCCCTCATGGCTTCTTGAACTGTGTGAGTTCACAGCCTTAAAGTGGTCCCCCTATGTTCAACATCTCTTCCTCAAGTCTTCCTCACATTGTGACCATAGTGATGTCTCGTAAGGCAAGACTGACCTTGTCTTTCTCCTGCTTAAAAAGTGTAATGGCCTCCCCCCCCAACACACATAATTGTAATGGCCACCATAGCTTTTATGACAAAACTTAAAATATTTATAGGCTAGTGCATGGGTGTTTCACACTCTTACCCTTGCCTCTGTCTAGTCTCAGGACTGGAATGTGAGTGCTGTATCCATATTTATCAGCCTGAGGTCACAGGACAGTTTCTGATAGAGATACAAGGAATAGCAGTCAGATTCAGGCAGTGCAAAGAATTACACTTGAGATATTCCTTCTCTCATACCAAACTACCTCCAGAGACAAAGGAAGGAGGCTACCTATCATTTAGGAGTTGTTGATTGAGAATCCAAGAGATGTTAGTGACACACTGTTTAAATAAAATTAGTTAGAATCCACAAACTGGTGTGAGCTGGGTGGGGTAGAGGGCATTTGGATTAATTAATGGTGTATTTTCAGACCTTAAACACTTAGGGTGTAGGAATCATATATTAATGGAGTTTTTATACCTAGTGATTAATACAAAGCCCAGCACATATTAAGCACTGATTAAATTATTTAGAGAATGAAAGAGAGAGAATGAGAGAGGACACTATGAACATGTATTTGACTCTGTACTCACTTTTTACATTTCCTTCTTTACGAGAGCATTCAGTGATGTATAAGATGGAAAAAGGAAAGGAGAATATTAACCAGAATTGTTAAACATTTTATTTTGAAGGTAGTGTTTATATACAGTTAATGCACAGTTTTTAACTGTACAGTATGATGTGTTTTGACAAACGTACACACCAGTACAAACACCACCCCAATCAACATAAAGAAAATTTCCATTGTACTTTTTTCATGCTCCTTTCAGGCAATCCCCCACCCAAACAGCCACTTTGCTGATTTCCAACACCATAATTCATTGGCCTGTTCTTGAGCTTCATATAAGGGGAATCATACAATGTATACATTTTGTGTTTGGCTTATTTTGCTTATCGTCTTTTAAACATTAATCTGTGAGGGTGAACGTATCAACAGTCAGTTAGTTTTCATTGCTGAATAGCATTCCATTGGATGAATATAAATATACCAAAATTTGTTTGTACATCCACCTGTTGATGGACATTTCTACCCCTACCCAACACCCACTCCCAAATTTTTGGCTCATAAATCTCCTGTGAAAATTCTTATACAAATCTTTCTGTAGACATAATCTTTTCATTTTTCTTAGGTAGAAACTTAAGAGTGGAACTATTTGCTCACATGCTTTGTTACATGTCTGAGTTTGGAAGAAATTGCCAAACTTCTTGTCAAAGCAGTTGTAAGATTTTACACCTCTCCCAGCAGTGAACGAGAGTTCCAGTTGTTTCGCATTTCCATAACACTTGCAATTGTGTTTATAATTTTAGCCATCCTAGTGAGTTTTAATTTGTGATTTTAGTTTGATTTCCCCTGATTACTAGTGATGATGAGCACCTTTCTATGTGCTTATTGTATTATACAACTTCTTCTGTGAAAAGTCTGTTCAAATCTTTTGTCTACTTTTTGAGTTATTTGTAACTTTATTGAGATGTGAGACAATTATATATAAATATATATAATGGATCTGTAAATATATAATCCGTGGCTTATTTTTATTTTAATATTGTCTTTTAAAGGTAGAAATTTATAATTTTGATGATGTCCAATTTATTATTTTATGTTTATTGCCATTTTAGTTCTAAGAAATCTTGGCTACCCCAAGATTCTGAATGTATTCTCCTATTAATTTTGAAATTTTGTGAATGCATAAGATAGGAGTTAGGGTTCATTATGTTCCACGTGGATATCCAGTTGTTCCAGATAATTTTTTGAAAAATTTCCTGTCCCCACTGAATTGCTTTGCCACTTTGTGAAAAATCCATTGACCATATGTGTTAGTCTATTTCTGGATACTCTGTTCTGTTGTACTGATACTTATCAATCCTTACACCACACCATACCATTTGACTGCTGTAGTTTAAGAGTAATTTTTAAGATTAAGTAGCATAAGTGTGTTGTTTCAAGACTATTTCGGTTATTTGATGTCCTTTGCACTTAATAATTTCATACATATTTTAGAATCAGCTTGTTTTATTTCTACCAGAGGTAAGGAGGGAGGCAGGGAGGGAGGGAGGGAGGCAAAGAGGGGGAGAGCTTGCTGGTATTTTGATTGGAATATTAACAAGGTTGGGCCATCCAATTAATAAAATGTAATATTTCTCAACTTATTTTTTCCTTAGTTTCTTCCAACAGTGTTTTATAGTTTTTCAGTGTAGAGATATTAAATATTCTTTATTCAGTATATCTACTTTTTTGTTATTAAGAATGATATTGGTTTCTAAGTTTCATTATCCAACTGTTTGTAGTTTATAAAAATGCAATTAATTTTTGTATAGTGTTCTTATGAACTACTAATTTGCTTAGTAATTATAGCATTTCTTCTTTCTAATAGATTTTTAAAATTTACTATGGACTAAGTTATGTTGTCCATGAAAAAATACTATATTAATCTTTAATCTTTACTATATATTATTTGTTTTACTTGTTTTATTGCACTGAATGGGAACTCCATTACAGTATTATTAGAAGTAGTGAGAATGGACAAGCTTCCCTGTTTCCTTTAGAGAGGAAAGTACTTAATTATTAACTATGATGTTGATTGTAGATTTTTTTCTCAAGGTGACTTTTATCAGATTGAAGAATTTCCCTTAGATTCTCAGCTTGTTGAGAATTTTTATCATGAATGGGCATGGAATATGATCAAATGCTGTTTCCACACCTATTGAAATGACTATATAGTTTTTTAAATGTGGTGTAGAATTCAACAGTGAAGTCTTTTGGGCCTAATGTCTTACTTGTGGGACAATTGTAAATTATGCATTCAAGTTATTTTAAGGTGTAAGGCTATTCAAAATCTATTTGTTGATGGATCAGTTTTGGTAACCTGTGTTTTTCAAGGAATTTGGTGGTTACATCTGAATTGTCATATTTATTAACATAAGATTGTTCATAATATTTCCTTATTATTCTTTGAATGCCTGTAGAATCTATAGTAATACTTCCTCTTTATTCCTGATATTGGCAATTGGTATTTTCTCTTTTGTTGTTGTTCATTGTAGCTAGAGTTTTATCAATTTTGTTCTTCTTTTCTACAAATTGGTTTTTAGTGTGATTGATTTTCCTCTATTTTTTATTTTATAATTTTCTGATTTTATTTTTATTATTTACTCTCTTCTGCTTACTTTGGGTTCAGTTTGGTCTTTTTGTTGTTGTTATCTAGCTTTTTGAGGTGGAAACTTGGATCAAAGATTTTACAACTTTCTTCTCAGTCTATACATCTTTTCTAGGAACTCTGTAGAAGCTGTCATTATACTCTGCTCAACTATGAAGGCTGATAACTCCTTGGAATTCAGTTTATCAAGGTTTCTTTGCATATGCCTTTTCCTAATCCCACAGAGAAGTATGGTTTTTATTTTGTGTCGGCTTTTCTTACTTCTATCGTGGGAGAAAAGATCTTTCAAATCCTTTACTGCTTACCTCCTAGTAGAAATTGATTCACTGGTTCTTTAGATGTCCTGAACATACTGAGGTTCTGCTAACATCTGGTTTAAAAAAATTCATATATTCTTAGCATCTTTCCCTATTTTCCTAAATTAATGCTAAGTAAAAATCCTGGCATACTCACTCTGAAAGATCTCAGAAAAAATTACCTTAAAAAACAAAATGGAAATATGAGATTTAGCCTTTCCAGGCTAGAAAACACCCAGTTAACCATTTTATTTCTTTTCGTTAAATGAGTTGCTAATTTGTTAAATTCCCAGGGAAAGTTATACAGTATCTCTCCCACATCTTTTTATTTCTGCCTTAAAAAATTTGTTTTAAGTAATAAAATGTGCTGTAAAGTGACAAGTGTAAACTATCTTAAATGAAAAAAGTTGAAGACTGAAGGAACATTTTATTCTATCATAAGATTCATGTGTCAGATATTACGTCTTTTTAGGTAACATTAAAAAAAAATCTTTTCATGAATGACAGCTATTACTTCCATTCCAGAAAGTGTATACTTTAATACTCAGAGGAATTTCTATGGACCCCCGGAGGGGGTCTATTGTTGAAGATTAATCATGTCAGATCACCCTACTGTGAGAAGCTAAAGCCAAGCACACGTGATGATTTCATTTCAATAGATTTAATTTTCTTCCTCTGACTGCCACTTTACTCTCTGGTTGCATTAGAAAAAGCCATGGTTAAAGGAATCCCATTGTGAAGAGAAACCAGGAGAAAGCTTTGCTACAAGGCAAGAGCTAATTCTCTATTCTGTAGGGACTGATACTCTTCTATCCTTCAATAAAAGCTAACGGCTCAATAGGACTCATGCACTAAGCTAATCTAGGAAGAAGTTGATGCTTATTCAATCGAGGATTATTCTTAAGTGCTATTACTGCATATAAAAATACACTTGGGCCTCCCTGGTGGCGCAAGTGGTTGAGAGTCCGCCTGCCGATGCAGGGGATACGGGTTCGTGCCCCGGTCTGGGAGGATCCCATATGCCGCGGAGCGGCTGGGCCCGTGAGCCATGGCCGCTGGGCCTGCGCATCCGGAGCCTGTGCTCCGCAACGGGAGAGGCCACAACAGTGAGAGGCCCACATACCGCAAAAAGAAAAAAAAAAAAAAATACACTTATACCTACTTGATGTAAAATATGACTAAAGTTTTTAAAAAACCAACCTACTGACTTTAGCCTTGTCAATATTACATAGACATTTGCAAATGTGATAGTATTTGAATCAGGTGCTACTGCATATCAGTTTGGGTTTTTATAGCAAATGATGATACCTGCTAATTAGAAAATGAATACATAAATCTCTGGCATGAAAATTGGCCTTGTATTATTCCTAAGGTCTCCTAAAGAATTAGAAATATGTAAGTGATGCTATTTAAAAATAATTCAGTGACTGCTGTTTACTATTTAGAATTCAAGCATCCTAATAAAAGGACATAAGCTTTCTTAGCAGGTATTTTTGCCAAACGTTCACAAGAGTAAGAGTAATTTCCTTTTGACATGAGTAGTGTGTTGGCTAAAGGCACTGCCACCCTATGGTTATCAATTCCTACAAGGGGAGAGAAATCCATGAGTAGAGAAAGCAAGCAAGTGAGAGAAGTAAGCAGCATAAAATTTGGAGACAAAGTTCTTGTATAGGGAAATAGCAGAAAAGTTTTTGTGAAATTCAGTTGTGTCAGTTGTGGATAGTAGGCCCTCAGTATGAGTAATGAGTGGTCAGTGCAAAAAAGACCCTCAAATAACTTCTCTTTACTTAATTACATACAGTTCAGTTCAGATGGTTCATTTTAGTTAGTTAAAACTGAAAAATCATAGAGATCATAATGTTAAATTACCTACAGTTGCATGAAGATATAAAAGTTTGAAAATTATTTTGCTTTACCAAATACTCCTAATATAAAAATCATATGCTACTGTTTCTGTCATTTCAACTACAACCATATCCATTTTCAGTTTTATTTGGGATGATGATCTGCATGTAAAGGCAAAAAGTTAATTCATAAAAGTGATGCACTGTTCTCATGATGTTAAATGCAACCACGTTTATGTATAGGCATATTGGGTTTTATGTAAAACACATGTGTTCAAGAGAGATTTATTCACTTGACATCCTATTTACAAGTGTTTGAGTATCCTCTAGCATTTGAGTATTGTTATATATGTTGAATTTTTAAGTCTACTTCTGCTGAAACCATTTTAGTTTGGGTCTAAGCAAATAGAAAGTGTACTGCTCTGAGTTATTTTTCTTAATGTAATAGAATTTAGATTAAACCCTAAGAGTTGTATATCAAACATCTATTATGAAAGCTCTCTACTGAAACTTCAGTTTGCTCATCAGAAAAAATGAATATGACCTATATGATCTCCTGTTCCTCAGATATTCTGATTGTGTGATTGTACATGTTGCTCATTACAAAGGGTAGAAATAGGCATAATTTTATTACCTAAGGAAGTTCTATCCAAATGTTCTCAGATTTCATCTGGTTTCATCTCTAGGCATTTGTGACCTTTGAGAGATTTGGGAGCATCAGGAAGAAGCTATGGACTTTTATTTTTGAAGGTTAAAATGCATTGCTCCTTCCTTGTAAAGAATGAATTTTGACACTGTGCACAGGTTTGTTCATCAGAAAAGGGGATATAAAACTAGGGTAGCCATTTGGCTTACAGACATATCTTTACTTACTTGTGAATTCTAGAATAAAGGCGAGCAACTTCACAACAGTAAACACGATCCAATATTTACTGAACACTAAATGTGTGCCAAAAATTCTAAATGCTCTAATATTCGAAGTTTTGTAATCCTCAAAACAATTCTTTAAAGCAGGTATTATTATTTTCTCATTTTATTGAAGTATAGTTGATTTACAATATTGTGCTAATTTCTGCTATACAGCAAAGTGACTTACTTATACATATATATTCTTTTTTATATTCTTTTCCATTATGGTTTATTACAGGATATTGAATAGTAGGACCTTGTTGTTTAGTCATCCTATATATAATAACTTGCATCTATTAATCCCAAACTCCCCTTGCCTCCCCCCAACCCTTCCCCTTGACAAGTCTGTTCTCTATGTCTGTGAGTCTGTTTCTGTTTCATAGATATGTTCATTTGTGTCATATTTTAGATTCCACATATAAGTGATATCCTGTAGTATTTGTCTTTCTCTTTCTGACTTACTTCGCTTAGTATGATAATCTCTAGGTCCATCCATGTTGCTGCGAATGGCATTATATTATTCTTTTCAATGGCTGAGTAATATTTCACTGTGTGTGTGTGTGTGTATATATATATATATATATATATATATATACACACACACACACACACACATATATACCACATCTTCTTTATCCATTCATCTGTTGTTTCCATGTCTTGGCTATTATAAATAGTGTTGCTATGAACATAGAGGTGCATGTATCTTTTCGAATTATAGTTTTGTCTGGGTATATGCCCAGGAGCGGGATTGCTAGATCCTATGACAACTCATTTTTTAGTTTTTTGAGGAACCTCCCTACCGTTTTCCATAGTGGTTGCACCAATTTACATTCCCACCAACAGTGTAGGAGGGTTCCCTTTTCTCCACACCTTCTCCAACATTTGTTATCTTCAAAAATTTTTTTAACATCTTTATTGGAGTATAATTGTTTTACAATGGTGTGTTAGTTTCTGCTGTATAACAAAGTGAATCAATGATGGCCATTCTGACCAGTGTGAGGTGGTGCCTCATTGTAGGGGTTTTTTTAAAAATAAATTTATTTTATTTATTTATTTTTGGCTGTGTTGGGTCTTTGTTGCTGTGCGTGGGCTTTCTCTAGTTGCGGTGAGCAGGGGCTACTCTTCATTGTGGTGCATGAGCTTCTCATTGCAGTGGCTTCTCTTGTTGCCGAGCATGGGCTCTAGGCATGCGGGCTTCAGTAGTTGTGGCACGTGGGCTCAGTAGTTGTGGCATGTGGGCTCTAGAGCGCAGGCTCGGCAGTTGTGGCTCACAGGCTTAGTTGCTCCGCAGCATGTGGGATCTTCCCGGACCAGGGCTTGAACCCGTGTCCCCTGCACTGGCAGGTGGATTCTTAACCACTGCATCACCAAGGAAGGCTTTTTTTTTTTTTTTGCAATTCTCTAATAATTAACAATGATGAGCATCTTTTCCTGTGCCTATTGACCATCTGTATGTCTTCTTTGGAGAATTGTCTATTTAAGTCTCCTGCCCATTTTTTGATTGGGTTGTTTAGTTTTTTGTTATTGAATTGTATGAGCTGTTTGTATATTTTGGAAATTAAGCCCATGTTGGCTGCATCATTTGCCAATATTTTCTCCCAGTCCCTGGGTTGTCTTTTTGTTTATGGTTTCATTTGCTGTGAAAAGCTTCTAAGTTTGATTAGGTCCCATTTATTTATTGTTGCTTTTATTTCCATTGCCTTGAGAGACTGACCTAAGAAAACTTTGGTATGACTTATGTCAGCGATTGTTTTGTGAGGCAGGTATTATTGTTCTATCCATTTTACAGATGAGTTACAAGAGATTAAGTAACTTGCACAAGGTATTAGTAAGTGGTCAAGCTGAAGATCCAACCCAGGCATTCCAGCTCTGCAGCCTGCATTTAAAATCAATACACTCTAGTGTTTCTATGGAATACATGTTAAATTGAACACTGTCAATATTAGTTCCAGATCATTGGTTTTATTTTTTACCACCAATTTGGATAACATGGATCATCTTAGTGGTCTGTGGCAGCTGAGTTCTCCTGCTTGGAGAAAAGGTCCCCAGACACAAGCTATCAGGGTCTTTCCTTTCTAGACCCTGAGCTATTTATGTACTCATTCAACTCTTAATTATCTGTCTTGGGCCAGTAGCTTAGTGAGCTTGGGCTCCCATAACAAAATACCGTAGACTGTGTGGCTTAAACTGTAGACACTTATTTTCTCACAGTTCTGGAATCTAGAAGTCTGAGATCAGGATACCAGAGTGTTTGTGTCTGGTGAGAGCCCTCTTTCTGACTTGCAAATGGCTGCCTTCTTGCTGTATCCTCACATGGCAGAAGGAAGAGGCTCTGGTGTCTCTCCCTTCTTATAAAGGCACTAATCCCATCATGTGGGGTGGGGGTTCCACCCTCATGACCTCATCTAAACCTAATTGCTTCCCAAAGGTTCCACTTCCTAAATACCATCACTTTGGGGGTTACGGTTTCAACATATGAATTTGGGGGAACACAAATATTACATTCATAACAGCCAGACTCTGCTCTAGGCACTGGGGATATAGCATGAACAAGTCAGACAAAAAGCCTTGCCCATGTGGAACTTAAAGTTTCATGGGGAAGATAGATGATAAGCAAGATAAATAAAATAAATAGACTCTAAGTGCTAAGGGAGATAAAAGGCAGAAAAGAAGGTTAGGATATATAGGGTGTTGACATTTTGGATAGGATGGTTAAGAAAGTCTTCTGAGAAGTTGACTCTTTTTTTTAACATCTTTATTGGAGTATAATTTCTTTACAATGGTGTGTTAGTTTCTGCTGTATAACAAAGTGAATCAGCTATACATATACATATATCCCCATATCTCCTTCCTCTTGTGCCTCCCTCCTACCCTCCCTATCCCACCCTTCTAGGTGGTCACAAAGCACCGAGCTGATCTCCCTTTGCTATGTGGCTGCTTCCCACTAGCTATCTATTTTACATTTGTTGTGTATATATGTCCATGCCGCTCTCTCACTTCATCCCAGCTTATCCTTCCCCTACCCCGTGTCCTCAAGTCAATTCTCTATATCTGCGTCTTTATTCCTATCCTGCCCCTAGGTTCTTCAGAACCATTTTTATTTCTTTTTGGATTCTATATATATGTGTCAGCATATGGTATTTGTTTTTCTCTTTCTGACTTCACTCTGTATGACAGACTCTAGGTCCATCCACCTCACTACAGATAACTCAATTTCGTTTCTTTTTATGGCTGAGTAACATTCCATTGTATGTATGTGCCACATCTTCTTTATCCATTCATCTGTCGATAGACACTTAGGTTGCTTCCATGTCCTGGCTATTGTAAATAGTGCTGCAAGGAACATTGTGGTACATGACTCTTTTTGAATTATGGTTTTCTCAGGGTATATGCCCAGTAGTGGGATTGCTGGGTCGTATGGTGGTTCTATTTTTAGTTTTTTAAGGAACCTCCATACTGTTCTCCATAATGGCTGTATCAATTTACATTGACTTAATCTAAAAAGGCTAAATGGCAGGAAGAGCCAAAGCAAAGGGCTTGAGGGGGAGTGTGGCTGGCTTCTATGAGACAGTGACAGAGCAGGGTGTGTCAACTCATGTGAATAAGGGAGAAGTGTAAGAGATGAAGTTAGAGACATAAAGGAAACCCAGACCATGAAGGTCCTTATAATTCATAATAGGAACCTCAGAAACTATTGGAGGATTTTGAGTGGAGGAATGACATGGTCCGACTTTCATTTTAACAGAGTAATTCTGGCTGCTCTGCTGAAAATAAACTGAAGAGAGGAACAAGAGCTGAAGCAGAGAGACCAGTTAGGAGGCTATCACCTGTCAAGTTATTAAAAGAGATGAGGCAAATGAGTGCTAATCATGTCTCATCTGAATTGATCAAATGTTTTGTTTGCTGCACAGAGAAAATTTGAATGTGATTTTAATGCTAACTTGGGAAGACTTGCAAGGAAGTTGGCAAAGTGTCCAAGGCATTAATCTCTTACGAATTCTTTTTAAGAAGAAAGACAACCTCAAATTGTATGTAAACTGCATGTGTATACTGAAACTAAAGAGTGGCAACAAAGCCATACTTCAAATTCTATAGGTTATCTGCTGGATAGTGTGCAACTTATACTTAGATGAAGTACTCCAAACTTCAATAAATATTACCTATAATTCTAAGTATGATAAGGAGTTTAGATTGTGGATGGGAACATTCTGAAGAATACCACTAAATTCTCTTGCTTGGAGGTTAATAGGGGGATATATTTGTGGACTCACTCTCATTCTGTAGAATAAGAAAGGGGAGATGAGCAAGAGATCTTCTGACCACACAAGATAGCCAAGATATTGCATTTAAAAGGAAAAGGGGAGATTGTAATTATAGCTGGGTCAAAGGAGAAACAAGGGAACAACAATGTGGGGACATTCTGGGTCAACAAAGACATTCTGTGTTAAAGCTTCAATAGAAAAACTCCATGAGCCATAGAAAATCACATTAGATGGCACTTTTTCCAAGATGATATTCACTCCTTAAAAGCCCAGAAAAGAAGATCTCATCCTGACCTACACTGATGTGACCATGCATGCCAAGAGGGGATGAAATTCAATAAATCTGGAAGAAAAGCTGAAAGAAGTTGGCTGCTGAGTGCCCTGTCTCCCTTAGTATTTACCACTCCCAAAGCTAAATAACCCTAATAATTGGAGGAAGGAAAAATATTAATAACATCGAGGCCTTCAATTGAGAATATTGAAGTGATGCCATGATAAGAGGTAGGGAAAAAAAAGAGGATCTCTGTGCAACATTTAGGGACAATGACGGGCCTCAGTGGGACTGTTTTTATTAAAGGCAAAATTAAAAATAAACGCAAAATTAAATTGATGCCATAATTCTTCAACAGAATGAAAGAAGATACCTATGCTATATGTAAATACATATTGGAATTTTACATAAATACATTTACCTTAACACATTTTGGAATTTTAGGAAAGAATTGCTTTACCCTGTCAGGTTAATAAAAGGCAGGAAAGGGTAAGATGCAAAATACCAAATTATCCATTGGAGAATGAGCTATCAGAATGAATATTTAAATTAAAATAGATAATTTCAAAATCATACTGAAAAAGAACAGAATTTTATTAGTCTTCACTCTATAGCTTACCAGACAGACTTGAGGAATATATGTATATACTGAGGGAAAGGGAAAATAAATGAATATTGGCAATGCAGAAATTGTTTTAGACAAAGTTAAATAGGTGAAGAAGACTTTATTCAAGGCTACTGCAGTAGGGGAAAAAGATGCCAATGCAGTCTAAACTGAATTCTGCGGATAGAAGTGGCAGAAGAGTTTTTAAGGGCTGAGTATGGGGGACCATAGACCATCTTCTCATACCTTCATCACAAGAGATGTCTTACAGCTTGGAACAAGGCAAGTTAAGCTCCTACCCTCCTACAGAAACTGAGAGATAGGGATACTCTCTCCCTTGTTTATTACACTTCAAAGAGATGAATCCCAGGTCCTTTAGAGAAAACAGTCTTAGGTGGTAATCAGCAAGAAGCTTCTAAAAAGATTTAAATCACAAAGGAATAGAGAAAGACTTTATAATGAGGAGTTTTCTAAAGTAAATGCTCTAAGTAAACAGAGAGAGGCCCCTGTGGTTAAGCTCTCTGGATTTTGTAAGGCATGTGAGAGGGAGGTCAGAGGCAGGAAGATGCCTGTCTAAAGTTTAGTCAACCTGAGAGAAAGGTTAAGGTGGTCTTGGTCAATACAGATGATAAGGTAGTTGATACGGAGGGCCACAAAATGAAGATTCAGTCCCCAGATAGGTATAGAAAATACTTTCAAAGACATAATAAAAGAATAATTCCTGAAATCAAATAACACCTAGATCAGTACATATTTAAATCATGTTCTAGGAAAATTTAACACCAAGATCTATCTTGATGAAATAACTAAACTTTAAAGATTAAAAAAAAAAGATCCCACAGTTCTAGGGAGCAAAAACATAATAAAATTGCAAAGGATGAGAAATATTTAGCCAGGCCAACTTCAAACCTCAGATCAGCAAGTATGGCCATTGTCATTAGAGTATTTTCAGGGACTGGTCAGATTGCAGAGAGAAATAAATTCCAGTTTAAGAAATGTTATCTTTATTCCCTTCTCTACTTTTTAAAATAGCTTTATTGAGGTGTAATTGATATCCAATAAACTGTACATATTGAAATGTGATAAATTTCAACATATATATGAGTATGTATGTGTATATATATATATATATGAAATCATTACCACAAGTAAAGTAACAAACAGTTCCATGAACTCTTTTAAGTTTCACAGTGCTCTTCCGCAGTCCAACTCTTCCACAACCCCACCCCCAAATAACTACTGATCTGCCTTCTGTAATTATATGTTAATTTGTATTTTCTAGAATTTTACATAAATGAAATCATACATAGTCAAGATGGTTATTAGTCCCACCATACACTCCCATTATGCATTCATACAATTGTATTTATAATGTATGTGGGGGAAGATAATGGGGCATTTTTCACTTGCCATTTTTGTTTTGAGAATCTCTCATGTTTGTTATATGAATCATTCATTCTTTCATTACTGAGTAGTGGTTTAATTACACAATGGAACACAATTTGATTCACCTGTTGGTTGTCATGTGTGTTGTTTCTAGCTTTTAATAAAGAATCCCAAATAAATCTCACATGAACATTTGTGTACCACCAAGTCTGTGGAAATAAGCTTTAATTTCTTTAGGGAAAATACCTAGAAGTGGAAATCGTATGTCATAAGGTAGTTTTATGTTTAATTTTGTAAGACTGTTACCACCAGCAGTCTGAGAGTTCCAATCACTCTGCAGTCTCACAAACACTTGTTATGGCCAGTTTTCCTAATTTTAGTGTTTCAAGTGGGTGTTCTATGGTATCATGCTGTGTTTTTAAATTTGCACTTCACTGATGACTAAGGATCTTAAACATTTTCTTCCTGTGTTTACTTGGTATTAGGAAATCTTCTTTGAGGTGGCCATTCAAAGATTTTATCTATTTAATTATTTTAATTGGGATGTGTATCTTTTTATCATTGAGTTATGAAAGTTTTTTTTATATATTCTGGATTCAAGTTCTTTTTCAGTTATTTGTTTGTTAATATTGTCTCCTAGTCTATGGTTTGACTTTTCATTGCCTTAACAACTGGTTTTAAGAGAAGCCTGTAATTTTGATAAAACTTCATTTATCAGTTGTTATGTGGTTCATATTTTAGTGTTTTTTTCTCAGAAACCTTTTCGTAATATAAAATCACAATTTTTCTGCAGTGTTTCCTAGAAAAGTTTTATAATGCTAGCTCTTACATTTAGAGATATGATTCATTTCAAGTAAAGTATTAGATATGATATGAGGTAAGGGTACAGATTCATTATTTTGTGTGTGGAGAACCAATTGCTCCAGCACTATTTCTTGAAAAGATGTTTCTTTCTCCATCAAAAATTGCCTTTGCGCCTTTGTCAAAATTAAGTGGCAGTACATAGATGACTCTTTTTCTAGACTCTCGATTCTCTTCCATTGTTCTATATATCTATTTTTCCACCAGTACTACACTGTCTAGATTACTGTAGTTTAGTAGTAAGTCTTGCAATCTGCTAGTATAACTCCTCCAACTTTGTTTTTCTTTTGCAGAATTGTTTGTCTGTTCTAGAAAACTTCCATTTACACGTAAATTTTAGAAATCATCCTGTCAGTTTCTACCCAATAAAGTCTTCTGTGATTTTGATTGGGATTGCGTTGAATTGTAGGTCAAACTGTGGAGAATCTACCTCTCAGCAATAATGAGTCTTTCAATTTATGATTATGGTATATCTCTGAATTTTTAAAAATATCCTTTTATATTTCTTTCAACAATGTGTTGTATTTTCATTATAAAAGGATTAAAAATACTTATCAAATTTTATGTTTTAATTCTATTAGTTGTATTTTAATTATATTAGTTTTAAAATTTAAATCATCAGTTATTACTAGTATATAGAAATAGATGTTTTAATATTAACTTTATACCCTCCAACTTTGCTTTTCTGTGGATTCTTCATGCATTTCTTTTTCCCCCAGTTTTGAGATACAGTGACAATTTAAAATTTCATGAATTTAATCTGTACAACTTGATGATTTGATAACATGTATACATTGTGAAATATCCACCACACTGTCTTTATTTTATGTTAGCCTTTTCCAGATGGATGTTCAAAAATCAATGCATCCTACATCCTTTCTCATTACCAGTTTGAAGATTCATTTCATATATTAGCACATTAAAGTCTTAAATTCCATGCAAACATGTAGCTTTTTAAAACATTTTCCAAATGTATTTGACTGTAAAACTTTTTTGAAGAAGAACTTTTAATATTGCCCAAACTATCGGAACATTTTCTAAAATTGCTGCCTTAGGTCATTTGATCAAAAGATTGGCATCAAAAATTGGGTTTTTGGAGGAGATGAACACAGTGGCTGTGCATAGAATGGACTGGAAGCCAGGAGATCTTACCAACTAGAAGGCCATTGAGATGGCTATTTCAATAAGCCAGACAGGGAGAGATGAGAGCCTAGAGAGTTATAAAGAAGGAACTGATGAAATGCCTTGCTTACTTCCTGTTGCCTGAAATGCCCTGTTCTCTCCTTTCCAACATGGAATTTAAAGAATTGTTATTGTTTGAATAACTACAACAAGATTATGGTGGTAGCATGTACTACTTAACAAATTATAATTGCTACTTTCCCCATTGTTTCTGTAGTCCCCTCACCTTCTTTATTTGAATGGACATGCAACTTATTACCAAGAGATTAGTCAGTTTAAATGGATATAATAATTTGCTAATACTAAAAATCAGTGTTGGTAAGCTCTGCCTTCATATGCCATTTCTAAAAATTACTATTTGTTCTATAACCTGGGTCAAATCCTACTTCTTTATAAATAATTCCTAGACCATGCTTTCATATATTGACTCTCTGGTCTCTGAATTACTTTAGCATTTATTTACTATATTACTGTAATGTATCCTGTCTTAATTTGTTTTTGTTTTTATTTTATATACTCAATCTTCCTACTCATCTGTATTGTAATTGTATTCCATGGAAGATAATTGTTTACCCTCCTGCAGCACCATCTATAGACCTATTGCACTGGGTACAAGATAAGTAAAATTGATTAGATTTAAATATTCTACTTCCTTTGATTTTTCTATTATTTGATAAATAAGCTGTGAATTTTAATGAAATGTTCTCCATACATTGGAGAGAAATGGAATGGAATAGAGTATTTTCTCCTGGAAAGGTAATTCCCTAAGCCTCTAAAAATGTACACTTTAAAATGAATGTGTATATATATATACACACACACACATATATAATTTGAATTAGTAGGAAATTGTAGTTGTTTGACATTGACATATAATGAATTTAAAGAAAAGTTCACAAGGCAATTGAGAATACATAACCAAAACTATTCAGCAGTAGAGTTTCTATGGAGATGAAAGTTTCATATATTTTATTATCTTCTAGGCAAACATAAATGAATTCAAACCAAGCATTTAAGTTGCCCGCCTACCCTTTAGAAAATTGATTTCTATGGAAAAAGTACAGGCACTAATAGCAATTAGACTATAGCTTATGAAGAGTAGGAGGTTGGGATAAAAATATCACATGTGGTATAGTGATGGAGTAGAAACTCTGGAGTCAATGTAGTCATTGAAATTTGGTGTGAATCACAGCTTTTGTTTTGCTAGTGATCTTGGGCAAATCACTCTATAACTACCCATCTATCTGCATATTTTGAAAATAACAGCACTTTCCCCCACAGGATTGCTATGAGGCCTGTGAGAGAATAGTTGTAAATAGTTGTAAAGAGTAAAGAAAAGAGGTTCTATTTTTATTTTTGTATAATTCATTGTAAGATATTGTGGGATATTTAAGCAAAATAATTTCTCAACAGAGAAATAAAACATCTAAATTAGTTTTAGGACAATTAGTGTGAGATACTTAACACATTAAGTATTTAACTTCACTGAATCGTTTGCTCTCTGTTGAGAGGAAATATCATGGGCCCCATAATGATTTTTATTGAATTTTCAGAAAAGAGTGTTTGCATAGTCCAAAGTTACAAAATTTTTCTCCTATGTTTTTTCTTCTGTCTTTACCTTTAGGTCTATGCTCTACTTTGTGTTAACTAATTTTTATGTGTTGCAAGGTGTGAATTGAAGTTCATTTTTTCACATATGGATATCCAGTTGTTTTAACATGATTTATTGAAACAACTATCTTCTCCCCACTGAATTGCTTTTACACCTCTGTTGACAACAGTGGTCCACATATGTGTGGGACTATTTCTGACTTTCCATTTTGTTCCGTTGATCTGTTTTTCTCTCTTTACACCAATGTCACACTGTCCTATTTGTTGTAGTTTTAGAAGAAGTTAGGTAATATTAGACCTCCAATTATTTCAAACTTATTGGCTATTCTAGTCTCTTTGCATTTCTATATAATTTTCAGAATTTATTTGCCAATCTCTACAAAATTACCTATTCAGTTTTGATTAGGATTATGTGAAATTGATAGATCAGTTTGGTGAGAACTGGCATCTTAAGTTACTGAATCTTCCAGCCCACGTAGAATGTATCTGTCTCTATTTAGCCCTCTTATTTCTCTCAGCAACCTTTTAAAGTTTTCATATCTTGTGGGATTTATCCTTAGGTATTCATATTTTGAGGCTATCATAAATGGTATCACACTTTAAATTTCAACCATTTTGGAAATCAGTTAGGAAGTTTCTTAAAAATTAAACATACTTCTGACATATGATCCAGCCATTTATCTTGTAGGTATTTACCCAAGAGAAATAAAAGCACATATACATAGAAATACTGCACAGCTTTATTCATAATAGCACAAAGCTAGAAGCAACTCAAATATCCACCAAAAGGTGAGTGAATAAGCTGTGGTATATATACATACAATAAAATAAAATGTAACAATAAAAAGGAATAAACTATTGATCCAAAGCTAGAATATGAATGAATCTAAAAATAATTATATTGAGTGAAAGAAGTCAAACAGAAAAAGAACGATCTGTATGATTTCATTTATATAAAGTTCTATAAAATACAAACAATCTATAGTGGCATAAAGCAAGTCATTGGTTGACTGGGAATGGTGTGAGAGGCTGGGAAGGGATTACAAAGAAGAAAAAGTAAAGTTTGGGGGGTATATTGTTTTGCTAGGACTGCCACAAAAAAATACCATAGGCTGGGTGGCTTACACAACAGAAAATTATTGTCTCAGTAGAAGTTCAAGATGAAGTTTCTTCTGAGGTCTCTCACCTTGGTTTGCAGCTGGTTGCCTTCTTGCTGTCCTTGTATGGCCTTTCCTCTATGCCTGTGAGCATCCCTGGTATCTCTCTTCTTATGAGGACACCAGTCATGTTAGATTAGGGCCCCACCCTTATAACCACTTTTAACCTTAATTAGCTCCTTTAAAGACCCTATCTCTAAATATAGTCATGTTGGGAATTAGGTCTTCAGCAAATGAATTTTGGGGTGAACACAATGCAGTCCATAACATTCTACCCTCTTCCCCTCCCCAAAATTTATGGCTTATAGCTGTGGGTCTATTTTACTTAAATGTGTGTGTTCCCTTACTATAATAACCTAAAGCCTTGAAATACTGTGTTTTATGTCTATGGCTAACAGAATTATTTCTAGTTAGTTTGCATAACTGATGGTTTTACATAACTTTCTAATAAGGGGTAGCAAGATCAATATAGAGGGAAGCTAGCATCAAACCACAGATCAAAATGAAGTGCAAATTAGAGGTGGTGACTGTCTTTGAGAATTAAGTTGTTAAATTCTGTGCTATTTTAAAAATTCACAGCTAGCTGTTTTTCCAAAGTTTTACATAGGTGCTCTGCCTGCTGTTTGCTTATCACTCAATTCAGCAATGTATCTCCCAATTGTTAGTAAGCCTTTGATTTGGTCTGAAGTGGCTGCTCACCCAAATGGCAGGCCTAAATTATATAGTGTAATAATTAATGAATATGCACTAATGTAGTCTCAAGGATTCAATTAGTAAATAAAATAAATTCAGGAAAAAAATAATAATTTGGAGAGCTCTCTGCATCTGACTCCAAACAATAAACAGGATTTCTTATACATGCTCTAATTTTCCTTTTCAATAGCCTATTTCTAGCTCTGAGGTATTACTTACAAACTTGTTAGTATTTAACAAGGGGAAATATGGGGTCATAGCATTCATTATAAACAGAATGTGTCATTCATATAGAAGAGCAAATAATTAGGTGAATGAGATATAAGGTATTTTAATCATAAGTGCAGCACAAAAGTCTCTTCTTTTGTAGACACTACCTACTTTTCTTCTTAAATGTCATCCATATTTATCAGACAGCATGGTTCTTGACATTTAGGGTTTTTTTTTCAAACTGTAACTGAGTCTTTGACAACAGGAGCTAATTATCAAGGGACTAAAGAGAAACTTTTTTTTCAAGCAGCAGGTCTCAGTAAAAGTGTGAATTATCAGTCATTTGAGATACTCTGTAGCTGAGAACTTTTATCATAATGTAGTTAAATCTCTTAAAGCATTTAATAGATCTTAGAAGTTTACATGGAAAGTTTCAGAAATTAAGTTTAACTTATTAGACAACTTTTTCTGTCTTTCTGTGTTAAGTCATCTATGTACATCATATGGAAAAATTGTTTTGAAAAATTTCCACAAAACAGAAAGTCTTACTTGAAGTATTTTATGGAGATAATTCTTTCCCCATGAAAATTACATTATAACAGATGTTCCAAATGTCTATCTTTGGTCATTCAAATTAATCTTTTAAAAGCCCCATTTCAAAGTTTATTAATGACTAGTCAACTACAGTATTTTCACTAGTTATGTTTATAGATTGTTTATCAGCAGTAATATTATAACTATTTTCCTGCTCTTAAGCCAGTTCATTTCATGAAACATATGTCAAGAAATCACAGGAAGCACTGATGAAAAAGTATTTACTAGGAAGATTTTAATAAAAGTTGTGGATTTATCAAGAATTGTGAAAAATCTGAGATTTTACCCTCCTTCAAAGTAACAAGTTAGCCTACAACAGTTTTATAAATGCTGGTACAATACACAAGATTCCTGGATCAGAGACTAATGATAGTTTATTTCTGACAGCAATCTTAGTAGACAAAGTATAATTTCTGCTTTGGTTCCCTGAGCCTCATTTCTCACAGGGTGAGAGGAAGAGGACCAGTTGATGTTTGCATATGCAGTGGGTTGGATTACAGGAGAGGAACCCTAAGTTTAGGTAACCCAAATATCTTATAATAGACAGTAAGAGAGCCTGGCCTTTTTTCTGGAAGGAGACACTATCTTTATCTTCCAAGGTTGCTTCCATTCTGGAAAATAGTCTGGACAAAAGGCAGCGCCTCTGAACTGAAGGTATGGAAAAACATGAAAGATCCATGGAAAATTGTCTCCCAGTAGTATTTTCTTAGGCATGTATCTTTACTCCAAATAGTAAACTCCTCTAATGGGTATTGATCATGTAGCTGACCAAAAAAATTTTTTAAAGACCCAGTATATTGAGATCTATGAAATTAAACTAATTTATCAATTCACTTACTATAATTTAGACATTATACGTAAAAATTCTCACATTCCTACACCAAGGGAAAGTTTATTGTTCTGAACAGTACATAAAGTAGTTGGGGTTTTTTGGGTTTTTTTTTTCTATTTTTGGTTTAACAATTCTGGTTTCTATTCCAAAGTTCCTTCCTTAATAAATCCAGTTAATTTCTTTCTTATTGAAGCTGTTATTGATGCAGTTTTTGTGTTGGGAATACTGAGACTCTAAGATTAAAAGTGTTCAGCTATACTTAAAGCAATAGATAGAAATGGAACAACTCAAAAATCCACAACCATCTGTCCCTCTGTTAATGAATTACAGTCCTTAAGGGTCTGCTGAAAATCCTTTTAAGGTGACTAAAGTATTTTAAATGTAAATCTTCAGAAAAATATTAATTTTTAAGATAATGCTGAGTGGCAGCTATGCGCTAAGAAAATGTGTAACTTAAATTATACTATAACCAAGCATATTTTAATATAAATGCAAATAAGGTATGAATAAACGCTAAAACAGACAATGTGATGAAAATAACAGAGCCTGAAAACAGCCAATATTTGATATTTTGGGGGCACTGACAGAGTATGACTTAACATTGTGCTAAGGATGGGGCGGTTAGCTCTTTGCTGTAGATAGCTATGGGGTCTCCTGCTTCTATACTATGCCTAGACGTGGGTCTTGTCCTAGGTTTTATGGCCTAACACTCAGTATTCTCCTGCCTTAATCTTACCCATGAAATATGGGATGAATCAGTAGGAACGATGAGGAATAGCAGCCCTGGGATGAAAAGCAGTCAATAACAGGGAGTGGTATCTAAGCTAAGCACACTTGTGGATGTGCTGGATATTAGGGAGAACAACTGTCCATGGGATGCTTGGTCATAGCCTTTGCCCAATAAGTGCAGTCTATATTGGATGGACTTAAAATGACCCAGCTGGATACTCTCTTGTGATTTTCAAATGAAATACAGAGATGTTAATAGGGGATGCTTGATTGTGAGGAGAATGAACGTGATATGTTCATTTGAGTTGTTACTTAGCCTGAATCACAGTAGAACATTTTATTTCTATTCTCCTTGATGCTCGTGCACCTTCAAGTCATGGAAACTCTGAGTGGTATCCAGTGACCATACAATTGCTGAGATGGCTTTCCATGATTGCTCACTTCTCCCTGCATTGATAGAATAAATCCTCATGAACTGAAACAAATTGAGTACATATCTTCCCTCTGAGGGAGAAGAATTTCCCTGATAGACAAACGTGGATTAATTACAACTGAAGTATATAGTTTACAGAATGGTTAATTTAATGTCAGTAACATGCAAAATTGCACATACCATATAATGTAAGTCTATTGTAACTTCCAATCTCTCCTTTGCAGGAATCACTGAAATAGTTACGCACGTGTGGCTAAGGTAAATTGTGTTCCCATTAGTCGAGTATAGTCAGCATTTTAGTACTCAGATTCTCTTCTGTATCTACGTCATTTCTCTAGAAAAACATTTAATATCATTTTGAGGGGATTCTGTCTCTAGATATGAAGGTACTCAAAATACAATTCTAATTAAAGAAACTTTATAGAATGAATTTATATAACTAGGTAATTCTGTTTCCTTTAGATTTTTTAAATTGAAATATAGTTGACTTACAGTGTTTTAGGTGTACAACAAAGTGATTCAGTTATACATATATTTATTCTTTTTCAGATTCTTTTCCATTATAGGTTATTATAAGATACTGAATATAGTTCCCTGTGCTATACAGTAGGTCCTCCTGCTAATCTATTTTATACATAGTACTATGTATCTATTAATCTCAAATTCCCAGTTTCTCCCTCCCCACCCTTTACCCTTTGGTAACCATAAGTCTGTTCTCTTATGTCTGTGAGTCTGTTTCTGTTTTGTAAATAAGTTCATTTGTGCCATATTTTATATTCCACACGAAAGTGATATCAGGTGGTATTTGTCTTTGTCTTCCTTCACTTGATATGATGATCTCTAGGTCCAACCATGTTGTGGCAAATGACACTATTTCATTCTTTTTATGGCTGAGTAATATTCCATTGTATTTAAGTGTGTTCTTACTGGCTTTCCCCCTTTCAATATAGTTCTCAAAATGCCAGTGCCAATTTGCCCCCCACCCCACAAGAAAGTTTGCTGGATATTCCACAGTACACTGTAACTTTGTTTTTACTGTCTTTAGGAATATAGTAATTTGCTTATATTTGCAAAATCACTGTAGCAGATCTCTTTCCCTCTAAATTTAAAATCTGCTTATGTTGCTGTAATCCACAAGGATGAGGAATGAGTTGGAGGGTGAGTGGTTCTTCTTTTTTTTTTTCTTTTTTTTGCGGTACGCGGGCCTCTCACTGTTGTGGCCTCTCCCGTTGCGGAGCACAGGCTCCGGACACGCAGGCTCAGCAGCCATGGCTCACGGGCCCAGCCGCTCCACAGCATGTGGGATCTTCCCGGACCGGGGCACGAACCCGTGTTCCCTCCATCGGCAGGCGGACTCTCAACCACTGCACCACCAGGGAAGCCCTGGTTCTTCTTTTCTCAGGATATTTTTAAGAAAGAGAATCTCATGGAGGCCCAACTGAAATTCTCAACATGTGCACAAAAGTGCGGTTTCGTGTACATCACTGTATTTTACATTTCTTCTAGTTTTAGCGGTGTCTCTTCACCTTCATAGCTCTGGTTTTATTGTTTAACTCTTTTAAAATCTCTGGTGTACAGGCTGTAATTTTTAACTTAGTACATCAAGGTAAAACTTTATCTGAAAAACTGCTCTGTATATAGATGTCTGGGAAAAGGGGGAAAATAAATCTACCAATGAAAGAAATTACTTTGCTATTTAAAATTAAATCTCTTAAAATTAGAAGGAAAGTAATACACTTTAGTGGAAAAAATATGGGCTTACGAATTAGACAAATAGAACTCAAAACTTGGTTCTCCCATCATTAAGTGTACAAACTTGAGAAAGTCATCGTGTCCTCCACGCCTCAGTTTCATTATCAGTAAATTAGGACTAATAATACCTAGTTTGCAGAGGCTTTTGAGATTTATGCCATTATGTGTGAAAAAATGCTAGCTGAATTGTTTGCTCTTAATAAAAATTTTTAAAAATCAACTTTGATAAAAGAAATTTTTGGCAACCCCTTATATATTGTACATTTCTTTCTTTTGACCTTTTGCTAATCAGTCTCTTCATAACCCCAGTTATCTTTAATATAATTTTAATTATATATTTAATATACTTCTATTAATTATATAATTAATTATATTTAATATAATTTTAATTATATTAAATTTATATTAAAGATAACTTGGGTTATAAAGAGAGTTTTTCCCTCTGACATGTTAATATTATCGGTGCTTTCTTTAAGTTTCCATCATAATTTGCTCTTTTTGGTTGAATCTTTCTGGTGTGTGTGTGTGTGCATGCGCGTGCACGTTCACGCTCACAGACATGAGCACACAAATATCTGGATAAAACGCACAGTAGATGATGAGTTGCTTTCTGTGGGAAACAGCATAGCAACTAGGTGAAGGGCTGTTAATTTAACTATATACAGTTTTGTGCAGTATGTGTTTTTATAATATGAAATACTAACATAAAATAGTCATAATTTACTATTAAAATATTTAAGCTAACACAATGCTAGTTTTGTCTTTTACTCTTTGACTTTGAAAACATTAAATTTTAAATTTCTTAACAATCCCAACTACCTCTCAGTTTATGCAGTGATCTTCTCTTTTCTAAGACCTCTACACCATCTATCGGTCTCTTTAATCAAGAGACAAAATCATGTTACTTTATTATTTTAAGTTATTATGCCTCTTTATGTCTCAATTGGAGTATTGATTTTTAAACCCCTCACCAGAAAGACTGTTCTTTGAGTATCATGTTTTCTTTTTTTGCTTTGTCTATAGTAGTACTGAAATTTATCATAGTAGGGACAAGTATTATACAGCAATGATTTTCTTTATTTAGATTGCATGTGGTCATAAACAAAGCATTGATCCCACACACGCCTACGAGTCCAGAGAGGCATTGTAAAGTAGCTGCTGTAGTAAAAAAGATTACAGATGCAGTGTGTCTCATAACATATTGCAGTTTTGTGATCTCCAAGGAACCTTTAAAAAATAGATTTTCTTTACAGCTGGCTTACCTAGGCAGTTCTTTTTTGATTACAGTTTCCTTCTTTCTCTTTTTCAAATCTTTCAAAAAGCAGCAACACCTGAGTTCACCAAACGATGTCATTGCTTATTCTTTATCACGCAATTTTATAAACAGTAAGCCTTTTATTCTCATAGTTTGACTAAACGATACATGTACAAAGCAGGGCTGCTATTTAGCCCATATGCACAATTTTCAGTCATGCCAGAAGTTCCAGATGTTCGAATGTATGAATATTTCTGAACTGGAAGAAAAAGAGCCACAAACCTCAGCTGCTTCAGTATCTGCACCTAGCACATTTTGTCCATCCTGTCAAGACTGCAGCAAGACCTAGGGCTGCTGAGGGAAACAGTAGGTCCTCCAGAACTCACCTGTTGATTGCTGTCATAATCCTTGTTAAATATTCTAAATATCAAGGGATGTTGGGTGGAAGTTAAATATGTATTACATATTTTTATTAGAATTTTTAACAATTTGAATGAAGTATACAAAAAAAGTTGACCTGAGAAAACCATTGCATCTAAGGCCAAGAAAGTGGGCTATGTCCTTATCACCCTGACCTTTTTGGTTTGGTCTGGTTTGGAAATGTTCTCTGGCACAGTTATGGAGGTCTTGCTGTCTATCCAGTGATTCCTTGGACACCAAGGCAGGATCTAGAGTTGAGGTTCCCTGGATTCAAGACTTGATTTTGTTACTCCACTAACTGTGACACCTTAGGTCTCTTACTTAACTTCTCTCTGCTGTAAAACAGTAATACTAATTATCCCCATAGGACTGTTATGCAAATCATATGAGATAATTAATGCAAAGCATTTATAAAAGTGCATGGCACATATTATGTTCAGTAAGTATTAGTAATCACTGCTGTGTTGGTGGTCAGTGTTGTTACTACTGGGTCATGTAGCTGTCACTCGGACCAGGTGGTTTCTCGTGATCTATAAAGTTACACTTAGCAGCTTTAAGAAAGTGTAAGTGTTATACAACCTATTCTGGCAGAAAGACCTCCAAAGTAAACATTATTTTCGGTCTACTAAAAAAAACTTTCTTTAAAACAGTACTAATTATCAAATCACCTTTAATTTAATAAAATGTACTAACAGTATAGCATTATAATAATTTGATTACAGTCTAGTCTCCATACTTACCCTTCTCTCCTTCTCCTTGAAAGAAAATAATATATTTGATGAATAGCAACAATCAGAAGAACTACCATGTACTTAATATTTAAATACCTTGATTCTCACAGCACTTCTGAAAGGTAGCTATCACTATTCCCATTCTACAGATGAGGAAACAGATATCAGAAAGGCTAAATACTTTTTCAAAATTATGGAACTAATAAATTGCATAATTGTACACCCAAATCTATGCTCAGAGCATTAAGCCATTTGTAAAAGTGTTCAATGAATAAAAAACCACTATGAGATCTGAATAGAAAGATCTGTGGCAACAGTGATGCAGTATACCTTCAAATTAAGGGCTATGGGCAATAGTAGCATTCATTTAGCCTTGGCATCAAAATTATTTTTTTGTATTTTGTTTTGCATTCACAAGACAAATCCTTGTTGCATCACTATAAGTTTTGCCTTATGGAAACAGTTTTGAAGTAGATTTTTTAATCACAGGATATTCTTTTATTAAAGTGACCAAAAGCTTTGAATAGGAACAAAAGGATATTTTAGTTTCAAAGTGAGAAAAATAACTATACCTAACATAGATAATGTTCCTTTTTAATATATTTAAAAGAATACCCACAAAATGCAATAACTATTTTAGATTAATATCACCTAATAGGATAAATATTTATTTGATATTGAATAACTCATTTATAAAATAATGAAGGTTCACCTTATTCTTACCTGGCATATAACTGTCTTTAAATCTATAAGTTATCTACTTGGCTTTGCCTTATTTCCCATATTCTGTCTTTCCCTACTCATTTCCACAGTCCTCCTTTACCTTTACATTTCTGAGCACCTAATGGTGCTCTATTCTAGCTAATGCACTATTCTATCTTTGGAAAGATCTTGACAACCCAGGGGTTTCTGACGATGCTGAAAATAATTCATCTCTCTGTGATAAATATAAGATTTAATTAGAAGCTAGAGAATAAGTCCAGAGGGAAAAGATTTGAATGTCAAGGTGAGAATGATATTTTTTTTCTGATTCTAAGGCTGTTAGTTTTTTTCGTTATTAAAAAAAAAAATCCAGAGACCATACAATAAGAGATCCAGTGTGTTATGATTCTACCATTTAATTTGATTTTTATTTTGCTTTTCAAACAGGGTTTAAACCAAACCTAAATAATTAAATCAAATAATTAAATGCAAAGTTTGAGCTGATCCACTAATGCATATTCTCTACAATAACCATCATCTTGAATTGATCCTTTTATCAAGGGGGTAAAATTAGATTATTTCTTCTCTAGCTTAATGTGAATATTTAGTACATCTTTTATGAATGATCAGTGTTCATGGAAAAAGTCCACCTTGTGAAACTGAGCAACTTCCCAAATTGGTCCTATTAATTGTTGCTTCAGAACAACCCATCTCAAAAAAAAAAAAAAGAAATAGTTAATCAGTGTGTAACTGTATAATTTTATCAATGAAATCAGCTGGTACAGCTACTTAACTTTCTAGACTCTTTTGCTTTTTGAAGATAAAACATTCTCTCAATTGCCAAAGTTCAGCTTTATGCCAAGACAGTAAAGTGCTAAAATTAAATGCCATCCTTATTCTAAACCATTGAAAAGACAAGCCTGCTCTTATTGAGTAAATTAAACAAAAGACTTTGACATCAGAGGATCACTGAGAAAAATGCCCAAACAAAAAAAGCCTGTGTGATGTGAATCAGTAAATCCTTGAAAAGCCCTGACAAAAGACAAAAACATACATTTTAATGTATTTTGGGAATTTTTTTTTTACTTACAGAAAATGGATTAAAGAGGGCTTGAAGTGTAGGTGGCTTTATTCAAAAGCTTATCTATGAAAACAACCAATGGAAGACATACATCTTTTCAAAACTTACCTTTTCACAGACCTTCAAGATTGTACATACCTGGGCTAGTCAAACAGGTTGTAACTCACAGAAACCCATGATATGACTTGACTCTCAGTAAGGAGGAGATACTGCTAGAGCACGGTTGCTTGTCAAACAGCTTCCTATGCCCAGACTAACAACGCTGTGTCCATGGCAATGCAATTAGCACAGCATCCTTTGAGTTTAAGGAATGAACAAGCAGGTTATGTTACTTCAACATTCTTTGCCCTATGCACTCCCTTGTTCTGTAGTCTCATACCTGAGAATCACTGGATAGAACTAAATTATCAAATGGATAGCCTCAAAAAATGTATAATTACACTAAAGTCATTCGTCAGTCCTGATAGGAGCTTAATCTCAAACTGAGTGGTTCTTAACTCCAGACCAAAAGAATGGAATTTGAGAGACACAGATAAGACATGCTATCATCTATTCCCTAAATTCTCAAAGTTTCCTTTCATATTAAAGTCATGAGGCAGTAATTTATTTTGATATAGGTAGGAAATAATAATTGTCCATTATATCAGTTCTTCATCTCTTGCATCCTTTGTAGATTATCTTTTTCATCTTTTGAGAACATTGTCCATTAATTGTTCATTCTCCTTAGAGATAGCACTGAATAGCAGAAATTTCAGTGAAATTCAGAATAAGAAAATGTAGATTCTTATCCTGGCTCTGATGCTTACAAAGACTATAACCTTTTACAAGACACTCAATCCCTTTGGGCCTCAGTTTTCTCATTTAAAAAAGAAGCAGGTCAGACTAGGTAGTTTCTACCACCTTACCTGGATCTAGATGTTCATACATTTCTGAAGATAGTCTCTCTGATACAGGGTGGTAGTGTGTGTCTGTCATTTCCCTGTTGTCTCTCAGCTCCAAACCTATCACTATATACCTTTGCTCTGTGATGCTCAGGGCTGGGACTCTGCAAACTATATTTCTCTTATGCCACCTGGTTTCCAGTTAGATTCTCTCAATAGGAAGCACCGGAGGGAGACAGCAAGGCTGTTTGTTTTTTGATCCTTGAACCATGTTGAGCTGTTGTACATTGCTTAGCAATTGGTTCCAGTCTCCAGCTTCTTTCGAAACTCCCACTTCTTTTTCAGCCCTCTAAGTTTAGTCATTGTCCTATATTAAATTCTTCATTATAGTTTCCAGTTTTTTGTCTGGACCTATACTAATACTTAGATTATGGGGCAATGGATAAAGCTGTATGTATCAAGAGATAGGACCCATGTCTATCTTCCTTACCTTGTTCACTGCTGTATTTGTGGTCTAAAACATAGTAAGCTCTCAATACATACAGAGTGAGTGAGCTGGACTTTTATAGACTAGTGACCTTAATTCAAGTTCCTGGCCTTACCACTTAAATGTTCTTAAATGATCTTGGGGAATTTTCCTAACATATCTGATCCTTAGTTATATAATCTAAAAACCAGAAAAGTAGACATTGTTTTTTGTAATTCCTGGTTATTTGCAAAAAACCTGACTTAATTTAGTTTTTCCTACATACTCAATATCCAGCAGATTGTCTGGCTCGTGGTTGGTATTCAATAAATTTGTGTTAAATAAATGATGAGTGAAGCCTGCAGGAAATAAAAAGATTTTTTTATGATTGACTGGACCATGGTGGGTGTTTGAAAAATGTTGACTATATCATCTTATTATTTTTGTAAGATTCAGAATTCCCCAAAAGATAGATAGTATGTTTCTATAGCTCTCTGTTCTCGACGTGTAGAATAGCACCTAGGCTTATGGATACTCATGGAGAGTTGAATGAAGCACGTTACAAATAATGTTCAACTACAGTAAATGTGTCATCTTTCTCCTGGTTTCAGTCATCTCCTTTTTTATTACTGTAGCTGTATTGTGAATGGACATGGTAAATTTTTACATCTAAGAGCTTAGGGCTCAAAACGTATCTCCACATTAATTGCTAGCTGTTAACTTCTCTTTTTCACAGCTTTCTCATATGTAAGTGGAGATTCTAGTATACTGTTCTCATAGTGTTGTTTTGAGGATTAAATAAATGACTACATCAAAAGTTTTTGGAGCAGTGCTAAATATATGGTAATCGCTCAATAATACCAGCGATTGTTCTAGAGGCATGCATTCAGAGCTGCTAAAATCTTACTTCTGAACTCTCTATTATTGATAATACATATATACTTATAAATAGTTTTGAGCATCCACAAAGTGGCCTTAATTTTTCTAGTGAACATAAAAAATTGTGTCATGATCCAACAGAAATCCAAACCTGAAACTTGGCAGGATTTCTCCCTCCCATCTTGTACATCTAACTGGTCACTGAGGGTTACACAAATGAACCAAAGATGACTTCTGTGCATTGACCCCCAGGTTGTAAATTTCTTCACTTCAAGCTGAGACCTGTTAGCTCAAAAGCCTGCCAACACCAAACTCAAATTTTCATAAATCCAATTATTTTTAAAAAATAGATCATCCAAGCAGTCAGTCCCCAGATCCCTTTTTACTTTCCTTTTTTTTTTTTAAAACATCTCTAGATCCACCTTTTAGTTTTCATCCTGGCTGCAATTGCTATGGTTCAAGACTCATCATCTTTAGCCTCAACTTTTATACACACTACTATATATAAAATAGATAACTAATAAGGACCTACTGTATAGCACAGGGAACTCTACTCAATACTCTGTAATGATCTATATGGGAAAAGAATCTAAAAAAGTGTGGATATATGTATATGTATAACTGATTCACTTTGCTGTACAGCAGAAACTAACACAACATTTTAAATCAACTATACTCCAATAAAAATTTATAAGTAAATAACTAAATTAAGTAGGCTAATAACTAGTCTCTTGCCCCATCCAATTTTACCTTCCATAAACTGTCAGGATGATCTTCTCAAACATAAACCCAATCGTATTATGTGCTGCTTAATATCTTTCATTAGCTGATTATAACACTGTGACTTTGTTGAATTGAAGTGGGTAATGTGACTGTTGACTTCTAAGCTTTTAAAGTAACATCTGTATATAAATATGAAACATAACTAAAAAAATCAAATACAATATTGTAAGTTGTAAATGATGTGAAAAAAGACAGGACTATCATAAAGAGAAAGGAAATTCATAATTACTAGTCTATGACACATAAAAAGACCTCCAAAGAAACCTTCAAAGATACTTTTGAAACAATATATTGAATTTAAAGTTATGTGAAGTATATTACAGAGATTCTCAAATAGGTCTGTGTTATTTTCGTGTTCATAAAGGGTGTCACCACTATATAAAAGAGTTTTAAAAGCACAGGATTTAAAAAGGTAGTAGAAAAGAATAAAAATAGCAATCTGTCTTCCAAACATGCAAATTTACATGCTCATTCTAGCAAAACTTGTTTGAGTCAGGTTGGATTCATTTGTCATCTAAGAATTCATAAATCAATCCTAGAAACAATATAAACAAATTCTCTTGTGAAATTATTAATCCTTTTTTACCACACCATTTTCTAATAGCTAGAATGCTTTACATCTTGGAAAGGTTGAATTCCAAAGCTATCCTACAGTATTTGTTGATTTATTTGACATCTAATTGTTGAGCCCTTTCCTTGGTTCTAATAATATAAAGATGAATAAAAATGGTCCCCAAGTTATAGCAGTTTATATTTACAGGAAAAAAAACCACATATAACCAAGTAGTCTTCCAACTGAATGAAAATGACTATGCAGAGTTTTGTCTATACAAGATACAGGTATGGTTTAAAGGAGTCATAATCAAGTTCCTTTAGGTGAGTGGAGAGAGAAGTTGCAAAGAAGAAATCTTTGACCTAGATCTTCAAGCAAAGGGAAGCTCTTTGAAATATAGAGTGGTTGAGAGGAAGGTTGCTGCAAGGTGACTAGAGATTAGCCCACTCTGGGACTCTAATTCCTGGATGACATTCATACTATAGATATCTGGTTATTTTTAAGCAACAAATTCTATGTAATATTTTTCTGGCATGAGCTTCCAAGTATAGCCAAGTCTAACCTTCAAAGTTTAAAGAAGTTTTAAAAAGATGAAATATATCTAGTCATTTTACCTGTACTTTTGTCTTTGGGAAAGTGTTCTTAAATTATCTCAGGTAGATTTTTACCATTTTACTTCACGTAGAATGGTATATAAACTTCTCACAATTCTCAGTTTAAAGGAGAAAAATAATATGCACTCTAGAGATTAAATATGATAAAAATCACCAGCCCTCAGTTTCCTCATTTGTAAAGAAGGAATGCAAAACCACATACCACATAGGGTAACAGAAAGGATTATTACCTATATAAAGTGCTTAAAAGAGTGCCTGTCACACAATAAACTCTAGGTAAGTGTTATTTATTATACTATTCTGAATACTCATACATATTTTTTCAACGACTCTTGAAATAAGACAAAATAGACTATTTTTCGTGTTGTTACTTTGACTATATTTCTTGTTACCTTAATATAGACTTAGTTATTCACCATAGAACATTTAAAAAATTTATTTCATTCATAACATGTTACTTAAGGGTTAATTTTAGGTGGTCTGAGACACTCTGTACCCAACCTATAACTTCCTGCATGAAGGGCCAAAGATGGCATCAGGGTATAAGTGGCTCCTGTGACTTCCAGCCCCGGAAGCATGTGGAGAGTAAGAGAGGTACATGGTTGGAAAGATACAGAGCCAGAGCCAGTGTGTGAAAAGCCCTTCCAATCTTACAGCTCATATATGAAAGAGACTTGACAAATGTTTTCCCAAATTAGATGGTGATTCTTAAATATCTATGTGATATTCCCAGTAATAGGTTATAAATCTAAAGCAATCATTTCTAAACCATCAATAAAAAATTCAGTCTAGGGGCTTCCCTGGTGGCGCAGTGGTTGAGAGTCCGCCTCCCGATGCAGGGGACCTGGGTTCGTGCCCCGGTCTGGGAGGATCCCACATGCCGCGGAGCGGCTGGGCCCGTGAGCCATGGCCGCTGAGCCTGCGCGTCCAGAGCCTGTGCTCTGCGGCGGGAGAGGCCACAACAGTGAGAGGCCACAACAGTGAGAGGCCCACGTACCGCAAAAAAAAAGAAAAAAAAAATTCAGTCTACTCTGGTAGGAAAACTAAGGTCTTTTTTCAATTCTCTCTATAGAAAATAATTTACAAAGTTGCCATCATGGGAAAGTGGCATCATCAAATCAGTAAGTTTGCAGCCAAAATTTGCAGGCAAAAAGTCTTATAAAAATTAGTGTTAGTTAATGAATAAAAATATTGCTTTATTTCCTCATTTTTGTGATATTTGTGGTCTCAACTTTTAATAAGTTGTACTTTGATTTCTTCCTTTATTCTCAATAAGTAACCACACTGTACCAATTTTTACTCTCAATTTTGCAGTATTATTTTTTCAACAGTGGCCCTCAAATGGTCTTAGTTCAGAGCCCCTCTTTCTGAATGATGTTATGATACCTGATTGACAGTAAAGTGAGGCACAGAACCAAAAGTCACATAACCAGTAAGTGAGAGAGCAGGGCTAAATCTATACATGGTACGTGTGATGAGAAATGTGAGGATAACAACTATGTGTAAGGAACCCAGGGAAAACAGATCAAGTGTCCAATGCTATTGAGAAAAATGATAGGAAAAATAAATTATATGTATTTGCAGCCCAGAGAGACATGTCTTTGTGTACCAAGCAGGTTGAAGGGAGGAGAGGAGACTGGCAAAAGTGTAGAGATTGAGTGAGGAGATTCTCTGAGAACAGTTTGGGAGGGGGTGGGGAAGCAAAGCCAAGAAAGGGAGAGGAGAAGAGGGACTAAGAAAGAGATGAGAATCATGGGAGAGAAGGAGTGAGAGAAAATAAAGCTTTTGGTTTGACTCAACAATCTGTTAGTGTTCTGCCTCCAAAGAATAGACACCTACTTGAAACTTTGTATTTGAGTAATATTGTGTGAGGAACATATGTGAAGTATCTAGTGGAAATTTATTATTTGGCTCCCTTAATATGAGCTCACAGTTGAAAAAATTAAGAAAAATAAAGAAAATTTGATCATAAGAAGGAAGAAATAAAAACAATGGTTATTCCAGGTCTAAGTAAAAATTGTATACTTTGTAATATACAACAAAATAGCATCATTATAGCCTAAAGGGAGTTTTAAGCTAAAGCTCACAACTTCTGAGGAAACTTGGCTTATATTATGATAATAAGAAATAGATTTAAATAATGAAAAGTACCCTAATCACTTAATTATATTGCTGCAAGGAAACACCGAAACAAAAATAATCTGATGATGTGAAATATTTTTTACAGATTATTTAAATGTGTCCAATTGTTTCTCCTATTTTCCCCCTAAATTAGTTGATAAAAGATATCTTAGTCAAAGGCTGAGCCATGAACCAGAAAGCTCTTTATAATATTGGCACGCAATCCTTCATTTATTCATTCAAAAACTATTCAGTATCAATTGTGCTCCAAGCACTGTGCTTTGGACAAATGATGGTGGAGACAAAAAAATGGCTAGCGACACCAGGCACAATGGCTGCTCTCAGGGAATTTACATACTAATGGAGAGGCAGACATTAATGAAATAACTACATAAATGAATATACGAATACATTGTGAGATAAATACTGTAAAGGGAAGTAACCAAATGGGAAGACATTCCTGAGGATGTGTGTATCTGAAGTGGAAGTGATGGAGAGAGAATATTTTAGTACAGGGAATCAGTCATGTTGAGGTTATTGTGCCTTAGCCTAAGAACAAAGAAAGTAATTTAAAGGTGGAGATTGGATTAGGAAAAGTGTGAATGAAGAAAAGGTACTTATAGATGACAAGTAGGACAGCAGACAAACAGTGGCAGCTTGGGTTAGGTGGGAGCATTGGAGACAGAGAAATGGGAGTATTCAAGAAGTATTTAAGATAAAATATAAAAGATTTAGTGATAGACTGAATATAGGAGGGGTGATGATAAAGGAGGGCAGTGTCAGGAATGACTCATTCAGTTTGTGCTTCTAGATAAATGTTTCCATTTATTAAGATGGAAAACACCAGAAAGATGGGGTGAAAGGATGGCAGACATAAGGAAGGCTATATTACTGGGATTATGTTAGATTATTCCAAAGATCCACTGCTAACACAGCATTACGCTAGGACTCCAGGCACTACACCAAGCCACAATTACCTCTAATGATAAATGGCCATACAGGCATAAATCACTTAGTAGTGAGCAGTATTTCATCATCTTCACAGATAATTCTATAATAGGACCAAGGGAAGTGTAACAATGCAGATTACGTTCCGTTCTTTAGTTAGATGGTTTCTTCTGGCTTATATAATTGTTAATTTGGTAGCAGAATGGAAACAGAATATGTAAACATGCAAGCGCCACGTTAGCCTTTTAAAAATCTATGCTAAATGTATTTTTCTTTACATTATTCCTGAGTAGCCTTCCTGGAAAATGTAGCTGGTTTATTATAATCTGTATTGATCTCATCTCCCAATATAATTTAAACCAGAATAAGACATTTCTTCTCAACAATAAAACAAAAATCTTCTTAGTCTTCATACGTGGCTTCAAAGTTGTTTATACGTAGAGAACCATGCAAGAAAATTATCCTTGCATATCCCAAACTGCATTTTTATATATTTCTCTTTTTTTGGATGATTACTAGCATATAAACTGGTGAGAATTATTTATCTCTATTCAACATTCAATAGATTTCAGCCTCTGCCAGACAATAATGTATTTGTTAATATGTTCTTCTGAATATAATCCTAACTATTATAGCCCCATTACTTTCCAAATTTATTTTAGTCCTTTGTGTGGATTCTAAGAACAGATGTTGAATACACATCCGATTTTGGTTCAATCATCTCATTCCTCATAGTGTTAAAAACTCAATAGGTCATGGAATTTTTAAAATTAGAGCTAATTTCAGATGAGAAAATTAAGGCCCTGAGGAATGAAGCCAGCCTTGCATGGTCACAGGAAGTTCCTGGCCAGATCAGAGCTCAGAGCTCGGCTGTAGCAGCATGGGTCCAGGCCTGTTTCTTCTGCTGCACTCCATGCTGCTTCTCCACTGCAATGGCCCCTGAGGCCATTTTATTTAACACTTACTAGATGCTGTATCAATTTATTGATAGTATCTCTAATGTTTGCCCACCTCTTATCCCACTTTTACAGATGAGCTCCCTGAGGCATAAAGAGATTAATACTCTACCCTAGTAAAGGGTGGAACTGTTATCTGACCCCTGAAGTCTGACTTTTGCATCAGTGCAGTTAACCAGTATACCACACTGCCTTTTTAGAAAAGCTCTCAAAAAAGCTGAACCTGAAAACGCTGCTCTCTTCTAATAATTTCTTTTACTAACTTTATATAAAATATACTTTATTTCATCAATGTGAATAATATTTTTCATTGTTAAAATACAAGAAATTCTCATGAAAAATTAGTCAATAACATCTGCTAAACTTAACATACTTATCTCTTCATAGACTGACATTCTTTATATTCTTCAGAGGAAATCTTATTATTCTGACTATTGAGCCCAGTGTGAAGTCAGCATAGAATTCCCTAATAGCCTTTAGAAGTAGAATAAATTAATTCAATAAGGTTCTCGTCTGCTTAGTCTCCTTCTCTTCCATAGTGCGGAAGTAGTAAAGTAGTAAAGTCCAAAATAGACTCATTATGAGCTCATCATAATATACTTATTTGAACCACATCAATCCTGCATTTTTCAAAAAGTCTTCCATTTAAACATCATTTTTTATTGCTGCAGATGTACGTAGAAAAAATATTGCCTGAACTGCATTAAAACCAGCTGATGTTTTATGAGATTTTCTACCATGATATTCTCTAGACATTGAAGGTCTGTTAGAACAATGGAGGAATATGACAAAAGAGGAGGAAAATAATTGTTGAACTAGGTGCTAGATATTTTCATACATATGATCTCCTGTTTATCACGGCACTAAGATATTTGCATACATACCTTTCCTTCATTTTGTAAATAAAGCAACTAAGGTACAAAGAGGGAAAATACAGCCCACAGCCAATTAGAGACAAATTCAGGACCCAGGTATAGGAATACCTGTAAGAGAGCTGAAGCTTTCCCCACTGTTTTATGCCAGATAGTCTGCAAGTGTATAGATAGTGTCTAAAGTTTTCAAGGAAAAGAGAAATAAGGGGAAAATTGGCTTAAAGAATCAGGAGTGTTTTATGGGAAGGTATGTAGAAGGGAGAGGTGATGTGGAGAATAGTATGGGTGAGAGTGAGAAGCAGGGAGAGAGAGGGAGAGAGTGAGTGAGAGTGAGAATGAGAATGAGTGAGAGACAGACACCACACACGGTGGGAGACAGGGAGTGTGGGGAGGAGAGGTTGGAGTTCCAGAACGAGAGGGGTGAGAAAAATATTTTCCGGGAGTTACTGTATGGCATAGATGAGAGACAGTATCTAATGCTGACATGTTGAAAATTGCCTTCACAACTCATGGACTTTTGTGTATCTTTAAAGCCAGAGCAAAGATTTAACTTTTTTCTGATAGAATGTTGTTACTTATTTTAATGTAATTTTGCATAAACTCTGGAACATATGAGTCCTCAATATTAGTGTCACACATTAATGATCTATACTGATAATAAATTCATTCATAGATATTCCTCCATATTACCTTCTGCCTTTTTCATTCTTTGTACTACAAGGGAAAGGTAGAGAAGATAAAAGACTACCCTAGACTTAGAAACATACCTGTAGTACTTTTTTACACTATAGGAATCACTGCAAATACAACAATATTAGCATTTTGGCTAAAATGAAGAATGTTGAGTTTTACAATATTTTGAGTTGTTTAATGTAAACATTAATAGTGAAAAGTGAGATAATTAGCTACCATACATCTGAATGGATATAGAAAATATGCTTCTCTCATTCCCCAACGTTTTTTACAGATATACTCAGCTCTATGCTATAATTCCCTTTTCCCAACCTTTAGATGTTCATCATTTATTCATTTGTATATCATCTGTTGGTCCAAAACTTCCCTGGTTTTGTTCATCCATCCACTTAACAAAAAGGAGTGAGTGCCTACTCTGTGCTAAATTCCCCATGGAGGACTACCTCTTGCTCCTGCTCTATTCCTTTGCTGCTTTGTGAGCTGGTTATCTTGTATTAAGCAAAAGAATAAACATAATCACAATGGATCTTAGACTTCCTTCCCTCTCCTAATGTGGGACTACCTACTATATCATTATAAAAAGATGGTGAAACAATTTCAGCCCAGGAAGATATGTTCTATTTTTAAGCAGAAAATACAAAGTAGCTTTTAGGAACTTACCCCTTTTCAAATGAAATAGCCTCCTTCCACTAAGGCTTAAAAGTGGCTTAGAAATTTGAAGAGAGCTTTGCAGTTTAAAAGAAAAGTGTAGAAGGTGAAAAGCCTTCTCAAATTGTGGGTTATATGGGGGATTGGAAATATTTGGGTCATGAGTCCTCTAAATGCCCTTAGTTTACTGTTGGCTACTTATTTAGTGTCCCAGGGAACAGAATACACACCCCTCCCCACCATCCTTGGAAGATACCCCAAGATACTAACGAGTCAGCTCTTAAAGAGAAAGCATGTTTTTCACATATAGCTTCAGAAAATTGTAGGCACCCTGGGAAAAAGTAGAAAACAATAATAGAGCCTTTAAATGAGGTAATCAGGAAATTTAATATACTACTATAATTTTTAAAATATATCTGTAAAATATTTAACATTCTACTCTATGAACAGAGATATGTTTATAGAACATTGTTTTAAATGTTGATGCTGCAATTGTAAAACAAGATCTCATACTAAGCTGGAGATAACAGTTTAGAAAATTTCCCAAAGTTGTTATTTAACTAAACAGATTCTCTGACCATGGTAATGTAACACTAGAGTACAATTTTTTAATTTAACTAAAAAATAACTACAAAACTTTTAAAATACAATCTTGATCACAGAAAAAATTTTAAATTTCAAATTACACTAACAGACTACTCATTTAGTTTTAGAACATTGCATATGAAAATTTATGAGATGACATTAAGAGTAGCTATTTGGGCAGCAGTGGACATCAAGTTTAATAGTGAATTGTTAGTAATGCTGTCTAATTGAGCTTTCCACAATGATGGAAATGTTCTCTGCATTGTTCAGTGTGGTAGCCACTAGCCACATATTACTATTGAGCACTTGAAATATGACTAATATAACTAAAGAACTGAATTTTATGTGGAAAATTCATAGTGAAAAATGCTCATGTTATTTAACATGAAATAATAGAAACAAACTAAGCACTCAGCTCCAAAGTTTTTTTTTAAAGACATTAATATTAGAATTAAAAATTGCTGGGCTTCCCTGGTGGCGCAGTGGTTGGGAGTCCGCCTGCCGATGCAGGGGACTAGGGTTCGTGCCCCGATCTCGGAAGATCCCACATGCCGCGGAGCGGCTGGGCCCGCGAGCCATGGCCGCGGAGCCTGTGTGTCCGGAGCCTGTGCTCCGCAACGGGAGAGGCCACAGCAGTGAGAGGCCCGCGTACAGCAAAAAAAAAAAAAAAAAAAATTGCTTAAAATTAGAAGTACATTAGAATTTATGAGTAAATCCAAATTCAGGCAGGATATTTAAAGAAAGTGAGAGGCCACCCCTAAAGTCACACATCAAGAATGAGAAAGACATTATAACCAAAATGCAAAGATATTTTTTAAAGGATAAAAGGAGAATCTCTTCTAATTGGGAAATTTTCAATAAATGTGGCAATTGTCTAGCAAAGTATAAATTATGAAAATTGACTTGAAAATGTGTTTGCATCACTTAACCATTTAAAAAAAACCCTAAAATATGTACTAGACCAAATTTTTTAAATAGGTAATTATTTAGGTATGTGACATGTCCCATATCATTGACAAAGATTGTCTTCCTAGAACTAATTTTGAAAGCTAAAAATGGTTTGATATGCACTCTTAACATGTTATTCAAAGAATAAACTATATTTTAATGTAAGGTATAGAAGGAAAATTCCCAGAAAAATCTTTGAGAATTTCATACAGCAGAATGAAATGCCACAAACAAATTGTACTTGTGCTAGGAAAGCAAGAATGACTAACATTAGGAAAAAAATACCTTATTAAATCCATCATACAAAGAAGTTTAAGAGAATTTATTTTTTAAAAAGCTATAATCAGGGCTTCCCTGGAGGCGCAGTGGTTGAGAGTCCGCCTGCCCATGCAGGGGACACGAGTTCGTGCCCCGGTCCGGGAGGATCCCACATGCCACGGAGCGTCTGGGCCTGTGAGCCATGACCGCTGAGCCTGTGCGTCCAGAGCCTGTGCTCTGCAACGGGAGAGGCCACAGCAGTGAGAGGCCCACGTACCGCAAAAAAAAAAAAAAAGCTATAATCATCTTAATTAATTTAATGAAATTTAACATCTGTTCCCTACTCCATTAACTAGTGTTTCTAAAAACATATTTCTCCTAACATGAGTGAAAATTACCAATTTGGACCAACAGTAGACATCAATTTTAGTGGTAGAATTCTATGGCAGTGCTGTCCAGTGCTTATAGCAATGGTAGCGATGTTCTCCTCACTGTCCAATAGAGTAGGCACTAGTCAAATGTGGCTATTGATTAGTTGAAATGAGGCTAATGGTATTGTAGAACTACATCTTAAATTTTATTTAATTTTAAGCAATTTAAATATAACTTTAAATACCATATGTAGCTAGTGACTACTATACTAGAAAGTGCAATCCCAGACACAAACCTCTTAAATTCATGAATATATTTAGGGAGTGCCAGCTAAGTACCATGAACTCTGCTGTGTTCTGAGAAAACAAGGGTGGTTGGATAGACCTCACTCCTTCCATCATGACACTAACTTTCAATTTATCTCAATATAAACAGCAGTATTATTAAGAATTCTCACAGATTTTATTTTGCATGTTGATCTTCTGAAAAAAATATGCAAAATTTGAAAGTAAAGGTCTAAATAGAAATTTACATCTAGTTTTATATAAATAAAATTCCACTAGAATGAAAGCTTCTTGAAGTCTGGGTTTTTCTTTTGTTCACTACTATATGTCCTTGCTTTAGAACAGGGTGTGGAACACAGAGAACATTCATTAAATCTTTGATGAGAGAGAGAGAAAAAAAGGAAAGAAAGAAAAAAAAAGATAGGAAGGAAAAAAGGGCGGTACTGAGGGCGAAAGGAAGAATAAGTATATGTTTTTTCTATCATATCTTACAATGTTGGATTATGGCATTGGTATTAAATTATATGTTTACATTGATAAGATAAATAATGTAAGAACAGATAACCCCTGAGTTGTATATAAGGCTATATCTGTTAGGTCCACATAAGATTGCTCCAAACATTTAATACTAAGGTGTTCTAGAGGTGTTAAAGGACCTTTTAACATTTTGACCAAAGCAAATATACTTCGGGATTCCCTATTGCTATTAATTACCAATTTTATGTTATTCTAGTCAAAGCGATTTGCAAATCAAAGAGAACTATTATGCATTTAATACTATTGCTTTTAGAATGGAGTCTTATGTTCAACAAACTTACCAAATACTGAATTGGGAAATAAAGAGAATGGCAGGCATAATTAACAAGTCATTTGAGGAGGTTGGTGATCTTTGGAGACAGGAAGGTCTGGACGCAATGAAGGTCAAAATGACTGCAACTCCATGATTTTTAAGGTATAAGGAAAGAGGATATACTTTAGAGTTAGATTGATCTGAATTCTGATTCTTTCTCTGCCAAGTACTGATTCTGTGATTAGATTCACCATCTGTAAATTTCCATGATGATAATACTTCACCAGAATGGTATAGCTGTTAAATCAAATATTGTTTTAAAGCACTGGGATTGAGTCTGACACATTGTCAGCATGTAATAAATGCAAATTCCAACATGGATACCATCTTTTCTTGGCTATTACCTCCCTACTCTTTTAGCAAAATGGTTTATTCCATGTTCAGCTAGCATTTTGCACCAGGACAGTTTCTTTATCAATATCACCAGTAGCTATTGAATATCACCAGTAGCTCATTGAAACAACAGTGTTAATTATCATAGGAATATCATATTTGCTAGCATATTTGACTTTTCATTGCAATATAATCTTTTGTTGTAGAAAGTTCTTCCATTTCTTGAAATTCTAGCCAATTACAGTGGGAATCTTTCTTGCCGTTCAAAAGCCAGTTGTGGGTAAATTATAAACAAGATCATACTTAGTTTGGTACAACTTTTCCATGTAACCCACATCCTCTGACCTTCCAAGAAATAAGTGAACCTTATCAATTCATAAATGTTACTTCTCAGCAAAGTTCTGTCTATACTGAATTCTTTTGAAGAATTTCCATTTTGACCTTGATCGACTCTTGCCTTATTCCTTCACAGCCCTTGATTGATCACAGGGAAAAGTAGGTTGGGCTCGAAAAATGAAAGATGAAGTAAGACTAAGACAACATTTCAACCCAATTTTTATTGACACTCATGTTCCAAAAATGGAATGAAAACTGTAAAATGCCAAGGATTCATTTTTAAAATCGATTTTAATGGAATAAGGAGAATGTTGTGTGATAACTTCTCATTAAAATGTAAAGAAAGTAAACTTGAATATTAAAAGTGATACTGAGTGATCCCTCATAAGCTCTTGTATCTCCCTTTCTGAGGATGGCAGGAGGAAAAAAAAGCAGGGTACATTCTATATTTGATTTTGAGATGCTCTGTTTCATTTCAGTCTAGACTCAATTTTGTTTTAAGATTGACAACGTGGCCTGGCTTCATAGTGCATTTCTTCCAAAAGCAGTGTACTGAAACAACATTGCAGTATCGATTCATTTTACATGGTTGATAGTGTGATTATATAATTAGAAGAACTGTGAAGAAATCTTTCACACTTCTGCCCTGTTTGAAGAAATAGCTCCATGGGATAAATCTTTAAAACATTAAAGGATTTAAAAAATAAGTGTTGTGTTGGTGATTCATGCAGCCCATAATAATTTGGGTTACATTTATCATTTAGTTATGCAGATTGATACTTGAGTAAACAATAACTTCCTTGGAGAACGGTAGGCTTAGCTATTTCTTTTTCTTTTTTCTTTTTTTTTTTTTTTATGGTACGCGAGCCTCTCACTGTTGTGGCCTCTCCCGTTGCGGAGCACAGGCTCCGGACACGCAGGCTCCGCGGCCATGGCTCACGGGCCCAGCTGTTCCACGGCACGTGGGATCTTCCCGGACCGGGGCACGAACCCGTGTCCCCTGCATCGGCAGGCAGACTCTCAACCACTGTGCCACCAGGGAAGCCTGATTTCTCCTTTTAAGGCTGTTAGTGTTTACCTCATATATTGAGGTGCTCCTCTGTTGGGTGCATTTATATTTACAATTGCTTTATCTTCTTATTGGATTGATCCCTCAATCATTATGTCATGTCCTTCTTTGTGTCTTGTAACAGTATTTATTTTAAAGTCTTTTTTCTCTAATAGGAGTATTGCTATGCAAGCTTTCTTTTGATTTCCATCTTCATGGAATACCTTTTCCATTCCATCCCCTCACTTTCAGTCTGTATGTGCCCCTAGATCAGAAGTGGGTCTCTTGTAGATAGCATATATATATAAGTCCTGTTTTTGTACACTTTCAGCCAGTCTGTGTCTTTTCATTGGAGCATTTAATCTGCGCGAGACCCTATGTGTGCCCTTCAAGAATGGAGTTTCTGTTTTCCCCAGTTCTGTGGAGTTCCTGCAGTCAAACCCCACTAGCCTTCAAAGCCAGATTCTCTGGGGGCTCCTCCTCCCAGTGCCAGACCCCCAGGCTGGGGTGTCTGACATGGGGCTCAGATTTCTGAGTTCAATCCTGTGGGAGAACTTCTGTGGTATAATTATTTTCCAGTTTGTTGGTCACCCACCCAGTGGGAATGGGATTTGATCTTATCGTGATTGTGCCCCTCCTCCCATCGCATTCTGGCTTCTCCTTTGTCTTTGTATATAGGGTATCTTTTTTGGTAGGTTCCAGCATTTTTTTTGTCGATGGTTGTTCAGCAGTCAGTTGTGATTTTGGTGTTTCTGTAAGAAGAGGTGAGCTCACATCCTTATACTCTGCCATCTTGTCCAGGAATTCTCCAGACAAAGACTTTAATTTATCTATTTTAAATATGTTCAAAGAGCTAAAAGATATTGTGTCTAAAGAACTACGGAGAGTATGAGAATGGAGTTGTTTATGCTGCAAATTTATATACAAAATATACTTAAGGTACAAATCTAACAATATGTACAGAATATGTATAAAACTATAAAACACTGTTGAAAGAAATCAAAGAAGAGTAAATAGAAGTTCCTTGTTCATGGATTGGAAGACTCAATATTAAGATGGCAGTTCTTCTCAACTTGACCTGTACCTTCAGTGTAATTCAAATCAGAATCCCAGCAAACTCTTTTGTAGTTTGAAACAGTTTTTAAACTGATTCAAATATTCCAATGGAAAGGCAATAGCCTAAGCTAGTCAAAACAATACTGAGGAAACTCAGAAAGAGTCTACTACTTGTTTTTAAGTCTTACTATAAATCTTGCAGTAATAGAAAAATAATAAAGACACACACAGCTCAATAAAACACGAGAGAGCCCTAAAATAAACATACTCAAATATAATAAACTAATTTTGGACACATTTATAAAGTAGGTACAATAGAGGTTAATATGTGTAACAAATGAGGTTAGAACATTCGAACATCCATGTGCCAAAAATAAAGTGAACCTAGACAAAAAGTTTATTACCTCTTTTACAAACAGCTCAAAAAGGGTCTTATATTGTAAAATGCCAAACTATAAAAATTCTAGAAGAAAACATAGGATACAATCTACATGATCTTGCGTTTAATACTGAGTTTTTAGATACAACACCAATAATGCAATCAATGACAGAAAAATTAGAGTAAAGTAAAATTATCTGCTCTGTAAAATATATTTCTAGTAGGCTCAGTAATCTTTTCCCAAAGACATAGGGTCCTAATCCCTCAAACATGTAAATGTTTGCAGATGTGATTAATGTAGGGATCTTGAGATGGGGAGATTATCATGGATTGTTTGGTAGGCCCTAAATGCAATCACTAGTGTCTTTATGAGAAAGATGTGGAAAGAGATTTGACGTAGAAGAGGACTTTATAATTAACCATAGATGCAGAAACTAGGGTGGCTACAGGCTAAAGAATTCTAGCAGCCTTTAGAAACTGGAAGAGACCAGGAACAAATTCCCCTCTAGAAAGCATCCAGAGGTCGATTTACCCTACTAACACCTTGGTTTCAGCCAGTGAAACTGATTTTGGACTTTTGGCCTACTGAACTGTGAGAGAATAAATTTCTGCTACTTTAAGCATTTGTAGTAGTTTGTTTCAGCAGCCATTGTAAACTGATAAGCACTCTTAAGAGAATGAAAAGATGAGCCAAAGAATGGGAGAAAATATCTGCAAAATGTATACCTGATAATGGACATGTGTGCAGAATATACCAAAAAAAAAACCACAAAAGAACAAAAACCTTAGAACTCAACAATAATAAAACAAACCATCCACTTTAAAAATGGGCAAAAGATTGGAAAAAATACATCACCAAAGTAAATATAAATATGGCAAATAACTATATGAAAAGATGTGCAATATCATGTTAGTAAAATGCAAATCAAATAACAGTGATAAAACACTACTCTTTTAGCCATTCCAGTAGGTATATAAGGTAATTTTTTAAAACGTAGACTACCAATTGCTGGTAAGGAGAATTCTCATTCATTGCCAGTGGGAGGGCAAAATAGTACACCCACTTTGGAAGACAGTTTGGCAGTTTCTTGCAAAGCAAAACATAGTGTTGATATATGCTTCAGCATTGTACTTCTAGATATTCACTCAACTGATGTGAAAACTTATATGTACACTAATCTGCATGAAACTGTTTCTAGTAGCTCTATTCATAATCATCCAAAACTGTTGCCAACCAAGATGTCCTACACCAGGTAATGGATATACCACCTGTGGTATATCCATGTAATGGAATATTATTCAGCAATAAAAAAGAATGAACTATCAAGTACACAAAAAGACATGGATAAATCTTAAACACATATTCCTAAGTGAAAGATGCCAGTCTGTAAAGCAACATATTTTACTACTGCATTTAAAGGAAATTCTGCAAAAGCAAAACCATAGAGGCAATGAGCAGACCAGTGGTTAGAAGCTTGGGGGATGGGAGAAGAATAAATAAGCAAAGCACAGGGGATTTTTTTATGGCAGTGAAATTATTCTATATGATACAGTAATGGAAAATACATGACACTGTGTATTTGTCAGTATCCACAGAACTTTACTATACAATGGTGAACTCTCATGTAGGCAAATTTTTAAACTACTAAGGAAGTTAAGGGATCTCAGGATGAATGTGGGATGTGTCCAAAAGCAAAAAAAAGAAACTTTAAGAGAGGTATGAAACAGCTTCAGTGATTAGAGTGGGGGAATAAGGTGCTGACCTAAGTAAGTAACTTTACAAGCTGAGTGCTGTCTGTATGACTAAAGGCAAAAGGAACTGTGCATGAACACTCTACCCTAGTTGATAAAGTTGGTTCCTACAGGGTGTGGGTTAACAATTCTGAAACCACTATAGATATTGGAATTGAACAATTAAGTAAATGGAAGGGGATGGTGGGAATGAGTTTTGTAGCTGGTAGAGTAGAGGTTACATGAAAACCTGAGGAGGAGGCTAGAATGACCCACGTGGTTGTGGATTAGAGCAGAGACATCAGCATCAACGCACATCCCACTTAATGTCAGTGGAGTTACTTGCATTTAGAAATATTTATAGATATGTGTGTACATACAGATTAGTACAGGTACATGTATTTCCTTGCTCCCTCAGCTAAGGGAAAGCTGTACAACTTTGTACAAATAGTCAAAATTGTTGATTGTGATTTTTGAACTTCCTTTCAAAATTCAAGACATTTTTATTGTTTGCCATTCACTCATTCAACTAATATTTACTATATGTCCATTGTGAGCCAAGAATATTCCACCCTGAGGATATGAAACCAATAATGTCATTGACCTCATAGATGAATGGGAAAAACATTCAATAAACCAAGAGTTATATGTATATAATATAACTATATACCTTCAATGTATTAAAATACTTCTAAAGTAAGTAAAGGAAAATATTATTACCTTAGACCAAAATTTCAGAGCAAGAAAAATATTCAGGTCTTTGACTTGGTATTTGACATCTACCTGCAATAGGAAATGTCTAGCCTGATGATTGCAGTGCTTCATTAATCCAATTATGCTCTCAATTCAAAATATACTTGTTGACACCTAATATGCTATCTATCTATCTATCTATCTATCTCCTATTTAGGAGTTAGAAATACCCATTCATTCCCTTATTCAACATTTATTAAGGGGTACCTGTGAGACTATTTCTAGAAATTTCCAAGGTGAATTAGACATATTTCCTATCCTTAAATAGGTCAGTATAACAGGAAAGAAATACAATAAAAAAATTTAAATCCACTCTGGCAGAATGTGCATGAAGTATTATGGAACTAAAGGGCATATCATCTAACCTAGCCTGAAAGCCAAGGAGGATTCTTGTTATATGCCTTTTCTGAGCTAAAAATTTGAGAAGGAAGTTAGGCTTCAGAACCAGGCAGGAAGAATATAAGAAGTGAGGACGTATACTACAGAGAGAGTATGAGCAATGAGAAAAGAAACAAAATGGAATGTGCAGGAAGCTACACGGTTTAGTGTGGCCCTGACTTTTCAGGGGGAGGACAGGAATGGTAGGAGATGATGTTGGAGAAGGAGGAAGAAACAAGTTTGTAAAGAGGTGTCAGCCATGTTGTGGAACTTTAATTTTATACTGTGGGGATAGCACACAGATTTTAAGTTGGAAAATGAAATGGCTAGATTTAGAGGTAAAAGATGTATTTCTCCCCTTGAGAATCCTATGGCCTCAGAAATCAACTTTCTCTTTATAGGAGATGTGTTGCCCTTACCCTTGAAGAAATCCAGAGTTTAGGAATAAAGTAATATATTCTTGACATCATACCAATGCTAAGGAGAGATACCAAGGACTCAAGGAAAAATAAATACAGTGAGAGTTATCTTAGTAATTTTTTTTACAAGAAAGTTGGGACTGTGAATTCTGAGTTCCAAGGCTGATCTTTAGAAATATCTATTTTAAACATGGAACATTTAAAGAGCAAGATATCGCTCTAATGGGTTGGCATGTGTAGGAGGAGTATGTTTTGTATATTCTGTATGATCTGAGCAGGATCACTCAAGTGGTCACAAGCAAAGGATGATCATAATTGAAATTAACCTTTTGGTTTCTTCTTACTAAGGCTGTGCCTTTTGGTTGGCATTATAAAATGCTTAACACTTAAAAGCACCTTCTTTTGATGTTGCTACAGTGATCTCAGAAAAATATAAGTTTCCTCTCAGTGAACTAAATGAAGCAAATTATAGTGAGGGCTACAAAGAAGAAAATTACATGTTGTCATCAATTTAGGCAATAGAGTAATAATTTTAATAAAAACTTTCCCTATTAATTTTGTCAGTCACTCTCTTTCTGTGTGTTACCATTGGATGACTAACCATCCCAATGGACTAGACAGGCTCACATTAAAAGTTTTATTCTTAGGCAAAAGTTTTCTCAGAGCTATCATAGAATTTATTGTTCTCACTCATTTGCCAAAAAGCATAATGCAAGTGACACAGAATAAACTCAAAGTTGTTGAGGAGAGGGTTAATTTGAAGAAATCTGACAGTGCACTGTGTTTCAGATTTCATATGCCACAGAATCACCTGTGAAGGTTGTTTAACATATAAATGCCTCAGTCTCCATCTCTGTCAGTCTCAGGAAGCACCTACACTTTTAGTGCATTTCTGGTGCACTCCAAAGTTTGAGAATCAGAGTTACAAATGACAAAAACCTTCCAGTATCAGTTTGGAAAACTGATTTTAAAATTTTAGAGCAAGGACAAGAATGCCTCTTTGCTGCATGCTTAAACATAAAAATTTATAAAATGTTAAATTCTTTTTAAACTCTGCATGTCATCTAAAAGATCAGAATTTACAAAGATGAACATAGTAGCTAATATGTTTAAACAACCTAATATAATGTAAGATAAGTTAATTAAAATAGAAAATAACTGTAGTCTCACATGAGAATGCCAAATGCAAATCAAGGTATGCTTTTTGTGTGTGAAATGAGAATATGCCTATGCAAACTTTGAAAATAGTAAGTTTATATGGAAAAAAATAAGCATGTATATATTGAAGTAATAAATTCATCATGTATGTAAAAAAGAAAAGGTGCTAAAAAATTATGTTATGGGGGAAAAAACCCAGAAGAGCAGTCACCTCTAAAACTGGATTCTGATTCTCTGAAACCATTGGTTGTTTTTGTTAAACTTGTATAACGTGAAGAAAGAATATATATATACATACCTCAAGCAGGCATATGCTTCAAGTTTTTGGATGTTGGTCCAAAGAAAGCTCAGTGTTTATGTGCAAGGCAGACATTTCACATTTTTTAATGTAATCCAGTTTTTGTGGAAAGGGTACATTCCCAATATATAAACTTTTCTCAGTAATGCTGTGAGATTTCCACCTGTCTCCTCAGCAATAGTTCATAAAACTAAAGAAGAGAATTTATTTTAAGGAAAGTATGCATTAGCCTGTGACATCTGGTTTGTTTAGTGACCCTGTAAATGCCATGGGCCTATCACTTTAAACTGATGAGGTTTACATAACCTTAATTGAATTATCAGGGCATTGAAAACAGAAGGGACAAGAGGGACAACAAGGCGAGTATTCCAGTTTCTAACTTCTGCTCAGCTCAAAAAGTCAGTCTCCTGTCAGATTTTTAGAGATTTGTACCTCCCTGGGGCTATTGCAAACTTCTAGCCTCTGCTCTTTCGATTAAGTTGTGCAGCTCTCAAACAAATACAGAGGATAACTTTCTGAGTGCCTAGAAACAAAATGTGGAGTCTGAAGCTTTGCTAAAATTTGAAAATATCAGAATGATTTCCCCCAGGCCTGAAAATGCTCTCAGTGTTGCAGTGAAATTCAGCCAGCCCTATGCTTACATGGAGTGACCAGTGTGAAAATACACTGGACAGTGTATTTGAGGCTGCTAAGACAAGAGGCACGGTGGACCAAAGCACCAATTTAACATTAGAACTAGATTCAAATCTGAACTCTCATACTCTGTATGACCTGAGCTATGGTCTCTAACCCTTTTTCCTCATCTGAAAATGGTGATGATATATATCTTGATAGATTCTTGTGATGACTAAATGTTGAAATTCAGATAAAGTATCTGAAAAAATGTCTAAAAATAGTTATCTATGAGTAAGAAAATACATAGCTAGAATCATTCATTCCAGGTAAGTTTACTGATCACCTTGTTTATGTAATAGAGAATGGTAGGTTATATCAAAATTCTTTGTGAGCATCTGTAACATTTTGAGGGGTACTTTAGAAGGCCTTAGAGAATATCTAGTTTATATCTAGGTATAATTAAGCCTTGAGGAATAGGAAAAAGAGCCACCTCTGTCATATGCAGAAATTTCCAAGAAGTTGAGAGGGACTACAAATTTACAGTGACAAAAGATTAAGGCACTTTCTCTCAACTGTACTGAGAATCTCAGAGAAGATGGAGAAGATAGAATGTTAGAATGATTCAGGATTAGGGCATTGTTGTTGTTTGTTTTGCTTTTCCAGGCAGTTATAAAAGATCTAACAGAAGCAGGGTCATTGATAGTGTGGCAGGGTGTAGTTGAAGCCAAAAAAAAAAAGGTATTAAGAAAATGGAATATTAAAGTTTACAATTTGGAGGTAGAACTTTTGAGAAATATAAGCTGTGTCTAATGTGTGACCGTGGGTGTGTGTGACTTCTGCAAAGAAGATTTGCTGGCTCTTGAGTTAAGGAAATCAAGAAATTCTAAGTCTAGAGGCTAGAGATGGAGAGACACACTCTGGGTCAGCCTGACACAGCCTTCAATGGCTATAGATTTGACCAGGATGGTAAATAACAGTATCAAGGAGAGATGACAAGGTTATATGGATATATGTCAATGGATATCACAAATCTCAAAAGAGAAGGGTTCTTAATATCAAGTTATAAGTTCACAGTGGTGAACAGGAGCTAAGTGAACACTGACAACACCACCATCTGATCATCATCACCACCAATACAATTCTGATCAGAGAAACTAAGCTGAATGGAGCCAACAATATGGGAACTAATTAACAGCCAAGGAAAGATACTGGAGTAAGCAAACTGTGAAATAGCTGAGTATGTAGGAAAGTTTGTTGACCATGAAAGGGTCATTCCAGAGGCTAGAGGGAAGAGTTAGTAGGGAAGGGAACAGTGAGAAAAATGGAGTAGGGAAAGGATGCACAGAATATATGGGGATGAGGTTACAAGAAAAAATAGGTGTTAAGAAAGGAGGCATTTAATGTGGTATCTGAGGATGAGGTATGTGGCTACTGTAGGATGACTTGATCTCCGAGATCTCAAAGGAATTCTGGTGTAGTTTTTTTCAGTGTTTCTGTAGTCCAGGTGGTTAGGATGGCTTGCTTGTTGGTAAGAAATACATTGTATTAGTTAGGTGCATGGACTGTGGAGTCAGGTCATCTAGTTATGGGTCTTCCTGCAGTGTTGACTCACTGTGCAACTTTAATAAGTGACTTAATTTCCCCGAGTCTTGGTTTCATCATCTGTAAAATGATCAGTGTAGCAGGTTCATCATAGAGCTGTAGGATTGAATGTCCTAATGTGTATTATATTAAGATTTGAACTTGGCACAAAATTAGCACTTTGCTTTCACTATTACTATTTTTGTGTGTATAAGAAGATGATGGCTTTTATTTAAGGTTCAAACAGAACATTCAGTAAAAATTGTAATGTCTTACTCATAATCAGCAGAATTGGTTTTAATTAGTTTATAGAACATACACCTCAAAATAGAAAAATCAGGGCTTCCTTGGTGGCGCAGTGGTTGAGAGTCTGCCTGCCGATGCGGGGGACACAGGTTCGTGCCCCGGTCTGGGAGGATCCCACATGCCGCGGAGCGGCTGGACCCGTGAGCCATGGCCGCTGAGCCTGTGCGTCCGGAGCCTGTGCTCTGCAACGGGAGAGGCCACAACAGTGAGAGGCCCGCATACTGCAAAAAAAAAAAAAAAAAAAAAAAGAAAGAAAAATCAGGAGACTGTGCAGAGTGAGAGAATTCAGGCCTCTCATAAAGAGCCCATCTTACTGGCCACCTTTGCAAAGGAAAGCTTAGTGAGGGACAGGGAAAGGGGTGCAAAGGAGACTTCTTAGTTTCAAGATTGTTCCCTTTATCTATTGCTGCAAAACAAACCACCTTGAATTTGATGGAATTGAAAACAACATTTAAAAAAAATATTCTCTCTCATAGTTCAGGGGTTGATTGATCCCAGTCAAGTTTCTCTCCCTTAGGGTCATTCACTTGACAAAAGTCAGACAGTGACTGGAACTGGAGTCATCTCAAAGGCTTCTTTTTTAAAATCCATTCTTTGTTTGATAGCAGTTTTTTTTTTTTGTTTTGTTTTGTTTTTTTTTGTTTTTTTTGTTTTTTTTGCTGTACGCGGGCCTCTCACTGCTGTGGCCTCTCCCGTTGCGGAGCACAGGCTCCGGACACACAGGCTCCGCGGCCATGGCTCGCGGGCCCAGCCGCTCCGCGGCATGTGGGATCTTCCGGGATCGGGGCACGAACCCGTGTCCCCTGCATCGGCAGGCGGACTCTCAACCACTGCGCCACCAGGGAAGCCCTGATAGCAGTTTTATATTTACAAAATTATTACAAAGATAGTAAGAAAAGCTCCCATATACTCCACATACAGTTCCCACCACTATTAACATCTTACATTAGTATGGTATTTTTGTCACAAGTAATGAATCGATACATTAGTATCAACTAAAGTACATCATGTATTTAGACGTTCTCAGTTTTACCCTAATGTCCTTTTTTCTGTTCCAGCATTTCAGCCTGGATAACACATTACATTACATACATGGTCGTGTCTCCTTAAACTCCTCTTTGGCTGGAAGAGTTTCTCAGACTTTCTTTGCTTTTGATGACCTTGTCAGTTTTAAGGATTACTGGTCAGGTATTTTTGTATACTGTGCCTCAGTTGGGATTTGTTTGATGTCTTTCTCATGGTTAGACTGGGGTAATGTGTTTTGGGGGTGTAACCCCAGAGACAAGGTGACGTCCTCATCACAGAATGTCAAAGGTGTGTATTATCAATATGACCTACCATTGTTGTTGTTACCTGTATTCATTTCCTAGTACTGCTGTAGCAAATTACCACAAACTTTAGAAGATTAAAAAAAATTATTACCTTACATTTCTATATGTTACAAATCCCACATAGGTCTCACTATCTAAAATCAAGATGTCAGAGGAACTGTATTCTTCTCCATAAGCTCTAGAGTAACATCTGTTTTCTTGCCATTCCAGCTTCTAGAGGCTTCCCACGTTCCTTGACTCCTGGCTCCTTTCCTCCGCCTTCAAAGTCAGCAATGTGGCATCTCTCAGTGCCTTTCTTCCATAATCACATCTCTCCCTCTGACTTTCCTCTTCTGTCTCCCTCTTCCATTTTTAAGGACCCTTGTGATTACATTAGGTTCAGCTGAATACTACAGGATAACTTCCCTATCTTGAGGTCAACTGATTAACAACCTTAATTCCATCTGCAACTTTTAATTTGCCTTTGCCATGTAACATAACATATTCATATTTTCCAGGGCCTACAGCATGTATGCCTCTGAGACCATTATTCTTCCTACCAGATTAATCTTGATCACCTGCTTGAGGCAGTATTTTTTCCCCTCCCTTTCATAATATACCCAGTGGAAGAAAGTCACTATGCTCAGTCCATTCTTAAGGACTGGGAAATTATGATTTTATGCTTCCGTAAGGGCAGAGTATCTATATGAGTTACTTGGAAGTTTTTATCTATTTTTTCCCTTTCATTTATTACTCAATCACTGGTTATCTTTATGGACTCATGCATATTTATTTTATACTTTGGATTATAACCTAATACTACTTAGTTTACTTTGTTTCTCAAGTTTTTCCAGCTTGGCTGTTGGGAACTCTTTCAGATGACTCCTGTATCCCTTAGACATATCATCATGGTTGTGGTTTTTTTTTTTTTTTTAGCACTTTCTTACTTTCTGGAATTATAAGATGCTCTAGGCTTGTTTATATACTTCCTTCTACATTCTAAGAATCAACCATTTCTCTTGTTCCTTTTATTGAAGTCCAAAGTCTGGGTGCTAGGTGTTCTGGTTGCTATTAGGGTGTCATTATTTCTAGGGCCTTTCAGCTGACAGAGCATGGAGATATATATATTTGTGCACTCACCTGTGCATATGCACATATTTACACGTGTTTTTATATTTAGCCACATATATCTATACTAAGCTAAACATGAGTTGATACTGATGTCTCTAAGTTTAATCAGTTACTACACGGATCATTCTAGCTTGTGCCTCCTGCTTATCTATAACCTCCCACTCCAACATTGAGAAACCTTTTACTCCTCCCACCCCCTTCCACTTCCTTAATTGTTCGATTTCTGTATACATATAAAATGGGTTCAGAATTGTTAAACCCATATGCCCTTGGGAAATAACTTTATCAACTAGAATGCAGTTCATATGTACAGCTCTCTTTGCCTTTAGTGGAATATACTCCACTCATTTCCAGTTACTTAGCTCAAGAACTTCTTCTCCCATCCCATTCAGTGAGGTGGTTTCATATAGCTGTAATATAGTTACATGTTTTGGTTACACTTAGCACTTCATCCCATGATTCCTCTGAAGCCCTAAATAATTTCACAAATATTTGCATACATTGAGGTTCACTCTTTGTGCTATAAAGTTCTATGAGTTTTGACAAATGCTTAATGTCCTGTACTCACCACTAGAGTGCCACACAGAACAGTTTAATCACCCCCAAATTTCCTCTGCTTCATCTATTGCAACCCCTAGCCCTTGAACTCCTGACAACTAATGGTGTGTTTTGCCTTTCCAGAATGTTATATAATTGGTATCATACCGTATGCAGCTTTCTCAGATTGGTTTATTTTACTAGCAATATGCATTTAAGATTCATCTATGTTTTGTATGGCTTGATAGCTCATTTCTTTTTATTGCTAAATGATATATTACTGTATAGATGCATCATAGTCTGTTCACTTATTGTAGGACATCTTGGTTGCTTCCAGTTTGGGCAATGATGAAAAGTTTACTATAAACATCTGCAGGTTTTTGTGTAGGCATAGGTTTTCAAATCAATTGGAAAAATACATAGAAGCACAACTGCAGGATTATATGGTAAGACTATATTCACCTTTGTAAGAAACGGTCAAACCGTCTTTTAAGTCATTACACCATTTTGTATTACCATCAGTAGTAAATGAGGGTTCTTGCTGCTCTTCATTTTTACCAATATTGGTACTGTCAGTGTTTTCAGATTTTGGCCATTCTAATAGATCATTGTATTATCTCACTGCTGTGTCAATTTGCAGTTTCCTAACGGCAGATAATGTCGAACATTTTAAAGATGCTTATGTTGCCATTTTTGTATCTTCTTTGATGGGATGTCTGTTCATAACTTTTGCCCATTATTTAAAAATTGAGTCATCTTTTTTTATTGCTGAGTATTAATAGTTCTTGGTATATTTTGGATACACATCCTTTATCAGGTATGTGTTTTGTAAATATTTTCTCCTAGTCAGTGCCTTGTCTTTTCATTCTCTGAACAGTGTCATTTGTAGAAAAGAATTTTAAAAATGAAGTACATCTTTAATTTTTTAAAATTTCATGGATCATGCTATTGGTATTGTATTTAAAAGCTCATTGTCAATCCAAGGTCATGTACAATAGATGTTGTTTTATGTTTCTATTAGAAATTTCATTACTTTGAATTTCACATTTAGGTCTATGATCCACTTTGAGTTAATATTTTTTAAATGCACATTGTCATGTTTATAAAGATATACCATTTTTACAAGCTGGGATCATATTCTACATACTCATTTGTTTTCATTGTGGCAAAATTTGTATCTGTGCAAAATAGAAGTCTTCAAAGTTTAATCCTATGCCTTTTCACTGATGTACATAGAACCATATAACAAATATCCCAATCAAGATATAGAATATTTCCATCATCCCAATAGGCTTGCTTATGCTACCCTTCAAGTAAATTTCTCTCCTCATATTTTGATTTTTACCACCATAGATAATACTGCCAATTTTTGAATTTCATATAAAAGATACCATATAGTATGTATACCTCTGTGCCTAGTTTCTTTCACTCAGATACTGTTTTTGAGATGCACATATGATGTTGCATGTACAAGTGGCTCAGATTTTCTTTTGTTGTTGAGTAGTGTTCTGTTTTATGAATAAAAATAATTTTTATCCAACATCTTGTTAAAGGATATTTGAGTTGTTTCCAAGTTTTGGCTATTACAAACATTAGCAAAAAATTGCTGCCAACGTGTTTCCCAAAGTGGTTATACCATTTTACCCTTTCACCTGCAATATATAAATATCCTCTTGTTCCACAACTTTTGATATTGGCAGTCTTTTTTATTTTAACTGTGATAACATACATATAACGTAAAGTTTACCGTGACATTTAATACATTAACAGTGTTGGCAAAACCATCACCACTGTAGTTCCAGAATATTTTCATCACTCCAAAAGGAAACCTAATCCCATTAAGTAGTCACTTCCCATTCTTCACCTCCCCCTGAAGTATTTTTTTCTGTCCAATCTCTCTCTCTTATCTTTATTGGACTCCCAAGTAAGTAATGATAGACTGCCAAACATTGCCCTATAAGAGTCTGTATTCTTTTTCAATCTTTCTTTTCCTTAGGTCTTCTGATGTAATTATTTTATTAATTTGTCTTTAAAACACTTTATTTTTTAGTTTCCGATCTGCTAAGTCCATTAGGTACTGCAATTTTTTTAGATATCATAATTTTCAGTACTAGAATTTTCATTTGATTCTTGTTTATATTTCTCATTCCTCTGCTGAGGTTTCCTATCTATTTACTCATTATATCCATCTTTTATTTAAGTCCTTGAGTATTTATAATACTTACATTAAAATCTTTGCCTGCTAATTTTGACATCTAGGTCACCTTAAAGATGTTTCTATTACCTGCTTTTGTCTTTATTTTGTGCCATATTTTCTTCTAATAATATTTTTAAATTATATTATGGTATTATGGTGATGCTGTAGACAATCTGAATGTTGTCTTCCTTAAAGAGATCAGACTTTGTTTAGTTAGGCAGATCAATTACTATCAGATAATTCATTTTAACTTGTCAGAATGGTGTGTGTGTGTGTATGTGTTGTTTTATTTTTACACGTCTGTACATAGGTTCTACCGCTCTCAGCCAAGGACACATGGGGAACCTCTATGCAGAGTTCTGAGCCCACCTCTCTGTGCAGCTTTCTCCTTTTCAGTGCCCTGCTCAATAAATTCAAAGGCATCTCTGATATCTGCCCTCTCAGCATAGCAAGACTTCTGTGCTCTACTTATACCCATCTTGTAGCATAATCTAGAAAGAGACCACAGGCAGAAAGCAAGAGCAAATGTGCAGTTCACCTGGTGTGTCTCCCTTCTCTTGAGAAGGATGTATGTAAACAGTTTTCTCTAATATTCTGTCCACTTTTATAGTTGTTTGCAGAAAAAGAGCAAGTCTAGTATTAGTTAGTACACAATGGCTAAAAGAAGTCTTGATTAGGGACCTTTAGTCATTTAACATTCACACTGTATTATAAAATGATAATAATTGGTATTCATAAAAATATTTTTCTCCATTCTTGAAATATTTTTGTTCCAAGGTAATACATACGTGTCCCAATTTTTAGCTTTGCTGTATATTTTTTTCATATTTTTCCATGAAGCATACAGTTGGCTAAAAATCAATTTAGAAAGGTAATTTAGAAACTCCTTGAAGGGCAGTAATTATATCCTGTAGCAATAAAATAGTAAAGAGGGATATTAAATATTGGAGTTGTAAGTTAAAAGAATTAGGATGATAAAAGAGGAGTAGTGTTACAGGGGAATGACATAAAGAAATTCTACTGAACCCCTTCAGTAAATTATGGTGTGGCGGCTACTGCAAGGTCTAAATAACATAATAATGCTGGAATAGGGGAAATTAGAGGGTAAAAGATAGGAAGGCTCTGCTGGTTTTATTTATTTGAAACACTTCATTCAAAAACCTCTTTTTTATAAAGGTTGTAGAAATGTGAACACTGGCATAGAATAAAAATAGATTATTAAATCAAGGATAAGGAAAAATAAAATCTACGTCAAAAATTAAAATCTAAGACCATGTTAAAGGAGCCACAAATTTGGCTATGAGATTCCTAGTAAATAAAGGAAGGAAGAAAAGTGAACACAGCATCCATAATGCTGAAGAAGAAACTAGATAATTAGGAGAACATGTAAGTGAGTGAGTGAGTGAGTGAGTTTTTTGGTCCCAGCAGCAAAGAAAGATTTCTCTGATGGGTTCTTACAGAGGTACCACATTTAAGCATAGCACCTTTATATTAAAGACAAGTACACAGTATGCTCAAGTAGTGTAATTACATTTTCTGATACTCAGGGGTAGTGCTCTTTAATTTACAATTTACTTATCCATTCCAATAGAACTATATTGAGAAATGCTATGTTTTACTAGATAAAGATTGGATGGTATGGTGTCTTTTATCTGCAATATTTTGTCCTTAATATTACTTGTAAATACTCTTCAACTTTTTTTTGCATATTCAGCCATATGCATTCTTTCTTCTATGTGTACATCATGTAGATATCATAACTGACTGACTGAATGATTGGACGGATGAGTTAGGAGGACAAAAAACATTCAGATCCTAAATAATAACTTCCTATGTAGGAAGCAAAAATCTGTTCCCTGTAATGACAAACATTCACTTAACAGTATGCCAGTTGGCCAAATGAGAGATTTAGGAGCAGTAATCTTCCAGAAAAATACTGGATCAAGGCTTCTAATTGACCTTTTTGATATTTATTATAGTTCAGTCTTCTTGCTTCCTAGCTTTCTTTAAACTCTGAAATGTTGAGCCTATGCTCATCTCAACAGGAACTTTATAGCTTCAGCCTGCCCAGATAGAAGAGCATATTTGCATAGCATGAACTTTATATCGACTCTTATAATTCCTCAGATAAATGTCTTTGATATATTTAAAAATGAATAAAATCCATCTCACAAAACTGTGATGGAAAATTAAAGACAAACTTTTATTTTCATCACTTCTAAACTTCAAAGGCACCATCTTGGTAGAGCAGGAAAGTTTTAACACTTCTGACTCCTACACTTCTTGGTCATAATCCCTGAATGGATAATCTTACACTCGGAAGGTAATAATGAATACAGATTTTACTTACTTGTCCACATGTCCTTTATTTTACTGTCCATCACACGAGTATGAGTTAGTTTTGTTCACACAAAGGGAAAAATTTAAATGACCACCCAAGTTAGAAATACTGTAAAGAGATCAGGTAAAGGAGATGGAAGATTTTAGTAACTAAAGAAAGGTTTTCACCAATCTTTTCCTATGCAACTCTATTTAAAAATGTACTTCAGATGATCTCATGCTCGTAATTCTGGAAACTAGATGAAACATTTATCAGAGCAAACTACAAAGCAGTTTATGTCATGACAAAGTGACTAGACAAGACACATGGGAGAATGTCAGGAATTATAATCTGACATTAGAGTTGATACTGTTCATGGTTGGATTAAATAAATGTGATTACTAAACCATTTTTTCTCTGAATCATTGATAGGATGATTTATATGAATACATTTCATAAAAACATAAGCAATCTTTAAATGTATGATAAATAATACTACTTTGTCAAAGGATTTTTTTTTTTACTATACTGCTGGATATCTTATTTGGTATTGGATATCTCTAAAGAGATAGATAGATTTTGGTCTCTGATAGATTTGTGTATCAGTGGTAAGTAAGATTTATAAAATTAACAGAGAAACAACCAATATTTCCTATTTCCTGGAATATTTTATTGACTTTTTATCTAAAATGATCGAAAAGGTTATTTACTAAATGGTCTATGGACCTTGCCTGCTCCAGTTGTAGTTCTTTAACAAACTTTTTATTTATTCCATTATTATTGGTATATTTTGTTGCATCTTCAATTTTGGTCTTTTATGTTTTCCTAGAAAATCACCAATTTAATAAAATCTTAAAATGTGTATCGGCATAAAATATATTCCTAAAAATGGGCTTTTGGAGATACTGGATCCAGGAATTGATAACAGATATGCCAAGAAATAAGTATTCCTTAGTAAAATACATTTGCATATTATAACAGGGAGATTAGAAATCAGCAATATGCCTTAACCTATCAGATCTTCTGAAAATTCCTAGAGTCAAAATATCTCCTTATTTTTTTTTTTAGTTTGGAATTTCCAAAACATACTTGAACATGGATACTTCTACCATCACACAAAAACATACCTATAAATATACTGTAAAACAAGACTTTGTGAGACAGTGGTTTAGAAACACTAGAATGCAGCAGATATAAAAAGTGATCTCCCATACTCATTCATCTATTTACTATATATTGCTTTTATAATTGCAAGATAATGAATAGACATTGCAAAATATATACAAACATAAATGTGAATAAAGTTAGTGAAAGTTTTTATTTCTCTACTTCCATTTGTGCTTCCTTCTATGGAATGCTGAATGGACTAATTCACATATTTTTTCCTTAATTATTCAGTAATATATTAATTTAAACGTATATAATTAGTTCCTAACTGCAGATTTTACTACATAATTTGTACATTTTTATTAAATTTTTTTCAAATTCTTTGTTTTGGTTTCTCCTTTGAAACAATAATTGTTTGAGACTTTCTTTTCTTAACAGTGAATGAATGTTTCTTATTTAAACTTTTTTCATTAATACCTAGTTTGTTACACTGTAATTTGATATTATACCTGTATAAATCTGACTTTTAGGAGCTGATTGAAATATTCATTAAGCGTAGTCTGGTTTATAATAAAGTTTGTAAATATTTACAAAAATATGTATTCTTTCCTTACAAAGTAAAATATTTAACTTAAATCAATTATATTAATAAGTTATTCATTATACAACATTCTTATAAAATTCATTCAAAAAAGCACAGGAAAATGTCATGATTGTGATTATTCCAGGTAAATACATGAAAAAAGAGAGGGATGAAAGAATTAAAGGTATTTGCAAAGGAATATTATCATTGATAATAATGACATTATTTTAAACATCCATCAATGTATCTGTTTTACTTAATGGGTCTGCCCATGCTTTGAATGATATTTTGAACAATTCAACTACCATCACTTTTTCTTCAATTTTTATTCAGTTTTTAATGTGTTTGCTTTAAATTGTTGAGTCATTCATTCATTCAACAAATATTTACTGAATATCCATCATATTCCAGGCATTTTTCCGGGTACTGTGGATATAGTAGTTAATGAAAAAGACAAGTCCAAAAGTTCCTGCTCTCACTGAGCTCATTTTGTAGTCTCATGGTACCATCTTTGATGCTCTGATATTTGACACTAAAATATAATGAAAGGTCTGTATTAATTTTGGCTTGTCCTTTTATTTGTATACCTATTCAGTGTAAGTTCTCAAATTTTAATATTTGTACTTCTCCTTCCTTAAGTTTGTACTTTCCTGGTAAAATTTTACCTATACTTTGATTTTTTTTTTTTACTTCTTTCTTCCGTTTCTTTGTTGATTGTCTCTTTTATACAAAATATACTATTCTTTTATATCCTACATTGTTTGTTCTATTTTAACTGTTTATTCTGTTCAGTCACTATCTGTTGGTACACAGCCTGAAGCAGCCAGCTCTCTGGTCTCTGGGGATAGAGTGGTGTGAAATACATCCAAGGTTCTTACTTCCCTGAAATTTACCTTCATGTGGGAGATGAAGATCATATTTTAGATATTAGTAAGCACTATGAAGACAATAAAGCAACTGAATGGGATAAAGGGGATATGAGATATTCTGAATAAGTGAGCAGAGAAGTTTTCTCTGAGTAATTGCTAATTTCTGAATGAAGATCCAGTGACGCAAAGATTTAAGAGAATATGGGCTTCCCTGGTGGCGCAGTGATTGAGAGTCCACCTGCCGATGCAGGGGACACGGGTTCGTGCCCCGGTCCGGAAAGATCCCACATGCCACGGAGCGGGTGGGCCTGTGCGCCATGGCCACTGAGCCTGCGCGTCCGGAGCCTGTGCTCCGCAACGGGAGAGGCCACAACAGTGAGAGACCCGCGTATCGCAAAAACAAACAAAAAAAAGATTTAAGAGAATAGTGTTCTAGGAAGAGGAAAGAACAGGTGCGTAACATTTAGGAACTGAAAGGAAGCCATTGTAGCCGGATGGCATGGAGCAGGTGGGAATGAGGCTAGAGGGTATACAGGAGCCAGATAACAAAGGCCTTTGGATTTGCAGAGTAAGTATGTAAGAAAATATTAAAGACTGCGCTGTTTTGAAGTCTGGCCTCAAATCTGAGAACAATCAGTGCAAAGTAACCTGTCATTCTAGGTATAGAACTGTCATGCCAGACGTATATGAGAGGTGTCCAAATCTGGTTCTCCACTGCTAATCTGTCTCCCACCACACATTTAATGAACAAAAGCTAAGCATTCCTTAGAGAGGATAGTTTCTCTGAAGAGAATGAGGAATTCTATGGAGCACTGGTATCTTCCTCCTTCCCACAGGCATAGACCTGTCACTCCCTCCTAGCCAGGGAAGAAAGCTCCCAAGAGCACGTTCAGAAAGATTGATCCGTGTCCTGGAATTGCAAAGACACTGCGACCGGTGTCCGTGTCAAGGCTTAGAAATGGCTGAAGGCCAGAGGCTGGCTGGAGGGGCCTGGTGTGACAGAGGGGAGGGAGACGTCCTGGAAACAGACTGAGGTTCACAGTATGGCTGTGGGTTTTCCTGTGGAACGTTCTGGGCAAGGTAGCTAGGTGGGAGTAAGCCTGATGGGAAACAGCCCCAGTGATTGGGTCCATGTGGTGAGGTCCTCCTGAAGGCAAGCCAGTGAGAAGGCCAAAACTGGTCACCAGGGGCAGCACCACACATATCAGCCTGCTGCAGGTGAGACAGTCCAGGGACGGGGTCTCCAAAAGGCCCACAAAAGCCCCTCACGGGCAGAAAAAGCAAATAAAACGAGATTTAAATTTCTGACACAAGCATGGTTCCAGGTTGCTGGACTACAATAGCACCTGCCATGTAAGGTTGTGACTCTTGGGATTTCTCACTCCTGCTGAGGCTGGCCTAGCTTGATGGGGAGGAGGCCAAACCTTGGAACCCATCCCCTTTCCGCGTGGGGGGTTGAGTCAGGCATCAGTGAGGGGAGAAGAAAAGAAGCTTTGAAAGGAAAGAGGAAGTCAGCTTTTGCTTTAGATCAAAGTGGACTTTATAAACTAGAGAATGAGGTTTTTAGTCAATATCTGAGAGCGACTAAAAATCTGTGAACTCGAGATGGTATTCAGTAGCAGGAGTATGAAAAAGTCTATTTTAATCATTGCATTCCTACAATTTTATTTTGTTCAGTAAACAGCCTGGCAGGGCTTTAATATACTTACTTACCTATATTTTAAAATCTAGATCCACTTATTTTATAAGTGACAGTGTTGGTCTTTCTGAATATTTAGTCTCTATTTTTGTTGATGTTATCTGGGAAGTACATTACATTCATATTTTTAAAATTAATTACTTTCCTACTAATTATTTAATGTTTGATTACTTTTGGCCATAGGAATTAATTTTTAAACTAAATCTTTGCTTCTGTGTCTCAACTTAAATCCTTTTAAAATCACGGTCTCTTTATTCTTCCATTCTTCATGTCATTTATCTCTCAGTCAATTGAAGTATCTCTTTGATTATTTTTTAAAAAGAAAGTATATTGGCCTCTTAATATCGGAGAATGGCTTGGCATTATCTTTGAGAAGAATGACAATTTGGTTGGATAAATATTTTCTGAATGTACAATCATTTTTACTTTAAAGCTTTAAAAAATATTCAATATTGCACAGATGCCTGCTGAAAATCTGATTTGTGTTCTAAGGGTATTTGTACAGATTTGTTTTGTTTTGCCTGCATCCTGTACATTACCAGACTTTGTCTAGGATTTGGTCTTTTTTCCTTAGTTAAAATTGCTTTAGAGAGAAGTTCAAGGACTTTTTTCAGGTTAGCAGTGTTTTCTTCTTACATGTATTTGATCACTGGTTATAATGTATCTATTCTCTTTCTTATTCTGAGAGCTGTATTATATGCAAGTTTAAACTTCTTATATCTTGTATGAACTGGTCTCGAGAACAAGCATCCACTGCTTCGAATCTGCAGTGGTAATCAAGTTATGAGTGTCTTCCTTATTGCTTCTCCAGCACTGTGCTTTCATATAAGAAGCTCATTTTGCTGGAATTACTAACTAACATACATTCACCAAAGCTTCAAAAGACTGGCTTTTTTTCTAACACAAAATTTTCCTCCATTTTTTTTCTTCTTTTTGGCCATTTCTATGGAAATCTGGGAGGGAGTTATATCCATCTGTATTCTAATAACAATCATATCCAGACAAAAAGCACTTATTTTATACAATGTTTTAGTTGCACCCTTGTAGAATGTCTATATCCACGTTACTGAATGTAATGCCTAAGAAACATATAAGTAGAATTATAGGCTCAAAATTATGCACATTAAAATCTTTTTTTCATTTTGATAGGCTAATAATTGCATCTCAACATTTGAGTAAATTTTTTCTCTCAGTGAGGTTGAGCATGATTTCATAAAATAACTTGGTGTTAATAAATTGTCTTTTCAGGTCTTTGATCTTTTTTAAAACTAGGTTCCAATATGTGACTTATAAACTGGAAAGAGTTCTTTGTACATTAAGTATACTAATGTCACATTTTATTAGTTACAGTAGCCTCACAATTATAAAAAATAGACCCTTAAAAGAATTGTCTTCTATTTTGTAGAGACTTTTACTTTACATAGTTGAGATTATTTCATATATGATTTTAACAGTGGTCAACAAAGGAACATTTACAGGTTTTATCTTTGACATGGATTCCCTTTTTGGAGACAACGAATAATAATTTTTGTTTGTTTTACTTTCAGCACAATATTTTTAAGTGGGTTCTTAAAAACACAGGAAATTTCATGTGAATTGTAGGATTAAGGATGTGGCTCAAAAATCACATTTTCCCTTAGGAAAATACAAATTCAGAACCAGTATTTATCCAGTCCCATGAGAAAAATTTAATGAATTGAACGACCTCCCGAGGTCAAGAACCAAACTTTATGAAAACTTTAAAAAGTTATTTTATCTAAAAGCCTCCCCGCCCCTTTTTTTTAAGGTTATGGTTTTTCTCTGTAAATCTCCATGAAGACAGGATCCACTTCTGTTTTGATCACCAGCTTATCCCAACCCTTGGCATAGTATCTGATGCATAGTACCATATTATAATATTTGTTAAAATATAGCAGAGGGAGGAATACTCCCAAACTCATTGTACGAGGCCACCATCACCCTGATACCAAAATGAGACAAAGATGTCACAAAAAAGAAAAATACAGGCCAATATCACTGATAAACATACATGCAGAAATCCTCAACAAAATACTAGCAAACAGAATCCAACAGCACATTAAAGGGATCATACACCATGATCAAGTGGGGTTTATCCCAGGAATGCAGGGATTCTTCAATATACACAAATCAATCAATGTGATGAACCATATTAACAAACTGAAGGAGAAAAACCATATGATTATCTCAATAGATGCAGAAAAAACTTTTGACAAAATTCAACACCCATTTATGATAAAAAAAAAAACCGTACAGAAAGTACGCATAGAGGAAACTTACTTCAACATAATAAAGGCTTTAGATGACAAACCACAGCCAACGTCATTCTCAATGGTGAAAAACTGAAAGCATGTCCTCTAAGATCAGGAATAAGACAAGGTTGTCCACTCTCACCACTATTATTCAACATAGTTTTGGAAGTTTTAGCCACAGCAATCAGAGAAGAAAAAGAAATAAAAGGAATCCAAATTGGAAAGGAAGAAGTAAAGCTGTCACTGTTTGCAGATGACATGTATACATAGAGAATCCTAAAGATGCTACCAGAAAACTACTAGAGCTAATCAATGAATCTGGTAAAGTAGCAGGATACAAAATTAATGCACAGAAATCTCTGGCATTCCTGTACACTAATGATGAAAAATCTGAAAGAGAAATTAAGGAAACACTCCTATTTACCACTGCAACAAAAAGAATAAAATACCTAGGAATAAACCTACCTAAGGAGACAAAAGACCTGTATGCAGAAAACTATAAGACACTGATGAAAGAAAAGAAAGATGATACAAACAGATGGAGAAATATACCATGTTCTTGGATTGGAAGAATCAACACTGTGAAATGACTACTACCCTAAGCAATCTACAGATTCAGTGCAATCCTTATCTAACTACCAATGGCATTTTTCACAGAACTAGAGCAAAAAATTTCACCATTTGCATGGAAACACAAAAGACCCCGAATAGCCAAAGCAACTTGAGAAAGAAAAATGGAGCTGGAGGAATCAGGCTTCCTGACTTCAGACTATACTACAAAGCTACAGTAATCAAGACAGTATGGTACTGGCACAAAAACAGAAATATAGATCAATAGAACAGGATAGAAAGCCCAGAGATAAACCCACACACATATGGTCACCTTATCTTTGATAAAGGAGGCAAGAGTATACAATAGAGACAAGTCAGCCTCTTCAGCAAGTGGTGCTGCAAAAACTGGACAGCTACATGTAAAAGAATGAAATTGGAACACTTCCTAACACCATACACAGAAATAAACTCAAAACGTATTAAAGACCTAAATGTAAGGCCAGACACTATAAAACTCTTAGAGGAAAACATAGCCAGAACTCTGTGACATAAATCACAGCAAGATCATTTTTTACCCACCTTGCCGAGTAATAGAAATAAAAACAAAATTTTTTAAATGGGACCTGTTGAAACTTAAAAGCTTTTGCACAGCAAAGGAAACCATAAACAAGATGAAACGACAACCCTCCGAATGGGAGAAAATATTTGCAAATGAAGCAACTGACAAAGGATTAATCTCCAAAACTTACAAGCAGCTCATGCAGCTCAATATCAAAAAAACAAACAACCCAATCCAAAAATGGGCAAGACCTAAATAGACATTTCTCCAAAGAAGATATACAGATTGCCAGCAAACACATGAAAGGATGCTCAACATCATTAATCATTAGAGAAATGCAAATCAAAACTGCCATGAGGTATCACCTCACACTGTTCAGAATGGCCATCATCAAAAAATCTACAAACAATAAATGCGGGAGAGCATGTGGAGAAAAGGGAACCCTCTTGCACTGTTGGTGGGAATGTAGATTGATACAGCCTCTATGGAGAACAGTGTGGAGGTTTCTTAAAAAATTAAAAATATGACTATCATATGACCCAGCAATCCCACTACTGGGCATATACCCTGAGAAAACTGTAATTCAAAAAGAGACATGTACCACAGTGTTCACTGCAGCACTATTTACAATAGCCAGGTCATGGAAGCAACCTGAATGTCCATCAACAGATGAATGGATGCAGAAGATGTGGCACATATATACAATGGAATATTACTCAGCCATAAAAAGAATCAAAATTGAGTTATTTGTAGTGAGGTGGATGGACCTAGAGTCTGTCATACAGAGTGAAGTAAGTCAGAAAGAGAAAAACAAATACCATATGTTAACACATATATATATGGAATCTAAAAAACAAAAACAAAAAAAACCTGGTTCTGAAGAACCTAGGGGCAAGACAGGAATAAAGAGACAAACGTAGAGAATGGACTTGAGGACAGGGGGAGTGGGAAGGGTAAGCTGGGATGAAGTGAGAGAGTGGCATGGACATATATACACCACCAAATGTAAAATAGATAGCTAGTGGGAAGCAGCCACATAGCACAGGGAGATCAGCTCTATGCTTTGTTACCACCTAGAGGGGTGGGATAGGGAGGGTGGGAGGGAGACACAAGAGGAAGGAGATATGGGGATATATGTATATGTATAGCTGATTCACTTTGTTATAAAGCAGAAACTAACACACCATTGTAAAGAAATTATACTCCAATAAAGATGTTAAAAAATAATATTTGTTATAAATAACAAGAAAATCTTAAAGTTTTATGTGTGTGTATGTTGTGTGTTTGTTAATGGTATATTCAGTAAGAGTACATAGGTGGTATGTTTTCTAAGCCCTTGTATATCTGAGAAATTCATTGTCTTCTGACATGGAAGACTTGGTTGTTTATAAAATTCTTGTGTTTTAAACATGTTTGTTCAATACCTTTAAGTGTTCAATACCTTCCAGTGCCTTTTTGGCATCTTATTGTGTATGAGTATAAAATTTAAAAGTACTTTTTTGACCAAAGTTTATAGGCTTTTGTTCTCATCTCTTTTTGAAATTTAAACCTTTTGTCAGGACATGTTTTGATTTGGATCTTATCTAATTTGTGTGGGAGTATAGTGGTTCCCTTTTAACTATATACTTAGTTACTATTTTAATGAAAACAATTTTCCTCATTTCTGTTTTTAAATATTATTTCTGTTATTTATTTTTCATGCACATTTATAATTCTTGGTTTATTCTCCATTTTCCTTCTTTCATATTCACTACTTCTCTCCTTCTAATCATTTCCATTTGTTAACTTTTTCTTTATAATAATATGAATGATAACAATAATGAGAAGGAGGGGACTTCCCTGTTGGTCCAGTGGTTAAGACCCCATGCTTCCAGTGTAAGGGGCATGGGTTTGATCCCTGGTCAGGGAACTATAATCCTACATGCCCTAAGGTGTGGCCAAAAAAAAGAATAATGAGGAGAAAGAGGAGATGTAGAAGGAGAAGCAGCAGAATCAAACCTCTGCCACAGGGAAATAAAATAAAAATCCTTTAAAAAGAGCCTCTTATGCCAACGGGGAAATACAAAATTAAATTGTAAAACTTACCAATACTAATAATTGTTATCATAGTCTGTGGCATGATGCTAAAGCAGTACTCAGAGCAAAATTCATAGCACTAAATGTCTATATCAATAAACATGAAAATAAACAAATAAAAATTTGTTCCCAGCAGTGGAACACTTATTCCCTTAATTCAGGGGTCCGTGGCCTGTTAGGAACTGGGCTGCACAGCATGAGGTGAGCAGCGAGCTAGCGAAGCTTCCTCTGCTGCTCCCCATCGCTCCCCATCACTCACATTACTGCCTGAACCATCCCCCACCCCATCCATTTAAAAATTGTCTTCTACAAAACCGGTCCCTGGTGCCAAAAAGGTTAGGGACTGCTGCCTTAATTCCTGTTCCTTTAACCTGGATCCTAGCAGGGGGAGATACATGAAGCAGACCTGAAGTCAACCTACAGAGCTAAGCCAGACTGAGACCAGAGGAGTCAGGCAAAGCCACAATCAACCCATCAAGCTGAGAAGAAGGAAGAAGCGTTTATTTTGAAAGCCATTTAATTTTAGGGCTGTTTGTAGAAAAAGTTGACTGATATATTGAAAAATTAATATATTGAGAACATATTAGAGGCATTTCTTCAAAGTATAAAACAAGTATGCCACTATTACCATTATTACTTAACACGGTACTGAAGTGTTAGTCACTGCATTTAGATAAAAGAATGCAGTCAGAAGAATAAAATAAAAAATGAAAGGAGTTTTACAGTTTATGTGATTATATAACTGGAAAACCAAAGAAATTTAGTGGAAAAACTACAAAACAATAAGAGAATGTGGTAAAATAACAGGAAGTATACATATAGGAATCAATACAAAGAAACCAGTTAAAAGATATGCCAGAGAAAATTCTGTTTTCTGTGGTAAGAATAACAAAAATGCAAAAAAAATACCTGAGCACAAAAAATTAAAGTTGTGCAATAACTATATGAGAAAAAGTTTAAAACCCCAAAAGACACATAATAGATTTAAGCAAATAAAAAATAAAAACATATATTATTCTTGGATATGAAAACTCAACATCATGAAAATGCCATCTCTTCCTAAATTTCAAATGTGCATGATTTCTATAAAAATGTCTATAGGCTTATTTTTCTACATTAACTATAAAATTCATATAGCAAAATGAACAAATAAGAATTATCAGGAAACTTCACCAAAAAAGAAGAATATTGGGGGATATAACCCTACCAAATATTAAAACATAGTATAAAACCTCTATAATTAAAGTAGTTTATTATTGGTGCAGACCTACAGTGGAACAGGTTCCTAAATCCACAGATAGATATGAATACATGTGGAAATGCAGTATATGAAGAATGGGGCCGCTCAACTATGTGAGGAGATAAGAACTTTCTGCTAAAGATTGTTGTTACTTTGTCATTTGAAAAGAGATAATATTGGATTCACGTCACACCGTACTGCAAAATAAATTCCAAATGGATCAGAGATGAAAATGTGGAAACTTAAACCAACGTGTACTTAAAGAAAGCCTGGGTAAATTGTTTTATAACTAGAGAAAGGGGAACACTTTTAATTATGTCTCAAAACATTACTAGATTTGAGTACATTAAAACTTGCATTCTAGAAAACACTAAAAAATAAATAAAAATTATAATTACATACTGAAAAATAATATTTGAGGCATATAATATACACAAAGGGCTAATTGTTCTAATATATAAACTATTCAAAGAGGAAGATATGAAAATAGCTCTTAAACATGTGAAGAGACAGAAAACCTTGTTTATGATAATGAAAATAAACATTAAAATTATATTTCTAAGCTCTTTTGCAAAAATCTACAAATTTGATAACAAACTCTTGTATGGGAACAGGAAGGTTTAGTCATTGCTGATGGGAATGCAAAATAGTTCAACACTTACAATGAAGAATGTGGGAAGACCTAGAAAAGTTGCTGGGCATTTACTAATTCATCTGATAGTCCCTTTTCTAGGATTCTATTCCTAAGATGTACCAGCACAAGTATAAAATTACTTAGGCAAAGAGACTTCCCTGGCTGTCCAGTGCTTAAAACTCTGCGCTTCCAATGCAGGGGGCGTGGGTTCAACGCCTGGTCAGGGAGCAAAGATCCCACATGCTGTGTGGCTGAGGGTGGAGGGGGAGATTACTCAGGCAAAAAGTTATTCTTTGTAGTCTTATTTGTAGTGGAAATATATTGGAAATTACCCACATATCCATCAGTTTGAACCTGATTGAATAAATTATTCTCTGCCTACACAATCAAATACAATGCAGCTGCAAAATGGAATGAAGAATATCTCTATAAATTGATATGGAGCAACGTCCAAGACATAATGTGGAATGAAAAAAGGAAGATGCCAAACAATATACATAGTATGTTATCTTTTGTGCAAGAAATATACTAATATATGTACTCATATTTTCTTACAGTTACAAAAATAATCACTAGATGGGTAAATAAAAAAAATAGATACCTGTAGAACTGTGGAGATAGAATAAACGGTTTGGTGAAAAAAAGTCACACAATACAGTTACTACTCCAACATTTTTGTTACAAATCTTATGGACAAAACGTTAGAATCACTGGGGAAAATAAGGGAAAGGCATCTTTACTTTCTTTAAGGTGAAAATGTTTGCATTCTTTTTAGGTCACAGTATCAATTTGTTCTTAATTTAAATTTATTGGCTTTGTGGTTACTGGAAATTCTTCACAGACTCTGTCAGTAGATTGACTTTGAGTCTTTCTTTTTCAACGTGGTAATTTTCTTTTCCTATCTTTTCACGGCATCTTAGAGAAAAAAGTTGGAGAAGCTGTTCATTTTACTACTTACAAAATTTTACACAATAATTAAATTATGAATATTTAATTATTTTATTTTTATGATGTATTTGTAAGATCTGACAAGATAAGTGCTACTTAGTCTGCTTTTTAAAATGGCTTGACTAGGGGCAGTGGCGCAGTGGCGCAGTGGTTGAGAGTCCGCCTGCCGATGCAGGGGACACGGGTTCGTGCCCCGGTCCAGGAAGATCCCACATGCCGCGGAGCGGATGAGCCCGTGAGCCATGGCTGCTGAGCCTGCGCGTCCAGAGCCTGTGCTCCGCAACGGGAGAGGCCACAACAGTGAGAGGCCCGCGTACCGCAAAAAAAAAAAAAAAAAAAAAAAAAAAAAAAAAAAAAATTGTGTTGCATTTCCTTCAATAGTTATTTAATAATAAATATAATCAAGGTTCTTAAGAAGCATATATAAACTTGAAAACAAGTATTAAAAATGGTGTTTGTATTGCTTTTAAATTAAGGACCTTATTTATAGTTACTATGATTGAGTTATTCATATACAACTGAAGAATCAAATTTTATTTTCCTTTACTGTGGTTATTATAGTCAAACCCACAAAGGTATTATTTTATTTTTAATTGTAGTCTTTTCAGTTTTGTGCGTTTCATTTTTTTTTTTTTTTTGGAAGTTGATGAAGTTAACTGTCAGTTTTCACCCCAGGGTGAGAGTCTCATTTTCTAGAACTTCTGAAAACTCAAGGACCATACTTCTTCATGAGTTTTTAAAACATTATTTTCTTTTGACTTGCCATGTAAAAATATTGGAAGTTAGTAATAATAATAAGCCCATTTCTATGGAAATGGTTTATATTATTTAATCAATCTTTCTAGATGCTGAACAATTCATGAACTTCTTGTTGAAATTCAATAAGTAGTTCATGAATACTTGAAAAGAGAGATTCTGTTTTAAAAAATCAGAAACTGGTAAGTTCTATCAGTGACAAATGCTCTCCCATCAAATTCAAGCTGGTTATGAAACAACCCAGTTTTTAAACTCAGCCTGAGTGCACTCACAGCAGTAAGAATAGACAAGGTACGAAATTCATTTTCTTAGGTGATTTGTAAAAAAGGCTTTCTGAACACAATTCCAGAAGAGGAGTTCCAGAAAGGTTTCAATCCGTGGTAGCTTCATCGTAATTAATGTACAGTCTCCCAGAGAGATTTCTTAGAAGGTCAACACTCATTGTGGTATTTGTTAGTAATTGTCTTTGTTATTTTACTGTCACACCTTTTAAGTTCGGTAAGGCACTTTGCAACTAAAAGAATGTCTTTCAGAGAACCTTGGAGAGGATGGTGTAAGGGGCCTGGTACATATCTGGAGCGTAGGAAAATAAAATAAAATCATATTCCTTGTACTATCAGTGTACATTCTTATTCTGCCATGGATGGATGCATTTTTTTTTTTTTTTTTTTTTTTTTTTTTTTTTTTTTTTGCTGTACGCGGGCCTCTCACTGCTGTGGCCTCTCCCGTTGCGGAGCACAGGCTCCGGACACACAGGCTCCGCGGCCATGGCTCGCGGGCCCAGCCGCTCCGCGGCATGTGGGATCTTCCGGGATCGGGGCACGAACCCTAGTCCCCTGCATCGGCAGGCGGACTCTCAACCACTGCGCCACCAGGGAAGCCCGATGGATGCATTTTTAATCGCTCTCCTTGAAGCTTGATCCAACAGCCTTAGAAATAAACAGCTCTCTATCATTATCCTATTATAAGTGAACAGCCTCTCAATCCTATCCTGATTTTCAGAAAGAAAAAAAGAAAGACATTTAGAAATCGTTCTGAAATATAGTTTCTACAAACATTTCCGGTGGGTGATCTTACTAGCCTGTTAAAACATTTGTAATCACACAAAGCCTAAAATATGGAACTGTAAGCATGTTAGCAAAGCATGAAATTTCAGTGCTCAGAAGGCATCCAACCCTCACAGTGAGCTGATTTCCAGACCTGGAGCTGCACCAGCTCTCCAGAGAGCTAAAGCTGCCAGTCCACCCTCCTATCTCCCTTGGAGGATAATAGGTAGCAACAATCCATGTGGGTGGAAACTGAAGAAATAGAAGGATAAAGTAGAGGAGGAGGGGAAGGTGGCACACGCACGGCGGTGATGGAATAAATGACACAGCTTAAATTCAACGGGTTTCTGTTCCTGGTTTTAGACTGATGATGTGCACAGCTTTTTTCCCCCCTCCTTTTTAAATTATCAGACATAATCTTTACTAAGCACCTGGCTGCCTTGCTCCTAGACTGCATCGGTGTCTGTCTCCTTTCACCTACCATTTTAACGCAAAATCTGAATGCAGCTTCACTGCTCTAAGAGATTTGCTGGGAGCCTACTGATATTTTTCTAAGAACGCTTAAAAATACATCTTTGTATCAGAATTTCAAGCACTGGAATAATAAAAGAGTGATGACAAGAATAAGCACGTGGTTTAGGGAAAAATCATAAGCTACTTCCCTGGAGTAATGGTATTAAGAATCCTATTGCTAGCATGAGTCATGGTTAAATTAGCACAAAATTAAAATGAAATAATAGATTATGATAATTGTTATGCTTTCAGTTTTTCTATCTTTTTCTCCAAAGAGGTGTCAGTGGTGAAAAATACAGGAAGTAGCATGATTTGTTTGGGACGAGATGAATAGTTCAACTACACAAAGAAATTTTTGGTTGGTTTGGATAAATATTGAAAATTGTGTTTTATCAATATATTAGCATGCCCTTTTCTTCAACAACACAAATATTCAAATCCCCTTTGGCTGTTCCTGTGAATTCAGCCCAGCCACCAGTTCTGTACCTGGTTGCAATTAGCTATAAGCACATAATTCCCAAGGTAGACTGTTTAAGGCTGGGTGGAAAGATTTACTACTTCTTAGACACAGTCAGATAGTTCATTGCTTGTATGAAGACCTGTGAGCCCTACCACACAGGAATGTGTACAGCAGCACTTGTTTCTGACTATGGCTACGTTCTTCATAGGATAGTCCACTATTCTGTCATTATTTTAGTTGAGGCTATACACGAAGCAAGATGGGAAGATGTGAAAGCTTTAAAGGCTCAGGTTCTTAGGGGTCCTGAAGACAGTCAGGCAAGTGGCCACTCAGCCAGGTTCGTGTCTAAGGCCTATACCATGAATCAGAGCCTCCAGTTATTTGATGTGCCCACTTCCCTTTATTAAACATGAAAATTACATACAAAAAGAGGGGCCATAGCTGTCCAGGAAAGGACAGGTAAATATAAACATAGAAAAGTAGTCATCAAGTTGAATATATACCTAATTCTGACAGGAGACTTGGTCATGGAAAAAACAATCACAGTGCGAAATTGATGGAATTAAAAAATAATTACACGTGGGAGAAAATGTCCAGCTAGCAGCAGAATGCTTTTGGGAATTCTCCATTACAAGTGTGGGTGTAGACACCACCTTATTTCATTTTTGATAAGTGTTTTTACAAGTTCCACATTTCAAGTGTGTTCTGAAGTCTGCTACAGAGCTAATGTGAAAATAGCCTAATTCTAAAATTATACTCCTGTTGCTGTTACTGCATGTATCTACTTTTTTTTTTTTTTTTTTTTTTTGCGGTACGCAGGCCTCTCACTGTTGTGGCCTCTCCCGTTGCGGAGCACAGGCTCCAGACGCGCAGGCTCAGCGGCCATGGCTCACGGGCCCAGCCGCTCCGCAGCATGTGGGATATTCCCGGATCGGGGCACGAACCCGTGTCCCCTGCATCGGCAGGCGGACTCCGAACCACTGCGCCACCAGGGAAGCCCTGTATCTACTTTTAAAAATAATTGGACTGCTTAATATCTTGAAAACTTATGTTGAAAAATCTAATGAGTAAAATATTCACCAGGATTTCCATTTGACAATGTGTGAAGTAATGGATCCCAGTACGATATTTGTTACAAGATTGTAGTCTCACATTTGACAAAGATTTTTCCAAATACAGACTAAAGATCTTTGGTAGACCGTATTATTTTAGCTGTGTTGAGCACTGTCAAATCATCATAGAGTCTGATAAAAGTTGATTCAGCTAAATATCTGGCTCTTCATGTAAAAGATAACAGTTAATCTAAACTCTTAAAAAGTCTCAGTGGATTGCCTCAGATTCATAGAAAATATATTTCAGTTTTAGAGAAGTTAACTATTTCAAAGACAGTCTATCTAAATACTTTTATAGCTTTTAGTCTGTACAATTTTTTTGTGAAGTAGTATATACTATTGATTAAGATCATGGGACATGGATTCAGACTGACCTAGATTCACTCTGTGGTCTACCACTTACTTGCTTTTTGGGCCTGGATGAATCTCATAAAATCGGAGTCTTTCTTTTCAGATTTATTAAATGGAGATGACAAAAATTTATCTCATAGAAGTTTTTGTGGGGATTGAAATAATATAAAAAGTTATTTAGGACAGTGCCTGATACATGTGAGATGCTGCTATTCTTATTACAAATCAAAAATAAAAGTTAAATTACAATGGATTAAGTTGTAATCTCATTAGAGAACATCAGATTAGTTGTAAACTCACTGTAGAAAACCATTGTACTATGCTGGGAAATTAACATATGCCTCTTAATAACCTGTGCCCAAGTTTTCAGGGTGGCCAGGTACCAATAGTAAACCTTGAAGGAACAAATTTCACTGACAGTTACATGACTTGAACTAGCTGATCTCTAGTATCAACAGTAGTATTGATCTAAAATCAGGAAATTTAATCAGTTCATATTCAAAAAGAAATTGAGGCAATCTAAGATGTAAAGAAAATCAAGCAAGAGAGAACATCTCATTTCCATGAACTGAAAATAAACTATCAGAGGTATTTAAGATGAGGTCTTACCTTCCACCAATAACAATAGAAAGAGATGGAGAGAAAAGGAGAGACTAGGTATTACATGAGTCAGCAATTCACATTGGAAGTTTTTCATCTTCAGGTCAGTAGATCAAATATGATCTCAGGCAGTGCAGAAGACTCTAAATATACCGGTTGTTTCTGCTGTGAAAAAGACAAGGTATAATTAAGCTCTCATCCACCCAGGTCCATACCAGACTCGGCTTACCCAGGAATGAGTCATAGCTCTGATGCCCTGATTGCCCTGGGCAGAGCTAAAGCAGTGATTAAATAGCTCAGAGCTTAGAAGCTGGAGGGAACCTCTGCATTAATTCTCCTTCATGCTTAAATTAAGGCTGATTCTGGAGCAATCCCAGTGATTGCTAGGGATTTAGGATGGTCTTCTGCAAACCATCCCCAGGAATTGATGCCAACAGGCTCTCCACTGAGCAGATGAAGTGCGGGCTGGGGAGCTCTAGGGCTAATTTGTTTTTCATATGTTATGAATGTTTTCAAATATAAATTATTAACTGTACTTTAAAAGTTGACTGAATAAAATGAATTTTCAGTTAACCTACTCTCCAAATGGTCTGCAACACATAAACAACTGAAGATACAAAAACATTTCTTTACTCAACATATGACTAAGTTTATTCCTTTGAATAAAACATTACTGTTTTTTCTGGACTCTGTATCATAATGCTTAAATCTTATTTTGTCACATGGGAAGACTTTATTGTAATGATAAGAAAAGCCTTTCTAAACTGCTCAAAATAATATATTTTTATTTAATTGGCCCAGAAGATTATAGTGGATACTGATTACTTTTCACTGGTTGGGTATGATGCTGCTGCTTGGGTCACTGGCTTAAGCTTCACATATCCAGATTATCTATATATTATCCATGCATTGTGTATCCAGGTTACCTATAAATATCCATGCATCATGAATCCAGCTGTGCATACAGAAAGATTCTATTACACACTCAGATTTGTGCACAGTTTCACAACTGGTAAGATTTATAAAGCACCTACCATATTAAATATGTGGGAAGGATTGTACTTAACCCATCACCACTGTTCATTGCTCAAAGCGAATATAGTTGGGGGAGTTATAAGGACAAAATGTGTTTATGTTCAAAGTGACTCAGATATATAGGTTTGATTCTGAACCTCCGTATACTTTTAATCAAAGATAGATTGAACAACAGACTTTACATGCAGAGTTTATATTATTATCTTAGTAAATAAGTTCATTAAAAAAGCATTTGAACAAGGTGGATTTCATTTTCAGATATAGGGTAACTGAAAATGCTCTTCTTCTGGTAGAAAGAGTATATGGTGAAAGAAACAGTTCATCATGCTTAAGATCTCCCACTCTGAGGCGGTGCTCCTCTCATATGTTCATAGTTTCTATTTCTCCAATTTGATTAAAGGGTCTTAAATAGTGAACTCAATAATAATAGCCTTGGAGTTCAATTCAGATCCTGGTTCATACTCTGGAGTTGACATTCCAGCTGTCTCATTTGGGGCAAGTGTTTAACTCCTCTGAGCCTTGGTTTTTTATTTGGTAAAATAGTTTGTAAGCTGTTAAGTTTATAAGGTATTTATTTATTTATTTATTTATTTTAAATTTTTATTTATTTATTTATGACTGTGTTGGCTCTTCGTTTCTGTGCGAGGGCTTTCTCTAGTTGCGGCAAGTGGGGGCACTCCTCATCGCGGTGCGCGGGCCTCTCACTATCGCAGCCTCTCTTGTTGCGGAGCACAGGCTCCAGACGCACAGGCTCAGTAGTTGTGGCTCACGGGCCTAGTTGTTCTGCGGCATGTGGGATCTTCCCAGACCGGGGCTCGAACCCATGTCCCCTGCATTGGCAGGCAGATTCTCAACCACTGTGCCACCAGGGAAGCCCCTATAAGGTATTTTTTTAAAGAAATCAGAATTATTCCCTGAATTCTCTCATAATTCCTAGCAAAGTGTCAGACTTATTTAACTTAGCATAATGCCCTCAAGATCCATCCATGTTGTTGCAAATGGCAGGATATCATTCTTTTTTATGGCTGAGTAATATTCGATTTATATATATAAATCTCACATTTTGGGACACAGGTTTTTTTCCATATCTTGGCTGTTATAAATACTGTTGCAATGAATGGGAATACTTATATCTTTTTGAGTTAGTGTTGTTTTTTCTTCAGATAAATCCCCAAAGTGGAATTGCTGGATCTTGTTGTAGTTCTGTTTTTAATTACTTTTAGGAATCTCCATACTGTTTTCCATAGTAGCTACACCAATTTACATTCCCACCAACAGTGCACAAGTGTTCCCTTTCCTCCACTTCCTTGCCAACACCTGTGATAATAGCCATTCTGATAGGTGTGAGGTGATATCTCATAGTGGTTTTGATTTGCATTTCTTTGATAATTAGTGATATTGAGCATCTGCTTATGTGTCTGTAGATCATCTGTATGTCTTCTTGGGAAAATGTCTATACAGAGCCTCTGCCCATTTTTTAATAGGATTGGTTGTTTTGATATTGAGTTGTATGAGTTTTTTCTATATTTTGAATACTAACCCCTTATCAGACATATGGATTTGCAAATATTTTCTCCCACTCAGAAGACTGCCTTTTGATATTGTTGATGGTATCTTTTGCCATCCAGAAACTTTTTAGTTTGATGTAGTCCCACTTTATTTTTGCTTTCATTGCTTTTGGTGTCAAATCCGAAAAAAAATATCATCACTAAGACTGACGTCAAGGAGCTTACCACCTATGTTTACTTCTATGAGTTTCATGGTTTCAAATCTTACATTCAATTTTTTAAACCATTTTGAGTTAGTTTTTGTGTATGATATAAGACATTGTACCAGTTTCATTCTTTTGCATGTGTCTGTCCAGTTTCTACAACACCACTTACTGAAGAGACTATCCTTTTCCTCGTGTATTTTCTTGGCTGTTTTTTTTTAAAATAAGTTAATTGACTATGTATGCATTGGTTTATTTCTGGGTTCTCTATTCTGTTCCACTGATCTATATGTCTGTTTTATGCCAATACTGTACTGTTTTGATTACTATAGCTTTGTAATATAGTTTGAAATCAGGAAGCATGAAGCCTACAGCTTTGTCCTTCTTTCCCAAGATTGCTTTGGCTACTCAGGGTCTTTTGTGGTTCCATACACATTTTGAGATGGTTTGCTCTATTTCTGTGAAAAATGACACTGAAATTTTGATGGGCATTGCATTGAATCTGTAGACTGTGTAGTATGGACTTTTTAACAGTATTAATTCTTCCAACTCCTGAACACCAAGCATCATTCCATATATTTGTATTTTCTTCAATTTCTTTTATTGTCTTATGGTTTTTAGTGTATAGATCTTTCACTTCCTTGGATAAATTTTTCCTAGGTATTTTTTTTTAAGCAATTGTAAGTGAGATTGCATTCTTAATTTCTCTTTCTAGTTTGTTACTAATGTATAAAAATGCAACAGATATCTGTATACTGATTTGTTATCCTGCAACTTTACTGAATTCATTGATTAGTTTTAACAGTTTTTTGGTGGAGTCCTTAGGGTTTTCTATATATAATACTATGTCTTCCTCAAATAGTGAAAACTTTACTTCTTCCTTTCTGATTTGGATACCTTCTATTACTTTTTCTTTCCAAGTTGCTCTGTCTAGGACTTCCAATACCGTGTCAATAAAAATGGCAAGAGTGAACATTTTTATCTTCTTCCTGATCTTAGAGGAAAAACTTTCAGCTTTTTAGCATTGAGTATGAATAACTGTGAGCTTGTCATATATGGTCTGTATTATGTTGAGGTACGTTTGTTCCATATCCATTTTATTGAGAGTTTTTTTTTAATCATAAATAGATGTTGAATTTTGTCAAATGCTTTTTCTGCATTTATTGAGATGGCCATGTCATTTTTTTTTCCTTTTGTTGATGTGGTGTATCATGTTGATTGATCTGCAGATACTGAACTATTCTTGCATCCCTGGAATAAATCCCACTTGATCATAGTGTATGATCCTTTTAATGTATCTTTGAATTCAGTTTGCTAATATTTTGTTGAGGATTTTTGAGTTTGTATTCATCAAAGATATTGGCCTATAATTTTCTTTCTTGTGGTATCCTTGTCTGGTTTGGATATCAGAGTAATGCTGGCATTGTAATGTGCATTTGGAAGTGTTCCCTCCTGTTTTTGGAAGAGTTTGAGAAGAATGGGTATTAATTCTTCTTTGAATATTTGGTAGAATTCATGAGTGAAGCTGTCTGGTCCTGGCCTTTTTTTGTTGGGAGATTTTTTAAATTGCTAATTCAGTCTCCTTACTAGTAATCAGTCTGTTCAGATTTTCTGTTTCTTTATGTTTCAATTGGAAGACTGTAGTTTTCTGGGAATGTATGAATTTATTCTACAAAGCTCAATATTGATATATAAATGTTCTTGGTAGTCTCTTATGATCCTTTGTATTTCTGTGGTATCAATTGTAATGTCTCTTTTATTTCTGATTTTATTTATTTAGCCCTCTCTATCTTGGTGAATCTAGTTAATGGTTTGTCAGTTTTGTTTATGTTTTCAAAGAACCCAGCTCTTGGTTTCCTTGGTCTTTTCTATTGTCTTCTTAGTCTCTTTTATTTATTTCTGCTCTGATCTTTGCTTTTTCTTTCCTTTTAATTTTGGGCTTTATTTATTCTTCTTTTTCTAGTTCCTTAAGGGGTAAACATAGGTTGTTTATTTGAGATTTTTCTTGTTTCCTGAGGTAAATATGTATTGCTATGAAATTTCCTCTTAGAACTACTTTTGCTACATTCCCATAGATTTTGGTGAGTTGTATTTTCGTTTTCTTTTATCTCAAGTTTTTTAAATTTCTCTTTTGATTTCCTCTTTGATCCATGGTTGTTCAGCTTGATGTTGTTTAATCGCTACATATTTGTGAAATTTTCAGTTTTCTTTTTGTAATTTATTTTTAGTTTCACACTATTAAGGTCAGGAAAAATACTTGATATAATTTCAGTCTTCTTAAAATGTTTAAGATTGGTTTTGTGGCCTAGGACATGATCTGTTCTGGAGAATGTTCTGTGTGCACTTGAAAATAATATGTATTCTACCATTTGGGGAGAGAACGATATATCTGTATATCTGCTAAATCTATCTGGTCTAACATGACACTTAAACTGATGTTTCCTTGTTAATTTTGTCTGGATGATCTATCCATTGGTGTAAGTGAAGTTATATATCCTTTTAAACTACATATTTAAATTTTAAAATTAGTTCTTATATTTGTGCTTACCTTAAAAAAAATCAAAGGAGGTGTATATAATTATTTAAGGTTAAAAGTGCAAGATCTAATAATATCAGTAAGAAAGATAAAGGGAAAAGTACTCCAGTGATTAATGGAAATTATGGATATATTTTCTTCATCTGCTGAATATATACGTATATATATATAGCTTTTAAAACTTTATAATTACTCTTTGACTTTCAGTGACCCAATGTATTGACAACCCCAAAAACTAAAAAATAAGAACCAACATCTTATGAAATTTCCAATAAAATGTATGAACAGATTTTATTCTCTCCTCCTTCTCTCATCAGTGCCAAATTAATTTCTTTTCTTTCATATACAGCTGTATTTCACATTGCTTTTAGGAGTAAATTTGCATACTTTAAATCAAGTACTGTTTCTATCTCCTTATGTTATTTAACTGAAAAGGCAATCTTAATTGGCAGAAACTTATTTATTAAAAGAAATTATTAATTTTTTCTTAAAATTTTCATCTTTCAATGAGAGCTCTAAAATGGAAAATAATACAGAGTTTTTTTCTATTAATGTCTAATTAGATAGTATAGTGTGAAAGTAATTTTAATTTGCATGTCACATCTGGAATGCAATAAAAATTACATAACCATATGGAAGATTTATTATTTGAATGAAAATATACTAATAAATTGAAATACTGAAAATATGTATATGTGGCTTAACCTTAGTAAGTTATTTACTTAGGAAATTAAAAGAATATTTAAAAACTCAATTCTAACTCAATTTAGTAAAATAATGCAACATGGGTACATTAATTTCTTTAATTTGGGACTTTAAAATTTATTTCTTTGTAGCCATCATTGATTTCCAATTCTTGTTTTCATATCATTTTTTTCTTCATTTTTTCTGTCATATTATTTTTTCAGATGTCTGACTCTCCAGCAAAAGCTGTACCTTTATCAACTGATATTCACATTTAGTTCACTACATTGTGTCTAGTGAAGGAGAATCATGTTTATTATGATAAACAAAGAAATAAATAATGCTACATATATTTCACAGGCTATTATGTGGATCTTAAAATTCTGTGGAAGAATATTTAATAACAAGGGAAAATTTTTTTTTTTTTTTTTTTTTTGCGGTACGCAGGCCTCTCACTGCCGCGGCCTCTCCCGTCGCGGAGCACAGGCTCCGGACGCGCAGGCTCAACCGCCATGGCTCACAGGGTCAGCCGCTCTGCGCCATGTGGGATCCTCCCGGACCAGGGCACAAACCCGCGTCCCCTGCATCAGCAGGCAGACTCCCAACCACTGCACCACCAGGGAAGCCTGGAAAATATTTTTTAAATCATCTAAAATGACCAAAAGCAGGATAGAAAACTTGTGTAATCATAATATAATTCCAATTTTATATATAAATATATACATATACATATAAAAATGCCAGAGATTAATACACCAAAATAATATTCTATATGCTAATGGTTTTGGGAGCTGGAAAGTGAGATTAGACATAATATTGCTTTTCTTCTATATATATTTCTTTATTTTCTAAAATTTCTATGTTGAAAATATATTAATTTTTATAAGTTATATGCATTTAATCATGTTTTAAAATATATTTTGAATAATGGATTTATTTTTGAAACTAAAAGTATTTAGTTTAAATTATTAAAAGTCATTGCCTTACTTCATTCATATCTGATCTGATATTATGCCCTGATACAATAATGTAGCTTTTATTACTCTACCAAGAATGGAAAGTACAGCAAAATACCTTTTTTACTATTACAGATTGAGGAAAAACTAATTACTCCATCTTCTCTCAATTATATCCCCAATTGAAAATTGCATATACTGAGTAGAAAAAACAATGGTAGAAAAACTGTAACCAGTCATCTTCAGAGTATTTCAATATGAAGACTATGTTCATAAAATTTTAATCTCTGAAAGAGTTACTGGTTTCCAGTCCTACAGCCAAAAAAAAAAAAAGATTTTTTTAAACAAGGTTGACAGAGCACAAGATAGAATAATATTTTGATTTTACCTTTGGAACCTTAGTATGGGCTTTAAATCAGTGCACAGAACTTTTTTCAATTTATATATATATTTCCCTTTGTGAAAGTAACAAATGTTGAAAGGTTCTGTAAAATATAAGTGCCGTTTGATACATTGATAAAACAAAGCTACAAAGAACATATCACATAGACAAGACCCAACTGAGCATGAGTTTTAACTGTAATCTTAGCTGACATTTATCTAAAATTGTGTCCTACTTTGTCATCGCACTGTTATAGGTACAAGTTTGTGTGGCCCATAAATCAGAGGTTCTCTAATTCTGTCTGAAAAATCAAGGTTGATTTATTTAAATTTATCTGAAATCCCAAGGCCCTTAGAGAAAGGATGATTAAATAGAGATGTATGGCTCTCTGCAAGGTAGCCGACATTGCACCAGGGTCTATAAAAGCTCTATACTTGCTCCAGTCTTTTATCAAGGCTCTCTATTTCAGAATAGAAGGTTATAAAAAAGAATCTTCACTTTATTGAAAAGCTTCAACCCATCCTGATTTACTTGTACAAAATTCCACGTAAACTGACCTTGAGGAGCCTTCTAAGATAATGCCAACTACTCTCTTAATTTCTATTCAAGAATTTTACCCGGGAGGTTTAGAGATGGTTTTATCTCTGCTATGTACATTGAGATTCTGAATGGTTAGGTAAATTCTCTAGTACATTGTATGGCTCATTGCCAGGTTCTTGTCTCCCAACTTACCATGCTAATAGTATTTTCTCATTCACCATTCATGGATATAAGAGGAAAATGACATATATGCACATATATTGAAGTACTGCCATCCTTTATTACATTTATATTTCTAAGTGTTTGATTTTCAAAACAAAGGATTTAGGTCCTTTAAATAGCATCCAAAAGAAACCAAGGATGAAAAAACTGTTAAGAAACCTTGAACAAATCTGAGTTTGAATAACTATGTGGTTATATGTCTTTATGCCTGATACGCTCCTATGTGAAACTTTGATCCAAATTTAAAATCTCCAGTTAAACAAATTTTTACATAAACAGTAATAGCAGTTGTTTTGTGGTTCATTTAGTGCCTCAGTAAAACAAAATTTATTAACTTCAAAGTCTCCAAAAAGCATTGTTTTTTCTTACCTCTACTTGTACTTTTAAAACTTCAGTCCATTATTTACTCTAATAAAAGAAAATACAATTTAAAACTTATTTGCCAAGATTACCTACTAAGGCAAGTATGTTAGTGAAATAAACATCTTTTTAACCTAAACTCATCTGAAAGATGAAAATTCCAGAATTTATAAGGATCACCTCCATTATGAATTTCTCTTATTAAAAGAAATCCTTATAAATTGTTCTCATAAAAGTTTCAGAATTATGCTAGTTACAAGAACTCTTCATAAATGTTACAGGGACTCAATGTTTTCACATTGTAAGAGCACTATTTTAGTGTTCATACTTTGGCTGATTCTCTCCCACAAGGTCAGTGTGGGGTGATAAATAAAAACACCCATAAATGAAAAAAACAACAACACAGAGTGTCTAGGGTTCTGTTTTGAATTAGTATGTGCATCCTGTGTAAGGACTGGGGGACAAGGCAGGGAGTAGAGGTTTTGGCTTGGGGCATTGCTGTGCTGCAGAATGATAAAATAGTAAAAGGGCTGCTGGGATTATATTGTTGCTTCTCCTTGCCAATGATTTTGGGCAAACGGTGCCTGCTTGACATTGGTAATGATTCAGGGTACTCTCAGAATTTGTCAGGAGTAAAATCGGAAGCCCTATGTATTTAAGAATCTGATAAAATAGATTAAAATAACTAATTTTAGACAGGCTTCCCCACCCCTCCTTTCTAAATTTACTGGACTGATAAACTCTAAAGAGGGTCTCCTCCTAATGCTGTCTTGTTGGGGGAAAGGGTAAGTGTAAGCCTTTTCTGATTCTAGATAGTAAAGAGTGAATTGCCTGTGGTTTTCTAATGACTCTGGGTCTTCATCCTAGGGGTTCATTTGCTCTCTATTTCTCAGCTGTTTGGATCTGTCATGTCCTTCCCACATGTCTGACAAATAGCTGATATAAGGAGGGCAAATGAGCTCACTGGATAAAATAAAATAAAAAATCAACCTCTCCCAATACACCATTTATTAAATGAACTGTCCTTTACTCTGAAAGTAATCTTGAACTAATAGATAAAATCACCCAAACTCTTTTATCCTCCATCCACAGAATAATCCATCATTATTGGTCCAGAAAAATATTACCAAGCTTATCAAGAACAGTAAAAGGAACCCATTCGTCATAAAAAGCCAGTATGAGAAGAAAAGATAAAGTAAAAATCAAAATTTTTCAGCTGAAGAAATACTCCAAACCACAAAGAAGAGAAAAACTGGTACATAACATCAATATGAATTAAACCTTATTAAATAATTGTCACAGATAAGGTACACCAGATGAATCAGAAATTCAAAAACAGAAGTGGAAAACAAATTATTCATTGAAGAAAAACAGAAAATCAACTCAGAAATAAATATGGAGATAAAAAGTATCCAAGGGAGAAAAAAATATGACTCAATACACAGTGATAGATACACAAAGTAAAAGAACAAAAATGAAATCAGAAAAAAAAGATTAAATATGAAAAAAAGAAGGCAGGCACAGAGATCCAACATACATACATACATACAATTGAAATGGGAAGATCTAATAAAAACAAGACAGAACTTTATAACTGAGCTAATTTCTGACATAAAATCAGACCTGCCCTTTCTACTGAAAAGGTCTATCTTTGTGCCTAGAAAAATTAACCTGGAAGGGTCAAGTCCAAAATATATCAAAGTAAAATTACAAGAAAATCTGTGCCTCCAGAACAAAACAAACAAACAAACAAAGAAAAAGAAACTAAGTCACTTACAAAAGGAAGAAATTGGTATGAATAAAACTTCTTTTGTGAAGTGTTTGTTCAAAACTTTTCCTGTTGTTTAAACTAGGTTGGTTCACTTTTTATTGAGTTATGAGCTATTTATATATTCAATATTAAAATATTTTATCAGATTTTGTTTTCAAAATTTTTCTCCCAGTTTATAGTTTGCATTTTTGCATGTGGCTTTTAAGCACTTGAAATGTGGCCAAGTGTGACTAGAAAACCAATTTTTTAAATGTTTTATTTTTAAGTTTTTTAAAAATTGAATTATAGTTGATTTACAGTGTTGTGTTAGTTTCAGGTGCACAGCAAAGTGATTCAGTTATACATATATATGTGTATGTATACTTTTCAGGTTCTTTTCCCTTATAGGCTATTGTAAAATATTGAGTTTAGTTCCCTGTGCTGTATAGTAGGTCTTTGTTGGTTGTCTATTTTATATGTAGTCGTGTGTATATGTTCATCTCAAACTCCTAATTTATCCCTCTTCCCTTTCCCTGTAACCATAAGTTTGTTTTCTATGTTTGTGGGTCTATTTCTGAGAACACTGACTTTTAAAATTTCATTTTATTTTAGTTAATTTACATTTAAATAAAATAGACAAAAGAAGTTATATGAATGTCCAGTCGGCACATAAAAAGATGTTCAACACCATTAATCCTTTGGGAAATGCAAATCAAACTATGAAATGCCACTATAAATACACTAGTATGGCTAAAATGAAAGAAACTTATGATAACAAGTATCTGTGAGAATGCAGAACAACTGGAAAGCTCAAATATTGCTGGTATGGTTTCCTCATTAGAATATACTTTGCCAATTTCTTATAAAGGTAAACACACTTACCATATGACCTAGTAATCCTAGGGTATTTATGCAAGAGAGAGGAAAATATACGTCCACTCAAAGACTTGTACATGAAAGTTCATTAAATTTTATTCTTAATTCCCACAAACTGTAAACAACCCAAATGTCCATCAACTGGTGAATGGATAAACAAATTGTGCTTAGTTAAAAAAACCTGAGATAAAAAATCTTAAACTATATAATTGTGCTTATGTAAAATTCCACAAAAGGCACATTTAATAATCAATAATTGCCGGGGTTAGGGTGGATGTGTGGAGGGGATTTAATGCAAAAGGGCATGATGTAACTTTTGGGGTGAAGGAAATGTTCTCTGCAGTGATTGCAGTGGTAGTTATATGAGTACATATATTTGTCTCCAAACTTACTGTGCAATTCACTTAAAATTTATGAATTTTACTGTGTGCGGAGTATAACTCAATTACGCTGATTATAATATTCCTAGAAATCAATGATTGTAAAAAGAGTACTTATAAAAACCTGTAGAATTCAGCAAAACCTATGCTTTGTGGAAATCTTATAGCCTTAAATATATGTATTAGAATGGTAGGAAGCATCAGAATTAATGAATTCAACATTCATCATTCATCAGGAAAAATAATTTTAATTATTATAGAATATACCCAAAAGAAGAGAAACAAAAGAGGTAATAAAAGAAAAATTATAATATGTTATAAAAACAAATATTAAAAAGGCATTAAAACAGCTAAAAATTAAAACATTGGCAAGATGACTCAGATTTTCATTGATGAGTTCGCTGCTGCTTATTACATTATTAAATTTATTAACATTATTAAAATATAATAAATACCAAAAAAAGTGTGCTAAGTACTGACAACGATGAGTATGTTCAGTGAACCAGGGTTTATTACTCACCTCATTCTGTGCATCGTAAGTACAATCGAGAAAAATGCAGTTTTCAAAAACCTTGATGTTTTACTTATAGACTCAAATAACAATAACAATAACCTAATATTATTTTTTAGATGTGTATTTATTTCAAGATGATATTGTATATTTGAATTTTCTTTTTTTCTGTCTCTCTCTTGAGCTCAGCTTTAATCTTACATCATTGTTGGTATTGCAAGAGACAATCTGGTTCATTCTCCTAATGTCTGGCAAGGAAGCTCGTAAAGGTGGTACGCGCATTCTATTGATGAGTTTTCTGAGTCTCTATGGATGAGATGAGTGTCAGAGTTGGGATGTTCTGAAACTTCATTTGGGTGTCCCTTGTTTGGACCTTGGGACACATTTTCTTCTGGAAACATGCTTGTTTAAATGTTTACTGGGATCTCAGGCCAGTTAAAAACCCGTGTCACTGTTATAATTGTAGGAGGGCAAAATTTGCCACGCCAGAGACGTGTCTCTTTTTTTTTTTTTTTTACATCTTTATTGGAGTATAATTGCTTAACAATGGTGTGTTAGTTTCTGCTTTATAACAAAATGAATCAGTTGTACATATACATATGTTCTCATATCCCCTCCCTCTTGCGTCTCCCTCCCACCCTCCCTATCCCACCCCTCCAGGCAGTCACAAAGCACTGAGCTAATCTCCCTGTGCTATGCGGCTGCTTCCCACTAGCTATCTACCTTACGTTTGGTAGTGTATATATGTCCATGCCGCTCTTTCGCTTTGTCACAGCTTACCCTTCCCCCTCCCCATATCCTCAAGTCCATTCTCTAGTAGGTCTGTGTCTTTATTCCTGTCTTACCCCTATGTTCTTTATGACTTTTTTTTTCTTAAATTCCATATATATGTGTCAGCATACAGTATTTGTTTTTCTCTTTCTGACTTACTTCACTCTGTATGACAGACTCTAGGTCTATCCACCTCATTACAAATAGCTCAATTTCGTTTCTTTTTATGGCTGAGTAATACTCCATTGTATATATGTGCCACATCTTTATCCATTCATCCGATGATGGACACTTAGGTTGTTTCCATCTCCAGGCTGTTGTAAATAGGGCTGCTATGAACATTTTGGTACATGACTCTTTTTGAATTATGGTTTTCTCAGGGTATATGCCCAATAGTGGGATTGCTGGGTCATATGGTAGTTCTATTTGTAGTTTTTTAAGGAACCTCCATACTGTTCTCCATAGTGGCTGTACCAATTCATATTCCCACCAGCAGTGCAAGAGTGTTCCCTTTTTTCCACACCCTCTCCAGCATTTATTGTTTCTAGATTTTTTTTTTTTTTCTTTTTGCGGTATGTGGGCCTCTCACTGTTGTGGCCTCTCCCGTTGCGGAGCACAAGCTCCGGATGCGCAGGCCCAGCGGCCATGGCTCACGGGCTCAGCCGCTCCGCGGCATATGGGATCCTCCCAGACCGGGGCACGAACCCGTATCCCCTGCATCGGCAGGCGGACTCTTAACCACTTGCGCCACCAGGGAGGCCCTGTTTCTAGATTTTTTGATGATGGCCATTCTGACTGGTGTGAGATGATATCTCATTGTAGTTTTGATTTGCATTTCACTAATGTTTAAAGATGAGCATCCTTTCATGTGTTTGTTGGCAGTCTGTATATCTTCTGTGGAGAAATGTCTATTTAGGTCTTCTGCCCATTTTTGGATTGGGTTTTTTGTTTTTTTGCTATTGAGCTGCATGAGCTGCTTATAAATTTTAGAGATTAATCCTTTGTCAGTTGCTTCATTTGCAAATATTTTCTCCCATTCTGAGGGTTGTCTTTTGGTCTTGTTTATGGTTTCCTTTGCTGTGCAAAAGCTTTGAAGTTTCATTAGGTCCCATGTGTTTATTTTTGTCTTTATTTCCATTTCTCTAGGACGTGTGTCAAAAAGGATCTTGCTATGGTTTATATCATAGAATGTTCTGCCTATGTTTTCCTCTAAGAGTTTGATGTGTCTGGCCTTACATTTAGGTCTTTAATCCATTTTGAGCTTATTTTTGTGTATGGTGTTAGGGAGTGATCTAATCTCATACTTTTACATGTCCCTGTCCAGTTTTCCCAGCACCACTTATTGAAGAGACTGTCCTTTCTCCACTGTACATTCCTGCCTCCTTTATCAAAGATAAGGTGACCATATGTGCGTGGGTTTATCTCTGGGCTTTCTATCCTGTTCCATTGATCTATCTTTCTGTTTTTGTGACAGTACCATACTGTCTTGATTACTATAGCTTTGTAGTATAGTCTGAAGTCAGGGAGCCTGATTCCTCCAGCTCCATTTTTCGTTCTCAACATTGCTTTGGCTATTCGGGGTCTTTAGTGTTTCCATACAAATTGTGTCATTTTTTGTTCTAGTTCTGTGAAAAATGCCAGTGGTAGTTTGATAGGGATTGCATTGAATCTGTAGATTGCTTTGGGTAGTAGAGTCATTTTCACAATGTTGATTCTTCCAATCCAAGAACATGGTACATCTCTCCATCTATTTGTATCATCTTTAATTTCTTTCATCAGTGTCTTATAATTTTTTGCATACAGGTCTTTTGTCTCCCTAGGTAGCTTTATTCCTAGGTATTTTATTCTTTTTGTTGCAATGGTAAATGGGAGTGTTTTCTTGATTTCACTTTCAGATTTTTCATCATTAGTATATAGGAATGCCAGAGATTTCTGTGCATTAATTTTGTATCCTGCTACTTTACCAAATTCATTGATTAGCTCTAGTAGTTTTCTGGTAGCATCTCTAGGTTTCTCTATGTATAGTATCATGTCATCTGCAAACAGGGACAGCTTTACTTCTTCTTTTCCGATTTGGATTCCTTTTATTTCCTATTCTTCCCTGATTGCTGTGGCTAAAACTTCCAAAACTATGTTGAATAAGAGTGGTGAGAGTGGGCAACCTTATCTTGTTCCTGATCTTAGTGGAAATGGTTTCAGTTTTTCACCATTGAGGACGATGTTGGCTGTGGGTTTGTCATATATGGCCTTTATTATGTTGAGGAAAGTTCCCTCTATGTCTACTTTCTGCAGGGTTTTTATCATAAATGGGTGTTGAATTTTGTCAAAAGCTTTCTCTGCATCTATTGAGATGATCATATGGTTTTTCGCCTTCAATTTGCTAATATGGTATATCACGTTGACTGATTTGCGTATATTGAAGAATCCTTGCATTCCTGGAATAAACCCCACTTGATCATGGTGTATGATCCTTTTAATGTGCTGTTGGATTCTGTTTGCTAGTATTTTCTTGAGGATTTTTGTGTCTATGTTCATCAGTGATATTGGCCTGTAGTTTTCTTTCTTTGTGACATCCTTGTCTGGTTGTGGTATCAAGGTGATGGTGGACTCGTAGAATGAGTTTGGGAGTGTTCCTCCCTCTGCTATATTTTGGAAGAGTTTCAGAAGGATAGGTGTTAGCTCTTCTCTAAATGTTTGATAGAATTCGCCTGTGAAGCCATCTGGTCCTGGGCTTTTGTTTGTTGGAAGATTTTTAATCACAGTTTCAATTTCAGTGCTTGTGTTTGGTCTATTCATATTTTCTATTTCTTCCTGATTCAGTCTTGGCACGTTGTGCATTTTAAAGAATTTGTCCAGTTCTTCCAGGTTGTCCATTTTATTGGCATAGGGTTGCTTGTAGTAATCTCTCATGATCTTTTGTATTTCTGCAGTGTCAGTTGTTGCTTCTCCTTTTTCATTTCTAATTCTATTGATTTGAGTCTTCTCCCTATTTTTCTTGATGAGTCTGGCTAATGGTTTATCAATTTTGTTTATCTTCTCAAAGAACCAGCTTTTAGTTTTATTGATCTTTGCTATCATTTCCTTCATTTCTTTTTCATTTATTTCTAATCTGATTTTTATGATTTCTTTCCTTCTGCTAACTTTGGGGTGTTTTTGTTCTTCTTTCTCTAATTGCTTTAGGTGCAAGGTTAGGTTGTTTATTCGAGATGTTTCCTGTTTCCTAAGTTGGGATTGTATTGCTATAAACTTCCCTCTTAGAACTGCTTTTGCTGCATCCCATAGGTTTTGGGTCGTCGTGTCTCCATTGTCATTTGTTTCTAGGTATTTTTTAATTTCCTCTTTGATTTCTTCAGTGATCACTTCGTTATTAAGTAGTGTATTGTTTAGCCTCCATATGTTTGTATTTTTTACAGATTTTTTCCTGTAATTGATATCTAGTCTCATAGCATTGTGGTTGGAAAAAATACTTGATACAATTTTAATTTTCTTAAATTTACCAAGGCTTGATTTGTGACCCAAGATATGATCTATCCTGGAGAATGTTCCATGAGCACTTGAGAAAAATGTGTATTCTGTTGTTTTTGGATGGAATGTCCTATAAATATCAATTAAGTCCATCTTGTTTAATGTATCATTTAAAGCTTGTGTTTCCTTATTTATTTTCATTTTGGATGACCTGTCCATTGGTGAAAGTGGGGTGTTAAAGTCCCCTACTATGAATGTGTGACTGTCTATTTCCCTTTTATGGCTGTTAGTATTTGCTTTATGTATTGAGGTGCTCCTATGTTGGGTGCATAAATATTTACAATTGTTATATCTTCTTCTTGGATTGATCCCTTGATTATTATGTAGTGTCCTTCTTTGTCTCTTCTAGTAGTCTTTATTTTAAAGTCTATTTTGTCTGATATGAGAATTGCTACTCCAGCTTTCTCTTGGTTTCCATTTGCATGGAATATCTTTTTCCATCCTCTTCCTTTCAGTCTGTATGTGTCTCTAGGTCTGAAGTGGGTCTCTTGTAGACAGCATATATATGGGTTTTGTTTTTGTATCCATTCAGCCAATCTGTGTCTTTTGGTGGGAGCATTAAATCCATTTACATTTAAGGTAATTATATGTATGTTCCTATTCCCATTTTCTTAATTGTTTTGGGTTTGTTATTGTAGGTCTTTTCCTTCTGTTGTGTTTCTTGCCTAGAGAAGTTCCTTTAGCATTTGTTGTGAAGCTGGTTTGGTGGTGCTGAACTATCTCAGCTTTTGCTTGTCTGTAAACGTTTTAATTTCTCCATCAAATCTGAATGAGATCCTTGCTGGGTAGAGTAATCTTGGTTGCAGGTTTTTCTCCTTCATCACTTTAATTATGTCCTGCCACTCCCTTCTGGCTTGTAGAGTTTCTGCTGAGAGATCAGCTGTTATCCTGATGGGGATTCCCTTGTGTGTTATTTGTTGTTTTTGCCTTGCTGCTTTTAATATGATTTCTTTGTTTTTAATTTCTGACAGTTTGTTTAATATGTGTCTTGGCGTATTTCTCCTTGGATTTATTCTGTATGGGACTCTCTGTGCCTCCTGGACTTGATTAACTCTTTCCTTTCCCATATTAGGGAAGTTTTCAACTATAATCTCTTCAAATATTTTCTCAGTCCCTTTCTTTTTCTCTTCTTCTTCTGGAACCCCTATAATTCGAATGTTGGTGTGTTTAATGTTGTCCCAGACGTCTCTGAGACTGTCCTCAGTTCTTTTCATTCTTTTTTCTTTATTCTGCTCTGCAGTAGTTATTTCCACTATTTTATCTTCCACGTCACTTATCCGTTCTTCTGCCTCAGTTATTCTGCTATTGATCACATCTAGAGTATTTTAAATTTCATTTATTGTGTTGTTCATCATTGTTTGTTTTTTAGTTCTTCTAGGTCCTTGTTAACTGTTTCTTGCATTTTGTCTATTCTATTTCCAAGATTTTGGATCATCTTTACTATCATTATTCTGAATTCTTTTTCAGGTAGACTGCCTATTTCCTCTTCATTTGTTAGGTCTGGTGGGTTTTTATCTTGCTCCTTCTCCTGCTGTGTGTTTTTCTGTCTTATCATTTTGCTTATCTTACTGTGTTTGGGGTCTCCTTTTTGCAGGCTGCAGGTTCGTAGTTCCCATTGTTTTTGGTGTCTGTCCCCTGTGGCTAAGGTTGGTTCAGTGGGTTGTGTAGGCTTCCTGGTGGAGGGTACTAGTGCCTGTGTTCTGGTGGATGAGGCTGGATCTTGTTTTTCTAGTGGGCATGTCCACGTCTGGTGGTGTGTTTTGGGGTGTCTGTGGACTTTTTATTTTAGGCAGCCTCTCTGCTAATGGGTGGCATTGTGTTCCTGTCTTGCTAGTTGTTTGGCATAGGGTGTCCAGCACTGTAGCTTGCTGGTCGTTGAGTGAAGCTGGGTGCTGGTGTTGAGATGGAGATCTCTGGAAGATTTTCGCCGTTTGATATTATGTGGAGTTGGGAGGTCTCTTGTGGACCAGTGTCCTGAAGTTGGCTTTCCCACCTCAGAGGCACAGCACTGACTCCTGGCTCCTCAATTTGGGATGATTCATTGTCTATTCATGTATACCACAGATGCAGGGTACATCAAGTTGATTGTGGAGCTTTAATCCGCTGCTTCTGAGGCTGCTGGGAGAGATTCCCCTTTCTCTCCTTTGTTCTCACAGCTCCCGGGTCTCAGCTTTGGATTTGGCCCCGACTCTCCGTGTAGGTCGCCGGAGGGCGTCTGTTCTTTGCTCTGACAGGACAGGGTTAAAGGAGCAGCCTCTTCGGGGACTCTGGCTCACTCAGGCCAGTGGGGAGGGAGGGGCACGTAGTGCGGGGTGAGCCTGCGGCGGCAGAGCCCGATGTGACATTGCACCAGCCTGAGGCGCGCCGTGCGTTCTCCCAGGGAAGCCGTCCCTGGATCCCGGGACCCCGGCAGTGATGGGCTGCACAGGCTCCCTGGATGGGGGTTGTGGACAGTGACCTGCGCTCACTCACAGGCCTCGTGGCGGTGGCAGCAGCCCCAGCATCCCACGCCCGTCTCTGGCGTCCGTGCTTTCAGCCGCGGCTCGCGCCTGTCTCTGGAGCTCCTTTAAGCAGCGCTCTTAATCCCCTCTCCTCGAGCACCAGGAAACAAAGAGGGAAGAAAAAGTCTCTTGCCTCTTCGGCAGGTGCAGTCTTTTTCCCCGACTCCGTCTCGGCTAGCTGTGGCGCACTAACCCCTTCAGGCTGTGTTCACGCCGCCAACCCCCGTCCTCTCCGTGTGCTCCGACTGAAGCCCGAGCCTCAGCTCCCAGCGCCGTCTGCCCCGGCGGGCGAGCAGACAAGCCTCTCGGGCTGGTGAGTGCCAGTCGGCACCGATCCTCTGTGCGGGAATCTCTCCGCTTTGTCCTACCCAGGTACGTGGGGAGTTTTTGCCTTTTGGGAGGTCTGAGGTCTTCTGCCAGCGTTCATTAGGTGTTCTGTAGGAGTTGTTCCACGTGTATCTGTGTTTCTGGTGTATCTGTGGGGAGGAAGGTGATCTCCGCGTCTTACTCTTCCGCCATCTTCCCCAGAAGTCCTGAATTTTCTATTTGAGTTTTCTATTTCTATTTTCCAAATTTTCAAGAGAATATCTTTTAAAGAAAATAATAAAATTAATAACCATGTTAAATTTTATTATTTTTATTACTATTTCATGACTTTTTGAAATATGAGGATGAAACAACATGATACATGTTTGTGTGTGATTACGAATAAGTACTGCGAAATATTTCTTCCTTGGGAAGTTTTTGTAGCATGTATACACACACACACACACACACACATATATGTGTGTGTTTTATTTTGTATGGTATATATACCATAGTATATTCCACATAAATGTACATATGTATTTTTTACACTTTCTTTGCTCATTATAATAGTGGTAAATAATTTTTTAAAGGTTGCTGATATAAGTACTTATCTCTACCATTGAAGAAAAATGTGGCATATAGAGAATGAGTACAGCTTATGAAGAAAAATAGACTAAAACAGTTATGAAGTAAAACCATTGGAGAATATCAGTGTTAGCCCATTGCTTTTTTAATGCATGTGATTACAAAACGAGAAACGTAATTTTATTGCATCCTTCATTCTTTGAGACATGGAATTAAAGCTCTTCTTCATTTCTTGGCAGACATTCATTGACAGTTTTGTAAAAGTTGACAAGGGCCAAATTTTAAAAAAGGTAACTTCATAGGCGTACACTGGCACTTCTTATATGAAAATATGGCTTTAAAACTTCTTAACTATCAAATTAGTCATAAAATAGTTAATGTCTAAATAGAGCTATCTCTATACTTAATATTACACTTATATACTCATTTTTTATATGAAAATCAGATTTCTTTTCTCACCTAGACTCTCCCTGCAAAAGAGAGAATGAACGAAACCTGCATGAATTTCCATAGGAATATTCAGATTGGGTGCTTAAATATTCAGATTCTAAGAAATCAGTCAGAATCCTTAATGAGGTGTAATGCAAAAACTGCAGAAACAAATCCATCAACAAAATTTTAGCAACTAAAGCTCAAGAGAAGTTTATTTCTTGCTCATTTAGCAGTTCAAGGGGGGTGAAGCTTGATCTTTAAGCAGTTCTTCTTTAAGTAGTAATTAGGAGACGCAGGGTTCTTTCATCTGTGTTCTTACTATAGTGTGGATTCTTGTTATCATTTGCAGCCAGTCAGTGGATAGAGAAAGAATGGGCAACCGGCCACCCATTTTCTTAACCCTTGTCCCTGATATGGCACATAGTATTTCCATTTTATCCCATTGCCTATAATTCAGTGACATGTTCACACCTAACTGCAAAGAAGTCTGGGGCATGTAGTCAATTTGCGTGCCTAGGAAGAAGAGCAAATGGATTTCAGTAAACCACAGTCTCTGACATAGAAATCAATTCTGTGCTGTATTTTAACATCTGAATGATGTTAAGTGAAAAAGCTGAGTTTCTGTGGTAGAAAATACCTACATTATGGTGTCATAAGAATAGGATGAATTAAGATTCATTATACCTGGGCCCTATGCTGTCTCCACCTATAACATCTGAGTAAATAGGCAAATCATTAAACTTTGGTGAAATTCCATTTTGAGTTTTGTGACTGAATCATCTCTAAGATTAGCTACAGCTCTAAAATGCTATAATTATACTTTTGACAGTTTTTGAGGTGTTGAGTGAGACTTCAATGTACAAACTTCCAGCAAATTGGAAAAAGGTGATGAGTACTTTATAAAATGAATATTAAGGTTCATATGGATGATTTTTATTACATATCAGAGGTAAGCTATTCTTTTTCTAGGAATTATAGTGCAAGTAAGTATAGATATTACATATCAATTGATTTTAGTCACAGTTTTTCTTAAAATTCGATATTTTTTCACCACTGTGTGCTGACACCATTACTCCTGGCACATCCTAAGAACTTAGTAAATATGTGCTGAATGAAGAAATGCATGAATAAATAATTAAAATGAATTTAGATAAAATTTAACTCCTATGGCCTGAATTTGTATCAAAAGTATCACTTATGCTATAGATCATCTCCATGATTAAATGAAAAAATACATAAATAAAGTGCACATAAGAAAATCCTCCTATAAAACGTAATACTTAAGTGCAGTACACTCTGCCTTTTTCTTCAGAGCATGTTGTAAATGAATTCAGATGGGTCTAATAATTAAACTAAATCTAGCAAAAATCTGAAAAATTTAATTCAACAACTGAGACTAGTTAGTGCACAGATACTACATAGTTCAAATGAAAAAGACTGCATTTCCATAACAGATTACTTACCAGAATTGATATTTTTGGATGAATTTCCTAAGGGAAAGACCTAGAGAAGAAACGTAATATGTAAATGCAAAGAGATTTAGATTCTGAAGCTGGCAGGAAGCTTCAAGACACTGTGTGATAATCGACACATTTGGTCCTTTCATATCCTTGAATATAACTATCATCCCACTCCCCCACCAACTTAGAGGAGAGTTTTCTTTTCTCAAATGCTTATGGGAAAGAAAATGTTGCTTATATTCAAGTAAATGCAGGCAAATTTCTCCCACATATTTGTCTAATTCATTTCTGTTTTAACAACTTTATTGGAGTATAATTGCTTTACAATGGTGTGTTAGTTTCTGCTTTATAACAAAGTGAATCAGTTAAACATATACATATGTCCCCATATCTCTTCCCTTTTGCGTCTCCCTCCCTCCCTCCCACCCTCCCTATCCCACCGCTCTAGGTGGACACAGAGCACTGAGCTGATCTCCCTATGCTATGTGGCGGCTTCCCACTAGCTATCTATGTTACGTTTGGTAGTGTATATATGTCCATGCCACTCTCTTGCTCTGTCCCAGCTTACCCTTCCCCCTCCCCATATCCTCATGTCCATTCTCTAGTAGCCCTGGATCTTTATTCCTGTCTTGCCCGTAGGTTCTTCATGACCTTTTTTTTTTTTTTAGATTCCATATATATGTGTTAACATATGGTATTTGTCTTTCTCTTTCTGACTTACTTCACTATGTGTGACACACTCTAGGTCCATCCACCTCACTACAAATAACTCAATTTTGTTTCTTTTTATGGCTGAGTAATGTTCCATTGTATATATGTGCCACACCTTCTTTATCCATTCATCTGTTGATGGACACTAAGGTTGCTTCCATGCCCTAGCTATTGTAAATAGAGCTGCAATGAACATTTTGGTACATGACTCTTTTTGAATTACGGTTTTCTCAGGGTATATGCCAAGTAGTGAGATTGCTGGGTTCTATGGTAGTTCTGTTTTTAGTTTTTTAAGGAACCTCCATACTGTCCTCCATAGTAGCTGTATCAATTTACATTTCCACCAACAGTGCAAGACAGTTCCCTTTTCTCCACACCCTCTCCAGCGTTTATGGTTTGTAGTTTTTTTGATGATGGCCATTCTGACCGGTGTGAGATGATATCTCATTGTAGCTTTGATTTGCATTTGTCTATTGATTGACGATACTGAGCATTCTTTCATGTGTTTGTTGGCAATCTGTATAACTTCTTTGGAGAAATGTCTATTTAGGTCTTCTGCCCATTTTGGGATTGGGTTGTTTGCTTTTTGGTATTGAGCTCCATGAGCTGCTTGTAAATTTTAGAGATTAATTCTTTGTCAGTTGCTTCATTTGCAAATATATTCTCGCGTTCTGAGGATTGTCTTTTTGTCTTCTTTATGTTTTGCTTTTCTGTGCAAGAGCTTTTAGGTTTCATTAGGTCCCATTTGTTTATTTTTGTTTTTATTTCCATGTCTCTAGGTTGTGTGTCAAGAAGGGTCTTGCTGTGATTTATGTCATAGAGTGTTCTGCCTATGTTTTCCTCTAAGAGCTTGATAGTGTCTGGCCTTACATTTAGGTTTTTAATCCCCTTTGAGTTTATTTTTGTGTATGGTGTTACGGAGTGTTCTAATTTCATTCTTTTACATGTAGCTGTCCAGTTTTCCCAACATCACTTATTGAAGGATCTGTCTTTCCTCCACTGTATATTCTTGCCTCCTTTATCAAAGATAAGGTGACATATGTGTGTGGGTTAATCTCTGGGTTTTCTATCCGGTTCCATTGATCTATATTTCTGTTTTTGTGCCAGTACCATACTGTCTTGATTATTGTAGCTTTGTAGTATAGTCGGAAGTCAGGGAGCTTGATTCCTTCAGCTGCGTTTTTCTTTCTCAAGATTGCTTTGGCTATTCGGGGTCTTTCATGTTTCCATACAAATGGTGAAATTTTTTGTTCTAATTCTGTGAAAAATGCCACTGGTAGTTTGATAGGGATTGCATTGAATCTGTAGATTCCTTTGGGTATAAGAGTCCTTTTCATGATACTGGTTCTTCCAATCCAAGAACATGGTATATCTCTCCATCTGTTTGTATCATCTTTCATTTCTTTCATCAGTGTCTTATAATGTTCTGCATACAGGTCTTTTGTCTCCTTCGGTAGGTTTGTTCCTAGGTATTTTATTCTTTTTGCTGCAATGGTAAATGGGAGTGTTTTCTTAATTTCACTTGCAGATTTGTCATCATTAGTGTATAGGGATGCAACAGATATGTGCCTTAATTTTGTATCCTGCTACTTTACCAAATTCATTGATTAGCTCTAGTAGTTTTCTGGTAGCATCTCTAGGTTTCTCTACGTATAGTATCATGTCATCTGCAGATAGTGACAGCTTTACTTCTTCTTTTCCAATTTGGATTCCTTTTATTTATTTTTCTTCACTGATTGCTATGGCTAAAACTTGCAAAACTATGTTGAATAATAGTGGTGAGTGTTAGCAACCTTGTCTTGTTCCTGATCTTAGTGGAAATGGTTTCAGTTTTTCACCATTGAGGACGATGTTGGCTGTGGGTTTGTCATATATGGCCTTTATTATGTTGAGGAAAGTTCCCTCTATGCCTACTTTCTGCAGGGTTTTTATCATAAATGGGTGTTGAATTTTGTCAAAAGCTTTCTCTGCATCTATTGAGATGATCATATGGTTTTTCTCCTTCAATTTGTTAATATGGTGTATCACATTGACTGATTTGCGTATATTGAAGAATCCTTGATTTCCTTGGATAAACCCCACTTGATCATGGTGTATGATCCTTTTAATGTGCTGTTGGATTCTGTTTGCTAGTATTTTCTTGAGGATTTTTGTGTCTATGTTCATCAGTGATATTGGCCTGTAGTTTTCTTTCTTTGTGACATCTTTGTCTGGTTTTGTTATCAGGGTGATGGTGGCTTCGTAGAATGAGTCTGTGAGTGTTCCTCCCTCTGCTATATTTTGGAAGACTTTGAGAAGGATAGGTGTTAGCTCTTCTCCAAATGCTTGATAGAATTCACCTTTGAAGCCATCTGGTCCTGGACTTTTGTTTGTTGGAAGATTTTTAATCACAGTTTCAATTTCAGTGCTTGTGATTGGTCTCTTCATAGTTTCTATTTCTTCCTGGTTCAGTCTTGGAAGGTTGTGCATTTCTAAGAATTTGTCCATTTCTTCCAGGTTGTCCATTTTATTGGCATAGGGTTGCTTGTAGTAATCTCTCATGATCCTTTGTATTTCTGCAGTGTCAGTTGTTGCTTCTCCTTTTTCATTTCTAATTCTATTGATTTGAGTCTTCTCCCTTTTTTTCTTGATGAGTCTGGTTAATGGTTGATCAATTTTGTTTATCTTCTCAAAGAACCAGCTTTTAGTTTTATTGATCTTTGCTATCATTTCCTTCATTTCTTTTTCATTTTTTTCTGATCTGGTCTGTATGATTTCTTCTGCTAACTTTGGGGGTTTTTTGTTCTTCTTTCTCTAATTGCTTTAGGTGTAAGTTTGGGTTGCTTATTTGAGATGTTTTTTGTTTCTTGAGGTAGGATTGTATTGCTATAAACTTCCCTCTTTGAACTGCTTCTGCTGCATCCCATAGGTTTTGGGTCATCGTGTTATCATTGTCATTTTTTACTAGGTAATTTTTGAATTTCTCTTTGATTTCTTCAGTGCTCTCTTGGTTATTAAGTAGTGTATTGTTTAGCCTCCAAGTGTTTGTATTTTTTACTGATTTTTTCCTGTAATTGATATCTAGTCTCATAGCTTTGTGGTCTGAAAAGATACTAGATACGATTTCAATTTTTTAAAATTTACCAAGGCTTGATTTATGCCCCAAGATATGAACTATCCTGGAGAATGATCCATGAGCACTTGAGAAGAAAGTGTATTCTGTTGTTTTTGGATGCAATGTCCTATAAATATCAATTAAGTCCATCTTGTTTAATTTATCATTTAAAGCTTGTGTTTCCTTATTAATTTTCTGTTTGGCTGATCTGTCCATTGGTGTAAGTGAGGTGTTAAAGTCCCCTACTATGATTGTGTTACTGTCGATTTCCCCTTTTATGGCTGTTAGCATTTGCCTTATGTATTGAGGTGCTCCTATGTTGGGTGCATAAATATTTACAATAGTTATATCTCCTTCTTGGATTGACCCCTTGATCATATGTTGTGTCCTTCTCTGTTTCTTGTAATAGTCTTTGTTTTAAAGTCTATTTTGTCTGATATGAGAATTGCTACTCCAGTTGTTTTTGATTTATATTTGTATGAAATAACTTTTTCCATCCCCTCACTTTCAGTCTGTATGTGTCCCTAGGTCTGAAGTGGGTCTCTTGTAGACAGCATATATACAGGTCTTGTTTTTGTATCCATTCAGCCAGTCTATGTCTTTGGTTGGAGCATTTAATCCATTTACATTTAAGATAATTATTTATGTATATGTTCCTATTACCATTTTCTTAATTGTTTTGGGTTTGTTATTGTAGGTCTTTTCCTTCTTTTGTGTTTCCCACCTAGAGAAGTTCCTTTAGCATTTGTTGTAAAGCTGGTTTGGTGGTGCTGAATTCTCTTAGCTTTTGCTTGTCTGTAAAGGTTTTAATTTCACCATCAAATCTGAATGAGATCATTCCTGTGTAGTGTAATCTTGGTTGTAGATTTTTCCCTTTCATCACTTTAAATGTGTCCTGCCGCTCCCTTCTTGCTTGAGGAGTTTTGGCTGAAAGATCAGCTGTTAACCTTATGGGGATTCTCTTGTACGTTATTTGTTGTTTTTCCCTTGCTGTTTTAATGTTTTTTCTTTGTATTTAATTTTTGATAGTTTGATTAATATGTGTCTTGGCATGTTTCTCCTTGGATTTATCCTGTATGGCACTCTCTGTGCTTCCTGGATTTAATTAACTATTTCGTTTCCCATATTAGGAAAGTTTTCAACTGTAGTCTTCAAATATTTTCTCAGTCCCTTTCTTTTTCTCTTCTTCTTCTGGAACCCCTATAATTCGAATGTTGGTGTGTTTAATGTTGTCCCAGAGGTCTCTGAGACTGTCCTCAGTTCTTTTCATTCTTTTTTCTTTATTCTGCTCTGCAGTAGTTATTTCCACTATTTTATCTTCCAGGTCACTTATCTGTTCTTCTGCCTCAGTTATTCTGCTATTGATCCCCTCTATGGAACTTTTAATTTTATTTATTGTGTTGCTCATTACTCTTTGTTTGCTCTTTAGTTCTTGTAGGTCCTTGTTAAATGTTTCATGTATTTCCTCCATTCTATTTCCAAGATTTTCGATCATCTTTACTATCATTATTCTGAATTCTTTTTCAGGTAGACTGCCTATTACCTCTTCATTTGTTAGGTGTGGTGGGTTTTTATCTTGCTCCTTCACCTGCTGTGTGTTTTTCTGTCTTCTCATTTTGCTTAACTTACTACGTTTTGTGTCTCCTTTTTGCAGGCTGCAGGTTCGTAGTTCCCGTTGTTTTTGGTGTCTGTCCCCAGTGGCTAAGGTTGGTTCAGTGGGTTGTGTAGGCTTCCTGGTGGAGGGCACTGGTGCCTGTGTTCTGGTGGATGGGACTGGATCTTGTCTTTCTGGTGGGAAGGTCCACATCTGGTGGTGTGTTTTGGTGTGTCTGTGGCCTTTTTATGATTTTAGGCAACCTCTCTGCTAATGGATGGGGTTCTGTTCCTGTCTTGCTAGTTGTTTGGCATAGGGTGTCCAGCACTTGAGCTTTCTCGTCTTTGAGTGGAGCTGGGTCTTGTTCTTGAGATGGAGATCTCTGGGAGATTTTCACTGTTTGATGTTACATGGAGCTGGGAGGTCTCTTGTGGACCAGTGTCCTGAACTTGGCTCTCCCACCTCAGAGGCATGGCCCTGATGCCTGGTTGGAGCACCAAGAGCCTCTCATCCATACGTTGACGTGGCTGTACGTAGGAGGCCTCAGTTCCTTGCCACATGGATCTCTCCTTAGTGCTGCTTGAGTGTCCTCATGACATGGCAGCTGACTTACAACAGGATGAGTGATCCGTCCTGCGGTCACCAGGACTGTCACGGCTTCAGCTGTTGGGGCCCCTCCAGTACCAGCATCCTCAGTCAGGCCGCCCTCCCCTCGGTCTCTGGGGCAGTTCAGTGACGGCAGAGGGAAGAGACCCCAAGCCAGCAGTTCCAGCTATGCCTCTAATTCATTTTTACATTTGGTCACTGTTTAAAATATTTTGATTGTATATACTTTATATACCAGGTTTTTGAGATATAATTGATATATAACATTATGTTTCAGGTGTACAGCATAATTGTTCAATATTTGTATACATTGTTTAATGATCACAATAAGCCTAGTTAACATCTGTCACCATACATAGTTACAAATTTTTTTCATGTGAAGAAAGTTTTTATAGTCTACTCTCTTACCAACTTTCAAATATAAAATAGAATGTTATTAATTATAGTCCCCATGTTGTATATTACATCCCCATAACTTATTTATTTCATAACTAGACGTTTGTATCTTTTGACACCTTCTCCCATTTCACTCACACCCCCAACATCCCCCACATCTGACAACCACCAATTTATTCTTTGTATCCATGAGCTCAGATCTTTTGTGTGTTTTTTAGATTCCAAAGATAAGTGAGATCATATGGTATTTGTATTTCTCTGACTTATTTCACTTAGCATAATGCCCTCAAAGTCCATCCATGTTGACATAGATGGCAATATTTCATTCTTTTTTTAGGCTGAATAATATTCCATTGTCTATTTAAAGCACATCTTCTTTAGCCATTTATGGACACAGGTTGTTTCCATATCTTGGTCATTATAAATGATGCTACAATGATCATGGGGCTGTCTATATCTTTTTGAGATTTTTGTTTTGTTTTCTTTAGATAAGTACTTAAAAGTGGAATTTGCTGAATTATATGGTAGTTCTATTTTTAATTTTTTGAGGAACCTCCATACTGTTTTCTATGATGGCTGTACCAATTTACATTCCTACCAACAGTGCACAAGCGTTCCCTTTTCTCCACATCCTCACCAACACTTGTTATTTCTAGTCTTTTTGATAACAGCCAGGTGTGACAGGTGTGAGATGATATCTCATTATGGTTTTTATTTGCATTTCCTTTATGATTAGTGATATTGAGCATTTTTTCATGCATGTGTTGGCCATCTGTATGTCTTCTTTGGAAAAATGTCTGTTCAGATCCTCTGCCTATTTTTTAATCATATTGTTTGGAGTTTTTTAAATTTTTTTTTTTTGCTATTTAGTTGTATGAGTCCTTTATATAGTTTGGATATTAACCTCTTATCAGATATATGGTTTCCAAATATTTTCTCTCATTCAGTAGGTTGCATTTTTATTTTGGTGATGGTTTCCTTTGCTGTCCAGAAGCTTTTCAGTTTGATGTAGTACCACTTGTTTATTTTTGCTTTTGTTGCTTTTGCTTTTGGTGTCAAATCCAAAAATATATATATATATATCTTCCCTAAGACCAATGTCAAGGAGTTTGCTGCCTATGTTTTCTTCTAGGAGTCTTATGTTCTCAGGTCATACATTTAAGTTTTAATTCATTTTGAGTTAATTTTGTGTTTCGAATAAGATAGTGTTCCAGTTTCATTCTTTTGCATGTGGCTGTTCAGTTTTCACAGCACTATTTACTGAAGAAACTGTTTTTCTCCCATTGTATATTCTTGGGTCCTTTGTCAGAAATCAGTTGAACAGATATGTGTGTGGATTTATTTCTGGGTTTTCTATTCTGTTGCATTGATCTATGTGTCTGTGGTTATGCCAGTATTATTCAGTTTTGATTACTGTAGCTTTGTAATGTAGTTTGAAATCAAAGAGCATGATGCCTCCAGCTTTCTTCTTTCTCAAGATTGATTTGGCTATTCAGGGTCTTTTATGGTTCCAACTTCAACAAATATTTACCAAACATTTTCAGAGCTATAGGTCTGAATACATACTAGTGACATAAAAACACAAAGATTCTGCCCTCATACAATGTATAATCCCCAATAAAAAGCTACATTACAGTATTGTATTGAGTAAAGGGAGTAAATAATATAGCATTCATCAATTATAGAAAAGCAAAATATAGAAAATTTAAATTAATATAAAGAAGAGTTAAATTTCATGTAAAAGAGTTAAATGAAGTGACATAATGGAAAGTTTAAACCCCATTTTCTTGGCCTCTTAGTATCCAAAAAGGTGTGAAAATGCTAGAAAAAATACTATAGATCTAAAAATAGAAAGAAGCTAATTTGGAAGGTAGGTATTGTGAATTCCATTAATTCATTTAATCATTTGGTGAGTATTGATTGAGTCCTTACTATGGGCCAAACATACAAAGGTTAAGATATTGCTTAGAAAAGAAATAAAATAATTATAATACAATGTAATAGAATTATAAAAAGAAGCACAAAACTGTAGAGAATATAGAATGGTCACTTAATACAGTCAAGCCAATGCCATAATTTAAGAGAACTTGGACATGTAAGAGAACATTTCCAGGAGAATCATTGTCTAAAACAGATATGGAGACCTTCAAGATGGCAGAGGAGTAAGATGTGGAGATCACCTTCCTCCCCATAAATACATCAGAAATACATCTACATGTGGAACAACTCCTACAGAACACTTACTGAATGCTGGCAGAAGACCTCAGACCTCCCAAAAGGCAAGAAACTTCCCCATGTACCTGGGTAGGGCAAAAGAAAAAAGAAAAAACAGAGACAAAAGAATAGGGATGGAACCTGCACCTCTGGGAGGGAGCTGTGAAGGAAGAAATGTTTCCACACACTAGGAAGCCCCTGTACTGGCAGAGATGGGGTGTGGGGGGGTAAGCTTCAGAGCCACGGAGGAGAGCGCAGCAACAGGGGTGCAGAGGGCAAAGTGGAGAGATTCCCGCACAGAGGATCGGTGCCGACCGCCACTCACCAGCCCGAGAGGCTTGTCTGCTCACCTGCCAGGGTGGGTGGGGGCTGGGAGCTGAGGCTTGGGCTTTGGAGGTCAGATCCCAGGGAGAGGACTGGGTTTGGCTGTGTGAACGCAGCCTGAAGGGGGCTAGTGCACCACAGCTAGCAGGAGGGGGTCTGGTAAAAAGTCTGGAATTGCCTGAGAGGCAAGAGACCATTGTTTTGGGGTGCTCAAGGAGAGGGGATTCAGAGCACTACTTAAACGAGCTGCAGAGACAGGTGCGAGCTGTGGCTATCAGCACGGACACCAGAGACAGGCATGAAACGCTAAGGCTGCTGCTGCAGCCACCAAGAAGCCTGTGGGCAAGCACATGTCAGTATCCACACCTCCCCTCCCGGGAGCCTGTGCAGCCCACCACTGCCAGGGTCCTGTGATCTAGGGACAGCTTCCCTGGGAGAACATATGGTGTGCCTCAGGCTGTTGCAGTATTATGCTGGCCTCTGCCGCTGCAGGCCTGCCCCACATTCCATACCCCTCCCTCCCCCCCACCCCGGCCTGAGTGAGCCAGAGCCCCCTAATCAGCTGCTCCTTTAACCCTGTCTTCTCTGATCGAAGAACAGATGCCCTCCGGCAACCTACACGCAGAGGCAGGGCCAAATCCAAAGCTGAACCCCAGGAGCTGTGCAAACAAAGAAGAGAAAGGGAAATCTCTCCCAGCAGTCTCAGGAGCAGGGAATTAAATCTCCACAATCAACTTGATGTACCCTGCATCTGTATAATACCTGGACAGACAACGAATCATCCCAAAATTGAGGCGGTGGACGTTGGGAGCAACTGTAGATTTGGGGTTTGCTTTCTGCATCTAATTTGTTTCTCTTTTTATGTTTATCTTAGTTTAGTATTTAGAGTTTATTATCATTGATAGATTTGTTTATTGATTTGGTTGCTGTCTTCCTTTTTTTATATGTAGATGTATATACTTTTTTCCTTTTTCTCTTTTTGTGAGTGTGTATGTGTATGCTTTTTTGTATGATTTTGACTGTATAGCTTTGCTTTTACCTTTCTTCCTAGAGTTCTCTCTGTTTTTTTTTTTTTTGTATATATTTTTTAAGTATCCTTTTTTTTTTTTTTTTTTGCTGTACGCAGGCCTCTCACTGTTGTGGCCTCTCCCATTGCAGAGCACAGGCTCCGGACACGCAGGCCCAGCGGCCATGGCTCACAGGCCCAGCCGCTCCGCGGCATGTGGGATCTTCCCGGACCGGGGCACGAACCCGCGTCCCCTGCATCGGCAGGCGGACTCCCAACCACTGCGCCACCAGGGAAGCCCCTAAGTATACTTTTTAGTGCTTGTTTTCATTGGTGGATTTATTTTTTTGTTTGGTTGCTCTTTTGCTTTCTTTCTATTTTTTTATTACTTAAACATTTTTTTTAATTTTTAATAATTTTTTTATTTTTTATTTTAATAACTATTTTCTTTTATTTTCTTCTTTATTTCTTCCTTCCTTCCTTCCTTCCTCCCTTCCTTTCTTTCTTTCTTCCTTTTTTTCCCCCTTTTCTTCTGAGCCATGTGCTTGACAGGGTCTTGGTGCTCCAGCTGGGTGTCAGGCCTGTGTCTCTGAGGTGGGAGAGCCGACTTCAGGACACTGGTCCACAGAGAGATCCCGGCTCCACATAATATCACATTGTGAAAGCTCTCCCAGAGATCCCCATCTGAACGCTAAGACCCAGCTCCACTCAACGATCAGCAGGCTACAGTGCTGGACACCCTATGCCAAACAACAAGGAAGACAGGAACACAACCCCACCCATTAGCAGAGAGGCTGCCTAAAATCATAATAAGGTCACAGGCACCCCAAAACACACCACCGGATGATGTCCGGCCCACCAGAAAGACAAGATCCAGCCTCATCCACCAGAACACAGGCACCAGTTCCCTCCACCAGGAAGCCTACACAACCTGCTGAACCAACCTTAGCCACTGTGGGCAGACACCAAAAACAACAGGAACTATGAACCTGCAGCCTGCGAAACGAGACCCCAAACACAGTAAGTTAAGCAAAATGAAAAGACAGAGAAACACACAGCAGATGAAGGAACAAGGTAAAACCCCACCAGACCAAACAAATGAAGAGGAAATAAGCAGTCTACCTGAAGAAGAATTCAGAGCAATGATAGTAAAGAGGATCCAAAATCTTGGAAATAGAATGGATAAAATACAAGAAACATTTTACAAGGACCTAGAAGAACTAATCAGCAAACAAACACAATAAAATGAAATTAAAAATTCTCTATAAAGAATGAATAGCAGAATAACTGAGGCAGAAGAGTGGATAAGTGACCTGGAAGATAAAGTAGTGGAAATAACTACCACACAGCAGAATAAAGAAAAGAGAATGAAAAGAATTGAGAACAGTCTCAGAGACCTCTGGGATAACATTAAACTCACCAATGTTCGAATTATAGGGGCCCCAGAAGAAAAAGAGAAAAAGAAAAGGACTGAGAAAATATTTGAAGGATTACAGTTGAAAACTTCCCTAAAATGGGAAAGGAAATAGTTAATCAAGTCCAGGAAGCACAGAGAGTCCCATACAGGATAAGTCCAAGGAGAAACATGCCAAGAAACATATTAATCAAGCTATCAAAAATTAAATACAAAGAAAAAATATTAAAAGCAGCAAGGGAAAAACAACAAATAACGTACAAGAGAATCCCCATAAGGTTAACAGCTGATCTTTCAGCAGAAACTCTTCAAGCCAGAAGGGAGTGGCACGACATATTTAAAGTGTTGAAAGGGAAAAACCTACAACCAAGATTACTCTACCGAGAAAGGATCTCGTTCAGATTTGACGGAGAAATTAAAAGCTTTACAGACAAGGAAAAGCTAAGAGAATTCAGCACAAGCAAACCAGCTTTACAACACATGGTAAAGGAACTTCTCTGGTAAGGAAACACAAGAGAAGGAAAAGACCTATAATAACAAACCCAAAACAATTAAGAAAATGGTAATAGGAACATACATATTGATAATTACCTTAAATGTAAATGGATTAAATGCTCCAACCAAAGACATAGACTGGCTGAATGGATATAAAAACAAGGCCTGTATATATGCTGTCTACAAGAGACCCACTTCAGACCTAGGGACACATACAGACTGAAAGGGGATGGAAAAAAATATTCCATGCAAATGGAAATCAAAAGAAAACTGGAGTAGCAATTCTCATATCAGACAAAATAGACTTTAAAATAAAGACTATTACAAGGACAAAGAAGGACACTACATAATGATCAAGGGATCAATCCAAGAAGAAGATATAACAATTATAAATATTTATGCACCCAACATAGGAGCACCTCAATACATAAGGCAAATGCTAACAGCCATAAAAGGGGAAATTGACAATAACACAATAATAGTAAGAGACTTTAGTACCCCCACTTTCACCAATGGACAGATCATCCAGAATGAAAATAAATAAGGAAACACAAGATTTAAATGATACATTAAACAAGATGGACTTAATTGATTTTTATCGAACATTCCATCCAAAAACAACAGAATACACTTTCTTCCCAAATGCTCATGGAACATTCTCCAGGATGGATCATACCTTGGGGCACAAATCAAGCCTTGGTAAATTTAAGAAAATTGAAATCGTATCAAGTATCTTTTCTGACCACAATGCTATGAGACTAGACAGCAATTACAGGAAAAATTCTGTAAAAAATAAAACAGATATGGTACAGAAAATGGGCTAAATTTGGAGTAGTGATTCAAATCTGGCAGCTCAATGTGAAGTTGTATATGTGACATCAACTCTCTGAGTCTCAATTTCCTCATACATTTCAAGAAGTTATACGTACTGGAATGGTTGTTGCAAAGATTTAATATATTGGCTAATGGTCTAGTATATGGTAGATCTTCTGTAAAATGGTGGTCAGTGTTAGGATTATTTGCAGAGTCTTAGGATTATTTGCAGAGTCTTAAACTCAAGTAAGAGTAGTCAAGGATGTCCCAGATTAAAAAAAACAAAGCACAAATGGTATAAGCTAGAATAATAGAATGCCTTTATATTAGGTCCCTAGGGAACAGTTGACAAGCTGCTAGTAGGTGGACTCTAAAGAAAAGAGTACAGAGAATGAATTCAGAGAGATGAAGTGTTGGAGTTAGATAGTGAAGGACTTGTGCGATATTCTAAGGAATGATGCAGAATCAGATTTCTGGTACAGAAAATTATTCTGGTGGCAACTGGAGGGTGAATTGGAGATGGAGCAGTATGACAGTTATAGAGATCATATAGAAAGCATTTGGAGGCATGCATCCACTCCTCAATGATAGGTGATATTGATGCATAAATGAAGAGATAGCTACTTTTAAATCCAGGAGAGAAATTGTGAATCATGAAATAGTGGAAGCAGAGGTAATGATGATTTGGGAGAGCTTTGGAAGCATAATGGACAAGAGTATATGATCAAGTGGGTGTGGGATATGAGAGACAGAGAAAAGTCAGGATGACTCTGGAGCTTCTGACTGAAGCCTGTGGGTAGGCTACAGGCAGGACAGCAGTGGGCAAAAGAATATGGTCTCCAGAGACTGCTTGGGCCCAAATCCTGGCTTCATCATTTTGTAGATGACATACCTTGGGTAAGTAAGTAGCTCCTCCACTTACTAGCAATATGCCTGGGGTGGAACAGGGGAGACTTCAAGCTCAGTAAAGTGAAGAAATCTTCCTAGAGTAAAACTTTTGATAATATATTAAAGAGCTTGAGGCAGAAATACAAACAAGTTATGTGGCTAACGGTTTGGCTGCTTCACTGCTCAAAGCCATAGCCACTAGCTACATGTCACTATTTAAGCTTAAGTTAAGTTTAGCACTTTAGTCACACTAGTCATACTTCAAATGCTCAGTAGTTGCATGTGTCTAGTGGCTGCCATGTTAGACAGTTGTACAAACTCTTTTCATCATTACACGAAGATCAACTAGACAGCACTGGGTTACTCCAAGAATTTATAAGGAGCAAGATTAGAGGATTTTAAAGAGAGGTTTGGGGCTCCTGAAAGTTTTAAAGTAAGCCTACAGTGCAGAAAAATTTGTTCTATGTGAATGTTTACTGAAAGCCCCTCTCTGCTGAAGAGACTTAATCAGGCACATGAGTGTACTTGGTATTCGTATATCCTTCAGTCACATTCTGTTCACCTGATGTTTGTCCAGTGGGTTAATAAACAAACAATATTCATCAGCTCAGCATCACAGTTCTCCATTCAATCAGTGCTGATCTTGCTGTACTACACATAAGAACCCAATTTTTCAGTAACAACCACCACCCCTGAACCCCCAATTCAATAACATACAAAAGGGTGCAGCCAGCTAGATACCTGGTATCAAGCTTATGACATTGGACACCTTCCATTCAAAGGAGGCTTGGAAGAAACATGTACTCTAGATTGAGATTTGTTTTCTTTGCTCATCATGTTATGCCAGCACAAACATTCGTGGACTGCTAAATGCCTTATCCACTCTCTTGGCATGATGGTATCATTGCTTTAAGGAAATCATGTTATGGAAAAAGTAAAATTCAAAACCTTATCAGTTAACTGATCATCAAAAAGCAGCTGGCATTATAGCATGATAAAATTTCTATTAAAAAGGCATTTCTCCAGCACAGGGAGTCAAATCATTTTTAGGCTTGGACAGTATCTCATACCTAGAGGATGTGGTAAATGGTTTGTATTTTTGTCATCTTTTTCCCATAACCAGAACTCAAGTGTCAGGTCTCCTAGCATGGAATTTGACATGGAGCCTGCCCTTAGGAAACCAAATGATCCACTTTTGTGCTTTTTGTTGTTGTTGTTGTTGTTGTTTTGCGGTACGTGGACCTCTCACCGCTGTGGCTTCTCCCATTGTGGAGCACAGGCTCCGGACGTGCAGGCTCAGCGGCCATGGCTCACGGGCCCAGCCGCTCCGCGGCATGTGGGATCCTCCCGGACTGGGGCACGAACCTGTGTCCCCTGCATCGGCAGGCGGACTCCCAACCACTGAGCCACCAGGGAAGCCTTGCTTTTTTGTCTTTATTTGTATAACTGAACCAATATCTCCACCAATTAAAAACTGATACTGCTACTCGGCCTTTCGGGGTTCTTCATGCCACTTACTGAGCAATCCCAAATGGAAGTTTATATAGTTGATATGGACAGTGGATCTGTTTTAAGAAAAACTGGGTTATAATTCCTACAGTCCAGGAATTTCAACCCTCCTTCTTGTTCTCTACATATTCTCTCTTTCAAACTTATTACATTCTAACATTATATAAAATTTACTCATTAGTGTTCAGTGTTTATCATATATCACTTCATGCTTAAATGTAAGTGACTCAAGTACAGAGATCTTTGTCTTCTTTTGTCTACCAAAGATTTCCACTGTATAGAACCGTGCCTAGAATGTATCAGTTATTAAATATATATATATATATATATAGAGAGAGAATTGAAGCATGAATGGAATCATGCTAGTTTCAACTGTTCCATTATAAAAGAAATGGAAGACTACTGCAATCCATTACAAGTACGATTACTGTAAAGCTCACATCCCATGAGAATATTTTGGGTCATCCTTCAAAGTTGAAACAAACAAACATGGTCAAGTTTCTGGCTAAAGGCAAAAATAATAATGAATTGGCAAGAGTTAAAAACCATGAATATCAACTATGGCCCTGTGACAAAAGGGAACCACGCCTGCAGAAAGAGAGTAGATTGTTTATGGTTGTATTTTTCATTCTTTTCTCTGTTTTACTAGCATTTATAGATCATTTTTATTGAGATGGGATAATAATAGACATAAGGAAATAAAAGGTGCCACCTAAAAATCTTGGGCTTAGACACCTAAACTCTTACAGCTGTCTGCAATAACTGATGAAATTTGTGGATTGTTTGCCTTTCTGGGGGAATTGGGTATGTTTGCAGTTTTAAGGTTGATTATGTTCTGGGGAATATTAATTTTAGAAATGTAATATAGTTAGAAGATATATGAGGAAATGAGGTAGCCAAGGGGGTAATAATTTTGTAAACATTTCATGGTTTGGGGTACCATCAACATTGACCCCTCCTTCTACTGGTAAAAAAGGAAACTTCATGTATAATATCTGTTTCATTTCTCACTATGGAGACTGAGGGAAATGCCACCTAATGTCAGCAAATGTACATAAAAGTATCTACAGCTCAGCCTTGGGTGTTGTATCTGAAATAAATGATGTAAAGGCAGTAAGATGGTTGGTGTTTATTAAAGTTAGCTGTGACTGTGTCCAGACACAGAAATACCCTGGCTATTTATTTAGCAAGTATACATATATGTCTTACTATGTGTCAAGTCCAGCTCTAAGTGTTTTACAAATATTAACTCATTTAGAAACTTCTATTAGTCTCTGCCAAATATTCTGGACTTGTAGTAGGATTGTACTCTCTGATGTCCTTCTGGTGTAGCCAAGTAACCAGTTTGGGCCAGGGAGTTTTAAGGGATGTGTGTCATTTTTAGGCCTACCAACTAGTTGTCAATAAGATACCCTCCAGTCCTCTTTCACCTTTGTTGTGGCCATTGATAATACTCCAGAGAATGGCTCTTCCTTCAGCCTAGATTTAAGAGTGCAGAAGATGGAGCTGTCAGTTAGCCAAACCATAATGTACATGTTCCATGAGCATGAAATGAATATTTTAAAGTTAGTGAGATTTGGGGGATTGTTTGTTACCAGAACATAGCTTTCCCTAGCCTAATACAAATTCCTATGTGGTAGGTACTGTTATTCCCATTCATAGGGAAAACCAACCCACAGAGTGATTAAGTAATTTACACAAGGTCATACAGTAGGAAGCAGAATTCAAGTTCAGCTAAGTTAGCTTCAGAGTCCATATTCTTAACTAGTAGGCTCTGCATCCTCTATAGGCTGTCATTTATAAAAGATGGTTTCTGTCCTTTCTGATTTTTGTACTTCCAGCCTTGCCTTATACCTGTGTACCTTCCGAGTCTTTCCATTAGCTCCCCATTATTAACATGGGTATTCCAACAAATAAAACTTTTCTTTCTTAAAATAGAGTTGTTTTGGTGCTTATAACCAAGAACCCCAAAAGAAATATGTGAATGCATTTACCTATTAAAAGCAATAGGTATTCACTGAAGGAGTTTAAGCTGATGAAATACATGATCCAATTGTATTAAAATAAGCCAATTAACCTGTTTTAAAAAACTGAAATTAGAAGTGTATTTTACAAATTAGAAGTGTATGGAAACAAATTGATTAAATATATTGATAGAATGTCTCAAAATTTCCCATAAATCTCAGAGAATTTTAAATATTAGGAAAACACAATATAGTGATACTGTGTTCTCATTACGATGCTAACCTCAAATAATCCCAACTCAGGCATAATATATAGTCTCTCCAATCCTGAGAAATGGTTTCTATAATGGTGTGACTAAGGAAATATATTCTGAAAGCCCCACAGAACTACTTTTCTATTCACTATTGATTTTTACAGTGTTTTCACAAGTTCTGGTTATATGTTTGGAACTCTATTTTAAAGGTAACAAAATAAGTTCTGAAAAAGCAAGACTGGATTTAACATCTAGTAAAACTGCCAATTGCTTTTCAATTTGCTAGTTGAAAAAAATATCTAGATAGTAAATTGAAAGTTTTTATATCTATCATTGAAAAGTGGTATTTGTCTCCAGACTAAGATAGAAGTATGTGACGCAGAAGCCTAAGAAAATGTTTATTTACAATGGCTCACACTCAGTACCTACCTCTTAGAAGTGAGACAACACATCAGTACATATTGCCAATTCTGTCTTTTATTGTTTCCATAATTGCCAGACTCCTTATCAGATTTTTTAAATCTGAAAATAATCAAAGCAAAATAGCAATTTCACCCATTACACTTGAAAATTTCAGCAAGAGTTCCTTGTTATTTGTATATATTGAGCCCTTCCTCGAGAATCTAGGTCTAGATGTTATCACATAAAACCAGCAATAATTTTTAGGTTCCCAAGATAATAAAAGAATACACAGATAATAGAGTACAAGGAAGATAAATTTCTTTTAGGCCATATAAAAGATAGAAACTATGCTTATAATGCTTTTTTCTTCTTCTTTGTAGAAGAGTTGGATATATTCATTTTTATGTGTGTATGTTTATTGTGATTTGCTATTACGGGTTTTTTTTTTCAATCATCCCAATTGCAGTGATTTCTTCTTTCTAAGTGAACAGAGAATATTAATAAATCTAGGGCCATTGTTCTTAAGTGAGTTTTGCCAGAAGGTCAGTGCGTTCTTTTCTGTAAAAATACATTTACCTGTTTGCACTAAGGAAGGATGAATTAACATATGCAAATCCTATGGGTTTTTTGTTTGTTTGTTTGTTTGTAGATCTTGCTGCCGGACCCTGTTGTCTTAATCTACTTAAAGTGAGGTTTGTCCCTTTGTTTCAGGTCTAATAAGATTGCTAAGCAAGGACCTTTGTCTAGCAAGTACTGCTGGGGATAAAATCTAGGGATGCTGTGAATAAATCTGGGTCATTAACATAACCTAGTCGTGCTATAAATTTTTATCATAACCTCTCTTCAGTGATGAGTGGAATGGTCTGAGATCTGCCTGCTGAGGTATAACTGTCAGCTAGAGGCTACCTCGGTTTGCCCCTGTATACTCAGGCCTGACAGCTAAGATGCCCAGGACCACTTAGACCTTGAAGGTGTCAACTATCAGAAAGAGGCCTGAAAACAGTCATGGAATAACTAAGTATGGTCTGGATATTACTTTGAGCAGAAAGAAGTAGTTTGGAGGCCCCCAAACAATGAATTGACAGTGTCTATTTAGAATCCAGTAATAAGCACTTGAAATATGAGCAATTAAGGTGTTTTTAATACTTTTTACTCTATTTCTCCAATAGTGAATATGAAAGGACTGGGCTTTTATTGTTTGTGTTGGGAATTTTACTGTTCTCATTAATTTCACCATCTGTCTACATTCTTGTTGTGTGATTATTACATGGACAAGAATATAACAATGAAAAGAACAAGCATTAATTCAACTAAGGTTATCTTTGAAGTCTGTCGACTGTACATTGTCTTAGTCTCCTAATAAGGAGAGAATATTGTTTATAATTATATTGTTTATTTACCTAAAGAACAGGAAGATCTAAACATATGGCTCAAACTCACAATTAGATGATTCCCTGCAGTGAGCTCAGTAATCCTTGATAAGTTTATACAAACTGACATTTGGCTAAACCTGTGACAAGGAAAAAAGCAAATTTTCTTTGAAAATAAGTGAATAACCTCCTAGGATCTAGAAACTGGGAAAAATAGGAAGTAAAGGCTAAAAATTAAGACTTTCTGTCTGCATATAAGCTCATAAGTTTTATAGCACTTTCCTTCCTCCAGATTTTCAGCAAGCCTATAATCTACAACAGCCCTTAGATCCCATTCACTTTGCCTTATGCACTTGTTTATTTTTCTTGAAAATTCCCCAGACATTTTTCTTAACAGGTGATTTTTCAATGAAATGTCATTTTGGCTTTTTGTGAGTATCCTTAGTGGCATGTACCAAATGACTCATTTCATTTGTGACCAGAGCCAAATTCAAATTTAATTTTCCAGAGGGGACAAGTTAATGTATAACCTATTGTGCCACCTGGCATCCTAAATTAAATTTCCTGAGCTGTTTTCACTGAGAACAGAATCGGGTTTATTGTTTTGTAAAGACATTTTCAGCTGTCAGCTGTGACTTCAATCACTTTTTTAGTTATATAATTAACCCATTTGTTATAATTAATAAGTAATAAATACTCAGAATTCTAAATTTTGAAAATGACAATTTGGGTTAGTTAGGTCTATGGAACTGCCGTGGCCTATATTCTGAACTAGAGAAATACTAAAACCTCTTAATTGAACTTCCATTATTCATCCTATACTGAGTTTTGTGCCTCATGAATACTATCCTAAATTGTCCTTTTGAGGTTCAAACCCAAACCAGTTTAATTCCAAAGCTCATATATTTTTCTATTACATGATGTTTGAGTTAAAGGTGTTTTGTTAATGTTTATGGAAAGCATGAACATTATAAAGTTAAAAATAGAAAGAAGAATTTTCAGACCACTTCAAAATGGCATCTAGACACAATGTCGTAATAGTATTGTATATGTTAAAAAAGTGAGACTTGGGGCTTCCCTGGTGGCGCAGTGGTTGAGAGTCCGCCTGCCGATGCAGGGGACGCGGGTTCGTGTCCCGGTCCTGGAGGATCCCACATGCCGCGGAGCGGCTGGGCCCAAGAGCCATGGCCGCTGAGCCTGTGCGTCCGGAGCCTGTGCTCTGCAACGGGAGAGGCCACAACAGTGAGAGGCCTGCGTACAGAAAAAAAAAAAAAAGTGAGACAATAAAGTTTCTTTACATAAAGATTTCTGAGTTATTAAGGCCACTTGCTATTCAAAGTAGCCTGGTATGTTACCAAAAGACTATAATTATAATATATAATATGTGTGTCTTGTAACTCACCAGTTTACATTCTAGGAGCAGCTTGCTCATTTATGTCCAAATATTCAAGATTGTTCTATATGTTTGACTAAACCCTGAATGAGCCATTTTAAATAGTAAACAACATATTTTACACTGCATTATTTTGAAAAAAATAAGATAAGAATTTATTAATTAAATGATATTTTTTCTTTATTCTTATTTTAGAATCAGTTATTCCCTTTCTTATTCTTCATCAGAAGCTAAAACTACAGACCTTGAATCAGACAAGTCTTTAAATTCCAGGCCCACAATCTCTTAGCTGAATAACTTTGGGAAGTAGTGTAACCTCTCTGGGGTATAGTTATACAATGGGAATAATAATAATAATAATAATAATAATAATAATACTGACCTCATTTGGTAATTAGGAGCATTAGGCAATTTTTATCTATGTAAAGACTTCAAACAATATCTGAGTACTTAAGAAACATCATGTACTATTATTAGTTGTTAAAGTTTTCATATTACAGTGCCTTAGCATATTAGCTAATCTATCAATCTGTAATGCTCAATTCTCAATCACTACTATGTTTTTTCTTTCATTTTGCCTCATTTCTTCTGAGCACAGGTAATACATAATAATTGAAAAATATTTTGAAATAAGGAAAATACATGATGTCTTCATCCAAAAACATGTTCTAGAAATATTTGGGGTGTTTCTTCTCAGTCTTTTTCCCCCCTAGGTATAATTTACACTGTGATGATCATATTGCATATAAAATTCTAGGTCCTGTTTATTAATATAATGTTACCAAAGAAATCTCTTTACTATGAAATAGACATCATGTTAATGGTTTAAGTTATGAATATATACTAGGTTATTCAACAATCTTTCTATTGTGAATCATTTAGTTTACTTTCATCTCTCTCTCTCTCTTCTTTTTATCATTATAGCTAGTGCTATGGTTTGTTCATTCACCAAGTAAGAGTCCTTTCTAGCCAGAGGAAACACTAGGGACCAAAGGAGGCAGAAACCCTACCTTTGTGAAGCTAATGTCCTAGCTGGGAAAGGAGCAATAAACAGATAACTCTACATACATTTAAAGGAATGACATGTGCTTTAAAGAACACTAAGACAAGATATGGGTATAAATGGTGATGGGGAAGTTCTCTTTAAGACAAACTGAATTTGCAAAGCCTCTCTGAGGAGATATTTGAATAGAAACCTGAATGAAATGATGATTAAATTATAAAGTTTAGTGCATAAAACTTTTTATTGCAGGTCTTTTTGAATATTTTTAGTTTTATATGGGGAAGGGAAGGAAAATCAATAAACTAAAAAACCTAAATAATTTCATGCCGCATCCTAAAGTCACTCCCCAGCAAGCATTTAGCATAAAGAATTTATAACATTATTCCTTATTAACAATAGCAAAATAAGCATATTTAACTCACTGGTTGACATATGAGAAGTTCAAAATATGACTCAGAGAGTTACATGATTACTCAGGCCAATTTTCTTGTCTGGTAGGTTAGAGATCATAGATCTAAAAACCAATTTTGGTTATATATTTGTTAGCAAAATCCTCATAATCTGTTTATAAAAGAAAATCAACATCAATGGGTATGATTCAAACATGTTCATCTCTTTGGGTTCAAATTATTGGCAACAGCATACCTCTATATTTTTATACTTATAAAACAATCCAAATTCTCCTGTGGAATTCCAATAGACAGAAACCTATTATATTCAATAATATGTAACCTGCAAAGGATTTCTGACAGTCAGGGTGCAAGATGGAGGTTGCCTTTGCTTAGACCTTTACATAATCACTTACAGTCAGCCTTCCTGGAGAAGTTCCCATATTTAACACTACAGCTTTTTGATCATAATGCAGTAGGACAAATGTCAGGAAATACATTCCCATAAAGTGAAATAAATCTTGTTCTTTAACCCAGAAATGACTATAAACATTACCTTCATGGAAATTTCACTCATTTGCATATTTTCAGCTTCTGTAAGGAGAACAGAATGAATGACAATTAGGTGGTGGTATTTTTAATTGAGGACAAGATTAAACCTTACTTATCAGATTCTCACATAGTGCAGGCTAATTTTGGTCTGTATACTATAGTGAAAACATGACACATTGACCTCAAAGCATTTGAGGGCTGTTTAATTTTCTTTCACTGAAAGAAAAAATAAAATAGATTTTGGTAAGTTGTCTTGATGAGAAAAATTCATACAATATTTACATATCTTTTTTTGTAGTATGTTTATATATTTTGAGATCAAACAGCATTTTTCCTTTAGTTTTCTTTTTAAATAATATATCATTGTAAGTTTCAATCTCACATAGATGGGAAGATTCAGAGCTTAAAACAACTAAACAAAGACTTAGGTACATGTACAAGCCTCAAATTGGAAACACATCAGATTCAAGAATGGAAAATGGTGAGTAAAAAAGGGAAGGAAAACAATGAAATGAGAACAGACCTAGAAACGGTAGAGGAGAATTATGTTAAGAACGGGCAGAAAAGTGTCAGAAGTACCATGAGGAGGAAAACACAGAGAGAGAAGTAGAAAAAGAGACATAAATACTGAATAGAAAGAAGTAACAAGGCAACAGGGAAAGGAAGAGAAAAGTAAATGTCAGCAGAGAGGATTATCTCAGTCCTCCAAAAAAAAAAAAAAATCAGAAATGATGAAGAAGGGAAGTAAAAAGAAAGCTAGAAGAACAGGCAAAAGAAAAAGAAATTCCAAGTCAAGATTCTTGGTTTTAATAATTCTTCCTTTCACTTAGTAACATATTTTCCATCACTCACTCAGAATATCTTTGTATTGATCATTAACCTTGTAAAAGTAAACATTAATAATAATGACATAAAAAAAGATTCTTTTGACTGAAAGTTATACACTCACCACAACTGTGTTGCAATTAATTAATTAAGAGTAAAATATCTCCTAAAGATACAAAAATATCTCAGAGAACACAAGACATGGAAGTTCAAGCAGGTCTTCCCAAGGACTAGCACCCGAAACTGGAAAGCTGACAGTGTCAAGGACTCTTTCTTCCATTCTTCCCTTTTTTCATTGTTTGCTTTCTGCAGACTGGCTTCTGGTTAGAAGTTTGGTTTTCTTGCAGCTTCCACTTTCTCATCTACTTAGTATAATCAGCATCAGAGACTGGCTAGGATTTCTGAATTTTAATCTCAAATTATCATAGGAGTTTGTTTAACCCAATTGGATCAAGGATCTACCCCTAGTATAATAGGTTTAATCAGCCTTCACCAGGGAATGATAATTAAATTGAGATGAGTCAGTCTTCTCCCTATGAATTGTGGAACAATTCTCAGGAAAGGAAGCAGTGGAATAGGCTGAAAAGTTCAAAGATATCAACTTCTTAGAAATAAAGAAGATTAAGTAAAGGAGTGATGGAAAAAGAATGCTTATAGGTCAGTAAAGTAAAAGGAGTATTGAAAGGAAAGCAAACAGAGGAAGAGAGAGTAGTAGAGATGATTATGTTAAAGAAGAATCAACCCAATACAATTATAGTACTTCATATTGATTTCAGCATTTATAAAAATTTCATAACACCCCCAAAAATGGTTTCTAGCTCTACATTTATAGGGAGAATGGAATATCTTCTCTTGAGTTCACATAATTTGTCCTCTATGACTGACATCTCTCAAGGGCAAGGATTGACTCTTTTGTTAAAAAGTTTATTGTGGTAAAAACAATTTAACAAGAGATCTGTCCTCTTAATAGACTTTTACATGTATAATACAGTACATGTAAAGTATTGATTACAGGCACAATGTTGAATAGCAGATCTCTAGAACTTATTCAACTTGAATAACTGAAACCATATACCCCTTAGTTAGCAACTCCCCAATTATTCATCCCCTCAGCCTTTGGCAACCACCATTCTTCTCTTGCTTCTATGAATTTGACCATTTTAGATACCTCATGTAAGTGAAATCATACAGTATTTGTCCTTCTGTGACTGACTTATTTCACTTAGCATAATGGTCTCAAGGTTCATCCATGTTGTCACATATTGCAGGATTCACTTCTTTTTAAAGTTGAATAATATTCATTGAATATATGTATATACCACATTTTCTTTATTCATTCATCTGTTGATGGACACCTAGATTGTTTGCACATGTTGACTATTGTAATAGTGCTGCAATGAACATAGGAGTACTAATATCTCTTCAAGATACTGATTTCAATTATTTTAGATAAGTACCCAGAAGTAGGATTGCCAGATAATATGGTAGTTCTATTTTTAACTTTTTAAGGAAGTTCCACAGTGTTTTCTACAGAAGTTGTATTATTTTGAATTCCCATCAAAAGTGTAGAGGGTTCCAATTTCTTCATATTCTCATCAACACTTTTTGTCTTTTTTTTTTTGAGGGGAGAATAATAGCCATCCCAACAAATGTGAGGTAATAACTCATTGTGGTTTCAATTTGCATTTCCCTGATAATTAATGATGTTGAGCATCTTTTCATATGTCTGTTGGCCATCTGTATGTCTTCTTCAGGGAAATGTATTTTCAAATCTTTAGTCTATTTTTAAATTAGGTTATTAGGTTATTAATATTGCTGTTGAGTTGCAGGAGTTGACTATATATTTTAGAAACTAATCCCTTATCAGATATAGGGTTTGCAAATATTTTCTCCCATTATATAGGTTACCTTTTTGTTTTGTTTATTGTTTTCATTGCTCTGCATCTTTTTAGTTTGATATAGTCTCACTTGTCTATTTTTGCTTTTGTTGCCTGTACTTTTAGTGTCATATCAAACAAATCATTGCCAAGACCAATGTCATGAAGCTTTTTTCTGTTATTTCTTTTAGGAATTTTACAGTTTCAGTTCTTATATTTAAGTCTTTAATTCATTTTAAGTTGATTTGGGGGTATGGTGTAATATATAGATCCAATTTTATTCTTTTCATGTGGCTTTCCAGTTTTCCCAACACCATTTATTAAATAGACTATCATTTCCCCATTTTGTATTCTTGGCACTCTTGTTGAAGATCAGTTGGCCATATGTGTGTGGGTTTACTTCTGGGATTGCTATTCTGTTCCCTTGGTCTATATGTGTGTCCTTTTGCCAGTACCATACAGTTTAATTACTGTAGCTTTGTAATATAGTTTGAAATCAGAAAGTGAGATGCCTCCAGCATTGTTGTTCTTTCTTAAGATTGTTTTGTCTATTTTGGTTCCTTTGTTGTTCCATGTTAATTTAATAATTGTTTTTTCTTTTTCTGTAAAAGAATCCCATTGGGATTTTGATAGATATTGCATTGAATCTGTAGATTGTTTTGAATAGTATGAACATCTTAACAATATTGTCTTCCAGTCCCTGAACATGAGATGTCTTTCCATTTGTTTGTATTTTCTCTAATTTCTTTATCAATATTTTGTAGTTTCAGTGTACAACTCTTTCACTTCCTTTTGTTTATTTTTAGGTATTTTGTTATTTTAAAGCTATTGTAAATGGTACTGTTTCCCTAATTTACTTTTCAGATAATTCACTGTTAGTGTATGGAAACACAACTGATTTTTTGTTGTTGTTGTTGATTTTGTATCCTGCAACTTAACTGAATACATTTGTTAGTTATAATAGGTTTTTTTTAAGTCTTTAAGGTTTTCTATATATAAGATTATGTCATCTGCAAAAAGGGGTGATTTTACTTCTTTTTTTCTGATTTGGATGCCTTACATTTCTACTTGGTCTGGATAGGACATCTAGTACAGTGTTGACTAGAATTGCCTACAGTGGGCACCCTTGCCTGTGCCTGATCTTAGAGGAACAAGTTTGTTTTTCACCAGTAAGTATGACAATGACTATGGGCTCTTCATATATGGCCTTTATTATTTTGAGGTAATTTCCTTCTGTTCCTAGTTTGTTGAGTGTTTATGATGAAAAAGTGTTGAATTTCATAAAACACTTTATCTATTGAGAATATCATGTCTTTTTTTTTTTTTTTTGCGGTACACGGGCCTCTCACTGTTGCGGCCTCTCCAGTTGCGGAGCACAGGCTCCGGCCGTGCAGGCTTAACGGCCATGGCTCACGGGCCCAGCCACTCCACAGCATGTGGGATCTTCCTGGACCGGGGCATGAACCTGTGTCCCCTGCATCAGCAGGCAGACTCTCAACCACCGTGCCACCAGGGAAGCCCTATCATGTCATTTTTATCTTTCTATCTATTAATGTGGTATATCACATTAATTGATATTCATATGTTGAATCATCCTTGCATCCCAGGGATAAATCCCACTAGGTCATAGTGTATGAAATTTTTAATATGCTTTTAATTTGGTTTGCTGCAATTTTATTGAAGATTTTTGCATCCTTGCATTTACCAGTGATACTGGCCTGCAATTTTCTTATCTTCTGTTGTCTTTATCTGTCTTTAGTACTAAGGTAATGCTGGCCTCATGATATGGGTTTGGAAGTGTTTGCTCCTCTTCAATTTTTGGAAGAGTTTGAAAAGGGTTAGCATTAATTCTTATAGAATTCACCAGTGGAGTGTTCTGGTCCTGGGCTTTTCTTGTTGTAAGGTTCCTGAAAACTTTTTTAATCTCATTGCTATCTATAGGTCTGTTTAGACTTTGTTTTTCTTCATGACTAAGTTCCAATAAGTTCTATATTTCTAGGGATTTATCTGTTTCTTTTAAGTTATCCACTTTGTTGATGTATAATTGTTTATAGTAGTCTTTTATGATCCTTTTTATTTCTGTGACATTGGTTGTAATCTCTTCCTTATAAGCAGGTTTAGGTTTACAGGAAAATTGTGCCGAGTACAGAGAGTTACCATAAACTGCCTTCCCTCCAGTTTCCCTAATTATTAATACCTTGTATTAATGTGGTCCATTTGCTACAATTGATGAGCCAATATTGATGCATTATTATCAACTAAAGTCTATAGTTTATATTAAGGTTCACTCTTGTACATTCTATGGGTTGTGATAAATGTATACTGGCATGTATCCGCCATTATCATATCATACAGAATAGTTTCACTGCCCTAAGGGTCCTTTGTTCTCCCCCTATTCATCTCTCCTCCATTCCAAACCCTGGCAATAACTGATCTTTTTACCTTCTCCATAGATTTGCCTTTTCCAGAATGCCATATAATTGAATTTATGCAGCATTTAGCCTTTCAAATTCACTTCTTTCACTTAGCAATATGCATTTATGATTTCCTCAGGTCTTTAGTGGCGTTATGGGTCATTTTGTTTTATTCCTGAATGATATTCCATTGTATGATGTACTACAGTTTGTATATCCGTTCATCTATTGAAGGACATCTTCCAAATTTTGGAAATTATGAATAAAGCTGCAGTAAATATTCATGTGTAAGGTTTTTGTGGACCTAAGTTTTCATTTTGGTAAAAACCAAGCAGCACAATTGCCCTTCTTTTTCAGTACAGTTTTTATACCTGGTAGTCCTACCTTGATAAATTATAATTTCTCCTTCATAGCTAACTCCTGTGCCTGTGATCCTAATTTCTCTTTTTGTTTTTTTCTTTCTTTTTTTTTTGTGGTACGTGGGCCTCTCACTGTTGTGGACTCTCCCGTCGCAGAGCACAGGCTCCGGCCGCGCAGGCTCAGCGGCCATGGCTCACGGGCCCAGCCACTCCGTGGCATGTGTGATATTCCCGGACCGGGGCACAAACCCGTGTCCCCTGCATCGGCAGGTGGACTCTCAACCACTGTGCCACCAGGGAAGCCCCTAATTTCTTTTTTTTAACACATTAAAATATGGATATTTTACTGAAGATTTATCTCATTGGTAGATGGGGAAGAAAAGGTATAACATATAGCCCAGACTTAAAATCCTTATTAGAGATATTCATTTTTTTATCCTCAAAGTTCTTAAAATGAGCAAACCACCCCTTCTTTTCATTTCTCATTTTACTTTTTTGAGTATTTCTTTCCTTAGGTTATCTAGCTAAAGTTTGTCAATATTGTTTATCTTTTCAAAAAATCAACTCTTTGTTTTGTTGATTTTTTTTCCTTTCTATTCTTTCTTTTATTTATTTCTGCTCCAATCTTTTTTATTTCTTTCCTTCTGCCAATTTTGGACTCAGTTTGTTCTTCTTTATCTAGTTCTTTGGGGTGTAAAGTTAGGTTGTTTGTTTAAGATCCTTTTTTTTTTCTTTTTTATCCTTTTAAATGTTTATCACTAAAAACTTCCCTCTTGGTGCTGTTTTTGCTGCAACCCATAAATTTTGGTATGTTGTATTTTCACTTTCATTTTCTCAGGATATTTTCTAATTTCTCTCTTGATTTCTTCTTTGGCCCATTGGTTGTTGAAAAGTATTGTTTAATTTCCACATGTTTTTTTGATTTTCCATTTTTCCCTCTGCTATTGATTCATCATTTCATTCCATTGTGTTTGGAAAAGGTACTTTGTATGATTTCAATCTTACTGAATTTGATCAGACTTGTTTTGTGACAAACTAGTGATTTATCCTGAATAATGTTCCACGTGTGATTGAGAAGATTGTTATTCTGCTGAATGTTCTGTATATGACTATTAAGTTCAGTTGGTCTGTAGTGTTGTTCAAGTTTGCTGTTTCTCTATTGATATTTTGTCTGGTTGTTTTATCCATTATTGAAAGTGTGGCATTGAATTCTCCTAGTACTACTGTGTTGCTGTCTATCCTCACTTTAATTCAGGAATATTTGCTAATATATTTAGATTGGTACATATATATTTATAATTGTTATATCTTCCTGTTGAATTGACCCTTTTATCATTATTTAATATACTTTGTCCCGTACAATTTTTGACTTAAGTCTATTTTGTGTGATATAAGTGTAACTACCCCTGCTTTCTTTTGGTTTTTATTTGCATGGAATAAATTTTTCCATTCTTTTTTATTTTCCAGCCTATGCATGTCCATAAATGTAAAGTCCATAAATGTAAACTAAAGTCTCTTGTAGTCAGCTAGATGTTCATTTTCTTTCCCGGATTTGGAAAGTTTTTGGTCATTGTTGCTTTGAATAAGATTTTGGTTGTTTCTCTCTATGTTCTTCTTCTGGGACTTACATAATGCATATATTGATCTTCTTTTTGGTATCCCATAAATCCCTTAAACATTCTTCACTCTTTTTGCTTTTTGCTCCTCTGACTGGATACTTTCAAATAAACTGTCTTCAAGTTGCTAATTCTTTCTTCTGCTTGCTCTAATTTGTTGTTGAACTCCTCTATTGAAATTTTCAGTTCAGTTACTATATTCTTAAGTTCCAAAATTAATGTCTGGCTATTTTTATAAATTTCTATCTTTTTGTTGAAATTCTCACTTTATTCATGCATTATTCTCCTGAGCATTTTTAGCATTCTTATAATAATTATTTTAAGTATCTGTCAGGTAATTCATATATCTTCACTTTATTAGGGCTAGTTTCTGGAATTTTAACTTGCTCCATTTTTTAAAAATCATATTTCCATATTTCTTCATTTCCTTTAACTCATTGTGTTGTTAGCTACACAGAAGAAAAAGACCAACTCTCTCAGTCTTTGCACATTGGCCTTGTACAAGAGATGACATTCGCCAATCAAGCCAGTTAGAGCTTCTGTAGTCCTCTCAAACATTTGTGTTAGTCCAAATCACCATTTTTGTTTTTAGGTGCCCCTAAACAGAAGTGACAGAAGTCAATCCCTTTGGTGGTAACTGGAGAAATTGTAACACTGAATGTGTGATCCAAATCTTCCTCCCTAGGGAGAAGCTGAGAGTTACGGTGGCTTTTTCTTTCCCCCCACTAGCTCTGTGTTAGGCTTGAGTAGCTGTGCTGAGTGCATGAATTTTAGTTTAAATTGCTGCCTTTGTTCTCTGTGGTCCCAGGAGTCTAGCATATGTTGATCCTGTCAGCACTCTGCAAGAGATGAGATAGAAGCCAGTCCTGTGAGAAGCATGCAAAAAAGTTGGGATACTCTATGTGTGGTCTAATTCTTTCTCTCCTCATGGATAAGCTGGCAGCTTGGGGTTTCCCATCAATAGCATGGCACTGTTTCAGGGAAGGGATTATGGCAAGAGGATGTCTCCAATTTTACTACCAGTTTTTTTTGTAGCTGGTTTTTGTACTTGTCCAGACTGCAAGAGCCCCTCAACTAGTTTCTGGATTTCTCACAAAGGGAATTTATCTGTGTATTTCTGTTGAATTTGTATGCTGGTGGTGGGTGAGTCCAGGGGTTCCTCTTCTGCCTTCTTGCTGATGTCACTTAAGTCTTATTTGTTCTTATACCAGCACTTCACAGAATGCCAAGCACTTAATCAATGCATATGGATTGATGATAGGAAATCATATACTATTGCCTTTTGTGCTGTTAGCTGATTCATTGAATCATATACTCATTCAAAAAATAATTGAGGGCCTCCCTGGTGGCGCAGTGGTTGAGAGTCCGCCTGCCGATGCAGGGGATACAGGTTCGTGCCCCGATCTGGGAGGATCCCATATGCCGCGGAGCGGCTGGGCCCGTGAGCCGTGGCCGCTGGGCCTGCGCGTCCGGAGCCTGTGCTCCGCAACGGGAGAGGCCACAACAGTGAGAGGCCCGCATACCGCAAAAAGGAAAAAAAAAAATAATAATTGAGTTTCTCCTGTTTACTAATCATTTTTTTCCTAAATATGAAATATTCACCATCGGAAAGATGAAGATAAAATGGCTTACTTGACACACTCAATGCATAAAATGCTCTAGGTTAGTTTCCTTGATGAAACCAAATAAAGAGTGTCCTTCTTTACTGCCTATGTCCTAGATGAATTAGGAGGCAAGATAAGAGGCCAGCAGATGGAGAACCAAAGTATCTCCTTTACTGCTGATAAAGGTTAAGAGCAAGGACATAATGGAAGAATCAAAATTGCTTTGCTCACTGAACCCATAGAAATAGAGCGATATACCAACTGGGAAGTTTTGCATTGAGCCAGCCACCCCTACAAAAGAGTCTGCCACCAGAGGAATAAGGACAAAATGGGATATCTTATGAACACATTCAGAAGGAAGGAAACAGGAATGGTTTACCCCTACAGCACTTCAAATTAGTGTATACACGTCTAAGTTATAATGAGTGAGATGCATTATCTAACACTGAAGTCAAAATATCAATGAATTACAAGAAAAAAATAAACGAGAACAAAAAATTTTACTAAATTTTGTCTTAGATAAAGATTTAATTTCACTCATTAATGATATTGATTCTGCTTGTAATTAATACATCATTACAGTTTTTATTTATTTCTTAATGACAGCAGCTAAGGCTCTGGTTATAATTCTCCTACATTAATTTAGTGGAAGATATCCAATGGCAATCTATTAGATTTTCCCAGTTAAATTAACATGATGGACTTTTAATGGATGTTTTACTAAACATGATCAAGAATATTGTGAAATCACAATCACTCTCAATGACATTTTTGACTTTGTGTAGTAATAGAGTTCTCAGTCATTGATTCTGGTCCTCTGAGAAACAATTCAAAATGAATTATTAATATATTTTTCTAGTGTTAGTAACTAAAGTGACAAAGGGAACATAGACTAGACCAGATTTAACAAGATTTTTTTAAAGATAAGCTATTTAATTAGCTAATCTAAAGTTTTCATTTCATGTCATTGTGATTATCCAGGTCTATGATCTTTCCCAATAGGATACAGGTAGAAGGGGTGAGATTTGATTTGGGATTGAAAGAGTAATAGATAGGCCATCTATTCTTATTTATAAATTTCCTATCTGAGGGTCATGTGTTCAGATCACTCACAAAGACAGATTTTGAGCTTAGCTTAACCTAACTCAAAACAGTGTTTCCTCCACGATATAGATTCTTAAAACCTTCAAGTCCAATGGGCGGCTATTTCTCTTCACTCTGTAAAAACACACATTTAAAGAGAAAGCTGCTAAGTTGCATGCTGAGATTCTCCTAGGACATATTTTAAAGAAATTTCTGCAGGTGGTTGAGAGTTGTCCTCTATGTAGCTGTGGTAAGGGAATGAAAATTGCTTACTCTGGGAACACTGACTCTATCATTCTTAAATTATCTGTGTACTACTTAAATAGTTTACATTGCTGTAGGGATAGAAAGGCTCACAGTTATGTTTCCATCCTGCCTCCATCATTGCCTATAAACACGGGGTACTCAGTGCAAGCAAAGCAAATTGTGTCATATTTTTTGTTTTAAATTATCATTACATTTTTATTGCTTATGTAACAATATTATTGCTAAAGAAAAAATAAAGTATACATATAAAAGATAGAATTTAGGAGAATTATTCCTGTAACCTAGCATTTAAATATAAACTCTATTAATATTTTAGTTAATAACCATTCAGATGTATTTATATGAGTATATGTGTTTTTCTTTGTTTTATTTTTCCTCAAACACTCATGTAGTTATTCACCAATATATTAAAAATCTTATATTTTCTAATTGAATACAAATAGTATAGAAAATTGGAAAAAGAAAGAAAAATATAATAAATTGGAATTACTATGAATAGTTGCTCTCAGACATAACTACTGGAAATATTTTAAGATATAGCTATATATTTCCATTTTCCCAATTTTTATCCTGAATAATTGGTATAATTAAGTAAAATATTAAGAATATATTCCATGTCAATAAATGTAGAGAGACTTCAGTAGCCTAGTGATCAAAATCATTTTCCCGATTCAGATTGCCTGACTGCCACTTAGTTGTTATGGAACATAGGACAATTGCATAACTCTATGGAAACTCATGTCTGTATTGGAAAATAATAGCACCATCTACCTCATATAGCTGTTGTAAAGCAACTAATACATAGCATTTTATGTAACATAGTATACTATAAAATTTTATAATTTTATTTTATACTATTACTGTGTATTTTGTCATGTGTACATATACCAGAGCCTATTTAACCAACTCTATTCTGATAAACTTTCAAAGCACTTCAGATTTTTCACTATGAAAGAGAATGTCTATGATGAAGATTCTTACACATGTATCCTTATACATATATCAAATTATTTTCTTAGAATACTTCGCATGTAATGGAAAGTTAGGTCAAAGATTATTCATTTGAAAGAATTTTTGGAATACTGAAATTTTCTACTTAAAAACATTTTCATTACATCTATTATGACTAAAAAGAAAACTATGAACAAGCACATAAAGTACCAGAATTCTTCTTAATAATAACATGCCATTCCTTATACTTGCATAGAAGAACAAAAGGACTTGTTCAATTTGTTCACCTTTTATTGTTCATAGTAGTTTTTTAAGATCTTTGTATTTCTGTGGTGTCAGTTGTAACATCTCCTCTGTAATTTCTGAATTTTACTTGAGTACTTTCTCTTGTTTTTTCCTTGGGGAATCTAGCTAAAGGTTTGTTTATCCTTTTTTAAAAGAACAGCTCTTAATTTCATTGCATTTTTAGACTCTACTTATTTCCACTATGATTTCTATTATTTTCTTCCTTCTACTAATTTTGAGCTTAGTTTGTTCTTCTTTTTCTAGTTCCTTAAGGTGGAAAGTTATGTTGTTTTATGAGATCTTTCTTGTTTCTTCATGTATTAATTTTTTGCTAAGAGTTTCCTTCTTAGAACTGCTTTTGCTGCATCCCATAAGTTTTGGTATGTTGTATTTCCATTTTCATTTGTCTCAAGAATTTTTTTTACATTTCCCATTTGATTTCTTCTTTGACCCATTGGTTCTTCAGTAGCATGTTGTTTAATCGTCACATTTTTTTTTCAATTTTCCAGTTTTCTTCATGTAATTGATTTCTAGCTTTTTACCATTGTGGTTGAAAAGATGCTTGATATGATTTTAGTCTCCTTATATGTTATGAACTAACACTTAATTTAACTTCTCACTTATTTTTAATTCCAGATAATTTTAGAAAATTACTTTCTACACTGTGACATTTTCTTCTGAGTTGCTTCTTAAAAGGCTTAATAATAAAAGTCAGTAATGGAGTTCAGAATTCTATCCATGAAATTTATTCTCTTGTCCTTGTTGATATTGCCTAAAAACTTTGTTGACATTCAGGCACCTTAATTTTAGTTCCTTGGAGCATAGTCTTTATGACCAAAAGAATGTTATCCATTATCTAAAAGTGAATTCCTTCTCTTACATATAGAGGGGGGAAAACGTCTTGATTTCATGAGGTATCATTTTGTTTGATTATTTATGCAATTTCTAAATAATCAAAACTGTCTAAATAACATTGGTTAGACTATTTTAGAGAAAACCAAAAGGCTATATGAGACAAATGAGTTATTCCAATTGCTGTATGGAATTATGATTTTCTTTTCCCTATACAACATCAATTTAATCTTTTATTGAAATGTCTAGAGTGTTATATCCCTTTAAAATCTAAAATTACATTATTTATATTTGAAGTGTTTCTGCTATTACTATTCTTCCTGAAAATGTTTTTTTTTCATTTTTATCTTTTCTAACCTAGCCCCTTTCCTCATCTTGTGTTGCAACTTAAAAAGTATCTCTCTTTTAAAAAATTATAAGTAGAAGAACATGTTTATCAAAGGGTTTTTAATTGTCATACTTTAGATTTTACCAATTTATACCAATTCCATAAATTTTTTATTGTAAGTGAAGTTTTCCAAACTCAAATAAAAGTACCTATTTGAAGACCATGACTTTATTATTCTATATTTATAATTCTTAAATAATTTACAATATCAATATCTTCCACTTTAGGTTATACTGATATTTTATTAAGTGAAATAAGGTATTAAAAGTGCATAGTATCATCACTTAATAATGCTGACTAAGTTGTAAATTTACTATTGCTGCTAGATGATTAAATACTGAAGCTCTGTTTATTTGGGAGCCTAAATAAAAAGTGCACAGTTTCAAGTATCATAATCACACAGAATTTTATTTTCTATGAAATGAAGTGGAAATAGAAGTTAATCGTGTTATTGATATCCTTTTAAAACTCTGACGCATACCGGAAAGACATTTATGTGAAATGTGCAGTGAAGAAATGAGAAAGTTTATCAATATTTTTAACAACAGAAGTTTTTCTAGTGTACAAACAAAGAAAAAAAACTTGTTAAAGAACATGCCTGAAAATCTTACACTAGGAAATACTTTCATAATGACTTTGAATTGGAAAACTTTCTACAGTCCATTGGAATGAAAGCAAGAGAAGTGAACTCCAGCAGTAGTATATGTTTGAGAGCAATGAAATCTCTTCAGTACAAACATTCATATGCATTTTGAAAGACTATAGAAAAGACATTATTGTCATGCTTTAAAAATGAACCTATAGTGACACAGGGAAATTGGCATATGTATGTTCCTCCATCTTTTCCTGAATCTCGCCGAATACAAAATTCCCATCTCTATCGTCCTGTAAAGCTGGAATCTCTAAATCTAGAGAATTTGCAATAGTTTAAGTTAAAAATAATTTTTAAATAACCCAGAAGCAAATGTTCTAAACTGACTTGGATTTAGGAGCTACTTAGCTGTAGTCAGAGCTTGCACAGGTGCTGGACACTACAATTCTGAAAGCACATAGAAAATTTAGAGGACTCTGTGATTAAGGGATTTTAAGAGCAAACTAAAGAAACAGGGTTATAATGTAAAACAAACAAACAAAAAACCAAAAACAGAATTAAAAAACCTCAGTGTTCCTCCTCAGACTTAATTGTTTAATATCGTAGAGACTGAGGGAATACACTGATATTTTATTGAGGAGGGGCATCTCTACTGTGATTACTGGAAATGGCTCAGGTTTAACTACAGGGTCAGAGAAGTTAGATTCAGTATAAAAATGAATCAGTAAATTTCCTATGTAGATGCTAAAGTGCAAACAGCTCTCTTAAGGAAAAAACTTCAGGCCAGCTCCTCATCAATATTCAGTTAGAACGCATATTCCAAAAGTATTCCTTGATCCCTCTTAAACATACTACACACAGCCATCAAAAGTGACTTTCTTAACACATAAAACATACAGTGTCATTCTCTTATCTCCCTCTGGGCACATGGGATCATCTGTATTTTTTTCACTGATTTTTAAAATGTGGAAAAATATATATAACATAACATAAACATATAACATAACATTCACTATCTTAACCACTTTAAAGTGTACAATTCAGTGGCACTTAGTACCTTCACAATGTTATTCAGTCATTTCCACTATTTAGTTCCCAAAAGTTTTCATTGCTCTAAAAGGAAACCCTATACTTATTAAGCTGCAACTCTCTACTCATTTCTTTCCTCAGCCTCTGGCAATGACTAATGTGCTTTGTATCTGTATGGATTTAAGTATTCTGGATATTTCATATAAATAGCATCATAAAATATGTGGCGTTTTCTGTCTAGTTTCTTTCACTTAGCCTAATGTCTTCAAGGTTTATTCATGTCGCAGCATATATCAGTACTATAATACTTTTCATGGATGAACAATATTCCATTGTATGTATATACCACAATATTCATTCATCAGTTGATGGAAACGCAAATCAGTTCAGTTGTATGCACATCTTGGCTATTGTGAATAATGCTGCTGTGAATATTTTTGTGCAAGTCTTTATTTGAATATCTGTGTTCAATGTGGAATTGCCGGGTCATGTGGCAACTCTATGTTTTCCCTATGAGAAACTGACAAACTGTTTCCACAACAGATGCACCATTTGATATTCCCACAGAAGTGTGTGAAGGTTAAAAATTTGCCACACTCTTGCCAACGCTTATTTTCACTTTTTTTTTTTAATGGTAGCCATCCTAATGGGTATGAAGTGGTGTATCATTATGGTTTTTATTTTAATTTCCTAAATGACCGATGATATTGAAGACTTCTCATGTGCTTTTTGGCAGTTTGTATATCTTCTTTGGAAAAATGTCCATTGAATTTTTTTGTCCATATTTTAATTGGGTTGCTTGTCTTTTTGTTGGTAAGTTGTAAATATTGTTTATATATTTTGGATACTAAACACCCTGATCAGATATATGATTTGAAAATATTTTCTACCCATTTGTGGGTTGTCTTAACTCTCTTGATAGTGTCTTTTAATGAACAAAACTTTAAATTTGAATGAAATCTGATTTATCTGTTATCTTTTGTTGTTTATGCTTTTTTTGTCATAACTAAGAAATTATTGGCAAGTCCAAGGTCATGAAGATTTACCTCTTTTCTTCTAAGAGATTTAGCTCTTAACGTTAGGCCTTTGAAACACTTTGAGTTAATTCATATATGGTGGGAGGTAAAGGTACAACTTCATTCTTCTGCAAATGGCTATACAGCTGTCCCAGCACCATTCATTGAAAAGACTGTCCTTTCTCTTATTGAATGGTCTTGGCACCCTTGTCAAAAATTAGTTGGCCATAGGTATTTGATTTATTTCTGTACTCTCACATCTGTTTCATTGGTTTATATGTTACCCTTATGCCAGTGCCATTGTTTTGATTAGTGTAGCTTTGTAGTTAGTTTTGCAGTCAAGAAGTATGATTGCTATTTTGGCTGTGCAGGGTTCCTTGCAGTCCCATGGTAATTTTACGATCAGGTTTTCCTTTCTGCAGTATGGTCATTGGACTTTGATAGAGATTTCATTGATTCTGTAGATCACTTTGGGAAGTACTGCCATTTTAACAAAATTAAATCTTCCAATTCATGAACATGAGATGCCTTTCCGTTTATTTAAGTCTTTTCTATTTTTCAGCAAAGTTTATCGTTTCCGATATGCAAATTTTCTACTTTCTTTGTTAAAATTATTCCTAAGAATTTTATTCTTTTTGATACTTTATAAATGGAATTGTTTGCTAAATTTTTGATTGTTCATTGATAATGTATAGAAATACAAATAATATTTGTGTGTTGATATAATATCTTGCAACTTTTGTTGAATTTGTTTATTCTTTTTAAAATTTAATTTAATTAATTTATTTTTATACAGCAGGTTCTTATTAGTTATCTATTTTATACATATTAGTGTATATATGTCAATCCCAATCTCCCAGTTCATCCCACCAACAACAACCACACCTGCCCTACCCCTTTTTCCCCTTGGCATCCATACATTTATTCTCTACATCTGTGTCACTATTTCTGCTTTGCAAACCAGTTCATCTCTACCATTTTTCTAGATTCTACATATATGTGTTAATATAGGATATTTGTTTTTCTCTTTCTGACTTACTTCACTCTGTATGACGGTCTCTAGGTCCATCCACATCTTGACAAATGACCCAATTCCATTCCTTTTTAGGGCTGAGTAATATTCCATTGTATATATGTACCACAGCTTCTTTTTCCATCTTCTTTATTCATCTGTAGCTGGGCATTGAGGTTACTTCTGTGATCTGGCTATTGTAAATGGTGCTGCAATGACCATTGGCGTGCATGTGTCTTTTTGAATTATGTTTTCTCTGGGTATATGCCGAGTAGTGGGATTGCTGGGTCATATGGTAATTCTGTTCTTAGATTTTTAAGGAACCTCCATACTGTTCTCCATAGTGGCTGTATCAATTTACATTCCCACCAACAGTACAAGAGGGTTCCCTTTTCTCTACAACCCCTCCAGCATTTGCTGTTTGTAGATTTTCTTATGATACCCGTTCTAACTGGTGTGAGGTGATACCTCATTGTAGTTTTGATTTCTCTAATAATTAGTGATGTTGAGCAGCTTTTCATGTGCCTCTTGACCATCTGTCTGTCTTCTTTGGAGAAATGTCTATTTAGCTCTCCTGCCCATTTTTGGATTGGGTTGTTTGTTTTTTTAATGCTGAGCTGCATGAGCTGTTTAAATATTTTGCAGATAAATCCTTTGTCTGTTGAATCATTTGCAAATATTTTCTCCCATCCTGAGGGTTGTCTTTTCATCTTGTTCGTAGTTTCGTTTGCTGTGCAAAAGCTTTTAAGTTTCATTAGGTCCCATTTGTTTATTTTTGGTTTTATTTCCATTTCTCTAGGAGGTGGGTCAAAAGGATCTTGCTGTGATTTGTGTCATTGAGTGTTCTGCCTATGTTTTCTTCTAAGAGTTTGATAGTGTCTGGCCTTACATTTAGGTCTTTAATCCATTTTGAGCTTATTTTTGTGTATGGTGTTAGGAAGTGTTCTAATTTCATTCTTTTACCTGTAGCTGTCTAGTTTTCCCAGCACCACCTATTGAAGAGGCTGTCTTTTCTCCATTATATATCCTTGCCTCCTTTGTCATAGATTAGTTGACCATAGGTGCGTGGGTTTATCACTGGGCTTTCTCTCCTGTTCCATTGATCTATATTTCTGTTTTTGTGCCAGTACCATATTGTCTTGATTACTGTAGCTTTGTAGTATAATCTGAAGTCAGGAAGTCTGATTCCTCCAGCTCTGTTTTTTTCCCTGAAGATTGCTTTGGCTATTCGGGGTCTTTTGTGTCTCCATACAAATTTTAAGATTTTTTGTTCTAGTTCTGTAAAAAAACGCTATTGGTAATTTGATAGGGATTTCATTGAATCTGTAAATTGTTTTGGGTAGTATCATCATTTTCACAGTATTGAATCTTCCAATCCAAGAACGTGTTATATCTCTCTAACTGTTTGTGTCATCTGTGATTTCTTTCATCAGTATCTTATAATTTTCTGAATACAGTTCTTTTCCTCCTTCGGTAGCTTTATTCCTAGGTATTTTATTGTTTTTGTTGCAATGGTGAATGAGATTGTTTCCTTAATTTCTTTTTCTGAACTTTCATTGTTGGTGTATAGGAATGCAAGAGATTTCTGTAAATTAATTTTGTATACTGCTACTTTACCAAATTCATTGATTAGCTCTAGTAGTTTTTTGGTGGCATCTTTAGGATTCTCTATGTATAGTATCATGTCATCTGCAAACAGTGACAGTTTTACTTCTTCTTTTCCAATTTGTATTCTTTTTATTTCTTTTTCTTCTCTGATTGCCATGGCTAGGACTTCCAAAACTATGTTGAAAAATAGTGGCAAGAGTGGACATTGTTGTCTTGTTCCTGATCTTAGAGGAAATGCTTTCAGTTTTTCACCAGTGAGAATGATGTTTGCTGTGGGTTTGTTGTATATGGCCTTTATTATGTTGAGGTAGGTTCCCTCTTTGCCCACTTTCTGGAGAGTTTTTATCATAAATGGGTGTTGAATTTTGTCAAAAGCTTTTTCTACATCTATGGAGGTGATCATATGGTTTTTGCTCTTCTATTTGTTAATATGGTGTATCACATCAATTGATTTGCATATATTGAAGAATCCTTGCTTCCCTGGGATAAATCCCACTTGATCATGGTGTATGATCCTTTTAATGTGTTGTTGGATTCTATTTGCTAGTATTTTGTTGAGGATTTTTGCATCTATATTCATCAGTGATATTGGTCTGTAATTTTCTTTTTTTGTAGTATCTTTGTCTGGTTTTGGTATTAGGGTGATGGTGACCTTGTAGAATGAATTTGGGAGTGTTCCTCCTTCTGAAATTTTTTGGAAGAGTTTGAAAAGGATGGGTGTTAGCTCTTTTCTAATTGTTTGATAGAATTCACCTGTGAAGCCATCTGGTCCTGGACTTTTGTTTGTTGCAAGAATTTTTTATTTTATTTATTTATTTTTATACAGCAGGTTCTTATTTGTTGTCTATTTATACATATTAGTTTATATATGTCGATTGCAATCTGCCAGTTAATGCCACCACTACCACCCCGTCCCCCCACTTCCCCCCCATGGTGTCCGTATGTTTGTTCTCTACATCTTTGTCTCTATTTCTCCGTTGCAAACTGGTTCATCTGTACTATTTTTCTAGATTCCACATATATGCATTAATATACGGTATTTGTTTTTCTCTTTCTGACTTATTTCACTCTGTGTGACAGTCTCTAGGCCCACTCATGTCTCTGCAAATGACCCAATTTCTTTCCTTTTTATGGCTGAGTAATATTCCATTGTATGTATGTACCACATCTTCTTTATCCATTTGCCACAGTTCCAATTTCATTACTTGTGATTGGTCTGTTCATATTTTCTATTTCTTCCTGGTTCAGTCTTATACCTTTTTAAGAATTATACCTTCCTAAGAATTTGTCCATTTCTTCCAGGTTGTCCATTTCATTGGCATAGAGTTGCTTGTAGTAGTCTCTTATGATGCTTTGTATTTCTGCAGTGTCCATTGTAACTTCACCCTTTTCATTTCTAATTTTATTGATTTGAGTCCTCTCCATCTTTTTCTTGAGCACTCTGGCTACACCCGAACCTTTAGGTGTAAGGTTAGATTTTATTGTTTTGTGTTGTTTTGTTTTGTTAAAAGGTAGGTTTTTAAAATTTTATTTATTTATTTATTTTTGGCTGCTTTGGGTCTTCGTTGCTGAATGCAGGCTTTCTCTAGTTGCAGAGAGTGGGGGCTACTCTTCGTTGCAGTGCATGGGCTTCTTATTGTGGTGTCTTCTCTTGTTGTGGAGCACAGGCTTTAGGCTCCTGGGTTTCAGTAGTTGTGGCATGCCAGTTCAGTAGTTGTGGCACATAGGCTTAGTTGCTCCATGCCATGTGGGATCTTCCTGGACCAGGACTCAAACCCATGTCCCCTGCATTGACAGGTGAATTCTTAACCACTGCGCCACCAGGGAAGTCCTTAGATTGCTTATTTGAGACTTTCCTTCTTTATTAAGCTAGGATTCTATTGCTATAAACTTCCCTCTTAGAATCATCATGTTTTCATTGTCATTTGTCTGTAGATAATTTTTGATTTCCTCTTTGATTTCTTCAGTGATCTCTTGGTTATTTAGTAATGTATTGCTTAGCCTCCATGTGTTTGTGCTTTTTACATTTTTTTCCCTGTAATTGATTTCTAATCTCATAGCGTTGTGGTTGGAAGAGATGCTTGATATGATTTCAATTTTCTTAAATTTACCAAGGCTTGATTTGTGACCCAAGATGTGATATATGCTGGAGAATGTTCCGTGTGCACTTGAGAAGAAAATGTAATCTGCTGTTTTCGGATGGACTGTCCTATAAATAACAATGAAATCTATCTGGTCTATTGTGTCATTTAAAGCTTGTGTTTCCTTATTAATTTTGTCTGGATGATCTGTCCATTGGTGTAAGTGAGGTGTTAAAGTCCCCCACCATTATTTTGTTACTGTTGATTTCCTCTTTTATTGCTGTTAACATTTGCCTTATATATTGAGGTGCTCCTATGTTGGGTGCATATATATTTATAATTGTTGCATCTTCTTCTTGGATTGATCCCTTGATCATTATGTAGTGTCCTTCCTTGTCTCTTGTAACATTCTTTGTTTTAAAGTCTATTTTATCTGATATGAGTATTGCTACTCCAGCTTTCTTTTGATTTCCATTTGCATGGAATATATTTTTCCATCCCCTCACTTTCAGTCTGTATGTGTCCCTAGGTCTGAGGTGGGTCTCTTGTAGACAGCATAAATATGGATCTTGTTTTTGTATCCATTCATCTAGTCTATTTCTTTTGGTTGGAGCATTTAAGCCATTCACATTTAAGGTAATTATCAATATGTATGTTCCTATTACCATGTTCTTAATTGTTTTGTGTCTGTTTTTGTAGGTCCTTTTCTTCTCTTGTGTTTCCCACTTAAAGAAGTTCCTTTACCATTTGTTGTAGAGCTGGTTTGGTGATGCTGAATTCTCTTAACTTTTGCTTGTCTGTAAAGCTTTTGATTTCCCCGTCGAATGTGAATGAGATCCTTTCTGGGTAGAGTAATCTTGGTTGTAGGTTCTTCCCTTTCATCACTTTAAGTATATCATACCACTCCCTTCTGGCTTGTAGAGTTTCTGCTGAGAAGTCAGCTTTTAACCTTATGGGAGTTCCCTTGCATGTTAGTTGTCATTTTTCCTTTGTTGATTTTAATACATTTTTTATCTTTAATTTTTGTCAGTTTGATTACTGTGTGTCTCAGCATATTTCTCCTTGGGTTTATCCTGCCTGGGATTCTCTGCACTTCCTGGACTTGGGTGGTTTATTTCCTTTCCCATGTTAGGGAAATTTTCGACTATAATCTTTGCAAATATTTTCTCTGGTCCTTTCTCTCTCTCTTCTCCTTCTGGGACCCCTATAACGTGATTGTTGATGCATTTAATGTGTCCCAGAGGTCTCTTAAATTGCCTTCATTTCTTTTCATTCATTTTTCTTTATTCTGTTCCACAGCAGTGAATTCCACCATTTTGTCTTCCAAGTCACTTATCCGTTCTTCTGCCTCAGTTAATCTGCTATTGATTCCTTCTAGTGTATTTTTCATTCCAGTTATTGTATTGTTCATCTCTGTTTGTTTGATCTTTAACTCTTCTAGGTCTTTGTTAAACATTTCTTGCATCTTCTGGATCTTTGCCTCCATTCTTTTTTCTGAGGTCCTGGATCATCTTCACTATCATTATTCTGAATTCTTTTTCTGGAAGGTTGCCTATCTCCACTACATTTAATTGTTTTTCTGGGTTTTATCTTGTTCCTTCATCTGGTACATAGTCCTCTGCTTTTTCATTTTGTCTATCTTTCTGTGAATGTGGCTTTCCTCCCACAGGCTACAGGATTGTAGTTCTTCTTGCTTCTGCTCTCTGCCCTCTGAATTGGTTTATTCTTCTAATAGTTGTATTGTGCATTCTTTCTGATTTTCCATACATAAGATCTTGTTATCTGAGAATATAGTTTTTGTTATTTCTTCTTTTCCAGTTTGGATGACTTTTATTTATTTTCCTTGCTTAATTTCTCTAGCTATAACTTCCAGTATAGTGTTCAATAGCAGCGCAAAAGTGGAATCATTTTCTTTTTCCTCATCTCAAGGGGAAACCTTTCAGTATTTCATTATTGAGAATTATGTCAGATGTGGGTTCTTCATAAATGCCCTTTATCTTGTTGAGTAAGACCCCTTCTATTCCTAGTTTGTTGAATGTTATCATCATGAAATGGGGTTGGCTTTTGTGAAATGCTGTTTCTGCTCAATTGAGATGAACTTATTATTTTTTAACCTTCCTTCATTAGTTGGTTATATTGATTTTTGCATGTTTAGTTACTCTTGCATTTGTGGAATAAATCCCACTTGGTCATGGTGTTTAATCCTTTATATAGGCTATTAGATTCAGTTTGCTAGTATATTATCCAGGATTTTTGCATCTATGTTCATAAGAGATATTGGTCAGTACTTTTCTTGTGATATCTTTGGCTTTTTGCCAGGCTAGCCTCAAAGAATGTGTGAAAATAGTGTTTCCTCCTCTTTTCATTTTGGAAAGAGATGTGAGGAGGATTTGAGAGAATCCTTCTTTAAAAATTTGGTAAAATTAACCAGTAAAGTGATCTGCTCTTGCACTTTTCTTTGTCAGAGGTTTTGTTGGAATATTTCATGTGCTTTTAGTTTTCTGAACACTAATGATCTGAGCACTTTTTCATGTTCTTATTAGCCATTCACATTATGTGAAGCATGTGTTGAACTCTTCCACCATTTTTTAATTGTTTAGCTGTCTTTATTATTGTGCTGTAAGAATTGTTAATATATCCTGGACACAAACAGCATATAGGTTTGTGAATAATATTTCCCAATATGTGGCTTGCCTATTCAGTTTCTTAAGTTTCTTTTGAAGAGATTTTTAATGTTGATGAACTTTAATTTATATTTTCCTTTATAGTTATTAGTTTGTTCTAAGAGGCTAGGAATTCTTTAATTGTTCTGGATTTAAGTCCTTTGTCAGATATATGTATTACAAATGATTTCCCTCAGTTTGTGTTCTGTTTGTTCATTCTTTGAATGTTGTGTTTGATGATCAGAAATTCTTAATCTAATGAAGTCCATTATGTCCATCTTTCCATTAATGGTTAGCTATTTCTGTGTTGTACTTAAGAATTATTTTCCTACCTCAGGCTGATGAAGATGTTCTTCTATGCTTTATTCCAGAAGCTTTACTGTTTTTCTTTTCACATTTAGGTTTATGATCTATTTCCAATTATTCAATTGGATAAAGGTGTCTAATTGGTCTAATGTCATTTGTTGAAAATAAATCCTTTCCCCCACTGAATTAGCAATGTGCCTTTGGTACAGATCAGGTGACTATATATATGTGAGAGTGTTTCTGGACTCTACTTTCAGATCTGTTGGACTATTTGTCTATTCTTGTACCAGTAATGCACAGTTTTGAATATGAGGCTTTATAATAAGTTTCATATCTACTATTGTAAGACTCTCAACTCTGTTAAATGTATTTGAGACTTTTGCAGAAACTATAAACCTTTTTAGCTCCATATAAATATTTAATCAGCTTGTCAATTTACATTAAAATTGATATTGAATTTTATCTATAAATTTATATGGGAGATTTTGGCATCCTATTATTTATTCCTCCAATATAAGAATATAATATTTTTTCATTTATTTATGTTTTCTTAAATTTTTCTCATCAATATTTATAATAGTTAATGTAGAGATCATAACCATATTTTCCTAGATTTATTTCTAGGTATTTAATATCCATTGATGTTATTGTAAATGATATAATATTAAATATCATTTCTAATTATTTGTTTCTAATAGATACAGAAATTATTTTTGTATATTGACCATTTATGAAGAAAACTTGGTAAATTTATTTATTAATTCTAAGACTGTAGATTCTTTCATAGTTTCTGCATATAGAAACATGTAATTTGCAAATAATGATATTGATTTTTAAATTTCATATATATGATTTTTAAATTTCATAATATATAATCTTTCTCACATATTTCTGTGTCAGTGTGGTTAGATGAGAAGTCCTTTTTCCAGAATCTTCTTCTATGTATAATGCCTAAATAGAGTTGGTCCAGAGGTACTTGTGTATGTATGGAAGACAGCAGTGAAGCTGTAGCTATTGTTCTCTGAAGGTCCTCATGCTTAGATGTGGTATCAGATAGAACCTGGCAGATTACATGTAACAGAAAGAACCTGGCAGTTTCTAGTTTGTTCTTGCACCTGTCTATTCCATGTCCAGTTCTTCTTCTCAATAATGCTCACAGACCCATAACCAGACCCTTGGCTGCAAACCTACAGAAATAATAAGTAGGCAACAACTTTCCATCAGTCTCTCCATAAACTTCATCTGTTAAATCCTTCTGAAATCCTAAGCTTGTAATTATAAAGGATAAATAACTTAAACCAGTAACAAGTTTTCAAAAAACAAACAACAAAAAATACTGTGAGGCATTCAGAGGAAGACATTTTTAGTGGAGAAAGGGTAGGAAAAAAGTTTCTACCTTATGATGGGTTGCCTGGAAAATATCAGAATTGAGACTTGAGTCAGTTGATAAAGAAATACTTAAGACGTTTATTTAAAGAAAAAAACCACTATAATTAAACTGTAAACAATTTACTTTGTATTTAGAAGTTAAACTTCTTTCCATTTCTGGGTATATTAACAGTGTAGATTGCTTAATCATTTTTTATTTTAGCAGTGTTCCATATGTGCTTTGCAAACTGATAAATGCTACAAAAATTTTAAGTACTGTATAAAACTTAAGATCCTATACGTTAAGTTTGAGATTAAATACATCTATTCTAATAGAGATTAATTAAAAATTCCAGCTCTTTTTTTTAATGTTTTGAAAACTGCAGTTTAAGTGAAAGTATAAACACCTGGATTGCTCAGCTGAGAAACCCATACTTAAGCAGGGAAATGGAGAGATTTTAAAAAGAATAAAACAATTATAAGCAATAATCACTGAACAGATTGTATGAAGTTCATAATTCTTTCACCATTATCTAAACAAAGTCAAATCGTAGAAATATCAATGTGTACACTTGAATTTTTACTACTGTCTCTCTCTTATGAACAAATATCTAACGTTGCCTTAGGAACAGGCAGCACAGCAAAGTTAATTTCCCAAACTTTAGGTCAATTCAAGCTTGGTTAAATTGCCATTATTTACTGGCTCTTTGCTACCTGTTTTCAAGGCAGCCCATGTTCTTTCTCTTTCACCTTCTGTTAATCAGTTTCAGAGTCTTCTGATCTATTAGACATGCACAGAATCTGCTTTCCATCTGCTCATCTCAACACCACTGATGTTAAATTCTTAATCTTTAACCCAACATCACCACAGTACTTTCATCTCTTGGGAAAAACTTTCTTGATCATTGAATGAAAATGGTTACCTTCACCTAGTTGCTCCATGTTTTGTTCATGCTTACTGATATACCCTGAAACTACCCTAGACACTCCATTCTAGATTTGCCTGGTTTCAACGTGTGCTCTGCCACTACCAATGCAGAAAGTAAAGAGGGAGACTGGGTAAAACAATACACATTGCATTGGTAGAACCAGGTTATACTCCCTATTATCTTTAATTGCAAGCCTTTTAAACAATCTGACCCTCTTTCATCCTCTGTTAAGTGGGAACAATAGGAATGCCATCATTTTACCCACTAAAATGATATGGGTAAAAAATATACTATAAAACCCAACGTATTACCATTATAAAATATGCTAATTTTGAAAATATCTTTTTAATATTCTGAGATACAGCACTGATGTTTTTCTCCTTTAGAAACCATATTTAAAGTGGCAGTTAGGAATACTAAACATGAGATTATTATTACTAAACTTTGAGCTTGTAATAGATTTTACAAGTTTTGTGAATTCTCTAGAGGAGTATTTTGAGAGTGTTTCCACTTAATATATATATTTAACTTCCAAACAATTGCCTTACAAATAAACTTTTTATTTATTCAATATTTTTTGTTTATTATAAGTAAAGATATCTCTTCATGATATTCTTTATATGAAATTAAGATCTAAGGGACTTTTAATTTTATTTATTTATGTATTTATTTATTGTGGTATGTGGGCCTCTCACTGTTGTGGCCTCTCCAGTTGCAGAGCACAGGCTCTGGACGCGCAGGCTCAGTGGCCATGGCTCATGGGCCCAGGCGCTCCGCGGCATGTGGGATCTTCCCAGACCGGGGCATGAACCTGTGTCCCCTGCATCAGCAGGCAGACTCTCAACCACTGCGCCACCAGGGAAACCCCCAGGAACTTTTTAAACAGGGTTAAAGTTGTTGAGATATCAGTATGCTTGCTTATTCCCTTGTTTAAAAGCATATGCTAGCAAAATAATAGAAATGGTGAGAATTTTTCCTATTTCTGTGAATTCAATCATAAATCAACAATAACTGTCCCCAAATTGTTATCTCTAACCTTGACCAAATTCCCAGACCTGAGAATTACTGACTTAAGTGACATCACCAGATCTCCTTTCCATAGGCAACTTAAACTCTAAAACCCCACACTGAACTCACATTCTTTTTAAAGCATACTTTTCTCTGTATTTGCTTTCCAGTCAACTTTTCTCTGTATTTGCTTTCCAGTCAATGACTCTAATAATTATTCAATTAACCAGCTCAGATATCTAGTCTCTTGTCTAAATTCCTCCCTCTCTACCACCTTTGACCTGGAAAACCTTTAAATACATGTTTTTAAACGTCTCCCAAACGTGTCTCATCTTAAACATGTCATTATTACTGACTTCACTCAGGTCCACATACTTGCCTAAGACAGGAATCAGCAAACTTGTCTTTGTAAAAGACTAGATCACAAATATTTTAGGCTTTGTAGGTCATATAACGTCTGTGAGTACCAGACACTTATGTCTGCTATGTGAAAGCAGCCATCGACAACAGACAAACAAATGAGTGTAGCTGGATTCTAATAAAATTTTATTTACAAAAAGCAGTTGGACCTTGGGTTGTAAATAAACCTTAACATGAACAAATTGGTCTAAGACAAATTAATCTGCATGCCAAAATAAACTTCAGCACACTTTAAAGGAAGACAGTAGTATTCAGACATTTGACAATGTAATATTCACCATGTCCTATATCCAATAAAAAAATACTAGAAAGAAGAAGGAGGCAACTTTGACACATGATCATGAGGGAGATCAATCAATAAGAAAAAATACAGAAATAATAGATGATAGAATTAACAAAGATTTCAAATGAGATAAGTTCATGCTTAATGGTAAATATAAACATAACAAAGGAAGAAACAGAAGATGTAAAACAAATGACATTCTGAAGCTGAAAGCACAATATTTGAAATGAGAATTGATAGAGTAAATAACAGATGAGATACTGAGAAAAAAAAAAGCGTGTATAAGGACATAGCAATAGAACTATTAACACAGAAGCAAAAAGAGTAAGAGAGGGGAAACCCCTGAGTTTTGTATACCTGTGGAAAAATATTAAGCAGTCTAACATATACAGAAGTGGAATCCTAGAAAAGTGGAAATGTGGTTGGAATGAGAAGAAATATTTTAAAAATTGTCAGAATTTTCCCTAATTTGATCGAAACTCTGTTTACAGATTAAAGAAGCTCAATGACCCCAAGCAAAACAAACATACAAAAAACTGAAACCAAACAAATCATACTGAAATTGATTTGAAAAATGAAAATCCCAAAAGCAGTCAGAGAAAATGAACATATTTTATTCAGGCCGAGAAAGAAGAAAAAAATCATTCTCATCAAAACCAATGCAAACTAGAAGATAATTCAATGATGTTTCTAAAGTCCTGGGGAAAAAACATATATATTATCAGCCTATATCTCTATGTTCAATGAAAATATACTTCAAAAATGAAGATGAAATTAAAGACATTTTTAAACATACTAAAGTTCAACTTGTGAATAGCTGTCTTGTCCCACAACAAAAGTTATAAGATGTTTTCAGGCTGGAGGAAAACCCAGATAAAAACAGAAATGCATGAAACAATGAAAAAGAACAGCAAAATTTGTGGGTAAAGATAAGTGAATATTGTACAAAACTAATGATAATATAGATTTAAAGTATTTGTATAATTAGAATAAATTGTCAGATTTATGCTACTGGTGGTATAGGAATAAATGGAATTACATGTTCCTAAATTATAGCATTATTGAGAAAGTGGTAAATAATGTGTATGCGATTGCAATAAGTAAAGGGTATATGTTATAAAAACACTACAAGAATAGTAAAAATAATGAGTTGAATCAACCATATATTCACATAGAAAAAATATGAATACTGACCCCCAGTCTGACACCATGCATAAAAATCAATTCCAGATGGCTTACTTATTTAAATGTTAAAAGTAACAAGCAAATCCCTTAGATGAAAGCACGAGAAACTGTTTTCATAACTTCAGAGTGAGCAAAGATTTCCTATATAGGGCATAAAACAAGCTATCCATAAAGGTGTGATGTGAAAGGTTGTACTACACAGAAAAAAGAACACAGACCCAATATACATTATTTGATGCTTTAGTAACCTTGATACCAAAACCAGCAAGTACAGCTCAAGTGGAAAATTATAACGGAATCTTAGTCAACAACAGAAATCCAAACATCTTAACAGAATATCATGAAACCAAATCCAGCAATTTATTTTAAAAATAGATTTATATTAGAGTTAATTTATGTCAAAAGTGCAAGATTAATTCAATATTAAAATACATATGAATATAAATCACATTAACATATTAAGAGGAAATTGCCCTCTCAGTAGATGCAAAAAACAAATTAAAACCTAGAGAAAATTCAACATCTGTCCATGATTAAAAAATAAAAAAGTAAACCAGAAATAGAAGAGAACTTCTTTGCCTTATAAGGACTTTGTCAAATACTCTACAACAAACAAATACTTATTGGTAACATATTAAAAGTGTTTTCCTTAAAGTTAAAATAATAAGGATCTTTACTTAAGTGGATCATCTACCCAATGCAATAATCCGGCAAAAGAAATGAAAATGATGGCTGTTGAGAAAATTGTCATTATTCATAGATTTTTGTCTCCAGAGAAAATCTAAATAATATCCAAATTATCATTGTTAATTAGTTTAGCAGCTTTGCTACAAAAGCCAACTTCATTTTTTATGAGGAAATGTAAGTTTTAAGTGGTAGAATTTGCCTTGAACGATAAAAACTGGTACTTAAATCTGGGAAAAATGTGTATAATGTCTTTGATAGAGTCAAAGTCATAGTGCTACCAATTTTTTCCCAAATTAGTAAAATATATAATAAATGTTATCAATAATATTAACAGAGTTTTTTTTCTGGAAATTTACAGGGGAATTCTAAATTATATGAGTATGCTTAAGGTGAGCAGTCAAGACACTTGGGGAATAGAAGAAAGAAGAAACAGTGGAGGAGGAGGAGTGGGGAATGCTTTTAGATATCAAAATCTATTATAAAGTTACATAATTAAAACAGTGTACTGTTGATGCAGAGATAGATAAGAAACATATATGCAAAAATGAAAAAGTGATCTAGACAAAGCTAGCATTGCAGGTTGATGGGGGAAAGGACAGGCACTCAACTTGCTGGGACAACTGGTCATCAGTAGAAAAAAAATAAATTATATCTCAAGGTATATACAAAAATTATTTTAGATATATTGATGACTCAAACATAAAAGTTAAAATATTTTTAATTTTATAAATATAGAGAATATGAAGTGAAAGAATCATAGAATTGGGCTATACTAAAATTAAGCATTTGTCTTCATTGAAAAAAAAAACAGAAAAAGATGAAAATACAAGTCACAAGTTGAGAAAAGATATATGCAATACATGTAACCAACAACATATTAATACAGAGAATATATAATGAACTCCAGTGAATCAAAGACCAAAAATAAAACATGGGGAAATGATTTAGAAAAGGCATTTCACAGAAAAGGAAATATGAATGGCCAATAACCTATGATATTATTCTCAACAAATTTCTCAGTCATCAGAAAAATACAGGTTAAAAATTCAGATATATCATTGATCTCCACCAAATAAGAAAAATTGTTCTTACAATTTGTTGTGATTTCTTTTCTCATTCCAAATAAATATACACTTCCATTCCTATTTTGAGGCTATTTTTAAATAGCAGATGACATGATATTATACACAGAAAATCCTAAAGACAGCACCAAGAAAAACAACTAGAACTCATCAATGAATTCAGTAAAGTTACAGAATACAAAATTAATATACATAAGTTTGTTGCATTTCTAAACACTAACAATGAACTATCAGAAATAGAAATTAAGAAAACAGTCCTACTTACAATCACTTCAAAAAGAGTAAAATACCTAGGAATAAATCTAACTAAAGACATAAAGAACCTGCCCTTGGAAAACTGTAAAACACTGATGAAAGAAACTAAAAAGGACACAAACAAATGGAAAGCTATACCGTGTTCATGGGTTTGAAGAATTAATATTGTTAAAATGGCCATACTGCCTAAGGCAATCTACAGATTCAATGTGATCCCTATCAAAATGTTGATGGCATTTTTCATGGAACTAGAACAAATAATTCTAAAATTTGTATGGAAACGCACACAAAAAAACCCCCTGAATAACCAAAACAACGTTAAGGAGGAACAAAGCTAAAAGTATCAGATGCCCTGATTTCAAACTATACTACAAAGGTACAGTGATGCAAACAGTATGGTACTGGCACAAAAACAGACACATAGATCAATGGAACAGAATAAAGAGCCCAGAAATGAACCCACGTTTATGTGATTAATTAATCTATAACAAAGGAGGCAAGAATATACAATGGGGAAAAGACAGCCTCTTCAACAGCTGGGAAAACTGGACAGCTACATGTAAAAGTACCAAACTGGACTAATTCCTCATACCACACACACACACACACAAAGAAAACAAACTCAAAATGGATTAAAGTTCTGAATGTAAGACCTGAAACCATACTCCTATAGGAAAACATAGACAGTACACTCTTTGACATCAGTCAGCAATATATTTTTGGATCCGTCTCCTCAGGCAAAAGAAACAACAAAAGCAAAAATAAACATATGGGACTACATCAAACTAAGAAGCTTCTAGCAACAGAATGAAAAGGCCACCTACTGAATGGAAGAAGATGTTAATAATATTTGCAAATGATGTGTCTAATAAGGAGTTAATATCCAAAATATACAAAGAACACATAAAATTCAACATCAAAAAAACAAACAATCCAATTAAAAAATGGGCAGGTGGAAAAAAAAATGGGTAGGGGACCTGAGTAGACTTTTTTTTTTACAAATAAGACATACATATGGTCAACAGGCACATGAAAAGGTGCTCAGCATCATCAATCATCAAGGAAATGCCAATCAAAACCACAATGAGATATCACCTCACATCTGTCAAAATGACTACTATCAAAAAGACAACAAGTAACAAGTGTTGGCAAGGATATGGAGAAAAAGGAATCCTCATGCACTGTTGGTGGGAATGTAAATTGGTTCAGCCACTGTGGAAAACAAAATATAGAGGTACCTTAAAAAAATTAAAAGTAGAACTATCATATGATCCAGCAATTCCACTCCTGGGTATTTATCTAAGGAAAACAAAGACACTAATTCAAAAAATATGTGTACCCTTATGTTCATTGCAGCTTTAATTACAGTAGCCAAGATAGGAAAGCAACCTAAGGGCGTCCATCGATAAATGAATGGATGAAGAAGATGTGGTATACATACAATACAATATTACTCAGCCATAAAAAGGAATGAAATCTTGCCATTTTTGACAACATGGATAGACATGTAGGGTATTATACCAAGTGAAATAAATCAGACAGAGAAAGACAAATACTGTATGATTTCACTTATATGGGGGATCTAAAAAATAAAGCAAATGAGTAAATATAACAGAAGAGAAACAGTCACAGATGTAGAGAACAGACAGGTGGTTGGCAGAGCAGAGGAGAGTGGTGGGGATGAGAGAAATAGTTGAGGTAGATTAAGAGGTACAAACGTCCAGTTAAAAAATGAGTCACAGCTATGAAATATACAGTGTGGGACATATTGTCAATAAAAAAAATGTGTTGTGACTTTTTTCATTCCAAATAAATATACACTTCCATTCCTAATTTGGGGCTATATTTTAAAATAAGGTCCCTAAATTGTAAAAACCTCAGATCTATAAAACCTAGGTCCATTTCTTATTCTAGGTGTATACCCAAGAGAAACTCATGCACATGCAGAACAAAAGACATGTTTGAAACTGATTATAGCAGTACCATATGTAATAACAAAACAATGCAGATATCTATAGACAAAAGAACAATGGTGAAAAACAATGATGGGGGCTTCCCTGGTGGCGCAGTGATTAGGAATCCACCTGCCAGTGCAGGGGACACGGGTTCGGGAAGATCCTACATGCCGCGTAGCAACTAAGCCCACGCACCACAACCACTGAGCCTGTGCTCTAGAGCCCGTGAGCCACAACTACTGAAGCCCAAGTGCCACAACTACTGAAGCCCGAGTGCCACAACTACTGAAGCCCATGTGCATAGAGCCCATGCTCCCAACAAGAGAAGCCACCGCAATGAGAAGCCCGCACACAGCAATGAAGAGTAGCCCCTGCTCACCACAACTAGAGAAAGCCTGCGCGCAGCAACGAAGACCTAATGCAGCCATAAATAAATGTTTTTTTTTAAATGATGTATTCATACAATTGAATACAATCTATGAGTTATAATGAATAAACTTCAGCTACATGGATGAATCCCAAAATGTACTCAAACTAAGTGTGTTGAAGGAATATATATTACTGCACAAGTCCATTTATAAAAATCCAAAAAAAGGAAAAACTGAAAATGACAATATTTAGAGTTACATATATATGTGGTAAAACTATAAAGATTAGCAAGATAATGGTAAACACAAAATATAGAATAGTGGTTACCTTGGTGGTGCAGGGAGGAGAGTATCTGATGAGGAAGAGCAAATGAGTGATGGCAAAGGGAATTGTCAATACTTAATTTCTGAAGCTGGATGGTGCATATACTGGTGTCTTTATTAATAACATTTAAACTATTCATACTATTTCCTAATGAACATTTCTAAGAGTTCTAAAGCCAACAGCTAAAACTCAGTAACCTTATTCATTAAGAAGAGTGGCTGGCAAAATATCCCTTTTCTGGTTCCATGCATTTCCCTTGGTGATGATGAGACAGTTATATTAATAAGTGATATTTAAGCTATTCCTTCATCCATAAACCTTTCAATTTAGTCTGTATTTTTGGAGCCTAGTAGAGAAGGACTGGAGTTCTTGAAGTAGTCGCAGTTATTTTGAATACATCTTAAATTTCTCTTGATTGTCGTGTCTTGGGGATTGAGATGTGCTGTGTGATGTTGGAGAAATTAACATTTCTGTTTCAGTTTTCTCAAAAATATTTTTAATATTTATATCCCATTGACTTCCTGATACTCAAATCTATTCCTCTATCCTTGCTTAAGATAGAAAACACGGGGACATACAAAATGGACAACCATGGTCCAGGAGATGTCATCATCATGGCATCCACAGTAGGTTTCAACTACCTTGGGGTTTAGGCATGCTCACAGACCAAGAGATCAATCACTCAGGCTCCTGTTACCTCTGTCAAAAGTCTTCAATATCCAAAAGGGAAGCATGCCCAGATCCATGAGAGACTTTTATTCTGGGGTTAGAAGTAGAGAACCTTGTGTCTTTCTTATCTTTCCTCTTTGTTCAGTATCCAGTAAATGAACTTTTCCTTCAAAAGCCTGCCAGTTTTGATGCTTAATTTACTATTAGGTGAATTAGAAACACATGGACCAGGTTGCATATAAATTGTTGAAGCACACCCAGATAGTCCGTTCTACAAAAACCCTCCCAGGAGTGTACTAGAATGAATCAAACGTATTTGTGTTTTTCCTGCCTTCTATCAAAGCACTGAGCACCATTCCAGAATCAAATTTTGAAGTCTTGAATGTCTGCCCTGCTTCTCTCCTAAACAATATTTATTAAAACATTTTAGCTTGTTGAAAACACAGACTATTTCTCCTCCTCCACAGCCTCACCCTACCTTAACTCTCTCTATGGCTTTTGATAAGTAATTAATCCCTCTGGACACACTTTTTTTTTTTTACATAAATTGAAGGCAGTAGTTGAGCTATGATTCTCTTATGTATTCAGTTAAATAGAATTCTCCCTCTGATTTTAAAGGAAATTAATATAAAATTTAATGTTCCTCTTGATTTATTAGCAAAATTGCTTTTGCTACAGTATATTTCTGGTGTGATAGGATATTTGAAAAATATATCACTTGTTTTCCTTCTAAAACCTTTGGCTAACATTAACTCAAACTACTTTTTATTTTGCCCTCGAGATAGATTCACTTAAATATTATTTTCCTTTTGCTAACCTCAACAGCCTGACACAGTATATGACTTTTTGAGTCACTGTCCTCCTTTTCATTTTCAATATTTTCTTAGCCATAACTTTAAGAAAAGGCTTTTGTAAAGCCACATTGAATACTTCTAGCTCTTTATTTTCTTTTCTGTGAAAACTGTAAGGTATTGTAGTTCAATTATAGAACTCTTACTCTCTGCCCTGGAGACTAAGACTTGACTTGACTCCCATGTATTCATTTTCTTTTTTTCCTCTTTCAATTCTAGATTCTCTTTATTTAAAACTTTGGGTGTCCAGTTTAAAAATCCATGTGGTTAATTTCTTTTTGTCTAATTCTAAAACAGCTCTGATGTTTTCTCCTTACCAGTTGGCTATAACATCATTAGCAGTACTATCAGGCCAAATGATTGTGAGAGAAAGGAAACCAAAATGGATGGCTCCACTGTCTTTAAGTGTTTTGAAAACATGTGGTTGGTTCCACTGGCCTCCTCAAAACCAAAAACACCAGTGTTCATATTTTTAACACTAGAATAGATTTTTCTTAAAGAGTAACATAAACTAAATATTAACAGCAAAACAATACTTAAGTGCACATTCTCTAAAAATTATTCATCTCCTAGAAGCTTACAGTCTAAGACCAACACATGCAAGATAGAAGACTGTTGATGCTTTATGTATAAACAAGTTTTATAACACGGATTAACTCTCTTCTAACTTCAGTGCTCATACGTAAAGAGTGTCCACCTCACTGTTGGCTTAAATGGATTGGATTATGGGAGGAAGTCCCATCTCCTAGAAATCTGAAAAACAAAAACAATGGCAAGAGGAATGATAATAAGATATATGCTGTGTCCTTTTGTGCATATTATAGATGAGAAAACTGAGGCTTGGAAGGGTTTTGTACATTTTTCAAGATCACATAGACAATTAGTGTGGAAGCTGGAATTCTATACAGATTTTTGCTCCAGAGAACAAACATTTAATCAATCCTCTATCCTGGAAAGAGGGGAGAAAAAAGGCTGTATCTTGAAAGGCAATGGCAGAAAATATATAACCATAAAAGAAAAAGAAAATATGAATTTATAGAAACAAAATAAATCTATACAGGCAAAATATGGAAAAGTTGGTTATTTTTTCATTTTTTCACAACCCTGAGAAATGATACTTATGAATAGATTTTACCAATTAGTGTGGTTATTAAAGATATAAACTTTAATGATATATGAGAGTGTTAATTCAATGGAACTCTTCAGTACCATTGATTAACTAGCATATACAAGCCTTTTCAACAATGTGGAGAATTCTCTTGATACCTCTCTTGTGTGTTCTTTCTGTGGTCTATACAAAACCTTGGCTAAGTTTGCACTTAATGAATTTCTAGTTTCTAAAGTCTCTAATTCCCACTCTTGCGCTAAGACACACTCTTCTCCTCAGTGCCCCAATCCAATTTAATTTCTATTCTGATCCTGTAGCCTAAAATAGATGGCAAAGGGAACATTAAAGTAGTAAAGAGATGAATCCATTGAAAAAGGAATAAAGAAAATTATGATGAGATCTCAGAGCAAAAAATGTGAAGAAGAAAATGAACAAAGTTTTTTTTTAAGCAAAGAATGAGGAAGCAAAATGTTGAACAAAATAGATAAACACAGTTCTGAAAATAGCAAATATTTTTTTAAAAATACAGGATAACCAGGGGATGAGTTCAATCTCAGTAGCATAAGACATAGAGAGTTCTAGATTTTAGAAGTACCTGAGGAACTGGATAAAGACAAAAGACAATTGACCTGATCTTTCTTTTTTTTTTTTTTTTTTCTTTTTTTTTTGTGGTACGCGGGCCTCTCACTGCCGTGGCCTCTCCCGCCACGGAGCACAGGCTCCGGACGTGCAGGCTCAGCGGCTATGGCTCACGGGCCCAGCCGCTCAGCGGCATGTGGGATCTTCTCGGACTGGGGCACGAACCCGTGTCCCCTGCATCGGCAGGCGGACTCTCAACCACTGCGCCACCAGGGAAGCCCCTGATCTTTCTTTTAATGGAGGTGAGTCTACTGTAAAGTCAAAGAGATGATATATACTCTCTGCAACAGAATAGCATGATATGTGAGCCCAGGTGGAGGTCTTTAGATCATTCCCAGAGTTTGGAGAGAACATAAGAATAGGAGAGAGAATAAAAAATCTTAGTTCTGTAAAAATTACAGTGCATATATATCCAGTATGTAAGTGCAGTCTTCCTAATATTCATGATCAGAAATGCTGTTTATTCCAAAGTTAATCACAATATACCTGTAAAACCCATTCTTATCTTAGCCAGCAGTCTCCTGCAAGGAACTTTGGGATGTAAACATCTAACACCATTCCTGTTGTTTAGGATTCTGACCACTGAGAGAGAGGTGATTATGGGGTAGGATATGAGGTAGACAGGAAGAGAAGTTGGCTAAAACACTGATAATAGGATCAGAGTCTGGAACAGAGATTAATATGGAATCATATTCTACTTACTAATTTCTTCTAAAATAAGTTTACTTGTTTCTACATGCAGCTACTGGACACAGCTTTTAAAAACAAGCAGCTTTTAATTATTGGAATCTAGAGAATGTGCTGGGAGTATATTTTAGAATAAAGATCTCTATTAAGTGGATAATATAATGGTCCTCATGTGAGGACGTTTACTGGGAAACAGTGTTAGGTAATTGATTCTTCTTTTTCTCCTCCTCCTCCCCCCTCAGCCTCCTCATTCTTTTTCTTCGTCATCATATACTTAAGTTGATTTTAAACTAACATCTATTATCTTTCTCCATCTATGAAATTATTCTAAGATTTGAGGAATATTTTTTAAAAATGGGAGATACATATTTACATTAGTTACAATTTTGGAGAATACACAGGTGTTTGTCATTAAAAGGATTAGTTTATATCAAGTTGTCTTCCCCTATACTTAGAATAAGGATCTTAATCTTAAACATTACATAAATTGGAGAGATTTAATTAAAACTTGAAGAAATGTGTTACTGTTAATTGAATTCTTGATACAGTTACCTTTGCAAACCAATGTTAATGAAACTCCAGTTCAAAGTGGATGGGCTTGGGGAATTGAGATAGCTATTTATTTCCTTAACTGAGATGCCGTGATCATCTTCTCAGTAAAATAAAGAACCCAGTTAGGAGAGTTCTCATTTGTAGCTATTGATCAAGTTTACACAAACTGGAAGTATTTCTAAGCAAAACAAATCAGAGATTCAAAGTCCGGTAAACAAGGTCAGTGAGTGAGAGACAGAAATGCTTCTATGCGTTTTGAAAGACTTGCACCTGTGGAACAGAGCCAGGACTGGTCCGACCCCGAGCCAGGTTCCGCTCCGCCCCTTGCCTCGCTTGCTCTCCCTGCCCCCCACACGCTGACCCTCCCAGTTTGGCATCTCTCGGTATTAGCAAGCTATAAATTGCCCTAGAGCTTAGAGGCAATCAGGTCAGCACCGCCGTCACAGGGGAAAAGCTTCTTACTCCAGAGCAGAATCATTCGGGGGAAAGAGAGGAAGGAGGGAGGGAACCCACGCCTTAGTCGTCACTGCCCTGGCAGCGGGTGGAGAGGTGGGGGAGGCGGCTGGCAGAAACTGCATCCTCAACAACGTCGCCCTTGACCCAAGTCTACAAACTTATTGGTCGCCTCAGTGGAAACTCCCAGTGCACTATCCGCTGCCTGACAGCCCCGGCTGCTGGGTGGAGTCGCGCTTCCCGGCCCCACCTATGGGAAGGAGCTTCCCCTGCATCTCCGATCCACCGCACCCTTTACGAAAAGTCTCCAGGTACCTAGCAAGGCTCAGATTTTTCTACCCCCGCTTCCACCCCTGAACCCACACGATAATATTATCAGCCTCCTACAGCCCAGAGGGCCACCTTCCTGTGTCAGTTTGAAGACACTTTTGCGGAATCCTTTCTTTTCCCCGCCCTGCTTTGCTTTCACAACTCCAGCGGGTCAAATGGCCAAAGACAAACTTCTGCCTCTCCTTTCCGGCTCCCACATTTTCAAAACCCCACAGCCTGCAAACCCACACACATCCGAACCCCAAGGGTGCTGTTGCAGTCCGGGCATGCTCAGTATCAGGGCAGGTTTTGATTGAAAGTAAAAAAAAAAAAAAGAAAGAAAGAAAGAAAAAAATAGCTTTGTATTATGCAGTCTCCCTCTCATGTGCTTACAGCTTGCTGCACAGGTCGCGGGGCATTCCTGTGACTACCCAGAGGGTTTATCTGGTGCCCTTGATTACGTCTCCTTGGCATCTGTATCCCTCGTAGTTCCCCCCATCCCCAACCCTTCTCAACATCCCCCTCCTCAGGTCCCTGTCCGCTGTGGGGATGGAGAGACACTAACAGAACTGAGATGGGCGCTGTTGGCTGAGCGGATCCACCTATTATTAGTGCGCCAGGATTGGCTCCTCGGCGCAGCGTACCCCAGGTGGAACCAATCAGGCGGCCGGGGCTGGGAGCTGATGGGCGGCCGCCTCCTCACTGGAGGGATTCCTGGAGAAGCTGCAGTGTGGGGATGCTCTAGACCGAGTACTGCCCCCAGTGTCTTTCCACCTCTTCTTCCTGCAGCGGCGGCAGCAGCGCTTGGCAGCGGCAACTTGAGACTGCGCCCGGGGCAAGCCCCCCCCCCCAGGGTGGTGCTCAACTGAGACGGGGGCTCAGTGCCCGAAGGGGTGTGTGTAGGGTGGGGGCGGCCGGCTGGGACCAGCTGGTGGCCCTGGAGAACCTCCCACACACCCACACCCACACACCCCTTTTGTGTTGCAGGCTGCCCCTCCAAGAGCAGAGGCAGCGAGAGGACGTGTGTGCACCGGTCCGCACGGGGAAGCAGTAGGGACGGAGCCCGGCACCACCTCCCGGTTCTCCCTCCAGGTAAGACAGCGGGACTGGCGGCACGGCAACCTCAGCGGTGCCTGTTTGCTTGCATCCGTCCATAAGATTTTGTTCTCGGTACACTTAGGTTTTGGCGGTGGGAGACTGAGACCTGGGCAGGGAGCCCCGGGCGGCCTATTGTGAGCGATGTAATGAGACCACATGTGCCTCTCCTGGAGAAGCACTTTGCACAGCGCCCGTGATTGAGAGCCTGGAGTTGATGATGTTGGTCGTCCCCCATCTTCTTCTTTCCCTCTTTCATTTCCTCTCCTCCGCCCCCCACCCCCAGTCTCTATCCTTCACCTCCCCCCACCCAACCCCTTTCAAATCTCTCATCGTCTCCCTCCTCCCATCCAAAGCACTCACAGGGTTTCTTTCTCCTCCTGGAAAGGATTGCCTTTTCTCAGAGGAAAGGGGGGTAGTGATGAAAGGAGAAAGATTTCTTTCTGCCCAGGGGAAAAAGAACAAGATAGAATACAAGATAGAAAATTAGAGTACCAAAAGCAATTAAACTGAATAAAGGAAGTAGGCAAGCCACGCAGCCCCAGCTGCCAGAGAGGGGAAGCAAGTTTGACTTGATCTTCCGCTTGCAAGGGGCTGTGTCTCTCACTAGATTCCTTCAAATGGAACGAAAATAAACCACCGATCCAACCCACTTTCAATTGCTTAATTGCTGTTGCTTTTAAGTGCCCACCATCTGACTTTTCCTGGTTCCATCTGTCCTGCGGGGCTGACTATTTGGTCTTATCCATCACTGGTAATGTCTGAACTTGGAGAGGTTTCTCGAGTGGAGAAAAAATTTTAAAAACATTATTACTTTCCTGAGGTTCTTTGGCATGGCCTTTATGTTGAGGGGCAAAAAAAAAAAAAAAGGTAAAGTTTCAAAACATTTGTTAGTGACACCAGTATTATTAGGAGGCTTGGATTTCTACTTTGAGAAAGCTAATCTAGTTAGCTTTGTGTACATAGTGATTTTGACTTTCTTGAATATTAACCTTCTGAAATAATGCAAACATTTAACTTTTGTGTTAAAGCTGCATTTGCATATGAATTGTGATTTCATTCTACCTTTCTGCTGTTTGCATTTTGTTGCGCAGATATAGAATTCATGCCTTGCCTTATTTTCTTTTAATAAGTATATTTAATAGATGTAAACGTGATGCTTATACAATTTCAGTACTCCATTTAGAAGGCGCATGGAAGCTCAGTTGGCCAAGAGTCCTCTTGTACTGGAACAAAGTTTAGAAAGTAATGGTGGGAAGATAGCATCAACTTAAAAAATCTTGAAGGGGAAAATGCTTTTACTTTCATGTCTTATTATAATACAGAGAAAGGTATCGAAACAACTGTGTGCCCTGGCTGCCTGCATGGTAGGTCAAGTGAAAGGGACGTGTTGGACAGATCCTTGACAGCAGCCTCAGAAATTTCTAATTCCATCGTCAATGGTATAAGCTTTCCTTTCCTGTTATTCAGCTAAGTGATGACCGTCAGATGGGAGGAGATAGAGAGAAGTGCTTAGCTGAATGTAATGGGAAAGCATCCCAAGTGGATCCTACATGAGTGCAGAGAAATCAGCAGATGTTAGTGTCCAGATAAATCTTTTCCTTTGATTTATCAGGGGAAATGCCAAGTCTTACTTTTTTTTTTTTCTACGTGTCCACTTCGGATAAGAAAAGGGAGCCTTCTTTCTCAACTCTGCCTGATCTTCCACACTAATCTATGTACCCCAGAAAGTATTTTTTTCACCACATATCTTCAGTGGACAAGTTTATACACTGACCGAAAGAAGAGCTGCTTTCATTTACCATCAACATAATATATGTTATTTTCTAAACCATTTTCCATTTGAGACACTTATCTTTCCTATCTAAGTAGAATTACCTCGAGTCACAAAAACAAGATCTTCTTTCTAGGCCTTTGACATTTAAATGCCTTTTTTTTTTTTCTTTTTAATGTAGTATCTCTGTTGAAAGCTAAAACTTATTTTTAGAGGTGCCACCTTTTGGTTATAAGGACAAAAGGCCAATCGTTTAATTGCCTTATGTGTGTACAACTGAATTAACAAGTTTAGACATGAAAAGATGTAGAAAAAGGAAACCAACTGCTTTTCACTGCGAGAGAAAGATTTTACTTACTTATTTCTCCACTGTCTTAGGAAGGGTAAAAGTTTGGTCTTGGTTTGTGACATTTATGTTCAGGACTCTTAACAAATGCTAATTATAACAATGACATGTAAAAGACATGCACGTGAGTATTGAGTTTTTCACATACAAAAAAATGAAGCCTTTATATACCGGAAGTCAGAACTAATTCCAATATATATTGAGTGGATTAAAGTGAGACTTTAAATGATATATTATGGGAAATTATTACCCTGTCATTCCACAAAATGTTCTAGTGTAACAGTTTCATACAACCTTCATCTTTTCTCCTTTTAAAAGAATATCTTAGTAAATCTTATTAATGTTTTAGAGCAAATATGGTAATTAGACTTTAATGTATTTTTATCAGAACTAGAGGTTGCTACCCTACAGAGGAAATCCTAAAATGCTAATTTCATAAAATACCACATGATAGAGATGTTGTTACAGAGTAGTTTTGAACTTTATTTCATAATGGAGAATATTAGTTATTCTGTCTGGTCAAATTGTCAGAGAGTTCTAATTCAGAAATATGAAAATGGTTAGCATGGTATGTACAAGATTTGCACATTAGACTTGGTGCTAACTGAAAATAAAACTAGAATATAGTAGCTTCTCTTAATTGTACTTGCAAAATGAACTGGATGATTAATAAATAAAACACAGAATGTGTTAGATCTAAAAGCTAACTCGAACTTCCTGTTTGCCTAATGACACCATGGACATAATATCAATTCATTCTTTTGAGTTCAGTATACTAAATCAATTTATGGTGAATTCCCAAAACAGATTTTTACAGTCATCTAATCTTAAAAAACTCACACTTAACACAGACAATTATGTGAGCCTGAAATACTTATACCTCTTAGGATTTCCAGTTTGTGTAATAGCTAGGAAGAGATACCATTAACTCCAAATTGGAACATCGTAATTCTTTTCCTAATGGTAGTGATTAAATGATTTGGGGAAGGGAAAGTAAAAGTAAACAGTTTGATTACATAATGGAGCAAATTTGGTCACTATCACAGAAAACCAAGACCAAGGTTAGACTTTCCGGCATTAGAATAACATAGGTGTGGGTTTTACAAGTGTTTTGCTAAAAACTAATGCTTTCTAAAATGAAATACCTGAAACACTTGTGATTTAAAATAATTTTTAATGATTTTCTTGTCATAAATACATCCTTATCAAAGGTTTAATATATGATATGCTTTCTAACTGAATTTGTTTGCCATCGAAATTGATCAAAGCTATTTAAATAGGGATAAAGTATATGGCAGTCTAAAAAATAATTTCAACTAGCATTTGAGGATATATATATATATATACGTATGTGTGTATATATATGTGTATGTGTGTACATATATATACATATTATGTAACATTTTCTAAAAGGATTTGAGACTAATAGACAGTAGCATGTAATCTGCTGAAACTAGGGAGTACTCCTGTAAAAAGTACCATTTAAAGAAAGATGGCAATGTCTTGGGGATGCTTTTAATATTTCTTTGGTTGAAAAGACCAGGAGTACTCAGAGGCAAAATTAATGGGGGTCTAGATCTTTTCATTTATACAGCCCTTCTGTGGCTTAGGGAAGAAGTGATTTTTATATGAATCATGTATTTAAAAAAAAAAAACACCTCCCAGTGCAAGATGCACTTTTATATACAGGTAACAAACTGAAATCGCATTTTTACATGATTTGGACATAACAGGGCATTAAAGTTTCTATCTTTCCAAGATTTCTTCAGTGTTTTTTTCAACATTTGCATAAAGATAAACTTTTTCTTAATCTTTTACATAATCGACATGATTATCATCGCTTTTTCAGGTAAGGGGGTTTAGATTGGTATCTTAAATAATTCCTTTAGGAGGGATCAACATTTTTCCTAATAGTTTTATAAATTTGATTCAAATCTCTCCATTCAGTGTGGCCATTTTTTTAAAGCAGGAAGGAATTTAACCTTTCCAATCTGAAGAAAACAGTGTTTTTCCTTTAGCTTCTCTGTCATTTTAGGAGAGCTCTTGAAGAGCCACTTTTATATTGACTGTAAGATGAACTGTGCTAGCAGGACATATGAACATCGTTCTACTCATATGTGTTAGTATAAAAGAAACGTATTTTAAATAATATTGCAAGTATAGTCATGCTATCTATTGGAAATAAGAGAGCACCCAGTCCGTTCTTGCTATATATGAATAAAACTTCAACCTTTGCTATATTGTTTAAAAAAGAAAAGCTCTTATTTTAAAGCGTACAACGCGAAATTATTGCTATGTTATAGAAGGAGTAAGCACCGAGGATGTTATTTCCGCAGTTTAAAAAATAATTATAGAGGTCCTATTGCAAAGAAGCCTCCTTTTAAAATATCCACTTTCTAAATTTAAAAACAATATTTAAAAGAGTTCTAAAACAAACTGACAAACTGAAACCTAGGTTAGCATAACAATAGCACATTTATGACTGTGTTAGAAGTATTCTGCTCTTTGAAAAATGCAAAGCAGATTAAAAAATGTTTCTGTAATTTCTATAATTGTATTTAGTTAAACCACAACTTCTAGTTGTTTAGAACTAATTCTGATTCTCTTTGGGTTTGTTTTGTCTCTACAAATACACTCAGTGCTTGGAAGGGATGTGGCACACTCGTTTGCATAACTTACCAGTAATGTAAATGAGAGGAGGTCAGAGTTCATCATTTTTGGTTACTGCTATTGTGGAGATAAAAAGAAAAGATACCGATCGTTCCTATACTGGTCTCACATGTAGTATGTTGAACATATTTGTTATACACATAGGGAGTCATTTTGTTGAAGAGGAGCTCTGGAAAATTGGAAAGCTTATGAAGATAATAAACGCCTTCTATATTTTAGCTGTCTGTACAAAATGGGAGCTGGAAATTTTCCATGTAGATTGAGAATGGCCTTTCTCAGCTAGTATGAGAATCTGGTGAAATAATGTGGTTTCTGAAATAATTTGCTTAAAATACCATTTCCTAGCAGCCCTGTCAGACAACATTTCATTGGAAATACTGGATTACAACCCCCCTACAGCAGCCCTCAAAACTGCGCCTAAGACAGTTAGCTAAGTGCCTCAGTCAAGAAGGAATTTTGGTCGAAATAGCCATTTAATCAAATCCAGCTGTGGTTGGTACTGAACCTTGGTCTTGCCTCTTCCCATTAAACCTGTTGTTTCTCTATTTGCTCAATGTAGTTTTGCTTATAATTAAAAAAAGTTAAGTGTTTCCTGCAATAGATGAATGTTTTCCTTTTCCTTCTAAATCCTTCACCTAGCTAATCAAGGATAAAATGCACATAGGCACTTAAACACAAATAGAATTGGAGCGTTACTTAAATATGAAAACTTCTGATGCTGCAGTTGTTTAAATGAGACTATCTCTTGTCCTCCTCCTACACCCTCCCAGACTACAGCCAACTTTTCTGTCGCAAGCAAATGAAGAGGAGAGCAGGCAAACCCACCTCACACCTCTGGGCACAGTTCCTTGGGTGTGGCCTCCAGGGGACAGCCTCCTGTTTTGACCTGAGGCCCATCTCCCTTCCGGGCCAGTCTCCTTGTATATCAGCCCAGGCCCTACTCTAGCTCAAAGCAGATAACTGAATTTAGGAATTGCTACTTTGAGATTTATTGGCATATTTTCGTCAACGTGAAGGCATAAGCACACAGAAATACTCAGACAGAACATACTCAGCTGTAACAAACTTTGTGTTAACACTCTTCAAATGTGATGTTGAATCTTATATAAGATTTAGATAATTGATAAAATAGTTTTTCTTTCATGGAATTTCTTTTGATTACTCACAAGTGATCCAAGCAAAAGGTGAGATTGTTAAACCGTGAATCCGTATAACTTTTTAACTTATTAGCACCAGTGGACAAAACTGAGATAATTATTTAAAATAATTTCAAATACTTCGCTTGGCTTTAATACTTCCAAGATCCACCTGTGTCTTGTTATGGAGACCCTTAAACATTTACATACCTCATCGTGCTCATCACAGATAATTGAGAACTGGTTTGTACATCTACAGAATCTCCGGATATTATTGTGAAGCGTCACATAGGGTTGCTTTTAGGATGGATTATTACTCATCTTTTTTCAGGCATAATTTTATGTGAATGTAACTAAGTGTAAACAACAATATAGCATCACAGCAGCAGACTACACGCACTAAAATGTCAATTTGGAATTGTTTGCTCTTTCCTTGCGAAGGAGAAAGAGTCGATTAAGTATATTCTTTCCTGGTGATATTCTGCCCCCCAGCATTCTATGTATTATAAACAGCGAATAGGTCCTTATTCTCCACCTATGAAATATGGAAGCTGCTTATTTTTGTGGAGAAAGTCATTAACAAATTTTTTTAGACAAATGACTTAATGGCTTTTGAAACAAGGACCAATGATATAACACAGGTTTCTAAGGCCTAGCTAAGCTCCTCTAGCAAGCAGGCTCTGCGTTAGCGAGATTATTAAGAAAAGTTGACACGGTTTCTCAGGAGAAAGGCAAGGTAGCAAAGCTCTGAATCTCTGTCTGACTTGGAGTGTCTGCCAGATCCTTGTTTACAAGGCTGGCTTTCTGCCTAATCCCTAGCATTTTTATCAGATTTGAGGAATGAATAAGGTGAACCATTGGGCCTTAGAGCACATTTCTAGAGCACTAGCGTCTTTTTATAAATAGAATAACATCACTATCCTGTTTTAGCCAATGTTCAGAATCCAAGGCCACTAAAAGTTTTTTATATAAATATCTATAAACCAGACCATTATATGCCTAAAAATGCTTGAGTTTTATCTGTCTGTGTACAGGAAATTCTTATGTTGAAAGCTTAGCTAACAACATGACTGTACAAGTAATTTACCTATTTTTCGTGTTTTTATTAAATTATAGTATTAAATTTAAAATGCCAAACAATCACCTTGAGATATAGTTGAGTTTAATAATTCAAGAAAGTGCCATTTCAACAAAAAGCCAACATATTCCTAAATTCTCCAACACCACCCTGCTTTTAAATTTTGGGAGGAAAAAAGTACTTCATATGCAAGTTTCCAGTTTTGTTTCGTTTTTTTCCTGTGGAATCATAGATACTTTTGGGACCTTTCCTAGATACCACAAAATGAATATTAATGATAGGAGAGAGCCGTCTCCTTCAGGACAGAGTGGAGTAGACAAGTTGTTAGCCTTTGAGAATCTGTTTCATCATTTAGATATTGAACACATAGCAACAGTTTGATTTCTCTGACTTCTGGACTTTTAGACCCGTATGTCTTGGAGCGTGTTACTACTCACTGCCAGAGTAGAAGAGATTTGTTCAGCTCTCCAGCTAAGAGCGTGGTATAGCAATTCTCTTCCTTCCCCACCATTTTGTTCCTTTCTCATCTCTTTTTTTCTGCCTTCTTCTTCCTTCCTTCTTTTTTTTCTTTCTTATTCATCTCCTAACGAATCATCTTCCCCTAGAATCACTGGCAGCTTGGTACTCCAGGCCCCATACTAATCTCCACATGCTGAATTTATTTTTTGTCAATAACCAAGAAATTCACTCTTAGTTTGTATACATTTCAGGTTAGTTTCACAAAAGGTTTGTATAGATAAATAAGGGAGCATCCTCTTAATTTGTTTAAGTAGTTGGCACACTTAAATGGAATGTGCCATGATTTGAATGTTTTTAAGGACTTACATGTAAAGACTAGCCCACTGGTAATTTTTAGAACAAAATTGATTGAAGAGGGATAAAACAATGATGTTTAAAATTCCAAACAGCATGTACTTTTAGGCACCTTTTTTCCTCTGTTTTGTTCTTCCAGTGGTAACTTTTACATCGTTGTTTTCACAACAGTTGTATCTCACTGTATTTAAAAAATATTATGTTGCCTTATTTGATTTTGATAATGGAGTCTCCATTTTACAGATGCAATAAAGGAGACTCAGAAGTTAAGTCACCTGGCTGTAATTACACACTTAGGAAGCCTTTTATAATTTTCACCTGCTGAATCATACTGCCTCAGCAGTTAATCAAGAAAAAAATCAAGTATATTTTTAAACTTCCTCGCTATATAAGAACTAGTTTGCTATTTCTTATCAAAAATAAAAACAAAAATCTAACATCTTCACTGAATATTGGATATACAGTTGTTATTCTTCCCATTGAAAAGAGAAGGACAATTTAATATACTGTCATTACTTCTGTGACTCTAACTTTGGAATAAATTGTATTTTAAAATTATTCAAGGAACAGTTCTCTAATCCATAAGACAATTCACCAATCCTGAGTCACTAGGCTCAGTTGGCCTTTAGTCATTGCTGTATCACTGTGGTATTAGATGTTACCTCATTTGTTTCCTTATTTGGAAACTACAGAGTCATAAGCCACTTCCTAGAGTACCCAGAGATGTGATGAGAAAATGAATGTTGTAGCTTTACTAGAAGCTTTCCAACCTCATCTCTCATTATTTTTCTCATTGGTACTTACACATAAAACTTCTCACTGTTTCCAGAACCTGACGTTAATGGAAGCTGTTGAATCTACTGGTGCTTCTTCTCTCCTATTTCAAGATAGAAAGGGCTAAGCAGGGAACATACTCAAGCCCCAATTATTATCCAGCCCTAATGTGAAATCCATCAATTGGCAATTCTTTATGTTAAGAATCAAACACATTTGGAAATGATTGCCAATAGGTATACACATTGCAATGTGGATTATCATAATTGACTTTCTAGCTGATCTGATAGAAGGAAACAGAAGTTTTAATTGGAAAAGGCTTATAGAAAGAATGCAAGATTAATCAGAAAAGAAGACAGGTATTTATGGGGATTTTTGGACAAACACAAGTTAATCATATTCTCTTGTTCTTACTACGATTCCATTTAATATTTCCAAGAATTTTTTGAGACTGGTACTAATTTTTCTATAATTTTTAGATGAGAAAAATGTGGAAAAGTAACTTGCCAAGGTCATACAACTCTTATGTAGAGGGAATTGGATTCAAACCCAAGCAGTCTATTTCTAGAGCCAACACTCAACCATAAGAAGTCATAAACACTAAACTCCTCAGTGGTAGAAGATGCAGAACAGTTGGAAGCAAACAGATAGAAGTGATCAAAAGAAATTGAAGAGTCATAAGCAAACTGTATTTCATAGTTTGAGTCAATATGACCATCATGGCAATGTGCTAAAAGATTGAAACTTGAGTCTCATAGCTCTGGGTGTAAAGACCTACTCTGGCATGGTGAGCTTCAGTAATATATTTCACTACTAAAAGCTTCATTTCACCAAGAATGGAAACATAATAATGTTTGCAAATTGCCTGGTACTCTGTTAATAAATGGCAGATCTGACCACTCTTGCCCCCTTTTTTTTTATTAGTCAGGAACTCTTTCACTTTCAAAAATGCCACCTAACTCAAAATGGTTTAGAGAGAAAAGGGATTTTAGAGCTCATGTTACCATAAAATCCAGGAATATTCTGGATTTCATCATAGCTGGAAATAGGAAATCAAGCTATATGATCAAGACCAGGCCTATCGCCCCCCACCCTCCCACCCATCCCTACCTCCTTAATTTTACTTTTCCCTGCCATTGCTTTATTTAGAATCAGGCTCTTTCTTTACAGTGGTAAGAATGTTCCCAGGGAACAGGCTTACATAAGAAATCTCCATGTAAAGAGAGCATCTTTTTTTCCCAAAATTTCTAGGATAATCTTGAACAACTTGAGTCACTTGCCCCAGACTCATCACTATGGTGAAGGCTGTGAAATATCATATTTCTCTAAGCTGAGCCTTGTGTCATCCCTGGATTTGAGAGTTGTACAAAGCATCACTCAGCTACATAGAAGGAGAGTTCTGCTGTTAAAAGAAGGGAAATGATTAGATTTAGAGCAGGCAAAACAACAAATGCCTAGCTCATAACGTATGGGCACTGACCGGTCGAGAGGATGCCTGCTGGCATTAATGCTGGAGCAGGCCCCTGGAGGGCCCTTATTTTTCCTGGCACTAACCCCTTAGTTGATGGGGTAAGATCCAGGGAATTCTAGGGGAAGGTCCATAGTAGTTGAGGATGTAGAAAGGAGTGGCCCTGAGAAGGCTTGAAGCAGTGTCATTGACAAACAGGTGTGGATGTAGTCAATAATTAAACAACTAGTATGACTATAGAGGTGTGAAAAGGCTGCCTATCAGGGGCTGAGGGCTGAGTTGAGTGTCATTTAACTCTTGTTGGGTCGTTGCCTTATTGCTTTGGCCTCCTCTTTTTTAATGCAGTGGGAAAATACTTATAGGATTTGAGAATTCTTAGATTCAGAGCTCAGTAGGTCTGAGAACTGCCAACTAAAGATATGTACAAGGCCACCTGTGTATATGTCAATACCTTACATTTTTGTTGGTTTTGAGTAAGGCTGGTTATTTTCAGGAGTTTATAGAGTTTTATTTTATGATTACCCTAACTACCTATGTATTGCTACAGATACAATAAAATAAATTTGCACAAAAACACTATACATTTTTCCTTGCTATACCCCAAACTGAAAGGGAATTATTTAGGAATAATGCACTTCCTCCGTAAGCACCAGGGCGTGCCTGTTATATGCCAGGTGCTATTTTAGTGCTGGGAATATAGAAGCAAATGTAGTAGATAAGTTCCTTGCTTTTAGGAAGCTGGCATTCTAGGGGAGGAGACAAAATAGTTAAAAATAACAACAAAAGGTAACTAAGGTAGTTTTCAAATAGTGAGAAATGCTACTACATAATAAAACAACCTAATAAAAGAGTAAAATCAAGGACTCTGGTCAGCCAAAGCTATGTAAGTTGAGGCATGAAAGGACAAGGATCCGGCTATGTAAACATCAGGGGAAGAGCACAGTAGACAGCAGAAATCCTAAGTGCAGAAGCTTGGCAGTGGGGGTGAGTTTGTTCTACTTACAGAAGAGAAAAAAGCAAATGTAGCTGAAGTTGTAAAGATGCTGGCTTCATGAGTGTAACCCTGCGGTAATATTTTAACTAAAAGCAAACTACAAACATTATTAAGGAAATTTTCCAAACAAGACGATCACGTCACCTCAACATTATTTAAATATGTGTAGTATCTTATTTCTGTGTAATACATTTCCAGTCTATGTAATCATACTTACACATTTTATGATTACAGTCATGGAATACATACTATTTCCACCCTGACTTTCAAAATGCACTCTCAGGTGATTTACAGGCATATATTTTTATCTTCCATTTTCTCTAGAAAGGTAACTTCTTTTCTTTTATGACATAGATTCCTTAGACACTTTCCGTATATCTTTTGTTAAATCTTAATAACCTTTCTCCTTTGCCCTCAGTTCTAAGGGAATTGAACACACAGCCTACCCTCAATTTTATTGTTTCTCAAAATTTAAGTGAACACCCTGGTTTTTTATCACAATAATGTTTTTTTCCCTCAATTTAATTTCCTTTTGAGTATATGTTTGATTATATCCAACAAAATTCAAATTTAGATTTTGAAACAAAAGTAAATAAACACTGAAAGCATAATGAAACAAATCATTTTGTGTCGATTATCATTTAGACAGCACAGGTCTCAGAGCATTAACCGGAAATTATTTTTCCTCTATCTGGTTTCATATCCTGGTTTCAAGAACTCAGTAACCCAAGTCTACCTAGGTCACTCTGTGATAGTAAACTAGGTGCTCACAGAGGCATATTAACATTGCGAGTGGTACTGCAGTACCACTCCCTATGCTGCAGCAGTAATGAAGTAATAATTACAGTGTCAATCTTAAATGGCCCTCTTTTTTCCCCTAAGACTCCTATAGACATTATATGCTGATAATAACATATTTTGTAAAGGGAGTATTCTTTGCTGAATTCACACAAAATCATCTAGATGTGAATATAGCAAGAGTGTTATAATGGACCATTTTTGTCAGTAAGTGATAAACTTTTCCTTATCTGTGGAAATCAGGCTCTTTTGTACCCTAAATATCTTATGTTTTTCTACATGTGTGTATATATATATATATATATATATATATATATATATATATATATATATACTTGCATATATCGTATATTTGGATTTTTTAATTATGTGATCACTCCACTAAGTGCAAGTTTTTCAGGATTTTGCAGTGATGTATGTATATTTTTTAAATCATCTTTTGACTCTGCAGTGCCTGACAAACATTAGGAAGAGAGCATTCCATAGAATGTTTATTGACAGAGTGAATGAATCCACTAAATCTATATTTTCTAATGTTTTTGAATGACATCCAAACACAGTATGCTTTCAAACACACATACACACTATATGAACAAAAGTTCTATGAAGTATTTCTTACTGGTGTTGTATTCTGATACCTCCTTTTCAATTCTCTTTTTTACCTAATTCATTAAAAAAAATACTGGTCATGACCAACAAAGTTAATGTAACAGCATACCAATGGATAACAATCTGTAGTTTTAAAAACAGTTTCCTAAAAAAGTATTATCAATTTCAAAAAAGTATAGTATATTTAAGATCCCATTAAGCATATATAAGTATATAATGGATATACAGGAACTTGCAGTGGCTTATTTGGAACATAAAGTATCATCATACTGTAAATGGATGACAAGTTAATAGAATTCCCAGACCAAGATGCTCTTGCTGTATTCACATACAGGTGATTTTGTGTGAACTTACACTGTATTTTTTTTAAACCCACAATGAATCTGGCACCAATACTGTTACTGGTCATTCTCAACCAAGCAGATTTATGTTGGTCTGCTACCTTCTGAGGAATTCAGTTAATAGCCATTAGTTAAAATAAACTTTTTTACGGACTAGAGGAAAATACAGAGATGTGATAGGAGATTATTTCTGTTTCTTTAAAGTAGTGAATACAGAACTAGTCTATGGAACCAACAGATGATGAAGACTAAGCATAAATATTTAGAGTTTTGTATTCAAATATAAAAACAAGCAAATAATATAAAAACTCTCAATCTGTCACTAAGTTTATGATATGGTGATTTTACAATATGATCTCTCTGATACCCTTCTGTGCTAACCGGAGAGGATCTGTAATTGATCATGATATATCTCTGCAAGGTAATAGACATTCAAGTGGCTCAGCACAGTAATGCTTCTTTGGCTTTCCTACTATCCATGTGAGTTTTCTCATGATAGTGGATAAGGCAGAGATTATGTCCTCAATCTTTCAGTCATTCATCAAACTGCTCAAAAATATTTAAGAGTACAAACTCTCAGGCACTGTCAACCACTTATAGAAGAGTGTAGTTCAGTTAAGAGAGACATCATAAGCAAGTAGTGATAATATATTCAGATGTGAGCTGTGAAATAATCAGTATAGGGTAGGAAATGCTATGGTAACAAACAATAGGAAAACCTCAGTGGCCTAAACATCTAAGCCTTATTTCTTGCTTATACTATGTAACCATTATGGAAAAGTATGTGTGTATTTCAGGGGAGGGTTGGCAGAAGACCCTCTGATTTGAAGTCATTCAGGGACCCAGAATGTTGAGAGCTTCAATGACTTATAACACTGTCATCTCAACATAACGGCATTAATGATACAATGACATTAAGGATTCATTGCAGTTGGGAGGGAAGCGCTGGACAGTTTCTCACCATCCAGTGAGAAAATTAACTACTTTGACCCTATAAGAGGCATATACAATTTCTGGTCACAGACCATTTGCTAGATCCAATCAACGTGGCCTGTAACTACAAGCGCATCGGAAGTATAACACCCTCCACCCCAACTTGGGCCTTGAAAGAGAGGATATTGCCAAGTTCTTGAAGCCTCTTTTATTAGCTGCAACAGAAAAGTGAAAGCTTTTTGAAAGCACATGAGAGTGAATGATCAGTTAGTCAAGACAGCTACGGCTTCACAGAGGAGGTGATGCACGGGCTGCACTCTGAGACTTTTCTATTGTCATGAAAGAAGCTTAGTTCATTCTTTAATGAAATCTTCTCTCTCTCTCTTTTTTTTAAACCTGAATCTCAAACACAGGATATGTATTTTATTAAGAATGCCAGCACTCCTGGTAAATTTGGTGGATGAACTAAGTCAGTTCTGTCGTACTAGGAGTGCTGACATATAGTACAACTGTCAATTTAACAAATCTATTTGGATGTCTCAAAGACACCTCATATTTACCACGGAAAAACTGAACTTTCAGTGTCTTTGATCCTAATGAATGATTCCATCATCCATCTAGTTGTGTTATCTAGAAACCTGGGAGTCATCTTTGTTTTCATGTCTCTCATTCTTAACCCCAAGTCTAAAATATATGATATCTTTATTATTTTTAGTTTATAAATATCTTTTAAATCTCATTATTTTTCTTTATCTCCATTGCCACACCATAATCAAACCAACCTTGCCTTCTCAATTCTACTATTCTTACTTTGACTTTCAAGTGCATGCATTATCTGGCACCTCCTACTCACCAGCCTAATTTCTCATATTGTTTCTCTCATTCTCATGCTCAGGTCACATTGGCCTTCTGTCAAGTTTTAATATTCCAAACTCCTTCCTGCTTCAGGGCCCTAGTACATGCTACTCCCTATGCTTGGGTTACTGTGGACTGTATTTACTATTGGCAGACACTAATGATGTAAACTCAGCAATAAAGTATGGCCAGCTTTTTAAAAATAAATGTTTATTCTTTATATACAAGAGTAAATGTTCAGTTTTTCCGTATTATGAGTATGAATATGTCACTTTTCAAAATTACTGCAGAATTGTCAAGAATTGGCAATCACCGTGTGGTAGAAAGGGATTTGAACAGTAATTGAAACTTTTTTATGGTTTGGGAAACCCTGAGTATAAGTTTGAAGATGTTGAATAGTTAGCTGCTTTTAAAGAAGAAATGTATTTATAAATTCAAATCTTACAGGTGAGGATACTGATGAAATGAAATTTAATTGAAGGAAATCTTCAGTGGGATATAGAACAGTGCTTTAAATATATATTGCTAAAATTTTAACCTTAGGATTTTTTCCAATTATTTTGAGAACATGTTTCTTCCAAATCATGCCATCATAGAGTTTTTTTCTTGTTTGTTTCTTTTCTTTGTAATGGGAACACTCTGATCTTACATCCTCTGGGTGTGAAAACACACTTTCAGAAAATACTTGAAAAAATGCAGTGAAAAATAAATCTAGCTAAAGATAAAATAGCGAGACTTATAAAGAAATACAGGCTGATGTGATGCTTTAAAATCTCTGATTACTGAGATTACTCTGATTACTGAGACTGAAAAATCTCTGAGATTGACTGTGTTAAGAAATCTCTTATATTTATGTGTATATTTCTGTACTTTAGTTCAAATAGTAATTCATTGTTATAAAATTATAGCAATGAAGATTAATGTTTATCATATTGTTTCCAGTTATATCTTCAATGTCAACTGACCTAGCAGTGCTTACTTAGCACTTTACTAATAGGAACTTAAAAATCTTTGGTGGACATTGCTGGATGAATCATCCTTGTTGATGTTTTATTCATTTGTTTCTCACGCGTTTCTATTTTTCTTCAAACTTAATGTTTAGCCTTGGTAATGAATCTTCATGAACTGGAATTAGTTATAGTTGACTCATTTCATCCAAGGTGAAATATGACTTACTTTCTTTAATCAGCCTTTACTTCTCTAGAATAAATCATCCCAGTAGCTCACTAATAAGTTGCAAATGAATGTGTGCTAATTTAAATGTATAGATAATTAAGAGTAAAAACATATAATAATTTATTCCAGTTCCACTTTAATGAGGCCACTATTTTGGATTATTTGGGTCAATGCTAACTATCTTTGAAATAGATAATCAATCTTTTGCTTTACTTTTTCCCTTTCATCTTCTCCACCTTTTCTTCCTTCTCTGTTTTTAACCATTTCCTCAATTTTATCATAAATATCCTTTGCATTCAAAGCACAGAAGAATTCTGTTACTAAGCAAAAAAAATATTCTTTCTGTATGGATTTTAAATATATGTTTAATATTCTACATTGGAAACTGGTGTTTTTTAGAAAATTATGGTTTATTGCTAGTAAAGAGCAATGTTTTTAAAGAAATATTTTAACTTGATTTTTTTTTTAATTGAAGTATGGTTGGTTTACAATGTTGTGTTAGTTTCTGGTATACAAAAACAAAGTGATTTAGTTATATATACATATTTCTTTTTCATATTATTTTCCATTATGGTTTATTACAGGATGTTGAATATAGTTCCCTGTGCTATACAGTAGGACCTTGTTGTTTATCTATTTTATATATAGTATTAACTTGATTTTTAAATGAAAAAGTATTCCCTAAAAATATTTATAATATTAAAATAATCCAAAAATATGTGAATTGAAAAGTAAGTCTTCTTTCAAACCACTTGTTGTCTTCCCAAAGGCAACCATTGTTAATAACCTCTTATATCCCCTAGCAGAAATATTATCTCTGTATGCAACCATTCATCACATTTAAAATTAATGTTCCATTATATACACAATGCTCTGTACATTTTAAGTTATACAGTTTTATTTATGTTGGATAATATTTTATTTCATACAAACTACAATTATTTCATAATGTACATAATATATTTTACATGTTAGTAAGAGTTATAGCTAACACTTTTGGTTAATGTAACATGAACTAATTCTATAAAATATGTTAATTGCAAGTGATTCAGTTTAACTTTAAGCTAAATCAGTTTTATAATTTTAAGTATTTTCTGGTATAATTTGTGATTGTGACAATTCACATTAGATATATTAAATGATTTTATAGATTTGATCATATTTAAGGATTTGTATAAAGTTTTACTTTTCTCATATTGCAAAGTATCTGTCAACAGATATTATAATATCTTGTTTAAAATGAGTAATTATCATTAGAGAGCATAATCTTCTGTAGTATTTTTAATGTTCAGACACTTATAAATAACATTTTATAATCACGTTTATTATGTCTTCGTTTGGGGGCTGCAATGTGTTAATCTTAAGGATTTTAAAATATTTCAAAATGTAAAACATTAAGAATGATCTTGCCTGTTTTGGGTGCATGACAAGTACTTTACAACAGAAAGGATATGGAAAATATTTGAAGGAATATGAAGTTTTTAGGAGTCTTTACAGAATATGTTGATTTAATAATAGTAGCTTACATGTAGAGAGCTTTAATTACATGCCAGTTGCTATACTAAGTATTTACTCATTTAATACTACTTCAAACTCTTTGTGAGGTATGTACCAATATTATGACCATTTTGGAAATGAGAAAGCTAAGGGTCAGAGAAATGATGCTATCTGCTTACACTCACATAGCTGTTAGGTGTTATAGCTGGGACTCAGTTTCATGAGGGTGAGGGGAGGGTGGCTTTAAAGCCAATAGAATCTAGATTATTTATTCTTTCATTAATTGAAAAACCTCTGAGCATTAGTTCAAAATTATTCAGTATCAATAACTTTCAGCCCTCCAAGAGCTTATCTTTTGGGGGGGTAGAAAAGAAGTTAAGTGGAGAAAAGAAAGAAAGGAGAAAGGAGAGAGGGAGGGAGGAAGGAAGAGAGGGATTTGTTGGTCGTATGTTTTATCTTGGTAAGTACTATCAAAATAGTCAAGATAAAAAAACAAGTAGAGAGAGCAGAGAGTGCCAGGTTGTGGTGGGTGGGGGAAAATGAAGGCAGAATGCATTTTTAAATAGGGTCCTCAGTGAAGGTCATAATTGAGCACAGATCTGAAAGAGGTGAGGAATTAAGCTTTGGTAAGAGGTGGGACCATGCCTGGTGATTCAAGGAAAGAAAAGGAGGCAATTGTGGTCCAGGTGAAACAGGCTGAGAAAGCACCAAAAGATTATTTCAGAGAGGTAACATGAGGGCAGATGGTGTAGAGCGCTGGGTCAACTTTGGCTTTTATGCTGAATGAGATGGAAAAACCATTGGAAGGTTTTGAGCATAAGGGTAACATGTTCCAACTTAGATTTTTAATGATCATTTTGAATAGAATGTTTTTGCTAGAATAGACTGAGTGGGTTAAGGGTGGAAGCAAGGGGAAAATATGCTCTTTGTAGGTTTATATTTGAAATGAAATTGCCTGCACCTTCTCTCTCTGTTTCCTAGATTTTGTGGCCTTTAAGTACATTAAGAGAGCAGTGGAAAGCTCAGGAATACGTTACCACAGAATGTTTATGAAAGCAATGGGTTTAATTTCCATCATAGAAGGTTATCATAACACTGTTTTTTTGTTTGTTTGTGGGTTTGTTTGTTTGTTAGAACATTTTATACATGCATTTCCCAGCCATCTTTATTTTGAGGCAAGCAGATAAAAGTTGGTCTAACTTCAAGGCATCTGGGAAAGTGGCAGAGAAAATCTTTTTTTATTCTTTCTATGCTTGAAAGACTTACTAATGCACTCTCAAACATTAGAGGAAGAGAAGCATTAAGGGTTCATGAATATAGAGTGAGTGCAATGAGTTCTAAAAGCCATCTTCCATAAGATACCTGGATTGGCATTGCTTTTGAAGAAAATTTTTTCTAGACAGAATGCTTTTGCTTTTCAATATTTTACATTTAATTTCATTTTAAACAAAAATAAATCAATATCAACATTCCAAATGATACCCACCCTACTGAAGGCCGATTTTGAGACTTAGAAGACATTTGATATAATTCTCTAAAATTAGCCATCATCCAAATAGTGCTTATCATAGTCAAATTTGTAGCAACAAATTCAGAATTAAAAGGTATTTATAACCCTTATAGCTGAGATGATCTGTGTTTTAGTCAGTACATACTCCTGATGTTTCAGTACACCATCAGCAAATATTTTTCCTTTGCTTGTTTACTATGAGATGAGCATTCAGCCAGATATTCTAGATTTTTTTAAAGGCTTTTTTAAAAGGAGACTATAATATAGTTAAAAAGCTAAGAAAGACCCACAAAATACTTTAAGGGAAAAATATAAAACAGTATATTATTTTTTGCTTAAGTGAAGAAAATGAATATTTAAATAAAAGACATGGTGGATAAACAGATATAAGCTATTTAAGGTTAAGTCATTAACAAGACTTCATGATCTATAAATGCTATTTAGTCGTGTGGTCTGGGAATGCCAAAGGGTGGAATTGAGGTATCTCCAATGACACTTGTACTTTATACCCTTATAAAATAGTTGTTTGTGTACATTATTTCCCTTCCCTATTACAATATAAGCTCCTTGATGGTTAAGAAGATATCTTAATTATCTTTATATCCCAAACAATATCTCACACATAGTTGATATTCAATAAAAGTTTACTAATTGAATGAAGTATGTGCTTTCCCCTAAGATGCTAAAACATAATTTCAATATCTAGAACTTTCATTAGGAGAACTACATTATTGCTTGCTTGAGAGCACTGATTATGTATCCCAAATGTGATATTCTTGGCTTATTGAGAAAAAGCTTACCTTTTTGGATGGAATATTTAAAATTAACTAAAATTTATTTCCAAAGAGGCATGCTTAAATTTTACCCCCCCACAAATTATTATTAGTAGAGTATTTAAACTAAGTTATGTTGAGATTATAGTTAGTAATCAAACTTACTACATATGAAAAATTAATTAGTATCATTAGTAGTAGTAATAAAAAGTATAAATTAGTGCAATTTCCAATATAAAAGTATTTTTAAATCATTTTTTTAAATAGAGGGTTTTTGTTTCAACTTTTATGATTTACAAAGATTACGTATTGCCCTTGTATGTAGAAGACTACATATCTGACTGTAAAGTAGGTGTAAGTAAGGTTGAATAAACATATTCAAGCTGCTGAGATAATAAAACATTCAACTTAATAATAATGCATGTAAAGTGGTTAGTATGGCAAGATCATATTAGTGATTCTTTGACACAAAGAAATGTTCAATAAATGATAATTATATCTATAATTGCTATTATTATTCTTACTAATCTTGTTGGAGTTGTTCACTCTTGAAATGCTTCGGAGAACACTTTTTGCATTTACCTTCTGAACTCTTCTTCACTTCACATTGTTCAGTATACCTCTGCCTGGTGATTGGTTCATATCTTTGGTAGCTTCTGAGTCATGCTTTATCAGGAAACCAAGGCTGTGATTTGCATCCCAGAATATCCTCCTCCTTCCTCCTTCTCACTGTCACTTCTATTTTTACTTCGGAGCACAAGGTTCTTTAAGGCTCATCTTGTATTCTGAGGTTTCCCGCATCCACAGATTTACTACCTGCTTCTCTATAAGAAACATGTACTTGGTAATAAATCCTTGCTAGAAAAAGACTGCTGTAGCTAGGTTAATACCTAAGGACAACGCTTTTCTTTTTTCCTAAATCTCCCATTCTCTCCCCTCCTTGAGCTGACGGTGATCAGTTTTCTGCCGCAGTTCTCCCCGAGTGCCTGGTCCAGTTAATCTTGTTAAACCAATAAAAAATGAGTTGGTTACCTGTAGTTAATCTGTTGAAAAGCATATATTGAATTCCTACTTTGTCCAGGGATGTTTGTTAAATACTAATTCAATTAGGATATCTTATCTTGGCATCCATGTTGCCTCAAGGGTTTCAGAATATTTTCCTTGAAATTATGTGGAAAACGTGGTGTGCATGTTTGCAGGTATGTTTTTTCTGGGGAATAAGGTCATCAGATTGTCAAAGGGTAAAGATGCCAAAAAGATCAAGATTCACCCTCAAGAGAGGCAAAAATGCATAAAACACATTCCTCTGGTTGAGGAGCTTACAATACAGGTGAAATTAACAGGTAAATGACAGTATAAAAATAAAGGTGGGGCTTCCCTGGTGGCGCAGTGGTTGAGAGTCCGCCTGCCGATGCAGGAGACACGGGTTCATGCCCCGGTCTGGGAGGATCCCACGTGCCGCGGAGCGGCTGGGCCCGTGAGCCATGGCCACTGAGCCTGCGTGTCCGGAGCCTGTGCTCTGCAACGGGAGAGGCCACAACAGTGAGAGGCCCACGTACAGCAAAAAAAAAAAAAAATCACCCTCGGGAAATAAATAAATAAATAAATAAATAAAAATAAAAAAATAAAAAAGGTGAAGAGTATATAGTACAATAGGTAAGAAGAGAAAAATCACTTAGAAATAAATTGGGACTTCATCTGGGTTTAGAAATAAGTTATTTGAAGTTTTATGGGACTTCCAACCTGAGGGGAAAGAGTGAACAAGTCCTTGGAATTAGTAGTATTGATTAGAGTGTCTGGGAAGATAATGAAGAGCCTCCTTGAATTATATTTGTTTATAAATAAAAGTGTTGTTGAGTACATGATATATTAATAATTGCCATGGTTTAAAATGTTGAATAGTAAAAATATTCATGGCAGATCATCTTTTAGCTAATCTTCTTAGATTTAAAAACATTCAGATTCTGAAAACCTTAAATATTCCTCAAGATTTTTTTCTGTAAAATAACAATGATCAGCATGATATGTCATTAAGAAAGACACTGTGGTCCATTTCACAAAGACATGAGGTACAGTTCTTCAATAGTATATTATATTATAGCAGCTTACACTGACCTAGATGGAATATTTTAGTTTTCTTAAATATATCCAGTGCATTTTGTTTCTAAGCTTCTGTTTTATCCAATGAGAAGGAAAAAAAGTTCAAATTTCGTGGCTTAAGAGTGTAGACATCTGTACTCGAATATCACAGTACTATCTCAAAATTAAGTATCTTAAACTGGACCGCTCATGACCCTCTTCTTCCTTCAACTCACGTCATCTTCATCCTCCTTTTCTTTCCCTTCCCTTCCAAACTTTGCAGTGTTTCAATTGCAATCAGTCTTTCATCCTCCAAGTCACTCATTCTTCCCAAAATTGATCCCTTCTTCCCAGAAAACTTTCTTCATCTTCTCCTTATACCATACTTTTCATCTTCATTCCCCACTCACTAACATTTCCATTGCCTCGGATCTCCTATCCAGAGTCAGACTCTTTTTCCTTTCCATCAGTGTAAATATTGTCCTACCTTCAAGGCTCAGTTGAGAAACCATCAGCTAGAGTGTTTCTAAATAAGAACTATACATGCTCCTGACATGAATACTTCTAGATTTTAGGTATGTAGATAGTACCCTGTTTTATACTATATCTTCTGTTTGGATTTATGTAGAATTAACTGTGCTGATTTTTCACATATACATATGTTACTTATCTTTCCACCTTAACCAAAATCTTTTTGCTGGCTGGATCAGGTTTCCTATTCCTGTTTTTTTTGTTTGCTTGCTTTGTTGTGTTTTTCATCCGTCAGATCATTAGGCACAAAATGGACTCTTTACGTATAGCTATTTTTAAAACACAGGCAAGATTTTAGGAGAGAATGGCACGTAATCAACACTCACATACATTGTAATTTATACTGTACATACAAAGTATTTTCACATACTTTATCTCATTTACTAACACTATTATGTATCATCATCTTCATTTTGCAGATAAGGAAACAGACTTGGTCAGGAATAGGAAACTAGTCAATACCTGACCTGAGCATCAACTCAAAATGTCTGCTCTATACCCAGTTTTCCATGTTAACATAGCTGCCTTCTAGGGCTGCATTTTATAAAAGGAAGTTAAAAGACTGAATAGTTTCTAATATTCAAAGGGCAATAGATCTGGAACAAATTTGTCAAGATAACTAACAGAAGTTCTAACTGTTGCTGAATTGTAAAGTATCCACCATGAAATGACAGTTAATTGGAATTTACTTATATATGTAAGGAGGCATTTTTGACAGCTTTTTAATGTGTAAAACTTATGAGATATCTCAGAACATGTAGGATAAAAGGAAACTTTGTCAATATTATCACCAGAAACCTGCGACAATTTGAATTGTGCCCAGGAGGAAGGTCACAGATCACTCCTTTAGGGATATCCATTAAGAAGTCTTTCCTCTCTTTAAAACCTAGATAGTGGGTACCAAAATAAACCAACCTCAAATGCATGTCATTTCGTGTGTGTCTTCTTAGATTCACAAAGCCAGTGATGTTAAGCTCAAGTGCTGAGAATTGTTCAAATAAATCCTCCTATGTGTGACAAATAATCAAGAGGTAAAAGTCTAAGAAAACTACAAACAGGTTCATAATAATAATTTTATATATTGGCAGTTTTCCATTCTATTTCTCTTGATGTATATTCTTTATAGTCTTACTGCTAATGAATCAAGCGTATTTGGTATTTGTATGATACAAATGCATATTTGATTTAGTAACATATTTTCTCTCCAAAAATTATACCAAGGAAAAGAATTTGATGACAAATATATATAACAATTAGGATGAAAGTTATTTTTGAGAATTCTGCAATATTTTAAAGATAACTACATATGAATCTTAGTTTGAGAAAATCACTTTGAGAAGAAACAGTCAAATTCTAAAATTGAAAAAATAGTCCATATAAGTATCATTGTGATGCTCTTATTATGATTTGTGTTCCCTAGTAACTTAGTTGCCTAACAAGGTTATTCTGCTGATGACCTTTGCCATCAAAAATGGTTACCAAGCTCTATGAGGATTGTGCAGACAAATGGATGCCCACCATGACTGCAGCCAGTATGAGCGCACCGAGCATGAGCATACAAATGGAAACCATTCCACATTATTTGCAGGCAGTTGCAACATCAAAAGCAAGTGTGATTAATAGTTAATGACAGGTTACTTCTTTCAATCTACTAATGATTCTTGCCTTAATTTTTTTGACTTTCCATTGGCTAATTTATCAAAACTTATAGATTAACACTGACAGTAAAGTTGTTAGCATCTAGACCAATAACATTATTTCTGAATAGAATACTATACATATTTCTAAATTAAACTTTTTTAAAGTTTGCAAGGTTTGTTTTCAATACTAAGCATAATTTTCAAAGCCAGGTCATGTAGGTACATACATTCCTCTTCATTTGATTGAAGAGGAAGCAAATCTAAGTACCAACATTCACTGAATACCTGAAAAATAAAAAGACTGATAATTTTGATACTCATGAAATCCAAGCTTTTAAAAGGGGATATTATAGAAAAGTTGAGTCAAAAATATTTAGCCTTCTACCTGAATAAAATTTAATATATTGATACTATGATTTCTTCTGTAACTTGACCAGTGGATGATGATGTGTTGCAGAAAACAAACTTCTCTGAAGTGAAACTAAACCTAACCTTAAAGTAGTTAAAGACTGGATTTATCTCCTGTTATATAGATAATCAAAACAAACAGATAAACAAAAACCATGATGCATTAAGTTAATAAATTAGAAATGAGTTTAAATGCATACTATGTAGATGCCCATTTCTGTCATCACCAACGTAGTGATACAAAAATGATACATAGTAAAATGTCCTCTATGTTTCTCCTTCAGATCTCAGTTTTCAGGTCTCTCGTGCACACAGACCCTTCCGAGATCCAGGGGGAATAGGGAGGCTAGCAGTGGATATGTTTTGTTTGTAAAATTTGTAAAAATAAAATATTTTAACCATAATTAGTGAGATAACTCTGTCCTTTCCACCTAACTTTGTATTGCTATTGCTTTTGTGATTTTTTTTCTTCAAAAGTGCCCTCAGAATTGTATAAGTGTCAGGAAACTCAATGCCTGGAACTGCTCCTATATGCTTTCCCTCTGCCTAGATCTCTCTCCCCTTCATCCCTACTTGTTAGAATCCTACCTGGCATTCAGAGCCTATTCCACATACCTCTTCTTCTATGCCAGTGTTCTGATTTGTTTATAGAACTTTGAGCCTATTTATTTTCAGTGTTAGTTTTAATTTATGGCTTGTGTATGGTTCTTCTTGCTTTTCACCACCCACATAGTCTAGTAACAATTGGCTCTGGCCTAATAGACTCTTGGAGACTCACTCCCAAGCCTCATGACTTCCTAGATGTATGACACCAGGCAATTCACTCATTCTCTTGCTCCCTCTGGGACTCAGTCCCTCACTATCAAATGAGCATCAAAATAATAGTATTCTCCTCCTAGACTTGTTGTCAGGAGTAAATGAGATGATTAATATTAAGTGCTTATTAGAAAGCTTGGACAAGAGTAAAAACTCATGAGTTAGTTCTTAGAATTATGATTATTTAAGTAAAAATTTTAGGTTTCCATAGCATCCCATAAAATACTGTGAAAATAAATATGTACTGACATGAATTATTCATAACAGATTTGATTATTTCAGGCTATAGGATCATTTTGAAATACAAAATGAGAAAAGACAAAAAATGTTTCTTTGTAAAACTACTTTATGACATTTAGGATTAGAGGATTAAATAATCAATGTGGTAAGTAAAACAATCAAAAATCCTTTGATGTAATATTTATTTTGAGTGCTTAATGTAAAATAATGTTAGTTTTAGCAGTTACTAAAGAGTTGGCATTTGTGTACTTCCCACATAATAAACAAACTCTAAAAAAACACATTTGGTGGTTTGAACTATGGCATTTTCATTTGAAAAATAAAATATGTTATCACAGAAACATTTTCATTTCTCTGTGATTGACTTATTTTAAAAATATTTTTGAAGGTATTCCATAAAAATACTCCTTTTTTGTTAATCCATGTTTTTGATTCCAAAATATTTTAAATAAGACATATATTTTAAGTCAAAGGACACAATAATGAATGATTGTGATATGTGCAAAGTATTTGAATAATGAAAGCTAATTCTAGTCTATTAAGGACAAAAAAAGATGCAATACTATCTGTGTCAAATGTTTTCTTAAGTTTACTCTGTATTTGGATCTATGGACACCACTGCAGTTTATAGCCTCTTTGACTGTTTGGAGTTCCAAAGGTAAAGAAATCAGGCCTCCTGCTATACTGGGGACCTTGTGAAAAATGTAATAGTATAGAAGAAAGAAAATGGCCAAAAGAAACCGAAGGACAGGAGGCAAGCTCAGCTATTTGGTTGCCATGCAATGGGCAATTTCTTTACCCTTGAGCCTTTTCCTCAAATATAAAATGGAAATCATTATACTGACTTCAAAGGTAGATGTACATAAAGCACCTAGATCAATTTCTGGAGTATAGTCTGTGATTTTACCATATAAATAAATGAAGGAAAGAATTTGTTTCTAGAAATCCAACTCTAAGTATCACAAAATCCCTTCTTTTTTTCCCGAGCATTTAGTTAGAACTGCATTTATTCTTTTCTAACTTTAATTGCTACTTGCCCTGTTTGCATAAAGAATTGGCTATTTCAACAGTCGTGCTAACTAGAGAATGAGTATTGTCTTCACAGGAATTATAAGATAAATACATTGAAAAAATGTGCTTGAGAGAAAAGAGATATGGAAACACATGATAAATAACTAGGGAAATGTCTCAGGGTAAATGATGAAGAAGAACATTTTAGCTTTTTTTGTTAAACAAATAAGAAAATGTGGTCAATGGAACAAGTATAAATCTCCTGGAAGAAGAAATTTATCTGAGACAACCCAAAATTTTATCTGAAACGTATGCTTAATATAGAAGATAACAAAAACATTCTGAAACACAGATGGGGGGAACTTAATTTGAAATGAACAGCAACCACTCTCCCTGAGGGGCTGTCCCCAAACTATATATCATCATGTAAATAGAGACTTTACAGTATTTAGAAGTCAATGATATTTCTTTTTTGTTTTAATTTTTATTGGCGTATAGTTGATTTACAGTGTTGTGTTAGTTTCAGGTGTACAGCAAAATGAATCAGTTATACATATACATATAGCTTCTCTTTTTTAGGTTCTTTCCCATATAAGCCATTACACAGTATTGAGTAGAGTTCCCTGTGCTATACAATAGGTCATTATTAGTTCTCTGTTTCATATATAGTAGCATGTATATGTCAATCCCAGTCTTCCAATTTCTATTGATTGTTTATAATGTAGATACCAAAGTCATTTAATTCTGTTTTAATTTAAAACAGTATAAAATATAAAATATATTCATACTAATTGAAAAGAAGGTATTTTTGAATTAGCTTCATTTCTCCTTGATGAATACAAAAAGGAAAAAAAAGTGATTTTATATATTTTACAAAGGACAATAGGAATTTTAGAGTTCAATATATCAAAAATATTTTCTACAAAAAATTAGTTTCAATTAATAGAAACCTATAATTAGAAAATTTACCTTCCTTAAATCTTAGAAGCTCACAATAATGCACTTTAGTCTTTTTGACCTATGTAGAATATCTAGATTTATGACAATACCTATATGTAATATCTAAATAGATTTATGACAGTGTCAGCAGTCAACTAAAAGACAAGATGTTTAAAATTTTATTCTAAACTTTTCTTAAATTTGTTACATACAGACTACAGAAGTAGCATACCATGCATTTAAGTATGTAATACCTTCATACTGATTAATCTAAAATGTATCATAAAATAGCTTTTGTACTTTGTTTCTATGAAATATCATTTGAAAAATATTCAGGCTAATTTATTTTTATCAAATGTCAAATATCAGGATATTATTAATGATTTTTGAGCTTAAGAGAAAAGCTACTTTCCCTTCTCTGTAGTTCAGTGGTATCAACATAGAAATACTACTTAATAAACTATCCTCAGAGTACTTCAGGTAAGATTAAATGTTTAGTGACTAGAAGATAAACTCTTTTTTATTAGACCAGGTCTTAGATGCTGTTCAATCCCAGAGGTGGATCTTCATCATTTCATAAAACTTTGTAAGCCTGAAAAAATGACAGTTCAAGACTGTCGTCTAGAAGCATATGAAGCAGTTTGTCTTGATCGTTTAAAAGGAGTAGACAGTTGATGCTTTATTAATGATTTAACTAGATCCCATCCACTGATTTGCTCTGTATAACTAATAAGGATCCATAATTTATCAAGTGCCACAAGGTAAAACTTATACTAGGGCTTTTCATCTATCATCTCAAAAAGATCATACTTAGGGCTTCCCTGGTGGCGCAGTGGTTGAGAGTCCGCCTGCCGATGCAGGGGAAACGGGTTCGTGCCCCGGTCTGGGAAGATCCCACATGCCGCGGAGCGGCTGGGCCCGTGAGCCATGGCCGCTGAGCCTGCGCTTCCGGAGCCTGTGCTCCGCAACGGGGGAGGCCACAACAGTGAGAGGCCCGTGTACCACAAAAAAAAAAAAAAAAAAAAAAAGATCATACTTAACCTGTAGATAAGTGTGTACTACAAAATAAATATTTGGTAGGGGGAAGGTTTCTCTTCTCAGTTGTTTTGGAGTATTATGTTGATCAGAGAATATAGTGCTGAGGCTCTGGTATTTTTTTCTCTTTTTCAAATTATTTCTACCATTGTTATTTTTTAAAGTGAATATAAAATCTTTTTCATTTTCCATAGGCTCTTTGGAAAATCTTTAAGATAGTTTTAGAGGTAAAGGATATCATGAATTTATTTTTTAATTAAAATTTATTATTTTTATTTATTTTATTTTTTTAACATCTTTATTGGAGTATAATTGCTTTACAATGGTGTGATAGTTTCTGCTTTACAACAAAGCGAATCAGTTATACATATGTTCCCATATCTCTTCCCTCTTGCGTCGCCCTCCCTCCCACCCTCCCTATCCCACCCCTCTAAGTGGTCACAAAGCACAGAGCTGATCTCCCTGTGCTATGCGGCTGCTTCCCACTAACTATCTATTTTACGTTTGGTAGTGTATATATGTCCATGCCACTCTCTTACTTTGTCACAGTGTAACCTTCCCCCTCCCTGTATCCTCAAGCCCATTCTCTAGTAGGTCTGTGTCTTTATTCCCGTCTTACCCCTAGGTTCTTCATGACATTTTTTTTCTTAGATTCCATGTGTATGTGTTAGCATATGGTATTTGTCTTTCTGACTTACTTCACTCTGTATGACAGACTCTAGGTCCATCCACCTCACTACAAATAACTCAATTTCGTTTCTTTTTATGGCTGAGTAATATTCCATTGCATATATGTGCCACATCTTCTTTATCCATTCATCCGATGATGGACACTTAGGTTGCTTCCATCTCCTGGCTATTGTAAATAGAGCTGCTATGAACATTTTGGTACATGACTCTTTTTGAATTATGGTTTTCTCAGGGAATATGCCCAGTAGTGGGACTGCTGGGTCATATGGTAGTTCAATTTTGTAGTTTTTTAAGGAACCTCCATACTGTTCTCCATAGTGGCTGTACCAATTCACATTCCCACCAGCAGTGCAAGAGTGTTCCCTTTTCTCCACACCCTCTCCAGCAGTTATTGTTTCTAGATTTTTTATGATGGCCATTCTGACCAGTGTAAGATGATATCTCATTGTAGTATTGATTTGCATTTCTCTAATGATTAATGATGTTGAGCATTCTTTCATGTGTTTGTTGGCAATCTGGATATCTTCTTTGGAGAAATGTCTATTTAGGTCTTCTGCCCATTTTTGGATTGGGTTCTTTGTTTTTTTGTTATTGAGCTGCATGAGCTGCTTGTAAGTTTTGGAGGTTAATCCTTTGTCAGTTGCTTCATTTGCAAATATTTTCTCCCATTCTGAGGGTTGTCTTTTCATCTTGTTTATGGTTTCCTTTGCTGTGCAAAAGGTTTTAAGTTTCATTAGGTCCCATTTGTTTATTTTTGTTTTTATTTCCATTTCTCTAGGAGATGAGTCAAAAAGGATCTTGCTATGGTTTATGTCATAGAGTGTTCTGCCTATGTTTTCCTCTAAGAGTTTGATGTGCCTGGCCTTACATTTAGGTCTTTAATCCATGTTGAGTTTTTTTGTGTATGGTGTTAGGGAGTGTTCTAATTTCATACTTTGACATGTACCTGTCCAGTTTTCCCAGCACCACTTATTGAAGGGGCTGTCTTTTCTGCACTGTATATTCTTGCCTCCTTTTTCAAAGATAAGGTGACCATATGTGCATGGGTTTATCTCTGGGCTTTCTATCCTGTTCCACTGATCTATATTTCTGTTTTTGTGCCAGTACCATACTGCCTTGATTACTGTAGCTTTGTAGTATAGTCTGAAGTTAGGGAGCCTGATTCCTCCAGCTCCATTTTTCGTTCTCAAGATTGTTTTGGCTATTCGGGGTTTTTTATGTTTCCATACAAATTGTGAAAATTTTTGTTCAAGTTCTGTGAAAAATGCCAGTGGTAGTTTGATAGGCATTGCATTGAATCTGTAGATTGCTTTGGGTAGTATAGTCATTTTCACAATGTTGATTCTTCCAATCCAAGAACATGGTATATCTCTCCATCTATTTGTATCATCTTTAATTTCTTTCATCAGTGTCTTATAATTTTCTGCATACAGTTCTTTTGTCTCCTTAGGTAGGTTTATTCCTAGATATTTTATTCTTTTTGTTGCAGTGGTAAATGGGAGTGTTTTCTTAATTTCAGTTTCAGATTTTTCATCATTAGTGTATAAGAATGCCAGAGATTCTGTGCATTCTAATTCTATTGATTTGAGTCTTCTCCCTATTTTTCTTGATGAGTCTGGCTAATGGTTTATCAATTTTGTTTATCTTCTCAAAGAACCAGCTTTTAGTTTTATTGATCTTTGCTATCGTTTCCTTCATTTCTTTTTCATTTATTTCTGATCTGATCTTTATAATTTCTTTCCTTCTAACTTTGGGGTTTTTTTGTTCTTCTTTCTCTAATTGCTTTAGGTGCAGGGTCAGGTTGTTTACTCGAGATGTTTCCTGTTTCTTAAGGTGGGATTGTATTGCTATAAACTTCCCTCTTAGAACTGCTTTTGCTGCATCCCATAGGTTTTGGGTCATCGTGTCTCCATTGTCATTTGTTTCTAGGTATTTTTTTATTTCTTCTTTGATTTCTTCAGTGATCACTTCGTTATTAAGTAGTGTATTGTTTAGCCTCCATGTGTTTGTATTTTTACAGCTCTTTTCCTGTAATTGATATCTAGTCTCATAGCATTGTGGTCGGAAAAGATACTTGATACCATTTCAGTTTTCTTAAATTTACCAAGACTTGATTTATGACCCAAGATATGATCCATCCTGGAGAATGTTCCATGAGCACTTGAGAAAAATGTGTATTCTGTTGTTTTTGGATGGAATGTCCTATAAATATCTATTAAGTCCATCTTGTTTAATGTATCATTTAAAGTTTTTGTTTCCTTATTTATTTTCATTTTGAATGATATGTCCATTGTTGAAAGTGGGGTGTTAAAGTGCCCTATGATTTTGTTACTGTCGATTTCTCCTTTTATGGCTGTTAGTATTTGCCTTATGTATTGAGGTGCTCCTATGTTGGGTGCATGAATATTTACAATTGTTATATCTTCTTCTTGTATCGATACCTTGATCATTCTGTAGTGTCCTTCTTTGTCTCTTGTAATAGTCTTTATTTTAAAGTCTATTTTGTCTGATATGAGAATTGCTACTCCAGCTTTCTTTTGATTCTCATTTGCATGGAATATCTTTTTCCATCCCCTCACTTTCAGTCTGTATGTGTCCCTAGGTCTGAAGTGGGTCTTTTGTAGACAGCATATATACGGGTCTTGTTTTTGTATCCATTCAGCCAGTCTTTGTCTTTTGGTGGGAGCATTTAATCCATTTACATTTAAGGTAATTATCGATATGTATGTTCCTATTCCCATTTTCTTAATTGTTTTGGGTTTGTTATTGTAGGTCTTTTCCTTCTGTTGTGTTTCTTGCCTAGAGAAGTTCCTTTAGCATTTGTTGTGAAGCTGGTTTGGTGGTGCTGAACTCTCTCAGCTGGTATTTTTAATTTATTTACATTTTTATTGGTGTATAGTTGATTTACAATATTTTGTTAGTTTCAGGTGTACAGCATACTGATATAGTATTTTTGTAGATTATATTCTATTTATAGGTAATTACAAGATGATGGGTATAGTTCCCTGTGCTATACATACAGTCAATCCTTGTTGCATATCTATTTTATATATAGTTTCTTCTATCTGTTAATCCCACACCCCTCATTTGTACCCCCATTCTTCCCTCTCCTGTTTGGTAACCATGTTTGTTTTCTGTATCAGTGAGTCTGTTTCTGTTTTGTATATACATTCATTTGTATTATTTTTTAGATTCCACATATAAGTGATGTTATTTTGTTTTATAGAGTTAGTCCACAGAACGCTTCTGCATGGGCAGAGATGAAATTCCAAAGTTAGGAAATGAACTAAATATAATATGAAAGTTCATTTGTAACTTGTGCTAGGTATCCTTCCTCATCTTTAGCTCCCAAAGGGATGGAACACCTCAGACTGAAAAAATCTTACTAACCAACCTCCTAACCTTACTAACCAAGAATTTCTTAAGGCATTCATGAATGCTTGAATGTCAGTGATTATAGTTCATAAATCTCTTACCCTGTCTGTATGGTTAAAAAATATTATATGGAGTCAAATTCTTATACTAAAACTGTACTTAATAAGTATACAACCTTGAGTAAATTACTTAACCTTCCTGTCTTATATTTCTTACCGGTAAAATGTGAATAAGAATAGTACTACCTATAGGCTTGTCTGGAGGTTTTAAGTGACTTAATAAACACCAATATTCTTGGAACAGTGCCTTGAAAAAGGTAACAATAATTATTAATTATTAATATTAATAATTAATATTAATATTAATAATTAATAATTGTTAATTATTGTGATTGTTATTATTTTGTTATTTTCTCATATACAGGCTGATCCTATACCAGGCCAAGAGAATTCAGTCAAATTGAGGGGGGAAATGTTAGTCAAATAATGATTTGGTGCCAGAACTCATTTTACTTTCTGTTTGGCTGTTTAATCATTTTGTTAAAGAATAACAAACAGCATAATCTCTATTCTCAAAATGTCCTCAGCCTTCTGATCTTCACAGAGTCACAGAAAGTAGGATTTGAATGGCTTTCATCTAGTTTGTCTTAGTAATAGACCCACAGTCCATCAAGAAACAAATGTCATTCTATGGCCCTAGTTAAACAGAATTCATGATTGTTTTTCCCCCTAGGACTGCATTGCAACTGCAGATGAGAATGGCATCATGCCAGTGGGCCCTGCCAGCTGGCTTTCCACTGCATTCTGGGTTTTGGAGAACAGGAGCACAGATATTTTTGATTCTGCAGGCCAATTCGAGCACAATTTACAATAAGGAAGAAAATATTTAACAGCAATTTCATACGCAGTGAGGTTATATCTTTAACATTGAAAAAATGCAGTTTTTAAATATATATCCTTTCCAAATGGATACTAGCAAATTATCAGCTAAAAAACGTGGACATCTATAACAGAGCATGTTTTCCAATAGTTAACTGCAGATTCAGTAATGATATAAAATGATATAGTTGTTGATATTGAAATGTTTCATTCATTCCTTTCATTCATCTCTTCAGTACATAGTGCCTACTGTGTGCCCAGCACTTAACATGAGATGCATTCACTTCATTGTTGCTGGTTTTGAGTTGGCAAATTCTGACGTGATATTGTTTCTTATACTAGACTAGTTCTAGATAATAATGCTCACTAAATATCTCCATGTTCATATAAAATATGAGATTACATTTCTCATTTAACTATATTTAAGGCTATCAATGAATTCCTCATGAGTGTCTCTAGTGCAGGACTTTGCTTTATCCTCCAGTGTATTCCTGGAGCTAGAACAGCGTCTGACACAAGTTAAAATATACAATGCAGTAAATAATTGAGTTAATAAATATGAAAATCTAAATAATCCTGAATGTCAGTTAGGGGAATTGAGGTAATGATGAAAAGCTACAAATCCTGGGAGAAAATGTTTTAATTTCAAAATCTATGTGATATTCTCCAGATAAATGTTTTTCCATTTATTATATATTAAACATATATTAATGTATTATTTAGTTTAAAAATGTGTTTCTATAAGTGTAGATGGATACAACCTACACCATTTTAAAGTTTTTAAAATATACTTGTGAAATATTAACATTTTTCCCCAAAAGAGATTTTTGTTTTTTTTATCCAAGATGATTTTTCTCTTTGAAATTTAATGTAGCTCTTAAAAATGTTCTATTCTCTGTATTTAATCTGCAAACTTAACATAATTGGATTTTTTTGAACCTGGTTTTTAAAACACTATGTGAAAACTTTCTCTCTAATATACTTAATTCAATATGCTTTATATTTTTTATTGATTTTTTAACGAGGCTCCAAAAATTTTATGCTTAGATTATTTTATAGGTAAAACAAAATATTCTTGCAATAGGAAAACCTTTTGAAGGAAGTCATTAATTTTGTTACATAATTGAATTTAGCTCCTAGTTTTTCTTCTGATACCTTTAGAAACAAAAATTAAGAAAATTATATGAATAGACAGGCTCCTTATCTACATTAAAAATATCATTACCTTGTAATTGTAGTATGGTAAGACCAAACACAAATATGACAAAACAGGTTAATCGAATAATTGGTCATTGAAAATTGCTAATAGACCCTTTGGTAGCAATTAAGAGAGGCAGTAGATAAGAATAGCTGTATTTTGGTAGTTTTCTGGTAAAATGTTTTGATGGGGAAAAATAACCGGAAAGATAGTTACTTACTTATTTTATTCTTTCATTCAACAAATATTAATTTGGACACTTTGCCAGGCACCTTTCTATTACCAGGGCTAGACTAGGGAACAAGCTAGACAACATACTGTTCTCCTGAAACTTACATTCAAGAGGACAGGACGTATATATGTGTTAGCATATGGTATTTGTTTTTCTCTTTCTGACTTAATTCACTCTGTATGACAGACTCTAGGTTCATGCAGCTCCCTACAGATAACTCAATTTCGTTTCTTTTTATGGCTGAGTAATATTCCATTGTATATATGTGCCACATCTTCTTTATCCATTCATCTGTCGACGGACACTTAGGTTGCTTCCACATCTTGGCTATTGTAAACAGTGCTGCAATGAACATTGTGGTACGTAACTCTTTGAATTATGGTTTTCTCAGGGTATATGCCCAGTAGTGGGTTTGCTGGGTCATATGGTAGTTTTCTATTTTTAGTTTTTTAAGGAACTTCCATACTCTTCTCCATAGTGGCTGTATCAATTTACATTCCCACCAGCAGTGCAAGCAGGTTCCTTTTTCTCCACACCTTCTCCAGCATTTATTGTTTGTAGATTTTTTGATGATGGCCATTCTGACTGGTGTGAGGGTAGCAGGGAGATGCAAGAGGGAGGTGATATGGGGATATATGTATACGTACAGCTGATTCACTTTGTTATAAAGCAGAAACTAACACACCATTGTAAAGCAATTATACTCCAATAAAGATGTTTAAAAAAAAAGAGGACAGGACAGATATTAATAAGTACATAAGTAAATACATATGGTGAAATCTGGTAGCTTTAAGTGCAAAAGAAGATAAAACAGGCTAGAGAGTGACTGTGGAGAGATGCAGCTAATTTTGAATGAGTAGTCAAGAAATTCTCATTTGAACTGAGACGAGGAGATGCCAGCCATGTGTCAGATGCTCTAGGCAGAGGAGCTAAAGGCCCTAAGGGAGTGTTTGAGAGATGGAAAGAAGGCACATTTGACAGGAGCATGTAGAACTAGGGAAAGGAGGGGAGAGGATGCTAGATATCTCTAAGTAACACCCTGTGGAAACTATGAAAAGAGTTGGGCTGTACTCCAAGTACAGTGGAGTATTGTAAACAGCATAGTGTCAGGCTCTTCTTTATAATTTTAGAAAAAAAACTTATGGGAAAGAATATTTGTTCTATACCTTTTAAAGTCACATACACTTGGATTCCTGTTGGCAATGCAGTCTTGTTTCTTAATTTAAGCACTCAATGCTATCAAAATGCACATGATTTTTAATTTAATGTGGTTTGTCAGAACACTAGAAGGCAATTAAAATCATTTGACATACTATTTTCCTTTTTGTCCATTTTCACAAATGCATTTTAAGTTCTTTTATAATATTTCAATTAAACAATATCTAATCCATTTATTTAACTATATCCTTCCTAAATAGAAACGTCACACATTATTTTTAAAGGTATATGCATAAGTGTGTCTATCTGGCTGACATGATATTAATTCATTGCTTCTCTAGGAAGGATAGTCATGAACAGTGTTTTTCTATCAACCATTTAACCATCAACATTTTTCATGATGATAAAATTTATGTATTTTCCAGCAACAGAAACTTTGAATTGATTTGGACCTCTTAAAAGAATTCTTGCCCAAAGGTGATAATCTTCTTCCTTGATTGATAAAGATTAGAATTGGTTACTGAGTTTTTGAGATTTTATTTTGGTATAGCATTTTTCCTTTTCTTTATTTTCCCAACATGAATAACTGCCAAGCAAACACTGTATTTAAACCCTGAGAAGTTCAAAAGGGTTTGGAGACAGCAAAGGGAGTTCTTTTATATTTCATTATCCTCTATAATTAACATTTCTGCCTCAGCATTAATAGAACTAAGCTTTTGTCTCCTTTTGATTTTCATTTTAGTGGTTGAGGCCATTATTATTTGTGCAAAAGGACAAGCTAGCTGTTAAAAGTAGCCCAAGTGCAAATTGGAGGGTAATTGAAGGAGATAATTTTCTGTTGTGAAAATATGTCCAAATATTTGTTCATGTCATTGTCAACAAAATGGTGATCATCAGACCAAGCTAATTCTCTTTCCCAGGCACCAACTGGTTGTTGTTGAGTGTTTGGCCTTCACAACACTCATGTGATCACATCCCATCATATGTGCTTGAGACAGTGTCTTTAAAACAGAAGAAATGTGGATGCTGCTCCTTTACCTCTTCATGTTAAGAATTATTTTATATTTTAGCTGTGTGCTATAACCAATCTTTAACTTTGATCATATAAGGATACTTAATCTTAAATTATGTATGTAACTATGCCCATTGATTCTTGGAAAAAGAAAATTCATTTCCTTACATAGATTTTTAAGGACCCAATTGAAGATAAGCTCAACATATAACAGTAGTCAAACCATAAAGAGTACTTTAGGGATATCTCTGTAACTTCTATATACATCAGGCAAATAGTTCATAAGACTATATATAGGGTGTTATTTATTTATAAACTATGAAGAAAAATGACATAGGTAATACAAGTTGGTAGACAAACCGAAATTATGAAAGTAACAATAATTTATTAGTTATAATAGTTGTTACTTACTTAATATTAGCAGTATCATTAATGAATATTGCTATTTATTTTTCCCCAGGAATTTTCTGTTTTTCTAAAAGGTAGAAGACCCTGAGTTAGTTAACAACCAAATAAACATCACTGAGTAGATACCAAATAAAGATATAGGAGAAATTTAAATTTATTTTTCATCCATTTAGGCACATACACATTAACCTAATTGATACTTGATTATTTCACTGGTAGTTAAGTGATTTTGCTTCATTTTGACCCTTCAGAGAAATAATATTCTGTCCTCTGATGGTCATGGAATTTGTAGCCTGCTTTGAAAGACTCATCACAAGATGTTATTGACAATCTGAAGTCTCAAAAAAACATTGGATGTATCCAGTATACAGCATTTGGTGTTTCCAGTTTTCTGAAAGTAATGGGTGGGACTGTACCATAAAGCAGGGACCTTGAAATTCAGATCTTACTATTTAAACCCTAGCAATATATGTTGCTAGGAGCTGAATTGGGGTTAAAATATTGTCAGCTTAATTTAGCCACAATTGTACAGAATCAATTTTAAACTCAAAGAACCGATAATAGTCATTTATATTACACCTTGTATTAGTTCAAAGCTGGCAGTATAATATAAAGTTATTAACTCTCAAATCAATCATTCAAGGTAAACATGGATATATCTTTGGCATTTTATGTCAAAAAGGTAGGAAAGCGTCTCTAAATATTTAATATTTTATTTGTAATATTTGTGCTGCAGAATAAATAGGGTATAGTGCTTTTTAAATACTTTCTGCATTTGTTAAATTTTTTAATTGGTTAAAAGGATACACAAATATAACAGTTTCAAAAATTGCCGAGTGAAAATGATATTTAGGGTATTCTGAACTACAGGTATATTTTTACATGTAGATTATGGGTATATATTTATATAAACATATACATTTACAGTTCTCATAATCTTGTATGATAAATAGCCTATCATTTTATATATGTTGTTAACTTAATGAAATATATAATGTAAATAGTTACACATATATTTATATATTTATTTATATATATATATATATATTTATATATAAAAATGTCATGAATTTTTTAGAGTCTCCAAACCATACAGTTCTTTGTATTCTTTAAGCCGGGAGGCAATAAAGATACCAATTTATCTTTATTCCTGTTAAAGAATCACAAAACATACCCTCTGAATCTATATGATACAAAACTTGATCTATCTGATTAATGGAACCAATAACTAGTGTATTCAGAAAATAACAATAAATTAAATAATTATGCATCATAAGAGTATCAGAATCCCAATTAACTAAAATTGTTATAAATCAGATTTATCAATCTTTATTTTTTATGTTACAATTTGAAAAGCAAACTAGAAATACTAGTGTGTATTACACTTTAATTTATCTTTTCTTAGAGAAATTTGCCATTAAGTATTATAAAATATCAAATCAGTCATTATCTATAGGTGACTGAGCCCTTAAGATAATTGTATATTAATTTTCATATGTGATTCATCCATCAGAAAGCTTATGCAAAGTTAGATGTATTGAAGACAGCCACCATTACCCCATAAAAAATACAAAAATTAATTGCTCTCTAAGGATTTAATGTCCACCTATTCTGGGGAAGTCAATTTATTGCATCTGTAGTAAATAGAATCAGTGACTCTAAATGTGGACATGCTGAATTTCTTTAATAGTATGCATTATTCTAAAGAACTGTAAGTGAAAGAAGGTAGTGTGTGCAATGCTATGATAAGGAACTACAACTACTCAATTTTAATTCTCATCTGAAAAGCATACAGAATTTCACAAATATTTAGGGAATGTTGGAAGAAAAGAGAGTTTTAGTTTAAATGGAACTGTATTTTAACTCTTTAGTTTTTATTTGTTTAAAGTAAGGAAGATAATAAGAGTATGGCTGGCTCATTGAGCACTTTCCATGAGCAGGTGCTGAACTAAACTCACTACTGCTCAGAACACTTTATAAGACAGATATATATATATATATATATATATATATATATACACGAGACAAATAAATACATGAGACAAATAAAGCATGCAGAAGTAAAGTTGAACCAGTTTTTGAAATTAGGGTGATATTCATACATTGCAATTAATTAAATTTGTATATGTTAATCTAAAGAATATTTCCACCAGATTGGCTAAATGTTTTATAAATAATTTCTTATTGGACATTTGAAAATTAGTTACATTCTTAAATTTGGAACAATTAATAAATCATGTTTTCATCTTTCTGTAAATCTCCTTGAATACCAATGAAATCTTGCAAAATGTAGTATGTATATTAAGTAATTTATTAAAGGGAGATTACAGGTTATTCAGATTTTTTTACATTATTAAAATGGAAGAATCAGTGGAACAATTTTCATTTTTTCTTTCTCTACAAGAAAGAAAAACATGAGATAATGCAAATACGTAGCAAAATAAGCTTAAAAATCATAAAAAAGTTGGTAATTGTCTTATTTCTCTACAAAGTGAATAACTTAAGTACCATAATAGAGGAAGCAATTGCTCTCTATTTTCAATTTAAAAATAGACTAAATAAAGTGTTAATTATAGGAATAATAAGTAAAATAAATCTACTTTCAATATTTAAAGGTAAAACATAATGGAGATTTCAAAGAAATTTGTTATCACTAATTTATAGTGGTTTAGGTTCAGCATGACCTTGAATCTATTAGTTAGGCATTAAATTTCTGTTCTGTCCTATGAATTCTGGAACAACTTTAAGCCTTAGGGCAGGTAAAATATGAACAATAGTTTTCTCAAAGGTAGTTACTTTTTAAGTACCACAAATATTTGTTTAGCTTCTCCTGGGAAACTAGAGCCATCATTCAGCATCCCCTACTTCTGACTCTTCTTAATTTAAAAAAAAATGTCAAATTTTAGCTGATGAAGGTAAGAGTGTTGGATATTTTGATAGTTTCTTTTTTTCTTGACATGTAAAAAATTTTTATTTTACTTGCCTTTATAATCAAGATTTTTGAATAATACCTTCTGTCCAGAGTAATAAGCTAATGCATTTTAAGTCCAAAAATTTTGTATTGTCATCAATGATGAAATTTAGAGTAAATATAAAAGTATTATTTTTAGGGCCTCCCTGGTGGCGCAGTGGTTGAGAGTCCGCCTGCCGATGCAGGGGACACGGGTTCGTGCCCCGGTCCGGGAGGATCCCACATGCCGCGGAGCGGCTGGGCCCGTGAGCCATGGCCGCTGAGCCTGCGCGTCCGGAGCCTGTGCTCCGCAACGGGAGAGGCCGCAACAGGGAGAGGCCCGCGTACTGCAAAAAAAAAAAAAAAAAAAAAAGTATTATTTTTACAGGTTTTTAAGTACTTTAAAAAAATATTTAAATGAGAAGACAAAACACAATTTATACTAAATTTGCATTAAAAGATACTTGGATAGCTTCTTAATACAGAACGTTGCACAGGCCACTTGTTCATACAAGGCGATAAATTCTGTAACCATTCTCATGGCCCCAGAAAACTGTTCTTTAGATCAGCTTTTAGCATCAAATTCTTTGGAAGTTTGCTTACCTAAAATTATAATTGTCGAAAAATAAATTATATCTGTGTTATGAAAATTTGTTAATGAAGAAAATGCAAGTATATTCAATATGCTTGCTTAAAAATATGCTTTTTGAGACTTGCAAGATAAAGCTTGTATGTAAGTAATTTTTATTGTTGATATATGCTCGCTTCCACAGCAGCAGTATTATCTGGCAGAACCTAAATGAAATCTAAAGTTAACCTACCTGTTAAGTTAACTTTTACAAAGCCTACAATAAGGTTTCACACAGAGGTTGTTTAATTCAAAAAGCAAAACCTGAGTCGCCATTGTATTGGAGTAGATGCTTTGCTATAGCAGAAGTGGCTTAAAAATATAAAGTAGGATTAGGAAGGGAAACTTCTCTGGTTAGAAAATTGTTAATGGTGGGGTCCCTAAGTGAAACAATTGTTCTCACAAAAAAATATCTGTTCTTTTAAAGTGGACCTAAAGTATTTTTTTAAGATAAAAGGCTTTATTTTTAGTGCAGAGAGTTTAGTTAGACTTATGGTACATGTAAATATTAATTCAGAACCTCCAAAGATTAGGGATCCATCCTGGAGACACAAAAGTTGGAAGGAGATATTATGAATATTTAGAAAATGATTAAGATTATGTAACATAAATAGAGACATTATTCACTCTCATCCCCATATTGAGACGAGGCCATAAGAAAATAATTTTGGATAATTAAAGAGATTATATTTGTATATAGTAATACATATTTAATATATATGTAAAATTATATTTTACACAAGTAAATAGTTAAGTTATGGAACGAAGAGACAAAAAGGCTGAAAGTGTGCAATAGACTTCAAAGTTTTGTAGTTAAAATGGTCTATCAAACTGTCGTCACCATGCTGTATATTATGGCTCCAGAACTTATTTATCTTATAAGTGGAATTTGTACCTTTTGACCCTCTTCACCCACTTCGCCCACCTAACCACTGCCCCCCAACCCCTGCTACCTCTGGCAACTACCGATCTGTTCTCTGTATCCATGAGCTTGCTTTTGTTGTTGTTGTCTTAGATTCCACATATAAGTGAGATCATACAGTATTTGTCTTTTTCTATCTGACCTATTTTACCTAAGTATAATGCCCTCAGGGTCCAACCATATTGTCACCAGTGGCAAAATTTCCTTCTTTTATATGGCTGAATAATATTCCTCTTTGTGTGTGTGTGTATATATCACATTTTCTGTATCCATTCATCCATTGATAGACACGTAGGTTGTTTCCATACCTCGGCTATTGTAAACAATTCTGCAATGAACATGGAAGTACGTATATCTCTTTGAGTTAGTGTTTTTGTTTTCTTTGGATAAATACCCACATGTGGAATTGCTGGATCATATGGTAGTTCTATTTTTAATATTTTGAGGGACCTCCATACTGTTTTCCAAAGTGACTACACCGATTTGCATTCCCACCAACAGTGCACAAGTGTTCCCTTTTCTTCCTTGCTGACACTTATTATTTCTGGTCTTTATGATAATATCCATTCTTACAGGTGTGAAGTGATATCTCATTGTGGTTTTGCTGTGCATTTCCCTGATTATTAATGATGTTGAGCATGTTGTAATGTGCTTGTTGGCCATCTCTGTATGTCTTCCTTGGAAAAATATTTATTCAGACCCTCTGCCCACTTTTTAATTGGATTATTTTTTGTTTTGCTATTGAGCTGGATGAGTTATTTATATATTTTGAATATTAACCCCTTACAGATATATGATTTGTAAATATTTTCTCCCATTTGGTAGGTTGTGTTTTCACTTTGTTGGTTGTTTCCTCTGCTGTGGAGAAGCTTTTTAGTTTGATGTAGTCCCACTTGTTTGTTTTTGCTTTTGGTGTCAAACCCAAAAAATCATTGCTAAAACCAGTGTCAAGGAGCTTGAAAATTGTTTTTCAAGTTTTCTAGAATTCATGTGTTATACTTAAGCATAAAACGCCTCAAGCCCTATACTTGTATTTTCTAAACAAACTGCAAATGTTATTGTCGGTTGTTAATTACTGAAACCTTTTTAAAGAACGATTTGTGCATTAAAAATCTTCAAAGCAGGAACAATTTGGAAAAGGATAAACCACTCATTTTTATACCCCTGACCTTTTAATATATATCTTCTACCATACATTAGCTTTGCTTTGCTTACTGTTTATTTTAATTTCAGTTTCAGTAAAACAAATAAATACCTGAATGTAGTAATCCTGTTCCCTTTAAGGGAAATAACCTTGGAAAAGGAAAAATAGATTCTTTGACCTATTTAAATGATTCAAAAATTACAGCACATTACAGTGCTATTAAATGTTGTGAATAACATAAAACCTACTTAACTCTCTAATATGGAGAAAAATAGTTCTGATTATATGAGATGTAGTATCAAGGAAGTTTGTTTTTTTTTCTCCAGAGAGGTTTGTCATATTTTGTAAACACTGATGAGTTTTTCCTTTACTGAGGTAAGATAAAAATATTTATAATTGAGGAGTACTCCTCCTTCTCATGTATTTCAAGGAATCTGAAGAAATCAAAGCAGTATTTTTAGCATACTCTCAATCAAGCCAGTGAATAAAGATATGAATTAAATAAAGAAATGTGTATATTTAGAATGTACAATTATAGAACATGTTTCTTTTAATAGAAGGAGGGGATGGATTCAGTTATGTTCAATAATATTAAGAAAGTCTTTAAACTCTAGAAAAAAATATTACTCATATTAAGTGCTGATAACTGATTTTATTCTAGGCATTTACGTATATATCCCAAAGAAAAGGAAGGAGCTACCATGTAAAAATACATTTCCTCATGAGGAGTGGAAGTTCATTCAAACATTCAGCCAATAGCTCTGGGTGCCTGCAAAGTTCCAGGCTGAGTGCTGAAGATACAGCAGTTAATAAAACAGATAAAAAATGTCTGTCCTCATGGAGTTTATATTCCAATGTGGAAGGCAGATATAATAAAAAATAAAATATTGAGCATGTCAGATGGCAGAAGCGCTATTGAGAAAGAAATAGGGGGAAGGGCCTACCAGCAGCAGGAGTGTGAGTTGTCCCGGGCCACCTACTCATACAGTAACTAAGAGGAATGACACAGAGGTGAAATTAGAGCAAACAGAATTAGTTCTGCCTGTCTTCACGCAGGGAGTGATCTGGAAGAGAGTCTCACCAGGAGAAAGCAGTGTTCTGGGCTCCGTCTTCTCTCTGCCAGAGCACACAGTATCCCTAGGTCATATGGATCATTCTGCCATTTCATTCCATCTCATCACTGAAACGTTGATTTGAGTGCCTGCTATGCCAGGAGTGTGTTGTATCTTGTGAACACAAAGATGATGAAGACCTCATAACTGCACATGAAAAGCTCAAATTCTGGCACTTCAATAATAATACTGGTATAACTCTTTGGTTTAAATTATTTAGAGACTAGATTTTCATGTTATGATTCATTAGAATATGTATTTATGGTAAAGTGCTCTCAGAATGGGAATTTAACCTTTTCGTGTTTAGGTTCTGGAGTAGGGGCTTCATAATACCAATAAAATATTCCCAGGAGTTGGATATTATGATTCTTATTTTAAGAACAGAAAAAAAGAAAAGTTATCCAAGTTCATGGGGTAAGCAAGAAGCAGGAAAGACTATTGCATCCAAAGTCTTCATACTTTCTGTCAAAACATGATGTATACAAAAGCCACCCCAAGAAAGGGGTTCATTTGGTAGTTTGATATCATCATGATTGCATGTATAATATGGGAAAAAATTATGTGAAGATGTGTTAAATCAAAAGATAATGCCATGTATATATATTCAGAACAACATTTCTCTAATAAAGAGCCAAGAGATGGAGCTCCTCCAAGCAAAGTGATCAAGATGATGCTTACAGATTTACATCGTCAAAGCAGTCTTCCTTTCCAGAAGTTCCATACTTATTAGAGCACTATCTACTAAATTCTCCTTTTATGTACCGATGGAAGTCTCAAAAGACGAGCTGTCTGAAGCCAAAATATAAAATGCCATGTGTAGTTAGGTCAAAAACTCTGATCTACCTCCCAGTTATTACTATCATGAAGCTACTTTTTATTTTGTCAAATGAAATAAAAATGTGAGTTTGCCTATGGCTTACAACCAGGAAAACGTTATCAAAACCACAAGTTCTTGGGACTTAACAGAAGCAAAATGATCAAGATGGTTGCTTACATAAAACGTTGATTTAATTCTCTGTCTGATGCTTTGAAAGGAAGGAATAATTTGAATTACTGCTCAGGTATAGAGGGGAGAAAGTCTTTTCTCCTACCATTTCCTGAAGTCTGACTCTGCAATATTTGGAACTGCTCAGCCAGCAGCCACGTCGTTGCATAGAAAATATGCAAATTACATTTTTGCCCAAAAGGTGTAAATAACTGGGTTTATTAGAAATAGAAATTTTTAGATCACACTAGTCTTTTTTTCTAGTTTCTTCATCTCCTTGTTTACACAAAGACACATACCCTTTTGTATAAATCACTCTCTCTCTTTATATATTTATAAAATCACTGTGTCCCTGGCAAGTGATAGAAAGCTAGAGTTTCCAGAAACTCAAGGAAAAGAATCTGTCAAAGGTTCTCTGGATTGACCTTCACAGGCTAGTGGCTCAGTCTTGAGTAAATCACTTCACCCCACTTAGCCTCAGTTTCCTCATACCCATAGTATACAAAATTCTGTAAAAATTCTGTTTACTCATTAATATTCATGGAATTTATAATTTCCAAGCCCATGGGATCTTTCTTATTCCATTATTCTAATCGAAGTATTATATTTAAACTTGCAGAATTTGAAGATCAGTGAGATTTTTTTGAGTACTGGTTATATTGTTTCTAAATATAATGTTACCGTAAGGGCACATGGTGCAGCTTCAGAGATAACAGAAACTCACACCACCATGTCTGCCAGTTTTGATGATTACGTATCTTAACAATAGAAAGCTCAACAGAACTCAACAGTTCATTTTTAGACCAGAATTTGTGTTAATCATTTTGGTCTACTGATAAGAATTTAAAGCCATGTTTTTTTCCCCTAATCTCTAAAGCATAATCGTGCCATGTTCCAATCATGATTTGATGTTTCCAGTTTACCCTATTTTACTCCTTATTTCTGTAAATAAAATAGGCTTAAGAAAATGTTGGAACTATAATGGATAAAGAAGGACTCATGGACAGGTTGAGGGCAGAATCTACTATTTTGGCCTTTAGAAGAATCTCTACGTATCTGGGTTGAATCTCTTACCTGGCATTTCCAGGAAATCAGTTTCGATACTTCACTTAGGAATGATCAGTTTCTAGTACACTGATCAATATTAAACATTTTCACAAAGAATTGATTTAAAATCAGAACACAGTTTATTAATGTATAATTAATGCCATTTCAATCAACCAAAATGTTCATAATCTCTGCAGGACAAAGAAAACTTGGGAACTACATTTTATTACAGAGAAATGTTTATCTTACTTGACTAAATGTTCATTTATTCAAGTGGTGTTTATTGATTTCTTGCTCTATGCTGGCCATTTGGGATACAAAGAGGAGCAAAAACAAGTACAGCCTTTGCCTTCATGAAAATTTCAGTCTAGAAAAGTGAAAGAGTAATTACACCATGATCACAGAAAATGTTAAGTTACAACTGTGAAAAATGCTACAAGAGAAAGTAAGATATACAGTGTTCTGAGAGCTTATTGTAATGACGTTTTGCCTTACTGGGTAAGCCAGGCTTTCCTGAATAAGGTACACATGAGCTGATATCTAGAGGACAAACTGGAAATTAACTTGGTGATGCATACGGGGGAAAGAATCCAGGCAAATTCTTGAGAAAGGGCAGACAAGGGACTGAAAAGGCCACTGTGCTAAAGTACAGGGAATGCCTAAGAGTATGCTCTAAGAAAAGATTAAAGAAGTAGAGAGAGATCATAGAGGGTTTTTAGGACATGCCAAGATTTGTCCACGAGTGATGGGAGGCCACTGAGAGGTGTTGAACAAGGGAGGGAAGTGATCAGATTTTCATTTTTAAATGATCATCCAAGCTGCAGCGTTGTGAGTGAACTAAAGGGACACCGAGCTGGATGTGGATAGATTAGTTTGTTGTCAAGATGTATTTAGATGTTGTCTAGTTGTATTACAACTAGATGGGTGTGGCTGTTATTCATTGAGATAGAAAATGCACCTAGTGGGTGGGAAGATTGTGAATTTTATTTTGGACATGAATGTGTGTTTGGAAATAAATCCTGGAAGAGATGTCTTATAGGAACTTGAATATATTGGCTTAGAGCTCAGAAGAAATCATTTGTGTTTAGGTCATATTGCAAACTGTGGAAGTGGAAGAGAGCATAGAATAAAGAGAGGGCAAGCCTAAGTCTGAACTTCGAGGTACTCCACTGTTATAAATGTTATAAATGTCTATGTACACACAAATGAACCTGCAAGTAACAAAGAGCTGGCACAGAGGAAGGAGTATGATAAGACAAATGTGACAGATGACCAGGGAAGAATATGTTTTGAAAGGGGGTAGACATCGTCTATGTCAAAAACTGATGTGACATCATCTAAAATCTGAAAAATGTTTATTACATTTACTGACATTGGAAATCATTGGGAATCTCAGCAAGAACTGTTCCAATGGACTCAGGAGACCAGATGCCAGAATGATGGGTGAGGAGTAAGTGAAAGTTAAAATGGACATAAGTATAGACAGCTTTAGCCTCTCTAATGCTTTGTGATGATGATGGTGACTTCCTGGGGAAGTGAGGTGACTTAATTCCCAGGAAACACTTTTGCCATTGCCTTATTTCCTGTTCTCTCTTTATTCTAAACAAGTCAGTAATGGAGTCCTAGAGTGTATCCCCACTTTGTTAAATTACTGAAAGCAATAAATATTTGCTCACTATACTAATTGTATTAATAGAATCATAAAGTCTTCCACAAGGCTCAAAGCACAACATAATTGATGACATCTATGTCTGACTTCCTGTTTCCATGAATTCTTGGGCGAGTTTCTGTGATATTTCTATAAGTTTCCTCTGTAGAATGTATGCAATGGAATTTAGAATTGGGGTACATAAGAAAGGTAATATCAGGGATGGAATATTTGGTATGGATCAGTTGTGATATCTAAGAAAATGAGAATGGACTTATTATTATACATTTACTCCATTCCCTCCCTCCCTTCTTTCCTTCCTTTCTTCTTTACTTCCCTCTTCTTTCTTTCCTTCTTTTTAAGAAATGAACACCTGACTGTTCTGTAATATGCAAAGTACTAGCTGATAAATAGTAAAGGTAAATGAAGAGTTAAATGATAAGTACACTGAAATTGCTAAAACAGAATAGCTATGTCAGAATAAACAAAGATAAGTTTGAAGGGAATGGGATTAAGAGAATGGGAGTGATAAATACTTTTGAATGCAAGGCTGTGGTATAGTGATGAGTAGAACGTTATTAAGAAAATAAAACTTTGAGATTATCCTAGAAGTTCTGCACAGGTCTAAAAATAAAGAGACATTGGTTATCGCAATAATCCTAGATATCAATTTTGGGAAATGAATATAAACAAGATGCATTATGCCATGGAAGTATTCTCAAGTCTCAGTAATCCCTGAGAACATGTCACAGAGAAAGGCAGTCAATTTGGAGTCAAAAGGAGCTTTACATTCAAGATACATTGTGAGGGAGATATTTTTAATAAATAAAAGTATGATTTGGGGCTTATTAGGTATCAGGTGTTGGTAGGACATCCAAGCACACATATACTGAGGCAGAAGAAAATAAAACACATGTAGAATTACTGTGCAGGTATCTAAACATTTTATCAAATACTTCTTGTGAAGGCCCACTCAGTAACTGGAATTTTCTAACATATGCCATAGATTGATAAAGACAAGTGAGAAAGTTGATTGGTTGAAAATATGTTACAAATCTATTTAGTTATATTTACTTACATCAGAATGGAAAGTTAAATTTTACTTTTAATTGTAAGTGAAATCCTTTTAAGTTTATTCATTGCCAGTATGTGCTGTTGAGTCTGTTCTCAGAAGACATAAGTAAAACATCTCAACTTTGTCATAAGCAAATGTACACAGTACTCTTGATTTCCCATAGAAATTTTAGAGATATAGTTTATTTTTAAGGAACCCAATTCTAAATTTCTTTATCCTTTAAAGATATGTTTTAATTATTTATTGTATTTCCTTTTGGTTTTTTCTAATATAATTTTTAATCATACTAGATCAATCTCTACTTACTGTGAGATCTAACAGTGACCAAGAATTGTTAGATAATTTTAGACTAGGGAATTCCCTGGCAGTCCAGTGGTTAGGACTCCATGCTTCCACTGCAGGGGTCACAGGTTCGATCCCTGGTTGGGGAACTAAGATCCTGCATGTCGCATGGCATGTCCAAAAAAAATAAAAAAAGTTAGACTAAGCCAAACACACTCTTTTTTTCTATATTAGTTGAGTTAAACACTTGAGTAGAGCCTTAAAGTTTGAAGAATGATATTTCTTCAACAAAGTATCAAATTTCTACTTAATATAATATTAGATACTCTTTTGATATTTAAGAAACTTTTTGTACTTTCTCTCTAGATCTCATGATAATTTCAATGTGCATACATGCTTGCAGAATGCTCTATTATGCTCATTTTCCAGATTATTTGAAAAGTTTCCTCAGCTGATGATAGATATGATTTTTATAAAATGTAGAATTCTTCCTTCATTCCTTGCTCCGAAGAAATCTTTAAGTAAATTTTACCAATATGTGCATTGTTAGAGGTCTTTGTTGCTGTTGTTGCTGTTTGGTTTTTTGCTTTCATTAAATAATAATCAAATCTTTTGCAATATTTACTTGATCCAGTAAAATAAATGATTTATTTGACTCACAATGATGTAAATAGGAAATGATTAAACCCACAATAATTGAAATTAATTATTAATCAGTGATCTAGATGATGAACAAATTAGCCTTCTGCATCGCTAGTCACATAAGTGGGGAGATTGAAAGGGTGTAATATATTCCTATTAAAAAATTTTAATTGTGTCTCTGGGAGTCCCCTAAAACTTTAAATATCTTTGGGAAAACTGGTATTTTGGAAAGGGCACTAAATTGGACTTACCTTGGGAAAGTCAATTTTTCATCTTATTTAGTTTTAGTTTTTCATATGCAAAATGGAGATAATAATTTTTACTTATCATACAGATTGTTCTGACTCAAGTAAGATAACATATGTGATTTTTTTTAAACATAGAAAAGTGGCATTAATCTTCAATTAATTATTCTTTTGCTCACCTATCAAATCCATCCCTTAGTAAAATTCTGAGGAAATAGATATGGGTCAGTTTTCAAAAAGGTTTTGGGAAAATGATTGTGGGACTTTGACATTGGAGAAATGGGGACTTTAGTAGAAGTACCCTGGAAAGTACTTCTGTGGGTGAGAAGAAAGAAGTTGTACTAATACTGAAGAGTGAGGTGCATAATTGGGGGTTAGAAACACAGTGAAAAGGAACTTCTATTTCCTGGTTTTGTCCCTGGAATCTATTCTGATAATAACCTGTGACCTTCTACAGCAGATGTTTTCATATGTTTAGCCACCAAGCAGTTTAATGAGTTAAGCCTACTTTAACAGCAACAAATTATAGAGTAATTTGTTTTCTTTTATTGATGCACATATTATATATATGTTTCCACTTTAATGTCCTCATTTGCATAAGTTTAAATAGGCATATGAATTACAGCTCTGAGTCTGATGTGCAATAGTTATGGGTCCCTAGACCTTGTGATGTCTGCTAAAGAAATATAGAGCTCAAATGCTGTACCAGAAACATTTCTTGTTTTTCTCCTTATAAAACCTCTGAATTTAACTCTGAGTCAAGAATGCTATTTTCTACATCTTTTTGTGCATTAATTCATACAAATGAATATCTACTTTTGTGAGAGATGTATGCGTAATACGTTGTACCTATCCTCAATTTACATGCCATCTAATGTAAAAATAAAACATGTACAGGTATTTATAATACAAAAATGAAGGTTATAACTACCACGTGGGTAATACAGAATGAATGGGGGTTCCAAATAGGGAGTGATGACTTATCGCAAGTTGTGAAGGTGGGCATCCTCGAGGAAGTGCCTTTTGAGCTGTATGTTGAAAGATGACTGATAATCTCTTGAAAAAGGCAGACTGGACATCAATTATGAGCTGTTGAAAGTTTTAGAATCAGAAGGTATTATCATTAAAGAAATGCTTTAAGAAGATTGAAGTGGTGGTTTGAGCCAGATTGGTTAGAACACAGGGGATGATTCTGCAGATAAAAGTACAGTTAGGGGACTATTTTAATAATAGGTCCATGATTCCCAAGCACCGGTTCCCAAGCACCCCTGCTACAGAAGCATCTGCAGAGATTTTCTAAACAGCAAACTTCCAGGTCCCTCCTGAGACTCTGATTCAGTGGGTCTTAGTTGGACCCCAGAAACAATATTGAAAACCCATCAGTGATTCTGATGCATAGCCAAGGTTAAGAATCACAGGTTGCAGTGATAAACCCTCTGGCCTTATTAGTAGAAACTAGAATTAAGATAATGGGAGAAAAAAGAAACAAAAGTAAGAATGCCATAGAAGGTATTTTAGCTGTTAATAATTGCCCAACATTCAAAATGACAAGCTTTACTATTTGCAGTTTGTGAATTGCACTTGTGGAAATTTTTCTGTCTTGTTTTGTTACTATATTTATAGAGCATTTTTAATCTGTTTTCCTGCCATTTTGTTCCTCATTTGACATCACAACAAATTCTGTCAAAATAAGTTTCAAAAGTGTTTCTTCCTTCTACTCATGCTGACAATAATTCTGAAGTTATTTTAAGATTTTAAGCCTTTTGCAATTGCACCGAATATTTTAAATTTCTACCATAGATACTTTTAGAAAGAATAATATCAGCTGATTAAGAAAGAAAAACTTATGTTTGAAACAGTTTTTCCAGGCTTTGCTAGCTACTTTCCATCTCAAATTCTCTATATTTTTATTAAGATTCCCAAATATATAACAATAGAAACTGATTTATTTTTAAATGTACGTTTAACATATTGTTATTTAATTATGCCATGGTTATGGAGATGTTTTATTGTAGAGTTTAATCAGATGTTTCTGGGTCTAAACAAAATCCAGTCTTATTTTAATTAAATGGTACATGGTTCTAAAAATGATAGGAAAAGCTAAAAGAAAAGAACCCCAATGGAACACTTGGGTTTCAGTTGTTGGTTTCTTTTTAACATAAAGTAGCTCAGCTCTCTAGCTGAACTAGCCAGACAAGATTTGAAATCACGTATAGGACCCATTTGTTGAGCCAGGATTTTCTCTTATTTAGTTTCACTGAAATGTCTGAATAAATTACTTAGCCAAATGTTTGTTTTTGTATTAAATCATACTGGAATCATGGCAAGACCAAAAATCTTATATGAAGTAAGTGATGATACAGTTAATGCAAATAAACTCCTTCAAAACTTTTTTTTAACAAATACTTGAGGAGGGCTCAGATTGGTTATTGAAACATTCTTTTTTTTTTTACATCTTTATTGGAGTATAATTGCTTTACAATGGTGTGTTAGTTTCTGCTTTATAACAAGTGACTCAGTTAAACATATACATATGTTCCCATATCTCTTCCCTCTTGCGTCTTCCTCCCTCCCACCCTCCCTATCCCACCCCTCTAGGTGGACACAAAGCACTGAGCTGATCTCCCTGTGCTATGTGCGTGCTTCCCACTAGCTATCTGTTTTACGTTTGATAATGTATATATATCCATGCCACTCGCTCACTTTGTCACAGCTTACCCTTCCCTCTCCCTATATCCTCAAGTCCATTCTCTAGTAGGTCTGTGTCTTTACTCCCGTCTTACCCCTAGGTTCTTCATGACATTTTTTTTCTTAGATTCCATATATGTGTTAGCATATGGTATTTGTCTTTCTCTTTCTGACTTACTTCACTCTGTATGACAGACTCTAGGTCCATCCACCTCACTACAAATAACTCAATTTCGTTTCTTTTTATGGCTGAGTAATATTCCATTGTATATATGTGCCACATCTTCTTTATCCATTCATCCGATGATGGACACTTAGGTTGCTTCCATCTCCTGGCTATTGTAAATAGAGCTGCAATGAATATTTTGGTACATGACTCTTTTTGAATTATGGTTTTCTCAGGGTATATGCCCAGTAGTGGGATTGCTGGGTCATATGGTAGTTCTATTTGCAGTTTTTTAAGGAACCTCCATACTGTTCTCCATAGTGGCTGTACCAATTCACATTCCCACCAGCAGTGCAAGAGTGTTCCCTTTTCTCCACACCCTCTCCAGCATTTATTGTTTGTAGATTTTTTGTTGATGGCCAATCTGACCGGTGTGAGATGATATCTCATTGTAGTATTGATTTGCATTTCTCTAATGATTAATGATGTTGAGCATTCTTTCATGTGTTTGTTGGCAATCTGGATATCTTCTTTGGAGAAGTGTCTATTTAGGTCTTCTGCCCATTTTTGGATTGGGTTCTTTGTTTTTTTGTTATTGAGCTGCATGAGCTGCTTGTAAATTTTGGAAATTAATCCTTTGTCCGTTGCTTCATTTGCAAATATTTTCTCCCATTCTGAGGGTTGTCTTTTCATCTTGTTTATGGTTTCCTTTGCTGTGCAAAAGGTTTTAAGTTTCATTAGGTCCCATTTGTTTATTTTTGTTTTTATTTCCCTTTCTCTAGGAGGTGGGTCAAAAAGGATCTTGCTGTGATTTATGTCATAGAGTGTTCTGCCTATGTTTTCCTCTAAGAGTTTGATAGTCTCTGGCCTTACATTTAGGTCTTTAATCCATTTTGAGCTTATTTTTGTGTATGGTGTTAGGGAGTGATCTAATCTCATACTTTTACATGTCCCTGTCCAGTTTTCCCAGCACCACTTATTGAAGAGGCTGTCCTTTCTCCACTGTACATTCCTGCTTCCTTTATCAAAGATAAGTTGACCATATGTGCGTGGGTTTATCTCTGGACTTTCTATCCTGTTCCATTGATCTATCTTTCTGTTTTTGTGACAGTACCATACTGTCTTGATTACTATAGCTTTGTAGTATAGTCTGAAGTCACGGAGCCTGATTCCTCCAGCTCCGTTTTTCGTCCTCAAGATTGCTTTGGCTATTCAGGATCTTTTGTGTTTCTATGCAAATTGTGAAATTTTTTGTTCTAGTTCTGTGAAAAATGCCAGTGGTAGTTTGATAGGGATTGCATTGAATCTGTAGGTTGCTTTGGGTAGTAGAGTCATTGTCACAATGTTGATTCTTCTATTCCAAGAACATGGTATATCTCTCCATCTATTTGTATCATCTTTAATTTCTTTCATCAGTGTCTTATAATTCTCTGCATACAGGTCTTTTGTCTCCTTAGGTAGGTTTATTCCTAGATATTTTATTCTTTTTGTTGCAATGGTAAATGGGAGTGTTTTCTTAATTTCACTTTCAGATTTTTCATCATTACTGTATAGGAATGCCAGAAAAATCCTCAACAAAATACTAGCAAACAGAATCCAACAGCACATTAAAAGGATCATACACCATGATCAAGTGGGGTTTATTCCAGGAATGCAAGGATTCTTCAATATACCCAAATCAATCAACGTGATATACCATATTAACAAATTAAAGGAGAAAAACCATATGATCATCTCAATAGATGCAGAAAAAGCTTTTGACAAAATTCAACACCCATTTATGATAAAAACCCTGCAGAAAGTAGGCATAGAGGGAACTTTCCTCAACATAATAAAGGCCATATATGACAAACCCACAGCCAACATCGTCCTCAATGGTGAAAAACTGAAACCACTTCCACTAAGATCAGGAACAAGACAAGGCTCCCCACTCTCACCACTCTTATTCAACATAGTTTTGGAAGTTTTAGCCACAGCAATCAGAGAAGAAAAGGAAGTAAAAGGAATCCAAATCAGAAAAGAAGAAGTAAAGCTGTCACTGTTTGCAGATGACATGATACTATGACTAGAGAATCCTAAAGATGCTACCAGAAAACTACTAGAGCTAATCAATGAATTTGGTAAAGTAGCAGGATACAAAATTAGTGCACAAAACCAACATTCTTCTGATGACATTTCTCCTTTTTTTATTTCAAAGTTCAGTCCAGTTAAATTCATTTATTTTCCTGCTATTTTACCTTTTCGTTTATGGCCCAGCAAATATAGTTAGTTTATTGCTTAGTATTGAAGTGTCTCTTTGATCTATACAGTTTTATTTTACTGTTGATATATGTAGAAAAGGAGCATAGTATTCTTTATTTATAAGTACCTCAGTTAGTTGTATCTATTGAAACTATGAAAACCCCTTTTTAATTACAACTAGAACTCTTTTCTCTGTCCAAGTCTCTGGGCTTACTATTTATGAAAACATAGTGTTTAATTACTGTTTTGCCACCTCATTTCTTTTCTAGTAATATAAACTTGAAAACATTTTCACAGTCTCAGTATAAATTCTGAAAGCAGTTATAACTGACCCCGTGATTTATTAGAAACTTCTTTCCTATATTGAGTTGAAATGTTTTCTTATATTTCTACCTATAGCTCAACCCCTTGTGGCTAGACAGAAGAAATCATATTCCATGCAACAGCCTTTCAAGTATCTGAAGATGGTTATATTCATACTTCTATACCATCTCTGCTCCAGGCAGTTTTTCATGAGTCATGTCTTTGATTTCTTTACCATCCTGTCTTCTGAATATAATCCCAATTAATCTTTATAATCAAAGCTGACTGTAGGACCCTGGCATCACAGAATAATATAGGACCAACACTAACTTTGTTCTTGAGAATGTATTTGCATTAACACCCCTAGCTACCCAGCCACACATACACTTACCCATCTGATCAGATTAGCTTCCAAAATGATTGTTTCATCATGTTGGCTCATATTAAATTTAAAATAAACTAGAATGTGGGCCTGAGATGGAACTCAAGCATCAACTGTTGGATAGATCAAAGAAAAAATAGCTACATCTTAAGAACTCGTTCATATTAAACCACAAATCTTTTAGAACTTTTAAAAGCCATACATTAAGAGATTTTTAAGTCCTCTGTAAGGTTTTTAAGTACTCCCATATCAAATCCTATAAAACATAATTTACCTCAGAAATGTACAATAGTAACATGGATTTTTTTTTTTTTTTTTTTTTTTTTTTTTGCTTAAATAAGACAGTGATGCCATAGGTGCTCAGAATGGGCTTGATTCTTCCAGGGAAGAGACTGAGAAAGCATTGATGTGAGAAGAGCCTCTCGCTTGCTGTTCTCTCCATTCCGGGCTGGTTGCCTGCCAAAGCCTCATTCCTACCTGTAAAACTGCCAGCATCAGTTCATGCAGCAAGCCTATGTAATTTGCTTTTCTGGGGAGCTATATTAGGGCAGGGTTGACAGATTGAGAGAACTGAAAGCTACAGGCTCTGGGACAAGAGGGCTTTCCTGTGGCCTTATGAGCTGGTTGGTCCTTTTTCAAGCTTGAGAGATAAAACTCTTGGTAACATAGAAAAGGCCTTACTGGCTAAACTGACAGTGCTTTCCTGAACAGTGCAAATGACCCTCATAGCAGGTGCGTTATTCATGGAGCATTATTCATCAGAGCACCACCTAGACAAAAGCAAACAAACAAAACAATGTAGAGAGAGATTAGTTGGGACCAAATTTTATATAAAGGATGTTCCTTGTAGAATTATTTATAATGGGAAGGAAAAAGGATTCAGTCTGAATGGCCAGAAATTATAGTATTAATTATAGGACATCCATACAAGGAAATGTTATGCATCCTTTGTGATGTTAAAGAAGAACCTTCAATTTCTATAAAAGTTGATGAGATACTAAATCAAAACTCAAATTTCAAGGCAGTATTATGGTGGCAGCTTGTTAAAATGCATAAGTGATGTACTGGGAGAGAGATAGTAATTGAGAATGAGATGTGGAAACAGAAGATAGGAAGGATTATCAAACAAAATTTTAGAATATTATTACTAGATGGTAGAGAGTTATTGATGACTTGTTGATTATTTTAGTTTCAGTATTTGTGCTTATATGTGTTATGCAAACACACAGACAATAAAGTTACTGCTTTTGTAATAAAAGCATGGATAATTTAAAAACAATTTTGACAGGTATAAAAATAATGTTTCCAGGTTCTAAACAACAGAACCCAGCTCTAGGGAACTTGGAAAAAAAAACCCAAAAAACAAAAAAGAATGTGTTGGAAGATTATCAGAGAACTCCCCAAATCTGCTGAATCCAAGATTGGGAAAGATGTCAAGGGAAGCAGGATACCAAGCGAAGCCCAGACAGCTGAATACAGAAATGGATCAAGCAGAACAAGGGGATGGTCTGGTCAGAATTCTTCCATTGGCACCTTTGTCACTGGACTGTGATCTGTGCCATAGTCTCTTGACACCTCTGTTCCTGTGCCCAGAATAATCACTAACTCTCCTTACATCTTTGCCTCACTTTGTTAAGATACAAAAGTCCAAGTTGGGATGGTGTATATTAGTGGCCCATAACCCATAGTATGTGTCCATGCCCAAGCTTCCAGGGCCCTGCATGGCTATTCTCTGCTTCCCTTGGCTTCAGGTGGAGACCCACCTCTTATTTTGAGATTTCTGTCACCTCCCTCCAGTAGAAAGCTTGTTGGATGCTAAGTAGTAGCAAATGTTCTGTACATCAAATGTTGGAAGAGTTAGTAAAACATTGTGTTAATATTTCTCTGGAGATGCTTAAAAGCCTTAAATAGGATCCTTCAGATAGATTTTTATCTGTACAAGTAAGTCCAATTGTGTATGCCACAATTCCTAAGACTCTGGAATATTTCAATAATGTGTATTATGTAGCTCAGGCATAATAGAAATGCATTCTCCTGGAGACCAACACATGAAACGATTTATGTATGCTTTGCCAGCGTCAGACACCATATATTAGTGTCAGTATACTGTAGAGTACCATCAGGATGTTTTTTGCTCAATAGAGCTATGAAATTTAGTCCTTTTGAAATACTAAGACAGAGTGAACTACTAAGCTAACTGCCAAAATCCAAATTTAAAAATATATACAAATATTTTTATTTTTTGAGGGATATGTAGGAGCCTGTCTTCTTCTGATTAACAGACTCGAAAGAAAAATGTCAGTTAAATTAAAGTCATGGGAATCCATGATTAGGTTAATAATGTAGTGACAACGTCTTGCTAGTAAAACAATAATATTTAATAAGAGTGTTCACTGCACTTTTATAAGATGGTTTACAAGGTCACAAAGAAAGTTATAGTTGTAGTACCTGCCAGTGAGTTGTTTTATGAGCTAATAGATGACATTCAGCCGATGAAAATGAAAAGGCAGAATATACATCATAGATAAATGTATGACTATATTATTTATAAATGTGTGCTAAGGGATATTGGAATGCTTAAACACATTGAGATTACTTTAATACAAATTCAAGAAGCAGTTGAGTTTTCAAAAAGTCAGATGCTTCTCATTTCTTAATTTTATGCAGTCAGATGTATTTTTGTAAACTTTGCAACTGAAAGATCTCTAAATAAGCATTTTTAATTAAAAGTCCCACATAACCACTTTGAGAATATGTTTTTTCATTGAGGAAAGAGCTCATTAAATATTGCTGTTATTTTGTATGTATAAATGAAGTCTCAACTGGCAATTCAAAGCCTTCTATGATTTGTTCAGTTGAAATTAATTCTCTTCCTTCTCCTCCATGTTTCCCCTGAACTTTGCTTTTACCCGTATTATCTCATTTAAGTTTGCATCATATGATGATGAGAATAACGATAATAATGAACCCTTAGTGATTAGGAAATCAAAGTTTAGACAGATAGCTAATTTGTTCAAAGTTGTGCTGCTTATAAATAAAGTACTAAGATTCAGTCTTAAGCAGTCTGACTCTAGAGTCCGTACTTTCAATCCCTGCACTATTAATTGAATATATATTTTCTTCTCTGGATCTTTAATTTTTAAAAGGAAAGGCATCCATCTTATTTAGCAATATAACTTTCATGGTACTTAAGACCATGATGACCACAAAATAAGATTAAAAGGAAACAAATCAAAATGTTCAGTATAGTTGTTATGTAGTGTGATTATAAGTAATTAATTTCATTCTTTTACTACTTTAATGTTTTCCTAATATGCTGTAATAAATAGAAGTCAGCATAAGAGATAGTTAAGAGTAGGAATTTCTGGTCAAACATACCTGATTTCAAATTATTTCTCCCTCACTTTATGACTCTGTTTATTTATGGCTTCAGTTATCTAATCATAAAATGGGAATATTACAATGGAAACAGTATTTAAGACTGTTGTAACAAAAATACACTTATCAGAGTATCTGGTAGAAAGCAATCAATAGAAGCTAGCTATTATTTTTAATCAAAAGATATTTAAGGAGAGAATACTAATAATATATCATAAATAAAGAATACTGAAATTTATGGTCATTGATGAGACTTTGAATCCCTAAAATGGATTTTTATCCATGCAATAAATTCTAATTTTGTGCACTCAAATTCCTAAGACTCCGAAACATTTCAGTAGTGTGTTTTGTACAGCTCAGGTCATGATTCGAATGCTCAGGGTGGATAGAATAAGTAAAAATGCTACTTACAAAGATGTACTTGACCAGACTTCTTCCTTTTGAGTATGCTACCATGATACAGTCATATTCAACAGTGAGCGGTGTTTGGAATCAATTTATATGTATACACAGTATGTTTATATGGTATTTCTGAGATTATTACAATGTTATTTAATTAATTTTATTTGGAATTTCTGCTATGGCTTGAATCACAAGGTATTGCAGAGACAGGGTCAGGAAAAAATAAAAGATGGTGAGAATGAGGTGAAAACTTTAAATAAATAATGCTTGGATTTTATAAATAAGCAAAAGAGCATCTTTTTTACATGTCTCTGTAGTTCATGAAAACTGTATTAGAACAAGTTTAGGTCTAAGAGAAGATAAGAGATAATATTTTTAAATCAACACATTTTTTTTACTATCACTGTAGAAATTTCAGTATATTTTACCTTGCATCAAAAAATTACATCTAAATATCTCTTTATAGAAGTTTCCTTAGGGCTACACAAACCCAGAGAGATACAGAATTACTTGACTTTTCTCTGTGCAATCCTAAATCAAATGAAGTTCTCTCAACTGAGATTCTGTGATCAATTTGGAGGTCTTGAACTAGACTGTTCCTTATACTGACCATAGGAAACAGTTCTCCATATTCGTTACCATTTCCCCAGTATGTACCAGCATGTCCAGTACATACTATGTGCTCAACAAATATATAATGAATGCATAACTAATGGACTTACATGGCATAAAGATCATGGAATTACAAGTCCTATCTTCAGTCCTGGGCTTTGACACTTGCTGATTATTTAGCTTTGGGCAAGTGATTTAACTTTTTAGAATGTAAATTTATGTATCTGTAAAATTTTAAAAACAATTCTCCTAGTCTCTGTGAAGGAGATACATGTAAATTATCTTTGAAAATTATAAATGCTAACCATTATAAAGCCATTTATAAAGCAGAATGACAATGGCTTAATATCATGGAATCATAGAGTCTCTGTATTGAAAGAGACCTTAAAAGTCATTAAGTTCAACCACACCACTGGTACTTGATTTTCTTCCTAAACAGGGATGTAATGGGTATGAAATGCATATTTTATTTTATACATAAGGGATTTTCCATTCTGCCCCTGATATGACCCAAAACATTCCCTTTGAGTTATAAAGGAGTGATATTTTCAGTACTTTACTCCACACTTTTAAACCGCACACAATTCCATGAGGTAGACACTACGTTTATCCCCATTTTAGAGATGAGGAAACCTAAAAAAAGAATTGTAATGTTACTTGCCCAGTGACTCACAGTTGGTAAGTTGTAGAGCCTGGACTTGAACCTAGACAGTCAGGATGGAGACAGTGTTGAGTCCATAGTCCTAACCAGCACAGTGCACCCTCCCCAGGTGAAGTGGAATGTGGGAATCTTCTCTGCTCCCTGCATGCAACTGTGGATGGATATAAGGAGCATCCTATTAAATTCCATAACAGTCTGGAGTCTAGACCAGCAGAGTTCCATAGAACTTTCTGAGATGAAGGAAATAATCTATATCTATACAGCCCAGTATCATAGCTAGTAGCCACCTTTGGCTTTTGAGCAATTGATATGTGAATAGTGTGATTGAGGAACCAAATTTTTTAATTTTGATGATTTAAGTTTAAATAGGTAGTTGTAGATAGTGATTACATAGTGACCACAACATGAACAATGCAGTTTCAGGTTCTAGGTCAATGCTTCTCTTTTTTTTTTTCCCTCCTTGGTATATATGACAGCTGGCATTTATTTGTGAGACACTCTCCCATAAACGGAGCCTGGCACGACAGAACCAAGTAGTGGCTAAGAATTTAGAGGCTGAAGTTAAGCCGACTTAAGCTCAAATGTTGGCTGTCATGCTGAATGTGTGACTCAGAGTGTGGAGTTGACTTACCCTTAAATTAGGGCAGTAATTAAATTACATCATTGAGCTTTTTAAAAACTGAAAAAAAGTTATTTGACATAATTTCAGAGTTACGAGGGGAAATGCAAGAATAGTACAAAGAATTCCAGTGTACACTTCACTTGGAATCCCCAAAGTTTATTACTTTTTCTCTGTCTGTCTGTCTCTGTCTCTCTCCCTTCCTCTCTGTCTCTCTCTCGTCTTCCCTCCCTCTCTCTTTTTCTCCCTTTCTCTCTCTGTCTCTCTCTGTGTATGATTATTGCCCTGAACCATTTGAGAATAAGTTGCAGGCGTGACTCCCCTTTCCTTTTACTAAATACTTGTGTGCATTTCCTAAAAATAAAGACATTATCTTAGATAAGGCAGGAAATTAACAGTTACTAGTCATAATACTATTATCTAATCCACAGACCTTATTCAGTTTTCAGCCGTTGTCCCAATAATGTCTTTTATATCCAAAGCAAATACCATCTTAGGCTGTGCATTCAATTTTCATGTCTCTTTAATCTCTTTTACTGTAAAACAGTTTCTCAATCTTGATATTGTTTCATGACATAGATTTTTTTTAAATGATGTAGGCCAGTTAGTTTGCAGACTGTCTCTCCGTTTAGGTTTGTCCTTTGTTTCCTCATAATTTGATGTCCTTGTGCACTTTCATTAGGGATAAGAAAGCTATGATGTGTCCTTTTCTGTCCATCATATCAGGAGGCATATGATGTCCATTTGCCCCATTACGTTGGGCCATTATGGTGATAATAACTTAGATCACTTGGTCACTTAAATAAGTTTCTATCTACCAAGAACATGTTTTCGAGTTAAGCTTATAAATTCCTATAATTATCTTTTTTTGATACTCTAGTTGTTCCAGATTTGAGTAGAGAGAGCCCCCCTCAAGCTGACCCTTATATCCTTTTGACATGACTCCATCATTATTTGAATACATCCCTAATTTCTGGCATAAGAAGTCACTTCAGACTCAGGTCTTGTCTTCCCTGACTACCTCCTGGAATCATTAATTTCATCAAAATGCTTCGGTTTATAGGAGTAAAAGAAAGGTATTTCGAAAGTGAGATCTTAGAGCCTGGTGGACTTGTTGTTGCTACCGAATGTCATTACTTCTATGCTTTTTAGCAGTTAGAACTAGGCTACACACACAGAGATGGGTGTATGTACCACCACATATATACATACATACACATATATATGTAATTTCTTCCTCCCTTGCTACCCTCCTTCCTTCTATCTATATCATAAAAGTTGTAAGTTCAGACTGGTTCAAGTTCAAACAAGTTCAAGTTGGTTTCAATTCCAACCAGCATCATGGAGTTAATTATATCTTTCTTCTTTCCCACATTTGTAACTCCCTTCTCTGACAGTACAAGACCTAGATCTCATTATCCACAATATATTTATTTATTTGTTCAGTCCGAGAATACATAGAAAGTAGTTTCAGAATTATTAACCAATAAATCTGAAAAAAGATACCTGTTATGTAGAATTCAATAATTGTTTAGAGTTCTTTGTGTCTTCAGACTGAGGATATATAGTCCGAATATGCAAAGTCCAAACAGTCTAAAAGCTACCTGAATTCTCCGTGTCTACCACCGTGCCCAATGTGGCTCTGTTATTCATTTGATATAAAAACATGACTCTGTTCATATTTCTGTTTTGGGTTTTTAGATTTGGGTCCCTCCCCCAAGTGTTGTCCATTTTCTTTTTTAAAGTATGTGAAACATTAACCATTTCCAAAAATTAGAACTTTACCAGAAATTCTACTCAGAGAAGTGTTATCCCAACCCCCCCCCCTTCCTTCATAGAATTTTTTTGAGGAATAAATAAGATTATAAATGTTTAGATTTTTACACACTACCTGGTACCTATTTAGATTCCAGAAAGTCCCATCTAGCTATTCACTTAATAATATTGCTTTACCTTTGTTCATTTACACACTCCTCAAATACTTCATGCATTCTCCTCCCATCTATGAAACCAAACTGGAAAGCAATTGTGTGAATAAAATTCTTCTCAACCTTTGATATTTTAGATCTTACTAGGAACAGATTATGTTGATATCCTTATCACAACTGATCACCCAGTTAATCAGTGGCCTATTTTGTTCCTTAAAAGAGAAGAATATGCTTACTGTCTGTGGGATAACCATAATGTTATTGCAGGAATTATGTAGAAAGCATATCACAGTAAGACCTCATTTCAGTGATGCCCTAAACAAAGCTGTAATTCTGTATGAAGGTAATAATTGTTAGACTGGACTGAAACAAATAAAGAATCCTGAGACATGTCTCAAGAAATAAGTGAGTTAAGTGGAACTTCCAAGTATCATCACCAGGTTGCATTCGGGTTCTAGCTGCATGCTGAACCCCAGAAATTTCTTGGGATGCTTTAGAGACCCAGTCTTTGTGTAAGGTTATTTTTATAATAAATTGGTTTCATTGTCCTCAATAATACAACTATAAGTTTTGCTCTAAGACTATTGCAGGTTATGATTTTTCTTAAATTTTGTATCTTGCATTAATTGTGAGCCATGTCCCATTCCATAATTCTGACCATGGGATCATGCCTAAATTTTCTTTGCCTTTTTGAAATGCCCTTTCCAAATGTCTACAGTATGTTTCTAACTAGTTGCTATCTTTCCCCTTCTTGTTGGTCTGAATTAAGCATTGAAGAGAAATTATCCTAATAACTTTCTTTTCCTTCTCTAGATAAAATTGTTAGCAGGATGAGGAAAACATTTGTTAGCTTTTCCACTTTCATTACAATAAGATTTGTAGTAGATGGCAGAATTTAAGCCCCCCATTGGTACAAAGCTTGCCTTTCTCTCACCTGGTCTTGTGATTATCATTAGGAATAAGGCATCCATAGCCTCCAGCCAACCAGGCATCTATAGCACCGTGCACCTCCTTCATAGGATGCTTCTGTCTGCCTTTGTGTTCATTTATTCCAATGCGATTCTGCATGCTTCTGCTCAAAAATTTACAGATTTCTCAATACCTCATTTTTCAGTATTTCTCCCTATTTCCCCTCACTGGGATTCAAAAGTATGCACTTGAACTCGAAATAAATAATACTAATTGGCACACAATTTTTTAAAAATTCTGTTGTTATAAGATAGGGACAAAGTGATAGCTTAGAAAGATGTAACTTATCATAGCAATGAAGGAGTTTGGGACATTTTCTCTTCTTAGCTCATCTCATTAGTAACTACTGCAGGAATCATTTGTATTCCATTTTAAAGTATAAATATTTGATTCATATCCAATTGGGAATAATTTATGTAAGATATAGCATACAATGTTTTACCCCTGTGTATAAATCATTACCCCTGCATTTAATCATTGCTAAGAAATCATATAATTTAGCAATATAAATGATTTTATATTTGTTTCTAGGCTTCTTTTACCTTTGAATCAATTAAATAATTTAATATATTCACCACTTAATGCAGCTTTTTTAAAAACTGAAGTAAAGATCATAGAGGAAAAACTATGGCCTTAGAAAACTTTGTGACTTCATTAAACAGCAAAAACAAAAAAACAGCAGGAAACGTAAGTTTTTTAAAAATCCAGAATTTGGGACATAGAAATGATACCACAAAATAGGTCAATCACAGGAAATCTGAGACTGTCCTTAAGACATTTCATCTTGTTACTGACAGTTATACTAAACTATATAGTGAATTCTAACACATTCTGAATCGTGAATCCAATCGCTCGGGTTTGGCTGACCGGAATTATCCCAATATAGCACATGCATTCATTTTGAGAACAAAGAATATGAAAGCTAGTATTTAATTTCTCTTGTAATCATCTGGAAATATGGTAGATAGTTTTAATCCAAAATTTCCTGTATGAGAAGGGAATAAAATGGAAATAATGCTGTTGAAGTTGAAGGTCAAATTCTATCAGCATGAACAAGGAACCTAACATCAAACCAAAGATCTGCTTCAGAATCCCAGAGTTTGAAGATGCTATGAAGTCCTGCACTGCAGGAAGAATAATTAAACAATGTTATCAGTTGGATTCTGTCAAACAATCTGGTGCTATTTTACCATAATAGTTCTAACTAATCTTTCCATAATCTGAACATTGTGACTTGAACGTGACACTGCCTTAAATGCCCAATAAAGTGCCAACACAGAGGGACCATTTGGGGCCAGATCCCATCCTATTTCTAATTCAGTTCTACTCTATTCTATCCTATTCTATTCCATTCCATTCCATTCCATTCCATTCCACTCTATTGATTCAAGTGAGTATCTGCTAGTTACAGGGTAGTTTTAAGGTGAAATTTAAGATTTTTAACTAAAAAAAAGTGTTAAAATAGGGTTGTAGAAAATAATATATACTTTTATCTTATATCTGAAATAATTAATAATAATAATAAATCAAAGAATCTGTATAAATACACAAAAAGTTATTAGCAGCAATTATTTTGGGAGAGGGTAGGAAGACGTTTTATTCAGTCATTTTACTTTCTAATTTAACAACTTTGTAGTGCATGATTATCAATTAGCTGTTATTACCTATCTGATTAGGAAAAGATAGTTTTTCAAAAGCTAAACTTTATAGAAAAGTTAAATGATGTAATGAAAATCATAGAATTTATAGTCAGAAAACATGGCAACTGTCTAGCCATGTGACTCGGTAGATGTCATATATATATTTCTTCTGAACCTCAGTATTCTTATCTGTAAAATGTGATTGATAATAAAATTACCAAGGTAAAAGGTGGTTGAAAATATCAAAATGCAATGTATGAAAAAGTACTTTATAAGGTCAAGTATCAAGATACCTTTGGTAGTTATATATGTACAGTTTTTTTTTTTATGTACAGTTTTATGCTGACTTATAGGTACTTATTGATAGTTCAGAGAGAGACATATTGGGTAGACCTATTTGTAAAAAACAGCAAAATCCTATAAAGAAAACTGACAGTGAAAAACTGAAGGCGGAGGTGGAAGGAAAAATACAATGGAAATATATCAGAACACGTTTTCAAAAAAGACAGAATGCAGCCCTGGGAATAGGGAGGAGAGAATTAAAGAAAAATTAACATGGTAAACAAAAAAGTCAGAAATTGGGGGAAAAAATAGAGCTAATGACTAAGAGACTTTTAGAAATAGCACTAAGCTGTGAAGCCTAAAATGGTCATTCGATTTGGGAAGGGTGACTGAGGCCTCTGGCACTCTTACCTGCTAAAAATGACTAAAGGACAGAATTAAAATCTTTTCCAGGACCATCAAGTTGGTTATGCTCTAGAGCTGGAGGTTGGAGAGTGGTTAAGGTTTGAAAATAATTAAGTGAGATAACCAGGATTTGATCTGCTGAATTCGCTTTTTCTCTTCCATGGCCGAAGGTTAAAATGATCAACAAGTAAAGCTAAGGCGTAAGTTGTCCCATGAGACATCTAAACTCGGATCCCGGTTCGAGCTTGCTTCTGCCCATAGAACTGAGGACTTCAATCCATGTCTTGAGAATTCCAGTTGGTTACTTAGGAGTGAGTGAACGCGTATGTGGCCATGATGGATTTATTTATTTCTATCTTAGGAGTTATTTTCAGAGTTTTCCTTTGAGAATTCTAACAGACTTCTACCAGCTTCAGTTGTTCTGTGTCTCTGGCTGCTGCCTGCATTCTGTCAACAGAGGTGGGCCAGTTTATCTGATATTGCCTCTGCAGAAAAGGCAGGAGCTTTGGGGGGCAAAGTGTGCCTATCATGCAGATAACTTCCCTGATCTAACCAGGCACAGAACTAAGCAGTCAGGAGAGGTAATGTTGGTAAAAGCAGAATCTTTTCTGTCGCCACCTCTCCCGTCCATGTAGGAATAGCTAGCACAAGAGCCACTTTGTATAAGAATTCCTAACATTTGACATGGCTCGACAAGGATGACTCTGATAGACATTATCATGTCTGAATCTGTGCGTGGCTGAGTCTACCAGTGTGTTTGGACAGCCACTTTCCCTCGCTGCAAAGTATGTCTCCTTTTTATCCTTAGTGGTATTTTGTTTTATGCCCTTGTTGGTGAAATTGTGAGAGGCTAAATTTGGTTCTTCCTCCAAATCTAAATATCTTCAGAATATAATCTGAATATCCAAATTTAGGGTTGGGTTGGGTTGGGTTTCCTCTTATATTTATTTTGTTTGTTTATTACCATAATGACTTCCCTAATAATTGTAGTTTGTACCCTAGCCTGAGAGTGGCAACTAAGAGAATATATGCCTGCTGCCTTTATGCTCTCTATACCTCAGTTTCTTCCTATATATTAGTGGGAGGTATGTCAGTGATTTTTATTTATCTCATAGGATTATATTGAATGTCAATTAGGTGTATTTTAAAACACTTACAAAGCTATTTGTGTCCCCCAAATTATCTACTCATAAAAATACTAATTTTAAAAGGGTCCCTGTGGTAATGAGGTTTACAAGTAAGCTGTCAGTTTAAAATATTTTGATTTCAGTTTTATTTAAAAAAGAAAATCCAGAGAATGGACTTGAGGACATGGGGAGGGGGAAGGGTAAGCTAGGACGAAGTGAGAGAGTGGCATGGACGTATATACACTACCAAATGTAAAATAGATAGCTAGTGGGAAGCAGGCGCATTAGCACAGGGAAATCAGCTCGGTACTTTGTGATCACCTAGAAGGGTGGGATAGGGAGGGTGGGAGGGAGACGTAAGAGGGATGAGATATGGGGATATATGTATATGTATAGCTGATTCACTTTATTATAAAGCAGAAGTTAACACACCACTGTAAGGCAATTATACTCCAATAAAGATGTTAAAAAATAAAATAAAATAAAGTTTATCATACTAGCAAAAAAGAAGAGGAAAATCCACTTCAAGTTTGCTATGTAAAGTTTTGAAATTTTGTGTAAATGCTAACATCACATGGAAATCACATTTTGTACAATTTTATAGCCACCATTTTTTTTTTATCTGACTGTTCTTGTAATTTTCTTTTTAGTTGCCTTCAGGGAACAATATGAGAGCTCTACTTAGAGCTTATTTAACTCCTATCAATTCTTACCAACAAAAATCAAAGATTATACAAAATTATACAAACATTCATTTGGATAAGAGGCAGTCCATTGAATTATGCTAAAACAGTTTTTATATTAAAACTGATTCATTTTATTTCCTCACTTCAGTGATAGGCTACTAAACTCTTACAGCCTTCTGAAACACAAAAATTGAAAAAGTCTTATTCATGTAAAAAATTTTTTTTAATTCTACATAAAGCAAATGTCTGTCATATCAAAATGTCCAAAATTATAAAGGTTATCAGGCATCACTCTTGGTAGCCTTGGAAATTATTTGTTTGATTTTTGAGGAAATCCTTTAACCAGTCAAGTTGAGTAATATTTTTAACTTACTTTCCTCTGCATTAAAAGGATATGCCTGTTAAGATATATCTAGGTCATATATAATATGTTCATCTGTCTTCTACCACCTCTGTGGGTTGAGATGCACATGGTTTAAGTGAATCTGTGTGACAAATATTAGAGCAGTCTTGACCCCAGTGTGTCAACTTCTGTGAGTCTGGCGGTTCTCAAAGAATTTGTTGGCTGAGCTATAGAGTCTCTAAGAAACTCTAAATTGAAGAAGGAAGACTAAAGTTTGGGGAGGGAAAGTGAAAAAGGTTGAAAAATACATATAACTTCCTAAATAAAAATTTTGTCATATATCATCAAGAGTAGCCCAGGAAATCCATTCTTATGGCTTCTAAATCCTTGAATCCAGCAATATAAAAATTTTTTATTTTGATTTAGGTTTAAATGTTCAGTTTCTTGAAATGCCAGTTTCTTTACAACCTAAACCACTTGTCAAGTTCAGACCATGGGGAAGAATATTACTATTTTTCAAATACAGATTATTAAATCCATTCCATTTGAAAGAGTAGAGATGCAGGTCAAACATCCTCTACTTCATGTTTTGGATCCCCTGGGAGATAGGAATCATTTAATACTTTCTGAATACTTGTCATAAACTTCCATCACAGATACTTTTTCTTAAATCTGCAAGGCAAGTTGTCTTTTTATATGCTTGTTTTGCCTCTTTAAGAGAGAAAAGAGAAGAAAGAGGGAATGGAATTAAGATTTAAAGAAACATGACTGGTTTGTGTGTTTGATGCTTTCCAGAAACAGGAAATTTATTAGAAGAAATTGAGGGTAATCTATATTTAAGGGAAGCAGTTTATATGTCTTATTGGCCATGGTTTCCCCAATGAAAGAACGTTTAATATATCTTTATTGAGTAAATAGTCTTGAATAAAATTATAAATTTATAAAATATTTTTGTTTGATCTTTACGGCAATCCTTTGGGATGAGTAAAAGCAATATCATATCTCTTTCTGGTGTTGTTGCTAACTTGGCTTCCTGACCCAAAGTCAGTATCAATCCATTCCAATTGTGGAAGACCTAGGAGTCATCTGAACAAGCAGGAATTGAGATGTTAAAACCACTGGTTTTATCTCACATCTGGAAGTGAGAAGACCTGTCAAAACATGGGTTAATTGTTTATATGGTAAAAAACTAGATGTTGAAGTGAAAAATCTAAAGTGCTAAATATGTTCATTGTAATTAAATATGAGCTGTTTTCGAAAAAGGTACACTGAAATTTACTACAGAAAGGATCCAAGACTCTCTCTGATGAACTTGGTATACAACCTCTTTCTTTAGAGAATAGTACAAGCACAGGGAGCAGCTGCAGGACCCCCAAATTCTTGGAGGTAAAGAATATCTAGAATTTAGATAGATATTATTATTATATCTATTAATAATAAAATATAATTATTCTATTTTTCTATTTAGAATAATAGAATTTATGGATTCTAACAGGTCACATCACATGTTGGTAACTGAGGTGTGAAAAAACAAAGGACCATACTCTGGCTTGTACTCCACAGAAATCACACCTTACTTGTAACTTTAGATTTGGTTGGATCCTTTTCCAATGAATTAAGGGCAGCAAGCATTAAAAAAAAAAAAACACTAAAATTGAACTCAGACAAATTTAAAATGTAAGATCTAAAGGTGGTACATTCTGGGCCTAGATAATTTGAATTCTGTCTTTGAACAGAAGAGCAGCCATGGGGAAATTAGGCTTCTTGTGATGACATCAGAGACATCTCATCCCCTGGGTGTCAATGGTCACATTTAGAACGTTGCTCTAAAGTCCGATGCAGACTCTCTGCTGATAAGTTTCTGAGAGGCAAGTTTTTGGGTCTCATTGATTTACTGAAACATTCATTCAATTAAGAAATTTTTGAGTTCCTGGAAGGAGCCAGTGGTATGCTAGGCCATACAGCTACTACATAGGCATGGCTCATGTTTGGTGCAACCTAAATTTTGTTGCTTTGGTAAAGATAACATTACTTCCGAGAAGGGAGGCTAAATATTATAGAAAAGAACAGAACAGAAGTAGGATGCCTCCATAAAAGGAGGCAAATACATAAGATTGGAAATTGAAGTGTGCGTTCAGTTTGAGTAAATAAAAATATGAGATTAATTGCTCTTATATGGGTAATTAAATGGGGGGGGGCGGGGGGAAGGGTTCCCATGATGTTAATCCTTTCTGAGATTAACATGCTTTTATATACTGGTTTCAGTTAGTCATTTGCCAATGAAGGCTTTTAGATAGCATTTAAGAGAAATCTGTACAGGTCAAAACAAAAAAAGAGACAATCTTTCCTAGCAGAGAAAATTGTTAGAGATAAGAGTATACATAAATTATGAAATTTGCTGTAAAATCATTCGAAATGGGTGTATTCTTATGTGGCCACCTTAGCTATATGTGTATCTCAGAGCAGAGTAAGCCCATCTATATCATATCATCTAGAAACCAGTATTTGAGTAGCCTCATAAAATATTTCAAAGTATAAAGTCTCAAATTTCCTTTGATGTTAAAGAAGAGAGACACAGTAAATAGGTAAGGTTTTGGATATAAGATAAAGAAAAGTTGGAAGAAAATTATTTCATTATCATCAAAATCAATTATTGAGTTTCACTGTATTTATATCACTTCTTTTAGAGTGGTAAAGTTAGGAGAAAATTTAAACATTTTCTTCTAAGAATGTACAATTTAAAAGGATAATTTTAATATAGAAAAGGTTAACTGATGAATAGAACATATTCTATTTAGGAATGTTTACTTAGATAAGGACAAAGTATTCATGTTTCCTTCAATGGTAGTTGAATCAGCAGTATCTCTAAGTTTGCTAATAACTTGAACACTATGATTTTGGACTTGAACCCTAAGGAGTCAAGTTCAAATGATGACTTGTATGTTCTCTATTATTTAGTTGGGAAATTAGACCTGGCTATTTAAGGTTTCTTAAATCATTACATATATGTTACATATTTTAAACAGCTTTCAATATAATTCTTGTGAATTGGCTTTGCAGATATGCCTGTTTACTTTTTTTAGATTATTTAGGAGATTAGCATTAGAAGATATGTTTAATTACAATTTTTCCTTATAAAGTAGGCAAACTTTCATGTTTACTAAATAATAAGAAATATAAATTGTTTATTTATTAGTGAATGTGGAAAATAATTTTCTCTGAATGTAACCCAGTCTGGTATCTTTGCATAAACAAGCCCTAATTCAAAGCTATTGCAACAGGAGGGAGAGACCGGAACTCAATGTGAGCTGTACTCCAGGGGAAAAAAAGGGCAGGAGAGTTTTCAATTAGCAATAATCACGCCTGGGATAAACCTCATTGGCAATAATCACGCCTGGGATAAACCTCATTGGCTACGATACTGCCACTGTGAAAAGCTGGGCAGGAGAGTTTTAAGAGGTGAGGTGGAGGCCTCTAAGTCCGCCTTTGTTTGCTAATTGGATTTACCTACAAGAAAAGGAAGATAGTTTTACAACTTGGAGCAAGGTACCTATCAAATTTAGGCTTCTATCTTCCTACAGACACTGAAAGATAGAGTTGCTGTCTTCCTGGCTGGTTACATTTCAAAGGAATGACTTCCAGGTCTTTGAGAAAGACATCTGTGGGTTGTAAAACTGGCTAGAGCCTTTGAAAGATATTTACATTTCAAAGGAGCAGAGAAAGATTTTACAATGATATGTTTTCTAAAGTAAATGCTCTAAGAAAAGAGAGATCAAGGGCTTAGAGTCAGGAAGATAACTGAAGTTTAGTCAAGCTGAGGGGGACCAGCTTGAGCAATATATTGTGTCGTGATTATGTTATAATTTGGACTTCTTCTCCAAGGTTCTTTGACTGTGGACCTCTGGGTGTGACTCATTTGGACTTCTGGAAAGGGGAAGGAACAATAGGGATGATGCTTTGGTACTCTTCTTTACTCTGTTACCAACTATTTATGTCTTGAGAAGCTGCCTTTGGGGCCTTTAAATTTTATAAGTTGAGAAGAAATTAGATATTTATTCTAGTAACAAACAATAATGAAATAAATTATTGGAATTGCCTAGATTATCATAGAAATACACTTAGTAGTAGTATTTTTAGTACTTGTGTTGAACTTAGCCATCATGATGCATAAAAAAGAGATGTTGTTATACTATAAAGATAAGTAAATTAAGGTAAGTTGTGCTGAACAATTACTTAAACAGAATAGCCTGATTCTTATACTAGCAGCTTCTTACCTTCAAACTGGAATTAAAAGAGAAAGTGTTTATATGTCATCCTGTTAAGGAGACAGTGATGATTATAAATTCTCGTCCTCCTTCAGAATCTTAAACAAAAAGCCTTAATTTCTGGAAAATTCTATAGTCCTATAATGCTGAAACATTATTCAGAATAAAACAACTCATAAAAATGTTGATTAAAAAAAGAACTACCTAGCTAATTCTGAATTCTCTGAAAGCTAAAGCTCTCTACTACCTATTTTTTGAATGCTGTTGCAGGTAATTAGATATGATTTTCCAGTTATTGGGGAAAGAGCAGATGTGACTGGGATTGCTGAGATCATAATTTTATGGTGCTAATGTGATGCTGACCGTGTGAGGGGATGTGAAGATGAGGCAGTTAACAGTAGATGTAAGGATTTGGAACTGGGAGTCTTTGAACTATATTTGAAAGAATCAGAGCAAGGGCTTAAAGTCATTTTATTTCTCTTTTTTCTTCTTTCTTTGTTTCCTTCTGCCATTCTTATAGCAGCTGAATTCTTGGAGTCTCTCTCCTCACTCTTCCTTTCCAACATTTTCCTTCTATTTCTTTCTCCTTTAGCACTGCTCTTTAAGAAAATAGGACACTGAAAGAATAGATAACATCAAACAACCATCAGACAGCAGGGCCTAATCATGCCAGTATTCAGTAAGCCATGTCTGAAGACTCTACCTTTCCTCTGGGTTTGATAGGATAGGAAAAGGAATTGAGAAATGTGGCTCTACTGATAAGGAAACATCACCATAAACTATGAATTAGCAGCAGGTCACTGGATTTACATCACTGCTATTAATAATGCCTTTTTTACTCTTTGACTTCTATGGACATATCACCTAGGATAATGACCCTCCATCTATTTGCACAGGTGCAAGGAAATAAAAAAAGGTCCTAAAATGTACATACAGGCTCACACACACATAAGCATGCTGGGCATACTAAATTATAGAAAAGAATAATTCATCAATAAAGTAAATGTTGTGAAGTCCTGTGATTCATCATTCATGATTCATTCATAACACAAATTAAAAAATAATTTTGAAAGAAGCTGACAGATTGGACCAGAGGCATAAATCTAAGCTATCCAGGCAGTATAACTCTGCACAGTAACATTATTGGAACAGCTGTTATCTTTGTGTAGCTCACACCTAGGTTGTTTTTGTAGACCCTAATGATGACAAAACCAATTAGCAGATTAGAAATTGCCAAAAATCAGGGATGCCTTGCTGAAGAATCTCTAAAACTGAATAGTATTTTGGCTAATGCTATTCTTTGTTCATCTCAGGATTTATAGAATAAGAATGTTTTGTGTGTAAACATCTGTTGCTTCAGGGGAGCATCCATCATGCAGTTGCCAAATGATATAGACATATGTGCATATGGAAAGCCTTAAGATCTGTGGTACTGCTGAATTTCTTAACATAGATTAAAACGTCTAATCAGGTTTTTTTTTAAAGTAAACCTACTTTATAAAATGAACTGTTGAATAGTTTGATGTAAAAGAAAGCATTTCAAAGGATATTTCATTTAAATGTAAATGTAGACTATGCATTATTAAAAAGAATGTGGCTTTTCATATTCTTGTTTTTCTAGACACCTGGGATCAAAGTCACCTTTTGAACTTACACAGTAAGCTTCTAAACTTAAATCTTACTGTTAAGGATTTAAGTTCCTTATTTTCACTGTTAAAAGACAAATGCTACCTAAAGTTTTATCTGCAGCATTAATTTTCCTGTAAAGACAGGGGAACTGAATTAGTAGGGGAAAGGGTAGGACTCTGGAACACTTAGGTCGTAGCTTTGGAATCAGACCTCTCAGCAGTTTCATGCTTTGTGGATAATTAAAATCGATACAAAATAATTACACAGCTGGAAGGATCTCCAGATATTTAATCCAGTCCCTTTCCTCCAGGAGAAACTAACTCTAGTCTAAACCAACATCCACACAGGCATTCAGGATACATGAAAGAAATAGGAACCCTAGATTTACTTTCTGCACTTAGTATGAACATTGCAAATGTGGCCTGGTAATAAGTGTTCAGAAGGAGATTATTATATTATTATTTTTATAAAGACGATGTAAGCATCATACAATAGCCTTCTGCAATCGCAAGATAATCCATGGAAGGCAGTGATGGCTAAAATGACTGTCATTTTTAGTGTTTCTCATGTCATATCTTAAAAGTCCAGATCAAGTGCTATTCCTCCCTAAAATCTTACTAATCTCCATATCCATTGGTTATTTAACTTTTGGTACCTTTATTTAGTAAGGCTTTAGGATATATACGTAAATCTATAATATGAATATAGATAGCTGTATAAAGTAGCTTTTGACATCTCTGCCCCTTAATGAGAAGTCCTTGAATGCTAGTTGCCAGAGCCTAGCACAATGCTCTGTACGTGGTCATTACTCAGCAAATGCTGGTTTTTAATATTTTTCTTCTAAATCCGGTTGAAGCTAGTTTTTCTTTATTGTTCTGTCCTCAGGGCAGGTGAGGACAATCCTGAGAAGTGTTGAGTCTCCTGGCTGATTTCAGTTCTCTATTCCAACATTATGTTTCTCTTTATTTCTTTTTTTAAGGCTTCTTTGTTTTTTTTATTTTATAGAGATCAAATATTGTAAGAATAAATAAAACAAATATTTCCAAGTTCCATTAATGTTCCACTTTTTTCAAGTAAAATTTAACGTGACAAAGTTAGTCTACGACAAAAGATTTTTGGATGATCTCTTGGAGTTCAATTTTATTTTTTAGGTACACTTTTCCTAAAGAAAAAGGCCATGGCTCTTGAAGCTTTTGGTAAATCAGTAGAATTCAAAAATTGTAAAGGAACATGTCAAGTTAGATTAGTGGATTAGTCCAAGGCATCTACAAAGTTTTAGGGAAACAATGTATTACACTCACTACATGCTTTGAAAAAAATAAATAAAAGAGAACTTTTCATCAATATTCAATATTGGGCCACCATATGGAAGTGCATCCTATTCACACCATTCATGTTTCCTTTAATCCTGCTGTCTTTGACTAGTGGTCAAAATACAAGATTTCTATTACAGAAAATATTTCCCATCAATTGTTATTTCTACAACCAACTGCCTTCACAATCTCTTTTCTGTATTCTGTGACCTACATTCCACATTTCTTTACAATATATTCTTTCTTCTTCCTTTAGCTAATAAACTTCCAGTTCCCTCACTTGCCAAGAAACAAAGGCAACTCAAGTGGAGGCTGTACATTCCACTACAGCCAGAAGGGGATGGGGGAGTGGGGAGGTGAGGGCTGAAAATGGGAATAACATTCTAAATGTCCATGCATTCAAATACCATCACTTTCTTTGTCTGCAAGACCCTTACTCTGCATACACATCCCAGACACAGTCTTCTAATCCTTGAGGACCCTGGAATCTGGCTCCCTATCTTCCTTTTGACCCCCAAACCCAAGCATCCTTGTGTATAGCTTCAGTGTCATTATGGTGAACCCATCAATTTATCCCAAGAAATTTTACTGACACTTCACTCAACAAACATCATCAAAGCTCAAGTCCAAAGAAAAGAATGAATATCCCTCTCTCTCTTTCTCTCTCTCCCCCATTCCCTCTGTTCAACCTCCATGCTCTTCAGCCCTATGATTATCTATTTAATTTTCCTAAAGCACCACATTAATCCATGCAGTCACTGATTCCTATTGCCACATGTTCAGTCTTCCTATTTCTGGTGTTCAAAGACCATCAAACTTGGCCCTCCACCTTAGTCTCTAGACAATTTTTGTTGCTTGGGCAAGATTATAACTCATCCAACAATTCTCCAAATATGCCTAATTTTCTAGACTTCTAAGCCATTCTCATGACCTCTGTCAATTGTGTCCTACCCTCCCCCACACAATAAAACTACTTTCCTTTAAGATCCAAATGGCCAGTAGTCTCTGACCACTCCATATGAAAGTGTCTACGTGCTTCTCAGAAGTTCTGTGGATTGGGTTCCACTGTTTGAAAGCATTTATTTCTTTGTTTTGTGGTTAACTGTAAATTTATCTAAGTCTCCTTAATTGCCTAAAAGGTAGAACCAGCTTACTGTGTTAGTAAAATAGGGTATTAGTTCAGTGTCTACCTCTAATGAGCTCTTTCTGACTTACCACTTCACCCTACTGAGCTACAATTGTATGTGTATGTAACAGGAGAATGAGGACGTCGATTAAAATGATGTGTTAAATTTTGTATGTGTTCTATGAAATTATCAGAAAAGTGGCCAGGGCGTTCTATGTTTATTACTTCCATATCACTCTTTTTATAGTAGGCTAAAAATAGTAGATATTCAATAAATATTCATTAATATGCATTGAATAAGGAGGAGATATTTACTTTTTTTTTTAACAGAGCACAATAATTTTTAAGGAGTCAATAATCCACTTAAGGATACAGTTCTCAGTCATCTACCCCTTTTCATCACATCTGTGATTAGATTTCTCCACTAGCTTTGTCTTCTGGGCCACATCTTTGGCCTATGGCGAATACTAAAACTAGTATAAAAAGCATGGCATATCAGGTTTGAAAAAACAGACTTCTAAGTTTTAGTGGCAAGTTGTACAATGCCACAATTTCTTTGAAAAAGCCTTTGCAAAACACCTCAATTACACCTCATCATTATGTTTCTTGTGCCTTTCTGGATATTTCTCTAATAAACTATGTAAAACTCACCTTGTTAATCACCATTAACAAAGCTCCATCACATGGTTCATCTTGTTTGAACCTCATAATAAATCAGAAGTTGTACCTTCTTCCTGTCTCATTGGTTGCCTCAAGTTGTAAATTTTGCATAATTATATAGATTTTTCTTCAAATGATGATATCTTATAAACATGGCGAGTTATGTCTTCTAGAAGCCCATATCTTCTGGGGTTTTTACATTGATAAGAAACATTGAAAACTTAGTTCATTTTTACAAAGATTTCAGAATTTTAAACATCTCTGAGTAGGGTTATATGCCAACAGATGCTTAATTTTCAGTGTAGCCCACATTATCCAATGCCCAGAGGATGTTTTTTCTTTTTTAAATATTTAAATAACAGTAATATTGGCAAACACCATCTTCTCCCCCTAGATGTGTAATACAGGAATGATTTGTTGGCTACTAAAGATATTAAATTTCATTTGTCTTTGCCCTAGATATAAAGACCAAGTGAAAGATGGAAATATTTTTGATAAGTAAGTTATCACAAATAGCATAGTTTCTACTTAAAAAGTAAAAAAAAAAACTAACTCAGCCTCAGGACTCTAATTTTATTTGTGTGCCATCTAATATTTGTAAGTGGACTTCACTTTGAGCTTGTTTATCCTGGCAGTTCAGAATGCAAATATAACAACAAAATTCCCTGAAAAAAAAATTTCAGCTGATCAAAACCCCTTAAAGAATTGTTTAAAAGATGTTATTTTCTTTAGTACAGTAAGTAAAGTACTATTGTGATCAAAATGTGAGAGAAATAAAGTTAATTTATATTAAATACAGAAAGGAATACAAATAACTCATAATAAATTCAAAACAAGAATGTGCCTTATTTATAACTAGCTTACCTTATCTCAGTATTTGAATTTTCCTTTGAATATAATTTTGGAGGAATTGCGCTTTTCTTGGCTAAGGTTCTATTTTAAAACACACACATATATGTTGTGGACAATGTAGCCCTCCATCCTAATAACTGAGATTAATATCCAGTGACATTTATACACTACCAAATGTAGAATAGCTAGTGGGAAGCAGCTGCATGGCACAGGGAGATCAGCTCGGTGCTTTGCGACCACCTAGAGGGGTGGGATAAGGAGGGTGGGAGGGAGACACAAGAGGGAGGAGATATGGGGATACACGTATGCATATAGCTGATTCATTTTGTTATACAGCAGAAACTAACACAACACTGTAAAGCAACTATACTCCAATAAAGATGTTAAAAAAAAAGTACGTGAGATTAAAATAGAATAATTGTGAAGTAAATGTATTTTTTTCCCCTTAGACTTGGGACATGATTCAGCATTTAAAACTTATAATTCCCCAAAAGATGTTACAGAGACAATTCAGCTGTTGGATTTGTTTCAGAATAAATAAGGGGCTTAATATAATATGCATATAATATCCATATGTGTGCATACATATAGAGTCTTACATATCTAACCTATGTATCATGTGTTGATATATTTTTTCCTTTTTAGTGTGCACAATTTCAGTTCATTCAGTGATATACTTAGGCAAATGTTACCAAGCCTCTCTCCTCTGTTCAGGAAATGAGATCAACAGTGCTTATGGGAAACGCACGTGGAATCATCAGTCTTTGGTGCTCATCTAGTCACATTAGCATTGTGCTTCACTAATAATGTGGGGTTTGGCACAAATCTAATGATATTAATAGAGAATCACTTCTGTTTGTATAGAGAAGTAAATGGTGGATAATTGTGCTCTGTCTGCCCTTATTCAATCCTTTGTTCACTCTCCCACAGCCAACATGCCTCCCATATCCCACCTGAAACTGGAGGCAGTCTTTCTTGGCTTTTCTACTTTTTCTAATATTTCTTAGCCTTGTGGGAGAAGATAGGAGGAGGAGGAATAGAAGAAGTCTAGTTCAAAATATGCAGTTTCCTATTTAATGTCACCGCTGGACTTGTTCAAAGAGAAACTCAGATCCTTTTTTTCTTTTTTTAAAGTAGTATCCAGACAAAAGTTTTAGGCTGTAACTCAGGTATGTAATGTTACAGCAGCTTTATATTTATATATTAGAGAAATCTGTATATTTATATGTTAGAGAATTCTAACATAAAAACCTTTTTATTTATATTTCAGTAAAAGTCCTTTTAAAAATATTTGAAATCTGAAAAAAATATTTCCCAAAAGATAATCTCTGTTACAAGGAGGGAACACATTTATTCGTTCCACAGGAATTTGCTGGGTGTCTTGTATGTGCCAGGCATCTCCTCACTGGAGATACAGTAGGAAAAGGAGGACAAAGTTCCTTTATCCAGTAATACTTAAAGGGTAAAAGCTTGTATTTATAAGGACTGGAGCTACCCTTAAAACCACTAGACTCAGTAATTCTACAGTGCCCATAACATCTTACACTAAACATGTAGTAAGTACTTTAATGATACATTTCCTCACCAAACTGGAAGGCCATTACATGTTTAGCTAAAATATCTTCACTTTGGAGTGAACAAACAAAAGCACTGGGTTTGATCAAAATGTAGAAGAGAAATATCTATTTGTTATGAATCTGCCTCTTACTATAAAGGATATAAGAATTATTTACATCTACTGGAAAAAAAAACTTTGCAAGTTTTGTTTCCAAAACGTTTCGTGACATTGATTTATTAACTATGAATTGTTCATATATTGTGATGGACTACCACTTAAGGTGTTTTTGTTGTTGTTTTTACTGTTCCTGAAAGATTTGCAGCTACTTTACCCCATCAGCTTGGTTTCTTTCTCCTCTCTCCTGGAGCCCTAGTTTCCTGGCAAACAGCAGGAATGTTATAGATTTAGGAATTAACCTTCAAGAAGGTGCTTTAGATGGCAATGTCTCCAAGTACTGCTCAATTTTTTAGTCTCTCTTTTGGGCACAACTTGGCAAAGTGAAAATATGCCAAAAGACGGAGAGGAAAATATTTTGCATTGGAAATTTTTCCTTTTCTTGAAAGAAACATCACTCACATTTAGGCTAGATTATACACCACGACCTGGAATTGGAAACCTAGCAGCTGATGAATTGGAACTTTTCTGTGAAACAAGCCAATTTAAGTTAGAGTCATGGACTGTTCACACAGGCTATCAAATTCAACCAGATGAAACAGTGCCTGGCAAAAGTTTGACTGAATCTAGAAAAGAAAAACAGATTCACTTAACAGAAAACGGCTGGTAAGAGATTAAAATTTTTAAATATGTACTAAAATTACTGTTGTTCAGGCTGATAATTTCTCAGTGCTGACAGGCCACAGAAAGGCTTGATATAGCCGGAGTAGCTTTGGAGACAGGAATTTTGTTTGGTTTTTGTTTCTATGTTTTATTCAAATTATTGTTCTTTATAAAACTGCTTGGGTCATTTTTATTAACGTAGGAGAGCCTGGACTTGTTGCAAGAGATATTGTCTAAAGAGTGATAACACTAAAGACCTTTAGTCCCTATATGGATAAGAGAAAAATAACTAAATTAGGGTAGGTCTTTTTATATAAACCTATCTTAACAAAACAATCTTAGTAAATACTTTAATCTAATAAAATATCCCCATAGTCAAATAGTGTTTTAAAATACCAGCTATACATTTTCAAGTTCATTTTTTTCAGAGCTTTTAAAGAACCATAGAAATACTGTATGTAAAAAATGAATAAATCCAACAGTAGTGATAGAAAAGGATACAAATATAATACATGAAAGGTCCTGCAACTTACTTTAATCACCTAAGAAAAGTAAGAACACTATTTCTCAGATAATTTTTTAAGTCAATATTACTACAACTCACTATATTAAAGGCTCTCAAAATGAGGGAATTAGTCATGGAATAACATTTTCTACAATTAATGACATATTTAATTTTCTTATTTAGTCATATTGCTTACTTTACTCATAATCAAAATATAATTTAGAGAATGTATTATTTCATTTAGAAATTAACAGCTGGCTTGTAAGAAAGACTTATGTCAGATTAATTACTGCCTTTTTAAATTTTATAATATACTGTGACAGAAAATTAATGATGCCTGCAGTATTTAGCATAGTTCATAACCTACATTTCAATGAAAATATACTGTTATTAATGATAAACATTGCACAGATATAATATACATGAATTGCTGTCCATTTTATGTCTGTTCTGTATAATTCTATGAAATGAAGCTATATTCATTCTGTTTATTAATTTAGGCTTCATGGATTAAAATTTGCATTCATTATGTTCATGTGTATATAGGATTATATGAATTTAATCAACTCAAGGCAGGACAAGTAGTGTTTGACTGACAGTTTCTTCAAGATTCTAATCTGGTCAAGAATTTATTTCCCATTCATTTTATCATAGACATATGAGGATTTTAGGTAGTATCCATTCCCTTCATGCTCCCTGTGCCAAAAGCAAGGTAGTGTCCCACAGACAGACGTGGACTTGTATAGTGTCCACAGAGAGATGCTTCCATAGCATGCACTGACATTTAAAGCATGATATCTCCAGTTTGGTGTCTCAGATGTAAGTTTCTTGCACAGTTTTAGTTAAAATTCCTTTTTCCTGTAATGAATAGCAGGGCCCCTTACATTATAGTATATCAGGTGTAAAATTCCAGATTCTCAAATAGGGTCACCTCTTTCATTTTTAGTCCTACTGAATTCAGCCATTTTCTTTATACCAGTGGCTAGTGATTGGCTATGACCTCTCCAAACCAAGGACTACAGTAATAAGAAAGACATGGTATATCCCTGGACAAATATGGGAACAGTTATTTTTGGAACCATAGGCATAAAAATACTAAAAAGAATGCCTTAATAGTTTTCCTGTAGAGGATCCTTTTGGAAATACAGAATTGCTATGGAATACTTAGAAGAATATTCATAAATAGATTGTATGAATAGTCAAGATTTCTACATTAATAATGAATGTGAAGTAAAGTTATTTCCATAAAATAACACCAAGTAATATTTGCAGAGCTATGATAATGAGTAAAATGTATCCACTGGTTTCAAGATTGTTCCAAGTGAGTTTAGAAGGTGTGAGTTGTCACAAAATAATACAGCTAAGTTTTCAAAACCTTAAGTAATACCCAGTCTGAGAGACTTCAATCACAACACCATTTCATTTATAATTCACTTTTAAGTGTCTGTATTCCAGAGATTGACTGACAATGGCAGGTGTTTCTGAGTGATTGCTGAAGAAAATATCTAAGATGAGATACAGCAGAAATAAGTCTCTCTAAAAGAAGAGAATTAAAAGCAACCAGGTAGGGAAATGCATTTTTGAGAAAATACAAGAGACTTTCAAATCTCTCTTTGAGGCATATGCCTCACATTGAAAAGGAAGCATTTGAGGAAAACAGAGATGCCAGAGAGAATAGATAGGGAGTTTCCCTCCCATTAGCCTGAACAGGGTACAGAGGTAGAACTGGGCAACCTAAATTACATTGAATAATCTGAACTATAAAAACCTCTGGGCTATGAATTTGCCTCTACTTTCATAGGAACAGAGTAGATGTACATGAATATTATAATCAATATTTGTTCATAGTGGCAGAATAAGATTATGTTTTCAAAAGTTAGAAATGTTTTAGCATTTTTCTGGGAAGTCATAATTCTCAAAATTTTCTAAAACACAAAGAAAAAAGTAAAGCCTTTCTGGAATGGTAGCTCCTAAAAGTAACTAAAATTGTCAGTTTGGTGTGAATCCTTTCAGACTTTTGACAATATGCAAATATATACATTTACATTAATGGGTTTTTCTGTACTATCCTTCTGTAGATTAATTCAATCATATAAGGTATAAAATAATGTGTGAATACATAGAAACCTACTTTATAGTTTTGACACTACCATGTTTCATTAAATAGATGCACCATAATTCACTGAAGCTATCCCTTTCTGAAGTATATTCATAATATGGTAATATAAGCAATCATAAATTCTAGTGTAATTTAAGTTTTAACACAGTTTCTGATCAACCCCAGTGATGAGAAGGGACTTCCTTCAGTGGAGAACATTCACAGTGCCAGCCAGTTTCTCATAGTATTTTATGAAATCACAACCACCTTTGGATGTAGAAATCATGAGCTTCATTTCACAGCACAAAACAATGTGTTTCTGAGAGGTTAAAAAGTTTATTGCAAGACACGGCTGGTTGGGTAAAGAATCTGAAAAAGAATGAATATGTATATGCATAACTGAATCACTTTGCTGTACACCTGAAACTAACACAACATTGTAAACCAACTATACTCCAATAAAATTTTTTAAAAAAGATAACTTACCCAGTTGTTAAACCAGAAAACTGGTGGGTATGCAGAGTTATCGCCCAGCCCCTGGGGTACAGGCATGCCAAATACAGAAGAACCCTGTCAAGAAAAGATATCCAAAAAATGTGGGTAGTGTGTCCCTCCCATATCATACAGGAATGAAGTCCTGCCCAGAGATGAACTTTTTGGTTTCAGGATCCATTTACATCTTAAAAATTATTGAGAAGTCTAAGGATATTTTGTTTGTGTGGGTTGTAATCTAATACATCAATATTTATGTATTAGAAACTAAACTGAGAAATTTATTTACTAATTCATTTTTAAATGACAATAATAATAAACCCATAGCCAACATTTTTAATTAAAATATATTTTGTAAAACAAACAAGACACAGAGCTAGTAAATGACAAAGCTAATATTCAAAACCAGTTATGTCTGACTGATTCCCTGTCCTTGACATGCCAACAAACTGTGCGAAAATCACAAGAGTATATGTTATTTCATCATGACCTTTTGGTGAGAGAGTTTCACTCTCAAGTTGTTTTCCTTAACTACAGAGCCCTGGATTTAAGAGAATTATTGAACAAAAGTGTGCCATTCTTTTTTTCCTCTAACATCTGTACCAGGAAACCTTGTTGCTTAGACCAAAATGGAGGAGCCATTGCACTGTCACCAAAGTACCAACCTACAAATAGTGTCATGAGGATTGATGGGTTTCTGTATCTTTATATTTTAAATATAAAGCAACATCACTCATGGACATCAAAGGATAAAGATTTTTCATCTAATACAATTTTATACTAATTTGGAGGTGGTTGTTTTTAATGGGATATGAGATAATCCTCTATGTAAATAGGCAATGTATTTCATCCAGAATAATAGTGAAGTCCAGACACTCAATCTATGGATTACCTCTTTGCCCTAATTCAGTATAATCCTGCTGGTATCATAATAAAGCCTCAAATATTTTTTTTTTTTTTTTTTTTTTTTACAAAACAAAGGTTTTTCTTTTGGATAAAAAGTTGTCTCCTAATTATCTACAGGTCATTCTATTATGGAACCAGGAACTTCATTCATTGGTTTATTAAGCAATTGTTACTGGATTTGTGCTTAATTCTAGTGATATCAAAATAAATTAGAAAGAAAGTTCATGTCTCCATTCCTCCAGCAACTACCAGTGTGATAAGTAGGGAAGGGACATGAGCAAGGAATTGATACAAAGTATGATATAAAGTAAAATGAGAGCCCAGTGCTAATTTTGGGTCCTAATACAGAAGACATATGAGAAATAGTGTTAAATAAGGTTTCAGGACAACAGTATTATGGGATTTAATATTATAAAATTTTTAAAGTAATTAGGATAATCCCAGGGAAGGGGGGAACTAGTTTAAAAGGTCCTGTTTAATATGTGATATCAGTTTGTAACTACACAAACAAAACGTCTGGTTAACGTTAAAATAAGACTCTCTTAGTCTGTGTTATGAGTCAGTGCAGTGAACAAGTTAGTCAACCTCCTATCTGGCATCGTGTTCAAAACCAAATGAATGACCAGATCTTTTGTTCACCTGAGTGGACCTTTTGCCATCATCTGGTCACAGCCGCCATTGCAGCCCCTAGTGGTTTGGCTGCTAGAGCGCTTGCCAGAGCTCATGTGTCATTTAGGATGTCCCCAGCCTCTGCACATCTGTTTGTTCTAATGACCACACTCAGCAAGCCCCAGCTTCCGAAGGAGACTCCACTGATTAGCTTAGTCAATACAGCATCTGGTAACTGGTTGGTGGGATAAACAAAAAAGACTCCTGAAGTGAAGGAAGGAAAAATGAATTCTCCAGGCCACGAAGACCAAAATGAAATTACGAGCCATCAACCCAAAGCCATAGAAGCTTGATCATGTACATCAGCCTTGTCTTTGGCATTGCCTGGCACTCCATCCTGGGCCAAAATGTAGATAATTGCAATTATACAATGCTCAGCACTTCAGTTTGGCGGCAGTTTCATAATATAATAAAATTTATCATTTGTAAGCCCGTCTGCTTTTTTTTTGAAAAAAGCCCGAGAACAATTTGATCTGTCCTGCTAACAGCAGACACTGATGCAGGTGGTTTAAAAACAAAACATTTAATCAGGCAGGGTTTTACTGAAACTACTTGACGATTCATCATCCAGCCTCTGCTCATTGTCAATGGTGCCTCTCTAAGCTATTCTTTATAGAATATTTAAAGAGCCTGGACTACATGGGCCTCTGTCTCGGGTTCTATTGTACTATAAATTGTAGTTCCAATTTGTTTCAAATGTGGCGTGGATTGTCAGGATGCCATGACTCATGCTTGGTTCAGATGAATACTGTATAGTAGTTATACCGAAAAGCACAGTTTTCACTATGTATTTATTGGAAGTTCTAGAATATTCCTAGACTACAGTTTTCTCAGGTTTTAGCCCCATAAAATCATTCTACTCCTACATTTCCTTATGTTCATTTTCTTCACAGGGCAAAATTCAATCAATGGCTTAATGAACACTGTGTAGATTCTGGCCCCCTAAAATGGCCATTGCCATATGAGGTTGCTCAGGATGACACAACCCTTTATCTATCAAGAAAAGAGACCAACATTTGTGGTTTTCCCTAAGGAGACACTATAGATTTCTTGAATCACATTCTGTATCCTTAGGTACTTTTTTTTTTCTTTAAGCTAACTATTAAGAACAAAAATCAGAATCAGATGAAAGAAAGAAAAATTTAACTTTAAATGACAAAACCAGGAGGACAGAAAATTTTACTTGTCATGTTTAGTGCTTAATAATTGCAATTAAATAGATACTAAGTTTAATTCACCCCCTAGTTTCCCTAAAAGCAGAACAGTCTTTCATCTCTGCACCCTCAACCTTTAACTATGTCCCATAGTAGGGACATAATAAAGATTAGTGGCAGGAATGAATGATTCTGGAAGATGAGTTATGTGGCTATATTACTGGGAGGCTGGAGAAAGAAAAAATAGTAAAGTATAAGAATAGGACTGAAATAGGATGATTTAGAGAAGAGTTAAAAAGCATACATAATTATCCAGCCTAAGAGTTCGCCTCTATCTTATTCCATTCGGGCTGCTACAACAAATCACCAGATGGTAGCCTTTTCACTGTCCTCACATGGTGGATGGGGCCAGGGAGCTCTCTGTGGTCTCTTTTATAAGGGCACTAATCCCATACATGTGGGTTCTACCCTCATGACCTAATCACCTATCTGAAGGATGCATCTCCAAAGACCATCACATTGTTGGTTAGGAATTCAAAATGTGAATTTTGGGGGATAGAAACATTCAATCTATAGCAACCTCCGAATGAACAACCCCTCCTCAGAGCACATATTGCTCATGTGCAGCTATGGCACACAGCGCATTTAATTGTTATACCTCCTAGGGGTGCTTCGATGGAGTGTGTCCATCTTCTCATTCCTAGCACAGGGAGTGGCACGTGAATGAGTATTCAGAGAGCATTTATGGATGGACTGAACCAGTGCACACCCAGTATCATTATCATCAAATCCTGAGGTCTTTCCCAGTTTAAAGCGAATTGAGGTGTTGTGTTGAGAAGTTAGGCAAATTGTATAATGCACCAGAAGCAGTGTCTAAAAGAATGGGCATCCAGCAAACACAAATTTTCATGAAATTTGAAAATTCGAAGCACAGTATGAAGTTAAAAAAAAACACAAATAGGCTTTGCCAGAAGAAAAAAACGTTTTTGAAATTTTTCATTAAAAATTCAAGAAGAGGGCTTCCCTGGTGGCGCAGTGGTTGAGAGTATGCCTGCCGATGCAGGGGATACGGGTTCGTGCCCCGGTCCGGGAAGATCACACATACCGCGGAGCGGCTAGGCCCGTGAGCCATGGCCGCTGAGCCTGCACGTCCGGAGCCTGTGCTCCGCAACAGGAGAGGCCACAACAGTGGGAGGCCCGCATACCGCAAAAAAAAAAAAAAAAAAAAAAAAAAAAAAATTCAAGAAGAAAAGAAGGTGGGGCATGGAGAGGGAGAAAAAGAAGTAGGGAAGAACCAGAAAGAGTGAAGACAATGGATCAGATTTTTCACTAGGTCTAGCCTGGTTTGCTTTGGACCCCTAACCAGGGATGATTTTTACCTATTCAATTTTCAAAAGCAATCCTTAATGATATTTCAATGCCCAATAATATTTTAGTTATATTTTAGAGTCAGTGCTCTCCAGGAAAATCATTCAGATTTACCTGGCAAACAAAGGTATTTAATAAAAGTCTTGGACTACTTGGAGAATCAGAGAGAGATTTCCTCTAGCTGCTTCATTTGTAGCCTTAGAGAAATAATGCATTAATCTGCAATTAGATCATGTCATCTTTCAGGATGTTTAGCTAAGGTGAAACGTGTAATTAGACATTTTAAATTGCATGTCACCACCCACAGGGTTGACACATGTTGTTTTCTCTTCGGTACAGTTCTGTGTAAGGATTCACTCAGTATATCCAGAAGTCACCTTGAGCATGAAAATAAAGCTCCTGCAAATTACAGCTTCAGAATGAAATCAAACGTTATCTTCCATTATTTGTGTATTCCAACTTGAATGAACATGCATTTGATAAATAAGTTTTTCATTTTGCTTACTTATTAATTTAACATACATTTTATATTTGAGGATAGCTTAATAATTGTCAAAATGACTAGCAGATAATGATTAAAAATAGTCCCACGTAAAATACACTTAAACAAATGCAGTATGGCCTGCTTTATATTTCTCTACCCTTTTATTGCAATGTTAATCAGGAATTTAAATTTTATTTTTAGGCATGGCATCCTGAGTACTATGTGAAAAGGAAGTGATGATGGAATTTTTATTTTAGTGTTAACAGCAGTTTTCAAGGGACCTTATTAAAATCTTTATCTGAACCTTGAAGATGGGAAGGCTGTGTGAATGCATGCACTGAGTTCATATGCCTTCTGAGATTTTCTTTTCAATTTTATAGTATAAAATTTCTAGTCTTTTTATACTCTCTCCTATAAAAGCAGTATTTCTTGTTATCTTTAAATACTGCTTTCACTTAAAATGACAGAGTTTCTAAAATATTTTGAAATACTTTAAGAGGGAAAAACCTACTTTTCCAATTGTTTAACAATAATTTAGGAGTTCCAATAATTTTAAGAGTTGCCTAGCTGCTATACATATTAAGGTGATGTCTGGATGATTAGCAGGATCATGATTCGGAAGATAAGAGAAGTGTTGCTTATTTAATTTTCAAGTCCACCATTCAGGTTATGTCAGTATATCTTGAGTGGGGTAATACTGGTTGGTCCTCAGGGAGAAATAAATGCTTATTGGTTGTATATGTGTTTATTTAGTATATTTAGTAGACTTAGTGTCAATGAACTATACCTTTATAATGACCAGGAAGAAAATACTCTTTACTTGACCATTACCTAAAAGTTTTATAGGACCATGCATTTTATTTTCTGCCAAGACATTGTGTGGGTATATGTAGGTAAAGACTGGGGACGAGGGGGGAGGGCAGGGGTGAGAAACACTGAAATACAATGTCTGTTGACTCTATGGTTACCTAGCAGATCAATTGCATTTTCTGATGTCTTTCAAAGTTTTAAGGTCAAACATGTATTAAGATTAATATTTTTCTTTGGCTGAAAATCAATGAGTTGATCAGCATAGAATAGGGTGGTGTAAGACAAGTGGTGCGAGTCAGAATGGAAACTCCTATAATATGAGAAATTTTGTGTTAAAATGAAGTTGCTTTACTCGTTTGAACTTAGGTCTTATTTTTCTGAATGAGGATGTGGTGTGTAGGGATTTGGGAGGAAGTGCTTTGGTAATCATGGAGTACTGACATTGCTGGAAGGACTGGTTTTGTGTGTATGCTTGTATGTGTTTAATAAATTGTGAAATAATATTCTGAGAGATAGCTGGAACAGTTTAATACAAACATTAATGCAAAGTGCGCAAATATTTTGGAGGCATACTGCTTGAGTTTGAATCCTGGCTCCTCCACCTGTTTTTTCTGTGACAGGCTATTTATTTAACCTACTTGCACCTCAGTTTCCATCTCTGTAAAATGGGGATAATAACAGCAGCTACATTATTAACTTGGCTTGAGGATTAAGTGAGTTAATATCCCACTCCCTCCTCTTCTTAGAAAGGAAAATTCAGGGGGTTTTTTTGTGTGTTTTTAAAGGATGTATCCTAAATACCCAAAACAATGGTGGCAATCACTTAAAATTGAAAATACCTATCAGATATGGAGAAAAAATGTGTTTCTTAAACCACTGGCAAGGACATTAATGCATAGGCTTTGTGTTTTAGTAGCGGCTGACTCCAAGGTGACTGTGTTACTTACTGAGATTTGACCTCTTATATAGTTGATAAATTAATCAGTAAAGAATAACTACAGAACACTGAAAACTACAGATTATCATCAGAATCAAAATTTGCCTATTATGGTGAGTTCCCTTCAGATTTTCATGGAGAAAATATTGTCTTAACATCACAGTTTACTGGACTAAGAAAGTTGGAGGGATTTTTGTTTGTTTTGTTTCTTAATGACAGACACCTTAAAAGATTTTGTTGTTGTTCAGGACCATGAAGTCCATTATGGTTAAAAAGCTAATCATTTCTTGAGTAATTTTTTTTTTTTGCTAAGTACTAATATCAGTTTAAGTAAGCTTGATAGCCAGCCTTGATCACGATTGATCACACAGCATTTGAAGTCGTTGCTCTAGTGCTAATAGTAAATCTATTTTGTACTGTGTAACCTCTTAGATATCCTTAATTAAACTGTCCTTGCTCCATGGAGTGTCACCTGCTTGTAGACCAGCAAGAGATCTCTCTCTTCATAACTGCCCCTTCATAACTAGCACAGTGCCTGGCACAGAGCAGGCTGTGGTTAGATGAACAAATCATACTCAATGAAAAGGTGTCAGTCCATTTCAGTTTACTTCTACTTTACTGTGCTTAATTTTAAGGCATAATAAAATTGATATTAAGACCTGCAGTAAAGGCACAGTGGTGGGAAGCCTAGGAATTGAGGTACCGTCAGAGTTATACGACAATAAAGGACAATCATCACTTAGACGTGGCTCAGATCTATGGAACTTGACAACCAGTGTAGAGAATCGTATTATCGACATTGCCTACACATGGGTAATATGACTGCTGAAGCACTAACTGTGTTCAAGCACTGAGCTCAGTACTCATTTCAAATAAGAAAACTCTGTGGGGTTGATTTTATTAATTGTATTTTGCATCGAAAGGGACTCAGAAATGTTAAGTCATTGGCTCATGGTCACACAGCCAGTAGGTGGGTAGAGACCAGAATTGGATCCTGTATTTTTCTACATGAAAAGCCTGTATTCTTTGCTTTTCTTTGGGAGTCAAAATACTCTGAGCTGGCCCAAATAGACTACACGTTTTCTTTGACTCAAATGAGTCATATGTACAATGGATAAAATAACAAAACACTGAAGATCTTAATATTGTAAGGTATTTCAAATAATACTCCCCAAATAAATATGAAAATCCTGCAAGATGTGGCAAAGCAGTAACCATTATACCATATTATTTGGTTAGGAAATCATCTAAAAATTTAAAGTCAATTTAGTCAACCTGCATTTTTATTTACATTCTAGCATTCAGATAATTTTCATTTCCCTCAATTTACTCTTATCCCCTAAATCCTTACGTAGCTTCACTTGAGATCATAGCTTCTGTTCAAGGTGTAACTTTTCAGGAAAAGAAAAGACTTTTTTTTTTTTTTTTTTTTTTTTGTGGTACGCGGGCCTCTCACTGTTGTGGTCTCTCCCGTTGTGGAGCACAGGCTCCGGACGCGCAGGCTCAGCGGCCATGGCTCACGGGCCCAGCCCGTGGGGCATGTGGGATCTTCCCGGACCGGAGCACGAACCTGTGTCCCCTGCATCGGCAGGCGGACTCTCAACCACTACGCCACCAGGGAAGCCCAAAGCCTTTTTTTTTTTTTTAGAAGATGTTGGGGGGGGGGGTAGGAGTTTATTTATTTATTTATTTATTTTTACTGTGTTGGGTCTTTGTTTCTGTGCAAGGGCTTTCTGTAGTTGTGGCAAGCGGGGGCCATTCTGCATCGCGGGGCGCGGGCCTCTCACTATTGCGGCCTCTCGTTGCGGAGCACAGGCTCCAGACGCGGGCAGGCTCAGTAGTTGTGGCTCACGGGCCTAGTTGCTCCGCGGCATGTGGGATTCTCCCAGACCAGGGCTCGAACCCGTGTTCCCTGCATTAGCAGGCAGATTCTCAACCACTGCGCCACCAGGGAAGCCCAAGAAAAGCCATTTTTGAGTGTACTTTTCATCTTTCCTTGTGAAGAAAGTTATAATTAGAGATGAAGTTTGATCTCCCTTCTCCAAGTACCCTTTAATAAATGGATTATGCTTCTGAGGCCCAGATAGTTCCAAACCACAAGAACCCTGTGTACAGAGCTGTTACTGAGAGACCAAGGACGCCATAGATAGTTCAACTTTCTCTTTTTAATTTAGTTTACAAATCCAAATACAGCAGAAGTTTGTTGATCACTTCCTTGCCATATTTTTGTTTGGTTGGTTTTTGTTTGTATTTTTCTGTTTCTACATTCCAGTGTTAGAATTCATAGCTAGCCCCTACCAGGCAAGTTCAGGCACTTACCAAAGATCATTCAAAATACTATGTATTATTCTTTCTAGTGATTGAGTTTTATTAGTTGCAGCTATAATTTAAGTAAAGGAAAGTGCACTATGCTTTGATATCATTTTGTATCTTTCGTGCCAGTGTGAAAAACATTCAAGATCCATTTAACATCAATTGAGAAGAACATTTATAGGACCGAAGAGTCTCTTGTATATAAGATATTTGAAATTATTTTATATGTAAACACTTATTCTTATAATATGCTAATTTTGAACTTTAGTCTCTTAATTGTTCAGCAAATTATTCAATTTATTTAGTTAATTTTTTTTAACAAACTGGTAGAAAGCTGTATATATTAACTAGTATAAGTATTGTGTGGAGCTTAAGCAGTGTTCCAAAGTATTGAATCCGTTGGAAGAAAGACTTTCTTATTAAATATATGTGTTACAAATATATTTGGAATAAAATTATATGTACCTAAAAATGCAATATTTTAAGATGTTTGCTTAGAATTATGAAAATTATAATCTTATTTAAGAGCAATTATAATCAAAAAGCTTCCTCACAAGAAAATGCTGGTTTTAATATGCTTCAAACACCCTTTAATCCTTTTGCCCCCATCTGTTATTACAAACATGTTTCTTGTGCTACCTTAAAATGTAAACGAGGGTGTATTCCATTAGAAGGACTTCTTTTCTATATGAACACAAAAGAGAGAGGTTAATAGATGCAATAATTCTGATGAATGATTCTTATAAGAGGCCCCTAAAAAGAAACAATCAGTCAAACATATAGGTTCTAGCTCTTATTACAGAACAACAGATGTCAAGCCTTCTTAAGAAAATGTGTGCCCATCACAGAATACTGCTGAGTTCTACCCTGTTTGAAACTAATAAAAACACAGTTGCAGTGTCAGCTATGTAAGCTAGGGAGGAATTCAGTGGAAAAGTGAGATATCATAAATGCTTTCAAGTCCTTTGAAATTGTAAGTGCATTTGAATGTTATGCCATGAGCAGGGAGGCTGCATGAAGTGATTCTGTTTCTAAAGGTAGTTCTAAAGAATCTGAACTACAGGATTCAAGAAACAAAGAAACACTACTGGTGATTTTGAAAAACCATATAAAGCTAAAGTTAGGAAGAACCGCATTCCAGAGTGGTTTAAAAATGGCACATGATTTCAGAGTAATTTAAATAATTTTAAACTCATATATACAGTCTAATAGTTAATATCTTAGCTTTAAAAAACAATAAAAAGGCAACTTCACTACTTCCATGCTTTGTTGGGAGTTTTGCTTGTCATGGACGAAAATAAAAGAAGAAAGTAAAAGAGAAAATCTTAACAGTTCATGTTTCAACCCTGTTCGACTCCATTCTTTGAGAGTTTTTTCTAACCTTTAGCCTTTCCAGATTTTCTCTTAACAAGCATTTTAAGTAACGGCATGAATTTTAGGAATTTTCAAAATATTTTCTGCTATAATTTAAATATATACAGAATCTGGCAATACAGTGATCTGTTCATTTCTTGAGTGAATAGGTTAAGTATATTTATTCATTGGAAGAAAGAAACACCTTTCTGACTCAATTTTTTCTCACTTAGTTCTTCATCTCAAAGAAGTTCCTTTAGCAACCAATGAAATCAATTGGTGAAGCAGGTGTAATGGACAGATGTCTTAATGTGCTGCCTGCCTGGGACAGCACAGTCTATTGGAAAAAAACAGAAAGTAAAGATGCCGGAACAGAGTAATACATTAGTGTCACATTTAGAGAGGTTCATGGGATGCTCTGGGGGACACAGAAATGATTCTACATAGATCAGTGGGGTTAAGGATGGCTTCTGAGAGATGTGAATAGGAGTGAGGATCATTCCTGAAAGATTTCAACTGAGAAAAAGTTAGGCTAGCCAAAAATTTTATTTTTTTGTTTTTTTTTTGTTTTTTGCAGTATGCGGGCCTCTCACTGTTGTGGCCTCTCCCGTTGCGGAGCACAGGCTCCGGACGCACAGGCTCAGTGGCCATGGCTCACAGGCCCAGCCGCTCCGCGGCATGTGGGATCTTCCCGGACCGAGGCACGAACCCGTGTCCCCTGCATCGGCAGGCGGACTCTCAACTACTGCACCACCAGGGAAGCCCAGCCAAAATCTTTAAAGAAGGGCCTGCCATGGCCTGCCTGTAGAATTAAAAACATCAGCTTATACTTGAACTATAAAACTTTCTTTCAGCTCATGGTCTGTGCCTACATATTGGCAAAGGAACGTACAGTGGAGAATATAAAACGATTGCAGTTCTATTTTTAATAGCCCAGTATGGATCTATAATCCATCAATTATATAAAGTTTTCCTTAAAGAAACTTATCTTTTCATTCTACCTCTCTGAAGTGTGCATTTCTATACTCGAAGGCCCATTTTGGGGACTATTTAGTATTTGTTTTTTTGTCTTAAGTTTGCTATTTCAAGCTTTAAGCCGTTGTTACTCCCATAAATTCTAGTGATTCAAGATTTCTATGAGCAGGTTCATGTTGACCCAATCGACTGCCTTCATGTCTTCATGGAAGTTGATTATATCCCCTTTGTCTTCCTAAGTGGAGATATTATCTTTGCAACCCTGTCTCCTGTAGCAGTCTGCTTTTCCTCTGAATCACAAGCAGTATGTCATATAAGAGAAATGAGAAGGTAGTTGTAGGCATTGCCTGAATGATGAGCAGTTCTTATGCATTACTAATGGCAACTTGAGAACTACTTAGAATGACACTTAGCACCAGATAAAATGATCATCCTTCCAGGAGATGGAAGCTCTGTAATCGAACTGGAATAACTGGTAAACACTACATTCCTTTCTTTTCTGCTTGATGTGTCATATTTTGGTAAGTGAACATAATCATTTACTACATATCTGATGCTGCACTTTAGCAAATTCATAGTAAAACCTTTGACTCATGAGTTACATAGAACCAATCAGAGGCCACATGTAATATTGTTATATACCTGTAGTGTTTTTTAATGTCATATAGCCTACTATAACAAAAGTGTATTGAGATAAAATATTGGATTGTGTTTTTTGTTCTTTTGTAGGGTTTTCTCCTTTTTTGGTTTTAACGTTCATTAGTGTGATTTTGTTTTTCTTCAAACTTTTTGATTGTGATGATACAGATAGTCTGGGCAAGAAGCTTGGGTCACTTAGGGTATTATCTCATAGGATTCTTACAAAGATTAAATAACAATACAAGATAAAGTGTTTAGAGAACTGCCTGGCACACAGTAATCACTCAGTAGCATTCTTTTTAGGGCATTATAATTAAATATTATCCCTCCATAGGTCAGTTACCTTTACTTTTCTCCAAGCAGATTTATCCTAGGTAGCCTATAAATGATCAATAAAAACTGAACAACACTACTAGAAAACTAGCTCAAAGTCTATGACCTAAATATTACATCAACCAAGTATGTCAGCTTTGTAAAGAGATTGGAAAATGTGGCGTCTGTGAGTCTGTTTGGGGCAAGAAAGCAGGGAGTTGGCCTGTGTGTGTTCTCAGTCCTAATCTATATAGGATATTCTGAAAGCAAGCTGTCATTCAAACTTTTTAAAAGAATTGACTTATAGGAACAATGAATTTATTTCATAAGCTTTGGTAATAAATAATTGTGTCGCTTAACTCTTCTATTATTGTTTCCCTGAAATCTATTCACCATACCACAGCCGAAGTGGTGTTTTGAAAATTCAGCTCTGATTAAGTTATTGCCCCCTCCTTACCCTACTTATAGCTCTTTATTTATTTATTTTTTTTTTTATGGCTGTGTTGGGTCTTCGTTGCTGCACGCAGGCTTTCTCTAGCCGCGGCGAGCGGGGGCTACTCTTCGTTGTGGTGTGCGGGTTTCTCATTGCAGTGGCTTCTCTTGTTGTGGAGCACAGGTTCTAGGCACGCAGGCTTCAGTAGTTGTGGCGCACAGGCTCAGTAGTTGTGGCTCGCGGGCTCTAGAGTGCAGTCTCAGTAGTTGTGGCACACAGGCTTCGTTGCTCAGCGGCATGTGGGATCCTCCCAGACCAGGGCTCGAACCCGTGTCCCCTGCATTGACAGATGGATTCTTAACCACTGCACCACCAGGGAAGCCCCACTTATAGCTCTTTAATGATTTTATAAAGTTTAAGAAAAACAGTCCAAAGTCCTTGCTGTGACATACAGGGACCTCTGGGATCTGAATTCTTCTTACCTTCCCAGCCTAGGGCTCCTCACTCCCACTGTGCTTTCTGTGGTTCAGTGGCCCTGGTCACGGGCTCAACAGGTCAGAAACTTTGCACATGCTGAACCACCCCCCTGGAATGCTTTTCCCTACAGGCCTTGCTCAAGTAATTTTTAATTCTAATTTTGATCTCAACACAGTGCCTGGCACATAATAAGTGCTCCAAAATATAGGTAGCATAAATGAAAAATTGAATGGTTAATGGAATGTGTACTTTCTCATAAGCTCTGTAATAAAGGATAATTTGAAATTTTTTTCATTAGCAGTTTTCCCTTTATGTCACTTTATATTAGAATAAAGTTCAAACTCAATTTAAATATTCCCTTCTTTGGATTCACATTCATGTATCTGAATTGTTAAAAGATTCTTACCATGTTAGTAGAGAAAAAAGTCCTTTATCTGCTAGTATATTCTTTTCAGATTTAGGTTTAATACATTAATAAAGGGGGAAGGGGGTAATACATTCTCTCTCTAGAATTTTGGAAGATTTTGAGAAAAGGTTCAAAACTTAGCTCACCAAAAATGGTATGACTGCATGTATCAAGCCTATATTGAACGGTAACACTTGTAATAGTGAATATGCTGTACATGATATAAAAACTATCTTACAATTTGTGCTCTAAGGAAGATATTGTGAAACTATAGCCAGACAGAGATAACAAAGTAAAAAAAAAATCTTAAAAGGAGAAAAACCATACATGGAAGCTTCACAATAATAATCTTTTGCAATTGCCCAAGTTCCCTCTCATAGCAGCCTTGGTTGATTAGAATGAGGAACTGTGAGTAAATAGAATTCCTTTGAAAGAAAAAGTGTTTGGGCCCCAGAAGCTGATGAATTTTCTTCTATTCTTAGGGTAGCAAAAAGAAAGAAAGGTAAACTTCTGAGCTTTACTCTCTATATAACAAGGTTGTTGTGACCAAATGAATGTGAAGAATTTAGAATACAATTCTAAACTATTGATATGAGTAATACTTTTTTTATTAACTATTAGTAATGTCAATGCATTCTGTATGCTACTGAGGAAATTGATTTATTTTATGTGCACTAAATAGAAGTGAGACCCAATTAGAAATGAGATATTATTCCTAATCTTACTTCTAAACTTTAAAACATTTGTTCATAATTTTAAATCTTTCAAGATTTCATTATTCATTTTTATCTCTCTCTCTACTTGTTAGTTTCACACATCTTGAAAAAGAATATTTGTTGTCTGAATTACTTCTTATAAAATAGAAATTAAATATTGTCTGACTTTTTTAAGCCTTTAAGAAATATCTTTTTTTTTTTAGTTTATGAAGATGCTAGTTGGTGTGTGTGGGTGTGTGTATGTAAACATCCCGAAATGTCCCACACTACTAATATGAGTAACAATTAAAAGTGCACATACAGTAGTATTACTATGCTTATTCTCTGAGTTACTGTGTATCATTATATTTCATTATATTTTATTTCATTGTCCACTCTGTTCTCACTCTGTCTCTGAAGGAACACTGTCAAGAGATATACTTTGAATCTGTAACTTAATTGGTTTCTTGACCACACACTCTACTTTTAGAAGTTTCTTCTACTTTGTCTTTCAACACACTGCTCCCTTTTTTGGACTATTCTTGGGTATATTACATTTTCTCTGTCCAGCTTGTATTAAATGTTAGTTTTCTTCAATGATAGTCAGCCATTTTCTCTTCCTACATTTCATGTGTTCCCTGAGAGATTTCATCTATTCCCTTAGCTTGTTTTTACATCTCTACAAACAATCTCAAATCTCTCTTCTCAGCTCCCAAGTTTGTTTTTTATTCCTTAGTTTTGCAAATTAGAGAGGGTAGTTAAGAGTGTGGACTTTGTAGACAAAATGCTTGGGTATAAATGTGAGCTTTACTTATCAGTTAGGTGACCTTGTGCAAGTTATTTAATATCTTTGTGCCCCAATTTCTTGTATTCCATGGTGTGGCTGTGAGAGTTAACTACATATGTAAAATTCTTGGAATAGAACCTGACACATAATAAGTCTTCTATTAATAAGTACTCTGTTAGATGTGTTGTGCTGTCATCATCATTACTGATTGAGCAGATAGCATTAGCAGGGAGACATAATACTGAGCAAAGGAAACAGGACCTGACCCCTACTCTTCTAGAGCATATAGTCTATAATCCTCTTTTTAGCTTCCCACTAGATTTGTGTGCTTGGTTGGCCTCCTGGTATTTCCAATACAAGATGTTTAAATCCAAAACAAGAGCATGCTTTCCCCTCAAATCTACATCCAATCCTCATATAACACTTAACATCTTTACAAGGGTCACCTGGTAAATTGAACATTGCTTCAATTACATTTTACAGGAAACAACTTTCTGAATGTCTCACAGGTGTGACATTGGTCAGCAACTTGCCAGTGATCCCACAGCATAAGTCCTGAAACTGACACTTGGACCAAGATTGTTCTTCAGGCCCCTTCTGTATGAGTCACTGCCAAAGATACCATGTTTCCTGGAACCTGGTAGAACATCAATACATATTATTGAACTAAATGAATGTAATGAACCCTAATTTATTAATTCAGAGTTTACATTTTGACTGTGTCTATTTTATGTTCTGTTAGAAGACAGGGAAGTGGGAAGGGACCAGTATTTTCTGAGCAGGAAACATTTATATACCTTAATCATTCGTTTGTCATACTTCACCTCATTCTATCCTTGTAACTCTAAGACTGGTACCATTATCACCATTTTAAAGATGAGAAAACTCGGGAGTTAGAACAATTCTCTTAAGATTCCTGAGCTGGTACATGTTAAAGTCACAATTTAGTTCCAAACCTGTCTAATTCTAAGGACCCGCAATCTTTCTACTATGCCATCTTGCCTATTTACTTTGCCTGACAATCTATGGAAAATAGTTTCCTCTTACACCATAGTTTTAGCTTTTCACGACATATATGTCAAGCATTCTGTCATATCACTTGTTTCAGATTAAGTCAGAATAAAAACATTGACAAGGTAGGTCACCTATCTGTTTATTTACAGAACCTTAGATAGAATCCAGAGGTATGAGTCAAAAACTTAAGGATGTGAATTAATCCCCTATTATATATTTTTGATATCATATTGGAGAAGGTACTTATTCCTCCTGCATTCTTTTTATATATATAAAACACTCAAAAAGTTAATATTTATAAAAGCCTTGTCTTGCTAATAACTATTGAGAGAAATTTAAGTGAAATAATCATTGGCTTCTGATAACATGTGACCATTAAGTCAATATATGCTTCTACTCTCTTTAATTTTTCCAGTATATTATTGAACAATTCCTTGTTCAAAAACTAAATATCAAGGATAACAAGTGAGATATTAGCTAATATTTGAGCATAAACTATTAGGGACAATGATGTAGTTTTATTTTCTTGTGTTACAGTAGAGAAGGGCATCTTAGCCAGACTAGCACAGTGATGACATATTTTCTGAACTGTTTTTTCTCACATTATCTTATGCTTAATTTAACAAATATTTATTAAGTGCATACTGTGGACAAGGGGTCACTATGGAGGGTAGAAAAGAGGCTAGAATATCATTTCTCCCCTCGAGGAACTCATAATCTGATGGCAAAAGCATACTTGTATGTAATCAACTGCAGTATCTGGAAGAAAAAAGTACATCTTTTAATAGCAACACAGAATACTCTGGTATTGTAAAAAGAGCAAGGCTTAGAGGGCAGGGCTCTGTGGAGCTTGGAATGAAGTGGCAGGATATTAAATGGAAGACATCAGTTATGAAGCTAAAGCACATATAGGCAATAACATGATAAGAGTCTGGATTCATCAGTGGACTGAGAGAGTAGAAGGGAAAGAATATCAGGGACATTTCAGGGGAAGAATCAATATGTGACACTTAATTAGATGTGGGAGTGGAAGTTAGGTGAAGTCAAAGATGAATTTCAGTTTTCTTATCAGATACTATGGCAGGGAACACAAAGTAAGAAAAAAGCGTAAGGGAAATGTGCAGCATTTCATTTGAGGTTTGTGGGTTTAATATACCAGTAGGACATCTATAAGTAGATAGCCAGCAGGAGGAAATTTGGGTCTAGAATATAGTGAGGAGGAAGCAAATAAGAAACTACAATAAAACACAAAACTACGGGAACCTCCCTGGTGGTGCAGTGGTTAAGAATCCTCCTGCCAATGCAGGAGACACAGGTTCGAACCCTGGTCTGGGAAGATCCCATATGCCACAGAGCAACTAAACCCATGTGCCACAACTACTGAGCCTACACTCTAGAGCCTGCGAGCCACAACTACTGAGCCCATGCTCCACAACTACTGAGCCCGCGCGCCTAGAGCCCATGCTCCATAAGAGAAGCCACGGCAATGAGAAGCCGGCACACCACAACGAAGAGTAGCCCCCTCTCACCGCAACTAGGGAAAGCCTGCGTGCAGCAACAAAGACCCAACGCAGCCAAAAATAAATAATAAATAAATAAATAATTTAAAAATAAAACCACAAAAATAGGAAAACCAAAAACTACAAAAACCAAAAAGTATGGGCATTAACACAGAACCAAAGTTTTGAAACGGTGGAATGGTGCTTAACAATCTCAATAATGCAGAGAAGTTGAAAATTGAGAATTAGGTGTTAGATTTAACAACCATGAGATGCATGATGACTTTAGTATAATGAATGAGGAAGCCAGATTGCTGAAGATTGAATAGATATATGGAAGTAAATGCAGAAAAGTTCACTATGAAAGTTTTATAATAAAGAGGAGAAAAGTGAGTAAGGGGTAAAAGGGTAGTTGATGTAGAATTAATATTTTCGGTTAGTATGGAGAAAAATGAACTTGTTTATAAACTAGTAAAAAACAAAAATAGAGAAGAAAAAGAATAAAGTTTCTTAACTCAAGATCCATAGAGTAGGAGTCTATTTGGGACTTCAGATTGGTTTTGATCTCTTAAAAGCATAAACAAAATATTGAGTATATGTAAATTTTTATTTGAAGAGTCATGAGATTCTCATAAGGATCTCTACTTCTCACTGAAACCTCCCAAAAATAAATTTTGGAATCTCTGAAATACACAGAGGGAAGATTTTGTGGACAATACCCAAGGAAGCAGGATGAAATTAATTCAAGAGGATGTATATTCTACACCATTTCATTGAAAATTTCATCTGTGAATCTCAAAGTGTTCCATGTATGTTTAAAACAAATTTGAAAAGAATAACTCATATCATCTCTTAATTTACTCTGAATTCTGAAAGGAAAATAGACCTAAAAGGATCATCACTGTACACATTACCTAAGAGATAACTGAGCACTTGCCCAATCTGTGCCAGGCATAATGCAGGGTGGACTCAAACAATTAGGCAGGATACCTAACCTAGAATTTAGTGGAACCATGCCAATGTGGGATTCAGTAATGGTTTAGCAGACAAACTATCTAAGCTAAAACATGAAGAACCCATTCATTCAACAAATGGTTATAGAGTGCCCATATGAGCCAGATACTATCCCAGGTACTGGTATTATGGGCACGAATAAGACAGGAATGTCTGCCTTCATGCATTGTGGCAAGAGGGAGACAAAATAAACAAATGGACAAATAAAAGTCTATAATATCAGGTCTTGATAAGTGTTATAAAGAAAATGTACGGGGCGGGGGTGGGTATAGTGGCAAAGGAAGACTTCCCTACAAGGGTGACATTTGATAAAAGACTGGAATAAACAGAGGAAATGAGCCATGTAAATATCCAGGAAAGATCACACGTGGTAGAGAGAACAAAGGCCCTGGGTAGGAACATGGTCTGTTGAGCTGGAGGAATTGCCAGTGTGTCTAGAAGAGACTGAGGAAGACAGAGATAAGGAGGGTATATGAGGCCAGAAAAGACTTATGAGCCATGTTAAGGAGTTGAAATAGGAATAAGTCAAGTGAGGATAGGAGGGAGTAGCTTGACTTATTTCAGAAGTTTGACTCCTTATTGAAGGAGAGTGTAGAGAAATGAAGTTGGAGATGGGGATAAAAGTATTATCATTTTCATAGGATAGAAAGGACTTGATGAATGGTTTACTACCAACTAGCCGTCAACAAAACACGAGAAACCCAAGGTTTGCAGATCAAAGACATCACTAGATAATTTCAGCATCCAGGATTCTCTACCAAGAGATACCAATTGTTTCTTTCTTTATACAAGACACTGTATTGAGTACAGTGCTTTAGACTGAAATGGGTATATTCTAATATAGTAGCTTTAGATCATTTTATAAATTTTCTTACTTTGCAGAGCCTAAAGTTCTGAGAGTTTCCAAAGTAAACATATTTCACTGATTCATATGTACATATTTTAAAGAACATGAAAATAAAGTAGACTGATTTTTTTAGTTATTCTAAAATTGGTTTTAAACTTTATAAAATTTCTAACTTCAATTTTTTGAGTGGTTCTCTTTAGTACATAATGTTTTTAGAAATATAAAATAATTCTAGGAACTAAAAATAAGTACCCTATTCTCCCTTCCCCCATATAACTGATGGACTCAAAATGTTAGTGATTCTTGGGTAGCTTTAGTTGTTGTAAATTATGTGCTTTTACATCTGACTTAAGAAATAGGTAAATGTTTATTTAATTGTTCAGTTGAGATTGATACAGTTGTCTTCTACTTATGCTATCTTCTTATTGCCCAAATCATACATAGAAGATATGTAATTTTTAAAAATATATAGGTAATTTATAAAGTTTAGAATGAGAAGTTTATGGTTACTATTACATGAGCAAGCTATTTCAATAGAGGCTTCCTTATTCTATTGCATCGTACTTGCTTAAGTCTGGGTTTTCTCATATCTGGGTTCTTATGACACTAACAATGTGATGTTAAAAATGTGGGACTAAATATTTTGTGCAAAATAAACTGTTATACCATAAAGTATACCATAAAGTTTTTTACAATTTACTTCATTTATTTGTTTATTGATAAGCTCTTTTCTCATCAAAGTTGAAAGCCTCTTTTGTAAATTATAAAAAATTTTATTATGATCTGGTTCATTTAGTACTTATTTACATGAAAAAAGCTTGAACTTGATAATAATACAGAGCCATTCAAACAAAGTCAGTATACTCTGCCTTCATTATTACAGTTAATTTTTCATGACGTTTGTTGCGTTTTTATGAAAGTTTACATCTTTTACAATTTCTTACATTTTAAATACATTTTCTAAAATATTTACTATATATATTTGTTCATGTCTTTATTTTTGTATTTGGCAGTCCAGCATTGGCACTGGTATAGAATTTAGCAAATACAGTAGCAACAGAGTTTTAATTGAATTTTGCAAGAACTTAAGCAACATGAAAGCAGGGATCTCATCTGTCTTGTTTGCCTCTGTAACTTCAGACCTACAAAAGTGTCTAGCACAAGGTAGGTGCTCTATAAATATGTTAATGTAAAGGAGAGAAGAAAGAAGAGATAGAGGATAAGAGAAAGGGAAAGGACTTCCGGGTAAGATGGCGGAAGAGTAAGACGCGGAGATCACCTTCCTCCCCACAGATACACCAGAAATACAGCTACACGTGCAACAACTCCTACAGAACACCTACTGAACGCTGGCAGAAGACCCCAGACCTCCCAAAAGGCAAGAAACTCCCCACATACCTGGGTAGGGCAAAGCAGAGAGATTCCCGCACAGAGGAGCGGTGCCGAGCGGCACTCACCAGCCCGAGAGGCTTGTCTGCTCCCCCGCCAGGGCGGGCGGCGCTGGAGCTGAGGCTCGGGCTTCGGTCAGAGCGCAGGGAGAGGACTGGGACTGGCGGCGAGAACTCAGCCTGAAGGGGGCTAATGTGCCACAGCTAGCCGGGAGGGAGTCCGGGAAAACTCTGGAGCTGCCGAAGAGGCAGGAGACTTTTTCTTCCCTCTTGGTTTCCTGGTGCGCGAGGAGAGGGGATTAAGAGCGCCGCGTAAAGGAGCTCCAGAGACGGGCGCGAGTCACGGCTGAAAGCGCGGAGCCCAGAGACGGGCGTGGGACGCTGGGGCTGCTGCTGCCGCCGCCAAGAAGCCTGTGTGCGAGCGCAGGTCACTGTCCACACCGCCCTTCCGGGAGCCTGTGCAGCCTGCCACTGCCGGGGTCCCGGGATCCAGGGGCGGCTTCCCTGGGAGAACGCACGGCGCGCCTCGGGCTGGTGCAACGTCACGCCGACCTCTGCCGCTGCAGGCTCGCCCCGCACTCCGTGCCCCTCCCTCCCGCCCGGCCTGAGTGAGCCAGAGTCCCCGAAGAGGCTGCTCCTTTAACCCTGTCCTGTCTGAGCGAAGAACAGACGCCCTCTGGCGACCTACACGCAGAGGCGGGGCCAAATCCAAAGCTGAGACCCAGGAGCTGTGAGAACAAAGAAGAGAAAGGGAAACCTCTCCCAGCAGCCTCAGAAGCAGCGGATTAAAGCTCCACAATCAACTTGATGTACCCTGCATCTGTGGAATACATGAATAGACAACAAATCATCCCAAATTGAGGAGCCAGGAGTCAGTGCTGTGCCTCTGAGGTGGGAGAGCGAACTTCAGGACACTGGTCCACAAGAGACCTCCCAGCTCCACATAATATCAAACGGCGAAAATCTTCCAGAGATCTCCATCTCAACAACAGCACCCAGCTTCACTCAACGACCAGCAAGCTACAGTGCTGGACACCCTATGCCAAACAACTAGCAAGACAGGAACACAACACCACCCATTAGCAGAGAGGCTGCCTCAAATCATAAAAAGTCTGCAAACACCCCAAAACACACCACCAGACGTGGACCTGCCCACCAGAAAGACAAGATCCAGCCTCATCCACCAGAACACAGGCAGTAGTCCCCTCCACCAAGAAGCCTACACAACCCACTAAACCAACCTTAGCCACTGGGGACAGACACCAAAAACAACGGGAACTACGAACCTGCAGCCTGCAAAGAGGAGACCCCAAACACAGTAACATAAGCAAAATGAGAAGACAGAAAAACACACAGCAGGAGAAGGAGCAAGATAAAAACCCACCAGACCTAACAAATGAAGAGGTAATAGGCAGTCTATCTGAAAAAGAATTCAGAATAATGATGGTAAAGATGATCCAAAATCTTGGAAATAGAATAGACAAAATGCAAGAAACAGTTAACAAGGACCTAGAAGAACTAAAGACGAATCAAGCATCGATTAAAAACACAATAAATGAAATAAAAAATACTCTAGATGGGATCAATAGCAGAATAACTGAGGCAGAAGAACGGATAAGTGAGGTGGAAGATAAAATAGTGGAAATAACTGCTGCACAGCAAAATAAAGAAAAAAGAATGAAAAGAACAGAGGACAGTCTCAGAGAACTCTGGGACAACATTAAACGCACCAACATTCGAATTATAGGGGTTCCAGAAGAAGAAGAGAAAAAGAAAGGGACTGAGAAAATATTTGAAGAGATTATAGTTGAAAACTTCCCTAATATGGGAAAGGAAATAGTTAATCAAGTCCAGGAGGCACAGAGAGTCCCATACAGAATAAATCCAAGGAGAAATACACCAAGACACATATTAATCAAACTGTCAAAAATTAAACACAAAGAAATCATATTAAAAGCAGCAAGGCAAAAACAACAAATAACACACAAGGGAATCCCCATCAGGATAACAGCTGATCTCTCAGCAGAAACTCTACAAGCCAGAAGGGAGTGGCAGGACATACTTAAAGTGATGAAGGAGAAAAACCTGCAACCAAGATTACTCTACCCAGCAAGGATCTCATTCAGATTTGATGGAGAAATTAAAACCTTTACAGACAAGCAAAAGCTGAGAGAGTTCAGCACCACCAAACCAGCTTTACAACAAATGCTAAAGGAACTTCTCTAGGCAAGAAACACAACAGAAGGAAAAGAACTACAATAACGAACCCAAAACAATTAAGAAAATGGGAATAGGAACATACATATCAATAATTACCTTAAATGTAAATGGACTAAATGCTCCCACCAAAAGACACAGACTGGCTGAATGGATACAAAAACAAGACCCATATATATGCTGTCTACAAGAGACCCACTTCAGACCTAGAGACACATACAGACTGAAAGTAAGGGGATGGAAAAAGATATTCCATGCAAATGGAAACCAAAAGAAAGCTGGAGTAGCAATTCTCATATCAGACAAAATAGACTTTAAAATAAAGACTACTAGAAGAGACAAAGAAGGACACTACATAATGATCAAGGGATCAATCCAAGAAGAAGATATAACAATTGTAAATATTTATGCACCAAACATAGGAGCACCTCAATACATAAGGGAAATATTAACAGCCATAAAAGGAGAAATCGACAGTAACACAATCATAGTAGGGGACTTTAACACCCCACTTTCACCAATGGACAGGTCATCCAAAATGAAAATAAATAAGGAAACACAAGCTTTAAATGATACATTAAACAAGATGGACTTAATTGATATTTATAGGACATTCCATCCAAAAAAAACAGAATACACATTTTTCTCAAGTGCTCATGGAACATTCTCCAGGATAGATCATATCTTGGGTCACAAATCAAGCCTTGGTAAATTTAAGAAAATTGAAATTGTATCAAGTATCTTTTCCGACCACAATGCTATGAGACTAGATATCAATTACAGGAAAAGAGCTGTAAAACATACAAACACATGGAGGCTAAACAATACACTACTTAATAACGAAGTGATCACTGAAGAAATCAAAGAGGAAATTAAAAAATACCTAGAAACAAATGACAATGGAAACACGACGACCCAAAACCTATGGGATGCAGCAAAAGCAGTTCTAAGAGGGAAGTTTATGGCAATACAATCCCACCTTAAGAAACAGGAAATATCTCGAATAAACAACCTAACCTTGCACCTAAAGCAATTAGAGGAAGAAGAACAAAAACATCCCAAAGTTAGCAGAAGGAAAGAAATCATAAAAATCAGATCAGAAATAAATGAAAAAGAAATGAAGGAAACGATAGCAAAGATCAATAAAACTAAAAGCTGGTTCTTTGAGAAGATAAACAAAATTGATAAACCATTAGCCAGACTCATCAAGAAAAAAAGGGAGAAGACTCAAATCAATAGAATTAGAAATGAAAAAGGAGAAGTAACAACTGACACTGCAGAAATACAAAAGATCATGAGAGATTACTATAAGCAACTCTATGCCAATAAAATGGACAACCTGGAAGAAATGGACAAATTCTTAGAAATGCACAACCTGCCAAGACTGAATCAGGAAGAAATAGAAAATATGAACAGACCAATCACAAGCACTGAAATTGAAACTGTGATTAAAAATCTTCCAACAAACAAAAGCCCAGGACCAGATGGCTTCACAGGCGAATTCTATCAAGCATTTAGAGAAGAGCTAACACCTATCCTTCTCAAACTCTTCCAAAATATAGCAGAGGGAGGAACACTCCCAAACTCATTCTACGAGGCCACCATCACCTTGATACCAAAACCAGACAAGGATGTCACAAAGAAAGAAAACTACAGGCCAATATCACTGATGAACATAGACACAAAAATCCTCAACAAAATACTAGCAAACAGAATCCAACAGCACATTAAAAGGATCATACACCATGATCAAGTGGGGTTTATTCCAGGAATGCAAGGATTCTTCAATATACGCAAATCAATCAATGTGATACACCATATTAACAAACTGAAGGAGAAAAACCATATGATCATCTCAATAGATGCAGAGAAAGCTTTTGACAAAATTCAACACCCATTTATGATAAAAACCCTGCAGAAAGTAGGCATAGAGGGAACTTTCCTCAACATAATAAAGGCCATATATGACAAACCCACAGCCAGCATCGTCCTCAATGGTGAAAAACTGAAACCATTTCCACTAAGATCAGGAACAAGACAAGGTTGCCCACTCTCACCACTCTTATTCAACATAGTTTTGGAAGTTTTAGCCACAGCCATCAGAGAAGAAAAGGAAATAAAAGGAATCCAAATGGGAAAAGAAGAAGTAAAGCTGTCACTGTTTGCAGATGACATGATACTATACATAGAGAATCCTAAAGATGCTACCAGAAAACTACTAGAGCTAATCAATGAATTTGGTAAAGTTGCAGGATACAAAATTAATGCACAGAAATCTCTGGCATTCCTATATACTAATGATGAAAAATCTGAAAGTGAAATCAAGGAAACACTCCCATTTACCATTGCAACAAAAAGAATAAAATATCTAGGAATAAACCTACCTAAGGAGACAAAAGACCTGTATGCAGAAAATTATAAGACACTGATGAAAGAAATTAAAGATGATACAAATAGATGGAGAGATGTACCATGTTCTTGGATTGGAAGAATCAACATTGTGAAAATGACTCTACTACCCAAAGCAATCTACAGATTCAATGCAATACCTATCAAACTACCAATGGCATTTTTCACAGAACTAGAACAAAAAATTTCACAATTTGTATGGAAACACAAAAGACCCCGAATAGCCAAAGCAATCTTGAGAACGAAAAATGGAGCTGGAGGAATCAGGCTCCCTGACTTCAGACTATACTACAAAGCTACAGTAATCAAGACAGTATGGTACTGGCACAAAAACAGAAAGATAGATCAATGGAACAGGATAGAAAGCCCAGAGATAAACCCACGGACATATGGTCACCTTATCTTTGATAAAGGAGGCAGGAATGTACAGTGGAGAAAGGACAGTCTCTTCAATAAGTGGTGCTGGGAAAACTGGACAGGGACATGTAAAAGTATGAGATTAGATCACTCCCTAACACCATACACAAAAATTAGCTCAAAATGGATTAATGACCTAAATGTAAGGCCAGACACTATCAAACTCCTAGAGGAAAACATAGGCAGAACACTCTATGACATAAATCACAGTAAGATCCTTTTTGACCCACCTCCTAGAGAAATGGAAATAAAGACAAAAATAAACACATGGGACCTAATGAAACTTCAAAGCTTTTGCACAGCAAAGGAAACCATAAACAAGACCAAAAGACAACCCTCAGAATGGGAGAAAATATTTGCAAATGAAGCAACTGACAAAGGATTAATCTCCAAAATTTATAAGCAGCTCATGCAGCTCAATAGCAAAAAAACAAACAACCCAATCCAAAAATGGGCAGAAGACCTAAATAGACATTTCTCCACGGAAGATATACAGACAGCCAACAAACACATGAAAGGATGCTCAACATCTTTACTCATTAGAGAAATGCAAATCAAAACTACAATGAGATATCATCTCACACCAGTCAGAATGGCCATCATCAAAAAATCTAGAAACAATAAATGCTGGAGAGGGTGTGGAAAAAAGGGAACACTGTTGCACTGCTGGTGGGAATGTGAATTGGTACAGCCACTATGGAGAACGGTATGGAGGTTCCTTAAAAAACTACAAATAGAACTACCATATGACCCAGCAATCCCACTACTGGGCATATACCCTGAGAAAACCATAATTCAAAAAGAGACATGTACCAAAATGTTCATAGCAGCCCTATTTACAATAGCCCGGAGATGGAAACAACCTAAGTGTCCATCATCGGATGAATGGATAAAGAAGATGTGGCACATATATACAATGGAATATTACTCAGCCATAAAAAGAAATGAAATTGAGCTATTTGTAATGAGGTGGATGGACCTAGAGTCTGTCATACAGAGTGAAGTAAGTCAGAAAGAGAAAGACAAATACTGTATGCTGACACATATATATGGAATTTAAGAAAAAAATGTCATCAAGAACATAGGGGTAAGACAGGAATAAAGACACAGACCTACTAGAGCATGGACTTGAGGATATGGGGAGGGGGAAGGGTAAGCTGTGACAAAGTGAAAGAGCGGCATGGACATATATACACTACCAAATGTAAGGTAGATAGCTAGTGGGAAGCAGCCGCATAGCACAGGGAGATCAGCTCGGTTCTTTGTGACCGCCTGGAGGGGTGGGATAGGGAGGGTGGGAGGGAGACGCAAAAGGGAGGGGATATGGGAACATATGTATATGTATAACTGATTAAATTTGTAAAATAAAAAAAAGTTAAAAAAAAAAAAAAAAAAGAAGGTATAAAGCCTATGAACCAAGAGCCAAATGTAGCCAGTAGACTGCTTTTGTTAACAAAGTTTTATTGGAACATAAAAAAAGTTATAAAATTATAAAAATAAAAAAAAAAAAAAAAAAAAAAAAAGAGAAAGGGAAAGATGAATTAATAAGACAGTTTTTGTCCTGAAGAGACTTAGAGGCCAGATAAGGAAGTATGACATGTGCGTACAAACTAGAATAACAATACAGTGATGTACCCTCCAATATACAATAATTATATGTGCCTTCAGTGTTCAAGTGTGGGATTTAGGCTGAAGTGTTTTTAAATTTGAAGTTGTGTTAACTTGATATTAAAAAGAATAATGATGTCAGTAATGGTAACATTAACACTAGCCAACCCAACAGAGCTTATTATATGCTAACATTTCAAGTAAATTAATTTATCCAATCCTCACAATAGCACTATTGGATAATTATTATTATTATATTTGTTTTTTTAGATGAAGGAATTGAGGATTATAATTAGGTAGTTCTAAAGACAGAACACAGTGACAACCAAAAAATAACAGTCTGTGAAAGCTCAATTCAGTCCTTTACTGGAAATATCCCTCAAAAAAACCCGTTTTTTTTTGGTTTCTTTGTTTTTTGCGGTACGCGGGCCTCTCACTGTTGTGGCCTCTCCCGTTGCGGAGCACAGGCTCCGGATGTGCAGGCTCAGCGGCCATGGTTCACGGGCCCAGCCGCTCCGCGGCATGTGGGATCTTCCCGGACCAGGGCATGAACCCATGTCCCCTGCATTGGCAGGCGTACTCTGAACCACTGCGCCACCAGGGAAGCCCCTAAAACCCTTTTTTCATACAGCATTTATTTTTGTATTTTACTTTCATTTATTTTTTTCCTTAAGTTGGATTTATAGTAAAATAGTAATACTTATACATAAGTATAACAATATAAATATTATTTCAACTATTTAAAAGCTCCAATTTATTAAACAGCACAAATGTTAATTATGCTTCTTTGAAAAATTTATTGAAAGGGTATCTTTTTTATTTTGTTTATTTTTTATTGATGTATAGTTGATTTACAATTTTGTGCCAACTTCTGCTGTACAGCAAAGTGACTCAGTTATACACCTATATAGTCTTTTTTAATATTTTCCATTATGGTTTACCAGAGAATATTGATTATATCAATAGTTCCCTTTGCTATACATTAGGACCTTGTTGTTTATCCATTCTAAATGTAATTGTTTGCATCTACCGGCCCCAAACTGAAAGAGTAGCTTTGAAACAAGCAGCTAAAGAAAATCTAAGAACATGTCAGTGTTCTGCTGATTCTAGCATTTTGTGTCTCTAGATTTCTAACCTCACCTACGAATTATTGCTCATTCTCTTTCCCTGCTCCACTCATACATGTAAGAAAGTCTGCTAGAACTTGAGCTGTGCAGATTGCTGTGCAGAATAAAATGTTAATCTCTTGGCTTATTCAATCCAAGAATGATTGTAATATACTTACAATGATTAATAAATTGAGACTGTGACTGACTCAGATAGTGGCACAAAATTTATTACCTGTCTTTAGTCTTATATAATGCATTATATATATATATATATATATATATATATATATATATATATATATAATATTTAGGAAAAGCACACAAGCATGGAAGATACATATATAATATAATTAATATATATTACATATACATGATATATATAATATATAATGCATTATATATACATGCCTTCCATGCTTGTGTGTTCTTCCTAAATCTGTTCTCCCAGTGACTTTTACCTGCACTTCAGATCAGAGTTCACCTAAATTCCCGCAGTGGTCAAGTATTGCTAGTGTTGCTAGTTTGTTATCTAGTAATTAGCATACCACTAACAGTGGTCAATAGATGATGGCATAAAAAAATGGATCATGTGCATCATGACCAGTTTTAGCAAATCTCTAGACTAGATTCATTTCCTAACTAAATTTATCTTATAAAGAGGTCCAAACGTATCTTGAATAATTTAAAATCAAACCTGAAAATACATTTACAAAAAAAAAAAGAAATATATTCATTTGTCCTCAGTAACAAAGGAATAGAGAAACTGAAGGCAATCAGTTGAACAAAAACAGGTTGTTAAAATTCACAGTGTGTTCTATGTTGAAATTTTCGAAAGAAAAAAGAAAAAAATGAAAGCAGATTCACTGTTTTGTGGATTAAATCAGACAAGAGAGCCAAGGCTTTCAAACTCCTTCTTCTGATCAATTTACAAAGAATAATGATATAAAATTCTTTGTAGCTTTTATCCCACATTGACTAGTATGGTAAAAGATTTCTCCCTGGCATTTTTTTGCTTTAAAAAAATCCAGATAAATTTTAATTTTAACTGAAGTCCTTCCACATTCTATGTTTCTAATACAATTTGCAAACATTTTGTCTTAAATTATTTTTTAACAGGGAAAAAATTTTTGAATGGTGCAAGAGCCTACCTCTCCTGCTTTCTCCCCCACTTTTTGCCTTTGCACATTGCAAACAAGATTCTTCTTACTCAATTATCTTACAGGGCATCTCGGCATAAGGATATTCAAATGTAATTATTCTTTACATTTTCATGTCTCAGGTAATTTGGCTGGTATATTGTCTGTGATTTGCTTATACATAAGGTCAAAAACCTGACCCCTGTTAGTAATACATCATAAGCTAATCATTTATCTTTTCTTTACCAAGGTTCACTGAACCATTTAACTTACACTGACTACTGCAACATTAAATTTTTCATATTAAAGCAGTACTCAAATTAACCTTTTTAAATTACACTATAAAAAAGTGAATTTATGTAAGTAAAAATTAAGGGCACTGTAAGCAAATAAGTTGGGCAGTTTTTCTTGGGAAAACTTTAGCTTAAGCACAATCCTCTAGATTATTTAAGCTATTTGGTGTGTTACCACAATTTATATCTAGCCCAGTAAAATTTATAGTACATGTGTTCAATGGAAGAAAATAATTGATAGATTAAACATCTCACTCTGTGGAAGCAGTCTATTAAAATTCCTAACTTATTAGATATTTTATTTTGTCTATGAGCTTTCATGAATTCATCTATACCATAAAAATATAAACTTTTAATATTACAAAATTTGAAGTACATATATTTGATTAATTCCTCTAAGTTCCCCTGTCAAATAAATGGTACCAGAGAGCCCTTTATCTGTATGCATTTCTAAATTGGTAATAACTAAAAGGATTTAGAGTTTTGTGAAAATATCAAGAGAATTTACTGAAAAATGATTGACTCTTACCCTAAAATGAGTGAACCTAAAGTCTAAGAGAAGTACGTTAGGACAAATATATTTTGCTTTCAAGTTAGGTTCCTCATCTTTTATTTTTTTATTCATTTACTTTGCCCAAATTGGTTTATTTATACCTTTTCCATAAGCTACAATTATAAATACTTTTTTTAAATTGAAGTATAGTTGATTTACAATGTTGTGTTAGTTTCTGGTGTATAGCAAAGGATTCAGTTACATGTTTGTGTATGTGTGTGTGTGTGTGTATACATATATATATTCTTTTTCATATTCTTTTCCATTATGGTTTATTATAGAATACTGAATATAGTTCCTTGTGCTATACAGTAGGACCTTGTTGTTTATCTGTTTTATATATAGTACTTTGTATCTGCTCATCCGAAACTCCTAATTTATTCCTCCCCACCCCCTTTGGTAACCATAAGTTTGTTTCCTATGTTTGAGTCTGTTTCTGTTTTGTAAATAAGTTCATCTGTATCATAGGTTAGATTCCACATATAAGTGATATCATATGATATTTGTCTTTCTCTTCCTGACTTACTTCACTTAGTATGGTAATCTCTGGGTCCATCCATGTTGCTGAAAATGCCATTAGTTCATTCTTTTTTCATAATTGAGTGGTATTCCACTCAGTTGATATGGTAGTATCTTCTTTATCTATTCATCTGTCGATGGTCATTTAGGTTGCTTCCATGTCTTGGCGACGGTAAGTAGTGGTGCTGTGAACATTGGGGTGCATGTATCTTTTCAATTTAGAGTTTTCTCCGGATATATGCCCTGGAGTGGGATTGCTAGATCATATGGCAACTCTGTTTTTCATTTTTTAAGGAACCTCCATACTGTCTTCCGTAGTAGATGCACCAATTTACGTTCCTACCAACAACGTAGGAGGGTTCCCTTTCTCCACATCCTCTCTAGCATTTATTACTTATAGACTTCTTAATGATGGCCACTTTGACCGGTGTGAGGTGATGTCTCATTGTAGTTTTGATTCACATTTCTCTAAAACTTAGCGAAGTTGAGTATCTTTTCATGTGCCTGTTGGCCATCTGTACGTCTCCTTGGGAGAAATATCTGTTTAAGTCTTCTGCCCCCTTTTTGATTGGGTTGTTTGTTTTTCTGTTATTGAGTTGTATGAGCTTTTCGTATATTTACAAATACTGTTTTTAATGACGAATCACCAGAGGCACATTTTATTAGTCTAATAAGCTCTACATTAGCATGCAAAGCTGACCTGATATGAAAGTAACTTAGGGATAAAAATAATAGTAAATGATTTCTAGCATCAGGAGACAGTTTTCTAAATTATACATTCATTTATACATTCAACATGTATTTGTTGAACTACGACCGTATAGAATAGTAGCCAAATGATGTTCTAGGCACTAGATATGTATCAGTGAACCAAACTGAAAAGACCTCGAGCTCTTACAGATTTTTGAAGAGATGTTCATGGTGCCAGGAAGAAACAGACAAGCATATATGCAGCGTAATGATAAGTACTGGGAAGAAAAATACAACATTACTGAAAAGTTAAGAAAACAAATAAACCTAGACCTATTCAACATCAGGGAGTCAGAAAATTATTTTTTAAATCAATACGATAAATTTCACTCCTATGAACAGGTAAAAGAAAGTTGGTTTTTTTTTTTAATAGTGATAAATATCCTCACCCCAATCCATCCTCCAAAGAGTAACTAAAGGGAGTCGATGCTTCAGTGGCTTCCAGGGTCCCCTCACCTAGAACCCTCATCAGAGGCTGCCCCATGCCTGCCTCCAGCCTTGATACCCCCATGCCTCTCCATACTCACTACACTTCAACCACATTGACCCTTTTTGTCATCCTTGTTCCTCAAGCATACGGAGCTCAGGACTTTACACATATATTGTCATATTTTGAATCTAACCCTTTACCCCATCCTACCCGTAAATCCAGCTAATTCCTGAATGTGATTTCAGCAAGGAAGCCAATTCTGGATGAAGCTCCCCTGCTCTCACTTTCCCAGCATCTTTACCTGTCCTTTTTGGAATTTATTACATGTAAAGCCTGGAATGACACATGCTCTGTATGTATGTTTTTATCATCTCTCTCTTTCATTAGCCTGCAGTCTCCGTGGGGTGAGGTGAGGTGGGCACTAGAGGCAGCCGTTTGTCTCCTTTGCCCATGAGTGTTCAGCGTCTTCCACCCTGCCTGACACGAATAAGCATTTAGAAAATCACTTCTGAGGGAAAGAATGAATTTCTATAAAAAATGTCTTCGGTTTACAACCCATGGTTTTATGTAACACATTGCAAAGTGGGTTCTGGTGGGAGCTGGTAATATCCTTTTAAACCATGTGACTGAGCTAAATAATTCCAGTTGAATCTTTTGTTTTTAAATCTGTGTTACATACTGTTCCTGCCCCAGACTCTGCTGGAAGTCTACTGCTTGCTTGTAGGCTCATAGTCCCAATGACAGATTTTGTTTTGTTTTGTTTTGATTTTTTGCGGTACACAGGCCTCTCATTGTTGTGGCCTCTCCCGTTGCGGAGCACAGGCTCCGGACGCGCAGGCTCAGCGGCCATGGCTCACGGACCCAGCCGCTCTGCGGCCTGTGGGATCTTCCCAGACCGGGGCACGAACCCGTGTCCCCTGCTTCAGCAGGCGGACTCTCAACCACTGAGCCACCAGGGAAGCCCGACAGATGTTTTTTAATCTTTGTTATTTGGCTTCCAAACTGGGTATATATTACTAACTCATGTATTCTCACCAACATTTAGAAAATGACCCTGGGGGCTGTGCTCTGAGAAATCAGATACTTTCTGGGACCTGTAGCCATGGGAAAGAGGTTTTGAATGCTTTCTGGTGGGAAAAGCCATTTTATGCTTGGAACCATTGTTGAAAAGAAGATCCAATTGTGAAAAGCCACAGTTGTGTAAACTATTAAATAATTCCAGGGAGTGACATAGATCAGGACTTTATTGTTTTCTCCTCTCACTTCACGTGTGTGTGAAGGGCACACACATAGATGTGCGTAAACACACAGTGTTGGTGATGTTTTCTTCTTCATTCCACATGAGAACTTAGAGTACTCCGAGAGGATGGGAAGAATCCTTTATCGATGCCTACCATTTCCTACATCTCCATTGTGACACTTATCTATTTGTAGTAACAATTTATTTCCTTACCCGTCTTGCCAATTCTTTCAGAAGCAAGAAACTATCTTTTTTCATTTTTTTATCCCCAAAACCTGGCCAACAGAAAGACAGTCCACAATAGACACTCAATTAATATTCATTGAATAAATCACAGATTATAAATAAGTACCTATAATGGAAATAACCTGAGCTGGAGTCAACCTTCCCTTGTCTATCTCAGCCAGGCAAAATGGAGCTCAGAAACCACTCAGGGAATTACACTGTCTTATGCAGCATCTTTTCCTTTAAACCAACAACTAAGGTTTTCCCAAACCCTGGAAACCCCCAAAAGATTTTCCTACATGGATTTATGCCAGAACGATTCTGGTCCATTAGTTGGCAAAGGGGACTCCTTAATAACTTCAGAGGAACTGTAAAATTCTATTCAGAATATAATGAAAGCTGCAGGGGATTGTGCATTTAATGAAAGCTGCAGGGGATTGTGTATTCATTTATCTTGAAGTAGGAAAACTTGAATCCTCAAATAACAGGGTGTTGCCATGTTAGCTTCCTCCAGAAAACTGAAACTTCAACTGTAAAGAGAGCAGAATGGTCTGATTAGTATCAGAGCTGCTGGAATCTGCAAAGCCTCCATTCTTAATTGGAGCTACAAGATGCAGCTGATAACTTAAAGTCTCCCTCTGTGAGTTTCTGCATTCGTGGATGAATTCTGTTACTTTAGTGTTTCTGAGTTTCCATATTCTAAAATCATTATTTTAAAATCTCAAATATAAGGTAATACCATAGGTTGCTCTGTATCTAAGAATAAATAAATACAATAAAAGAGTATATTAAAGAAAACAAAGAATAAAAGGAAGAAGGAAAGAAAAGAAAAGAATGGAGAAGAAAGGAGGGAGAAGGAAAGGACAAAGGAAGCAAGGAAGGAAGAGAACTATTAGAATATTTGATAGACCTCCTCCACCACTCAGATGTTTTTGTATGTGCAGTATTTCAATGTCCTTCCTAGGTACATAACAATGCCTTTCTTTTTTATTAGCACGGCTGCAGCTGCTGTTGCTTGCAAAGAGGTTCACAAATCAAAATAGACTCAGTTAGCTTTTCAATAATTCTGAAATGTGCGGGAACACTGCCAGGGAAGGACAGCACTCCAGTATCCTAAACAAGGAGTCTTGTTAGCAAAACAAAGTATGAATTGCTTAGAGATAATCCCCCCGGGTGGTAATTCCACTGGGTGCCTTCTTTGGAGGCACATGCTCTTTCTCCTCTATGGAGCAATGCCATAGAACAGGCTATGTCAGAAGAAATAGGAAAAAAGTTGCTTTCTTGAAACATTTCTTCTTCTAGATTTTTCTTCATGTCCACATGATTCATACCTCTTGGTTCTTAGCCTGGAGCACGTAGTGCAACCAGGAAATGAGGAAGCTAGAGCTGGATGTGAATAATGAATGGGCCACGTCAGCAAAAGTCTGTATACACACTCAGTAGCAAAGGCGGGTGCAGAGTTGCAGGCCAGCATTTTTATGAATTTTTTCCATTCTTCTCTTTCTCTCAAGGGAAACCAGGAAAACAAGAACTAGCAAGAGCTTGACAAACGCCTGGCTTTGAATTGGAGACCATTCACCTGCCTATTGCTTCATTCCTGGAAATTTCATTGCACCTAAGTAAGGTACGTGGAAAACAAACAGAAACTTTGATATGTTTTGTTGATGAACTTGTGATATGTGGAAGAAAAATGCATTTGGGTGGAAAATTGGAGGACTGTATCTCTTACTTCAAAAAAATGTTTAGTATTTGTAATGTTTTTTGAAATTATTACTAGTATTAACACCCTTGACGTGCTAGTTTAGTTGATGGGGCACGGGCCACTTATATAACATTTTTGCTTTCTCCCACTCTTGTTTTATACTTCATCAAATCCAGAGTTGTCATGTTTCCTTATCTGTAGATGATCTTGAGCAGCTTTGCATTCTAAAAGAATATGCCATAGCATCTGCCTCTGTGCTTTTGTGCCCTGCTGTACGGATGATATTTTAGCAACAATATTGGGTAAGGGGTGGGAGTGGAGACCGATTTGTCTCAGGCTGATGTTTCTTTGTGCCATACTATGCCTTACTCTTTTCTATATGCCTAATTCAACAATGAAGTACACATATCACACTGTGACTATTACCTATGTTAGAGTACATAATTGGGGTTGTAAAGTATCTGCTTGAATGTCCCAACTAATGAATTCCATCAAATTCAATTATCATTCTTAGACCCTTCATTAGCCAATCAAATTGCTTCTTTGGTCTGTCATTTCTAACACCCTCCCACTCGGCATAACCACAATTCTCTGAAGTAAATTGGAGGTGATTAAATTATCTCACTAATCATTATTGGGAGTCTCATGTTACTGAAGTTTTGGATTTCTAAAGAATCGTCTTTCACGTGATTCTCATTGTATACAGGAGAAATAATGTTATAGTATGAGGTCGTGTCTTGAACTTTATTCTGCTACTTGCATCTTAGTTTCTTCCTGAGGAAGTTGGCTACAATAGGTCTCTGATACTAAAATCATACAGAAATAAACCAACTATACACTCCTATAAATTCACCATCTTATTAAATAAATTTGTCCAGTAGGCTTGTGTTATAACATAGTTCTTCACCTTTGGGGAATGAGCCATTTGAATGCTGGAAGTTCCTCTTATTTCCGATGCAGTATGATTTTACAGGATCACAGTTGTTATTGCTGAAACATGTTTTTTGCTAATTTTTATAATTTCCTTACATAGATTATTAAAAACAAATGAAGTGGTTCTGAAAGTGCATATTACCTAGAATCAAAAGTTTCTTTCTTAGGCAATAATTGTCACTGCTAATATATGATGGTTATTTCAATCATTTTATAATGAAAGGCACAGCTGATGATCTGACTGTGGTTCTTACCATACAGTTCTTAAAATATTCCCATTTTATACTCTTCTACTTTGCATTTTAGAAACAATTTCATCTTCTACTCTGCAAATATTTTGAGAAACATCTCAAAATGTAACCTGAAGCCAACCTAAGAAAATATCTATTCCTGGGTTCCATGCCAGACGTACTTAATCAGAATCTTTGTGAATGGGCTTTAGAACCAGCCTTTTAAATACGTATATCAGATGATCCCAATGCACTCCAAAGTTTAAAAACCACTACTCTATAATATGACAGCAAGGAAACAGCCAAGAGGAAAACATTTTAGAGCTATAGACGTATAATTAATATAAAAATATTGAAAATAAATTAGGATTTTGACTTTTTTCTACATATTTTTATTTCCTAGGAGTGTACAAAGGACTTTAGACTGTTTCTTTCCCCTTTCATTTGAGTCATAAACATTTTTTTTTTTTTTTTTTTTTTTTTTTTTTTTGCGGTATGCGGGCCTCTCACTGTTGTGGCCTCTCCCGTTGCGGAGCACAGGCTCCAGATGCGCAGGCCCAGCGGCCATGGCTCACGGGCCCAGCCGCCCCGCGGCATATGGGATCCTCCCAGACCGGGGCACGAACCTGTATCCCCTGCATCGGCAGGCGGACTCTCAACCACTGTGCCACCAGGGAGGCCCAAGTCATAAACATTTTGAAATTAAAAATTAAATGTTAAAGATGTTAAGGGTGTGAATGTCTATCAATTGAAAAGTTTCCCAAAGTTGCCAAATAATAAATGATCTCATAGTAAAGGGTATTAAATTCATAATTTCCACAATTATTTTCACATTTAAATCTTTAGTTTTATAAAGCTTTCTAAATATCAAGTCATTCTTTCAATATTAGATATGTCTAATAAGCATCACTTCTTTAAGAATTCCAGCCTGTACTTCTGTTATGGTTTCTACTCATACAAGTCCTGTGGGTGTCAAACTTTCAAAAGATAATTTATTGGTACAACTAAGTAAAACCTTTTGGCTAAGGGTACCCCACTTATTCATAAGTGAATATTTTTCTTTTATCTAATTTTAGTGAGGGAATTTCCTCATAGCTTTATTTTTAATGCAAAAATGTCAGACAGTTTGCCAACTTAATATGCCAAACTCTGAAGTATACATTTAAGTTAGAAGGGACAAAGAACTTTCTTCTGAACCATGAAAAGACAGAATATTGTGATTACCTCTGGCACTGAATGAGAGCAAAAAGTAACATTAGATTTAGTAGGAAAACTGCAGAGACTGACCCATAAAATTAATTCTTGCTTCCTATCTTGTAGAATCCACTGAGACAAGGGTCCAAAAGGGGAAAATGTTCAAAATCTTTAGGTTTTCAGGTGTATTTACTTTATAAAACTGTCCTAAAATAGTTGGAATAATTGTCTTCCAAATGCATACAAATCTTTTTATAAATAAAAATATTCTTAGTTTTCAACTGGTTTTAAAAATCACATTTACAATAAAGGCAGGCACTAATTTCAATTGGATTGTATTTCAAAAGTTTAATTTATAAGTTAAATATTTAGAACTCAAAATGTTTTCACACAGAAACGATGTTATAAATGATGTTAGATGCACATTCAATTTTTTTTTAAGATGTTGGGGGTAGGAGTTTATTAATTAATTAATTTATTTTTGCTGTGTTGGGTCTTCGTTTCTGTGCGAGGGCTTTCTCTAGTTGTAGCAAGTGGGGGCCACTCTTCATCGCGGTGCGTGGGCCTCTCACTATCGCAGCCTCTCTTGTTGCGGAGCGCAGGCTCAGTAGTTGTGGCTCACAGGCATAGTTGCTCCGCGGCATGTGGGATCTTCCTAGACCAGGGCTCGAACCCGTGTCCCCTGCATTAGCAGGCAGATTCTCAACCACTGCGCCACCAGGGAAGCCCCACATTCAATTTTTTTAAATCCACAAAATTATAGTCAAATTATATGATTTGTAAAAAAAAAAAAAAAAGAGCTCTAAAGTGGAAAATAGTAGAAAACAGTATGATTCTAAAAAGTAAACCAATTGAACAAAATATTTTGTTTAATTCTTATTTACTTTGAATATTGACACTAAAGAAAAACAAGTTTGGTTATAAAGTAAATGAGAAACTGAACGAGAGGGTAGGATGTTTTTGTAAAACACAGAGAAACTGGTTATAACATGAGCAATATTCTCCTGAGCAGAGGAAAAGTAGATGGAGGGAAGAGATACAGGCCAGAGACAGAGCTTGAGGGGCAAGTGGTCTCAAATACAGGTTGCCAAGCAGTATTAAACTAGTAAATAGGATGCTCATTAATGTTCATGTTTATAGCTCAAGGAAACAGGTGCATTCAGTTATTTTTAAATGAATAGATACATATTGTAGGTACACATCCATTTAGAAAGCAGATGAATAGAGGAAGTGTTTAAGCAGAGACAGCGAGCATGAATGCTAGTTCAGTGGACACCAAGGAATGATGGAAAGGGAGCACTGGTGATCTCATAGCCTTCTACCAACAGCTTTTTCTCTGAATGACTCAAGCCGCCCCTCAAGGTTTTACTGTACCCCACTTTCTAAGGAATTCTATCCTCTGTGTCTTTCAAAAAGTTCAGCATCATGTTCAATTGGATCAAGTTTACCTATTTGCTGCATTTACCCCTACAGGTGTTTCTTTAATTTGCCACATATTTCTTGAATATCTACTGTGTTTTAGGCACTTTGCTAAATTTGCTACTTTTAGCCCAGACATTAGACCAAAAAAAATATTTTGTTCCATTTGAATTTTAGTATTTTCTGTTTTACTATTTCTTTTCTATTCATTAAATTTGGATGGTTTGAAAAAACAGGAAGCACCTGTACCTGTCATGGAGGATAGGAGTCTGAATAACCCAGGGAATAAGTAAGGGCTTATCTGTCTTATTCTTCCTCTGTTCTTTGGATGTCAAGGAAGTCTTAGCAGCTCTGAGTCCCCTTTACCTTCATTTAACCTAAGGAACAAATAGTAGAGGTGGAAATGCAAACAAACTAAAACTCTTCATTCAAAGAAAAATTGATAATTTCAAAATAAAGGCCTGTAATAGTTAGCATCTCTTGTTTTGGTCAAGCCTCACTACTAGGCTAATCTGCAGTGTAAGAAACAAGAAGTTAGATACCTTTCCTAGAAAAAGGGCCTGTAATACTTCATCAGTTCTAATTTTTAGTAAAATAAAATGTCTAAAAGAAAAGCTTCCAGAATCTCTATTACCGTTGAGGTTGAGGCACAACAGAAGTTATCGTGTAGGCTCCTAAAATCCCTCTTCACTCTGGAAATTCCACTAGGAAAAAAAAATGGTTCATTTTCCATTGAAGAAAGTTTTAAAGAGATTTTTAAATGTAAAGCTCCCTTCTTTTCCATTCCATTCTCAAGAAACAAGAGTAAAGGGTAAGATGGAGTATTGGCAACATTCAAATGAGTCTTAGGACAGGAATGGTCAATGCCTGGGTTGAGTTATCTCAGTCTCTACTTCACAGCTTTCAAAAACTGCTAGGAAAACCTGGGCTTAATGAGACAACAACGGTGTTGCCACTCAGCCTTGTTTGAATTTGCTGTTGTTCCCTCATTCCTTTGAAGTGATACTTCAGGACTGCTTGACCACTCCTATATCACAGTTATCTTCACATATAAGCTTGTTTGATGTTTCCTACACTTAGGTTTTCAGTCAGTGTATCTTCAACCTCTACCTTCCCTTAGCCCAACAAACCTTGTTCATCATGCAGCCTGGGTTCACACTTCCTATGCCAGTCAGCATTTCCTATGCCAGTCAGTCTTCCAAGCCCTGTGTCGAGGCCCCTGTTCTATGGAGATTTCATGTTAGTGGAGAAGCAGACTATTAACAAGAAACAAACACATAAATATTCAGACCCACTAAAATAGTGGTCATCCAGTAACTCTAATCATATTCGTCTCTGTATTTTTTTCCTCCAAGTTGTTTCCAGTCAATGATCCTACTCTTTTTAATCTCACTGATTCTTACTGTTGTCAGTTATGCACTAAAATCAATCTGATCCACTTACTTTAAGTCTTTTTAGTCTTTATACCTCCTTAAATGAAATGTATAAATTTGCATATTAGATAAAGCTATATTGCCTGAGAAATCGAATCCATAAAGCTAGGCCTAAGCAATGCCACGGTGGCTACACTGTGGCCATTATGGAATCTAATACCCCACAACCCAGACCACCAAAGGCATCATTTCTGATCCTGAGATTTTTCTTAATTACATTTCCCAGTGACTAAGTGTCCTGTTCTGGGACACATCAGAATAAATCTTTTGCTCTGTTGTTCTATCTGCCAAAGTAACTTCACTATGGATGAAATTGGACTAGCCACTTTTAAATTCAATAAGGATTGTGTGTATCTAGTCAATATAAAAGAATAGACTTTCGAGAATTCATTGTGGTAATAGGAAGGAAAATTACCTACTTGAAGATATTGGATGTAATTCAGGGAATAGATGATAAGAAAAGAATATATAGCAATTTGTGAGAATGTATACACTATTTAAGAAAAGATAAACCAATAGCCTGAAAAAGTTATAGAAATTGGACATTAATTCTTAACAGTTTTCTTTACATTTATTATCACTTAAAAATAAACTAATAACATTAAAATGCAACATTTAATGAGAGTAGAATCACTCTAATTTAATAATAAAAATGATTTTTATATTTGCTTATGCTGATACTTACTTCAGTTTAAAAATATTCTATGGAGAAGTTAATACTTTTTATTTTTATTTTATTTAATAAAAGCAAAAGTTGTGTTGCTCTCATTAGTTTATTTAGGGTTGATTATCTTTTTTATTAGAAAATATTTTTGCCAGTTTTAAGACATTTAAAGAATCTTCACTTTGCCATACATTAAACCCCCTAAGTAATGTGCAACTAAACATATCTTAAACATATATACCCAGGAGAATAATACAGTTCACAGGAACATCGGAGAGAACTTGATAGAATCTTCTAGAAAAACTGAACCAGAAGGAAATGTATAAAATAGATGAAAGGATATTTTCAAAACCCAGTAAGAATGTGAGGTCACAGGAAGATATGTTGAAGGACATAAAATTGTTTCAGGTGCGATAGTAATGAACTCCGGAAAGCTATCCTTTTCCTAACATTGTGAAATTCACACAGAACTATGTGAAGCATCGTCTCATTTCACTGTTTGCATCTAGGTTAATCACTGATTACGAATTTGTTTCATATCTGAGATGAAGCATTTACCAACTCTTGTTCATACATACATATCTATAGTATTATCACTATAAATATTTCTAATTATGTAGATCAACAACACATTAAAACCCTGACAAGGGTCAGAAAAGAAAGAGAGCTCGAAGGCAGAGTAGAAAGATGAAGAGCTGATGTCATGTCTGAGTAGGGAGAGGTCGGTCCCTTATCAAGTCTCTAATGACTACAGGACTTGGGTCTAAGCAGGTTCGAGATCTGGAACTGAAATTCTCACATAAATTCAGGATCAGCAAAGAGCTGCTTCCTTCTTGATGAATCAGCAAGAAAATTGCACCCGCTGATCCAGGGAAGTGACTAGAGCTTATATGCCTAGGAATCTAGATGAAATACAGGGGAAAAAATAGTTCTACTGTGACAAATCAAAACACCAGGCTTTGGCATATGTCAGTATGGGGCTTGAATATATATTATTCACAGTGCATGAATCCTTCAAATGTAATTTATATAAACTAATGGGAACCTACAATTCTGAATGGAAACATGTCTGAATCAGGGCACACAGGACTCTTTAAGAAAAAAAAAAAACTAAAATGAGTTTACAATTAAATGAATATTGATAAAACCCCACATGAGAATTATCCAACATAAAAAAGCATAATGAGGCACCATAAGCAAGAGCATTCAAATCCTAAAGTTTTAAGATAGCTTAACAATATGAAAAAAAGCATAAACTAATCATTTAAAAAATTATAAAAAGTAAAGAAGGAAGAAATAGAAATCAACAGTAAGACACTATGAAAACTGATTAGCAGATCTGAAAAAGAACCAAATACTCATAGAAAAGAAAAATATAGTTTTCAAATTAAAAAATTTAATGAAAACTTTTAGGATGAAAAGAGAAATGACCTAAGACGATATTAATGGACTGTGAATTACATCTGAAGAAATTTTCTAGAATGAGCACAGAATGTTAAGATATGGAAAACTTAAGAGACATAGAGGAATAAAATGAGAAGGCACACCAATATCTATTAGGAATTCTAGATGGTTAGTTACAAGATAATAGCTGAGAATTTTCCATATTTGAAGAAAGCCATTAATACCATATAGAAAATCATTCCCAGACACAAACCAGATAAAGAAAAACAAATTCAAACATAGATATTTTAACAAAACCACAGAACTCCAAAGATAATGCAAGATCTTAAAAATCAATTAGAACAAACAACATATAAAGGAGCAAGGAAAAAATAATAGATATCTCGTCAACTACAGTAGACAAGATGACAGTGCAAAAAATAATTTCATGTGTTGAAGGGAAATAACTAGCAAGTTCCATATTTATATTCCATATTTATATAAACTATAAATTGATTTTGCTGTCATTATTTTTCAATAATGACAGCAAAATCAATGTACTTTTTCAGGAAATGATTAAAGAAGTTCACCACTCATAAATAATTTTGAGTAACAAAATATATATTATCTGCATTTTGGTGAAACCCTTGTTTTCAGCCTTGAAAACTTGGTTATTCTAGGATTCATTAAACTAAAAAAAATCACTGGGCTTCCCTGGTGGTGCAGTGGTTGAGAATCCGCCTGCCAACGCAGGGGACACAGGTTCGAGCCCTGGTCCAGGAAGATCCCACACGCTGCGGAGCAACTAAGCCCGTGTGCCGCAACTACTGAGCCTGCACTCTAGAGCCCGCGAGCCACAACTACTGAGTCTGTGTGCCACAGCTACTGAAGTCTGCATACCTAGAGCCCATGCTCCACAACAAGAGAAGCCACTGCAATGAGAAGCCCGCGCACCACACGAAGAGTAGCCCCTGCTCACGGCAACCAGAGAAAGCCTGCGCACAGCAACGAAGACCCAATGCAGACAAAAATAAATAATAAATAAATAAATAATAATTTTTAAAGACATCATCAATGGCGTATTGTTACAGACCAAGTTCATTGCTGACATATCTTTATGTGTCAAAAGTTTGAAATTTTAATAGCATAAGAGAGGTGCCTTTTTGATAGATAGTTAAGTGGCCTAAAATATAGAAACTGCACTGTCCTGATCATTTACTTCTTCAGTGAGCTAGTCTGTAACATTGCCATTCTTCTGAACAGGAACTTCAAATGTAAAATCTTTATGTTCTCCTAAAATCATTGTTATCATTCTTGACCCATCATTAAATGTAAACTATTGCATTTCAAAATGCACATCCAGACATTTAAATGTGTACACATGTAAATGCTTATCTTGCTCAACTATTCTGTAATAGTGTGAGAGATATATAAATAATCAATAGTTAAACCTATAAACCATCTTTGTGCCAAGTACACTTAGTAAATATAGGATAGCTGAGCCAGAGATGAAGAAAAAAGACTGTAGGGGTAATTGGAGTAAGTTCTTGCCAGACAGCTTATGATCATTAACAACTTCTTTGTGTGATAAAGTGACTCTGTGAAGAAGATGGAAGGGCACTAGGGAATTCTAGCATAGGAACAGACCTAATGACTGAGTGGTTTAGCAAGAGTGTGTTTTTACCCAGGACAAAGCCTTAAGAACTAGAGACAGACCAAATACTAAGACAAAGAAATTTGCATTAGTAACTTATCTACCCCTTAAATTAGATAAAACATTCACAAATCAATTATACCCCTTCTTGTGCCTGTGATGTTTTCTTATGCCCTGGACAGAATTTACTAAGATAATTAAAAACTCAGAGCATCCTATCCATACAATGACATATAAACATTCTCATTCTATTTAATTCTTGAAGCTAATGTGTTTATTTATTATGATCAGAAATTAGGAAACATAAAGGATGAATTTAATAGGAAAGTATTAAAACATATTCATGAAAGGAACATACTACAAAGGTGAATTAAAATTTGCTATCAAATATGTAGAAAATTAGATGGAGTTTTTGGTTTAAAACAGCTGAAGAGCTGGCAATATGCTACTATTAAAAACCAGCATTATTCTAAGATATTCAAATAGAAACATAAGAATAATGCTGGACAGATCACTGTATTAGAGAGCCTAGTTCTAATTTAGATCCATAATTGAAACACAACATCAAGAACTAATACAAGGACTGACATATACACACTACTATATATAAAACAGATAACTAATAAGGACCTACTGTATAGCACAGGGAACTCTACTCAATACTCTGTAATGGCGTATATGGAAAAAGAATCTAAAAAAGAATGGATATATCTGTATGTATAACTGATTCGTTTTGCTGTACACCTGAAACTAACACAACAGTATAAATCAACTCTGATCTAATAAAGATTAAAAAAAAGACTTAACAGAGGGAACTATATTCATTATCCTGTAATAAACCATAATGGAAAAGAATATGAAAAATAATATATATGCATAACTGAATCACTTTGCTGTACAGCAGAAACTAACACAACATTGTAAATCAACTATACTTCAATAAAATATACTTAAAAATAAAAGAATTAAAAGAAATTTAGAAACAGCAACAAAACCAAAATTATTTAAGGTTTGAGACATCACCTTGTCAGAAAAGGCTAAAGAAATTTCAAGATGTTAAAATGAGAAAAAGAGAAGCATCAGATGTGGATTTAAAGTAAATATAGGCTATTACAAGAAATGTCAGACACCGAGGCCCAAAAGGGAGAAATGTGTGTAAATTGTCAGAAAGAATAGCAGATGAGATGATGTGATGTTCTACAGAAGAGAATGCTGAAATTCTGTTCTTGAATTTATTGAAAAGACAGAAATTTGTCTTTTGTGAAAAATTTTATACAGTCCTGACTGACAGTAAAGAAATACATGTTTATAACACTTCCCAATTCTCATATATGTATATTGATAGATAAGTTTTGACACTGTATTTGGAAGGCTTAGGGTAATCAACCCGAAGTTTTCCTGAAGTAGAAGCACAACATTACAATTTTCTAGGTGATATGTTATTTTATGACTTTGTTATTACATTGAATGAGCAACAGGAGAGTCCAAAAACATAATCTTCCCCCCCCCAAAAAAAAAATCCGTTTCCAAAATAACTCCTGTCAAGATGGCAGCCAAGTCCAGAGAATGACCAGATTAATTGTTTGGGTTTCGTGGTTGTTTTGATGTTGTATAGAAGGAGAAATGATCATTCTGTGATGGTATTCAAGGAAGTGCTCCTACAGAGATAGAGTCATCCCACTCACCATCCCTCACAAACCCCCTTCATAAAATGGGAACATTCCAGGTGGAGGACAGATAATAAATTCTTTATGTTGTTTTAGAACCTTTAATTCTAAAAATATTGGAGGTTTTTATGTACTGCTGTTTTACTTCTGAGTATAAATGTAAGGAAATTGTTTTATAATTTAGACCCTGAATAAGGCTTATAAACTGATTTATGGTCATTATGCTTCAAGTTTATTTTGGATGCAAAATGTCTTACAGAATCTACTGAAATCAGCAAAGGAAATAATTTCAAAAAGTGTTCATCCAATAGAAATTCTCTGTGGTTAGGAAAATTTACATTAATCTATTTTTACTTACCGACACCCTCGTTCTTTTCTTTATAAAAGCACCTTTGGGGGAAGGAGAAAATTTTAAAGAACACAAAGGGAGGAAAAATTACATAAAACTTTAAAATTGTATGGACTCTTGACTGCTTTTCACATGGACTACTGTCTTATACTTATTTAATCTTCTCTGATTGCATTATGTTGTGAATGGGCAGGGTAGTGTTTTCCCACCAGTTTCTTCTATACAGGCAAGAACTTTCAAACCAAAAATGTAACAGTTTGTGTTTTTATTTTATTATTTTTTAAATTAACTCATTTATTTATTATTTATTTTTGGCTGCATTGGGTCTTTGTTGCTGAGCCAGCGTGGCTTTCTCTAGTTGCGGCGAGCGAGGGCTACTCTTCATTGCGGTGCGCCGGCTTCTGACTGCGGTGGCCTCTCTTGTTGTGGAGCTTGGGCTCTAGGCGCGCGGGCTTCAGTAGTTGTGGTGCACGGGCTTAGTTAGTCCGCGGCATGTGGGATCTTCCCGGACCAGGGCTCGAACCCATGTCCCCTGCATTGGCAGGCGGATTCGTAACCACTGCGCCACCAGGGAAGCCAAGTTTGTGTTTTTATACTGAAAGAAATGTCTCTGGTGAATAGGGAAGATGATTTATATGCATACATCTGACCTTATAAAAAATAATCTTTGTTTTTACCATAAAGTTGAATTTATATTGCTATCATTTGTTCCAGTTTATTTTTGTGTATCTCTAATACACCATTTAGTTTGTAGATCTTTGATACTTTAGAACATATGACAGTTCAAATAAATCTATTGTGTTTTTCCAAAATTTTTTTAAGTTTATAGTTTTTCTTTTTTTAAAAAAATGAAACAGTTAATTACATGGTTACAACAATTTTTGCAAAGTTTCAGCTAACACATTGTAATGACTAAAAATTGCCTCTTCCTGTTACTTATTGTTCAGAAAGTAAAATTTAAATGTATTAATTAACAGTTCTATGAAAAGTAAAAGTTATTAGGTTTCTAATACTTACAGTTCTTTTTTATATATAATGAAATTCAGATTTCTTCTAAAAGGGAAGAATCGCTCTTCCACAGTAAGAAAGGCTTTCTATTCATATCCTGAAACTACATTTTTTAGCTTGTGGAATATAAATCATCCACTTGCTTGGTATGGATGCAGAAATTTAGTTCACGAAACTGGATATATATTTGTTTATATGTCTCTTTATAATAAGATTCTGGACTGTGATGAGTGGTTTTTCCTTCATGTTTTCCATACACACATGAAGGATTAAATACATAGTTTTCTTTTTTCCAAAAATGCCATCAGCATTATCAGTCTCTGAATATAGGTGGAAAACTGCCTCAGTGTTTCTGATATTTCTTTTTTCAAAAAAACCACAATGCAGAATGAATAAATACTAAAATTGTATAAAGTGTGATCATGAAATAACAAAACTTCTTTTTTTCAAAAAAGCTCATGTACTGAAATTTATATTCAAATGAATGTCGGCCTTCGCTGTGGTCACCTTGGGTTTCAGAAATGCTGCTGCTCTTCAGAGTATTTTGTTAACACATTTTGGGGTCTGTCTTTAGAGCCAGTTTGTGCACCAGGAAGCATTCCTCAAAGAACACTGGGAAGGCAGACACCATCCATGTCTGCTACAGGAGACTTTGGCTTTAAAATCACATGATCATGGCAAATGTGAAGGCAGACTTTCTGAAATGTATGTTCCTTTCTTTCTTTCTTTCTTTCCTTCCTTCCTTCCTTCTTTCTTTCTTTCTTTTTCTTGCTTTTGTGAATATATTTATTTCCTTTTTTCAAAAGCACTAAGTCTACAGCCCTAATATACTCAGAATGACTTTCTGTGCCTCCTTTGACTTGAGCTGTTTCTTTTAATGAGTTTGTGCCCTCTTCAAGCAAAATAGGCATTCATAAATTATATTTTTATTTTAAATAGTAATATTTTTTTCTGGACAGAAAGATATATCTGTCACATAGGAGGAGGGCTCTGAGGCTGATGGAATCATGAGATCACATGTTGGTTAAAGAATTTCATAGGCTATGCCCAGAACGCTGGGTTCTTTAAGATATTAAAAAAAAAATCAGGAAACACAGATTTTTCAGGCTAGGTCAAGGATTATGTGCTCATTGTTTTACTCACTTCTTATTATATCATTTAGTTATATCCTTATCCCAGACAAGTATATAAGGTCCTTACTAGAACCCATAGGACTATACATGACCTGCCCCTGCTACTGCTCTTTAATGGGATATAAAACTTTACCAGAACCTATAGTACTCTGCATACCTAATTACTGTTTAATATTCACTTTGCATTAGGGATTTATAAAATGGACCCTAAAAAGCCAGTATATACCAGGCCCACATGGGTTCACTAGTGTATTTTACCAAACATTTAAGAGGAAATTATACCAATTCTCTAAAATCTCTTCCTAACTCATTCTGAGGCCCACGTTACCCTAATACCAAAACTAGAAAGACATTACAAGAAAAGAATATTGCAGACCAGTATCTCTCATGAACAGAGATGCAAAAATCCTCAACAGGAGCCAGCCCATGAGCTATCATGCCAGGTGAAAGAGGTAATGGAGCTGTGGAGGGATGTTTCACCTTCTATTACAAACTGTTCATTTATTCAACCAAAGTCTACTGTTCTGAGTACTATCCTATGTGGTTGAGAAGTCAGACTAGTTACCATCCATCATTCAGTCAGTCACTTATCAATTAACTTATCCAACAAGTATTTCTTGAACATCTATAAGGTGTCAGGCATTATATCTGGTACTGGGGAATGTATCAGTGAGCAAAATAAACCAAACTCCTGCCCTCGGGGAGCTTACGTTCTACTGGGGAAACAGACGACAAACAAGATATACACATAAAATGTAAAACATGTTAGTGGCATGTGTTAAGGAGGAAATGTGAGTGTAACATGTATGTGGGGGTGAAATGTACATAGGTTGTTCAGAGATGGCCTCACTGAGAAGATGACTTTATGTAGAACCCCAAAGGATGCAAGGGAGGGAGTCTTGACAACATCTCCTGGAAAAGAGAAGGTAGAAGGAACAAGGAGACAAAATAACTAGGAGGCCAGTGAAGGGTGAGAGAAGGGATGTGCTTGGTGATAAAGTTGAAGAGTTAGGTGGAAACCTGGTCACGCAGGGCCTCGTGGGAAATGGCAGGGAGTTTGGATTTTATGCCAAGTGGAATGGGAAACCGTTGGAGGGTGTTCAGTGGGAAAATGCCATGCAATGATTGACTTTTAGAAATTCATTCTTATTTCTGTGGAGAATATATATTTAGGTGTCAAAAGGACAGGCAGAAAGACCAGAAGGAAGTTATTGCAGCTGTGCAGGTGAGAAAGCTATCAGAGGGTTAGTAGCTTTGATTCGGCTCATGGACGTATAAAGGGGAAAAGTAAAAAGACTTGAGACATATTTTCAAAGTAGAACTTATATGACCTGTTGATAGATTGGTTATGGAGGATAAGAGGAAAAAAATTAAGAATTATCCTAGATGTTTGCCTTGAACAGCTTGGTAAAGTCATTCACAATGATGGGAACAATCCAAAACAGGATCCAATACGGGAGGATAAATCAAGTTTTATTTTTTCCATAGTAGGTTTGAGATTCTCTTTGGACTTTCAAGGGATGACAAAAAGGCTCAGGTGCAGGAGGCTGGGCCCCAGGAGAAATGCCTGGGATAGAAATATCAAAAGAAGATTTGTATTAACTAGGATGCTCTCAGCAGCAAATTTACCAGCAGCTGCTTAAAGATACATATTACTGACATTTGTTTTGTCACTTTACCATGTCTGTTTATTACGTTTCACTTTCGAGTCAGATAACTCAGCAGATAGTTGTTGTAAACCCCCTGGGTCAGCCTCTGTGAGGGTCTCTTGGCCTGGCCGCCAGGTATGCAGTGTCAGGGCAGCTATCCCAGCATCGTGTCTGTAAGTGGCAACAGAGAAAGCCGGGTAAAGGAAAGAAGCGTGTGCAGCCAAAAAGGGTGGTCTCTTGTTTTCAGTTAGCTCTCTCTTCTGATTGGGGAGCAAAATTGTTTCCAGAAAATTACCAACACATTCCCCCATGTCTCTTGTCCAGAGCAATATCAAATGCCCACCCCTTGCCAAAGGAAATAGTATTATTTAAATTGATAAGACAAATGTATCATTTCTTATAACCAAGATTCCATCATTAATTTTAAAAAAGCTAGGCTGTCTAAGGAAGGGAACCATCCATGTCTACCACAGGAGACATTGGCTTTAAAATCAGTACAAATGATGTCACCAAAAATATATCCCCTGCACACTCAAAATATTTCACCCTCTCTCTATAATACCCTTTTTTAAACGGCCACTGGAAGAAAGAAATCTAGAGTATCACCTACAAATGAGTTGCTTCTGGAAGTGAAAGAAAACCATAACCCAACAAACTTAAGCTGGCTGTAACGAAGATTCTCTCTCATCACAGATGAGAATCACACACACACACATACACGCACACACGCACCATGATTTCCAGTAACTTCACGTTTCTTGTTAGCTTAGGGAAAACCACAGCCTAAAATATCATAATCTTACATATATTTATTGTGGACTTAAATTCAGCAGATCTGGATAATAGCCATTGTACCTTCATGAACCAAAACTGTCTCGTCTCTGGGCTTTTGCTCTTGCCCTGCCCATTCTACCTGGAAATCGCCTCCTTTAGATCTTTACGGGGCCAATCAATTCTCATCATTTGGATGAGACTGTCATTTTCTTAGAGCCTCTTACCTTGACCACTTTACTGAGAGCAGCCATACCTGTACCAAGTCCCTCCATATTTAATACATATTTAAATAACTGCTTTTAATGCACAGAAGTTATCCCTCACTGAACATTGTATATATTTTTGCTTGGGCCTATAAGATGTTTCCTCCCCACCTTAATTAGGTCAAGGACGTGTGCTTTCTTCTCCATAGGCTCTCAGCACCTATGACAGCATGTGCTATGAGGTAGATACTCAAGTCAAGATTCATTTGTGCATCTGTAAATGAGGATACTTTTAAAATAACGGGCCTACATGTTCTTTAAGAATACATATAACACTTATATTCTGTGATTCCTGAGAAGATTTTTTTTTGAGTGACATTTGTTGGAAGGTTTTTTTTTTCCTGATTAGGGAAATAAATTGCACATAGAAATCATTCTTAACTCACTGTTCTATTAGTGCCTATGACTTAGCTGACCTCCTTCTTTCTTTGAGAGACTTTTTTCCTTTTAATCCACATTTTCTACTTCAAAATATAGGATGAATAAAAGTACATGACTGTGTTTTCCTAGACATAGTAGTTGCTTTAAGGTGGGCACTCAATGCAAAAGGAACCAGTTGTGAAACTTTTTCATACGGTTGTAATCACTTATGTGCATATTCATGTTTATACTTATAGGCCCTTAACCTATGTGCTCCAGTGCCTCTTAATTTGGAAATGAAATGTCTTAACAGTGGCCTACAATTTTATACTATGTTTTTTTAACCTTGAAATTAATCATCTGCCTATGAACCAAGATATAAATGAAAAATTTCCTTGGGAAAAAATGTACCTACATTTCTGGGCTTACAGGTCTAAAAGATATAAATTGGAATATAGAGAGGAAGAATAGCTAATATCACAAGGATTATTTGAACTGCCTTTGCTAAGTGACAGTAACTGAATTCGATATTAGAATTTTTGGGATGAATAAGATGTGATTAATGCATTTGAGTGTTCCACAGCCTAGTTGGAGATTATAGGTAGTGTGTGAAGTGAAATAAACAGGAAGGAGAACAGGATGTGTCTAGGGTAAATGAGACCCAGGGAAAGAAAGTTTTCTGAGAAAAAAAATAGAGTTCAGATGTAAACATATCTGATTCAGAGACTGTGCTGGAAAATTAATGAAATCAGTAGGCAAAAGAGAGATTAAATCAGCCTGAGAGCGGGGATATAAAGATCTGTTAAAGAATCAGGAATGGGACAATCAGAAATACTGGAAAGAGACTTAGAAAATTTACAGGAGAATGGAAGAAACTGAATTCCAGAAAATAAGTTTCTGGGTTTGTGCACCTTTAGTAGAGGGTATCTGCTAGTATTTGAACATGAGCTTGTGTACGTGACTGTGTTACGCGGCCTGTGAGCGTTGCCTCACCTGCCGCCTCTGTGAGTAGGGTTTATAGGTATTAACTGTTAATTTGTTTACTGAGAATCTCCCATATGCCAAGCACCCTGACAGAGGCACATAAGAGAGACCACTGTCCTCAAAAAGGTCATAATCTCTGATTGGGAAATAAGTATTAAATAAGCAACGTGATAAAATATACTTGCCACAGTTTCCTATTATTGCAGGGTTTTTTTTTTTTCTTTCTGATGTCGAAAAGTAATCCAAGCAACCCACTGGCATTTAAATCATGTACATCTAGTTTACAGTGTCCTTCCTTACAGTTACTTTGTTCTATTTGTTCTATTACAGAAAAAAACAATGTGAGTTGATATCTACATGAGTTTTTAAGTACAAATTCTTATCTCTGTCTGCCATATCACACTGTGTTGTGAGAAGTCCAAAATTTAGGTTCTTTCTTAAATTTAATTATCTGGTACTTCCCTACAATAGTCTGTCTCTTATTGACATGTCAAATTTCATTTTGTTCACATATCTTTTGTGTATGTCTACTTGATACTGATAACAGTGGCTGGTGTAAGAGCTTATCTGCTTTTGATTCTGAAAATGTAATGAAGGAAAATACAAAGGAACAGCCACATGTACTCACTATTCAAGCATCCATCCAACTTTTATATCAAACTAATCTTGGGAGAAACGTGGGCTGCATGTTGCAACTCAGTCTTACTGGTATCAAAGACAGACACCATTGGCAAGGGACAGCACGTCTGTGACAAATGTGTGAAGGGATAAATTATTGAAAGAAAGCACGTGAAAGTGGTCTTATGAGGATCTGTGTTTGACTTTTAGGTACAATAATTTCACGAATGTGTCCCTTTGTATTACGTTACCTTTGACTTCAGAACAACAGCATTTTCCTTACCAAACAATTTATGAATAAAAATGACATGAAAATTAGAAGAGACATTACCCTTTAGTGCTCCATTTACTCCATTTGAATAGATCTTAAATAATTATCAAATTAAAAAATATTTGAGGGGAAACATAGTATTAAAAGGGCTTCCCTGGTGGCGCAGTGGTTGAGAGTCCGCCTGCCAATGCAGGGGACACGGGTTCGTGCCCTGGTCTGGAAAGATCCCGCATGCTGCGGAGCGGCTGGGCCCATGAGCCATGGCCGCTGAGCCTGCGCGTCCGGAGCCTGTGCTCCGCAACGGGAGAGGCCACAACAGTGAGAGGCCCACATATCACAAAAAAAAAAAAAAAGAAAGAAAAAAAGAAAAAAAAAGAAACGCCAAGAAGTTATGTAGTTCTTGCGTAACTCTAGGCAGTTTTGAAATTAGTAAAGGCCTTCTAAAACGGGAACCTTACATCTTATAGAAACACTTCCTTCTATCTAACTCAAATGCTTTATTTTCTATAGTAGCCCTATGTTTTCTTTTTCTTAGAAAATTAGTAGTAGAGTATCATGTCTTTTGGGTCTATAGCTAACACCAAAAACACTGTAGTTAATTCATGTAGATATTTTTTAACTGTGGACCCCTCGATAATTTTGTTTCCCTGGACCTCGCAGGTGAAAGCAAAATTCCATGATGTGTAATTAGAAGAAGGGCAGAGTTAGTCCTTTGGAATCATTTTATGTGAAAGAAGATTTTCATCATTTATTTGAAATCATAAACTGACATTTTAATCAAGAAAATTCTAGAGGAAACATTTTGATTTTCAAATGTGATTAGAAAAACTCAGACATTCATCCTTGCCCTTTCTATGAACTCTTTCTCAGATTAACAAGTTTTCTTGATCTCATCATTTGGGGTGCTGTTTATAAAACTGATAGCTGTACGTAAGCACTGAATCTTTTTATAGATTTTATAAAATCATGCTGAATTGCTCTGTGGATAAGTATGGTTGTGTCAAACTGATTTGGCTCTCTGTGGATTACTGTTGGAGGAAAAGGCTGATCATTCTGTAGTGAGGGTCATTTTGTGAAGAGCCGTGATTTCCTGGAGCCTTAATGTTGGGGCCCCACAATGTAGACTAGGGACCAGGCTCTTCACCAAGGTCATTGTCCTGTTCCTGCCATTGCCCTTTCCCCAACTCCAAGTCACCCTAGTTGTCAGGAAGATTCACTTACAGGGAAAAGAAATGAATAGCTCCTTCTTACCTATGCCCCAGAGCAATCAACAGCAAATATCACCCGAAAGTCACTGCAGATGGATGGAATATTCAAGTTTTAGAAGTGGTTATGTCTGGACCTGAATCTGATCTCTGCCAGTTGCGTGTGACTCTGCACAAGGTGATTGACCTTTCCAGCATATTGTCCTTTATATGCAATAATTTTAAAGGGTCCTCCCAACATCATTCCAAAGACAAAAACTGAAGGTAGATATGGTTCTCCAAATTATTCTGACTTCTAGTTTATCAGTGGTGTGAGGTTCTATTAAGATATAACTTAAAATAGTGCCTGTTAAATGGTGGATGGTGACCTATTAGTGGGTCATGGATCCAAATTAGTGGTTTGTGACAAACATTTTAAATGGAATAAAATAGGACAAAATCAAAAGTGTAAGTTACATCAGATGCAGTGAGGCTTAGTATTGCTTTGTGAAACAATTATGTATTCAGTTATGTATTTGCATTGTGTGACTGAATTGTGCTCTAAAACGTATTTCTTACCGATGTCATTGCCTTAAGTAAAGTAGCTGAGCCGTAGATGTCCATGTGTAAGTGATAGTTAGAAACTCGCCCATTCAGTTGGATGCTTGTGAGAAGAAAGCAGATACATTAGTGTATTCTTATTTGATTTACTTAAGAACCACTTTTAGGCACCTTTCCTCAAAATCCATGGTGCTAAGACTACTGCAGAGAGAATTCTCTATTTGTTTCCTCTTCATACTTTGATGTTTGTTCTCTGACATTTTTGTGTCAGCCCCACGATGGCTACTTTGGGCTAATAAATCCTTGTGCACCAACTCACAACTCTTGCGTTCTGATAGCGCTCTATGTAATGACTTAAAGCCTGTATTAGATTTCTCTGTTTCCTAAAGCAGCATATGAAACTGTTGGACTTAAATTATCCTGGACCCCAAACTCTGAAAGAACATATAATCATAGGAAAAATGTATTTCTTATCAGAACAAGCAGGTGTGCTTGAATATTGACTAAGCTGCTTAATCTTTTGGGCACAGTATGTCTTGCAAAGAAAGACAGTAATGTTCAAATACCTGGACTTTTATTTTCTGTCAGTTTGATATTTTTCCCTTCAGAATAATCATTTTCCACTTTCCTAATGAAATCAGTTTCATGCATCAAATCAGCCATCCTTGAATATTTGAAGCCTTTGACATCAGGTCCTGTAATGCTGTTTTACATATTGCTTGCTGATGTGGATGCCTGGTCAGAAATTCAGCTGTTCCACTGGGACCCCACTTTTGTTTTTCTGGGAGCAGTTGAACATCCATAGCATCCAGCTTCTGGAAAGAAAAGCTTTCAAACTAAACAGACTGTGTTCATTTAGGTTACAACAAATTCTTTAACCATATAAAACTGCTATTTGACTCATTTTGACCTATAAATGTTTAGTTCAGGCAGTTTCATATACTTCAGTCTAATATTATGTTTGAAAAGACAATATCCTATATTCAATTTACATTTCCTTTTAAATAGCCAGACTCTGAGTTCAGCCAGCATGAGATATGGGCTGATGCTTTTCTTCATTCTTGTATTTAGTAAATATTTTCCTCAGTTACAGCTACGTTCAGAGCACCAGGCATGTGGTAAAGACAAAGATAAAGCCGACAGATGCTTAAGAATCATGTAATATTTTTTCTGATTGCTAGTAGACTGGTGGCAAAATAAAGTTATATCCTTCTTTTCACTCATAAAGTAACACAGAACTTGATAGCCCATTAAGGTATGTGGTTTTTCTTAAATATGGGCTCAGTGTGGTATTAGAATCATCAAACCCCTTCCTATATTGTCCCTATATTTATTTCCTCCTGAGTAGATACTCTCTCCAATCAACCTGCCAGTGTCATTTAGTCTTTCCTAGGTATCTGTCCCTGATATTTAAATACTACTGAGCTACTGTAAGAATTTTTTTTTTTTTTTTTTACTGTAAGAATTTAACCACCTAAAGTCTCATTGCATCTTGAAGCATTAACAAAGCACCAAGGTGGCTCTTTAACGTTTTAATTGCATCAGCCACAATCAATAAAATATTACAGATGTTCCTATGTTATTGTTTCTTTGTTTTTTTTATATACCTTTTTTTTTTTTTTAGTTTCTGCTTTATAACAAAGTGAATCAGTTATACATATACATCTGTTCCCATGTTTCTTCATTTTTGAGGTGAGAATGAGTGGATATCTTTGTAGTTTGCCTCTTTGTAAGATAGTCACTGCCTGGCCTGTCTATTGCTATTTCTAGTTCTTTTCACGTTTACTTTAGAAGTTGCATTATTCTTGGGTTTAGTTTTGTTTTGTTTAGAGGGAGTCCTTTGCTCTATGGTTGATATTTTTGAAACGATTGCTCCCATCACTCTCCAGTGTGGCAGGGCTTTTGTTTCCTTCAGAGACTTCTCGTTTTGTTTCTTCCAAATGATCATCCCACCCACCACTGCTGCACTGATGTTACCAAAGTATAGACTGAGTACAGCAAGGCGGTGCAACCATGGCAGTGATTCTCAACCTTGGCCGCATGATAGAATCACCTGCGGAGTTTTAAAAATACTGACGCCTGGGTTCTGCTCTTGACATTCTGAATTAATTGGCCTAAACTGAGGCCTGGACATTAATATTTTTAAACATTTCCCAGAGGGAGTCTAATGCACAGTGAAGCCTGAGACCCACTGATTAAAGTTTTAATAAGAGTTCCCACGTCGAGCTAGCTATGTGTCTTTGGTCTCATTGAAGCTGGTCCAGACTTTGGAATGAGCTAAAAGCTAATGGGTATAACTTCTTTTAGTAACCCATTCTGATGATTAGCTGGTTACTTTATAAAGGTTTTACCATCTGCCCTACATTTATCAGAGAGGAGTTCAGATCTCAACAAGAGTGAGAAATAATATCCATAATATCTAATAGCCCTGAAGTCACTCTTTGGGATCCACTGCAAGATTATTTTACACACCTGACACTTTGGGCAACTTTCCTAAGAGTAATTAACATCTGTGTAAAGATGTAATCACCTGAAGCAGCTATGTAAGCAAGAACAATCTCAAGAGCTTTTCATTTCTAGCAGCAAAGAAATTGTATTACAGCAGCATTTTGCCAGCAGAGCTTAGGACATTAGTGTAGCCAGTATTAGAATGAAGCATTGGAAGACTGAATAACAGGAAAAGATTAATTTCTATTATATATCTACATCTGCTGGTTCTCCCAAGTAGATTAGACTGGAAAAGCCTAATGGAGGATTTTACCCAATCTCCTTTGACTCTGTGCACAATTCCTACAGTTGCTACCAAGGTTCCCCAGAAAGAAAGAAAAAAAAAGGAGTAAGAAGTAGCCCCAAACATGTAACCAATCCCCAAATTAATTGCTGTTTGAATGAACTGTGTTGTTATTTGTGTTGTCTTAATTTACATGGACATTCTTTTGTTAAGAAAGAAAGATTTCTTTAACTATGTAACATTATACACTTTTAGAATCAAAAATTTGCCTGAATTTCTGAACTGAACTTACTGTTTTCCATCTGTCAGTTTCACTAATAATCCAGGCCTTTCTCCATCCATTATTGCTACAGAGAGGTCTACAGATAAAATTATGGGTATAATTTTACCCCTATCTACCTTAATGTCATTTATTTTAAGAGAATTGGAAGATCTTTGTCAGCTTTTGCTGTTACTTTTATGTGTCACTGCCCCAGTGCATTCGGTAAACTATAAAAAAATAGAGACAAATAGTAATTTTCAATGAATATAATTTTTCTGTTTCGTATCAAAGTCCAGCTGCTTTCAAGAGAATCCCTTGATCACCTCTACAGCCATGATTTGGGCTTAGGGAAATGTGATAAGCACTGATTTCCACCTAAGGGAAAGGTTGCTTCTAAGATATAGGAGAGCCTTGCAAAAACACATTTCTTTTTGAGTGAAAGCTATACTATATTGATACCAATTAAGAAGAAGGCATGGGGCTTCCCTGGTGGCGCAGTGGTTGAGAGTCCGCCTGCCGATGCAGGGGACACGGGTTCGTGCCCTGTTCCGGGAAGATCCCACATGCCGCGGAGCAGCTGGGCCCGTGAGCCATGGCCACTGAGCCTGCACGTCCGGAGCCTGTGCTCCGCAACGGGAGAGGCCACAACAGTGAGAGGCCCATGTACCGCAAAAAAAAAAAAAAAAAGAAGAAGAAGAAGAAAGCATGAATGGGAACTCTGCTAGGTTTCTGAAAGTTCTATTTTACTACAACTTTTTTAAAGCCCTGGGGAAGAGCTTTAAACTTCCCTTAGTGGTTAGTTTTGTTGCTAATAGTATAGGGTATTCTTGAAGAGCCTCAGAATTCAGAAGGACCATATTGACACTCTTAGATCGTCAAGAGATTGGTTTCTAAATACTACATCAAACAGTATATGTAAGAATAACCTCAAAGCACAGTAAGAGTTGAGGATGCTATAGAGTCGTATATCAAACCCTAAAATTCCATCTGTCTGCCTTACCCTACCCAGCCAAATCCAGTTTGGCAAAATACAGAAAATAGATCAAATAAATCAGAAAGATAAAGAGCAAACATAAACTCACACAAGTGGCTTTGGAAATGCAATGCTTAAAAGAAAGTCAGAGAAACAGGGATTAGATTGTTCACAGGATAAATATAGGTCTCGTCACAGTATTAAGTAAGAATCTTTGAATGGCAAGCCACAGAAACTATTTGAGCTGGCATAAATCTCAGTGATATTATAGGAAAGGCACTGGGGTATCTACAGAATCCAAGGAAGCATTAAGCTTTCACATCTCAGGGAGAGCGGGATCCAGTGCATCGACAGAGATCCCAGGGGCAAGAATATGTTCTCCAGGCTTCTAGAATTCTCCTAGAGACCCAACAGTTTAACTCCCAAATTAGCAGGAAAGTAATTTGATTTTCCCATTTGAGGTAAAGGGCCTATCCTGTATTAATTAGCAATAGCCCAGAAAGCTGTTCTTGGAACAAAAACATGGCCCTTGGGAGTCATTCCTATGGACAGTGTGGTTGTTCTCAACTAGGAAGGCCCAGACAGATAATCCATAATAGGATTCTATTATGAATATTTTCAGAGAGTCCTGAAAACAAAAAGAAGAGATCATCAAAATACAGGGACATCTGTGGATCATGTTATTCGTGAAGCCTCAGGCCTTTCTATTTTGCCTAAACTGACTTATATTCGTGACTGCTAATGTTAAGTAATGGTGCCTTGAGAGAAGGTGGTCATGTTTTGCTTTGTGAAAAATAGGAGCGTGGACAATCTTGAGAATGGGCAGTTTCTCCTTTCCTCTTGCGTTTGAATGAACGCAAGAGGAGGAATGTGTACCGAGATGACCTTCTTTCTTCCCAGAAGCTGACTTGTACCCTAAGCCTATCACTTTACAATTTCTTTTCCTCTTTCTTATTCCCTGTTTTGGAAAGAGAAAGGGAAGACAGAGGAAAGAATGGGGAAGAAGAGAGTGTGCCTTGCAGAGGACACCATGTTCCGTGGATTCCCTCACCCAGTAACCTAATGGAGAGTTAGAGGAAGCAACTGCTCCAAGGAATAGTTCTAGACAGTTGAGGCGAGTCCTTTCAGTCACCCCGTCCCTCTCTTCAGTGCCACAAATGCCTAAAATGACATTACAAGAGCTCAGAGCCTTCAGTCCACATTTAACAAGGAAGGACCAAGTGGATTTAAGCTCAAAACAAGTTAGACACTGACTCATATCAAATTTTTGCCCAAGACCAAGTTTTGAAAGACTTGGAGAGGAACACGAGAATTATAACAACCCAAAAGGAAAAGGGGGGAAAAGAGCAGGATCTAAGAGCCTGCCCAAAACCCTTGCTCTCTTCCTAGTTTACCCGGTGCTGTCCTTGATTAGAAGTCATTTTATTTTGTTTGCCTATGAGAAATAAAAATACTGAAATTAAGACCAAGCATGGAGATATTTTATGGATATTGACCTTTAAATTAGGTGAAGGGAGAGTTAGGAGTTCAGGAGCACAGGGGTCAGGATTTCATTAAGAAGCAACTTTTATTTGCTCTCCTTGGCAGGTAACCCTAAATGTGTGAATTCAGTGCCATCCTTATTCCTTATCCAAAGTCACCACTCTTTGTCAGGGAAAAGTGCTGCTTGCTTTGTCCAGGCCACCGGACTGGAAGCTCCATGAGGACAGCCACCATGTCTTCTGTGTAACAACTGAATACCCAGCACCTAGCATGGAGGCACTGAGTAACATGTGCTGAAAAGGTATTAAATCATGAAGCAGTGTCTAAACAACAATGTGACCTTGGGGAAATGCGGGGAGGCAGTGTAGAATTAGCACAGTGTTTAAGAACGAAGACCCTCGAGTGAGTTAGACTGAATTGATTCAAATCATGACCGCCATTTTCTAGCTTTGTGACCTCTGCTGATTTGTTTAACCTCTGTGAACTCGGTTTCCTTCTCTGCAAAACTGGAATAATAATAGGAGCTTCCTCCAGAGATAGTTCTTAAAAATAAATCAGCTATTACACATAAAGCATTTAGCATATTTCCTGCTACACAATGAGTACTCAGAAATATTAAGTAGAGCAAGTTGTCACGTATAGTTATATGCAAAATCCAATCAAATTTTGTAAATCCTTTGAGTTTAGTGTTGGTAGAAAATTTCACTCTATTACATTTATTACTCATCAAGGGATGCGTGCAATAAAGAGAGGTGATATAAAGGTCCTGCTCTTGGCTAATAACAGTGAATTTCTAAAGCAGCAAGGCTCCATGATTATGTGACAGAAAATGGCTTATTATATAGTTCTTCTATCAGTTCACCAATAAATACATTATAAAATATTCACACAGGAAGCTCTGATTCACCAAGGGTTTTTAGACATTCATATCTGCTGTTTTTCTTCCAACACTGGCGTGATTGAAAAGCATTAGCATGCTCTTGGCTGTGACTGTGAGTGTTTTGGAAACTGCATTTGTAACTCCCCCCATAGAAGAGCAGCAAGTGATTTGGAAGCAACATGATGGTATGATTTCTAAAGGGAGATTGTTTTGTGTACCTATAGTTTCCTTTTCTGGGGTTTATCTTTAAAGAGTCTAGGTCTTTGACATGCTTTTATATTTTTTGTCTAAAAATGGGAGACTAATGGCAATGCTCAAAATCAGGATGACCATGGTATAAAATGCTTCTGACAGCCCTTTCAAGGACAAGTTCAATTCTGACTTGTACTGCCCTTGCTTTTATAATCCTTCCAGCCTGGCAGAAATAGTCTATCCTGGATTAAATTTACATCTATCAGAACATATGTACTTAATAGCAACTAAATTAAAATAATCCTGTATTCAAACTTTGAACTTGTGTGTTTGGAAGAGGAAAGGTATGTATCATGCAGGGTCCAGTGCAGTCCTTTGCCACCTTATCAGAGATTTTTCAGGAATCTGTCACTGTTAGTAGTTAATGTATTCAATATGTTAGTGCAAAGGTGGGGAAGGGATCAGCACTGAAATGTAGAAGCTGGTTAATATTCCTACAGATAATTCATTAACTTCAACAAGATGTGATTTGAGAGAAAAGGTTCTAATCACCACACGTTTTAAATAAGTGCTTGCACTTAATAGGTGACAGGATTTTGATTATACAATTGGGTATTTCATACTGAGAAATGCTGACTATTTTAAACATATCAGCAAAGTTAGTGGAAATATACAAAATATTTGAAACGTGAAATAAAATGCAAACATTACTGATGTTAGATCAGATTATATTAAATTGGATTAGGGTATGTTAAAATATAGGACAGAGTCTATTTCAAAAGTAATTCAAGGGGCCTCCCTAGTGGCGCAAGTGGTTGAGAGTCCGCCTGCCGATGCAGGGGATACGGGTTCGTGCCCCGGTCTGGGAGGATCCCATATGCCGCGGAGCGGCTGGGCCCGTGAGCCATGGCCGCTGAGCCTGCGCGTCCGGAGCCTGCACGTCCGGAGCCTGTGCTCCGCAACGGGGGAGGCCACAACAGTGAGAGGCCCGCATACCGCAAAAAAAAAAAAAAAAAAAAAAAAAAAAAAAAAAAAAAAAAAAAAAAGTAATTCAAAATTAATTCACCGTTACCAAGCTGTGATTCGGATGCAAAGCAAAATGGAAAGGAGCGTGCTGTTCTTCCTCAGCTAAGCAGTGGAAAGATTAAAAACTGTAAACTTACTCCTTGGAAACAAAACACCTCTCTTGCTTTTGAACATGAGTGGTTTTTTAAAAATCACTTTTTAGAACTGCCTTAACTACTTCTTCATTTTGAAGATATGAAGGTTTCTGTCCTTAAAAGAAAATTATACTTTGCGTCTACACTTGAAACTGTCAAGGTTAATGCTGGATTGTCTAATAACGCCTTAGTTACACATGCTATCCTGGGGCCAAAAATTCCAATCAATATTTTGTTTTCCATATAAAACGTTTTGTCATCATCTTTTCATGAATTGAAAATACTGTTGTTGGACCTTTATTTCAGTGTCTATTGGTGAAATGTCTATGTACTGAGACACTCCAAGAAATGCCAACTTAAATTCCCAAATACGTCTTTACTTGAAAATAAAAAGCGAACAATAAACAGAAAATTGTCTTAGCGAAATTAGCAACAGAAATCATTTCAAATAAATTATGTAACTGAATATTAAAGAATTCTAAAAGTTAAGACTTCCAATGTATTTGCCTTTGAGTATCCTTTTTTAATAGTCAGAATACCACTATTGTCTACACCTTAATTCATTATTATTCTAGTATAAAAATCACAGTAAGTTTAAGGGGCTCTCAGACAATTCGTATTTAACCCTTAAAATAGCTAAAAGCTTCCAGTATGATAATCAGTTCCTCTCTTTTACATGTTATATTGGATAGACTAAAATGGTGATATTTTACAAATCCTTTATAAAGTTCCCTTCAGTTAAAAAGAAAAAAAAAAAGTCCCCAATCTCACTAATAAAGCCACTGCTAGAGTGACAGTAAAACCTTCTGGAGTTTCATCATTCATAGATAATTTAAAGAACATCAACTGTAGATCCTATGATTAATTAGATTAAAAAAACCAATGCTTAGGGATTTTTTTATCAGTATACATTTTAACTCTAAGCTGTTTTACGAATAAGAAAAAAGTACAAACATGTTATTTAAGAAGGGAATGTGACCAGAGTTGAGAAGACTAAAGATGTTGCACTGCCATCCCTACAATCCTTTCTGTTGGTTGGAAAGATTGTGTGCTATTAGTGGCTACAGAAAGGCTGCAAAGAAGTGAGCACACCACCATTATCTGACTAATTGCTTTCTGAAGTGCTTGTAGAAAAACTGAAACTGAAAGGCACTCTAAACTACCAATTTATGGTCTATTCTTGGTGTCATCGGTGCCTGAGAGAACAGCACATTGTAAAGTCTGTTTTTCAGATGAGAATATTTTTGTCAAAGTGATGTGGATTTTCAAATACAGTCAACCCTCCGTATCCAAGTGTCCCGAATCTGCAAGATTCAACCAAATGTGGATTGAAAATTTCCAGAAAGTTACAAAAAGCAAATCTTGAATTTTCTGCACCCCAGCAACTATTTACATAGCATTTTCATTGTATATACAACTATTTACATAGTATTTACATATGTCTTTTAAGCAATCTAGAGAGGATGTGAGGTATATGGGAGTATGTGCGTAAGTTTTATGCAAATACTATACCATTTTATATTAGGGACTTGAGCATCCTTGGATTTCGGTACCTGCAGGGGTCCTGGAACCAATCCCCCAGGATAGTGAGGGACAACAGTACTCGTGATCATCTGCTTTTCATCATGTGAAATTTATCATGTGCATTCACTTTCACTTCAACTGTCTTCATCCAAATAAATGTTCTTGTTTTTTGACACTTGCTTCAAAATTAAAAGAACATAAACAGAGTACGTGGATTTATTTCAGTGATTGGATTAACTGAGAGGTTTTGCTTTTAGTAATTTCAAGGTTTTCTAATTCCATTTTAAGAGTGTGTTCTGCTTTAATCATCTGCATGGTAAAATCACTAAAACATTTAAGGAAAAAACTGCTGTTGCAGGATGCATAGAGATGTTTGCAGATCCTTTTTTTAATAAAAGCATAGAAATATGTATACCTTTTTTTTTCCTCCTTATACTTTTCAAAAAATTAAAGCGATGTTACTGTAATTTTTTACCATCATCTTTCACTAGTTAAAAAGAATGGCAGAAAGGTTTGGATGTGATCAATTTAAGGGGATCAAGGGAAGCACGTCAGTACAGTGTGCTCCCTCCTGGCGAGAAAAATTATAAATTAAAAGTCATCCTGGCATGTGCTTATTGGTCACTTATAATAATTTTCATTTATGAACAACTTGTTTACCTTAATTTGAAATTTCTTTCGTAGAAAGAATAACAATGCACTTGTGAATGCAAGAGGAAATATTCCTTGGTTGGCTTTTTCTCACATTGTCATTTTTTTTTTATTATGAGGGGACATTTTGTTTAGAACAAAGTTGTCTCATCATTTCACAGTTTTAAAAGTTTTCTCAGATGAATGAACTTTGGCTTTTGAACCTCTCAAGTTCGGTATCCAGGTAGCGAGTGAGCTACACAGAAAAAGGTCTCATGCTGTGTTTATTGAGATGTCCTGAACTCTTGCCCTGAGCTTATTTCATTTATATTCCATATCTATTCAAACTATGAATTTAGTTTAGCATCACTAAGCACATTACATTTGCTTAATGACTGTGTATTCCTTGAATCTCAAATTCACTAAGTCACTCGTTTGGGATTCTTCTATCATGGTGAAGTAAGGCAAGATGAGAAAAAAATGGGATCCAACATAAAAAAAAAAAACAGCTTGAACTCTTATTCACTTTGTTTGGAAAATGATTTCATGAAACCTGTAGTATTGGGCTTTAAAAAATAAATATCTGTTATATTAAGATAAGTATGTAGCTTTCTTTTAAAATGAGTAAAGGTACATTTGTGCTGCATCTTTCACCCCCTAAGGAGTGTGTTACAAACCCTATACAGAGCACAGAAATTACTTTTTCCATCACTGGAGTGGAACAGAACAGTTGTTTAACAGAATACAACAATACTGAAAAATCACTTGAGAAAGGAATTGAATGAGAGTACAGCCTCCAAAAGAAACAACAGGGGGGATTTAAGAAAAGCAGACTGCAATCTCTCAACTTGGAATGTGGCCAGGACATTCAGGCCAAACACTCCAGTCTTTCCCTGAAACATTATACAGTAGTGCCTTTGACCCATGATCAGTGTCTTGTCATTTTAGTGTTTATCACATGTGATATCTCCTGGATCTAGTCCCTTGACAATTACTAGTCCAGAACTGATCCAGAAAAAAAAAAAATTCTTTTAAAGACTTTCCAATGCCCACTCTTCTAGTGCACCTGGGTTCCCACCGTCAGGTCTCCTTGAAGATGTCACCAGTCCTAGCCAATGTTAGGAGTGTAATGCACGTGTTATTTAAAACCCAAGGTGTCAGAGTTGTAGGTGGTAAGATAGATTTTTCTAATTTCAAGTAAATATAAATAGATCCAAGCTTAAGACATCAGTGCAAAATTAGAAAGATTTTGAGAGATTCAGTGAAGCCAAGTGAATAGACGTAATATGTGTCATTGAGGGGTTGTTGTTTGTTTCCTAATAAAAAGGCTCTACCTTCATTTACATTGTATTGTAGATCTTTCCAAAGTCCTGAATGATAGTGATCATTCTACAGATGAATTTTTTTTGAAAAACATGTATATATATTTCATTTTCCATTTTGAAGATACAATAGACATTTTCAAATTTTTGACCTTCTCAAATTTTATCTTTTGATGATATAATCTTCTCAATTCATTAGTACATTGGACAGTCCCTTTTCATTTTTCATAATTCTATAGAAACTCTTCTTCTGCTTTGAAGTCAGATTAGAGCTATTTCTTTTTTCATCTGGCAGGTTTGAATCAGCACTCCCTCTGAAAGGATTAATTTCTTTTGTTCCAATTTTAAAGTAACAATTGCCAGCATTATTAAAAGGCATCAGTTATGTGGAAAAACTGCCATGTGCAGAAACCATAATAAAATAGTTAACCTTCATCTTTAAAGTAACTGATGCCACCAAGTATTCAATTTTCTATGCTTTCAAATATCTAATAACCCTGCTTTTTTAACCTCATACTCTAATCAAGAAAAGACAATCACATGTAATTTATATATATACAAAGCAATATGAAGAAAACATGCTTATATTCATTTAATTTTTTTTGATTTATAGTTATTTGTGGTGAAAGTTACCAGTTGTCTAAACTTCCCAAAGTAATATATTTGGACATTTAAAAGTAACTTAAATTTTTAATGAAAATAAATAAATTAGATCATACATATAAAGGTGATGACAATTGCAATTTCTCTCTAATAATTACAACACGTAATTAATTTAGCTAATTCTTATTGACTTCTCTTATGTGCCTAATAAATTCCATGATTTGGATATAAAGCACTTAGAACAGTGCTGGGAAATACTGAGCTCTATACAAATTTTATCATTATTATTGTTTAGTTAGTATAAGTAATTGTATTTTGGTAAAATTTCAGTAATATCTTAGGTTTAAGTTGTTTTGTTGGGTTGGAGCTAAAGATAAAGAGAAGTATTTGATGTTGCTATTGGTTTGGTTTATTTCAATAGGATAGTAGCACTTAATACAAGGGTGAAAATCAGAATGCAATTTGAATACAGATGTGGGAATTTTTCAGGTATCTAGTATGTCCCATTTCCTTTAAGCACTTTATCTCATTTCACTTTGCCACAATATTATAATGACAAAATTATTATTTCCATATTTAGATGAAGAAAATAGAGCAGAAAGGGGTTCAGTGACTTACTCAATGTCACGTGATTATAAATGATAATTCAAAGTAGCTGACTCCAAAACTCTCTCCACTCAATAATGGCACTGATTTGGTGACTAATATGTTCATATGCTCATTTTAACTTCGAATGAGAACTGACACAAAAACCTGAAGCTTAACTCTGCATGTATAATACTTCCATGAGAAGAAGCGTTTCCTAGAACATAACTTGAAAACCCTGATAGATGGGATCTCATAAAGAATCTAGTATTCTTACTGTGTGAGCACAACAAAACTTTCTGGTAGCCCTCGCATTCTAGCAAACAAGAAGCCCCCTCTAAACCTATGATAATTTTCCTTGCCCCAGTGATACACGATGAGGTCAGCAGAACCCCTTGTTTCAAGGGTCCCAGCCAACCTTATGTGTTAGAGGCCAGCTGTAGACTTTAGAAAGGGAGCATGAATGAAGTCACAATATGTCTGAACCCATTTAATGTTTCAACATGACAATATTTTATTCATATTATGAAATCAATTAAACAAATGTTTATGAATAGATAATGAACATGGATTATCTCTGTGGGATTACCCACAAAGATTAAAAAACATGGATGTTTAAGGTCACACAAACCTAGATCACAGTCCTAGTTTTCCTTTTACTAGTTCTGGATCTAAGCAAGTCTTTGCAACCCACTAATGTGCAGTTTCTTTATATGAAAAACAAGGCTAATAATAGTATCTCTCTCACAGGGCTTTTGTACATTAACATGTATTAAATGAGATAATACATGTAAATCACAGTGTATCTGATCCATAGGAAACACTTCAGAAATTATTTTGTTCATTTACTAGCATTATTATTAATATATACCAGATTGTATACAAGATCCTTAAGAGCAGATAGACATGGCCCCAACTTAGACATAGAGGTTATGGATTGAAAAGATAGGCAAACAAGCACGGCCATGCAGTTTACCAATTACTATGATGGAAGAGGATTAAAATCCTCAAGAATTCCAAAAGGTTCAGTTTAAAAAACCATTCCAAACTGAGAACTGGTCCCATTGAAGGTATGTATTTCAGGCAGGTCCCAATTCAGTCCCACATCTTCAAATTGCCCTTCCCACCATGGACACACCTGAGCCCTGGTGGATTAATATCAGACATCTAGGGTAGTGCTGTGGTTTTGACAGGCACTCTGTTTGCCTACCTTCCTTTTCTCTAATTGGTTTGCCTTGAAGGGTGATGGTATGCCTTTTAGGATGCCAAAAGATTAGGCACCTTAGTTCCTAAGAAATGGTTGTGACTGTGGGTAAAAAAACTAGAAGATTTTTTACTCAAGGTCCTCTTCCAGGGAAGACCAAGCTCTTGAAATTGACTAGAAATATCAATTCCCATTCTAGCTTGGAGAGGAAGTGATGGCATTCATTACTTTAGGATTTTCTATCTCAGGCAGGTCTACTTGTGCCGATGTATGAAGATCACTTATATAAGGCATGGGAATTAAAGTATTCGATTCTGGGTCATCAAGGGAACACTTAGTTAGGACTGGCCAATGCAGCAGTTTGCCAACAGCTGGCACCTGTTTGGCCGAAGTTGCCAAGGCCAAAGGGTGGCTATTATGCAAGGAGTGGTTTCCATAATAAGTTGTAATTGGAGTGTACCATGAGGGGACGAGGGAAGGCAAAAGTGGCAGTGACCATGAATGAGCTCCAGGCAACAGGTGCTCTTTTTGGAAAACTAGTCATATTACTGGGAATGACGACATTGCAGGCTTGGATGTTTGGGTTTTCTTGTCTTTGGGCAATCAGTAAGGATGACTGTTTGGTGCCATCTTCTGAGAGTCCCTGAAATGACGTATCTCCCACCTGTTTTTGTTTGTATTTTTTTTCCTTTTGTTTTGTTTTGGGTTATCTAAAATGTACTATATAGGATCGTTAGAGATTCACAGAAGATATTCTCGGAAAGCTTCAGAGCTTTGTTTGGTGAGTTTGATTCTAATGGAGGATACAAGGGAGGTCCTGCAACACAGTTCCCACTTTACCCATGATGAGCCATGTCAAACCATATGGTGAAACACATTATTATTGTGGTCAATAACTTTGAAGCACAGTTTGGTTGCAAATAATTAAGATGTTACGCATTGATGATTGACTTCAGTAAATCTATAGCTCCTGCTATTTTGTTGTTTTGTACATGTTTAAAGCTGCCAAGAGGGCTTCCCTGGTGGCGCAGTGGTTGAGAGTCCGCCTGCCAATGCAGGGGACACGGGTTCATGCCCCGTTCTGGGAAGATCCCACATGCCGCAGAGCGGCTGGGCCCGTGAGCCATGGCCGCTGAGCCTGTGCATCCGGAGCCTGTGCTCTGCAACGGGAGAGGCCACAACAGTGAGAGGCCCACGTACCGCAAAAAAAAAAAAAAAAAAAAAAAGCTGCCAAGAGAAATCTTAAAAAAAAATCCATACAAATATACAAAAGAAGTCCACACAAATATACTGTTAAGGTGTTCTACCCATTAAAATGTCAGTTTGTGGACATTGCAAGTGTTTTCAGCCTGAAATTATTCACAGTTACCTTGTTGGCCATTTTTCAGCAAAAGGGCTGCTACTGTTGATAGGCATGGCAGCCAGCCAGGAGAAATGGAGCATAGAGGAGATGCAAATTTCCCCTCACAGTTAGGTGAGGGCACATTATGCAATTAAGTATGGTAGCTATTTAAATCCAATTGTAATTCAAGGCCCATCTCAAGTCCCTCCGCCTCCTCCATGAGGCTTTTTAAATTACTTCAGGCCATGATGACCTGCCTGTCCTCTGCACTTCTATAGCTCAGTTTATTCAGGTAGTTATGAAATTAAAATGAAGATGTATTTTATAAGTTTATGTGTAAGTTAGTCATTTGGCACATGAAACTATTTTCCAGGAGTTGGGAAAAAACATATTTTATGTGGTGGTTCTATTTTTTTCAGTCACCTTTGTTACAATTATTAGGAAATTATTGCCTAGATCAGTCCCCAGGGCCACCAACCATCACATAAGCAGTGACAGTACTGCAGGAACTTGATGTCCTAAGGACTTTTATGTCCCCATATTTAAGAGTTCTCTTCCTCTTAAATCGACATAGCATCTGAACTCAGAAGGTAGTTGAAGGTCAAGTTGGGAGTGGAGGGGAAAAAGTAGATAATACTTATACTGTTTTGTGTTTCATATGTCAACTTTCATCTCCTGGGAGGTGTCAAGAAAAGGCTTTGGGAGAAGGTGAATAGAAGATTGAGAGGTTCAATTCTCATTAGAGGGGTAAGGAGAGATTTTCAATGCAAAAGCTCATCAAAGACAGAAAAGAATTCTGGGAGGAGATGGCTTCAGAGATTGGGAATGTATCTGGATGATTGGTATGGGTAATGGTCCCCTTCTTTCATTCAATATTCAACTCACAAATGCTTACTAGACGTCAGGCATTGGTTTAAGGAGGTACTTGGGGATACAGCAAAAATATGTTAACCAAGATCCCTGCCCTCAAGGAATTTACACTCTAGTGAAGTAAAAAAGAAGATACACCCGCATACATATAAATAGTTATGACTGTGATTGGAAAAAAATCCATAAATCCATAAATACAGTAGTGAGTGGTGAGTTGAGGGTGAACGGCCATTTATATACAACGGTCACAGAAGGCCTCTCTGAGATGATGACCTCTGAATCGAAACCTAAAGAGTAATAACCATCCTGGAATATCTGGAAGGAGAGGGTTCTAAGCAGAGGGTTCAGCACATGCAGGAATCCTGAGGCAGGAGCAACCTTGGTTTGTTCTAGGGGCAGAAAGAAGAAAAGTATGAGGAGTTCCGTGCAAGCTGAAGGACAGTGTTAGGTGAAATAGGCAGGGGAAATATGTATGATCCTATAAGCATGAGAAGTGGTTAGATTTCATTCTAATTGTGTTGGGGAGCCACTGAAGAATTTGAAGCAGAAAAATGCTATGACCGGGTTTATATCCGAGAAGCTTATACAGGCTATTGGATAGAATATAGACTCCTTTCTATAGGTAGAAAGGAGTGATGTTAAGAGACAAAAGCATTTATCCAAGGGAAAGATGAAGGTATTGTGGTCTATGATTGTGGCTGTGTGGATGGGGAGAAGTCAAATTTGGACTTTTGTGGAGGTGGAATAGGTAGGTTTGATATAAAGATTAAGGGAAAGAAAGGAATCATAGATGATTCATAGTATCCTGGCTTCAGCCTCAGGTTGGATGCATAAGGTGTTCCACCTGATGACTGTGCCATCTCCCATTGTTCACTCCTGTTTTTTGCTAGCCTTATTTCCCCAGATAATGTCCTCATAGGTAATTGCCCCATTTTATTCGTGTCCATAGTGTTTACCACAGTAGGAGTTGAATAAAAACTCTGTTGATTTATTTTCTCCTCTACTTGAACAAGTAAATATTATTCAAGAACAATTTTCTTCTATAGGAAAAACATTATGGTGATATTTTTTAGAAACTTTAGCATTGCTTTAAATATATTTATGCTCCCAAGATTACTTATAAGATTATTACTCCATTTAGACACCTTACGTCAAATTTAAAATCTGAATTGCTCGCTTTCATTAAATGTTTAAATTGCACAAAGACTACCTTTCTGGTTACCGTGTGACAACTTCAGTTGTGGCTGGTGTGAAATACAACATGGCATTTTAAAAGCTTTATAAGTTTTTAGTACTTTCCATGAGAAAACCAATATCTATCAACACTTGTGTATTGTGTGTTTCTAAAACAATATTTTAAATCTTAATGGTTTTATCTTTATCATTTATGTAAAGATCCGTCTGATTTTTTTTTTAACTTTCAATAGTTTATGCAAGGCCATCCATCCTGTGAATTGTCTAAAACACTAGGCAACCCTACTTTCCGTTTTCCCCTGACACCCAGAATAAACTTTGGTTGTCTGCACACTTCATTATTGATGACTATTAGCAAAGGCAGCAAAGCAAATCATAGCTATTAATACTAAGTTACATGTATTAAGTTCTTACTTGCTTCCTGGCACCATGATAAACACTTCTATGTTTTTTTTCATTTAATCAATGTAAATACCATATGAAGTAAGAAGCATCATTATCTCCATTTTACTGATAAAGGCTGAGACTTAGAAAGAGTAAAGGCTATGCCTAAGATCACCTAGCTGTCAATCAAAAGAACTGAAGTAAATGTAAATCCACAACTCAAACTCTCAACTATAAGGTATATTGCATATTGACATAAGAAGGTCAATCCAGCTGATATTTTGGTTATTTTTATAATTTGGTTAACTTTAAAGGTTTATATTTTCCAACATTCTGAGAGTCTGTGCTTTAACCTGTGTCTCATTTTCTCTTCCCATCATTATCAGTTCTGTTTGTTTCTTTATCCTTTTACTCTACCTTTCACTATCATCTTTTCTCCCTAGCCCAGATTTGGTACCTTACTCCATGATACTTAAAGCTGTGCCCAGAGAAGGCATTCTTTGTACTTCATGACACTTTGCTGCTATTGCTGTCACTATGTTCTTTCCTGGATTCACAATCCTGAGCTCCAAGTGTATTTCCAAGATTTCTTAACCTGCTTTTCAGTGTCCCTGGGTAGAATACTGCTGTGTGGAGTCTGGGGTCTTACCAGAGGCTTTATGGGTTTCTTTTTATTGCTAACTGGATACTATGGCATTCCTATTACAGTAGTTTGTTTCTTTATCCCGTTCTTTCAATATTTTTCTAGTACTATGGAGAAAGAGGTAGAAAAATCAATAGAATTAAAATTGAAAAGAAACTGTGACAAGATGAAAATTGGACAGAAACAAATTGAATGATTTTTTTTTCCAGTCTAAGTTGAAGATTAGACTAGATGTCTCTCAGTTCTCTTAGAAAATAGAAGATGGGGAATATCTCACATGTATCCTGTCCTCACTTTGGTTGCCTTCCATGAAATCCTCCATTTCATTCTGAACAAACTCCTCTCAAAATCATGTCCCCTTATGTGTTCAAAACAGGAAGGAAGTTGTCCATAATAACATTTTCCACTGCCTTTTTTTTTCGTGAATATCATACCTTTTGCTACTCCTCTTGATATAAAAGTGAGGAGGGAAGTCATCCATATTTGAAACCCCCTCTTATCAAAGCCCACTAAATTATTCTTTACTATATTCTTTTTTTTTTTTTTTTTTTTTTCGGTATGCGGGCCTCTCACTGTTGTGGCCTCCCCCGTTGCGGAGCACAAGCTCCGGACGCGCAGGCTCAGCGGCCATGGCTCACGGGCCCAGCCGCTCCGCGGCATATGGGATCCTCCCAGACCGGGGCACGAACCCGTATCCCCTGCATTGGCAGGCGGACTCTCAACCACTTGCGCCACCAGGGAGGCCCTTTACTATATTCTTTATTAAATCTGGATTCTTTTTTTTTTTTTTTTTTTTTCTTTTTGCTGTATGCGGGCCTCTCACTGTTGTGGCCTCTCCCGTTGCGGAGCACAGGCTCCGGATGCGCAGGCCCAGCGGCCATGGCTCACGGGCCCAGCCGCTCCGCGGCATATGGGATCCTCCCAGACCGGGGCACGAACCCGTATCCCCTGCATCGGCAGGCGGACTCCTAACCACTGCGCCACCAGGGAGGCCCAAATCTGGATTCTTGATTAACAACTTCAGTATCTCCTTTAATGCCTCCAAGACACCCAGATCCTGATCATTTTACCCTCACCTATACTTGCTCTATTTCTGCAATATAGACTTACAAAGTCTTGTTCTGCAATCAGTTGTTAAGCCATCCCTGTAGATACTCAGATTCTTTTCAGGACCCCATCCTAACTACTTTATTATTTTATCTAAATTTTCATTATTTATCTCAGTCTTTGAAGACAATTTTCTTCTAAAGCTAGATCCTCTGAATGTACCCTCTATTTAACACCCATCTAATTCCTGAGTGCTAGCATGAGGATGCCTTTATTTTCCAAGTCTACTTGATTTCCTCTTCAAGGGAAAGATGGAGGCATTTTGGACTAGGATTGTGGCTGTAGAGAGGGTGAGATGTGGCCAGATTTGGGCCATCATGCCAGTCATTGTTGAGAAGTCCTACCAGAATTTGATGTCTGTTTCTTAACATTAGCCTAAAAGGTTGCTTTAGGATCTCATAGGAAACCTTAAATGAAATATCTTTTCACTGGTAAAGAGGAGGTTAAAAGAGATCATAGTCTTCAAGTAATGGAAACATTTATTTAATATTTACTGCATATATTTTTCATTCAGTAATTATTTATTAAGTGCCAGGTGCTCTGCTAGATAATAACAATTCTACTGAGCATAAAGTAGACAATGTCTCCCAGAGTTTACTAATAACTTAGAAGAAAAATAATCAGTTTATTACAAAGAAGTGTGATGAGTGATTTGAGAAATTACAAAGGTTTGTGGATCTGTAGCAGGAACATTCCATCTAGTCAAGAAGGCAATTACATCTCATTTGAGGTCTAAAGAACAGTAAGAGTTAACCCTATCCTAGTGCTAAAGAGAGAATGTTGAAAAGATAGTGCCCCTGACCTCAAAGAACTTACAATACAGGTGTGTATATGCTTTCTGAGAGATCTTACTAGAAATAGTTCAAATAAACTAGGAAAAACTTTTAGACCGATGGCTCTTTGCACTTCAAATTCACCTGAGCTTTATGGGGAAAATAAAATCTATGACTAGTTGCCACCCCAAATCTCCTGAATTAAAATTTCTTGGTATAAATCCTGGGAATTTACATTTTATAAGATCCCCAGTGACTCCTATATTTATGAATGCTTGGGAATCATTACCTAAGATTTAAACATAGGTTTTCTTGAGAATCACCTATGATGTTTTCTATCTGCATATTCTCTGGGCACACTTAAGAACTGGAAAGTTTAGAACTAAGAGGCCCAGAATCTTCATTTGTAGGCATCAGTCCAGTTGATTCTAGTTCAGGGGTAGGGGGACCATACGTGGATAAGCAGTGCTCTAAAGTTGTATGACAACATTATCTGTTATAGAATATTATGGACTAGAATATTGATTTAAGTTTTAGAAGAAGACTGGATCCAATCACCTGGAGAGTATCTTACTTTCTGGGCACATCTAGCTCAAGCCGTCTCCCATTCAAGCATAACTGAGCACATACTACTGTGATATACAAATGGCAAGCCACATTTCATTGTTCATAAAACCACAAGTGTATGCAGAGTTTTCAATATGGAAGGAAAGGAGTTGGGCTTTTCCTATTCTCTTATTTGTTTCTGTGACACTTCTGAGCTCTATGGAGTCAAGTCACCATTATATATCTCTTGCTTTCAGAAAGAGTCAAGAAAAAAAAGTGTTATAATATCTCCTGGTTCTTTGTGAAGTATGTAGGCAAAAACTGATAGCTTTATGTAGACAAGTGTTCATTCCTTCTGATAAAAACAGAATGCACCTTTTAGCTGCTCCCATGCCTCTTCCCAGGTGGTCACTGCTCTGCAGCCAGAGTGCTAATTTTCCTTCCATGGTTTCTCATCACTCTTAGGATGAAGTCGTCTCCTTAATGAGGCCTACCGTGCTCTATAGGACATGCCCCAACTCACCTCCAGCCTCATCTCCCCTCTTTTTTTGCTTCATTAAGGATGACACACATGCCTTATGGTCACATAGCACCTCTTTGCATGCACTCTCGTCTGCCTGGAGACCCCTGCCATCTCTGCTTGCTTCCACATCAGCCTAACTAACACTCATCTGTTTCACATGGCAGCTCAGGAGTCACTTAGAGAATCTTACCTTGATTCCCAGTCAAGGTCAGTTTTATCAACATTATTCTATCTCCTAGGGTGCTTTTCTCAGAGAGTTACTGTATATACTCCTTCATGAGTTTATTTGCTTAATGTCTCCTTAACTAAACTGAAAGCAGAAACTGTGTGTGTGTGTATGTGACACATACCACATTGTCTACACATAGTAAGTACTTAATAAATATTTGTTGAAGACGTGAATGAAGAGTGTAAAAAACTTGAAGCAAGTCAGAGTATTTCAGAGTAGGATCTCAATCCATCCAGTGGGTTCATCAAATATTTATTCAATATTTGCTATGTGCTGGATGCAGTAATAGGCACCAGGAAGACACAGATGGATTAACTGTTTGTGAGCTGTAAACACAACATGCAGTCTCAGTTTTAGGCAACTTTCTTCCAAGGAGATGCTGTTGTATCAGCCATTTGCGTAAGTGGTAGCTCTTCCGAACTCATCTCCAACTTATCTGCAAGCAACTTGGGCATATTCCATTTCTGTTTCTTCTGTTTTCCCCATACAACGCCTAGCCCATTTCCAGGAGGTCCAAGTAAAGCATTCAGGCAGGCCCAATTCTAGAAACAAACCAAAACCTCAGATCAATTCTTGATCTAGTATAAGAAAAAGTACCTTTTTTTCTAGATAGTTATAGAATGTAAGTGCCAGCAAAATATATTAAAAGATTAAATAGTACATTGTTTTTTTCATATACAAATGAGATTCCTGACTATATCAATTTTGTTTGAAAAAACAAATCTAGGGTATTTTGACAACTTCTGGCAAAAAATCAATTCAGATACTTGAATCAGAAATAACTCTCATAATAAGTACCATTTATTTTTTCTTAAGTCTAACCTAAAATTTGCACTCAAATGTGATTAGAACTCTTTTCAAATACTTGATACCATTTAGAATAGTGTTTAGAATTCTTCTTCCCTCTAACCATTCTATGTCATGCCTATATTTGCTGGAAATATTTCTTCTCTTTGAAAACATATTCTGAAATCTTCATATCGAATTTAAGTTAAAGATTCAAAGCTAAAGTTGTACTCTAATATAAGCTTATACTTCATAGACCTGACTCCATTTTAAATGTTTGAAATATTGTCCCTTTGTTTTAAATAACAATAATCAACTTTTCATTTGCTTTTCTGCTTTTTTGTTTAACTGTGCATATCCACTGCCACCAGATATTGTCTCGCTGGCAATTTCTTTTATTGATTAATATTTTTACTGCCTTTATCCTCACTACTTTGCCGATGGTTTAGACCAGAAGAGTCAGAGCCTAAATAGCCAAAAGAATAAAACTGTATGCAATAAACAGACTTAGCCAATAAAGAGTATATTTATATTATTACAGTTTTATGCAGCCAGCAGATCTATGTCCGATGGAGCAAAATAAATATTATAGCACCTGTTTAATAAATGAATTCAAAGCACATAGTTTTTGAAAGCACCCAGTTCTTCATAAAGGCAATTTGTTCAGGAGCTTGTGTGAGTGATACGGTAATATTCTTATTCTACCATGTTTATCCTTTGTATCAATAATCTTCGTCAGTCATATCTATTGAATATATAGAGCTAGCGTTTATTTTTGCCAAGTGAGGTAGGCTAGGATTAGCTACACTTTACAAACAAAAAGAGGTAAGAAGAAGTTAAATGACTTTGCCAAGGTGACACAGTGAGTACACAACAGATCTAAGATGAAAATGAAAGGCAGTGAGCCATGGTGCCTCCCTTCCTGTGAAATCATTTATCAAGCACTTATTCCAAATCAAGATTAACTGGGTTAGGTGATAGCTCTTCCTCCACCACCAAAGCACATTCAACTAATAGAGCTGAGATCTGTTATTTGTGTGTTGCCATTCTAAATAGAGTGTGTAATGAGAAAAAAAAAAGACAAAGTCAAAAAAAAGTTGTTTTGCTCTAATTACATTGAAGAGTGTATATCCTTTCACTATCACAACATCTGTGTGTGGTAGAGCATTGATAGTGAATTTTCTCACACATTATGTCCAGATGAAAGCTAAAAAGAATAGATCCATGTCCCTTCAATGCTCTAATCTCTTACTTCTTGTTTCTAGAATTAAGGCTGCCTTGAGTGTGTTTCCATAAGCATTAAGTTTTTCTTTGGAGTCACATTGTTCCTATTTAAACAGCTGTCCTCAGTTCTGCTGTCATACTGGTTGTAATTATATTTCAACTGAAAACTATTGCTGAATTTTTATTTATAACTTGGCAAAGGAAAGGAACCTAAACTACCTAGAGGTCAGTTTTTCGGAACTGGGATCAATTATTTACTAAGTTCACTGGTGTCAGAAATATTATCCTGTGGTATATTTATAAATTTAAAGGGGGAAAACTCAATTACGAAATCCATGAGCATTAAATGGGTAGCAATGCTTTCTGCAGTTTGATTTGAAATGGATTTTTAAACAAAGTAAAAGTTGTTTCTCACGATGTCTCGGAGGAGGGCAGTGTTTATGTTACGTTCTTGTTTATGCTTAGGATTTAAATATCTGCATTCGGTCTTCTATTCAGTTTGTAACAGCTTAAAAAATAACTCCCAACTAGGCATAATTTGGGAAAATTATTTTTTATTAGAAGAATAGGGTACTATGATGGATAAAGTCACCCACAGATCCAAATTTCACCATATACTAGCTAAAATCACTTTGGACATTTGAAGAGACCAAGCATTGGTCTCTTGAATTATCTACTCCCAGATCGGGACAAAGGGCTTACTGTACTCATATCAGTTCTCTCACCCACTTTTGAAGTTACCAGCTGTGAAGATTTGTTACCTATTTGAAATCCCTTATGGGAATGGCAGGGAAGTACAGTGACTATATAATACTTCACAAGATTTCCAAAGGTGTTGTGAAAGAGGACAACCTCAAGACAGCTAGCTGAGACCTGGGGACTGTTCTGCTTTCTCATAGTAGATATTTACACGTAAGCAAAATACGACTTAGATCAGGAGACAAGAATATTAGAAATAACAGCAGTAGGAACATTTCACACTTATTTGAATTAGGCACGTGGTTTGTGCCAGGCACTGTGCTAAATGTTAAGAAGATAGAAATAACGAATCATAGCTGTTATCTTCAATGAGCTCACTATCTAATGAAATAATCAGGTATGTAAGCAAATAATCATAATGGAATAGGAGAGTCTAATTGAGGCATGTAGTGATAAACCAAGAAACATCAAATAGGGTAGTTTGAAAAAAAATAGTGGAAGTTTCACTGAAGAGATAATGGCTTAGTGGTTTTTCAAAGGTTTGTTGTTTTTTTTCTAAATAACAGAATTTGTAGATAAGCAGGGGTTGTAAGCCATATGTGAAACACTACCTTGAGAAATATAAACGAGCATGATGCATTGTGGGTAGAGGACTTCAACAGAGTCAGAACATGTTGTGAGAGTTGGGAGCCAATGTGGGAAGCAGAGTTTGAAAATATAAAAAAAGAGGTTGATAAAAGCCCTACATGCTCTGCTAAAGAATTTCAGATTGTTGAAGATTTTTAACCACAAAATTGACATGATTAGATTGCACTTTGATAAAACAGCTCTGTCAGCAAGGTAATACATGGATAGAAGGAGTAATATGAAGCATTAGAAATTAGAAACTAGTGGTGGAGGATCTAGGAAGGAAGCCATGGCGATGGTCCAGGCAGAAAGTGAAGAGGTCCGTAGAAAGGGTGAAAAAGTCATTGATTTGAAAGAAAACTGCTAGTGTTTATTAGAAGGGTAGTTTGACAGAGGTGGCTATGAATAAGGAGGGATGGGAGGAGACCAAGTTTCTTTTATCTGAAGGAGGAAGTCTAGGTTTAGGGTCAAAGATATGGCTTTTCAAAGTTTTTTCATATCCATTAAATTGTTTTATATGATAAAAATTTTGAGGGAAAACCAAGGGTCAACATAAGTCATATAAAGGCCTAGAGAAAAAGACTTGCTGTTTCGGGGTGGGGAAGTGTCTATAGCTGGGCAGAAGGACTTTGCTGGAAGAAAAACTGCCCCTTAGGGATATCATCCCTTAACTTCAATAAGCAAGACCCAAGACTGGGTTCTTTGATAGTTAAAGCATTTCTTTAGAATAATTTGGAAAAGATACATGTTAATTATCAGTTCCATGAGTTGCTAGGTGTATGACCTTGTGTGAGTCTCTTGGACTCTCTCTGAGACTCAATTTTATTATCCTTAAAATGGAAGAATACCACCTGCCTCACAGAATTATGTCAAGGATTAAATGAAATAATACAGATAAGGTGTCTTAATGTTCTCCTTAGCACATAATAAGCACTTTGTAAATGGTTGCTATTTGTCAAATTCCTATTGAAAGTAGGACATTTGTCAGTTAAATTAAGGAGTTGTTATATCTCAATTTCACATTCTTCTGTATCTTGTTTCTCTCCTTTATTCATTCAGCAAGTAGTTTTTTAGCACCTGTCCTTATCAAAAACATCTGGGGGTACAGGATTGCTGGCCATGGTCTGACAGTCTAATGGGGAGAGAAACGCAGTCAAATAAAGACAGTATAATATGATCTCATAGTTTATAAATACATGGGCATAATGTTTCATTAATGTGTATTCTGCTAATGTTTTTTTTCAAATAATTTAATTTGGGGGTAATTCTTGAAACTGTTGCAGAAATTTGAAGCCCAGTTGAGTTACCCAAAAGGTAACTAGTTTGAATTACCATCAGCAGTTCCAGAATTATATTGTAAAACTTACAGAAGGTATAGCCACATAAATAAATTTGTACAGTGATGACTCACAATTATAATAAATGCAAACATTGTAACTCAGAGTGTCTACCTAATAGTTGGTATTGTACCTATTAATAGTTGGTATTGGTATAGATGTAATGATCAAGAGTGGCCCACATGAGAGACTTTTTTTCTGTGAAGCATCTGGTTGGTAGTACCATGTTTGTCGGTTTTAACTTTGCTAGGCAAAATGCCATTTGGGGTTTTGAGGGTTTTTTTAAGAAGTGGGGAAACAACCTTCAGCATTTTTTTCTTACTAAACTCCATTCATGTCAGAGAAGGAGAAAGTTGCTGGCTGGAGAAACCAGAAGCCAAATTTGCAAGTGAGGTCAAACAAAATACTAATAAATTCTTGAAATATGCCTCAAAATGCTTTCATTTTCACAACCCATTTAACAAGTAGGTGTTTCCCGCGATGCGAAAATACGTTAATTTTCTTTTCTTTCCACACCTCTACAAATTGCTTTTGTGTAATATACTGCACCATAGGATACTTACTCAGAGAGCTGATGCAAAACCTCATTTTGAGAAACAAAAGCAGTGTCGATTTCTATGGCAAGAGAATGAATACTACATTCCAAGTTGATTTAGGATCTGACAGTTCAAATTTAAAATAAGTTACTTGGAAGGCCCACTGTCTTTCTTCCCTGACCCTGGGTATTCACAGCATTTGTGACCTTGAATGAAAATGAAGTCTAACACTAAGAATGTTCTTCATCAGCATGAATTAGCAGTTTTTTAATGTATGTTTCTGTGATCATCAGTTTATTTTCCAACGTGTAATTTCTATCTCCCTAAATCAATTTACGCAGCAGCGTGTTGCGAATGTGACTCATTTCATCTGTGCCTGTGCTTAGCATTATGTTGCTACAACAAGACCACCTGACAGATTTTTGAGCCTAGGAAGTTGTCCATTTCAATTAACAGGACACCCAGGACATTTCCCTGTCAGGATAATGAAAGTATGCACTAATTTGCCTCCTCTCTGAAAAAGAAGAAAATATTATGTACTGTTAAAATGAAGTCAACTTCCTTTTTTTTTTGCAGAACACAAAGTCTTAGCATAAAATGAATATAAATAATGGAAAATTATACATAAAAATATACAATATATATTATATGTTGTTTGTATTATGTACATTATATGTGTGTGTGTCTGTGTGTGGGTCTGTGTGTGTATTTTTTTCCTCCACATTATAGTGTATGTGCCAGGCATCCTTTCCTAATTCTTCCACATCTATAGAAAAATGGATGGATTATGGACACAATCATCAATTCATAATGCTGATATCACCTGATGTTACCTGTCCATAGTAATAGATTAGTGTTTCCTGTGCTTTGGGGAGGAAACACGTAGAAGAAAATGCATCATTCTAATGTTTAAGTATCGTTTACTTTATGAACCCTTGGAAGAAACCTGCAGCGTTTAATTCCTCCTAGGCTATGGCTAAGCAAGGCAACCTAATGGGTGGTAAAGTAGAAACACGGTATGACAAAGGCTCCAACTGGTTTCATGAAGAATTGATGCAGTTTTGCAATAATGCTTTAATAAGATTAGAAACTCTGACATTGTCTCATCCTCCATCAACACTGGTGCATGCTGGACTTTTAATATAGTTGCACATGTAAACCTTAGCTTTTCTAGTCCAATTCAGTTTCTCCAGGTTCTTTTTTTTTTTTTTTTTTTTTTGGTACGCGGGCCTCTCACTGTTGTGGCCTCTCCCGTTGCAGAGCACAGGCTCCGGACGCGCAGGCTCAGCGGCCATGGCTCATGGGCCTAGCCGCTCCGCGGCATGTGGGATTTTCCCGGACCGGGGCACGAACCCGTGTCCCCTGCAGCGGCAGGTAGACTCTCAACCATTGCACCACCAGGGAAGCCCTCCAGGTTCTATTCTTGATAGATCTCTTTTTGTTAATAGTTTTTGTAAGCCTACAGGAGAAAGGAGAAAAGGGAAAACAAACTGAAGCAAAGCTCCTTTCAACTATAAAAACGTCCCTACAAATAAATATATGTGGGCGCTCTTTAGATATACCATTTTGTATGGTTAAGCCTCACAAACTCATCTCTGCAGCAGGCTGCACATTTAGCTGGGAGACAACTGAGTTATAAAATTCGTTTTGGACTATTGAGAAAAGAAATGGAGCTAAAGTTTTGAGATTTATCGTGAGCCCATAAAATAGGAACTTTTCCTTCTTCTGGTGAATTTCTCTCACTAATACTGGTTTGTTTTCCTTTGTATGGAGAATGGTCATTATTAAGACACCTCGTAGGTTTCCTCCATGAACAGTGGCCCTTAACTAAAGTTGTGCATATATATGTAGTGATGAGATGAGCCTGACGTTTTGCAAACACCTCCTTTCTTTAAAAAAAATCCAATGATTATTTAATAGAAAAAGAATAATAGTGTTATACAATTTGGGAGCTGAAAAGATGGATCTAACCCCTCAATAAATCATTTGAAATATGAAAACTACTGTCCAAAGAGGTTGATTTGCTCCAAATCAGAAAGTTATCTAGTGATGGGAGAACAGACAGAGTGCCATCATCTGCCCCCTAGGAAAGCATTTTACTCTTCAGTGTGCTTAACAACTTGACAATAAAATGAGGGATTTAGAAAACGTATAGTTCCTAAACCTAGACTTTTTAAGGAAATTATTTATCATAACTCATATTTTTATTTTATCTTTCAAAGAGCTGAATTTGGTCTAGGTACCTAACTTATTCATTAACATTTTTATTCTATTGCCAAAATAAGTGCATTTCTTATATTTCAGTGTCTCTTCTGCTTTTTCAAAGCATCTCAAAATCTGCCATTTCGTTTTTTCACCATAGCTCTCCAATAAGGTAGCTATTCATATCTTCTGTATTTTGTTTTTTCCCCCCTCACTGAGGACACTGAAAAAGAAAGAGGTAAAATATAACCCTACCAAGTTCACAAACCAATCTATGCAGAAAATGACAGTATAACTGTGTGTCAATGAATTTGTAGAAGGAAGTATAAAAGAGGAAACTTACTTATACCAACTATTGACTGATCTGTGCTAAACTAGTAGGAGAAGCTTTATATATGTTATTTCATTTAATTCTCTGTGAAGAAGCATTATCTCAATTTCCTAAATGATATACTAAGTCTCAGGGTAAATAATTCAACTGAGGCCTTAAAACCATGTAGAGGCACAACTAAGATTCAAAATCAGGATTTTTACTACAAAAACAAATGCTGGGTGTTCTAGACTAGTGGTTCTCAAATTTGGTCTGGGGACCCCTGCAGGCCCAAAGACCTAGTCTATGAGATCAAAACTATTTTTATACCTTTTCAATCTCATTGCCTAATGATTTACAGTGTTTTCCAGAGGTTATGTGATGTATAGCAACACAACAAATTGACTAAAGCAGCAGACATGAGACTTCAGCTACCTTCTATTAAGATAGAGATTTTAAAAGATTTGTAAATGTGTAAAACAATGACATTGCTTTCACTAATCTTTTTGTTTTGGAATATAGTTATTTTTTAAAATACGTTAACTATATTAATGAGTTATAATTTATTGTTATTTTAATAAATTAATAAAATTTTACATTTCTTTTAATTTTTAATAGGTTATGTATATGCAGACGTAACACATACGCAACAGATCTCGTGAAATCCTTGATAATTTTTTAGTATAAAGGAGTTCTGAGACTAAAAACATTTGAGAACCACTATGTTAGATGAAGCCTCATCATTGAACAAAACAACCCAGGACCTGTCTTTCAAAGGACAAGAAAATCTATGTGTACATCAGTCTTAGTGCTAGAAATGACTTTTAGATAAAACTTTGCTGCCATGTTGTTTTTTCACTTATCCTAGAAAGAAATCAGTAATTATTGTTCTTTTCTTGGAGGTCCTGAGTTATGAATTGTCACTATAATCAGGTATTTAAATCTAACTCCTTTGACTTAGTTTTAGCAAAGGTCTCAAAGGCCAAGAAGGAAATGAGAGGTGATAAAACCTGCACATTCCAAAGTGAGGGGTGGTAATCTACATAAAACTTTCAAAGACAATTTTTAAAATTAGTTTGAAAATACCTCTCTTACCTGGATGAAATAAAAGGGTCGAAGTAGGAGAAGCCAGGTTGTGGAAGCTGAATAATTTCTTTAAATATAGTTGTTAGTATGCTGAGTCCTTATGGGGGCAGGAAAAACACAGCTTCCCTCTAGCCTGAAACCTAGAGAAAGGGGGCTTTAGAGAGACCATCTGAAGATCCTCACATGATGGAGTCTCTGTGGCCCTGCAGTTGATGCCTGGCCCACAGTAGGAAAAGCCAGAATGTAGGATATTGTGACTGGCTCAGGCCTCAGATGGAGGAACATGAAGAGGCTTCACTGAGAGCAGTCTGGACTCAGAAGTTGACAGGGCCAAGTATGGTGAGCATTTCCTCTGGGATCAGGTATTGAAGAAACAGCCTGGAGTTGTTTTTAGTAATTTTAAAATGTTTTATTATTATATATTGTATAATTCATAGTAATACATTTATTATTACATAATTATGTTATTTCATTCCTACAGAAAAGTTACAAACTACTACTAAAAATTACCATACACTCTTTGCTAAGATTCGCCAATTATGTCTATGCTGGACCATTTGCTTTATCATATCCTTTCTTTATCAGTCTTCCTCCATGCATGCGCATGCACATGCACACACACACACACACACACACACACTTTATTTCTGAACCATTTGCCTATAAGCTGAAGACATCATGCCTCTTTATCCCTAAATACTTTAATGTGTATTTCCTAAGAATAAGCACATTTTCATATATAACCACAGTGTAGTTATCAATATCAGGAAATTCCTCATTGTTATCATAGTATCACCTAATCTATAGCTGAAATTGTTTCAAATTTTTCCCAAGAAGGGCATCCTGACCCCACTTAGGGGTAGAAATGCTGATCTCCCAAGGGTTGAGAGAGGAAGTATGAAGGGGGAACAGGTGGAAATGCGTAGGTCTCTAACCCAGCCTTGAGTGACTGGCAAGGATTCTAGGAAACTGGGATTGGCGATAGAAAGGACTCATTCACTGAAGAACAATTCAGAGATTTATTTTCTGGGAAATGGGGTTGAAAGAGGTACCTAGCCGACCAACAGCAATGCAAATTTAAGCACAGATTGGAATGCACCTATCACAGGCTCCTGGTTGTGCTTTCTCTTTATTGTCAGAATTGATTGAGGAAACCAGGGCTATCCTTCTTCAACAGGTAGAGATTGTTCATGCTCAGTGGCCAAGACTAGCTGCTGTATCAATATCCAAAGCCAGAATTTTGCTTAACAGTATGTATCTGTAACATATCTTTACCATTCTAGAGCTATAGAGACATTTATTCATTTAATTATCAAATATTAACTAAATGTATACATTGTAAAGTCCTAGACTAGGAATACATTCCTTCAGTCTCAACATTCATTCATTTATTCATTCAACAAATACTTTCTGAGAAGTACCATGTACCAGACTCTCTAGGTGCTAGGAAAATAGTATTTGATTAAAATGGCCAAGATCCCTGCTCACCACGAAGTTAGTTAGTTATTTTCTACGGTGCATTCTGTTGTCCTTGTTGAGCTTATTATCTCTGCAAGGGGGATGCTACAAAGATGTTTTGTTATATCTGTTCTATAGTTTTTATGCTGTAATGATTAAGAAAGAATTTGGATCAGAGAATGAAGCTAATGGAGAATTTAGTCAAGCTTTTTTCCACTGTGATGATGTATTGTCTTCTTGAAGTCCTGCTGTTTGCTACATATTTTATTTTTTAATAGCTCCAAGATAATAGCTACTTAACCCTGCATTTACTGTGACTTTTTGACAGTCAGTTGCAAAGCAGAATACCCTTATTTATTTTTTATTTATTTATTTTCAATAAATTTATTTATTGATTTATTTTTGGCTGCATTGGGTCCTTGTTGTTGAGCACGGGCTTTCTCTAGTTGCAGCGAGCAACAGCTACTCATCAGTGCAGTGCATGAGCTTCTCATTGCAGTGGTTTCTCTTGTTGTGGAGCACAGGCTCTAGGCGCACGGGCTTCAGTAGTTGTGGCACCTGGGCTCAGTAGTTGTGGCTCACAGGCTCTAGAGCGCAGGCTCAGTAGTTGTAGTGCACGGGCTTAGTTGCTCTGCGGCATGTGGGATCTTCCCAGACCAGGGCTTGAACCCGTATCGCCAGCATTGGCAGGCGGATTCCCAACCACTGTGCCACCAGGGAAGCCCCAGAATACCCTTATTTAAAATATGCTTATGAGGGACCTGGCTCTGCCCCAGCAGCTAAGAGGAGCTGGGTCTCCTCAGGACCCCCTGGAGCCTTGGCTTCTGGAACACACAGGGCTGAGGCCATGCTGACGGCCCTGGCTCTGGGATGACAGGCATCTAGTCCACAGTAACAAAAGCCTGGTCTCCTCAGGACCTGCTGGGAGGTGGTGCCACTGAAGGAAAACGGTCTTGGTGCTCTGGCTAGGTGTCAGGCCTGAGGCTCTGAGGTGGGAGAGCTGAGTTCAGGAATTGGTCCACCAGAGACCTCCTGGCTCCATGTAATACCAAACGGTGAAAGTTCTCCCAAAGATCTCCATCTCAACACTAAGACCCAGTTCCACTCAACAACCAGCAAGCTACAGTGCTGGACACCCTATGCCAAACAACTAGCAAGACAAGAACACAACCCCACCCATTAGCAGAGAGGCTGCCTAAAATCATAATAAGGTCACAGGTATCCCAAAACACACCACCGGACATGGACCTGCCTACCAGAAAGACAAGATCCAGCCGCATCCACCAGAACACAGGCACTAGTACCCTCCACCAGGAAGGCTACACAACCCACTGAACCAACCTTAGCCACTGGGGGCAGACAACATAACCAATGGGAACTATGAACCTATAGTATGCGAAAAAGAGACCCCAAACACAGTAAGTTAAGCAAAATGAGAAGACACAGAAACACACAGCAGATGAAGGAGCAAGGTAAAAACCCACCAGGCCACACAAATGAAGAGGACATAGGTAGTCTACCTGAAAAAGAATTCAGAGTAATGATAGTAAAGATGATCCAAAATCTTGGAAATAGAATGGAGAAAATACAAGAAACATTTAACCAGGACCTAGAAGAACTAAAGAGCAAACAAACAATAATGAACAACATAGTAAATGAAACTAAAAATTCTCTAGAAGGAATCAATAGCAGAATAACGGAGGCAGAAGAATGGATAAGTGACGTGGAAGATAAAATAGTGGAAATAACTACTGTAGAGCAGAATAAAGAAAAAAGAATGAAAAGAATTGAGGACAGTCTTAGAGACCTCTGGGACAACATTAAACACACCAACATTCGAATTATAGGGGTCCCAGAAGAAGAATAGAAAAAGAAGGGGACTGAGAAAATATTGGAAGAGATTATAGTTCAAAACTTCTGTAATATGGGAAAGGAAATAGTCAATCAAGTCCAGGAAGCGCAGAGCATGCCATACAGGATAAATCCAAGGAGAAACACACCAAGACACATAGTAATCAAACTATCAAAATTTAAACACAAAGAAACAAATATTAAAAACAGCAAGGGAAAAACAACAAATAACATACAAGGGAATCCCCATAAGGTTAACAGCTGATCATTTAGCAGAAACTCTGCAAGCCAGAAAGGAGTGGAAAGACATATTTAAAGTGATGAAAGGGAAAATCATAAACCAAGATTACTCTACCCAGCAAGGCTCTCATTCAGATTTGATGGAGAAATTAAAACCTTTACAGACAAGCAAAAACTAACAGAATTCAGCACCACCAAACCAGCTTTACAACAAATGCTAAAGGAACATCTCTAGGCAAGAAACACAAGAGAAGGAAAAGACCTACAATAACAAACCCAAAACAATTAAGAAAATGGTAATAGGAACATACATATCGATAATTACCTTAAATGTAAATGGATTAAATGCTCCAACCAAAAGACATAGACTGGCTGAATGGATACAAAAACAAGACCCATATACATGCTGTCTAAAGAGACCCACTTCAGACCTAGGGACACATACAGACTGAAAGTGAGGGGATGGAAAAAGATATTCCATGCCAATGGAAATCAGAAGAAAGCTGGAGTGGCCATTCTCCTATCAGACAAAATAGACTTTAAAATAAAGACTATTACAGAGACAAAGAAGGATACTACATGATGATCAACAGATCAATCCAAGATATAGCAATTGTAAATATTTATGCACCCAATGTAGGAGCACCTCAATACATAAAGCAAATGCTAACAGCCATAAAAGGGGAAATCGACAGTAACACAATCATCATAGGGGACTTTAACACCCCACTTTCACTAATGGACAGATCATCCAAAATGAAAATAAATAAGGAAACACAAGCTTTAAATGTTACATTAAAAAAAGACAGACTTAATTGAGATTTATAGGACATTGCATCCAAAAACAACAGAATACACTTTCTTCTCAAGTGCTCTTGGAACATTCATCAAGATAGATCATATCTTTGGTCACAAATCAAGTCTTGGTAAACTTAAGAAAATTGAAATTGTATCAAGTATGTTTTCCGACCACAATGATATGAGACTAGATATCAATTACAGGAAAAAATCTGTAAATAATACAAACACATGGAGGCTAAACAATACACTACTAAATAACCAAGAGATCACTGAAGAAATCAAAGAGAAAGTCAAAAAATACCTAGAAACAAATGACAATGAAAACACGACGACCCAAAACCTATGGGATGCAGCAAAAGCAGTTCTAAGAGGGAATTTTATAGCAATACAATCCTACCTCAAGAAACAAGAAATATCTGAAATAACCTAACCTTACACCTCAAGCAACTAGAGAAAGAAGAACAAAAAAACCCCAAAGTTAGCAGAAGGAAAGAAATCGTAAGGATCAGATCAGAAATAAATGAAAAAGAAATGAGGAAACAGTAGCAAAGATCAATAAAACTAAGGGCTGGTTCTTTGAGAAGATTAAAAAAAAATTGATAAACCACTAGCCAGACTCATCACGAAAAAAACTGAGAAGACTCACGTCAGTAGAATTAAAAATGAAAAAGGAGTAGTAACAACTGACATTGAAGAAATACAAAGGATCATGAGAGATTACTACAAACAACTATATGCCAATAAAATGGATAACCTGGAAGAAATGGACACATTCTTAGAAAAGCACAACCTTCCAAGACTGAACTGGGAAGAAATAGAAAATACAAACAGATCAATCACAAGCACTGAAATTGAGTCTGTGATTAAAAATCTTCCAACAAAAAAAAGCCCAGGACCACACGGCTTCACCGGTGAATTCTATCAAACATTTAGAGAAGAGCTAACACCTATCCTTCTCAAACTCTTCCAAAATATAGCAGAGGGAAGAACACTCCCAAAATCATTCTACGAGGCCACCATCACCCTGATACCAAAACCAGACAACGATGCCAGAAAAAAAGAAAACTACAGGCCAATATCACTGATGAACATAGATGCAAAAATCCTCAACAAAATACTAGCAATTAGAATCCAACAGCACATTAAAAGGATCATACACCATGATCAAGTGGGGTTTATCCCAGGAATGCAACAATTCTTCGATATATGCAAATCAATCTGTGATACACCATTTTAACAAATTGAAGGAGAAAAACCATATGATCATCTCAATAGATGCAGAAAAAGCTTTTGAGAAAATTCAACACCCATTTATGATAAAAACCCTCCAGAAAGTAGGCATAGAGGGAACTTACCTCAACATAATAAAGGCCATATATGACAAACCCACAGCCAACATTGTCCTCAATGGTGAAAAACTGAAACCATTTCCACTAAGATCATGAACAAGACAAATTTGCCCACTCTCACCGCTGTTATTCAACATAGTTTTGGAAGTTTTAGCCACAGCAGTCAGAGAAGAAAAATAAATAAAAGGAATCCAAATTGGAAAAGAAGTAAAGCTGTCACTGTTCGCAGATGACACGATACTATACATACAGAATCCTAAAGATGCTACCAGAAAACTACTAGAGCTAATCAATGAATCTGGTAAAGTAGCAGGATACAAAATTAATGCACAGAAATCTCTGGCATTCCTATACACTAATGATTAAAAATCTGAAAGAGAAATTAAGGAAACACATTGCAACAGAAAGAATAAAATGCCTAGGAATAAACCTACCTAAGGAGACAAAAGACCTGTATGCGGAAAACTATAAGACACTGATGAAAGAAATTAAAGATGATACAAACAGATGGAGAGATATACCATGTTCTTGGATTCGAAGAATCAACATTGTGAAAATGCCTGTCCTACCCAAAGGAATCTACAGATTCAGTGCAATCCCTATCAAACTACCACTGGCATTTTTCACAGAACTAGAAAAAATTTTTTCACAGTTTGTATAGAAACATAAAAGACCCCAAATAGCCAAAGCAATCTTGAGCAAGAAAAACGGAGCTGGAGGAATCAGGCTCCTGGGCTTCAGACTATGCTACTAAGCTACAGTAATCAAGACCATATTGGTACTGGCACAAAAACAGAAATATAGATCAATGGAACAGGATAGCAAACCCAGAGATAAACCCATGCACATATGGTCACCTTATTTTTGATAAAGGTGGCAGGAATATACAATGGAGAAAACACAGCCTCTTCAATAAGTGGTGCTGGATAAACTGGACAGCTATGTGTAAAAGAATGAAATTAGAACACTCCCCCAACACCATACACAAAAATAAACTCAAAATGGATTAAAGACCTAAATGCAAGGCCAGACACTATAAAACTCTTAGAGGAAAACATAGGCAGAACACTCTATGACATAATTCACAGCAAGATCCTTTTTGACCCACCTCCTAGAGAAATGGAAATAAAAACAAAAATAAGCAAATGGGACCTAATGTAACTTAAAACCTTTTGCACAGCAAAGGAAACCATAAACAAGACGAAAAGACAACCCTCGGTATGTGAGAAAAAATTTGCAAATGAAGCAACTGACAAAGGATTAATCTCCAAAATTTAGAAACAGTTCATGCAGCTCAATGTCAAAAAAACAAACAACCCAATCCAAAAATGGGCAGAAGACCTAAACAGACATTTCTCCAAAGAAGATATACAGATTGCCAACAAACACATGAAAGAATGCTCAACATCACTAATCATTAGAGAAATGCAAATCAAAACTACAATGAGGTATCACCTCACACTGGTCAGAATGGCCATCATCAAAAAAACTACAAACAATAAATGCTGGAGAAGGTGTGGAGAAAAGGGAACCCTCTTGCGCTGTTGGTGGGAATGTAAATTGATACAGCCACTATGGAGAACAGTATGGAGGTTCCTTAAGAAACTAAAAATAGAACTACCATACGACACAGCAATCCCACTACTGGGCATATACCCTGAGAAAACCATAATTCAAAAAGAGTCATGTACCACAATGTTCCCTGCAGCTCTATTTACAATAGCCAGGACATGGAAGCAACCTAGGTGTCCATCCACAGATGAATGGATAAAGAAGATGTGGCACATATATACAATGGAATATTACTCAGCCATAAAAAGTGAAATTGAGTTATTTGTAGTGAGGTGGATGGACCTAGAGACTGTCATACAGAGTGAAGTAAGTCAGAAAGAGAAAAATAAATACTGTATGCTAACACATATATATGTAATCCAAAAAAAAATGGTTCTGAAGAACCTAAGGGCAGGACTGGAATGAAGACACTGATATAGAGAATGGACTTGAGGACACGGGGAGGGGGAAGGGTAAGCTGGGACAAAGTGAGAGAGTGGCATGGACTTACATATACTACCAAATGTAAAATAGATAGCTAGTGGGAAGCAGTGCATAGCAGAGGGAGATCAACTCAGTGCTTTGTGACCACCTAGAGGGGTGGGATAGAGAGGCTGGGAGGGAGACGCAGAGGGAGGAGGTATGGGGATATATGTATATGTACAGATGATTCACTTCGTTATAAAGCAGAAACTAGCATACCATTGTAAAGCAATTATACTCCAATAAAGATCTTAAAATAAATAAATAAATAAAATATGCTTATGAAATGTTTCTTTAGGCAGATAGAATTCATACATTCATAAGATAAAGCCCACATGTATGCACACTAATTGATTTTTATGAATACCAAGTGTGAGTGTTGTTTTCTATCCAAAGTTCTCTGTGGTTTTACCATTTAGGCAGTGCTGATTTGTCTAGAAGTATTTTGACATGGTACACGTACTAAACATTCAAGCCTGAATTCAGAGTAATTTGCCCTTAAAATTACTTAGAGGCAAAAAAAAAAAATCTGAGCCATCATTACTCTTACTTCAATGTGAATCACGAGCCTCGTCAGCATGATTCTATTTCCTCTAAGTTCACTCTAAAAACTCTTCAACTCAAAGCCAAAATATAATGATATTTGCTTGTTAAGCTTTATAGAAGCATTGGGAAGCCTGGAAATGAGGCTTAAATTATATTGAACATTGGAGTTTCTGATATCCATTTTTAAAATCATTAGTAACTAAGTTTAATGGCTTGCTTTGGGATTGTCATTCTAGACTCAAATCTAGAGAGAAAAATCTGAAGTATACTTTGTGTATTATTTTACACTGTAAAATAAAAAATGTAATTTGATTTATTGATCATATGTGTATGTGTGTATATACACACACATACACATTGACATAGACACATGCATATACACATATATATACAGCATGCATATGAAATAAGTGTATATTTGTGCATCTGTGTTTTTATGCATATATATAATATACGTGTATATACAGGCTGTTTTATTCTGACACGCATGCAATGTATACACATATATATGTTTATATACATTTGTGTGTGGAAGAGCTATTAAGCAGTATAAAATGATAAAGACTATCTGACTCTAGATCTTTTTCCTTCTTTTTTTAAATGCCAAACACTGTACCTGTGTAAGTGACCTTTTGAGAAGGTTGGTAATATTGATGCGTATGTACATTTTTGGAAATTGTATTGTGATATTGCTAAAGAGAAGTAGCTTATGTCTACATATGAGTGTGCAATTGATTCAGAATGAATCTTCCTCCTCAGTGCTAGATGTAAGCTACTGAAAATAGATATTAAAAAAGACCCTTGAAATATAAATGCTGTGGCATACTAATATAGTGAATATTTTAAATATTGATTTGTTAATTTTATGCATGCTTTATTTTAGTTTCTCTTTTCTTAAGGAAATATTACTATTCAAGCATGTAAAATTGTTTGCTTTTCTAATTCTAAGTTAACAGACTGGCTACAGCATTTATGCTTCTATTTGAACACTTTCAAGAAAGAAGAAAGTTATTAACCCATTCAGAATAGGAATTATGTCTGTTCTATAAACATATTTCAAGTACGCAGTTATTATTTTTTCCCTATCAAGGAGACTTTAGTGTCCCGGTTATAGAAATGAGGAAGATGAACACTCAGAGATAGTTTCATTCTGTGAGTGTTTAATGCATTTGTATATTGATCACTGAAAAAATTTGCCCATTCTCATCCATTTAACGTGTTTTTTCCTGATAAAGAAAATGCCATTCTGCAGTTAGGAGAAAACCACAGGCCATTATTAAATTTAAAAAAACACTGTGCCTTTATTTTATTGGAATCACTTAGTTTATTTGCCTGATTATTTGTTTTCAGCTATTAGAATGTATTTAAAGCTGCTTGAAAACCCACACAGCACTGGACACTGATGTGTTCCTTTTACACCCTTTAGTAGATGCCTTGAAATTCTCCACATAATTGGGAAAATTATTTGGAAAATGCTTTGCTCTGCTGTATTAAGTGAACTTAAGTTCTTGTTGTTTTGCTGTTTCTTGAGCACAACCAACTTTCCCTGCCTCAGACATGGTGCTTCCAGTTCTCTCCACCCAGCAGGTTCTTACCTGGGTGCCCACACAGCTGTCTTCCTCACTTTAGTCTCTGTTCAAATATCTTTCCAGAGCGGCTTTCTGGAACCACTGTACCTAAAATAGCCTCTCCAGCCTGCTTTCTGCTTGATTCTTTTAAGTCTTGCCTACCTATATTTTTCTTCATAGCCGTTATTACTACCTGGAGTTATAGTGATTCACTTTCTTATTGATTCCATGAGGATAAGGATCTTGTGTGCTATATTCACCTCTTTCAACAGTGCCTGTCATATTGGAGGTGCTCTCAATATTATATATTTTATATATATATTTATACTTATATATGTATCAAACCCATGCTTAATCAATGTAGAAAGCAAGTTGAAAACCAAAAGATTTAGGCAAGTGACAACCACACACACTTGAAGCCAATTTATGATTAAATAATACCATACCCAAAGTATCCGAAAAAATGAATTCCTTTTTTCCCAAGAAGTAGGCAAACTAAAACATAATATGCTCTAGTTATTTTAACTTGTAACCAAAGAATTATTATTTTAAAGCATAAAAAAAGAAGCTTTATTAAGATAAATTCTATTTGCAACAATTAATGTAAAGATATGGCATAACATACCTTTATTATTTTGTAATTGCTTTAAATAAATAGAGACCAATTTAGCTATGGAATTTGCATCAACTACTGGCCGAGTTTTAATGGTCAGATTGCCTGTCTGTGGATGGCGAAATCTCCTTATACCTTCCCAGGCTATGTTTATTTGAGTTTGCCCATTTCTTTGTATAGGCATAGTATGAATTGATAAAGATCTCTGTATTTGATCAGGATAAAAGATCAAAAGAGGAATATTGAATATCACCAAATCCATAGGACGAGATTACTGCTTGCTTGTTCAAGTGACATTATAGAAATACATGGTTATTTTAATCATCTCAAAGATGTCTCCATGAAAAATGTGTTAGAAAACTTCAGCAAAACAATGCATTGTTGGTTGACAAGCCACTTCAAATTTCCTTTCTGTGGAGTTATTTGTGTTCTATCATCCAGTCAGACCTTAGCAGATATTTCTTTACTCCAATAGAAAAATACACTTTTCAACATAATCTTCTCACGTTATTGTTGTCCTTCTGAAACTTTAAGTGTAAATTCTGTAATATAATACATGTTCCTAGCCAGCCTAATGCTTTAGAAGTTCAAAATCCAAAAACACATAAATAAACTAATATGGACAGAGCTAAACTAATATGGACAAATCTAAACTAGTATGGATAGAGCATGATCATTGGGTAATTCAGTGAAGATTTTGTGCTTTTCCTTAAGTAAAAACTACACTTTACTGCTGACCTTGTCTCCAGAGCAACAGAATTGTTTAAATGGGAATAAGAAATAGAAAATGCATGTGGGGTTCCTGCCAGTCATTGTGGAATAATAACAGTAATAGATTTTCTAAGAGCATTATTTCAAAGGGCTCTTTACGTTAACAATCGTCTCACAAATATTTTTTTTCCTATATTCAGTGGTTGGAACATTTCTCTCTTATTCAGGAAGCTGTACAAGATATATTTGGCTTTGGAAGTCCTACATGGTAGTAGGATACTTTCTCCTCCCTAGGTAATTTCTACTAATGCAGATATCAATTATGCTTTCAACCTTTTCAATATCTCGCCCTGTGTGTTATGGGTAGTGCAGATTGGTTTTGTTTTATAGTCTTTGTTAATGCGTTTGTAGATTGCATTGAAAGAGTCTGAGAAAATTACTCCATACATCAGCATCAACAGTGCAAATTGTTTTCTTTTCTTTTTTTTTTTTGAAATCTACATACTGGGCTAGTGTACTACACTGTATAAATCAGTAAAAAAAAAATTAAATGATTAAAGTTGGTTCTGGAAAGTTTTAGGTCGGGAGCAAACGTACTTTTTGAATCCTTCTCAAAATTGAGCAAGAGAAAGGGAAGTACATAAAAACGACTATGAAACTAAACATATATGCTGCTCTCTTCCTACCATCCAGATTCAGAAATACTTGTGACTTCTGACATGGTGATTAATGTAACATCACTTGTGAAATCAATGAAACTAAAATATTTTCCATACATTCATTGCTTTTCTCTAGCTAATGAACCTTAAACGAAGTTTTATTTATATAGATGTGCTAAGTGTGAACAGAGGAGGTTACTTGGTCATTGTAAGTTAATTAATTATAGCTGTAATAAATGTTTCTTTAAGAATTCCTATGGTAACATTTTGCAAGTAAATATAATGTTATAGCCAACTGTGTTATCAAGATAATGCTCTTCTTTACTCAACCATGTGTAGAAGAATAACCTTAACTGAATGTTGCAACGTTTCTAACCTGCATAGTATAAATTCTAATACATTTAAGTGCCATTGTGCTTAATTTTTATATCAGACTTGCTTCACTGTCTACGTGTAGTTTTCTTTTACCCTCCTGGGTACAGATTGTCTATGCCACATAGAACAAATGATAGGACATTTTGTTAAATCAGGTAATGTCTTTCTCTTCCATGTGTCATGAATTTCAGTTTTAAGAACACTTTCATGGAAGAAACAAAAACGTTGCACACTTTATAATACACTTTCAAAACTGCCTAATAATACTTTGTTATATTTTACTCAAATATTTTTGTAGCACAAAGTGAAATAAAGCATTACCTAATCAGAAGACTACTACCCAATTGCTTTGCTACATTGATCTTCTGAGAAACCTGCATTTGCTCCTTGTTGCCTTCTGTAATCTCATTCTAAGATTGTCTACAATATGATCCAACCTACTTTTCCAGCCTTATTTCTCTCTCCTTGTGTACACCTGGTTCTCCTGCCATACCAGCCTACTGTCTAGAATCCAAAGATGCCTAGCGCTTTTCCTCCTCCATCGCTTTGCTTCTCCATAACTGGTCCCTCTGAGACGCTTTTCCCTATCAAAACTCAAACAAAGAATAGATCTTCCATGTACCCTAAGCCATTAGGGCTTTTGCTACTCCTTTGGATTTTAGTTTACATACAAAGAGAACTCATTATAGTCTGCTTTAGGTAAGAGTTGTGAGTGGTTTCAATGCTCCCTCCCCCACCCTACCTTCTGGATAGAAATTTCTTGGGATTTCTCATTTTTGTATTCAGAACAGTGTTAGGCAGGTGCCTTGCCCAAAGTATTCCATCAGCAAAATCCATTAAATGAAAATATATCATGAAGGAATTGCATCATTTGCCTTGGTGAGGCTTTCACAGAATGAAAGAAATAAGAATAGTTGTTTAAAACAGTCTTATGTTTAAATTAAATGGAGGAGTAAAGTGATAGTGTCAGCTCAGAAGTACACCTACATTGTCCTTAAATAATGACTTGATTTAGGTGAAACAGGTTGAGTTTCATTCAGATGTGTATCATGTCTCCAATACTGTTGCTTCAATTCTTATCTCCAGTCTGCACTCACCTCCCATGATCACCATCTAGACTTTTGGAGCTATTGCTCATGTATATTCACATACATACCTATATGTATATATGTATGTATCTTTATTTATATTTTCTTTATTCCAGAAAGAATAAAACATTTGTATTTAATAACAGAATAAATGCCCATCCAATTTTAAGGATTGATTTACATAAATGACACCTACTAAATAAATCCTTGGTAAAAGAGAGATGAATTAAAATAATCTCAAAACAGTATCATTTGCAGTGAATTTAACTATGAATGGCACAATTATTTGATTCCTCCCATGTTAAAAGTCTATTTTAAAAGTCGCTGAGGGGCTCCCCTGGTGACACAGTGGTTGAGAGTCCGCCTGCTGGTGCAGGGGACACGGGTTCGAGCCCCGGTCCGGGAGGATCCCACATGCCGCGGAGCGGCTGGGCCCGTGAGCCATGGCCGCTGAGCCTGTGCGTCCGGAGCCTGTGCTCCGCAACGGGAGAGGCCACAACAGTGAGAGGCCTGTGTACAGAAAAAAAAAAAAAAAAAATGTCGCTAGGAGCATTTTCCTGACCTAGAGAGCTTGTAAATTTTGTTATATACCTCCTGCAAATACTTCTGATCATCAATTTTTTTTTTTTTTTTTTTTTTTGCGGTACGCGGGCCTCTCACTGTTGTGGCCTCTCCCGTTGCGGGTCACAGCCTCCGGACACACAGGCTCAGCGGCCATGGCTCACAGACCCAGCCGCTCCGCTGCATGTGGGATCCTCCCGGACCGGGGCATGAACCTGTGTCCCCTGCATCGGCAGGCGGACTCTCAACCACTGCGCCACCAGGGAAGCCCCTGATCATCAACTTTAAATAATATTAAATTTGAGGTTGTGGTACACTGTGCCCGATGTGTTGATTGGGTCTTCTATGTTAACTTCTTTTCTTGGCATTTGCTTCTTTTCAATAAAGGAGCATGAAGACCATCCAACATAGAAACGGCCTCTTAGGACCATGAATAATCTGTTATAGCTAATCAAAAAAAATGCAGAATTTTATATTTTAGGCTTGAATGTCCCTAATTCACCAAGACAGTCACCTCTCACCCCTTGTTAAGGTGATGATCCATGTTAGTTCCCTATAATGTAACTTTCATATTAGACACATCACAGAACTAACCTGGCTTTTTCTTGTAGAACCTAAAAGAAAAGTGAACAAGTACACAGATAATGGGCAAGAGAATAAGGTTTGAGAGGTAGTAGTTTTCTCCCTGGGAGAGAGAGAATGTGGTGTGGAATAGTATAGAATAAGATATAATATTCTGCACTTGAAGTGTCTGGAGTATATGATACAGCCGCACCATCAAATTGGCAAACTAGATTTTTAGTGAGAGGGTACTGCATAGAGAAGGGAGACTGAATGGGTTCTTCAATAGTTTAATTCAACAGACATTTATTTAGAACCTCATATATGCCAGGCAATGTACTAGGTGCTTCCAAGTACATTGTCATGGAGTTAAACAGCCTCAAAAACTTTAACATCATGTACTAAGTGCTATGATGCAGATATGAATTGGCATTCTATTGGACAGAGACCTTTTCTTCTACTTCATTTTGTTCCACACAACTCCTGAAATGGTGCTACAGAAACACAAGGACATTTGTTGAGATTTGCCTGATTAGAGAGATGGAACTGTGACTTGACTTGGGGCCACCTCCAGTATATGGACAGTAAGTCTGTGATTTGTATTCAAATCGGAAAAGATCTGTGCTTCTCATCAACCTCTGCCAACCAAGTTTACTATTCTTAATATAATTATCATTTAAATGATTTCATTATGTTGACATTTTAGTCCATGTTATGATTGTTAGTAAAATTAGAAATCCACATGTGGTAGATGATACTCCATAGACTTCATTGAAGTCTGTTAAAGTGAATGATTACATGATTAGTTTCTGAGTCTCCCCTATATCAAAGAGATGGAAGTGATGATAATAAAATCAGTTTCTTTTCAAAAATGACATGACCTTAAACTATAACTAAAGAGGAAATTACAATGCTAGGGAATTCTATGGCAAAAACCAGAACACCACTGAGAAACACAGTAAAAATTCACCTGCTGTAATATGTAATTCCAAAAGAATTTTTATTTTAAATTGAAGGTTGTTCTCTTCAGTTGAGTTTTCTAACAGTGGGCCCAAAACTCAGGCCCGTATAATCCCTGCCTAGAATCCTACCTCCAAGGGAATTTCCCTGTTCTAAGGAATTAGTTCCAAGGAATTAATCTTGATCGTATTCCTTTTGTCAGTGAAAATTAGTCGCCATCCACATTAGACCCCTAAAGGATCAAAGAATAGAAGCTGGGAAACCAGCTCACCCATGTTATTGCCTCGCTGGACCTGTTGTTATTCCATTCATTATATCATTTCATAGGTGAAATGAAAGTCTTTTTTCAAACCCAAGTAAAATAGTGTCAAATTTTTAAGCAGACTTTTATTGAACTCTCCCCCAAATTTCTAATGCTAGATCACTCAACTGCTTTCTCTAGTCAAAAATTTAGTGTGACTTAACTATACATTCCCCATGTAACTTGTTGGACATTCTTCATTTCTCTCAAATATATTTAGGTTTTTAAAACATCTTTGAGTTCTCTGAGTAAGTCATTAATTCAGAATTTTATAGGATTGCATTTATGGTTATTTTGAGAAAATAATTTTATCAGAATTAAGTGGTTTGTTCTTATAGCAAGTGTCTTATTTCGTTTCTTCTCCCCTGTGGTCTTTTCTATTTATCAATTCGTTTTCATCCACTGATGGGGGATCTCGAGTCTGGTGTTTTGAAACTGACTTCATGTGCATTCACTTTCGGAGTGGAGATCCCATTTTATTCTTTGAAATACTTACCATTTCCAATACCCACACATCTAATTCTAAGAACTAGTTTTTAAAATGTGTTTTCTCCAAGTAAAGTTTTTTGGTTTTGGTTTTTTTGTTTGTTTATTTGCTTTTTTTTTTTTAATTTCTAAACCTCTTAGAATTAAATAAGCATTGTCCATTTAAAGAGTTGAGAGTTTGGCCGTTTGAGTTAACACAGACCTTTGTGCTTTGGGATCATCACATAACGTCTTTTAGCCATCCCCCTGGTATTTAGCTCTTAGGTATTCACTCAAATTTGGTTGACTCTAGTTAGAAAATGTATCTCTAGACATCCATGACCATGCAACTTTTACTTCCTGCCTAATTCGATGTGAACTGTGTAGATGTTTGTAGGACAAATGTTTTATGCGTCTCATAAATATATCCTTGAAGGTAATCCCACAATAGTAAATCCTCATATGTAGATGAAACTGTTGTGTTGATTTAGAAATCTTTTGTTTAATGTAGGAATAATGCGATTCAGGTAAAAGTTCCAGGAGTAGTAATGAATTTTACAAAGGTTACATGTTGAACATTCCTTGAAAAGACTTCTAATTTAAGGCTTTTTACGCTTCAGAGATTAGATATATTCAATTACTTTTAGAAATCAAAGACACCTCAATAAATCAAGTAATCTAGTCTTTTTCCTTAGGGTAGGTATTGTGTTACCCCATCTTACAGATGGAGCAATTAAGATGCAGAAAGCATGGGAATTGCTTCAGGTGATACACACTGAATAAGTAGAAGAGGAATGTCTAGAAAATAGGCTTTTTACCTTCTCAAAGTCCATTCCAACACTACAGAGACTTTGTTGCAAAGGAAAAATGAGATTGAGATTCAGATAGAGAGCTGAATGTAGATACTGACTCTACCATTTACTAATTCCAAAGAAGTTGTGACCTGAGTTTGCTCTTATGCAGAGATTTAACACCTACTTCACCATGTCCTTGTGAAGATGAATGTGATAAATATATGCAGTTTGCTGAGCGCAACTAATTAAATAGCAGTTATACTTACTTTTTAAAATCATGCTGCTTCTCCAAAAATAAGCATATAAACCCCGACAATGAATCTTTGAAGAGGGCAGTTTTCATGTGAATATAAAGGCCCTGGATACTATAAGCAAATTTGTGTTGATTTTTTTTTAATGTACCAGTAAGAAGGAGATAAATAAGACAATGTCTTGAGAACTAGTTTAATGTGAGAAATCACTAATTTTCTATTTTGTCTCTACGATTTTTCCCCGATTAAATAGAAGTGACTGAAGACCACTTCTTCTAGGCTATGGTTTTGTCACAGCTGGCCCTGAACTTCCAGCTTGGTACTTTGCCATGGTGCTGAACTAAACTCAAAACACAACAGAATTTGAGCCAATCAGCATAGACCTGTAAAGATTTCATGCCATATCCCAACATCACGCTTATTTGGTCACTGAACTTTGTTGGGCTTGAATTTGCAGCAAATCAAGGTTTAAATGTCATTTTCTCTCCTTCAGTCTTAAATCTGTATATAGAATTGATGCCCCACTCCCCCTACCCAACCTCAAAAAATTGGGAAAGTTGAGTCAACTTATTTTCATTGCTTGTCACTTCATCATGTCTTATTAGGACAGGTGTGGTTTTTATAGCTACCTTGGAGCCCTTTGTAAAGATATTTGGTTGGCTTCTCCTTTTCCAGCAATTTTGTCAGCATCTATGTTATGTAAATATTCTCCACAGTCTCTAATTGTTGCAGCACCAGAACCTGTAGAGAAATCAAAACTCTCTGAAAATAGTCCAGTTCATTTGTGTTCTCTTTCCCTTGTGCCTTCCTCCTCTTTTGTACCCCTGGCTGCCCACAGAGACACTAATTCTGCCATCAACGACCCTCCAGCTTTCTTATAGTGGTATCACCATCAGTGGTCTTGATTTGAACATAGAACCATAAGAAACATTCTGCTCTCCTCTGACAAAGCTGGGAAAGTGGCCCCTCTCACCTCTCCGATAGATCAGACTGAATTGGCAAACTAATTTCAAGTCATAGATTCAGGTGCCTTTCAGGCTATTTGACTAGGTCTTTCTAGTTAAAGAACAGTATACCTTTCATCCCCCTATAATAGGTCCTTGGCCTTTCTTCCCAAAAATGCCAAGAGGAATAGGTGCTGATAAGAAAGCAAGCTAGGGGATCCACAGAAGTCCCAGGATCACCAACCATGGTTAATGGCCAAGAAGTCATTCTTTGGTATCTGCCAATCAGTATTCCAGTACATTTTCTGAGCTCAAAATATACTCTGCCCATCTCCATCAACAGATGAGTATTTACCATGCATTTACTCATTTTAAGTACCACCTTATTGTAGGGAAACACAAATGCATAGCACATGCCTCCCCTAGTAGTCAATTCAAACTCAGCATAGATGGGACTGGGGAAAGTAATGAGATCATATATAAGTAAGGGCTAAGTTATGTGTTACTGAATGTAAGTGCTCCACAAGCTTGTAGGAAAGAAAACATGAGGAAGCTAGTGGGGTTTTTTTTCAATTTGTTTTATTGAAGTATAGTTGATTTACAATGTTGTGTTAGTTTCTGCTATACAGTAAAGTGATCAGTTATACATAAATATAATAGTTTGCATTTGTTAATCCCAAACTCCCAATCCATTCCTCCCTTACCACCCTCCCCCTTGGCAACCACAAGTCTGTTCTCTATGTTTGTGAGTCTGTTTCTTTTTCACAGATAGGTTCATTTGTGTCATATTTCAGATTCCACATATAAATGATGTCATATGGTATTTGTCTTTCTCTGTCTGACTTGCTTCACTTAGTATGGTCATCTCTAGGTCCATCCATGTTGCTGCATTATTTCATTCTTTTACTTTTTTATTTTATTTTTTTTTTTTTGCGGTATGTGGGCCTCTCACTGTTGTGGCCTCTCCCGTTGCGGAGCACAGGCTCCGGATGCGCAGGCTCAACGGCCATGGCTCACGGGCCCAACCACTCCGCGGCATGTGGGATCTTCGCAGACCAGGGCACGAGCCCGTGTCCCCTGCATCGGCAGGCGGACTCTCAACCACTGCGCCACCAGGGAAGCCCTATTTCATTCTTTTTTATGGCTGAGTAGTATTCCATTGTGTGTGTGTTTGTGTGTGTGTGTGTATGTGTGTATATCTATCTATCACATCTTCTTTATCCATTCATCTATTGCTGGACACTTAGGTTGTTTCCATGTCTTGGCTATTGTAAAGAGCAGGAAGCCATTGTTGATCATCAAAGGCATCATGGAGGTATCTGCAACTGTGCCTGGTGGGTCTTGAATTAAATAGCTCTTCATGGAATTAAATATAGATCCTAAGACTTTCTTCAGCTTTCTCTTCTCTAAGATGGACAGTAACAATTCTATGACCATGTAGTAACAGAATATTCCTATAAACTCCTGCCATTTCATGGCTTCTTTTGAACACTTTTCATTTCTATTCACTTGGGAACTCTAGATGTGGAAGCAGAGAGTGTGTAGTGTCACAATAATAATAAAAAGATAAAGATTTCTACATCTGCTTCTATCTGTAGTATATGTAAATGTCACTTCACACATGCCAAAGCCATAAAGCACATTTTGCATTCTCTCTTCTATATTAAAGTCTCTTTCGATGGGATTTATTTCCCATTACTTGAATCAATGCATTGCTCTTTTATTCATCTTTTCTTTTCCACCCTCCATTTGTTTTCATTTAAAACTCATATCTGGCTATTCTCTTCTACAAAAAGGTTCGCAGTTACTCATTTTAATAAACAGAACCACATACAGAAATATTTAGAAATGGAAGGCACCTTAGAGAATCACCTTTTTCCACACTCTCATGGCTGATGACATTGAGGTTAAAATAGATTAAGGGATTTGCCTAAAGTCACATACTAGATAAGACAGAGGCAGACTAGGATTATATGATACTTAATTTTACTTTTATCAATATTCAATGTTATTCATTCAACAAACATTTATTTGTGTGATAGGAACAATTCTAGGAGCTGAAGGCCAACAGAGGCTCCCCGAGGCATAATTCTGGTCCTGTGGCTCATGTTTCTTCGGGTTTCTTCTCCCTTTGCTGTGCCCATGGTGGCTTTCTGCTATACCTTTTTTAAAAATTATTTTATTTCTTCATGTATTGATAGCGGCCTTATCTTCACTCAGTCCCAATTAACTTTCCCAAGCTTTTCATTTAATTAATTCCCATCCTCCTTTTCAAGGTACAAACTGGCTCTCTCCTGGCTCAGTGCCATTCTGCCTCATTATCAGGCCTCCATTCTAAAATAATTATTTTGAGTATAATGAAAATGTTAAACATGGTTGAACCCAGTATGTGATTTGTTATAACTCTGACTGCCAACAGCTGTTTTATAGTATGTTTTGACTTGTATAATAACGTGTCACATCAAAAAACTAAGCAAACCCTTCATCCTTGCCCCCACCCACCCATTGCATTCTTTGTTGGTAAATATTTGCTTCTATTGTAATGAGGACAGCCTTGTTAGACTTAAGCCTCTTAAGTGACTGTGAATGGTTAGACACAAAACATGGAAAATGGTTTTTCCTCTAATATGAGGTACAATCTTTTGGCCTTCTCCCTTCCTTTGAAGGAAAGTCCATATTCTGTGTTATTGCCTTATTTACTGTTCCTACCGGCAACTATAGTGATTGCATTTAGTTACAGAACATTTGTTTGTTTACTCTATTACTTGATGGAATATTTTTCTTTTACCACCTAATAGTCTCTAATAGTTACCCAGATAAATGTCATTGTCTTATCTTTTGTAGCTATAGACAGAATAAAACCATCTTGTGCTTAATGATCAAAATAAGAATAGCCACAGTTCAGTGTAATGTTTTGTAGAAATACTGAAAAATGGCATTTTATATCTATTTAATTTTTTTTAAAGATAGTTTTAGATTCTCTTTTTTGGTCATGTTTGTTTTGCTATTTCAAACTCTCATAAAGCATTGCAAGAATAGGACAGAAACTTCTCATATTCCCTTTACCTGATTAACCAACTGTTTACATTTTATCCTATATATCAGTTTCTCTTTCTGTCTCATAAAAAATGATATACATATATATACATATATATTCTTCATATTATGTACGTTACATATGTGTGTGTATATACGCAGTTCATAAACCATTTGAGAATAAGTTGGAAACATGGTGTGACTTATCCTAAATACTTCAGCATATATATCAGTGTATTTCCTGAGTACAGGACATTCTCTTACATTACACAGAACAAGAATCAAACACAGGCAATTTATCGTTGATGTAATACCATTATCTAATGCATAGTCCACATTCAAATTTCATCCACTCTCACAATAATGTTCTTAATGGCTAATTGTTTTTTCCCATTGGTCCAGGATCTAATCTAGAATCATGTAAGCCATTTAATTGTCATGCTGTGCTTTACTTTTTTGTTTAAAAGCTTGCATTCAGTCACTAATGACCTGGATAGTGTCTCTTTTTAAAGTGATTTCTGCTTGCTGACTACTGTTCCAAGAATAGCAGTTTAAGCCAAAAGCTGTCTAACAAAATCCCTTAGGAATAATGTTATCTGTGCCAGAAATGGCACAACAACTTTGAAACCCTGTTGTGACACAAGTTTTGGCATTTCAGTAGGAGACAGTAAAGAGAACTCTGAGTTTAGCAACATTTTGCAGTTTTGAAATTTAAAACTTGGAATAGAGACTCTGTTGCCATTCCAGTCAAGGGATAACGTTTAGAAGTAGCCGTGTTGCACAGATTCACAGTGCAGACTTTAAATCCAACCCTAAATAAATATTTAGCTCAATGATGTGTTAGTGAATGCTTAGTTAAAATCAATGTTTTCATCAAAATGAAATACTGGCGATATTTTTTAAAGTTTGGATGTAAATATTAGTTATTTGTCATTTTTTAATCTAAGTCCCCTATTTTAAAAAAAGCTGTGCATCTTTAAATGTCTAGCATTAAAATGAATACAGGTAGTTCCCTCCCCCCACAAAAAAAAACAAGGAACACTGATCTGTAGTATTTATGATGCCTAAAGCATGCAGTGTTTTGCTTAGTTCTGTAAATAAAATTATGATTAGGGCTACAGGGTTTCTACAGCAATTTCTAGCCACTGTTGAGCAATAGTGATACCTAAGTCTCAGACAATTTTCTTTTTTGTCCATGTCAGGCTTGCTTCTAAAACTAGATAAAAAGAACATGAAAGAGCCATCGGTTTTACTGACTATGAATACATATCATGTTTTGTGAAAATTGTGTGAACCTACCTACCTAAACAGATTCATTTTGTTTTTGTTTTTTAAGTATTGTAAAAACAGGCAAAAGTACCACGTACCAGGAAACTGAGTCAGACCTACTGATAGCAATTACACTACTGAAAAACCAGATGGTTGACGGGAGGTGCAGAGTCATCCCGTGTTATTTTCACGTTTTCCCTCTAAAAGAGAGATGTTTATACGTGCAAGAGACAAATTAGCTACCAGAAAAATACTATGCACGTCCATATTCAGCACATAGATTAAAAATAAAATAGTTGTCTGTTCCCTACAGTAGAACAGGCTTGCCCATTCATCCTTGTGATAGATATGCATGCAAAACCAAAATGAAACCAAATCCCTGCAGATGGCTCATAAGTCACAAAAACTGTTTAATCCTTTCATTGCATCCTTTTGGGAAGCCTGTCCCTTGGTTAGTAATAACATGCAATATGTATAATGTCAAGTATTCTCTTAGTTTTTTAGTAGAAAGCCTTTGTTTTTTCTAACATATTTTTGTCCCTGTATTTCATATAAAAGCTTTATGCCACTCTGTTACCTTAATATGTACGTCCATAGAATTCTGTTGTAGCTTTTGTTTTAGTAAGAAAAGTGTCCATAAGCAGAAACTATGTATGGAAATCTTATCTAAAATTGATTGTGGCTCTTATCCAAATTGATTTTAAGAGGCAGGCAGGTAAATCTAAGGTGCATTTTTACATTGCTCTTTTTAGTGGATTTTGCTAGAAAACAGTTGAGTTTCAAGCAGGACTAAAATGAAAGGAGACCTTGGAGTCTTAACCATTGAACAGATGCAGTAAATGTAGCTTTGGAAATACAGCTGTCACTTCACATCTTTTCCACTGAGTACCTATGTAAGCCAATCACCAGAGCTGCTTTCATTATAATATTTTTGTACTTTTGTTGAAAATAGACACTGTGAGAACTCTTTAAACAGAGTAACGTGCCTATTATCAACCTATTTTTAAATATTTCATTCCTTCTTGATTTTCATTCCACTTAAATTTTTTGATGACCAAAACTGATGAGAACTTACAATAAAAAGGTACTTATCTCTAGCACTGTGAAATTTTTCATTTGTGAGTAGCTAACTTATCAAACCAAATCAGAAATTCTTGATATCATTATAACATTAAAGCAGTTCCTGATATTGACTCTCGGGAAGGATTTAATTTTCTTATTCTCTAAACTGAAAGTGGTACTGCTCTCTGTGATGATGTGAGATTATTTTTCTCTTTATCCCTGATGGGATTTTATATATATGTGTGCATATATTATATATATAGTATATGTGTGTATAAATGTATGTATATGTACTTATACACATACACACACACTAAAATAGTTTTAGGTTATATCCGAACCTTGATATGGCTCCAAAAATAGGCAAATATGTAGAATATATTGAAGTGTTCAATATAGCAACAGGCATTTAATTGACTAATAATTGTATGATTCCTTTTTAATGAATAAATAATGCAATATTCTCTAACAATGTCTGCCTAACTTAGTAATATCTCAGTTTTCAAATGGAAAAACTATAATGTAGGGAGCATAATGAACTTCCACAAAATCAGTGTATAAACTATGCACAGAACCTTGATCTCTAAATCTTCAACTTTAAAATCCCTATCTGTCTATCTTGTACTATATCTACTAAGTATATACATGATATTGTATTGTATTTGGATGTATATAGTGCAAGATGTTTAAGTAGAAGTATTAAATAATAAAATGAATCAGTTATAATTCATGACAATATGAAATGATTCTGAACTATGTGTACTCACCTAACCATTGTGCATATTGTTTCCTTTTAGGAAAAAAAATACCTGAAAGAAAGAAAACAAAGAACAAAATACCCCAGAATTCCTAAGGAACAGTAAGTACTTTAATGAGACAGTGATTATACTAGAGCTTCTATAAAATTAGAAGACCTTACAAATTTCTTTTATAGAAATATTCACCTTTCTATTTTCTAAGATAAGCAACTAACATACTAAGTAAATGGAGCCTTCTAAAACTCAATTTCAGTTTACTGGAGCAGACTGAAAATCATTTATCCTATAATCCTCTTAGATAAGAGGCCAGGGTAATCCTTGTGATACATATATGTGGCAGAAAATGTTTATGTCGATTCCATCATATCTTTTGACTAGCATCATATCATTTTAATTTCTATAGAAGAAAAACAGTAAGTAAAATTTAATCAAAGTACCTCACGTTCTCTGTATGTGATACAAATTTTTTTGCACTTTGAACAAAATTTTAAGCAGAATCAATACGCTTGGTTTGTTTATAGTCATTAAATTACAAGTATTAAAAAATGGCAACCAACTGCAGGCATTAAAACAGAGCTTAATCTCATTAGTACATTTCTTTCCAATCTTCTCACAACTTAATTATGACATGCATTTCCTTACATAGCTGTTATTTGTTAGTAATAATTGCTTTCCTAAATATATTTTTATTAAACAAAATTAAGTGCATTCTTGATATCATTCTTTCTGGTAAAACTAGTAATATTGTAATGATTTCCTAGATGTAAACAATTACATATAATGTAAACAATTATAAATTTTGAATATGTGAATATCAAAAAATAGTAAAATAAATATAGGAAAGCAAAATCCACTTTGGTGACCCCTGGTATATCACTTTTAATACCATGGTAGTTTTGAAATGAGTTTGCAAATGCACTTCTCTAAAATTTAAAACAGAAATGATGAAGTAAAGTGTAGTGAATTAGCAAAATGATAGATCTATATCTTGATATATATCAAAATAGAATAAAGTCCAATGGAAAGGCTATAAGTGTGATATAAAAAAAGAAATTCATGAATAATTTTTCTAGGATATATACAAATTACACTTACATAATAAGATTTTCTAGCACCCAAAGAACTTTAAGATGTGATTCATGCATTAAATGATTAAATATAATGAATCATGGTAATGGTGATATAAATGCAATTTCTCTTAAACTTATTTTACTTTTGAAGTGTGAGAGAAGCAGGAAGAAAAGGATTTTCTTTTACTTACATATCTGAATATTATCCCTGTGCCGCCTCACTTTATACAAAGTACTTTACTTCACTTTTTGCTGTGGTTATTGATGGCTATACACTTTCAGCTTTAATCAGAGATTTATAAAAATCAAACTTCAGAACTTTCGAAAACTGTTCCTTGTTTTAAAAAAGAAACTCCAAATATGTGAATTGCTTTTCTGAGGTGACATAATATGTTTACATCATCTTGGGTATAAGAAGGATAATTTAAGAATTAGATTTTTCTATCATGCTTAAAAAAAAGGGGGGGGGCTGCCAACTTGAGTGAATTGCAGAATATGAAATAAATGGGCAATTTCTTTTTGACATGTTTTATTGCCAACATCTTAACTGACCAGAGAAAGTCAACTAAGTAATTCAGCCAAAACATTACACCTAGAAATGGTCCCTCAAATGGGACTTCCCTGGTGGCGCAGTGGATAAGACTCCACGCTCCCAATGCAGGGGGCTCGGGTTCGATCCCTGGTCAGGGAACTAGATCCTACATGTATGCCACAACTAAGAGTTCGCATGCCACAGCTAAGGAGCCCGCTGCCACAACTAAGACCCAGTGCAACCAAATAAATTAAATTAAAAAAAAAAAAAAGAAATTGTCCCACAAGAAGTCTAGCTTCCCTTTAAGTTTTGTTTGTATGTAAATAAGTCAGTTTTTAAACATAATTTCAATTCCTTACATTACTTATTGGGGAAAAGGTTGGATTTTTTTTTTTTTTTTTTTTTTTTTGCGGTACACGGGCCTCTCACTGTTGTGGCCTCTCCCGTTGCGGAGCACAGGCTCCGGACGCGCAGGCTCAGCGGCCATGGCTCACGGGCCCAGCCGCTCCGCGGCATATGGGCTCCTCCCAGACCGGGGCACGAACCCATATCCCCTGCATCGGCAGGCGGACTCTCAACCACTGTGCCACCAGGGAGGCCCAAAGGTTGGATTTTTAAATGAAAGAACCATGCATATTTGTTTTAAGGTCTTTATACAAGAGCCAGATAATACCTACCCTAGCCTCTCACAATTTCTTAGGCATCTTCTTATAATTTTATTGTGAAAAGCTATCAATGGCTTTTTATCTGATCTGATTAATCTATAACTTATTTGGTCTGTTATTCAGTGCGACTTATATAAGTGATTTGATTTGAAATGTAATTTTCAATAGGATTTAGTAGGGCATACTTTGGAAGGACCTGATACAAGTGATGACATCTTTTGCTCGTTTGGAATAATCCTAGGGAAAATAATGTATGTTTCCAAGAAAAAAATCATGCCTTTTCTTGGTGCATTTTGTGGTATGGGGCAGTTTTTCCCTTCAGTCTTTAATTGTCTTTTATTTAACAACAACATGTTAAACTACTCATAAATAATTGTAAGGAAAAAGTGACTCTTTTTAAGATACATGTCATCTGATTCAGTGGTTCCAGAATTCTTATGCCCTAATCCTTCTGTTTGTTTTTAATTTTTATTTTATATTGGAGTAGAGTTGATGAACAATGTTGTGTTAGTTTTAGGTGTACAGCAGAGTGATTCAGTTATACATACACATGTATCTATTCTTTTTCAACTTCTTTTCCCATTTAAGTTACTGCAGAATATTGAGCAGAGTTCCCTTGCATTACAGTAGGTCTTGTTGGTCACCTATTTTAAACATAGCAGTGTGTACATGTCAATCCCAAACTCCATATTGATCCCTCCCCCGTCATCCTTTCCCCCCGGTAACCATAAGTTCCTTCTCTAAGTCTGTGAGACTGTTTCTGTTGTGTAAATAAGTTCAATTGTATCATTTTTTTAAGATTCCCCATATAAGCAGTATCATATGATAGTTGTCTTTGTCTTACTTCCCTTAGTATGATAATCTCCAGGTCCATCCATGTTGCTGCAAATGCCATTATTTCATTCTTTGTAATGGCTGAGTCATATTCCATTGTATATATGTACCACATCTTCTTTATCCATTCATCTGTCAATGGACATTTAGGTTGCTTCCATGTCCTGACTATTGTAAATAGTGCTGCAATGAACATTGGGGTTCATGTATCCTTTCAAACCATGGTTTTCTCCAGATACATGCCCAGGAGTGGGATTGCTAGATCGTATGGTAGCTCTATTTTTAGTTTCTTAAGGATCTTCCATAATGTTCTCCATAGAGGCTGTACCAGTTTACATTCCCATCAACAGCATATGAGGGTTCCCTTTTCTCCACACCCTCTCCAGCATTTATTGTTTGTAGACTTTTTGATGATGGCCATTCTGACCATTGTGAGGTGATACTCATTGTAGTTTTGATTTACATTTCTCTAATAATTAGCGATGTTGAGCATCTTATTGTGTGCTTTTTGGCCATCTGTATGTCTACTTTGGAGAAATGTTTATTTAGGTCTTCTGCCCATTTTTTAAATTTTTTCTTTAATATTAAGCCACATGAGATGTTTGTAACTTTTAGAGATTAATCCCTTGTCGGTTACATCATTTGCAAATATTTTCTCCCTTTCTGTGGATGGTCTTTTCGTTTTCTTTCTGGTTTCCTTTGCTGTGAAAAAGATTTTAAGTTTCATTAGGTCCCATGTGTTTATTTTTGTCTTTATTTCCATTTCTCTAGGAGGTGGATCAAAAAGGATCTTGCTGTGATTTATGTCAAAGAGTGCTCTGCCTTTATGTTTCTCTAAGAGTTTGATAGTAGTTGGTCCTATATTTAGGTCTTTAATCCAGTTTGAATTTGTTTTTGTGTATGGTATTGAAGAATGTTCTAATTACATTTTTTTACGTGTAGCTGTCCAACATTTCCAGCACCATTTATTGAAGAGACTGTCTTTTCTCCATTGTATATCCTTGCCTTCTTGGTCACAGATTAATTGACCACAGGTGCATGGGTTTATCTCTGGACTGTCTATCCTGCTCCATTGATCTGTAGTTCTCTTTTTGTGCCAGTACCATACTGTTTTCATGACTGTAGCTTTGTAGTATATTCTGAAGTCCAGGACCCTGATTCTTCCAGCTCCATTTTTCTTTCTCAAGATTGCTTTCGCTATTCAGGGTCTTTTGTGTCTCCATACAAATTTTAAGATTTTTTGTTCTCGTTGTGTGAAAAATGCCATTGGTAATTTGATAGGGATTGCATGGAATCTGTAGATTGCCTTGGGTAGTATAGTCATTTTGACAGTTTTGATTCTTCCAATCGAAGAACATGATATATCCTTCCATCTGTTTATGTCATCTTCGATTTCTTTCATCAGCATATTAACATTTTCAGAGTACATATCTTTTGCCTCCTTAGGTAGGCTTATTCCTAGGTATTTTATTCTTTTGATGTAATGGTAAATGGTATTGCTTCTTTAATTTCTCTTTCTGAACTACTGTTGTTAGTGTATAGAAATGCAATAGACTTCTATGTATTTATTTTATATCCTGCATTACCGAATTCATTGATGAGTCTAGTAGTTTTCTAGTAGCATCTATAGGATTTTCTATGTCACCTGCAAACACTGACAGTTTTATTTCTTCTTTTCCAATTTGGATTCCCTTTATTTCTTTTTATTCTCTGATTACTGTGGCTAGGGCTTCCAAAACTATGTTGAATAAAAGTGGTGATAGTGGACATCTTTGTCTTGTTCCTGATCTTAGAGGAAATGCTTTCAGTTTTTCACCATTGAGCATTATGTTAGCTGTAAGTTTGTCATATATGGCCTTTATTATGTTGAGGTAGGTTCCCTCTATGCCCTGTTTGTGGAGAGTTTTCTACCATAAATGGGTGTTGAATTTTGTCAAAAGCTTTTTCTGCATCTATTGAGATGATCATATGGTTTTTCTTCTTCAATTTGTTAATGTGGTGTATCATATTGACTGATTTGCATATATTGAAGAATCCTTGCATTCCTGGGATAAATCCCACTTGATCATGGTGCATGATTCTTTTAACGTATTGTTGGATTTCGTTTGCTAGTATTTTGTTGAAGGTTTTTGTGTCTATGATCATCAGTGATATTGGCCTGTAATTTTATTTTCTGTGGTATCTTTGTCTGGATTTGGTATCAGGGTGATGGTGGCCTCATAGAATGAATTTGGGAGTGTTCCTTCCCCTGCAATTTTTTGGAATAGTTTCAGAAGGATAGGTGTTAACTCTTCTCTAAGTGTTTGATAGAATTCACCTGCGGAGCCATCTGGTCTTGGACTTCTGTTTGTTGGAAGATTTTTAATTACAGTTTCAATATCATTACTTGTGATTGGTCTGTTCATATTTTCTATTTATTCCTGGTTCACTCTTGGAAGGTTATACCTTTCCAAGAATTTGTCCATTTCTTCTAGGTTTTCCTTTTATTGGGATATAGTTGCTTGTAGTAGTCTCTTATGATTCTTTATTTCTGTGGTGTCATAACTTTTCCTTTTTCATTTCTAATTCTATTGTTTTGAGGTCTCTCCCTCTTTTTCTTAATGAGTCTGGCTAAAGGTTTATCAATCTTGTTTATCTTCTCAAAGAACTAGCTTTTAATTTCATTGATCTTTTCTATTGTTTTCTTCATCTCTATTTCATTGACTTCTGCTCCGATCTTTATGATTTCTTTCCTTCTACTAACTTTGGGTTTCTTTGTTCTCCTTTCTCTAGTTGCTTTAAGTGTAAGGTTAAGTTGTTTATTTGAGGTTTTTCTTGTTTCCTGAAGTAAGATTGTATTGCTATAAACTTCCCTCTTAGAACTGCTTTTGCTGTGTCCCATATGTTTTGGGTCTTCGTGCTTTCATTTTCATTTGTCTCTAGGTATTTTTTTATTTCCTCTGATTTCTTCAGTGATCCCTTGGTTATTTAGTAGCATATTGTTTAGCCTCCACATGTTTGTATTTTTTACAGTTTTTTTTTCCTTGTAGTTGATTTCGAATCTCATAGTGTTGTGGTCAGAAAAGATGCTTGATATGGTTTCAATTTTCTTAAATTTACCAAGGCTCGCTTTTTGGCCCAGCGTGTGATCAATCTTGGATAATGTTCCATGTGCACTTGAGAAGAATATATATCCTGCTGCTTTTGGATGGAATGATCTATAAATATCAGTTAATCCATCTGGTCTAATGTGTCATTTAAGGCCTGTGTTTCCTTAATGATTTTCTGTCTGGATGATCTGTCCATTGATGAAAGTGGGGTGTTAGAGTCCCCCATTATTATTGTGTTGCTGTCAATTTCTTTTTTATGGCTGTTAGGAGCACCTCAATATATTAGGCAAATGCTATGTTGGGTGCATATATATTTACAATTGTTCTATCTTCTTCTTGGATTGATCCCTTGATCATTATGTGGTGTCCTTCTTTGTCTCTTGTAACAGTCTTTATTTTAAAGTCTAAAGTCTACTTTGTCTGATATGAGTATTGCTACTCCAGCTTTCTTTTGATTTCTACTTGCATGGAAAGGCTTTTTCCATCCCCTCACTTTCAGTCTGTATGTGTTCCTAGGTCTGAAGTGGGTGTCTTATAGACAACATGTATACGGGACTTGTTTTTGTATCCATTCAGCCAGTCTATGTCTTTTGGTTGGAACATTTAATTTGTTTATGTTTAAGGTAATTATTGATATGTATGTTCTTATTGCCACTTTGTTAATTGTTTTGGATTTGTTTTTGTAGGTCTTTTTTCTTCCCTTCCTCCTTTGTTCTCTTCTTTTGTGATTTGAGGACTAACCTTAGTGTTGTGTTTGGATTCTTTTTTCTTTTTTGTGTGTGTACCTATTGTAGATTTTCAGCTTGTGGTTACCATGAGGTTCTGCTATAGTAGTCTACATATAAACAAGATTGTTTTTAAGTTGCTGGTCTTTTAATTTCAAATGCATTTCCAATATCCTGCATTTGTTTTCTCCTCTTCTCACAGTTGCTGGTTTTGATATCATATTCGTGTGAAAATGATTTCCTACCTTTACTATATATCTGCCTTTACCAGTGAGCTTTTCCATTCGTAATTTTCTTGTTTCTAATTGTGGCCTTTTCTTTTCTGCCTAGAGAAGTTCCTTTAGCATTAGTTGCAAAGCTGGTTGGGTAGTGAGGAATTCTCTTAGCTTTTGCTTGTCTGTAAAGCTTTTGATTTATCTGTCGAATCTGAAGGAGAGCCTTGCTAGGTAGAGTATTCTTGGTTGTAGATTCTTCCCTTTTATCACTTTAAATATTTCATGCATTGCCTTCTGGTCTGCAGAGTTTCTGCCAAGAAATCAGCTGATGATCGTATGGGGATTCCCTTGTATGTTTGTGCTTTTCCCTTGTTGCTTTTAATACTTTGTCTTTAACTTTTGTCAATTTGATTCCTATGTGTCTCGGCATGTTTTTCCTTGGGTTTATTCTATCAGGGACTCTTGGCTTCCTGGACTTGGGTGACTGTTATTCTTCCCATGTTAGGAAAGTTTCAGCTATTATCTCTTCAAATATTTTCTCAGGTCTTTTCTCTCTCTCTTCTCCTTCTGAGACCCCTATAATGCAAATGTTGGTGCATTTAATGTTGTCCCAGAGGCCTCTTAGACTGTCCTCATTTCTTTTCATTCTTTTATGTTTATTCTGTTCTGCAGCAGTGATTTCCACCATTCTGTCTTCCAGGTCACTTATCCATTCTTCTGCCTCAGTTATTCTGCTATTGATGCCTTCTAGTGTATTCTTCATTTCAGTTATTGTATTGTTCATCCCTGTTTGTTTGTTCTTTGTATCTTCTAGTTCTTTGTTAGACATTTCTTGCATCTTCTCAATCTGTGCCTTCATTCTTTTTCGAGATCTTAGATCATCTTTACTATCATAACTCTGAATCTGTTTCAGGTAGGTTGCCTATCTCCACTTCACTTAGCTGCCCTTCTGAGGTTTTATCTTGTTCCTTCCTCTGGGACATATTCCTCGGCTGTCTCATTTTGTCTAACTAACTTTCTGATTGCAGTTTCCATTCTGCAGGGTTGTATTTCTTCATGCTTCTGCTGTCTGCCCCCCAGTGGGTGGAGCTGGGTCTGTCCCTCCAGCAGGCAGGGCCATATCATGGGGTGTTTATTGGGCAGCTGTATGCTCAGGAAGACTTCAAGCAGCCTGTCTGATGAAGGGTAGGGCTGTGTTTCTGCCCTGTTGGTTGTTTGGCCTGAGGCATCCCAGCACTGGAGCCTACAGGCTGTTGGGTGGGGACAGGTCTTGGTGAGAAGGGGTGGCCTCTAGGAGGGCTCGTGCCAAGGAGTACTCCCCAGAACTACTGCCACCAGCGTCCTTGTCCCCACACTGTGCCAGAGCCACCCCCACCTCCACAGGAGACCCTCCAATACTAGCAGGTAGGTCTGGTCCTGTCTCTTATGAGGTCACCACTTTTTTCTCTGGGTCCTGGTGCTCACAAGACCCTGTGTGCACCCTCCAAGAGTAGAGTTTCTCTTTCCCCCAATCCTGTGGAATTCCTGAAATCTTACCCTGCTGGCCTTCAAAGCCACATTCTCTGGGGGCTCCTTCTCCCATTGCCAGACCCATAGGCTGGGGTGCCTTTCGTGGTGCTCAGAACTTTCACTCCTGTCAGAGAACTTCTGTGGTTTAATTATTTTCCAGTTTGTGAGTTGCCCACCCCCCAGGTATGGGATTGGATTTTGTCATGATTACACCCTTCCTACTGTCTTGCTGAGGCGTCTCCTTTGTCTTAGGATGTAGGGTATCCTTTCTGGTAGGTTCCAGCATTTTTTTGTCAACGGTTGTTCAGCAGTTAGTTGTGATTTGGGTGTTTCTGATACAAGAGGTGAGCTCATGTCTTTCTACTTCGCCATCTTGTCTCCACCCACACTGGATCCTTCCTTCTTTCTTTGGTTCCTTCCTTCCTCAGAAAAAATGACTCAATTTAAGCCTGAATCATAAAAAATATATAGTTTATTTCTTTAAAATTTTATAAAATATTTTTGAAGAGAAATAATCTGAATTAAAATGATGTTGTCAAATATGTGTTAATATATGTCTTAACCTCCAAAGAGTTCATGAGTTAAGGGTGTCAGTGCATGGAGTAAAGCATGATATAAGGTGACTATTTTTCTTGTCTTTATCTGTTGAATACATGCTTGTATTATACACCCATGACTAGTAAATGAGCTTTTACAACTTTTATTTGAATCAAACCTTACAAATGAAAGATGTTTAGCATAGGAAAGCCATACAGACCTCCTATAATTTTGCTTCAGAGCCCATAGCTTAAGAATGATTTGGTGGGGACTTCCCTGGTGGTCCAGTGGTTAAGACTTCACCTTCCAATGCAGGGGGTGTGGGTTCTATCCCTGGTCAGGGAGCTAAGGTCCCACATGCCTCAGGGCCTAAAAACCAAAATATAAAACAAATGCAATATTGTAACGAATTCAATAAAGACTTTAAAAATGGTCCACATCAAAATATATATATTAAAAAAATTTTTTTAATGATTTGGTGATTAAAATATTGCTACAGATCTTTAGAGCACATTGCACTTATATTTCACAAAAACTTTTTTTGCTTAAGAAAGATAAGGAAAATAAGGAAAGAGGACCATTGGATATTGTATTTTATATTAATAATTTTCCTCTCAGTTGCTGAACACTTGGTGGTGCTTTCAAGAACTCAGTGGGTCAGCTCTTTATAGACTCTAAACAGACTGGAAAATAATAACAAAGAGGATACATTTTAAAAATTCAGGTGCTCAAGCATGCTTCTGAAAAACTATTCACATTACCCTAGATTTACTAAACCTCTTTAAATACTATTGGGATTTGATGTTCTCACTCAGGGCATGACTATTATTAACAGTCTTGCTTTCCTGGCACACCAAATAGAGCAAGAAGTTTTCAGTAAGAAAGGTCCTAATGGAAAGCAGATTTTAACTAGGAAAGGGTTTGTGATTCACTGGAGAATAAACATTATTTGTAAATCCTCTGCTCAAGCTTCATTTAGTCCAACCTCTCTTTATTTGAAGTAGTTAAGTCCCTGTAATCAAAAAGTATAGACATGTGTGTGTGTGTAATAGTAGCATAGAGCTAGGGAAAAAATTTATCTATCTGGTCTAAAGTTCTTACTTTATAGACATTACCTCCTTTAATATGCTCATTTATAGAGGGTCAGATAAGACAAGTTATTTATCCAAGCTCTTGTATCTAGTGATAGAATCAAGAAAAATTCTGGCTTCATTAACCACCCACTGTTTTTCCTATCTGTAATATTAATTGAAAGAGCTTATAGAAAAACTGAGGGTTTCAGATTGGTTCAAGAAGCCTATTCTCAAAATTTTAACTTCGTTCAACCAAAACTCTAACAAAATTTTATTTAAATAGCAGTGCCTACTCCACCTGCCAAAAATTTTATTGTGATATGGCTCACTAGGATGATGTTTATAGTGGAAAGAATTAGAGAGAGAGAGTTAGTTAGAGAATCTGAGTTTGAATCTTGACTTCATCAATTCCCCCTCTCATAGCAAAGAGTCCTGGGGAAGGTGATGACTTTCAAGATCACACAGGTAAATTACTACTGGATAACAATAATACATACATACAATCTACCATCAGCAAAAGTTAAGCAAATACCTCTTTGATTCTCTACTTTTTTTAATCTAGATGATGGGGAAAAAAATCTGTCCAGTCTGCTTCCTGAGACTCTCTGAGAGCTAATTCGATTGCTGTAGTGATGTTATTACATTCTTTTATAAACTCTTATACTATGTTACTGTAAAAAGAACAAGTTCCTTTTGTGTGAAAATTTGACTTTACTGTTTTGGGAATCCAATATTTCATTTTACAACAGTCCATTGCTGATGAAATCAAAGTTATTGATTGACGTCTGTTTTAGACAATAATGGTCATCCAGAAAAAAATTCCCTTTTCCTTGAATTTATAATTTACCCTTAATCCTGATCAGCTTTCTCACACATAGACCTAAGAGAGTTCTTATGAAAAAGGAAGAGTGTTAGGAAGGGAAAAGGAACACTTATTGGGCTCTTAGTTTGTGTCACATGCTCCACTAATTATACAATTAAATTTCATTTGATTATCAAAAGTACTCCTCCTATGTTATCATGGGTTCATTGATAATGAAAATAAGAACTGAAAGCCTTATAAAGTTATAGCCTAATTTAGTAAGCAGCAGTTTTACCATTTGAACTCAGGTCTTTCTGATTTACCCCTTTTCAAGTTATCACTCTTAACTAAACATTTAACAACTGGTGAAGGCAAAGCCTATTTCATTTTCCTGGATGAATGATGGCATGGTGGAAGGAGGTGGAAGTAAAGAATGTATCACTTTTTAAAATGTAATTTGTCTATGAAGAAAACTTGATGTACATATAATACTACTTTATCACTTATCATCAATGAACAGTAGCTTGCATCATGCCTATTTGTCCTTCAGATGCTAAAATTAAACCATGGTAGGAGAATTTAATTATTAAAGACAGCTATCTTTAGATAGAAAAAGTAGAACCAAAATTTAAATGAATGATAGCCATAAGTGTAAAAGATCACCTAAAGAGAAAGAACTAGATTTACTCTATTTTTTGTTTGTAAATTAACAAATGGATGTTCACAGTATGTGCTTCTTAGATTTTTATGCTTATGTTATTATCTGGACTTGTCCCCTTTAAAATCATTGGTAAAACTTTAGAAATGTACCCCTTTATTCATTATCCTTTAATATTTGCTAGTGAGTGCCTACCATCTACACTATCCCAGGTGTTAGAGATATAGAAGTGACCAAAGCACAGCCTCTGCCATCAAGTGGCTTATATTTAGAGTACTTACAAATACTGGAATGTCTATTTTATAAAGAGAATAATAGTACTTTGACTTACAGTAATTTAAGATTCTCATATGATTAACCATGGTCAGAATTACTTTATGCATTTATTTACTAGATGACTGAGAATTTTGTTGCTTTCTTTGGGACATTGGATATGATGGGTTTCCCACAATCATTACTATTCATGGTAAAGCAAAGCTAAACAAATTTCGTGACTTAGGGCATTTCCTAGAACACTAAAGAAGGAGCCTTCTCTAATCATATTATAGCATTGTAATGGCTTTGGAAACTCACTCTCTGTGTTCAAATCCCAGCTCCACTGCTTATTAGCTATGGGACTTAGGGCAATTTAGTAGACCTCATGATTGTAGGTACTACATTGAAGTTAGCTATTATACTTATTCAATAGAAGTCGATAGAATTCAGTCCATTTTTTATTTCTAGAAACATTAAGCTTTGATTTGGATGCTCTTATTGAAATTAGTCTTTATTTTATTCTGAAAATTTTATCATCTTTCATGACTCAAATATAAGTTGTATAGTTACAAAAGAGAAGGGAAATGCTTTCAAATCAGCAATATGGTTTTAAAGATATGTGAAGTCTAAAGTTAATAAGACTTTAAAACAAATGATTCAGCTGAGTGATTAATGCTCATTTTGATCTGCTCTAACATGGAGATTTATTTACATATTTGTCAGCACCAGGGCATTACTGTGGGTTGCATTATTCATTTGTGTAATTAAGAACATTGGCAGTGGAGGAAGGAACTGCATTCAGGTCCTTTTTCTGCCACTTACTTGCTGTATGACCTCAGGAAGACACTTTAACCTCTGCCTCAATGTCCTCATATATTACAATGGAGATAATAAATCCTATTTTATAGGCTTCATATGAGAATTCCAGTACATGTTTTTTAAGTGTTTATTACAGAAGTTAATACAGTAACATCAGCAGAGAGTACTTCTGTTGTTATATTTGCTATTAAAGATATCTCCTTGGCAATATTAAAGGGGCATTTTTATTTTTTATTTTTTATTTTTTTATTTTATTTTATTTTATTTTATTTTTTTTTTTGCGGTATGCGGGCCTCTCACTGTTGTGGCCTCCCCCTTTGCGGAGCACAGGCTCCGGACGCGCAGGCTCAGCGGCCATGGCTCACGGGCCCAGCCGCTCCGCGGCATATGGGATCCTCCCAGACCGGGGCACGAACCCGTATCCCCTGCATCGGCAGGCGGACTCTCAACCACTTGCGCCACCAGGGAGGCCCTAAAGGGGCATTTTTAAAAAATCATAAACCACATACAAGTCTGCAAGGAATAAAGATGAAGGAAAGTACAAAGGATGAAGAGTAATGAAGGCTGGTTAGAAAATCGGAATGCAAGATGAAATTTGGTTTCGATACAGTAGTAGTCTACCATGAGCCCTCTCCTAGAAGGCCTCTTCCTCCTTAAAGCAAATGCTACTGAAATTAGACAAGGTCAATAGCATGGCTCCCTTTCAGACAGGTCAAAAGTAAGACTTGAGACATTTTGACAGTCTTCATGGTTCTACAAGTAAGCTAAATCAGCATGCAGCCTGTTGTGAAGGGTACCAAAAAGGCTTTCTACCCTACCAAGAAATGCCTTCCTTTGGGGTCACAAATGGGGTCATTTTCTCCAGAGAAAATAACCCTAACCCAACTGTAGCCTGAGCAGGTTTCCAGAAATAAGTTATACCCAACACATGCTATTACATGCACCATTGTAAAGTTAAGGGCAGTTTTATGCCACTGCATAGCAAAATGATACACTCTTCCTTTAAAAAAGTTACATAAAATTTTGTATGTGATATCTAAAACTGAAATCGCAAAATTATTCTTTCACCAAGGAAATCTCAGATAACAGCACTTCTTATTTTGCTGCTTCTTCCCCCATGTTAAGGAATCAACTGAGTTTCTCCTCATTTTAGTACCTCACCTATGTTGTTAGTAAATTTCATATCTACCATTTTAATTTGCTTTATTGTTTGTCATTCTTTTGCAAATATCATAAAAATCCCTTTATAATACTGACATGGAGTGTCAATACCAACATCACTCTCCTTTTCATGTCGAATCCTGTTCTGCCTCTAAAGATAGGTATATCCCAGTCTTAGTAATAATGATTCATTTATCACCAGAATGTAATTCATGGTAAATATCTTATTTTTCCCTTTTCCTTAAAAGTTAATCCTTACATAAACTACACACAATTTTATTTCTTTCCTATTCTAAAATATAAAAAATCTGGTTTAGCATATGCTCCATTGTACATTTGAGCAATTTATGTCTCCTTATGGCTAATATGAATTGCTTAACCCTGTTATTGTTTTTATTTTCCACTTTCAAAAGTATCCTGGCAAAGCCTATGTTTATGAATTGGTACAAAATGTTTCAGACTGAGGAAGGAAAGTCTCTAAACAAATGCCCAAAGTGCATTGGTTTCCTAACTCAATGACCCCCAAAGTGGTATTATATGAATTTTCAAGTCTGAAATGTAAAAAATAATTCTTATCAGTTTTGCCAGTTGCTCAGGGTTTTTGCTTATCCATTTTATTTTGGCATGTAGCATTGACATGTTCACTTTAACATATCCTGGGAAGTATTTATTTTTTATTAAGTATGTAATATTTGAACATTATTTAGCCTTGAATTTTCCTCCTCTTTTGTACTTTGAAATACATTTTCCTCATTTTAGAGAAGGTTTTCATAATGCCCCCCCATTATGTCTTAGAGCATTTTATATGTGATAGTATTTATAATATCATTGTATTCTAGAATGCAAGATTTTTAAAACCTTATCTGAATTATGCCTATTAACATAATTCTAGAAAAAGATGGGTTTGCATAACTGTGTAATTATTAATATGCCCATTGTTTCCAATTATGATGAGATTTGAACAATTGTCAATATAGTTTACAAAAGGCAAAGCCAAATTTGTTATTGAGACAGCTAAAGAAATGGAGAAAAAACAGTCTCCCACCTATGAAAGAATTATGTTTTCTTTCTATTTCATGAGATAGATATTTACTCAGAGTCATTGCACAAACAAACCCATGAAAAGCCACAGTCTCCGCTGAGCCACAGTATTTAGAGCATTGGGGATGGCATGAGTGAAAGGGGGACAACAGCAAAATGTTTCTCCATTTCTCCTGACACTGAATTGACCCTGCCCAAAATTTGAAAAATAAGTAAAGCTGGCTTTCCATACTGCCTTATCTTTCTGACCTTTGCTTTTTTCCTGATGTAATTCTGCTTCCCACCTAATGTTCCTGAGATGCCTTTTCTTTAAAGCAGTTTCAGCTTCTAATTTCCTAACCCCACTTTTCTCTTGCTCAGCACGCCTCAGTGCAGCTGGTATAGGGAAGCTACTAAGAAAAAAGGAACCAGCTCAAAGTATTCCCACCGGCCCTGCACACAATAGTGTTAACCCAAAAAGCAAATGACAGAGGGAATTTTACACAGTGTGAGGTCCTGAAATGATGAGCTCAGATGGTATGGGTGGAGATATTTGGGGACACAAACTTTCAGCCCATCGCAACCATCTATAGCAACCATTCTATTGGGACGACTCAGATCAAGAAAGTAGCGCTTAAATTTCAATTTTCAATTTGTATCATAACTAACTCTGGATGTAAACATGATTAGTAATGATGAAACAAATGCTGTGTTCTTTCTGTGCTGGTATCAACAGTTATGGAAGTGGCACAGTGAGGCCAAGCCAGCCCATGCCTCTGTCCTAGGACTGACGACAACGGTGGTCAGCATTAACTGAGCACTTACTTCCCCCTGAGCACTTTACGTGTAATTTCCCCTATTTCACAAACGAGCAAACTGAGCGGCAAACTAACTTTCTTAATGTAACATATCTTATAATTTTTTAGCCAGATGCAGACTCAAGTCTATATAGTGCTAAAACTCATACTCTTAAACAGACAAACTTCAGACTTATACCAAAACAATGTTTGAAGAATTTCTCTCTGCATGAGAGGGTGAACTCCTCGAGTGTGGTAGGCGAATCATCTTTGTGTCCCAGACTCTGTGCCAGAGTTCGTGCTCAGTGCTCGTTGAACCAAACTGATGACTTTTTTCCTCAGATCTGTCACAGTGGTGGTTTTATTGAAAATTTTCTTTTCTCTTATTTTTCCTCACCAAAGTGAGACTAATCCACATCCCCAAACACTCCATTACAATAAGGTTTTCTTTTCAAGAGTTGTATCTTTAGTCCTATACAAATTTGTCATTTATTTTGACCTGTTTTTAATTGTGATAAAATATACATAATATAAAATTAACTGTTTTAACCATTTTTAAGGGTACAGTTCAGTGGTATGAAGTTCTTTCACACTGTTGTACAACCATCAGCACCATGTACCTCCAGAACTTTTTCATCTTCCCAAACTGAAACTCCATATCCATCAAACAATAACTCCCCATCCCCTCTCTCCACAGCCCCTGGAAACCACCATTCTACTTTCTATCTCTATCAGTTTGACTACTGTAGGTATCTCATATAAGTGGAATCATGCAGTTATTTGTCCTTCTGTGTCTGACATATTTCACTTAGCAAGGTCCATCCATGTTATAGCGTACGTTAGCATTTTTATCCTTCTTAAGCCTGAATAATATTTCATTGTATGTATATGCTACATATTGTTTATCCATTTATCCTATAATTTATTGAATAATGTAGCTGTCCAATGTGGAATTTTTTGCCATTTCCTAACTTAAGATGCAAATATAGAAATGCAGTGAGTTGGTGACTTCTAGGACAGCTATCCTTTTATGGCATAACCTCTAAAATTAATCACAGAACGCTAGTTGAGTACAGGCAATCAGCAAAAGAAATAGATGAGTTTAAGATAATTAGGGTGTCAGAATCATAAATATGCCATGTTTTAACTGCTCCAACTAGAATTAGCCAGTCTTCATATGATTATCTGATGTTTTTACACATCAACTTTTCTTTAGAAGATTTGAGAAGCCAGCGGTATTTTTAAATTGCCATTTCTCTAAAAATAAATAGAGGATTGTTGATTCAAAATAGGAATGCAAATTTATAACCTTCAACTTTTTTAATACTACCATTTAACTTCTAATCTCTGTATTATGAAATATTGTTCAAGAATTACTGGATGAATCTTAAATCAATAAGAAAGAAATTATCTATTCATCCCTTCATGTTTTCAACAAGTGTTTCTTATGTGCTTACTATTTTTACAGCTAGCATTTACTGAATACAAGATACACACACATATGTTTATATCTGTATATATCTTCTAATAGACAAGCTTTATCACCATTTTTACAGATGAGGAAGCTGAGGATCAGAAAGGTAAAGTGATTTTCACAGCTAGTAAGTGGCAGAGTTGGAATTCTAGATGGATGGCTCTTGCTCTCTGCCACCTCACACTGTCCCCCCTCTACATGCCATGCATGGTGTTGTATGCAGGGCAAGACACCATCTCCACCTTGGAGTAATTCACATTATAGTGGAATTGGTGAACATTCTAAAATGCATCATAATAGTATGATAAGAAATACTTGGAATCCAGTTGGACATGGCTTAACATCGCCTGAAAAACTTTACAGAATAAAGGGCAGTCCATCTTGACCTTGCATGACTTGCTTCCATGCTGGTTTTCCACTTTGATTGCTAAAGAATTTACTTAAGCGCATGGTATGGTTGGTTAGGGTTGAGGCTGTAATGAGATCATGAAGGTCAAGTTCAAGTGTTTGTTTGTTTGAAGTTAATCTCTAGCCAGTGGAAAAGCATTTTTTTAATGCTGTTATTTTTTCTGCTTAATCTCTCATTCTGTAGAAGCCTTAGTAATGGTAACAATTTTTTAAAAAGATAAGTTTCAGAAAAATAATTTTTGTCAGCTTGTTAATGTTCTTGCATTATAGAAATGAGGCAAGATTTAAGTGTATGACCTTGGCTTTTGTTCAGAACCATCCCTTCTCTCGGGTGATCCTCAACAGTATAATCCATAATAACCTTTTGTTGCTATTTTCTGACCTGTTGGGCGAGGCACTCAAGCCTGCTTCCCAAGGTCTGTGTTGCTTTAAGTTACCGCAGTGAGGAAATTTCACAGTGCTGTCATGCTGTTGGTTAATACAGTTTTGTGTTTTGCTTGGAAAAGACAATTCTGATAGTGTCCTACTGATTCACATGTTTTCTGACAGTAGCTGCCTACCAGGTTTGCCTTCATTGACTTTTCAATGTTCTGTTACAAATAACTTGCATGTACAATTTGATATTGAAGGGCATAGAAGGTTCCCCACTGTGCATGAAGTTGGAGCAGCCCTGAGTCACGGGGTGGTGAGTGCTTATCATCATTCTGAAATCACCCACTTGTCCTAGGCTGTTGCCATTACAGAGTTGCGTTTTCTCTGTCATTCTTTTTTCTTCTCCCTGTTTTATTCTTTCAGACATTCCAATGCACCTCTAATTCTTTAAACTTCATTCTTAGAAATCCCCCATGATGAGTGAAACTTGAGATATAAAGTCATAGGTGTTTTCTTATTTTGGGGGACACCTGGAATCCACAGTATATTGAATTACAAGTACGTATTTTGTTAGTAATTTTAAAAGAAACCTTTTTTTCGATTCTTCTGAAATTGTGGATAGTTAGAAATGTCTGTTATAATCATTTAATAAATGCCTACCACTTGCCAAGCTCTGTGCATAGCAATTTTCACATGTTATCTATAATTTTGACAACTCTACAAGGTAGGTTATCATTGCCCCATTTACAGATGAGGAAACTAAGACTCTGAGAGATCAAGTCACTTGCCCAAGATAAGAATAATCACTACTCTCTCTCTAATCATGCTTGACTTTTAGTATCTAATATGATAGTAAGTAATAGTGTTTGGATTTGTAGAGCACTTCACAGTTTTCACAACAGTGCACACACGGTACCTCTTTTAACCTCACAAAACTGGTATCTATACTTTCTATTTCATCTTATTCTCTGTAAGACCATTTTGAGGCTCCAGATTCCGAAATGGATTATGAATTTCCTTGGGCTGAAATATCACCCTTTATTAAGTTAGCATCATTTGAAATAATAGCTTCATTGCTACCACTACTAGTTTATGTTTGTATTTTATCAGCAGAGAAGGCAGTTGGAGAACTTGCCTGTTGATACCCTTGAAGAATTCGGGGGATTATGCTTACCCAGACAATAGCTGCCTGAAGCATAATAGTGTTTTTGAGACCATAATTCTCTGCCCAAGAAATCTGTGTAAAAATTATATACATAGCTGCTATTTTTTACTGTCTCCTACCAAGATCGCAGCCCACAGCATCCTTGCCATTTAAAGACGTTCCAGTCTATGCAGACTGTTCCCATATCTTCATATACACCAAAGCATCCTATTCATTCATATACATGAATAGACATGGGGAAGAGGGGGAGGAAATAGACAAATGCACAGAGAGAGAAAGGCCACCTTACAGTATTACATAAGGATAAGGTTACAGGAAAATCGACACTAAGTACATTTCTGTCTCATCACTAGTAATTCCAAAACTCAATGATGTTAGATCCTCTGACATAACTTAAAGTGGAAAATACCAATTGGGTAATGGGAACAACAAATAAAAAAGTTTAAATAGAAGAAAAAATAAAAAGCAATTAAAGCCACCTATTATCTCCTGTCCCCCATGGACCACAAAACCACTCTACTCATCATTTCAGAAAGTTCCCTATTCTTTCAAACACCAGAGCTTTGGCTTGAGAGTTTGTGCCCACTTTTCCTAACCTAGCCTCCTCCTACGCTGAGTTTCTCCCTCTCATCTATATTCCCAGAGCATCTACCACAGCACCGCTCGGATCTGCTGGGTGGAAACAGAGTCAGCCCTCAGTAGGGTAACCTTGCCACCTCCTTACCCCTATCATTCCAGAGAGCAGTCCAGCACTTTGAGCAGAATGCCCAGCACACAACAGAGGATTCTACACCAGACCCTGTGCTAGTTCTGAGGGTTATCCTCAAGGAATATTAGAAGAAAGGGAATGAAGAAGGTAGGGAAAGAGAGGAATGAGAGAGAGGAAAAAGAGACAGAGGGAGGGAAGGCAGAAGACTTAAAAAAAATGTAATGATTTAATCTATCATGTAGTTTTTCATATAAAAATTTTTTCAGCAAAGACATTTATTTGAAAAACTAAATATTTCAGTCATTCAGAACTCACAATGGGGATGAGGGAAATGAGTTTTATGTAGGACTAGAAGTCAGATCTTAGATTTGTTTTCCCACTAATTTGGAAGTTTATTTTTCTTATTACTATTTCCACTTTTATTATAAGACAAGGTCTTTGTTCACTCCTTAGCTAACAAATTTTAGACACAGACTATTTTATATGTTTTTATAATGTAACAATAAGAAGGCAAAAGAATTTTATCTCCCAATCTACAAATTACTGCATTAAAATAATGCAAAATCCACCATATACATGTGTGAGGGTGAGTGTGTTTTCTTTTTCGGTCTCTGTGAGACTGATTATGCTAATTGATACCAGTGCTCCTAATAGGAACTAACTACTCCCCAAGGAAACACCATTTACTATTCATTCTCCTGCTCAGGCGCTCTGTAGCTTTACTTTCTCCTTTTTTAAAATTTCTCAGCCCTGCCTTCATGAATCCTAAGAAAACTCCTGATTTTTCTATCACTTCTAGGCCTTGAGGGGTTGCATGCTACCATTCTACTGCTCTTCATACATTCCAACAACTAGAAACTCATGGATAGCGTGTTGATCATAAGACACATTGCTCTGCTTAATGATTGAGACTTGATTCCAATTCTTGCTATACGTGTGGGCAGACAATGTATTAAATAAAAAGCCGATGTTTTATTTTTCTTCCTATCTCTCTGCTACTCAAAAACAAATATCCCAGGAACAATAGTTAGCAGTCACGGAAGGCAAGAAGATTAAACAGAAAAATAAACAATCTTGAGAAAAAGAAAATCAAGGATGATTTTTGAATAGTACCTTGAAATGTATTATAATCACTTCCTAATATCTAAGTCAGATCTGACCAGCACATACCCCAGTATCTATTGAAATCTATAGGTCAGTCAAATATTACATGATGAAAAAGGAATATTTATTAGTCTTTGTGCATTTATAGGCGTAGAAGATGCTGTGTGAACTGGTTTGAATTTTTCGTCTGTTCATTATCTTATGGTTTCAATTAGTAATCAGCAGAAAATTGAAAAAGATGGGAAAAAAGAGGGGAGAAGGGAAGAGGAAAAAGATCAAGGGTTGCAAAAATTACAAAAGGACAAAGTAGTTATTCACAAGCTAGAAAAAGAGATATTTCACAAAATCAAGTTGGATTATGGCTTGGAGGGAAAAGACCACACATATGCACAGCCATGTACACGTACACGTCACCCACACATGTGATATACCGACCACACACAAAGATGTACACACATGCACAGACTCCGCCTCAGATGTATCATCCACACACACACAAGCACAGACTACACACTTGCTCATTTGCTCACAAACACACACAGACACAACAAAGTTATGCTCCCATATCTCATAGTGGCTTTCCTTGGTCCTCAGTGCTCTGGGGGCAGGGATGGGGAGGGTGGGGCTCACAGTTGCCTAGGACTGGCCATTTGACCAGATCTGTAAAGCTCCACTATCTTTGCTATGCTGCACCTTTATATACTGTACAGTATCATTCCAGAAAAATCTTAAATTTATAGTCTATATGCTTCAGATATCTTTTGGTTCCTAAAGCAAATTCAGTGACCATCTAGCATGAGAAAGCAGAGTCAGTGCCAAGGAGTTATGAGCAATATTGCATTCCCTTGCATTAAATATTGTGGATTGTACTTATCTAATGCTGAATTCATACAATGGGAATAATAACACTGGCCTAATGAGGAATAAGTGAAATAACATTTGTAACACACCTAATACAATGCCTGGTGCATAAAAGATGCTCCAAAAAAAAGAAACAATGGAGAAGGGCGAGGATTAATTTTACCTTTTTTATAAAGATTTCTGGCTGCTCTTAGTTTGGTTGATTTCCCTCATATAATCTACTAGCTTAGACCTTAAATAAACAATTGCATTTTCCAATCTGATCACCTTTTAGTGTCCTAAGAAATATTAATAAGGACTACTTAGTCCACATTAATCTGTCTCTGAAATCTGAATAAAACTTTCAAAGGTAGTTCAGAAATACACAGGAAGTAAGTGTTACTTACATATTTCCTCAAGGCAGTCAGTTGAGTATGATTTTAGATCATATATCCATGCACTGGAGAAATCCTTCTGCTGTGACAAGCTAGTTAAATTGTGAGATTCACCGCAGTTTATAAAAATCAACATGCTTTTTTAAAAGAAAGCATTTTTTAAAAATTCTTTGAAATGTTAAAAAGAGGATAATGTTATAGATGTTGGTTAAAGGTGGTTGTATGGAATTAGAATCATATAGCTCATGACTATTTGTTCAGATGTTCCTCCTACAAAAATAGAGTTCTTATGTGTACTGAATTCTCATACTTGACTTTAAATTCTGCTTCCTGTATTAAGTGGAAAAATAGAGTCATGGAACTGTGGAATTAGAATTTGGAAATATGCATTTCAATGCCATTTAAATATTAAACGTATTAGGAAACTATATTGATACACAGGCATTTTTAAGAGTCAGTTCTAAGTCATTTTTTTTTGTTTTAACCTTTAAGCTTCTTTACTTGGAAAAAATTTCTTATAATTTTAAGATCATATAAAAACCATAGTGTTCTGAACGGCTTTATGTGAACTTTGAAGCAAATAACTAACAAGGTATGAACCCAAGCAAGGCCCCAGATGATTCTCTCTAGCAGTTAGTTTGTAAGGAGACCTTGTAATATAGACTTGTTGGGGTTTCCAGGTAAAACATCAAATACCAGCTGTACTTTCATGCTCAGAGGTGTAGAAAGGCAGAGAGGAGAAGTAAGGATGGATGTGGGCACCAGGTCCTGGGCTTTAAAGGTTCACGTAAACCTCCCCAATTCTTTATGCTAGCCTACATCTTCCTCTAGGATCAAACTGCCCTGGGCTACACACTGAGACTCGGAGAATATATTCGTTCATGACCACACATACCAAGTACAAACTGATGTAGAATATGTTACGTACCTGCCTATTTCAGGGTTGAGTGTCATCATGTGGCATTATTGCCTTTACACTTTTATTTCCACCACGACACACCCATGAGGCAAGTCTGAAAGAGGAAGGCAAGATTTCACGTCATTCTTAGAGCCCCTGCCAGGCTTTGGATTTCATTCTTATTAATTTGGGTTGTAGTTGCAAAAAGCCAAACCAGAAATGACCTTTGATTATTTTATGAAACCTAAACACACTTGTCAAACCCAGCCATGCAGAACGGCGCAAATTAAGTCAACTTTCACTCTGGTTTTTGTGCCAAACGGGATGAAGCCTCTGGTGGTCTGGACAGCTCTATTTCCTGCTTTCAATTTCAGAGTCCAATTAGTAAATCAAACTTTTAAAAGCTGTCTAAAATAATTAATTAGGTCATAATTACTCAGAAGCATATTTTATAGGGTACTCTAATCTACTATCTGGTCTAGATGCTTGAAAATGGTATCAATTTCATTATTAAAGAATTAATTAGAATTGGGCATAAACCTTTGGTGATGGAGGGTGAAAAAAAACATACTCTAGGGATAAATTGTTCACGTATGTGAAGTAGATAAATTCTTCCAGAGCTCAAGAGTGCTAGTTGTGCTCTGGAATTATTTTCTGGTTTTAATAATATTCCGTTTTAAAAACCTTACAAACATCACCCAACAAATAAATGCCTCATAGGAGAAAAGGGCCCTCTGTCTGAATGTGTTCATTGCACATGGACAAGTTATTGTCCTCCTCTATCCAAAGCATTTCTGAGCATCATTACATTGGTACAATAATGACAAGGAGAATGCATGTGTCGTATCAACCTCTGTACTAAGGAGTTTTACCCACATTGTCCCATTTGTTCTAAAAATATAATGTTATAAGGAATGTGTCATTTTTACAGATTGAGGAGGAGAGGTCCAGGGAGACTGAATGATTTTCAGAGTTAATAAGGGCAAGATCTAGGAATTGAATTTAGACCTATGTAATTCCAAATCTCACCCTTTTTTTTCTTTTTTTAAACTATTTCAGGTTTGTTACATTGGGGACCCTAGTAACAAGTTTTCTTGAGGGTCCATGAGACTTTTTTTAAAAAATTCTGTCATTTCAATAATAATTTAAAAGTATATAAATATATATATATATATATATATATATATATATATAACCACTTATGAATACAAAACGGCTACTTGGCAGTGATCAATCAAACAAGAAAAATATTTTGATACAATATAATTTCAGTTGTTAAGTCATGATTTCTCAAACAGGGTCTTCAAGCCCCACTGAGGGATCCTCAAAGATTTTTTTTTTCCTGAAAGACACCTGTGCATGACTTGTGCTTATAAAACCATGTCCTGCACTACCATACAATATTTTGTATGGACTCCTGAGTATTTTAAATTAATTCTTCAGATTCCGGATTGCATTTGTCTATTTTCACAAGCATTAATGATCTTCAAACCCTACGTGTTACCAGATGTAAAAAATATCTAGTCATAAACTCTTGAGTTTGAATTGTATCATTGTTTGTTATGGAAAATTTTCTTTGACAAACGATTGGGAGCCAACATAAGCATCCAAAGCAAGAGCAAGTATTTGCTCAAATGATTCTTAGCAAAGATGATACTTGTTCTTTTACACATTTAATATTCGTTTTACTCAGTTTTAACCAGGCCTCTGAATTCTCCTTTATATATTTTTGTTCCTCGTTTACATACATTTCAATGAGTTCCATGAAGCCTGGTGTCATATCTTTGTCCCTTTTATATGCCAGTACAGTGTGCTTTTATTTGACAAATAGCTTTTTTCAACCGACATTTTAATGCTACATTCACAAAAAATCAAGCAAAAATGCTAAATACAATTTGGTTTGTCTGTGAGGTAGGGTTTTATAAAGAGCTTTCCATCAGAAAAGCTACATGGAAAAGATAATATATGAAAGCTGGGAAAATATAATTACCTCACATCCTAATACTTACACAAGACAATGTAACTTACCAATTACAAATAGAAAAAAAAATCTTTTAAAAACAATATTATATCATCCCCTAAAGACTAATTCTCAATTTTATTAAGATTCAACAATAGAAATCCTTTCTGAAAATTAACCTAAAATTTCTCATTTGGAGTGACAGCTTTTTTTGCTTGTATTCTTCTCCTAAATGTTACTATCTTTAATATAAAGGCTCTTAAGCTGCATGAAGACTAATTTTCCCCAATCTTTTCTTTCATGGACTATGGAGAAAAATGCCACGAGGTAAAAATGTTGCTATTTCTTTAAGCTCCTACTCATTTCTTTTTAATGTTTCTTTTAGGATCTAGCAAATCAAATAAGAAAATTTAACTTATAAATAGTAACAACACCTAAGATCAATAAAGCTCACCTGTGCCCATCCATGTCAGAGAGAAAATATAAATATGAACCATTTCAAAATCTTCTTGCATATTTAGGCCAAAGAGTATTGTAAAACTAAAGCTGCGGACTTCAATAAATCAAAGGCAGCTAATCATTACAGTTTTATGTGTAAACTGTTGTAGTGAATTAATGTGTTTCTCAGAAGAGAAAGAATAGAGGTGACCAATGCTCATCTATAAATGGCAATAAGTAATGTGAAAACAAGAGCACAGATAATATACCTGTTAAGGGTTTCACAAATGTGTAAACCACAAAAATCTTAGATTCATAAACAGACAAAGTAATCAAGAACATCTTTTAAACACTGTTGTCCTCATTTTTTTTAGGTTTTACAAAATATATTACATACATAAGTAAAACCATAATGCAGACTTAAGTGCTTATTTAAAATGTATTTTTGGAATGAAATTGGGTCATTTGTAGAGACATGGATGGACCTAAAGAGTGTCATACAGAGTGAAGTAAGTCAGAAAGAGAAAAGCAAATATCATATAATAACGCATATATGTGGAATCTAGAAAAATGGTATAAGATCATCTTACATGCAAAGCAGAAATAGAGACACAGAGGTAGAGAATAAATGTATGGATGCCAAGGAGGAAAGGGGTGGGGAGGGAGGAATTGGGAGACTGAGATTGACATGTATACATTACTGATACTATGTATAAAATAGACAAATGATGGGAACATATGTGACCTAAATTGGAGAGAAGTCCAAAAGGGAGGGGATATCTGTATGTGTATGGCTGATTCATTTTGTTGTGCAGTGGAGGCTAACACAACATTCTAAAGCAACTATACTCCAATAAAAATTTTTTTAATAAAATTAAATAAAATGTATTTTTGAAAAATTAAAAAACCTTTCATTTTTCCACGTTTTTCCACAACTGTGTTTGAGTGTTAAGACTGAGTTTTTTTCTTTTTTATGGACATTATAACATTAGCTTTAATAGTAATTAAAAATTAACATTAGGGCTTCCCTGGTGGCGCAGTGGTTGGGAGTCTGCCTACCGATGCAGGGGAGGCGGGTTCGTGCCCCGGTCTGGGAGGATCCCGCATGCCGCAGAGCGGCTGGGTCCGTGAGCCGTGGCCGCTGGGCATGTGCGTCCGGAGCCTGTGCTCCGCAACGGGAGAGGCCGCAACGGTGAGAGGCCCACATACCGCAAAAAAAAAAAAAAAAAAAAAATTAACATTAAAGTATAAAAAGGAATCTAAAAATTCCTGCTATATAGAATGATGGCTACTAAAGACCATTTGTAGGCGACTTGGCATTGACAGAAAAGTATACAAGTGTGGATTTATTCAGATGTTAAAATTCCTTTCTGGAACTCAGTCCTCTTGGCAAACATAAGTATTGTGTAACTCTTTATATTTTTTTTTTTTTTTTTTTTTTTTTTTTTTTTTTTTTTTTTTGTGGTATGCGGGCCTCTCACTGTCGTGGCCTCCCCCGTTGCGGAGCACAGGCTCCGGACGCGCAGGCTCCGGACGCGCAGGCCCAGCGGCCACGGCTCACGGGCCCAGCCGCTCCGCGGCACATGGGATCCTCCCAGACCGGGGCACGAACCCGCATCCCCTGCATCGGCAGGCGGACTCTCAACCACTGCGCCACCAGGGAGGCCCACTCTTTATATTTTAATTGGAGAAAAATGCCTGCGTGAAAGGATAATTTTTACTTTTTCAGCAGCATGTGCTGCTGTTTGACATGCCAAATGGAAAAATCAGAAAGAACTGAATTAAATATCTCATTGTCCAACAGCTTGAATAAAGTATAAATAAGAAAAATAAATACAAAGAGAGGCTCAAATATAACCTTGAGCATAATGCTTTGAAGGGTTGTAAGAATTTTCAATATGCCTTCTATTTTCATCCTCTTAAATATTTCAAAAGCTACTTAAGGTGTCATAGATAAATAAATAATAATGCTTCCATTTTAACCATAGCCTATTTTTTGAAAGCTGTTTATCACCAATTCCTGATATTTTATATAATGCACCTACCAACCTACAGAATGAATGACATCCAAACTGACCAGGACAGACTTAGGAAGCTAAGTACACACCAGTGCAAGAAGAGCAATTTGTCTAGTCATAGGAGTTTTGTCTTCAAAATGCTTTACAGGCCTCGAGAAATTCTAACCACACCCCAAGAGGTAATTTGCTATTACTGACAATTTATGATAAAAAAAACTCTTGGCTATCTCTAATTTGCCCAAGGCCAAAGAAAGTCAGATTAAGGTTTTTGGCCTCAAGTTTTTAAGTCTGATTGATTACTTGGATTGCACTTTATTTTTTAACTTTAAGTTTTTAAATTATTTTAGGAATTTGGCATCATTTGTTACTGCAAACCTATACTTGTACTTGAGATTACACTTCTATTTTAAATTCCTATTTTCATCACTAACAGCTTTTTACGTTTTTTTCCTCTTTTTTTCCCCAAGCTTTATTTTCTTCCAGAAAATTTAACTAAAGAGTTTTAATAAAAAACTGCTTGGTCGTATTTCAATTAGTCAAAACTTGACACTGATAACAGTTGCAAGTGAAGAATATTCTTCAAGCTCTGTGAACAGAAGAGTAGATAATTCAAATCTAGGTCCCCCTCAGAGCACAGTCAGAATATAGGAAGATAGTTTTGCCTCTCAAAAGTGAGGAGGTATGGACAAAAGACAACATGTGACTTGAAATCCTCATCCTCCCTTTTTAAAGATACTACCTCTGAACTCTAACTAGAGAAACAATATAAAAATAGACGGAATTCAGTCTTTGTTCATCTTTGGGTTGGTGTTTTAAAGCCACAGACTCCTCTTCAGTACATTACTGGGCTGAAGTGTAGAGAAACCTTTGTAAATCAGTACTACTTATTTAAAAAATAATTTGTTGATTAATTCACAACATTTTGTTTACTATCTTTTATTCCAGACCCTATTAAAAGCACTGGAGTTATGGTAATAAATGATATGAACCTTGCCCTTAAAAAGCTCAGTCTAGGGCCTCCCTGGTGGCGCAGTGGTTAAGAGTCCACCTGCCGATGCAGGGGATACGGGTTCGTGCCCCGGTCTGGGAGGATCCCATATGCCGCGGAGCGGCTGGGCCCGTGAGCCATGGCTGCTGGGCCTGCGCATCCGGAGCCTGTGCTCCGCAACGGGAGAGGCCACAACAGTGAGAGGCCCGCATACCGCAAAAAGAAAAAAAAAAAAAAAAAAAGCTCAGTCTAAGAGAGAGGAAAAAGGAAACAAACAAAAAAAACCTCTAATAAATCTGTGCTAAGAGAATACAAGGGAAAAAATAATTACTTTTGTGGACAGTAAATATTTCAGACTGGAAAACTGGATCCCAGAGAACAAATGTTTATTAAATGCCTACTGTATTTCTTTCCTAGGACTGCCTTAAATTATCAAAAATTTGGATGGCTTAAAACAACAGAAATTTACTCTCTCACAGTTCTTTGATCCAAAATCAGAGAGTTAGTTGGTAACAAGGTCCCACTGTATAGCACAGAGAACTACATTCAGTATCCTATGATAAACCATAATGGAAAAGAATATTTTTAAAAAGAATGTATATATATGTATAATTGAATCACTTTGCTGTACAGCCAAAATTAACACAACATTGTAAGTCAACTATACATCAATTAAAAAAAAAAGAGTTAGCTGGGCCCTGCTCCCTCCAAACTCTCTCAGGAAGGAGCCCACCTTGAGTCTTCCAGCTTCTGCTAGCCCTAAGCATTCCTTGCTTTGTGGCAGCATAATTCCAATCCCTGCCTCTGTCTTTGCATGGCTGTCTTTCCTCTGTGTCTCTGTCTCTCTCCCTCTTCTTATAAGGACACCAGTCATATTGGACTTAGGGCTCACCTAACTGCAGTATGACCCCATCTTAACTTAATAACATCTACAAAGACCTCATTCCCAAATAAGGTCACATGCACCGGTACAAGGGATTAGAACCTCAACATACCTTTTTGGGGGAAACAATTCAACACACGACACTAGATACTCATTAAAACACTAGGTACTTGTCCTCCTTGGTTTAAAAAATAATAGTGGTTTCATTCAAAAATCAGACAATAAAATAATTCATCAATTTTTTACAGTTTGCAGATCTATGTATATGAGTTTTTATACATACAGCTCTCAGTATTTCATTATTATCTGTAGCATTTACTATTCTGTCTTTAAAGATGAAGAGGATTCTCTTTCTGAACAAGGAAAAAGATAAACTAGATTTAAGGAGCAATTAAAGATAGGGCTGGAAAAGAACAATGGCTCTCTAATACAGACTTATTGTGGCTATTGTGGGACGGCTCTCACTGGTGATTTACTGAAATAGGTAAACTAAGGAAGTGAAATGATGAAATCTTGCCCACAGTAGAGAAAGGGTACTAAATGACCTCCTGGAGTAACTTCAGTGGCAGTCATTTGAATACAACAAAAATCTAAAATTTTTGAACATAGTATGACACATACGCAGGAATGCTTACATAAGACTGACATTTTACCTTTAAAAGGTATTTACATATATAATGCATGTCCAACCTGAAAATATACTATTTTGTGATATTTGAGTTTCCTACAGTCTCTCAGAAGGCACAAATGGTACATAGAAATATTTGCAACTTTTTGTGTACTGTAGTTGACTGTTATAAACTTACTGTACTCAGCAAATTCCAAACTATCTACTGGACACTGCAGAGAAACAAGACTTTGGCCATGACACCAAGGACCATATTATTACTATAATATGCTTTATTTATATAAATAGGGGCCTTAAGAGATTTCACCAGGATGAGAACTACAGGACAGGGTGGATATTTCAGGAAAAGAGAATGATTAATTAATTCATTCAACCAATATATATTGAGAACCTGCTGTATGCCAGGCACTGGTCAAGGCACTGGGTTTTCAGCAGTGAACACAGTGTTCCAAGTTCTTGTCCTCAAATAGCTTAAATTCTGGGGTGGGAGGGAGGGGGAAGGGGGGAGGGCCGAGAGGTGTCATGAGAAAAAATACAGCATGCCCTGTTAAGTTTGAATTTCAGGTAAACGACGAATACATTTGTAGTATAAGTATGTTCAATACAATATTTGGGACACTTGAATAATTATACAATGAATAAGTTTTCAGTATAAGTAATGACAAGTAATAATCTTTTAGTATGTCTGATACACTATTTAGGACACACATACTAAAAAGTGTTTTGTTGTTCATCTGAAATTCAAATTTAACTGGGTGCCTTGTATTTTTATTTGATAAATCTGACAGTCCTAAGGTAGGGAGAAAGAAAATAAACAGACAAAAAGTAGTATGCCATAGATGATACATACTAGGAAGAAAAAGAAAGTAATGTGAGGAGAATTGGTGATGCTGTAAGAATCCGGGGTCGCCATTACATTTATCAGAGAGAAGGTCCCTCCAAGAAGGAGATATTTGAGTAGAGACCTGAAGGAAGTGAGGGTGTGATCTACACCACTACCTGGGCGAAGAGCTTTCCTGGCTAAGGAGACAGTAAGTAAAAATCCCTGAGGTTGGAATACTGTAGGCTTCCCAGGAAACCAAGAGTCCTGTATGTTGGAACAGAGGGCACAATGGGAAGGGCAAAACTTTTATTGCCCTTTCAGAATTTATTATGAGTCAGAACGAATTCTTTGGCATTACTCAAAATATGACATTGAGTTGTATGTCTGTCCATCTCTGTCCCTTTGTTCCTCTCTTTATCTCTGTCTCTCTGCAAATGCGTGTGTGTGTGTGTGTCTGTATGTAAGACATATATATAGAGAGAGAGGGAGAGGCTCAACACAAAGTAATGTCTGCTACAAGGAAAAATAATGAGCAACTTAATTAATCTGGGCCTTATTTACACTTGTGTTGTCAATTTTGATCATTTGCTTATTTAACTAAAATGTTCTGCTTTCATTACAGTCATTAGCTTCCATCTATAAATAATAATGTATTCATATTCTGTAAGTATGTTAGAGTTCCACACATTTTGCAGCAGAGACCAAGACACAGGGAGTATTGTTATTTAATGAAACCTCTCATCAAACCCTGTGGATTTACTAGCAGTTGGTTAACCTTCAAAATAACACCACATATTGGGATTCTAATGCCCAAATTTGTTCATCTCATTTTTTGTGTTAAAAATTGGCCTCCATTTGACATTGTCACACTGCAAACTGACCCTTCTCTCCCAGCAGCCGTTCTCTCCACGTGGAGGTCATCTCTGTGGCCCCAAAAGGTGGACAGAGCAGTGTCCCCCATTTTAAATATCAGGAATTTAAATAGCTCTCAATCCAAGGGACACCTGTGCAGCATTTGTGTTCCTGTTCTGCCCCCTTGTGTCTTAATCTCTGACTTGGTAGCTGCCCGATATTCCAGTCCCTGGAGGCCTGGAACAGGACCTTTCTCTTGTTCTTAACGCTTCTAAAATACACTTGTTTTCTAATCTCCGGCCTGGTTCTTGAGATCATTTTGCCTACTGATAACAATATTCTGAGTAAAATGTCAGAGTATTAATCATCCTTCACCCATGAGTTTTGCTCACTCAGGAGCCAAGACATCCCAAATCAACTTCTCAACTCCCTTTCTTGATGTTTCACTTGGAATTTTCTCCCGCTATTGTCATGCTTCCTGACATAACTCATGTTTTGCTTGATAGAATGACTTCCTCTGAGCACCAGCATGGGGATCTGTTCTTAGTGTTCAAACTCAATTGAGAATGTGATTCCAGAGGAAACGTACACAAGCCACTTAGATAGCCTCATCCACCAGAAGGCAGACAGCAGAAGCAAGAAGAACTACAATACTGCAGCCTGTGGAACAAAAACCACATTCACAGAAAGATAGACAAGATTAAAAGGCACAGGGCTATGTACCAGATGAAGGAACAAGATAAAACCCCAGAAAAACAACTAAATGAAGTGGAGATAGGCAACCTTCCAGAAAAAGAATTCAGAATAATGATTGATAGTGAAGATGATCCAGGACCTCGGAAAAACAATGGAGGCAAACATTGAGAAGATGCAAGAAATGTTTAACAAAGACCTAGAAGAATTAAAGAACAAACAAACAGAGATGAAGAATACAATAACTGAAATGAAAACTACACTACAAGGAATCAATGGCAGATTAACTGAGGCAGAAGAATGGAGAAGTGACCTTGAAGACAGAATGGTGGAATTCACTGCTGTGGAACAGACTAAAGAAAAAAGAATGAAAAGAAATGAAGACAGTCTAAGAGACCTCTGCAACAACATTAAATGCAACAACATTCGCATTACTGGGGTCCCAGAAGGAGAAGAGAGAAAGAAAGGACCCAAGAAAATATTTGAAGGGATTACAGTCAAAAACTTCCCTAACATGGGAAAGGAAATAGCCACCCAAGTCCAGGAAGTGCAGCAAGTCCCATACAGGATAAACCCAAGGAGAAACACGCCGAGACACATAGTAATCAAATTGACAAAAATTAAAGACAAAGAAAAATTATTGAAAGCAGCAAGGGAAAAATGACAAATAACATACAAGGGAACTCCCATAAGATTAACAGCTGACTTCTCAGCAGAAACTCTACAAGACAGAAGGGAGTGGCATGATATACTTAAAGTGATGAAAGGGAAGAACCTACAACCAAGATTACTCTACCCGGCAAGGATCTCATTCAGATTTCATGGAGAAATCAAAAGCTTTACAGACAAGCAAAAGCTAAGAGAATTCAGCACCACCAAACCAGCTTTACAACAAAAGCTAAAGGAACTTCTCTAAGTGGGAAACACAAGAGAAGAAAAGGACCTACAAAAACAAACCCAAAACAATTAAGAAAATGGTCATAGGAACATACATATTGATAATTACCTTAAACTTGAATGGATTAAATGCTCCAACCAAAAGACACAGGCTTGCTGAATGGATACAAAAACAAGACCCTTATATATGCTGTCTACAAGAGACCCACTTTAGACCTAGAGACACATACAGACTGAGAGTGAGGGGATGGAAAAAGATATTCCATGCAAATGGAAATCAAAAGAAAGCTAGAGTAGCTATACGCATATCAGATAAAATAGACTTTAAAATACAGAATATTACAAGAGACAAGGAAAGACACTACATAATGATCAAGGGATCACTCCAACAAGAAGACATAACAATTATAAATATATATGCACCCAACATAGGAGCACCTCAATACATAAGGCAACTGCTAACAGCTATAAAAGAGGAAATCGACAGTAACACAATAATAGTGGGGGACTTTAACACCTCACTTACACCAATGGAAAGATCATCCAAAATGAAAAGAAATAAGGAAACAGAAGGTTTAAATGACACAATAGACCAGATAGATTTAATTGATATTTATAGGACATTCCATCCAAAAACAGCAGATAACACTTTCTCCTCAGGTGCGCATGGAACATTCTCCAGGATAGATCAAATCTTGGGTCACAAATCAAGCCTCAGTAAATTTAAGAAAATTGAAATCATATCAAGCATCTTTTCTGACCACAACACTATGAAATTAGAAATGGATTACAGGGACAAAAATGTAAAAAACACAAACACATGGAGGCTAAACAATACGTTACTAAATAACCAAGAGATCACTGGAGAAATCAAAGAGAAAATCAAAAATAGCTAGAGACAAATGACAGTGAAAACATGACAATCCAAAACCAATGGGATGCATCAAAAAAAAGCAGTTCTAAGAGCGAAGTTTATAGCTATACAAGCCTACCTCAAAAAACAAGAAAAATCTCAAATAAGCAATCTAAACTTATACCTAAAGGAACTAGGGAAAGAAGAACAAACAAAACGCAATGTTAGCAGAAGGAAAGAAATCATAAAGATCAGAGCAGAAATAAATGAAATAGAAACAAACAATAGCAAAGATCAATAAAACTAAAAGCTGGTTCTTTGAGAAGATAAACAAATTGATAAACCATTAGCCAGAATGATCAAGAAAAAGAGGGAGAGGACTCAAATCAATAAAATTAGGAATGAAAAAGGAGAAGTTACAACAGACACCTCAGAAATACAAGGCATTCTGAGACTACTACAACAAACTCTATGCCAATAAAATGGACAACCTGGAAGAAATGGACAAATTCTTAGAAAGGTATAACCTTCCAAGACTGAACCAGGAACAAATAGAAAATATGAACAGACCAATCACAAGTAATGAAATTGAAACTGTGATTAGAAATCTTCCAACAAACAAAAGTCCAGGACCAGATGGCTTCACAGGTGAATTCAATCAAACATTTAGAGAAGAGCTGACACCCATCCTTCTCAAACTCTTCCAAAAAATTGCAGAAGGAACACTCCCAAACTCATTCTATGAGGCCACCAAAACCAGACAAACATACTACAAAAAAAGAAAATTATAGACCAGTATCACTGATGATGAATATAGATGCAAAAATTATCAACAAAATCCTAGCAATCAGAATCCAACAGCACATTAAAAGGATCATACACCATGATTCAAGTGGGATTTATCCCAGAGATGCAAGGATTCTTTGATGAATGCAAATCAATCAATGTGATACACCATATTAACAAATTGAAGAATAAAAACCATATGATCATCTCAGTAGATGCAGAAAAAGCTTTTGACAAAATTCAACACCCATTTAGGATAAAAACTCTCCAGAAAGTGGGCATAGAGGGAACCTACCTCAACATAATGAAGGCCATATATGACAAACCCACAGCAAACATCATTCTCAATGGTGAAAAACTGAAACCATTTCCTCTAAGCTCAGGAATGAGACAAAGATGTCCACTCTCACCACTATTATTCAACATAGTGTTGGAAGTCCTAGCCACAGCAATCAGAGAAGAAAAAGAAATAAAAGGAATACAAATTGGAAAAGAAGAAGTAAAACTGTCAGTGTTTGCCGATGCCATGTTACTATACATAGAGAATCCTAAAAATGCCACCAGAAAACTACTAGATCTAATCAATTAATTTGGTTAAGTTGTAGGATACAAATTAATGCACAGAAATCTCTTGCATTCCTATACACTAATGATGAAAAATCTGGAAGAGAAATTATGGAAACACTCCCATTTACCACTGCCAGAAAAAGAATAAAATACCTAGAAATAAACCTACCTAGAGAGACAAAAGACCTGTATGCAGAAAACTATAAGACACTGATGAAAGAAATTAAAGATGATACCAACAGATGGAGAGGTATACCATGTTCTTGGATTGGAAGAATCAATATTGTGAAAATGACTATACTACCCCGAGCAATCTACAGATTCAATGCAATCCCTATCAAATTACCAATGGTATTTTTTCCAGAACTAGAAAAAAAATCTTAAAATTTGTATGGAGACACAAAAGACCCTGAATAGCCAAAGCAGTCTTGAGGGGAAAAAACGGAGCTGAAGGAATGAGACGCCCTGACTTCATACTATACTACAAAGCTACAGTAATCAAGACAGTATGGCAGAAACACAGATCAATGGATCAGGGTAGAAAGCCCAGAGATAAATCCATGCCCCTATGGTCAACTAATCTATGACAAAGGAGGCAAGGATATACAATGGAGAAAAGACAGTCTCTTCAATAAGTGGTGCTGGGAAAACTGGACAGCTACATGTAAAAGAATGAAATTAGAACACTCCCTAACACCATACACAAAAATAAGCTCAAAATGGATTCGAGACCTACATGTAAGACCGGACACTATAAAACTCGTAGAGGAAAACATAGGAAGAACACTCTTTGACATAAATCACAGCAAGATCTTTTTTGATCCACCTCCTAGAGTAATGGAAATAAAAACAAAAATAAACACATGGGACCTAATGAAACTTCAAAGCTTTTGCACAGCAAAGGAAACCATAAACAAAACGAAAAGACAACCCTCAGAATGGGAGAAAATATTTGCAAACGAATCAACAGACAAAGGATTAATCTCCAAAATATATAAACAGCTCATGCAGCTCAATATTAAAGAAACAAACAACCCAATCCAAAAATGGGCAGAAGACCTAAATAGACATTTCTCCAAAGAAGACATACAGATGGCCAAGAGGCACTTGAAAAGCTGCTCAACATCACTAATCATTAGAGAAATGCAAATCAAAACTACAATGAGGTATCACCTCACACCAGTTAGAATGGGCATCATCAGAAAATCTACAAACAACAGATGCTAGAGAGGGTATGGAGAAAAGGGAACCCTCTTGCACTGTTGGTGGGACTGTAAATTGATACAGCCACTATGGAGAACAGTATGGAGGTTCCTTAAAAAACTACAAATAGAATTACCATATGATCCAGCAATCCCACTACTGGGCATATACCCAGAGAAAACCATAATTGAAAAAAACACATGCACCCCAATGTTCATTGCAGAACTATTTACAATAGCCAGGTCATGGAAGCAACCTAAATGCCCATTGGCAGTCGAATGGATAAAGATGATTTGGTACTATATACAATGGAATATTACTCAGCCATAAAAAGGAACGAATTGAGTCATTTGTTGAGACGTGGATGAATCTGGAGACTGTCATACAGAGTGAAGTAAGTCAGAAAGAGAAAAACAAATATCGTATATTAACGCATGTATGTGGAACCTAGAAAAATGGTACAGATGAACCGGTTTGCAGGGAAGAAGTTGAGACACAGATGTAGAGAACAAACGTATGGACACCAAGGGGTGAAAGCCACGTGGGGGTGAGGATGGTGGTGTGCTGAATTGGGCGATTCGGATTGACATGTATACACTGATGTGTATAAAATTGATGAGTAATAAGAATGTGCAGTATAAAAAAACAAACAAACAAAAAAACAACTAATACTAAACTTTGGGTTATTTGTATGGAAATATGTTAATATAAATGTTACAGACATTACATGAAATTCCTTAAAATCTTATATGTTCTGGTGTAATGTTATAAGTCATAATTCTAGTTATTATTTTAACATGTATATCTCAGAAATAACTAAAAAAAAAAAAAAGAATGTGATTCCAGAGGCTGCTATCCCTGTCTGCCCTCATTGGATGTGGCAGGGCCAGGACACTGGGGCATAAGCTAAACCTGCCCCACCTTGTGCCCAGTAATAGAACTGGTTGGATATTGCTCCTTGTTTCTTGCTTTCCAAAATAAGAATAACACCAACATTACTACATACTTTACTCTGAACCTCAAATCAAAAATGTTATAAATATCTCACATCTCAAGGATCATGAATTAGAGGCACCATATACATATTGTTCTGTAATTTCATAAACAGGCATTAGAAGAGCCCTGTATTTGCAGAAACCAGAACTTTAAAACATTTCTAATCATACTCTTGCAAAAAAGGTAACATGACTTCCTCCCTCTCAATTCATGTTATCTTTTGCTTTCTGGCCAAAATCATCAAGGCTTATTGAATTTCATAATGAATTTCTCTTTTTGGTCTATGGACCCACTCTCCACCTTTGTTACATCTCTTTTGAGTTTTTCCACTTACACCCACTAGAACATTTCCTCTTTGTGCTAGTCCAAACAGGCTTTTCTGTCTGCGTCAGGCCAACATCCAGCTCTTTCTTCCCAGCAAGTGTCTGTCTCTGAAGTCTGATGCAGAGCTTAGCCAGAGAACCTTTCCACATGTAAGTAAACAGAGCCATGTTTAACTAGGTCTCAAGATGAAACACGTAACTGTCCTTTTTGCTGTGGGGAAGTGCTTCTGATGCTTTAATATTTATGCTCTAGATCTAAAATATCTACGATTAGTTCTGTGAACCTAATCCCCAAGTCTTAGTTTCCTCATTTATAAGATACTGGCTGGCTATGTGATCTCCAAGGTCACCTCCACCTCTGCAGTCTGTAATGCAATTAATTCATCACATTCGGCAGAGCCTCTCCTCTTTATAAAACTCAAGTCTATGGAATCAGAGAGAACAAAAATGATCCCAGGCATGATTTTGCTATGTCAGGATTTCTATCTTCATAGTCATATACTCCTTTTTAGAAAACCATAAGAAGAGGTAACTATGCAAATTAGAAATAAATATATATCTGATAATTATAAATCACGAATTATATCAGCTTTAAGAACAGAGAGATTACTAAAATTTCCTAAGAAGATGTACTGTGACATCTTATATATTGTTACCTTTTTATGTTCTGTCAATTCTTTACTGCTTTGTTTGGAGGTGAGTTACATACACAGTTTTAGATTTTTCAAAGTTAAGCAGATCAGATGAAACATAATCGTGATTCCTATTCCTCTGTTTTTGCTTTCCATAGTGGATGCTTTAAGTGTGAAACATTCAGTGTGTCTATTTACAAGACTATTAAGTGTGAGGAATATTTATATCATAAAACTCACAGTCCAGGATTAGCTATACATTAATAATGTTTTCAAAACTTATTTGAAAGTGAACACTCAGCCAGTCACATTGTCTGGGAGGTCCCAAATAATTGGAATGGCTTTTTTAAAAAAATTAATTGGAATTTCTTAGTTTTCTGAATAAATGTGCATAGTTCATCAGTGGATTTGTCTTCTCCATTCTCTCATTTGCTGAATCTACCCTACCAGTCAATTCCTGAGTCATTCTTGGTGCAGTGCAAATGTTTTATAGTCAGCCTCAGCCCAGCAGTGCATAGGATCTGGAATGTCTTACTAATATGCCTAGTAAGTTTTAGCCCTGCTTTTGTTGCCGAGCTCTAGCCACTGCATTGACTTACCATAGAGTTTCTGCTTCAAGTTCCCAATAGACCTGAGCCCCTGTAGAAAAAGCCTTGGCCTCACTGGCTCTTGTCAGCCCCACCTCTAGAGAACAAGAAGCTGTTTATTCCCACAACACTGCCATGTTCCTTCCAGGAATGGGTGCCTCACCCAAAGGCGCAGCACTGCCATCCAGCTATTTTGACCTCAAAAACTCATTCTTCCACAACTGTCCCACACATACTATTGGATGCAACACCCACAGTAACCACACAGAGATTTGCCATTTTACACAGGACAGCCCCATGGATAGGTCTGCTTTCCAGTTTCAGTGTTTTGTCCATATCTGTTTCCATTGCCTCTTGTTGGTGAAATGACACTCTGACCCATTCTGACATTTCCAAATAGGAGGGTAATGTACATAATTGTTTGAACCATTCGTGAATAACTTGGATATTCAATGGGAAAGTAATCAAGACTGTTTATGAATAGTCCCTTTTAAAGTAAAATGGTATTAAGCAAGGGATTGAGGTGGTCGACCATGCTGTATTTACAAAGATAAGATTTAGATAAAGACATAAACTTTGACAAGAGCATTATGTACTTTTTGCTTTTCCAACATGTTGTTAGCTGAAGGGGACTTTAAAAAGCTAGTTGAAAATAATGACACATCAAAATAAGCATTGGGCCATTCAGCATTATCACTTTAATCTTTCTGGCCCTTTTAGAAACAATATGCTCATTTTAAAAATTACATGCTTTCTTCTGGTAATTGTTTGCATGTAAACTTCAAATCATTAAAAAGTACTATCACATTTTTTGTCTGGTTCATTTGCTGACATATTTCTGTACAAATGGGTATATTAGTAGGAATAGGACAAAATTTTTTTAAACTAAAATTGAGCATGGTATTCCTGGTTTTTTAAACTGTTGTATCCCATGAAAGAAATGTTTTCTAAAATTTCTATAAGCTATTCATAGAACCATCAAATTAAGGTTGCCCCCCCTTTTCTTTTTAACTCACTGACCACTGTCCAGTTCTAACTTAATGACCATCATTTGATGGGCAGAGCAACACTGGGAAAAGCATGTTGGCTGCAGAATCAGCAGAGTTGGCAGCTAATTCTGGCTTCTCCACCTACCGCCACTCCGCTCCTGGATCTTACCCCGCTAGCCCACAAATTCTCTCATCTCTAAATAGTCAGAATGTCAGTATCTTTCTTATTTGAGGGTCATTGTGAGAACAAAAATAGACAATATATATAAAGCACTTAGTTCATTGCCTGACACATAGTAGGAGCTTAATAAAAAATTATTAAAAACTAACATTAATTATATATATCTGGAGTAATTGAGGCAGATGTTATAATGCAATGCTCGAATCTGTTCTGATTATACCCATGCCTTTATTAAAAGCCTTTCATGCTTTCCATTATCTTATCTAATACTAATAAAATGTCTTTTACAGGTAGAACCCATGGCTACTTTTTAAGGGACAAAATATTCTGTAAGATTCTATTTTATGCCAGAATCACTTTTTTTCAGAATTATATATATTATTATATATAAAAGCCATTATAAAACATACTTATATATTGCATAATTATGTAAGTTATATAATATAAATATATGATGTAATTATATATGAAAGCCATATATATATATATACATGCACATATATATACACACATATATACACATACCTCTACAGGGAAAGAGAGGGGAGTTATTTCCTGGTTTAGATTTTCACAAAGGTCTTATATGTATTGGCTTGCCCGGATGCTAATGGATACTAAAACCACATGATACAACTTCACAGAGAGTCAACTGTACTCAATGCAATGTGATAAGTAAACTCAGCTATGTGAAGGGGTAGAATTAAAAAGTCATATGGGGCTTCCCTGGTGGTGCAGTGGTTGGGAGTCCGCCTGCTGATGCAGGGGACACAGGTTCGTGCCCCGGTCTGAGAAGATCCCACATGCCGCGGGGCGGCTGGGCCCGTGAGCCATGGCCGCTGAGCCTGTGCGTCCGGAGCCTATGCTCTGCAACGGGAGAGGCCACAACAGTGAGAGGCCCGCGTACCGCAAAAAAAAATTTAAAAAGTCATATGAATTAGGGACTTCCCTGGTGGTCCAGTGGTTAAGACTTCGCCTTCCAAGGCAGGGGTTGTGGGTTCAAGCCCTGGTTGGGGAGTTATATCCCACATGCCTTGCAGCCAAAACACCAAAACATAAAACAGAAGCAATATTGTAACAAATTCAATAAAGACTTTAAAAATGGTCCACATCAAAAAGAAAAAAAAAAGAATGCAGAGATATTAAAAAAAGAAGTCACATGAATTAAAAGACTGCACAAGATCCACCTAAAAATTCTTTCCTGACAGGGGACTGATTTAGGCTACACCTCAGAATCCCCACACATTTAACACTTCTGATTTAGGGTATTTTTGGAATACCCTACAAAGTTTGGAGAAAAAAAGAAAGAATTGAAAATATTTAACATAAAATCACAGTGAAAAAAAAATAAGACTAATATAGAAACTATTGTCATAAGCTATAAAGAACATGAGAAGGATGTTCCAACTGATTTTAACCTCTCCCTACAGCAGAGATTGATAGAGTGATAATTCTTATTTTGATACCTAATCCATATTAAAGACAGTGATTTAAATGGCGCCTGTGGTGTATGGAGTATTAGATATATCAAAGGCCCTGAGTCCAGGGTATAAAAACCATAGAACTTTATAAGATGTTGGCATGTATTTGTGGGATTATTTTTTTAGAATGTGGAATAGGAAATTTTATCTAGCTAAATTTAAATTCCCACTAATATAGATTTTCATCTCCTTTAAATTGAGATCTGTATGTTATTTGAGTTAACTACCTAGCTATTTTATATATAGATATATCAAATAAAATTAATGTATCAGAGTATGATAGTAGAAATGCATTTTCAGATATTTGAATTTGTTTGTTTTTAATTATAGCAGTGTTCTCTATCAGCTACAGAAACTGTGGAATATGTATGTATGTTATAAACATAAACATAAATAACCTTATTCTTTTGAAAGACCACAGTAATTTCAAAGAACTTATTTGCTCTTGATATGCACTAAAATGAAACACACTAAAGTGATAAAACAGACTTTGAATCTTAAGGTTATAGTGACTGCTATTAACATTGAACAGATCCAGAGACATGAAAAATGGGCCTTCTGTACTCTTTGCTGACTCAATGAGAATATCTTATAAACAAGATCAGTACTTGTGGTTAGCTGATTGGTATGGATGAAGAGAACCTTAAATTCACAGTACAATATTTTCTGTTCCTCATATGTGAGTCATCATTGCAAAAGTAAAAGCTTCACTTCCTCAAAAATAAATCTCCTGCTGTTTCAATGAGATCGAGCATTTCAATAATATTCATTTTAAATTTAATATTATATTATTGGGTCCTACAGAAAAACAGACAGAGGGTTTAGTATGTAGACATTTACCCATTTATATAAAATCATTATATTTGGGCCAAAAAGGGAGAATTCTGCAAATTAGTTATTTCTTTTTACGTTGTACCAAACATCTTAAGACATCTGGATGTTTGACCATCACTAAACTTAATATGATTAAGCAAGCATTATATTTTTTATCTAAATGACTTGGCGCCTAAGAGAAATAGATTTAATGATTATTTATTAACCTTCAATTCCAAGGAAAGTTAATCTTCTACTGTGAAACATAAAGAGAAGCCATTCACTACAATAAAACCTGTTGCCTAAATCTGTATCTGAAAGAAAACATAATTGATGCTGGTAGATGTACGTATATTGATCTTTAAGACAAAACAAATCAAAAAAAGATTGTGAATTAAATATATGTAAGTTTCATAGGCTAAATTTCACAAGCGAAAACGATGAGAAAGATTTACTGGCTCCCACATCAGTGAGCAGCAAGGACACCAGGCAACACTTAAACTCTGTTAAAGCCTTTGGGATCTTAATACAGCCACTCAGGCCTTCTGCTTGGGTACCACAGCTCCAGAGAGGCAACCTAGCAGCCATAAGGATGCTGTTAGACTAATCGAATCGGTCTCTTCCACTGTCAATACTTTGTCAAAATAGTCTAAGATGACAGATGGGTCAGGGAATTTAGGAGTCTTGCCAATGGGCATGAGATTAGAAGGTGTCAGGTTGTAGCTTTATGATAAGAGCAGACTGAAGGGAAAGTGAATGCAACTAAATGGGGATTTGGAATCATACTGCCAAGCTGCTTAGATAGTAGAGCTGTATATCTGGGCAGTGAGGAATCTGAGTGTGGTAGGAATGGAAGTAACAAAGTTTGGGACTGAAAAGATTAAAAAATAAGAGAGATTGGAAGAGCTATATATCATGTCAAAAGCAATCACTGTATGCATATATATGTATATGTGTTTGTGAAAACCTGTACACATAACGTATATGTACCTATTGCATAACCTATCGCATCCTCCTCCTCAACTCCCTCATTCCAACTCCCCTTCCAGGGAAGACCATATAGCTACAAACATTTTAAAGCCTGTGTATAAAATCTACAAAAAAAGAAAAAAGTATATTACTACATTTCTACCTATATGATGCAATATGGACATTGTTATGCTTCACAAATTCACTTGTTGTCCAAGTTACATATGAGGCCTACTCTCCTGTATCTCGTAACCGGTCCTGATTTCTCTCTTTATTCTGCAGTTTCTTCTCCCTATCAAATTATAAAATGCCTTCTGTAATTTGTTTCTCTGATGTAGCATAGTCTCTGTCACTTCAAGTACTTCTGCCGGCTTTCCTTGGGAGCTTCTAAGATGACAATGACTGCTTTATCATTTAATTCATCTCACTATAAAGGAGTGTTTGTCATTATAAGCTTCTTATTTTCTTACACTATAGCTGGCTGATTGTGTGACCATAAAACCTTAGTTTTGTTGTATCTCAATCATCTCTACAAAATAGAAATAGTGTATATGTTGTCATTAAAATTTCTCTTACTGAAACTTCTGTGGCCAAGATGAATAGTGTAGTAAGCTGGGCCTCAATATATTGGAATGCTGGTGGAGATTCAACATAGATTTGGTGGGGAGGTCAGATTCTGACCCTTCTGGAGACACTACCTAAGAGTGGAGGTCACATGGCCTTTTATCCAGACATGTGTACTTTTTGGTTTATCAATATTCACAAAGGCTTATAAACCCATCTTCAGCTCAGTGGTCCACAAGAAGTAGCCTCAGTTAGCATCAGAGAATAGCAACCTCCCACATATTGTAAGGAAATTTAATCTCTCATTTATCAATGTAACATAAATTTTTGTATACCTGCTCTATCCCAGCAGTACCATAGTGTAACTATGAACAGACATGGTTCCTATCCTCAGAGAACTGACAGAACAGAGAAGTCAGACAACAAAAGAGGAGAAAATAACATGCACCTTATTAAAAAAAAAAAACATTTCTGCTGTGATAAGAGAATCACTGCTAAGGAATTCTGAGAAGACAAGTAAAATATATTGCACATATAAACACACACCTTAAAACAAGCTCAATGAAAGAAACAAATTGGTCAATGATAGAGAATAACTACTGGATTATGGGAAGATGATAGCTTGAATATATCCCTGCTACCCTTGCTGCTACTATATCTGACCCAAGCAGCTACCTAGGCTTCCTGTGCTGCCAGAGCCTTGAAAGAAAGAGCACTTGGGGGAATTTTTGCTTCATGAACCGAGGAAGAGGCAGGGACCAGTGGGGAAAGGCCTGAAGGGAGGCCCCAATGAATGTGGTAGATTCTGGCGAAAGTCTGGCCTGCGGGGTCAATAAGCAAAGGCTGCCTGCAAGAGTGGGTCTACCAGTCTCCCCAGGCCTTGAGCAGCTTCCGGGTGAAAGAAGGATTTTTTTAATCATGAAACAAAAAAAGCAAAAACCATGAAAGAAATGATTATTCAACATGACTGTACTAGGATAAAAACTTATATAAAAAGAAACTTTAAAAAGTAAAAGGATAAGCCAGATGAAGAAAGTATATTTTTTAAAAAATCAAATAGCCTAGAAGAAAAATGGCCTAAAGCATTTTATTCAGAGAAAATTAGAATGCCAATAAAGATATTAAAAGATATTGAAGCTCACTAGTAACTTCTGAAATACTAATTAATAGATACTGACCCAAATTAATCTTACACCAAGGTGGTAATAAAGATGTAGAAAGGTAAGACTCACAGACGTTATTGGTTGAAGTGGAAATTAGTACCACTACAGAGGAGAGCACCTTCAAAACACCTGGTAAACTTGAACATGCTCACAAGCCCTGATTCACTAGTTTTCCTACTAGATGAATGAATTCCCTAGTGAAACTCTGGCACATTTTTATAAGGACTTACATGCAAAGATGCTCAGATCTGCTCCCTTTGGGGGAGTGAAACATAGCAACAACCTAAGTATTCATCACTACATAAATGGATAAACTTTGTTCACACAGTAGGATAGTGAACCAAAATGAAAACAAATGAATTTACATATATTGACCTGAATAAATTGCAATAAACAGGGTGATTTTGAAACACCAAGTTGAATTTTTTTTAAAGTATTAAATGATTTGAACTTGTCAAAATGTATTCAACGTAAAAAATGCATTTATAAAAAACGTTCTATAAAAACTTTAAATGTAGAAAATAACATGATATATATTGTTCATAGAGAGATCCATATTTTATAAAATATAAAAACTGGACCTAGAGACTGTCATACAGAGTGAAGTAAGTCAGAAAGAGAAAAACAAATATCATATATTAATGCATGTATGTGGAACCTGAAAACATTGGTATAGATGATGTCATTTACAAAGCAGAAATAGACAAATTTATGGATACCAAGAGGGAAAGGATGGGTGGGATGAACTGGGAGATTGGAATTGATATATATACACTACTGATACTATGTATAAAATAGATAACTAATGAGAACCTACTGTGTAGCACAGGGAACTCTACTCAATGCTCTGTGGTGACCTAAATGGGAAGGAAATCCAAAAAAGAGGGGATATATGTATACATATAGCTGATTCACTTTGCTGTACAGTAGAAACTAACACAGCATTGTAAAGCAACTATACTCCAATAAAAAAATTTTTTAATTATGCATACATCTACCAATGTCATGAAAGTGATTACAGCTGAGAAGGGGGGGAAGGAATGGAACAGTCATTAGCTACATGTGTAACATTTGATTCTGAATGAGAAAGCACCTTGACACAGAGATGTCAGCATGTCAGTATCTGTGCACGGAAGTGAACATCCTTTGTAATATTATTTTTATTTGATGAAATCACGATTATAGTGGGAGATTCAAAGACACACCTCTTAATAAGAACAAAAACCACAGTTTCTCAAGGAATAAGGTAGAGTTGAAAGGTCAAATGTCATAGAGGTGAAGAGGACAGGGGCTTGGTGGTGTGCTTTGGGATCAGGTGTGGAAGAATCCAGATGCCACCACTTACCAGACCTGAATCTTTCAGATAGTTATTTAACCTCTTGAAGAATCAAAGTTTTCCTCTGTAAAGTGAAGATAATAATGGAATCTACTTCCATGGTATTATTGTGAAGGAAAATGTACTAATGTCGCATATATAAAACAGTCGGCACTGTGGCCAAAATAAATGGTCCATAAACGTTGACATAGTCCATTCATTCATCAAGATATTATTAAAATTCCCAGTCTAAATACATAATGTCATGAAGATATTATGAGGGCAAATGGAATGATATGGTAATTTAATAATAAGCATTAATTGAATATCCACTAGGCTTCAACACTTTCCATAATTTACCTGTAAGCCTCCAAATAACCAGGCAACAGCAACTCTTATCCTGTGTAAGGAGACCCAGGTCCTAAGAGGCTCAGTGTTTTGCCTAAATCTCCAAGCTCGTGAGAGTTGTGAGGTCCAGATTAAAGCCGACATCTGACTCCTAAACTCGTTTGTTTACAGTGATATTCAAACTGGGTTTCCATTGGCTATGCCAGCTTTAAAATGTTTGAGAACCATAATTCTACACTATGTTACCTTTCTGCATACTAGTAGATACTTCCTAAGGGTCAAAGAAAGGCCAATATATACTTTGGTGTATATAATATAATATAATATTTCAATTATCATATACAATATAATGCAGGTAAAGTTTAAGAACAAAACTGCTTAACCTTAAGCATGATTTTTTTTACTGTTTTACGTTGTGTATTATAGAATTTGGTATAGGTGAATTAGTTGACAATAGGTTACTGACTTAATATGAAATAAATATATACACACACACGAAAATAATGCAACAATGAACCTTATGTTTGAAAACCTTACACCAATCTCTTCTCATTTTTAAATAAGTTTATATGTGGTGAAAATGCAGCTAACCATGTCCCACGTCCCATGTCCCATGGCAGGAGCCTTCTTCAAGTGCTCCCTGTAGAGGCTACTGAAGTGTTATAACCTCTTTCCATCAGTGGTGTGAACCTTTCTGAGGGCTCATGGTGGCATGGAAAGATCTGACCTAAGTCAGGGGAGCTGGGTCCCAGTTACACAACTACCATTCACCAGCAGGAGGTTTATAACACACCAGGGAACCCTGAGCTTCACCTTTTCCAGGCTTCAGCTTTTCTTTCAATATAATGGAAGCATTGGTCAAAAGCATGGAAGTAGTTTTCAAATGTATTTTAAGTCCTAGACCCCTTTGTTTACTTAAAATTTTAAGCCAAAGTCAAATATGTCAATTTGAGCCTGGAAAGGGGACATTGAGAACTCTCCCCAAATCCTTGGACATACCTCCAGGAACACTTTGGAACAATCCAGAGATAAGTCAGAAAAAATTAGTGGACAAGATGAATTCTAAGATTAAATTAATTAAGGAGAAAATTGTGGGCCCCAAAGTATGACCAACGTGGTTTGAATCTCAGATCCTCCACTTACTAGTTGTCTTACATGGAGAGAATTAACTAACTAGTATAAAACTAGTTCCCTGTAACCTACCTTATAGTGTTTTTGTGAATATTAAATAAGATAATGCACATGAAGCACTTAGAAAAGTGCCTGGAACCTAAAAAAGAGATCAATAAAGTAACCTACTGATCAATTTACCACCAACATCATCATCATCATTATTGTTATGAAATTAATCAAATGTATGAAAAAATCCCCAGCAGTTGCCTGGCACAAGACGTGTGTGTATTACACCTCCATCATTTTCCTACTTTTATGCCAAGATACCTACTCTATATTGGGCTCTAGAAGCTGTTAGATTATATTAAAAGGTAATGATGAATGAGATAGCAACCTCAAAACACACTGATGAAAGTTATTTTCTGCAGATTAGAATGAATACTGAGCTAATGGTATTTTTGTGAGAAAATTTCCTCCATCCCCAGTAGTTTTGTATCTGCTTCTCTGGATATTTTAGTGGTTGAGACATTCCTGGCTACACAGGAATGTGAAATGTTCATTAAAAGAAGAGTCCTAGTCACTGCCTTGCAAAGATGATTCTGACAGCCTAGTTCTTTATGAACTATTTGTATGTTAGCTTGTCCAGACTTTGGATGAGTTGGCCACTGAAGGAGAAAAATCACCACCAGGCTTGTCATATATCATTGATGCAATGTGCCTTTCTATGTGCCTGGCTGAGCAGCTTCTAATGACATTTGACATGGGGTTTTCTCCCAAGGCCATGGCATGCTGTGTGCAGCAAATCTGAGCTAAAAAACTAGTGTATGGTTGGGTATTCTTGGCCTCCAGGCGTTTCACGTTCATTTATAAAATGCCTTCTTTCTACTTCAAATGAATCTTATGTTCTTTCCAATCACCACTGTAATACTCTTTTGACTTTATATTCTGACAAGCATGAAATAGCCTGATAGGATTGAACTGAAGTATAAAAAACCAGAGTTACTAGAGTCAGAAATAAATGAAAAGCCAAAAACCAACTCTGGACTGATTCACTTTGTTATAAAGCAGAAACTAAAAAAAAAAAAAAAAAAAAAAAAAACCTCTGCAAATTTACCTTCACAGCTGTGTTAGTGCACAGTTCAGGCCGTTTCTAGTTTTAGGACTCTACATTATGTCTTTATGTTGAATTAAGTTGTAGGTATTATGTTAACAGAGCAGTTAACCTGTCTCCAAAATTTGTAACACTCCTGGATGTTCTCTGACTTTCACTGCAAATGGAACTTCAGTGTTGGTTTATGGAAAAGCTACGAAAACAACAGAAAGACAGTTATCACAAGTCTCTTTATGAAAAGCATTAGCTTGTGGTAATTAATCTGAATAGGACATTTACTTTAGTTCATCTAAGCAAATCAATCTAAATTTTTTTTTCTTCCTGGATATATCATTTAATGCCCATTTAGGTTCAAATATTATATTCCTTTAAATTGTTAGTCCTAATGTGTGTTGCTGGGTGATCCATTCATTTAATAAGCATGTATTTGGCACCTCCTATGTGTCTGGCTTTTGGAATTCAGAGGCAAATGGCACAAAGTTTCTGTCCTCAGAGGGTTCCTAGTCTGATAAAGGAGGAAGAAAAGTAAACAAGAAATGTGTATGGTGCATCAAAACCCAGTGGTAGTAATGTGTACCAGGCATAGGGGCAACAGAAGAGAGTTGGAGTTCAAGGAAGGCTTCCTGGAGAAAGTGATCTCTGAGAGCCAGACAAAAAGAGGTAGGGGGGCTTCCCTGGTGGTGCAGTGGTTGAGAGTCCGCCTGCCGATGCAGGGGACACAGGTTCGTGCCCCGGTCCGGGAAGATCCCACATGCCACGGAGCGGCTGGGCCCATGAGCCATGGCCGCTGAGCCTGCGCGTCCGGATCCTGTGCTCTGCAACAGGACAGGCCACAAGAGTGAGAGGCCCGCGTACCGCAAAAAAAAAGAAAAGGGGGGGGGCGGTAGGGACTTCCCTGGCGGTACAGTGGTTAAGACTCCATGCTTCCACTGCAGGGGACACGGGTTTGATCCCTGGTCAGGGAACTAAGATCCCGCCAAAAAAAAAAAAAAGGGTAAAATGATGACAGGCAGTGATGGAAAATTTGTTAACCAGAAGGATCCAAGTAAAATGGAATTGAATTAGGGAAACTGAACAATTTGTATGGGGCTTTATGTTTAAATAACACTTTTATGTATTCGCCCACGCATTTCTTCCCTTGAGGTATGCAAACCAATATCTATCTTATTTTATAAGCTAGAAAACTGGCTCTCAGAGTTCCCACTCAGTGACTGTTACCTGAATGAGATAACTCAACACATATTTATCAAGTACATAGTACCTCTCTGTGCCTCAATTCTTTATCTGTAATATTAGCATAATAATCATACCTCTCAAGATTATTACAAGGAATAAATAATATATGCTTGTAACATAGAACAGTGCTCAGCTCAAAATCAATGTTATATAAGCCAGTTATTATTACTAGTAGCAGTAGTAGTAGAATGCCAGATACTGTTTTAAACGCTAATTGTGAGCAAAACAAAAGGTAATTTTCATGGAGTTTACAGTGTAGCTAGAGCAGACAAACAGATGGAGACAGTAAAAGGAAATGAGTTGAAAGATTTGCTGGAGGAGGGAAAGACACAGATTGCATAGGCATTTATAAGCATGCTAAAAATTTAGAATTTTAAGCAAAAAAAGGATCTAACTTATGCTTTGAATGAATTACACACTGAATAGTTTGAAGAAGGGCAAGGATGGAGAGAGTAGACCCGGTAGAAGATTATTCAGAAATGGTGGCTTTGGGCCAGTATTGGGGGGTGCTGAGTGATGAAGGGGTGCAGAGAGAAGTGGTCAAAATCTGGGTATATTTTGAGGGTTACCAGGCAGAATTCACTGATGGATTGGACACATGGTGTTCAAGAAAAGTAGATTCCAGAATTTTGGCCTAAGCAGGTAGATCAAAGCTGGCACTTCTTGAGATGGAGAAAGATTTATGAGGAAGACAACTGGCAGCAAAAATCAAGATTTTAATTTTAAACAAGTTAACACTAAATAAATTGATGAATATATGGTATTGCAAAAGACCAAGAGATTGACTTGGGTTCGGAAATATGGATAGAAATAAAATGAAGAAAGATACTATGATGGCTTGAAGATCCAAAGTGAGAGGTGGGAATAAGACTCAGAAAAGAGAAAGACTGGACTGTTAGACTCTGATTCAGGGAAGAATCGGGTAATGAGGATTAAAACTGGAAAGAAGTGATCAGCGCATGGACTGCTAGAGTGAACAATTTAAGCTACATTTACTAGTTGATTGGCAGCAGTTAAAATTTTCAAAACAATTTGAGCTAAGGATCTTCATATTATATTCAGCTATCATATTATATTGAGCTAACTGTTTATGTGGTTTGCTCTCCCACTAGATTATAAATTCCATGGTACACTATTCACCTTTGTGACATCACTGCCCAGCACAGTGCCTGGCACATAGTGTGTACCCAGTAATTGTGGAAGTAAATTGAAAAGAAATGGTTTGTGCCCATATAGAAACTCTAGTTGAGATTGTAGGTTTCCTGGGTCTGCTGTTGTATAAATTCAAACCACTCATCCTTGGGGTTGCTGAGAAAGTTCCAGATATCTGCTTAGCACCACAAAGAAGGGGAACCCTCACTTCCACATCCTGCAAACAACTCTTACATCCTGCTACTTCCTTATTTTGCCTCATACCAGAGTCAAGAGCAACATTTCAATGTGTCTCTTACGTTTAATTTACTAAATTCCAGGTCAAATTGAACCCTGGTCTACTTGAAGAAAAATACACAGATGTAGTTTCTCCTTCCTTGTGCACGTTCATCTATCTTTACTCTAATTCACTCAAAACTCAGAGAAAAACGCATCTGTATCGAAACATTTGTATGGCATTGATTGTTCCCCATGCAGTTATGCCAACAACAACAGTGTGAAAGCATGGGGATGAAAATCATCTCTGTAGCTTGTCTTTTGTGGGTTTACACCCTAGTGAGGTAGGATAGATAGCCTAAGATGTGTCTCTACTTTTCTCTGAGATTTGTCTCTTCAGTAAGACTGTATTTATTATACCTCCTGCTTGCCTTTAGTGAGTGATAGATTTCTTGAAGATAGAACAGATTCTTTTTCACTTGAAAAAAAATTTATTTCTGTTGTAGTAAAACTGTTTCTTTAAAGTTTTTAAAGATGTGAGACTAGATGTCATTTTAAGCTGGTACAAACTGTTCAAATTTTGATAACAGTAAATCAGATTAGAGGTGTAGGATACCATTTTGTTTTCCGCTAGCCCCACTTACAGCCAAGTGCCCATCATTCCAAACTATCTGCCTCCATCTTTGTTCTTCTTCCTTCTTCCCTCTCCCCTACTATTCTGATCTCCCATAAGACCTCTCACACTTTCCTATCTTATCTGTCAACCCAGTGATCCCCCATAATTGAATATTTGAGACCACTGGAGAAGCCTAAGCAGTATTGGAGCTCATGAAAGTTATATTTGCTAGGTGTATGGTATACCTGCTCACAAGGATCTTCTAAACTCCTGAGAGACAAGACACATAAACAAACTTTATTAAGTGTGATTCATGCTTCAATAGATATTATCCAGAGGAGAGGGCTTTGACTTTTTCTGGGTCAGTCAAGGAATATTTCACTGCAAAGGTGATATTTAGCTGAATCTTAAGGATGAGTAAGAGTTTGCCAATGAAGGAAGGCATTTTAGGTTTAAAAAAAATAAGTAATATGATAAAGGGAATAGACGAAGGCTATGATATGATCCATTTGGAGAAAAGAAGTTAGATGGGAATGGAAGGAAGAGTAGTGAAAGGTGAGGGACCAGATGCTGGCTGGGCAGATGTTAAAAGATTGTGAGCAGAGGCATGCCATCATCACATCGAAACAGTATGGAGGATGAATTAACATAGGTACTAAGTTCACATGAAAGTCTATGGCCATAGTCAGAGTGAGGTGGGACGGAGTCAAGGGGATTAAGAGGCTGGACAGAATCAAGAGATTTACAGGAATCAGAATCCACATCAATTCATGACAAAGTGCAGGAGGGCAGGATGAGGGAGAAAGCAGAAGTAAAGGTTTTAATTCCCAGGTGCTATTAACCAAAATAGAGAATACAAGATATTGGCTGGGGTTGAATCAGCATGAGGAAGATAATACAGCTGATTCTGGAAGTGCTGAGTATAAGGATCCGTGAGCTAAGCTGAGTTACATATTTGGGAGTATAATAGGCAGAAAGGTTGAAGTCATAGGTGTGGATGCAGTGACTCAAGGTAGAACGCGTAGCATAAAAAGGGACATGGGATGAAACAAAAACATTTGACACTGTCCCAAGAGCACAGATTTGTTCCTTTACCACTGTAGTCAAAGTCCAAGAGCCCCTGAATGGGCCTGGTTCCTCTAAATTAGTCTAAGGGATGTCAGCCATACTTCTGAGAGATCTCAAATATATATTCCCTGGTTTACAAAATTCAAGTAAGATATTCTCGTCCTTTAATGATGCATGAGACTGCCAGACAGTCCATTAGCCAGAGGTCGCTGATATCATCTAGCCACAAGGTTTAAACCTCTGAGGTCTTAGAAAGCAGTTTTCCAAGGGGCTGTAGAAATGTAGTTCTCCTTTTCTTATGAATATCCATAGGAGCTGGTATCACTATAAGATACTATGCAATCTAACTCCCTCGGGAAAATCAAAATGCTCATAAAATAATGCTAAGATCTTGTCAAATAAGGCCTTACCCAGCCATATTCAAGGAAGAAAGCATTCTTTCTGACTTCTGAAAAATGGCCTGTTTGCCTTCTCCAAAAAATAATGTCAAAACATATCATAACTATTACTGTATATTTAATACGTATGGAAATTTTAACTTTAAACGATCCTACTTAGAAATCAAAAAGCAGTACTTTCAAAGTTACGTTGCTTTTTTCTGTGTGTGTGTGTGCTGATTTTTTTTTAAACATCTTTATTGGAGTATAATTGCTTTACAATGGTGTGTTAATTTCTGCTGTATAATAAAGTGAATCAGCTATACATATACATAAAAAACAAAAAAAGGTGGGGAAAGGAGAAATTCCTCCCTCTTTCTTCTTACCCAGTTGCTTGAGCTGGGGCATCTATCTTCTGCCCTGGGCTTCCATGTTTCTCAGGCCTTGGGAATCCAGCTGATTTACACCACCAGTTTTCCTGGGTCTCCAACTTGCATATGGCAGCTGGTGGATTAAAAAAAAAAAAAAGTTAAATTGCTAGTTACTAAGTAGAGAAGACCCTTGCTTTCCTCACCTCCTTCAGGGTGAGGCCAGAAGGTTAGTCACTTTAGTGTGTGTGTGTGTGTCTGTCTGTCTGTGTGTGTGTGTGTGTGTGTCTGTGTGGTCATATGTACACCTGCAATCTGATAGATAGTCCATGATCTTTTAAAATTTGTTTTGCTTTCCCAAAAGTTTGTTTGGTTATGTATTTACTTAATCTCTCAGGGCCTACGTTTCATCTTAGCTACCATTTAATAAGTTTCTTGAATGTGCCAAATGATAGAAGTTTTACATTCTTTATTTCATCTCCTCTTCTGTTACTTATATGAATGAGATGTTAGCATGGAGTTTTATACATAAATCTGAATCTGCAAAAGGCTAACCAACTTCTCCAAGGTCATACAAAGACGCACAGCCAGTGTCTGAAACTAAGTCTTTCTGACACAAAAGCCCCTGCTACGAGACACAAGGGATGAACTTGCCCAGAGAAAGAGACTGTGTGAGGATACAGCCAGAAGGCACCATCTGCAAACCAGGGAGAGAGGCCTCAGGAGAAGCCAAACCTGCAGATACCTTGATCTTAGACTTCTAGACTTCAGAACGATTTCCCAGGAGCTCTATGACCCTGTGACTTTGTTTACTGGATTATAGCCCAGGGATAGGCAAAGCTGACCTTCAGCAACATTACTGATCTCTCTTATTAGTAGTAATAATTATAAGGAGATTATCTCAGAATTTCTATGTGAACAATCATATTGTTTAAAAATAATGACTTTTTGAGAAACAAGAAGAACTACAATCCCACAGCCTGTGGAACAAAAACCACATTCACAGAAAGATAGACAAGATAAAAAGGCAGAGGGCTATATACCAGCTGAAGGAATGAGATAAAACCCCAGAAAAACAACTAAATGAAGTGGAGATAGGCAACATTCCAGAAAAAGAATTCAGAATAATGATAGTGAAGATGATCCAGGACCTTGGAAAAAGAATGGAGGCAAAAATCGGGAAGATGCAAGAAATGTTTAACAAAGACCTAGAAGAATTAAACAACAAACAAACAGAGATGAACAATACAATAACTGAAAATGAAAACTACACTACAAGGAATCAATAGCAGATTAACTGAGGGAGAAGAACGGATAAGTGACCTGGAAGACAGAATGGTGGAATTCACTGCTGCGGAACAGACTAAAGAAAAAAGAATGAAAGGAAATGAAGACAGTCTAAGAGACTTCTGGGACAACATTAAATGCAACAACATTCGCATTATAGGGGTCCCAGAAGCAGAAGAGAGAGAGAAAGGACCCGAGAAAATATTTGAAGAGATTACAGTCGAAAACTTCTCTAACATGGGAAACGAAATAGCCACCCAAGTCCAGGAAGTGCAGCGAGTCCCATACAGGATAAACCCAAGGAGAAACACGCCGAGACACATAGTAATCAAATTGGCAAAAATTAAAGACAAAGAAAAAGTATTGAAAGCAGCAAGAGCAAAATGACAAATAACATAAAAGGGAACTCCCATAAGGTTAACAGCTGATTTCTCAGCAGAAACTCTACAAGCCAGAAGCGAGTGGCATGATATACTTAAAAGTGATGAAAGGGAAGAACCTACAACCAAGATTACTCTACCCAGCAAGGATCTCATTCAGATTTGATGGAGAAAGCAAAAGCTTTACAGACAAGCAAGAGCTAAGAGAATTCAGCACCAACAAACCAGCTCTACAACAAATGGTAAAGGAACTTCTCTAAGTGGGAAATACAAGAGAAGAAAAGGACCTACAAAAACAAACCCAAAACAATTAAGAAAATGGTCATAGGAACATACATATTGATAATTACCTTAAACTTGAATGGATTAAATGCTCCAACCAAAAGACACAGGCTTGCTGAATGGATACAAAAACAAGACCCTTATATATGCTGTCTACAAGAGACCCACTTTAGACCTAGAGACACATACAGACTGAGAGTGAGGGGATGAAAAAAGATATTCCATGCAAATGGAAATCAAAAGAAAGCTAGAGTAGCTATACGCATATCAGATAAAATAGACTTTAAAATACAGAATATTACAAGAGACAAGGAAAGACACTACATAATGATCAAGGGATCACTCCAACAAGAAGACATAACAATTATAAATATATATGCACCCAACATAGGAGCACCTCAATACATAAGGCAACTGCTAACAGCTATAAAAGAGGAAATCGACAGTAACACAATAATAGTGGGGGACTTTAACACCTCACTTACACCAATGGAAAGATCATCCAAACAGAAAACTAATATGGAAACAGAAGGTTTAAATGACACAACAGACCAGGTAGATATTTAATTGATATTTATAGGACATTCCATCCAAAAACAGCAGATTACACTTTCTCCTCTAGTGCACACAGAATATTCTCCAGGATAGATCACATCTTGGGTCACAAATCAATCCTCAATAAATTTAAGAAAATTGAAATCATATCAAGCATCTTTTCTGACCACAATGCTATGAGATTAGAAATTAATTACAGGGGAAAAAATGTAAAAAACACAAAAGCATGGAGGTTAAGCAATACGTAACTAAATAACCAAGAGATCACTGAAGAAATCAAAGAGGAAATCAAAGAACAACTAAAGACAAATGACAATGAAAACACGACAATCCAAAACCTATGGGATGCAGCAAAATCAGTTTTAAGAGGGAAGTTTATAGGTCTACAAGCCTACTTCAAGAAACAAGAAAAATCTCAAACAATCTAACGTTACACCTAAAGAAACTAGAGAAAGAAGAACAAACAAAACCCCAAGTTAGCAGAAGGAAAGAAATCATAAAGACCAGAGCAGAAATAAATGAAATAGAAACAAAGAAAACAATAGCAAAGGTCAATAAAACTAAAAGCTTGTTCTTTGAGAAGATAAACAAAATTGATAAACTATTAGCCAGACTCATCAAGAAAAAGAGGGAGAAGACTCAAATCAATAAAATTAGAAATGAAGAAGGAAGAGTTACAACAGACACCGCAGAAATACAAGGCATCCTAAGAGACTACTACAAGCAACTCTATGCCAGTAAAATGGACAACATGGAAGAAATGGACAAATTCTTAGAAAAGTATAACCTTCCAAGACTGAACCAGGAAGAAACAGAAAATATGAGCAGACCAACCACAAGTAATGAAATTGAAACTGTGATTAAAAATCTTCCAACAAACAAAAGTCCAAGACCAGACAGCTTCACAGGTGAATTCTATCAAACATTTAGAGAAGAGCTAACACCCATCCTTCTCAAACTCCTCCAAAAATTGCAGAGGAAGGAACACTCCCAAACTCATTCTATGAGGCCATCATTACCCTGATACCAAAACCAGATAAAGATACTACAAAAAAAGAAAATTACAGACCAATATCACTGATGAATATGAATGCAAAAATCATCAACAAAACAACACATTAAAACGGTTATACACCACGATCAAGTGGGATTTATCCCAGAGATGCAAGGATTCTTCAATATATGCAAATCAATCAATGTGATACACCATATTGACAAATTGAAGAATAAAAACCATATGATCATCTCAATAGATGCAGAAAAAGCTTTTGACAAAATTCAACACCCATTTAGGATAAAAACTCTCCAGAAAGTGGGCATAGAGGGAACCTACCTCAACATAATAAAGGCCATATAGGACAAAGCCACAGCAAACCTCATTCTCAATGGTGAAAAACTGAAACCATTTCCTCTAAGATCAGGAACAATACTAGGATGTCCACTCTCACCACTATTATTCAGCATAATTTTGGAAGTCCTAGCCACAGCAATCAGAGAAGAAAAAGAAATAAAAGGAATACAAATTGGAAAAGAAGAAGTAAAACTGTCAGTGTCTGCAGATGCCATGATACTATACATAGAGAATCCTAAAAATGCCACCAAAAAACTACTAGAGCTAATCAATTAATTTGGTAAAGTTGCAGGATACAAAATTAATACACAGAAATCTCTTGCATTCCTATACACTAATGATGAAAAATCTGAAAGAGAAATTATGGAAACACTCCCATTTACCATTGCAACAAAAAGAATAAAATACCTAGAAATAAACCTACCTAGGGAGACAGAAGACCTGTATGCAGAAAACTATAAGACACTGATGAAAGAAATTAAAGATGATACCAACAGATGGAGAGATATACCATGTTCTTGGATTGGAAGAATCAATATTGTGAAAATGACTATACTACCCAGAGCAATCTACAGATTCGATGCAATCCCTGTCAAATTACCAATGGCATTTTTTATGGAACTAGAATAAATCATCTTAAAATTTGTATGGAGACACAAAAGAACCCGAATAGCCAAAGCAGTCTTGAGGGGAAAAAATGGAGCTGGAGGAATCAGACTCCCTAACTTCAGACTCTAGTACAAAGCTACAGTAATCAAGACAATATGGTACTGGCACGGAAACAGAAACATAGATCAATGGAACAAGATAGAAAGCCCAGAGATAAACCCACGCACCTATGGTCAACTACCCTATGACAAAGGAGGAAAAGATATACAGTGGAGAAAAGACAGTCTCTTCAATAAGCGGTGCTGGGAAAACTGGACAGCTACATGTAAAAGAATGAAATTAGAACACTCCCTAACACCATACACAAAAATAAACTCAAAATGGATTCGAGACCTAAATGTAAGACTGAACACTATAAAACTCTTAGAGGAAAACATAGGAAGAACACTCTTTGACATAAATCACAGCAAGATCTTTTTTGATCCACCTCCTAGAGTAATGGAAATAAAAACAAAAATAAACACATGGGACCTAATGAAACTTCAAAGCGTTTGCACAGCAAAGGAAACCATAAACAAGATGAAAAGACAACCCCCAGAATGGGAGAAAATATTTGCAAACGAATCAACAGACAAAGGATTAATCTCCAAAATATATAAACAGCTCATGCAGCTCAATATTAAAGAAACAAACAACCCAATCCAAAAATGGGCAGAAGACCTAAATAGACATTTCTCCAAAGAAGACATACAGATGGCCAAGAGGCACATGAAAAGCTGCTCAACATCACTAATTATTAGAGAAATGCAAATCAAAACTACAATGAGGTATCACCTCACACCAGTTAGAATGGGCATCATCAGAAAATCTACAAAAAACAAATGCTGGAGAGGGTGTGGAGAAAAGGGAACCCTCTTGCACTGTTGGTGGGAATGTAAATTGATACAGCCACTATGGAGAACAGTATGGAGGTTCCTTAAAAAACTACAAATAGAACTACCATATGATCTAGCAATCCCACTACTGGACATATACCCAGAGAAAACCATAATTCAAAAAACACATGCGGGCCTCCCTGGTGGCGCAGTGGTTAAGAGTCCGCCTGCCGATGCAGGGGATACGGGTTCGTGCCCCGGTCTGGGAGGATCCCATATGCCGCGGAGCGGCTGGGCCCGTGAGCCATGGCTGCTGGGCCTGCGCGTCCGGAGCCTGTGCTCCGCAACGGGAGAGGCCATAACAGTGAGAGGCCCGCATACCACAAAAAAAAAAAAAAAAAAAAAAAAAAAAACACATGCACCCCAGTGTTCATTGCAGAACTATTTACAATAGCCAGGTCATGGAAGCAACCTAAATGCCCATCGACAGACGAATGGATAAAGAAGATTTGGTACATATATACAATGGAATATTACTCAGCCATAAAAAGGAATGAAATTGAGTCATTTGTTGAGACGTGGATGGATCTAGAGACTTTCATACAGAGTGAAGTAAGTCAGAAAGAGAAAAACAAATATCGTATATTAACGCATGTATGTGGAACCTAGAAAAATGGTACAGATGAGCTGGTTTGCAGGGCAGAAGTTGAGACACAGATGTAAAGAACAAACATATGGACACCCAAGTGGGGAAAACCACCGTGGGGTGGGGATGGTGGTGTGCTGACTTGGTTGATTGGGATTGACATGTATACACTGATGTGTATAAAATTGATGAGTAATAAGAACGTGCAGTATAAAAAAACAAACAAACAAAAAACAACTAATACTAAACTTTCTTTGGGTTATTTGTATGGAAATATGTTACTATAAATGTTTCAGACATTACATGAAATTCCTAAAAATCTTATATGTTCTGGTATAATGTTATAAGTCATAATTCTAGTTATTATTTTAAAATGTATATCTCAGAAATAACTAAATATCCTTGTCAATTGCATTATTATGAACTTTCATCAAATCTTTAACCATGGTCAATATTAAGTCTTTTGTCATTTACAGACAGTTCTGGGTGTACTCTGATGCTTTTGCAAAAATGTTCCTATAAAACGGTTTCATCTTCAAGGAATTCATGGAAAAGACTCTGACAAGTACAGATTTCTGCTAACTGACTATACTGCTGAACTGAATGAATAAGCATTTTCAGAACTCTAATGGAAAACTGATGAATTCATAAAAGTGCTAACAAAAGATCAAGATGAAAAAAAATTAATTACATGGGACTGAGTGAACTGATGAGGATGATTATAATTTTTGTGACTTTCTGTTTGAATTTTTAAAAAAATCCCCCCCAACAAATAAATAAAACTCATTCTGTTCAAGTGTAGGAAAAAAGAACTCAATCTAAGATGCAAACTATCATATATAGGATGGATAAACAACAAGGTCCTGCTGTATAGCACAAGGAGCTCTATTCAATATCCTGTGATAAACCATGATGGAAAAGAATGTGAATAAGAATATATATGTGTATAACTGAATCACTTTGTTGTACAGCAGAAATTAACACAGCATTGTAAATCAGCTGTATTTCAATAAAATTTTTTTTAAAAGTTGAGACAGCAAATATCAATAGAAAAGAATCCAAGAAGACTGCCAGAGTGAAAAATAATTAAAATTTTTAATAATAGCTACCCAGGATTTGTTGTTTTGGTGTATTATTATGGGCTACTGTCATTGGGAAATAGTTTATGTTTATAATATATTACAATGTTATATGATAGGTTATTATCAAAAATATTGTGTTGACATCATTCAGTGACGTCAAAATAAATTTTTTGTAGTTTGGTCTATTCCACTATAAAATATTCATCTCCAAATGTACCTCAAACTATGAAGAGTTCTTTTTTTAAATTTAATAGAGATTTATTGAGAAACTACAGAAAGCATATAAATAAGGAGTTATGGTGCTTACAAAACTGAGTAGGAGACCATACTTGCCCTCTAGGAATTTACAAACTAGCTGAGGAGTAGGATTTTAAAAGACACAATATGCAATATATACCATGTATAAATGGCATGTTCCCTAATAGTTACAAAGTGCTAAGTTATGACCTCTCAAAGAAAAGAGGGATCATAAACCAGTATGATTGGGAAATAATAGTAAAGATGCAGAGCTCACTGTTTTTTTTAAGTGGTGGCTTTATTTTGGATATTGACTGGTTGGTAAGCGTTTAATAGAGATCTCTGTGTTCATTAAACAATTATTAACTTAGCACTCTATTATGCACTTTTTCTAAGGCCAGGAAGAGTGATTGAATAAAGCTGACTAGAACCTAACTCTCATTCATTCTAGTAAACAAATTCTGATATCGATAAATTCTTTACAACAATAAAATAGGATAATATCACAGTGAATGAGTTGGCTAAAAGAGGGGAGAAAAGGGCCTTTTTTTCAAGGTAGGACTTTCTGGAAATATGTCTCAATAAATGATAAGTGATTAATCTGAATATTAAAATAGATTTTAATAAAATATTGAGTAAATATTCGGCATGAGCCCAGAAAGGATTCAGGCTTAGCCATTGAACACACATGCACTTAAGAAGCAAATGGCTTGCCTTCAAGATCTAGCTCTTCTGCTTTCTAATTGTTAGCATTGGCCAACTCTCCTATTTCTGCAAGCCTCACTTTCCACATCTTTATGCAAACATAACGATGATGCCTACCTTACAATCTGTAATGAGTACTAATAGGTATAATGTATTGTAAAAGGCTTAGCCAAGTGTTTGGCACTCATAAAAGTGACCATTTTAGAGCATTTGGGGGAATACAGTTTAGTCTAGCTTGACTGTAACATATGAGGAAGAGGAAGGGAAGATAAGTCTACAAATATAATTGAAACCAGAATAAGCAGAATGTGCAACACCAGCCTATTCCTTAAGCTGGAAAGAATCGTTAAATGTTTTTTGAGCAGGGAAGTGATGTCTCAGTGCTAGGCTTTTGAAAGATTAATAGATCAGTCGTTTACAGAATATTTTGGATACTGGAAATACAGAAGTAGAAGATCAGTTAAGAAGCAGTTTAATTACTCCCACAATAGAGACCAAAACAAGAGAAAGGATTGCAGACATTACGGAAGTCAAGTTGACAGGACTTTGTGACTAAGTGAATGAGTACAGGTGTCAAGGCTGGGGGCCTGAGAGAATAACTGAATAGAGATGGCAATGAAAGGACCCAGTTTGAGTCAGAAGAAGATGACTCAGCTGTGGGCACACTGGTTTGAGCGTCCAAAAGATACCCAGCCAGCAGTGGAAAATGTAGAACAAAAATAAAGGGGAAAGCACTAGTTAGAAATGTAGGTTAGAGTATCATCAACATTCAGATTGTAGCTGAAGCCCTGAATGCTAGCAGGATACCTCTGCCAAGAGAGAATGGAGATAAAAGAAAAGGATGCTAAGGGCATAGTCCCAATGTCTGAATATATTTCACTAAAGAAACTAGAAGAATGAGTCTGGGAATGAGACGGGGAAGGGAGGGATCCATATGAACAAAGGACAGCCAGTAGACACAATGAGCAGATTCTACATGTCAATTGCTGTATGTAAATAATACCTAAATAATGAACTTAAACACTTCTATTCAGATGTTTAGTTTATAGGATGCCAAAAGAGCTAATTTAAAAATTGTTGATAATGCTTTTCACTCATCATGAAAATGATGTAAAATTCTTGAGCTTTGTCTTTTTTCTTGTATATATCTAATTTATTTACAAAGTCCTCATAGAGAAGTCTTTTTTAAAATGTTCCATTTCTAAAATATAGAAACACTTCTTAAGGAAATTGTGAAATATTCAGACTTAGCTGAATAGCTACCTAGAAAATAAGTCCTGTCAACAGCAAGAAAAAATTTTCCTTTGACATAATAGCTAAAGGCGATGAAGTTATTTCCTCATTAAATGACTCAATTCCCAGGGTGGCATTAAGAATGCATAATACATGAGGTGTTATCACAAAAGCCTTTTTTTTTTTTACTGCTACACCTCTCCCCTTACTTTAACTTTAATTATGATAGAAACAAGGTATAAACAAAATCAGCAAGTATAAATTAAAATGATATAGATTGTTTCATATCACTAGTTGTTCACCCCCATATTTCACATTGTGTTGTGCAGACCAGAATTCAAGTTAATAGGGGAAAAATGTTTTTCTCCTTCAAACAGGCAGACTTATTTATATAAATGAAATTATGAATAAAAAATAGAACTGATATAAAATATTGAAATATATGCTATGACCAAATATATGTCAATAAACCTGAAAATGTCAATTAAATAAATATGTGGAAAACTAAAAATGCTCAAAATTAACTCAAGAAATATATAACATAGAGCAATAAACCAGATGAAATTATTATTATTATCAAAGAATTCCAGAGCCAGAGAGTTTACCAATTGAATTTTTACATTCAAGTAATAACATTATATTATTTTCTATAATATAGAAAGAATAAAATAGTTATCCATTGTTATTCTTGATGATTTCAAAATCTGATCAACATGAATAAACATACAACAAAAATCCATGAAACCTCAGCTATTAACAAAGTTGGATACAAATGTACTAACAAGTAATTCCAGTAATACATTAAAGGTATAATCCATTATGATGAAGATAGGTTTGTTTCAAAAAAAATTAAGTTAATTAAATCAGTGAATTTGATAAAATTTTACATTCTCGTTAGAAGTATTATCGTTAAAATCAGAAACGCGGCATGCTTATTCCCTCCATTATTTTAGAATAAGATAGATTGTCATTCTCTAAAGAGCACATGCTTATCTTCATAGACTAGTCCCAGAGAATTATCTAAAAACCTATTAGATATTCTGAAAGACTTTAGCTACAGGAATTTAGGTACAATATAAACACCTGAAAAACAGCAACTTGAATTTGTATCACCAGTTAGTAGTTACAAGACAGAAATAATTACCAACTAAGAAAAAATTAAAACGTATCCAGAAATAAGCCTTAAAAAATTGTGGCAACTATGTCAAGGAAACTATAAAGCTTTATTTAGAGATAAAAAAGGAAAAAGATTAAGTAGGAAGATGTACTAGATGGGCTCCTGGATGGGAGACTTAAATATTGTAAAAATATGAATTCTTTCTAACTAAATTTAGAGATCTAATGCAATCTTTGGTAATATGTCATTGGAATATTTTTGAGAACTTGATACACGGTTCTAACATTCATCTGGAATAATAAGATAGAAGAATGACTACAATCAAATGGCATCACTGTTTTTGTGTAAGATAAGAACTAATGATTTTCTTAAAAGAGCAAAAATGAAGACATGCACCAAGTTGATAACAATACTAATATCTTGAGGGCGGGATTAAAAGAACTTGATGGAAGGGGGAGGCTTTTTTTTTCTTTGTTTCTATTTTTTTTTTTGTGGGAATGATTTTTACTTTCTTCTGACTGTAATTTTCCATTTTTAAAAGATCCTATTAAAACAATAAAAAATGATCCTATTAAAACAAAAAAAGGAAATATTTTAAATGAATGTAATGAATGTTTAGTATGTTTAATATATAAAGATATATTTCATTTCAATAATAATGCTAAATTATTCTAGTAGAAACTTTAATATTACTAGATAATTGGCAAAAGAAGAAATTTCCTTGAAAGTTCACTATCATTAGTAAGTAACAAAATAAATTTAAAACAAAATAGAGATACCATATTTATCTTTTTGATTTTGTGGTTTAAAATGTTAATATTTATGACTGATAAGGTATAGTGACAGAGGCCCTCCCAGACTCTTCTTGTAGGAATGTAAATGGGTCAGCAGAAATCTTGCCTGTGAGATCACAATGCATTTTGATTTCCCAACTCACATATTTGTGGATTTTTTTAAATTCCTACAATATTTACACATTTAAATAGTACAATATTAACATATTCTACACTATTTACCTATTACTTTTATAATCAGAAAAATAAAAAGCATTTTTTAAAAATACAGTTGTTTAATGTAAATTCAGCAATTAGGATTTTTTAATATGGTATTTCTTAAATCACTGCTTTTCTTAATTTATTTGTGAGTGACAGACATGGTTATGGCCTCAATTCCTCTCCCCAGTAAGTTCATTCATAATATTCTAGTAACTGAAATGAAAATACACAAATTTCTTCTCATAGGGATGCTGGGTGATAGGTATAGTAATAACTGTAATAATATTAGTAATAGTCAAAATATTTAACATTACCATATGCTGGGTACTGTGTTAAGCCCTTCAGAGGTATGAACACAGTTAATCACCAAACCCTATATGGTGGGTATTATTGCTTTACCAATTTACAGATAAAAAACTAAGTGTCAGAAAAGTTACATAAATGTGCAGGACAGCACTGTGACTCCAGAGATGGAATGCCAGGATCTTATGCCCTGCTAGACTGCTTGCTTGGCATTTTTTTTGAGAGGTCATGTAATTTACTTGAGCCACAATGTTCTCAGCTCTGCTGTAAAATGAAAATAATAACACTTGGCAGTGTTGTGAAACGAAATGATGTGATATATACGAAAGTGCTCTGAGCAGCAAATTCTGTAAATTTACAACATGATTGTAGAAAAAATGGAGTTTAGTTTAAGTATTTAGATAACGGTTCCTTTCTAAAAAGTATCTTTCTTAGTGTCATCGATTATTTTTCCCTGTTCTTTTAAAAAAATCTATGCTATTTTGTAGGAGAAATTGCTGTTCTTTGTTGAGTACAATGTCTGAAGCATTGTCCACCCAGTGTTGCTAGTTAGAATTTTACTACAGACCAACCAGTCCCAACCACTGAACCTGTTTTTGTATATAAGACTTTAGATACAGCAAATAATAATAATGTATCTATAGCAAGTTTTCCAGTATATATTACTACTGCCAAAGGACTCCTGATGAGATGTGAGAGAAAAGAAATTAACCATTTGTGATTAAAGATGTAGTGAACACTTTACAAACAAGTATTTTTTCTGACCTTAATTAAATTTTGGTTGAATTACATTCTATTTATGATACCTCATTGCCCCCTAATTTCATCTGGGTAAAATGTTCTTCCTGTTGTCTCCTTTTGACTTCTGCTCCATTTTACAAGAAGTGACTAAAATTTTTAAACCTTTTTTTTTTTTAATTTATGACAACAAGATTGAAGGAAGACTGCCAAGAGTACAGAGTCCTACACAAGAAATAGAGATCTAGGTCAATTTTTCCAATGGGGAAAACAAAAGTGGGCTGACCTTCAATATTACCTCTTGCCTTTTCTCTGTGATAAGGTACAGTAAGAACAAGAAATGAACTTGAAAACAAGTATGCTCCTTTAGTTCCATAGCAACCTATGAATAAAGACTTCAGAAATCTATCCTTCTCTAAAATAAAGATTTTATGGGGTTTAGATCTTATTTTCTTTTGAGTAGTTGGAGACTCTAATTGCTTTAAATCATAGGAAATCTGTGGAAATCTAGAAAACATTTTATTGTTAATTCAGGTATAATACATTTATACTTTAATTCTAAAGCTAATTATTGATATCAGAAGTTTGCTTCTTAGTTAAACATTGATTAATAAAATGGATTTTTAATTTTATAAACCTTAATGCCTAATTTAGCAGTGTGGTTTAACCAGTATTTATAGATATAGATACAGATATCAAAAAAGAGCTTTAGGGACTTCCCTGGTGGCGCAGTGGTTGAGAGTCCGCCTGCCAATGCCGGGGACAAGGGTTCGTGCCCCGGTGCAAGAAGATCCCACATGCCGTGGAGCGGCTGGGCCCATGAGCCATGGCCACTGAGCCTGCGCGTCCGGAGCCTGCGCTCCACAACGGGAGAGGCCACAACAGTGAGAGGCCCGCGTACCGCAAAAAAAAAAAAAAAAAAGCTTTAAACATGTATGCACTTGAAAATAAAGTATAAATAGAAGAGCACAGAGAAATTTGCTAGTTATTGGTTCTTAAATAATAAAGCTAACAATCGTTAAACTCTTACCAAGTGCCAGATGACTTAGTTATCACAAGTATTACTCCCTTTAATGCTCACAATAATTTTATAAATAATTAGTATTTTAAAGTCAAATGATTAAGTGACCTGCCCAAGGACATGCAAAGATAAAGTGATGAAGTTGGACTACACTCCCATTGGTCTAACCCTACAAAGAGTACTCCTTACCACTCATCCACACCATGGGTACTTTACTTATTTGTTTTTTAAAATAGTCACTATAGTGTAGTGATCAAATATAAGAATATTGTGAATTTAAATCCTCCTCACTTAAAATGAAAAAATACTAGTTTCACTGCAAAGAAAATCCTGAGGTGACTCCATGGTCTACAGTAGTATTCCTAACAAAATTTGGGATAGGAGGCTGTGGAGCAAAGAAGGGAAAACCTTTAGAGGAATATATCAGAATCCAAGAGGGCTGTTTTTATATTATGCTCACCCCACCTCCCAATTCCAGTATTTCTCCCTATTCTTTCTCATGCATCATGTATGTATGTACCATTTCAAATACTCTTCCTCTTCCTGGAACACGCTTTCTGCTTCTACCCTACTTCATGGCTAAATTTATCCTGCAGGTCTCCACTCACATGTTACCTTCCCCAGGAAGCCTACCTGTACAGTTAGGGTGTCCTTCCTCTTGCTCATAGCACCCTGTCCTCTTTCCTATCATATCACGTCCCTCTCTCTCTCCCTTTCCCTCTAACACACACACAGTATTTTAATTCTTTATTTATATGTTTGTCCATCTAGTTCATCATATCCTTCCAAGCAGAGACAATGAGTTTTTCATTCATCTTATTGTAGTAATAAATTTTAAAAATAAAAGACAACTATTATTTTTATCCCAAGTGAGTACCACAGTGCCTGCCAGAGACTCAACACTCAAAACGTATTTGTTGAATGAACAAATATATTTCAAGGCACCTCACAGTTTTCAATGTATTTTCTCATGTGTTCCCTCATTTAATTTTCATGTTACACCTCTGTGCTGAGTGTAATATTCTTATTTTTAAATAACGAGAAACCCAAAATGCAGAAAAGTTAAGAAACATGTCCAAGGTCACAAGTGCTACAACAAAACAAAACTGAGACTGAAACTTATGTCTTTGGACTCTGTCCATTAGTGTTTGCCTTACAACTAAGATGAGAAATCAGTCTCCTAGGAAAGTACGAGGTATACTTCTGGCATACCAAATTTCACTCTCTGAAAAACTTTACTACATTGAAGTGGTAGCATGCCACAGAAATTTTTAACTGTACATTTCAAGCTTAATGGACAAAATAAGAGTTTTATTCAATTCAGTAACTGTTTATTACAGAGAATAGAATTAGTAAATAACAGAGACAATCTTTGCCCTTCATGGAACTAAAAGTTTAGTTGAAAGGATTAGAGAAAAACGCAAATAATTTTAACTCAAGGCAAGAAAGAGATGCTTCAAGAGAGTCAGTAGCTCATTGGACAACTTAAATAACTAATTCTGTGTGCCAAGATTCATGCAATCGGTTAGATATATGAAGATTTTAAAGTGGGATTGTGGCCTCCCAAAAGAAAGCGATATCCAGTGGGTTGAATTAAGAACAGAATCATGTGACGGGGGCAGTGATGGTGGTGGTGGGATGAATTGGGAGATTGGGATTGACATATATACACTAATATGTATAAAATAGATAACTAATAAGAACCTGCTGTATAAAAAAGTAAAATTCAAAAATTCAAAAACTAAATAAATAAATTTTTTTTAAAAAACAGAAAAAAAAAGTTCTTCCCTCCCCTTAAAAAAAAAAAAAAGAACAGAGTCATGGAAGTGGTAGAAACTGAGAGGAAGCTTAGAGAGCTGGTTGACTTTCAAAGAATAAGGATAAAGGTTGTCATTCTGGGAGCTATGGAGACATTAGACAAAAGCTACAAGATAGAAACATGTGGGGCATGTTTTGGAGAGAACTAGTTGAATTAGAGTGTTAAAGGGGGAAAATGGGTGAAAAAGAATGAAATGTCAGGACCTTATATGCCAGACTAAGGAATTAATTCATAGTCTGATAAGTAATGGGGATCCAATGAAAATTTTGAGCAGCAGAATGACATTACTCGAGGTGGGATTTGTAAAGATTTATCTACCTGGTATATGTAGGATGCAGCAAGAAACTGAAGTTTTCAAAGCTAAGGATGATAAAGCAGGATCATTTAATTACACCACTATAGTACAGAAAATATTTAGGTGATCTAAAATAAACACATTCTTCTATTTCCTGAAAATAGATGAAACAATTTTAAGAGAGTCCCCACTGATAAGTTTTCATACTAAACAAAAAGCCTATCAGGGTGAGAGATTGCAACTCAGTACAGTCAAATTAGATTTGTTATTTCTTGGAACGAAACTCTCTTTGGTAGTTGTAGAGAAGTTCTATTGCAGATTTAAAAAGAAAAAGAACATGAAGCACACAGCAATTTTTCATAGTTATTACAGGTGACATCTAAACTGGCAGGGTGCAGACAAAGAAAAGGCATATAAATTAGACTAATAAAAGGGCTTCTTTAGACTCATCCATGAATACCAACAGAAGTATATAAAGAGATAATGAACTTGTCTAGGGTAACTACTGATAAATGAGCAAGCCCAGATTATCTTTCAGTTCCAAAATGTATTTCACAGGAAGGTCAAGTCACTTTTGATTATTATTTTCAAAAGGAGTCATTTTTAGGATATTTGTGTTTCACATATAAGTTAGCCAAAATATTTTATGTATTATTATTTTAATTGTATTAATATGTATTACTAAATATGACTTTAACAACTGACATCCCAACATGCCTTAGAGATTTAATGATGCTTTTATCAAATAGAATAAGAAGATACTTGTCCTAGTGCTATACCATTGAAACTTGCACTTATGGACATTTAATAAATAGTTCTTTCATGCTAGAGATTTTATACTAAAGAGATATGGCTTACAAACTACATTGTATTAGGTAACCCCAAAACTCTCTGTGTTATAAATTCCGTGAGATGATCTGCAAAAGAAAGAAATTTTCTATTGTCAATTACATTTTGGAAATTTGCATGTCTCTTTCTTTGGAGATACAAACTACACATTAGCATAGTAAAGTCTGATATATCCTGCCTAAATATAAAACCTATTGGGCCTCCCTGGTGGCGCAAGTGGTTAAGAGTCCGCCTGCCGATGCAGGGGATACGGGTTCGTGCCCCGGTCTGGGAGGATCCCATATGCCGCGGAGCGGCTGGGCCCGTGAGCCATGGCCGCTGGGCCTGCGCATCCGGAGCCTGTGCTCCGCAACGGGAGAGGCCACAACAGTGAGAGGCCCACATACCGCAAAAAGAAAAAAAAAAAAAAAAAAAAAAAAAAAAAAAAACCTATTTAACTGTATTCAACCCAGTGCTTTCCAGTCTTATGTGACCATATAATCTATTTATTTTCCTTTCACATCTATTCATATTCCATGCTGACTTTAGGAAATATTGCCAGCGAACAAAGAAGACACCATTACATATTCGGGAAATGTGAACTTTTAATGAAAGATCTGCTCACCACTAACCCTACTTCCCAAAAAAGCTACTGGCGTTCTGGTCTGAGTCAACCCATGGGGTACTCAAATTGATCATAGGAGCTCATGGGGTCCCCATAGTCCTATTTAGCCCTGCCTCAAAAATGAGACATTGGGCTTCCCTGGTGGCGCAGTGGTTGAGAGTCCGCCTGCCGATGCAGGGGACACGGGTTCGTGCCCCAGTCCGGGAAGATCCCACATGCCGCGGAGCGGCTGGGCCCGTGAGCCATGGCCGCTGAGCCTGCGCGTCCGGAGCCTGTGCTCCACAACGGGAGAGGCCACAACAGTGAGAGGCCCGTGTACCGCAAAAAAAAAAAAAGAGACATTATCTCTGATGATTTTGTCTCCCCATCTCTGTTGCCTCCATCCATTCATTTGATCAATGTTTTCTGTGTTCCAACTCCACAGCAGGGAGCATGATATATTCTGGAGATAAATAGGATACAGACCCCATGGCCCTCACCTTCACTAAACTAGTGGAAGAAAGAGACAAGGAAAAAACCTGATATGTTTCTGCTAAGGAAAATACCTGCACTGTGGGAACACAGATGAGGAGCATCCATACCGCTTTAGTGCATGAAGGTAGTGCTGAGAATAAACTGAAATCTGAAGAATAAGTGAGAGATAAGGAAGACTGTCATGCAAGGCCTTGGTGTGGAGAGCTTGACTTTTAGGAAAAAAGTAAATGTGGCACTTCACCCATGCAGTATGGATCCCAAGGGAAAATCTTTCTTATTATTGAATTTCCCTTCTCAGAATAGTAGCGACTATTCAAACCTTGGTACCTGTAGGATAATCCAAAGGTGAGAGGAGGTGGCATCATGCCTTTTAGAAGCTTGACTCTCTGCCCCTTGATTAGGTAACCGCTGTTGCTTGGAGGCAAGAAGCTAATGTTGGAATCACCCCCACCTGCCCACCGTGATTTAAGTTCGGAGCTACAAAGAGCCAACCAGCTAATCAACAACTCCTCCTACAGTGCTTCCCCTGTGGTTCTATCCAACCCTGGAGAAGTTCCTTCAGGCAGCATTTGACTCTAAGTCATGAAGGCAACCACAAGTCAAGACCAGAAACACTTGTTTGAGACAGAATATAGCTCTTTGAAGTATGTTCACTAAATATGAGATGTGTTAGGATACTGCTGGCCAAGCCTATATGGATGTTCATTTCTTGTCGAAACACTGATTTGTCTTTCACAGGAAGGTCTACTGGATTGTGAAATCAATGTATATGTCACAAATGAGCAAAAGAAAAGAGTACCTAAAATTGAAAATGTCAGTATTATTCACACAAACTCAAATACACCAAATTGGCAACACTCTAATAAAAGGAAGATGAAAATGTCTTAAAAATGAGAGAGACCAGAATATGTTATTATATGCATTGATTCTACATTTTCAAAAGGAAACAGTCACAGGAGGCTGTGAATCATTTATCATCCTGACCAGACCTCTCCTACACTCTTTTCTCTTTAAATTTGAAAATGGTGCAATTATTCTGTTACGCTTCATAAAATAGTAAATTATCTCCAGTTTATTGCAGATTCATAGTAGCAGTAAAATGCTTGTGTAAAACAACACACTCCCCGTGGTCATCTTGGAATTTATTACAAGATTATAAAATTACAACTCTGAAAAGAGTTTCAAAAACATGTCTAACTCATTTTCTTTGCCTCTGGGCAGGACTGAGTTGCAAATAATTCCAGAAAAGAATAACTATCTAAAGAGACGGTCCAACAATTATTCTTGTTAGCTACAGGGTTCAGTTACACTTATAGAGAGACAAATATTTTTTCCCATATGCCGCAGTTCTTAATGTTTCCCTATGTTTATATTCAGCTAAATTCTCAAAAAACACATTCTATCATATCAATAAAAGTGAATGGTCTCTGAACAACAACAAAACCACAAAATTAAGTAAAGAAATCTGTCAATGACTTTACCCCATAAGCTTTCGAAAACCCTTTCATTTGTTTGCCGTGATATTTCTCGTTTTGTCCAAAAGACAGCACTGGCTAGACAAGTGTTTAATCACCTCTACATCAAGGATTTTTAAAATGTCTTAAGAGTGGAAGGATAATCTACCCTCTGCACAAAAACATTTTGTTATTCCCACAGAAACCATAAAGTAAGCATAGCTTTTCCTCCGCTGACATTAGAGGATATTAGTGATTTTCTTTTTTTTTTTTTTTTTTTGCGATACGCGGGCCTCTCACTGCTGTGGCCTCTCCCGTTGCGAAGCACAGGCTCCGGACGCGCAGGCTCAGCGGCCATGGCTCACGGGCCTAGCCGCTCCGCGGCATGTGGGATCTTCCCGGGCCAGGGCATGAACCCGTGTCCCCTGCATCGGCAGGCGGACTCTCAACCACTGCGCCACCAGGGAAGCCCAGTGATTTTCTTAAATTGTAATTTAAAAGTTTGTTGGGAATCTGGGAGATGCCAGATGTCCCCTAAAGTTTTAACATAGTGTACTATTCTCCTTTTGTCACTCAGCACCATCAAGGCTCTCCTCTAGAGACTGTCCTTCCACAATTTAGGACTGCTTTGAGGATTTCTAGAACAGTTCTGAGACCATGTATTTGTCAGTCAAATCTGTATTCAATTCCTGTGAAGTTTCTCTCTTCCCCATACTCTGAAAGTTACAAGGAGCAGAGAGGTAGACGCTAGTGATATGAAAATAGTAGCGTACAACCTCTGGCACGAGAAAGATCTGTTTGACACCTGGTTCTGTCACTAACAAGCTAGATGACCGTGGAAACGTCATTTATACTGTCTGAGTTTCAGACCCTTTGGCCTTTAAATGGAAATGATAATGCCCACCTCAGAGGGAGAATACGGATTGAGATAATTTATGGAAAGCAAATAGCAGCCAGACACATTGGTCCTCGGTCCATGTCTGCAGTTATCGTTTTCTATCGTCGCTGGTGTTCTTGTTGTTAGTATTACTGTGTCTGTTGGGAACGATGGGGCACGAGGGCCAAAAAGCCCAGAGGAGTTTAGGATTGGTGTCAGTGCCCCCAGAGAAGTGGCTGGGATGTGCACGATGTACAGTGGGGGAAACGCTGGGAGACTAGTAAGAAAGCAAAGTGTTTCCTCCACGTATTGATTGAAGAGGCACACAAAATCGCTAGCAAAGCAGAAAACCCTCTCGTGAGTATCCCACCTTAGGTGGAGACACAAGGCTCAGAGTATTAACGTAACACATCCAACATGATTGAACGAGGACTCAAACCCAGGACTTCTGCGTCCAAAGTCAGTGCTTTATCTGCTTATACCAGATGCCTTTTAGGACACCAGTCCTGCTCATAATATGCTTCCCCAGCCAGCCAACCTCCTAGTCATTGCCTATTCTTAACTCCCATTGTATGTTATACTCATTTTAGTTCAGCATAAATATTTGCTGTATTCTTTCTCTTTCTACTGAATTTTGAGCTCCAGGAGGTCAAAGAGAATTTCTTGTGCATCTCTGTATCTTAAGGCCTATATTCGAATCTGAGTTCCACCTCTAGGATTGGTGGGCAGGTCACTTCTTTCCACTCCACTGAGGGTGGCAACTAGGCGCCTCTCTGGGTTCCTTTAGAATCCAGAAGCACCTCTTGTAAATGGAGAAACGGGCACGTAGAGATTGGTGGATAATGAAGAGTAATGAAAAAGCCAGGGTATGAAATTTAAAGTGTTTCAATTCTGGACTAAGGATAAATTCTTGAGCTTGGGAGTTGCTTCTTGAAAGTTCTGTTATTAGAAAGATTAATCTAGAAGCAAAGTACATGGACAGACTCGCAAGAGATGGGGGTTCCAGTAAAATCATTCATAGGCTAATTAAATCCCCTCTTCGCACAGTGTTACTGCAATTAAAATATAAAATGTCTGTTGACATTTTTGATGCCTTGATACATATGGAGAAATACTATATTCTTAAGTGGGTTTTCCCTTTTCTTTTCTGTGCTGTCGTATAATGCAGTCATTATCCATGTGGGCCCACGGTGCTCAATGTTAAATTCACCAAATGCTGTTCTGCACGTTCCCTCAGCCAATTTATTTCAATTTCAGAAGGAGCAACCAACTCCACAGTGGATGACCGCTGACTGCAGTTCCACACCATCGCTCTTCAGGAGTAAACTGCAGTCAAGCAAAAAGCTCCCAACCGTGTGAGCATGGATGCGATCAGTCCCTTGTCAGCGGCAGCAGCTGTGGGCCTAGGTGACCCCATTTTCTGCCCATGGGGTACAGAGCTGCAGACAGCTTATCTGCCTTTAATACAGGACTGGATTTTTATCTTTAAAAAAAAAAGCTATAGAAAAGGTAAGGGAAAATATACAGGTTGCACAGGGAAGATTATCAAACCAGTCTTCATCCCATGTAAGAGCTAGGTCATATTTACAGCATGGTTGGTGATAGCCAGATATCATAAATGCTTATGTTTATTTTTGGAAAAAAGTATAGAACTTTCAGGGTAACAGCTTAAAACTTCTAATTTTCATGGTTAGGGGGTTAGATCCTAAATGTTCAGAAATTTTCCACAAACGCTATCATCAACTTCAAATAGCTGTATTTAGGGCTTCCCTGGTGGCGCAGTGGTTGGGGGTCCGCCTGCCGATGCAGGGGACACAGGTTCGTGCCCCGGTCCGGGAAGATCCCACATGCCACGGAGCAGCTGGGCCCGTGAGCCATGGCTACTGAGCCTGTGCGTCCGGAGCCTGTGCTCCGCAACAGGAGAGGCCACAACAGTGAGAGGCCCGCGTACCGAAAAAAAAAAAGCTGAATTTACTAAATGAATTTGTATTGAGATAGACATATGTCATAGCAAGTCTGTGGCCCAGAGCCAGGAAAGCTTTACCTTTGTCCATTTGACCTCCCTCCTCTTGCCTCTGACTTTCCTTATATGCTGATTCCATCAAATAATTTGATGATTATAGAAATGATCCTTGACAAGATCCTTCATTCTTGAACTATATTATCATTTACCCTATCACCTTGCATTTGTGAATTGCATGTTAGAATAAGCCATTTTGCTGTTTCACATGTGTACTTATTATTGGTTATGTATTGTCACACTCGGGCTAAAATTATGATTTTAGTAAAGAAGTGGATGTTTCTAGAAATGTATGCACAACATGGAGTTTTTTCAAAATTTGACTGTACATCATAAGGGTAAACATTTTTCAAGTGCAATGTTAAGGGAAATTTTTTTCATGTAATTTGAATCGACAAGCCATTTCATTCAAGTCTACATACAATTTTCATGTGTAAGTACTGGCGCAAAAACAAATGGCATACTGTCTATTCTTCTCTTGTTTAAAATCATAATCGAGTTTACCATTTCTGCTATGTAATAAAGCAAACAGCCCTAGTGTAGAAATTAGAAAGAAAAAGGAGCATTTAGTGAACATCAAAGTTGAGTCCAACACTGTACGTGTGATATCATCTGTAAATTTCACAACACAAAAATCAAGTAGTTCTCTGAGTTTCCAGGGAATTAAGTAATTTAACGAATGTGTCCTGCTGGCTCTTTAAATGCTCTAACTCCACAGGCTTCTGTCCTGAGTACTGTCTTTTGCTACAGTACATGATTTTCCTGCGTGCTCTCATCTCTTTTCAGGGTTTCAATTGCTGCTTATATACTCCAATTACTCTCAAATCCATTATTTCCCACTGAAACCTTTCTCCCAAACCTCAGACCCAAATGCCCAACTGCCTAAGATATCCTCCCTTCCCTGTTCCTAGACACTTCCTCCTCCAAATACCCACTAGTGGTTTCCCTATTCTTTCTACTCTGTTTCCTATGTATGTTCCCCACATACATTAGCTGAGTTAAATCAACACATTAAACAAAGGACTCAATATGAAAAATTTATGTTTATCATAAAGTTATGGGATATTTCATGTGATCAAATATGTGATTCCAATAGAGAATTTCCTTAAACATTTCATTCTTATACCTTGGAAGCCATACAGGCATCATCTGATCCAGATTCCTTGCTTTGCAGCTGAGAATCTGATGCTAATAGCAGCAGTTCAGTCTTTCACTCGTGATTGCATGGCCAGTGTCAGCCTTGAATCCCAAGTTCCCTGACCTGGGAGGAAGTTCTACTGGACCTTGTAAACGCCTCCTTTTTTCAAAAAGTAATGATTTAGGAGTGTGAGGCAGTATTTAGAGTAGTGAGCTATCATGTTTCAAATCAGCAGAAATCATCTATGTGTCATCTCAAATTATCCCTTATGGGAGAGTGGGGCCTTGGTCCATATTGTCACACTGTCTTCTATATACGCTCCACAGTTGGGGTCAGTTTCTCTTCCCTGCAGTGGCTCCTAGCCTGTATTTTCCTTTCCTTCTCCTCTGGCAAACCCATCTCCCAGTCATGAGGATCCCATTGTTCACATTCACACCACTCACTGCCCTACCTGACTCCCAAAATGTGGGGCTTGAGTTTAGCTACCAGGAAACATGCTGCAAGTTACCTCTTTCCCAGGCATTTCTGGACTTGGGGTAGGAATGTTTTTGGTCTATAGAAATAGGCAGCCTCATATGTTAACTGCAAACGAAAACTTGCTTTGTCTGTTGGGTTTTCTAACATCCTAGAACAATCTGGAATAAAATGTAGAGTGCATTTTCAAGTGACATTGAATAAGTCTAAAAAGGAAGGTAGACTGCTATTTGATTTTGCTAGCCTCTTGTTGATTTCAGAAGCAGGGCCTCTGTAATGGTGAATTCAATTTTACACTTTTCTCCTCTTCCCACTCAGGGCTCATTAACCCCATAGTCACTCTCCACCTGCACCATCACCCACAAGCTCCTCTCATGCCCATCCCTGGCAATTTATGCCTTAGGTTAGCTTTAAGGTCACATTTATGAGTCTGCTAAACTTGCAAACTTAGCCACCTGAGATGCTACTAGAAAGCAAATGTTCTTAGTAGCTGCTTTCAATAAAAATTTTCTGGAGCTCAAGTAGTGTTTTTAACACCCCAAGGAGAGACCTTGTAGAGAGAAGAAGTCAAGCCTTACATTTGCTTAATTAGTAATTACCTGTTAAGGTATTGAAAGATATACAACATAGTAGATGCCATGCAAGCAAACTAGCATTTATTGAGTTTCTACTACCTGATAGCCAGACATAAACAAAAATGAAAAGTCCTGCTTGCCCTGGTAAAGGGGAACTTAGAAAAGCTGCATTTTTAACCACACACTTTAATGAAACTGTTCCTCTCTGGTCATTGCTTTTCAGCACTTTTTGTAGTAGATATCTTCTGTCTATCATGTTTCCTGGCAAGATTTTTAAGATCTTTCAACTTATAGAACTATAGCATGTGTCTTAAACATATTCTCTTTCTTCAAGCTCATCATCACTCACATAATTAGATATAAAAGACTAGAAATTCCTTTGGAAAAAGGTCAATAAAAAGATTCACACTCCAAATAAGTGTGTGAATTTTTAACTAGTTTCCTAAACATTAATTTCTGGGGAAGTTTTTCAGTTGGAAAACTTTCCTATAAATTGGAAACTTTGAACTTGAATATAGCTAATTCAGATTCCAAATGTGGTAAGTAAAGCAAATTTATGTGGATATATATATATGTTCCATTCATTTTTTTATAGGAGTATAGTTGCTTTACAATGTTGTATTAGCTTCTGCTGTACAATGAAGTGAATCAGCTATATGTATACATATATCCCCTCCCTCTTGCGTCTCCCTCCCCCCCACCCCATCCCACCCATCTAGGTTGTCACAGAGCACCGAGCTGAGCTCCCTGTGCTATACAGCAGGTTCCCCCTAGCTATCTATTTTACACATGGTAGGGTATTTATGTCAAACCTAATCTCCCAATTCGTCCCACCCGCCCCTTCCTGCCCTGTGTCCACACGTCTGTGCTCTATGTCTGTGTTTCTATTCCTGACCTGCAAATAGGTTACCCTCTTGCACTATTGGTGGGGATGTTCCATTATTTTATTGCCAATAAGTTAAGTTTGGTAAGTTTGAGAGACAGATATGAAAATGTCTGAAGGACGATGATGTTTAAAGTAATTCTTTTTTTCCACCAAGTTCTTAGTAAATAAAAAATTCTCAATTACTTTGAGAAAGATTATTTTTATCTTCCCCATATTTCCCTAGCCTCCCAGTAATAATTCTAACAATCTAACTCGCTCTATTTTTTTAAATAAATGATGACATCTCCTAAGTAAGGTGATCATTAACATCCATCATTTTTATAAGCAGTTTGACTGAAAATGAAGAATTATGATGAGGGGAGAGCCTAGTTTTACAGGACAATATTTCACCCTTCCTTTTGGAGACAAGTTCTACAGAGCCACCCAATGTGTGTTTAATTCACTTATGATGGAGAAAGAATGAAATATCCTTCAAAAGCTTCAAATCAACTTGCCACTTAATCCCCATGTTTCCAATAGGCTCTAACATTAAGCAAGAGAAGGAGCTCTTGGATTCCTACCGTAAGCTCCCAACTGCCTAAAAAGTTGTCTGATGCTGGCTGCCTCAGCATTGCAGGTCCCATCATCCAGTTCAATTCTTTGGGCCATGCCACTGTTGCTGAAGGCATCCATCTCAAAGCACTGTGTGTGTGTCGGGGCCGGGGCAGGGGGCAGGGAGTAGTTGCAAGAGAGAAAATAGAAAAGAATAAATGTGCCATTAACAAAGTTATAGAACTGATTTTCAGATTCCTTAGCTATCACTTCAGAAATCAGGGAGGGGGTCATGGAGAATCTTATAGAAAAAAAATAGGTAATTATGTTGAAAATAATAACACCTGATGGTTGATTCTTCTGATCCTCTAGATACTAACAGCATCCCCACTCTATAGATAAGGAAACAGGCTCACAGAGATTGAGGAACTTATTCAAGCCTGTGCTTGAAATCACAGCACTGCATTACGGTAACACAAACATTTTGTTCAATTACATTTTAGAAGCACATTTACTGCATAAATCTAGTTCTTTTGTGCATATAATCATACTATATTTTTTTCCACTGGCTAAAATAAAACTGAAGCATTTTACATTTCCTTAAATGACAGTAGGTGTCTAAAGATTTAGTTTTCCATTTTTGATGTTAGAACTCAGTGAGCTCCAATTAGTGATTCCCCATAAACCTGAAACAAATAAACAGGAATGGTTTTTTAAAGTTAATAAATAAAAGTTCTTTATTTCCTTGACCAGTAAATTAAGAAAAAACAGGAAGAAAAGTCCAGAATAGCTCTACTCTTCCCCTAAAACGAAGAGGAGACTAATGAAGGACTCTTTCAGATACCAGTGGGAGAAATATCTTTCCCTGCCTTCCTTCTTTTTCACTGGTGCTCTTGTATTTTTAACTAACACTTATCAAGTGTTAAGTGTTGATAAGTGCCAGACACTCTGATATGTGCCAGACACTCTGACAAGAACCTACATTGATATATTCAACAACCCCATGAAGTTTTCAGGAACTACATCACAGTGAAATTTTCAAACAAAATTCTCACTTATACAGAAGACCAGGATTCACATTCTAAAAGTTCATCTCTAATTCACACTTTTGACTCTGCCCTAAGCATAGCCAGAAGTCTATTGCCTTTCAAATTATGTGGCCTGCCTTAGGGAAGAATTCCCCAGCACAGATATGATGTAATGGGAATATCATAGACACCCAGCGTTTGAGTACACTCTGCAACTTTCTTGTTTTATGATCTTGGAGACAATACACAACCCCTCAGAACTTCCATTCCCTCATCTGAAAAGAAAAAGGATACCAAACCCAAGGAATTATCATGAGGAAGAATTTAAATAAGCCATAGATAACCTGGAAATAAGAGCCCAATGAAATAATTTTTTTCATCATCATCATCTTTATTAGATGGTACTTTCTCAGATTCTTTGACCAGAAAATAAGAAGGACTTGAATAGACAGTAAGACTTCTCCATGGAGTAATTGTATACATTGTATATATTAAACTAAATATTATTGTCATTTCATACTTGGTGACTAGACAATGATACCCCTATTCTTTTTTTTCTAGATTATCAATCAAATGTCCAGCATATAAAGATTTGAAAAGTTAAGTATGGAGTAGTCTGAGTAAAATTAAAAGTATTAATTCACTTCAAGTGAAGCTGAGGGAAAAAAAGATTTGAGGTCACTCTAGGAAAGAAAGGAGGGAGAAGAAGAGATAATTGAGAGAGAGGAATAAAGAAAATACGCTAGTTATTTCTCCTTTATTCTCTGCCATTGTGTGATTTCTTTACAGGGATTAGAGCAAAGACATATGCAACCTTGATTCTTGTTATTTCTGATGAAGAGTAATCCATCCCTTCTACGGTGTGTGTCTTAGGGCTTAGCATATCGCTTTATTTCAGAAAGTTATAACACAGAACCCTCAAGAAAAAAATGGGTAGAAACTATTAAAAACTGTGTAAGCAAAAAATAACATATCTTTTTTTCTTCTTCTTCCTAGTTGAGGACTCCATTCTTTGGCAGACATTGTAAAGTAACAAAAATGTTTAGTCAGAGTCCTTTAGCTTATATATGAAAAAAATCGTTTTCTCTCAACTGCTCCAGTATCATTATCACTTTGTTAATAGGCATGCTGCATTCCTAAATTGGGAACATTCACTCTTCCTGGAACAGGCAGGCCCCAGATTCCTACTGGTTTCTGCTTAGTCTACCTTATCAAAGATGCCTTTCCTATCTTCTTCCTAGGCAGCAGTTCCCTCACCCCATCACTTGCTACCCTCTTATCCAACCTTTTATTTTCTTCAGAGCACTTATCACCATGTGACATCTATCTATTTAGTGTTCTCACCTCATGAGGATGTAAACACCATGAGAACAGAGATTTTCTTTGGTTCACTACTGTATGGCGTGAAGGAGGAATTCAGTGGTTATTTGTTAAATGAGTGAATGTAAAGAACTATTGAAGGAGCAAAGGCCTGATTAGGTCTCAGAGACTGGAAAAAATTATTATCAGCACATTTAAAATAAAGAGCTTATATCTTTATTATGTAGTCCTTGTGAGTGTGCGTATATGTGTATATATACATATATACAGAGAGAATGTGTGTGTGTATATATACACACATATTGAGAGAGAGAGAGAGAATGGCACTACTAAAAGTATAACATGCTAGAATCGTCCCTCAGGTAACTCCAGTGACAAAGTCACTTTGGAGGCTATATGCAGTGTCAAATGACCTCATTTAGGGTGTCTATCTGGACAACTTCATGATGGTTTTGGTGAAAATATATTTAGACTCAGAATAAGATAGGGCCCCAGATGTCCTGAATTACTGGGTGAACTGGTATGGAGGGGTACTAGAGTGAGAAATACAGGAATGGTGACTCTGTGACCATATCTTGGACTCAAGATTGTAGTTAAGGTAGGGTCTACCAATTAAATGAATTCTGTTTGTCAACTTTGTGGTGTTAGTACTGAATTCACTAAAACTTGGACTTGCAACTTGAGAATTATCACCTAAGCTATTTGATTACAATTTTGTGTCATTCAGATTCATGGGAGACCCCCATCGAGGACCACACCTCACCAGGAGGAGGCTGTTGAAATTCTGCTGGTGGCATCTCTCAGCACTGAATCTATTATCTCACACAATTAAGATGTGGCTCCAAAGTTTTATATCCTGTTCAACAAAATAAAGACTTAAGAATGATCCAGACCTACCTTCCATTAAAAGTAGTCAAATGACATTTGTGACTAAGCATAACCCCTTAATCCCTTAGAGCCTCATCCCCATCACCCAAGCTGTTCAGAGTATTCTTCCCAGTGGCAGAAGCAAATTTTTATAAGTACAATTTTCTCCATTTCTTACAATCCAAAGATATATTTTAGTGCCACTTACGCATTGGTTTTCTGGAAAATGCCTGACTAACCTACCCTTAATCTTTGCCTTAACTTAGCACTGGTTGCAAGAAAGATATGAAAAAAATCAGGACAGTTTCTATCATGAAACAAATTGAGGGTCAAGAGTTTAGTAATGTTTAAAAGCAAGAGCTTTGAAGCTAGCCATGTTTGTCTTATATCTGAATCTGAGAATTACAGCCATATGAATATGAGCAAGCTACTTAATACTTTAAAGCTTAGATTTCTCAACCATAAAATTGGAATAATGACAGCACCTAGCCCAGAGAACTGATGTGAGGATACTGGGTAAGTAGTGGGCAAAGTTGTCATGACGACTGGGAAGAATAATGGGCATGAAATGACTATCATGGAGCAGGTCAACATGCCTATTTCCTTCTCTTCACCCTTCATTTGGGAAGGATCCAGTCCCTGGTACTCTCTTATGCTACCAAAATCCTGCCTTGGTATGGCTGTTTCTGTTTCCAGCTGTCTTTAATCTGCCACATACAAGAATAAAAGCTGAGAGGAAACCTAGAAAATAATGATTACCTTGTCTTTATTTATTAAGAGCAATAGAAGAGGCCTTTTCTTAGGAATAAATGTTGAATCATGTTAGCAGGAGTGACTACGATTATTTAATATCATTTAAATTCAGCTATTTAGGAAATGAATTATCTAGCCAGGTAGAGAGACAGAAGGATGTAGATAGACACATAGGTAAATGAATGCTTGGATGGAAAGAGAGACATAGGATCATACACGGGTGGATGGACGAACAGATAGACAAATAGGTAGATATATGCATGGATGGTTAGGTAACAGATTCAGAAAGATGAAATCATATATGGTTGGATGGATGGATAGATAGATGGCTGGATGGATGTTATGGTATGAATAAGGTATGAGAAACATCGTGGTATGGAATTCAAGGTAAAGAGGGAAATTCTTAGAACCCTATCTCCCTTTTGAATTACAGCCAAGCATACTTATGTTTCTAGCCTGTGATCTTCAGACTGCAGCATGGTGTACTCAAATTACAAGACAAACCTGTTATATTTTCCTAGAAATTCTATAATCTTCAAGTATTCGGGAGGAATTTTTTGTTTTTGTTTCAAAAACTCAAATATATAATGAAATAAAGTACAAATCCATAGGTATTTTTTAGAAAAAAAGCTCATGTAGTTTTATGTTAGAAAAGAGCGGCCTTAGGTTACAATCCCCTAGACTCTCCTGATGGTATCCCCTCTTTCTTCTTTGTTTATATGGGCACTTTGGTTGAAGATTTTAGAAGTACATTGTCAACCAAAGGGTCACAACAGTTGGTGTGGTCTGAAACACAAACTCTTTACAATTTTTGTTTTCTTTTTATTTTAGCAATGTATATATTAATTTTTTGCTAAAACCAAACACATGTGCTATTAAGGACATGCTGATCCGATGAAACATTAAGCAGAACAGGCTGTGAGGTACAGTGGAGAACAGGACACAATCTGCTATGAGTAAGAGAGAAAAAGCACAGATGCATGTCAAGGCAAACACTCAGTAGACCCGTAAAACTTCCCTTCACAGGTCTGTAAGAGAGCACAGTCAGGTCGATGAAAATTGTACGAAAATGAAGAGTCACTACTGAAGGAATTGAATAGTGCAGTGACATGGGTGCTTTCCTAAATCCACATAGGAACAATGATGTACTCTAGGAGGAATTATATTGTAAAATATACTGCCTCATTCACCATATTTGAGTATGAGTTTCTACAAATTTAGTATCTGAAAGTGTGCTAAAAATACAAAATGGTTGGGAATCTCTGGGTTAAACTTTGCAGTTTAGATCAGGAGATTTACTGACACCTGTTAGCAAAATACCATAACCAGATGGAGACAGTGGCTTTTAATAAGTGAATCTAAGTATAAATGTGTAAAGTTCCATTTAAGTCACAGGGCTTTGGATGGAATGTAAAGCTATGTCAAAGATGATTCAATATGTGTACATTATAAACATTTTCAGAGATGTTTTATTTTGCAAATGGGTACAGACCTCTGCAAATGGACAGATGAAGAGAATTACATATAAACAAAACTCAAGTAACATTTTTGATGAAAAGATTGCAGATCTTTCTCAGAAATCCATATATAAAGAGTAAATTTTTCTTTCTTTATACATAAAAGTGTGGGAAATTTGCTAAGATTCATCAGGTACTCCTGGGTATATAGTCATAGCAATCAGTGAAAATTTTTTATGATCCGGAAGGTATTCTTTTTCAAAAACTGAGTGATTTCTCACCTATAGTGAACTATAGGTGACTATACAATTTACATACTAAAGTAGGACACTGTTGAGAGTTAGAGGCAGTGCTAAACCAAATTAAAAGGAATTGCTTGATCTATACCTGGCTTTGCCATATGCATACTGGAATGCATTCACTCTAGGACTAACTGCCATTACCTGGAAATCATTTGTCATCCCATGCATTATACTGTCCATCATCAAACCAGTGGAGACCCATCATTATTGCTCCAGGACAGTTCATGGGTGTCATGTTTCTGTACATCTTGAGAGCATAGGAACCAGCTGCCTTGGTTCTCAGTCTTTTCAAGAATGTTTGTGTGGCAAAAGCTTTGGAAGCTAGAGATCCAGAGCAAAAGATAGGCTGGTTAGCTTGCATATCATTACAAAAGATTCAGGTTTTCTAAGCTTAGGATTCCTCATCTGTGACACAAATCCCATATGTGCAGAATATTTGCATAATCCTCATGGGACCTAGACTGTCGGGAAGAATTGACACAAATATGAAGCTCATGCTGCTGCTGTGCCACAAGTAAAAGTCCTTTATCTTTGGCCCTGGAGTTTCATGTCTTCTACCAGTATCCATGGATCTTTATATGGCTAACTTGTTCACTTACAAGTAGGGCAAAATCTCAGCCACTTCATAGCTTTTAACACACATGGATAGGGCAAGAGCAAAACAAATAACCATTGTGATAATAATATTTAATCTGAGTCCTAGAAAGGGCATTGGACAGGGGTCCAGAGATAAGTTGCAATCCCACTAGACTACAGCCTTTTTGAGTGAAAGAACAAATTACTCCATTTCTCTCTGGTCCTCAATTTTCTCATCCATAAAGTAGTCAGAGGAAGGAGGTGGCCTTTTAAAGTCCTTCTGATTCTAAATTATTTGCATTTGTGATTCTTTCAGTCTGTCCATAACTCTGTCCCTCATTCCCACCACATGATTTATAGATGCATCTTATGTACATATGATATGTGGTATACGGTATATGTGTTAAAACTCACAGAATATTAGCATGCAGAAGCTCCTTAGAGACAGTGTACTCTAGATATTTCCATAACTATGCTCTGATAAATCCCAGGATTCTTCAAAGGAGATTTGGGAACTCCAAAATTCTTGTTTGGTTTATTTTTCATGTAAGCGTAAACTAGTTTTTAAATTGAAACAAAACCACATGGATACTGAAATGTGTTGGAAGCTAAATGCAACCACATAGAAGACCAACAGTGAGGGAACATATCCTCATTGACCTTACAAAATGCAAGTGCCATACAGTCCAATTTCTAAAATAAACCTACGCTGATAAAATTATTTCTTTTGACTGCTATTTAAATGAGTTATAAACAACAACCACTTTGAAATGCTGACTGTATCAATCAGAGACATGAAACACTGATGCGTTACAGTACTATTAGTCTGATGAAAGGGAGTATAATGAACTGGGGTAAAGAAGAGAAGTAGGGCCTCCCTGGTGGCGCAAGTGGTTGAGAGTCCGCCTGCCGATGCAGGGGATACGGGTTCGTGCCCCGGTCTGGGAGGATCCCATATGCCGCGGAGCGGCTGGGCCCGTGAGCCATGGCCGCTGAGCCTGCGCGTCCGGAGCCTGCGCGTCCGGAGCCTGTGCTCCGCAACGGGGGAGGCCACAACAGTGAGAGGCCCGCATACCGCAAAAAAAAAAAAAAAAAAAAAAAAAAAAAAAAAAGAAGAGAAGTAGAGGCAGAAAAGCTAACTATATATATACATATGGAACTATTATAATTACTTGAAGCTTATTTTCCTTTGGAGTTGAGGATCCTATTGTTTATTTTAAGGTCATATAGTTGAATACTGCAAGAATTTGGAGTATGGGTTTACTACAGTAGCTTTTGTCCCTACTAGCAAAATCATTATTATTTTTTTACAACTTTATTGGAGTATAATTGCTTAACAATGGTGTATTAGTTTCTGCTTTATAACAAAGTGAATCAGTCATACATATACATCTGTTCCCATATTCCTTCCCTCTTGCGTCTCCCTCCCTTCCACCCTCCTTAACCCACCACTCCTGTCGGTCACAAAGCACCGAGCTGATCTCCCTGTGCTATGCGGCTGCTTCCCACTAGCTATCTACCTTACGTTTGGTAGTGTATATATGTCCATGCCTCTCTCTCGCTTTGTCACAGCTTACCCTTCTCCCTCCCCATATCCTCAAGTCCATTCTCAAGTAGGTCTGGTCTTTATTCCTGATTTACCCCTAGGTTCTTCATGACATTTTTTTTCTTAAATTCCATATATATGTGTTAGCATACGGTATTTGTCTTTCTCTTTCTGACTTACTTCACTCTGTATGACAGACTCTAGGTCCATCCACCTCACTACAAATAACTCAATTTCGTTTCTTTTTATGGCTGAGTAATATTCCATTGTATATATGTGCCACATCTTCTTTATCCATTCATTGGATGATGGACACTTAGGTTGTTTCCATCTCCAGGCTATTGTAAATAGAGCTGCAATGAACATTTTGGTACATGACTCTTTTTGAATTATGGTTTTCTCAGGGTATATGCCCAGTAGTGGGATTGCTGGGTCGTATGGTAGTTCTATTTGTAGTTTTTTAAGGAACCTCCATACTGACAAGGATGTCACAAAGAAAACTACAGGCCAATATCACTGATGAACATAGATGCAAATATCCTCAACAAAATACTAGCAAACAGAATCCAACAGCACATTAAAAGGATCATACACCATGATCAAGTGGGGTTTATTCCAGGAATGCAAGGATTCTTCAATGTACACAAATCAGTCAATGTGATATACCATATTAACACATTGAAGGAGAAAAACCATATGATCATCTCAATAGATGCAGAGAAAGCTTTTGACAAAATTCAACACCCATTTATGATAAAAACCCTGCAGAAAGTAGGCATAGAGGGAACTTTCCTCAACATAATAAAGGCCATATACGACAAACCCACAGCAAACATCGTCCTCAATGGTGAAAAACTGAAACCATTTCCACTAAGATCAGGAACAAGACAAGGTTGCCCACTCTCACCACTCTTATTCAACATAGTTTTGGAAGTTTTAGCCACAGCAATCAGAGAAGAAAAGGAAATAAAAGGAATCCAAATTGGAAAAGAAAAAGTAAAGCTGTCACTGTTTGCAGATGACATGATACTCTACATAGAGAATCCTAAAGATGCTACCAGAAAACTACTAGAGCTAATCAATGAATTTGGTAAAGTAGCAGGATACAAAATTAATGCACAGAAATCTCTGGTGTTCCTGTACACTAATGATGAAAAATCTGAAAGTGAAATCAAGAAAATACTCCCATTTACCATTGCAACAAAAAGAATAAAATATCTAGGAATAAACCTACCTAAGGAGACAAAATCATTATTAAATGTTTCCTTGAACGTAAATGTTTCCTTGAACAAAAAGTTTTCTTTTGCTCTGGCTTGGCATTGCTATCCCCAAAGTTGAAGGGATGGATCTGAACTTTGGAGGAACAAGCCAAAATGGAAAAGAGATGTGTATAAAAGGCAATATGGAAAAAGAAACAATCCAATGGCTGATTCATGGGCAGAAACACTTAAACATTGCTCTTGCATCTCGGTGACTGGGGAAATGATGGCAACTTTGATAGAAACAGGAAAGTTGAACAGAGTAACCAGTTTTGAAAGCAAGAATTATGAGCACAATTTGAGAAAGTTGGAATTTGAAGAGATAACAGGCCACGTGGTATAAATCCCTAAAGAACAGGCCAGAATTCAGGAAAGAGGCCTAGCTAGAAATATGGATTTGGTAGTCATCTGTGTCCACAGATTGCAGGCTTCAGATATCAGAAATTAGGTTTTATTCTTGAATCTGGAAGTGCCAGTAATGCTGGAAATTTCCTGCCACTCTTTCCAATAAAAAAGTCCACATTCTGATTTCGCTGTGACTCAGTAAATTGCCTCAAATCTCATACACCATTTTCCTTGTTGCAGGGTGTCAAACCCAAATCTACCTTCACTTTAAGTGTAAAAGTTTTTAAAAACAGTGTCGTGCATTTGTAAATTGAATAATTGCATCTTCCTTTCCCTGAACAATATGGAAGTGTGAAAAAAAAATAATAAATCATCTTCACCGATCAATGCAAGTAATTCAGGTTTACAAAGCCATGTTTGAATTACTATAAAAAAGAAAGGAGACATGACGATTTCTGTTTGATTGTGGGATGTATAGCATCCTCAGAATGACAAGGTAAATGCTGAGGAATATTTTTCTAAATATTGGAAGAATTGACTGGGTATTCAGCAGAAGCAAGTGAAAATGTCAGGGTAACGATTACGATTTTGCACTTTAGCACACACTGACGATTGGGACATAGCAAGATTTGATTGTGACTTCATGAAAGTATGAAATCGAACTTTCAGAGACATTGCCTGTACTAGACTATACTTGAATGCTCCTTTATTTTGCATGCAAGATTTTTTTTAATATATACTCTTTTTAATAGTATGTTATTTGGTTAATATATATGTCTCATTCATTAAATTTCATACCTTGAATTTAAAGGTATTTTTTCTATCTTTGTTTCTTTGTAAGCATAAAATTATTCTGAGCTTTTCTCAGATACCAGTAAATAAGTAACAATTGTTCAGTGAGTATCTACCATGCGCCTACCACAAGGCTGAGCATTATGGACTTTTAAGATGGAAGAAATTAACATCTATTGGGGAAGCAAGTGTAGATACTCATAAGTGTTCAACTTTCTATTCTGTGATAAGGAAGATTAAGAGTTGGGTGCAAATACCTCCTTGGTTGACATGAGCATCTTTCTTTTGATCGACAAAGACACTTATGGGAATATCAGCTTATCCTACTCCATGGCTTTACTTTTAGGGCCATAGGACACAGGTTGGTGGTGGTCAGTGGATGATTATTCTCTTGGCAGAAGTCAAGGATTGCAGGGTTCAAGTGTCTTTTGGAGTGGTTGAGTTTCTGAACAAATAAGATTCTAGCAAGAGCAATTAAAACAAGCTCTTAATTAAAAGCTTTTGGTATCTAAACTTGAGGAAAGCAAATCAATGTGGCAAGCTTTCACTCCAAGTCATATCATTGCTCTTAAGCCCAAACGGGTAGCCTGAGACAACACTGTCTGGAAATTTCCTGAATGCCTAAAAGGACTTGGGTTGAGTTCAGTCTAGACTGGAAAATATGTCTATGTTTAGAATTAATGGTGAATGTTTAAGTTTAACATTTAGACAGAAAATCACTTAATTTTCCATTATTATAAAACTAAATGTATCATTCTCATTAGTAGACATCCTTTCAGCTGCTGTCTATTGAACTCTTATGAGCAGCCAGACATCTGCTGACTGCATTATCTTGGTTAAACTCACACCATATTATAGATTGGTACTCTATCCCATTTTTACAAAGGAAAAAAAATCCTGGAGAAGTTAAGTAACTCCTTCAAGATCCATCACCTCTCAAGAGGTGAGGCTCAGATTAAAACCCAAATATGCTGACCCCAAAGTCATCGTGTTAACTACTACCTGATACTACCAAACTTGAGCAGCAGTGAACTTCAGGTATTACATATGAATATGCTAGGTAAATTAGTTCCTGGCTGCATACAAGACCTCTACTCTCCAAGCACTTTTTTTTTATTACCACACATTACTGATAAACTATTTTCCACAGCTTCTAATAATAACACTATAATAATGACAATTATTACTGAAGATGGCCAGTGTATCTCTGTAATTTTCATTTTTAACACTATCTAATGCAGTTTTTGCATAAATAATTCTTCTTAGCCAATAAGTTATTGCTTTTGTTAAAAGAAAAAAAACTATAAATGAGCTTATTACATGTAAATGGTAAATCTCTTCTATTTATAGAAAATCATGTTTCTTGTGTTTTTCATTAATTATAATGGCACTGATCGACTTTAAATATGGGCTCCCTCTACATATTAAAATTGATTTTTCTCTACATTTTTAATTCTGCAGCTATTATGTATCTGGGAAACAAGAAAAATGTTCAATTGTTTTCATTATTCCACCTATGTGAGGTATGGCTGGTCAATTCTGTAGATCGTATCAAATATTTGTTCCAAAGTATTATTACTTTGCATCCAAAAACATCAATAACAACGAGTTAGATCTATCATTTATTGAATGGCTGATATGTTTTAGGTACCACACTTAGAACTTTTTTTGTACTTGGCACTTTATATCAATTGTATCATTAATATCCACAACCATCCCATAAAGTAGCTATCATTACCCACAATTATACAAGAGCAATGTGGCTCAGAGTTGTTAAATAACTCTCCTAAGTCATAAATTAGAAGTGACAAAAGCTGTTTCCAAAACCTGCCTGCATCCTGACACTAAATTTTTAGCCTATCACCATGCTCCCTCCAAGATACCTTTGAAAATACTGAAAATTAAACTATCTGTAAAAATAAGATCTTGAGCATGTTTCATTTTTGGTTTGTACTTCATAAACATTTTAACAGATATCCTTTGATCTTAGGGGAATAAAAATTAAAGTTAGCTGTAACTCTGTAATTTGTTTCTTTATATATTCAGTATCTTATCAACCCTTTGTTAGCATGGCTGACCTTTCCCAGCGCTGGTATTTATGTAGAGGATCATGCTTTTGTATTAACTATAGACATTTCTGTCTTTTCCCCTGCACAAAATCTCTTTCCTGTCACGTTGTTAGCAGATATTTATTCCACTCTGCAAGCAGTAATGCATAAAAATATGACTGTAGATATGCATGTCCTTTCTCAAGCCCTAACACATACTGATTTAACCATCACGTCATTCATAGATACTTATTTCATCATGACAAGAAGAGCAACATATATAATTAATATTGATTTCCCTGATCTTGCCTGAACCCATACAGCTTTCACTAGTACAGACTGATAAGAGACACACTTTACCTCTGAAACTCTCTGGCGTTTAAATATTTAACTTCCATTTCATAGCTCACTAAATATTACTGGGGTACACAGAAAACTACCAAAAAAGCAGTAATTCAAACTAAGAACTTGAGAAATCAACTGAAGCCAAAAAATCTTTAAGATTTTAAAAAGATATCACTAGAAACTTACATTTCAACATCAAATTTATATTTCCATCTCAGTGAAAGAGACATAAACATCATTACTCTTTAATAAAACCATAAATAATATTTTGTGGTATTTCCTAAATGCAATAATACTAAGAACTAGTAGTCCGTTAGAATTTACAACCTACTTTCCAATTTACAAACAGATCACGCTCTCTGACCTTCATTCACTTCTTCCTTTTGACCACAGATCTGCAACTTTGGGCAAGTTACTTAACTTCTCCAAGCTATCTTTTCCTCATCTTTAACACATAAAATAAATCCATAGATTAAATGAAAATATGTGTGTGTGCATTATATATATTACATTTGTTGAGATAAATATATTCATTAAATACTATCTATCAGGAAATAGATATTATGATTATATATATATATGTGTGTATATACATATATATAGCACACAAACAATGCCTGCCATACACGTAGTAGGGTCTCAGTAAGTGTGAGTTCCCTCCTTTTTCTCCTTTTCATATACGTATTGTATACTAGGTACGTATCTGTTAAATATATTATACTTTATCACATACTATAAAGTATATGTATACTGTAAAGTATAATGTATAAATATACATACTTTACCCTATACCTTATCACCTCTGTATCACACACTATATATATAATTTGTTAAATACATTGTATTTTGCAAGGCTTTCACTCAGGGTGGGACCAGAATGAGGCACTTGCTTCATGTACAAAACTTAAGATGATGCAAAAAAAAAAAAACATACTCAAGTAAATAATATTTTAATGCAATTTTTAAAAATAAGAATTTATTGAAATTCCATGATGAACAAAATATCAAAACATTAAGTAAGGGCAAAATCAATATTACTGGTCTTTCCTTTGCCTTGGGCTTTTATATGGCTCAGCCCAGCACTGCTTTCACCAGAATGACCTAAGCATGTTTCCGAGCTCTCAGCCTCTCCGTAGAAAGAATATTCAGCATGTCTGTGTTCTTAGTCCAGGGCCTCTTGCATGAGGTAGCACACAGCCTCATTTTTTTTCCCAGTTTGAAGCTGAAAGGTTTAAGGCTTGAAACTGGAGATAGGAATACAGGCTGAAGTATGAGCTGAGAACTTGAGAAATCAAGAATGCGAGAGGGCAGGGCATCACAGAGGTCTAGTGATGAGAGAGCTTTTGTTCTAGAACTTGCCAACCTTGAAAAGGCTACAGACTACTGTCTCTTTGCTCATTCTGCTTCAATTTCCTCATCCAAGAATGATTTCTGACCATGACATGTTTCTGTAATGATTTGGGGAGGCACTAAATACATTTCTGGTTCTTAGGCCTATGATTATAACAGAGTACTCCATAGTTATCTTCCTTTCTGTTGGACTTGGGGGGGGGGGGTGGAAATGCCTTGATGAATTACAGTTATCTAAGTACGCAGCATATGTAGGCATAGAGTTGATTTTAATAGTGATTTTGAAAAATGAGAATGGGTACATCCTCTTTCTACAGTTTTCTTATTTCATATTGCACCTATTCCTAAATATTCACATCAGCCTCTACTAAAGCCAAATTGTAGACCAAGTTAGTGCTTGATGTGACTTGGTTTTGACCGATTCTCTCACTGAGACAAGACACATTGCTCTCTTCAGTTTACCCCAAGGGAAAGAATTGTATCACCAGTAGGCAACCCAGGAAACAGATTAACCAAGCCATGGAGTAGAATGAGTAGGTGACAGTGCTTCTATCCCTCAGTTACCAAACTATGCACAAAACGTATCTGCAGTTAGTGTGGCCAGGTATGCAGCATTTCGGGTGAGCTATGGATGGCAGGAAAAGACCACATGAGCCTACAGAAAGTCCCTGGTTTATTTAACAAGAATTCTGAAATTAATGGAAATGCAGTGGCTCTCCACAGCGGGAGCAGATAGACAGCATATGGCTTTCCTCTTGCCCTTGGCTTCCCTGAGGGGCGCACAGCTGCCAGAGACTCACTTCATCTGGGGAAGGCCCTGCTAGCGCTGAAAGTACAGCCAAGTTCTTCTATGTCACAGTCTTTCAAAACATGGAGTCTGCGACAACAGGGAGACATAGGCTAATAACCTATGTGCTTCCATTAAAGGAATATTTACAGACTTTATAGACTCTTCAGGTTCTTCTGCAAACTCTCCCCAGGAAGCTCACATTTGCTTCTGGTATAGAAAGCAGAGTAGGGTTTCCTTCACAGTATATCTGCCTCTAGAATTATGGTATCTCCAAAAACCATTTTCTAGAACACTCCTTGATACAGACTTAGTACACTTTAACTACGTGGTTTCCACATACAGTTTGGTCTGAAAATAACAACAAATTAACTTTTCTGAAATATATTTAGTTCTTACCACATGCAAAGTTAAGTGCCTATTGAGTTCTCAGAGCAAATGAATGAGTTTGGACCCAGGCATACCTAATTTATAAAAGACTGTGTGTTTCATTACCATGCATTAGTGTCCATTGGAATGCTTATCAAATGCAGAATTACTGGACATCTCCCTAGATTTACTCCTGAATTATAATGTTTGGGGTGGTGCTAAAGAATTATTATTTTTTTGAGCTCCCACTTGACTCATGCACCCTAAAGTTTGAGCATCACTGATTTGCATCCTCGTTGCATTGACTCCTTTAGGATTTGAAGTTCTGGTTATCTTAGGAGAAGTCCGTAGGTTTACATGTTACCAGTACCATTGTGACAACTGTCTTTGCCTCCCTCAAAAAAACCATATACTCTCTCTCTCTATATATATATATAGATAGATAGATAGATAGATATAGATATAGATATAGATATAGATATAGATACACACACACACATATACTCTAGTCACTACCCCAAGCTGAGCTCAGCTTACCTATATCATAATGAACTGCCAGTCAGGGTCAAGGGAGTCAACTTCCTAAGTGTTCATCTTGAAAAAAAGTAGGCCAGCTTTTCCGCCTTGCCTTCTCTCTTGAGTTTTGTTAAAATAAAGCCTATTCTTATCTGTGGAAACCAGCATGTTTTGCCATCTGTCTCCTTGCAGATACCAAAGTTCTATAATACTTTTCATTCAGCCGCAAATGTTTATTTCACCCTCCTTATGATGTGATTTCATCCTCATCTCCCCTTCCATATACCAGTTTTCTGTGATCAGATTCAATCTATGCATTGGCACATTAATCTATTCTTTATGCTTCATTTTATTCCTAATTTAGGCCTAAGGAATTTTATATTTTAATATCCTGTGACACCCTATAGATTCCTTATTTCTTTAAAAAATGTACTCCTTTGAAAATGTACAAATAACATATTTGTATCTTTGCTGCTTCTTAAGTTTATTATTTAGATGCATGAAATATTACATGTGACATTAGACAGACATGCTAGAATGGATGGCTTAACTAAAATAAGCTATTTTGTTTACTTCCATTAATACTACTGTGGTTATATAGGTTAACACATTCGAAAAACATGAGGAATATATGCTAAATTATTTTGCATTTCCTTTTTTTTTGAATTTTTGAATTTTATTTTATTTTTTTATACAACAGTTTCTTATTAGTTATCTATTTTATACATATTAGTGTATATATGTCAGCCCCAATCTCCCAATTCATGCCAATTATTTTGCATTTCATAGCACAAGTAAAACCAATGTTCTAGTATTGTTGATGAAAAAGAAATCATTGAGTAATTGGGGCAAAGACCGAAAATATTTAGGTTAGTAATGATTATTTGAATGTGGAAGACCAGGTATCTATTTAAAAAACAACACATGTGAACCTAAAACTGCTCTTTAAAAAAAAGTTTTTAAAAATATAAGCTGTTTAGAAATATTTCATTTAACATAATTAAGGTGGGCTCAGGAGGTTATTTTCATTGCTTCTACTGCTTTCATGATTTTTTGTAGTTTATGGATCCCATACTTTCTAAGAAGTATCATGGGGCTGTAAGAACACATGGCATTAGTCTACATAATTCATTAGGTTAAACAGTCTATGTCATTGGCTTGGGTTTCTTTCTTCAGGGTGCTCCCAAAGTACATCAGGACCCAGCTCAGCTAGCAGCAGTTTGAGATAGAGAATTAGCATATAGTTTCTTAGGGAATGTCCTTGAAGGTGCTTGAGTAGCTGCCTTGTGTGAGGCCTGAGCAGAATTGCTGAGAGCCAGAGAGGAAACAGGGTCCAGGCAGTAATACTGCGTGACTCTGTCTAGTTTGGTATCTCAGGAAAGGAAATGTCAGGATCACTGTTGAGTGATGAACACACAGACAGTGCAGATCAGTGTTGCATCTGGGACCCGCAGCTCGCTCACGTAACAGCACACTTATGCAGAATTCCAAAGCAGCCCCTGTGGTACCAGGTAAGCATCTCACCTTCATTTCTACTAGTGTGAAGTACTGAAAAATCATTGAGAAGTTAAGACCCTTCTTTGCTACCACTTGATAATTTACATTATTCACCTTTTTATGAGAGGGCTTAAAAATGTACATTTTTTAGAGGGTACTAAAGATGGAAATAAATACATGGCTGGCTAGGTTAAGTATACTGAAAATGTGGCCAGAATAAAGAAAAACAAATCAACCTACAATGTAGACCAACCATGAGAGACTTAGCCATAAGATTTTTTATTAATCTCCCATGCCAGGGAAACAGACACTTACTAAGACAGATGAAATAGAATGTTTCCATTTGGCAAAATGCTTGGAGGTGGAGACAAATTTAAACAATCAAATGTGAACATTAGTAAAATAAGAAGTGACACTATAAGCAGATCACAATTTCATATGGCCTTTCATTTGTCTTTGAAATGAAGCAGAATAAAACGACTGTCACTGTTTTAATCGCCTGAGAACCAGAATTCTTTTCAGAGTTTTATCACTTATTGTTGAGTGTACCTGTGTTATGAGTCCAAGGTCCAGGTTCTGAATCAGAGAACCATTTATTTGATTTGTGTCAGCCACAGATTGCTTGAGGAATGTCACTTTTGCTTACAGAAAACTGAAATAGGCATAGTAGGATGTATTCCTCTACTTCAAGTGTATTTTAAGACAAGAGGTCAAACTCAAGTTGTCCTTAGACAAGGGAGAAGCAGAAATAACAATACTTCAAACACTAGATTTTTTGTGTGTAACCTTATGGGTTTATGATTTTGAGAAAATCTTATGTTATAAAAAAAGATGGATGGGGCTTCCCTGGTGGCGCAGTGGTTGAGAGTCCGCCTGCCGAGGCAGGGACACGGGTTCGTGCCCCGGTCCAGGAAGATCCCACATGCCACGGAGCAGCTGGGCCCGTGAGCCATGGCCGCTGAGCCTGCGCGTCTGGAGCCTGTGCTCCGCAACGGGAGAGGCCACAACAGTGAGAGGCCCATGTACCGCAAAAACAAACAAACAAACAAACAAACAAAAAGATGGATGATTAGATATAGAGTGTAACATACAGTTTTCTCTGATGATACTCCAAAAATGGATTCTTAAGAGCAGATCCTATTAAGATCTTTTCATGTTGCTAGGAGAACTGTTACCATAGAAACAATGGTACTAGTAAGCATCACTTACACACACATAACCTCAAAAGTAATTTAATTAAAATACCTTTAGAATTTTATAGTGTTGTCTTTTGCAGCATTTGTGTGTGTGGTGCAACTTATTAAGCCCTTTTTTAGGCAAGCATGAGTAAATTTGCCCACTGCCAGCTTTTATTAGTTTAAATTCTCACTCACTTTGTTACATTGTAGTTTTATCTTTCTTCAGCATATAAGGCAGAAAAAAAACTTTAATATTCTGAACTCAACTGTCATTTTTATTGGGAACATTAAATCACAGCAGTGGTGGGTGCTCAGCCCTGATGGGATGCCATAATCAAATAAGAAAATCAAAGAAAACTTTGGCACTGCTACAGATTTAAGTCACGCTTTACCCATAACCTCATAATCTTTTTTTTTTTTTTTTGTGGTACTTGGGCGTCTCACTGTTGTGGCCTCTTCCATTGCGGAGCACAGGCTCCGGACACGCAGGCTCAGCGGCCATGGCTCACGGGCCCAGCCGCTCTGCGGCATGTGGGATCTTCCCGGACCGAGGCACGAACCCGTGTCCCCTGCATCGGCAGGCAGACTCTCAACCACTGCGCCACCAGGGAAGCCCCTCATAATCTTGAGTGTTATTTTGAAAATGCAAAATCAGAACAAGTAGCCATCCTCAAATTCCTTAAAATATGCTTCTGGATTTTTCATTAAAAATCACAAATTCTAATCAAATGGAAGAGAGTTCAGCTCAAGCAACTTTGAGAAATACTCTCCTACCTTTTCCCTTAAAAGTATATTTAATAAGACTCCATTACACAGGTACTGATTACAGGCCCATAGTTTACTGTTCAAAGAGTATGGTAGCTCACGTTACAGATCTCTCTAAAATCAAAAGCTTGAAGTCTGAATTCAGGATGTAAAGTGCTAACATATTGCCAGGAAACAAATTGGGAGAAGAGTTCCCATGTCTTGGTTGGGAAATTGTGCATTGCTTGTGGATACCCTGAAATACTGTAAGTTGGGAGTTTTGGAGGGGTGTTGTGGAAGATAAAGCACACCACACCTGACCACTGTAGGTTTCTGCTAATGTCACACCCATCATAACCTCTTTGACCTACCATTTCCTCCAAAATTAGCTCATTTCGCTTACTATAGATCAAATTCCTTTTCAATTTTTGTCAATAAAGTTTGCTCTCTGTTACTGCAACTATACAATAGACAGGGCACCAGAGTCATTTCCCCTGAATTCCAAAAGCCAACAGCAAAGCAGAGTCAATAACACCTGTTAACAAGGCTGATACGTCCAACAGCTGACATAAAATACTGCCTCAGTGACATAGAGAACAGAGATATGGGCTCCCAGACAGGAATCTCTTCCGTGACATTCCTTAGTGAGACACTCCCTCATTTTCCCACCAGCCAGGAGGGCATGGCTTAACAATCTTGTCAGGCCACACTGGGATGAGGGAAGGGGGCTTCTAACTGTCTCCCTTCCCAAGAATACCCTGACCCCAGGCATCTGTGGCCCACGTGGCACAATTCCACTTACAAATGACTGAGCTAGATGGCACCAGGAAGTGATCCTTCCACCAGACCCCTCCACCTGCGTAGTCATGACAACTGCTAACCCAGCACTGAGAACACCAGAATACTCCTTAACCCTCTTCAGAGCTTGGTTCATTTTGCATTGAGAATCTTGTCTGCCACGGAGTTATCCATGGGATAAGCCTCCAATAGGCTTTCATTTTAAACTAGCAAGAACTCTGTTTTACCCTTCCGGAGTGGAAATAGCCTCGTATCTCCCTGCACCACCCAAATCAAAAAACTTCTCCCTCCCATTTAGCTGTAGCCTGAAGGCACTTTCTAAGTTTTATATCATGTCAGTGTCCTCCATTGTATTCAGGGCTTGGTAGTCTTAGTAATCAAGAGTATCAGAGTCTGACCTTGCCCTGGACAACTTGCTTTCCCTATAGTCATCATAGAAAGAGCAAGAGCCTTGATATCAGCAAACCTCTAAGCCTCCGTTTCCATACATAGAAAACTAAGAGCATAACCTTACTCCGTAGCATTGGAGTATTAATGAGGATTAAACTAAATAATGCATATTCCAGCACAGTATCTGGAATATAAAAGCTCTTAAAGAGAGGATAGCTTCTACATTATCTGCAGAACTGGTCGGAAGGAAATCGGACTAATATCTCTAATTGTAATCAGTTTTACTTGAGCTTATTTTACAGTTCACTTCTCTTTGTGACTATCATTCATGAATCTTCACTTTGAAATCTAAAATTAATTCAAGTTCCAGGTGGGTGTTTTCCAAACTTGATAAAAGGAAATACCCATGGGACAGCAAATATATTGGTAAAAAAAAATTACTGCTACAAGAGGCAACGAGAACACTGTTGGTCATAATTTAAGTAGCGCAATGTAGAAAAATCATAAAGTCAGAGAAAGCAAAAATTTTTAAAGCCTAACAAGTCATCAATTCTGCTTGCCCACCCCTTAGGGTTTTGTCCATTGTTCATCTCTAATGTCGTAATGATGAAGCTGCTTCTGCTTCCCTTGAAAAACTCTCATAATCAATAACTCTTACTGTCAAAGACCTTTCCTGATAGACCAAATTTTATATTTTAATTCATTCCATTCTATTATTTTTGGTTATGACCCTGAGTACTTCCAAACTTTGTAATTCTGCCCCTCAGACTTCCATATACTGGATGGCCAACCTGGTCATTTTTTTTTTAATCTTCATGATTTCCTAAAGATTTTCTCTCACTTACTGTTCTCCTTTGATCACCAGTGCTTATTTACATCTTTTGTAATATAATGTTTGCAGTCCCTACTGTTTATTAGTGTAAGGTTTTGCAATTTCTACTTTTAGTTAAATTGCCTCAGAAGACAATTTAACTTCATCCCTTTCATTGCATTGGCAAGTCGTTATTTTACTTATCTTCTATAGTTCTCAATCTCACTTATGTCTTTTAGATCCTCATAGCTGTGTACAAAAGAAGGACTCCTGAACACAAATGTAACACACATTGCACACTGTGTCAAAGCTCCTTTGGAGTTGAAACCATGTCATATAAGCCTATTTTGTGTGTAAAATCACATAGCTGAGTGTTTTGCATCGTAGTTGCTCAATAAATGTTATATTGCATTCTCTTCTCACACAGCAAGTTGAAATAAAAGTAATAACTCTCTTGAACTTCAAAGGTAAACTAGTAAATTTTACTAAATTAGAAAAAAATAATAAGACTGTTTTAGAGAAACCTCTTAAATCAAAACTTATCTGTGCAAAAATTAACAATGGAGATTCATTTAAACTCAACTTTTACATTGCTGTATAAAAGCTAGCCACAAAATGATAAGCAATAAAACTACCTAAGTTCCTAAAGAATCACCAGAGGTTCTGTTAATAGCATCTGAAAGAAATATTTCTATAAGCTGTGCCACAGCGGTTATTATGCTTTCATTGGTGTTTATTTCTTCATTTCAATTACTTTCTTTTTCTCACTCTGTTTCTTACCGTCTTGGAACCATTTGTCATAACTACTCTTGCAAGTCCCCTAGCATTGCACTGCAGTATCAATTTCATATTTCTTTAGCAAACTTCCCATGTCAACTTCCAGATGAGTACTTCAGACTTTTAAATAAGCCTACTTAATGAGCACTCCTATAAATTACTTTGCATGGATTTCATCCCTTTTAATGCTCTGATAAGACCTTATGCTTTTCCTTCATATAATCCATCACAAAGGTAATTATGTAATTATTTGTTTGTGTATTTCTTGAGTCTTCAGCTAAATTGTAGGCTCCATGAAGGGAGTAGCTATATGTCCTATTTACTACCCTATCTCTATCTCAGCTCACTACTATGTGTCTAGCACTGTGTCTGGCATTTAATAGTTATACAATAAATACTTATTGAACAAGTGAAGAAATGAATGAGAAGATGGATATAATTTTATTCTGATAAAATGTCCATTAGTTTAAGCAGGTGATAAATTAATCTATGTACATCTTCACTTTTTAGTATTCCTTGCATGGTTATGAATGCCCTAGAAATATAAATACAAGCTTACCTTTCATTCATCTATGTCTAAAGAACAGCTAGTGATTTTCCCAAACTGCTCTTAACAAAGATATTGGTGGACAAAATGTATTGGCTTTCCTGCTGAGTCATTTCTCACCATTGGAATTCCATTCCCTTAATGGAGCACCCAGCAGGGAAATAGGTGCTGCGGGAATGAGTTAAATTATACCTCAAGAAGGGAAAATGGCTTGGCATTGAGGAAATAATAGCCAGACTCTTTGTTTAATAATAATTAAACAACAGGTCAATTAAGTCAAGTATCCATCATTTAGGTTAAATATCATTGCAGCTGTTGATGTCTGGAGACTGAAAGACTGACTGATATAATTCCTTATATTTAAGTTTCATAGGAGATATCTTTATTAAATAGGAAAATTCTAGTCATAGTCACTAGTCAATAAACATGTGTAGTGTTTACTATGCAATTTTTTTGTCTTTGTTTTAATGTTAATATCTATACTGTATTTAACAAGTTCAATACTGAAAGCAACTATGCTGTTTTTTCTGCATATTTTCCAGTGCCCAAGTTGCTTATGGCTTCTGCACTGTGGATTTTTGGAAGTTCTTTTCTCAATATTTATTTCATCTATCTATCTATCTATCTATTTATTTATTTGCGGTACGCGGGTCTCTCACTGTCGCAGCCTCTCCCCTTGCGGAGCACAGGCTCCGGACGCGCAGGCTCAGTGGCCATGGCTCACGGGCCCAGCCGCTCCGCGGCATGTGTGATCTTCCCGGACCAGGGCATGAACCCATGTCCCCTGCATCGGCAGGCAGACTCTCAATCACTGCGCCACCAGGGAAGCCCTCATCAATTTATTAATTGACTTTACAGAACAGTCTCCACTCTAAAAAAATATCAAGACCTTACCTGCTCATTACCTCAAATTGCTTTAGACAGTAACAAATTAACAAATTCTATCATCTGTACTATACATGCCTAATAGTACATTACCCAGTGTTCTAAATCTATGTGGCTTTGGTTCATCTTCATTAAAAATCTGCTTTTCTAACTTCATTTAGAGTGTTAACTTTTTTAAAAATATGATTTAGTGTACCTTATCATTTTGTTTTACATAAATTTTAAAGATTGTTATCTCACAGAACTTATCAAAAATACTTAAATTAATGCCTTATTTTTTAACAGATTCATTTAAATCATTTTGTTTCTGGCAAGAACTATTTAGCCATACTGAACATAAGTCATTTAAGAATTAGTAATAAGTAACAGGTATATGTGTCAGCAATGTACAAGATGCCATCATCATTCTTTTTTTTTAACATATTTATTGGAGTATAATTGCTTTAGAATGGTGCATTAGTTTCTGCTTTATAACAAAGTGAATCAGCTATACATATACATATATCCCCATATCTCCTCCCTCTTGCGTCTCCCTCCCACCCTCCCTATCCCACCTCTCTAGGTGGTCACAAAGCACGGAGCTGATCTCCCTGTGCTATGTGGCTGCTTCCCACTAGCTATCTATTTTACATTTGGTAGTGTATATATGTCCATGCCACTCTCTCACTTCATCCCAGCTTACCCTTCCCCCCTCCCCATGTCCTCAAGTCCATTCTCTACATCTACATCTTTATTGCTGTCCTCCCCCTAGGTTCTTCAGAACCTTTTTTTTTTTTTTTTTTAGATTCCATATATATGTGTTAGCATATGGTATTTGTTTTTCTCTTTCTGACTTACTTCACTCTGTATGACAGACTCTAGGTCCATCCACCTCACAACAAATAACTCAATTTCGTTTCTTTTTATGGGTGAGTAATATTCCATTGTATATATGTGCCACATCTTCTTTATCCATTAATCTGTTGGCCATCATTATTCTTAATGCTTTTATGTATTAAAATTTTCTCCTCTTGGCAAAAACCCAATGAGACTGGCATCATTATCAACAATCTACTTTGCAGATAAGAGCGGCAGAAAAGGTTTAAGTAACTTTCCCAACATCACAAAGCCAATGATTCAAAGTCAAACAATTGGACTCCAGAGCCCAAGATTTAAATAATTATGCTATCTACATTGCTTCTCTTTACACATATAGTATTTTAGGTCCTGGAAAAAAAGGCAAAAGGAAATAGCAAAAGAAACAACCAACCACAACAAATGAAAAACACTTCAGAACTCAAAGAACTTTTAATCGTGAGAGAATTTACAGCCCAATATGTTAACCACCCTTCTAGCCCTACACATATTCCCACAAAGAGACTGAACACACTCACAGCAAAAACACTTTATACATGTACCCATATACACACTTAAAAGTACAAAGCAAGTTACAGGCAGATGTAAGTTAACCTATGTGTAGGAAACAGTTCATTAGAACGATCAGAACTAACATGTAGAGATTATGAACTATATGCCAGGCCTTTTCCATATACCATCTCCTGTAATCTTCATCACTTTATAGAAGATAAATCTGAGGCTTAAAGAAGTTCAGTAGTTTGCTGAGGAGCACACAGATGACTATGAAAGAGCTGGAATGTAAACCGGGTTCTGAGTCCAAGCCCATGACATCACCACACCACAGTACAGAAAAGACTAATATACTCCAGAGACGCACCACAAAAGCCAGTAGGAGATGCCCATAATGAAAATCAGTGTCTCCACTTCAGCAATTCTGGAAAATAATAAACTTCAAAATATGGTCTTATGGAGTATAAGGTAGAAGAATGGTCAGAGCCTGTTGAAATTCACCAGAAAATATTTTCTGAACATTATTAGATCTGACCTGGGTTTTTTTTTTTAATTTAATTGTGATTTATGTCCACAAGGTAAAGGAGACAGGAAGACTAAATAGAATATTATCTACTTTTTAAAAATACATAAATCTCCAGAATGTAAATATAGTTTATAAGATAAACATTTACAATCATCACCAAAAATTACTAATTAAGTTGCCTATTTGTTCTCCTCTTGCACATTTAAGCTAATTTCACACTTATTCTTTTTTTTTTTTTTTTTTTGCGGTATGCGGGCCTCTCACTGTTGTGGCCTCCCCTGTTGCGGAGCACAGGCTCCGGACGCGCAGGCTCTGGACGCGCAGGCTCAGCGGCCATGGCTCACGGGCCCAGCCGCTCCGCGGCATATGGGATCCTCCCAGACCAGGGCACGAACCCGTATCCCCTGCATCGGCAGGCGGACTCTCAACCACTTGCGCCACCAGGGAGGCCCTCACACTTATTCTTAACAATTATCTCTTTTTTTTTTTTTTTTTTTTTTGCGGTACGCGGGCCTCTCACTGTTGTGGCCTCTCCCGTTGCGGAGCACAGGCTCCGGACGCACAAGCTCAGCGGCCATGGCTCGCGGGCCCAGCCGCTCTGCGGCATGTAGTATCTTCCCGGACCGGGGCACGAACCCGTGTCCCCGGCATCAGCAGGCGGACTCTCAACCACTGCGCCACCAGGGAAGCCCAACAACTATCTCTTTTATTTTCCAAGTATTTGAAAACACAGGCCTTTAGCAAATATACTTTTAGTGTTCCCCTAATTGTAGATTTCCATGAAAATTAAAAGGAAAGGAGCTGAAGTATGTATACTTTAAAGTCTACACCTGTTTTACTCTAAATTTAAACTGATTTTTCTTCTATCTTTGTGAGTGCTGAAAGTGGGGAAAAGAGTTTATTATTATAATGTTCATTGTAATGACTATAACATAGGTTTGAACAATTTTAAGTAGGCTTTGTAAAGTTAAACCACATTAAAAAGCCTTAAATTCAAAACTTTGTCAACTAATAACTATGTTTCTTAGAATATGTGGCTCAGTGCCATATACTAGTAGCTACAATATTTAACTTGAATGTTCCAATCACAAAAATTCAAAAATGTCAACTGATAGAAAGGAACAGTTACATCTAATGAGTTCATGAAAATCTGTGGGATCTACATGAAATATTAATCCTAGGGATTTTAAAGTTTTAGTATTTGTAAGTCAAGATGACTCAAACTTATAGTGTTTCAGAGATGTATAAGGGAATCTTTATTTGGTGAAGTTGCAATGAATTCCAGCACTACCATATAATTGGTTTGAAATAGGAGCTTTTGATGCCACATCTGGAGAATAGAATAATACAAGCCACAGGTAGTAATTACTGAAGGTAATTGTAATGCAGCTTGAATGGTAAACATTAATGGGGGGAAAAACAGATTTCTAAGCAAATAAAAATCTCAAGCATCAAAAAGACAAAAAGTTTGTGATAAATGGTTCATTTAGGCATGCAGTGCTGTGTGGGCAAAATTGGATTGCAATCATAGCCATTTCAAAAATGAAAACATTAGGAGAAAAGAAAATTGGACAGAAATGGCATGGAAATTACAGCCTTTGATCCACTCTGAAGAACCTTTTTTTGAAGCATCATCATGAGTGGGCAGAAAATTCCTTCCAATCTCCTGTTAAAACCTTTATGAAAGCCTAGAGACCCTGAGAGAGAAATAATCAATTCGGGGCAGACAATGGAAATATTTTTTAGAGATAATCTTCTTTTCCATAAAACTGTGCAAAATTAATTCTACTGTTAAATTGCTACTTGATTTTTCAATTGATACTTTTAATTTCAGGAGAAAATCCTTCCTAAGTATCCTTGATCTGTCCAACTAAAGTTCAGTTAATAAGCACATACTTCATGGTAACTATTGGGTTGGCCCTAAAGTTCATTCGGGGTTTTGGTAAGATGTTACGGAAAAACCTGAACGAACTTTTTGGCCAACCCAGTAATAAAGAGATGACACAATTTCACATAAATAAAGAGTATGTTAATGTTCCTGGTGTTATATTGTTGGTAATATCATGGGTCCAAGAATTCTGTGATTAACAATGCACACCTAGGAATGTAAGTGGGCATTATTCTGTGGAAACAGATCTTTGGCCCTTATAAATGATGCATTATAGTTTCCAAAGACATGTTATGCTGGGTCTGTATTTGCAAAAAGTTAAATTAATTCTTACAGCTTTGAAACAATAATGATCATAGACTTGTTCAATCACTACTGAAATGTCTGTAATTTGATCCTAAGACATTAATATTGAAATTACCCATTGGCTTTCTTAAATACTTGTAATTAGTCATTTCATAAGGTTTTTTAACCTATTTGTTAAATCCAGGTTTTTAAATTAGCTTCCCAATAATCATTTAAATTATTCTTACAAATAAAATAATTTTAGATTATTATCTGGAAGAATGTTACATCCTGACGTTAAAAAGGAGAACTATTTGTAAATAAGTATAAGAACGTTACTTTACCTTTCAGTAAATAGCAGCTTTAATCTTCTGAGAAGACTGTTTAAATCAGATTTGCAATGCCTGCCTGAAGCAAAATCTTGGTTTATTTTATTTTATTTGACTTGACTACATTCTGTTTTCATTAACATTTTCTATTTGACCTTTTGAGTTATAGACCCCTTCTAACCTAAAAAGATGTTATTATGAAAGAAGAATGTGTCTGCTTGTTTTTTATCTTTGAAAGTGAGTAATGTTTTATTGCTATTTGAAAGTATTACTTAAAAGAGGTGTGAAATTTCAAATGAAATGACAAAAACACAGATTTTTTTTTTCTGTCAATGATTTTTAACTCAACTTTGGGTGAAGTAGTTTCTTACTAAGACTCGTTAGCTATGTATAATTTCTGTAAGCAAAATGACCCATTTTCATAACATTTTAAGGCTTTCATGATATTTTTTCTAAATTATATCTATGAAGTTTAAAAAGCATAAAATAATTTTCTAAATAGACTTTCTCTTGGATAATGGCAACATACAACACATTTTTTTTAATCTGAAAGAGATGAAAAATCTTGCCTTGGTCCTTGAAGAACCCATAAGCTAATGGAAAAGATGGACAAGGGGCAAATTGAAAAATTGTGTGATGACTGCTCTAAGGGTGGCACTTAAACATCACTGCCTCAGGGACTGCTAAACTAGGTTTATCCCCTTATAGTATACTACCTGAGCACACTAAATTGTCCCTATTAAAAAATACTCCACATTCTGTATGGCAATTACTTTTTCAAATCTGTCTTCCTGATAGACCATAAACTCTATAGGGACCCATATCTTTTTTCTTGTTTACCATAGTATCTTCAATGCCCAGCACCATTTCTGACATGTAATAGCTGCTATATGCATTCATGTTGAATAAATGAATGAGAGTGAGTGAATGAATGAATGAAAAGTATAAATAGGATGTTCTATTATTTAACCCAGACCAGACCATTTTTAAGTGAGAACTCAACTAATCCATAAAGGAAAGTCCAGATGAGTATGGAGAGGGAGGACCTAACACATATAAATGTACAGAGGTGACAAGGAGCACAGAGCAGTCACCTGGAATGGCTAGGATATGCACAGAAATGCGAAATTACAGTGATGCAGTATATTTGTTTTTTATTTTCATCTGAACATTTTTCTCCACATCAAGCAAGTAACCCACTCCTTGCCTAGAGGGTTTCTTTCCAGGGAAGAAAAGAAAAACAGCCAGAAGTCAATAGCACTTATTGCTTTTGGTAAGAATATAAATACATTGAAGAAATACATTTAGCTGCAGAAAAAGGAGCATAAGGGGAGCATGCTTTGGAAGACAAGGAGAGAGTAAGAAGAGAGACTCCTTGAGACAAATAAGGAAAGCTGGTTTGTCAGTACCTTAGGATGACGGTAATGATTGTACCACAGACCCAGAAGCTGCCAGCTTCACCAAAAATTCCTGTGCCTGAAGCATGGGATGGAGAACAGAGAGCTACTGGGGTAAGAAACCCACTGAGAGTCCAAACTGGCTGAAACACTGGGCATCGCAGGGGTGACTAGGATGAGCAGATGAATCATGAGCAGAGGAACTTCCATGATTTTGGCGTTCTGCAATTCCCCAGGACTTCGGAATAACCTTGAGGCAATAAAGTCCATATTTACTAAACTTGACGTCCCCACCTGCCAGGAAGGATGGAAGCCTAGAGCCAGGTTTAAAGTACATTTAAGGAAATTAAGGGGCTTCCCTGGTGGCGCAGTGGTTGAGAGTCCGCCTGCCGATGCAGGGGACACGGGTTCGTGCCCCGGTCCGGAAAGATCCCACATGCCGCGGGGCGGCTGGGCCCGTGAGCCATGGCCACTGAGCCTGCACGTCCGGAGCCTGTGCTCTGCAATGGGAGAGGCCACAACAGTGAGAGGCCCGCGTACCACAAAAAAAAAAAAAAGAAAAAAGAAAGAAAGAAAAAAGAAAATTAAGAAATGCAATATTTCTTGTCATTTGAATTTGTAAATTTAGATTTCTTATGTGCTACTTAACCAAGAGAGTTAGGTTGAAAGGCATCATATAACAAGCTAATAAGTTTCAACTTGATTCTGAGAAGAGTCAGCCATTCATGGTTTTCAATTAGGGAAATTACAGGTTTAGATTAAATTTTATAAACATCACCCTAATGGTAACAGAAGTTTGGATTGGATAGCAACAAACTAGTGGGAAGTCGCCCAGGTATGAGCAATATTGCAGTCAAGAGATAATAAGTTGAACTTAAGATAATAAGAATAGAAAGAAACTGATGATATGAAAGATATTTAGAATACAGAACCATCATGCTTGGATGTGCATGGTGAAAGAAAAAGAAATCTCAGGTAACTCCCAGGTTTCTGGTTGGCCTGGAGGGTTGAGAGGGGAGGAGGAGGTATCACGTTATCATTTGTACGACAAGAATCTGAGGAGTGTGCTCCTGAAAGAAGGGAGAAAATTATCTGGAACACAAGAGGGAGGAATTTGGGGCTCATCAGGAAAGTTGAAGTTTGAAGCATGTATATGAGACCTAGCCCAGGAAATGCACAGAGAGTAAAAGGGCTGAGAAAGGAACTCTGCGTTCAGAGAAGTTCTGTAGGTGTCTGAGAAGGAGTGAGCAGAATGCTAGAAGAGCAGTAAAGAACGCTATCCCAGAAAAAACGAGAGGAAACATTTTCAGGAAGGAGGAAAACAAACGGCAACTGTGTCAGATGTGATAAAAAAAAATAAGCAAGTAAAACAGATTTTGGAAAATTTGAACAAAAATAAATACCTGGCAAGGAAAATAGATTTTGGAAAATCTTGAATATGAGATCTTAGATGACCTGTGAGAAAAGAATTGTTATGATAGAAGGAGGTGTGGAACCAGGTTTCAATGAGTCAAGAAGAGAATTCTAGGTGATGAAATAGATACTTTATATATAAAGTTTAATCAGAAGGGCAGATAGACACTGAGGCCTCTACATGGGTTTTAGGATCAAGGAAGCCAAATGATCTTGTTTTCATTGCTGCTTCATGGGGGAGATTGGACTAGTTAATACTGTGGAGGGTGGGAAGGGAAAGTAGAGGACAAGAGGTTAAAGAGAAAATAAAGGATAAAGGAATGGTAGCCTGTGGCAGCAAAAAAAAAAAAAGCAGAAAGAGACAACATGCAGATAGACACAGAAGAGAAGGAAGTTAGAAGGCTTTTGAAATCAGAATCACTTCACGTCTGTGTAGAGCAGGAAGGAGTGAATCAAAAGTGCAAAATGTCAAGGAAATTATTGCTTGTTTGCCTCTATTTTTCTGAGAAAATAGGCAAGAGAGTAATTGTCTATTTTGTGAGGAATATTTTGTAAGGACTTATCTATTTTCATATTATCTAAATCTCTATGATGTCTATTCTATGCGGAATTACATAGCGGAATCTCTGTTCCATGAGAGGAATTGTCTGGTGGGAGTGAGGACACAGTTTGGAAGACTGAGTTCAGACGTGAACATAGTTAATAGTTACTAGAAGAACAGAGGGGAAGGGGGAGCTGACAGGGTAAGTGGAACACTTACACGGTAAGTTTTGCAAAGAGCTTTCCTATTGGGCCTCAACTATGGATGTTAATTTACTAAAGACAGTTTACAAAAGGCAGGAAAAAATGTAAAAAGAAGTAAGAGAAGTTGAGACCTAGGAGGAACCTTAGTTTTCATCCAGCCATATTACTCTGCTCATTTATATGTAAGGTAACCTGAGACCTGATGGGTCAAGTAACTTCCCCAAAGCTCAGCAGTGACACGGTACTCCAGTCCCCTCCCTGCTGTAACAGAAGTCTTCCACTCCTGCAGCGGCCTCTTGATAAATGGCCTTCATCTACACATAAGTAAAATCTACCAGGAGGCTAATTTTGAAAGATCAGCAGAGCACACAGAACTTGGAAGGCACGTATACAACCTTTTAAATTCATCGTTTTCTCTGAATCCTTACCTCCTGTTCAGTTTTCAGGAATTGGAGACTGTTTGTGGCTAAACACCCTAGTTAGTAAGTATATATACACTTAATTTCACTGGTGAAACCTCATGACTTAGTCCTTTAAAAAGGACATACCTCAATAAATATATTCTTGGGGATTTTTTACTCCAAAGATCGTTTTGTTCTTAGCAAGTACAGGAATCATTTCACGAGCAGCTTATTTAACTTCTGGAGGATATGACATTACCTACCTTTTGAATACTCTTACGCTATATTTTCTCAGGGACAGTTTTGCCTGAAATTGTTGAACAACAGCTTCCTTACTGAATTTCTGGCATGAAATGGATGTCCCAAATTGAGTTACAGGTTGTTTTCTGGCTTTAATTTTTTCAGTGATTATAAAATTCCTTTCCCCCATCCCCAGCCTTCCCTATAAGTACTCCTGGTGTTCCCTATTTTTTAAACCTTCTAAAGGGGGGGGAAATAATTTTCCAAACTTTAGGCAAGTAAAAATATCACGTTATAAATATGAAGTTTAAAAGAGTATCAGTGTGGGCTTCCCTGGTGGCGCAGTGGTTGAGAGTCCACCTGCCGATGCAGGGGACGCGGGTTCGTGCCCCAGTCCGGGAGGATCCCACATGCCGCGGAGCGGCTGGGCCCGTGAGCCATGGCCGCTGAGCCTGCGCATCCGGAGCCTGTGCTCCGCAACGGGAGAGGCCACAACAGTGAGAGGCCCGCGTACCGCAAAAAAAAAAAAAAAAAAAAAAAAAAAAAGTATCACTGTGTTTCTGGTTTGCACTTCACTTTGATCCAAAGAAAAAACGCAGGAGTTTAGAAAAACTAAGCAAGCTCCAATGATCAAAGCAGGGGAGCCCACAGAAATTTTCCATGTAGGAAACAGAAAGGATTTTGGTGGATCACTATCATGTAATATTGTTAACTTAAAAAGGAAAATCTATTTTTTTTCGTGATTGAAGAAATACTCAGTATCATCCAGCCTTAACACTCTCCTCAACAATTACATATATGAAAATTCAAGAAAGGTAATTGTAGTTTACCTTAAAGGGTAAACTACATTTATCTGAACAATGAACCACAAGCACCTATGTCCGAAGTCTTGATCAATGGCCCAACACAAAACATAAGTTATAATGCAAACTTAAAAGGAAGCCTCACTGGTGAAGGTTGGGAGAGGTGGGGCTAGGTTCCAGCCCAGGGTCTGGGGATTAGCCAAATTACTTAATTTCCCAGGTTCCTCAGTTTTTGTCATCTGGAAAATGGAAGCTTTAAACTAGATAGTCTTTATGACCCCTTCCATCAATAGGATACCAATCAACCCAAATTCTCCTGGATTCAATTTTTTTTTTTTTTTTTTCAGTACGCAGGCCTCTCACTGTTGTGGCCTCTCCCGTTGTGGAGCACAGGCTCCGGATGCGCAGGCTCAGCAGCCATGGCTCACGGGCCCTCAGCAGCCATGGCTCACGGGCCCAGCCACTCTGTGGCATGTGGGATCCTCCCGGACCGGGGCACGAACCCGTGTCCCCTGCACCGGCAGGCAGACTCTCAACCACTGCACCACCAGGGAAGCCCATGGATTCAAATTTTTAACAATAAATTTATGCCTCTGGCTAACTTTCATCAAAATTACAGATGGGGGAAAGATCCATTGAACATACAGGAAAATTCTGTTCTGTTTTACTATCTAAAAGAAAAACTGAGCTACACTTTTTAGTGGTTTATAGACTACCCTAATGCATCTATGTCACAGAATGGCTATGATTAAAAACTCAATTTATGAACGATAGGGACACATTAATTATGACTGGAACAATAAACCTAAGCATAGAAGAGATAATATGATATGCTTCTGTATAAATTATCCCGCCATAGGAGAATGCTGATTCAAACTTTGTAGCACTGGTAATCCTTCTTTCTCTGAAATGGTGTGCCTTTCAAATAGTTTTACTTTATTGGGTGGACTTCACAGATGATAAGGTTTTTTTTCTGGCATTAAAAAATCATTCAGTTGTCAAAACAATTTCTTAGGGAATTTGCACATTCAGAGGTCTTTATTTAAAATGAGTCATCACGATGGTGCTATTTCTCTCCCAGGGGTCTACCCATGTATTCAGTTAGATATCTGAGGTTCAGACATGAAGTCAAGTTGCATGTTTATCAACTGAATGTAAAAGATGTACCACCTGTAAATCAATGTGGCTAATGATATTGTCTCTATTTTACAGTAAGGGAAACTGATATTCAAAAAGGTGAAAGAACTTATAAGGGCAAGCAGATTTTAAGTGGCAAATCTGAGAATTGAGCCTCTGACTTTAAAAACTTCAAGTCCAGTATGTGTTCACTGTATTATACAGTCTTCAACTACCTTCTCCTAATCATTAGTATGACTGGGATTTACAGGCTTGTATTAATACTAACCTGATTCATGATTAAATTTCTCTGGTATAAGTCAGAGTTAAAATACTCAAAGGGACATTACAGAGCCACTGAAAGGTTACGATTTGAGAAACTACCCCCCAAAAAAGCTATTATTTTAGGTTATTTCAGTGTTACCTTGAAATAATAGTTAACACTTTTAGAGTGCTTGCCACATTGCTCTGAGAACTTTACAGATAGGAATTTATCTAATCCTCAGAATAACTCTATGTCATAGGTACATTTTTTTTCCTTCCTCTTTAACAAATGAGGAATCTGAAGGACAGAAAAGTAAAATATAAGCTAAGAGGTCTGACCCCTGAGTCCATGCTCTATACCACTCTCGGGTCAGGATAAGAGGGAAAAAGATCCTAATATTTCGTCCAGTTAAGTGCTTATATAGTACACTTCGGTGGAAAACAGGAAAAATTGTAGAATGAAGCATTGAGAAAATATTACTGTCGGAGCATGTGATATCAAAATGGTTGCAACATAGTGACAATGGGGAGACAATTTGAAATGCCTAGAAAAAGAAGGGTCCCTTAAGACAAATTGCTTCATAGCTTCATTTGGGAATTTGTGATGATAAATTCAGAAGAAAAGGCATATGGATTTGGGCCCTTGGAATCAACATGACAACCAAGGTGTGGAGAGAAATTTGCTGCTTCTGTGCCACTGAAGGTACCCTGTAAGCTTGGACGTACTCATTACTGAATCCATTTACCAGTAAACTTACAAAAGAGCCAGGAAATTCTCTCTACTCCCACGTAAAACAGCCATATGGCCATGGCACCTCCATTCCACTCCTCCAAGCTCTTATGCTCAGGATCTGATAAGCCAGGAAAAGTAAAGATAAATATTTGACTAAATGGAAAAATGAGATTGCTCTACTTAAAATATGTAATGTCTTGTTAAAGGACATACTAAAGAACGTACTTATTGCCACGGAGGGCCAAACAAATGCAAGAGAGATGAAAATAAAGATTGTAATTTTTCAAAGGAAGAACTGTTTAATCAAAAAGATAATAAAGTATTAGAATGGGCTGCCAAGAGGGACTGTTTAGCCTCCATTTCTGAATATCAGAAGTGATGCTGTTTATCCTTACTGATTAAAAATTGAGATGTCTAAAGGTAAAGGCTCCCTAGAATCCCACTATTTAATTATAAGATCCATATTTAGCTATAAACATTGTCTTGAGGCATCAACAATACAAACCTGCTTGAATTTCTCTGTTGACACTGTATTCTTTTAAAACAGAATACAACTTTCTTTTCATCTAAGGCATTTGGTGCCTTCATCTAGGCACCAAATCAACTGTACGTATTTTGTTTAAAATCTGTGAATGATTTAGTAGTATCCTCGATTCACCAGGTGATGCCTCTAAAGGATACAAAGCACGTTTTAAATGCACTTTATATATCCGCAAAGAGCCTATCAGAGTTAACGATTCCATTGATGCACTCTTTTGAAAAATTAGAAATATTTAGTTCAGCTTTAAAAATAGGCATTAAAATGGAATCGTTTTCTCTGGCAAACTTTTAGCGGTAATTTCAGAAGAAAACAAAAACCCAAAATGGAATTCTTCTGTTGCCTTCAGGCCCCTTTTGAGTACTCCCTATTTACAGAGTAGGACTTAATGAGTATTTTTAACTAACATTGGATGAGAATTTGCTAACAGTTATGTAACTTGAGTATCTGATTTGGTTGCTGAATCATCAGCTGTTATATGTATGGAGCAGATTACCCAGTCATAGGTTCAGTTTCTAACCAACATTTCCAGAGGAACCACATACTAAGATTCATGTGAGTCCGACCTGGTAGGTGTACACCTACATCAGGTGCTGTGTGCCAACTGTGTCACACATATGACCTCATACTAAGAACAGGCTTGGGCAGGCTGGGTGCCATTAGTACTTTTTTTACAAATGACGAAATCAAGACTCAATAGGGTCTTACAAAAGGAAATTCTTTTTGAGGCTAATGCAGGTAAGGTCTACCTATAAAGCCCATGATCCATGCACAAGGCCACATGGCCTCATTTTTATCAGGGAAAATCACTAGGTACTCATTTGATACACAGCTTACTTTTATAGGGTCATTATTTGTGGGTGTGTTCATTGCTTGGAGGTAGTTCACCTTCAGAGGCCATACTCACCCCAAACTGCATGAAAAATACAGGCCGTTCCATTTCTTTTATTCATTTGTTTATTTATTTAATTAAAAAGAGTAAAAAAATTTAACACATCTTAAAGTCCTGATAGGATGCAATCACTGACATCACTCAGAAAAGGGTCCTCCTTGGCAAGCATTACAGCCAATTACCACAAACAGACACTTCCCTCACCAAGACAGGCACGAGGTGTCCAAAGCATCACCTCCAAGATTGGCTCAGACAGGAGAGAGATAGATTGATGGAGAGGAAGCAAAGGGAGTGGCGTCAGAGAAAGGTGCTGAGAAGAAGATGAAGAGTTCAAGTAGGACCACTAGCATGATCATGCGGCACAGCTATCATTCCTTCTCCTGCCACCTCTGCACCCCACTGTGCTTAGGACCCCATCCTTTCCACTGTCAGACAAGCTTGTTTCACAAGACAAAGTGACCTACTTACACTTTACTGCAAGGGAAACTTTTGGCTGTGACATTTAATAGCACAGTGTTCTATAGGCATGACTGTCATTCACCCTTTGCATTGATGTGGCTGGTTGGAGTTATGATACCAGGTATGCTCCTTGGGCAATTAAAAACTGCAAAAGACAGATGGGCATGAAGTGAGAGAACCAAAATAGCTACCTCAGGCACAGCCTCAGTCCCACCACTATTTTAAGATTTCCTGTTCAAAGTAGTATGTGACAAGAAATCTCCCACTTAAATGAAACTCTAAGCATGCTTAACTCTCTCTGTACATGAAATACGATCAAAAAAATAACTTACCCAATTGACCACATATGATAAATTTGTTCTTCTAGTCAATGTTTATCTGACGGCACTATTCATTCAGTAAGGACTTGTAGAGTGCAGGCGCATGTCATGTACTAGATTGGGGGTTGTTGAAGATGCAAAGAAAAACAGGATATTGTTCCTGTCAGGGCAAGACTAACTCTTTAACTGGAGAGACAAACAATTATAGGGCATTATACTAAAAACTGTACCTTTGTTATAACCCTGAAACTCTCCTAAGTGATTTAAATGTATTAACTCATATAATTCCCCGCACAACCTTTTAAGTATTTGCTATTAACATCCCCATTTTACTGGTGGAGAAAATGAGGCCCAGACAGGTTAATTTATCAAGCTAGTAAGGGTTGAAGCTGGGACTCAAACCCAGGCAACCTGGCTCCAGAGTCCACAATTTCAGTCACCTTGCTGTAGAACTCTAAAAATAGAGAGTGACCCTCTCCAGGGGATCCAGGAAATACTTCTGAGAGATGATGTTAGAACTGAACTCTTAAAGATAGGTTGAATTTAGTCATAGAATGGTCTTTCAAGGCAAAACATACAGCATGTACTGAAGCATGACAGTTTGTTCAGGGAACATTGATACAGTTTGTAAAGATGGCATTTAAAGTGCGTGGGAGAAATTAAGAAAGGCAGGGAAATTCCATTAGGACAAATGAGGAAGGGCCCTTTATGTTATGCTGAAGAAGCTTGAATTTTCATCCTATGAACAATAGAGAGACAGCAGAGATTTCCAAAGTAGGTAAGGAGAAGTAAAGTTGAAGTACAGGCTTGTGGATTCTGATCAAATAATAGAAAAAGTCCAATGTGGCAATTAGGTAGGCTTAGGGATTATGCAAAGATGTCATAGTCAGCATTTTGTTTTTAAGACACTGTTCTGGCTACTGACAAAAAAATCACTGGAGAGGGAGGAAACAGAGAGGCTGGGAAGGTATTCAGAAAACCATTAGCATGTTTAATCAAATCCAAGGCACCACTGATTTTAAAGTGCATGATTTTAAGAAATACTAAGAAATAAAAATGCCTACAATTAAACACCATCTATCATAAAATGCATTCCAAGTTCACAGATGTTAAAATGTAGGAGTGAGTGCATCTTCGAATCTATGAAAGGTGGTATAATGACTCAAGCAAAAGTAGGCTTAATTACTGATCCCAGCCACTGAGTTAATTAGAACCTAAATTCATTGAACAAATAAATATTATTGAATATTGGTATGTAGAAATATAATGGAGATGTTGAGAGTAAACAGCAGTAGTGACTAAGGGAAAGAAATGATATTGGATATAAGATCTCTTAAAAATAGACTTGTTGAGCTTTGTGTTGTACTACTGAATGCAGAAAGGGAGGGAAGGAGCTTTAAGGATAAAGGTCTAAGGCGGCTGACAAGGTAACATCTTTAAGACCGCAAGTATAAAAAGATGAAAATATTAGGCTGTGACATCATGAGTTTGGCTCTGAACATGCTGAGTTGAAATAAAGATAGGACTTGCATGTGGGGATGTCAGCAGGTAGTTAGAATCAGTGCCTGGCTCCTGTTTAGGAAAGAGGACAGGGTTGGACAAATTGATTTAGGAAGCATCCAAGTGATGTGGTGACACCATGGTAGTAGATGGAGTCACCTACAGCAAGTCTCACCAAGAGGTGATGTTGGCTTGAACTAGAGGAAAGCCTTAGGAATAAATGAAAGGAGATGGATTCAAGAAATACGATGAAGAGGGGCTTCCCTGGTGGCGCAGTGGTTGAGAATCTGCCTGCTAATACAGGGGACACAGGTTCGAGCCCTGGTCTGGGAGGATCCCACATGCCGCGGAGCAACTAGGCCCGTGAGCCACAACTACTGAGCCTGCGCCTCTGGAGCCTGTGCTCCACAACAAGAAAGGCCGCGATAGTGAGAGGCCCGCGCACCGCGATGAAGAGTGGCCCCCGCTTGCCACAACTAGAGAAAGCCCTCGCACAGAAACGAAGACCCAACACAGCAAAAATAAATAAATTAATATCCTTCTTTAAAAAAAAAAAAGAAATACTATGAAGATAAAGTTCCTCAGTCTTGATATTGATAATCCTTTAGGGTTGGGAGAAAGATGATTCCATTGGGTGATATGGGAAGTTAAGAAGTATAGCAGTTTGGTTGACGAGGAATAAAAATGGCAATTCTAGATGTGCTGTGTTGGAAGTGCTAAAATGTATAGTCTGTATTTCTGGAGATGGGTCAGATCTAGAGATATAAATTTGAGAGTCATCTATTCATAGTGAAAGTTGCTGCTGTGGTATAAAAGACTGCTGAGAGAAAAATAGGGATGGTAGAAACAATTCAACCATAGAACCTTAAAGAAAGTTACATTTAGGTGGAAGAAATAGTTCTATCTTATCCTAAATATTATTATTTAATAAGAACTGACATTATTTAATAATAAATGACTATGATATATTGAATGCTTATATGTATGAGCCATTTCACATTTGATATTTATAATACTTCTAAATAACTGCATGGTAGATACTCAAATCTCCATTTCAAAAATGAGGAAAATCTGAGGTTTAGTATCTTTCCCAGGGTTACACATCTAGGAAGCGGCTGAGTGAGGATTTGAATCTAAGGCTCTTGCTTGCAAGCTCTCCTGCTTCCTAATGCACTCCCAGCCTACACAAAGCCCATCTCCATGTCACTGTCAAACATTTCTCCTCTTCTTTATAGAGCACATGTAACAAATCCAAATGCCCAGAGAGGACACAAGTAAGTAATGTGTTTCAGAGACTTGACCTGGATCTACCCCTAATGGTATCTGGAATTATCTGCTTTTGACACTGCACCCTTGTTTTGACTATGAAGATATATTCTTCACTTCTACAAAAAAAAAAGTTTTCCTTAAAAAATGTGGTCCTCTTACTCTATTTTCATTTTTCCCACTTTTGATTGAAACATGGAAACAAATATTTCTCTACCATAAGAAAACAACGATGTAACGAGATGAGAGCAAAAGATGCTTGAATTCAGCGCTGAGGACAATAGAGAATGGTGGGGACTATGGCAAAATGGAGAGTAAAAGCCCATCTAAAAAGGTGGCAACCCCTCAAAGTCTTGTGTTGCCAAATCCCCAAATTTTTTTCAGGGAAGGTGGAAACTTAAAATGCTAGGCGCGGGCTTCCCTGATGGCACAGTGGTTGAGAGTCCGCCTGCCATTGCAGGGGACACGGGTTCGTGCCCCGGTCTGGGAGGATCCCACGTGCCACAGAGCGGCTGGGCCCATGAGCCGTGGCCGCTGGGCCTGCGCGTCCGGAGCCTGTGCTCCACAACGGGAGAGGCCGCAACAGTGAGAGGCCCGCATACCGAAAAAAAAATAATAATAAAGCTAGGCAAAACCGTCCACTTTTGATAGGATGCATCATTTTAAACACCATGCAGGCTAAAGAAAAACTGCCTATGAGTAGAATTAACACTGGTGCCTGTTTATGAACATAATCACATAATCAAACCAGTTATATTTTGTAGAGTGGATAATTAAGAAATGTTGGTACTTTACTATCAGTGGTGAATTACTAGTATGGCAAGACACTGCAGTGGAGAACCACTGAACTTGGAAGCATTCACAGAGAATTTACAGCGTGCTTTACTTTTTCCTTCTTTTTTGGCTTTCTGTTGTTCCCCCAACTATTGGTTCATCTAAACTAGACTGTCCTTTCAGCCCTCATGTTTCCATTCATTTTACAAAAGCATCACAAGAAGCTATGTCAAATGCATCAGTAAATTAAAGTGCATGTATGAATAGATATTCACAAATTTCCCCACATCATGGTTAGCTGTCATAAGCTATGCGAGAAGTACAGAAAGGAACCAGGCCTCTTTACCTTTGGAGCGTGCCCAGAGGAACACAATGTAAAGAGAAATCCTTAGGAATGACTCTTCTCAGTATCTGCAATCTCCACTGAGCCCCTTGCTTTATCTTTGGGAATTTAGTGTTTAACCATATTTTAATATGTCAAACTATTAGTTTCTCATGAGAGGGGGCATGTGGTAACAATCATTGTTTGAGTCGCAAACTGGATGAACTAGATTTAAATGTCATTTCTAAGTGGATTAAGAAATATTCCGTTTTTACATTTAACAAATGAGAAATGGCACAGAGGGAAATGGTGATCTAGACAGAATCCTGGTAGATACCTAACTTTATGTTGATAGAGATTTACCTTACCCCTTTACTTTCTAAGACGTTGATATAAAGTAAAAGGTATATGTCTAGAGGAGTGACCTGATGACTACCATTAGCCTTTGGTAAAGGAGTGGGCCACAAATTTTGGTATGAGGCAGGGACTGAGGAATCTTGTGTCTGGATCCTTGTGGAAGCAGGAGAACAGCAATAATAGGTTTTCTATCACATTCAAAAATTTTGTTCAGGGATATCCCATTTGTGTTGAGAAATGTAATTTTCCTCAGACATCATCTAAGCTCATTTAAGGGAAATGGGGGGGGGGCCTGAAATTTTTGCTGCATTTCTCTTTAGAAACAATTTTTAACTCTTTCTTTATATCACGGTTAAAAATTGTAAATGAACAGTTAGAAAAAAAAACCTCTGTTGATTTAATTATATAGCTTACATGGTATTTAAATAGCCACATTTATTACATATTTGTAGCTTGAGAGGATTCTTCACAAATAAAAGCTTTTCTATGGGCTGGGCACCATCCCAACTCAGATTTAGAATAATGTGGGAAAGGTTTTGTTCACTAAACTTATTCCAAATTTTCTAAGGTTCTCTATTGTTGAAGGAGGCTATGGTTGCTGATTTTATATGATGGTGAAGACTCTTCTATTAAAATGTGTTTCACTGAAAATCTATCCTTTGAACAGGCGCATAAGAAATTTATCTTGATTGCAGAGGAAGATGGCAATTTGGAGCAATTATTTACCCTTATAATAACCCAAGAGCTTTTATCATCAAGCACTTACCATTTGAAGACCTGACTCCCGTTCCTAAATAAGTGACTAATAATCAGTGTGTTTAATCCTTGCAATACAACTTAATCTTCTGCTAGCCTATTCTATGAGCTAATGAGTTTATATTAAGTGGAAACTGAATTGTCCACCTTCTCCATTGTTTATACAGATATATATTATACATATGCAATAGGATGAGCACCAAAGAACATTTTCTTTTAAACAATTATATTATAGGAAAGTTTCTTTAGCTGCTTCAGGCTAAAATCTAATTATTTACTAAAAGTTCACCCACTGAACTCATCAAGTTTTCCTTACCTTTTCTCATTTTGACTACCTGACTTCTTCCACAAAAACATTTTACTGTTTACAAAAATCATTATCCTCCCTTTTCAAATGGAAATGGTAAACCAAAGACAATGATCAAAATTGGATATTATTCCAGATTCATCAACTTGGGGGTTCCAAGATTTGATTATACAAAACATGGAACTGTACTTGGAGAAAAAAAGTTACACTTCTACATTTTCTGCAACTTAAGAGCCATGAGACCTGTCTTTGCAAAACACCATTTTGGTACAGATAATTTTTCAGACGGCAACTTAGGATTTTGAAATATATACCAGTTGTCAGAATCTATAAAAAGTTCTGCTGGTAATTAGGTTTTTTAATTCAATTCTGGTCAATTCTACCATAATAATTGCAATAGAATGCATTAATGATGAGCATAAAAGTTTAATGCTATGCATAGAATAGAATTCAATATCTGATTTTAATAGTGGTCACTTCTTATTCTATGTAGGGAAGACCAAGCTCTATATTGATGTACAAAGCATGGAGGCTATCTGGGAGACAGAGATGCTATTCTTCAAGAGAATATTTGAGGGAGACAAAACAGGGTGTTGCATGGCCATCTAGGTCATATCGTTAGACCAAAATTTCATTTAATTTTATTTTTGCAACGCCCTACTAATGGTTCAATAGCATCACAAGCAGCCCTAAATCCTGGGTGATAACATGTTCTTCTTCCAGTTTTAGAAATCCAATTGAATCAAAATACCTATAAAAATACCTATACCTCCCTAGGTCTTGTGAGGATCAAATGAGATAATGTACATGAAAGCACTACAGATGCTGTACAAATGCTAGTCGGATTCTAAGGGAAGGCTTTTTAGAGACAACTTTGGCACAGTAGAAGGATACTGGGATTCAGTATCAGTCGGAAAGATCTTAGTTTTGCTAGCTCTGTTCCCTTGAGCAAATCATTTAAAATTGAGTCTCACTTCTGTATACGTAAAACAAGTAAAATAATCTCTATCACAGTGCTGTTTCGTAAATCACCTTCAAACAAAATGAGACCTGTGATGAAAGTGCTTTGTAAACAATGAAGCATGATACCGGTATATTGTTATTATAGTGGTTATTTATTACATATAGAGAAGGCAAAGTAATGGTTATAACAAAGTAAATTGTTCAATTAGAATACCTGTTTAGAAAGGCTAGGCAATTGAAGTGAGTTATTTGTTAAGTACTTATCAAATGACTCTCTCAGTGTCCCTATGCAGAGGGCAGAGAAACGGTGGACAAGTCCTGGACTTGAACATCTTACCATTTCAAGAAAGTAAGGCATACTTTGAGTCTCTACAAGAGGTAAAGGAAATTTTTTAAAATGTATCCACATTATAAGCCACTGGAATGATTAAATCTGTCACCTAGCTTCAATAATACTTGTTGGAGAATTAATTGGGTACCAAATATTGTCCTATGTCCTGATCTGTGGGAGTGTATGAGTGTATGTGTGGGGTAGTTGGGGAGGGTGGGAATGAGGTTGAAATGTATACTACGAAAGAGTGTAAACATATGGTTCCTCCCTTCCTTCGACAACCTTATTCATTTGTAAAACTTCAAGATTTTATGCTATGAAGAAGCATAAAATGAATGTCAAAAGACTTGTACCAGGATGTATTATTGAAACATATTGCACCTGCTACATAGAAACAGGTCTTTATTTTTACGAAATCTAAACATTAAAAGACTAAATTGTCAGGTACCAAATATTTGTAGCTATACATTCCCCAAAGCCCAATAAATTAGAATTAAAACAAAGGATTAAAACATTATGTTAAGGTCTAACACATATGTATACACTTAACTTCTTAGTCTTCTAGTGATTTGTTTAGACAGGGAGCTTAGAAGAGTCAGTAAGATCTGGTGGAAAGCCTTATTCAAGTGACAGTGTCAAGGTGTCTCTCTGAGCCTCAGCTTCCTCATCTGTAAATGAGGAAAGTTCTAACTTGTTAGGTTGTGATAAGATTCAGCGTTCTAATGAACAAAAGTGACCCAAACTGTGCCAGACAAGTGCTTGGAGTTTAAGATGTAAGCAATAATGTTCAGCAAGTAGGAATCTCCTTTTTGTTTTTTAAACTTCTTAATTCCATACCCCTATCTTGCCCTTCCCCCCTTTCCTCTCTTCACTGACAACCCATAGTTTGTTCTCTATACCTATGTCTGCTTGTTTTGTTATATTCATTCACTTGTTGTATTGTTTAGATTCCACATACTGTGATATCATACAGTATTTGTCTTTCTCTGACTTATTTCATTTAGCATAATACCATTCAAGTCCATTCATTTTATTGCAAATGGAAAAATTCCACGCTTTTTTATGGCTGAGTCGTATTCCATTGTGTATATATGTATCCACCACATCTTTATCCATTCGTCTGTTGGTGGACACTTAAGTTGCTTCCATATCTTGGCTATTGTAAATAATGCTGCTATGAACATTGGGGAGCATGTAGCTTTTCAAATTAATATTTTTTTCCTTCAGATACATTCCCAGGAGTGAAACTGCTGGATCATATGGTAGTTCTACTTTTGGTTTTTTGAAAAGGAATCTTCAATTTCAATAAACCCAACAAATGATGTTTCGATCTGGCAAAGATGGGACACCTTGCTCTAAATTTAATTATTCTTTCTCTTTCCCACAGAATACTACTAGTTCTTACTGGTGAATCATTAGTATTTACAGAATAAAGACGTCTCTTTTTCACATTTTAAATGCTTTCAATATAGTCACTAGGAAGACAAAGTACAGTATTTGTTATGGTTAGAAAATAGCACACAGTTTTCTAAATTCTTTTTCACTGAAAGAAATGTTTCAGACTAGTGCTTTGTCCTCAGAAATATGTGAGTTTATAGTATACTATCATGTTATTTGAGGTTAACAAGTATGTGATGCTTGAGATCATAACTAGCTATTGTTTACTAAATGTGTATAAGATAAAGGGAGATGAGAGGCTAATGATCAATAGATTTGCCTTACATAGCAAATACCATTTTCTAATCAGCAGTCAAGTTTCTAAACAGCTTTCCCATACCCTTTTGGGCCATGAGTTCCCTCATCTTTAAAGTTGTCAATATTCTTTTCAAGACATCTTGAATACTCGAGCAGCAATTTTCCGTGTCTGCAGCAATCACCAGCTGAATGCTTTTGTGAATGGGAAATTAAATGGATTTTCAACAATGTAGATACTTTTAAATGAGAGTCCTGATGAAATTATTGGTGAATCAAGGGACAGCAGAAGCCTGTGGTTTTCTGCATTTGCAAATGTCTTTCTAAAAAACGGCATCCTTAGCTCTCAACACATATGACCCATTAATGCCAGTGCCTCGATATTTTTTAAAATAATTCTGATTTTTTAAAAATTTTTTATTGAATTATTGTTGATTCACAGCATTATATTAGTTTCAGATATATAACACAGTGATTCAATATTTTTATAGATATACTCCATTTAAAGTTATTATAAAATATTGGCTTTATCCCCTGTGCTATACACTATACCCTTGTAGCTTAGTTATTTTATACACAGTAGTTTGCACCTCTTAATCCCCTACCCCCCGTATGCCCTTCCCCCCTCCCTCTCCCGGCTGGTAACCACGAGTTTGTTCTCTATATCTGTGAGTCTGTCTCTGTTTTGTTAAATTCATTCCTTCGTTTTATTTTTTTAGATTCCACATATGAGTGAGAACGTTTATGGCTTCAGAATTTCACACAAGAACAGTCAGTAAAGGAGCCAACTTTATCCATATACTCTCAAATTGTATAAAGGGCACTAAATATGCTACTGGTTATTGGAGGACTCCTACAAAATATTTATGCCCTGACTTCTAGAAGTCTAAATAAAAATGGTATTAAAAAAAGGTTTTAAAATCTAAAGAGAATATAAGAACTCATACAGGGAAATATAGAAATGTACACAATGTTATTTAGCTACCTGCTTGTTTTTGTCACTCGCATCTGTGAGCAGAACAATTCAGAGGCCCCTCAGATGCAGTGAGGCAAACAGAAGTCTAAAGGCCTCTCTGGAAGGGGATAGCATCAGCGAGGGCTCAGTGGGGATTCGTCTGCCAGGGCTGCAAGCAGATCTGACCTATTGGTGGTGTGAGATAAAGCAGCTGTCTTTGAAAGCTACTCTGGCATTTGCCATCTATGTTTCTGAGAAGGAGCGTGGCAGAAGAAGATCAATAATTAGCGAAGATGATTCCTGCTGTTACTAAATAACCGCAGAAGAGGAAGAATCATTTGACCTTCATATTAGTCACATTGCTGTGTAGAAAACAGGTCTTTCAAATTAATTCCCACTCACTAATTTCATATACTTCCTCCAGAATTTAACTATTCATTCAATAGAGGGTTAATCTGACAAAACCATGGCATGATTTTCCAGAAGAGGGGTAAGATAGCAGAGTGATGAGAAACACGGGGTCTGGAGCTGGACCCGGTGGGTTTAGATCTCGGCTATACTCCTTAGCAGCTGTGTGACTTCAATAAACTAGTTAGTCTCTTCTAATCTCAGTCTCCTCATCTGTAAGATCAGGGTAATGTAATGTCTCCCCTCTTATTTTAATGAAAAGATTAAATGATAGAGTTGTCAAGAAAGCACTGACAATATTTGGTATTATAAACCCTCAGTAAATGCTAATTATTAAGGTTTCTAGGCTTGAAAGAGGTCATTTATTTTTAAGGTATATTTTATTACTACACCATGCGAATCTGAATCTCTTTTCTTGGTTTCTGTAATAGAGGAAAATACTTGTCAAAACTGAAAGATTCAAAATGAATTACCCAGGTACCTAAGTCATTTCTAAATAGAGACGTAGACATTTTAAAATTACAATGTTTTTAATTCACTGGAGTTTTATAACTATTGCTTATAAAATGCTTTGAACTAAATGCTTAAATTTCATATTTAAAATTTTTTAAACATGAAATGTGTATATTGGTAATCTAACTTAAGGTATATTGGGACTTCATTTTTAAATGCTTCATTTTTTAAAGTGGTATGGTTAGAAGACGAGAATAAAATCATTGTAAAAAATTATGAAGACAGTATCTGAGTGGTGAGGCTAAGGTAGCTTTACTGTCTATTTAAAAGCAGGCCTTAGTAATTGGAAAAGATTAGTTAGCTCTCTTTTGTGGGTTTTTGGCCGTTATTGTTGTTTTGGGTGTTTTATTTGTTTGGCTTTCTCCTAGAATTTTTTTCTAAAGAATGGGATTCGTTATATATTGACAGTCTAATATGATGATATTTAGAATGCCCTGCATTAAATTCATGAGCTAAAAGTATTATTCATACTTAGGATTTATCAATTTTCTAGTGAATTACAGTTCGCCACTTTTAATAAGTTTTGATTCTGGACTGTCCATGATGTATCCTATACTTCTTTCAGTTATTTTTAGAGCATAAGACATTTTCTCTTAAGCCTATGGCAGAAGCGTCTTCCCTTAGAAACACCATGATCATTTGGCAGCAACACAGAGTTCTAAATTCTAGATGCCTTTCTTACATGAGTATCACGGTTTAATTCAATGAATATGTATCAATATGCTACTACATATAACACAAGTCAGTAAGAGTTCTTGCCCTCAGAAAAGGAGTTGTGCATCTAGAGATGCCCAAGGAATAAAATGATGTGGCATAAAAGGCACACCAACTCTTAAGATTTAAGGGGACTGGTTAATGACATACGTATCTTTTTCCTCCAGAATTCAGAACCATATGAGACACTTTGTTACAAAGCAGAAACTAACCCACCATTAAAAAGCAATTATACTCCATAAAGATGTGAAAAAAAAAAAAAGAAGAACATATGAGACATAGGCTGAGGAAATCAAGCTACTGAAGATCAACAGAGTAGCTTTAGGGAGCACATTAACTGCATTACGAGGCTTAAATGTGTGGCCTCGGTGTGGTTCCTTGAACTGAGCTTGCAATTCAAATCTACAAAGCTCCCTGAAAGTGCAGACTGTACCCCTGTCAGTTCACTGCACATCCAAGAGCATGCACCTCTCTGTGGGAAAGCAGGTGTACAGTAAGAACCTCAGACACCCTGGGCCAAGCATGATCAATTCCTTCTCTCACATTTATCAATAGGGCCAGGCATTCCTCCCCTGGGGAAGACGGATGGAGAGAGGAAGCCAAAAAGACAGAAACATCACTCCTTTATTTTTTCCTTGAAAGAGTGCTATGGAAATTCCCCCTTCACTTGGTGGGGTATGAGAAGTGAAAATAAGGGTTCTTGTCCTAAAGGAGACAACATGCATAGGGGTTCAAAGAAGAAAGAGTCCAGAGGGTTGGAATGATTAGGAAACAATTCAGAGAGTAGATAGTACTGAGGATATGCATTTTAAAGGAGTATCAATTGGATAGGCAAGATGAAAGAACGGGGCTACCATGAGGAGCTGGTAGTAAGTCCTAAAGAAAAAGCTAGAAGAATTTTCAAGCATCAGAGAAGACCCATCAAAGTTGACACCGAAGTGAATTTTTAATGAACTTCGAACGCCTGAGACTTTGTTAATATTTAAGAGCAAGAAATAGGCAGTCATCGTAAGGTATTTAAGATATCGTAAAGTGTTTAATATTAGCAAGCACATGCGGTGTATATTTAAGATGATGTAACACTCTATGGAAATAGTATATTATTAAATAGGTATTGTGAGGGTCAGGCTCAATTGCTGGATAAATGAAACCAGCACCTATATCCCACACTAGGATGGGTAGTAAATGAAGAAAATAATGAACAGATTTATAGGGGAAAGAAGACAGAAGCCTATCCTGAAAGAAAGGAGTTTTGGAATGTATAATATGGAAAGTGGATCACTGCCCAGAGGTGAAGCCCAAACCATAATTACAGAAATCATTAGAATCAAAAACTAAAGGAATTTCGAGAGCCAAATGGCAGAGAACCATCAATGGACGTTGAAATCACTAAGAATGCCTCTAAGGATGTTAGCGAAATGCAGCACAAGCCAGTGGAGGAAGATGGACACCCATCCTAGAAGTCATGGTGACAATGATGAAGCATTAAATAGCATAAGTACAGAAAATATAAGTGGCTTAAGAAACTGCTGGTAGTTAATTGTCTGGAATTAGTATTGAACTAAATTCTCCTAGCCTTATGGACAATAAGAGACTAAGAGGCATCAGGGGGAAGCTGGGTTTCAGTTAATAAAAGATGGAAAGAGTTTAGAAGAAAGATTTGAGGATTCATTACAAGGTGCAATCAAGTGCAGGCACTCAACTAACATACTGTGCATGACACAGTAATAAGGGAATGGGCCAGAGTGTAAGTGACCCAGGGAAGAGGGGCAATCTAGATAGGAAAAAGGATACAGGAATTATCAACAGCAAGGATTAAGAAAAGAATGGTTTGAGAAAGAAGCTCCAGGGACCTGTTGACAGTACAGGAGGTAGCATAGTTTAATCCTTTTCAGTCCTCTGGAATGGTATTGCCAGGTCACTTAGGGATGTTGAAAAATTATATTCTTTCAACACCTTACTATTTGGAACAGGAATTGGCATCATCCTACTGGCACTGGCTGCTAACAACCAATGTGGGAATTTTTAGAGACAGACACATGGTCTCACCAACACATTCTAATGTAGTCACAATGCCATCCAGCGGTTAGTTTGGTTACTTTCACAGATACTGTCCATCTCTAAGAATATATTTTATTTTATAGTGAATATTCATCTAAGTTTCAGCAGGCTTTTACGAAAAGCATTTTATTGTATCTTCAGAAATCACAGAGGAGGGATTTGATTTGTTATTTACTTCTAAGCTAATGGAGTTACACCCAGCTTGTTTTCTATATGTGTTATGCTCTAGGAAACATGATTTAGCCTCTCTTCTATTGAAATTAATACGATAAAGAACCATGAAATAATGGGCCTTACACTGTATTCAATTTTAGTCCTAATAGAAACACAATGGAAAATAACATCTGCGACAGAGGCCTGGTTGAACATAGGAAAGTAATGGATATTTCCTGCTATGATTTTATTGGTGTTCTGGGTGATATCCTTCACAGTAATAATATGGTACATACTTTGACTTGACATATATGTAGTCTCAGTTTGTCTATACATTTACTTGGGCAGATTTAGCGGGGAGACTTTCATTTGGTTGCTAACAAAGTAGGATAAATCAAGCTGCCATTAGCAGGAACCCTTCTCAAAATTTTTGTAAAAGCACAGCTTTCAAATTCATTGCACATCTCTTTAAGAATATATTTTAAAGTAATTTTTAGTGACATCCTATTTGGGATATGCAAACATTTGGCAATAAAATTCTCCTTTGCCACAAAAATTCATTATTTGAATCTCCATGGTAAATTAGCTTTATGAGGTAGCTACTTTATTTTTCTATGAAGCAAAGGCAAGAATAGAGACAGTTTCATCATCTTTATCATTGTTTGTATGAGGAATCACTAAACAGTTCACTGGTGGGAAGCTATGAAAAGGCCCTTTGGTTTACGCCTTTATCAGTAGGCATAAACATAACTAAACCACCTTAGACAAATGTACATTAATATCTAATATTGTTTCTAAAGACCTAGAGGGTAGTGTCACCACAGTCAACTATGCTGTACTGATGCAATATTTTAAACCGTTTCAATTTGAAAGTGATTGGAGCCATTTGTCATTTGATTATTTTCACATTCTTTGTCCTTAGACTGCTTAAATTCAGTTCAGAAAATACAGAATTTATTTGGAGAAGAAGGTGGTATTGACATAAATGATGTCAGTGTCTGCAGATTTTCAGGGCTGGGGGAGCAAGAGATCAAATGCTACCCAGACTGAGAGGCAAAACTGATGACGACAATCAAAACAGAAAACTTTATGGTTCATACGAGTTATTGCATTTGATCTTAACTCATGCAGTTACATACTCCATACTACTTAACAATATTAAATTAATGCTGAATAATTTTTCTACTAAATTCTACCACTCTACAATCTTCTTCATGCAATGAACTTTTGGTTGTTTGGTTGTTGTTACTATTTTTTAAACTTTACATTTGGAAAAATTTTAAACTTACCAAAACAATTGAAAGACTAGTACAATGAATACACATATACCCTTTGCTTATGCCAAATGATAACTTTTTGCCACACTTGCTTTGTGTATGTGTGTGTGTTCACTTTTTTGGCTGAACTATGTGAAAATAAGCTGTAGGCACTTCATCCCTAAGTTACTTCACTGTGTATCTTAAAAACAAGAATACTCTCCTACATAACCACAATACCAGTATCACATGCCAAAACCTTGAACATTGGTGCAATAATATTATCAAATATAATACCTAAATTTAAATTTCCCCAATTGTCCAAAAATGCACTCAATAGCTCCCTTGTAAAGGTACACTTCAACTTTTACAATGAATATTCCCAGATACCTTTTACGCAACGTTTTTAACATCTACGAATTCTTGCCTGCATAACTTACTATGCTGGGTGTTGCAAAACAAGGTGATTTTCTAATTTTGCCATTTCTTCTACATTTTGAGATAGCATTCTACTGTAAAGGAGAAAGTTCTTTTCCTTTTATTTAATAGTATCACCCTAGGTTCATGGACTTTTTAAATAATTTTTTACAATCATTTTACTTTTTCACATCCACATTGTGCCAGTTGTGGCCAGTAAGGGCCCCGAAGACCAGCTCTGTGTCTTTCTGACACATGCCAACCAATATGGGGCGTATCCTTACATTCTTACACAATGAGGAGCTCTAGGCCCACCCAGTACCTTCCCTGCCCCAGACTTAAACATAAGAAATCCGTTCTGCCTCCCTCCTCAATGGGTAAAGGTATTGAGAAACCAAAATATACTAATTTTTACTGGAATATCATCTTCTAGGCTCTTTTGGTGGACAGAGCTAGGTTTTTTTAAAAGAATGCATTCAAACTTACCCCTCTAGGGCTTCCCTGGTGGCGCAGTGGTTGAGAGTCCGCCTGCCGATGCAGGGGACGCAGGTTCGTGCCCTGGTCTGGGAGGATCCCACGTGCCGCGGAGCGGCTGGGCCCGTGAGCCATGGCCGCTGAGCCTACGTGTCCAGAGCCTGTGCTCCGCGACGGGAGAGGCCACAGCAGTGAGAGGCCCGCGTACCGCAAAAAAAAAAAAAAAAAACTTACACCTCTAAGTCAAGTTCAACAACACAGGATTCTTCTTCACTTTTTTCCATTCCATATGCATATCCCCATGTCTCACTGTGAGAACACCAATTTCTAACATCATCCATATATTTCTCACTTGCTCTATCCTACAATACACAAAAGCTTCCGAATTACTACACCAATAGCAGTAGTAACAAACCTGCTATGTCAGATTCAAGATTTTTAAACTATTCTTTTATGTCCTTAGATTATGTATCACTAAGGTGTTTCACTTAACAATGCATCTTGAAGCACTCCATATCAGTTCATAGAGATATCTTTTATTCTTTTTGATGGTATTATAGTACCCCATTTTATGGATACATCAGAATTTACTCAACCAATCTCCTATAATTTGGCGTTTAAGGGTTTTTCCCCAATATTATGCCACAATGACTAACTTTGTCTATTTTGTTTTGTACTTTCGAAGGTGTACCTTCAGGATAAATCCCTAGAAGTGGGATTACAGAAGCAAGGGTTACCAAGGATACTTTTGTCAAATAGTGCCAAATTCCCCTCCATAGATATCGTGCCATTTTTCACTTCCATCATTGTACTTCTTAAAATAACCAAATCATTATTTCTCCCTGAAAATGCTAATTATTTAAATATTAAACAATTAACAATTTTATAGAACTATAAGAATTCCTTACACACCCACTTCCTGATTCCAAACTCAAATTTAAATTATATAGGTGGCAGATGTATATAATCCACAGAAACAGAAGGACTATAATACTAGACAAACCTGGACAACTTGTATATTTTGAAATTGTAGTATTTATGATTATTTTTCTCTTAGACTAATAAAAAATACAAAATAAAACTAAATAATTCATATAATGGAAATTTAGAGGGAAAAGAAATCTCAGAGATTGATCTTTATGAATTATATTAGAAGAAAGTGAAGTACTTACAACATAAACATGATTGAATGTACATTACAGTTATTTCTTGGAGTATGACTATCTGTATATTATATATGCTACTCTCACTGAAAATATAATCTTCTCTGTCTTAACTTTTCTTCTAGGGTTCTCAGTCTCTGTATCAACTTTATACCTTCCTAGATTTCTAATATTTCTATTTAAACAGTTCCTAAGATCTCACAATCTGATTTCTTAGTTCCCATTCCCAGGCCACAAAGTGTGGAAGATGAACTCATGTGACTGAACCACTATAGATGTCCCTCATGTGACACCAAAGGGCTTTCACTGCCACTCAGCAGTACTTCCTTCTCCAGGCTCCAGATGTCTGAAATTCACCTTTCTACACCTTTTCTTTCAGCTGATGACCTTGGTTTTTACTTTACTTGAAAACCAAGGGCATTCAATTGGTATTCATACCAATTCTACCCTCCCTTCCTTGTAACGTCTTTATTTTCACTCTTCCTGCAGGCTAACTCTCCCCCTCTCACCTCCACACACCTGCACCCTTCCTCTGGAGCTGTGCTCCATCAATCATCTCCTTTTCAGCTTACAATTTGTTAAATCTTTCTGTCTTCTGGCAACTTCTCTTTGTCTCCACACATGCTTAGGACTCCCACATTCTAACAACAGCTTTCTTCACCTTCTTAACTTTGAATTGTTACTTCTTCTTGTCCTTTCCGTGGCAAAATTCTTAAAGTCGCTGTTTTAAAAATCACAGCTTCTGTTTACTCTCTTGTCAAGCCCTTGTAATCTGGCTTCCACTTCACAGAATATGTTCTTTTAAAAGTTTCTAGTGACCTCTAAACTCTAATTCCAGAAGTCTCTTACTGTTCTCCATCCTTCTTAAGCTCACTTCAATGTTTGGCGCTATTGATTGATTTCCTCTTCAAACTCCCTTTCTGAGATCATCTGGACTCTTTGTTATCACAGTTTTCCTCCTCAACATTCCCTCTCCCTCTTGTTCACTAGTTCATCCCAACTCCTAACATTAGGGATTTCCTAAAAGTCTTCCATAAGGTTTATTTGAATAGTTCATCAGGTAAACAACGTGTTGGAAGACCACACATGAGGATGTTTCCTGGACTGTGAAAATGGTAGAATGCATATTGGGGAGCTCATTGCACAAAGCCTGAGAGTTACAGGTATATAGATAGGTTCAGATGAAGTATATGGCAGCAGATAATAGATAGGCAACAGGTATATATAAGTTCAGGTAATGGGCCATGTAGTTCTAAGACTATTTCTTGGGCCAGTATGTATCACAATATTTGTGGGCCAGTATTTCTCAGGCAATTACATATCCAACAACAGTTTTTAACTGACTGAAAGCAGAGGTCTGAACTATAATTTTAAAACACTGATAAAATGTTAACCCTTCTTTTTAGCCTTTCTGCTGAAAAGATTTTCTTTTAATCTATTATCCATAAGCAAACTGCATCATATTACTATGTCTAAACTGCCCTTAGTTAAATCATTAATAATCATCCATTACTTTTTAGAAATCAGCTCTATTTCTCCATTTTAAAGACCTAAACATTTTGAATAGGTTTTTTTCTACAATAAAAATACTGTTACAGCTTCAGTTGACATAGGTCAATTTCTGATGTAACCTGGTCTTTATAGTAATCACTCAGAATAAGAACCAAAAGTGTCACATTCCTTCAGTCAGGAACTTAGGCAATATTTAATCACACATCCATTGCCTAAATTACAGCAAATATTTGTTGTGCACCAATCATATGCAAGTCTCTATTAGGACATTAGGGATTCAATCTAGACAAAAATCTTTGCCCTGAGAGCATATACATTTCATCTGAATGAATCAGAATGGCTTAGATGTTATGGTATTTGTAGCTTATACCTGTCCTTCCTGCAGTGGCTGGTGCTGTATAGGGTGCACCAGCTTTAGTGAACCCACTAAATTGGGCAGCTAGGAAGATATTTATCTTCTATAAAGGGGAACTGTTCATTGTGGCCATGTTCAAAACTAAAGGTGATCTTGCCCCAGGGGACTTTTTTTTTTTTGCGGTACACGGGCCTCTCACTGCTGTGGCCTCTCCCGTCGCGGAGCACAGGCTCCGGACGCGCAGGCTCAGCGGCCATGGCTCACGGGCCCAGCCGCTCCGCGGCACGTGGGATCTTCCCGGACCGGGGCACGAACCCGTGTCCCCTGCATCGGCAGGCGGACTCTCAACCGCTGTGCCACCAGGGAAGCCCCCCAGGGGACTTTTGGCAATGTGAGCCAACCATTTTGGTTGCCCAAGCTGATGGGAAAGGGTTCCTACAATGCACCGGACAACCTCCCAAAGAATTATCCCATCTACAATGTCAACAGTGCCAAGGCTGAGAAACCGTGCTCTGGGCAAAAGGGCTCATGTGGCTTGGGTTCTCTCTTAGAAGAGGGACATAAACCACATTCTTGCACAGCCTTTCTCCTACTTCTGACCATATAGATCTCCCTTCAGGTTTATTTCTCTGATCTTTTTTGTTCCGTGGGAAAACATACAATATTCAACTGAGATCTGTACATTCTGTTTTTCTGGGCTGTTCTCAAGGGTCAATCAATGCTTACTAAAGTTTTCGAGCAAGCACTAAGGTAAGTTCTATGCCTGCTGGGCATAATTATAGAAAACAACTTCAGTTTAAAAATCTCCTAACAGGAAGCACAGGCACAATCTACAAATTACAATCTTTTTCTGGTGTGTTTGTGCCCTCAGCAGGTCACAGCAGGGCCAAATCAGTCTCCATCAGGCACCATTTTTCTAGCTACCTTCCTAAAATATCAGAAGCAACAAACCTCCCAGGGTGAGGAAACATTCTGCAGTTTTGCCTACATGGATCACTATTTTTCCCCTACAGTGGTTATGCTGCTATAAAATAACTAAGAAGTTATTATTTAATTCATGAATAGAAGGGTAAGTTAATCATGTTATTCTTTAGAAGTGTTATATTTCACATGGTAGAAAACTCACAGGGGCCTTGGTTGTTAGTCCAAAATTCACTTGTGTTTTTCCTTTCCTTCAGATACTGCCTAAACGTTATAGATTATAATGTCATCATTTTACCTGTATAACTCTATGGCAAGGTATAAACTAAGTCACATAATTGTTGAACTCCAGATGGAACTTATACTTTTACTACTTATATAACATTAGATAACTCATTTAACCTTTCAAGGGCTGGATTTCATAATGCATTAAATAAATAAGTTGAGCTAGTATCTGGCATGAGAATCCTGGGTTTGAATTGGTCACACAGCCAGAAACTGGTGATGCCATCAGCAAGTCATCCCACCCTTTATACTCTAGAGATTATAATGTGATCACTTCGAGTATTACAAAGCTATTTGCCATTCCTGCTGTCATCACTAGATGGTTATCTTGAAAGTGTCTTCTGGTTCTACAGACACAACTCAATATTACCCTAAACTGTATCTAAGAGATGATATCCAATATTCAGGATGTCTGAATTGGCCAAAATTAAGTAGGGTCTTAAATTCTGTGTTTCAGCTTTTTTTTCCCCTAGTAAAATAATTATATTTTGTAGGCATAGAAGTATAGGAGTGGAGATGTAATTTTTACCCCAGTGGTTCCAAATTTCTTAACATGCACATCTATTTTAGCTTCACTAGGAACTACTAATACATTATAAACAGAACACTTCTCTTTAGTAAAGGTCAAATATTTTCTCTGAAAAGTCTCCCATCTCAGAATGTGTCTTCTTTTCTGTCCTAAAACTGTATGAGCTCTGCTATTACAGCAAGAATACCTTCACTAGCAAACAAAAATGTCACCCAGCCAAAGAGAGGTATGGAGAGCCAGGTCCCATCCACTATGACCTGGCATTTTGGTCTGTAGTTCCTGACCATCAAGAGTGATGTCGTTCATTTTTAGAAAACCCCATGATTTATTAGTCCAGAGCAAGAAGAGAGACACGTTTGTGGGTGGGTGGCTGGAGTAGAAAGAACTTGGACATCATTTCTGAATTCCGTGATTTTTCCAATTACCTGTGCTCCCAAGAAGTCAATCACCACTGCTTATAAAGAGTCACCCATTTGACTGATAAATAACTAGGTTCTGAGGGAATATTAAAATGAAATTAAACACTACTTCATTTACACTTCACCTATCCACTTGCATTTCAATGTATCCAGACCATTTTTCTAGGCACTCCTGTTGAGTATGGTAAAATCTCCACCTCCATCAGGTACTTTTTTTTTTTTTTCCCGGTACGCGGGCCTCTCAACGTTGTGGCCTCTCCCGTTGCGGAGCACAGGCTCCGGACACGCAGGCTCAGCGGCCATGGCTCACGGGCCCAGCCGTTCCGCGGTATGTGGGATCTTCCCGGACCGGGGCAGGAACCCGTGTCCCCTGCATTGGCAGGCGGACTCTCAACCACTGCGCCACCAGGGAAGCCCTCCATCAGGTACTTTTGAGGTTGGATGCACATTGGAGTGATTCTCCATGTGATATTTCACAGAATCACCAATCCACCTTTCCAGTATCCCTTCTGGGTTAGATTTCTTCACAATACCCAGATAACAAGGAGGCAGGCTACATCTTATTATCCAGGTTTGCACTGTGGAAGGAATGGTCTGATTCTCAAGAAGCTGACACCTTTCTTGGATATAAAAGATATGTAAAAGAATAAATAACCCACTCCAAAAAATCCTATGATGGTTTACAGCAAATCAATTTGCTTATAAATGTGATTTACTACAAATCATCATACTACTAGCTACCTTCAAGCAGTATGAACTAAAGATGTAGAAAAGTAGTATATAGAAGAAATGGTTTGAAAATACCCATGGTTATGAACCAGTTCCACCTAGCCAAGTAATTTATCATTTAATAGTTAGGTATTCTATAGCAAAGTTAACTATACATGCTTTTTCTATCAAGTACATCTTATATTTCCATTCTTAGCCAATGAAAATTTAAGTGCAATCCTGCAGTATGTCAGGAATTGAAGTGTTTTATGTTCTAACATTTCAGTCCCCAAGAAGAGTTCAGTTTGCTGCTATAGCATTTTCCGTATCATCTTTCTTTGTTCAACAAGCTCCTTCCAATCCTCTTTTCCATGAAACTACAAGATTTTCTTGAGGCTCAAGGATCCCCACATAGTCACATCTTCTCAAACTTTACTCTTGTCTCTCTTTGCCTGTAATTTTCTAGTATCTCCTGGATTTTACACATCAAGTGTAAAACTCAGGAAATTCAGTTACTCACTTTATCAGTTCTGCACATTCAAACTTCCTGGTATTGATTTCACCTTACGTGCATCATACCTATAGTTGGTTTGCATTTTATTTATACTGCACATAAACTATTTCTTTGTAAAGACTATTTTTACAGTACAGTGGGGAGTGCAAAGGAGACTTTGGTTTTAATCCTGCAGAACACTTTCTTTCCTCAAGCATAGACTAGAAATGTTGAAATTGTGTTCATTTTCCCAGAACTTATTATGATGTGTATGCTTTTTATTCACGTACCCTCTAAGTTCTTACTCTCCCCAGGTCTAGAAAAGAAATTGAAATTTTAGAATTCTTTCTTTGAGAGAAAGGAAGTAATTTTATTCATGAAGTCCATTTCAATTAGTAAAAATGTCTGAGTGGCGGATTCCCCAGAGATTAAATGTCCAAGAAGCAGTCAAGTAGAAAGTGGACTCCCATCCCCCTGGTTTCTCACACCACACATAAGTGATGGTATACACTTCCTCCTACCAGCTTTCTCCTGAAATTGTAATTTGTCATTTTCTAAGGACTAGACAATTAAGGTCTGAGATTCATTTTCATTGCAAATGAATAATTAGTGGATGTCAATTTCATGTTCTCTTAGTCCATGCAAAAGACAAAAGCAGTTATGTTACAATGCTTAACAGACTCTCTAGCTAGGATGACGTACCAATTCTTGGAGATGATAAACATAAATATTATTATTGTTTTCCTCCTTAAAAGATCATCTAATCTGGTCTCATTTAAAAGTTTACTTAACATTTGTCTTCTCTATGTATAACTTTAGGAGTGTTTTGCTAATTAGATACAAGAAATATAGTCACCTCTTCTAAACATTATTTTATTTACACTTGGTTTTAGATTTTTTATTGTTTGTTTCTCCACCCCCTTACAGCACAAGGCACCTCAAACCCCAAGCAGCTGCCATCTGGCTTGTTTTACATAACTCTCTAAGGCCATTCAAGTGGCAATATACCAGTGAAGAATAAAAATATATATATTGGAGAGAGCCCAGGAATTGCACCCAAAATAGCTTTTGAAAAGTCATTGAGCATAACAGTGGAAATAATAAGGAGGTCATAGCAGCAGCTGCTCTGGGAGCACTGGAATAACTCTCCCATCATCATGCCGCAGGTACAGGCGGAAAGCAATGCTTTTGGAACCTCCACTTTCTCCTTTAGTTTTTATGCCTATTGCTCAATCTCAACAGCTGACAAGCACCTGGGGTTCAATTCCTTCAGGGTTTCATAAATTCACACTAATTTTGGCAATTTCCCAATTGTAACAGTGAGAACCTTCCCCCAAGTTGGGCAAACAGCTTTAATATTTCATTGCATATTCATGTATCACCCCATGTTATTTTTAGTCTCTAATGGAGAGAGATGAGGCTTCGTAAAAGGTTAGTAGGAGCCCTACAAATAGCTTTCTCACTGTTCTAATAGAGTTTGGGGTTTTTTTCTTTTCCTGAGAGGCCAGACAAGAATTCCCTTCAAAGACAATGTATTTGGTAGTGAACAAAAGGAAAACTTCAAACCACCAAAAATCTCCTTGATATGTGAGAATATCTAATTTTGATTCCCCCAAGACAGCCAGCCACAATGTTCACCAATTGTAAGGCACCAGCTAATCTTTACTTTCTCCTTCCCCCAGTTCTTCCCATTTGTATTATTTAAAGGGTATGTCATGTTTCATTATTTCCACATTTCTTTCTGTGAGATATCAAAATTGCATTGGGACAGAGCTATATCTTAAAAAAAATGAAACAACAACAATTGGAGATAATTTTTTCACACCGTATAGGTGTCTTGTAACTTTTATATTTACTGTGCTGTTTTTTACAAGAATTTTCTATTCCATTTCCCTTATTCATCCAGAGAGTTTTGTAAGATTGTATAGTGTGTAATATAGTGAAAAGCCCAAAATAATAGAAAATATTTTTAGAATGGAGACATTCTACAAATGACAGATTTTTCCATTTTAGGCTTTATGAAAAATGGATTTGAAACTTATAAAATATGTATCTGGAACATCTGAGTGCAAGATTTTTTATTGGATTTTAGAATTCAGATCCATGATTTAAAAGCCATTTCCTTTTTCTGAAAATAGCCACGCTGAATTGATTTTTAAGGAGAAAGAAAGGGTGCAATTTGGATTTTAACCCTTTTCTAAGGACTTACACTGTTTTCACTTATGCTGACTTCCTTTATTCCCACTGCATCCTCATGGAGCAGGGAATGCATGTGTTACCATCACACTTTTACAAGGATGAGCTTCAGGCAGAGCTATAAATAAGGCTTCATTCTCCTTTGCTCCATTCCACTTTTTCAGTTCTACATCTCCTGTTATAGACGCAGTGTAGCTTTCTAGCTAACACTCCTTTTTCTATCTTGAAAGAAGGGTCTTATTATCTTATAACATCACTCAAAGAGAACTTGCTTTCCCCCACACACAGAGAGAGAGTTAAAGAAAGGAAATAACCAACCCAAATGAATGAATCACTAATGGTAGAAATTCAATAATGAATGTGAGATAGATATCTAGGAGATATCGCTGGGTATTCCAAGTCTTTGAAAACTGCATGGAGGAGTAGGGAAAGTCCCATTGTTATTCTTATGAAAACCAAAAATCTGAGTATTCAATCTCTAACCCGAATTTTATAATCTTGATTCTCCAACTTTGAAAGGAGTTCTTTCTCAGTCAGACTTCTTCCTTCTATGATGGCTGCATCAACTTCCACTAATTTTTTCTTTTTGTTTTTGTTTTTTGTGGTATGCAGGCCTCTCACTGCTGTGGCCTCTCCCGTTGCGGAGCACAGGCTCTGGACGTGCAGGCTCAGCGGCCGTGGCTCATGGGCCCAGCCGCTCCGCGGCATGTGGGATCCTCCCAGACCGGGGCACGAACCCGTGTCCCCTGCATCAGCAGGCGGACTCTCAACCACTGCACCACCAGGGAAGCCCACTTCCACTAATTTTTAGTACAGTTGACAGAGTAAAAAAAGAAGCTAACTGAATATAAAGATGACTAGGCTGGAAACCAAAAATCCAAGTCTAGTCTGATTTGCCACTAACTAGCATTCTGACTTTTGTGCCTTTCTGAATGTATTTTCCTCCTCTAAAATTAGGAAGCTCAACAATATCTTTTTTAATGGTTCTGCAACAGTCTTCTTGGATTTAAGCTTGAATTCTACTACTCTACTAGGTGTGTGATCTCACCCAAGCTATTTAATCTGTGTATGGTTTACTTTTCTCATCTCTAAAATGGAGATGATTGCAGTACCTACCTTGGAAGGAATTACATCAAATGGAGTAAGTACTTAGTTAGCTTCTAACAATTTTTAGCTATTACTTGATTTTTAAGAGCTAAATTCAAGTTATCACAGATACATTAAACAGTTAGCATAACTGAAAAATGTAAATATGATTTTAGATATTTGTATAAGAGCTGACGTTTATCAAGTATTTATTATGTGCCAAACATTGATTAAGTCCTTCATTTGTAAATCTCATTTAATCCTCTCAATAACACAGTGTAGAAGATACAATTATCTTTGGTTTACCAATGATAAAACAGAGGCTTAGACAATCACACAATCACACAAGTAAAAAAAAAAAGGGGTGGGGGCCAGAGGTGGTGGTGAACAGTTTTTTCCCCAGAGTTCACTCTTTTAATCACTGTGCTATCCTGCCTTCCATTCTAGGTCTTCTGCCTTCCATCTAGATGACTAAACCCTAATTAAATGCAGCACTAGACCCTAATAAAAATAAACCTTCTCATCTCTTGAAGCATTTTATGATCCCTATTTGATTTACATTCATTCTCTTCCAAACCTGCCAGTGGACTTTTTTGAGGCTATGAACCCATAAAGTCAAAAAGTGTTTTCAAATCACGACTCATTATTCACCTCCATCCTTTCCTTTCAGAATCACATATGAAGGACCAAGTTTCTTGGGAATCTCAGAGACGTATTTAGATCTAGCCTGGAATTCACCTAAAGCTAGATAAAACTAGTGTTGAAAGGCCTGTAAGAGCCCCACAGAAAAAAATTGCATCAACACACACATACACATACACACACACACATACCTTCATTTCAAATATAAGAAGTCAGAGGTCAGAGTTTTAACACCATTGTTTTCCAAAGATGGTGGCAATTAAGACATTTGAAACTGCTACATTTCAATAGCCAGACCCTCATGGTGCAACACTTCACTGCACTGGGAAACAACATCTGTTTCATTCTCCAGATTAATTCCCTTCTTTCAGAGAATGACTTTCAGCTATTTTAGATATATGAGCTTCATTTGAGAAGCAATTTATATTCATTCAGTCACAGCCACCATTCACTAATATCATGGGTTGATGGACTTAAAAAGCCTAGTTTTTCATTAGTTCTGTTTGCAAGGCTAATTTTTATAGCATTGGATTATTTTACTTTCAGTTGCTCCTTTTTCCAGGACTTTGTGTCCCACAATCATTCTTTTGACAGAATAATCTATTACAAGTTTCTGTCTAAAAGGATGTGTTGATTCCCTTTGTAATGAGAGCAGATATTTACAAAAGACAAAAGGTTTATGTTCCTTGTGCTAATTTGCACAGAAAGTTCTGTGAACCCTTTCACTTAGCAATGAGACTATTAAAATATGAGTCTTGGAAAAGAGACGATCAGGAATTTAGTTGCTTGTGTAACACATATTATTGGCTCCTGATTTGCACTGAATATATGTAAACTCATTGCTCCATTTCTCAAGTATCCTATTATTTGTTTACTCTTGCAGCTGTTACTGCTAAATTCAAATTAGTCACAGGATCTCTCATATATTACTATTCCTTTAGCAAAAGCAATGATGATAGGGATGGATGGATGGATGGATAGGGATCTGTAATACCTACATTTATCTAAGTCCACATACATAAAGGATTTTTCACTTGTTAAATTGTACTTATCAAGAACATGTGTAAAACAATCTAATTGTTTTGCTGTTTATAGGCACACCATGAAATTTTCTTCTGAAGCAGTAGGTTCTAGTATGTGAGGAGTCTTGGGAATAAAGAAGAGACGATTCCTTGTACTGATGATTCCTAGAAATATTTCTAATTACAGTATGACATCCTGTATCTTAGTTGCAATGCAATTAACATTTTCTCTTTTCTTCTTCCTCCCAATACACTTATACATGAAGATCTGTGGGTTTCATTACACCAGGGTGATTAGGTAGAGATATTTGGTTGAGATTTTAAGGTAAAATTAGTGATAAGTTATTTCTTTCTTCCTGGGCATTGCTATGTCCCAGGAACTTTACCTATACATACAATCTCCTCATTTAATCCTCCCAGCAACCTGTGAGGGACCTGCTGATCTAGTAAGGAAACTGGGACATATGCCCTGCATGACTACAACTAAGACATAAAATGACGACTGCTATAAGCCAAGTACAGAGACGTATAACAATAGCTGTGCAGAAGAAAGTTTCCTTCTATCTGGAGAAATTTTTAAAAGCTCCTTGAAAAGGTAACATTACCATCAGACCTGAGAGGAAAAAAAGGTATTTCTAATGTAACTTTAAATCCTATGACTTCCTCTTCCCTTTAGACGGGTATCACTAATGTTATTCTCGTGGTAAACAAACAAACGAGATAAGAATGATACCTTGGCAAAATGTGAAGTGAAGATGAGGGAGCAAGGAAAAAAGGAGAGAAGGTAGGAGGCTATGGGAAGGACCTAACAAGGACTATGTGTTTTCATAAAAGACAGATTGTGAAAGATAGAAATAAGAAAGACCTTATTCCTAATCAGTTACAAATAAGAAGGTGGGGGAGAAGGCAAGTTATGGTTTAATGGTCCCTTGACACAACCACCAGTTGACACCACCAAGGCAGTCTAGTTTATTTGTCGCCTGAGTTGACCTTACTAGTGTCAGGGGAGAATCTGTCTTCTGATCTCATGTGTAAGACATTCCAAGCTCAGATGCTCATTTCTCAAGAGAAGAGAATGAAATAAGAAATGCTTCCGTTATTGATGGTCTTAAAGTTTCCTTATGTTAATACCTAGTATACGGAGAAAAGGGATGCGAAAGAGGACAAGGCACCTGCTTTAATGGTGGCAAAGGTGGCCTTTCTCCCACAGCTAAGCTGAGTGATCTTGCTTATGGGTGAAGTATTTTGCGAAATCATTCTGGCTTGCTCAGGGGCCAGCCTTGTTGAGTGTCTCTCACCATTCCTAGAAGGACAAAGTAACTGCCCCCCACATCACCCGCAGGGTGTAAGGACTGATTGATGTGAATGCATTTACCATTTATCATTTATTCAAATATTAAGGCTCACTGACCTCTAAGAGAATCAGAGTAAGCATTTTTTTTTTGCCTTTCCTTCCTTTCAAATAAGTTGATACCAGTAGCTGTGCTTCTCATAAATGGATTCTCTAGAACCAATTCCTTTCAAAACTGTGGCCTCTCAAACTAGCAAATCATGTCTGAACTAAAGTGAGTTCTAGTCAGGTGACTCTACATTCCATTCCATTCTACACAATGTCACAGTCAGTGTACTACCCTGAGGACCCCAAACAATTTCTTAGTAGCCTGAAAGAGTTCCTATAACTTTCCAACAAACTTCAGAAAAAACATAGGATAATGAAATAAGCCAGAGAAAATATTTTTTTTTTCACGGGCCCAGCCGCTCCACGGCATGTGGGATCTTCGCGGACCGGGGCACGAACCCGTGTCCCCTGCATCAGCAGGCAGACTCTCAACCACTGCGCCACCAGGGAAGCCCTGAGAAAAGATTTTTTAAACATCCTCTTTATGCCAGGGGTTGTTCTAGACCTAAGAAGATGCAATGATGCCACTACTGGACTCTCAAGGAGTTTACAATCTAGTATAAGAAGAATATATGTAAACCAATATGTACTAAGCAGTAGAACATATGAGACACACTAGGGAAATAAATGAATTCTGATTGGGTGGGCTCAGAGAAGAAGGAAACAATTGACTTAAAACTTGAAGCATTAAAAAGATTCAGATAGTAAAGAATTAGATGGGGGCAGAGTTTAGGTAGAAAATTTGCTGCAACGGAGGTAAATTACTTAATAGAGCAGAAATTCAGGGGTGTTTCACACCAAGAATTTACTTTAAATTTACTTTAAATTACTTATTTCTATATTTTCATTTTTTTACTGTTATTAAGATCCATCAAGACATCATGACCAAAATGTATCTTATTTTGTATAATACATGAAAAATTGATGATGCTAACTTTAAATATGTTTCTTATTTCATTTCTTCATCAAATTTCAAAACGTTTTTGCTCTTTGTGGATTCATTTTGGTTTTGTTTTATTTTTCTCTATTTCTTAGGTATTTTTAAATCCCTATGTGCTGATAAATCATACAGCAGTTTGGAATTATCAGATGCCCAGATTAATTTAAAAACTGGAATTTAAGTAGAAATGTAATTGGCTATAAAATGTATAGACTCTTATTATGGTAATCTTCTAACTTCTGTTGAACCCTGGATTTCAAGTCTCTGCTGACCAGTGAAACTTGTTGTTTAAATTCATTCAGAAGGGTAGTGTCTTATGCAGGGTGAGCATATGAAGCAAAAATTATCTATAGTCTAAATGACCTTTGAAAATAAGCCTACCATAAAATTCAGTAGGCTGCTTTTTCCTGTTTTTCAGTAAATCTAACACAACGTTGAAAGAGATCACTGTTCTTGGTGAGAGACTGAGGTGAAATAATCACCTGAGTTAGAAGCCATACTGTATGAAAAAATTGAATTGTTGCTTTTTTCTTTTTCCCTGAGTGGGTATGGTTGATGTCACCTAAGTTTAATTAGAACGCTACTGCAGTGGTTCTCACAGATAACCATGCATCAGTATCCCCTGGAGAGTTGTCTGTTGAACTAGCTTGCAGAATTCTACCCTCAGTAGGTATAGAGTAAGGCTTGAGAATTCACATTTCCAACAAGTTACCAGTGATGGTGATGCTGCTGGTCCAGGGATCTCACGTCTGTGTGTGTGTGTGTGTGTGTGTGTGTTTTAAAGATACCCGTGTGTGCATCCATATTCACACACACAAAAAAATCTGCTAGCAGCTACCAGCTGCAACCTTATGGTCTCAAGGTCTCCCCCATGTAACTATGCAAGCATTTTGGACCCGTCAGTACTTGCTAAGCAAGCATCCTTACTTCTTGCCAGCTCCAATCCTAATTCTTAACAACTTATGCAACTTTTTGGTTTTTGCCTATGTAAGCCTTCCCCATTTTGTAGCCCAGCAGAACACAATTCAAGTGCTTCTTGAATCTGTTGTCTCCCAGGCTATAGTCCTCTATTTGGCTCAGATAAAACTCTTTTCTATTCCAAAAAATTAAAAGATGCCCTGTATGTGTGCGTCATTCAGCCAACTACATTCTTTCATCTATCAATCCTTTCTTTGTTTTTCAGTAGTGAATAAAACCACTTCTGCCCTATAGAGCTGTTTTGATGTGCAAAGTTGGCAAAACCAATTCTGAGCTGCTGGGAATGCCTTAAATGCTGAGGTCAAATTGTCAATAGAATCCTGCCTGGGTTGATTTAATGTCAGGAAGATAGATATAAAAGTGGCATTTCAATAAGCTACTTTGCTAGACTTTAATAACACAAATTCTGTTAACCTTGGAGCCCTGATTTAAACACAAGTAAGTGAGGAAATCCCTATTGTTAACTAAGCCCATTTTGCATATTTATTGCTATCCCTTTTAATTTGTAAGGGCATATCAGACTAATGAAATCTATTCTCTACGTACTAGGTCTTTGACTTTGCCTTTTCCACTTGTTACATTAGATGTAGATGCCTGATGTGACTTTACTAGCAGCTTACCTACATTTGGAGAAACTATGAACACATTTGAAAAAGTGCTTGCTGTCATCCTGTCATTCCTTTCTTAACTTTCTCATTTTTTCCTATACTTGTCTATAATCTGTTTTCAAAGTCCGAAATTTTTAACTTGCTTTTTCACTCCACCAAAATGAAAATCATATCTATATTGATTTCACCATTTAAAAAATAAATGCTGTATGTTGTTGAGTTCAGTATTACATTCAGTCTTCCAATTGTTTTAATTCAGAATTATCCTTTGTGCAATCCTATACCTAAAAAAAAGAGAGATAACCCTGAAATAAGAGAATACAATGCAAATAAGCTGGGATAGGGGAGTGTGAGAATATAGAAATTTGGAAACGTGGAGACTACTTGACAACCAAGAAGATTATCACACTGTCATCATCAGGCTTTGGAGTTGATTAAGGGGAAGGAAGAGGATGCCTTAAGTAGCATGGGGAAAGACTCAGAGTAAAGATTTAGATATAACAGATTAAAATGACAAATTCACAATTTCATCAAGTGACCTACCTTGTTTTGTAGTCTAACTTGGAAGGAACTAAGGTAGAAAATATATAAATATGATATAAAAAATTTAAATATTAAAAAAATCAAATTACCTACTTTTTCCCCTTTTATAAGTCTATGTAAAGTTATAGAATAAAAAGTTAAAACATCTTACTTTAATTGCTCTACCTATGGATTTCATGCCACTGAAGGCAGTTCAGTGGCATGAAAAATCTAAAATTGCTTGCAATGTTTATATTTGAAGTCAATAAATTCTACTTATTCATTCATTCAACACATATTTATTTAGCAACTTCTATGTGACTCGTGTTGGGTGACTCGTGCAGGAAATACAGTTGTGAACACACATCCCTTGCTTGGCCTGGTTGTTAAAGTATACCAAGGAACTGCTCATAGCAATAACATGCATTGACTGTGGAAACAGAAGTTCACGGACCTATCATGCAGTGTATCAAGGTGTCCTGGTCCTAATCATGATGTCTGGGTGCTCCTGGCAAACTTAAGGAACCCTAATTAAGAATTAAAATTACATGTGGAAAAACAGTCAGTCTAATCTATATTTTTTTTCCCTTCAGCAACAACTACAGAGAGGAAATGTGTCCCTTTAACCTTTGAGGAGGTTATTTTCCCTTTCAACAGAGGGGGGAAATCTTCACATCAGAACTAACTGTTCTATGATTGATTAATAGCTTCCCTCCTGTTGCTGTGTGCAGCCGGGATGACATGCATTGTACACACAACAGGAGGTCAGAGAGTCAATCAATTAGGGAAACAATTAGTTCCAGTTTCTACAATTTATTTGAGGCTGTAGAAGAAATTGCCTGAAAATATTCAGAACATTAAAGGTCAGTGATGAAACCTAAAGAAATAAATTTATATTCAAATTTCAGAGGCAGATGCTTAGCTGCCGCTGCTCTTCTGCAGATAGGCTACGTTAATGCAATAACAATTATAATTTGGCAGCAATTAATAAATAGACTGTCCAAACCAGTCAAGTTGTGTTCATGGTTTTGGAAGGCTGCTGATTTTAGCTTTGACATGATGTGGCTGAAGTGTTCCTGAAAAGTTGAACGTTATTAATTAATTTAAGAATGCCATTCTGTGACTCCCTTTCTATGGGTCTTAGGTTGGAAATTTCAGGAACCAATCATTCAGTGCATCCTGCTGTGTCTTCTTTGGGGTCCATATTTAATTCATATTTGTATTTAGAAAAATGCAATATGTAAGAGTATTCTAAAATTTATGAGATTGATGCAAATACAACCAAGAAAACGTGAGACGTCTTGAAGTAATGTAATTTGATGGGACCCTCACACAGAATTCTAGATTTAGTCCTCGTTGTGATATCATGGTATAAAATTCAAGTTAGGGGTAGAAATCAGGTGGGCCAAGGGTGATGGTCTAGCTCCAAGTGAACTTAAAGTTATATCGCATGCAGTATAATCTGGAAGTCTGAGCCTAGGGTCCCTCTGGTCCAGGGAATGGGACAACAGAAGGGAATAAAAATGGTCAAGAACATTTCATTGAGAACAGTAAAATAAGCAAAATGTTCAATAAATGTAATACAAATTCTTTTTCTTTTATAGCAAGATATAAGAAGGAGTTTAAAGCCATAATTCTACCAAGTTTTAAGCTTGGAGATTTTCTTATCCTTACTTCATAATCATCAAAGCTACCTCAGCCCAGAATGTAAATCCCTGATCAGTTTCACGTATCTCCTAGTTTGTTCAGACTTCAGTAATGAGTAAATAAATTATTGATGTTAACATGTGTGTATGTAATAATATTTAAAACCCAAACACATTCTGAGAGTAATGCTCTAGAGTTACTCAAATTTAATCCTTCAGAGAAACTTTACATTTTTTAAAAGGTAGCACTGTTACTTTGATGAATGTATAATCTTGCTGAAAACTCTGATGGATATAAATAGGACAGCTAAGAAATAAGGCAGGCAAATAACGTCACTATCACCCAGGAAACAAGGTAATACTAACAGGGAAAATTAATTCTAAATATTAAATCTATTTCTAGACCAAAACAGGAAAGAATTCATCTCATCTCACACAAGTTTTCCTAAACTTTAAATAAAAATCTGGTAGAAATGTGTTAGAAAATTCCATTTTGTAATTCAATTCTAGAAATTAACGAAGAAGAAAAGCAAATTGATATTCCCAGCTCCTTGTCTGTGGTGTTTTAGTACTCACATCAACTTTCGTGCTCTAACTAATTTTATTAATCCCTCTAGTTAATGAATAAATAAATCAAGAGCAGGGAGAAAAATAATCCATCGATTGCAAGAACAGTAGTAGAAAATTTTTAGAAGTGGCCCACAGCTATGAAAGTGATCTTGTCAGCATTGCTTTGCTATCTAGTTAATATTCTAATTTCTGTGTTATTGTTCTTCATAGAGCAAAATGTTTCACAGTTAATCTTCCACGGTACTTTTGTTTCTAAGCTGTCTTTAAAAACTGGATTTGGCAGTAGCCAAATATTTGAAGATAAATTGATTTCATGCAATACACAGAAAACAAGTATGTTATTGATATAAATGTTTTATTTGTAGAATTACATTAAAAATTATTTTGAAACAGTATGATCCCTCTCTGGAAGGTATTAGAATTTCATGCCTAAATCAAGTTGAACATTAATTTATGTGAGTTTTTTTGTCATTTGCAGTAGTAATGAATGTCTGTGAGTGGAACGCCAGGGGAGGGACTGTGTAGATAACAGCTTCGGGAAAAAAGATGTACGTGTGAAGTTCATGTGGGAAGAAATTGCTACAGATTTCTCTCTTTCATTCCTATTCTGAAAGAAAAATATTTAAATTTAAGGACATCAGTCCTTTCCTTTCAATCTGATTGATAAAAGCAGAAGACTCAGGCCTAAATTATAAATTACATATGCAGCCGAGCAAATGCCCAGACATGATGGAGACAGACCACAGTAAGAAAGAGGAAGGCTGCATGAGTTTTGGGAACCACAAACCTTGGACACTGACATTCTGATATCGATTTCCAGGCTTTTTCACTAGGGCAGTGTTTATAATCTTTAACCAGCATGGCCAAGGGAGAAGTCTCAAGGGCAGTACAGACTCCAGTCATTGCCTAAGTTTTTTTTTTTTAATTGAAGTATAGTTGATTTACAATGCTGTATTAGTTTCAGTTGTACAGCAAAGTGATTCAGTTATATATATTTTTTCAATATATTCTTTTTCAGATTCTTTTCCCATATAGGTTATTACAAAATATTGAGTATAGTTCCCTGTGCTATACAGTAGGTCCATGTTGGTTATCTATTTTATATATAATAGTGTGTACATGTTAATCCCAAACTCCTAATTTATCCCCTTCAATGCCACACCTTTCTTACTTCATCTGGAATGCTGTTTTCTCATTCAGAAAGCTATTCAGTCTCTGATGATGGATTTCTACAAAGTGCCATCTGAATCCGCTGATTTCTACAGAGACTTTTCTTCTAACACCCTCTGCAAAATGCTGGCTGGCTTCTTTACTTGTTATCATGAATAACAGCATGATTTTGTAGATACATGTTCTCTCTTTCAACACTGAATGCTCCCTATCCTTTTTCTGTCTACCAGCTGCCTTCTCTCTTCACTGTCAGCATTTTGTGATGAAAAAGATTCAATGACAAAGTGTGCCTAATATTGTGTAGGGTTTACATTCACTCAGGAATTGAAGCAGGCCCCTGTTCTTACCGTTCAAATGCCGTGTCACCTCTGCTAATCCCAATTCTCTCCAAAATGGAACTTAATCTGATCTAACATGCAAAACTCAGAAATGCATCCAGAGCCTACTTGTGACACCAGAGAAAAATGAAGAATGGTGGGCAAATTCACCTAAATTTACTAAGTTTATATGTTTCACTCCCTCATACCAGGAAAATGAAGTATCTGTTTATAAAAATGTTATAAGTGTATATCCTAAAAACAATCAAATTTCTACCATACTGGGGTAGGGATTGAGACTTTGTGCTGAATATTGCAAATACATATATGAATAAGACCCTATCCCAAAACTCAAGGGGCTCAGAGGCTGGTAGGAAAAATACATACATAAGCAGATAATCATGACATAATTCTAGAAATGCAATAAAAATGCATTAAAGTCCTCATTTTTTCCCTTTTCCAACATAAAGTAGAGGAGTCTTTTTACATATTGAAGAAAAGGGGGTGTGTTTCCATCAGAAGTATAGACAGGATTTCTGTTCCTGGTGGCTTATTAACCACAGAGATTATTTATGCTTCCTTCCAAAAGCTATTGAAATGGTAGAAAAGATATGAAAAGAAAGGGGTGAAGTACATAAAACTCTGGGCAACATGAGAGGACGTTAACAAATCAGAATTTGAGACACTTCCAAAGGATAGAAAGCATTTCATAGTTATCGATCAAGACAGCAGATCTGAGAAAACTGTAATCCGGAAGTACTTGATGAAAACACAGTCCAGAGAGAGGAACCATCTTCCCCAGCCGGCCCTAGATATTTTAACAAATTGATCCAGCACCTTTGCCTAGAGAGTAATTGCAATGGAGTTATTTATTAATGGAGAATTGCCGCTCACAGCTGGGCAACCGACTCTAGTTTATACAGAGGTAAATAAGGCCACTTGGAACGCACGCTGAGTAATGTGGGGAGAAGTCTGGGAAGGGTTTAGGACCAAAACAGAAAGCAGAGCCAGGTACTCTGAATCTCAAAAGGATATTAAGAAGAACAGGAATAGCCTCTCTGTCAGAAATAAGACATGGTCCACTCCCAGAGAAATGCCTTCGTCACCTTGATAACAAGGTCACTCCTAGCCTACCTGCTGCCCAGACATCTATCTGTAAGAGAAGCCTGATCATCAGTACACTCCAACCAGGTGCGCTGAGCTCCTGGTCAACCCCTCCATTCAGAGGAGAGGCTAACAGGAAAAGAGACTTGCCCAATTTAGGAGAAATCCATAGCAGTCACTAATACTAATCAACACGAGGTTCAAACACAGACATTCTGGCTTCAGAGCCTATGCTCTCATCTAGCACATAACTGGTCTCGATATGCATTGGCCCAGTATACCTAACTTAGTAACAGAACCTGCCCCCCACACCTATGTCATATTTCCAATTATTGAAGGGAATTTTTTTAGTGTTAGGCAAATATCCAATTGGTGAAACAGCTACCTATACAAATATTGAAAAGGTAAAAAAATCAAGGAAATGTATTTTGAAACCATAGCATTACCACATGGACCAGCCATTATTCCATGAAGTCATCCTTAGATCCGATCCTGGCTCTTTCTGATTCTCAAAACTTTTAATTTCTGAAGCAGCAGGGCCTCTAGAAGCCTCATGGTTTTCGGGCTAATGTTCTTACAGCTGTATTGGAATTGCTAGTGCTAGGAAAGGGTGATTCCCATATATGTACAACTTGGAAATTGGGGCTTCTAAATGGGTGCCTACCTCTCAGTGTCCTATAACACCTTGCCAGGGCCACAGAGCTTCAGAAATTTTAACCAGTTTGACACAGAATCCTGAAAAATTCCTTTGGTAGCAGCTGCCCTTTTATTGAAAGTTTGATAAATCTGAAATATATATTTAGATCCTACTCCATAGAGAAAGGGGAACAACCTCCATCGAGAAACAGAACAAAAATTTTTCATTTCTTTCTGAGTCTAATTGATGTTACTATGGGAGAAGAGGGTAGAGAGGTAAACAGAAAAATCTGGCCGTATTCCAGGACCTGGCCTTCAAAGTGATAGACTTAGAAAATGATTTTGAAAGTTATCTTTCAGTATGACTCACACTAACCAATTCACAAGAGACTAATGTATAAACTAGAATGCCAATATTTGTTTAGGGACTAGACATCTAGGCATCTCTTACCTGTACATTCTTTCCTAGCAGAGAAATCTACATGCAAATAATACTATGTTAACTTCATGAATCAGAGCAGGAGAAGCTCCTTGCATTTAGCTCTGTAATAGGGATATATCAGTATTTGCTACAGGAACAAGATGATGATGATCATCATCATCATCATCATCATCATCATCATCAACACTGCATTAAAACAATTGTTATCAACTACCACTGAGTGCCTGCAATGTGCTTATTCACATTTTATCTAATTTCATAATAAATATATAAGTTGAATACTATTATCCTTTTTAACAGGTGAGGAAACACTGGCTCAGAATGCAAGTAATGTGCTCTTGTTTTTATAGCTAGAAAAGGCAAGAGACAGAACTGAGATCCCTCTCAAACTGGCCATCCTGGAGCTCCTGTGTGCTCACAGGGTCCTTAATAGTACCACTGACCTTGTGAAAATCTCCTCTTCCCTTGATGGATTTTATCTCTTTTTTTTTAACACCCTAATTCCTACATTTCATTATGAATTATTTTTCCTTTAGGTATGTTGTTATTACTTTCACCTGTGTAGCTTTAAAGTTTCTCATAGAACTGTATTTTGCCTGTTCTTTCTGCCTCTAGCCCTGATAATCCTGTGATTTGAAGTTGCTGTTGTAGAAATCCTTCTCATATTTCAGTTTGATTTCATAATTTTACTCCATTGATTTTAGTTAATTTTAATTAATTTTAACTAATTTAAATTTAGTTAATTTTAGTGGTGCTTTGCTGGCATTCCTACCTTTTCTTTCTTTGTCAGGCACAAAACTTTCACACGGTCTTTTTGGTTTGGGGTTTTTTGGTTGCTGTTCTTTCTCACTGATTTTGTCTTTGATTGCCAAAGCCCCTGAGTGATTTCTAAAATCAAAATCTTCAGTAAACAAGTGGAATGATATTAAGTCATATCTCCTATTTGATTCTATATTTCACCTTCTAGAATACAAGGTGACTTTTAGTTGATTGAAATCAACACTCATATTTTATTCATGCTATCAGTATACTTTTATCTTAGTAAAAGTGTTATTTATGTGTAATATGATATTCAGTGATGAATCTGTAAGAGTTTGCCCTCACTCTGAAATGTCTCCTTAGTCAGTTGGATATTAATTGAGATTCAGCTATTGCTATTACCTGTTTTAAGGAAAAGCAGTTGCATATTAATGGCATAGAAGAAAAAAAAAGGTTGGCTAAACATAAACATTTTCTCCCAGTAAATGCATCATCGTTTATAACCAGATTGATGAAATAAAACATGTAGTTCTAACCATCAATGATCTTGAGCTACACCATGGGGCAAGTTGCAAATTTTCCCTGTACCTATTGTTTCACAGTAAGGTAGAGATGCTTTCTACTTAAGAATATTAAAAAATTGTGGTCATATGGCATTCTGAGATTAAAGGTCATCCAACAACTTTCAAAGAGGAAGATGGGCCATTCAGGACAAGTACTTTAGATCACTTTTCAGTTTTCTTTCAATATGTCATAATATCAAATTATTCATATGTTTGGAAAAAAGCCTAAAGAGATGAGACTCCCTACAGAATGACTTTGTTTTTTTTTTTTTTTTTTTTGTGGTATGTGGGCCTCTCACTGTTGCGGCCTCTCCCATTGCGGAGCACAGGCTCCGGACGCGCAGGCTCAGCGGCCATGGCTCACGGGCCCAGCCGCTCCGCGGCATGTGGGATCCTCCCGGACTGGGGCATGAACCCATGTCCCCCGCGTCGGCAGGCGGACTCCCAACCACTGTGCCACCAGGGAAGCCCCAGAATGACTTTATTTTGATGCAATTATAGTGTCTGTAATTACTAAATCTACAATGTAAAGGCAACTTGACTCCATATATTGCTGTCATTAAAGCCAGAATGCCTGTTTATTATGCAAATGAGGGTATTTACAGATCGTGCTTCTCAATGCCAACTATTATGCTGAACTCTTTCTTTGAAGACCTAAAATGTAAGTTGCTATATATTCATCTGTCTTATCACTGAGCCACTCAAATGGAAATGGCATTAAGTCCAATTGTTGGCCAAATGTAAGTTTAAAAAAATAAAGCCTACAGATACTGATTTTTATCAAAGTCATATTTTTCACAGTGATGCTTAAATGTGAGATAAGGAGGAGAAGCCAAAGAAAAGGAATCCACTAGGAAATGCTTGGAGAGTGTGCCAGGTAATAGACATAATAGGGTACCTGCCTCTCAAATATCCTTTCCAAGTGTTTGGCTCCCCCTGATTTACCTCCAAAGAGCTCCAAGTGGATGAAGGCACAGTTGTACAATGTCCCCTCACTCACACATTTTGATTAATTATGGACACATTAAAAGGCAGAGCATTCAATTTGAATACAATGTACAAAATTAGAACCTTACCTAAACCTTCTAAATCTTCTAAATTAGATAGAACCAATCAGGAAGCCAATTTTCTGGTATTCTGAATAAATTCAATATGTATTAATCTAGCACTTTAGGATGCTGGGCAATGATCTTCACCATAATTCATAGGATGTAGGGAAGATACAGCTCTGTTCTGAATAGGAGAAAATGTAATGAGTGTCTCATAGACTCCTTGAGCAACAAAAACTAGGGGTCATGGGCTTCCCTGGTGGCGCAGTGGTTGAGAGTCCACCTGCCGATGCAGGGGACACAGGTTCGTGCCCCAGTCCAGGAAGATCCCACATGCCACAGAGCGGCTGGGCCCGTGAGCCATGGCCGCTGAGCCTGCGCGTCCGGAGCCTGTGCTCCGCAACGGGAGAGGCCACAACAGTGAGAGGCCCGCGTACCACAAAAAAAAACCCCCAAAACTAGGGGTCAAATGCACACACAGGTAAAGGGTATTAGCAAGCAGCCAATACCCTTTTCTACTACTATGCTAGGCATAGCATAGTAGAAAATAAGCCGATAGAAAAAAATTTATTTTTGTTATTGTGGAGATCATATTATAAAGTATTTGTGTATGCTAGCTTTTGACTGCAGGCAACATCAAATGCAACACAAAATGGATTAAACCATAAGAAACACTTATCTCCCATTGCAAGAAGTTCCCAGGCATGGTGCTCATATGGTTAAACAGTACAGCAACTCAAAGCATCTTCAGGGTCATTATTACTCCCAACTTTCAGCTCCTTTATCCGTAAAACATCAGCCTCTCCTTCACTGCGTTCTCTCATGATCACAACACAGTTACAGGCAGTTCTAGCTGCCACACGCAAATATAACTCCAACCAGCAGAAGAGAAATCACTTCCTGTGTATGTATTTTCAAGAGTTAGACAAACTTTCCTAGACATCAGCCGGCAGACTTCCTCTTATACCACAACAGGCCCAAACTGGATCACATGGCATTGCTCAAACCAACCATTGGGAAGAAGTATGGGATTACCAGGACTGACATATAAGCTAATAAAATTTACCCATGAGTGGGGGATAAGGCGTAGTAGTTGCTTATCTAAAAATGCATATCTAAAAATATGGCTTATCTGAAATCAGAAGGAAGGAATAGCTGTTAGGTAAGCAACTGACCTTCGATCTTGCTTATTATTTTTTTGTAAATTGTATATATTGTTCATTCAAGTCTCCTGTCCCCAAATTAGTTCATTAGCACACAACAGAAGGTCGAATTCAGGAAGAATAAGCCAAATCACTTTTTATACTTCATATCTGATATATTTAGCGTGTAAACTTAGCCTTCAGGCCGAACTATACTCAGATATTTAAATCCCGGTGGTTTTCTACCTGGTGTGTTCTCTCAGTTCAGTCTTTCATAATCATTTCTACTAGAGCATATATCACATTGGATTTTAACCATCTGTATGCATCTGTATTTATTCATTTATTAACGAGGCAGAATTCCATGGGCCCTGGAGCCAGCTTGTTTCAATTCAAATCCTCTCTTCAACACTTACTAGCTGTGCAACCTTTGGTGTTTCCTTATCTATGATAGACAGATAGTACTGCCTGGCTCATGGGTTTATTTTGTGAGCATTAAATGAGCTTCTACGTTTCAAGCTCTTATTTATTAATTTACTGTTTTTAACTGGAGATTGCAGAAATTTCCATCATATTTACCACAATCTGAACTGTGTATAGACTGATTTTAAAGTTTTGCTTCCCTGTGTGACAAAACAATGACAGTTTGCACAGCGTTTGATAAACGAGGGCTTTGAGTCGCAAGCTTACATTTTCTCTCAAGTGCCTGTAGCTCAGAAACAGCAAGAGTTCAGAGCTGGGTTTCAGCAAAGCAATGGAGAATGGGAATTCCAAATGATTATTCTGTTGCTGCTATAGAAAACATTTTGACAGTCAATTTGCTTGATCCAGCTAACCTGTACCACTTCCAAAACTGCCAAAAGCATCTAGTTTTATCTTACTGTACAAAAGAACAAAACTGTACAGAAGAGGTAACTTCAATTAATATCATACATGATGACATTGTTGATGAAAACTATGCTAAACTGATCCATGTAAGATTTCCATTCCATCTCTAGGTTTTCATATCTACCATTTTTATCAAAAAATAAAAAAGGGAGACTTTGACACTGTATCATTTTTAAAATGCTACAAAATGCACTTGAAGTCTTTATAATGCATCTGAAAAAGCTCTTTTGCAATCTTTTCTTGATCATGACCCTGTCATTCTTACCAAAATCTTGGGAGGCCCTTTAAAGCTACAAAAGTTCTCCAATATTGAGTGGTGCTTTGAAAATAAATTACAGTTTTTGAAACTGCATTAGTAGAGAAATGGGTGTACAATAAATGGATTACTAGAAAAACAATGTTAAATTTGTGAATTTATTATTAAATGCTTTTAGAAACATCTCTGATATCCCAATTTCCAAGATTTCTTTCCCTATTATAGGTGGGAAATGTTCAATTTGTCTAAGAACTCTTGCTTTTCTGTATCATTATCACAGTATTTCAGTACTTGGGTCTTGACTTGGGTATGTTTTGTTTCCATTCTTTTATTCTCTATATTATGGGTCTTAGGGGGGAAATAATCTAGCAATGAATATAGTTTTCATTTGGCTCAGGGATTCATTTTTACTTTAGCTAGTTCTTCTGAAATTTATGTTGACTATAATTGCTGAATATAATTGCGGTGATTGGTCTTCTGGGAATGAGAAACTCAGTTTGTTTAAAATTGTATACAGTCTATTACTTTATAATACATTATTTGTAAACAATGCTCATGCTTTCTCTTCATTCTTTAGGAAATCTCTATTTCATGTACTCTAAGAAACCATTAATTACAGGATGCAGCATGATTTTATATACCACTAAGAAAAAAAATGCTGCAAATTACACTATGTCCAAAAATGGTTCCCTATCACTTGAATTTTTATTTTGTACTTATTGAAAGGTCATTGACTTATTTAGACAGATTTTATTTTGTGTCATTTTTGTGCATACAAATGAGGAAAATAAAAGAGATGGGTTAATAACTTGCAAAGATTTCTAAATCTGTCCTCAATTCATAGTTGATGACGCCCGTCTTTTCTTACACATGATGTTCCTTTGTGCCATCAATAGTGTTCGATAAAGCATCTCTTTAAATATTGTTCCATTAGTGCTTCTAAAATCTTCCAAGCTGTTTGACTCCCATTCTGCTAGCTTTGAGTGTATAAGCTTACAGTAGAAAGCTTCAGACACAGCCAGGATTCAGATCCCTTCCTCAAATGGCCTTTAAATTATTTGTTACTGGGATATCAATAGGAATGAGAAGACAGTTGAGTGTGCACAGGCCTGTCTGACAGTGGTAGTGAGATGCCATATAGTATAAGGCAAATAAATCCTCATTTCGGAGGTGTAAAAACATGGGGGAAAATGTAATGTGGAAAAAAAAATGTATTCACAGTTGAACGTTTTAATCTCTCCACTATCAATAAGTCACCATGGCATTTTTCTAAACCTACACAATAGGGGTCCCACATCACTCTACATCATCAGTTCTTTCACTTCACACACATACCCAGTTATGAAGGCAGAGCAGACTTAGTAACAGAATTCACCACCTCTGGCTATAAATTCAGATAATCCAGGAACAACTAAGCCTAGTGAACCCACACAGTAGGTTTTACTTCTAATCGTGCTTTCTTTTTTTTTTTTTTTTTTTTTTTTTTTTTTTTTCTGTACGCGGGCCTCTCACTGCCGTGGCCTCTCCCGCTGCGGAGCACAGGCTCCGGACACACAGGCTCCGCGGCCATGGCTCGCGGGCCCAGCCGCTCCGCGGCATGCGGGATCCTCCAGGATCGGGGCACGAACCCGCGTCCCCTGCATCGGCAGGCGGACTCTCAACCACTGCGCCACCAGGGAAGCCCTAATCGTGCTTTCTTGATTACAAGGTACAGATACTCAGATTACTATCAATATTAGTATTGGCAAGATACTATGTACTGAAACCGAGCCAGAGGGATGCGGCTGCATGGTGGTCACAGATTTGAGCCCTGGGATCGGCTGCATTTGGAGCCCTGGTCCCCCTACTTATTAACTCTGTGACAATGAGCATGTTTCTTCTCTTCTCTATGCTTCAGTTCTTTAGGGTATTTCTTAGCTTAAATTCCTGAAGGAGAGAATCTTATTGGCCTCACTCACCTTTTCATGTTAAACAGTGTCATTGGCCTCAGGCCAGCATCTAAGTGAGGTGCCCTTGAATCAGGTACTCATACCTCCTTAAATCTGCTGTGCCCATGGCTCTTGGGGGGTGATCGTGCAATTTACATGGACTCTTTTCCATCATTAGAGTCTGTAAGCAGGACAATTTCAGTGGAAAGAGGCTATGGATGGGCATTCACATCTTAAGTACATCTCCCACCACCATCTACAGGATCCACAGTCAGATCTCTCCTCAGAAAAAAAGAAAAAAAAGTTGAAAAAAAATTTTAATAGATCAAAAGATTTTGAACAATTGGACCAGCTTGGAAATAAACCCTAGTAATAATGACAATTTTGCCAAAGTACATTATTATTTTTTTAAACAATGAAAATTAGAATAAGACAGGAAAATAACTGAATTCTTATTATTGCCAGGGTCCTTCCACCTTTAAGGAAGAGAAATCTTGAGGAAATGCTTTTGCTTGTCTTGGAGAGACAGGAATGGAAGGGGGTAAACACTGGACAACCTGGAAAACTAAATTGTATAAGATAAAGATAGGAAATAATTCACAATGAAAATATGAAAACCAGAAGTTGGTAGTCAATTCCAATGTCTAGTAGGAGTAGCTGACCATTTAAAAGTTTGACCTCTGCTTTTTTAATACAAATGTTGCTATTCTGCTCTTTGGAGCCCCTAACATATGGACCCCTCTCTGCTTACTCCTTTTGGACTCAGATTTCCCAATTCCTGGTCCTACAGTTTACTTCTTATACACGCTTTGCCATCTGCTCCCTGGCGATCAGAGTAGTGTTTCCAGTTGTCTAACTATGTCAGGAAGGTAACTGTGAGTTGTAATTTACCACTGTTGGTGTCAAGAGATGCCATCCTGGGGTCTGTTTGAGTTTCCATAATGGCGGGAAAAGGCAGCCAGGAGAAACTCAGGGGCTGTCTCAATGGTGTGAATTGGCATCTTACTCTCCTTTTCACTGACTCCACACAAGGCACAGCACCCAGGAGACACACACAACATGCATCAAGTACCCAGTACATGATAAGTAAGACATAGCAGTAAATAAGTATGGTTCTCCCCTTCGGAGGAAGAAAAGAAACTAAGAAAGAAAGAAAAGACAAAACTAAGGAGAGCAGGAGGATGTCGACTGGAGAGGAGAGACGGGGGTGGGGGGAAGAAAGATAAGAGAAGGAAAACCAACATAGCTGTAGGAGGCTGCAGAGAGACAGGCTTGGAAGAAGGAACAGAGAACACATAACAGCACCTTCTATGGGGCCAGGAATGGGAGATCATGGTGATGGTTTCCATGGGCGTTTACTTATTTCCAAGCTCATCAGTAAATATGTACAGTTTTTGTATATCAACCATACCCCAGTCATTCAGTGTCTCCTAAGGGATTCTTAGGAGATGCAGCTGGTGAGTGTTCAGTATTCCTCCCTCCTCACATTTTTCCAAAGACACCTTCAGCATAAGAACCTCTACACCTCTTCAGGGTTTGTACTGTGATATTTGTAGGACTGGGGAGGAATGTTGATTCTTTTTTCAAAGTAAAGCTAAGCAGGCCCATTTGTATTTGATTTGCAACGGCATCTATGAGAGATACTGGCTGAGAACCATACTCTTTTTTTTTTTTTTTTTTTTTTTGCGGTATGCGAGCCTCTCACTCTTGTGGCCTCTCCCGTTGTGGAGCACAGGCTCCGGACGCGCAGGCTCAGCGGCCATGGCTCACGGGCCCAGCCGCTCCGCGACATGTGGGATCTTCCCGGACCGGGGCACGAACCCGTGTCCCCTGCCTCGGCAGGCGGACTCTCAACCACTGCGCCACCAGGGAAGCCAGAGAACCATACTCTTAAGCAGAATTCTCCCTGCACCTCTTTAGGAGACTTTTGTGATGAGATAAAGGGGTAAAATCTGGAGGTACCTAGATCTATTTTGAATCAATAGATTGCAGATAAAGGGCTCAGGAGCCTGTATGTTTTATGGTTTCATAAAGGTAGGCTGCGTGCTATGCTTCCATTTGCTCCAAGGTCTGATCAACAACCTTTCATCTCTCTCCATTTTACTGGGACTAACACCAGAAGTCAGCTTTCTCCTGCCATGACAGGGACCATACAATCTCTGGCTGTCCCCCTACTTCCAGCAAGAGAAACTATCTAAACCAAAGAGACGCTACACCTCAAGCCTGACATTCCAACATTTGCAAACGCATGGAGGGTTTTGATCATGCTGCTAGAGTTCACTAACTGCCTAAGGATCCTTGGGTTTGGAAAGAATTTAAATGAAACTTTTGACAGTGCTGTGGGGTTTTTTTTCCCCAAAAATCTTTCAGAGTGGGTATCATAGGTGGGATTCCCAAGGAAGCTGCTCTAAGTCAGAGGTAGCTTACTGGGCAATGCTTTTCATGTAAGGGAGTGGAGGAAGCAAGGTTTAGGCAAGATGCAGTTACCACAGCCTTCAGCTGATCCTACAGGGGTCGTCTTCAGAGATGAACCAAATTAAGGCAGGGGGACGTGCCTTTACACCAGCATCCTAGTCACTGCATGTGGTCTGTCCCTGGGGAAGTGGGTTTAACCTTGGACAAAACAGTTCCCTTTAACCAAGGGTGAGTCTTCAGGAGAGACTCCTCAGCTGTGAGCTGTCAGAGGGCCCTGAGACTGAGGGCCTCATCCCTGAAAGGGAGGGAAGGATGCATCTTCTTAGGGTTTCCACCTACACTTACAGAAGGTCAAGGGAAAACCTGATGGAATAAAATGACTACATTCTGCCCTTTATCTCAAAAATACTTTTATAACACATTCTGTGATATCTCCTGGACTCTGTAATAATTTCTGCAAGAATTACTTTCAGTTTGGGGCATTTCTGCATTCAAAGACTTTTTCTTAGTAATAATATATTCTTCAATATTTCTTTGACCCTCTTCTCCTGTTTGCTCTTTAATTTTGCATGCTATTATGATAAAGTACAATACTTAAATAGAGATGGAAATAGTGCTTTCAACAAAAATCATTATGTGTATGCAGTATGACAGACTATCTCACTGTAAAATCCAAGAAATCCATATCAATTTATGGACCTGGAGATAGACATAATTAAAGTCCTCCTAAGTAGAATAAATGTAAGGGACAGGGGGAAGTTGTCATGGCAACAAAAAACCCTGATTTTCCTCATTTTATACCACAAATGTATTAACTTTTATGATACCTTAAAATTTCTTCTAAATTCTATTTTTTTTTTTTTTTCTTTTTGCGGTATGCGGGCCTCTCACTGTTGTGGCCTCTCCCGTTGCGGAGCACAGGCTCCGGATGCGCAGGCCCAGCGGCCATGGCTCACGGGCCCAGCCGCTCCGCGGCATATGGGATCCTCCCAGACCGGGGCACGAACCCGTATCCCCTGCATCGGCAGGCGGACTCTCAACCACTGCGCCACCAGGGAGGCCCTACATTCTATTTTAACCAGTGGCCATTTTGCATATTATATTTGCTAGATATGCAGCTGAATCCTTCTTTCTTGCAGTTTAGCTTTTTACATTACCTTGTAAAGTTTGTTTTTTTTTTTTTAATCTGGCATTAAGAAATCTTTCTGGAAGGTATAGTTTTCTCAAGAGCAAAACAGTTTTAAAGGCTTTTTCTTCTGTGTAATTTAAAATAATTCAGGTTTGTAATATACTGACAATGTAAACATATGGGAAAAGAAACAGTGAGTATCCTATCACAAGGTTGACATTTTTAAGTGTATCTTTCCAACCTCTTTTATACAAAAGATCTTATCTAGAGAAATTGGACATACTTTATATGTTTCGTAATTTGCATTTTCATCTAATACTCTAATGTATTTCCAGGTTTGTAAATATTTATCTTTAAGATAATTCTAATAACATTATTTTATGGATTACCATAATTTAAGTCTCTCTGTTAAGTAGTTTCTGGTCTTCTAATACTATAAATAAGTTACTACAAACATCCTTGTATTAAATGAATTCTTTACTGTGAATTCCTAGAAAAAGAATGAATGCTTCTACAGCTTTTAACATGTTCTCTTACTTTGGCCTCTGTAAAGTATTTTTCAAAACTATGGTCTTTACCCATTGCCAAGTTCTTTGTATCCTCACCTTCGCATCTATACCTATCCTCATTTACAATTAATATATATTAACTTTCAGTTTTTTGACTATTTGTTAAATTAAACACATTTTTGGGGGGGTAGGAGGGATTTGCATTTCTTTCTTTTAGAATTGCTTGCTTGTGTCCTTTGTACCCAACCTTCTTCTAGGCGGGAATTTATTTTTCTATTCAATAATATTTCTCTTGGCATATTCAAGATGTTAAATTCCACTTCAACAAACTCAATGACTATACCTCAAAATTAAGCAGTCTCTTTCCTATTAGTAAGATGACTTGTGTTTTCTATTTACTGGTAAACCAATTCAAAAGAAAATCACAAATACCTTTCCAGTACTGATTTAGTTGTTTCATAATACTTAAATGTTATTACTGGAATAGACTAGTGAAAGGAACTATGGATCAGGCTAAATCTGTGTAGAACAAATCACTTAACCTCTCCACAACCATTTTTTTTCCTTGTAAAATATGATAAGTTACTTTTCAGGGTTGTAATGAGAATTGAGGATATTATACTTAAATATCAATGCCAGCATTTTGGCACATAGTAGGTTCTTAATAAATGGCATCTTTAGTTTTTCTTAGCCTCAGTTAATGTTATTGTATCTTAACAGGTCCCTTAGCATAGTGATTTTCCAAACTGTAGGTCACAAACCAATAGTTGTTTGTGAAACTAATAAATATAACTAGAATTTTTTACTAAAACAGAACAGAATAGAATGGAATGTATCAGAATATTTCACACATAGTAAGGGCAAGTTTCTTTATGTGAAATGTGTTCCATATTTAACATATAGGGGGAGAGTGTGTATACTGGAGCACAATAGACAATGTACTTCTTACTAAGGGTCACAGTCCAAAACTTCTTCAAAAAACCACTATTTTATTAGATTTTAGTCTCATAGCATACAAGTCCCTTATACTAGTAGCTAGGACACCTAGGTTCAAATCTCAACTCCACTAATTACTACTGTCTATCTTTGAACCAATTGCATAACTTCTGTATGCCTTAGTCTCCTCACCTGTAAAATAGGTGCTAATTATACTTATCTCATGGGAATGGTTTGAGAACTGTATGATTTCATATATCTCAGCCACTTAGCAGGTCCTCAATAACTGTTGGCTGTTTTTTATCAGGACTTGAGTAGAACATAAATTTTTTACTAAATAAACAAACAATGCCACCTGCACTAAAGTACATAAGAGAGTATAAAGTCATCACATTAGTCAGAACTGAATAATAAGCTAGTTTTTCCACCTGCAAAATGATGCTTCTTGATAAGCATCTTATTTCCATAAATATGCATTTTCGAGAGCCATGTAACTGTTCTTAGTTTTGTTATTTACAAACACTATCTCTCAAAATATAAAGGAATGAAAATAAATTCAGCAACTGGTCTTTCTTTGTCAGTATAGTAGATCCTTAATTGCCCTTTATATCTTTATAATTTGTGAAAGACTTTTAATTTCACAGTGGTATACATTAAGTAAAAGAAGCACTGTCTATATATTTCTTACACAATCTTTTCTTGATTTTTAAAACAATCAGAAATGGTAGGGATAATATCATTGGCTAGTAAGTTCCAGGTTTATAGATTTTACCTTTTTTGATAAAACACCTTGCAAGCTGTACCTTATGTCTGAAGAGGATTCTTTCTGGAAATTATAGAAACATTCTTTGCTTCCTTCACAACAACAACAAAAATACTGTGTAAGCTTCAAGTGCCTTTTCTAAATGTTGACTCTGTTTAATAAAAGCCTTATTTTTCCCAAAGCCTTTTAGATCATTCAACTTATATATACAAATGTTTTATATATATTCCAAAATAAACTGGGGAAATATGAAAATATTTAACAACCCAAGAGAAAGGACCCAAACATCTCCGTGCACAAAAGCTATAAACAACTGTGTAGCCAGTTGGAGGGAGCAGCCAAACATCAGGCTTATCCCAGCAATGATATCCCACTTCCAGAACATGACAGAAATTGAGCTGAAACAGACAATATACCTTTAATTTAATGATGACACTGTTGTATTTAGCTATTCTATTTAGCACAATCGTTTCCTTTAAATCCCACAGCAAACCATAATTCCTCAAATATCCTCAACTATTCTGTGGAGATAAGTAATGATAATCACATCTGGTGATTCTCATAGCAGAGGAACAAATTCATTTTTTAATACACACAAATATTTTATGCATATGTATGTGTTTGTGTGTGTGTAATTGTAGTCTTGCTAAGTCACATGAAATACGAATGAAGGCATCATCAATATCAATAGCTTCACCTAGGTTGTGCAAACAGTACTCCAAATTTTTGCAGGGAGACAAGAGCCAAAGCTAAACAGAATCAGAAAATCAGGGAAAGCTTCTGGAAAGTGACCCTGAGTTAGAAAAAATAAAATTTTTTCACAATCTGGAAAAGTCGGAGCTGCCAAATGCTATTAGGGAGGGATAGATCAATCAATTGATTGATCAGTTAATCAAAAGAAGGAACAAACTTGCATGCCAGACATTGTGCTAAATTCTTTGCATGGATTAAAACCTTACATTACTTTGTATGATTACTCTCCTTTTACAAATGAAGAAACTCAAGAACAGAGAAGCCCTGAACCCCTATCTGTCTAATTCTACCCCTTAGGATTGTATTAGTAGCTACTAGTGAAAAATTCAAAGCTTTGAAAAGAGAACTAATCTATTATAAAATTTGATTATCTATGTATCTCAGCCTCATCCTTGATCTCCTTTCAGGAGACCCAAAATCTCTAGATTTTGATTAAGATTTTAATAAATCCCATACATTCGAGATTATTCTACTTTCACTAAATATGTAAGTAGGTGTAATTAATGCACAGAAGGTTTGAATTCTATAAAAATCCTTTATCTGCTTGCTCGTTATTTCCATTTCTTTGCAACTCAGAAGGGCTTTATGGGTCCATCAACTTTCCTGCTGAGACTGTGAAGTTAGGCCCAGGCCTATTTGTATTTATCTATTTCTGCCCCAAATCATGTCCACTCTCACCAGCGCAGTCTGAAAATTTACATCACACAGTAAAAGTATTTAAGTCCAGAATACGTTTAGATTGGAGAATATGACTTCATTTGTACCCCTTTAGAAGACCTTCCTTACATTTATACAGCACTTCACATGTACTAAGAAAAATCTAGGCAGGGCAGGTTTCGATTCTTCATATTTCAAGAGATGTATAAATTAAGAAGTTTAATGCCTTGTCAAACTTCATTTAGCTAGTGAAGAAAACTAGAACTGTTTTCTGTATTCAAGGCTAAGTTTTTTTCACTGACTACCTTAAGGATTCATTTTTAAAAATATTTTGAAGATAACATTTTAAATAATTGAATGAATTTAATAATTTATATTATTAATTATATAATTCAATAATATCAAACTAAATAAACTGAAATAATTAAAGTCATGTTTTATCATCAGCACCTTGGTCTATATAGTCGATCATGCCACATTTACAGTGGCTTGAAAAATTCACCCAGCAAGACAAATGAATTATTGATCATAGTATTATCTACAGTAAATGTCAAAAAAAAAATAACTGGGCAGAAAGCATACTATCAATAAATGAGATTCAAGAACTAATTTCTGTATAACATTCAGGAATCTTAGAGTATCAATGTTACAATAGTATTCTTTACAACCATTTTAAAATTAACTGATATCTGGAATGTGCTATCATTTATAATTTATCAACACTTCCAATATAAATATTTGGTCTCTTCTTTCCTTTTCAAAAACGCAAAACATTTAGAGTATAGAGCATGTATGTTGTCAACAATTGTTTCATGGACATTTCAGTAGGATATGGGTTAAAAAGTTAAATCTATATAGCAAATAATTGCCTGTATAAGGAACTAATAGATTTGACAGTTTCATTTTATTGTTAGGAGAAAATGCTTTCAATAACTATGTCTGGTCTTACCTTCTGGGGAAGAACCTTCTCTGTGGTTCCATAAATATTTCATGAACCAACATAAAGTAATATGCTAATGACAGGCTATTTACCCAGTGAGCAGGTGTGCCCTCTGATGTTTTTTCATCTCTAGAATAGCTCTGATGTGGGGTCAGTTAAACCATTTTGAATTGTTCTTTTTTTTTGCTTCCCTCCCCTCACAGTTTCACCTGAACCTAAAATGGTGAGCGAGAGTCATCATGAGGCCCTGGCAGCCCCGCCAATCACCACTGCTGCGACTGTTCTGCCACATAATGCCACAGAGCCAGCCAGTCCTGGGGAAGGAAAGGAGGATGGCTTTTCTAAGCTGAAGGAAAAGTTTATGAATGAGTTGCATAAAATTCCATGTGAGTATTGTATATTGTTACTTGAGTAAAAATAAATGGTTGAAAATCAACATACCCACTGGGAGGAAAAGAATTCCTCTTAACCTAAGTGTACATTTGATTTTTTATTATTGGAATGGTAGCATTCCAAAAATAAAATGGAATATTCTTGGAAATGGAATATTCTTCTTAAGGATTTAAATATACTTAATAAATGAAAATCCAATTTATAAAAAAAACTATCTTGTGTTTAATGTAGGTGGGCTCTTTTTTTAATCTTCTTCAATGTCTCTTTCTCCAGAGAATGTTAACGTTTATGTGTTGTGTATTTTAGATTTGTATTTATGAAATCATTCCATTGTAAAGATTATTCCTAAGCAATAGCTAAAATGTACTTTCCCATTATTACAAGTTTGGTTTTCTTTCACTCATCTGTTAATATTTCAAAAGCGTTTGCACACTTTTTAACATTTTCTTTGTTGTCATTGGGAAAGAAACAATAACCTGGACCTAAGTTTATTTGTGTGGGTATAGCACTAAGTCCAACCAGCGCCATTGAATTTAAATCATAAACTACAGGTTGGTCTTTTTTCTTCAGAGATGAACATTTACTATGCACTAGACACTTCTCTAGGTTCTGGGAAAGTAAGTTTTGGCCCTCACAAAGCTTATATTCTAGTGGGGGAAAAGAAATAATCAGTAAGGAGGCAAATGTATATGGTACATCATGAAATGGTAAATAATATAAGGAAACAGCAGGAGAGTAAGTGGGGAAGGGAAGGGGCTGGAGGGTAAAAGGTTATGATTTTTTAGGATTATCTGAGCTGATTTCCTTTGTGAGGAAACCTGGAGGAAGTAGGGGAGCAAGTTCTAAAACCTGTGTTATACAAAGGCCCTTAGGCAAGAATCTGCCTGGAATGGCAAGCAGCTCAGTGTGCCTTCGGTAGAATAACACAAGGTAGAGAATGGCAGAAGACAAACCTGAGGCCCTGTTATATGGAGCCTAGTGAATTGTTCTAAGGAAGCTGGGTTTTACGCTGAGTGAAATAAAATGCCTTCGCAACGTTCTGAGCAGAGGTATCCCATGATCTGACATAGGTTTTCCTTAAAAATCACTCTTGCTGTTGTGTTGAAAATGTGCTTAGAGAGGCAAGGACAGAAGATAGAGCAGGCTGCGGCAATCATCTAGATGAGAGATTCACCAAAGTTATGAGAGGTATTCTATAAGGACACTGGAAACTACATGAAAACCACAGGGGATCAATTTCTTGTCCTCCCAGGAATTAACGACTTGTTCATCTGTTTGTCCACCTTTAACAAATCCAAGTGCACCTGAGAGACGCTCTTAGCTCAGGGGTCAGTAATTTCCATTCCCAGCATGAAGCTCCATAACCTAGGGAACATGGAGATGGTCCAATAGAGCGATCCCTAGGATGGGAAACACAGGCTCTCAGGTTCTCTCCCTTGCTCTGCTGCTGAGCTGATGGACTGATTTGGGTACCTTTTGATATGACTTTGAAGTCATAACTACAGGGCAAAAACCAAATACATCTGTCATGGGGGCAAACTCTCACTTGAATATTTTATCGAAATGCTTGCTCTAAAAGAAATGTGTTAGAGGGAGGCAGAGAAAGAAAAGACCACCACCAAATCAAACGCATATTCTGCCTTGTCTTCAACACCATTTCCTTCTCTGGAAGAGTAAACAATATGAGAAGCAATGGCAATGTTGATAACAGTGAGATTTAATGTTCCCCGTGTATCCACACACCCATTCTCTCATCTCCTTTAGGCCTTCACCCAATAGCATCTTCTTAATTAGGACTTCCCCAACCATGCTATTTAAAATTCTAACCCATTTGCCCCACCCAATCTTTGCCAGCATTTCCTGTCCTCTCCCTTGCTTTATTTCTCACTCTCTGTCTTAGCACCATCTGAAATGCTATGTATTTTATTATCTGTTTTTCAGTTGCTCTGGCTCTCTCCAAAATAATATAAACCTCTATGAGTGCAAGAAGTTGGGTCTGTTCTATGCATAGTTTCATCCCTGGTGATCCTTAATATATACAGGGCACTCAATATCTATTTGTTGAGTGAATTAATGAATGAATCAATGTTGATTTAACTTATATCCTGAACCACCCACTCTTAGATTTTGAGGCCTTAACGTGCTGAAAATTTAAAACATATGAAAAAATTTAAACAACAACATCCTACTGTATGGCATAGGGAACTATATTCAATACCCTGTGATAAACCATAATGGAAAGGAATATGAAAAAGAATGTATAAATATGTATAACTGAATCACTTTTCTGTACAGCAGAAATTAACACAACATTGTAAATCAACTACAATAAATTTTTTAAATTTAATTTCTAACACCAAAGAAAGCATCACTTCAATGCTTGACGGTGTCATTCACATTGAAAAAGCAAGTTGTTTCCATATTTATAGTCATAACTCCATCTTTTAGCCTTCTCCACTTAGTGCCAGCTCTTACTTTATACTTTCCTCCCTGTGCATCGCAGGAAAAGAATCAGCTGGGAAAAAATATCTATGCAACTCTCCCTGCTTTTTTTTTCTTTCCCTTGGCTAATCTTATTTCATTCCTCTTCCCAAGCCACTATCCCATTCCTGTGTTTCTTTCTTGGACACTGGGAATTAGACCAGGAAATCAGCCTTCCTCCATGGAAACTTGCTTTTGAACAGCAACCTAAAATAATAGAAGGTCAGAGGATCTAGGTAACACCTCTAGAAATATTATGTTGCTGGCTCTCTACTTGATTTAATGGGAAGAAACAACTGAAATACCTAAAATTTTTAAACGGTTTGGTAAATAAGTTTAGGAAGACTAAATCATAAATGCAGCCATTCAGGTTTATGATAAATATTGTAACTGCATATCTTACACTTTCATTTTAATCCATCACAATTTTTACTGCCCGTGTAATTGAAATTTCTAATGGGATTTATACATGGGGAGCAACACTCAACAGAAATGAAACAGATCCCTAAATCAAATTCTTTTAGGAGCATACGTTATATAAAGGTTATCACTTTTGACTTGGCATAATATGGTGATGCTAATGACAGGTAACAAATTAGAATATTAATTGATTTCCGTCTCTGAACTAAAGCTTGGCTCTCTGGCAGATGTGTTTTTTGCAAAATTGATAGCAAACAGCTTTAGTCTGTCACTTGAAATTCCCACTTGTGAAAAGAGAGGTGTCACAATGGCAAGGAGTATGCATGTCATTAGTTGAGTAATCTGCAGAGTCCAGCACGGAGCATATTCAAACCAAATTGCCTGATGGTATCATCACAACACCATGGGGCTTCAAATAAAAAAAGGAAAAGGAAATGGTAAATGCTGAGCATTTTTATCTTTCAATTCATTCTGCACACTGTTATCTAAATGAAGCAGACAAGGTTTTTCAGAATGTTTCTTTATTTTGCAACTTTGATTTTAATATGACTAGGGCCATGGTTGGTTTGTAAAGCATGAACTTGGGTCATCCAAATAGCTGTGATTAAGGTTTTGATATTCATGAGCTTCTTGAAGTAAAGTGCAACTTTCCTGAAGCACAACAGAAAACCAAATAGCCAGAACTTGACTCTGAGTCTAGAATAAGAGCAAGTGGGCTAAGGGTAGTTATGTAATTTGTGCAGAAATACTATTGGATAGACAGTTTAAACGGGGATTAAAAACACAAGCTTTGGTTACAGACTGCATGGGTTCAAATCTTAGCTCTGCCACATCCCAGCTCTGTGACCTTGGGAATTATTTCACCTTTCTGTGCTTCAGTTTCTGCTGGTATAAAATGGGGGTTAAAAATAATATCTCCAGGGCTTCCCTGGTGGCGCAGTGGTTGAGAGTCTGCCTGCTGATGCAGGGGACGCGGGTTCGTGCCCCCAGTCTGGGAAGATCCCACATGCCACGGAGCAGCTGGGCCCGTGAGCCATGGCCGCTGAGCCTGCACGTCTGGAGCCTGTGCTCCGCAACGGGAGAGGCCACAGCAGTGAGAGGCCCGCGTACCACAAAAAATAAATAAATAAATAAATAAATAAATAAATAAATAAATAAATAAATAAAAATAATAATATCTCCATCATCGGGTAGTTGGGTAAAGGCATCAATGCATAGGAAGTGCTTAGAGTGTCTGGCACAGAGTAAGCATCCTGTAAGTGTTAGCTATTATTAGAGTCTAGTTGTCATTTTTAACAAGTGTATTTCTCTTTCAGAAAAGCCCTCTATTCAGGTCAGACACCCAAATTGAGAAAATTCCGGAAACTTCGCAGCCAAATATTCAAGCATTGCCTTCTTTAAACACATTCCAAGGATGCCTGTTCTAGGAAAGACAGATTCCTTCTTGGTGTTTCCTCTTTCCATCACCTCTAATTTTCTTTTTTTCCTTTGTAATTTCATTTTCTTACTCCCTCATTCCTTTTAGCCTACAGGTATGCCCAAAAAAGTCCACGTATTTGCAAGTGCCTAGTGAAATTCTATGCATTGTAGGTGATTCAGAAATGTCAGTTTCCTTCTTTCATGCTCTAAGATTTTCTTCTTCCTTTATCTCCTCCATCACCCACCATTCTCACTTCCTCCTTCATATCTTCATCAAACTGATTGGAAACCATAACCTAGATCCTGACATCTATTTCTTCAGCTTCCATTAACAACTCAGCTTCTTCTGCTCTGATCTGCATTGTCAAGTACTATTAAAAGGGTCACCAGGTACTTCCTTTTGCACAGTTATGAGGGTGATCGTCAACCTTCCTTTGGTCAGATATTTATGTGTTGTCATTATGACCAGCGGTCATCATCTGAAAAATCTTGACTTCCAGGAGTCTACTCTCATTTCCTCCTCTTGCTTCCTTCCCTCCTTATTCTCTTTCATTGACTAGTCCTCCCTTTTCATTATCTTTCCTTCCCTGAAGTGGTAGATGTCTGGTTTCCAGGGTACCATGTTTAATCCTGTTGCAGTCTTATTCTCCATGCTTTCCCTGGGCCATCTCATTCCCCTGCTATTCAGATAAGAAATCTCACCGTGATCCTTGTCTCCCTCATCTATTGCACCTCCAATTCCATACCTGCATTCATTTAAGTCCTGTGAAATTTCCTCCTAAAAAACCTCTCAAAACCAGCCAGCACTTTGCTTTTCTCTCTTCCTGGATTCCCTTACCCAATTAACCCTGACACATTCTTTTTTTTTTTTTTAATCACTCAACCAGTTCAGATGTTACCATTTAGATGAGAAGTTGCCTCATTTCCCAAAGCAGAATTGTTTGAGTCAGCCTTCAAAGCTCTTCATTAAAATCTTTGTCTTGGTTACCTTGTTTTGTTTGGTTATATCTGTCTTTCTCACTGAAATGTCAACTCTTCAGAGGCAGGGACAATTTCTTACACACATTCGTATCCCCCATACTTTGAAAGTATCTGCCACCATGCTAGAAACTATACTATAGGTATTACCATATTACAAATATTAACATTACACCAAATACCGTGGTTCTTGTGCCATGCTTGGAGAAACTATGATCTAGAAAGCAATAGTTTTCAAACATTTTAGCCAAGGATCCCTTTGTTCAAATAAAATATTATACGGAAACCTATGTACAGCAAGTCGGAGCTGCTTGGTGAGTAAAGGCATCTTCCTCACTCACCCTTCCAAGGTTTATTAGCAGCTACAAAGACACCTGGCTGTATGGAACACAGTTTGAAGGCAGTGGCCTCAACAAGTGGTAGATATATCAATGCTATCCCTCACAGCAATAACCAGTGAAACTCAACAACCAGTAGTGATATGATTGGTTAAATATGGCATAAGCAAATATTCATCCATGAGGAAAAATGCAGTCAAGTAACTTTGTTTTCCCTCATGGGGCTGCAGAATGAATATAATGCTACTGCCATATGTTAGTGTCAAGAACACAATGTTAATTCAAGAAGATAATTTCAAGAAATGTAGGAAGAGAACCCTTAGGAACATAACAGTAATACATAGCGTGTGAAGAACAATAATTATTGTAACGATTGCCAATGTTCATTGAGCACTTAGCATGGAAGCATGGGCTGTGCATTCTGTGAAATCAACCTCCATTCTGCCCTGTAAAATCTCTACTAGGTGTGAATAATTATTATCCCCATTTTACAGATAAGAAAGCTGAAGCCTAGTAAGGCACACATGGTGCAGGTTGTAGATGCAGGGCTGTGTCAGGAAAATTTTTGCAGTGTTTTTGCCTTCACAAAATATCACAAAGACTGCAAATCACCTCCACTGGTGCTTTTCTCCACTGACTTGAAACTCTTAGGGCTCTATGTGCCTGTTCAGAGATACTGGTTGGTATTTGATGTTCATCTCTTGTTATTTGTTTTACTAACTGAATACTTGGAATACAAGTTTAGTACTAATTCAGAGTTTCTCCTTGGCTTGAAAGGCAAGTGTTTATTCACTTTATGTTTCTGCCTTTCTTTTATTGGACTCACTCTAACAGATTGTCATGTGAATAAATAATCCATTGCTACCTAAGTACTAACAGTTAGATTCTGTGGCACTGTATAGATGAACTCCTCAAATATCATCCACTGACTCAGCTTCAGCTCTCATCTGTTGACTCAATACTTCTCATACTTCAGAAAAGCACCGGCTAAAATGTTAAGTGAAATTATTCATTGTTAACCTCTACTAAATTGAGATATCTATGAGAAAAAAGTTACAATGCTGATGAGTGTTATTTTCAGAGCAAGTGCTTTGCAATATTAAGTGACTTCATCAGTGCAATGCTGAAGGAATCTATTTGGAACGAGGACACTTAGAGATAAGGGTTGCAGTTCACAGCACAATGTAGTGATTCATGCTTACACTCAATAAATGGTTTAGTTTATTTATATCATTTTTCAAGTTTAACTCTGATTCAAAATGTAGGAAATGCATATGTGTATATGTAAATACAATGTGAATTCAATGTGTGTGTATTAAGAGTTACCATGAAAAACTTAATCCTAGGGCAGAAAGTCAGTTTGGTTCTTAAAATTTTGAGTTGGCACTGCCCCTTACAGGATATTATGAATATTCATTGGGCCGTTTTTATTGTGCTGACAAATGGGCATTAGGGGCAGCTACTGGCATTTAGAGGCCCTGGGCCCGGGAACCTACACATCTTCCAACATGTGAGACATTTTCACACAATGAACAGTTGTTCCACGTTCTGCACAAATTTCACACTCTCCCTGGGATGTGCATATAGAAGGAACCCCTGTTTATAATTATCTGAACCTAGAATGACTTGACATACAATGTGAAAGTGTTTTTTGCGTGGCTCTGATATAAACTGAATATTCTAGCTTTTATTCTAGTGTTTTCCTAACCTCTGAACTTTCACTTGCTCCTGACTTGTTGCAAATCTTCTGTCTTACTTCACTAATTCCAAACATCCCTTTTAGCAGTTGCAAGCATTTGATTACTTCATCGTGTCTTCTAGTAAAGTTTTGTCTGAAGATTTTTACAGTGAGCTGTGAATTATTTCATTACAAATTACTTTATTATTTCTCCTATATTATAGTTAGCACATTTTATTCATGTGTAAAATTTATGTGGGTATGTCGTGTTATCTATTATTTACTCTGAGTAAAAGGATTGTTATAAAATATTCATTATACTACTGATTTTAAAGAGCAAGTGTGTAATCTGACTCTATCAACATCCTATATTCAATGTATAAACCTAACAAAATTATAGGCTACTGAGGCTGTATTTCAGGAAGGTTGTTTAAATGTGTCCTTGAATTTTGTTTCCCTCTTGGAAGCCTATTATGCAGAAAATTCCCCCAAGACATTCATGCCTTTAAAATTAATTAGTGTTGTAAGATTTTATAAGCCTCCAAAGCATAGGTAATACAGAGAACAGTAAGCACGTTAAGCCACCAAGTGAAGTTAAGATCTCAGCGAAGTTTCTAGACCTAATTTAGCTACATTCCATTAGCATTTCAAAGATATTAAGTAAACACACCTAAGAAAAACAAGGGGAGTGAACAATATTTTGGACCTATATTAAAAATAGCTCAGGAATCACCTTGCTGAAACACTGTACCAATAGATAAATACATTTAAAAATAATTTTAAACATCTATTTCTCACCACATAGCAGTTGCATGTCAAAATACAGGGAAGTCTGACTATAAATGCAAATCTATAAAGAAAACAGCAAAAGGAAAGAAGCTGAGAGACTGTTGTTTTCTCCTATTCTAATGACTATGTAGATCTTTTATTGCACTGCTGACCTGTCAGGTTTGTTCCAGTTTCTATTAAATTAGATAAAGAATTTAGAAGCGGAAACCAGAGGGAAATTATGCGATGTGCCATTATCTTTTTAGCCCTCGGCTTTATTTTTCTTTGTTTTGATTTTCGTTTCTGAGAATACTATAATGAAGAGATCTGAACTTGTTATCTTCTCAGTCCACATGCTCCTCACTCTGCCTTTTAAGTGAACTTAGATAACTTTGAAACAAAGATTAAGAAGATATTGGCCCATTTAAAAGTTTCCTCACCAAGCAACACTTCCATTGAAACCACTGTCCTGGAGGAATCTCAAAATCACTTCAACCCTCTGCCTTTTTCTCTTTCAAGCTTTTTACCTACATACAAGTTATTTTTAAAGGCAACAGTAAGCTGCAAATAATAGAAATATATTTGACTAACAATTATGCCATTTATGGAAAGGAGTGTGTACCTGTCCACAAAAACTTAGAAAAGAGCCAGGATCTCATGGTAATAAACTTTAATTGATAGAGTTACATGGTTCATTGCCTTGCAAGTAAAATTTTATTGCAATAATTTTTTTTCATAAGGATTTGGATCAGATTCTTTAAAATCAGTAAACTATTGCAGCAGATTAAAAACACTGCTGTTATATACATATTACCCCCTAAATTCTTCTGTGCACTTCAGTAGCCTTAAGTTTTAAGACTTTGACCATAATTCTAAATCAGTCACTCAGAGGCTCTGGCCCAGTATTAGTTATTAACCCGCAGTAGGGGAGCACTGTTTGCTACAATAGAAGGCCAGAGGGTGAGCTCTGGAGTTGTTCTGCCTTGGTTCAAAGTCCCAATTCTGCCATTACTACTACATGACCTTGGGCAAATCATTTAATCTCTCTGTAAAATGAGGATAATAATAGTACTTAGCTCTGGGAAGGTGTGAGCAGTAAAGTATTAATATACATAAAGTGCTTTAAACATTGTCTGGAATATAACATGAGCCATATTCAAAATTCATAAACTAATGCCTATTTATATAGCTCCTACTGTGTGCTAGGCTGTGTATGCCATGCTTAGGAACTAAACTAAAGCACATCATTTTAACTGGTTTCTGGCTTCAATAGCATTACAGGCTCAGAATTTTTCTACCAGAAGGACCTCTAAATTAAACGGTCTCAGCAAGACATCAACAGTATTGTAAGATATGATACGGTTTTTGCATCCATTCCAGTCTCATCTGCAATGATTCACCCTCACACAGTTTGTTTCGTCACTACAGAGACCCTTAGAGTTACTGAATTTATTCTGCACGTTGTCCCATGCTTCCAGGTCTTTGCACAAACTCTCTCCTCTGCCTGAAATTGCCTGCTGGCCACTGCTTGTCTAGCTGGACTACTTTTAGTTATGCCTAAGGATTCAACTCTTTTTTAAAGGTCTTCCTGTCCTCATGGTACCAATCCCGTAATCTAATATTCATCAGCAATTCTCCCTCTGTAATAAGTCTGTGCTTTACATATGTTCATAATTTTTACTTTCTATCTTACTTTTGTGTTTTTCTCTCTTACTATGAGCCAGTCTACGTGAGATCAGAACACTGTCTTTTCATCTTTGTGTCTCCAACCTCAGCACAAAACTTGGCTCATAGCAGGCAGAATTATTATTCTCCTTTAGCTCAAAAGATCCTACATAATTTTATTAACAAGAAAAGGACTTCCAATCATAGATACAGAGGACAGATGGGCAGAAGCCAGAGGCAGGCGGTGGGGTGGGGAAAATGGCAGAAGGGGGTCAAAAGGTACAAACTTCCAGTTATAAAATCAATCAGTCATGACGGACAGATGGGGAAGTAAGTTACAGCATGGTGACTATAGTCAGTCACACTGTATTCTATGTTTGAAAGTGGCTAAGAGAGGAGACCTTGAAAGTTCTCATCACAAGACAAAAACATTTCTAACTGTGTGTGGTGATGGATGGTAACTAGACTTATTGGGGTGATCATTTCACAACGTATACAAGTATTGAATCATTATGTTGTACACCTGAAAGTAATATAATGTTATATGTCAATTATATATCTATTTTAAAAAGGGCTTCCAAAGGGGTATCACTAGAAAGGGGTAATAATTATAATCAAAGGTGAAATTCATCATCATGCTCGACTAAAGATGAGCCACGCTCCACATCCCTTTTGCTTTCCCCTCAACCTCTCAGCCCTTCGCAATCATCTTTTCTCACCTTTGATTTTTCTCTCCCTTTGCTCAGCCTTTGTCATGTGCTGTTTTGTTGTCTTTCCTCCTTGCCTGTGTTGTATCAAAACCTTAGGAACTGTTTGATTATCTTTGGCCTGGTGGCAGCCCAGTCTGATTCATCACTGAGATACAAACCGCCACCCGATCAGTCCTCAGAGTACACAGCTCTCCCCACAAGTATTTTTATTCAAGTGGAGACCTGGGACGTAATACCAGTTTCATGTTTTCATTTTTAAAATAGTGTATGGTCCTGCCATGCCCAGGAAACAAGATGAGCTCATTTCTCTTAACGATTGCTGAACCACACAGCCCGGTTTCCTGTGCGTTCACCGAGAGGGTTCAAAGGTATCGCTAAGTGTTGTGTTACAGCAGCTTTTCCCACACTGGGTACTTTTGTGAGGTTTTCTCTGCTGAGTAGCTGTTTATAGGAAACTTGTATGAGTCTCCCTGTTTCACTTATCAGCCACACAAAGCACAGCCCTTTGGTCTTTTGGGGACTGTTGCTGCCGATAAGGCCACAACGGTGGACACCATTTGAAGTGGTGCTTCCAAATGGCCTTGCCAGCCATCTTCTGCCCACACTAATTGGAACTGTTCCATGTCACCTCACCTTTCCACAGCTGCTGTCATCCATCCACCTGTCTTTTCCATACCTGTTAATGTGGCTCTGATGTGATTTACCTGGCTGTCTTCCAAGTCCTCATCAGTAGAGACTCTGCTTTGCTATTTTGCATTCCGTAGCCTTCACCTCTAACAGCAACGCTACTGATGTGAAAGCCCAGGAACTCTCGTAAGAGTTCGAGTTTGATGATCTTTCTAAGATTTGAGCACCACGTGATTTCACCAGTGCTTCAATTACTGGAAAACGGATCACTTCCCGAGTCAGTTCTGCTGCTTTTATCCTCCATTGGAGCTCGATGCACCTTTGCTTCTATCTGGATTCCCTGATTTGGCCATTCATTCAGCCAGGGACAGTGGACCTGTCTGTACAGACACCCAGTGCCGTGTGCCTCAGACACCCAGTGCCATGTACCTTATCCTTACTGATACTCTCTTCTCCCTTGGTTCCTGACACTTTAATCCTCTTTCTTTTTGAGTGTTCTTTTTCTCTTTGCCTCCTTCAGTCACTAACAGATAGGTACTTTCCAAGGATCTGCCTTTGGCATTCATCTACTGCTATGATTTCTTCATAATTTCAGGACTTTCAGTATTCTCTTTATGTAACTCATACTCTAAACTCAATCCCCAGTCTTGATGTCTTTACTGAGCTCTCCCCTTTTGTTAAATTAACCTTATTAAGGAATGATTTACACACAATAAGATGCACCCACTGCAAATGTACAGCTCTGTGCATTTTGACAAGTATATGAAATGTAATCACCCCTCAAAACAATGCCTCTAGTCCCTTTCCAGAAATTCCTGCCCTGGTTCCAGGTGATAATTGATCTGCTTTCTGTCACTATAAATTATTTTTGACTGTTCAAGCATTTCATAAAAATGGAACTATGCACTGTGTAGTCTTTTGCATGTGGCTTCTTTCACTGAGCCTATGTTTTTGAGATTCATCCATGTTCTTTTATATACCAGTAATTCATTTCATTTTACTGCTCAGTATTCTGTTGTATAGATATCCACAGTATGCTTATCTATTAATGAAAGTTTAGGTTGTTTTCAGTTTGGAACTCATAAGATAAAGCTGCTGTAAATATTCCCGTGCAAGTCTTTGAGTTGATATATGTTTATGTTTTCTCTTGGGGAGTACCTAGGTGTGGAACTGCTGAGTAGTAGTATAGAATTTATTTTTCTTTATGTAAAAAAAAAATTGTCAAACTTTTCCTAAAATGACTGTGGTATTTACATCCCATCAGTGATGTATGAGAGTTCTAATTGCTCTGTGCCCTTGTCAACACTTGGCATTGTTGGTGTTTTTAATTTTAGCCATTGTATTACAGGTATTGAGTATATCATTGTAATTATAATGTGCATTTCCATGGTAACTCAAAATAGATTGTAGATCTAAACATAAAAATTAAAATTGTAAAACTTCCAGAAAACATAGCAGATAATTCAATGGTCTTGATAGAGGCCAAGTTCTTTTTTCCCAGCTTTAGTGAAATATAATCGACAATATAACATTGTATAAATTTAAACTGTACAATGTGTTGACTTTATACAAAATGATTACCACCATAGCATTAGCTAATACTTCAATCTCATCATATAATTACCATTTCTTTTTGGGCTGAGAACATTCAAGATCTACTCTTAGCAAATTTCAAGTATATAATACAGTATTATTAGCTATAATCACCATGCTGTACGTTAGATCCTCAGAACTTGTTTGTATTATAATTGGAAGTTTGTACCCTTTGGCCAGTAACTCCCCATTTCTCCTACCCAGCAATAGTCTGCCTAAAAGGACACCAAAACCATTAACAATAAAAGAAAAAGTTGACAAATTAAACTTCTTCAAAAGTAAAGACTGCTTTTTTGAAATGCAGCATTAAGAAAATAAGGCAGGGGGCTTCCCTGGTGGCGCAGTGGTTAAGAATCTGCCCGCCAGTACAGGGGACACAGGTTCGAGCCCTGGGCTGGGAAGATCCCACACGCCACAGAGCAACTAAGCCCATGCACCACAACTACTGAGCCTTCACTCTAGAGCCCATGAGCTGCAACTACTGAAACCCACGCACCTAGAGCCTGTGCTCTGCAACAAGAGAAGCCACCACAATGAGAAGCCCGCGCACCGCAACAAAGAGTAGCCCCCACTCACCGCAACTAGAGAAAGCCCGCGTGCAGCAACAAAGACCCAGCACAGTCATAAATTTATTCTTTTTTTCTTTTTTAAAAAGAAAATAAAAAGGCAAATCGTAGACTGAGAGCTCTAGAGTCTCTGCAATACATATATTTGACAAAGATGCTGTTTCTGGAATTTTTTTTTTAACTCTTACAAACCAATACAAAAATGAGCAGAGATTTGAATAGATATTCAGTCAAAGAAGATATACATGACCAATAAATTCATGTAAGGATCAGTTGCATGATCATTTACATTCAACCTTTTTAGTCATTAGGGAAGTGCAAATTAAAACTACAATGAATTTCATTTTTAAAACTCTCTTTAAGATCCATTCATCTGTATATGCCATTTGCATATTTTACTAAATTGAAATTTAGTATATCTCAACTAAACTCACCTCCTTTTTCCCCCCCAAAAATACACACACACCTCTACCCTGAAGCTCAAAACCCCAGCATCATCTTTGATTCTTCCCACGTTTTGTCCCCATCATCCGACCAGGTAACAAGTCCTACCGCCTCAATCTCTGCCTTCTCGCCTCTCTATTCTCACTGCCGCTTCTCTATTTGGGCCGTCCACCTGTATTACAGTTATTAGGACCTCTTAAGAGATTTTCCCATAATCATCTTCCCCTGGTGGCCAATCCATTGTACATAAATCTTCCAGTTGTTTCTTCCTAGAGCACAGCTCTGAACACGCCAGTCCCTTGCTCAGAAACCTTTAGTACTTTCACCCTTAGCTGATATTTGAACTCCTTTATTTGCCATCCAAGACCCTCTGTAGTCTAGCCCCAACCTACTTTTCCAACCTCATTCCAACGTCTTTTTTTTTTTTTTTTTTTTTTGCGGTACGCGGGCCTCTCACTGTTGTGGCCTCTCCCGTTGCGGAGCACAGGCTCCGGATGCGCAGGCTCAGCGGCCATGGCTCACGGGCCCAGCCGCTCCGCGGCATATGGGATCCTCCCGGACCGGGGCACGAACCCGTATCCCCTGCATCGGCAGGCGGACTCTCAACCACTGCGCCACCAGGGAGGCCCTCCAACGTCTTTGAACTGAACTATTCACTGTTCCCCAGACATGCCTTCATTTCCTGCCTTTGTACCTCAGTCTATGATGTTCCTACATCTGAAATGCCATTACCCCCATCTCTGCATATCTAAGCCTTCCAGACCTAAATGATAAGGCTCAGTTTGAATGCCAGCTCTTCCGTCTTGCTTCTCCTGAATAACCATTTTACTCTTTCAATATACTTATCTTCTACCATGTAGTATTATGCTTATATCTTATCTTCCTTACTAGATTTTAAGTTCTTAGAAGATAGCCTCAGACTTTGACCCATTTTTTTCATATTTTAGACTACATGCTATGAGCCTTACAAGGATAGGCAGTCAATAAATGTGTATGGCATGGATGAATTGCTTGGTTGTAGAATACAGAATAGAGTAAGTTATCATTCCTATAATCTAGTAGGAGAGATAAGATATGCATAGAGACAGTAACAGTGTAAGACAGTAGAAATGTGTACAGGAGTCATCAAAGATGAGCCTGGAAATGTAATTTGGAATTAGGTTAGAGAGTGCCATCAATATCAGGCTAAAGAGTTTAGACTTTATTAAATCGTTAAAGAGGAGCCAGGAACCATTCAAGATATTTAAACATGGAAGTAACATAATTATGGTTTTGTTTTAGGAACATCAATCTGACAGCAGTGTGTGGGCAGGAGAGATTACAAGGGGAGAGCCTGGAGAGACGGACCAGGCAGGAAGGAGGCAACTGAAGGAACAGTAGAGATAATGAAAGTATAAATTGATGTGGAAAGGAAGGCACAGACGTTCAGACTCTGTGAACATGCAGTTGACAGACACTGCAACTGGATCTGAGGGTGTGTAGGAAAAAAAGAAAAAATATAATTCCAGAGTATCTGGGTGATCATTCCCCAGTGATGCCCTGCAGGAAATGGGGAATGCAAGGGAGAGTTCAGCACTGGAAATTGAGGTTTGGGGAGTTGACCACATATGAATTTAGGTTGTGAAAGTGGATAGCTGTCATAAGTAAGAATGTGTGGGATGAGGGTGGGGGGAGTCAATGATAAATTCTTAAAATATAAAACTCATGGATGAGTAGTGAAATTGATGGGATAAATGAGCTGTCAGAGAGTAGTGGGTAAAGCAGAAATGCAGAGTGTCATAGAAGCTAAGTAAAAATTTTCTGACAAACAGTAGCCAATCTGGTTCAAAAGAAATGTATTGAATGTACTGCTTGAAATTTGGGAAAACAAAAATGACTAAAGCATGCAATCTACCCTTACCATGTTTTCAATATAGTGGGGGAGAGGGAGCAGATACCATCGTCATCATCATTACCAGTATTTTTGAATGATTAATACAGGACCTCACCTATATATTAAATTATTATTTGACCAGTTATTCCTCATAACAACCTTGTTGGGTATGTATTTATGATTTTAATTTTATAAAGGAGTAAAGCATCTCAAAGATATTAAGCAAAATATACTCTGGTACAGGGCATAATGAAATAAGTATTAAAGAAGGGTGCAAGTAAGCAAAGCACAAAGGAAGGAGAAATGGTATAGGAGCAACAGAATGAGTTAGTTAAGAAAGAGGTGCCTTTTGAATTAGGCCTTGAAAGAGAGGATTTATACAACCAAAGAACTGGACAGAAAGCCATTTCATACTGAACAACACAAGTCGTGACTGTCATCACAGAGTTTGATGGTTAACAGTTTGGTTTGGTGTGACTGAATTGTAGGACACATTGAAATGATGTTGATGCAAATCATGTGACCACATTTTTGAGAATATTTAATGCTTGGCTAAACAGGTCATACTTTATCCTGCAAACCATAAACCTTTATGGGATTTTAAAAAATAGAGTGTAGGTCCAACTAATTTTTTTTTCTTTCTTGATGATCAGAAGAAATAATAACAGATATAAACATCCAGGCATGGCAAATGCTGCAAATAGATCATGGACGCTTATGCTTGAGAAAAGGCCAGTGGATGTAGAGCTCTTTGGTGACCTTGGAAAGCCTCATTTCATTAGAGAGCTGGCATCAGATGCTGGCTTGCAGGGTGTGAGGTGAGGAGTTAAGAAGTGAGAAAGTGGAGTGAGGAAGTGAAAGCACTGAGTGTGAACTGTTCTCTCCCATGACGGGACAAACAGAATGATGGCTCGTGCACTTAGCAGGATGAAGGGGAACTGGATAAGTGTTGAGGCAGGGAGTAGAATGAGATGAAATGACAGAGACTGTCCTTACCATAGGCAAAGTGAACTCTTTCCTGGCTCATTCTGAATGCCACCACATATCCACACCCCATCACACATCTCTCCTAATTTTTTTGCAACAGAAGTTACTTGTAAACCTTGGAAAGAAAAGTTGGTGACAGTCCACTGAGAGCTTCAGTGTTAGAAACTCTTCCCAATACATTCAACTGACTAATTCACTGGGATTATAAAGTGTTGCTGAGACCACATACCAATATGTTTGCACTATTTTTCCTACTTCATTGATCAGAGTCTCCCTTCCCCTGTTCTTTCTATAAACGTCACACTATGGCACATGCCAATTTTGTTCTTATGTGAGAGCTATTTGTTTTATTCTTCCAGGTTAGTCTAAAATTTTTTTTTGGTGGGGGGAGGCAGAAATGGACATTCTCATATATATTACTCCTGTAGATACTAAATTATTACTTATTGAATTAATTTTGGAGTCTATGTTTCACTATTATAAATACATGCAAAAAATTGGTTTGCAGAGAGATATATTAGTTTCCTACTGCTGCATGAAAGCTTACAACAAACTCAGTAGCTAAAAATAATACACATTTATTATCCTACAGTTTACATGGGTCAAGAATGCAGGCACAGTTTAACCGAGTCCTCTACTCAGGGTCTCACAAGATTGCAATCCATGTGTCACCTGGACTCTGGAAGAGAGACTCAGGCCCCTCTTCCAAGCACCTTCAGGTTTTTGGCAAGAATCCATTTCTTGCAGTTGTAGGACTGAGACTCAGTTCCTAGAGGCACCCTTTCATAGGCTGTCTGCTTCCTCGAGGCAAGTGGAAGAACATCTCTCTCACCTCAGGAAGGGTCTAGTCTCTCTTGAAGGGCTTTCAATTGATTAAGTCAAACACACTCAGGAAAATCTTGCTTTTGATTAATTCAAAATTAATTGACTTAGGACCTTCATTGCATTGGCAAGATCCCTTCACCCTTGCCATATAAAGTAACATCATATCACAGATCTTGCTCACAGTCAAGATGAGGGAATTCTACAGGATGTGTGCATAAGGAGTGCTAAGAGGAATTTGGGACGTCTTGGGAGCCATCTCAGAATTCTGCCCGCACAGATATGGAAGGGGAAACAGAGCATTAGGAGAGAGCAAAATAATTTTTCTTTAATGAAAAAGCAATAGATATTTCCTTTTCTCTAGTATCTATTTGTACTATATACATTTTTTTTCTTTACAAAATTAAGAGGATTTGAACTGGAAAGCATCATTCATTCTCATTTTGTTCATTTCTTCTTTGGTGGTGGGGTTGTGGGGGCAGATTCCATTATGACCACTAATATAGTATATTTTCACAGGGTTAGCAGCAGCAGAGTTAAAGTGCTGAGATGTTTCAGTGCCGATTCCTTGGTGTCTGAGCAATGTTAAAGGGAGTGTAAAAGCTAAAGCAGTTTGCTGTTCAGAACTCTCAGTCTAGCAAATTTTTCAAAGGTTATATTTTGGTAATGACAATGAGTTCACATGAATGGGTTTCATAATGTCTATGAAATGAAGGATAGGGAGAATTAGTAACCAAGGTCATTCAACTACTAAGTAGCAACAGAGTATTCAAACCTAAGCCTGGCTTTTAACTTGAGCCCAATCCAAATCCATCCAGGTTCTTAACTCTTGCAAGATGCTCTCTCCTCCCAAAACACTCATAATAAGACCTTGTGTTGTATGTAATAAGTAACTTGTATATGAGGGTGCTCATATACATCCTCCCAAAATTCATATGCTGACACCTAATTCCAATGTGGTGGTATGTGTAGGTGGTCCTTTAGGAGGTAATTAGGCCATGAGGATGGAGCCTTCATGAATAAGATTAGTGCCCTTATAAAAGAGATCCCAGAGATCTCCCTTGCTCTTTCTGCCATGTGAGGATACAGTGAAAAGGCAGCTGTTTATAAGCCAGGAAGTGGGCTCTCACCACACACACAGAATCTGCTGGTGCCCTGATCTTGCTTCCAGAACTGTGACACATTTCTGTTGTTTATTAATTACCTAGTCTATGATATTTTTGTATGACAACCTGAATGGACTAAGACAGTTTTCCCCTTGCCTCCAAAATTTGAAGACAAAATCAGTTTCCCATTTCTTCATTTTTCCATGGCATTTTTTTCTTTTCAGCTTGTTAAATGGAATTTTGTAAATTACTCAAGTATAACCACATGCTTGCTCACATTTCAGTATCAAGCACAACATCAGGCAGTGGGCATTTTTTTCACACTGATGCAACTGTTCTGGTAAATTAAGAAACTTGTTAAATCCTTCTTGTGTCTCTATTTATTAAAAATATTCTAAAACAAAATCAGTGCAGCAAGAATGCATTGGAGAACCTTACTCAGGAGCAAGGATTGCAGATACTGGAGATGCAGTGCAGAAAATTTCACCCCTCTTCCCCATTTCCAAACTCAGCGATCGTGAAGCTTTGTGAGTGCCAAGCAGGAGGTCTCTGAAGTTAAGCCCATCCCAGAGTGGCATGCGTTGTTGCTTCTAATGATTGACTTTACTTGAAGTATTAATTAACAAAAGTCTACTCTCTAAAAGTGCTATGTATCCTTATCTCAGAAAGGGAAAGCAAAGTTAACAGGGCCATCAAGGAGTGGGAGGAAAGGCAATTTTACAGACTTAGCATGGAAAAGGAAGAGGGGAGTGGAAGAAAATGGGGGCAGGGAGTAAAGTTACACCTCATAAAGCTTAAGAATCTAGTATAGCTTTTATGATGTAAAAGCATGATGCTATATCATGCCCTGTCATAAAGTAAAAATTAATTATCTATTTACCCAGTTTCACAGTGGACTCTACTACCACATTTTCAAATGTGTTAGAACAATTGATCAATTCATTTCAACTCCATTCTCTGCAATTTGAAGTACTGCAGTGAAGGCTTTCATAATGATAATTACCAGTGTTCTCTGCTCTTTTCCAGGCCTAAAATTAAGGTGCCTTTGTTAATACCTTCATCACTATCATTGGCTTTGCACATTGCTGCCCACTTATTATTTTTACAAGTTGCTAAAGCTTTTTTTTCTGTTTGGTAACCTTGATCCTCAAGAACTTTCTGCCTGATTTCCTTTACACAGTCCTTTAGCAATTTTTTCTCTCTTCATAGAAATTCTCATTTCCTATATACTAATGCAGAAAACACTAATATTTGATCATAAAACTAAAGGGATCTATACTAACCTTTCCCCCCAAGTTTTCACATATTTCACTCTCATTCTTGTTGGGCTTCTAATTTTACTTTGAAAAGATTTTTTTCTAAACTGGGATTTCTCTCTTTAGTTTCTTTTCTTACATGGCAAAAATGGAAAAAGCACTTTAAAAGTTATTCTAAAACTTAGTCTGTGAAGTAGGTGGCAGTCTTAGCAAGGAAATGTAATTCCTGGAAATTGTTTCCAGTGAGTGATAGCTGTTGTAACTGTGAAATCTAGTGTAAGCAATGAGTTTTTTCACCAAAGGAATGACTCAAATTGTTATATGTCTGTGTAGAAGCCATGCTTTAAAAAAATACCACCTTCTCTTTACTTGGAAACTCAAATATAAATAAATAACCTTTAACCTTCCTTTGATTTCTTAAGTAGAACTTTATATTTTTGTGCAGAGTTTTATAAGAGGTAATGTTTATGGGAAGAAAAATATAGCTGCAAAAAAACTGTGGTAAAAAGAAGAAAATAATTCTGAAAATGATAACAAGCTTTTGCAATTTTGTTAATTCTTACCAAGATTAAGACAAACTTTTCTGAGGAATAACTCAGGAGAAAACCCGAACTAATCTCTAGTTTCACTAAAAATGGTATTTTATAGAAACTATGCAAAAACTTAGTAGACTATAGATTCTGGAGACCAGAAGACATATTACTGGTTAATCCCAAAAGATAAGGATCCTGTTGAGAGTAGTGGGTACAACAGATGTTTTAGAACATGGCGATTGTTTTAAGCATGAAAATTAAAGGTGCAATGAAAATCAAAGATGAATAAAACTTTAGACCTAGGGAGAGTTGAGAGAATGGGGGAGCAATGATTAAAAACTGAAAATTTTGAGCATGTATTTCATAATGGGAAATGGAAATGAGACCATAAAAATGAATAGAGCCCAGTCATCGATGGCCTTGAATTCCAAGCATCACTGGGGATCACTGAAGTATTCTGAGCAGAGAAGTAACCTGGCCAGAGCTTATGCCATTTCCTCTAGGCTTGTGTTTTGGAATGAACTGGGGAAGGGAGAGGCTGAAGAATGGGAATCGATTAAGAGGTGATCCAAGTATTCTAGGCAGGAGGTAATAAGAGCCTGACTTGACTAGTAGAAACAGAAATTCAAGGAAGGAAATACATGTAAAATGTATTATCCTCTTTTCCAATCTGGTACTTATTTTTGCCCCCATTCTCTGGTTCATGTTGGAGGTCATTCCCTTATCAGTTCTAAATGTGTGAATTCTGCACAGCCTTCATGATACCATCATAATGAGGCCATTCCAACTCTTCTATACTTCTATTATTTCTCTGAATTTATTTTTTTTACCTTTGTCTCTGAAGCAATTATTATTAATTCTATCTTTTATCATAGTCACCTCTGTTGACCTCTTATCTCAACTACTGTGAGTTCCTAGAAGACTGAGACGATGCTTTAGTTTCGGTCTATCTCCCTTATCCAGCCCAGTGGCTAGAAAGTAAGGGTTCAGTATAAGGGTGACAGTATTTGCTGGGGGTGTTATGTGGATAAAGTGCAGAACTAGCAATGTACACTTGCTGGAAAGTCAAAGAATAACAGCAAGAGTTTCAAAGGAGGGATTTTTTTTAATTTAAAAATTTAAAATCTGTCCCTAATTCCAAGTGTCATTAGAGATAAGGCAAAGTGAAGATAATTGTATATAGTGATTATTTATCACCTGTGAACTTCCAGAGTATAGTTTTTATAGAGAAGATATTAAGACTTCAGAAAAGGTGTTCCAAAGTCAAGGGCTATCAGGTCTCTTTGCATAGTTATAAACCAAATGCATTCTCATTTCTTCCATTTACCAGTACTTTTGGTTCACTGTTGTTAAAAAGATATCAGAAGTTGCAAAATAGCAACTTATAAGGTGCAACTTATGGAGTAGAAATGCTTTTCACATAGATAGCCTTTACAATGTTGTCTTTAAACATTCTTGGCATAAACAGAACATACTACTGCTGAGATATATAGGGTATAATGAAACATAGCACAAAGTCAAGGACTCACAACTCTTTGCTATGAGAGAAACAATTTATGAGGCATTATTAAGGACAGTGGGGTTATTACCATCTCACTAGCAAATGGAAAAAATTAGATCATATATTCCCTTCACACATGGCAGATTGTTTTGCAACCACCTACATGTTGGCAGTTGATCACTCAGTATTGAATGAGTGCCTGGTGTGTGCTCAATGACCTTCAAGAATGCACAGCAATGGCAGTGGGGGAGAGTCACAACACAATAGATGCTTAGCACACATAGACATAGATACTCAAAAGGCTCACAGTCATACAAGGAAGAAAACACACATTCAAAGAGTTGGAGAACACTTTACAGGGCAGGGGATCAAAAAAAGCACAGGAAACTGAAGTTAAAAGCATGAGTTTGCACTGAAAGCGCACACAGTAGAAAAGTACTAAGAACCATCTTGTAGGATGAAAATATTCCTCTTGAGAAAGTACATTTTGAGTTGGGATTTCAGAAAATGAAGGTCAATAAAGATCTTATTGGTTAAAAAAAAAATAGAAAAAGTAGCCAGACTGGTTGAATCCATTTTTTAAAGTTAACTGAGGCTAAACCAAGCCCATTTGACCCAGTTAGTATCACAGGACACTTTAATCCCATTCAGGATGCCCCTCGTTGTAGCAAGTGAATTAGTCACATGAAAAGGATGGTGCAAGACTAATGACATTTCTGTGAAAATACTCAAAGTAAATTCTCCATTGATGGAGAATAGCATTTTTAATAATGAGAGGAGTGAGATGGATGGAGAGTACAGCAAGATTAGGTTTCTTAAAAAGTATGTTATGAAGAAACAAGGACTCAGTAGAGGGAGAACTTGGATTGGGCAATTGATGGAGAACCTCCATTGCACCTGACATTCTTAAAAGGGGAAAACATACATACTGGGAAAAGAAAAATTATTTGAATAAGAATGTGTAAGCCAGAGACTTCTCTTGTCTTCTTGCTTAGAAATCATCATAGCAATTCGGGTATGAAATATCAAAGGCATGGAGAAGAATCGTGTTTGTAAAAATGAAGAAGTCTAGAGTCTCAAAAATGCCAAAATGGGTGGCAAGAAAAAGATAGAGAAGGCAAAACTAACCCAAGAATAAAACTAGAAGAATGATGAAGTGATGATATTTTAGCAAAATGCAAAAACTTGAACAGCAGCTCAGGTTGGGTACAGACAGGCAAGACAGGCTTGGTTCTGGAACATTTCTGGTTTCAGATATTGCTGAAACAAACACCTTTGGGTCAGAAGTTGAAGTCAGCTGGAGACCCTTGACACATAGGAAATCATAGTTGAGAGCCTCAAAAACAAGGTAGTTAATGGGGTCAAATCTAACATAAAAATGATTGTACAAAAAAAATCTGTGAATCTAGTGAGATTTCATGAAATCAATTAATTCTGTTTTCAGAGGTAGAAGATCCTTGACAGAAAATACTGATTTCATTTTATGTATATATTTTTTGTATTGTCCATCTCTCAAGCATGTTCCCTGGAGCTATGTGACTTTTCCAGGCTCACAAGTGTTGAAGGGTGACAACTATGCAACTTATCCCCTATTTTCCTCCTGTTTTCCCAAAAGTCTTCCATCCAAAGAGTTGGAAGTGTGGATGGTGAGAAGACAAAGCCATCTAGAGGAGACAGATCCTAGGGGACATATGCAACTATAATGAGGGACTTGGTGCTTAATCAGATAGATGGAAAAAGATCAAAGGTCAATTATTTAGGCAAACGCCCAGCAAAACACTGAGCAAAGCTAAGTGGTAAGTATTTCCAGGAAGGAGGAGGTGTTAGCAGGAGCAGAACCAGAGAGATGATCTCACTCTTCTGGATGGATCAACAAGAGAAGATTAGGTCCCCAACCCTGGAAAAACTGGAGTTTAAGACTTTTCATCACAACAGCAGTTTAGAAGAATAAAACCCATTACAGAAATTGAACTAGAGGGCTTCCCTGGTGGCGCAGTGGTTGAGAGTCCGCCTGCCGATGCAGGGGACACGGGTTTGTGCCCCAGTCCGGGAAGATCCCACGTGCCATGGAGCGACTGGGCCCGTGAGCCATGGCTGCTGAGCCTGCGCGTCCGGAGCCTGTGCTCCGTAACAGGAGAGGCCACAGTAGTGAGAAGCCCGCGTACTGCACACACACACACACACAAAAGAAAAAAAAGAAAAGAAATTGAACTAGAATGTTAAATATTAAGGTTTTGAAGGTCAGAGTCTGGAAGTGGATCTCCAAATCAGAATAAGGCTAATAGATAGCTGGAATTCCTTAAAGCCCCCAAACAAGAAACTGGTGAGGGTCTGGACCATCTAATAGTAAAAATAGTTCCCATTAATTTAGTAATTATTAAGTGCTTTACCTGAATCATCTTATTTAATCCTTATACGATCCTATAATATAGGTAGTATTATTTCCATTTTAGAAAGACTAACTTGCTTAAAATTATGCAGCTAGCATGTAGCCAGGAGGATACAAAATCCATAAGTGTGTGACAAAAAGAGACCACTGCCTGAGTAAAAGGAGCATTCAGAACAAGAATGAACTTGTTATAACAACACTCCTCTCCTCCTAGAAGTCCTTCCAGGAAAGAAAAGGCCATTGCTGAGTATGTCTGCCTTCCAGGATAAGTTACCTCCCAGTATGAGAGCTCTTAGCTCCTGTTCTCACAAACCCTTTATCAATTAATAAAATCCCAGTATGTAAACATAGTCCTACTACTGCCATCAAGGACTCTTCTGGAATACTCAAGGTGAAGTCCTCATATATCAATATATCAACTCCCTTGAGTCATTTACAATATTTTAAATTCGAGAGCAATTCTCATGCACAACTGTGATATATCTCTGGAGATGTCTATATTGCTGCAGTATAGATAGTTTCTAATAAAAAATTTATTAATGAAATGTACAAGTCACTGACTTAGGGTAATACAATTTGGGTCATTCCATCATAATAGCCCAAAGCTAGAAGAGTCTTCACACAATGAAATGGGTGATCAGCATTCTTTTGGTGAAACCCAACGCTAATTTGTGTACATGATGAGTGATGTTTTTGGTTGTTGGAACTAACAAATAGCCACCTACCCTGGCTCCCACATAACTGTGTCCTCAAACTCAAATGATGTCATCAGAACTCAGTTTCTCTCTTTTCAACCTTTAGCATGGATTTCTTCAATTTTTACTTCCCTCCTAAGACGGCATTGTCCACATGGCAGCTGCCCAGCAGCTCACGGCTAACATTCAGCCAGTGTAGCAACGTTCAGCATAAGTGACTTTTTCACTCATTCAACAAATATCAATACATGTTGAGTGCTTACTATGTACCAGCATTGCTCTAAATGTAGAGATACGTCAGTGGAGAAGAGAGAAAAATCTTTGCCCTTGTGTTATCTTTTCTAGATCTACTATTTGTAAGAATAGTTCCAAGTCTAACTACTTCAACATCATGTGCCCATCCATGCCGCAATCATTATGCTCTGGGGGAATGGAATGTTCTCGTTCACCAGACCTATGACTTAAACCCGTGCTTAAAGAAGGGAAGACAGGATCAGTAACATTCAAATCACCTTAAGACTAAAAACGAAGAATTGGGGTGCTTTTACCAAACAACAAATGTAAACCTAGGAGGAAAAATTTTCAATTAAAACTCCAAAATCCAAATTCAGGGAGTTTAGATGACAAAATCTCCCCTGAAAACGAGTAGAACTTGCTCAGATAAAATTTTTGAGTCAAATTAAGCTTCCAGAATCATCCAGTCTAGGCGCCTCCTTGTTTAGTCCATGAGCACTAAGAGGAAAATAGTCTTCCAATGAAAAGTAAATGGGGTAGAGTCGCACTTCCATGGATAAAAGCTATCTTCAGTCATTGTCTGAATATAAGTTTTATTTATATAGAGAATTTCAACATCCACCCAGTGAATAGCTATGGGCTATGGGTCCTTCCTTCTTGCCACAGACGGTGGAAGTTATGTTCAATTTTGTCTCACCCCAGGTGAGGAGAGCTCAAGCTATTAGTGATTGAGACCTCAGGCTTCATAATTTTTAAAATTTATTTGGCTCTTCTGTGTCATGGAAGAAAAACTGCCCCCTGTGCTTTCGGAAAATTGATTCAAAATTTGATTGTCTAATATACTGACTCCAGATAACTGGATAGTAACTGATAAGATAATACTTCATTAGGAAATACTTATTTTTTCCAACAATAGTGTAATGGTAGTTGTACTTGTTTATTTTTTCTTAACATGCTAGATGACAGGCAGATAATAGGTGTGTGTGTGTATTGAAAAGCAAAGTTATTAGACATTTTTGACATGGTTAAGAATGTTGATTTTTGCAGCTGAACTGCCTAAGTTAACATCATAACGCCGCCAATAGTAAGCTACTAAATGATCTTGAGCAAGAAACTTCTCTGAAACAGTTTTTCAGAGTATGGGAATAATAGCACATTATAAGATTGCTGTACCTATTAAAGATATTAACATACATCAAAACTTGGCACAACAGCTGATATATAGTTAACATTCAGTAATTTTAGTCATCATTATCCTCCTCATACTCAGGATGCTTTTTCCTGCAAGTAACAGGATTCTCATCTTAACCTGATATAGGTATCGTCAGTACTGACTGTCCCTCCTTAGGGGCACTGGTATAGTTGTACTTCCTCACCTTATTGTAGGTGAAGCTGTGTCACTAGTTCTGGGAGGTTAGGTTGTGGGTGAAAGTCACGTGTGCCTCTTCTGGGCTAGAACATTTGATTCAGATGTGAGACCATCCAGAACTCTTCCTTCTGGAACCCAAACCAGCAATTTTGGAGATGTACTTGCTTCATAAACCCACATCTTTGAGTGACTACAATAAGCAGAAGCCCCTGCTGATGCACAAAGACCTCTAGCATGAATGAGAAATAAGCCTTTGTTGTTTTAAGTCCCTGAGGTTTGGACTGTTTGTTACTGCTGCATAATCAAACATATCGTGACTGATGCAAGCAACTTACACAACGATGCATTTAAGTGTCTCATATAAAATAAAGTCTTGGGGTAGGCAGTTCCAGAGCTAGTTTACAGCCAGGAACTCTTGAGTTTCCTTTGACCGTCTCTGCGTAACTGCAAGATGGCTGTGGCAGCTCCAGACACCATACATATCAATGTCACAATCCAATCCAGAAGGAGATGGTGGGGGAGAAAGGCAAAAGGGGTCTTTTCCCCTCAGTGCTCTCTCTTTTATCAGGGAAGACATTCTTCCCAGTAGTTTCCTGCAGATTTCCCTTAAATAGTATTGGCAGTACTGGTGCTTATGTCCAACTCTAGACCAATTAGTGACCAAAAAAAAGCGAAATTATAAAACTGACTTAATTCAGTCGTAATTCATCCCATAAATCTGGGGAAGGGGCCTGCTATTCTTGAGTATACTAATCCCTGCATGATACCTAAACAAAATCGGTATTCCTTAGCAGAGAGTGAGGAAGAAGAATGGTTATTTGTCTAAACAACCAACAGTATCTTTCCCAAGAGCAATGGCCTTTTACAAGACTTCTTGTAAAACTGAAAGAGGACTTTTTAAAATGCCTTTCTAAAATGACCTACTTACAGTCAATGCAGTTGTCCCAGGAGAGGATTTCAAGTCTACTGAGAAGACGGAGGTATACTGGTAAACCCCTCTGTTTGCATATTTCGGCGGATAATGTGGATTTCTAAATAAGCTTGCTCAGCCACCTTGTTACACAGACACCTAATAATTTGGTGGACACTGAAGTATGTTAACAGGGAGAATGTGTTACATGAACTAATTATTTAGATTATGATTATCCCAACATTAAGCAGTTCTTGAATTAAAATATATGCCTAGAATACAAAATGCATAGCAGCTTATTTTGTTCTAAGGTGAGAAATGTAGGAAGAGAAGAGGTAACCAGAGAATGATGATCTACTCTCCAACTCCCTTATGGCTTTGAAAAAAAATCACAATTTACAGTTTAAAAGCATGGATTCCAGAGAAGATGGTGGAAGAGTAAGACGCGGAGATCACCTTCCTCCCCACAGATACACCAGAAATACAGCTACACGTGGAACAACTCCTACAGAACACCTACTGAACGCTGGCAGAAGACCCCAGACCTCCCAAAAGGCAAGAAACTCCCCCACGTACCTGGGTAGGGCAAAGCGGAGAGATTCCCGCACAGAGGAGCGGTGCCGAGCGGCACTCACCAGCCCGAGAGGCTTGTCTGCTCACCTGCCTGGGCGGGCGGCGCTGGAAGTTGAGGCTCGGGCTTCGGTCAGAGCGCAGGGAGAGGACTGGGGCTGGCGGCGAGAACTCAGCCTGAAGGGGGCTAATGAGCCACAGCTAGCCGGCAGGGAGTCCGGGAAAACTCTGCAGCTGCCGAAGAGGCAGGAGACTTTTTCTTCCCTCTTGGTTTCCTGGTGCGCGAGGAGAGGGGATTAAGAGCTCTGCTTAAAGGAGCTCCAGAGACAGGCGTGAGTCGCGGCTGAAAGCGCGGACCCCAGAGACGGGCGTGGGACGCTGGGGCTGCTGCTGCCGCCGCCAAGAGGCCTGTGTGCAAGCGCAGGTCACTGTCCACGCCGCCCTTCCGGGAGCCTGTACAGCCCGTCACTGCCGGGGTCGCGGGATCCAGAGACGGCTTCCCTGGGAGAACGCACAGCGCGCCTCGGGCTGGTGCAACGTCACGCCGGCCTCTGCCGCTGCAGGCTCGCCCCGCACTCCGTGCCCCTCCCTCCCGCCCGGCCTGAGTGAGCCAGAGTCCCCAAAGAGGCTGCTCCTTTAACCCCGTCCTGTCTGGGCGAAGAACAGACGCCCTCCGGCGACCTACACGCAGAGGCGGGGCCAAATCCAAAGCTGAGCCCCGGGAGCTGTACGAACAAAGAAGAGAAAGGGAAATCTCTCCCAGCAGCCTCAGAAGCAGCGGATTAAAGCTCCACAATCAACTAGATGTACCCTGCATCTGTGGAATACATGAATAGACAACAAATCATCCCAAATTGAGGAGCCAGGAGTCAGTGCTGTGCCTCTGAGGTGGGAGAGCCAACTTCAAGACACTGGTCCACAAGAGACCTCCCAGCTCCACATAATATCAAACGGCGAAAATCTTCCAGAGATCTCCATCTCAACACCAGCACCCAGCTTCACTCAACGACCAGCAAGCTACAGTGCTGGCCACCCTATGCCAAACAACTAGCAAGACAAGAACACAACACCACCCATTAGCAGAGAGGCTGCCTAAAATCATAAAAAGTCCACAGACACCCTAAAACACACCACCAGACGTGGACCTGCCCACCAGAAAGACAAGATCCAGCCTCATCCACCAGAACACAGGCACTAGTCCCCTCCACCAGGAAGCCTACACAACCCACTAAACCAACTTTAGCCACTGGGGACAGACACCAAAAACAACGGGAACTATGAACCTGCAGCCTGCAAAAAGGAGACCCCAAACACAGTAACATAAGCAAAATGAGAAGACAGAAAAACACACAGCAGGAGAAGGAGCAAGATAAAAACCCACCAGACCTAACAAATGAAGAGGTAATAGGCAGTCTACCTGAAAAAGAATTAGAATAGTGATAGTAAAGATGATCCAAGATTTTATTTCCAAGATCCAAAATCTTGGAAATAGAATAGACAAAATGCAAGAAACAGTTAACAAGGACCTAGAAGAACTAAAGATGAATGAAGCATCGATTAAAAACACAATAAATGAAATGAAAAATACTCTAGATGGGATCAATAGCAGAATAACTGAGGCAGAAGAACGGATAAGTGAGGTGGAAGATAAAATAGTGGAAATAACTGCTGCACAGCAAAATAAAGAAAAAAGAATGAAAAGAACAGAGGACAGTCTCAGAGACCTCTGGGACAACATTAAACGCACCAACATTCGAGTTATAGGGGTTCCAGAAGAAGAAGAGAAAAAGAAAGGGACTGAGAAAATATTTGAAGAGATTATAGTTGAAAACTTCCCTAATATGGGAAAGGAAATAGTTAATCAAGTCCAGGAGGCACAGAGAGTCCCATACAGAATAAATCCAAGGAGAAATACGCCAAGACACATATTAATCAAACTGTCAAAAATTAAACACAAAGAAATCATATTAAAAGCAGCAAGGCAAAAACAACAAATAACACACAAGGGAATCCCCATCAGGATAACAGCTGATCTCTCAGTAGAAACTCTACAAGCCAGAAGGGAGTGGCAGGACATAATTAAAGTGATGAAGGAGAAAAACCTGCAACCAAGATTACTCTACCCAGCAAGGATCTCATTCAGATTTGATGGAGAAATTAAAACGTTTACGGACAAGCAAAAGCTGAGAGAGTTCAGCACCACCAAACCAGCTTTACAACAAATGCTAAAGGAACTTCTCTAGGCAAGAAACACAACAGAAGGAAAAGACCTACAATAACGAGCCCAAAACATTTAAGAAAATGGTAATAGGAACATACATATTGATAATTACCTTAAATGTAAATGGACTAAATGCTCCCACCAAAAGACACAGATTGGCTGAATGGATACAAAAACAAGACCCATATATATGCTGTCTACAAGAGACCCACTTCAGACCTAGAGACACATACAGACTGAAAGTAAGAGGATGGAAAAAGATATTCCATGCAAATGGAAACCAAGAGAAAGCTGGAGTAGCAATTCTCATATCAGACAAAATAGACTTTAAAATAAAGACTACTAGAAGAGACAAAGAAGGACACTACATAATGATCAAGGGATCAATCCAAGAAGAAGATATAACAATTGTAAATATTTATGCACCCAACATAGGAGCACCTCAATACATAAGGCAAATACTAACAGCCATAAAAGGAGAAATCGACAGTCACACAATCATAGTAGGGGAGTTTAACACCCCACTTTCACCAATGGACAGATCATCCAAAATGAAAATAAATAAGGAAACACGAGCTTTAAATGATACATTAAACAAGATGGACTTAATTGATATTTATAGGACATTCCATCCAAAAACAACAGAATACACATTTTTATCAAGTGCTCATGGAACATTCTCCAGGATAGATCATATCTTGGGTCACAAATCAAGCCTTGGTAAATTTAAGAAAATTGAAATTGTATCAAGTATCTTTTCTGACCACAATGCTATGAGACTAGATATCAATTACAGGAAAAGAGCTGTAAAAAATACAAACACATGGAGGCTAAACAATACACTACTTAATAACGAAGTGATCACTGAAGAAATCAAAGAGGAAATTAAAAAATACCTAGAAACAAATGACAATGGAGACACGACGACCCAAAACCTATGGGATGCAGCAAAAGCAGTTCTAAGAGGGAAGTTTATGGCAATACAATCCCACCTTAAGAAACAGGAAACATCTCGAATAAACAACCTAACCTTGCACCTAAAGCAATTAGAGAAAGAAGAACAAAAACATCCCAAAGTTAGCAGAAGGAAAGAAATCATAAAAATCAGATCAGAAATAAATGAAAAAGAAATGAAGGAAACGATAGCAAAGATCAATAAAACTAAAAGCTGGTTCTTTGAGAAGATAAACAAAATTGATAAACCATTAGCCAGACTCATCAAGAAAAAAAGGGAGAAGACTCAAATCAATAGAATTAGAAATGAAAAAGGAGAAGTAACAACTGACACTGCAGAAATACAAAGATCATGAGAGATTACTATAAGCAACTCTATGCCAATAAAATGGACAATCTGGAAGAAATGGACAAATTCTTAGAAATGCACAACCTGCCAAGACTGAATCAGGAAGAAATAGAAAATATGAACAGACCAATCACAAGCACTGAAATTGAAACTGTGATCAAAAATCTTCCAACAAACAAAAGCCCAGGACCAGATGGCTTCACAGGCGAATTCTATCAAGCATTTAGAGAAGAGCTAACACCTATCCTTCTCAAACTCTTCCAAAATATAGCAGAGGGAGGAACACTCCCAAACTCATTCTACGAGGCCACCATCACCTTGATACCAAAACCAGACAAGGATGTCACAAAGAAAGAAAACTACAGGCCAATATCACTGATGAACATAGATGCAAAAATCCTCAACAAAATACTAGCAAACAGAATCCAACAGCACATTAAAAGGATCATACACCATGATCAAGTGGGGTTTATTCCAGGAATGCAAGGATTCTTCAATATACGCAAATCAATCAACGTGATACACCATATTAACAAACTGAAGGAGAAAAACCATATGATCATCTCAATAGATGCAGAGAAAGCTTTTGACAAAATTCAACACCCATTTATGATAAAAACCCTGCAGAAAGTAGGCATAGAGGGAAATTTCCTCAACATAATAAAGGCCATATATGACAAACCCACAGCCAGCATCGTTCTCAATGGTTAAAAACTGAAACCATTTCCACTAAGATCAGGAACAAGACAAGGTTGCCCACTCTCACCACTCTTATTCAACATAGTTTTGGAAGTTTTAGCCACAGCAATCAGAGAAGAAAAGGAAATAAAAGGAATCCAAATCGGAAAAGAAGAAGTAAAGCTGTCACTGTTTGCAGATGACGTGATACTATACATAGAGAATCCTAAAGATGCTACCAGAAAACTACTAGAGCTAATCAATGAATTTGGTAAAGTAGCAGGATACAAAATTAATGCACAGAAATCTCTGGCATTCCTGTACACTAATGATGAAAAATCTGAAAATGAAATCAAGAAAACACTCCCATTTACCATTGCAACAAAAAGAATAAAATATCTAGGAATAAACCTACCTAAGGAGACAAAAGACCTGTATGCAGAAAATTATAAGACACTGCTGAAAGAAATTAAAGATGATATAAATAGATGGAGAGATGTACCATGTTCTTGGATTGGAAGAATCAACATTGTGAAAATGACTCTACTACCCAAAGCAATCTACAGATTCAATGCAATCCCTATCAAACTACCACTGGCATTTCCACAGAACTAGAACAAAAAATTTCACAATTTGTATGGAAACACAAAAGACCCCGAATAGCCAAAGCAATCTTGAGAACAAAAAATGGAGCTGGAGGAATCAGGCTCCCTGACTTCAGACTATACTACAAAGCTACAGTAATCAAGACGGTATGGTACTGTCACAAAAACAGAAAGATAGATCAATGGAACAGGATAGAAAGTCCAGAGATAAACCCACACACATATGGTCACCTTATCTTTGATAAAGGAGGCAGGAATGTACAGTGGAGAAAGGACAGTCTCTTCAATAAGTGGTGCTGGGAAAACTGGACAGGGACATGTAAAAGTATGAGCTTAGATCACTCCCTAACACCATACAGAAAAATAAGCTCAAAATGGATTAAAGACCTAAATGTAAGGCCAGACACTATCAAACTCTTAGAGGAAAACATAGGCAGAACACTCTATGACATAAATCACAGCAAGATCCTTTTTGACCCACCTCCTAGAGAAATGGAAATAAAGACAAAAATAAACACATGGGACCTAATGAAACTTAAAAGCTTTTGCACAGCAAAGGAAACCATAAACAAGACCAAAAGACAACCCTCAGAATGGGAGAAAATATTTGCAAATGAAGCAACTGACAAAGGATTAATCTCCAAAATTTATAAGCAGCTCATGCAGCTCAATAACAAAAAAACAAAGAACCCAATCCAAAAATGGGCAGAAGACCTAAATAGACATTTCTCCACAGAAGATATACAGACTGCCAACAAACACATGAAAGGATGCTCAACATCTTTACTCATTAGAGAAATGTAAATCAAAACTACAATGAGATATCATCTCACACCAGTCAGAATGGCCATCAGCAAAAAATCTAGAAACAATAAATGCTGGAGAGGGTGTGGAAAAAAGGGAACACTCTTGCACTGCTGGTGGGAATGTAAATTGATGCAGCCACTATGGAGAACGGTATGGAGGTTCCTTAAAAAACTACAAATAGAACTACCATGTGACCCAGCAATCCCACTACTGGGCAAATACCCTGAGAAAACCATAATTCAAAAAGAGACATGTACCAAAATGTTCATAGCAGCCCTATTTACAATAGCCCGGAGATGGAAACAACCTAAGTGTCCATCATCGGATGAATGGATAAAGAAGATGTGGCACATATATACAATGGAATATTACTCAGCCATAAAAAGAAACGAAATTGAGCTATTTGTAATGAGGTGGATGGACCTAGAGTCTGTCATACAGAGTGAAGTAAGTCAGAAAGAGAAAGACAAATACTGTATGCTGACACTTATATATGGAATTTAAGGAAAAAAATGTCATGAAGGGGCCTCCCTGGTGGCGCAGTGGTTGAGAGTCCACCTGCCGTTGCAGGGGATACGGGTTCGTGCCCCGATCTGGGAGGATCCCATATGCCGCGGAGCGGCTGGGCCCGTGAGCCATGGCCGCTGGGCCTGCGCGTCCGGAGCCTGTGCTCCGCAACGGGAGAGGCCACAACAGTGAGAGGCCCGCATACCACAAAAAGAAAAAAAAAAAAAAAAATGTCATGAAGAACATAGGGGTAAGACAGGAATAAAGACACAGACCTACTAGAGAATGGACTTGAGAATATGGAGAGGGGGAAGGGTAAGCTGTGACAAAGCGAAAGAGCGGCATGGACATATATACACTACCAAACGTAAGGTAGATAGCTAGTGGGAAGCAGCCGCATAGCACAGGGAGATCAGCTCGGTGCTTTGTGACCGCCTGGAGGGGTGGGATAGGGAGGGTGGGAGGGAGACGCAAAAGGGAGGGGATATGGGAACATATGTATATGTATAACTGATTAAATTTGTTATAAAGCAAAAAAATAAAATAAAAAATAAAGAAAAAAAATAGATATTTGAGAAGCATGGATTCCAGGTAAAAGCTAAAAGTTGGTGACCTCCATGTCTTTCCAAAACATGACCACGCAGAACGGCAAGAGAAACAGCAAAACAAATTCCGCCTTGTAGCACACATTTTCCTTACTAATATTTGCAATTCCAGTTTCTAATAGCACAGGTATATTTAATTGCCTCTGAATGTTGGAATGCAAACCCATTTGGTGTTGAAAATAGAAGCCCAAAAAGGAATCGCAGGTTCTGTTGGCCTGCAGAATCCCATAGCTGCAGGCTGATTTTAATGTATCTGGGGAATTTTTTTTAATTCTTGGCCATCATGCTTACTTTAGAACAGCATTTAAATTATTAAACCATTACCATCTCAAGCACAAATGTCTTGCCGACACTTGTGACTTCTGAGTTATTTGTGTTACAATTGCAAGAGTTCTACTGAATATTTTGAGCACGTCTAGTGATGGAAATGTATATTTTTCTCATGCTCCAGTTCCAAGATCTTTAAAAGGGGCTGGTCAATAAATCCAAATCTTTTTTTTTTTTTTTTTTGACCAAGAGATCTCTACCACTGTTAATAGTAGGTATCCTTCCAAAAGATTCCTAACAATAGGAATCCTTCCAAAATTGTAATGCTAATTACTCTGCCTGATGCAGAAGAAAAGTGCTATTCATTCATCTGTTTCTTATTTGTTTATCCTACACTTGAATTTTCATCTCTGAGTAGCAACATTACAGAACTTAAATATTAGGATACTGTACTTTTTCCCTGTATGTATCCATGATTCACCTTTAAATTAACTTTAAGAAATCTCAAACCTAAGCTTGCTAATATAAACTTTAGTATTCTTCCCAGCAGAGACCACTTTACTAACAAAAATAGCTTCTGTCAACTTGCTAGAAGAGTCTCTGTGTGGCCGTAGCTGAGATAAACGACCTTGAAGATGTAGGGCAACAGAGACAGTTTTGTTAAATTTCACCTTAACAGATATGTAGCAGCATGTATCAAAATTCAATTTTATCCAAAACTGAAGAAAATGTATTAAAAGTTAGAATAAGACAATAACTCACTTTCAACTTTGTAGACTAAGGTATATTAATTGAGATGTGGAAAAATAGTCAACTTCTATCCTTCCAAAACTGTCAACCAGCATGTTTGATAGTTGGACACTTGACTTTGATTAGCAGTCACATATTAAGGTTAAATTATGTGTTAGTTTCATGGCTGGTAGTAACTAAATTATCATCTTCCCAATGGTTATTGCAATGAGGTCACACTTTTGGTGCAGAACAAACAGAAACCAGGAATCTATCATCATCCCACTGGAACATTACTGCTAAGTCAACCAAGAAAGAAAGAAAAGCATCTCACTATTAACCTCAAATACTTTTGGAAATGGATGTTCACATCCATATCCTCTCTGATAGCCTGGGTTATGGCCTTGGAAGTGAAAATCCCTTGCTGTGTACATAGTGGGTCAAAAGAGTAGGAAGAGGTCTTCCCTGGTGGTGCAGTGTTTGCAAGTCCGCCTGCCGATGCAGGGGACATGGGTTCGTACCTCAGTCCGGGAAGATGCCACATGCCGCGGAGCGGCTGGGCCCGTGAGCCATGGCCGCTGAGACTCCGCATCCGGAGCCTGTGCTCTGCAACGGGAGAGGCCACAACAGTGAGAGGCCCGCCTACCGCAAAAAAAAAAAAAAAAAAAAAAAGTAGGAAGAAAACTAACTCAAATGTTTTAAGATGCCTCACAATGACACCTAATTTCCTCTGATGCTTAGCATTTTATTTCCCTAAGGGTGAGACTACTTAAAGGAGAAAAAGATCAACTTCTCAGATGAGGAAGCAAATTAAACAGTTAATAGAAATAGAGATTATTTTGTTTTGCTTTGAAAATAAACAACACATCTCATCCTCAGAAGATGACCAGCTTAAAGTACACCTTATTTTACGTATCCCTACGAATTGCACATTTAAGAACACTACAGAATAATGATTCTGATTTATTTGGTTTCAAAATGATTGTGACAGTGTTGGAAGGCAGGGTTTTGTTTCTTTTCCTTTGTTTTTCTGACTTAGCATCCTGACTTTCAAACAATCCAAATGAAATGAGGATGCCAACTAGACAAGGCATGGAGGTGGGAGACTCCAGAACCGCATCACTTTTGTTAACCAGGACAGTCCTTCCCAGGATAGACAGAGAGTGAGTGCTGAACTACATAGAAAACACAAAGCATGGATTTCTGGGCATGTGGGATGTCTTTAGGTAATTTGAGAGACAAATCACGTACAGTGCATTGACTGCTCTGCTGTGGCTATTTTGCTGAGGCTATTTTGACTCTTAACACTGAAAGTTCAAATTGCTGTTAAGATTTCACTATAATGTGTGCTGTGGTTCTCTTAGGAATGAAGAGTTAAATCTACAAAGTTCCTAAGAACACTTATGTAAAAGCATAAGGAAATGTGCAGGAATAAAAAATTAAAAACACTTAATTTCATGCAGAGTTTACCTCTTGGGAAGAGAGAGGAAATGCAATCAGAGGTGGTCCTATGTGGCCTCAGCAGTCATCATCTTTTAGTTCTTCAGCTTGGTGTGAGGTAAATGGACATCACACTTTATTCCTTTTTGCTTGACTTAAATTGTAATAATGTTTGAAAAAATTAAAGTCCATGTAGTATCATGTGAACATTCATAAAGAAAAAAGCTGAATACAAAATTGCATGTGCTGTGAAGGCAACTCTAAATATATAAATGAGGATAAGAAGGGAATATGTTAAGAGGTGACTTGATAAAATAATAGAATTATGAGCCATTTGCATGGAAACTGCTGAGAGATATGATTTGAAAGTTTGGTGATCAAGAAAGGGAAAATAGAACCTGAAGAAAATGGAAGCTTCTTTCACATAAAACAAAGGAAATGTTCAGTATAAATGAATTTAAATATTCAGTATATAACCAATTTGAACCTTGGCTTTTTCTTCCTCCTCTCCCCTGTATTCACCCCATCATTTTACATTCTTTCAATTAAAGAAAAATTCTTCCTTTTCTGAAAACATCTGGAGTTAAAATTCAGAGTTCTACAAGAAAATATAATTCAGAGCTCTAAATTTAAAGCAAGGTGAAAGTACATCCACGGTTTTTAAATATTACAAACACAATAACTGTCATTCAGTTGAATTTCCTATTTATTGCATATTCTGAATTTGATATAGTCTAACACTTGTAGGCTTAAAGCTTAACTGAGGCATGCAAAATAAGACAACAATTAAATAAAAGGAGAATTTCTCACTTCTATCATAACTGTGACATTAGAAAAAAAACTCAGCTTTACTTTTCCAAATGGACTTGATTACATGGAGATATATGTGACGAGGAGCAAACACACCTCAGAAAGATTTAGAAATACTTATTTTTCCTACAGGAATTCCCAGCCAGAAAGCAAAACTTGCTGAGTCTAACTGGCAAAAAGATTCTTCTTTGTTCTAATGTAACTGTTCCTTATTTCCCATGGCCTTGAATAAATTCAAATGCAGCGTTGTTTTGCTAAAACTCAGAGTAGAACCTCTCGTTTACCTGCTGTTGTTCTGCTGCATTTACTTCATTCTGATCAATTTCAGTCACGCTCTCTTGGTTGCTTTGAAATTGGCAGGTATTCTAAATGAATATCTTGTCAGGACTGGTGGAAGTAAATAAGCAGTTAGAGAAAAAGGCTATTTCATTGAACTGCAAAGAAAAACAACCTTAAAGACTTTGTTCTTATTCTCCTGCCTTTAATCACGCACAGTCATAATATTACAGAAACCTTCTGAGAAGAAATTTTTAGTGGTGGCTTTACTTCACATACATGCGCACCAAAATGCCTTCAGAAACTGATGCTCAAGATGCTCCCTCAGAGGACCACAAATACAATAAAGTTCTATTTGAGTGTAAGGCTACTTTAACAAGGAATTCAGATTTAATTAGCAGTTTGAGATTAACACATACACACTACTATATATAAAATAGATAATCAACAAGGGCCTACTGTATAGCATAGGGAAATATACTCAATATTTTGTAATAACCTATAAGAGAAAAGACTGAAAAAGAATATATGTATGTATAACTGAATCATTTTGCTGTACAGCAGAAATTAACATTGCAAATAAACTATACTTAAAGAAAATATATATTTTTTAAATACGCAGGTTTCTCAAACAGGAATTAATATACTTTAAAACCATGGCTTAAAACCCAGTGAGATAGTGTAAGTGATGGCCAGGCATCATTGCCAGCCAAGCTTCATTGCCTCTAAGATTTCATGAGCTGTGCCAGATCTGCTCTTTTTAAAAAAATTCTTCCAGTACATATCAATCCTTAAAATTAAGAGATTTCTACTTCTCTGCCCCCAATATTTTCAGTCTCTTCTGCTATACTCTGTTTATTTTTGCTAACTCTCCCTTCATAGAAAACAGGTCTTTAATTCTCTTATAGGTCCCACGGGCTAAGATTTAAATGTCTTCTTTACTTGATGCTGGATTAATGCCAAATTATCTATATTCCTCCCAACTTGTAGCAATTACACTGGGCCAATTTTCTTTTCCTTAAAGTTTTGACAGGCAAATAGAACCAGGGCTCTAGAGGAAACCCAGCAGGTTTCATATAGTTTATTGCTTGGATCTAATCATTTTAAATATGTTACCAAGAAATCCTTTCAGGATGAAAAATATTAAACTTTAGAACAGAATTTGATATATATTTCTTTTTATATAAAATGGGAAAGAATTAGCATTTTAAAAATTTTTTTATTTTTATTTATTTATTTATTTATTTTTTATTTTTTTTGCGGTACGTGGTCCTCTCACTGTTGTGGCCTGTCCCGTTGCGGAGCACAGGCTCCGGACGCGCAGGCTCAGCGGCCATGGCTCACAAGACCCAGCCGCTCCGCAGCATGTGGGATCCTCCCGGACCGGGGCACGAACCCGTGTTCCCTGCATCGGCAGGCAGACTCTCAACCACTGCGCCAGCAGGGAAGCCCGAGAATTAGTATTTATTAAACCTCATCTATGTGCCAAGTGTCAGATGTGTTACCTCATGGAATTCTCTCAATTATTATTGTGGTATTATATTCCCACTTCTCATGGAGAGAAATAAAGGCTCAAAGAAGAAAAAGACTCACTGCGCTTTAAACTCAGGGTTCTTTGACTCCAAACCTCTACTACCTTTTAGTATACCATGATGAGTTGAAGTAATATATAGAACTATAATTGATTTTCTATGAATTTACTGTTTCAGTTATTAAATTTCACATTTATTAAAATTCACACAAAAACATTTACCTTTACTAAAAATCAAATTATATTGACATCATGCCAAAATAACTGCTCTATGAGGAAAATTAATCCAAATCTATTCCCTTCTAGAAAGGTAAAACTCTTAGGTGTTGCTTTAGAATAATAACCAAATAATAATTATGTTTCAGCCATTTTAGAAACTTATTTTCCATTACTGTATATTAATTATGATTCTGATCAGTTGTGTTAACAAGACTTTTTCTCCTTATACTTTGCTTTTTTTTTCCAAGAAGCCTATTTTGTTTTATGCCATAGTTGGACTTTTGCCTAGAAAATTACAAAATCACTTAAAACGAACAGTATTTATCCCATCTTTCTGAAGGAAAATACTTCTGTCTAACTCCAACCTCATGACTCTCCCCTAATATTTTTCCAGCCGTAGGTGTTAGCATCTGCTGTTGTAAAATCTTTGGTTTCGATTGGGGGAGACTGGGGTGAGGACTAGAGCAAAGGTCACTTTTTACATTAAACATTACGTAATCATGCCACATGTCCAATTACACAGATGACTGGAACTTTACAAAACAATCTACCTCCTTAAGCTCACCTTAATCATTTTCACATTTGTATTCTTGAGATTCTACCTGAGATTCTCACCCTTACAATCCCTAAATAAGTCAACTGACACACTTCTCACCAGGTAGGAACCTGGAGGTGACAAATGCTTTCTCTGCATCCTTCTGAGCACTGCTGAAGCTGAGATAGGTCTCAACTCTTCCTCTCCTGGAAATGTATGCAAGCCTCAGACCACTTACAACCTCCCCTCCCCGTTTCACCATTTAGATGACTGCTCAGAGACAATCAGAAAAAGTGCCAAAGAACGTATCACCCCAAATGGCTTCCCCAAACTCTGTACTGTATTCTTCCCTCTCTTGACTCCCCCGCATTATCATATATGCGTAAAGCAGCCCACAGAGGCAGTAGAGTGAATGGAAAAGAGTTTTAAACCAAGGCACAAGGCAGCACCATGTGCTTCAAGAAGGACCAGGAGTGATGGTAGGAACCCTGGGTTCAAGGAGGGAGCTGACCCAGGTTAACATAAACATAGGGTCACTTACTGCCCCTTTTGCAATGTCCATAGAATGCGCCCTTAGTTTTGTTCCATTTGTCTCAAACGCATGGTAGGACTTCAAAGAGCACTGATTAACGAAATGACTTACTACAATCAGTTGCCACTTTTAAGTCAGTGAGCTATCCTTCTGAGGTTAGTGGAATGCTTTTTCAATAGGAGATAGCACTCTCCATCCTCTTTTTTTTTCCTCAAGATCCTTCTTCTGATACCGTTTTATGTTGAGGGCTCTGCTGTTTTCTTCCTTTCTGTCCATCAATATTTAATTTAAAGTAAACATCTTTTCCAGAGATAATAGTTTGACCTTTAGTCAAAAAGATTTACCCACATCAGTTCACTGAATTCTCCATTTTTTATTATTTCATTTAAAATCATTAAGATGAACTTCAAATATAAAATTTTATATTACTTGAAAGGCATTTGCCTCAGTATGTTAAGAAATGGATCTACTATCCTTTTCCAAAGAATCTTAAGAGGCCACTGGTCTAGTAAGACAATTCTATTTCTTCCAAGCAATATCTGGATTTAGTGATCCTCCAAGCATACATGTTAACATTACAATATTTGTGCAACCAGGTTCTTGACTTTGATGGTTATGTATAAGTGAAATACTGGGGAAAAAAAAAAACAGCTATCCCTTCCATTAAGTTTCATAGCTTTCAATCTTTAAAGAAAATCCTCTATTTCCCTATTTTACTAAATCATATTAAAATGTAAATTTCAGCTACTGTTTCAATTCTAGTCAAAACCACCAAAAGAAAACTATAGGCTCCTAACTAAATTTGCTTGAAAATAATGAGCAAAGACAGCAGAAAATAAAGGTTTTCTGTAAATGAATATGACATTGGAATGATTTAAATAGCAAAGGACCAAAAATTGTGATCCTAGATAAGTTTAAATCCCAACACCGTTGATTGATTTGAAACAGGAATTATCAGAAATTGGATTAGTAGAAAGAGCTTGATGTTCAAAAGACTGAGCTCAAGATTGGGCCATGTTTTTTTTCCCAGAATCTTAGGACAGTCATTATTTTTGGTACTTTAGATTTACCATCTATGAATGAGGATATTACCTAAATGAAATAATAAACCCAATTATTTTATAAATTATTCAATGGAAACAAATGGTATAAAATCAAAGTTGGTTCTTAAAAATTGATCATTATAACTTAAATGTGTATGTAAACAGTTACTGAAAAATAAATGCTGAATTCAAGATAGCTTTTCAGTCTCTTATAATACTTGGCCAATTTTTAAGGAGAAAAAAAAACAGCATCAAGAGCATGTTGTTATTAATGCATAAGCACTATAAAATGGGGAGTGTATTCAAGCAAAACCTACCATTTTGCCAGTAGAAAGAGTAAAATCTTTCCACTAATATCTTTACTGCTATGTTAAAAGGTTTACCTCAGGAAGTGTTAGCTGGACTGAAAAATTATTGAAAATACAAAGCAGTACATGTTTATTTCCATTAATACAAAGTTAATATTATTCTAATGCTGCTTGCATTATTTGAATAACATAAACAATTGTTGGCCAGTGCAAAAACGATTGTTGGCCAGTGCAATTCTGAAGGACAATTATTTATTTTCCCCCAAAGTTTGATCTGTTCATTCTATTATTTATCCGTGAATAGCTTGATCATTACCAAAATGCTTTGCATTTCAGTTTTTCAACAGCAATCTTTATTTTAGAATGTTACCCTGACATTTGGATATATTGTTAAGGCAGAACACTTTGAGAATACTGGGAATTGTACAATATGTACAAAATTGCTTGTATTTCATCTTTTATCCACGTAACTTTCAGAACTTGTTTTTTCTGCCAAGTTTTAAGCATTTTCAAGTTGTGAAATTTCATCGGAATTGCTGGCAAATCATACTAACTGACATTTAAAACTTTCCTTCATATTATCTACCATTCTAAGCACTTTGCATGTCATAAATTTACATATCACAAAGTCAGAGTTTATATCATTATCTCCTTGCTTCACCCACCTCCCCTGTTACAGAGGGTGAAACTGAGGTTCAGAAAGTTTAAATAACTCTATCAAATTGATTTAGCAATTTAAGTGGCAGAACTTGGAGTCAAGATCCATGATCTTTATTATATCTGATGTTGCCCTGTTACGATTATCAATAATATTTTTTGACAAATGATTTTCATTGATTTGGCATAAACAATTAAAAATTATTTCAGTTAAGAGAAGCCTGACAGTAATATACAAATATGTTCACAAAACTAAACTCTTCTTAGAAGTGATACAATTAGTGAATATTTGCTCATTTGTCAATGGGGACATGAGAGAATGCCACAATATATAAGAAGAACATGAAAATTGAACCCCAAAGACTTAGGTCTGATCTCAACTCTAAAAGGAATCACATTACAGGAACCATAGTTCAGATCCTCAGTGTTCTGATCTGTAAAATGGAGATTATGGTATCCACTTTAGCTACTCTACAATTTGGCTTTTAGGGTCAAATCAGTTGAGGTAATGTGAAAGGGTGTCATAAAATGAAAGAACTATATAAATGAGAAATTGAATTAGGAAATACTGCAGGGGCTGGATATAAGAAAGGAAAAGGCATATCAGCATTACTAGTATGATTTTAATCGAATCTTTTAAGGAGATATATGACATAAAAATCATTTTGAAAAAATAATTGACAGAAAAAAATAAGCCAGTTTACTGCTTTTCCCATAGCCTATCTGGAATAAAAAATAAGGGATGCTTGCACAGATTTTCTAAATAATCTGGAAAAGTTGATGTATATCTGAAGGTTTATCATGATTTAGTCTGTATTTTTTTTTTAAGTGTACATTTTAGTTTCAACAAGGTGTCCAAGGAACCAGGGCCTATGTGTAAACAGTATTTGAAGAAGGCTGTCTCTGCCTCTAATTATACTTACATTTATTCAATAAGCATTTACTTAAGACTTACCCATGTACCCAACCCAACTGATACTTCATAGAAGGCAAAGGAAAGGAAGATATCAGTATCCCTCTTCAGATAGCCTCCTCATGTTGAAGAGACAAATCACAAAGCTACTAGAAAACAAGGATCAATACGTGATAATACAAGTCAGAAGGCATAAATGAATGTGGAGAGACAACACAAAGGGCTCCTGCATGGTATTACTCAGGTAGATATTTGGAGGAAGTCTATTGGGAGTCATTCAAAGGAAGAAATAACTGAGTTTGACAAAGAGAAGAGAATAAAAGGAATTCTACATTCTTGGTGGAGATCTGCGAGAATCTACAAAGACCAACAAGATCTGCAAGGCCTTGAGATCACATGCTCACTGCTGCGGTGCTTAGAAGCACAAGCTCTAAACAGAAGAGAAATAATATTTAAAAGGAAAAAAAAGAAAAAGTCACCATATACAAGATTGACCAGCATAGGGAAACCCCGTCAAAAGCAAGTACAGGAAATAAATCAAGGATTATGGGAGCTGTAAACTAAAAATGAAAGTTCACATCCAAGAACCAGGGGAAAAAAAAAAAAAAAAGAAATGATGCTACAGATTGTGAACTGGACACATAAAATTGCCAAGGAGAGAAACAGACTGAGACAAACAGAGAAAACAACAGTTGGAAAGGAAAATTAGTAAGTGTGGTCTGTAGCAGCAGCAATCCATTGGCTCATCAAGGAAAAATGTCCTGTGGACAGCTAGACAAGCGAGCGGCTTTGCTTTCACTGTTGTCTACCTGTCACTTTGTATAGTGATGAAATTAATGAACCTGACTCTTCCCTTTCATGACTGGAAAGACTCGAATGTCCTGCCCTTCTTCGCTCATGCACGGCAGCCACACAGTTCTCCTGTCAGTACAATCAAATCTCTCCAAGTTACAGGGAATTCTAAAAACGCATCGTTTGCTCCTAGAATAATAAACAGGAAATACAGGGGAGAAAAATCCTTCCAAAAAGCAGGTACCGAAACCAAATGGCCTTTTTGTTTGTCTGTTTCTTCTAACTGTTATAAAAGAGCATAGGGAAGCAGGGAATATATCTGCCCATTTACCCGACATTCTTTTATCATAATTGGATTTCATCCTAATAACATTAAATTGCTTAGTAAAGAAACAAGTAGACTCTCAACTATTGAATTATTCCAAAGTTAACAACGGGTGCCATATTCAATTCTTGGAAAAGTCTCTTTGTCCTTGGCCATCTTTGCCAAAGACAGACAACAGATTAAAGACCTAGTTGACCAAATTCAAAGCATCAAAATAAAACCAAATACTAATTGGATCAGAATCCAAGAGATGCTTAATTTGAAGCCTTAGCAAACAAAAGTCAAGAAGAAAGTTAGCTTCTGCTAACTGAGACATAATTTTTCTTAGTTTTGAACTTAGAAATCAAAACTCGAGAGAGGCATGCTACAAATGTTACAGGATAAATGGATTTCCCTTTCACCACAAAATTGTGCTGTCCACAGCATGATTGAAAACTGTTACAAATTTCCAAGAGCTTCAGCACTGATTAGCAAGTGAATTGCCTTCATCTCTGCCAACTTACCTGGCATCCCTCTATGTTTACCAACACACTTCTCCCTGGAGGCTGCAGAGAGCAAGCTCCTGAGTCAACTCTGGAGCCTTATCTAAATCCTCTGAAAGCTGTGAGGGGAGCTTAACTCTGCCTGAAGACCCAATGTCATTTTCCATGTCAAATTTCAGACATTCCAATGTTGTGAAGATATGGATGACTTGGCCTTATCGTTGAAAGCAGATGATTATTATAGGCATTTTATAAAATTAATTATTTGGTTAATACCTGTGCAGATAAAATGGCCTTCAGTCGACTAATTTTTGTTACCAAGACTGATCCTTGCATTCAGCCAGGAACATCAATAACCTTAATAAGTTATTCAGCAGGGACCGTGGATTTGTTCAATAGAGCAGCACATACTGCAATCAGATCAACGGATAGAGGTTCTGGTAAAAATTTATCAATGTATAGGTTGTGATTTTGTGCATATCAAAGCAATGTATCTTACTGAAGTCTTTTTATGTGTTAACTTTATTAAATTTTAAAGTTTTTAAAAATAATTCTAAACTAGTGCTCATCGGACAAGTAGAATAAGATGGCTGTGACTATACAGAATTAGAATCTAACAAAAGGCCCCATTTAATTTGGCATTTAACATGCTATCTCGTATTGTTCACAATTGCTTCATGTCTGTTAATCAAATCTGCCCACCTGGACTGGAAGCTGATTAAGTAAATTGTTTCAAGCTTCACTATTCCTCCAATGTGTTGAGCACTACCGTGTTAAATAGACATTCAAATGGATGAATGAATGAGCGAGCCTCTCTCCTACATTATTTTTTACACAATCCATCCACCTTAAAAAGCCACCAGTAGCTGACTCAAGTCAATGACTTGGATCATTTTTACAGCATATTTAAACAGACACATCTTCCAGTTTGCTTTCTGTCAGGGGCTCATATTGGAAAACTGAACAGAACTACATTAGAGGAAATGTGAAATGTGTTCTTAAGAAGGTAATTCTGAAGGGTATTTAGGGAAGGCCACGTGCGTTTACCTCAAAGAACTGTCTTTCCATTTACTATGATAAAAAAAATCTAATGTAGATTTTCATAAGTCCGTGTCTTATTGAGAGCTTTGTTTAGCAAGGTAGTCACTGGGTTATAAGTTAGATTAAAAGGAGTCTAAAACCCAAAGGAAAGGAAGGAGAAAGGAAAAAAGGGAAGGAGGGAGACAGACAGGAGGGGAGGGAGTCAGGAAGGGAAGGAGGGAAGAAAAGAACTGGAGTCCCCAAAACACTATTTTCACTGTGTACCAAGCAAGGATTCAAAGCTCACCTCAAGACTCACCTCCCTCCATGAAGCCTTCCATGAACTCTAGGACCTTTTAACCTGCTCTTCTCTAACCTGCTACCTGCCAAGCCCACCTACTCCACTGAATTCTGTGTTTAACTCTGTATTGCCTCCTGTCTCCTGTAGTTTATCCCTGGGAGTTAGTCTCCATAAGCTCCTAGATAAAGGGGCCCATCTTCTCTGGGTTCTGTTTCCCCACCACCGCCAGCATAGTATAAGCACACAGCAGACTGCCAAGAAGAAATAAGTGAAAGGTTAAATGACCAAATAAAGAATACATTTTCCCTAACTCACTAATCTTGAATTTTACTCTGTTGCTCTCAGAAAGGAGTTTTTACTTCAGAGTCCAGTGGTCTTCTAGACCTAGGGAACTGTAATCTCCACAAGGGTACCACACACTCCCAATTGTGTGGAAATTTAAACAAACACACAACACACACATACACATATTTTCCCATCAAGAGCCCATAGCTTTTGTCATATTCTAAAAAGAGCATACAATTCAAAGGGGGCTTAGAACTACCATTCTAAATAGTGAAGAAAAATAAGTTTAATACCCAGAAGCCAAGAATTCACGGTCTTTGAAGTCATTTCAGTCTATAATGAGAAATTCTTCATTCTGACTTTTGACTAGTTGGTTTAATCTTAACCCATATTCTGAATTACTTCATACACTATTTCAAATCTTGCATTTAACAGTCTGTCTCCAGAGGTGGTTAATGAGCGTATTAATCCACATATTTGCAGAACTTTTTTTTACATTTTCATTCTGTAATTTAGAAAAAGCTTTAAAATGCAAGGCTTATTTTCTTTTTTTTCTTTTTTGCCAATATTTGAAAAATGATTATCCTTGTCTGTTTTTTAATAATTATTTATAAACAGTCTAAAAGCAAAGCTTTGACATACAGATCATTTTTCCTACTGGTTAAGAGCAAAATGATTATTTTTCTATTGTACTCTGCATCTCGCATCAACGTATAATGATCTAGAAAGATGGATTTTATGGGGTAAAACTGGAAGTCGGCAAAAATCTTCAGTAAATGTAAGAATTAAGTTTTTATATAAATTATTCATAAAATGAATTACACATACCTTAATGCAGTGGTGAGGCACTCATATGACAAACAGAGATACATCAAAGGTAGAAAATGCTTGAAGATATTGCTGAATTTTTGCAGTGGCCATAGCATTGATATTACCTGTGTATCTTGAGGCTCTTGGCTCAAATAACAAGAATTGATATAAAAGTACAAGCTTACATTTCTCAGAGAGGAAAATATGGCTCATCTTGTGAAAGAGTTATGAATTTAAGGTTGTTTCTTTTTTTTTTTTTTTTTTTTTTTTTTTTTTTTTTTTTTTTTGCTGTACGCGGGCCTCTCACTGCTGTGGCCTCTCCCGTTGCGGAGCACAGGCTCCGGACACACAGGCTCCACGGCCATGGCTCGCGGGCCCAGCCGCTCCGCGGCATGTGGGATCTTCCGGGATCGGGGCACGAACCCGTGTCCCCTGCATCGGCAGGCGGACTCTCAACCACTGCGCCACCAGGGAAGCCCAAGGTTGTTTCTTAATAGGATAGATGGGAATGAAATGGAAAGATAATGCAGAGCTGCTCCAGAAAGTGAAATCAAGGCAGAAAGACAAAAAACAGTAAGTTTTGTCCTCGATTAAACCTTGAACCCAATGAGTAAATCCACCAACGTTTGCCAGCCTAGGAGACTGCAGTAGCTAACTGGGAATGAGGAAGGAGAGGATCAGAGCCGAGGACATGGGATTGAGTAGCTGACCCACAGAAGACACACATGGGAGGGTAGTGGGCCTCAGACACTGTCCACTTCTCTCCTACTTGAGCTCAAGAATGTGGGGACGTGGGTTTCTTTCAAGCCATGTACTGAGCACCATTAAGCAGATAGTACTGAGTCAGGTACTTCAGAGAGGGGTAAAAAAAAGTCTCTTTGGAGGTGAGAGCTCAGAATTAGAAGAGGCTGAGCAGGCCTCCCCTCAGCCATAGGGCACTTTGTGTAAATTAGAAAAAGCTCTTCTCGCCAACTGCTCATTCTGTACGTCTGAGGCACAACGCATGTCTGATGAGCAGATTTCAGATCTGGGAGCATAAGGTTGACACACATGACTGCTATCAGTACTGCTAAACTTTTCCCTTTTATAAATGTACTCTCTGAAATACACTTGTCCTTGGTGAGGCTTTTATCTTTGATTTCACCATATATTAAGGAAAAGGATATTTCTTGCTCTATTAAAGAAAAGGATACTTGGAGTGTCTACTTTTTCTTTATGTATATATCAGGGCCCCTTAAGTAAATAAGAAATTTATTTATTGCCAAACTCCTTGTGGGGGGGGGAGGGGAGGCAGGAAATGAGGCTTTTCAGTTTGAGAGTTACATTTTTATTGTAGAAAGAATATTTACTTGTTGAGTTTATCAATAAACGTACCCCTGGAGTTCTAAATTTGTCCACAGGGGCGTATTAAGCCATGTAGTTTCTACCCGAAAATGTACTATATTATGTTCTGAGTACTGAGCTTGGCAAATACGAACATTTACTTTTTAAAAAAAGTAAATTAGACCTACATTTAACACCTGGGAAGTCAATAGAAAACTTCATGATTGCAGAAACCATGCTTAGCACTGTATCCCAGACCTGAGAAAAATGCCTGACACACAGTAGATGCTCCATAAATATGTGTTTAATTAAATAATTACTTTTTTAAACTGCCAACTTCCCATGAAAGAACAGCCTCTCTTGATAAGGGAAAACAGTTGTTTGGGGTTTTTCCAACAGAAGACCAGCTAATGAAAATTTATTTCTAACTGGTTCCAAATTATTTTTATTGTGTTTGCATTAAATATCCATGCTTCCTGTCATGAATAATCTACAAAGAGCTGAGTTTTAAATCAGCAAGAAGTGAATTTCATGTGTAGGAAGGAGTTTGTTAAATACATTTTATACATTTTTACAGGTTTGTCGTTTTATTTTTACATTATATGTCTTTTTTATGCCAGTCTAACAAACCACCCAATGTATTATACCACATAGTCCCCATTTCCCACTGGGTGGGAGGGGGAAATTTTAGCAAATATATGCAATATTTTTATTTAAAAATCTGTCAACACTCAGTGAGACTTCTGTTGAGCCTTGAAAAATAATTATTATTTAAATGACTAAAGAGGAAGAAGAAAAACCATTTCAAAAAAGAAGGAATCTGCTTTAGAAAAACACAGGGGTAGAACTGAGCAAAGTACAATGAGTTGCCCTGTCTGACGGGACTACAGGTGGTATAGGAGAACAGTGAGAAAGAAAGGCGGATAGGTGGGGTGGGCCAAACACAGAGGACTGTGAAAGCTATGCACAAAATGACTGAAAAGTATGTATGAGAAAAGTTGTGTTCATAAACAACAAGGTCCTGCTGTGTAGCACAGGGAACTACCTTCAATACCTTGTGATAAACCATAATGGAAAAGAACATGAAAAAGAATGATATATATGTATAACTGAATCACTTTGCTGTACAGCAGAAATTAACACAACACTGTAATTCAACTATACTTCAATAAAATTTTCTAAAAATAGAAAGTTTTGTTCAATGACAATGGATGGGTAAAATGGAGAGAAGAGATAACTGATGGGAAGGGAGATCAGATGGGAGGTAATGTCAGGCCCAAACCTTCCAAGTCAAATAGATTAAAATAAAAAATGTATAAAATGTATCAAAGAAATGACAAGACTTGCCAATCAGTTGGATCTGGGAATTAGAATCTCCACGTGGTTCCAATGTCTAAGGCAGGAAATTATAAAAGCACTGACAGAAGCCACATAGCTGGTTTGAGAGCTGGTTTGAGATCTGGTTTGAGAAGATGATGAAAGATTCATAGGGAACATTTCCTAGACAGCTGGGAACACAGTTCTAGAGAACAGAAGAAGGGACAGTGACTGACCTACAGTTTAAGGCTTGGGAAAGGATGTGCTCATTAACGAGGGAATGTGAAGATGAGCACAGAGCTAAACGCCTTGAATAACAACTCCGTCTAACACTTGGGATTGGGAAAGGAAAGAGAAGAAAATGTCCGAGCCACAGAAGGAGGTGCTGGTAAGGGTAGTAGAAACAAAAGCAGAAGAAATTTTCAAGAAGGAACACATTTTCAAGACTTTTTTGTACCACTGACAATGTAGTTTGGGTTTAGCCAGAAGAAAAATCATTGGTTATCTCTGAGAGAGTCTTGAGTGCACTGTTAGTGTCATGAACATGGTTGCAAAAGGCATAGATAAAAATGGTGAATAAGAAGAAAAGATCACCCCATATACAGAAATAGCCCACATTAATATTCCAATTGCATAGTCATCTATATGCATATGCATTTATAACATATGCAGCATATGTTATAAATCTCTTGAGATCTGCTTTATCTCTATTGTGTTTCCTATTGCTGCTATAATTACTTACTACAAAATCACTGGCTTACAAGTACACAAATTTATTATTTGGAGGTCAGAAGTCCAAAATGTGTTTAATTGAGCTAAAATCACATTGTTAGCAGGGCTGATTCCTTCTTTCTTCCCAACTTTAGTGATAGGTAATTAACAAGTAACATTGTATAAGTTTAAGTTGTACAACATGATGATTTGATATATGTATATATTGTGAAATGATTACAACAATAAGGTCATTTAACATACCCATCACCTCACATAATTACCACTTCGTGTGTATGTGGTAAGAACATTTAAGATCTCTCTAAGCAAATTTTAAGTATACAATACAGATTTATTAACTACGGTTACCATGCTGTATACATCAGACACCTAGAACTTATTCATCCATAATTGAAAGTTTGTACCCTTTGACCAACATCTCCCCATTTCCCCTACCCACCCCCAGCCCCAGGTAACCACCATTCTCCTCTTTGTTTCTATGAGTTCCAACTTTTTAGGTTCCACATTTAAGTGACATCACAGAGTATTTGTCTATATGACTTATGTCTCTAACTTCTCATTTAGCCTGATGCCCTCAAGGGTTATCCATGTTGTCTCAGATGACAGAAGGAATCTTTTTTATGGATGAATAATATTCTATTTTCTTTATCCATTTATCCATTGATGGATACTTAGGTTACTGGTATATCTTGACTATTGTGAATAAAGCTGCAGTGAACATGGTGGTGCAGATATCTCTTCAAGAGAGTGATTTTTTGTTTCCTTCAATAAATACCCAGAATGGGATTGCTGGACCACATAGTAGTTCTACTTTTAATTTTTTTGAGAAACCTCCATAGTTTTTTTTTTTTTAATAATGACTATGTGAACTAATTCTTTTGAAGCTGTAGGAGAGAATCCCCTTCCTTGCATTTTCCAGCTTCTAAAGGTCACCTACCTTCCTTGGCTCATGGTCCCTTCCTCCATCTTCAAATCAGCAACACAGAATCCTCAAATCTCTCTGATTCTGAAACTCCTGCCTGCCTCTTTCACTGAGAAGGACCATAGTGAATACACTGGGTTCACCTGGATAACCTAGGATAAACTCGCCATCTCAAGATCCTTAACCACATTTGTAAAGGCCTTCCTGCTATGTAAGGTAACATAGTCACAGGTTCCAGGGATCAGAATGTGGACATTTTTGAGGAGTCATTATTCTGTGTACCACAAAATCTAAGTTAAAACATCAGAAGCAGAATTGACTGTGACTTAATTCTTATGCATCGGTTTACCTTCAGGTTAAATGATATGTGAGATTAATTCATTAACTAGAAGATGAAAATAACATTTTTAATGGAGAGCTTTTACATTAGTCTATTATTTTCTGTTGAAAGGTCCTTAAATTAAATGCTAAAATTCATGTTATAAAATTCCATATAATGATAGTTGGGTAGCAATAACAATAAGCTCATAGCTTTCTGCCAGTAGCAATATTTTAATGAGCCTATTTTTTATTGAAACTATATTTTATATTTAAATAAAATAAAGAAATAAAGAAATCACTCTTGGCAGCATCTTTTGCTGTTATTTATCTTCTCCATTTTTTTTCAAAAGTAAAATGTCCTATTAAATAGGCTTCACAGCCCCACAAGGATTTTTCCTTTGTATACATGTATAATATGCATATTTTTAACCTAATAATGTAAAAATATATTTCAGTTTCTCCCACTATTCAATCTGTAGTTTTTCCTTTATAAAATTGCAGGGATAATGAACAAAACTTCTATGAAGATTACATGAGATTTAATGTATGTAAAGCCGTAGCACAGCTGCTGGCCCATAATAAGTAGGTCTTCAATAAATTTTTAGCGTAATCCAAAATATGTTTCACAAGATTTGCTCACTAATATTAAAACTTATTTCTATAAATGCTACAAAGTAATAATACTGTGGATGGTGTTTCTAACTAAACTTACAAAATTCTCAAAATTTAGTTGTTCTACGAAATAGAATAAGATTGTTAGCACGAAAATTCTATTTAAATAACTGCATTTAACTTAAAATCATGGTTTATAATTAACTATTCAGTCCAGTTTTCATATGGGTACACAAAATGATAGCATTAAGGCTTTTTTAAAATTCCATCTAAAGGTACCAGTAAGTTGTGAGGAAATTTTTGCTTATTTCATATATTCAAAATTAAAATCAAGCTATTCAGAAGATCAGCTGAAAGCAAATCTAGAAGACAGCAGCACTATAAGAAATAGAAGTCAAAAATAAAAGTTTTTTTCAGTGGTTATAATTCACCTTCAAGTTGCACTATTTCAAATTTCTTCCTGTAATCCTATGTTCCTATCTCTTTACCTCCTTTAAGTAATGTTCCTGTGCTGTCGCTGTCTATTTTCTTTTTGTGAAGTTGTCAAATGATCTCTGTCTTGCCCTGTGTAATTTAAGAGACTTTTATGTAGCTCTCTGAGAGACTATCACGCAAGTCCGACTAGGAGAATAATTTACGAGGTTCAAAATGAAGGGTCATTATTCTACTCTCACCCGCAGTGAATACACAGGCTCTCTCCTTCACGCATGGCAGGGTTTTAACTAGATCAAAAGAGGTAGAAGCTTTTAAATGAAGTATTGTGAATGCTATCATTGGTTACATAAGCTCCCTTTACATTTTTTTAAAAATATGATTGCTTAATGAGATTAGGGACCTATAAGAAAGCATGTCTTTAGGTATGGGCTTATCTGTAACTTTCACACAAATCTTTCTTTGGCTGAAAACACAATTTCAGCAGTTATGGTTTTATATGTCCTTAGGGGAACATCTAGTCATCTTTCATAAGCTAGAATAATATGCATAGTAAGTCTTCTTCACTATGAAGCTAAATGCAAAAGGAGTCAAGAGAGTGGATTTTCTCAGTTTTGAAGTTAATTTTTAGGTGTTTTTACGTCATCAAAGTACTCCTACTTGTGTTCAGCAATCATTGATACTAATGATGTTTATGTAGCTAGAAGAAAACAGCACTTTTTCTTACCATTTCAGTAAACAATGTCTTTTCTGATTACAACAGGCAAATCTAATTACTGCTTCTTGTGATTAATCTCAATAGTTGAATGACTTTCTAGGCAAACTGTAATCCTCCATGTTTCCATGAGACCTGATTTTTTTATAAGCACATGTGTAGGGGATGCCAAATGAGAAAATAGAGTTACTTTTAGTAGCTGGACAACGTGTAATAGAAAAATATGCTTGAGTGTCTTTATTTGTGTATGATTTATTAAACAGACCCTGTGAATCTGAAGTCTACGCTCTCATCTAAAAATTCTCTCTTCCTCCTCTCAATTTCTTAGCATATCCATCAAACTCCTCTCAGTGTATTCACCTCTTTCTTTTTATATATTTATTGATGTGCATTTTTTTATGCCCGCATAGGTACTCTGAGCTGTGTCACCTACAGTACTTAGCCCTATGCCTTGAATATTTTTTAAAAAAGCTAATATTAATTGAATTCTTGCTGTGTGCTAGATGCCATTCTAAGATTTTTACTCTATTAACTCAACCTTGAAAAGAGATGAAATGGGTACCACTATTATCTTCATTTTATAGAGAGGGAAACAGCAATTCAACACACGTAATCTGGCCAGTTACAAAGCCTGTAAGTGGCCAAGCCTGAATCTAAGCCTGGGTTTATAGAATCTAAGCCTGGGTTTATAACCACTGCCCTACCTCCAGAGACCCTGCATGGGTAAATCTCCCCATGATCGACTTTCAGAGCACCAAGTCCTTCTTCCTAATCTTCACTACTTTTAGGACTTTACATTTGTCTTTCTGTTTTTTTGATTAATATCTACCCCTTCCACTGTGCCCAGGGCATATTAATAGAACCTATAGTGTTTGATAGGTGAGTAATAGCAGCTAATATTAAGTTTTTGCCATGTGCCAGGTACTGCATCTTATTTTAATCTTCAGAAAGACTATCAGGTACCCACCAATTTACCTCCACTTTAGAGATGAGGATACTGAGACCGAGAGAGGTTAGGCAACTTGCCCAAGGTCACACAGCTAGTAAAATGGTGGCGCCAGGGCTTGAACTCAAAGGCCAAACTCCAGAGGTAAGCTCTGAAGAAATGAAGGAGTGGATCATTGAAAATCTAGCTTGGAGGGGCAGGGAAAGCTGTAGGGAGGAGATGACATTTGACATGCCTGGAAGGGCAAGGGGGAAAAGATAGAAACACTCTAGGCTGGGGAAACAACATGGATAAAGCAATGCAGAACAGTGTGCCTAGAGCTCAATAAATACGAATGAATGAGTGAAGAGCTTTCCTTACAGCCCATGAATTTAAAGGTTTTGCAGATATAAATGCTTTATGACTAATAGTCTCTGCATTTTTTTTTCTTTCAGTGCCACCGTGGGCCTTAATTGCCATAGCCATAGTCGCAGTCCTTTTAGTCCTGACCTGCTGCTTTTGTATCTGTAAGAAATGCTTGTTCAAAAAGAAAAACAAAAAGAAGGGAAAGGAAAAGGGAGGGAAGAATGCCATTAACATGAAAGACGTGAAAGACTTAGGGAAGACCATGAAAGATCAGGTAATGTATTCATTCCATGTTTCTTCTTAGATTATTTTATCAAAAATTTAAGAATAGACAGTATATCAGTTTATGCCAGATAAATATAGAAATAAACAATATCTGGGGACTTCCCTGGTGGTCCAGCAATTAAGACTCCATGCTTCCAATGCTGGGGATGCGGGTTCAATCCCTGGTTGGGGAACTAAGATCCCACATGCCATGCAGTGCAGCCAAACAAAAACAAAAAACAATATCTGGACACTTGTCATAGTTGTAGAAATACTTTGCAATCCTTTCAGTCATTACTCAACATCCCAAAGCACAATGGAAACATGTGGTTAGGGTTTTCCAGTCTCCAAGCACATAGACCAGGAAAGGGCATCCATGACCATCAAGGCCAAATTGGTAGGCCCAGCGTATTGGAATGATACCTGAATATTTGTATTACATCTGTTTAGCCTGTCTTAATTGTGCCTAGAGTTAGAGAAACAGAATAAAGAGCATCTGTTCTTCCTCTTGGGTGGGACATCTTTTTATCATCATCACTGTTCATAATCACTATTAAATACTGAGTCTTATAGCTATTTATCACACTTGATGAAAGCTACCATCCCTATACAAACATTCAGCTCAATTATGAGTGCTCAGGAATAATGAGCTATACAAGGCAAGGGAGAGAAGTGTGAGCTGGTTCTAAAGAATGGGGTAGAATTTTAAGGCAAAACTCTTCACTTAGGGACAATTAGAACCATAATGCAGGTTATAAAATCCATCTGGCTGAGTTATCTTCCCAAGCCCAAGGAAGCAATCTGAGTGTCCTTTACACTGTTATCTATCTTTCTTAAACAAACTAGGTGATTTGGTTCAGAATAAAGTCTACTATTAATAGGTATAATAATTAAATGTCTCTTCATTTCTCTATTGGAATCATATTCATATTGGATATTTCTAAGGAACAACTTATTTCATATAAAAAGTAAACGTAGGGACTTCCCTGGTGGCGTGGTGGTTAAGAATCCGCCTGCCAATGCAGGGGACACGGGTTCGATCCCTGATCCGGGAAGATCCCACATGCTGCAGAGCAACTAAGCCCCATGCACCAGAACTACTGAGACTGCATTCTAGAGCCCACGAGCCACAACTACTGAGCCCGTGTGCCACAACTACTGAAGCCTGTGTGCCTAGAGCCCATGCTCCACAACAAGAGAAGCTACCACAATGAGAATCCTGAGCACTGCAACAAAGAGTAGCCCACTATCTACAACTAGAGAAAGCCAAACTAGAGAAACCCAACGCAGCCAATAAATAAATAAATAAATTTATATTAAAAACAAGTAAATGTGAAGAATTTTCAGAGAAATAACATTTTCAATTATCAATGCTTCCCTTCAAATAATTCAAAATTTCTATTTATTCCCTAATAGCAACATATATAGGCAGTTTTATAAATTCTTCTTATACTATTACTATTAATTGAACTCTTAAATATGTGAATCTCCTTAAGAACAATTTAGTTAAGGAAGGTATTTTTAGTACATTTGTGCAGTTATCCACACACTCAGGATACTAATCCCTCTCCCTAGCCTGAGTTTTAAACACTTTTCTCAAAGACACTGTAATGTCTCTTGACAACAATTTCACATAGGCTCATTTTTCACTTGAACTTTTGCTTGATTTCAGAGCTGTAGAATGAATGCTATGCCTGCACTCACACTCAGAGAGCTTCATCCTGAGCTCAGAGTATCAAGGGTTATGTCTTTCTCAAAGTTTCTAATCACAGCCACAGAAGCCCAGGTGCCAGTGTTCAACCACAGATGTCTAATAAGGATTATTCTTTTCAGTTAATTTGTTACATAGAAACTGAAGCATTAAATCACGTCTTATTTTATTTCAGCATTTTCCGTAACCAACAGGACGTGATACAGATTTCTTTAGACAACATATTTGGGAGATTAATAGCAGTAGTAATAACCTTCTAGATGGACATGGATGGACTGAATAATTTGTGTGTGAATTTCAGCTATGTCTATGAAACATTGGAAATATAATACTATCATTTTCATAACTACATTAAAATTCAAATGTGGTTTTCATGTATACTAGAATTAACAGTTTAAAACACTAAATAATGTTAAATGATTACTACAGCATTTCTTCCTAGGACAAGAAATTTGTATTTTTCTTTGTGGAATTTGTTCTGTATGATGTAAGACTAATTTATAGAATAGTAGCAGTGTTTATTACCCCTGTTATGTCATGGATAAATGACCAAGATCTCAAAAATAGTAAATATAGAAATCAGTAAGTTTTATCATTTCACTCCATATAAGAACTGACAGAAATTCAAATTTCAATATTCATGACTATATGTCTCTATGATAAGAGTTTATAACCAAGGAAGAATTTTTAAATATTCTGCAATAACAACAAAATGGTAATGATAGATAATATTTGTATACAGCAAAGGATACATATTTAAGAGTTTTGTAATGGCTTAAAACTTAAAAGCACTAAAAATACAGAGGGGCAATATCAACTTGCAAAGTCAGAGGTCTGGAAAGGTCATTTCTCCATGGTTTTTACTAACGTGTGTGGATATTTAAATTTTTATTTCTTCCTTCTGTGTCCTCCTTATCTGTGTTATGTCTCATGACTGTTCTGGACTGTCCCTTGCGGTAGGTTTCCTCTGCTATTAGACACCCTTAGTCAACGCTCAACTACATTTAGTGGCCTGGCAACCGGGGCTCCACAGCTGAGGGTGTACCATTCTGACACACATCAAGAGGCTGAACTAAATTGATTTTTTTTTTAAGATAAAGGGTTCTCATTTTAAGATTACTGATTAAATAGAACAGTATTAGAAAACTCAAGTTTTAATTGATGGGCACAGAAAGAAAATTTAGTATCTTATGCTCCCTTTTTAGCATGCCTTATCAATTCCAAATCTGAACAATTTAACATAGAATGAGCAAATGCACCTTCTGATGGTTTATCCAAGTACAACTAAACACCCTTTGAATGTTGAATCAAGCCAGAAGCATGTGCACTAAATTTTTGAAACTTAAAACAAGGTCTTTTTCCCAACACAGCTTTTCCCACTACAATTTATCAAACTCTCAGAACTGCTGGGCTTACATGCATTTTCCTCTGCATTTTGTTCCTTGGTGCGTGTGGTGGGGAGACTACTGCTCTTGAGATATTATAATAGCTGCTGATTTAATAGGTCTTAATTTAATGTAATGGTACAGAAAATGTCTTGCTTAAGCTCGGCCTTTGGGACAAGAATAGACTTAATCACTTCACTGATAAAACAGTGCCACTGAGAAATTATCAAAAATTTAGCCCTATTCCATGCAGAATAATTGCAGAAATGGTCATGCACCTTTCATTAGGGCAAAAACCACTTAGAGAGAAGGCAATTTAATAGCTCAGCTCTTTCAAATGACACTGAGCTGAAACATGATATGTCTCTGAAAGAGATTTTGAAAAAGTATTTTAATCCATGAAAATTTTTATTTTTATGATGGAGTGGTGTGGAGATTTTTCAGACAAAAATGTGCATTAAATAGTTTGCTATTAAAAAAAATTAAAATCTTACAGGAGGCAAATTACCTACATTGCCATTTTCTCAACACATCTTTTCAGATAGTATTAAAGACTGACGCACAGCTGAGGTTTTGTTTTGTTTTGTTTTTTCTTTTTGCGGTATGCGGGCCTCTCACTGTTGTGGCCTCTCCCGTTGCGGAGCACAGGCTCCGGATGCGCAGGCCCAGCGGCCATGGCTCACGGGCCCAGCCGCTCCGCGGCATATGGGATCCTCCCAGACCGGGGCACGAACCCGTATCCCCTGCATCGGCAGGCGGACTCTTAACCACTGCGCCACCAGGGAGGCCCCAGCTGAGGTTTTGAAAGGGCAATGTGGGTTCACTGCCTCAAGTCCTCCACTTAAATTCAGTAGTCTTTTCCTGTCACTTTACTATCATTCTTCTATTAGCAACACCCCAAGTTAAAAGATTAATATTAATTTTTAAATAATTATGTTGTTTTCCTGCCTGTGGCTATCAGTAAAGCAACATTTTACTATTCAAGGAAACATCCAAGTATAAACTTCCTAATTAAATGGTGTATGGCTAACCAGATTTGAAAAGGTTTCTGCACAGATGTAATAATGGCAATTTTCAATTTTCCAAAGTCACTGTAGGCTCCTGAAATTTTTCAGGAAGAACAAAAGGGGAGGCAACTACAGCTCAGCTGTTTATCATCTTCCCACCCTAATGCGTTCTAGTAAGATATGCCAAGTCTGTTTTTTAGGATCAAATTAGAGTTAGATGTCTAGAGCCAAATTGCAGTCTTGTCAGTTCAGAGACTGAGGGTGTCATTTTGAGGCACCACTGCGGGTCTCTGTATGAATGGATAAGTGAACAGAAGAGATTTCTCTGAGCAGAGGGAAAAAAACATGTAATCTGGGAGTTGTGGGAGGTTGGATGGTAGAGCTGTAGTCTAATGACTCTGAAGCCTTTCTGAAGCCTGATTATACTTCTGTGCATTTCAGTTCTAGAAGATTTCTCAGGTTTAATTTGATCACTGACAAAATTCTTTTGCTTTGGGCTTCCCTGGTGGCGCAGTGGTTGAGAGTCCGCCTGCCTTTGCAGGGGACACGGGTTCATGCACCGGTCCGGGAAAATCCCACATGCCGCGGAGCGGCTGGGCCCGTGAGCCTGCGTGTCCGGAGCCTGTGCTCCGCAACGGGAGAGGCCACAACAGTGAGAGGCCCGCGTACCGCAAAAAAAAAAAAAAAAAAAAAAAATTCTTTTGCTTTGTCAGAGATATAAAGCAGCCTATACCACTCATGTCTTACCTTCAGTTTTGTGAGATTCTATAGTAACACACACACACACAAAGAAAGGCAATGAAAATACCATAACCAAAACCTAGAGAGAATATTTGTGGTATATAACAACAGAAAGATTGAGACCACTAAAATAGAGTCTCTACAAATCACTAAGAGGCAAACAACCCAATAGAAAAATTAGCAAAGGATGTATTATATATATGCATATTATACAAAAGATTATTATACAGGTAGTCCCCAGAAGAAATAATATAAATGGTTCATATAAAGGTTTTTTAATTTTTCAACCTCAATAGTGTTCAGGAAAATGTAACATTTTATCATTTTTCATTTTGAATAATAACTACTTATAGATTTCTAATTTTTTTCTAATTCTTTAAAGCAATAAGAATGCACACCCCCTAGAAACAAAACTTCTAATATTTATAATCTTTATAACCTTTGATTTTTTTGAGCAAACTTTTTGCATTTATTGGGAAAATACATTATATATTTTTATTTTTAATAAAGAGGAACATTTTAATGAATTTTATGAAATTATGAGCTTTCTAGTATTTCAATTTACATTACACTTAAGTTTTAGGTGATCAGGAACATTCAATTGGTTTAAACTGAATTTTGAGAATTCTGTGCCATGATTTTTGCTTGTTACCACAAAATTAATTTTTATACAAATTTCAGTTTGACAGAACTGCAAACATAACTCCTTTAACCTTTTGGTATCAAACAGACCCGTAAGTCAATTTAATTCAGCCTAGCTTTCTGTGGAGCTGTTATGAAAGTAAAACAGTAAACTTAAACTGGAACTGGGGTAGATTTTTCTCTAAACATGCATTTGCTGGTGGCATGTTTTTTTCCTCTTTTCCCATAACCATTACAAATGTATACGCAAAACACAGGAAATTACAATTTTCTAAGAATCACTTACTCAACTATCTTTTTCATAGGAAACAAGGCAAGAAAAGGCCACCCATTTCATATTAATTACTCCACTGCATGTAACAAGGGTGTTTTACATGATGCTTAAGATCTCTTTTAAACTACATGAATGTGAAAACTGGCCTGGTTAATAGCATGTTTATCATACCTCCGAAAGAAGCGATTTTATCAGAGCCAAATATAACACAAAGTTGATGTTTTCTTTGCAACAACTTTACATTTTTTGCTTGCAATATTCTGAGGGGCTATTTCCATTGCTTCCATGTTGCTTGCTGATTGGGGGGGGGGGGAAATTCCGTGCACAAATGGAATTTTAAAAAAATATGTAAGCAGCAGATGTGAATGTGTGTCAGACAAATGGAGATTTCCAGCATCTCAGTGCTTGCTTCTAACAGCTTGGAAGTATAACCACAGGCCCAGTGTCATTTGAGTTCTGATGAAAATTCATTTGAATTCACATATAATCCATTTCCCTACTCATAGGCCCTGAAGGATGATGATGCTGAAACTGGATTGACTGATGGGGAAGAAAAAGAAGAACCCAAAGAAGAGGAGAAATTGGGAAAACTTCAATATTCACTGGATTATGATTTCCAGAATAACCAGGTCTGAGGGGGGAAATGTCTTGTAATTCCATTACGTTTTCTGAAATTACCAACTAGAAATTGAAACAAGATACTTCTCAAAACATTTGGTTTGCTACGAGGGGAAAATGCAATTATCAAAGCTATTGATGAAATCATTTCTAAGTACAGGCGGTCCCCTACTTGCTAATTTAACTTCTGGTAATTAGACTCCACAGTGTTCAGCCGATTACATCTACTTATGGCACTTACAGCAGGCAGGCGGAATACAAATTAACTTGAAGCCATCAGTCTGATTCTGAGAGCTCCCAGTCACAGATCCCTCAGGCTGAGACACAACAATCTTCCTTGGAATTCATGGATTTAGCTCCAAACAGGGCAAGGGACCTTTGAGTTAGACCACCAATTAAGCCAAAGTCCTCAAACAAAAATTAACTATTTGATGAGGAATCAAAGAATAAAAAATGGACTTTCCATGAATTTCAATGGCAAGAATGCCTTATATAATATGATACTGGCTAAACCTCCTATAGCACAAATGAGTTAACAGCTCTAGAAAAGTAGAAAGACCATCCACTTGATTTCTAGTGCCTTTGCAGGCCGCCCTGCTTCCTGAAGAGTGACAAGGAACTAAAGGTTGTATCAAAACAGTCCTTCCTGCTTTAAAAGCCGTGAAGTGCCACCTAGATGAATGATAATACTAGCTGGCTTTTATTAACTGCCTGTTATAATGGTAGCTCAAAGATAAATGTTAAGAAAAAATCTCTACCTAAAAAGACCTTCTAGGATCCATGACTTTGATGAAGCTGTCTCTTTACCTTCTGAACTGTTCAAGAAATTTAAAAGCTAGATAAGAACTAGCTGAGTTAGAGATCAGGCTCTTAAAAATCTATAAGACACAGTTCTGTTCCAACTAGGAGAGCTTTAAGTCTCTGCAGTTTGATCAGTTCACTGACCTTTCGGGGTGGGGAAAACTTGATAGATGTAAATACAGTTACTACCTAATGCAGCATGTGTTAATTATGTCTAGTTTGATGAGGAATAAACAATAAATAAATCAAACACCAATACTCAGCTTTGGTGACTTATGTCCAAAGTCAGTAATACAGTGAGCTCTAAACAATGGCAGAAATTCTGGACTTTATTTAGGAATTGACTGTTCAAATAATGTCTTCACTTTTTGAAGTGTCCAGAGGGTTCCTCAAAAAGAACATATTGATACGCACCACCATATAATAAATAATTGTATTTAGTTAGCTTCATTACATCCCTGGCTCATTATTCTATAATACATTCCAGAAAACTGCATGTTGGTTATAGATACAAGCTAATAGGTATGGATTTATACAGAATTATAGGTATACCATTTCTAGTTAATTAAATAGGGCATTTGAGGTCATTTTTATCGCTTCTACCAAAATTTGATCATTAGGGATTGGTTGAAAGCAAAACTGACTATTATTTATGTATTCTAGAGAAGGTCAAGGTCAACTTACATTATCTTAACACAAAACATCTTTTCCAGAAATATAACCTGCCTTTATATATGTAGCCAACAATTTTCTACTAATTTATTCTACTTTCATATTTTCCAGTAGAAATCTAGTGGATCTCATCTTGGTTAGTCATGATTTTGAAACTTCTACATTGGCTTTGAGTACTCTAAGTAACATTTTATAAGGTAGTATTTTTAAGAATACAGCACTGAATTTTTTTTACTCAAATATAATTCGAATGCATTTACTCTTCCTTTTCTAGCAAACCCATTTCAGAAGGTATTTCATTCAGAGGATCTAGGGTATTCTACCTGATAAGTTGTTCTAATAGTATGCATTTATTTTTCCAAATGTTCTCCACTAATCTGACTTATAAAATGATTCCTATGAGTCATGGAAGATAAAGTCTGAGGAATTTCGTAGATAAGGCTGTAACCAAATATACACACCTGCTTACCAAAACTAAAAGACAATCTTAAAAGTCCTCTAAGAACCTTTCATGGTGGAGAGAAATGTGATACTTATCTCTCAAGCAGAAGTCAGAGGAGGGTTGGGAGAAGTAATTCCACTTCTATCAACAAGATACCCCCAAATCTTTAAAGTACAGATGATCAAGTTTGAAAGAGTTTACGCTATATCACTAGTGCTTTCCCTGCCCCAAAGAAAAAGTATTACAAAAAGTGAGGAGAGAATATAATCTTGCTTATTCACACTGCTATCCAAAGGCAAATTCCAAATACCAACTTGGCAAACCAAGAGACAAACTGTTTGCTTTACTAATCATGTCTTTATAAGCTGATGTCTATTTTAACCATTCTTTGACCATCTGTCTACGTTTTGTATACCTACAATCCAGCATTCTTATTGCTACTGTTGTATGATGAAGTCACAAAGATACTGAAGCATTAACATGGAAACAACAATCTTTAAGGGTATTGGTCTAGGTTAAAAATTGAGCCAACTAGCCAAAGTGCACTTATGCACATGGTGGATCCATTTTGTAGAAAGTGGATATGACTTTTTCAAGGAGGTGACTTGCTTTTCCACTCTATTGGTGAAAAAGGTAGACTCAAAATTTCAGACCCTGATGTGAACAACTATGATGTGACTGCATTTTCTGAAGAGTATATACCTTGAATAACAATAAGGGAGTCTACTTTTGTTTCCCATATGGATCTAAACCAGTCTGTTGACACAGCATGTCTGATGGCAGGGCATCAGAAGAGTCTGCTCACACCTTCTGTTTCCTTTGCAAAAACATTATCAGTGCCAGCCAATACCCGCATTCATAATAAGAGATAGGAATATATCACTGAGAAAACCAGACGTGAAGAAATGCAGAGATTTCTGCTGTATTTGAAAAATATCAGAAACTTAGTCACTTAGCATTAAAAACAATAACTGTAATCTCCCCTTCCTTTATATGAAGCTAAAATTATATTTCTTTGACCCCAAGTCCTATATTTAACACAGAATTTAATATACAATAATCATTTTACTCTAAGTTAAAACAAGAAGGAGCCAGCACACAAGTAAAGGTCAAATACGATAGAAACTTGAAAATCTTATTTTTATCTCAAAAAGCTACCAAATTCTAAGAAAATTTCTATTTAGCTGCTCTGGGGCTTTGGTTCAAAATAAGAATTTCCTCCTTTATAATTACAAGCTTGTGATTGTTTAACAATTTCTTTCCACTTACAAATCATGCCCTGGAAAGAAAAATAATGCACAAGGGCTTTTAGTAACTGGAAAGTTATTTGATTGCAACCCTTTTGCAAATATGAATTCCATATTTAACTGTAATCAGCAACCTTTTAAAAGCCTCTTTTCTGTTTAAAACCAGGCTTCCTAGAGCCTGCATCTGTCATAATTGGGTTTCTGAAGTCTATGTAGCTCACTTCATTTGCCTTCTGTGTTCAGATTCAGAAGAGAATAAAAGTTTATTAAAAGCAAAGAACAAAAGGGAAAAATCACAATATGCAGCAGTGTGAACACATCAATCTTTTCCAACATGTCCACCAATGCCAGTGTTTGCTGTATCCTGCCTCTCATTTCAGCTGCTGGTAGGAATCATCCAGGCTGCCGAGCTGCCCGCCTTAGACATGGGGGGCACATCTGATCCCTATGTGAAGGTGTTTCTGCTGCCAGATAAAAAGAAGAAATTTGAGACAAAAGTCCACCGAAAGACCCTTAATCCTGTCTTCAACGAGCAATTTACTTTCAAGGTAATTTTTTTTTGTACTTACTAATGAACTTGTCCTCTGTTGTTCTAGATAACAGACTGATCTCATCCTGACACATATAGAGACCACTTGCCCACTTGTTCAGAGACTCACAAGTGATTCTATTCAGAATATTTACGATTCTTATCTTCAATGTAATGAGGACTCTCTATTGCATTAAAATTTGGTCCAAATAGGATTCAGCTCAGCTATTTCAGAAAAGAATATGGACTGGGATAGAATTAGGATGTCATTCGTATCTAAAAAGTGAGTTCAGCTTCAAGTGTGTCTGTGGACCTGAACGTTTCCCCCTCTCTAAAATAAAGCCAAAAGAATTGTAAACTTTTTCCAGGTTTCCAAGTTTCTGAAAATAAATCATGACCACAGAATAAAGTAAGCTATGCAACATTATTTAAATGGTACAATGAGGTATTACTCTCGTTGCAAAATTTTTTGTGTACAGGGGAAAATTAAGTATTCTAAAACATTCTGCTTAACCCACCAATAAAAAGAATATGAACCTATTGTTTTTTTCCATCTCTAGCATTTTTCCCTTACTCTTGGCGCTTCCCTGGTGTTCTTCATCTTGTTGAGACACCTCAATTAACAAGCAGTAACAAAGAGGAATTCTGGCCACATAATAACTCAGCAGGAAAAGGTGCTTGGCAGGTCTCAGGCACCTCTGCATATACGAGTAGTCTCTGTAGTTCTCATCCTGAAGTCATGCATAAAAACAGTCTTTTGGTAGATATGTTTAACACGTGAAATTTTTTGAAATGCATTACTTAAAACAATACATGTCTGTGAATATGCCAGGGGGTAGATTCAGAATCACCTGTCTACCAGTCAGCCTTAGAGATAAGCACGCACCTGACATTAGCAAACATCCTGGTATGAAATAAATGGATGAAACTGAGGGCATGAGTCATTCCCATGAACCTTGTTTCCAATTTTGTAAAAGAGCAGTATCTTTCTATTCACTCTAAAATTTGAGTTTTTAAGACAAAAAAAAAATCCCTCATCTACGGTCAGCAACTCTGTTTAAAATCTATACTTTTCTAAACCCAGATAGTTAATGTAGAGTAGCAGTAAAAACCAGCTTATGAAGAACTAATCATTAGGGTCAATATACCACAGGACATACAGTGAAAACGAAACAAAAAATATTGCAAAAGGTAATTACAATCCTTCTATTTGACTATGTATTAATCTCAATTTAGGTCAGTAGTTTCTAACCACAATTTAGTCAGCACATTCTTAAATTATTTGAAATATTGTGGGGCTTTGTTTTTGTTTTGAGTTATCTATATGTTATTTCTTTTTAAAAAGTGTATTGCTAATAATTTTTAGTAATGTCTATAACTTCAAGAATTATAATCATTGAGATTTTGAAATTGCCTATAAAATTTAATAGGCTCCATTTTACTTCAGGAGTGTTGATCACATCATAAATCAATCCAAAGTACAATATATTTTGATAGACTTGAGAAATATACCACCGTTTCTAGAGAACTAGTTAATTTTTCCTTGTAGGCCTTGTAGATTATGCATCTTAAATGCCAATAGGCTGTATGATACAAGAATGGAAGCAAAACAGTTTAAAGAGGATTGGCTTTAAAACTGAGTTCAAATCCATTGAACATAAACTTGACATGCCCCAAATGAAATGCTCCTTCTTTTCTCCACAACAAACTACCATTTGAAAGAGCTACTCATCATTCAAACAGTAAATATTTATTAAGTGCCTACTGTGTACCAGCACTGTGCTAAATGCTTTATATGTATTCATTTGGCCTCAACCAGCCCCTGTGAAACAGACACTGTTATCATCACTTTTTGATGGATGAAAAAACCAAGGTTTATTTACTTGTCCCAGGGCCATCAGCTGGAAAAAGGGAAACCCAGGCCCAGACCTGTCTGACCTCAAGCTCAAGTTTTTGACTAATGCCCTTTCAGTACAATCACCAAAAAATCTGAAGAGATTTCAGAAATAAGATGAAATTTTCAAGAGTTCATCCCTACTCTAAAATTCCTTATTTCTTCCTTTCAAAATTGGCTCTTTGGAAGGGTTTATTTTTTTCACTCTAAAGTAGAAAATGTGTTGTGCCTAGTTTTTAATCATAGTATTTTAATCTGATTCCAAATAGATGACAAATGATATAAAATAAAAACTCTTTGGAAAAACCAAAATTTCTTGTATATATGCAGTCAAATATTCTTCCTTCTCCTTTCCTTCTTAATATACAGAGTTAATTGAGAAATGTTTGCTGGAGCATAACACAACTATTTACACTGATAAAATAATAACAAGTGTCTGAAAATTGATCAAACCTTCAATACAAGTCTAAACAATTTCTTAATTAGGCATTTCTTCCCGGTTACTGAAGTGTAGCTTACTTGGATTGCCGTGCTTTCTCTGAATATTAAAAATGTCACTAATAAATATCCCAGCCCATAGCAGCTGTCCCAGTTATATTTGAACAGCTGGAGAATTCATCAGTTCTTGGCCTTTTACCACTACTCATCCTAAAGAGTGTCGTACCTAAGAATGAACTTCAAGATCTAGTTTATAATGTATCTCTGATATTCAAAACAGCAATTTTCTAGTCAGCTCTTGTCAATCAGTAAATTATTTTAAGGAATAGGTGAGGCACCTTGTGAATTTCATTCAAGTCCTTGCAGACTCTTAGCATGCCTGTTCATATATCACTGCTCCATTAAGCTATGACATCCAAATGGCCTGAAAGAGGGGGAACTCTTCTCAATACTCTGTAATGGCCTAGAGTGGGGGGCTTCCCTGGTGGCGCAGTGGTTAAGAATCTGCCTGCCAATGCAGGGGACATGGGTTGAAGTCCTGGTCCGGGAAGATCCCACATGCCGCGGAGCAACTAAGCCCTTGTGCCACAACTACTGAGCCTGCGTGCCACAACTACTGAAGCCCATGCTCCTAGAGCCCATGCTCCGCAACAAGAGAGGCCACCACAATGAGAAGCCCACACACCACAACGAAGAGTAGCCCCTGCTCACAACTAAAAGAAAGCCCATGCACAGCAACGAGGACCCAACACAGCCAAAAATAAAATAAATATATTTTTTAAAAAGAGTGGACATATGTATATGTATAACTTATTCACTTTGCTGTACACCTGAAACTAACACAACATTGTAAATCAACTATACTCCAATACAATTTTTTTTTAAATGAAAGAGTTAGTAGAACTTTTGAAACAACTTATCTACCCGAGTAAGTTGCACCCTGACAGTATAACTTATCATAAAAATAACAACAAAATATTCTACAAGAAAAACTTATTTATATAGTCAAGTGAAATTGGCTTGGTTTATTCTTATATTAATCTTGAAGTGTTTCTAGCATGACTAATAGTATGAGCTATTATTAATAATACTAACAGCTTCTAGAACTTTGGGATAAAGTGATAAATCACTATGGTAAGTCCTCATTTTCCCCCAAGTAATTTAAGCCCCAAGCAGTTAGTTAAATGATTCAATTTAAAGAAAAAAACCCAAAAGCACAAGTATCTCCCTGTTCTGTTTATCCAACATAAATATTAAAATGAAAGACTATAAACAGGTAACATGTTTTAAGCATTTTTTGTGACCAGATATTTTGTCCTCATCTTTTTATTTAGGTGCCGTATTCGGAATTGGGAGGCAAAACCCTGGTGATGGCTGTCTATGATTTTGATCGTTTCTCCAAGCATGACATCATTGGGGAATTTAAAGTCCCCATGAATACAGTGGATTTCGGTCACGTAACTGAGGAGTGGCGTGATCTGCAAAGTGCAGAGAAGGAAGAGGTAAGAAAAACATTAGCATTTCTAATGTGACAAGCTGTACTCGCCAGTTGCTACTCTCATACTAACCTATTGAGAGGTGCTGGGGTGACGTGAGTGATGTGGCCCTCCAGCTGCTGACAGTGGGCAAAATAGGGTCAGGGGATTGCATAACCTCGTAAAAAAGTATACTGATCTTCTGGGTCTTATTTGAAAGAAAACAAAGATTTGTGCAGGTCTACAAATAATTCCCCGGGGTTGGGGGGACAGACAGACACACACACCACTTCTAAAAGCTTAGAAAATATTACACACACACACACACACACACACACACACATCTGCTTCTTTAAAAGGACAGTTAAAAGTCATCTTATCCTTTGTATTTTTCCACAAAGATTTTATGTTTTCTACATAGATTATATAGCTATTAAATAGAAATGAAATGGCACTTTTTCCTTGATTATTTCTGCATATTACAGACAGTTCATTGTTTCTCCTAAAGATATCAGAGCACAATGGGTAAAACATCAAATAAAATTCACAAAGGCAGATATTAAATCCACTTTTTAAGTGACTCACATTTTTACAGTATTCTTCACATTGTTTTGCCCCAGTTTTAATAGGTTAGCCCAGGATTTTTCTGTGATTTAAAGAAGGGAATTTCAGTATCCTTAGTGCATTTAAACTGCATAATAATCAGTTGTATTTGATTATGCTATGCCAGCCTGACACTAGCGCTTTTCTGAGCCAGTGTCTCAACAGGCCAATACCAGAAAAGCAAACAACTCTTAGCTTCTTTGAATTCCAAAAGCAACTCCTTTTCCAGCCATTTTTTTGTTCCTAACATGGTTTATAATTACCCAAGGGATTGCCAACAGCCTTTGTCATTTAGGCTCACTAGACGCCTTGGATTCTGTAAGGTGTGGTCACTTTGGGGCCACCAGGGAAATCAGAAAGTAACCCAAGCCTTCAGAGAAACTCAGCCAAGAACATCACCTGGGAATCCTTTCAACCTAAGGTTTTCTGTGACCATTATTATTATTAAGTGAGGTTTTAGAACAGGTTTATTTATTACTGTGCTGAAATTGAATTTTATTAGTGCTCTAAAATTATTACTTGGTTGTAAAAAAAAAAAACGAGTCAAAATTATTTGAGTTAAGCTCTGCTTTTTCTTTGGAAGGAAAAAGTTTAGTCAAAATTAGATTCTTGGATATTGAAATAGATTTACCGCCCCTGTGGATAGAACCACCCAAGGATAATATGGAGTTTTTAAGTTTTACAACTTTTTAAAGTAGTTCTTCCCTATGAGTGGACCAATATCTATATTAAAATGCAACATCTGTGTGAAAAACATTTAATCCTTTAATCATAATGTTGCTAGTCATTTAACAAAGTAGTGAGCTGTTTCACTGAATTTTTATATTTTATTGACATATTTGACTTTGTAAGTTCCTTGTGGCTGGGGGGTAGGGTGGGACCATAACAAGTATTTATTAACTGATAGGTTTTCGTTCATTGATTATTGGTTGGCTTCTTGGTTGAGCATCCAGATAGGACCCACCTGTCCTTCACAAGCCCATCTGCCCAGAGGGCATGGCTCACGTCCCTCCCCTCCAACTGGTCACTATCAAGTGGTATGGGATTCCAAGACTACACCCCTGGGCTTCTGAAAAGTTGGTAAATATTTTTGTCTGTGTTAGGAAATGTAATCCATCAAGCCATTTTCTTCTTTAAAAATTTGTTTGAATACGGGCAGAGTTTGATACTTGACACTAAGCTGACAGGTGTGATGCTAGAATCTACAAGTTTAGGGAGACGGCCCAAAAAGAATCACGTTTTTATCCTCACCCCCTGACTTGCTCGTTTTCTCTCTTTTATAACTTTCTTCCTCCTCATCTTCTCTCCCTATGAAAGATTTTTTTGTGTGATCCAACTTATTCAAAACGATTCACCATGCACACGTTTATTATGTACTGCTATATTCCTAGAACTGGGCCAGGTGTTTAGAAAGAAAGAAAGAAAGAAACGTGGAGGGGGTAGACGCTGCTCTTGTTTTCATGGAGTTCGGCGCTGCCTCACTTTCCTCCCTCACTCCAGTTTTTGCCTTGCTCACTGCCAGCTAGACTGATGTCTAGTTAAAGTCTTGCCTTTAAGATCAAACACTCCTGGGTTTCAATCCCTACAGATCCATTTACTAGCTCAGAGACCTTAGACAAGTCACTTATGCTCTCTAAACTTCCGTATTTTTTTTTAATCTAGTAAGTGCTCTAACATTATCTTATTTTACAGATTAAATAGGATAGAGTCTAAAGTACCTAGCATGGAGCCGGCTATTGGACATATTCAACAAGCAAGAGATCTCCCATTCTTTCTTCTTGACCAATCTTTTTGGTGTCCTTTCTTTCTTGTGCTTTCATCTCCCTATTTGTTCTACTCTTTTTCCTCTATGTGTATGGCTCTACTCTTTGCCTCACCACCACTGTACTTACTGAATGGCTCTGGAGATTTTTAATGGGAAATAATTCTATAACAGTACTTTTAAACCCTGGAGGCTTTCCTCTTTGGTACCTACTTGGGAATAATTTTTGGTTTTCAGTTGAGTGACTATTTCCTTTTATCATGATATAGGAAACCTTATAAAACAGATGTCTAGCTTACAAAGTATCTCTGGATAACTAGATCCAGGTATAAACCTTCTCCTAATAAATAAGATTCCAATTACTTTTTATGTCTAAAGAATTACTTCTCACTGATACGTGCTGTCTTTTCATGCTACTGTTCATTAACTAGAGAAAATTAGAGTTGTTTGAATAAACTGAAGTCTTAGATTGACTTTAGTTCTCACGGTTTCAAACAAAATTCTTTTTCCATTTTATAGAAATCTTTATAGTTTAAGATTTTTGTTTTGCTTTCCTCTAAAGTGTTAAATCTTCTTTTTAATGTCATAATGAGTGAAAGATACCAAAGAAAGTGAGAAAAAGGAATTCAAGAAACAGCTTTGGAATCTAGGAACTGAACCGCTAGTCATTAATAGTCTGTTCAAGGAGAGACTTGGATTTAAACGGGTTAAATACAGCCCACTAGGATCCAACCCCAGGGTTTTGGATAGCATGGGGTAGGCTTTGTTGTTGAAAGTTAAAAAATATAAAAGTCATAAGATGATGAAGCAATTACATAAGTTAAAGGATTATGTGTTACCTTAGTGAGCAATTAAATATGCGACAAGCAACTGGGGAGAAACTGGAAAGCAGCCTTATCTAAAAGTTACTAAGCACATGTTTTAAACACAGGGGGTGTTGAAGAGAGAAATTAGGCCAGAAGAGCTTCAACAAGCACACAACTCCCATTGTTAGATTCAAGCCCGTGGAGAAAACCTCTGTGCTGAAGTTTCCATCCTGACTTGATGACGTTTTTATGACTAACGCAATCCAAGTCCCCTCCCTTACTAGTAGTTCAGGTTCACTTGCCTTTTTTTTTTTAATGTTGCATGACTGATGACCCACTCTCCTTCCACCTGCTAACAGGTGAAGATGGAATCTGACCTTGCAAGACAGCTAAACCTTTCTCTTTCTTTTGTCTCTTTAAAACAGAAGTCCTTTGAGTTTCGAGAGATGGTTATGCATAAAACCATTGTCTTAATTTTCCCCCTTTTCAGGTTAAGGCCTCAAACATCATCCTTTATAATCAGTATATACAGTTCTTCCATTGGCAAAAGGCTTCTAACATGTATAGCCTCAGGCTACCTAGTGAATTTTTAAGATTTTCTTCATTTTAATCATTCAAGAATATTTATGTCATCCATAAGTCAAACCTGAAGCCAACCTCCAGATATTTGGAGTAATCCATTCTTTTAATATTTTCACGTAATTACTTCAAATATTATGATCAATAGCTATGACTCCATTTTCTTTTTTTTTTTTTTGCGGTATGCAGGCCTCTCACTGTTGTGGCCTCTCCCGTTGCGGAGCACAGGCTCCGGACGCGCAGGCTCAGCGGCCATGGCTCACGGGCCCAGCCGCTCCGCGGCACATGGGATCCTCCCAGACCGGGGCACGAACCCGCATCCCCTGCATCGGCAGGCGGACTCTCAACCACTGCGCCACCAGGGAGGCCCTCCATTTTCTTTTTTAATGAATTTTATTTATGATCATTGCAGCAACTGTATCAGTCCTGTACCCCAGCATCAAGTACATCTTCAAAGCATTTAGACCCTTTTTATTTTAGCATTTGTTCCTAATTTTTCACCCCTATGCCTTCCACTACTACTTTTTAATCCCTAAGAACAGCATAAAATACCACCAGAATGAAACGGGATCCCTTTTTTTTAAGGAGTCTGTCTCATAACTTGACCAGTACTATTTTGTCTCCATTAGAAAATGTCCATCACCTCTGCTTTGTGTAGAATTCGTTAAAGAGTGGTTTTTAAATGAGATTCTGTAATCTAGTACAAATGGAAAAAAAACTGATTGCTGAATTAAAACAAGTTGGGACATACTTTAATTAGGACCCAAGCAGAAAGGAAGAGAAACTACTTTAGTGCCTTAATAGAAAATCAATTTTGCAAGAAATTTTCACATTTTTCAGTCTAATTAGAAAAACACTTAATTCACAGAAAAGCATTTGGAGAATACATATTCAATCAAAAACCCAAAGTTTTTTTAAGCTTACGATAATTTACTGGATATTCCTTTGGAATGCGTTCAAGTCATTACTCCTTATGACATCTCTTTTGTCCAAGGATCACGAAAGAACTGATGCTGTTTCTAAGTATACTTAGCAGTCAGATGGTAGCCCACGCCCTCCGAGAATCTCCGCACAACAAATTAGTGCCCTGAACGAAATCCTTATAAAAGGTTAAGTGAAGGAACTTTAATATGGAAGCCAGTAAGAATCTACCTTGTCACTCACAAACTATCACATTAGAGAAATGCAACAAAGACACTCATTTTGACCCACAGCATTCCAGGAAAGTATATTTATTTTTACTTCTTCATTGTCTGTCTTCCCCACTGGACTGTAGGCAGCGTATCTATTGTTCCCAACTGTGAAACCAAGTTTAATCACAGAGGCAAGCACACAGTAGGTGTAAAAAAATATTTTTGAATTAATGAATGGGGTAGAGTTGCTTATTATACATGAGAGATGCTTCAAAACTTCCATTTTAAAGTCCATGTTATAGTAATTGTGTTCTTACTTTACAAATGAAGTCTAAAGTATTCTGAAAAACCATCAATAAAGTATCTTAGCACCAAACAATGAAAGTTATTTAGTACCCTTTTGTCTTTTCAGTCTTTTTATATCAAAGGGAGGCAGTACAGAAGCTTAGCAAAATCATTCTAATTGTTTTTGTTGATGGTCATGAAAATGATGACTTTCTCTCACTAATTTTTTGGGGGGAGATGAGGGGTAAAGGCTTATTCAGGATCTTTTTCCTCTCTATAAACCTTTTTATCCTGTTTCCATGATGCACGGAGAGCTTGTGGCTCAGCTTAATTTAACTTTTATTTAAAGTTAAGATTTAGTTAAAGCTCTGATTTGAGTCTCTGCTGGCAACATGGAAATTTACCCAGAGGGAAATGGGAAAGAATCAATTCCAAGGAGAAGCCCAAGAATATGAACAAAATCTAAGTTTATTGTATCTATAATATTTGTTGCTAGTCAGATTTATAATAAAATAGATATAAAACAATTCAATAATATTATATTAAGACCATGATATATTTTAGTGTACTTAGTATCTATGTGTCCATTTTGTGGTACGTGCCACATAATAGTTTCCCTTTAAACTAAGTAGAGTTGCATTTGATTTCTTGACATGTCTTTGGCCATAGCTGTGGTTTACTTGCATCTGAGTTTGGTCAGAATTTCAATCACCAATTATAACTGTATTGCTATGCATAGTAAGTATTGTCGGCTTCATGATGTGGTTTCTAAAAAATCATAGGAAAGAACAAATGACTGGAAATATCCTTCTAGTGTGTAGGACTGTAATTTGATTGCCTTTCTAGTTAAAAAGCCTTTTCAGGCACAAATGGATGAAAACAAATTCTCACTTCACTGAGATTCTAAATGAAAATTTGGTATCATTTGTCTGCTAAAATAAAAACGTGAGAACTGTGAGCTTCAGTTTTATTGGGGACTTAACTGAGGACTATAGCCCCAGAGACAGCCTCTCAGATAGCTCCAAGGAACTCTCAGGAGGACATAAGGGGGAAGGTTAGTACATATGTGATCTTGGCAAAGAGGTTTGGCAAGCAAACGCACATCTCTGTAGAAGGTTGCTACTAGCCACGCGGAAAAGATATCTCAGTTAATGATTTTAGTGCTTTAAAGTACGGGAAGATGCAAGAATTTGGGTTCATAAGATTTTCTCCTGAAAATATCTAGCGATCTGAAAGCCTTCTTCTGCCAGTTTTCCCAGAGCACAGAGCGCCTCATTCCTGATCTCCACCCTGAGCTCCTTTCAGGGTATGTTAAAGGTCAGCAACTCCAGTAGCTAATGACTCAATCCTTGTAGAACCAGACAGCAAGCAACATTCTTTAGTTGGCCCTTTTTTTACTGTGAATTTCCTGGAAAAAATAAATTTAGACTCTAAAGAATTAAGTGGAGGGAGAGACCCTGGACATTTTCAAAATGCCCTTTGACGACCTTACATGGTTCCCGCATTATCATAACTTAACCTACTTCATTACCCTCCCCTTCACAGCTGTCATCGCCCAGAGGCCTGGATTTCCAGCCCAGCTCCCTCGTTTCCAAAATTCATCTTGTTAAAAGCTTACCTTAACTTCTCTACCTAAGTTATAAACACCAATAATAAAAAAAAAAAGCTACTGTTTACTGAGAATCTACTGTGTGCCCACAAAACAACTTCACAACCGTCTTCAAAAGTGGCATATTAAATCTGTTTTACAAAATGAGGGGAAAAACAAACCTGAGCCCAGGAAAGTCTAAGTAGTCTGTCCAAGTTCACACAACCAATGCCAGAGCTAAAATTCAAACACCGGTCTTTCTACTTCACCACTCTTTCTACTTCACCATACCATCTTCTTTAAACAGTCTCTCTCAGTCTCTTTAGCCTCCAAGTGTAGCTATAAACTCAACTTAAATGCAAAAAAAAAAGAGCAAAACCAAACTGATACAAATTAGTTTTTCCTCAGCTTTGGCTTGTTTATTTTGGAATTTCAACATTGGGTCAATTTTCTTTGACAACATTCAACTGATTAAAATCTACATATATATTTTCCCTCTCAAATATTATAATACACTGCAAATGTAACACAGCAAAAGAAAAAAAAAAACAGTAAATAGCTATGGCATTTTTGTTTCTTCTTCATAATATTTCATAAATACTTAGCATGAATTCCTGTCCAGGATACAAAGCCCTAAAATTCAAAAGTCCTGTCCAGGATACAAAGCCCTAAAATTCAAAGGTACTCATTAACACAAACATGTTATTATTCACTCATGATTGCTGATGAATATAATGAAGGCAGAGGGATTTTGCTTTCCAATAAAAAAATTCATTAAATAGAATATAAATTCCCATTCATTTATTCAAAACATATATTGAATATCTGTGAAATTACCACTGTAAAGTGCACAGAATGGAAGATTAAGATTCACATATGGGAAATGGTCAATAATAGTAGCAAAATTTCGTAATGAAAATTAACAAAAGCAGTTTCATAAAGAGCCAGATCTGAAGTATAAAGTCCAGGGTACCGTATGTTTTAGGTGTAAAGACAAGGTATGGACAGGGAGGGTCCGTGGAAGAGCTGAAAAAAGTGAGCTAGTCTTTAAAACTGAGTAGAATTTGAATAGGCAGAAGGAACTAAGAAAGCCTTCCAAAAGGTAAGAGGTGAACAAGAGCCCACTGGCAGAGCTAAGACCGCCAGTGACAGGCCCAGGTAGAAGTGGAGTGAAAGCTCGAACAGATATCCTGAGAAATAAGATTGAAGTAGTTTAGTGACAGTTTGTCCCTTACAATGTCAGACTGATCGACCTAAAACTCAGGACACTAAATAAAGCTTGCAAAACTTGTTCTTCCCAAGGACAAGAGCTGGAATATGAAAGCCAGCCCCACCTCCATGCCAAGCACTCTACTAAGTGCTTTTCTCACGTGATCTCAGGTAATCCTTGGTGCAGTCCTATGGGGTCATTCTTCATATCCCTGTTTGGGATTGGCCAATCCCCACTGGCCTGGTGCACCCAGAAGGTAAGCACCAGAATAAAGATTTAGACCTATGTCTGACTCCCAAACCCATTCCCTCTCTACTCTGCCATATTGCTACTTAATTGACTAACACTCAGTGAGTCCAAGGATATTGCCAATCTTGTTTATCTTCTTGTCCCCAGTGCCTGGCACTGTGCCTGGAACATCCAAAGTGCTTAAATAAGTATTTCCAAGTGAATCGGTTGGACAAATTAAAATAAAATAAAAATTCTCTTTTATGAACACGCATGAGTCATACCACCTTCAAAGAAGTCATCTTTGAAGGATACCCAGTCATTCCAGTTGTACTGCCTATATGGTACATACTTTGAATTCCAGCCCCTCTCTCCAAAAGTCTTTCTCAGTATACAATACAGTCTTCTCTCTGTCCTCAGTTGTGGCCTGTCTTTAAAAGGTAAGTTTGATTGAAATGGTCATAAGCTGTTTCCAAGTATGGCCTATAAGGTGATGATCCAACTGAGTAAAATAGTTTTAGTTATTATGATCAAGTAATGAAGTGGATGTTCTTGTGAGACTTCTATTCTGACTCTGACCAAAATGTTTTGAGCAATAACATCATTATATAGTCTCTCAAATGGGTCACTATGGGAAAAATCATCAAGAGATATAAGTTCTGGATACATGTAGTGCCAAGGAAATCTGTTTTAATAGAAACTAGTGTAGGAGTTAGTTTTCTTTTTTATTTAAAGAATAAAGAGTGAGCGTTTTCGGTCAAATTTTAAATACAGCAAAGTGGTTTATAGATTGGAGGAGCATAAAGTGGGGAGTGGGAGTTGAAATAGGAACAAATAGAAAACAAAAGAAAAGTAAGAAAAATGATAGAGACCAGCGCAATCTTGCCTGTATCTGGTTGTTTTACTATTGAAACAGCAAAGAGGATTTTGAGTGGGAAGCGACGTCATCAATGCGGGAGAATGGCTCGTTCTGCCTGGCCTCCAGTTCCACACATGTGGGTCTTTTACAATGTCATCTTTGTAAAAGATGGTTCGTCATACGCTTTGGAACACTTTTTTTTTAATTATCTTGCTGGTGACTCCTTCAAACAAAATGTTTTCACCTTCTGCTTTACTCCTGCCTCGCATTGAGCAAGCCAAATGTTTGTATTGTGACATCTTTAATCCATTACAATCTGTTACCCTGCAATTAGATGAAATGTGAGCAGTTCAGTTGTACCATGTGTACTGAAGAATAAGGGAGAAGGATGAAGACTTGCTGATAAACAAGAGCTTAAATAAAGGATGAAAGAGAGGGAGCACACATACACACATGCAAACCTACTTGGTTTACACGTGGCTACGGTTCTTCCCAATTGTGAACAAGAGGCCTTAAATACTGCAAATGACTTTGATTCCTTCATTCTTTCATTTATTCAACCTATATTTATGAGGCCTCTTTTGTGAGCCAGGGACTGTACTAGCTTCTAGAAGAACAGTGGTGAAGATAAACAGACCCATTAAGCATAGTCAATTATAATTTAACGATGAGACGGTACTACAAATAGATAAAAGCTCTGGGCCTGGACTCAACCGATGTGTATCCAACCATGACTCCACTTACTGTTGGTGTCCTTAGGCTTGTTACTTAACCCTTCTGTAAATGGGATTAATATTACCCACCTCCATGAGTTGTGATACACTCTAAAAGATAATTCATTTAAAGCACTTAAACAATACTTGGCACCTAATAAACTCTCAATAAATACTAGGTTTTCTTATTATGGAAGACACTGATCAGAGCCTTTATTTCCTTGCCACTGAAAAAGCACTGCTCTGACCACTAGACTTATATACTTCCTTTTGTGGGGAGACTGAGACAGCCTTAGGGTTCAGAGGACATTAGCATACAGTTCTGATGAAAGACAGGATATCCGAGTTTAGCCCCCATGTGTGAGAAACTGTGGATGAAGACAGTCTGTGGATGAAGACAGACTGTGGGTGAAGACATGGAGAAGAGGTCACAAGGCCAATCCAGGGTAAGGCTTAGCACGCATGAGTGGAAGGTGGCACTAACACAATGTGGCCCCAATGACCACGCATTTCTCTATGCTCTGACACCACAAAAAAGAATTCAAAGTCCAGGCCCTACTAAATCAAAAAGACTGTCAGTAACAAGTATTGGTGAAGAGGTGGCAAAATCGAAACCCTCACACAGCTCTGAAGGGTGTAGCCATTTTGGAAAACAGTTTAACAGTTTCTCAAAATGTTCAATAGAGAGGATTCATATGACCTAGCAATTCTACTCCTAGGTTTATACTCGCCCCCCAAAGTGGAGATGCATTTCCACACAAAAAATTGTAGAAGAATGTTCGTAGCAGTATTTTTCACAATTGCCAAAGAGTGGAAAGAATTCAAATTTCCATCAACTGATGAATAATTAGACAAAACATGCTATAGTCATACAATATAATATTATTCAGCCATAAAAAAGAGTGTAGCACTGATAACGCGCTACAACATGGATAAACCAGAACAGCCAAATCCACACAGACAGAAAGCAGATTAATGGTTGCCTAAGGCTGGGAGTTGCAGGGTGGGGTGGGGTGGGGGGCAGTAGTGGAGGAGGGATGAGGACTGACAGCTAGTGGGTATGAGTTTCTTTGTGGGCTGATGAAAGTATTCTAAAATTAGATAGTGGTGATGGTTAACACAACTCTGAATCTACTAAAATCCACTGAATTGTATCCTTCAAGAAGGTGAATTTTCTAGTATGTGAAGTATATCTCAATAAAGCTGTTTAAAAAAAATGTTATTTCAGGCACTGAAACCCTTATCATGGAAGCATGATGTTCTAGGTTGACCTGGGGCTCCATTTGAAACAGAATTGATGTATGCTGGGAATCCTCTCCCAATACTGTTTCCAAAGTTGAGGGATATTTCCTCAAAATATTCCAGTCTCCCTTTAAATCAGGACATTTGTCTGCAAGATCCTGCTCTTCATCACCACACCTCTTGATGTAAGGTCAATGCTAAGACCCCTTGGATCGATGAAGAACCCAGACTCAGGCCACGTGGCTAGCCAGTGAGAACTCAGGATTCAGACACCCTTTTTCTGATTCCAAAGCCATTTTCTACTAGTGTATTCTCTCACAGGGTAGAAGCTTTAGGGTTCCTTGTCCTGACACAAGAACAATGTTCTAAATATGAGAACTACCCACTCCCTTTTGCAGTCTGTCTTCCTACAGTAGATTCTCAGAAATTCCTCCAGTCATTTCCTTGCTCTTTTCTGGGCCTTGACTAGCAACGTCATGCCTTTTTTTAATTGAGGTAGAACTTGACATATAATAAAATGCAGATATGAAGTGTACAGTTCAATGTGTCTTCACAACTGTATACACCAATACAAGCACCACTCCAATCATGTTGCAGAACATTTTTTACCCCCAAGAAGTTCCACATGCATCTTGATGTCTGTACAGGAATGCACTGTGATACTTACTCTAATGGGATTCTACAGTTTTTTCTTCCTCATTCTCACTAAGTGCCCTGAAAATGCTCAGCATCACCTAGATCTTTAACACACAGCGTATTGTGTCCGCTGTACTGTACGACTGGCACCTCATTACACACATCCCTGTTTTCTAAGTGTCAGTGCCAAGCCACTTTGTGCTGTTACATAAAAGGATGCCTTGTTTACCTGTTTTGTGGTCTACAGGAGCTCCTTGTAAGTAAGGAACGTATTTACTACTTTTGCACATCACAGTAGTTAGCTCTTAGGAGAACATGTGGCAGGGATCATATGAGGACGGAACTCGGGCTCCAAATCCCATCAATTCTCCGAGCCTCGTTTCCTTATATGTAAAATGCTGCTGAAAAGTGTACAACGATATGTACTTACATGTTGGAAAGTTATTTTTCTTGTTTTTTTCCCAATGATTTTTAGAAAATTCATAGAGCTGTGCAACTGTCAGAACAACCTAATTATAGAACACTTCCATCACCCCAAAAAGAAACCTTGTGCCCATGTGCAATCATTCCCATTCCCAGCCCTCATCCCCAGGCCACTATTCATCTACTTTCTGTCTCTATGGATGCCTATTCTAGACACTGCCTATCAGCGTAATTCTACAGTATGTGGCCTTTAAAAAGTTCTTTTTCTTTTTTTTTTTTTTTTTGCGGTATGCGGGCCTATCACTGTTGTGGCCTCCCGCGTTGCGGAGCACAGGCTCCGGACGCGCAGGCTCCGGACGCGCAGGCCCAGAGGCCATGGCTCATGGGCCCAGCCGCTCCGCGGCATATGGGATCCTCCCAGACCGGGGCACGAACCCGTATCCCCTGCATCGGCAGGCGGACTCTCAACCACTTGCGCCACCAGGGAGGCCCTAAAAAGTTATTTTTGAAACCCAGGTCTGTCTGATGCCAAATGAATTCCTAAAGTAAACAGATACATTGAGTAGAAAATCACTTGCTCTGTGGGGGTGGAGCGGGGGGGGGGGGGGAGATTCTTTGTTTCCAGCAGTTTCAGGAGTGTGTTTCCTCGCACTGTAGCACCACTAACAGTCTCAGTATCTCTTTCACTCACTCCTGTCCACCGTTTCCAGATTTCAAGTGCCTGAAGACAAGGAGGAATGGCACCTAAGCTTTTGGGAAGACTGTTGGGAGGTTTCTGTCAGTCTACTGCAAACAAGACTTCTGGCCCTTGGCGCCCCCTGCCAGCCTTATCTCCTCTCTTCTCTCTTTTTATCTCTTCAGGAGAACTCAGGGAACAAATAAACCATTTAGAGTGCTTTTTTGCTCCCTTTTAAATGTCCCTCAAGTTGCTAATAATGTGCAGTTATGTTCTCCCTGATGGAACACAGCAAGACTGTGAAGCAGGCATGTATGTCAGGGTGCTCACAGTGTCTTACCTGGCCCCCAGGAGCTGGCGGGAGTCCAGCCTGGAAAACACAGGACAGCACCGGGCAGTAGGAGAACCCAGAGCACAGCAAACCCAGCCTTGGGCAAACCATCTAAAACGCTTAGAGAACAGTGTTCTCAGAGGTAATGCCCTGCATCCTAACATGAGCCCCTCCTTTCAACATCCTTTCTGAAAGCACCTTCTAAATCAGTATTTTTGTTTTCGGGTGGAACATAATTCGATTATATGCAAGAAAAATTTTCTGGACTTCAGATAACACTGGAGTGTAGAGATGAGGATTTATGAGTGAAATGTGAGGCCCTACAGACAATTCTATTAGAAGGGAAAAAAGATGAGGTCTATCCCGATGGGGCTTTTTCTGTAAACCTACATCGTTGGAAACGCCTCATAGATTAACTGTGTGGTTTCCTTTACTCATAGAACTACATGTTAGATCTGTGGGAAAGAACTACAAGACAGAGCTGCCAGGCTTCCCTGGTGGCGCAGTGGTTGAGAGTCCGCCTACCGATGCAGGGGACACGGGTTTGTGCCCCGGTCCGGGAGGATCCCACATGCTGCGGAGCGGCTGGGCCCGTGAGCCATGGCCGCTGAGCCTGCGCGTCCGGAGCCTGTACTCCGCAACGGGAGAGGCCACAACAGTGAGAGGCCCATGTACAGCCAAAAAAAAAAAAAAAAAAAAAAAAGACAGAGCTGCCAAGTAAACTATGAAAAACCTAACCAACATTTTACCTTAGGTATTGTCATATCCCAATGATCGGTACTGTTCTAGGGTGTGATGGCTTAGGAGTGAATACGATTTGAACCTAATACATTTTTAGAGGGTGTCAAACCCTCTAAAAAACCCTGGTCTGCCTGTCAGAACCAGGCAAGTCCATCTCCTGACCCTAAACATGGTCCTAAAGTAAATCGCTTGAGGAAATTGGATCCCAAAGATTAGAGGTGGGGAATTTTGAAGTGTGTCCATATTTCACTGGAGATCAAAGAAGCCTAACTAAAAGAATTGTGGGCTGACTCACATGATAACTTCTTTTTGAAAGGGCTATTTTATCTTGAAGATTATGAGTTCGGAGGAACTAAGGTGATTCTCAGTGAAAAGAATCAGAACGTGTGAAATTCCTTAAAAATTTATTGACTTAAATAACTTTGTCTGTGTTACACATAAAAAAAACTTTAAAAAAAAAAAGAAGGGAAAAAATTTTTTTTTGTTTTAAAAATACTTCTAGTCACGTCTCCTCATTCTCTAAGCTGCAAACACTCTGGAATGTGGCGAGAGGTTATTTAGCAAAAGTTAACCAACTGCTCTTCAGTTTAAGGAGGTACTTCTGCATGTATAAATCAATATTAAGACAAGGAGCTTCCCTGAATTTTCTCCTTCTGCTAGTGTTTAAAGAGAGCGGAGGGGAACTGTCTTTTAGGAACCAGCACAGTGTCAGGAATTGTCTGTTCTTAATTGTATCTCAGTGTCAGAAAGCAAAAATAGAGTGAGCTTAGAATATTCAAATAGGTCAAGAGTCTGGAGTTTTGTGTTTTGATTTTTGAACATATTTTTGGATAGCCTAAGTCATAAAGAGAGAATGTAGACAGCAGCCTTTGAAATGCTTGCCTGATTTTTAAAAAAAAATTACCATCAATGTTTAACTTAGAATTTGAGGACAGATGTGTGCTGCTTCTTGAGGTCATTGGCTTTCCAAGCCCCATCATGTTGATGCTTTGTTTATATTGAGGGCACATTTGAAAATTACATCCAGGCTGTGGAACCTGAGTGTCACAGTAGGATTGCCTAATTTTAGGGGAAATTATGTTATCTTTTTTTTTTTTTTTTTTTTTTTGCGGTATGCGGGCCTCTCACTGTTGTGGCCTCTCCCGTTGCAGAGCACAGGCTCCGGACGCGCAGGCTCAGCGGCCATGGCTCACGGGCCCAGCCGCTCTGCAGCATGTGGGATCTTCCCAGACCAGGGCACGAACCCGTGTCCCCTGCATCGGCAGGCGGACTCTCAACCACTGCGCCACCAGGGAAGCCCTCTTTTTCTTTTTGGTAGACAGTATTTTCAAAGCTCTGTTAACTAGAAAAAACAGGTAGAGCACAAACTTAGCTTAACTGTGTTTAAACTCACATCTATTGGGTTTGTGTGGGGGGCAGACGCGTGTCAGGTGTGTTAGCTCATTGATTCCTCACAGTGACACTCTGGGGTACGTACCCTCCCTATCCCCAACGGATAGACAAAGAAGCTGAAACTCAGAGAAACTGAAGAGCATGAGGCCATGCAGCTCATGGGAGGCCTGGGTTTCAGACATGGTCCGACTCCAGACACACATCATCCATCCCATGGGATTGCCTCTAACTGAAAAAGAGGTTACAAGGCCTGCCTTAGGGATGATGTTTTAGTCTGCAAATACACACCCGCTCTGCACACACTCTGTACTTTGTTTCTCTTACTCTTATGCTCTCAACTGTAAGGCCACCACCCTACTGTGCAAAGAGGGCTGCAACAGCTTACCTCAGTTCAACAACAATCCCAATTCCCAACCCTCTTAGCTGTCCCCCAGCTTTCTGGGTCAATCTTTCTATGACATAGATCCATCTGTGACAGATCCACATAGGATTCACATGTTTCTGGTTCCAAGTCTCTCTATTCCCCATCTGCCCATCTGTTTCATTCCATCCTATCTCAAGTTCCCGGCAGGAGGAAGTAATTGCTGCCATCTCTTTCATCACCTTTCCTGATACCAGGTACGATGGTGAACTTGGAGTTGGACATCTACCTTGTAACTATCCCTAGGACACCAAAGATCAATGAAACATTTTCATGTTCTCCAGGCAGTGTTTAATAAGGTATACTTGAATCTAAGAGAAATTTCTTTGTAAAACGAAGTATCTTTATCTGCTTAGGGTTTCCTAAGCCCCTGTGTATCACAAAGCAAGAGAAGCTCCTTATTAGCACCCTATACAGAAGATTTTGAGCTCTGTAGAATTTCTCAATATTTTTGTCACTCCCGAAATAATTTTTAAAGAGCAATGAATCTGCCAAAAAGCGCTGATTCCTTTATGAGGTACTACAATTTGAAACATGGCACTGACCATCCTACTATATTGCCACTTCAAAACTCTACTTCTTATAAGAGAAAGAATAAGAGGGAAAGAAAATGCATGAGCTACCTCTTACAAAACCAGATGATTACTAAGTGCCTGTCATCCACTCTCCAATTTAGCCTTTCTTCAAATCCAAATATTTAATATTTTGAGAATAAAATCATAGCATTCCTGCCTGGAAATTTATGTCATCTTTATATGAATTAATTAATTTCACATATACCTTAGCCAAATTTTTAAACACTTTTTATGTTAGGTCTGAATTTTAGCAGGATAACTAGCCTTTATTAAATGAGCAGTGGCTGGTGTCATTGTCAGTCATGACTTCCAAAATCTCTTATCAGTTGGTGCCAGACCTGGTTTCCTGCACCAGGAAATCATTTCTATCAGGGGATTTCTAGAGACCTTGATTCTCACCACCACCCCCAAAAACCCAGCCTCTTCCACCTGCTGATTTATGGTCTCTCTCCAAAAATTTCCTAACTTTGTAATTCTAATTGCTGATCCATTCCCTTGGGAGGTAAAACAATTTACAAATTTAATTTATATATGAAATAATTAAACACATTAGCTCAATTAAATCTCACAGACTTGTGTTATACATATTACGCTAAATGTGCAAAGGAGGAAACCAAGACTCACAGAGGCTAAGAAACTTGTCTGAAATCTCGTAACCAGGAAGTAACGACCAGAGGTTTAAATGGTTTGCCATAAAGTCCATGTTAATTACTATTTATTCTATTTTTAAATTCCAAAGTGGAGCAAGGACTCCACGTCACATTCCTGGGGTTGAGAGTTAGGAATGGTTCAAGCCGCGTATAAAGGGACCTGGTAATTCACTTAGGAAAGAAATGTAGCATGCGACAGTTAGTGGTGACCTTTAAAAACTGGATAGGGGTTTTCCTGAAGTAGTAATCAGGATCAGAAGGGTGCCTATTTAAATAGCATACATGCAGTTTGAATTCTTTTTCGTCCTTTTTTGGTGTGCTGGAGGAAAGAAAATTGTTTATCCCAGGGACTGTGACTTCATATCCAACAGGGCTGAACCTCAAGAGAGAAAAGAGATGAGATAGCTGCATTTTAACAAGGTTAATTTAGGCCAGAGCTGCTGTTTGGGGCCTCTGGTTTGAGTCCGAGACTAAGTATTTATCAGGATGTACTACTATACAAGTCACCGGCAGATGATTTCATGGAAGAACCCAGTACACAATCACAAGGATCAAACCCCCTTTCAGCTCCTCAGGTTCAGCACATAATGAATTCAGTGCCCTGGGCTAGAACTTAAGTAACTGGGAGCAAAAACCAGCTCATCATGTGTCATTTCTACAGGAAGATAATGCTCGATACATTATGTGATCTCCTGTACATGAAGCAGGAAGCCACTGCCCAGCCATTAGAGTGTCAGGACAGAAGACAGAAAGAAAGGCTGGGAGCCCAACAGGGAGGGTGTAATGGATTGTTTCTCTCTGGGCGTTGATGTGGTGACCTGCCACTGCCCAGTGCCCTTTCCATTCTCAGCGTACTCGCCCGCCAATGTTCTCTAAGAAAGTGCTTCTGGGCGCCTCCTTTCCAAATAAAATCATAGGCACTTGGGCTCAGAACCGATAATGGAAATAAAATGCAAGCTCTGGCACACCTAAACAAAGATTTGTACACGGTAAGTTAAAATCTCCCAAAGCGTTTCAAGCATCAGTTTTTCAAACATATTCTCGGACTGTGAAAATTAAGGATTAATATATCCCTGAATGGAAACTGCTAATTAACATCTTCTATGCTTTATTCTTCTTATTAAGTCTGAGATTATTTTCTTACTTTTAAAAATGCTGCATCTGTTTGGATTATCTTTTTTAAAATAAATTTATTATTTTTTAATTTATTTATTCTTTTTTTGGCTGCATTGGGTCTTCGTTGCTGCGCACGGGCTTTCTCTAGTTGCGGCGAGCGGGTCTACTCTTCGTTGCGTTGCACGCGCTTCTCATTGCGGTGGCTTCTCTTGTTGCAGAGCACGGGCTCTAGGCATGCAGGCTCTAGAGCGCAGGCTCAGTACTTGGGGTGCACGGGCTTAGTTGCTCAGTGGCATGTGGGATCTTCCCAGACCAGGGCCCAAACCCGTATCCCCTGCATTGGCAGGCAGATTCTTAACCACTGCACCAACAGCGAAGTCCCTGGATTATCTTTTGTGTCCCATATATTTCAGCTTGTATTAGTTCATATTTGGCCCCAAAAAATGTAGATTAAATAGGTGATAAGTCTAAGATTTACACTATCTGTTTTTATGAGTTTAACAGTAAATATTATTAATATTGCTTTACATTTGTGTGATGCTTTCATGTGCTCTAGAGACTATTGGGAACCAGCCCTGTGCTTCCAAGCCAAATTCTCTCTCCCCTCATGTCACAGGGATGTGGCATCTATGGAAGGTGCCTATCTGTTTTGGGCTCTTCGAAGAACCACAGTCTTTCTCTGAGAGAACTGAATAATCAATGTCCATTAACTGGGGGTAAGATATCATTTGAGGTAGCTTAGAATGACCTTCTGAAGCCACTAAAGTCTAAATAAAAAGGTGTTTAAATGTGACATGGAAACCAAAGACACCCCTCCTGGCAGGGTGCAGTGTTGAAACAGCTACCTCAAAGAGCCTACCTCTCTGGAGGGTTTTTAAAAAATAAGCATTGGGGCATGGATTTATAGTCCTGCTTCAAGGTAAGGGGACAGACAAGGCGATCTCTCATGGGATCTAGCAGCCTGATGATTCATCAAAGAAGGTGTTTAAAAAGCAAAACCATGAAAGAAAAAGAGCTGTAGCATCAATCTAAATCAAGGCTTACGTGTACTTTCTCTCTTTTTTTTTAACTTCTAATCTCTGCCTGCATTTTCATAAGACCTATCACAGTAGGACCTACCCTCTACAATTACTTTGACAAACAATGGTATCAGTACTTAGGTTTTTGGTCTCTTTCAAAGTAGTCAATTTTTGACAGTGAAAAATAGCAGAAACTGATTCCTGAAGCTCTGACTCCAGTAATAGATTTGGAGAGTTGATTTAGCAGAGTGGCTTTCCGTATATTAGCCCCTGGCTAACTTTCTTGGGCAAGTGCCCACAGGCAGTGGAAACTTACACAAATGCAAAAAAAAAAAAAAGTTATATCGTGTTGACTTCTCTACCAGGTAGATTGTAAAAAAAAAAGTACCAGTTTTTTAAGAATCTGTTTTTAATGACAGTTATATACAGCAAAATATTCTGTCCAGAGATGAGATTTCACTTTGTAGAGTTCTTGCAAACAGAAGCAGTAACAAGCTGAGCTTCTGGCCATCCTATCTAAACTACATAGAAATTCATATTCATGGAAGCCAACTTTAACATATAATTTCACACATTAAAATGGGCTTAGGGCTTCCCTGGTGGTGCAGTGGTTGGGAGTCCGTCTGCCAGTGCAGGGGACATGGGTTCGTGCCCTGGTCCAGGAGGATCCCACATGCCGCGGAGCGGCTGGGCCCGTGAGCCATGGCCGCTGAGCCTGCGTGTCCGGAGCCTGTGCTCTGCAACGGGAGAGGCCACAACAGTGAGATGCCCGCGTACCACAAAAAAAAAAAAAAAAAGGGCTTAGTGCTCAAAACTAGGAAAATGGCTAATTATACTACCACTTAATGGAATATTAGGCATTAGACATAATTATATGGAAAAATGCTTTAATATGTTAGGCAGAAAAGGCAAAATATAAAATTTTATACATAGATATATATGCTTGTGTTGTAGGTTTTTAAAATATTTGCATATGGAAAAGATAATTTGGGGATCTATGAAAATGAGATTATTGTTTTAGGATGCTAAGATGGTATTTTTGGTCCAATTTTTAACAAACATATATAAATGTAAATATACACACACACAGGTACATTTGATATAACAAATGACCACTTTTTCAAAGTTCAGTCTAGTATATTCTGGTTTCTGCACAAGTTTGGTTTTTTTTAAGCACTCTACCATGAGTTTTAAGAAAATGCAGGTAAACCCACATGTTCCCTCCTTCATTCACTTCTCTGCTCATAAGACCCCTGCCAGCTGCAATACCCACATATTGAATGGGTTTCCATTTTAACTTGTATTCAGCTGATGAGTTTTTCTTTTCCTTTTTTCCAAATGAGTTTGCCCCAGAAATTTTCCCCTAGATTATTCCAGAAAAGCATGTAGTATTTGCCCTTAAGTAATTAGAACATAGGAAGGTGAAAATAGATTAACATTTAAAAATAAGAGAGAGCACCCCTGCCGTGCTTCTGTGGCATTTGAGATGTGCAGTATCACACAGGTCTTTCGTCACTGGCAAAGTGAGAAATCTGGAAGGGGCTATGAAAAGTTGTGTGGCTACAATAAAATCTTGACTGGCAAAGAGAAGTTTCTGTGGTGAATGTTTCCATGCCCTACAAAGGAATGGGGCAAAATAAAAAGATCAAGACTTATACCTTGGGTTAATGTGGCAAAAACTATATTGTTAAAAAATTTCAGTGCCACTGAGATGCCATCACACAATCATATTGATCAAAATGCTTCCTTGAAGCATAGATTTTCAAGCGTTTGCATTTTTCGTGCCAGCCAACTTCTATTCTAAGTAGCCATCAAATTTTCATAACCTTCTCCTGGCCACCTCCAGAAACTGTGGTGATCAGCAGGTTTGCTCCACTGCAATGAAACCAAGTAACCTTTGGATATTCTGCTGTAATATCTGAATCCCACTTACGTATCTTTACAGGGGGAGCCTGAGACTGAGGGAGACTGAACCATGAATTCATTTCTACATGACCTTTGGCCTGCTTCTGACAGCTAAGGAGATTTGACTTCCTGGCTGGCCTGCTAGAAATTCAGGGAATGAGACTTCCCAGTATTTACTATGTCATTTTCTAAATCACAGTTTCAGACAGAGTATGATGTAGTACACCTTCTTGGTGGGGAAAAGCAATGTTATGGCCTAGAGGGAAAAAAAAAAGCATATGCCCTCATACTTGTTAGATGCGGAAAAACAAACCATGGGGTGCTGGACAGGAAAATAAATACTGTTATGCACCTAGCTTCATACCAAGAAGATATTACTTTGTTGACCTTGCTTGCCTTTTCAATGCCAACTTCAGGTCTATTTGTTAATGCCAGCTTTGGGTAATTCAAAGTGTATGTAAAACCATTTTCATGAAACCTACAGTTCATGGAAGACAGAGGACAGGTTGTCCATTTCGTGTCAGGCCTATGATTTCCCTCTTTCCATACCGATTTATATAGCTGCAGGGAGGACTCATGGATCAAGAAGGTAGACCTTGGTTCAAACTGCCTCTGCTATTCATGACTGTGCAAACTTGGAGAATTCAGCTAACCTCTCTGCACTTTAATTTCCTTATGCCTAAGATAGAGAATACAAAACCCTATCACAATGGCAATTATACCTCAAGAAGAACCCTCATCACAGACTACTATAATAAGGTGCTACATGTGAAAACATCCAGAACCAGTAAGCATGCAATGAACACTAGCTTCCTTTCTCTTTTTTCTCCTTCTACACTCTTGGGCTATTATAACTTACACAATAATTGTGTTAACTTAAATTCCCTACTACTTCTTTCAAATACAAAGACCATAATTACTGATACAGGGGAACAAACACATAAAGCTTAAATCATATTGTGTCATATTTTTTTAAAGGGTAGTCCAACAAAATGGGACGAAGATTTTCTTGCCATTTGTAGACAGTTAATTTTAGCCTTTTCTTTTAACGTCTTTATTGGAGTATAATTGCTTTACAATGGTGTGTTAGTTTCTGCTATATAACAAAGTGAATCTGCTATGTATATACATATATCCCCATATCTCTTCCCTCTTGTGTCTCCCTCCCTCCCACCCTCCCTATCCCACCCCTCTAGGTGGTCACAAAGCACCGAGCTGATCTCCCTCTGCTATGCAGCTGCTTCCCACTAGCTACATTTGGTAGTGTATATATGTCCATGCCACTCTCTCACTTTGTCCCAGCTTACCCTTCCCCCTCCCCATGTCCTCAAGTCCATTCTCTAGTAGTTCTTTTTTTTTTTTTTTTTGGTTTGTCTTTCACTTCTTTTTTTTTTTATTAGTTTCTGCTTTATAACAAAGTGAATCAGTCATACATATACATCTGTTCCCACATCCCTTCCCTCATGCATCTCCCTCCCTCCCACCCTCCCCATCCCACCCCTCCAGGCGGTCACAAAGCACCGAGCTGATCTCCCTGTGCTCTGCGGCTGCTTCCCACTATCTATCTACCTTACGTTTGGTAGTGTATATATGTTCATGCCTCTCTTTCGCTTTGTCACAGCTTACCCTTCCCCCTCCCCATATCCTCAAGTCAATTCTCAAGTAGGTCTGTGTCTTTATTACCATCTTGCCCCAAGGTTCTTCAAGACTTTTTTTTTTTTTTTTAGATTCCATATATGTGTGTTAGCATACGGTATTTGTTTTTCTCTTTCTGACTCACTTCACTCTGTAGGACAGACTCTGGGTCTATCCACCTCACTACAAATAACTCAATTTTGTTTCTTTTTATGGCTGAGTAATATTCCATTGTAAATATGTGCCACATCTTCTTTATCCATTCATCTGTCAATGGACACTTAGGTTGCTTCCATGTCCTGCCTATTGTAAACAGTGCTGCAATGAACATTGTGGTACATGACCCTTTTTGAATTATGGTTTTCTCAGGGTATATGCCCAGTAGTGGGATTGCTGGGTCATATGGTAGTTCTATTTGCAGTTTTTTAAGGAACCTCCATACTGTTCTCCATAGTGGCTGTATCAATTTACATTCCCACCAACAGTGCAAGAGGGTTCCCTTTTCTCCACACCCTCTCCAGCATTTATTGTTTGTAGATTTTTTGATGATGGCCATTCTGACCAGTGTGAGGTGATACCTCACTGTAGTTTTGATTTGCATTTCTCTAATGGTTAGTGATGTTGAGCATCCTTTCATGTGTTTGTTGTCAATCTGTGTATCTTCTTTGGAGAAATGTCTATTTAGGTCTTCTGCCCATTTTGGACTGGGTTGTTTTTTTGATATTGAGCTGCATGAGCTGCTTATATATTTTGGAGATTAATCCTTTGTCAGTTGCTTCCTATGCAAATATTTTCTTCTATTCTGAGGGTTGTCTTTTCATCTTGTTTATGGTTTCCTTTGCTGTGCAAAAGCTTTGAAGTTTCATTAGGTCCCATTTGTTTATTTTTGTTTTTATTTCCATTTCTCTAGGAGTTGGGTCCAAAAGGATCTTGCTGTGATTTATGTCATAGTGTGTTTTGCCTATGTTTTCCTCTAAGAGTTTGATAGTATCTGGCCTTACATTTAGGTCTTTAATCCATCTTGAGTTTTTTTGTGTGTATGGTGTTAGGAAGCATTCTAATTTCACTCTTTTACATGTAGCTGTCCAGTTTTCCCAGCACCATTTACTGAAGAAGCTGTCTTTTCTCCACTATATACTCTTCCCTCCTTTATCAAATATAAGGTGACCATATGAGCATGAGTTTATCTCTGGGCTTTCTATCCTGTTCCATTGATCTATATTTCTGTTTTAGTGCCAGTACCATACCGTCTTGATTACTGTGCTTTGTAGTATAGTCTGAAGTCAGGGAGTCTGATTCCTCCAGATCCATTTTTCTTTCTCAAGATGGCGTTGGCTATTCGAGGTCTTTTGTGTTTCCATACAAATTGTGAAATTTTTTGTTCTAGTTCTCTGAAAAATGTCATTGGTAGTTTGATAGGGATTGCACTGAATCTGTAGATTGCTTTGAGTAGTATAGTCATTTTCACAATGTTGATTCTTCCAATCCAAGAACATGGTATCTCTCTCCATCTGTTTGTATCATTTTTAATTTCTTTCATCAGTGTCTTATAATTTTCTGCATACAGGTCTTTTGTCTCCTTAGGTAGGTTTATTCCTAGGTATTTTATTCTTTTTGTTGCAGTGGTAAATGGGAGTGTTTCCTTAATTTCTCTTTCAGATTTTTCATCATTGGTGTACAGGAATGCAAGAGATGTCTGTGCATTAATTTTGCATCCTGCAACTTTACCAAATTCATTGATTAGCTCTAGTAGTTTTCTGGTAGCATCTTTAGGATTCTCTATTTATAGTATCATGTCATCTGCAAACAGTGACAGTTTACTTCTTTTCCAGTATGGATTCCTTTTATTTCTTTTTCCTCTCTGATTGCTGTGGCTAAAACTTCCAAAACTATGTTGAATAATCATGGTGAGAGTGGGCAACCTTGTCTGTTTCCTGACCTTAGAAGAAACAGTTTCAGTTTTTCACCATTAGGAACAATTTGGCTGTGGGTTTGTCATATATGGCCTTTATTATGTTGAGGAAGGTTCCCTCTATGCACACTTTCTGGAGAATTTTTTTTTTTTTTATCATACATGGGTGTTGAATTTTGTCAAAAGCTTTTTCTGCATCTATTGAGATGATCATATGGTTTTTCTCCTTCAATTTGTTAATATGGTTTATCACACTGATTGATTTGCATATATTGAAGAATCCTTGCATATCTGGGATAATCCCCACTTGATCATGGTGTATGATCCTTTCAATCTGCTGTTGGATTCTGTTTGCTAGTATTTTGTTGAGGATCTTTGCATCTATATTCATCAATGACATTGGCCTGTAGTTTTCTTTTTTGTCACATCTTTGTCTGGTTTTGGTATCAAGGTGATGATGGACTCATAGAATGAGTTTGGGAGTGTTCCTCCCTCTGCTATATTTTGGAAGAGTTTGAGAGAGATAGGTGTTAGCTCTTCTCTAAATGTTTGATAGAATTCGCCTGTGAGGCCATCTGGTACTGGGCTTTTATTTGTTAGAAGATTTTTAATCACAGTTTCAATTTCAGTGCTTGTGATGGGTGTGTTTATATTTTCTATTTCTTCCTGGTTCAGTCTCGGAAGGTTAGGCTTTTCTAAGAATTTGTCCATTTCTTCCAGGTTGTCCATTTTATTGGCATACAGTTGCTTGTAGTAATTTCTCATGATCCTTTGTATTTCTGCAGTGTCAGTTGTTACTTCTCCTTCTTCATTTCTAATCCTATTGATTTGAGTCTTCTCCCTTTTCTTCTTGATGAGTCTGGCTAATGGTTTATCAATTTTGTTTATCTTCTCAAAGAACCAGCTTTTAGTTTTATTGATCTTTGCTATTGTTTCCTTCATTTCTTTTTCATTTATTTCTGATCGATCTTTATGATTTCTTTCCTTCTGCTAACTTTGTAGTTTTTTTTTGTTCTTCTTTCTCTAATTGCTTGAGATGTAAGGTTAGATTGTTTGAGATTTTTCTTGTATTTTGAGGTGGGATTGCATTGCTATAAACTTCCCTCTTTGAACTGCTTTTGCTGCATCCCATAGGTTTTGGGTCGTCATGTCTCCATTGTCATTTGTTTCTAGGTATTTTTTGATTTCCTCTTTGAGTTCTTCAGTGATTTCTGTTATTTAGTAGCATACTGTTTAGCCTCCATGTGTTTGTAGTTTTTAGTTTTTTTCCTGTAATTGAGATCTAGTCTCATAGCATTGTGGTAGGAAAAGATACTTGATATGATTTTAATTTTCTTAAGTTTACTGAGGCTTGATTTGTGACCCAAGATATGATCTATCCTGGAGAATGTTCCATGAGCACTTGAGAAGAAAGTGTGTTCTGTTGTTTTTGGATGGAATGTCCTATAAATATCAATTAAGTCCATCTTATTTAATGTGTCATTTAAAGCTTGTGTTTTTTTATTTACATTTTGGATGATCTGTCCATTGGTGAAAGTGGGGTGTTAAAGTCCCCTACTATTACTGTGTTACTGTTGATTTCCCCTTTTATGGCTGTTAGCATTTGCCTTATGTATTGAGGTGCTCCTATGTTGTGTGCATAAATATTTACACTTGTTGTATCTTCTTCTTGGATTGATCCCCTGATCATTATGTACTGTCCTTGTCTCTGGTAACAGTCTTTATTTTAAAGTCTATTTTGTCTGATATGAGAATTGCTACTCCAGCTTTCTGATTTCCATTTGCATGGAATATCTTTTTCCATCCCCTCACTTTCAGTCTGTATGTGTCCCTAGGTCTGAAGTGGGTCTCTTGTAGACAGCATATATACGGGTCTTGTTTTTGTATCCATTCAGCCAGTCTATGTCTTTTGGTTGGAGCATTTAATCCATTTACATTTAAGGTAATTATCGATATGTATGTTCCTATTACCATTTTCTTAATTGTTTTGGGTTTGTTATTGTAGGTCTTTTCCTTCTCTTGTGTTTCCTGCCTAGAGAAGTTCCTTTAACATTTGTTGTTAAGCTGGTTTGGTGGTGCTGAATCCTCTTAGTTTTTGCTTGTCTGTAAAGGTTTTAATTTCTCCATCAAATCTGAATGAGATCCTTGTTGGGTAGAGTAATCTTGATTGTAGGTTTTTCCTTTTCATCACTTTAAATATGTCCTGCCACTCCCTTCTGGCTTGCAGAGTTTCTGCTGAAAGATCAGCTGTTAACCTTATGGGGATTCCCTTGTATGTTATTTGTTGCTTTTCCCTTACTGCTTTTAATATTTTTTCTTTGTATTTAATTTTTGATAGTTTAATTAACATGTGTCTTGGCATGTTTCTCTTTGGGTTTATCCTGTGTGGGACTCTCTGCACTTCCTGGACTTGATTGACTATTTCGTTTCCCATGTTAGGGAGGTTTTTGACTACAATCTCTTCAAATATTTTCTCAAACCCTTTCTTTTTCTCTTCTTCTTCTGGGACCCCTATAATTCCAATGTTGGTGTATTTAACATTGTCCCAGAGGTCTCTGAAACTGTCCTCAATTCTTTTCATTCTTTTTTCTTTATTCTGCTCCCTGGCAGTTATTTCCACCATTTTATCTTCCAGCTCACTTATCCTTTCTTCTGCCTCAGTGATTCTGCTATTGATTCCTTCGTGCCCCCCCCACCATCTTCCCCAGGGTCCCCCATCACCGCTGGACCCCTAACCATGGGTGGATCACTCTGGGTGTAGGAACTCCTCCCTTCCCCCAGCCGCCCCTCAGGGGTGCCGTCCTGGATGTCCTGCCTTTACTTTCGCTCCCCCTTCCCTCCCTCCACTCCCTCAGAACCCACGCGGCTGGAGGCGGCCTCAGTGGGCAGAGGATCAGGCCTGGGATCTCAACAGACTCCCGGGGGCCCAAGTGGGCAGGGTAAACCTGGCCACGCTCCCTTTTGATTCTCTGCCCTCCCAGTGGTTCCCCAATTTCCCCCTTCAGGTGTGGGATCCCTTCCCCTCCCCCAGCCACCCTTCAGGGGCTCCAGTCCTGTCCCACCTCCACTTCTCCTCCCCCTCACTCCCCCCCATGCCCCACATCCTACCCGGTCACTGGGGGTTCCTCCTGTCCCCTTAGGTGTCCGTGGTCCCCCACAGGTGCCTGGTAGGTGCCCTAGTTGTCTGCCCTAATTATTGAAAAACTCAACTATTTTGACTTTTTACAGTTTCTGACAATCCAGAAAACCTTTAGCTTGGATTAGCCCGACTACAGCATGGAGGGGAAACGTATTCAGGCTGAGAGGCCTGTGACAAGCTATAGTTAATAAGTTCTCTCCATGGTGTCAAAAGTAATAATAGTAACATGCCTTTGTGAGTTAAATTAATTTTGGTTTGTGCACTGGCCTGCATATAAATGTGAATGATGTTTCCAAAAGTGATCAGGCAGGAGTTGAGAAAGAGCCAAGTGGTAAAGCAGAATGAGATGCGCTCACTAGAGCAGGGCCGCTCACTGCAGGCATCTGGGGGCGCAGGCAGAGAGATGCAGGGTATTGTTACAGCAAAGGTGGTGCCGTGGGGGGAGGGGTTGTTTTAGTTCATTTTGCCCGTTATGAAAAATCCGGAAGAGAGATTGTGTCTTTAGAGATACTAAAGATGTTTGACATCCTGGCTCCCTGTTTGGTAATGAGAGAGCATCTTCCTGCTAATCTCTAATTTCAAGTGTCTTCAACCCATAAATATTTTTTTCCCTCTGCCTGCAAGAGGCAGCTGATTGGTAATAGCTTTAAATGAATGACCCGTCAAGTGGCATTTTAAAGCCCTAATGGTTGTGTTCATTTCAGAGGCTTCTTCGGATTCCCACACACATACCCTGCCACTGGCACAGATAAATATGCTGTCTGCAAAGAGTTAAAAGACACATGTTGAACCCACTAAGAAAAGATCTTAGGATGACCAACGTAGCTGGTGTGGTATCTTGTCTTTCTCTGTTTGAGCTCTAATAGTTCAAGGGTTGCAACCAGAAATCAAATTAGAAGGAAAATGAAGATTTCCCTGTTAAGTGATTACTGTAGATAGGAAAACTATATAATAGCTTATATTATGTAATTATATAATAGTTTCATATAATATATTATAATAGTTTATATATAAACTTAATAGTTTAAGGAGGAGCTACATAATAGTTTAAGGAAGCTGTGTGTCTCCTCTAACTATACACTTGACAGTTCAGTCTAGGCCTCATCCTAGAGTAATAAGTCTCTATATTTCTTTCATGTATCTGTCAACACATTTTCTTTCCTGTCTGTTCAGGAGTACTATTGATATTCCACCCAATTTTTAAACTTGTATATACAAGTTTCTTTATTTCAATAAAATTAAGAGCACTGTATTCTAGGCTATATATATTGTTTGATATCCATAGCTATCCTACACAGTCTTGGAAGTATTATCCTCATTTTATAAAGGAAAAGTAAAGGGAGTCCCCACAGTCATACGCCCATTAAGTTACCAAGTCTGCATCTTAACTCAGGTCATTCTGAGCCTGTGCTCCTGTTGACACATAACCGTAAAAACCCTTGCCCTGTTTTCCAGCAATCAATTCACTGTATGTACTAAAGGCTTCCTATATAAGCAACTATGTTCTGTACCTTCTACATTTAACTATCCCAAACAAAAACACATCAGAAATAGCTCCTTGGTGGAAGGTTTTTCATTAATCTGATACCTCAATTCAACAACACATCTACAGATCATTCTATGCTGGGCCCTGGTGATACAGAGATGAATTAGATACAGTTTTTCCACTCAAGGAGTTCATAAGCAACAAGGAAGGGATGATGCTGTCTGGAGGTGAGGAGTTCAGAAGGAATGATTAGAATATGAATGAGGTGGGTTATAAAGGATGATTAGGAATTCAACAGGTCAAGAATAAGGATTTCCAGTCAGGGGAAGAAGAAACATTCAGAGAGAAATAACGTCTGGCTACGATCTAATGCATGGGAGAGGAGAATGATGGGGGCAGGGGCTAAGCCACAAAAATAAAGAAGGGTAATATTTTAGTGCTTTGAATTTGGAAGTTAACATTTTACTCTGATAGTTGGCAACTGGGAGGGTATTAAAGCTGCCAGTGGCCGTATCAGCTCTATGGCTTAGAAAGCTAATCCTTTGGCAGTATGACGATGACTTGAAGGCTGTTGCTTCCAGAGGCAGAGTTCATGAAATTACGTGGCAGTGAAAGTAAGAACTCAAATTTGAAAAAGTTTTTAAGATATGATTTATAGAAATTTGTTTTCAATTAGACAGAAGAGTGAGCGCTTGCAAGCCACCGAAAGTGATTCCAACTCTAGCTTGGTTAACTGAGAAGTGAGCAAACGGGGCAATGAATGAGATTACAGAAAGATACATTAATCTTAAGGATAAACATGAAGTTCTATTTTGGACATGTGGATTAAAAGAGAATTCATTTCCATTTTAGATCATATTAACACCCTACTTCTCCCCATCACAAACTTGTTTAAGTGCTTTAGATATCATATTTTATGTTCTCCTATATAGTACCCTAGCCAGCATCAACCTGCATTGCTTAAATTTTCCTGATTCCATCATCTCCTTAACAGTCTAGTATTTTTCTAAATTGCTTATAAATAAATCCAGAAGTCATGTCCTTTCTTCAAAGGAAAGAAATCTCCAAAGGAAAAAATGTCCTGAAGAACAGAAAGTGAAGAAAGCAACCTTCATCCTTGCCGTTACGCTAGTACATCTTCTAGCTTCCTTAGGAACTTCCTGATTTCCATTTCCACTCCTCCCAGGTAGCAGCCAAGTATAATAAACCACTACAAGCACCTGCTCCTGCCTGTGCTGATCCAAGCTCAAGGTCACTGAGGGGTGAAGTGGGGGGGACAAAATCCAAGCCACGTTTTACCCAAGGATAGGATTCAGTGGACTTCAACTCGGAGAGACCCACCGTGTGAGGAGACCCTGAGCTCCCCTGCAGAAGGGGGACCTCAGGTGGGGCCCAAGTGCAGTGAGATGGGCATCTCCACATAGACATCTTTCCAGGTCCCACAGCTGGCTGGCCATGTTCACAGCTCTTCTGTGTGTCCAAGAACAAACTCGTAAGAGGGCTGACTGAGAGCGAGAAGTCTGTATCAGCATTCATATGACATTATCCTTCTGTTCATTAATACAACAAAAATATGAGTGTCTGCTATGTGCCAGACACTGTACCCCGCACCAGCTGAGTAAGGAACACACAAAGATGGATAGAACTGTATTCTGTAAAAACTCATTCTTAATTTTTGATGGATAGAAATGCTAAGAATAAAATAACGAGCATGCACTGTGCACTTAAACCATATTCTAGGCATCATTCTAAGCACTTGATGGATCTCCTCTCATTGGATCCGCACAACCACCAGTTGAGATCAGTACTATCATTATCCCCATTTTATCCAGTAGGAAACTGAGGCTTAAGGGAGATGAAACAACGTACCCTAAGTCACCTAGCTAGGAAGTGACAAACCAGGGTTTCAAATCTAGGTCTAGCTACTTTAGACTCCAGCTCTAAACCTCTACTACCTATAGCCCAACAGGTACTTCAGCCACAGATCCATCCCTAGACCATATCCATTGACCTCTGGCCACATGAGAACAGAGAATACAGCACTTATCATGTGTTTAGAGAATGTGGCTTGCCTTTATATTTTTCTAATTCACTGCTTAAAATGATCCCTTTCTTGCATTTATTTATTCTCCTTTTTGCAGAAAGCTTATCCTTCTAGCCACTTTTTCCTTATTTGGCCTCACCAAATCCCTATGAGGAGAGAAGAATATAATTGATTACCCCTTCTGATTCAAGATGATGTAATACATCTCCTTTTAGTCAATACATTTAACTCAGGCAACCTCAGGAACGGAAAGGAGAGTCAGGGAGCCTGTGTTTGGACGCGCTTCTGCTCCTCTGAGAAACCTTTCATCTCAACAGTCTGCAGGTATCCATGGAAGACCTTGAGACGGTCAGTCAGGACTTGTAGCCTGCTGACTCCTGTGCACTCAGGAAGACATGAAAGCAATTGCAAATTGCTTAACAGAGGGTGCAATATTACAGATGAAGAATCTGGCTGGGAACACGTCCACCAGGGAAATGCTGCCATGTGACATTTTTCCAGTACAGCACCTTGTGCTAATAGTATCTTACAGGCTTAGTGTTCAATACTATTGAACAATGGTTACCCAATATACAAAGAAAATTAAAATTTCATGAGATTTGCCACATAGAAGAAAAAGCATGGACTTTGATGCTTAACAAACCTGTGTTCTGGGTTCTAATAACCATGTTACGTTAACACAGTTACTCCACAGGGCTGAGCCTCAGTTTGTCCATTTACGAAGCAGAGACAATGATAACCTGTACTTCACGGCTGTGAAGATATGGAATAAATTATATGAAGCATCCAACACATAGAAGCTGATCTGTAAACGGCAGCCGGATATTAACAATGACTAACATTTACTGAGCACTTCCTGTGTGCCAGCTTCTGTACGCACAGCACGTACATTAACTCTTTAATCCTCACAACAGTCCTTTAGTTTATTATCAGTCCCATTCTACTGATAAGGATACAGAGTCCCACAAAGGTTAAGAATGTCCCCAGATCACAACTAAGTAAGTGAAAGGTCTAGATTTGGACTCGGCAGCCTTACTGCAGTATTAACTGTGGTACTAACTGTCTCTAAAAATCAGTTTTGAGAACCTCATACCTTTTAGGAATAAAAGCTTAACCTCCAGCCCATTTTCCTTTCTTGATGTACCTTATTTGGAACCATAGGAAACTCTTTCTCAATGACCCCATGGAAAATTGTCTCTGGTTACCTCTGTAAGCTGTTCAGTTTTACCCTCACACACAAACGAGTATTCTATTTTTTTTTTTTTTTTGTGGTACGCGGGCCTCTCACTGTTGTGGCCTCTACCGTTGCGGAGCACAGGTTCCGGATGCGCAGGCTCAGCGGCCATGGCTCATGGGCCCAGCTGCTCCGTGGCATGTGGGATCTTCCCGGACCGGGGCACGAACCCATGTCCCCTGCATCGGCAGACGGACTCTCAACCACTGCGCCACCAGGGAAGCCCGAGAAGTCTTAATTTATACTAGAAACAACTTCTTTCAAAAAGATTTCCCACCTGACCCTGTATCATTGTCACCTACAAGGGACGTCATTGGCTCATTTCTCTGCCTTTAATTCACTCGATAAGTTTGAAAGTAACCCTTTATAGTACAACACATTCTTTACATTTTTTGTTTTTTCCCATAAGCTTAAACCTATAAGACTCCTCTATCTTCAAAAAGTAGTCATATGTATCTATGATTCATTATCTTCAGACAAATCTTTTCAAATATTTCAAGGACTCTGACTGCCTAAAGGCTTTTTTCAGATAACAATTTTTTTTTGGTTTGTTTTCTTTTTTTTTTTTTTTTTTTGCGGTACGCGGTCCTCTCACTGTTGTGGCCTCTCCCGTTGCGGAGCACAGGCTCCGGACGCGCAGGCTCAGCGGCCATGGCTCACAGACCCAGCCGCTCCGCGGCATGTGGGATCTTCCAGGACCGGGGCACGAACCCATGTCCCCTGCATCGGCAGGCGGACTCTCAACCACTGCGCCACCAGGGAAGCCCCAGATAACAACTTTATACATATTCTTTTTAGCTTCAAATTCAAAATGATGTCCCTTAGATTTCACATATTCTTTCTCCGAGTCAAAAGATTTTGGGGGGTCATTGAAGTATATATGGTGATTTTTTTAAATTTATGTCATTTTTATTTATTTGCCAAAAATATGCATGAAAGCAATGGAAATAAGGATTACCTCAGGCTCTTAATTTGTCCCTTTGCAGAATTTATTGAACAATAATGGTTACTACTTTTCTAAGAAAGAGTTCGTGGAAATCTGCAAACTACTTTAAGGTACAGTGTTGGCAAACATGCTTTTATGGGATTTCAAATGTGAAAAAGTTCTCTTTTTAAATTTTTATATTGGGACATCCCTTGTGGCGCAGTGGTTAAGAATCCGCCTGCCAATGCAGGGGACACGGGTTCGAGTCCTGGTCCGGGAAGATCCCACATGCCGCGGAGCAACTAAGCCTGCGTGCCACAGCTGAAGCCCGCACGCCTAGAGCCTGTGCTCCACAACAAGAGAAGCCACCACAATGAGAAGCCCGAGCACCACAACAAACAGGAGCCCCCCTCTCAGCAACTAGAGAAAGCCCGCGCGCAGCAACAAAGACCCAACGCAGCCAAAAATAAAAAATAAATTTATAAATAAATAATATTTTTAAAATTTTATATTGATCTCCATTAACAGGATATCACATAATAAAATCCTAGAAGAAAACCATAGATAAAAACTAAATCCTAATAAAATGATAAAAATCACCTGATGAAATTGGCCAGAAATTTATGGGTCCGTTTTCTCAGTCACACTTTCTAGAAGCTAAGTTTCCTTCATTAAAAATATGATGTTCAAAGTTGAAAACCAGAATGCCGTTACAAATAAAAGAGGAAAATTATCACAGTTTAAAATGCCTTGAGTTACAGTTGCATAACACACATTCTTAAAAATTCTTTTAGTCGTCATTTTGCATAAAAATCTGTGATGTCCTTTACATAACAATAAAAACAAAACCCTGACATCTCAGCAGGTCACTCCAGCTGTCAGTCTGAATACATGCAAAATGAAGCAAATAAGATATACCTATGCGCTTTCTTTGTCTGAAGAGGATAGCTTCCAAGCAAATTCACATCACACTCATTTGCAGATAAACTATATTTTTGCACTGTGTGATGTAGTGACATCCACATTTCCATGCAAGGGACCATTGAATTCCCTAATGATCTGATTTTCTTAACGATGAGCACCAGTGAACTTTCCCCTAGGCAAACCAGATGGAAACGAAATTGTTTCTGCAAAATGAACAATTTGTGAAATGTTGGCAAATTGAATTCCAAACATACTTAGAGATGATCTTGACTTCCTCTGTAAGTCTGCCACAACATGCAGTGCATTTAAGGCCTACATGAGAAATACACTAATTATCTACATAACCTTTAAGGAAAAATAAATGAGAACAGAAGATCACCACTGGAGAGAGAAAAGCCAAACTCTGATAAAGCAGTAATATGTAGATGGGACCGTTTCACTAAGAAACTGAGATTAATGTAGATGTTGTTAGAGGTATTCACTTATCACCTTTGAGATTGGTGATCTATTTTGTGAAGGGGGTAACTCAAGTTCAGCAAATTTCTGCACATTGCTTCAAGTCAGTTACATAGCCAAGATGAAAATATAAATTCAAACGCCTAATCTATAGGCATATAATTTGCAACTCCATATATTTTCATCTTTATCTGAAAACTGAATTAACTGGGCTGTTCATGAGAAAGATTTTGTTTCCATTATCCACAATCTGATTATATTACTATTTTCACAGTGACACTGAAACTATCAAGTAGATGCAACATGCTTGTGGTACAGAAGATAGACTGTACTTTTTTCTTTATCTCAAGTAAATAATCCTTACAGGTCTCCTCGTATTCCATCTATGGAAGGTTGCAACGCCCCTGGAAATGGCCATAGTCATAATTGGGATTTGTACCTATTCAGAAATTCAAATATTCCACCTCAGCTATTATATCATCAAGTAATGAGGATTCTTTTGCATCTTTACAAGAGCCAGCTACTCAATGTCTAATAATGAAGTAGTGGAAACTATTTAAAAATGGTTATTCTACTGATATTAAACTAGTAAGAAAATGATATTAATACATTTCATGTACAAGTTTAGTATTTCAAAGCTCTTTTCTTTGATTTCATTTTATTCTTACCAGTTCTTTACTAGAAAATGTAGTTGCATTATTATATATAAATCTAGTTAGAGTTTCTCTCAAACCAAACTAGCCAAATTCCCAGTGTTACTCGCGTATTATTTTTAAAACCTATTCCCAAACAGTAACTGTTTTTTCTTTGGCTCTTTTATGTTTTTGTCCTGTCTAGTTTTTCCGCTAATGATATTTATACATTGTCCTTGGCATGTCTACTCTCTCAGAAAGCTTGATCCCCAAGATTCCACTTCCGTATTCTCTTTGCCTTTAATAAGAAACCCAAATGATATCTTAACTCTAAAGAAACTTTATTGTCAGCTATGTGCTAGACAGTTTTTTGTTTTTTGTTTTTACATCACTAGTGCATACAGCATAGCTTTTCATTTTTTCCCCATCAGAGTCTCGGGCCAACTGATTCCAAATTTTTCTTACAATAGCACAAAAACTAAAAATTGCCATTTTCTCTGTCCTATCCCTTTTCTACAGTAAGACACAATGGCTCTTGACCTGTAACTTTATATCGACTTTTAACCATATGGCAGACACTTTGTTAGGCAAAACTGATGAAAATATAAGCCTTGTTTAGTGAAAGAGGCAAATAGGGAACAGGCATCTTGTGTATAATATTATAAGTGCTATACTGAGAGTTTAAAAAGGTGTCACTGGAACAAAAATAGGGAAGAAAAGCCAAACTCTCATGAGAATGACCAGGGGATGACTCAGTAGAGAGGACAGCTGAGAATTAAGAGGAGTCCAGTAGTAAAACAAAGGGAGGGAGGTTATACCAGGTAAAGGAAGCAGATGTCCAAAGATATGAAAGTGCAAAAGAACATGGTGCAATCAACAACATGCAATAGTTCTTGTTCTGTTGCCTGCAACCCAAAATGAATTTGCTTTCATGAAGTAACATTTCTGTTGTATAAGTGTGCATCTCCTTTGCTATTTCTTTATATAATACTTTTAACATTTTCCTTTGTATGTCCATGGGCTTCATCCTCTGCTCTGGTGTCATCTTCATAGGTTGTCCTTTGTATTTTCAAAAATCTGTTCAAGTGAGACCACCCTTTCCAAGAGTCTGTCAAAAGGGCGGTTGTGTTTAACCTGAATCCTCCTACTTCTGCTCTCTTAATTCTTCTTGCTCATATAGATTATGAGAACCAGAATAGTCAAAAAGCTGGTCTTCTTCTTCCCCTGCTACACAGTCACACATCTAACCCATAATCCATCCCTTTCCAAAAATCCATCCCCCCACTCCTGTGGCATTCCTTCCCCTACTGATGGGTATCAAGAACCCCCAGGCCAATCCCTTCAGGAATGTTCACTTCCCTCTTTATTGTCAAGTACTTGCAGTTTATTGGAAGATAAAGTAAACAAACTGGCTTTTCCCCCGACCCCTTACTCTCTTTTTCAAGTTTCTTTTCTCTCCTCTATTCCTTTCTCTATTTTTTCCCCACTGCCTTGCCTCTCCAACCTCAATTTATTGGCTTTTTTTCCCCATCTTCTCTCTTTTTTCAAGGCTCCCATTTGCTATGGACAGCCCCCTTGGCAAGCTGAAGCCAGAAGTGGAAAAGCTGGACTTGGCCCCTATGACCTCCCTCACTTTGCTTAAGTGGCTTTTCTCCCCTTGCCAGCTTCTGTGTGACTAGCCTAGTGCATAGCATGCTCTTTTTGTTGCCTTCTTTTTGGTTCTCTTCTCCATGACTGTAAGCTCCTCTTGGCTCACAGGTGGGTCTTATATAATCCTCACAGAAAGAAAGAGCAGGTACGATTCATCTATTTTAATGGTGCAGGAAGAACTTGCTTGCAGTGCCCCCTTGAGGTGGTTGGTGGAAGAACTCAAGTCTACGGAGCATTTACCTTCCCTTTCACCCAGACCTCCCTGAGAAGAAGGAAAACCTTCTTGGGGCAATGGTGCCTCCTACTTGTGTGGTATTACCATTCCTTCTGGATTTCTTGGTCACCACCCCAGAACTAAAAAGGGAAAGTGTTCTTTGGATAAAACAGCACCTTGGCTTTTGAGTTCCCTCTGTCAAGACCCTATTCCCCCATGGTACCTTTCACGTTAGTTAGGATGCACCAGTAAACGTAGCTATGGAGTGACAGAGGTCAGGGTACTAAGTCTTTGCAGTTGTTGTGTATGATTAGTAAACATTTAATGCTGTTCTACCAGAAAGACTATGTATACATCATTCAAATGCTTATCTCTGCCAGTAAAAATGACACTTCTCAGAGTTGAAAGTGCCAAACTATGCCTTCCAAGGATTACCTGGCATTGTTTTTCATGACTGCTCCAGAACCAATGGCCCATCTTCTGGCATATTATTTATTTACAATGGCTTCCTTTATAATTGCCTAGGTCAAATTTGCATTTTCATGTAGAAATAGGTTGCTTATATTTCAAAATTACTTAGTATCCACACTTCCGGTTTAAAAGAAGATAACGCTGGTTCCCATAATCCAAATAACTATTTGGAAGAGGCCCCAAAAGTCACATGAAGAATATTTAAAATTGGTCTGACCTAGAAAATCAAGGACATGTAGTTAACAGAGAGAGAATGTTAAAGGGACAAAGCAACTTCGTCTCTTTAGCTACTTTCCACAAACGTTCTCCATCATTTCCCTTCGCTTCACATGTCCTCATACAATTGGGTCATTCACCTGGATTCCTACTTAGGCTCTCTGACTAAGGCAGCATCCTTAACTATGGAGACATACTCACCATCTTTGGTGTTTTTGCCCGTCTCCACTCACTTAGATAAATCTTCCATAACCCAAAGAACTGTCAACTAAAATTTAATACCATGATGGATGGCCATGTCATCCTCTAGGGGGCAAAACAGCATTTCATATTATTTTAAAGGACTCCTAGAGATCTAAAGCTTTAGGGGAAGGGAATCCATGGTGGAATTTCAGGCCCCAAAGCACACTACAGCATGAAGAATCTCTGGACAAGGACATTGCCAGGACTCACTTCCCATTCTACATTCTGGTCGCATTCCCCTATCCGCCACTCGAAATTCTCATTTGAAATTAACCACAACAAATTCCTCTCCCTTCTCTATACTGGTCCTTCCAAATATATATTTCTAAAATGGCACTAATCATTTTATGTTGAACTTTTGTTTTTATGCTTGTCCCCCTCAACACAGAATAAGTTTCTTAAGGTCAAGGACAAGTTTTCATCATCCATTCTTCCTAGTACCTTGCACCATGACTGACATATTGAAAACACAAAATAAGCATTTGGCAAAGTGAATTAATGAAGTATAAGCATTGCTCGTTTTCTACTAACCACAGAAAGTGAAATGGATCACTAATCATACTTTTGAAAACACTGTTTAGAATTCATTTATTTATTTCTATTAATTATGTAAGGCTAGGCTACAATAAGAAGCTGGCCCAAACATGTAATGGTTCAGCAAAAGAAATGTATTTCTTGCTCACTCAGTAGTACAAAGTGGTTCCACATTGGCAGGTAGGGTTCTTTTACTGTGCCATTTGGGGATCCTGGAAAATTGAACCTCTGCCATTTACAGCATGTGGCTTCGAAGGTCACAGAGGTCACTATCACAGTCATAGCAGAGACGAAAGATCATACAAAGTAGTTATGGGGGATTGAGCCTAGAAGGGCACGCTTCACTTCTGTTCACAGTCCACTGGCTAGAATCCAATCACAAGACCTCATCCAACTGCAAGGAGGGCTGAGAAATGTAGTCTAGCTATGTGTCCAGGAGGAAGAGAATGGATTTTGACAAACCACTAGTAGTCTCTGCCAGAGTTGAGCACTCAAATATGTTTGCATTCTTTGTCTCAACGAATATGTGCTACTCAGGTCTTATAAGCCAGGACTATGCATACAGATTAAAAGGGTGCTGCATAAAGATGATCAAGTGCATGTAAGTGAGATACAATCCAATCATCACACAAATCAATATCCGATTGCTGTATATCATTACAATTACTGGGCATGATTATAGTAATGATAACTATAGTCAAAACTTCAAAAGAAGAGTATAAGGAACTACTAAAGAATATTTAAGAAAGACTTTATTTAGTCTGGGAGTCAGGTAAGATTTCTCCAAATAAATGTTGAGGTAAGGTCTGAAAGATGAGTAAAGGTTACATAAAAGGGAGAATAACAAAAGGACAGAATATGTCAAGCAAAAGGAACTGTTCATATGGTGGTGCTAAGAGTACAGTTAACATGACTTATTTCATGATATGAAGAAGCCTGATATGAAGAGGCTGAGGAGTAAGCAGGAACAAGCCCTTGAAGAATATTTTAACTGGTGGTAAAGTTGGGGTTCTTTATCCCAAGACAGACAGAAGACCTACTTTCAGGATTTTAAGTAGATTTGTTATTTAAGAGGCCGACTCTGCCCACTATATTCCTGGAGTAAATTGAAGGAGAACAATTTAGAGAGTATTAGAATATCCCAGATGACAGATTAGTGGATTAGGGGGTAAATACTCTAATATTGAAATGTTAGAGATTTATTGGAAAAGGATGGAAACAAGTGAACCCACTTGAGAGATTTCTAATAGGTAAAATCAGATCTCTAAAGAAGTCAATGGTCAGTGATAATGCCCAGTTTTCTGGCTTTAGCAACTGTTTGGAGGCTGTTACCAGTACTGAAATAGAGTGAACCAGGCTTGTGAGAAATGTAATGAAATTCAGTTTTTGGCATTTGAGTCTAAGATCTTTATTTAACGTACTAATGTGGAAATGACAAGTAAGCAGTGGATATATAAGTCTGGAGTCCAGATAAAAGATCTGAACTGAAGAAACAATCTTGGGAATCACTTCTGGATTGTAACTAAATTCATAGACTGGGATAATATCAGTTTAAGAAGAAAAGAAATGGGCTTGGACTAGAATCAGTGGCCAGAGAGGCAGATAAATCAAGAAAGCCTCTAGAATTACAGAATCCAGGGAAGAGAGATAAGTCAACAAATCCTGCTGAGAGTTCAAGTTAATGAAACCTGAAAAATATTTATGACTTACCAAGATGGATGTCATTTGAAAACTTGGCAGAAACCATTTCAATTCAATAAAGTAATGGAGAAATCAGTAGAACATGAACAAATAGGGACAGTGATTGTAGACAATGCATTCAAGAAGTTTGGCTTCTCTAGATAGTGCCTATTTCAACCACCCTCTTCCCTATATATGGCACTATGTATGGGGAAGGTGGTTGAAATAGGATTTTTGTTATAATAGCAAGTGCTCACATAGTATGTTTTATGTGCCAAGCACTCTTCTAATTACTTTACTTTGCCTTGTATTTTACCATGTTTATTTCGTTCCTCGGTTTTGTATGCTTTATTGTGTCCTAGTATCTAGGACAGTGGTGGCCCATAGGAGATGCCCAATAAATGTTTGATGAACAAATAGTTAATGCCCATGTCTCAGTGCAGTGCTCTCTCCATCACTCTGTACTGCACTGTACTGTTATTTTTAATAGGCATTTTGATTTTCTACTTTCATCATTTTTAGAGCACTTCAGTATATCCACTTTTCTGTTGTTAATTCTTATTTCTAATAGGACTACAAGTGTATCTCTTCATCAAAGTAGAAGTTAAAGATATAGTGAAAAAATTTTGAAGATATAAATCATAAATAGAAATCTGTCCTTAATTAAATTACATACATTTTATACTTATAGAAGAGTAACTTGTTTAAGTGCTTAGAGACTTTGCCCGTGCATCCCTGTGCCTGGAACATTCTTGCCCTGTCCTTCAAGGGGTTCACATTGAATCTTCCTGTGGAATCTTCCCATCTCAGCTCAGGTATTTGCTCTTCAAGCACACTTACATGTCACCAACCCCCCATATATACTAGCTCTAGCTGAAAGGGGAAAGCTGGAAGACTTGTCCTAAAGCTACATTTGCATGGCAAGCACATTTATTTTACAAAGGATGTTTATTTGGGGTGGCTGGAAAATTTTATCCTTGATTATTGGGGGTATAAATCTCCAAATAAAGTCTTCCTTCCTTAATTCTATCACTAGACCCTGGCAAGTTTCAACCTTCTCCTCTTTGCCCCCAGAGTATTTGTGCCACCTGTTCAGTGCAGTTAAAACATGATATTGTTATTCTGTTTAAATTTGTCTTTCTACTAAATTCTGAACTTGTTTAAAGTCATCTTATTCCTCTAGGTATCTATGGAGCCTAGACTAGACCCTGGAAGAGTTTATGATGGAACTTAATCATTGCTTAGTAAGAAATGAATGAATAGTTAAATGAATATGAAGTTAATCAATTACATAGTAACCTCACAAAATAAGTATTAAAAGAAATAACATAGTCTCATTCACCTGAACCATTTACTGCCCATTTGCACACTAGGCCAGATTCAGTCTTTTTAGCCTGGGTACATCCACAGCAACATTTCACACTGTGACCATCTGGACCATTAGATGTAAATACCGATTTGGCAGATACTTCAGGGGTAGGAGAGTAGTTATGGGAATAAAATGAATTTGAAAGATACTACCACACAAAGGATATGTTTAAAGCCACCCTGTTATTAAAATTAAAAACCTGACATTGACCTTTCCTATAAATGAATAATATCTCTGTATTTTTACAAATGGAGAATACGCAAATAGTCTAGATTTTCATTTTGAGAGATTGGACTGCCATTTGTCTGTCACCTCTAAATAGATGCCCAACCTCAGAAAAAAAACCTTCTATTCAGAGAAAATATCTCCAGTTTAACACATAGAAAAATCTTAAGATTAACATAAATAGAATATGTCCTTTTAAAATGTCACAGCATTAAGTCAATTCAGGTACCTTTTTAAAACTCATTCAAAAGTATAGCATTTCCAACAAGTGTGTGAACTTAGCCCCATTTGCAAAGATCATTAAAGTGAACACCTCTCTTTACACATAAAATGATGGATGGTGCTATAAAAGCCAGCATATATTCATTTTAAGCAAGCTTTTTATTTACCCAATGGACATGACCTCTGTTCTAGTATCTATAATGCTTTTCAAAAAGGAAAGGTATTACTCTAGTTGTCTATATTAAATCATTAATTCATGTCTACTCTATTCAGTGGATGCTTTTTAAAAACTATCAGAATTATCAAGCTGCTCAGAACAAAGGTGCTTTCTGATTGTCAGCTCCATATTCTAAAAGAGCAGGTTAATTTCTCTGAATCTCACAGTTGGAACTTTCTAACACTAACTGGCAGTTTCCACCTAGTGATCAAGGCAATTGACCAAAATAAATTATACATAAAGCTGAGATTTCTAATAGTAGTAAGGCCCCTTCGTGAGCTAATCATACCAGCAAAAGCACTCATCTGTCGGCTGCAACCCCATAGGGTCTTGAAATTATCTTATAAAAGCTGCACTTCCAGAAATGTTTTCGTTTCCAGTTTCATGAAAGGGCTAACAGAGCCATGTCTACAGCACTAGGAACAAAGAAAGACCTCTGAATATATTCATTAGTTGACTTGTTGATTAACCAGAAACACTGTTGATATATCGAGTACTAGTGTCCATGCTGTTTACAAAACAAGACTGGTGAGGCTCTCTTTTCAATGCAATCAACCAACAGTTATTTCTAAGCCCCTATCATGTGCCTTATTAGGTAGTATCAAGTACAATCCCTCTTCTTCCGGAGATTAGGGTGAGGGGAACTCACAAATATAAATAGGGGAAAATATCTCTAGGCACCATACTACTGGCTATAAAACAATTAATTACTAGTAGAAATCCTTGTGCACTATGGAGATACTGAAAGATATGGAACTTGGACTAGAGCTTAAGGGTTAGGGGTAATTTTATTAGGCATAATAAGGGACTACAGACATTGTAGATGAATTTCCTGACTAAGCAAAAATCTGGTGATGGGAAGGAAGATAGCTCAGAGATGTAGCCATTGCTGTGGTGACCCCTCCACACACATACAGTCTTGCATCATCTTCATGATGAAGGCATTTATTCCACTGGCCAAGGGTGTTGATGGCTGACACTCGTAACAACTGAGTTCCTCCTTCTTAGAATCTCCCTCACAGCTGAGGAGACCCTGGTCCAAGATGTGGGGAAAGGCCACATCCAAAGACTGGTGGATTCAGGAGCATAAAACTCATCTCTTCAGAATTTAGAACATCTCTGAAGAGCTATTTTAGCTCCAGAACTTCCCATAGGATCGACTGAGGCCTTTGGTGTGACTGCCTCATAGCCCAACTTCTCCACCCGAGCCATCCTGCTTTCTGCACTCCCCCATAAGTGTTGATTCCAAGGACACATCCCAATCTCCCACTTGCAAATCAGTTTGCTTCCACGGAGAACCCAACCTGTGGATACTGAGGACATTGACTATAATTGATAGTAGGGAATCTGCATTTATTCCATCAATAGGCATATATGGCTCTGCTCTGTGCCAGCCATCTCTTGTGGATCTCATACTCTGGTGGGGAAAACCTCAACAAAATAGAACTTCAAGCAATATGTGCTAGGATGAAAAAAAAAAGCAGGGCATGGGGGTAGGTAGTGTGAGTGTTTAGGAGTGGATGGAACCTCTTCAGATAGCATGGCCATATAAAAGGTCTCTAAAGAGGTGACATGTAAAGCAGAAAGCTGAGCAAACTAATAGAACAATCCATGATAGTATCTGGGGGGAGAATATTGCAGGCAGAAGGAAGAGCATAGGCAAAGGGTCTGAGGTCAAAGTGTACCTAACAGGTTTGGAGGAGAGGAAGTAAGATCAGGAGTATAATGGTAGGAGATGGAGAGGTGAGACCCCCATCTCTAAGGCCTTTAAGTGTAAGGAATACAGATTATTCTAGGTGAAATGGGAATACATTGAAGGGCTTTGAGTAGGATGGTCTCATGACCAGATTTCCACTTTAAAAGGATCAGTCTGCCTTTTATGTGAGGAAGAGTCTAGAAAGGAGCAAGAGTTGAAACAGAGTGGCTATCAGGAGGCTATTAGAGAAGTCTAGTTCAGGAATTATGTGATGATTTAGACTTAAGGTTACCAATAGTCATGGTTTGCCTGGGATCGAAGTTTCCCAGTATACAGGACTTGTGAGGCTTAAACCAGTAGAGTCTTGAGCAAATGAGGGTGGTTGGTCACCCTTGGACTAGAATGATGGCCCTATAAATGGGGAGATACGGTCAAATTCAAAATATATTCTGAAGATTGAGTAGGTAGTGAAGTTGAAGAAAAAGATTTGGATAGTTAGGGCAAAGTATAGAGCTTCTTGAAAGCCAGGAAGATGGGTTTGGACCTTGGAAAGATTAGCTTGGCATTAGTATGTGGTCTACATTGGACTTTGGTGAGACTATGACTTAAAGAAATCTTTGCTCAGACTATTTCAAAAGAGATGACAGAAGTATCTAGGGCATAGTCTCACAGAGTGGAAATGGAGGTGGAGGGGAGAGAGGCAGCGGTGGAGGCCATGGTATAGGGTGACAGTAGTGATGGCAGCAAATGGTAGAGATGCAGGTCATATTGGAAGTGGAGGTGGTGAGGGTCGCGGCCATGCTGCTGATGGTGGTAGACAGAAGTGAAAGAAGAAAGACAGTTGAAGATACATTACCCAAAAAAAGAAATGTCAAGACTTGTAGGCTGAATGACTAGAGGAAAACGAAAGGCAAGGTGGCCATTGGAAACAGATTAGTTAGCGACCCTGACAGGTAAGGGTATTGAAAAGGCAAACAGTTGAGGGGAGGGTTTGCTGATGAACCTCCATTTAGTAAGACAATCTAAAAGTGAAAGGAGAATATCCTAGTGGGCGGTCAGTTAGGAATATTAGTTTCTACCATTCCAGATGACGGTCTGACACTAAAGAAAACTCAGGGGCTTCCCTGGTGGCGCCGTGGTTGAGAGTCCGCCTGCCGATGCGGGGGACGCGGGTTCGTGCCCCGGTCTGGGAAGATCCCACATGCCGCGGAGCGACTGGGCCCGTGAGCCATGGCCGCTGAGCCTGCGCGTCTGGAGCCTGTGCTCCGCCACGGGAGAGGCCGTAACAGTGAGAGGCCCGCGTACCGCAAAAAAAAAGAAAAAAAAAGAAAACTCAGGATCAAGTCAAAAGCCTTTGAGCATTAGCTCCATGCTGACACATCAGGTAACCTTATGTAAACCGAGTTTAAAAATTTTAAAGCACTGAAAAGCAACTTCAGTTGCTTAACATAAAAATACATGCTTAATTTGGCATACCAATTATGATGATTTTATGAGCAAATGAAATCTTACATGTTCAAGTTCCTAAGTTAATGAATTAAATGGAGATCTGTAAAAGGTGCTAAAATAAGTACTTTTCTCTATTTCCCTTTCTCCCAAAATATCCACTTTGAAACTCAGTCACTCTTTCTTCCCCCATCCCATAGCTTTAAAATTACAGGTAACTTGACATATTTCTTCTACTTGATGTATGGTTTTTCAAACTGCAACTGCTTTCTTCTGAAACTAAATATGTAAAATCTTAAAGATTCCCTAGATATCCTAAGATTGAATACTACTAGAAGTTATGACAACTCTTTGTTTAGAACACCTGAGATGCCTATAAATTGTGGAATTAGATTATGGGCCACGAAGAGCGGTGTCATTTAAGAGAGAACACCTGATTAGGATGCTTAGAGTGACCTGGTTCTCCAGCAGTTCCCCAGAAAGGCTACTGTGGCAAATAGACTCCTGCAAAAAGAACCCTCCTGATGAGCATTTCTGAACAGCAGTTTTGTTCGTTTACCTTTCTCTTGTCTCCTAAGGTTCAGATGAATGTGTCCATCCTTTGTATTAATTTCTGTGCTATCGAGGCCCGTTCTGTATTTTCAGAGACTATGAAATGTAATCTAGTTCGCTAGATTCTCCTGATGTGTACATTAATTCCTAGGGGTGAGTAGGCACATTAGAAGTAACTATTATCTACACTAGTGGAAGAGACGTATGACCTAGATGATTCAAAATGGGGAAATTAGCTCCAATTTCCACGTATTTACTTTTTGAAAAAAAGTGATAATTCAGGGAAGGACCTTGTCTTCAAGGAGTTTTTAGTCATGTGGGGAAATTAAGACATGCACAGTAAGACCCAAAAAAGTCCTTAGTAACATAAGAGATACGTGTGTAAGGTGCTATGGGAACTCAAGGAATGAAAGAACCATGGCTCTACACACATGTGGTGATATTTTCAAAAGCATTACATAAGCAGAAAGTACCATTTCTCTCTTCCTCCCTCTCTCTCTCTCACGTGAGCGCGCAAGCACACACACACAGACGTTGAATATATTACTTCTCACCTATCGATAAATTATAGAACAGGTAGATACCCTTTCCTTTTTGAAAGATGGATTTAATGAGTACCCCCCAAAAAAGGAATTGCATTTTCTTAATTTGTTGGATTACATCTAGGCAGTTAATTTAGCCAATTTAACATATGTCAAGATACAGAGAAGGCCAAAAACAGCCATATTAGGAGTACAACAGGAGAAGACCTGAGGATATGGCCTTCTGTACCTCATTCCTATGTTAGAAATCTTTCTGCAAAAGTCTGGCACAACCATTACCTTCTTCGGAATTAACTATTGGAGAGGGGGTGGGCAGGGAAAAGATACAAAGAAATAAACCCTGATTTGCCGTACATATACTTAATCCCGTATGCCAGTGAGCAGTCTAGCACCTCCAGCATCTGAGAATACAACAAACTGCACACCCTCGCCCCCTCTCTCATGCTTTAATATGAATGCAAAAATCTTCCTCATGTTCAATTACCAAAGTTCTTAGTTATCCTAAAGAGTAAAACACTTAAGGTGGGAGAACCCATAGGCCTCTTTTCTGAAAAAGGTAAAAGTTCTATATAGCATCATCATTTTAAACTCTTCAGTTATTCAGAAATGCTCAAATATAGGACTGGTGAATGTTCTTGAAACTAAAATATGATACCAATGAAATAACGTGAGGGTATATGAGAAACTTTGTGTTACTGTGTATTTCACTTTTTTGACCCACCGCTTAGATTTTTATAAATTTTAGGATAAGGAAAAAGAAAGTTAGACCTCACTTGAAATGAGTAAAACTAAAAGTACAAAAACTTATATACGTTTTTGCCTTTTTGCCTTTCTGCTATTAGGAATTTACAATTTCTCATCAACAAATAGAATTTAAATGGAACACGAAAGCAAGTCTTTTTCCCCCAAAAGTCTAAGTATTACACATAATCCTATTTGAAATGTCAAAAAACAAAAAAGTAGGTAGGTTGATTCTACCAAAAAAGTGTTAGGCTCTTTTCAAAGCCATTTAATCAAGTTACGAATTTTTGCCAAGAGTTTTGCAGCACTATTCAGAAAGCAGTCTCTAAAAAAGTCGTCTTGGTCCCATCTCCTGAACCATTGAATTATGGATGTATTTTGATGAATGTTAAAGTATAGATGAGCTACTTAAAAACTGAAATGAGTTACAGTCACTCTTGGTGATACCTTAGTGAATGAAAGGCCACTGGGTAAATGCCAGTGAACGTTAAGAGTTTTCAAATTCTAATTGTCATAAGCCCCCTCCCTGAGGAGTTTACAGTGTTTATGTACAAACCACATTCACCTTTACTTGAAAAATTACTTATACTTTCTTATTGGTTTTCACAGCAGGAGAAATTGGGTGATATCTGCTTCTCCCTTCGCTACGTACCTACTGCCGGCAAACTGACTGTTGTCATACTTGAGGCAAAGAACCTGAAGAAGATGGATGTAGGTGGCTTGTCTGGTGAGTCTGACGTTTACTGTGTTTTTTATGCTGTTTCATCGTGGATACCGAATGCACAGCACACGTGCCGCGATGCCCCACTCCTTAATTGGTCACAGTTCTCTTTCCCATGGAGCCTGGAAGCAGTTTCATAATTCATCCCAACACAGAGACCCAGGAAGCCACTCTCAATTTATTAGAATTAGCAGAGAAGATGAAACCTGTTTTCCTGCTTCACAGCCCAGGTATCAATTGTCAATCCTATAGCTCTGAAAGCTGAAAAACTGCTTCTCTTTCGAAAGGCAGCACCTATGACCAATCATAATTTTGTTCTGTTTTTTTGGTTTTGTTTTTTGGTCAAAATTCATTTATGATATGAAAAGTACTGTTTTATCTGAGACTCATTAGGTTAATACTTAATTCATATAATAAAAGCCAAATATTAGGTAAGTATATAGCCTAAGATAGTTTTTAGCAATACTGTTTTGTGTGAACATGCAGCATTTCAAATATATGTGAACAATAAAATCTGAGGGTGAATTCTCATGGTAACGCATTCATTCTCTACAGTTTGTGTTGGGGATGGGGAAATTTTGGGATTTAAAGTTCTGTAAAACCCAATTTTAGTTTTTAAAATAGTGAGTATATTCTTTTCTTTTTTTTTTAAGTGAGAAAGTATATTCTTTTTTTTTTTAACACCTTTATTGGAGTATAATTGCTTTACAACGGTGTGTTAGTTTCTGCTATATAACAAAGTGAATCAGCTATACATATACATATGTCCCCATATCTCCTCCCTCTTGCGTCTCCCTCCCACCCTCCCTATCCCACCCCTCTAGGTGGTCACAAAGCACCGAGCTGATCTCCCTGTGCCATGCGGCTGCTTCCCACTAGCTATCTATTTTACATTTGGTAATGTATATATGTCCATGCCACTCTCCCACTTCGTCCCAGCTTACCGTTCCCCCTCCCCGTGTCCTCAAGTCCATTATACTTGCTCAAAAGCAAAGTCAACTCAAGGACTTGTCATTTCCAGAGCTGAACACAATTGTTTTTATTTTCTTCTCTGTGTGATTAAATCAGTTATATTCTTGATCTTCTAGTAACTCATTAAAGTGTGAGGATGATATGGCAAAGGGTCAAAAATAGACTATAGTTGTCATTGTTCCTGGCTATGGAATTAGAACCAACATTACTGGTTATTCGGTGCTTTCCCTAATAAAAATATTGCAAACTTCAAAAGGTCACCCTCATGCAGCATGGCGATTTTATATTATAAAGTATAACAGCTAAAATATGCTAAAGCTAAGGCTCCACTTACTGAACCACTAATTTGTCAACCAAATTCTCCTGGTGCCTAAATTTACTTCTCTTTATAAATACATTGCCTGGGGAATCTGCACTACTTCTTTCAGGTCACTAAGACCCCATTTAAAAACTTGCTGCTTTCATTGCCTAATGGCATTAACAGAGCAAGTTTAAAGCAATGAGCAGTTTCTTTCAAAAATGTAGAGTATTTATTGTGCCTAAGATGCAAAATATATGCATACACATATGTATGTGTCTATACACATCCACCTTTTCCTGGCTCTGTCCAGTGAAAAGGCCTAGAAACAGAGACTGACCTAGTAGCCATGACCATCCCAGAACCAGAAATGGTGTGAAAATACAATTTCTCACTAGAAGAGCCTGGAGCTTATTGGAGAAATGGTAGATTCCAGGTGTGGCAAAGGAAGGTATACAAGACAAGGCTAGAACATCTCATCATGCCAGAAAGCAAGGAAACTATCAAAAACTAAGGGGGCCATGTCAACAGGCTTAAGAGTCACCTTGAAGAGGCTTCCACTGGCCAAAGATGTGATAATTTGAACATCAGTAATGATAATAAATGCAATGTATTTAAACCTAAAACAAACGAGTATTTAATGTGCAGAGAAATTTTTAGGCACGAGAACAGTTTACCCCCAGAATTCTACTTAGTATCTTGAAGTCTGACTTCAGACACCTTTGACCTTTCCACTTCCTTTGGTTCCATAGCCAACTATCATCGTATAGTTCTCTGCATCCTCTCTCCCACACTCCTTTCCAAACTCCTATGCCAACCACCTCCTCAGCACCTCTATCTAGTGCTCTCCTGGTCTTCCTCCCCATTCACCTTACACCCTTCATCAGAGCTCCAGAAGCAACTCTACCATGAAGCCAGTAACTTCAGGGTCCCTTATTTGTTCTGTCTTCTCCCAAAGTCCTAGAAAGGAGCCCCCATGGTCACAGATAGATATTTCACCCACAATTTGTTAATCACAGTTTGTGCCTCTTGACACTCTCACGCCTCTTCCATCATCCATATTTCTTGTTGTTCAGCAGCATCAGAGATGCTACAGGCATTTTTGAGGTTTAGCTATGGGAAGTTGGGTCTAGCAGGACATTATTTATGTGGCTTACAGTCATAACCATGTGTAGTTGGGTAACTGCTAGCTATCCCAGTGAAGGAAGGGCTCCCGGCATGACTCCTACCACCTATTGGGCTAACTCAACACTGTGACTTGGAAGGGGCAAGGCCAGAGGTCATATCTAATTCAGTCTTCGTAACTCTATAAAAAAGAAAAATATATATTCTTTTTTCAAATGCCAAACTACATTTGCTGAAAATAGCTAGTACTGGAACCAAAGTGGCCTGTTTTGCCAGGGTTTACAATTATAGTAGCTTCACGACCCACCTAACCCAGTTCCACCCCTAAATTTGAATTAACTGGAATGATTTGGTTGAACAGTTAAATATTAAATTAAGGATATTTAGCCTTGAAATATCCTTAAAGAGTCCTAATCATATGGGCTTCCTGCTGTCTGTAAAATTAAGCCATAATCACTCAGGTCTACATAATATAGATACTTCCAGACTACGCCCCACCATATTTCTATATTTGAACCAAGTTGACCAGCACACTGGTCCCTGGAACAGGCGATGGGATTTGCTGCCTCCACTGTTTGCTTAAGTTGTTTCCTTCACCTGGTATCTCTTCCATCCACCAAGGTCTAGCTAAACCCTATCCATTCTTCAGGCCCAGCTGAAGTCTTATTTCCTCCATCCATTGAAGAACTAGGTATTGTGGCCCTATTGTATGTTAGGCATTGTTCTGAAACCAGGTTTACATCAGTGGACAAAACAGCCAAAGGACCCTGCCCTCATACAGATTACATTGTAATGTGGGGAAACAGACAGGAAGCCAATAAATAAGAAAAGCAAGTTGTACACTAAGAGGTGATAAGTGCTATGAAGAAAGCAAAGCAGGGAAGTAGAATAAGGAATGTTGGGGAGAAGCTTTAAATGGGGTGGTAGGAGAAAGACCTGTGAGTAGGTAATCTTTTGGAAACAACCTGGAAGAGGTGAAGAAGTGAGCTATAGGGGTGCCTGGGGCAGACAGCTTTTTACGTGGAAGGGTTCCATGAAGCCTTTTTTGATCCATCCTAAAAGAACAAATTTTTTCTTTTTTTAAATGCCAGTAGTTTGTTTACACCCTTCAAACATCACGCTTCTCTCACTAGACTGTGCTCTATATTTATATATCCCACCATGCCCACACTGACTTTGTAAATAATCAATTATTTACAAAGGAGCTATGGCCTGAAAAAACAAGTCTTGCATTTCAAATTTGTTTAACCTACTTACCATTAAAATAACTTTAAGCACTTGGATGGTCTGTCTCAAAGTAAGTTGACCTATGTCCAAGGAGACCAAAATTATATAACGAGGTCCTTCCAGGTAATTTGAATGCCAAACTACATTTGCTGGAAATAGCTAGTAAATTGGAACCAAAATGGGTTTTTTGCCAGTGCTTAAATCCCAGTCTCCCACTGTTAGCAATTTGACATTGGACACGTTATCTAGCTTTCTAAGCCTCAGTTGCATTATCTGTAAAGTGGGAATAATTAGATAATCTTATTTATAAGGTTATTGTGAGAAATAAATGAAAGCACACTAAAGTGCTTACTACCTATTATTGTAATTATTTCTATTAGTAACCTTATCAAATCTTGGGCTAAATATGCAAAATGTGAAAGCAACCAATGGGTAGTTTAACCAATTCCTTGATTTAGTGGGAAAAAAGTTTGATGGGATTGGCTGGTCAATTCAGACAAAGAGATATCAGTTGACACCTGTATTCTAAGTCCCAATATCAAATTAAGACAATATATGGGATGAAACAAAAAATACTGAAGAAGAAATAGGAACATTTTTAAAAATAATTTATTACTACTCCTCAACACAGTCAGTTTCTTTCTTTTCTACTGTATTAATTCAAAAAGCATGGCTCCAAGATTTTGCCTCTATCATATACCCAATATAACAAGCCATGCAAATCCCAACTCTTACTTTACAGTGACAAATTTGATTGGACCATTCACATATTTACAGTAGACACTTGAGCTTTGATGCTTCCTGTTCTAGCGCTCAAGTATTTGAGCACCAGCGAGGGTTTCTGAATCTACCTATTTGTATTGAAATCTTGAGTCCTGCAGGCTGCAAGGCTGTTCGTCAGGTGCAAGTATGTGCAGTGGGAAATGAGCAGCTTTTGTGCCCTGTACTTGGAAAAAACTCAAGCCTTCGGCCTAGTAACCACAATTTAATATACATCTGCACTTTTGGAGTAAATCTCCCTTCAAATAAATGTTTTCGTAAAAATTGAGGTAGAGTATGAAGAGTGCCTTAGTCCATTCAGGCTGCTATAACAGAATGCCATAACATGGATGTCTCATAAACAGAAATATCTCACAGTTCTGGAGGCTGAGACATCTAGGATTAAGGTGTCAATAGGTTCTGTGTGTGATGAGAACCTCCTTCCTGGTTCACAGATGGATGTTTTCTCTGTGTCCTCACGTGGTAGAAGGAGCAAGGGAGCTCTTTGGGGTCTCTTTTATAAGGTCACTAATCTCTTTCATGAGGGCTCGACCCTCAAGAGCTAATCACCTTCCAAAGGTCCCACCTCCAAATACCATTGCATTGAGGACCCTGTTTCAACATATGATTTTTAAGGGAATATTAACATTCAGTCTATAGCAAAGAGGTCTAAGAAATTGAAAGCATCAGAAAAGTTGAGAATTCCTAAAGGTGTGAGGTTCTATATATGTCTTGCATTTTTTAGCTGTATAATTTTTATATTTGAATTTCTACCCGTGTAGACTCACAAGTCCGAAATAACTAGACACCCTGCTCCTAATTTCTTGTCCCTGGATATGTTACAGTTACTCTTCTCAGGTTTTTTTTTTTGGTCATCCCAGAAATCTGAGACTTCTGAGTACAGCTTTACAGAGGAATGTCAAGACTCTAAATTCAGTTTGGGCTTTATATCACAAGTTAAACAAAATTCTGAAAGTTTTCCAACGAGTACATAACTGTTCCAAGAAGGAAAGACAAAACTTCTGAACCAGCAAAATGGAAGTGATAGTAAGCTTTTAAGTTTCTGTATTAGGGAGAAGTTCTAATTTTCAACTTTAATCTGAAAATTGTTTTCAAGTGTTAAGAAGTCATTAGCACATAGTTATAAAACACTCTACTAATTTAGAAAACCTTTTCTAACTTGGTTTTCTCATGCAGTCCTCAAGATAGACCTGTAAGGTAGTTTCTGAAGGTGATATTCTCAGAAAATTGAAGCTTAGAGACACTAGATAATGTACATAAATCATCTTGCTCCACGTCCGTCACATACGTGGCATTCAATACTGGCCGCTGCTTTTGTCGTTACTGACATTCAAAGTCACCTAATGTGTAGATTGTAGAGCTGGGACTGAAGTCCAGGCCCTACAATTCCCCAACATAGAACATCTCAAAGACTGTTCCATTTCCCTCTTCCCCTGAAGCTAGGACAGAATTCTTTTGAAATTTTTCTAAATGTCTGTACTGCTAGGAACCAGGGCAAGTAAATCAAGGTAAAAATCTGCAGCCCTGCCCCCTTGATATGGTTTGTGTTCACCTATATTGTGAAGAGAACATCAAAAGTATGCCAATCATTGGCAGCAAGAGAATGCTGGGAAAACATAGGAAAGACTGAAATGATATGCCCCTATTCCAGCAGTCTGCTGAAGGTCAAGGGCCTGGAGAGGTAACTACGAGGTAAGATCAGGTCAGAGACATCCTGAGGGCTGGTTGGAGAGAGTGTGGTGGAAACTGTTCTCTCTTTTTTGATTTACTTTATTTATTTATTGAAGTATAGTTGATTTACAATGTTGTGTTAATTTCTGCTGTACAGGAAAGTGATCCCATTGTACATATATATATACATTCTTTTTTGTATTCTTTTCCCTTATGGTTTATCTCAGGACCTTGAATATAGTTCCCTGTGCTATACAGTAGGACCTTATTGTTTATCCATTCTATGTATAATAGTCTGCTAACCCCGAACTCCCACTCTGTCCCTCCCCCCACCCACCCTCCCCCTTGGCAACCACAAGTCTGTTCTCTATGTCTGTGAGTCTGTTTCTGTTCTATAGATAGGTCCATTTGTACCATATTTTAGATTCCACATATAAGTGATATCATATCGTATTTGTCTTTCTGTCTTAGTTCACTCAGTATGACAATCTCTAGGTCCATCCATGGTGCTGCAAACGGCATTATTTCACTCGTTTGTATGGCTGAATAGTATTCATCCCATATGTGTACCACACCTTCTTTATCCATTCATCTGTCAGTGGACAGTTAGGTTTTTCCATGTCTTGGCTATTGTGAATAGAAACTGTTCTCTCTTACCATCTTTTCTCCCTCTCACTTTCCACACCAAGTCCCACCTCCAGTCTTCTTCCTGGCCGTCCCCAGACCTGTATCATCACTATGGAATTTATACTGTGAAAAGCAAAGAGCAGGAGTAGAGAGGTTCCCCAAAGCATCTAAGTTCCAAAGGACAGGGCGATGGATTTCACAAACGGCACCAATTACTTGAGGGAGGTGATGGGAGAGGAAGAAAGGAGGCACACGGTGGTAAAGAAGTCACCATTGCTTTGCAGCAAACTGCCAGTATGTGGACAAGCTTCTGACACCTAACCCAGTATGATTTACCATGCCTCCCCAGCCCTGCCGGCCCCGTGCCCCGCCCCCCCACAAATACACACACTCCTTTCCTTTCTTCAAGATGTAATTTTTTTTTAATTTGTCATGGGTTTGTCTTGTCATTTCTACTGTCCTAGAAATAGAATTTGGAAAATAGAGCCAATTTAAATTTTGGAAGTTATCTAGGAAAGGGCAACTCACCCAACTTTAGGGAATCACTAGATTTCACATAGAAACCACGAATGAGCACAGGCCTATTGTTCTTTCAAGCACTAGTCAGCAAGATGGGATATTCTACCTACATCAGAATCATCCAAGGTACATGTTAAAATTTAAGATTTCACGGACCACCTCAGACCAAACTATAACTGAATATCTACGGGTGGGAACCTAGAAATTGCATTTTAAACATTCCCCCGTGTTATTCTTATGCCTCTTAATAGGAAACTATACTTTATAGGGAATGTATAGAGTTAGCTGAAGCTAGGGTGGAAATCATATTGCAATATATGTGATTGAAATCAACACACTGAACACCTTAAACTTACAATGTTTGTCAATTTATGTCACAATTCTTTTTTTAAAAAAAGAAAAAGAAAACTGTGTTTTAGAGGCTTAAATTCTACATCATAATTTTTTAGCTGAGGTCCAGGTCAGCCCAACTCCAAGTTATAATTTTTATCAGTGATATAGAATACATCCTTTGCTTCATCCACTGGAATATCCTGAAGAAGTCCTATTTTTTTTAAAAAATCAGCTCAGTATCCTCTTCCCTGAAAAATACCTTGCCCACATATCTAAATTACTGTCTTTTCTTCTTCAGTTTTTTCCAACCAAAAACAAAAGCAATAGGCAGTTCCTTTATACATTCATGATCACCACTCTTAACTGTCCTTCCATTGGTATTGAAAGCATGACAAAGAAAACCACTCCAAATTCAATTGATTTGGACTAAAAGACACTAGTCTGGCAGCTGGGCCAACAAATCAAGTAGCAAAAACTTATTTGAGCCAATTAGATAGGGATATGCAAATGAATTGGCCATGATATCAGGGTCAAGCAATAACATGCAAATAAACTGGCATCTTATTGAGCTAACGAGAAAGGAATATGCATAATAAGTTGGCCATGATGTCAGAAGGCTTTATCCTAATTTTAGGCTTGAATGTTATAATATAAAATTCTGTGACACTTCGAAAGGCTTAATTACAATATTGATAAAATAGTCTGAATCCCTAAGATGTGAACAAGTTGATCTGAAAAAGAAATGACAAATCTTTAAACTGGATCATCCTACAATGTGAGATCCAGCCACAATTACCACAGAATAGACAGAGATGCTACACCTGAAGGACCAAGTGGTTTGGATGAAATGAGAAGAGATGTGGGATGTGGGCTAGATTTGATATCAGAAAAAATGAATGATTGGCTGAAACGCATTAGGTCAGAACAGCGCAAAAACTCCTAAATAAGTCCTTTAGCTGGCAGGTACATATCAAATCATACAACAAACATTTGAATACCCACTCAGTGCCAGGCACTATGCCAGTCCTTGGCTAAACAAGTAAAAATAACAGCAGACACTCACGTAGCACAATGTGAGCCAGACATCCTCCTAAACGCTATACATATGCTAAGTGATTTAACCCACATTTACAACCCTATGAGGTAGATACTATTTTTAATGCTATTTTATTGGTAGAAGTAAAGCACAGAGAGGTAAGTAACTTTCCCAAGGTCAGAGAATCAGTATTTGGCAGATTTAGGATGTCAAGCCAAGCAGTCTTCTGACTCCATGAATAAAACTTGACTCCTCAGGCATTATCCTTCCTCACACCAGGTTCAACCTGGATGACAGATGGCTAACTACCTGTTATAGCTTGAGAGATGGCCAAAAATTCTACCTGATTCCAAAATTCCTTCATGCCCAAACTAAAATTAGATCATGGAAGCTACTAACATAAATTCACTGGTTGATTGTTCAATTAGGTTTTGGTTACTTAGATGGCAAAGACAGGATCAATGAGTTCATAAGATCAGACATCAAATACTAATAGATTTCCAGGCTGAAAGGACCACGTCAGTTTCAGTGTACAGACTGGTAGGTTATTTTAGTGACTGATTCTTTATGCACGAAAGAGGACAAAATACAAAACAGTGTAGTTTCAGCTGTATCAGCGGTAGAGACGCAGGGATGTTGCTAGAACAATATGGAAGAGAGCCCGAGTCTAAAGGATTTGAGTGCCTATTAGGTGGCAGAGGAAGACTAAAGAATTTTACCTACTACTCAATATCAAGGGCTGATTCTGGACGACCGTGTGTATGATATGATTGGGATGGGGGGAGATATGATTTAATAGTACAAAAGCTTACTGCCCCTATAAAGTGCTACGGGACTCTGTGGGCCGATATTACATATTTAAATAATAAGACTGAAGAAACTTGAATTGCAACAGACAACTACCAGGAAAATAGAGCTCAGCTGGGCAATGTTAATGAGATCCACATATGGAAGAGTGGAAATAGTTCCAAAGAAATCTGAGTTTTTACTAGTCACCTTGAAACTCCAATGCTGAAGGTAACATCCATGTTTCCAGCCACTGAAATTCCAAGCTCAGTGAATAAATCCAAAATAAAAAGGAAAAAAACAAACCTTGCTAGGCTTAGTAATCCAAAGTGTGATAGATGAGCTTCAGTGTAGTCAAGCTTAGAAGTAATATATTGAGGAAAAAAAAAAGGTCAGAGTATAACATAATAGGGTCTATTATAAGCCAAGAAAAGTCACATAGAGCCATCCATTGAAGACATTTATCAAGTGTGCCACTACAACCAAAGAGGCTTGGTGTTGTCGTGGAGGATTTTATAAATACAAGAGGGAAAAAATGCCCTGCCTTTGTCCCAGACTAAAGCTCATTCACGTGTGGAGTGCCTGTGGTTACAGTCTGACCTTAGGAAAGAGAGTGGGGTTCAAGGACCATCTGCCAGAGAGGCGGCTAGAACAGGGATGAAGAGGCTGTGTGTGAGAACAGGCTAAGAAGATTGCGACTTTGTAGTCTGGAAAAGGAAAGCTGAGCAGAGATATGATTAGAGTCTGAAAATCATGAAAGGTAGAGCCAGAGTAAGACCTACCCGTTTATCACATCCCACAATGCTAAAATTAGGAAGTGACTTTGATGCTTGAAAGAGAATAGATAAAAGGGAGGGCCATTGAGAATCATCTCAAAGGCACCTTTCTGCTCCAATTCTTCATCAAATTTTCTCTGCTACTTTACAGTTCAGTAGTAAAACTTGTTCTAGGAGATAGACTGGGTTAAGATCAATGTATAGGTCTGTTTTGAGTTATAGGCTTGAAAGGGGACATCTCTAAACCTTTACTGTATGTTGTCTTGTAGGACCCTATGTGCCTTTCCATGAGTAACCATCAGAAACAGACCCCACAGCTGCAAAGCTCACTAGCTGTTCAACCCAGAATGGCTATATTTGCATCCTTGAGTTCCCATTCTATCCTCTGCTCTCCATGCAGTATGAAGAAAGGAATAGGGAAGGCCAGATTTAATAGGTAATTGCACAGGCAGGATTAAAGCCCCCAAATACTTCTGTTTATAAAACTGTATCTCGTGGGCTTTAAGAGATTTTATTATCTATATTATATGTATTTGATAATGTTTTAAAATAAAACTATTAAAAATATATCACATTTGTCTCAACATTATAAATTAACTATACTTAAACTTTCAGAAGTTAAAAAAGTATTGCAAATATCTTTGCCATTTTTCACTTCCTTTTATGAGACTGCCAGTTTCCCATTCAGCCTGGAACAGTTAGGTAACAAAAAAGGGAAATACTATTGAGTCTGAAACACCACAACAATGCTCAGAGAAATAGAAACATCAAAAACAATCTTTTTTTAAAAAAATTACACACTTTGTTGTAGTCACCTCCACTTTCAAAAGGATATACCATTTGTATTTGGTCCCTTAATACCTTATTCCTGATTTGTTATAAATTCAATCATTCTTTTTCCTTCCTTTGTATAGCCTTGCCACTTGCTTGTACCAAGAGCTACCTTGAGAGCAGAGATGGTGTCTACATATGTTTGCCTTCTCAGAGGCCCTGGAACTTATGTGAGGGGAACATACTTCAGCTTCCCTGCCTAAACAACCAGTTACAGATTTTAAGATTCTGCCAATCTAACTGGTTATTTTGCTTTCACCTTCCAACTGATCTGACTTAATTTCTTCCATTTAATGAAATCCTTTTGGCATCATAGAGTAGTAATAGTATAATAGAAACAGCAACTAAGAAATAAGATCAGAAACATAACATGTAGTTATTGAAATTGATTTCAGCTGTCATTTTCAGATTTCTTTTTTCCTTTATTCCCCCACTCCCTTAGTAGTTTAAAAAAAAAAAAAGTGAAACAGATTATCTCCAGGAAATAAAGGAAAAGAGTAACCCAGAAATGCACGCATTACTATAGTTATTCCTCAATGAGGGTCATAAAGACATTTTCCAGTGAAGAAGTAAAGACAAAAACGGTCCCCTAGTCACATCTTTAGCCCAGCATGAACAGATAAGGCAATGACTCAGCATCTTACTTGTTCATTGCTTTATAGACTAACTCTTTATAAAAGTCAAGAGACCATAGCAGCTGGTTGCCTTTTTCAATTCCTAATGGCCTAACTTTTGCTACGTATCATTCTCAGTGCTCCCAGGAAAACTAGGAGGTTTTCTATAACTTTTTTCTTCTACAGAAAAAAAAAAAAAAAGTTTTTAAGTGTTTACTCAGGAAATTAACTTTGTAACTTGAAAATATGAGATAAGCACATTATTTGATCTCCTTGGGAAAGCTCAAACTGCTTTTGCTCAAAACTAAAGCAACATGGTTACTGACTTAACCTCTAGACTTCAAACTACTGATTTCAGCCAATAATATGACAGTGTGATTAACTGTCCCATGTGAACCAAAAAGAGGTGAATGCATTTAGTGATAGCACACTTGCAGAGCTCTTACGCGTACATATGCAACTGTGAGATGTCACAGTTATCTACAGTTGTTACAGCTGCCATTTGTTCATAGTATTATGGACTTTCATATCCTAATTAAGGAAACAAATGCTTTCACACATAGCACTGTTAAACTATTTCCCTCCTATTTTAGTTTTCAAATTATAGAGAAGCTCAATAAAATTAAAATAACCTATAACCCCACCACTGATTTCAAATGGAAGGTAAAAAATTAAGCCCCCAAGCTACTCCCTCTAATCCCTTTCCATTCAGAGATAGTTCAGTGTCTCAAGGAAACAATTTGAAACTTCACATCAAGAGTTTTTTGATTTATATAAATTATATATGCACATATAATATATGCATTTTATAAAAATGAGATCATGAAACATATTACGCTAATATTTTTTCACCTAGCAATATATAATAGAGATCCTTCTAGGACAGTATGTATAGATGGGCCATTATTTCTACTAGTTGTATGACATCTCTTTGTTTGGATGCACCGTAATATATTTAGTAATTCCCTTATAAATATAACTGTGAGGAAAACTATTTAACTTCAAAGGACTTGAAGCAAGACCTAAATAGAATAATGTGCTCCTGGGTAGTACTATACTATAGTAAAGATGTCCGTTCCTCCCAAATTAATATTAAAGTGCCATTAACAGATTGGAAGAAACCAAAGGCATTAATATCCCTATAATACCTAGAGTTTCTACAGATCAATAAGAGAAAGAAACACAATGGGGGAAATTTCTCTTTTTTTTTTTATGTTTCTAAATTTTTCTCACTGCTTATACTGGCTCCTGTTGCTAAAACGTAAAATATTACATTTATACAGTCTCATCATGCCTCTAACTAAGAAAGGATTTTAAAGTAAGATGCCATTACCCTAAGTTCAAAACCTAAAACTGTGTTGCTTAAAAAGACAACCTTGACTGATTGCAAAGAATACCAAAAAAAAAAAAAAAAAAAATTCAGGTCATTAGCATGTAGATTTTCAGATTTTCACACTCAGTCCAGCAGCATTGTTTTGATAGCAAATTGGAGATATCTGTGACAGTCACTATAGTCAAAGTAAATATATATACTTTTACAAAGTCAAAACCAATATTTTTAAGACAATTTCTCAAGTTCTAGATTTTACAAAACTACTTAAACATGTGAAAGCTACTTATACTGAAAGTTGCCAATTCTAGGTGTAGAAAATACTCTTGAGTTTTATAGTACCTTCTTTACATGCAGTGAAAACATTAGAAAAGAAAGCAGCCTAAAGAGCTGTATTATATTATAGGGAAGCTTCAGTTTACTATAATTAGATACCTATTTTAATCTTAACTGGAAGGCGTGCTCATGTTTTATATAAGAATTTCACTGAAAAATTTTTAAGAAGAGTTTTGTGGCAGAGATTTTAAAAGAGGCAGTGAATGCTTATGAATTATGCAAGTCTGAACTTTCATTTTAATAACTCCATTAAAATATAAAAACCTTAAAAGCCTCCCAATAGGAATTTAACTTTATAGAAAGGCTTTATATGTGCCCTGACCTTGCCAAAAGACACGACTTAGGCATGATTTAACAGTTATTACAGGGCAAAGCCTAATAATAGAGACCCATCTGAAAAAAACAGCATTTGTCCTTGCCTCCTTGGCCTCCAGTGGAGTTGCAACTCAGCCGTAAACAGACCCTCTCCTGAGAGACAGCAGGATGCAGTGGGAAGGGAACAGTAACCAGCATTGGAAAACCTGGATCTGAAGCCTTTTAACCTTTCTGATCCTGTCTGCTTGTTTATACAATTGGGGTATTAATAACAGCAAGGTTGTCACGTAAGCAAATGAAGTAATGTCAGGTGGAAACTCTGAGTTGACAGCACCATGTAAGTGTTGGTTATTTTTAATCCAAAGACAGTTCTTTGTTGACTATTTTTCTCACCATATCCTGGTTCCTAGAAAATATAGTCCTATATGGCTCCTATTGTGTATGTTTAAAGAATGCACCCCCATTATTTGGATGGCAGTCACCTGCTTGGACTCACCTACTCTAGGAGAACATCCCAAGGCTAACAAATCCTGCTCCCCTCATCCATTCATTCTTGGCCACAAGACCTCCTATATTTTATAAGAAATAAGACCAGTAGTGTATTTCTCAAGGATATATTTCTACCATTTTCAACTCTAAGTTATATGAATTTTCTAAGATACCAGAGTTCTCTCCCAAGTGGTTCTTTATGATCACAGGCCCAAGATCGGGCTAATAAATAGGAATAAAGAATAGAACCTCTCTCATCCTAATTATCAAGTTCATGCCTGGAAGCTGGATAAACTCTCTCTAAAATGAAAACACCATAAGATGGAACCTGGTGTTGCTTTATTAATTTGACTAGAAGGGGCAGGGCCTGGTCCCAGAGCAACTCTGGGGGAAGATATGTGACAAACTGTTGTGCCCTACAGCGGAGATGAACCTTCTATGTCACTTTGATTTGGTATTTAACGAATGGCTAATTTTGCCCACATCAGTAATGTTGAACTGTGTGCGTCTCTCTCAAACTAGCCAGCCTGACCCAAGTTTAAACCAATTGCTTAGGAAGCATTTCCTGTGAAGCTAAGAACCTGAAGACTATCTATATTCCAGGGATAAGTGTCAGAGATTCACAGGATGTTAAGGCAGATATAAACACGAGATTAGGAGGTATATTCCAGCTTGATCCTCACATTTAAAAAACTCTTCAAACATATTGCGATCAAGGCTGCTTTTATTTTTTAAAATCAAGATATATCTTTAGTATTCCTGGAGTAATATTCCCAAGAGAAGTATTACGTAAGTTTAGCCCAGAGCTAAAGATGCTATCCTCAAACCAAATTAGATATACAGATTTTCATGTGTAAACAGATACATCTTTTAAATTAACATACCCACATAATTATAGCATATAGATTTTGATTCTTATAATTGCCACTTGAAATTTTTTTAATCTAAACTATTCTAGCCATCTTTAATGCTGTAAGAGGACCTAGTTTTTAAAGCTACTAGAACTTAACATTTGCTTGAAGCAAGATACAGGAATGGGATTTTTTTTTTTTTCATCTTGGGTGGGTTGATGAGCACAACGATTTTTATTTCTGTTGACTGCTGCTGGCGTGGATGGGTCTTGCCATTGCCTCCCTAGCTTTTCCACTTGATCTGAAATGTGAAAACAGCAGTGAAATCTTCTTACCAACTGAGATTATTCATTTCAAAGATGAGATTCTGGCAACAGAGCTTCTATACACTGAGAAGTCTGGAATATTGCATTCGTTTCTGGAAACACACTTAAGAGGCGAGACATTAACTCTCTGAAGCAAATCCAGAGGGAACTCAGGGTCATGCAGAGGGTAGATCCAGTCTCACTTGAAGAACTGTTCAAGGAATTGGAGATGCTAAAGCTACAAAAGAACAGACTGAGAGAGGACATGATGGTAACTGCCTGCAAATACGTGGGGAAAGAATTGAACTTACTCTTAACTCTAAAGATCCGAACTGGAGATCCATACTTGGTTCTTTCCAAGTCAGTACCTAAGCAAAGGCTAGAGGCGAGCTTAGCAGAAACACTGGGTTAAAAATTGTGCTCTAGGGCTTCCCTGGTGGCGCAGTGGTTGAGAGTCCGCCTGCCGAGGCAGGGGACATGGGTTCGTGCCCCGGTCCGGGAAGATCCCACATGCCGCGGAGCGGCTGGGATGCTGAGCCTGCGCGTCCGGAGCCTGTGCTCCGCAACGGGAGAGGCCACAGCAGTGAGAGGCCCGCGTACCGAAAAAAAAAAAAAAAAAAAATTTGTGCTGTACTCACCGCTGTAGGTTAGGGGGTCAACCTGTTAAGTGCCTCCAATCTCCTAAGACTGTCTCATTTTAGGTGAGAACTAAAGCTCTAAATGATCATGCTCAGCTACTTTTAGCACATGGAAGAGCATATCTATTAAAGACAGATTTATCCCCACCAAGTAGGGATAAAAATTGAGGATGAAAGACTATTGCTGATAATGATGACGACAACGACAATACTATAATCTAGTCTTGTTTCATCTTAATCCCATGAAGTCAAGATTATCCCCATATGCAAATGAGGAAGTCAAGATTATCCCCATATGCAAATGAGGAAGCCTTGGAAAAATTAAGAGACTTGCTCAAGGTCACAGAGTGAATGAATGGCAGGTCCCAGCTCCTCGCTCCAGCTGGGTCTGTTACCTAAGCCTGTCTGATTACCCACTACATTCCACTGTCTAGACGATGCACACTGTAATTTCAATTGACCATAATCCCCAAACCGTAGAAACCTCAACCGTAGAAGATAATAAATGCTTTTGAGCTGCAAAATGATAGTTGACTCACAATTAATACCCTCTATAGATTACCATGACAAAGTAACGATATCCAACTGTGCCTGCAAATGCCAACACATGCAAATGCCTGCGACTTCACAGATAAACAGCAAATGTCCCAATGAGTAAAAAATAACTGCTCTTTTTTTCTGTGTGCCTATTTCTGCTGGAAAATAATGTCCAGAACGAATTTATGTTCTTTCCAACAACTAAAAAGAAAAGAGAGAGGAAAGGGGGCTAGGGGCGAGGAGACTAGTGTTTACAAGTTTACATAATACAAAAAAAGAGCAGCCATGAAATGGTGAGCTGTGGCTTCCCAGTGGGAAGATAATCACAGGCAACCAGTGAGTTCCTGGGCAATTTTAATTTCCTTTAATCGTTTCCAAAGTCCTGCCTCAAGAGGTGTAAGCTAAAAAGCTTCCTAACATTTTGCCTTTCTTTTTTCCTCCCCCTTTTTTCAGTTTGGCACAAAGTAGCAAGAAAAACAAAACAAACGAACCTGGGTAGAAGCAGTTTAAGTATTTGCTTCCCCGGGAAAATTCCTCCGTTATTTTAGTCCCATCATCATTCATCTCTACCTTTGTACCGTCCACGTATTTCACTGGATCACAGGCTTGTCTTTCTTTGATCATGTCCTATAAATGCCTTTCCTCGTTCATGAGACTGAGTTCTTTAATCGTCAGGGTTGCCAGGCACCCTATTTATTCCTTTTTCTGTGTTTCCACGGCACACTGGAGTTATCCCTTCCCGTGATTTTTCACATGCTGTAGGTGTCTGTGGCTCTTCCTGAGCTCCTTTTGCCAGAGACCTGACTTAATTCATTTTTGCATGGCCGTCATTTAGCACTGCCTAAAGTAGGGCCCCATAAGGGTTGAAATAAAATGAAAATACAAATATTTCATTTTATCCCCCCATGTTGGGCTTAAAGTATGAACTGAATTGAAATGAATCCAATCGAAAGTTAAGTTGAACTGAATTGAATACATTATGTCACAATAAAATTATCCAGATTACACTTACACTTACAGACAAATTGATTAGCACAGCCCAACTATGATGTTGTGATCCTAATGACTGATACTCCTAGCATTACCTATTATGTTACCATAGAAAGGGCAATACCTTTAGGCATAATATTATAGTTATTTCTTTCAACTGAGGCCATAATGGCAGACACAGTCTAAATCGCTGTGTATTTAAAGAGTGGCTAGGAAATGTAGAACAAACCTCTGGAAGGTTGACAGTGTGTCTGAAAAAGCAAATGATGTATAAAGTAACATGAACTAACATTACACTATTGATTATACAGGAGGATTCCTCAAAACAAGTAGATTTTAAATTTCATTTTCCAGGCTAAGTCAACTTCTTGGTCCAAGATGTGCTGTCATCCCAGAGGGAGAGGAAGTCCAATCACCATCAGGTCATCACCTCGCTCCTCTCTTCTCATTGACTGGTTTTTAAAGCCAGAGATAATCAGCAAGTCAATCACCATCTGGATTAAGCCCTACATTGGGTACTCGAGATTCAGTCAATAAGATGGGCAGTCTGTCCTGCTATGGAGCCTACAGTCTCAAAAAAGACCAAAGTATAAAAATAATTTAAAACCCTATGTATTAGAAAAAAAATCAACAGGATATGAAATTAAAGGAGGTTTCCCTCACCCGATGGATATGGACTCTGATTTAGGAGTTATAGGCAATTCTTCTCAAAAATTCTCTCTTTTCCAAAAAGTTATTTACAAGCCAGATAAAAATTTTGTGAAAATCAAAGTGAGGACAGGGCTGCGGGGGAGCTTTCCCTTCTTTTCAATCAATGTTTAAGCAGCATACGGTTGTCTAATGATGAAATAAGTGAACTTCAATTTGAAGATCTCTAATCAGTAAAACTTTTGCAGCAACTTCTTCCTTGCATGTTTATTGCAGGTTTATAAATTTTGTACATTTAATGTTGTAGTAATATAAAATGGACATCATAAACTTCTTTAAAAGTAAAAAAAGTAAAGCCTATGGCAAAAGTAAAATACACATTTTACATTTATGAATGACAAAAATGTTATTCTCCCTTCCAATGTTATTAATAACTATTGCGTTAGTAAACATGCGTCATTGAAAATATAGTTTTAACCCTGTGACATAGCAATTCACAAGTTTATTTCACTTAGTTTATTTCACCTAGTTCTAAAAAGAAGCGTCATTAAAAAAAATACCTCACAAAGGCATAATATTTACTGTAAATTGAGATTCACGGTAAATATAAATCAGTAGATCACACTGACTGAAGTTTTTGATGTTTTTAAAAAGATTTTCAGTCACTCCTCTAACCTGAAATAGATCATTTTTACTTCTAATCATGTCTGACACTGAGCTCACGTGAGAAACAGTCAGTTCTGTCACATTCGTATTTTTCACTCATGTGAAATACATTTGCATTATCAGGTTTTTAAGCCACCGTTGTTTTTCAGGAATCACTTTAAGCAACATGCTCATTTCATGAGGATTAGTTTGGTTAAATATAATCCAGAAATACATATCACTTAGTTCACGTAAACTGCAGTACATAGCAAAAGACAAAAAGCAAACAAGCCGAGAGTCCCACGGGCAGTGGTCCTGTCGCGGCCCCTCAGCAACCCTCGAACACCACCTGTGAATGATGCCCAAACAGGGACGCCACATTGTTCTGTATCTCAGGCCGTAGCAACTCTCTAATCTGGTCTTATTTTTAGAAGAAAAAATAAAGCAGAAATTCTAATATTTTCTTCCCCATGGAGAATATTTAACTCCACACTGAAGACCACAGAAGACTCAAGGCTTCTAGTTAATACACCAGAAATCTGCCAATCATACTACATTTTCTTTTCCTTTCTTTTTTCTTACCACAGCAAGATATTGTACCATGTTGCTTCAATTTTCCTTCCTTAAAAAAAAAGTCAATTATTTATTAACCCAGAAGCACAATGCATTGTAACTTATCAACTAGCGAATGAGTTAAGTATTTTAGGCTTTGCAGGCCACCTGGTTTCTTGGAAATATTCAACTCCACCCCTGTAACATGAAAACAGCCATAGACAATGTGAAGAATAGATGTGACGATGTTGTAATAAAACTTTATATAGGGACACTGACATTTGAATTTCATATAATTTCACATCTCGTGGAATATTCTTCTTCTTTCCATTTTTTTTCCAACTTTTAAAAATGGAAAAACCTCTAGTTCATGCCCACAAAAAAACATGCAGCAGGCAGATTTGGTCCATAGGCAATAATTTGAGGAGCCCCAAGGCCAGAGGAAGGGTAGGTAACCCCTACTGGGGTGTCACGGAGGCTTCCTGGAGAAGGAACTGTGTGAGGGGTTATGCAGCTCAGGAGGACAGGCCCAAAGCACAGTGTGAGCAAAGGCATATCTGTGTGAAACTAATGGGCAAGTGCAATGGAATTGCTGCAGCAGAGAAGAGTGAGAAGTGACGTGGACGGAGAGGCGGGGCAGGATCGAGGGAATCGAATTTTATGCTCTGGGGGTGTTAGGGTGGCACTGAGGGGTCTAAGCAGGGAGTTTGTGTTGGAATGATCAGCAATGGGGAATTCTAGAAGGTCAATTCTAGCTCTGGCTGTGCAGTCAGTCTGACTTGGGCTAGGATCCCCATTCTGCCACTGACCACACATACAACTTCAAACTAGCTTCTTATCCCTCTAACTCTGAATCCCTTCATCCGAAAACCAAAGATGCTCTCTAGGTCCATCCATGTTGCTTCAAATGGCATCATTTCATTCTTTTTTATGGCTGAGTAATATTCCATTGTACTATATATGTACCACATCTTTATCCATTCATCTGTAGATGGACATTTAGGTTGTTTCCATGTCTTGGCTACTGTAGATAGTGCTGCTGTGAGCACTGGGGTGCATATATCATTTCAAATTAGAGTTCTATCAGATATATGCCCAGGAGTGGGATTGCTGGATCATATAGCAACTATTTTTAGTTTAAGGAACCTCCATACCGTTCTCCATAGTAGCTATACCAATTTACATTCCCACCAACAATGTAGGAGTGTTCCCTTTTCTCCACACCCTCTCCAGCATTTATTGTTTGTATACTTTTTAATGATGACCATTCTGAGCTGTATGGTTACCAAACGGGAAAGGCAGGAGGAGGGATAAAGTTTGGATTAGCAGACACAGGATTAGCAGATACAAGCTACTATATATAAAATAAACAACAAGGTCCTACTGTATAGCACAGGGGACTATATTCAGTATCTTGTAATAAACTATAATGGAAAAGAAGAAAGAGAACTAAAGATAATCCCTCCCCTAGCATTTGCTATTCTCTGTTATTTGCTTCTCTTGTTGCACATGCTTTCACAACTGATAATATGAGTCACTAACTGGCTGCTGGACTGATGCCCCCTCTAGCTTGCAGGAATATGTCATTACCAATGTACACCAAGTGCCTAGCATTGTGTCTCACAGCTGGTACACAAAAGTAGTTAAGGAGGGCTTCCCTGGTGGCACAGTGGTTGAGAGTCCGCCTGCCGATGCAGGGGACACGGGTTCGTGCCCCGGTGCGGGAAGATCCCACATGCCGCGGAGCGGCTGGGCCCGTGAGCCATGGCCGCTGAGCCTGCGCGTCTGGAGCCTGTGCTCCGCCACGGGAGAGGCCGTAACAGTGAGAGGCCCGCGTACCGCAAAAACAAAACAAAACACGAAAAAAGTAGTTAAGGAATAAATGAAACAAGTCAAAGCCAATATTCTCCCACCTTGTCATTCTATCATTGTCCATACATGCTTCTTGTTTTGCAAGGATAAATATGTTGTAACATTTATTTAAAACTTGGAACAAAGGCATTGAGAGAAAAATGATTAATCATCCTCTATACAACTATCTTATCCATAATAAGTTTGTTTTTCTGAGAGAGTTCTAATTACATTACATTTTGGTACATGGCTTTCCCCCCGCCCTCTTCCACAGAGATGCCTTTCCTTCAAGAAATTTTCTTAATTTAAATAGGCAATTTTCTAGTTTATATTGCACTAAACTTTAAGTAGTATCTTTCCAAAGCACAATGCATCAGGCTAACTTTTTAACTTAAACTCAGAAATAAGGTGACAAGTGGCCCATTTCATGAATGATCCAAATGATGTATCCTTCCTCCTATAAATTGCCAAAAGTCCTTCATATTTCACTACCTGATACCATAACACATTATAAATTGTATACATATGATTTATCTAATCAAGATTTCTAGGACTCTTGCTCCAGAGCAAACCAGAAAGCAACAAAAATCCATGTTGATGTTTTGCTCAAATTGTTTCTTATTCAAGTTCATTCATTCAGTGAATGTCTACTGAGCACCTACTATGTGCCAGGCACTGTTATATCTTTCCTTTTAGGGATATTCATGGAACATGTTTGACATTTTTACTTTCTAAAGAGCTGAATTCTTCACCACTTTATTTTCCCTATTATGTGTATGGGTAATAATGGCCTAGTTAGAAAAAGTCTAACAGTTTCTAGGGATAGGATAAAATATAAAAAAACTCATAGGACTGTTTAAGCCATACAGATTTTAAGAAGCATGATCTTCAGTTTCTGTTTCTTCAGTTTCTGTCATCCTTCTATTTTCCAAGTAATCATAACTGCATCTTGAAATCTAACCTCATTTACATAGGATGGTGTTACTTTTTTTTTTCAAGAGCAAATGCCTTTATTAGATTAAATGAAATATATTTACTGTTCTAAGTCATATACTTCTGCAACCAAAAGGTGTATGTCACACATATAGAGGAAAATACATTTCAAAAATTCAAAAACCTGTCATAAAGTGTTCACTCAAGATAAATTTTACTCCATAATCATACAAAATGAATCAATCAACCTTGAGTTTTAATATCTCAGTGTGACTTTAACAAAAATACTACACACATTTAGAATTGGTACACAAGGTATATAATTGTATGTTAAGCACTGTCTTTGCTTATATTTTAGCCAACAATAAAATGTAGTTTTTTTTATATGACAGCGTTACTTTTGAAAATTCCCGTTGGCCCTATCGCCATTATTATATGAACGACTTAGTTCCCTTTCTCCCTTTTATTTCCACAGTCCTTTAAGATTGATTATAAATTGAGACTATCCAGGATGCTAAAACGATATACAATTTACACAACATACCAAATCTGTTACTTAGAAAAACCCTGTCATTTTCTCAGGAGAGCTTATAATTACATTCCAACACCTATTTTGTCATCACTCCAGTCTTGACTAAAATTAAGCAGAAAATAGTGTATGTGAGAAAACAGTTTAATTCTATTTCTGAAAATGAGTTCTTTCCAAGAAAATTCTGTTCAAATGTGATGAGATCCCCAGGATTTTATAAATTTGCAGTTACTAACTTGTTAACCCAAATAAGTGGGGAGAGATATATTCATTCAGTGCCACAAATATATACTCTATGAATATATGTATGTTATGTATTCTATGATATATATATTTAGTCTGGATTTTATCCAAAATCCTAAGGATGACAACATTTTGGTGAAATATATACTATATAGACAAGATTTAAACACTTGAATATTCAACAAAAATAGCTGTTGAATCAACTGAGTAAATGTAGTTTAGTGTTTGTTGCCCCATCTTCTTCCCGAATAGTTTTACTTTGCTCATTGATTCAAAACGTACAGCACACCTGTGTCCTAGTCAGTTCTGGAGGCTAAGGATATAGCAGTGAATAAAACAGTCAACCCTCCTTCATGAGACTGATATTCTAGAGGGTGAGAAAAACACTAAGCACGATAAAAATGAGTAAACTACAAAGTGTGTTAGATAATAAGTTTTTAGGAGAAAAATGGAGATGGAAATGTTTAAGAAAAGTAGTCAGATTCTGAATATATTTTGAAAGGATCTGAAGTCAAAACAAAAAGGAGTGTATGTTTGAAAACAGGGCTTGGGTCAAAATGTTTATTTTCAAAATGGGGGTGCGAGTTGGGGATCTGTTACCTTCTCTATCCTTCCATGGAAATTTCCTCCTGAGAAAAGAAATGCATTTAATTCTAGTGTTCTTGTCATGTTTCTGATGATTTACATTCTCATTTTCGGTTCTGAGATTATGGTTTAGTAAATGGTCCTCAGACCCAATAAACTTATCAGCAGAGAATTTTTTTTTAGCACGTTAATCAAAATGCAGGCAAGACAATGGGATATGCTTGAAATAACAAATCACTTGATTAGTTAATTAGGTTAGCAAGACTGCCACGAAATGAAACCCTGTCATTTTTTAAAACCTCAGTTGAAAATATTCTGGGTAATGACATGTACATTTTCAAGGAATAAAGAATATTGGCCCTTTTGTAGGTTACTAAAAGGTGCCAGCCGTGTACCTTTCCAAGGAGTCCTCAGAGAACTCTGAAAATACATAAGGGATTGGTTAATTACCTTAAAATCTCAAAGAGCAGTCTAAGCTACACAATAATATAGTAAAGCCACAAAAAGCCTCCTGATGTTTTATGGAAAGTCCTAGTTAGCCCAAGCTTTTGGATTGGTTGAAATTTTTATTTCCAAGCTCACTATCAAACCCCTGGATAGCTGTGATTTCAAATAAACCTCTCTGTTGTGTCTTTTGCCTCTTACTATAGTAATCATAGATATGTTTGCATACTGAGTCAACATCTAGTGGAACTCTATCTTTGAAAAACATGTTTACTAAGAGAGCACTAATATTACCCAAAGGAAATATAATAATTTAAAAAAATAGCTATTATTGAAGGTTTACTATCTTCCACTTGCTCTGCTTAATACTTTATATGCAGTATGGCATCTTATCACAACATACCTGAGACATGTATTATTTACCCTGAAAAGATGGCCTGAGGAAGATAAAATACCTTGCCAGGTTCACAGCAGAGAGTGAAATGACTGAACCAGTAATCCAAACCCCGCCTTCTAACTCTACTTGGAAGTTTCCTGACTTACAAATCTAAAACCCCTTTCTAGAAACAATATGACCTCTTTGGAAAACTTCTTTTCGAGTTGACCTATTTTACTTTAATTTTCATAACAGATGGAATCTTTTAAACTAAGATTTTAACTCTAATCTTGGCTTTTCTTGGAACAATCCTTCAACTCCCCTGAAAATGGAGGATGTACAGCACCTGTCATTTGGAGCTTTTGAGACAATATTAACAGCAGGAACTAATTAGCATACTCTGGAAGTCAGATCGGGAGTTCAGAGAGACTCTTTGGAAAGATACAATTTGAAATGTGTTCCCCCCAACCATGTTTATTCACATGGCCCCCTTATTCAATCAGCCAATCAGTAAACATCTGTCACTCCTCTCTCCGCATCCAGTGTCAAGAGTCCTTTCCTAAAAGTGAAGAGGGCTTATTTAGCAGAACTATAAGCAGCCTCCCTTGCAATTTGCCAAGTGGAGCTTTGCCAAAGCTTTCCCTCTCCACCCTATTATCTCCTAGAAACACCTACTTGTGCCTTTTTGAAAGACACCCAAATTTGAAACCCCAGATTTCCTGAACCTGCTTGAGCAATCCCATATTTAGAATCCCCATGTTAGGGGAGTGTAGTATGTGTCCCAGAATGCTAAACCCACAAAAGAGGATTAGCAGCAGTGTGTAATACCATGTGGTCTGATTGAATAAGGTAGCGGGACTCGTACCCTGAGCTTACTGTGTGCTGGGCATATGCTCAACACTTGACAATCTTTACCCCATGATTCCTATGACAATTCTAAGAAATATATACTATCATTATCAACATTTTGCAGTCGAGATAACTATGGCTTAGAGACTTAAGTCAGCTAAAGCTCATGCCCTTAGCTACTGCAGGATTTAAGTTTTTATTTCTTTAAAAATGGAAGATCAATGGCCTGTATTATACAATACCGTTATTCTGAATTCCCTGATTTCTACTTTAAAACACAACAGTGTCAATTTTTTTTTTTAAGGATTATAGGTGCTTTTCTTTGGCTCTCCCCAGAAGGAACCTATCCTTCCTTCAAAAGTAAAACTGTATACGTCATCTTTACAGTTGAGAAGTAGTTGAGACTGTCCCAAGTTGTCATCAGGTCAGATATTCCTTATCAGAGCCCCTTGAAGAAGATAGAAGGACCAGCATGGTTATAAAGCGCAGCACAACAAAAGCCAAAGACCAGGTAACAGCACTGTACTGAAATGCAGCAGCATCTGTGTTTTCACTCCCCATCTTAAAACACAGCATAGCAGGGGGTTCGAAGGATTTGAATTGTGAATTTCTGTTACAATAACACCTGCCAAGAACAAGCCCTGAATGTACTATTTGTCCCCATAGAGAAAAATGAGGAGCTTATCATGCAGGTCTTTGTCAAGATAATACTAACACCTGTCGTCAGGCTAAAGATTTAGATACTCCCAGATGAAATAACAGGTCTGCTGTGTGCGGTCGAGGGAGCATGGTTGAGCCACAAATTGCTTGGAAGCAAGCTGATTTTAAGTTGCCATAGCAAGAAGATGCAGACAATGAGAAGCCTTTACATGAATATTTTCTCTGTCTTGTTATGATAGGAATGTCCAGCTGAGGGGCACTTTTTTGGTACAACCAGTGACATGAACGGATAAAATAATAAACACTAATTACAGTGTATTATAATGATTTCTGGGCTTCACCTCAGAGAGGCATAGATCTAGCTAGGTAATTACTTCTCTGACAGATAGGTTTTTCCATGAGATTTGAGGATGATGAGTCTAGTTTATTGACTGCTGATGAAACCACAGGGGAGGAAGGTCATGAGGCATGCTTATTAAGAACGTTTTAGTCAACATGTTTTTCAATCAAGTTGTCAAGGTACCCAATTCTGATTAAAGAAATGCTTCCTATGGAAATGACACAGTGATTCTCAGCCATGGGTGTCTGTTACTTCAGGGAAAGGACTAAACAGTAAGAAACTGTTCTCAGGGTGAAGTGCAAGTTGTTTCCTGAAAAGGAGGCCTTTGACTATCGTGCTGTTTCTTCCTAGTGTGAAAGAGAGAGCCAGACTCTTTATTACACTTATATTCCCCGAGAGATTATTCTCCCCCTATCAATTTGGATTTAAGTTCCTACCCAGTTCTGGATAATGTTTAGAAGGTACTCTGACCTCAGGGGATTCTCAAAAGTACACAAATCCATATGCTTTGTTTCTTTCCACATCCTCTTGAGAATCTCCTCCCTTTCCCCACACCCTAACTTATTTTACCTGGAAAAGGGTGGTGGTAATTCTTCTTGTTATTTACCTATAGACAGTAAAGAATCTATAGGAGGAAAAAACAGCAAAGTAGAGAATTCAGAGAAGAAAAGGAAGTAAAAGAAATAAAGCTTTATCAAAAATTTGAATAGTACAGATGGACCCTTCTGGAAATGATCTGTCTTATTAAAATGATATGGTTCTAACACTTTTTAGCCCTGTTACGAGTATAAGGATTCAGAGAAAAAAATGGTTTAACACTATGGCAAATGATTCCTACTTCCAGCACTGAGTAGAGATTCCTGGGTTGTGATGAAGTATAAATGTCACAGTGCAGTCCCCTCTTTCACTTACTAAAGAAATTCAGATATTGTAGAAATGCATGCACATCTGGACTGCTTGTAAAATATGATTTTTCTCCCCAGTAGACTGTGTGCTGTTTGGTACTATTGATCACCTGGTATCTTGTCTTCTATGAATGGTCTAAGGGAAATTTAGCCACACCTAAACAGAGCGCTTGCAATGTTTATTCCTAGCATAATAGAGGCCCTAATGTGCTTTGCAGAACAGACACAAATTTCCATTTCTTCCCTAACTATACTTCATCCTATTCAATATGGCACAAGAGCAAAATAAATTCATATGGTACAGATGGCTATTCAAGATACCAGGTTGGGGCTTCCCTGGTGGCGCAGCAGTTGAGAGTCCGCCTGCCGATGCAGGGGACACGGGTTCGTGCCCTGGTCCGGGAAGATCCCACATGCCGCGGAGCAGCTGGGCCCATGAGCCATGGCCGCTGGGCCTGCACGTCCTGAGCCTGTGCTCCGCAACGGGAGAGGCCACAACAGTGAGAGGTCCATGTACCACCAAAAAAAAAAAAAAAAGATACCAGGTTGTTGGTTTTTTAATTCAAAAAGTGTTTTTCCTAAAACAAAAAACTCTTTGTGCTTCTCTAACTACCCTTTATGAACATTTTGCTGTTGTCCCTCACAGAATTTACAGAGTTAGACAAAACACACCGTCGAATGATCAGAATTTAATTAGTTTTTTTGTGGTTGCAACAGCTTTCCGATTCTTTCATCTTATGAAGGAGTAAATCCCTAGTTTACTCAGACACATGAAAATAAATTTAACTACAGAGTTTTTACATTGCACCTCTCAGTTCTTCATCATGTAAAGCACCTGTGCCTTTCTAAAAGATGCGAATCCCTCTTTATTATTTTGATGAGCTAGCAAGGTGAATTCATTTCTAGAACACTGTAAAAAGTCAGTTGTGATCAATGGCCCCAAGAATATAACCTCTTCTGGATCACACCTATGATTTGGGAAATCTCTGTGGAAACTAGAAAATATAGAAGTGTTATTTGTGTTGTAGTCATACAACTAGAGGGCTTACCCTCCTCTGGAGAACTTAACATTGAGGGTAGGCTGAGAGGTGATCGTTTTAATATGGAAGATTTTTCATAAATAAAGGAAATTGAGTTTTTAGTAGTTGAGGCAAATTCTCCATATGCATCATTTTTTATCTCTTATTGAGTGCTGATCTATACAATTAACACACAACTGAAGAAAAGTTCCCAGCTTTGAAAATATCCAGCAGATTTAAGTATTGATATTTACCATAACCACCTCTTAAATATGTTAATTGCAACTGCTAATAAATAAGCTTTTGTGTAAATGTCTTTATAGCACATATTTTATATACAAAATTGAAACCGAATTTTATCGGATTAGACTTGTATGACAAAAATAATCTTTAGACAACCTCTTCCATGTCTATAATTCTCTAATGCTTGGGTATCAAAAACAAGACTAATTGAACAGGTTAGTGTTAAAATAAGTAGAATTTATTATCTACAGAGACCTGTAACCAGATTGGCCTGTATCTGGAATAATTATAAAAAATATTCAGCTTGGCACTGGCCCATAAAATTTGTGAGTTCAACAACAAAAATATTTTAAGTGGCTTCTCTTTGCCTAACCATATGGGTTATGGGCAAAGATGCTATGGCACTGAGATGCGTGACTCTTTTGACAAACATTTTTGACACCATCCGGGGAGCTCTGGAGCACCGTATACTTAGAGCCATGATGATGATTTTAATTTATAGTTCCATCATTTCAAGCTTTGAATAGAGGCATAAGAGCAAACAAAAATGAAACTTGATTCAGTTTTGTGGGCAGATGTGAGAAAACATCATCACTTATTATATGATAGATTTAACTGGCTTTCTCCTGACTTACATAGACATATGTATTAGGAACATAGACATGTTCCTAATCTGTTTAAATATAGGTGTTTAATACCACAGTCTTTGAATTGTTGTTTGATTGTTTATTCTTTTCAGCTAAGAGTTAGTCCCACCAAGCAATTTATAATAAATAGCTGATGGGGCTGGGGGCGGGGTGGTAATTGGGACTCAGTGTGGAACAAGCTATGTCCAAAAACAATTTTTTTCCCAAAACTTCTACAGAGACAAAATCAGTTCTATATAAATTAGTTATTGGAAGTGAATTCTCAGGACTGTTTGTATATTTTGTTTTCTATCTATTTGTGGATGCTCAATCAAGATTTATGTATATTCATTGATTTTTCAAGTTTGATTAGCCTTTAAAATGTAGCTTGAATCTTTATGCTCATCGCCCCCCAAATGTCACCCACAATTAAAATTAAAGTCATGATACCAAAATTACTGGTGGCAGAATGCCAGGATTTACAGTTCAAAATGGTGTCAGGGCAAAATTACATATGCAGGCAATTATGGGTTTTAGGATAAATTAGTGTTTTAGGCTAAGGTTACCAATTTGAGGGGAGCATAAATCAACTGTGGGTATTAATTCAATTACCTGGGGTTTTTTGGGGTTTTTTTTTTTTTTTTTTTTTTTGCGGTACGCGGGCCTCTCACTGTTGTGGCCTCTCCTGTTGCGGAGCATAGGCTCCGGACGCGCAGGCTCAGTGGCCATGGCTCACGGGCCCAGCCGCTCCGCGGCATGTGGGATCCTCTCGGACTGGGGCACGAACCCGTGTCCCCTGCCTCGGCAGGCGGACTCTCAACCACTGCGCCACCAGGGAAGCCCCCAATTACCTGTTTTTTAATTCAGAAAAATGTGTTGTATGTGAGCATAATAAATGAAAGAAATAAAGCCATGAATAGAATGTGCTACTGGTGTCTTAGGTGAGAGCGTATGTGGTAATTCAAAACTCTCCAAAGACTGCTGCTTTTCCTGCTCTTTTCAGTTCACTGGATAGACTGGTCTCTCATTAAATGAACCAAGCTAGAAAAATCCTGCAGTCAAAAGGAAAACAAACTTTGTTACGAAAACTCAGGCTAGCCCAAGATTAAGGTAGGGCAGGTGAATGTCATTGCCACGGTCTCTGACACTATCCTTGTGCTGTGAGAACTGCTACTTTAAATCAACACTGGCATATCCTGGGCCTTTAGTTAACCCGTAAGGGTTGTCCAGTCCATTACCTTGCTATTAGGTAACACTGCTTGAAACCATTCCCAAAGAAAGGTACCACATCCCTCTTCAGAGAATTAGTTGATTCTTGACAAACCAAATATATATATGTATATTTATATTTGAAAACAATAAATTTCTAACCAAAAAAGGTTCACAAATTTAAGATCCCTTTGGAAGTAGCCACACTTTCCCCCAAATATGTCTTTGGGGGTTTTTTCTCCCCTTTTTATTTGCTTTCTATTGCATGGACTATCTTCCTACCCATTGTACTTTTGTTGAAAATATTAATAACTACTCTGCATTCCTAAAATTCCCTAGCGTTTGAGTCTTTAAATATCTATTATGATCTTAATCTCTGAAACCTAATAATGATTTACAAAAATTCTCAGTGCCCTTCCCTGCAGTTAGTAGCTTCTAGGCATCCGTGTCCAGTCTCATGAACCCTGGGTCTGTGGGTGCCCCTGCAATATCCTCACACTTGCTTCAGCTTCTCTATCCCCTTCCTCCCTCTCTTCCCCTGCTGTCTTGTTCATGGTCAATGTTCCTGTGGTTCTATCTTGTTCTCATTCTTCTTGATTTCTCTCCCAACATTAACCTCACATATGTGGAAAACAGTCTATTGGGAGAATAACCTATTGCAACATTTTATAAAGTCATTCTGAATGCAGTTGACATAAAGATGTTTGCCTGGTCACCTGCCTGTAGGGGATAAAGGAAGTGAATGTGTGATGGGAGACAGGGGATAAAGGAAGTGAATGTGTGATGGGAGACATAGGTATTATTAGAAATGACAATCATGGTTGATATCTTAAACTGAGATAACCTGTATTTATCTTATCTCCATTTTCAGCACTTCTGCTATCTGCACCCTCTTACCCATCTTATAACCTTTGAATATTTTCTCTAACTAGTATCCTTTATAAAAGGAATATTTTTGCACATTATATGCTTTTGCTTGAAGAGACATCTATGGCCCAGAGAAGCCGCTGGGAATTAGTGGTAATTCATTAGTTAACATCTGCCTCTTTTTTCTACCTAAGCTCAGTGGGAAAAGCACTAAACCGAGTTCTAGTCACAATTATACCACAATTCAAACCATAGGCATGGGCAAGTCACACAACTTGTCCAGGCATCAATTTCTCAAAAGAAAAAAAAATTAAACTGTTTGACATCTAAGGTTGCTTCCATTTTTAAAATCAATGATCCTATTACTTTTTTCAGTTAAATAAGGTTTAGGAAGCTGGCCTATCAAATGAAGTTACTATAAAGAGTAAAAACAAGAGAGAAATGATTTCAAATACGAAGCTATGTCAGCTGTGCAGATATTTCTGGAATATTTCTAACCAACCTTAATCACTGTTGTGTTATTCTATTATTTTTCTATGTGCATTTGATTAAGGATGATGCACAAATGTTTCTTTTTATGTGCATTCTATTGGGGATGCCAATTACGAGTTAACTTATTTTAAAGGTTGTTTGTAATGTCAATACAGTCTTAAGAAAGGCCCAAATAATAGTTGCTAGGAGAGAGGCTAAAATGCGTATTAGATGGTCTTGGAAATTTCTATAATATCTGCAATATCTAATTATGTATAGATCAAGACTATTCATGCTTAATATCCAAGTAACTGCTGGAATTAGAATGGTTTGACCAATACATGCAATTAAGTGGACATATTTTAAACCTTTTCTTGGGAAGTTGATTTTTGTAATATGAGCATTTTTAGGTGATATATTTAATCCAAAAATCTTTGATATCTCACCATTAAATTCTCATGAACATTTAATGTCATTTTGTTACATTAAAACAAAAGAGCCTCTACATCCTGTGCACACTTTTTCTTCTACACTGTACAAATACTTAAACACATGTGCATATAGCTGTAGGGGGACTATAGACAGAGTGGGGTCAGAAAATATCTGCAGTGCACTTGTAACATTTTTCCAGTTCCTCGGTCACCATCTTTCAACACTTTCCTTTACCTGTGTCTTTTTTTCTCTTCAACATATACACATCAGTACTTTGTCTTGCTTCTTTAAAAAAATAAATAAATAAGGAACACTGATTTCAGGGGAAGGATTATATGCTTGAAACTATATACATTTTTGCAGTGGTAGAAATTTTTAAGAAGGGTATCCATATTCTATTCGTAGAAAAACTTAAGAAATGGGTACTTCAAATCCCAATTTCCAGCACTAAATATATTATAAAAATTATACAAAGGAGACGTTCATGATTTCAGTCCTCTTTTGCTGAGCCTGTGACATACCTAAATGTTGCCATTTAACAAAATCCAAAGGAACTCATTTTTTAATGCTATTAAGGATATGTATTCACAATACTTGAAACTTGGCTATCCTGTGTTTAGAAAAATATGCTTGGTCAGTAGATTTATCCTACTTGTCCATTATTCTCCATGACTCTCTACTTGCAACAGAATTGCATAATCAAGTTATTTCCATTCACATTTGCATATCCTGCCAATAAATAAAAATGTGGAAATCAGTTCTCTGACTCAAGGCACATTTATTAGATTATAGAAAATCTTACTAATCACAACTTTCAGCAACACAATGTCAACCATAGTTTTTGTATAAAGACACTGAATCGACATCCCGTTGTAAAAATTCTATCAGTAGTGCAACGTATCTATACTCTCCCCAGTAATGTGTCCTCTGACAGATCTAGAAAGCCCTAAATTAAGTTAGACAGCCAATGAATACGAAGAACATTTATAGTGATTTTTAGTGAACTTAAGTAATCTAAGATACTGCCATTTGCTAAGTGCTTGATATGAATCGGGCACTGTGCTAAGTGTTACAGAGAAAAACCCATCTAACCCTCACAGCAACCCTGTGAGGTAAGTACTCTAATCATCATCATTTCACAGATGAGGAAGCTGAAACTTGAAGAGCTTAAGGAACTGCCCATGATTACAGAGGTGGAGCTAGATGTCAAGTTTGTCTGGCTCCTTAATCATTCTATCCTGCATCCTAGCTTTGTTTATATTCAGGTTTCCTTTGCTATCTCACCATAAAATGCTGCCACCCTATCTTAATGGTTGAAGAGATTCAACTCCCACCTCTAGCACGTGTCATAGGACACAATTTTAAATGTAACTCTGGAAGTATCCAAGGATATTTAGCTTGACTGCCAAGTTCTATAGGTTGAATTCAGTCTTTCGTGTGCTTCACCCTAGCCACCCAGTGCAAACTATGTCACCAGGAGCAAGGTGATAGTCATTACTTTCAAGATCAGTCACAGTCACTAGGCCCAGAGGTTAAACAGTTATATTCCATCAGTAGAGGGCATTAGCATCTCCGGGGACACTTGTTAAAAATGCAGGTGGGGCCTCCCTGGTGGCGCAAGTGGTTGAGAGTCCGCCTGCCGATGCAGGGGATACGGGTTCGTGCCCCGGTCTGGGAGGATCCCATATGCCGCGGAGCGGCTGGGCCCGTGAGCCATGGCCGCTGGGCCTGCGCGTCCGGAGCCTGTGCTCCGCAACGGGAGAGGCCACAGCAGTGAGAGGCCCACATACCGCAAAAAAAAAAAAAAAAAAAAAAAAAATGCAGGTGCCCTGGGCTTCCCTGGTGACGCAGTGGTTAAGAATCCACCTGCCAACGCAGGGAACACGGGTTCAAGCCCTGGTCCGGGAAGAGCCCACATGCCACGGAGCAACTAAGCCCATGTGCCACAACTACTGAGCCTGCGCTCTAGAGCCCGTGAGCCACAACTACTGAGCCCAGGTGCCACAACTACTGAGGCCCACGTGCTAAAAGCCCGTGCTCCGCAACAAGAGAAGCCACAGCAACAAGAAGCCTGTGCACCACAACAAAAAGTAGCCCCCACCACATGCCACAACTAGAGAAAGCCCGCGTGCTGCAATGAAGACCCAACGCAGCCAAAAATAAATAAATTTATTTAAAAAAATATATGCAGGTGCCCTGACTCAGCATCTCTGGGATAGGGAATCAGGTATCTGCATGTAACAACTCCTGGTTATTCTAATGCAAAGTCCTGAAGAATCACCCTTTGAGAAACACTAACTTAAAAACATACAACACAAAACAAAGGACGAAAGTGGTTTTTGGAAACAAACAGTAAAAGAAGGTTTCAAAAAGTCCTTCCCAGTTCTAAAATGTATGTATCTGGGGATGCCAGAATCATAGTGCTCAAAAATTTTGAAGAGCCCCCTAAGAGTGCAAAAACCTAGTTTAATAAAGAATGACACAGTCCATAGGTCATTAACTCCAAAGGATGTATTAGTAAGATGGCCAAGAGCTAACATGGCCCATTTTCATTATTTTCTGAATGTGGAAAAGATGTTGCCAAGAGCAAAGAAAAGACATTATCTTTTGTAACCACTGAAATAGAATCTTTAGCTGATCCCCCAACAGTTTTGAGTAGACAGTAAGAATTACACATGATTACACCACTTAGGAAAATGAGAGAAAGAAATAAATGGATTTATTTTTATTCAGGATGGCTGATTTCTTGTGATCAGAAGTCAAGGAATTTTAAAATACCAAGGAGCACAAACCTTCATGCGAGGTTCGGGAGACAATGGACCAACTAAAAATAAGGCCATCAATGCAGCAATTGTGTAAGCTATATGGCAAATATCAATACACTGTTGAAAGCTCTGCAATCTGTATACATTGTAAATTCTTCTCCAAATGTGCCACGTCCACACAATGTGAACAGCATGTGTCACCACAGAAATAACGCTCTTTGAAGAATGAGTGGACACACGAGACGTGACAACATGCTATTAATCATTGTTTCTCCAAAGAAGGAACACTTTAGATATTGTTTCGTGAGACTATCTCCATGGCAGCCACGTTTTCAATCTTTTTAAAATGTATGTTTGAAAAACCCAAAATAGGCAAGTTTCCATGGGAATACACTTGTGGACAACAATTTGAAAAACTAATAGTTACAAACCATTTACTAAAAAAAATCCTTGTTTCCTCTCATACCTACGAAAACCACATCAACTTTTGCCATTGTGGGAAAATGACACATAATAGGAAAAATAATGATAGAGGTTCATAATTTATAGTAAAGCTATCAGCTGTACAAAGATTTTAAGAACATAGCAAATAATGCTTACTGCTGATACATAAGTGAGAATATTCACAGGTTTACAGCAAATGAGGACAGAAGATGGAGAATAATTCTTTTTTTTTTTTTTTTTTTTTTTTGCGGTATGTGGGCCTCTCACTGTTGTGGCCTCCCCCGTTGTGGAGCACAGGCTCTGGACGCGCAGGCTCCGGACGCGCAGGCTCAGCGGCCATGGCTCAAGGGCCCAGCCGCTCCGCGGCATATGGGATCCTCCCAGACCGGGGCACGAACCCGTATCCCCTGCATCGGCAGGCGGACTCTCAACCACTTGCGCCACCAGGGAGGCCCGAGAATAATTCTTTACTCCCCACTTGACCCCATCTGTGACATACAATTTACTTGGAGTATGAGGAACAAAGAATATCAAGAGAGATAAACCAATGTAAGCTGACGCAAAATTTTAAAAGATATATGTATATGTATATATACATATATGTGTATGATGTACATAAAATAAAGAGATGATTCACTTTACTCTCTAGTTAAAGAAATCCAAGTGTATCTACTCTGACCCTGTCTGGATAGACGATCCTGAAAGCACTTCTTTAGACTTCTCTATCAGCCTCCATCCTCCCCTACCCCATCCCTCTCCGATTTCCTCTGCCCTTTGGGGAAGGAACAAAGACCGACCACCTCCCCCCATACTTACCCCTCTGCCAAAGCCTAACATCTCTCTATTCTGTCATTCTGGGAGAGCGTGAACCAGAAACAGCCGCCATTTCAATGTATACCTTCTTTCTGACTAACCTGAAAGCTATAACAGGGACCGCACTGGAGAGGTGATGTGTTATTTGGCTGCAATCTGCTCTCATGCTTTACATCTGGTCACATGTATTATTTAAGATCAGACAGATACATAAACTGTTGATGTAGCCCAGATAGCTGGGTGATAACCAACTGGTAAATGCTAGGGGTATATAGCTAGGTATTAACGTGAATTGCAATGGACCCGCAGATACGAATATGATTTGGGATATCACCAAGGCAGCTGTCAAAATGGAAATAATATTGCTTTTACTGAGGAGAAAAAAAGACTGAAAAGAGTAAAAATGCAACTAGAAAATTACAGGAAGAAACTCACACAGTAAGATTTATCAGTGTTTACCAACTGCCTACACAGGTTAAAGATAGATTGCTATGACAGTATATAAAACAGTCTGCAGGATGATTCAGTATCCAAATATGAACGCATTTAAACTCATAAAGATCAATACCAATCAGAAGTTGACACATAACCCACCCTTTATTCTCACATCTCCTCTCAAGAGGTTAACATGTTCAGAATTAATACATTTAAAGATGCTTGACTATTAGGACAGGAATTAATCTATTTGGCTTATGTTAAAGAAAACTTGTTTCAGCCCACATCAATAAACTGTAATACCTAACTAGAATTCATCAAAACAGATTTCTACTGCATCATTTCAAAAAACCAGATGTTTGGGGCTTCCCTGGTGGCGCAGTGGTTGAGAATCTGCCTGCCAATGCAGGGGACACGGGTTCGAGCCCTGGTCTGGGAAGATCCCACATGCCACGGAGCAACTGGGCCCGTGAGCCACAATTACTGAGCCTGCGCGTCTGGAGCCTGTGCTCCGCAACGGGAGAGGCCGCGATAGTGAGAGGCCCACGCACGGCGATGAAGAGTGGCCCCGGCTTGCCACAACTGGTGAAGGCCCTCGCACAGAAACGAAGACCCAACACAGCCATAAGTAAATAAATAAATAAATTTAAAAAAAAAACAAAAAAAAACAGATGTTTTCCCTCTTACTCAAATGCTAAAACATCTGGACCATAAATTTTATCTTACCAATGACATATCTACACAAAAGAGTTGTTTTACTATTGAGTGTATTTAGTCATTAGATGGACTGCCTGTCTGCATAAAATTACCTCCATAATTATCAGTAGAATTAAGATTAAATAGATTAATCTCATGATAACCCAAATGTTTTAAAACTACTTACACACCACTCAGTTTTTTATATCATTTCTTAATGCCAAGGTGATTTTAAAGGACCAGATACATAATTGGCATTGAATACATCTGTCAAATGAGAGAAAAGAAAAAAGATGTAGAGAAGAAGACTGGTTATAGAGAAGACATCAATCAAAAATTCCTCTAAATGATTTAGTTGTTTAGTTTAATTAAAGTAGAGAGCCCCACATTTATTATAGACTTCAGTAGTAATCTTTGATTCATGAAGTAAAGAAATTCCTTCTCCTAGTCTATATATAGTATACACTTTACTCAGAGTATAATGAAAGGAGAAAAAGTACAGGAAGCATACCAAGAGGGAGAAAAACAATTTAAGTTGATGCATATCCTATCAAAAATAAAATACCTTATAATAAACTTAAAGTTTTTATTACCATACCATACTTGGTAAAGAAAACAAGTATCCAGATTTTCCTAAATTAATCCTTAATAATAAATTCAGGGAGACTTACTGTTATAGTCCACAAGTCAACCATTGACAATTTTTATTATATTATCGCTGAAAATACTGAATAATAGTTTGTACACTAAATTGGTTACTGTATCTAGGAATATAATTTTTAACAGGTTAATGTTCAGATATGAAGTTATTTATAATCATTTCTAAACCAAATATTTTAATACGTTAGAAACTGAGGTATTTATTATGTTTAACACTTTATAGGGTCCAAATAGTATGCTAACAGATTTCCAGGTAACAGTAAGGGATCTTTATACTGATGGCTAGATTACCCTAGTACAGGAAGGTTGGTTGCTGTGGTTTCTGTCCTACACTGATACTTTTTCACTTGAATACATGCTAGGAGAATATATTTGATAATTTTGTAGCATATTTAAAGTAAATATTAAATATCTAAATATTAAGTTGAATATTATTCCAGTCTTTCTCAATCCTCTCAGTACAGAATCACCTTAGATTTTAAAAATATAGATGCCCAGGCTCTATCCCAAGAGGAACAGTCGGCTGAAGGTCCCAGGAAGCAACGATTTTTTTTTTTTTTAAGTTTCCCCAGTCGATACTAATCTAATACAAAACCAGATTAAATTCTTTTTCTGATTGAGAATAAAGGGATAGAGCTCAAGGAATAGAAGTTCTATAAATTCATATATATCCAGGCTATGGGACATAATCACAGATTAAATGGAAAAAATCGTAGCTAAAATATCAATAGTTTGTGTCGCTTGGTTAAAGGCTGATTTTTTTTCAGACAGTCTGTCCAATACTTACTGAGCATTTATTTAGGGCCAGGCACTATCATATAGATACCCGGAATAGAAAAGTTAACATGATCATTCACCCTTAAGGGCTTATATTCTAGTAGAGAGAGATAATAACAATTAAACAAAACCAAAAAAAACAGTAAGATGAGTTGGGGTACCGGTAAGTGCTAGGAAGAAGACCAACAGAATAATGTGGAGGGTTGACAGCTCTGGTGAGCAGAGACATTTGAAAATCCTGAAGAAAGTTTTTCAAGCAACAAGAAAAATGCCAAGCTCCTGAGATGGGAAGAAATGTTGCGTGTTTGAGGAATATCTAAGAGGCTGGTGTGGCTGGATCTTGGCACACCATTGAGAATGTGTGGGGAATTCGGTCTGAGAGACAGGCAGGAACCAGCTCTTGCAGGAGCTTAGAAGCCTTGGGAAGGTATTCGCTTGCATTCAGTTGCACTGGGGAGCTAGCCATAAAAGGGTTTTCAGTGGAAAAAAAAAAAAAAAGACAATGACGAGATCTGCCTGCACGTTGGACTGTTGCTCTGCTTACCCTCTAGGAGAGGGTCTGCGGAGGGGGTCAAAACTGTGGGCAGCATCCTCATTGCACCAAGATGATGGTGGCTTGGTGCCGGGAAGATTCTAACTGTTCCTCTGTCTCAAGTAATGATTTTTCTTCATCATTCTTTTAGATCAGAAACACCATACTACAAGTCTTAAAGATGTGGCCAGGTGGGGGGGATACGATTAACAGAGAAATATATCAGGATGGTTCCTTTTTATAAGTATATGTGACATTCTAATCCCAACAGCTTCCAATCTAGGAAAAGCTTACACAACATTTTCCACTAGCAACTGTAAATTCTGTGTCACTACATAGAATTGAAATCTCTCAAGTTTGTGTGTCTCAGAAAATTGTTGAGGTGGATGAGGTTATGTTAATGCAACAAACATTAGATTCTGAATTGCTGTTTAAAGCTGAAAGTTGACCTAACTGAATTCATGTCTAAATACGAAGTATTTTCCTGTTACTATCAATTATACTCCATTTGTCATTTATTACACCTCAGAAAGCGATCAGTATGCAAGGTCGGTCTGATCCACAGAAAAAGAGAACATGCGGGTAGGAGGGCCCTGGCTACAACAGAGGCTGAGCTCCTCTCAACTACCAGGGGAAATCTGTTCAAATGCTACTGAAGGAATTTCACACTTTGGGTGGATAGAATACTAAGGACTATGCTCTGAGTTCATGGCAATCACCACCTTGTATTTTATAATTGATGTGGCTTTTCAGCAAGTACTGTCTTAAAAAAAAGAAAAAAATCCTTTGCACTACTGTGTTCAATCCTTAACTTACCTCTTAACTTATCCTGGCTTTGTATTGTCAGCCAACTTAATTTTCCTGATGACAGAGATCAGGTCATACGGCACATGCATCTTAATGCCTTATTATGGTGCACAATATGCAATAGGAAATCAGTAAATATGCACTGAACAAAACACACCTAATACAATACAGTCCCTTTACTCCGGAAGCCGAGAATAGATTTTAAAATATGGTTGAATCAATGTTAATATATATTATAAATCAACACGTATAGTTTCATCAATAACAAACATGTATCAGAACACTTGCAAATAGGATTTATGGATGAGGAAAGTTTTCTAGGAGAACTCACCTAAATTCGTATTTCAAAAAGAAAAGGACATGTTTCATAAACAATGAAGTTTGAATAGAAGGGAGAACTTGATATTGGAAGCCAGGAAGACCATTTTTTCTGTTTCTTGATTCCCTTAATATTTCTGTCACAGCCCTTCTAGTTGGTCTCTCTCCAGACGTCTACTCCAAATCACTGTCTAGCTGAACATGCAGATTAAAGCATGTAATTTCAGAAAGTCTTCTCTGTATTTCTGCCTACTTAATTTCTGCAACATTAATACACAGTCCAGTACTGCCATGCTTGGTCTCCTTTGAAATCCTGCAATCTTAAAATCCTATAGTTTCAAAGATATTTCTTTTCTTAGGGAATTGGGATAGGGCAGAAATGAGAAGGAATGTTGATCCTCTCTTTGGTCTTTAAGTTTTAGAAGGGTTTTTGATACTGTTATCTTTAAATGAATGTTGTCATAGGACATTTTAACAAGTGATCTGTGGTCATTTGAATAATTTTTTGGCCTTTTAAAATTTCATTGTCTTCAGGAAATAATTTTCAAAGAAAATATGATAAAAGATAAGTAAAAATTCAGATGTGATGTTCTATTTAGAAATTATATTTTCTCTAGAATTAAAGTGTTCAAATATGTTGCCAAAAAGGAAAAAATAAAACCTTCAATGGCTTTATTTATAATAACTAGACGGTTCCTAGTATTACATTTATCTCGTCTTCCATTACTTATTAGGAGAGAAAGCAGATTAAGTCTTATCAAGCACATTTGATGATTGCTGCCGGTTTGTTTCTAAAGACACCTTTTCATGTATAGATGAGGAAAGACTAAAATTCCCACATAGTAGATATTACAGAGTAAAGAAGTGGCTCTCAAACTTTGGCGTAATTCAGAATCATCTGGAGGTCTGGTTAAAATGCAGAAGTGCAAAATGCTCTGCTGGACAAACCATAATGACTTGACTGAAAGCAAACAGTTTATCCAAGTACCTTTCTCTCTAAAGCCAAGATGAGTAGAACATACCTAGTCCCCTGCCTTCTCTCCTACTCTTGGGCCTCACTTCTTCAAGTATTGAAGACACTAGTCATACCCTCCATCGACTTCAAACTCCCCACTCCACTCTCATTCCCCTATGCCTATCCTTCATGTTTACCGACATAGTGTGACGTCAGAGAGAGAAGTGGGCACAGGGACCTGAGGCAAGATATCCACTTGAGCCATGATTTCTCCATCAAAACATAAACATCTACTTCTCCTGGCTATTGCTGATGACTTAAAAGAAATGATAATGTGTACAGAAGTAAGCATGACACCCAGCACACAGGAGGCCTTCTCTCCTACTGCCTGCAAAACGAGTTTCCTTTCCGTCCTTCTAGAACTTCTGGGCCCTACATGTCATCACATTAATCTCCTTGTCAACTCTACTTTGTACAGAGCGTACCAGGCAGAAAGTAGGAGAATGAAGACGACTAGGCAGGGTTTTCAGTTTTTCTGAAAGCAAAGAAACACAAAGGGGGCAGATTGCTTGCTGCTTGCAGGAAGGTAGAGGGCCAGAAATCAGAGCTCTAGAACCTTACGGCCATTTTCATCACCTCTGTCTGAACAACCTATCTACAGGTAACCACACCATCGGACGGAACACAACAGATGCAGCCACCTAATGCCTGATACCAAGTTTTAGACCCAGGGCACATCGCCGAAAGGCAGGCGTTAACTTTGTTCACCTTCCCTAACTCGCTGCTGTCTGTACCATTGCCACGTATGCACAGGATGCCCTAGTGTACCTGGTTTCCATGAAGTCCATGTGTGAACCTCGAAGAGCTAAACCTTGAATCCAAAAGTGAAACAAATATCTTCCTTATATTTTCATTCGCTCCTTTAGACCAGGGGTCCCCAACCCCCGGGCCGCAGACCGATACCAGTCCGTGGCCTGTTAGGAACCCGGCCGCACAGCAGGAGGTGAGCAGTGGGCAAGTGAGCGAAGCTTCATCTGCCGCCCCCCACCGCTCCCATTACGCCCTGAACCATCCCCTCCCCCACCCTGGTCTATGGAAAACTTGTCTTCCACGAAACCGGTCCCACGCCAAAAAGGTTGGGAACCGCTGCTTTAGACAAAAGCACAATAATCTATGGATGCAAGTCATCATCCCATCGAGTTTGAGAAGCACCATAGTAGCCGTTAGGGACATGTCATCTGGGTGCCAGCTCTAACAAACAATGTGACCTTCAATAAACCTTTTCAGTTTCTTGTGTCTGTGACCTCCCCATCTGGAAGACGGACCTAACGCCACCTGGCTAATTTATTTTTTATTGTTATTAGCTCTATCAGAACGCTTCAAGAAGTCAAACATGAGCAAATGTAGCACCGATGGTTGATTTGCGTGAACTCTATTAACTAGCAGTCAATCATCAGCTCTCATATATACCACATATCAAGAACATGCCATAAAATTCCCATTACACTTTCACTTGGCATTCAGGAAGCTAGTGATATAAACCCCTTGATGATATAGCCTGAGACGAAATCCAGGTTGGTCACTTCCTTCCACTCTGGAATAAATGTCTTTTCTGAGTACTTATGTTGGCTAGCAGATTTCTGTAAAAAGAATTTTACTCTTCAGTTTTATTTTGTTGCTCCATAGGAGATTACCACATGAAAGCAAGCCATTAAAAATAATTAAATTGTGAACGTTTTAAGGAGAGAGAGAAGGTGGACTGGTATATACTCATAGCACTGCTTGCAGAACGAGTACTGTGGCACTTTCAGAACGGCGGGAGGCTTCCCAGAACCTTCTGACACTGGCGTTGACCCTCCAGCTTGGGTCAATCTACACTCCACCCCCTCACAAGCTCAGATAATAAGAATTCCTCCCGCGGAGAGTTTCCGCAAGGCTACGGACAAACCCCCTGGGACGAGCTCCCGGCTTGCCTGAAGCTCAGCCGCTTCTCTCGAGCTGCCATATCCCACTTGACCAGTAGGTGCTGCCGTTTCAACATGTGTGATTTTCCCTTCCAGTCCCAGCACAAGTTCAAGGTTTCCAGCTTTGGGAGAGAAAACCTGGGTTTCGGGTTTGATGAAGTCTTTTGCACTGCGGTTATCTAGGATTGAGCCATTCTGAGAGCTCTAGTTTCTGTTCATGAAGCAAACTGAAAACGAGGCAGCCCAAGAACGACCCCTGTTGGATGGGCGGCCTCAAAAGGCAGATTTTTCACAGGTGTCTCCTCTGTGCTGCAAACCTGAATAGCCCCCTAAGTTCAATCGCACTGATGCCGGAGGCAGGAAAAAAAGCAAAAGATGAGAAGAGCAAGCTCAGTAAAGCTTATGGCTCTGCAAAGGCTCTTTTGATATAGAGATCTTTGTGAAAGCTCATTAAACCCTCAGTGTGTGAAGCAGCACTTCGGGAAAAGTCAAAATGAAGATAATAAGACACCACATCCACTCATACCGACACATTGGTAAAGCACTCCGGAGACGCCAAGGAAATTCTACACCACTCACCTCTCATATTAAGGGCCTGAACTAGCTCTTCTAGTTAAACCACAGTCCAGATGAACAGTCACAGACTTGGGAGATAGTTTTGTTATAACATTGACCACAAACAAGACTATTAAAAAAGCAACTCAGAGCATGGTCCCCGGGATGGAAAGCCTGTTGGAGTCTCGAGCAAACAGCAACCCCCATACACCGTAAATATTCAATACATCTGAAGAGACGATCAGACCTTGGGTGATAGGTATATGTGAGAAAAGCCAGTAAGTTCCAGCTTCCCAGTGCTTTATATTTACCGGAAAATACTCATAAGAAAAAATTTATCCTCAGACTTCAAGCAGAACTTGAGTGGGAATGAAACATTGTATTAAGGTTCTCCAGAGGAACAGAACCAAGAGGATGGATATGTGTGTCTGAACAAGAAGAGAAAATTATTTAAGAAACTGACTCACGAAATTGTTGAGGTCGGGAGGGTAGGCAGCAGGCTGGAGAACCAGAGCAGGGTTGATGTTGCCGCTCGAAAACCCGATGGCCGTCTGCTGGCAGAATTCCCTCTTCCCTAGGAAAGCTCAGCCTTTTTCTATGATGGTCTTCAATTGGATGTAGTCCCACCCCGATGACCTCATCTTATCTTAATTCCCTATTTAAAGACCCCATCCCCAAATACAGTCACATTCTGGGGTCCTACTGGGGATTAAGTTTTCGATATATGAACTGGGGGGACATGATTCAGCCCATAACAGGCCTGAATGAGTATCATTATGATCTAGAGATTAAGAAAGAAAGAGTTGGAGAGAGGTTGGTAAAAAAAAAAAAACGAATAAACGTGTGTGATTCTCCACCCGTGGTCTCAGGCCCAGCATCAACAACACCTAGAAGTTGTTAGAAAGGCGAATTCTCAGATCTCACCCAAGATCGACTGCATCTGTGAGTGGGGCTCAGCAATTTGTTTTTAACAAAGCCCTCCAGGTGATCCCAATGAAGGCTACAGTTTGAGAACAACGATCTTAGAAGTTTCTTGATGAGAACAACAATGCCACCTGAGAAATTTTCCAACCAATGTGGCTGTCAATAGTGTTTAATCTATCTTTTCTTTAAATATGAAGCTGAGTCATATTTTATAAAAGGGCCTTGGAATCCATTTTACTCTTATAAATTGGAACTGAAGCCAGAGCTCCAGGGATAAGCATGATAACAACAGTGCAAAGGGACTTGGCCTCTGAATACAGATTTCACAAGGTGAAAGCAAAGCTGTAGGGATCCGATAAAGCTAATTTATCAAGTATGAGAGCAGTCTAATAGCTGTCTGGCTGGCTGGAGGCCTCCCGTTACCTAGTGCAATTCCCATGAATGGCAGAGACTAAATTAGAATGGTTGATCTTCATAAAATTCATCCTACACTCCCTCTTAAAAATGAAAAACTAGAAATAGAACTAAGTGGTCACTTTTGAGCAAGAATCAAATTTAGATCATGCTACATTTGGCCCCAAAATATCCCCTTCACCCTCAGAACATTAGCCTCTGCAAATACACTGGATAGTAAGTGTACTTGGCTATGCCTCTCTCCAGGCCCTTTAAGAATCTGCACTACTGGGACTTCCCTGGTAGCACAGTGGTTAGGAATCCGCCTGCCAATGCAGAGGACACGTGTTCGAGCCCTGGTCTGGGAAGATCCCACATGCCACGGAGCAACTAAGCCCGTGCGCCACAACTACTAAGCCTGCGCTCCAGATCCCGTGTGCCACAACTACTGAAGCCCACGAGCCCAGAGCCTGTGCTCCACAACAAGAGAAGCCACCGCAATGAGAAGCCTGAGCACCACAAGGAAGAGAAGTCTCCACTCGCTGCAACTAGAAGAAGCCTGCGTGCAGCAATGAAGACCCAACGAAGCCAAAACATAAATAAATAAAAATAAATAAATTTAAACAAAAAAAAAGCAATCTACAGCATCAGGAGCAAAAAGGTGGAATTCACCTGTGAGTTATTTCCAAGCCTTGGTGGATGGTGAGATACATACTACAACAAGGATACCCATAACTTTTTATCTGGAAAAGTCAGCTTCATCTGAGGCTTCTTTGATGACCCCTCTTGAAATCAGAAGAGGATCCGATTTTCTCTGTTCCTTCGATTCTCTTGCACGTGGCCTGCACAGAGGTTTCTGTTTCAGAGTGGTGGTTCACGCAGGACGCTCAGAGTAGATGCACCTTGCCGTCTTCTTTTCCTCCATCTTTGGCCACGTCTCCACCTCACAGAGACCTCTTCTTTCCAGTTCCCTCTTCCTGCAAACAACAGTCTTCACTTCCTTAATCCTGTTCACACTACCTTCTAACACTGGCCACCAAAAGATGCTGCTTCCAGAACAGGTTGACAGGGATGCTGAAATGCATGGGGGAATATTCCTGACTCTCACCTGGAATCAGTTTGGCCTGGGTATGCCACTTGCATTTACAGCAAATGCGTGTAAAGGCAGTTCTGGGTGAGCCACCCTGAACTGGAGATGGCAGTAGCGGCCAAGGTATCTGGGCATCCTTCTCCAGTCCTCCTAACAAAGGGGAGGGATTCCCTGCCTGTCAATTCAGGGCATAGTTTTGCACACCAAAGCCAAGCTGTGGACTCCACAACTATTGAAGGGCGAAAGATTGCTCAAATGGAAGGCGGAACAACCACATGACCAACGTGGGGAGCTCACCGCAAAGGAAAGGAGGAGCCCCAGAAAGCACAGACGCTCCTACTTAGATTGGCATCCGTGGAAGTTGGGAAAGGATTTGAGATCTAGTGCACAATCTTACGGTGACTTTGAGCAAGTTATTTAGCAGAATTGATTCAACCTGTGACCTCAAGTGGCTTAAGGGGATAAGGGGGTCCTCCTCGCAGACTTCACAAAGCGTCAAATAAGATAAGATCCAGGAAAACCTTGTAAACTATGACATGCTATAAACAAACGAGGAAGGCATTTTTGTTGGCTTGTTCTTGCACCTCCAAATGTCCTAGACCACTTTTTTTTCCTTTGTTATTTTTTTTTCATCCAGGTTATATGGCCAGAAGCTGTTTGACCATGGGTCTATTATTTCTCTGATAATTATAAATTCCCAGAGAGCTACGGCACACAAATTACATTGTAATAGCTCTAAATTCTTTGCTTCATCCTGAGTCTACAATTATGCTCTCACCCAGGCTCCTGTCATCTGTTCTCTTGATTTATGAGAACTTCTGTCCTCTGATCTCCTCATTTCTTACCCCTGCCTCCTTTAAAACTTCTGAAATGTGGCTGCAAGGTCAAATTTCTCATCGTGCCAGCATTACATTCTCAGGTGTAATCATTACTGTCTTAATAAAGCAGGCAGTTAGTTCCACAATAGTCTAATTCACTAGATAATGGCTCAGCCCTCACTATATAATCCCCATCCTGTCCCTTGCTAGGACTCCAGAACCACTGTGTTGTGGTTTGAAGTATCTCTTAAATTGTCACATGTATTATTTAAAAATTTACTTCCAGTCAAGTACATGATGGATCAAGTGCTACATATAAATTAGGAAAATATAACCAGTTTCACCTGGAGTGAAAGTTTTCTGGTAATTTCCATATACTTATAGACCCTTTCCAAAAGTTGGAAAAAGAAAAATCTAAATTTTCAAGTATTGCAGAATCAGTTTGCTATTGAGGTAGAAGATTTAGGAGGCATGCAAACCACAATTTTTGATGTAGTTAATAAGGCAGAGATATATTATTTCACTTTGCTCCACTTGTGACCTAGAGTGAATTATATCCACAGTAAAATTAAACCGAACTTGACTCTGGTACCTGAATGGCCAAGAGGTACAGAAATTTCCAGCACAGCTTTATTAGTGAGTGGGATATAACAAGACCATAATCTAAAACCAGTCCTCAGTTTTATTATTTATTTTGTTGCCTTGATCATTTTTCTGCACTCATTTGGCTTGAAGGCACAGACATTCCCTGTTGATTATCTCGACTTGGCAGTTGGTTTCTGCTACACATTTTGATTCCTAATATGGTAGCAGGAGAGGGTTTTGTATGAGTTCCAGCGAGTTTCTCTGGGCTTGTGGAATGCAGGGAGGAAAGAATCCTACAGAGATGAAAACATGAACATTTGCACTGATAAAGAGAAAAAAGACAGAAAGAAACAGAGGATGTCTCTCTAAAACCTTTTTTTTTTTAATCAGGCCACTTTCATTTCCACTATCTTACAGTTGGGGGGTGGAAGGAATTAACTTTGTGTGTTTTAACTGCCTGTACTGTCAGACCGTTTCAAAAATTGTTTCGAAATGCCTGAGTGGTTTTATAGAAGCAGCGCTAACAAAAGAAACTTTTCAGCATCATCAAGGTTTAAATCCTCGAAGCACCCAATAACACTGTTCTCTAAATTAGCCACATAATGATGAAATCTGGGAAAATAAGTTGCATGTCCCCAAAAGAGAGTCATAGATTATTCTGTCCATTGACTGTACACATTATACTGTTCCTCCTAATTTTTGTAGCAATGAGACTTAATTTTAAAGAATCCATGTATTGGGGCTTCCCTGGTGGCGCAGTGGTTGAGAGTCTGCCTGCCGATGCAGGGGACATGGGTTCGTGCCCCGGTCCGGGGAGATCCCACATGCCGCGGAGCGGCTGGGCCCGTGAGCCATGGCCGCTGAGCCTGTGCGTCTGGAGCCTGTGCTCCGCAACAGGAGAGGCCACAACAGTGAGAGGCCCACGTAACGCAAAAGAAAAAAAAAAAAAAAAAAAAAGAATCCATGTATTGATTGTTTCAGAGGTCAATACAGTTTTTCTCTCAAAGTCATAAGTTAGTTCACAGAAATATTCATTTGGTAAAAATTCCTTTAACAATACATCCCACATGACAAACTTTGCTTTAGCAGTAGGCTCTTTTATTTCTAAATGTATTTATTAAAAGCCTCTGTACTTTAATAAGCCACATTTGCACTGGTGTAAAAATGTCACTATTTTCATCATAATTAACATCCATTTAATGTTTCACTTTTATGTAATTAAGAATTATATTTGGTGGCTATTGCCTCCAAATTGGCTGTATCAACATTTGGGATCATGTCTAGATGGGCTTATCTGCTACATCAAAAAAAAAAAAATCAACTAATGAGAGTCATCTAGAAATTCAACATGCTAGTGTAGATACATTTGAAAGTATGGGTGTTTTTTTGGCCTCACAGTGCAGCTTGCAGGATCTTAGTTCCCGGACCAGGGATCGAACTGCGCCCCCTGTAGTGGAAGTGCAGAGTCCTAACCACTGGACCGCCAGGGAAGTCCCTGAAAGTATCGTTTTTATGATGCTCCATATCTTTTCTTGTTCTGGACAACTAATTCTTAGAAGCCCTTCTGAAAGGGTTCTGGTCAGTTAGCAACAACTACAAACACAATTAGTCTGTAGATTAGTTAGGCCTGGGCGTGGCTACAAAAACCTGAAAATCCCAAAATAACAGTGGTTTAAAGGATATAGAAATTTATGTTTCTATAATATGAAGTACTGTGAAGGCCGTCAGTCCAGAGCTGACATGGGGTCTCCATCTGTCACAAGCAACCTATGGCTATCTTTCTCCTCTGCCATCCTCTGCATGTGGCTTCCATATCATGGACTCGTGTGGCAGCTGCCACATCCATGCGAGAAGGAAAAAGGGGGAAATGAAGTAAACCCATGCCCTTTAGTGAAAGTTTTTGAAGTCCCACATGGGTTTTCCACTTACATCTCAATGGTCTGAATCTAGTCTTGAGCTGCCAGGGAAGCTGGGAAATGTAGTCTTTTATTTCAGCAGTGTGCCCAGCTAAAACTTGGGGTGCTAAAACTAAGGGAAAGGGGTGAAGTGGATATTGGAGTAGGCAACACACAGTCTCCATCATAGATTCACAGGCTCCTTGACTTGCTATCATTGTCAGGGTCATGGATGACTCAGCTTCTCCATGCATATTCATATTGATTTATTTAAATTAGAAGTAGCTGTTGTGCTTCACTAATGTAAATATATATATAAATTATAAAAACTTTGAAAATGCAGATAATTAGGGCTTCCCTGGTGGCGCAGTGGTTGAGAGTCCGCCTGCCGAAGCAGGGGACATGGGTTCGTGCCCCGGTCCGGGAAGATCCCACATGCCACAGAGCGGCTGGGCCCGTGAGCCATGGCCGCTGAGCCTGCGCGTCCGGAGCCTGTGCTCCGCAACAGGAGAGGCCACAACAGTGAGAGGCCCGCATACCGCAAAAAAAAAAAAAAAAAAATGCAGATAATTAGAAAAAGTTTTAAACTATCTTAAATTTCACCACCCAGAAATAGTGGGGTTAATTTTTTAGTACATAGTTCCGGGCCTATCTTTATGCACACCTGTGTATATATATACTTTCCATAATAAAGTTGGAATATACAAAGTATGCTAATCTTTAATCTGCTTTTTTAACAAGATGTTCATGATATGGTGAACATCTTTCTTCATCGATAATCTTTTCAACATTGTTTTAAATGACTATAGATTATTTCTTTATATGATTATACCATAGTTTAACCAATATCCAATTGTTAAATATTTTAGTCATTTCAAATTTGTCTGTATTATAAACCACACTGCAATTAATATACTTGTCACTAAATCTTTTCTCATATCCTCAATTATATCCAAAATATACCTTAGAAGATATATGTTCTGATCAAAGATATGCATATCTTAAGGCTTTGGTAGGCCAAATTCCGCTTTATAAAGATTGTTGACATTTTACATTGTTACCCTCCCATCCTAGTATATGACTGTACACTTTGACCAACAATGAACACTATATAATTTTTTTAAGTCTTTGCCAATCTGATAGACCAAAACGTGGAGTCTCATTTTTATTTGGATTTCTTTTATTTATTTATTTTTTGGCTGCATTGGGTCTTTGTTTCTGCGTGTGGGATTTCTCTAGTTGCTGAGAGCAGGGCCTACTCTTTGTTGCGGTGCAGGGGCTTCTCATTGCGGTGGCTTCTCTTGTTGCAGAGCATGGGCTCTAGGCGTGCAGGCTTCAGTAGTTGTAGCATGCAGGCTCAGTAGTTGTGGCACATGGGCTTAGTTGTTCCGTGGCATGTGGGATCTTCCCAGACCAGGGCTCAAGCCCTTGTCCCCTGCACTGGCAGGCAGATTCTTAACCACTGCACCACCAGGGAAGTCCCTGGATTTCTTTGACTACTACTGAAGTAGAATATTTCCCCCTGCCTTAGATTTAGCTTTCTTTATTGTGAAAAGATAGGACATGAGAGAAAGAGGTTCATGGACTCAAATTTGGAAATACTAACTTTGAACTGAAAGGAACAAGTCCCTGGTTATTACATAAGTCATGTAGGCTCATGAATGGCAACATAAGAGAAGAGATTATCCTTCAAGTGGCACTCAATGACGATGCCACCTGGGCACTTCCGGTAAGGTACCTCAATTTATTCCTCATTGTTTAAGGAAGAAGCCACCATGATCTTGGTCCACATGGAACTTAAAGGACAATGCTTCATATGTGATTTGTGAGTTTCCTCCCAGCCCAGTCATTCCCTTGAGTTGACTGTCAAGCTCTTATCTCAGCAAAGTGGCAGGTAAAAATATCCAGAGGGTCTCCAATTTAATTCAGGTAGTCAGCAAACCACAAGGTCTGTCTGCTAACTACTTTCATACCAGATAGGATATCTCCTACCTAAATTTGTAACTGAGCTGAAAACAACTTTGTGCCTTTAAATATCTGATGATGTGCCACATTTCACTACCTCTGAAGCCAGGGCGATATACAGTAAGTAGCCAGATCACAACATGTCAGCCCAACAGCTGTTGGTATCATTTCCTGACGTTTGCTAGGTAGAGAACTTCACATACCTTAGGCACATGCTCTCTGTGAATGGGATTGATGCATATTCTTGCTTGTGTTTTGTATACATCATTCTGGAGCAGTTTATCTCTGCAGCTTTTTAATCCTCTCTTTGTGCCTAAAAGCTAATAAGTAAATCAAGAGTTAATATAAGAGATAATTTGAACACCATAGGAGAATTCCCAATTAGACCATAAGGACAAAACTTCAGAAAACTGCATGCCTGAATGCTGAGGTGCAACTAAAAATAGGAGGAATAAAAGTCTACTTCATCCTCTCCCAGCGAAACCAAAAATTAAACATTAAACCACAACTATCTCTTTTTCTCTGTAAGCCTAACGATTCTCTTCCATATATGTAAGGAAAGCAAATACTCATCTTTGTTTACAATTTAGGTTAGGCATTGTACAGTGACTCACATGGGGCACACCCCAGAGAAAATGTAGTGGGCAATAACATTGAACACTACAAACTCATAGGATTGTAAGATACGGCTGGGGTTTGCCCATCCTCCAACTGTCTTGCTGGAGTATTTTTTTCTCCTTCTATGGGAGAAATTATTTAGAGTCAAGCATTATTAAGTCAAAATGCAAAGGAAGGAGAAAATGAATATGGGTTCGTTGCATTCTGGATGCCACTGAACCACAGTTGGGATAAATTATTATCATGGTATACAAACACATTGTGCATTCCAGGAAGAAGCTGGCGTATGGGTGTGTACCAGAAGGTGGCCGCAGATGAGGATTCTGAGTGTGTGTGTGTGTGTGTGTGTGTGTGTGTGTGTGTGTGTGTGTGTGTGTGTGTGTTGGCAGGCTGAGCATGCATATGGATCCTCATACTTAAGGCTAAGAAGTCGGGACTTTGTCCTGAAGCAGTAATCTCCCGGGAGAGTTGTAGCTACTGTCCAGGAATGTCCCATTATATGCAATTTGGCAATTCTGTGTGAGCTTCTCCCCTTTATTTTACTGCACAAAGAAGATACCTGCAACCTTGGTAGAAAAGTAAAACTCTTATTCCTTATCAGCAGATCTGCAGGGTAACAGAGGAAACACTCTGATAGGAGCAGCTGTGATTGTGCTGAAGACCTCTTCCTACCATCAACCACCTGGGGAGAAAAAGAATTCAGTCAATATAAATAAAAGGCAGATACGCACCAACCCTAAAGCAATGAACTTTTTGTAATAGGAGTGAAAAGAAGGGACCAGTGAGGGCTACAAGAATCACAGAAGGCTTCTCTGAAGAGGGGATGTTTGCTACCCTAGCCAGACATAAGGCAAATCCTTCAGGGTCCCGAAGAATCGGGTAACAGTAGGACTGCAGGGAACCATTTCCTCAGTAGGGATACAGTGATAGGCAAAATAGACAAGTCTCTGATTTCATGGACCAACACAGAAAACGCAGGGGCCTGTTTGTTTTGTTTTTTGCAGGGCCTTGTTAGGGTGCCTGCATCTGAAGGACTTAGATAACTGCCCCTTTTCAATGGCCTTTACTAATTTTCCATTTTATGTACTTCTGTGTATAGAATTGTTTAAAATTCATTTTTCAATTTTTAAAAGTAATATGTGTCCATGAAAAAGCAGTAAAAACAGACCAGGAGTATAAAATCTCTTCTCCACCCCCATACCCAACCCCTCTATCCAGAGATAACCACTGTTTCAGGTGTATCTGTCCAGAAATTTTCCATGCGTATATAAACCACAGAATCTATATTATGTATAAATATTATCATACTATTTTACTTTCTTAAAAATGTAATTCTGCTATAGTGATAGCTCTATAATGTTGATATAGGAGAGACTTGATGAAGGCAATCTGGTTGGGAAAAGGTCTTGAAGCTCTGTTGTAATACACTTTATATAAAATATAATATCAATTGTCAATATCAAAGAAAGGTGCATGCTAGAAAGTAAGGAACAGTAAAGCACCACCCAGAAATTCCTTGGCTTTACCACTTAGGCATCTCTGTATGAGAGCACAGAACAGGTGCCTACCATTTCACTGTGTGAATGGACCATAATTTTTAAATCATACTCTAGTAGTAGATATATAGAGATTGTATGTAGTGATTTTGCCTGCATAAGCAATACTTTTTGAATCTCTTTTTACATGTACTTTGCATTCTTAGGAAGGGGAATTTAGAGCATAAAAACTTCCAAGCAGAATCCCTGAGTGGAAGGGAACGTGCATTTTAAACGTTGATAAAATGTTGCCATAAAATGTTGCCAAACTGCTCTCCCCAGAGGCTTTTCCAATTTACAGTCAATGGGAGAGACAATCTGTATATTTTAGGATTTCCTTGGAGAAAGTGCTGAGCTAAGCTGCCACAGAACCAGTTCTGCAAGCTTCAGATTCAAGATCAACCTACCTATTTGCAATCAGGATCCCAGCCATGCATGCAAGTTCAAGTTTCTCTGAGCTTTTGGGATCCCCAGGCAGTTTGCCTGAGTAGTGCAGCTAAACTGGAGTGGTATGGTGCCGCCCACATTAAGAATCATTTTTGTTTTTGCTTTCTGGAGTGTAAATACCTATTAAAGGATTTTCATTCCAAACCTAGGGAAAATTCTATTGAGAAAGCAAACTCATAAGAGGGAGGGAGCTGTGAAGGCTAAGTCTGAGCCGTCAGGAAGGCAGACAGAAAAAGAAACAAGGCAGGGAGGCAAGGTCAAGAAATTGAAGAAGGAACTGTGAGACAGTCCTACGACCACTTTGGCCTCCTGAAAGAAAAGGTTTGCTAGATACTTGACCGAAAGCCCCTTGAGGAGGATTCAGCATCAAGGCTGAATGGCAAAGACAAGAAGTTCAGCACTTTTGCTATTTTCCTCTGTCTCATGTTCAAATACTTCTCAGAAACATACAGCTTCATCTTCATTACCGTTTGATGTTTATGTATATAAATCCTCTTCTAAGTAGACTTGGGGGTTTATATGCATGGTTTTGTGATAAAATAAGACATAATCACATTTTCAAACATAAACATATGAATGATAGAAAAATGATAGCATTGGTAATTCAGTTTCACGTTTTGTCAAGTATCTTTTTAAAATGCAGTTAATTATATACTAAGCCTTCTCATACATCATTTATGTTATTGATTAAATGTAAAACTGGAAGGAAAAAGACTGAGTCCAATTTATTTTTGCTAAGAGAATGAGTAAAAAACAATCAGCCACGTTAATATTTCAAACAACAAACAATTGGAAATTTATTTCTGCTCTTAAAGAAAAGTTTGGGACTAACAAATTCTTTTACACAAGTGCTGTTGATGAAGAAAGGAGGGAGAAAAGGTACAATATGCAGACAATGATTACACCTTCAGTGAGATACGGAAAGAACAGCTCCTCTGTTGGCCACTAAGGAAACCATGCTTATGACTTAGTAGTCACAAACAGTAAAAACACAACAAAAATCAGAAGATACACATATACGTGTGTGTACGTATTCTTTCTGTGCTTCGTTTCCTGCGAAACTGTACAACAGCAATATATTTTTAACTTAATCTAAAATGTAAAGCCTGTATCAATCATCAGTCATCCAAAGTGTCTGTAGTACAAGTTGAGGCAGCATGAGAACAACGGGACACACATTTTCATTCAGTCTTTTTTTTATCTTTATTGGCGTATAATTGCTTTACAATGGTGTGTGAGTTTCTGCTGTATAACAAAGTGAATCAGTTATACATATACATATATCCCCATATCTCCTCCCTCTTGCGTCTCCCTCCCACCCTCCCTATCCCTCCCCTCTAGGTGGTCACAGAGCACCGAGCTGATCTCCCTGTGCTATGCAGCTGCTTCCCACTAGCTATCCATTTCACGTTGGGTAGTGTACATATGTCATTGCTACTCTCTCACTTCGTCCCAGCTTCCCTTTCCCCCACTGTGCCCTCAAGTCCGTTCTCTACGTCTGGGGCTGGGCCCAAGGAGTTAGTAGTGTTTAAAACTCTCCAGGTGATTATAATGTGAAGCCAGTGTTGACAGCCACTGGTAGAGGGTGTCATCACTTTGGATGCTTGAAGTGCCCCACAGGGGCCTCAAAATTGAACGCCTAGCCTCAGCTTAAGCACCCAACTAACTGGCTTGTGAGTCTTGTCCATTGTAGGCCAAGTAAAACCAATCCAAGACGGTTTACCTTCTTCCTCATGCAGCAGGCGCTCATGATGTTACAAATGAGAATTTCTTTATCCGCACCCGCATCACTCAGTTTCCATTAAGAAATTGGTAAATTGAGAGAGAATGTGAGCCCTCGAAAGAAGGAAGCTGAATTCATTTGGATTCAAATCTGGAACAGAATTTGAACAAATTTGGAACAGAAAGTTCCAAGTTCCCTTCTTTCTAAGTCTTAATAACCTACCTTGCCTCCCTTCTTTTCCACCTACACCCCCTCTGCACAAACCCATCAGTCATGGAGGTGAGCTCATGGCATCTGGTAGGAGGTCAGATGGGAACTTGATTGACAGGCAAGTCAGGTGGGGGTCACACTGGTTGCATCTGAAGGCACCATGTGGAAGTTTCAAGATGGTGGAATTTGGCTATATTCACAAGCACAGCTTCCTCCAGTGTTGGCGATCATGCTACCAAATGTGAAAGGGCCCTCATGGCAGGGGCTTCAGACATTTTAGTTGAATCAGGATCAGAGCTCCTCAATTTTTATTTTTTTTTAACATCTTTATTGGAGTGTAATTGCTTTACAATGGTGCATTAGTTTCTGCTTTATAACAAAGTGAATCAGCTGTACGTACACATATATCCCCATATCTCCCCCCTCTTGCATCTCCCTCCCACCCTCTCTATCCCACCCCTCTAGGTGGTCACAAAGCACTGATCTGATCTCCCTGTGCTATGCAGCTGCTTCCCACTAGCTATCTGTTTTACATTTGGTAGTGTATATAAGTCCATGCCACTCTCTCACTTCGTCCCAGCTTACCCTTCCCCCTCCCTGTGTCCTCAAGTCCATTCTCTACGTCTGCGTTTTTATTCCTGTCCTGCCCCTCGGTTCTTCAGAACCTTTTTTTTTTTTTTTTAGATTCCATATGTATGAGTTTGCATACGGTATTTGTTTTTCTCCTTCTGACTTACTTCACTCTGTATGACACTCAATTTTTTTAATGAAATATTTCAGGCCTTACGATATTAAGTATAATGAATACTCATGTACCCATTACACAAAAGAAACAAAACCTAGCACATCTCATCACAATACCTTGGGTACCCTTTCCTATCCTTTTTCTCCCATTCTCTCCTCAGAGGTAACTGTTATCTTAAATTTGCTGTTTGTGATTCTCAGCCTAGTTTCAGGTTTTATGTTCATTATTCCTAAGTATATTTTTATCACACATATAGTTTGTTTTTGCATGTTTTCAGTTATATAAATGATATTGTACTCTGTGTATTTTATGTGTTTTCAAACTTTATATATACAAGTGGTATCATATTATGTATCCTTATGCAGGAATGTGTCTCTCCAAATTATATCCTTGAGATGAATCCATGTTGGTTAATGTGAACTTGATACTTTTAAATTACTGTATAGCATTTCATGGTAGGAATATACCCCAACTGAGGTTTACATTTTTCTGTTGATAAATATTTGGGTTGTTTCCAACTTCTTGCTGTCACAAATAGCACAACAAGGGACACTCCTATACATGTCTCCTTATCCAAACATGGGGGAGTATCTCTAGGATGTTTATGTAAGAGTGAGATTTCTGGGATGTAGGGAATGTACATCTTCAGCTTTTCTAGACATTACCAAATAACACCCTACCAGAAGAATATGAGCATTTCTATTGCCCACATCCTGTCAACACATATTGTTTAACGTTTAAGTGGTCAGTTTTAACTGGTGTTTTTACCAAAAAATCCTGCAGGGGGCAGCATATCCTGGTGATTCTTGCTGTTTCTGCCACATTACAGTTAATGGGTCCCTTCCTTCACTCCCTGAAATCCTTCGACCTTCTCTAAGTTAGTTACTCCTCAACCCGCTTTCATACCTCCATCAGCTCCCTGGAGATATCTTACACGGACAAATATAACACCATCTGAAAGCTGAAAGCTCCCTCCCACTTTTCACTCCACATTCCTGGCACATATCTGTCTCCTGACAGGATGGGAGGGAAATAGAGACAAGTCAGTCTTGAATTAAAATACTCGTTCCAGTTCAAAGTAGCATTAAGAGAGGATGTGAGTGGACAGCAAAGTCTTCCACAGTTCTGAAACAGTGGTATGTAACCTAATTAGAAGGCATTGCACACTGTCAGAAACCGTTTATGTAAATTGGAAAATTGCTGAGAAGTAGGGAAAAGTATTGCAAAGCAGTGGTGGCTTTGTTTTTCTTCTGGAATAGAAGCTACTTACTCCTTTGCTTTCTTAAGTTACATTGTTGCTGGTTCCCTAAGGAAGAAAAAGAATGTTCAGTTTCAATACACCTCCTTGAATTTCTCTCATTTATACTGAGCTGAAGTCTTTCCATGTCCAGAGCTCCATAGTGGGAATGCAGCCTTCAAAGATGCAATCCTTTCAACGAAGCAGATGTGAAATGGAGCTGTGCTTCAAGATTGGAAATGGCTGCTTTAGAGGAGAGTTTATCGTTAGGACTTTCAAAGTGGTCCTACTATCACCCCTCTGCTGGGAGTACTCTTTCCTTCCTAGAACTGGATTGTTAAATTTCAGTACTTTAAAATGAATGAATGATAAAATTGTATTACTGCCCTTAAGGGGGAAAGTAGGCACATAAATATGATTTGCTTTTGGATTGACCACTGTTTTGAGTTATTAAATCTTCTCCCCCTCCATTATCAAAGATCAAACTTTCTCCAAATGGAATCTATCAAATACTCTTTTAGCAAAACGTTAATAGGTATCTGGGGAGTACAGTTTATGTCAGTAAAAATGTTGGGTTGAAGAATGTTTTCTACAGGGAAATCAAGTTTCTCTAATGCAAAAGTTTCTCAGAGTCAGTTATTTGCTGATATGTATTATAAATCTATAAGGCACGACTTACAGCGATTCTGTGTTTCTAAGTGGTTTGACCACAGTTCCCTTTTCCTTGAAACAGCTGACAGGATTAGAGTTGAGAAGACACACTTCAGAAAATGCAAGGATAGATATTCTAAGGTTGGCTACACCATCACCCCGAATCACTGAAACCAGAAATTCACAAGACCCAATTATATGTTATCCTTGACTGAAATTCTTTCATGATAGAGTATCTGTCTTGACGTGTTGGTTGGCATACACATTTCTTCTGTATTGAATGTTATTGTGGAGATATTTGAGGGCAGCCTAATTTTTGCTTCCTTGTCTGTGACTTTTTTTCTGCTTCAATGACTAAGGAATGTCTGTATTCTCAAACTTCAATTATTCAGTCAGGGATATGTTTGTAGTGTTGAACATTCCATTATCAATATGTCCTAGAACATGGTATACTCTTTCAACCTGTAGGCTTCTTTGTCTTTGGTGATACTTCCTTGTATGATATCTGCAAATACTTTTCCTGTTCTATTTATTGGATGCTCTTCTTCAGGGATCCTCAATTATGTTAAGTGCTTTGGAACTCCAATCTATTACCTTCTAATTCCTTTGCTCCTCTGGTATTCACAAGCCTTTCTTCTAGGTCAGTAATTTTATTTGCAGCCATGTTTATTTCATTCCTTGCTATGTCACCTTTACTTATGATTCTATGATACTGTTTTTGTCCTCAACCTTCTTTAATTCTGTAACCTTCCTGTTGTTCTCTCATCTCATCATTGAGCTCATATTTTTCTGAGTGCATGTTCTCATTAACTTGATTCATAGTACAAAGCCCTTCTGAGGAATTTTGTTTTGTGCTTTGGATTATGTTTTCTTTAAGAGTGAGGGTTTTATCATTCCTCTGTGTGCCACGTTCCTTTCTTTTAAGGGTTGGCTGGTTTTGTTTGTTTTTATTTGGGAGCGTTGCCTTAGCATGTTCGGATATTTGTCTCTGTTTTGTTCCCCCCAACCTTGTTCTATCCAGACCTTCTCTTTGTTCTGACCAAGTGTACGTGACTTCTCCTTGACTCCATTTCCATTGACTCTGACTTGTTTCCACACTGAGCTATGGTTTGAGAACTTGGTATTGAATACCACCCACTTTCCTGTGGGGACTGGAGGGGAAGACTATGTGACATCTGTGTGAATTAGAACTCCTGGATTCTGCTCTCTCTGGGATATGATAGGCGTTTTGAACTAAGTTTTAACCCCTCCCTACAATCAGGACTCATATCCACCCTGAAGGGGGACACTCTGGGATTTTTTTTTCCACAATCATTTGACCCATTTTTATTGGGTGCCTATTCTCTGCTAGGCACTATTCTAATCTAGGCACTGGAAACAAATGAGACAAAAATCCCCTTTCTTGTGAGTTTATATTCATTGTGGTATCTTGACTGATACAACGTGGTATCCAAAAGAAGCTGCCCACTTCTGCCCAATGGCCATTCTACCACCCCTCAGTCAAAAGAGAGAAAAAAAATAAGGATAGTCATTCACTTCAATTTTCTGTAGATTTGAGGGCAATAATGAAGCCTTAAGATTCAGCAAATTCGCCAGTGAAGCTTCAAGAGGGGCAGGGAGGAAGGTCAAGGTTAGGAGCTACACTGTGTCACTCCAGAATCTTCTCTTTTCCTGGCCTGCATTTTGCATGTGTGTGTACATGCCCATGTTTTGTTTTGTTTCGGTGTCCATACTAGTAAGTGGCACTCCTTGCCTTAATTTGGTAGCTGGTTTATTGTTTGGAAGGAGAGAGCTAGTGTTTCTTGGGGTTGGCGTTCACTTTTTTAGTTGTGAGAGAAAAATGGAAGATTCTATGACCTGTTTTCACTCTATCACCTTCAGCTGGAGGCCTCAACTTGTTCTTTTAACTCTTAACTAAATATCCGATCTGTGGTCTGCAAATATAAATTACCATGAATAGCTCTTTCCTCGTAATTATTCAAGTATTGAATACTTTAAGACTCAGGTTTTAAAAAAGAAATCAAGCTGAAGTGGTTTGGTTGGGTTGTGTGCCAGCTCCTCTTGGCTAAAATACATTTCAAGGACTTAAACTTGAGAGCACTTCTAAGAAGTTTGTTATTCATATCCCTGGACACTAAAAAATGGATTCCTTCATATCTAGGAAACACATTTGTCAGAAGAGCTCTTCAATTTCATGATACCTTATGCTCAAGATTTTTCTTGCACAATCCCATAAGAATCCAGTCTCTCTTCTGAGTATGTCAAACGCCTACACAGTTAGTAGCAGGCAGAGACAGGAAGTGAGAATAAATACCTATCTCTAGACTTCTGCTAAGATATGGGCTCTGGGTTAGCATGAGAAACCCCAAGCACCTAGACCTATTTGCTGAACCTACACAGTCAAAGAAATAACCAAACACTTGTGCCTTTTATTGTGTACAGTAAGAGACTGAGCATTACCTACAAATGTCTCCCAAATAAATCATACTTAATTCAGATTATGAAGAGAATATTTGATAAATGCTTTGAGAATATTTGATAAAGGGAATTTGAACGGCACTAGATTGCATCTTCTTGTGTCACTACCGTGTCTCTAATGTAATTTCCCCCACCCAGAAATGTAATTCTCAGCCAGTTGCCTTGAAAGCTGGTTACCTTGGAGATGATTATCAGTATTATGATGACCTATTTAGAGGAATTTCTGCATTGCCAGAAAACAAATAACCACAGAGAGAGCCTTACAAAGGAATGATGCTCGTTCCCTGGAAGTGCCTTTACAAACGAATGCCGTAGATGGGATGTATTATGTGTGTGTGTGCGCGCGTGTGTGTGTTTGGTGTAGATTTGTCCATAATTAGGATTTACATTTTTGTGGAATGGCAGTTGTCCTTAAGCACTTTAAGAGCAAAGAAGGGAGTAAAAACAGCAGCAGGAATAAGCATATAGACATCTTTTCTCTTCCTACAATTTGAAATGCATGGCCATGGTTGTATTGATTTCTCATCAGTGTTAACATAGTTTCCATTTGGCCAGTTTCTTTTTCTTGCTCAGGCTCTGTTTTTTGAGGATTTTCTAGGGGTGCTGGAGTGTGATTGGTGAGGATTGATTTTTACAAACCAATTGATTGACTGTTAATAGTTCCCAAATAAAGTTAGAGCTGCTATTTTGATTTCCTCAGAATTATGCCACAAAGTCTACATTCTAACTCTATTTGGTCTCCCATTTTTCTGTGAAACTAGTGTTTGTGATTATAGGCAGATTGGACTTTTTTTAAGTTTAAATGTTTTTCATTAATCATTATCATTGTACTATCCATTAATGCTTCACCTGCCTTTTCTTTTTTGGAGAAATTTTTGGTACTACTTTAATGTGGACCTTAAAAAATTCCAGTGATAAATATTAAACCTTTATTATGATCAAAGACACAGGAAAAAACAACGTAAACCAAGCATTACCCAAAATAGGACCAATAGACCTAAATTTCCAAATTTAATATTTGTTCTTAGGTTTTCAGGTAAAAATTCACTCATTGTAGCTCCCTCCAAGGTAATAACAACGTGTCCATATTTCCCACCATCTCCTCAGATCATCTTGCAAAGCATTGGACACATAATGAATGTTCAATAAACCTGACTCATCGTATAATTTGCCCTCCAAGAACTTCCAAAACCTCTTTACATTCCAACTCAGTTTTCATCTGCTCATGTTCAGCAAGATTATGTAGGCATCTCCTTTTGTTAAGCAATATGCAGTAAGTCTGTTTTCAGAGAGGATCTTGAGTCAAGGTCAATTAACTCATTCAGGCCCTATTTTCAGTTTTTGTACCATAGACCTGTCCTTAAGCCTGAAATCGCATCACTCTGAACTGAGGGCAAATATCAAATTCATATTAGTTCCCTAATTAAATTCTTTGGACTGTTCTGACTGCCATGTTGAAAATGCCAGTGTAAGAAAATTTTCTTCCATTTGACTAAATATAACTCTTTCTCTTTCAATATTTTTGAGAGGGAAATACACTGATAGTTTAATTAATAATTTCTTAGCTAAATTTTAACTCCTAAAATCTAACACTATATTATTCAAACTGATCCTGTAAAATGTTGACTTCTCTCCATCTGAGTTGTTAGGAACGGTTTTACTGAAAAAGCATTAACGTTGCTTATTGGTATACGGCCTTTGACTCATTTATGCCATGTCCTAAAAGAGGCATTAAAAACACAGAGAGATTTTCTATTTAATTCAGAGACCGTAAATTGTCTTAAAACATAATGTCTTCCCTCTTATTCATTTATTCAATAAAGATATTTAACTGTCCCTTTAAAATGGCTTTCAGCTGAAGTAACAAGTTGTGAGTTGTTTGAAGTATCTGCACATCCAGCGCTGCTTGGTAAGAATTAACCCTTTTGAATCTAGGCTTGCATCCAAATCATCCAGAATATTTCCAAAAAGATTCAGAATCAGACCTCTGACTCTGCCCAACAATGCCACTAAATTAATTCACTCTGCATTCTCTGGGATGGCCTTTCAAGGCAAATCATGAACTTGCATTAGAATATTTGCTTTGTGTCTAATCTTCACTCCTAGGGATGACAGTTCTTAACGTTTAACACTCGCCATCCTTCCCACCCTGATTCTAAACTGGGAGGAATGAGAACGGAATGTTCTAACCTCATCCGTACCACAGGTGGTTATTCAAGGGAAAAAACATATTTCATGGCCTTTCGCTAGATAAACTTGCTTTACAAACAAGGCAAAATCTTCTGAAGGACGATATGGAATAGCTTTTCTCCAAAAAGAGTTCATGACTTTATTCCCTCTGCTCTAAGAAAACTCATGTCCTGCATTGCCAGTGATGTAAATCATGAGATTAACTCACTACAATTATTCCAGCTGGTCATTTCTGTCAAGTTCTATTCAATCCAGAGCAGCACTGGTTAGAGTGTTTCTGATGAGAAGCTTGGGGAAAGGGTTACTGGGTAAATGGGCTGTTCTCACCAAGTCCCATTTGCCATCCTTTCAGTGATCGATAGTCATCCTTAATGAAGATTATAAAGAGAGAAGCTGCTTTAAAATGGAGAGTCAAAACGTTTCCACGAAGAAATGATATAGAGCTGAGCTTAATTACAGAGGTATAGGGTAGGGGCATGAAGAGGTGGCATTTCAGGCATGTGGCCCCAAAGAGGGATGAAACACGGTGTATTCAAGGTGCTGAAAGGGCTGGAGCGGCAGGGGGAGTATCCTGAGAGATGAAACTGAAGAGGTAGGTATGAGCCAGATCATTCAGGGTCTGTTAGTCTAGTTAAGAAATGTGAACATTAAACTTACAGTATAATTACTGGATTGAAAACCATGTAAGGAGTTATATCATGTTTTAATCATCCTTCCTTGTACAATGTATAGGGTCTAAAACTGATCAAGTGTCTGAATGTTAGACTAGGATGAATGTTCAAAGTCGCAGGGTTTCTATGATCATTGATATTAACTGTCTGACCACGGACCCATCACTTAGTCTCAGGTCCCTCAGCTTTAAAATGGAGGTAATGAAACCTCTCTCTCGGGGTGGCCACGAAGAATAAATGAGATAAAATACAGAGAGTGAAAAATAAAGTGCCTGCTAAGAATTTTTCTTTTAATCAGAAAGAATATGCAGTACAGGCCTTGGATGTGGGCAGGAAGGGACCGTGCCCTGGAACCCAGAGTTTAGAGACCCTACTGTGGTCCTCGTCTATCTACACGTCCAGGGGATGAAGAATCCTCAGGACCAACAGAACAGAACATGCTCCTCTAGGGGCTGCACCCAACTCTGCATTCTAGACCGGGCTCTGGGTACCTCAGATCCAATGTTCCCTGCCAGAATGATCTCAAGTATATTCACGAGGTCTTTGAAGACTTTTTCCCCCCAAATATGACCGCCTGAAGGCAAGTGCCTACCCCATGGCTGAGGGATGGCTAAAGAGCAGTTTTGGGGGACATGCAGGCTGGGGCGTCCCCATAGGTGTATGTGAAACTTCTTATGGTGTGTGTGGGAGTTTAGCGAGGAGAAAAAGGGGGCCGTTTTCATTGCTGAACCCCAAGGAGTCTGAGAACTCTTGATTTAAAGCTGGATTTCCTAGTTGTTATGTGTTAAGATATGAGAATAGAAACTAAATATTTTAACAGTTTGTGTTTCAGTTTATAACATTTAACAATTTAGACATATGGTATATGGACTTGCATTTGAAGTTTTAACCTGGGCCCTGCAAATGTTACAGGCAGGTATATATGCATCCTATTACTTATAAAATCCTGCATATCACACAAAATTCCATTTCATTTAAACCGCCTTAAGATGTATGGGTTGCCTATTTATGAAAATCACTTTAGGGTAACCATGAAATTCCATTATGCTCAGGAAGGCTGGAAAAGGCCAAGGGAAAAAAACAAGTTCAAAGAAAGGCAGTCCATCTAGTGACCTCATTCCTTCTCTACACAAGCAAAAACACCATCCAAATATCACTGTATGGTGTTTTGTGAAATTGTACATCTATATATGGAGGTGGAACGAAAAGAGGACATAAGAGCTGGTCTTGTTTAGAACTAACAAAAGGTTACTTCTCTCTTTGTGACATTCGTTTGGACTCCCTGCGTGTAGAGCCTTGAATTCAAACTAAGCGTTTCCAACCGAGTGAAGGGTGTCCATCTGCTCCAAATTCCTCTCACTGTCACTGCCATACAAATCATTTAGCAAGAAAACCTCCACTGTCTTACGCTATCTTTCCTACTACAAAAGATTGAGTTGATTTAAACTTAACTTTTCAGGAATTTCTGTCTCCTCCTCCCAACCAAATGTGAGCTCTTTGAAGAACAAACTAGGTTCTATAGTTTTCCGTATCCCCTCACTCTCTTCCCTAAGAGTTTGCTCGACAGATATTTATACCTCACTGACTGATGCGATCATTTAGCAGGTATTTACTGGATTCTACCATGTGCCAGGCTCTGTGTCAAGCATGAGGGTACAGGATTGAATGGGACACTGGCTAAAAGATAAATGCCTGGCACATAATAGGCACTCAGTAAATGAGAGACTGAGCAGGTGAATAAATAAATGAATGGATGAATCAATGAGTGAATTCTGTACCACAGAACTAAGGAATAATACCAAGAAAAATGGAATAACCACTTAAGTTATATTAAACCAAAAGTCATCAGAGTGAAAGATGTCAGCCTGTAGAATATCTATGATTCAAGAAAATGGAAAATGTGGAGAAAATAAGAGCAGTCCTAACATTTATACCACTGGGCCACCTCTGTGGCTATTTAGTGTGTGGCTCTGGAATCTTGCAAAGAATTAAACTGATCCATAGAAACCAAATATTCTATATAAAGCATCTGACTAACCCTAACACCCCAACTCTCACTTCTCCCAGATTTAGGGATGAAGAATCTTAGGTGATGTCAATTCCGTAGAAATCAGTATGTACAATAACATTATTGTGAGTTTTTACTGAGATCTGAAATACTGATAGGCTGTGATTGACTTTAATCACAAATTTGCTTCATAAAAAGCAGTAAAATCACCACAGAATTATATTACTCCTTGTCATTTTCTTATATGCAGTATAATATTGAAGTCATAGTTTATTTTTATTTTCTCCTTTCAATATTGTAAGAAAACCAGGTTACCAAGGTAGAAGTTGATCTCTCTTGCAAAGCTACGTATCTTCTTGACATGCAGAGCCCCAGCTGATTTTGAACAGAGTTTCACAGCTTTATAAAATAGAACCATATGTGGCCATCAACGAACCAAAATAAAATACCTCTCCAGAAGGATAAAGGAAATCAACATTTACATAAGGAAACTTAATAACAAGCCAACCACGGTGTTCAAAGTTTTGTGTCTTTTTAAAATAGGGCATATGCATTATTCATACTGTAAAATCTCAAACCAAAGGTGGAAAGTGTGAGTTATCAGCAATATTCTGTGTCTTAAAAACCATTATCTCCTTTTTAGAAGAAAATGAAAGCCACTTTGTTCATCCTATTCCAGGTCGGCCTGCTTAACGATGTCACTTAAAGGCAGGAGGGGGACAGCAAGGAAAAAGAAACCTTCCTGAGATCATGAATTCACCTCCTTTCTCAAGCAGAGAAAGAAGCAGTGAGACATTTCCAACGAAGAAAATGTAGGGGCCATTCCCCCACTCCCTAGGAGACAGACCCAGGCACCTGACAAGTTCTAGAAGGAATTCAAAGTGAGGACATGGAGAGAGATTCCTCCACTCCCTATGGAAACATTTCCAAATTTCTCCCTCCATTAACCTTAGACAGGCTCAGTCCATAAACTTTCTAGTATTTGGACTGCAAAATGTCTAGAAGACGCATAGATATTTTAAAGCAAGTACATGCAAGGAATAGGGAGTTAATGAGAGTGAAATCCATTCTGGCTGAATCAGTGTGAGAACTGGGTGAAGCTGAAGTAACCCCACCACAGAGCACTAACCCTGTTCAGTCATATTAAGTGTAAGAGCACCTCTATTCTCACACTGTTTTTGTTTTGAACTCAGGCTGAATTGCCTGGAAACCTTCTCTATATGGATAAGGAGGAGCATCCATTTATTGCCATATTGCATGTGCTTAAAAATCCCAGCAATGTTATCCAGTTACCAATGTTATCAAGTAGAAATGTCTAATAATTGTTTAAAAAAAAAAAGGAGGAAAGAAAGAAAGAAAGGGAAAGAAAGAAAGGAAGAAAGTATCTTACTAGTGATCTTTCATCTGGCATAAATAAGAGGCTAAGCCCAAATATCCAAAAAAAGAAAGAAAAAAGTCAAATTTGCTGTTTGCAATTTTGTTTGCTTTGCTGAATCCTTTGACTGTTTTTGTTTTTCCAATCAGCTCATACAAACAGTTTATACATGGTCCTTCCATGAAACTCTTTGTAGTCATCCAGAAAGAATCAAACATAATTACTACCGTTCCTAGTCTCATGTGTTTGCCCTTCCTAAAAGATTTTCCAAAGTTCAGGAAGAAGAGAGTTGAATTACAGATGAAGAATTTCACCTTCAATACTGAAAAGGAAAGATTTGGGTTTTGCAAACACAGTGAACCCCTTCCTCTACCAAGGGTGGAGCTCAAACCCTCACACTGTTCTCTTACTTGCCCATAAACGCACCACATCTGGAAAATCTTTCTTGGCTGTAGTCCTACTCCATAGGTTTTGTTCATGCATTCCCACACTTTTAGTCAAGAGGCTGGCGGTCACGTACAGTCCACTTAGGCAACAACAAAAATGACTGTTGGAATTCAGTGGCTTCCTCTACCACGACCAAAAATGCTTTCCACTTAATTCATAACAATAGCATTTTGCGCTTATGTATTTTGTCTCATCAAAGCACTCTGCCGCCATTAATGAGCTAAATCAGCCTTTGCTATTTTATAATGTCTCACTACAATGAGGTTGCTTTTCTCTGTGGCAGTCACTTATGTCATGTTGTTTTCTTCTAGCAAACACTGAACTTAAATAATATAAATTCATTTTTCAACTGTGGGCTCAGAGGAAAATTTTCCCGGAATATATTTTTAATGCTGCATCCTTCCTATAACATTACAGGGAGCATTTTAAACTATAAAGACACATAAGTTCTTCAATGTAGTCTTCTCTAAGCACTTGTAAATTATTTATAAAGACCCCTGGCAAGTAAATGTGTTGTAACTGCCAGTGATGGAAATGGAAATTGTCTGCTCTGTGAACCCTATTACTATTTATTTGTATACAGTTTAATGATCGGCTTACTGACGAAATACTCCGTCAGTGTACAAGAAAAAGCTGCAGTTGGCAAGGAAACTCTAAATCCTAAATCTGCCATGTTTTAGCTCTGCTGTCTCTGCTACTGCTAGACCACTTTTTTTTTGTAATACTGATATGGCAGCTTAATTCAATGATCATTAGATTTATCTGTCTACTGTAAGATATATAAACATATACTTTTCTGCATTCTTCTAGGAAAAAAAGTAAGTTTCATGTCATGGACCACTTTTTACAAGCACTTAATGGCTCATTCCTAGGAATTTGATCTCAAGTGGAAAGGAATGTCTCTCTGAAAATAAGTGTATGCACACTTTCAAGTTTAGACAGAGATGGAATCCTCAAGACCCTAGGTTGAGAAACTCTATAAACATTGGTTGGTTGCCTCCCAGCTTCTATTCCCAGCATTCTTGGTAAGGACCTTCTAATTCCTGTTTGAGGAACTACCATATTCTTCTATTCTTAGCCTTGTACTTAGGCTAGAGTTGCACCTACCCCCAACTCCAAAGGTAGGATTCCTGGCACTCCTGATTGGTTTGAGGATGGGCACATGACCCAGGACTAAGCCAGCCTTAGCTCATCACATCATCTTCAACACAGGGATTAATATAGGGTTGACATTTGATCTATGTTTGTCCAATCAGAGTGAACTTGGGACTTTTCCTGGGGATTCTGATGTAGATTCTCTTTCCTTTGGATGGTATAGTGTGATGATATAAGACTTGAAGCTGGTACAGTCATCTACGTCCTTAAGAGAAAAGCCTAGGATATCTTGGGGAGGCCACCATGTGGAATTTGCAAAGGACTCTGTAGAAAACAGTAGAGACACAGGCAAACCTGGGACCTTGCTATTGTTGACTCTGTATTAAATAGGGAGCAGAAGGAACTGCTGTAACAAAGAGGCTCCAAAAGATAGAACTGCTATTTGAAATTCTTTATCTCCCTCATGTCCATTGGTAGGCAGTTTGGGGCTGTGAGGTCATTTAGGAACCCGAGATCTTCCTACCTTGTTGTCCAGTTCCCCTGGAGTACTGACTTCATGTTGCAGGGTAAAAGCTGGTTCACTGCCCTCCCATATCATCCATGTTTCAGCTGCAAGAAAAAAGAAATGAAAAGTGGAGGGTGTGAAGCTTATTTTAAGGTAGGATTTACCAATGTTAGCTCTATTGATATTTTGGAGGTGATGATTCTTTACTGTTAAGAGCTGTCCTATACATTGTAGGATGTTTAGCAGAATCCCTGGCCTCTACCCACTTAAGGCCCATATCACTCCCTGAAGTTATGACAATCAAACATCTCCCCAGACATTGCAAAATGTCTGGGGGGTGAAATAGCCCCTCCATTGAGAGCCACTGTTTTAAAGATATGCTATGGAGTTCACACACAACACTTCCATTCACTTCCAATTGCCAAAGTTACTTATTTGGCCATACTGAGTTGTAAGAGAGTCTGGGAGAAATATTTCTAGCTGGATGAAATGGTGCCCAGGTAAAACTTAGGAGTTTCATTGCTAAAGAAAAAGGAGGGGAGGGAATTCCCTGGCAGTCCAGCAGTTAGGACTCCACGCTCTCACTGCCGAGGGCCCGGGTTCAATCCCTGGTGGGGGAACTAACATCCCTCAAGCTGCACCACCCAGCCAAAAACAATAAATAAATTTTATACATCTTTTAAAATAAAAAGAAGGGAGAAAAGGATTTTAGGGGACAATTAATCTTTGCCACACAGCCCTACTTCTGGACTTTTCCACCATATGTGGTGGACTGAAATGAGTTTTCAGTCACTTGAAATTTGGGACCTTACTTGATAAAAGTGCTACTTTCCTCTTCCAACACGATAAGTTGAAATTTACTGAGCATTATCCACGGAGTGGGCTGGGGGGCAGGCAGGTGAAAGGAATGATACCTAAAGTTGCTCAGAAGCTGGGTACTGGCTCAGAAGGGATTGAACCAAACAGCTGAAATGCAGCTGTTTCATAACAAGTCTTTGGTTGAAATGGAAAGGCCGTGGTTACAAGGGCCCACAGTCACTGTGGTAGTTAAGAAAAAGACAGTATAATTATGCAAAATTGTCAAGATGAAAACTGCAGGCATCCTGCATTATTCAGCTTTGAACTGCTGCTTTCTAGTTCTCGTTGTAAATACAAAAAGCCTTTAGTGGCCCCTTTATATCTCACACAAAAGGATCATTGCTTACAGCCAGCTGTTTTGCAATTATATTTCTATGAAGTTGGCATAACTGGACATTAGAACTGCCTAAGGGAAGAAGGGGGTGACACTGTTCCTGGGTATTAGAGTGTGGAATAGTAATGGAAGGGCCCCCCTTGTGACAAGGAGGTAGTCTTCCCAGAGTTCATTCTGAAGCCAATAGTTCTGAATTCAAAACACATTTTCCCACAAGAATATTGTTTTTATGTTATTAGATAACCACAGAAGTCCTCCAATACCAGAAAAGAAAGAGATGTATGCTTTGCAATAGTACAAAAGAAAATGCTGCAGGGCAGAGAAAGGTTTGTCTGAAGGTTCTGACTGACAAAATCATCAGTAAAATCTTCAGGGAAGAGATGACTTTTAAACCACATTTACAATGGGAAAAGAAAGCATCTCAGGCTAAAGGACAGGCAGTTCAAAGACGGGGCATTCAGTTCTCTGTGAGGATGAGTAAGTATTGACCAGGAGTGGAGCACAGGGTTTGTGGAAATGAGATGAGGAAGTTAGGATGGGCTGTGAATGCTATGGTAGAGTTTGGAATTGTTTTACATTGGAAAGTCATGAAAGGCTTTTAATGAGGGAGCTAGTGTAATGAAATGTCATTTTAGCAATTATAGGAAAACTAGTTTGACGTTGATGGCATGGTAGCAAGAGAGATTGGATTTCTGATCTTGAGATGTGGCAACAAGTTAGAGAGAACCAACAAGAGTGACAAGGCGAAGGGAAGTTGGTAGGATGTGGTGGCTCACTCTTCACGGGAGGTGGAAAAGGAGGAATCAAAGATGGCCCCAAATCAGGCTGGACTCATGACACAAGAACAGGCCAACAGGGGAGGTAATGAGCTCAGTAGGTTTCTGTCCCAAGGATAAAAGAGCTGAGAGAGTTATAGTTATGGCCTTATAGTACAGCTTGTGGGCTGCACTTACGTTTCTGCAAAGCTCACCCAACATGGTGTCCCTATAATTGAAGGAAAACAACTTACTGAATTTCATACTTAGTTCCAAAGTCTTCCTCCAAGGTTACTCTATATCCTTTTTTGGGAATGCATCTCTACATGTTGAAACTGTACCAGGGACACCAGTGTTTGTGAAAACATTACATTCCAGTGCCAGACTCTGTGGCCAGAAGCTGTTTAACTGTGGTGGCAGTACTATTGAAATCCTAAGGTTGTACTGCAGGGTGTCTGAGAAAAGCAGTGTAGAGAAAAATCCCATTAAACATGCGCTAAAATAATATCAAATGTGATTAAACTTGAGAGTCTTGGGGCAGATGACGGGAGAGGAGAAAATAAAGAAGTATCAGTAATGGTCAGAGAGGAAAAGAGGGGACCAAGGGAGAGTTTAGTGGGAAGAGCGCTATCTTAGTCTGGAGATAGATAGATAGACAGACAGGTAGGGCTCTGCTATAACAGAATACCACAGACTGGGTGGCGTAAATAACAAACATTTATTTCTCACAGTTCTGGAGGCTGAAAGTCAGAGATCAGGGTAACAGCATGGTTGGGTTCTTAGGGAAGGCTCTCTTCCTCGTTTACAACTCTCCTCATTGTATCTTCACATGGCAGAGAGAAAGATCATCTCTCTTAAGTCTCTTCTTATAAGACTCCACCCTCTTTTGATTGCCATGCCCAACCTCCCCATTTCCATCCCTTCCACAAAGCCGTCAAATCAACCAAGCCTTTGTACAGCAAGGTGGATGGTAGAGAAGTCTGGAAAAGCAAGAAAACAGGGGCGTATATGTGTCATCACTCTTCTTACTCCCTGACCAAAAGAGGATGGCGGATTCAGTGCATCCAGGGTAGATCAGATGGAGATGAGTGGGATGGGATGCAATGCCTAAAGGACTATGTGTAGGTGGTGCCTAGAGCTAAATATTGGAGCATCAGGGCCAGATCAGACTACTAGGAATTGGTTGTGGGAAGAAATCTTTCAGAAAGGAAACTCCTACCACTTAATGTGAAAAATATGTGTGAGAGGTCTTCCACTCAAAATTAATGCCTGAATAGGGACGAAATGAAAGAAGAAGATTGGCACCAGACCATCGTTGGTCCAGCCCACAAGTTATATTCAGAAGAGGCTGCCCAATGGGCAGAAAATGGCCCTTTCACCTTCAGAATTGCTCATAAGCTGGAGCTGACCAAGTAATCACCTAACCAGTCAAAGGCAGTCTACAGCCTCATCCCTGAATATGGCCACTGAGACCAAAGCATTCATTTGGCCACCAACCTAGGGTCCTCTGCACTCCTTTCACATGGCAAAGTCACTGCTCCCGAGCCTCCACTGCCTAGGAGGTGAGGTGTAATAAGTGACTTAGCAAATCATCTCACTGTAGCTTTAATTTAATTTCCTATCCCTCGCTCTGGATTGGAAAGAGTGGAAAAAAAGAAAGGAGGAGTTCTAAGGCTAGATGGAAGCAGAAGGAAGAAACCAGACCATAAATTTTTTTCATGATAGAAAGGAATTAACAGAAAAAGGGAGGAGGTATAGATACTACCTCTCTCCAGCAACCAATAGGCATTACTATATTCCCAACAACGGCAATAAATCTCAAAGCCGAGGGCCTCCTTTTCTGTTTCCTCATTTTGAGCAGCATCAAGAAAGTAGATACTGCATCCATAATATGCCCAAGTATATCCACACTAGCTGGCCTCAATATCTGGAAAGAAATCTCCATAAATCATAGTTTTGACTCACACTGTCCTAGAGCCTCAGTAATAAGACTCCACTTAGAACTCTCCAGATTAACTTTTCAGCTCTGTGTAATCTGATGTCTTGACTTCAGGAACAAGAGGAAACTATACAGGATGCTGAGTTAGTTTCCCACCTCACACCTCAAGACCACTTATACAGGTAGAAATGAAAGAAACCCTTCCCTTCTCTTTCATACCATACATGATTAAGTGCTTCATTAATGAACCAGTTGCTTAGCATGGGTTTGCTTCTTTCCAGAAGTAAACCTGACACTTGGAGCAGCTGGGCTTATTCCTGCAGCCAATGGAATGACTTCTTCCCATTTGCTCATGGTGGGCACCAGTTCTGCAACGTGAGTTGGGGGAGAGTCTGACACATAGAGGCTGACTTAGAGCTCAGCCCTTTCATGACACAATAATAAACACTGATCATTAATAACAATATGTTCCGGGCACTTTTTTTTTTTTTTTTTTTTTTTTGCTGTACGCAGGCCTCTCACTGTTGTGGCCTCTCCCGTTGCGGAGCACAGGCTCCGGACACACAGGCTCCGCGGCCATGGCTCGCGGGACCAGCCGCTCCGCGGCATGTGGGATCTTCCGGGATCGGGGCACGAACCCGTGTCCCCTGCACCGGCAGGCGGACTCTCAACCACTGCGCCACCAGGGAAGCCCCCGGGCACATTTTGAAGCACCTTCCCTGTAGAAACTCAATTTAATCTTCACAACTCTCTGAGCAAGGTGTTATCATTCTCACCACTTTAAGGTGAAGGAACTATGGCACAGAGAGCTTAAATAACTTGCCCAAACCACACAGCTAGCAGTACAGCTGAGATTCAAGTTAATCTGGCTCCAGAGTCTATACTTATAAACACTATACGAAATTATTTCTTCAATGTATCACAAAGAGCAGTAGGTTTAGAGTCATAGGACCTTGGTTTGAGTTCTTGGGAAAAAAAATTAGCCTTTCCAAGCCCCAGTTCCCTCACTGGGATTGTTGTAAGGATTAAAGGAGATGATATAATTTATATATATATACCTAACGTATATGTATATGATCTTAAAGTACTCTACAAACATAAAGGAACATTATTATATTAAACCTTGTAATGGATCTTACTGTAAAAATCATTCTCAGCTAAGATTTCATCCATTTTTACTAATTTTACCATGGATCCTGAAACATCTGTATGTAACTGTTATCTTCTGGTTGCATGCTCTGTGTTAACTTTTTTTAATTAAAAAATACTTTTTTGAAGGATTTTGTTTTGAGGAACAATGTAATAATTTTTAGAAGATTGGAAAAACATATCAATTTTTTTCCAAAAGATTGTTTTCTAGACCTATGTAAACTTGACTTTCATCATCAAACCTTGCTAGATAAACAACAGAATTATCCCTTCAGCTTTGGTTGCTGTATTAGTTTTTTTGCTGCTGCCATGATAAACGATCAAAAACTTAATGTTTAGGGCCTCCCTGGTGGCGCAGTGGTTGAGAGTCCGCCTGCCGATGCAGGGGACACAGGTTCGTGCCCCGGTCCGGGAAGATCCCACATGCTGCAGAGTGGCTGGGCCCGTGAGCCATGGCTGCTGAGCCTGCGTGTCCGGAGCCTGTGCTCCGCAACGGGAGAGGCCACAGCAGTGAGAGGCCTGCGTACAGCAAAAAAAAAAAAAAATGAAGCAAACCGTCCCAAGTCTTGCACCTGTTTCAGTGGCAACAGGGATTATCTAAATGGTGTTGAAGAAGCGTTGTCAGTATTTAGATGATGAAAGGTTCCATGAGTGCTTGTTTTGGGGACAGAATAAAGCAGTGCAGCCATAGAGGTACGGAGTCCCTGAGGACAGTAGCCCAACTTTGTAGCTTGCATATTTCCCCATGCTATTTACATGTTTACAAAAACCTAACAGATGTTTGAATGCCATGCATGGTGTCCAGCAGTTGTACTCAGGAAAAGCAGCATTAGGGAGTCTCATTACAGCCTATTTATCATTTCCATAAAATTATGTCTTATTACGCAATGATCAAGATCTCTAAGCCACTAAGAAACTCTGAATTGACAAGGATTTGCTTTGCGGAACAGCCCCTAAAACAGAACAAATTTAATTATACAGGTCTTACTCTGCAGGAGAGGTGATCCTTACTACAAAAAACGTGTGTGTACTTAAAGCATGATGGGTATCTCATAGTTAGGTGGGTATGTTTAGGGAGACAGGAGCCAGGTCTAGATCCCCAAAGAAGTTACTAATGAACTAATCAAGGGATTAGGGCCATCTCCAAAGGGACCAGAATTCAGGGCAAGACTTCAACCAGAGGACACTTAGGAAATCAAGCCAATCAAAGAGTAGATGAAAATGGAGAAGACTGGAGAAAATGGAGACACAGTGTAAGACTTTGGATGACTGAACCAAGAAGATGCTCAAATGTGACCACCCTGGGTACATAACCTATCAGGCTTAGACAGTCAAGACTTATCCAGGCACAAAAGTTGAAAAAGAGTAAGACATCTGACAACCTGTTGAGTGGGAGAAAATATTTGCAGACCATATACTGGATAAGGGGTTAATATCCAAAATATATAAGAAACTCATACATCTCAAGAGCAAAAAATAAAAATAAATTTTAAAAAACCCATTAAAAATGAGCAGAAGTTATGAATGATATTGTTACAGAGAAGATACATAAATGGCCAACAGGTACATGAAAAGATGTTCCAATATCACTAATAATCAGGGAAATACAAATCAAAGCCATAGGGGCCTCCCTGGTGGCGCAAGTGGTTGAGAGTCCGCCTGCCGATGCAGGGGATACGGGTTCGTGCCCCGGTCTGGGAGGATCCCATATGCCGCGGAGCGGCTGGGCCCGTGAGCCATGGCCGCTGAGCCTGCGCGTCCAGAGCCTGCGCGTCCGGAGCCTGCGCGTCCGGAGCCTGTGCTCCGCAACGGGGGAGGCCACAACAGTGAGAGGCCCGCATACCGCAAAAAAAAAAAACAAATCAAAGCCATAATCAGATATCATCTCAAACCTACTAGAATGGCTATTATCAACAAGACAAGAGATAACAAGTGCTTGCAAGATGTGGAGAACAGGGAACCCTCATGCACTGTTGGTGGGAACATAAATTGGTGCAGCCAGTATGGAAAACAGTATGGAGGTTCCTCAAAAAAATTAAAAGTAGAGATACCATATAATCCAGCAGTTCCACTCCTGGGTATGCATCAGGAGTAAATGAAATCACTCTCTCAAAAAGATATCTGCATTCCCATGTGCCCATTGCAGCATTATTCACAATTGCCAAGACATGGAAACAACCTAAGTGTTCATCAACAGATAAATGGATAATGAAAGTGTGGTATATATAAAATAGATGATTATTCAGCCACCAAAAAGAAGGAAATCTGCCATTTTTGACATCATGGATGGACCTTGAGGGTGTTATACTAAGGGTAATAAGTCAGACAAAGAAAGACAAATACTGCGTTATCTCTCTTCTATGTGGATGTAGAATCTATTAAAAAGCCAAACTCATAGAAAAAGAGCATAGAATAGTGGTTGCCAGGAGCTGAGGAGTGAGGGAAATGAGGAGACATTGATCAAGGGATACAAACTTCTAGTTACAAGATGAATAAGTTCTGGGGATCTAACGTACAGCATGGTGACAATGCTGTGTCGTATACTTGAAAGTTGCTACGAGAGTAGGGCTTAAATGTTCTCACCACACACACAAAAATACTACAATTATGTGAGGTGATAAATGTGTTAACTAACCTTGTTGCGGTCACCACCTCACATACATATGTATATCAAATCATCACATTGTACATCTTAAACTTACACAATGTTACATGTCAATTATATCTCAATAAAAATGGGGAGGAAAAGAAAAGAATAAGCTCTAAGTGACTGTCAGTCTTGGTTATGATTAAGACGGGACTTTTGCCTATAAAGTAAGTTGCTTTGGTACCTGTATGAGGATGGATCTGCAAAGGCAATGGCTAACTCTGCCCATCCATAGCAGCCCCATACCTGCTCCTCCTCCAGCCCCGTCCCCTCTTGTAAGTATCATGAAATGATAGAATATCTCTGAATCATGGTCAGAAGCGGCAGATTCTGCTTTTGAAGGAGGGAGGCCAGCAGTGTTACCTCTGTGACCTCACCGCCTACCTGTCCCCACCTTGCCTTCTTGTTCTGTAGACGCACAGAAGGACAAGCACCTTAGGGCTCTGCATGTGCTGCTCCTTCTGACGGGTTCAAGCTTCCACCACATCTACCAATGACTCACTCCTTCCTGTAATTCGGTTTTTAGCTCAAACCTGGCCTCCTCGGTGACAACCTTGTTGATCAGTTTTTCTAAATTACCTTGTTCTCCCCCAGGCATTGATCACATCACATCAGAGTTCATGTTGAAATCTGAAATTATCTTGTTGGGTTTTTAATTTGCTTGCTCATATGGCAGATGCACAAGGAATTTTCTTGTCATATACTGTGTTAAATGAATAAACAGATAGTCACCGTGCTTCTCTTGCAAAACCCTGTGCCTTAGTTAAGTTGATGAAGTTTCAACACATGAACACAGGAGCCATAAACATATGTTTGTGAGTATTTAGTATTTGGGTATTTTGTCAGTGCCAAGGAGCAACTGGAGACTTGACCATCTTTGAGAAAAGTGCAAGGGGCTGGGATGGAGGACCCAGAGAACTTCATAAGCAAACAAGGTCTCTGAACCAAAAATCAGAGTTGCTTGTGAACAGCAAGATGGATTATCAGTAAAAAGGGCCTTTTTTCCCCTTCATTTGCAATTATTTACAGTGCATTTTTTTAACTGATCAACTATGTAGTTGATAGACTTGGTTTCTCATCACTTGGTCTGTCTTTTAAAGATATTCTTCATTTTGATGAAAATCTTCATTACAAGCCCCTTGACTGGATGTAACATTAAAAACAAAAACCCCAAACAACACATATTCAAGTAATGTGGGCTTTGGGGCCGTGGGAAGAAGACAGGACTAAGAATAAGGAGACCCAGATTATGAGGCCAGCCCTCAACAAGTTCCTCTGATTCAGTCAACAAAAATTTATACTGCCAGGTACTGTTTAGTAAATTCAGTTAGTGAATATGACAGACAAAGTTTCTGTCCTTCAGGAGTTATGTTCTACTAGGGGATAGCAAGAGGGAGATAAAAACCACCTTTGCTGGTCTGCAGTTTTATCTTCTAAAAGTACAATATGTGGGCATTAAACTAGATTATCTGTAGAGTTTCTCCCAGCTCTACACATTCTGAAAGAAAGGAAAGTAATTTTGGAAGGCTTGGCAGTGGTTATTTTAGGGGAGTAAAATCATGGATGATTTAAAATTTCTTCCTCTTTTTGTTTATCATTGCTTCCTGATATTTTTTCTATAGTAAACATGTATTACATATCCGATGGAAAAATGTTGAAGAAAACAGTAGATTTTACTATCAAACTTGGGTACTGGTTCTTAATAACCTAAGGGAGCTCATTCATCTGTTAGTAATGAGAATCGTCTTTCCCCTCCAGTGACTTACTTATTACTTTACCTTTACCTAACGAGGCTTTGAGGAAACTGCTAAGGGAACTGTCTGCTCCTTTTCTCATTACCTCTGTGTGTGCTACCAGCTTATTCTCTTCTCCCTGAATCCTTGAAGCTCTTCTCTACCTAGAAATGTTCTGGCACAGATCCTGGTTCTCTCTCTTTCTCTCTGTCTCATACACACGCGCGCACACACACACGCGCGTGCTCGCACACACACACGCACGCACACACACACATGCACACACACACTCACACACTCACACACATACTCAGACATGTGGCCTCTTGTCACCCTTCAATATTCACATCTTACTTTAAATGTTACCTCTGCTGAAAGGCCTTACGTGAGTGATCTAAGTATAAGAATTCCATTCTTCCCTTAGACTCGCCATACCTCTGGGGGTCTCTATCATACATCCCTCTGCTCTTTCCTTCCAGAGCACTCTTCTCAACTTAGAATTTCATATGTATTTCTTTTCTTTACAAGCGTATTGTCTATTTCCCCCACAAGTCTGAAGTTCCATCCTGAAAACCGGGATGGTCTGATTTGTTCACAGCTATACTCCTAGGGCTTCACTAATATTGTTTGAGCAAATGAATAAATGAAAGAATGAAACGTCTCCTTTGTCCTCTCTCTGTCAAGAGTTTTAATGCCCATGCAGTGGTATACTGAAGCCAGTTCTTTGCCAGCTCACAAGAGCCAATTGTTAAATTTTCAGGAATTTAGTGAGCCAGTTGTTAAACTGTTAGCTTGAAATCAGCCATGCTGAGAGTATTTGTACCATGGACATTAGCAAATGCTACATGTCAAGGCTATTATTTCCCCAAAAGCTGAGTTACCAGCACACCAATCCTCTCATCTCCTAAATCCAACTATAAATATTGAGATATCACGGCAAAAAAACATGGCCCATAGACTACTTAAAATCTTTCAATAAAAAAACGCTTGGGGCTTCCCTGGTGGCGCAGTGGTTGAGAGTCTGCCTGCCGATGCAGGGGACACGGGTTCGTGCCCCGGTCCGGGAGGATCCCACATGCCGCGGAGCGGCTGGGCCCGTGAGCCACGGCCGCTGAGCCTGCATGTCTGGAGCCTGTGCTCCACAACGGGAGAGGCCACAGCAGTGAGAGGCCCGCGTACAGCAAAAAAAAAAAAAAAAAAAAAAAAAAACGCTTGAAAAAAAAAAAAAATACTAGCTACATGCTACACAATTATTTTCCTGTCAGGAATACTTGGACTTTTTATAAGCTAAATTATAATATAAAAATATGTCTCTGATTTCCTAGTTTTTGTTTCTGTTTTTCAGATCCTTATGTGAAGATTCATCTGATGCAGAATGGCAAGAGGCTGAAGAAGAAAAAGACAACGATTAAAAAGAACACACTTAACCCCTACTACAATGAGTCATTCAGCTTTGAAGTACCCTTCGAGCAAATCCAGGTAATGTCAAACGTATTTTTTCTTCCCATTCAATGTCATTTCTTCAGGTCACATAAATTAAACACACAGATCTTGTGAATTATCAGTGCATATGCCTCCATTAGAACTGCTATTCTTATTCCGTGCACATTTAATGCTCAAACTACATCAAGAGGGAAATGATAAAATATACAGCACAGGATGTGCTGATTCATCAGCCAAAAACAGCTGTCATTCTGTTGAGCAGAAATAAAGTAGGAAAAAGAACACCGACAGAACCACTCAACTAATTCAAACAGTACATCCACAAAGGTTAAAGGTCAAGAGAAAATAAGCATTCACTCTCTACTCCCAGGCCACAATATGTAATTCTCATTATCACCTCTTTGTAGCAAAAAATAAAAAAGTAGTGATAAAGGAAATATTTTGGTTGATGCTAAATATGCAGCATCTTTAATCTTTCATTATTAAATAATTAACAGTAGAAAAATTAGGCTAAGTTGTATTTTTCATTGTTTAAATTCAGCTTCCTGTTTCTGAGTTGGAATGGATGGTTATTTTTGTAAAGACAGAACCTTAATTTGCTAGATAATATTTGTTATGATAGGAATTATCCTATTAAAAGACCTTGTGGTTAACATGTTCAAACTAGGATGCTACATGTAGACACAGTGATAGCATATGATCTTATTATTTAGTCATTCTTAAATATTTTTAGGTTTTCTTACTTCATATTCATAGTTAGGCTATTGGATCCAAAGTTCGCATCCATTAATTATGGGCTAGTCTTGCTAATCTTTTTTTTAAATATTTATTTATTTATGGCTGAGTTGGGTCTTTGTTGCTGTGCGTGGGCTTTCTCCAGTTGCCGAGAGTGGGGGCTACTCTTCCTTGCGGTGCTCGGGCTTCTCATTGCAGTGGCTTCTCTTTTTGTGGAGCACGGGCTTCAGTAGTTGTGGCTGGCGGACTTAGTTGCCCCGCAGCCTGTGGGAACTTCCCGGATCAGGGCTCGAAACCGTGTCCCCTGCATTGGCAGGCAGATTTCCATTGGCAGGCAGATTCCCAACCACTGCGCTACCAGGGAAGCCCTATTCTTGCTAATCTTTAATGGGTATCAGAGAGTCAAATTTCTTAAAACAACACTATTTTTACACTTTATAAAAAAAATTGAGGGCTTCCCTGGTGGCGCAGTGGTTGAGAGTCTGCCTGTCGATGCAGGGGACATGGGTTCGTGCCCCAGTCCGGGAAGATCCCACATGCTGCGGAGCGGCTGGGCCCGTGAGCCATGGCCGCTGAGCCTGCGCATCCAGAGCCTGTGCTCCGCAACGGGAGAGGCCACAACAGTGAGAGGCCGCGTACCACAAAAAAAAAAAAAAAAAAAAAAAAAATTGATGTGGGCCTATCTTTTCAGTCCTATAGAAGTTTGCTCATGACTTGAAGGAGAGATGAAGGGTAGGCATCAAAACTACAGCATGGAACCTTCTAATGGTCCAGAATAACAAAATGCAGCAAATATTCTTTGGTTGCATATTTTTATTTTTAACCTAGTCTTAAAATACAGTACCTTAGGAATGAACCACACCTTTATTCCATGAAGACAGCTAATGTAATAGCTACATTTATTGTATATTTATTTTGTACCTAGGCCCAAGGTAAGCACTTTACCTGCATAATCTCATTTAATCCTTACAATAACCTTATAAGCAAGGTACCATTATTACCCCAATTTTATATACATATAAGGAAACTGAGGCTTAGAATTGTCTCATATATAAAATAGGAATAATAACAGAATCCATGTCAAAGTGAGACTATGCATGTAAAAGCATTTGGAACGGTGCTGAGCACATACAAACACCCAGTAAATGGTTCCCATCATTCTTACTCACGATGCTAATGTTGTCTTTTATTCAAATTAACATTTTATGTATTAGAAAATGGATCTAACAATAAGATTAAAACAATATGTAAATCAGCGCTATCCGACAGAACTCTGTAAGGATGGAAATGTCATCGATATTGTCCAATAGGGTAGCCACCAGCCATAGGTAGGTCATGAGCACCTCAGCCACTAGTGTAAACAAGGAACTTTAATTTTAATTTATTTAAGTTTAAACAGCTACATGTGGCTAGTAGCTACTGTATAATATAAGGCAGTTTTTTAAATCATCAGTAATCCCACCATGCTCACATTAGTTCATGGTTTTTATATAACCTTTCTTATATACATTTTCACATGGCAGCCGATTGTACATATTTACTTTCAATAGCTGTTATATAAGTAAATGACATTGTAGAAGACACTGATTCCCTGTCCCCAGTCACTTGTTTACTAGCCTGAACCAGTGAGCTCACTGCTTTGGACCCACTGGCAACCTAAGACATCCAATTTCTCCAACAATTTATTTTGCAATACTTATTCAGTGAGCTCTTTTTTGAGTTCTGAGACATTATTCCTATGGAAACTAACACCTCCTGGCATTTTGTGTTTTAATTCCACAAAACCATATGAGGCAGGACATTGAGATGAAAAATCCTATTGTAAATCTTCTCCTTTGAGCTACAATTCTATACCTTTAAAATATATATACGTGTCCCTTTTCAACTATAAATTCCAGCAAATGCAAATATACTGAAAATGAAGCACATTAAAAACAAGATGTATGCTGGGTTTCTGGGGCAGCCTTTCAGAGAAGATAACATTTTGTCAGGACAGAGAGAACCTCAGCCCAATACAGAGTCCACGAGGCATGGAAATAATGAGCATGCCTTTGACGGCATCCCTTCCTCACCGCTCCTAAAGTCAATGTGTTCTTTTCTTTCTTCTTTTCCCCAATAGGCTGCTATCCTAGTCTTTGCATTTCCCTAGAGAAAATAACTGAGCATTTAACATGCTATAATAGGGGCTTAGGTTTTATTTACCCTGAGGTTATACGATTGTCTGTCTTTCTATCTGTCTCTATCCATATGAAATACATTGAGAGAAGCAAAATATGCTGATGTCCAAAAGCATATGAAAAGGTTGCAAACCACCCCCTACCAAAAAATGTACAGATTACAAATGCAGCTGAAAACATTAACCCAAGGCCTTTATAAGGATATTTTGCCTTGATTGCTACTAATCAATACATTCCTAGGTGAAAGAATCAAAATTCACTCTAACTATTCACTCCAACCTCCAAAATCCTTGTTACTTTTGTGCATGACAACCCTACTGTCCCTGTCCCTCATCCCTTGCAATACGACTGCATCCAGATGAATTCGCTTGGGAAAGGTGCTCAGAACCAAGGTGATTCTGTTCTTGGTTTCGAATGCCATCCAGTGAGTAGGTAATTCCCTTGATAATGGAATCAATCCAAGGCTGCACAAGGAAAGGTGGACATTTGTTTCCTTTACTGCCCGTGTGTTGCATTTGACATTCTAAATTCCACCTTCAGAAGTGATCATTTCCTCTGATCTGAAGCTGTATGTTGGTGACATCTCTCAGCACATTTGTCAATAATGCAGTCCTCAGAGTACAAAGCCCAGTAAAGGGCCACAACTGGGCAGGATCTTCATCTGGCCCTGGCTTCCATCATTACATTTTCTGCTTCTTTTGACTCTGGCCACCAAATGCTACACGTTCTACTTTATTCTAAATTTTTCCTTTATCTTTTCCCTTGGTTTCTAGATTGGAGCCATTGCCTATTTTGACTAAGCAAATTCATTACTTAGGAAGAACTAAAACATACTTTTTTTCACTGTTGTGGCCTCCCCCGTTGCGGAGCACAGGCTCCGGACGCGCAGGCTCCGGACGCGCAGGCTCAGCGGCCATGGCTCACGGGCCCAGCCGCTCCGCGGCATATGGGATCCTCCCAGACCGGGGCACGAACCCGTATCCCCTGCATCGGCAGGCGGACTCTCAACCACTTGCGCCACCAGGGAGGCCCTAAAACATACTTTTAAAAAGTGTTTCTTTCGTGTCAAAATGGTATGGGTTTGCTTTCACCAGTTCAAATAAGTAAGGCATTAAATAAACCCTCACAACCTAATGGAATCACTGGAGTAAATCTTGGTTGGCCTAAAGGGTTATTCCATTTGATGTCAATGCTGGATACACAGTTACTTAATAAATGCTTATTGAGAGAATTTATGAATGAGAAAAATTATCTTTAGTTAATTACTACTTTTTAAAGACTTTCACTCTGTTGTCACACTTTAAACTCACAATAATCATGTGATTAGCTGAAATTCTATATTAGTTTTATGTAAAATTATGCTGGCTCTTCCCACCTGAAATAGGATTGCAATACATGGTTGCTTTGAAAATTGTAACCAAAAAAAAAAAAGTGATCTGAGTACTAATGCCAGAAATTTTGCTGATGAAACAATGGAAACAACTGGATTTAAAGGTGAATACAGGGGACTTCCCTGGTGGTCCAGTGGTTAAGACTTTGCCTTCCAATGCAGGAGGTGCAGGTTCGATCCCTGGTCAGGGAGCTACAATCCCACATGCCTCGCGGCCAAAAAACCAAAACAGAAGCAATACTGTAACAAATTCAATAAAGACTTAAAAAAAAAATGAATACAAGTTGACATGGGCAGCCAGGCATGGTATTTTATAACATGCACTCCAGAAACCAAACCACTCATTTCTTATATGACTTCAGGCATGTGATTTAACTTCTCTGAGCTTCAGCATCTTATCTCTATCATGTCAATGTTAACAGGATCTATTGTAACCGAGTAGTTCCATGAAAGACTTAGAATTGTGCCAAAATTAATGTTTACTGAGTATTTTGAAGATGCTGAAGAAGATGATGATGATGTAATAATGGCAGGGACTGGACTCGGGTTTTCATGTTCAGGTCATTTTCCTCCTTGTCCTGGTGTTTGGACATTGGGTCTTCTTCTTTCCAACTGCTTTGATCTCAAGGAAGCTTGGTAGCAGGGCTTTCTCTCTAGAGCCGGATGATTCACGTTTATTTTGTGGCCTCTTTCAGAAAGTGCAAGTGGTGGTCACTGTTTTGGACTATGACAAGATCGGGAAGAACGATGCCATCGGCAAAGTCTTCGTGGGCTACAACAGCACCGGGGCGGAGCTGCGGCACTGGTCAGACATGCTGGCCAACCCCCGGCGACCCATCGCCCAGTGGCACACCCTACAGGTAGAGGAGGAAGTGGACGCCATGCTGGCCGTCAAGAAGTAAAGGGAAGAAGCAGCCTTTCTGCATTGGCCCACATAGTGCTCTTTAGCCAGTATCTGTAAATACCTCAGTAATATGGGTCCTTTCATTTTTCCAGCCATGCACTCCTAACACAATTCAGTGGTACTTCAAATCCTGTTTTAATTTGCACAGATTTAAACGTAGAGAGCCCCTAAGCCCTTCGTCATACCACTGCCCTCCAAATCTACTCTTCTTTTAAGCAATATGATGTGTAGATAGAGCATGACTGAAATTATTTATTGTATCACACCGTTGTATATACCAGTATGCTAAAGATTTATTTCTAGTTTGTGTATTTGTATGTTGTAAGCGTTTCCTAATCTGTGTATATCTAGATGTTTTTAATAAGATGTTCTATTTTAAACTATGTAAATTGACTGAGATATAGGAGAGCTGATAATATATTATATGGTAAATATAGTATAGTCTGCATTCCAGCAAAAATATCAACGTGTAAGGCACTAGTACAGTGAAACTGACATCTTAAAGGACAACTTAAACCTGAGCTTTCTATTGAATCATATGAGCACCAAGATACGCTGACACCACCTATTTGGTGGATGAATCCAATTTTGGAGAATTTCTTCACAGGCAAATTAGCATGATCTGAGCAGCATCCAGCCTGACCTCCAGGAAGTATAGCCACAAACCAGAATAGCATCTGTCTGTACATATCTACAGAGTTCAAGTCATGCTTCACTCTTACATTCGAGGAAGCAACTGAACAGGGGTCAATGATTTCACATTACTGCATACAGAGTAATGACATGATGGTGTTCCGTGTGTGTGTGTGTGTGTGTGTGTACGCGTGCATTTGTTTGGGGATGGGGTGGGTGGGAAAGAAGCTGAGGAGAGAAGAAGTCAGCATTTCTGAAATACTGCCTGACGATTTAAAAAGAAAAAAGTAGCTCTCTGTTAACACCTTTATACAAAATGTGCATCCTGTGAATTCTGTTCCAGATTTCATACCTACCATAACTTCGGAAGGTGTGCACATCAGACTTTGTAACAAAATATTTTATGATACAAAACCAGATTAGAAGGAATGCAGAATATTTTTAACACAGCAATCTGTGCTTATGACACAAAATTACTTTGTGGTAAGCAGACAGTATTGTAATCCCATCAAAAGAGGAAAAAATAAAACAATTAGCCATAGTTCTGAATGCACTTCCATTAAGCCAAAACAGACAGCTAGTGATCTTTTTATATGCTCTTTTTACGTAAATAAGTTTTAATTTGTCCTTTAAAAAAAGGTGAAACAAAACCAAGAACAAGTTCTAGAAAACTGAAGCAACCTCTTATGTATACTAGATGCTTGATTTAGGAGGAGTTTTTAAATGTTTTCAGTGTTATTATGTAGTAAATGGCACTATTACAAAGCTACTAGTCATTCCATAGGAGTCTTAAAGGACTGCTCTGTGTAACACTGTGACTGCCCTGTGTGCTTAGACACGTAATGTAGTTTCCTCAGTGGATAGCACTCAATCTATTCCGTAGTGATATTGTAACAATACTGCCATTCCCTCCTACTGCACTGCCCAAGGTGTGTGTAGCACAAACCGTTCTCATTACCAAGGACCAATTCAGCACTGAAAAGCTATGCATAGGACAAGAAAGATACAAAGCATGGGGTGGAACACACAGCATTTTGTCAAGCACTGTGCAATATTCCATATTTTTCCCCACTGTGTTAGACCACCACTTTGCCGAAAGGCAGCCCATGATCCCACACTGCATGTAGCCTTTTCTCCCACTCACCTCTGTGGCCCTTTTCACTCGCAGGCCACAGAGAGTAGTGATGCTCTGAAGTGAAAGTTTTGTCTCCAAAAATACCAAAACAAAATGAAGGAAAACTAAGCATTAGCCTCATGTTCAGACTTTCAGATATCTCACCATGGCTTTTACAACTGCAAAGAGGATTCAAAAAGGGCTAATGGGAAGCTTCAGATATGGGGTTGGCTGTTTCCTGATAAAACTACAATTCCTGTCTGTTCTTTCCTCATCAAAGAAGAGACAAGCCCTTTGGCCTTTCAGCCCAGTCGTAGCAAACTCCTTAGAACTGGGATAGACCTGGAGGACAAAGGGAGAATACCATCTCCCTCTTCCACGGATGGTCCATACTTTTTTCAAAAGGTAGATAATAGAAAACGCACAAGTCACGATGTGAGATTAAATACCAGTTTGAACAGAAGATTCAAATGAGACTCCTTCCAACTTAAAAGATCAGACCCTACCAAAGAGAGGGAGTTGATTGACATTTAAAAATTCCTTGAATACCAGAAACTGACATTTGATTTCACCATATTTCAATTTTAAGCTGTTCGCGCTGAAACAAACATTTTGAAACAAGCAGGTTCAAGCTACCGAATACACATCATTCCTTGCATTAAAGCACGATGAATGCATTCTCTTGCAACACTGCCAGACATGGGATATTGTCACGATAGAATTAGTTGGTACTACGCCACCTGTCACAAGTCAGTGACCGAACCTGCTTTAAGACCAAGATTCATCCTCCAATAAGCCACATGTACCTTTCTGACAAAGCTGTGTAAAGTATTAGAATCTGATGCTCTAGAAAGATCCTAGTTGCCTTTGTGTATATTTACTGCCTGCTTGAGTGCTTCTCTGTGTGGGTTTTCTCTGTATCTTGTAGAAATGTTGGGGTGTTTTCTTCTGCCATATGGCTCGTGGCCCGCGAGTCAACTCCTTAGCTGTATTTTACCTTCATTTTTGATGAGGTAGTTTAAATTTTGTTTCATTTCGTGTAGTGAATTCCACAGGAGTTTTCTGATTGTTGTTAAAAATGACTTACCATATTACACAGATATTCAATAAAAATGTTTTATTTCCTGTTGATGTTGCTGCCTTTCCACCCTTTTTCTTACCTGACTCTGGTGGGGAGTCCATTGCCTATTGACTTTGGAGCCTGCTGGAAGCAGGGGCAGCTGGACAAAAGCTTGCACTGAATGCCAACCTCTGAGTCATGTCTATGAAGACAGAATGGCTGGAGGGAAAACAACGCCCAGAGAGCAGTTGGCCATTCCTGACCAGTGTTCCTGGGCACGTCTTTCTCAACATGTGTCTCCCTGTTCCCGTTTATGATGAGTTCACCAGGCACACTTCCAGGCTTCCTGCTTTGCCCAAAATGTGTCCTCCAGGATTTTCATACTCTAGAGTCTGAGTCCCATAAGCCCCTCCAGAATGGAACTAAAAATAAGATACTTTAAAGCCAGTTTTCAAAGGAGAGCATGACACATTAACTTCCCTGCCTACCACAATTACAGGTAAAACAAGTAAACATCTTTCCCCCACTAAATGCAACATGTATCAGGTGCCTGCTGTGTACCGTGTTTTTCCTGGGTGATGGAGATACAACAAGTGATGTAATAAGATTCACCTGGTCCCAAAGAGCCCACCGTCTCAGGCGGACATGTAAATGCGGTACCCCAAGATGCTATGAGGTACCCCGAGTCCCTGGGAACTTTCACCAGACCAATCCCAGTGGACACGACGGTGTGCCACCCTCACTCCCTTCAGCACCTAGAAGCTGCTAGAAGCCTTGCCTGCCGACAGCTCACAGCCCTGTCCCTCTGCCCTCTGCCGAGGAGACTGCCTTACCCGAGGTCACGCGTCCTCCCAGGGGCTGCGGCTCACATTCCGTGGCCCACGGTGGACCTCTTGCGCCGTCACGGCCGAGCGGGTTAGTTGACGGTGCTTGTGCGACCTCAGTGCCGTTCGACTTCTCCGTCTGCCCCGTCAGTAGTCCTCACTCCTTCACGGGCGGCGCTCCCAAGGGCGCTCGCCAATAAGACTCCTCCTCGGGGCTTCCCTGGTGGCGCAGTGGTTGAGAGTCCGCCTGCCGATGCAGGGGACACGGGTTCGTGCCCTGGTCCGGTAAGATTCCACATGCCGCGGAGCGGCTGGGCCCGTGAGCCATGGTCGCTGAGCCTGCGCATCCGGAGCCTGTGCTCCGCAACGGGAGAGGCCACAACAGTGAGAGGCCCGCGTACAGCAAAAAAAAAAAAAAAAAAAGACTCTTCCTCAGAATCTGTACCCTGGGATTCCCGTCTTTGGGGGAAGAGATAGGAAGAGAAGATTTCTAGAGAATACAATACCAGAGGGAAATCCTAAAGGAACTGGTAGGAGTTATCCAAGTCCATGAGTGGGCAAGATTGTGGCAACATTTATCTCATGTAACAAGGCTTAAGGTTTTACTCATGATAAGGTCTCTGATAGCTGCCTATATCTTACTCCCTTCAGCAGCTTTTTTTTTTTTCTTTTCTTTTTTTTTTTTTTTTGCTGTACGCGGGCCTCTCACTGTTGTGGCCTCTCCCGTTGCGGAGCACAGGCTCCGGACGCGCAGGCTCAGCGGCCATGGCTCACGGGCCCAGCCGCTCCGCGGCATGTGGGATCTTCCCGGACCGGGGCACGAACCTGTGTCCCCTGCATTGGCAGGCGGACTCTCAACCACTGCACCACCAGGGAAGCCGAACCTCCTCTTCTTATAAGGACATGAGTTATATTGGATTAGGGTCCACCCTAATGACCTCATTTACACTTAATTACCTCTTTAAGCACCCTATCTCCAAATACAGTCACATTCTGAGGTATTAGGGGGTTAGGACTTCAGCATATAAATTGGGGGTGGGGCGTAACTGAGCCCATAACACCACCCCTAAGGCTGGAAAAACAAAACGGAGAGGAGACGTTAACGCAGCCCAGAACCATAGCGGAGGGGCCAGAACCTGCGGGAATCAGCATGGAACCACCAAAGGGTCTCGGGTGCTGGTGTTGGGACCAACAAAGAGGCTCCCCGTTGGAGGTCCTGGAACCGCCAGAAGACCCTCTCCAGTAGCAGCAGTTCACTCTTGCTAGAGGAAAGCCAACAGTCGGCGGAAACAGGAAGAGAACGCCTTGCCCGCCTCTCCTCCCTTCTAGCTCAACCTGGGCCTCCCACCAGCATAACCTAATCAGAGTCAGCTGGGGAGGGAGTCCGGGAAATAGCCTGCTGGGTCTTAGAGCCGGCCATGCGTACATAGCCGGCACAGAAGGGTGGGAATGAGGGTGGAGAAAAAGCAGGCAAATGACCAACACTTTAGGTGTCTCAGTCCATTCAGGCTGCTATAAACAAGAACACCGTAGACGGGGTGATTTAAACAACATACATTTATTTCTCACAGTTCTGAAGGCTGGGAAGTCCAGGATCAGGCCACCAGCAGACTGAGGGTCTGGTGGGAGGTGGTCTTCTTGCTGTGTCCTCACACGGGGGAAGGGACAAGTGAGCTGTCTCCGGGGTCTCTTTTATCAGGGCACAATCCCATCCATGAGAGTTTCACCCTTGTAACCTAATCACTCCCAAAGCCCCCCATGCCACCTTCTAATACAATCACTTTAAGTGTTAGAATTTCAACATAAGAATTTCAGGGGGACATAAACATTCAGTCCATAACATTAGGAAACTTTTAGCAGCTGCATAGACTTTCTAAATGCTCTGGTTTCTTCCCTGTAGGATTCTGGTGTTCCTATCCAAGCCACACCTGATGAAACAGGTGCAAGAAATCACACTCTTCCATTTATACAGAGAGTTGACTAATACAGATTTGAAAATTCCAACCATGATTGCCGTTACCCACTCCCTGCAACACAACTTTATTACATATGCACAGGACTCTTTGATGTGTAGCAACTGATTTAAGCTGCACACAAATCTTTACTGTAAAACAGTCAGACGGTGACTTTGGAATAAGAAGGTAAAAAAAGCAGGAAAATAAAAATGAGAAATAGCCTGATACTAAATGTACAAAGAAATTTTCCAAAGCTTACAGAATAATAATTATGCTGGAGGAACCATCAAGAGGGAGCAGTAATAAAAGCACCATGCAAACCTGCTGATCGTTTCTGTGTGATCTAAGTTCTGAGGCTGCCTGTAAGTTACCTGCATTTTAAAGCCTGCACTTCAGCCACACTGATTCCTTCCCCCTCCCCGACCAATACATATCCCCGAAGTTCCCACACTCCTCCTTCTTCTAAAACAGTAACCATCTTGCCAGCAAAGGCTTCTTCCCTGTGCAAAATGGACTTGCCCTCGCCGGAGCACACACAGGTTAAAAAGGATTTTGTACTGAACAAGTCAGGGCTGACTTCCTTCTCAGCTGTCCACTTTACTTCGGTCACTTTCCTACCTCCTCTGGCCTGGGAGTGAAGCAAAGAGGTGACATCCTTTATAGGCAGGATTTTTTGAGTTGCCTGTGGAAGGAACCCAATTGCCTGGGTTAAGGAGAAAAAGAGAGGGAGGGAAAGGGATCCAGGGGAGGGAGAGGGAGACAGAGACAGGGCTTCCCTGGTGGCGCAGTGGTTGAGAGTCCGCCTGCCGAGGCAGGGGACACGGGTTCGTGTCCCGGTCCGGGAAGATCCCATATGCCGCAGAGCGGCTGGGCTCGTGAGCCATGACCGCTGAGCCTGCGCGTCTGGAGCCTGTGCTCCGCAACGGGAAAGGCCACAACAGTGAGAGGCCCGTGTACTGCAAAAAAAAAAAAAAAAAAAAGCTTTTTGGGAGCTTTGTGGGCACTATGTTCTCTGTGGCATCTTCTCTTCTTCTGGCTGTCTGACAATCCTCCATCCCTCCCTGCTTTCCAACCCTTTAAAGATGTAAAACCCTCTGCAGTTGCTTCGGCAGCACATATACTAAAAATGTAAAAACCTCTTGTAGTTCACAGACCATACAGATACAAATGGCTGTAGTTTGCGGACTAGCTTCAAGTCACATCACTCTGCTTCTTAAAAACCTCCCCTGGGCCTTCCCTGGTGGCTCAGTGGTTAAGAATCTGCCTGCCAATGCAGCGGACACAGGTTCGGGCCCTGGTCCGGGAAGATCCCACATGCCGTGGAGAAACTGGGCCTGTGCACCACATCTACTGAGCCTGTGCTCTAGAGCCCATGAGCCACAACTACTGAGCCCGCAGGCCACAACTACTGAAGCCCGCGCGCCTAGAGCCCGTGCTCTGCAACAAGAGAAGCCACTGCAATGAGAAGCCCGCACACCGCAACAAAGAGTAGCCCCCGCTCACCACAACTAGAGAAAGCCTGTGCACAGCAACAAAGACCCAACACAGCCAAAAACAAATAAAATATATTTTTTAAAAAAAAGAAAGAAAGGGCTTCCCTGGTGGCGCAGTGGTTGAGAGTCTGCCTGCCAATGCAGGGGACACGGGTTCGTGCCCCGGTCCAGGAAGATCCCACATGCCGCGGAGCGGCTGGGCCCGTGAGCCATGGCCGCTGAGCCTGCGCGTCGCAACGGGAGAGGCCACAACAGTGAGAGGCCCGCGTACCGCAAAAAAAAAAAAAAAAGAAAGAAAGAAAAAACAAAAAACCTCCTGTTTCCTCTTCCCTGTAGACTTAAATTTAAACTCTTCAGCGTGGCATTCAAAGCTGTCTCCAGATATTAACCACACCCCTCTGCCGGCCCCGCCCCATATCCCAGCTACACAATTCTCTGAACAAATCCGCGTGCTCTTCCGGCTCACACCTTCCCTCATGCTGTCCCCTGCACCTGAAGTTCCCTGACACAATCTGGCAGGTTGGTGAGTGACGTGGGAAGGGAAGGAAGGCTGTGGAGACACTCAGGCAATTTGGGGAGGAGAGAGATGTGACATTGTGTTCGCAATGCACTGTCTCTGTGAGGCACAGCCTAGGTTCTCAGGCTTAGTTCCTTAGTGCCGTGTTCTTCCAGCCACCCACAAGCCCCACATGCCTCCGACCGTTAAGGCAAACAACCATAATCTTTAGAGTAATGATGCCTGAAAGACTCACCATTTTCCTTGAACATATTGAAGATTTTTTTTGTAATTCAAGGGAAAATGAACATATTTCAGAATATTAAAGCACTGCTTCCTCCAGCAAATGTGAGACCGTCAGATGATTTATAAATTATATAAAGGGATGGGACCATCGGTCCCTGACTACTTTCCTGTCGGTCACCGTTGCTTCATTTTCTTACATTTCCCTAAAATCTGCACGGCCGTTTTCTCAGAGCCGGAACTCAGACTCAGGTGACCCAAATTAGACAGGCTCGGGACAGTAATTTACGGGCTGAGTGACTCATTAACTCTGGCTTTGCCTCTAGCCGGGATGATCCCTGCATGTGTCCCATGGCCAGGAAGAAGCCACATGGCCTCTCTTGCCTCCCAACCCCCAGGACCCATCACCCAAGCCGGCATTTTTACCATGAAAAGATTCTCTTACTTCACCAGGAGCTCTGTAGGAAGAGATATACCATCTCTACATATTTCTTCAATACTTACTCTGAAATAAGTGCTAGTCCTTTGGTTGGGAGTCTCAGGCAGACTGGACTGAAGTGGGGTCCAGTTATGGACCGAACTGTGTCCTCCCCAAAATTCATATGTTGAAGCCCTAACCCCCAGTCAGAATGTGGCTGTATTTGGAGATATAGACTTAAAGAGGTGATTACGTTCAAATGAGCCATTAGGGTGGGCCCTAATCCAACCTGACTGGTGTCCTTGGGAGAAATGGGTCTCATCGGGCTAAAATCGACGCTGTGGCAGAGCTGCATTCCTTCTGGAGGCTCTAAGTGAGAGGCCATATCCTTGCCTTTTCCAGCTTGTAGTGGTTGCCCACATTCCTTGGCTGGTGGCCCCCTTGCTCCATGTAGCAGTATCTCCTCTCTTACCCACCCTCCTTCTTCCCATCTCTCTGACCACAGTCAGGGAAACCTCCATTTTCAAGGACTCGTGATTCAATTGGGCCCACCTGGATAATTCAACACTCGCCTCATCCCAAGGTCCTTAACCTTAATCACATCACAAAATCCCCTTTCTGTGGGCTTCCCTGGTGGCGCAGTGGTTGGGGGTCGGCCTGCTGATGCAGGGGGCGCAGGTTCGTGCCCCGGTCCGGGAGGATCCCGCGTGCCATGGAACGACTGGGCCCGTGGACCATGGCCGCTGAGCCTGCGCACCCGGAGCCTGTGCTCCGCAACGGGAGAGACCACAACAGTGAGAGGCCCATGTACTGCAAAACAAAAAAATTTAATTTAATTTTAAAAATCCCTTTGCTGTGTAACAAACATATTCACATTTCAGGGATCGTGCACATCCTTGGGGCCATTAATCTCCCTATTGCATTGTGTTATTTAAATATTATTAAAACTATTAATTTCAATTTTTTAACTTTTCTTAATGTGCCTACTAAAATATTTTAAGTTACCTATGTGGTCTTCTTTTGTGGCTCACATTATATTTTTATTGGACAATATGATATTAGAAATTGAGAAACACAGAGATCAAGAGATTTGTCAAAATTTATAAATCAACTCAATAATGGTGCTAAAAACTTGGCAGTGGCTCAGGCTCAGGGCTCAGCCTTCCCTTTCCATACGCATCCTGGGCGATCTCATCCTGCCTAATGACTTTAATGCTATTTACGCACCGATGACTCCAACATTTTAATCTTCAGCCCAGACCTCATCCCTGAACTGTAGTCTCATATATCCAACTACCTACTTAATGTTTCACTTGGACGCCTAATAGCCTCTCAAATGTAATATGTCTCAATGTGAACCCTGTTCTCCCCCAGCACCGATCCCACTCTCCATCCCACCCTGCTGCTCATATGGTTTTCCCCCATCTCAGTAAGGCCCCAAACCTCAAAGGTAACATTGACTACTCTATTTGTTTCCTGACCCACATCCAATATATCAGCAAGTTCTGTCACTTCTACCTGTGAAATACATCCAGTTTCTGCTCGTTCTCGGTACCCTCCCACCTGACCCAAGCCATCCTTGTCTTTCACCGTGGTTAACTCAACAGCCCCATAACTTGCCTCTATAATTTCATCCTTCTCCCTTTCAGTTTATTTTTAATAGAGCAGCCAAAGTTATCATGTTAAAACACACAGATCACATCATTTCTCATCTTAAAATTCTCCAACGATTTTCCATCTCAGTTGAAAGAAAAACTGGATTCCTTACCATGTTCCACAAGACCCTGCATGGTCTGGACCCCAGCTACTGCTTTGACCTCATCGCTTACCACTCTCTGGTTGGCTTACACCACTCATCTGTACTTGCCTCCTTGCTGTTCCTCAGACATGCCAAACATGCCCCCACCTCGGGGCCTTTGCACCTGCTGCACTTGCTGTTCCCTCTGCTTCAGCAGTCATTCTCCAGAGAGCCCCATGTCTCGTTCCTTCATTTTCTTTAGGTCCTTAAACAAACACCAACTTTCACCATCCTCATTCCTTCACCCTTTCCCGCTACCCTGCTTTATTTTTCTCCATGAAACACCACCTGGCACACTAAATGTTTTCTTGTTTATCTGTTTGCTGGCTGTTTCTGCTCAAAGAAATGTTATCCATAAGGACTGAGCCTTTCATCTGCTTTGTTCATTCCTATATCTCTAGCATCTAGAATAGTGACTCGCACATAGTAGGTGCTCAATAAATATATAAACTAATTGACTCAGAAAGAATTCATAATGTTAGGCTGAATAATTAAGAATGAGCTAGATACCCATGCATTAAATATTTTTTCAGAACTGTATTGTTTAGTTCTAGCAGATCTTTAAAGGCATCTTTCAAGAGTTAGCCACCTTAGCCAATTTTCAGATAAGAGTCTCATTCTTCAAAGATCTAATGGTTTCAAATCCTAGTTGCCCTTTTGCCACTCAAAATCAGTTTTTCTTAAGTGGATAATTGTTTAAATCTAGTCTTTAGAACTGACAAGGGAAAATGTAGATAATTGCTGTTACAATAAATGGAAAAGCAGAAAAAACTACTGATATTTTCAGTTCATTTAACCCCTAATCAACTGTCAAACAGAACATCCTTCCCAACTGACAGCTTCAGTTAGCAAACTAAGGGGCCTGCTTGTCTCAGGCTCCTGTCACATCAAGAGTCTCAGAAAGCAAACTAATTGCTTATCACCTAAGAAGAACAGGAAGAGGGGCATTATATTTTCTTATTACTGTACAACTTTATTTCTCTTTTTGATAATGCTGTTGGAGTTGGTGATGTCAGATTTGGAATTGCAATTTTTTTCATCCCATACAGAAAGCAGTGCTGCTTCAGAGAGGCAGAGACCAACAGGTGGGCTCCTAGATTGATTTGTGTGACATGAAAGATACTCACGGATACTCCTCGGAATACTCATGTGAGGGGACGGTTGAGCAAGGAGTTCAAGAAGGAGGCAAGAGCAGCCGGAAGCAAGATGCAGGGGGTTTGAGGTTCCTAGTTAACATCCACGGAGACATGAGATGGGGGAAAAAACCTGACCTCCTCTATGACTACCTTCTCTATTGAGTAATAGCATAGACCCATTAAAAAAATAAAAAATAGGGCTTCCCTGGTGGTGCAGTGGTTGAGAATCCGCCTGCCGATGCAGGGGACGCAGGTTCGTGCCCCGGTCCGGGAAGATCCCACATGCCGCGGAGCGGCTGGGCCCGTGAGCCATGGCCGCTGAGCCTGCGCGTCCGGAGCCTGTGCTCCGCAACGGGAGAGGCCACAACAGTGAGAGGCCCGCGTACCGCAAAAAAAATGATAATAATAAAAATAAAACCCCACAACTTCTAGTCTAGAGTCCAAAGCCCCTAGAGATTTTGATTTCTCTTTCTCGGTTTCTAAATTCCTCTGCCTTATTTCTTTGCCTTCTCTCTTCTCTCTCTGTAGGACATTCGGTTGTTGTTTTCATTGATTATACTTTTTATAAACAAATTTCTACTCTTAGTTTTTTGAGATAGTGGGATAAAGGGTACATTATTTCCCTTTTTACTTAGATTTTTTTATATTACTACATTTTGAAATTTAGAAGTAACAAAGTAGGGACTTCCCTGGTGGTGCAGTGGTTAAGAATCCACCTGCCAATGCAGGGGACATGGGTTTGAGCCCTGGTCCAGGAAGATTCGACATGCCATGGAGCAACTAAGCCCATGCGTCACAACTACTGAGCCTGCGCTCTAGAGCCCGCGAGCCACAACTAGTGAGCCAGCGTGCCACAACTAGTGAAGCCGGCATGCTTAGAGCCCATAGTCTGCAACAAGAGAAGCCACCGCAATGAGAAGCCCACACACTGCAACAAAGAGTAGTCCCTGCTTGCCATAACTAGAGGAAGCCTGTGCACAGCAACGAAGACCCAATGCAGCCAAAAAATAATTAATTAATTAATTTTTTTTAAAGTAGCAAAGTAAATAGAAGACACATGTATTGGGAGCAAAAGTGAAAACCACTCTGATGCAGTCCTGGACACACTAGTACTTAAATGATCTTTACATATTTTCATCTTGTATTAAAGTCATTCTTGGGAATTCCCTGGCCTTCCAGTGGTTAAGACTCTGCACTTTCACTGTGGAGGGCGTGAGTTTGGTCCCTGGCCAGGGAGCTAAGATCTCACAAGCCGTGCAGCGCAGCCAAAGTCATTCTTGATATAATCCTGATCTCCACAAATATATGTCCAGGAAAAAATCCACACAATCTCTAAACTGAACTTGAGAGCAGGGACTTTGTCTTTTCATCCATTCTTTAATACAATAAAAGCAATTAATGAGTGCTTAAAAATGCCAGGAGCTGGGCTTCCCTGGTGGCTCAGTGGTTGAGAGTCCGCCTGCCGATGCAGGGGATACGGGTTCGTGCCCCGGTCTGGGAAGATCCCACATGCCGCGGAGCGGCTGGGCCCGTGAGCCATGGCCGCTGGGCCTGTGCGTCCGGAGCCTGTGCTCCGCAATGGGGGAGGCCACAACAGTGAGAGGCCCGTGTACTGCAAAAAAAAAAAAAAAAAAAGCCAGGAACTTGAGAGCAGGGACTTTGTCTTTTCATCCATTCTTTAATACAATAAAAGCAATTAATGAGTGCTTAAAAATGCCAGGAGCTAAGTTTATAACCTGAGCAAAAGGGATACAATTTGTTCCCAAAAGGATTTTAAAGTGAAGGGATTGTTTTGTTTCTTTGCATCCAGGAGTCTCACCAATGCCAGGAATATAGGGGACACCGAATAAACGTTATTTTAACTAATTACTATCTGACTTCGGTGCCAGGGCCTTGGTTCTAGTCTCCCCAATCCCTGAGGCACTTTTTATTAACTATTCTTTTTCCATTCAATATTTCAATCTCACCTGTGCATTTGTGGACAACCTGCTCCCCCGGACAGTAAACACAAACCCCATGAACAACTCTCTGTAACATGGGGGTAGGAGATGGGAGGGGCAGTGTAGGAATCACAGATCAGTCTGTAAGTGACCGCCCTTTCTTTAGGAAGTTAGTATTGCTCTGTTTATGACCCTGTAGGAGCTTAATACATAGAGATCTTTGATGAAAGAGTTAATGAAGGGGTATGTGCTATTAAAAATAATGATAATTCAGAACAAGAAGATAGAAGTTAATACGGCTGGTTTTTTAAGGAAAAAACCCTGCGTGTGTGTGTGTGTGTGTATGTGTGTGTGTGTGTGAAGGGGAGAATTCCAATGAAGTTGCCGTTGCTCAAAACATCTTTGGAATTCCTTTCGGTAAAATTATTCATAAAAAAAAATACCCTAAGGATAGGTTTAACTAAAGCTTTTGGATACAGCTGAGATACAAGGAATTTCTTTTGGTCAGTCACAAGATAAAAAATTCTACTCAGCATTTCTCAAATTGAGATCCCTTTTATACTAGTCTTAAAAATAAACCAACAAAAGAGTTCTGTGGCCAAAAAAGTTTAGGAACTACTTCATCCTATTCTCCACCCTGGAGATTTACAAAGCATATTTCTATTATGTTATCAGGTCTTTGCTGCTTAATTATGGATTCCCAAACTAATTTGACTAAGAAGCCTTTTAAAAAAAATTTATGCCTATCAACATTGGAAAAAAATTTATTGAGGTATAATTGTTATATAACAAGACAATCTTGTTTTAAAGTAACACGTGCTTTTCTTGTGTAATTTTAATTTTTTTTCTAAAAACACTTACTTGAACATACAGATTTTAGATATACCTCTTTTTAAAATCAGTTACTAAAATCAGTTACTGTAGCAAACATTGTGAGTTATATTTTCATATCCATTTTTCCCTTCTACCTTTACAAAACAAAACAAATCCCTTCTGTTCAATGTGGCAAAGTATTCAGCTACAAACACGCACCTAATCTACATCCCTCTGTGGTGTTGTGACCAAGTTTTAGCAAATGAGGTCTAAGCAGAAGTAACTAGGTATGGCTTCTAGGGAAGCGATTTAAAAGGTGACAGTTCTGCCGGTGTGCCCATACAGCCTTTTTCCTCTGTCCCCTGCCTGGAGCACAGTCATGACACCTGAGGGGCAGCCAGCATCTTGCATCCATGAGATTGAAAGCCACAGTCTAGGGAGAGTGGAGCAGCAAGATGGAAGCAGCCTAGGTGGCTGAGGGCATTACGGGGCTGCCCTGGGCTCCAGAACTTTTTTTTGTTTCAGAAAAACAAACTTCTTTCTTGTTTAAGCCATTGTCTGTCATATTTTCTTTTAATTTTAACCCAACACATACCTAACCAAGAGTCACATTTATGATCACATTTCCAATAGGTTTTATCTTGCAATGAGTTGTGGTTTAGACTTATTATTCTTGTACGTTTATTGTACATCACCTCAAACCCTTCTTGACAGTACGTATAGTGTATATGAAACAATAAAAACATATGTATTTATAACCATTGCAAGCTCTACGCTACAAATTGCTGTAGGTCAGCAATTAGAAATAAATGTACAAGTGGTCTGCAAAGATTTTTCCAAACCTGAATATTGGTCAAAGAATCCAAAACCATTAGTTTTGTTTAATGTCCTAGTAATCACCTTCTATAAATTCTGTTTGTAAAGGTAGTTCTATTCATAATTTAAGTAAATGAAAATAAATTTTGTAGTGACAATTTTATTTCATCCTTTGTAAAAACTATAAATGTCCTTAAGTATTATTGTCTTGGGTTGGGATGCCATGATCTAGATATACATCTTTAACTCTACTTTGTTCTTTTTGAATGGAGAAAATCTGACTTCATCTCAGTTCCCAGCACAACTGGCCTTGGGAATGCTGGGAAATGGACAGCTCTAAAATATGTGGGGAAATGAAGGGGATATAAATTGCTGAGTATTATCATCATCTTGATGGCATTGTAGTCTTTTTCTCTTCCTTAGACAGAGTCAGTGACTGGGAAGAGAGATATGATTGAACTCTGTAAGTCTATGTAAGAATGGAAGGGCAATAACCTAAGCCACCCTTGAGGTTTTATTGAAGACTGGCTGCTTTGCCATTGTTGCAAATTGCCCTGCAATTTTCAAAAGTAACTATAGAGACTTCAAATTTTTACCTGAGGAAAAGTGATGAGATAGAATCCAGGCTCCCTTAAGAAGTTTCACCTGACTGAAAAAGGGCCAAGAAAATCAAGCCCACTTCTGGAAATTTCCATGCATATTAGTTCTTCATAATTACAAATGGATGGACTTCCCTGGTGGCGCAGTGGTTAAGAATCCACCTGCCAATGCAGGGGACACGGGTTCGAGCCCTGGTCCAGGAAGATCCCACATGCCGCGGAGCAACTAAGCCTGTGCGCCACAACTACTGAGCCTGCTCTCTAGGGCCCACAGTCCACAACTACTGAAGCCTGCACGTCTAGAGCCAGTGCTCCGCAACAAGAGAAGCTACCACAATGAGAAGCCCGCGCACCACAACAAAGAGTAGCCCCTGCTCGCTGCAACTAGAGAAAGCCCACATGCAGCAATGAAGACCCAATGCAGCTAAAAATTAATTAATAAATTAATTTTTAAAAATAATAATAATTACAAATGGAATTCTATGGAGTGCTGAAGGAGTGTTGTCACTTAACGACTTCCTAAATAAACTGCCATAAAAAGAAGCATATTAAAGAGGAGTGATATTTAACATGTGGCAAGAGTTATCTGAGATAAATTACAAAGAAGGTGCCTCTCAGCTTTGCATGCAAAAAGAATCTCCATTAAGTAATTCATTAACCCCAAAGCAATCCTGAACAACTGATACATTTAACAAACTTCACTGAAGGCCTATCATTTGTTATCACTGAGATTCACACAGAGGATATAAAAAGCATTTCTATGGCAGAAGTATGTAACCATAAAAAGTTTACACTGAATAGGAAATTTAGGACATACATAAGAGTAAATAATGATACATAAACTAAGTTGCTGCACTCAAGTGACACAGCCAAAGGAACTACAAGAATTCAAAGGAATAAACAGGGTGTCCTGGTTAAGGGCTTTGTGAACAGAGAGAATGGGCTTGAGTCCCTGTTCCATCTCACTCCACCTTTGTGACTCTAGGCAAGTTACCTAACCTGTCTATGCCTCAGTTTCCTCATCTGTAAAATGGGTTTAATAGTTGTAACTACCACAAAGTTGTTTTAAGAATTAAATATGATAACATACATAAAATGCTTAGTATTAAGTCTGGCAAAAGTAAGTGCACAATAAATATTACCCATTATAAATACAGCCATACCTCGGAGATATCGCGGGTTCAGTTCCAAAGCACCGTAATAAAGCAAATATCACAATAAAGCAAGTCACATGAATTTTTTGCTTCCCCAGCACATATAAAAGTTATGTTTACACTATACTGTAGTCTATTAAGTGTGCAATAGCATTATGTCTTGAAAAACAATGTACATACCTTAATATAAAAATATTGCTAAAAAATGTTCATCATCATCTGAGCCTTCAGCAAATCATAATCTTTTTGATGTTGGAGGGTCTTGCCTCGATGTAGATGGTGCTGACTGAGCAGGGTGGTGGCTGCCGAAGGCTAGGGTGGCCGTGGCAATTCCTTAAACTAAGACAACCCTGAAGTTTGCTGCATCGATTGACTCTCCCTTTCATGAAAGATTTCTCTGTAGCATCAATGCTGTTGGATAGCATTTTACCCACAGTAGAATTTCTTTCAAAATTAGAGTCAATCCTCTCAAACCCTGCCACTGCTTTATCAACTAAGTGTATGTAATATTCTAAATCCTTTGTTGTCATTTCAACAATCTTCACAGCATCTTCTCCAGGAGCACATTCCATCTCAAGAAGCCACCTTCTTTGCTCATCCATAAGAAGGAACTCCTCACTCGCTCAAGTTTTATCATGAAATTGCAGCATCTCAGTCACATCTTCAGACTCCACTTCTAATTCTAGTTCTCTTGCTATTTACACCACCTCTGCAGTTACTTCCTCCAATGAAATCTTCCATTAGGGTTGGGATCACCTTCTTCCAAATTCCTGTTAATGTTGATATTTTGACCTCTTCTCATGAATCACGAATGTTTTTTGTTTGTTTGTTTGTTTGCATTACACGGGCCTCTCACTGTTGTGGCCTCTCCCGTTGCGGAGCACAGGCTCTGGACGCGCAGGCTCAGCAGCCATGGCTCATGGGCCCAGCCGCTCCGCGGCACGTGGGATCCTCCCGGACCGGGGCACGAACCCGTGTCCCCTGCATTGGCAGGCAGACTCTCAACCACTGTGTCACCAGGGAAGCCCATGAATGTTTTTAATGGCATGTATGTAGTGACTCCTTTCCAGAAGGTTTTCAACTTACTTTGCCCAAATCCATCAGAGGAATCAGTGTCTATGGCAGCTATAGCTTTACCCAGTGTATTTCTTAAATAATAATTATTCCTTGATCCATAGGCTGCAGAATGGATGTTGTGTTAGCAGCATGAAAACAACATGAATCTCATTGTACATCTCCATCAGAGCTCTTGGGTGACCAAATGCATTATCAATGAACCATACCATTTTGAAAAGAAGCTTCTTTTCTGAGCTGTAGGCCTCAGCAGTGTGCTTAAAATATTTAAGAAACCATGTTGTAAACAGATACGCTGTCATCCAAGCTTTGTTTTTCCATTTATAGAGCACAGGCAGAGTAGATTTAGCATAATTCTTAAGGACCCTAGGATTTGGGGCATGGTAAATGAGCATTGGCTTCAACTTCAAGTCACCAGCTGCATTAGCCCCTAACAAGAGAGTCAGCCTGTCCTTGGATGCTTTGAAGCCAGGCATTGACTTTTCCTCTCTAGCTATGAAAGTCCTAGATCTTATCTTCTACCAGTAGAAGGCTATACTGTTTACACTGAAAATCTATTGTTTAGTGTGGCCACCTTCATTAATGATCTTAGGTAGATCTTCTAGATAACTTGCTGTCGCTTCTACATCAGCACTTGCTGCTTTACCCTGAACTTCTATGTTATGGAGATGATTCCTCCCCTAAACCTCATGTAACAACCTCTGCTAGCTTCAAACTTTTCTCTGCACCTACCCCACCTCTCTGAGCTTTCATTATACTGAAGAGAGTAGGGGCTTGCTCTGGATTAGGCTTTGGCTTGAGGAAATGTTATGACTAGTCTGATCGTCTATCTAGACCACTACAACTTTCTCCACATCAGCAATAAGGCTGTTTCTCTTTCTTATCATCTGTGTGTTCACTGGAGTAGCACTTTTGATTTCCTTCAAAAAGTTTTCTTTTGTATTTACAACTTGACTAACAGGCACTAGTGGCCTAGATTTTAGCTTGTCTTGACTTTTGACATGCCTTCCTCACTAAGCTTCTAGCTTCTGATTTAAAGGGAGAGACGTGATTCTTCCTTTTACTTGGACACTTAGAGGCCACTGTAGGGTTATTAACTGGCCTAGTTTCCATATTGATATGGCTCAGGGAACAGGGAGGCCCCAGAAGAGGTAAAGAGATGGGGAACAGCCAGTCAGTGGAGCAGTTAGAACACCTTTATCTATTGAGTTCCCTGTCTTATATGGGTGCAATTCTTTGCCCCAAAACAATTACAATAGTAACACTAAAGATCACTGATCACAGATCACCATAACAAATATAATAATAATGAAAAGGTTTGAAATATTGCAAGAAGTGGCAAAATGTGATAGAGACACGAAGTGAGCAGATGCTGTTAGAAAAATGGTGCCAATAGAGTTGCTTGACACAGGGTTGTTACAAACTAATTTGTAAAAAACGCAGAATCTGTAAAATGCGATGACGTAAAGCAAGATAAAATGAGGTATGCCTGTAATTTGGAGGAATAATAACTGAAGACTGGGTCTCTAACTGAACTGGAAGTCTTTCAGAAATGTTGTGAAGGATCCAATTTAAACAAGCAGAGGAGAGAGAAGAGCAAATAACTCAAATCTAGACCAACATAAGTAAATACAGGGAATAGGAATGCACAGGGCACATTTTAGAATTAATAAATTTGAAATCAGTAGTTCTCCGTTGTTAATAACTGAATACTGCAATAAAGAAAGAAGCAAAGGACATGAGCAGCAAAATCACAAATTAGGAAGTAATTAGGAAACAAACATATGGGAAAATATTCAGTCTTATTAGGAATCAAAAAATGCAAATTAGTGAGAGGACGATTGACTCAAGATGGTGGATTAAGCACACAAATCTAAGTACTTTCTTAGCCCCAAATCCCAAAAACGACAGCAATGATATAAAGAAACTAGAACAAAGTGCCATCAGCAGACTAGAAATGTTGTGAGATTCTTGAACTATAAAAAAATCACACTGCAGCGGATTGATGGAGGAATCCCAAAAGAGTACGAGGGAAAAAAGACCGCTGCAGTGATACTAGCCATTCTGGAGGTTATCCAAGTTCACAGGTAATTAAAACATGGAGGAGGTGGGATGATTAATTCAGATAATTACTGCATAGCTACTATAACAGACATGTCCTGAAATCTCACTGGTTTAATACAATAAAAGTTCATTTCCCTTCCTTACATCACGTGCCATCAGCAGCAGAGATGCAAACGGGCATTTCAGGGAAGGGGGCTGCTGCATTCTTCCCTGGGATCAAAATGAGTGTGGATACAATCACACCCTTAGACTGGCGAGTGGGGCCCCTGTCCTGCATTTTGCCACTCAAGGACCCCTGTGCTCTGGAACAGCTTCCTTGAAATTTTCTAAGTCTCGTGCCTGGCCCTGCCAGAGACAGCAGGTGTCATCCAAGCAGGGCACTGCAAGTCTGGACCTGGTCCAGCGTGGGTCCTGGTCACCAAAAGCCCCTCTGAAATCTTCCAAGCTCCCTCCAGTAACTGGGAATGGCCAGGGCTGTCGGAATATTTTTCTCTCTTCTTCCCCTTTTTCTCTAGGAGTCCAATTACATAGCGTTTAGGCTACTTAATATTGTCCCCCAGAGCATGATGCTCTATTTAAGTTTTTTCTTAGGCTCCTTATCCTCTGTGCTTTCTTTTGGATGGTTTCTGCCACTGCATTAAAGTATACTGAACTCGTCTTCTCATCTGCTGTTATGCCTACCTGGTCTATTTTTAATTTCAGATATGGTATTTCTTTCATCTTTAAAAGTTCCTTTTGGAATATATATCTATGTTCCACTTCTCTCCTCAACACATCATGTTTTTTTCTACCTTCCTGACATATCGCGTGTATTTATATAGATGTTTTAATGTCCTTTTCTGCTGGTTCTGCATCTCTGGAGTCTGCTGTATTCCTTTCAATGAGGTTGGATATTTTCCTGGCACACAGATAAGTTACTGGAAGAAGCTGAATGTTTTCAAGACTTACTTTTAAGCTTTGTTAGGATGTGTCCAAGCAGTCATTAGTCAAGGGTTAATTTAGTTCCAGTACTAGGATAATATTCTTTGGAGGTTTCTACCCACTGTGTATATAATGAGGTCTTTCCACTCCGGCTTGTGGGAACATGAGCTATTCCCAGCCTGTCTGAATCCCAGTAATTGTTCCTCCTACTTCTTTTTGAGGGTTGTTTTTTCTGGTCTCAGAGAGTTCCCCTCTCACACTCAGTACTGGGCCAAAATCTCAGGAGGACCCACTGCTGCTCCCTCCCTCACTCCCTCCCTGTCTCCCTCCTTTCTGCCCACCCTGCAGCTCCATTCTCTGGGGTACTCTGACCCACAAATTGTTGCCATCTTGACCTCCCCAAACTCCAATCTCTGTCTCCACAATTAACTGGGACTGCCAGGTTCCTTCTTCCTGTGCTGTGGCCTGGAAACTGCCTCCAGGCTATAAGCTGGTTCAGTCACACCAAGTTTTGTGTGTTTGTTTTCCTTCTCTCAGGAATATATCTCTTGCTGCCTATTAGCCAATGTTGGAAAATTATTGTTTTGTATACCTTGTCCAGTTTTCCAGTTAAGGGAACAAGGTAAACCTTGTCCCTTCATTTCTTCTCATACAGAAACCTCTCAATGTAGCTTTAATTTGCATTTCTCTGCTCCTAAGTTCTTGATCAAAGTGTACCTACATTTCAGAATTTTGAGAGATACTGCTTACTTGCTCTCCAAAAAAGGTGTTATAAATTTATATTCCACCAAGAGTTTTGCATTCTGATACTAACGGTTGCCAATCTTAAAACATTGGATATGGATAGATAGTAATAAGAATAGGAAATACAAATGCCTTTAACCACATGAAAATATGCTCAATCCTGTGTAGAATATAGAGACCCACAGCATAAAATTAAGGAAAAAAAGCACTTAGTAGAAATAGAGATGATGCAAAAAGAGAAAACATATAAACAATTTGTTATTAATCAGATAAGATATTGCATTCATAAAACAAAAACAGGATGATATTTTTTAAAGGGATTTTCAGAGAACAAGAAAAAAATGCTTTCATAAGTTAGAAATGTGATCACAAAAGTTAAAAAAAAAAAGAAGGGTTGAGGAAATTTCCCAGAGGTGGCACACTCACACATAAAAAAGGCAAAGATATGGGAAAGAAGAGAAAAAGATAAGAAAAATAAGAGAGTCAATCCAAGAAATCCAATGTCTAAGTAGTACAAGTTCCAGAAACAGAGAAATAAACAGGAGAAAATTATCAACAAAATAATTAAGGAACATTCCCCAAAACTGAGATACCAGATTGAAAGGGTCCACTGACTGCCAAGTACAGTGGACGAAAATAACCTAGAATGATGGACATTATTGTAACATCTCAAAACACTGGAGCAAAGAAAAGATTCTATAAGTTTTCAGAGAGAGAGAGATGGAGAGGGGAAGGGAGTGAAGAAGGAGGAGGAAGAGGATGGGGAAGGAGAAGAAGAAATCCGTATCCCTCTGGACATCTCAGCAGCTACCCTGGAGGCTAGAAGACAACGGAGAAATGGCTTCAAATGACAGCCAGTCTAGAATTCTATACCCAATCAAACTATCAAACAAGTGGGAAGATGGAACATAGGCATTTTTAGACACTCATGGTCTCAAAAAAAAAAAAATCTATCTCCCACTAACCCATTATTGAGTAAAACTGACTAATGAGTTCCACCAAAATGAAGACGTAAGCCAACAAAGAGAAAAACATGGGGTCTAAGAAAACAGGAGGTCCAACGTAAAGGAAAGCCCATGGAATCTCCAGGAGGAATGTGAAGGAAGATCCCAAGAAGATAGTTACAGAACAAGTATAGAAGAGCAACCAGAACAGTATTATTCAAAAAACTGACACGCTGAGAACTACCATTAGCAAGATCCTCCTGCCTTTTTGCCACCATTTTAATCTGAGGATTGAAAGCCCAGATAAAGCCTGACCCAGATTCTCATACGCACTTGGCTTATTTGAACCATGCATTGATGATTCTCTTCTCTACTGCACACCTTGACTCTTGGATCAGCAGGGAGTACTCAACTCTTTCTCGAGAAATGTTTTGCTTTGATCTATTCCTGAAAATTTGAACTAGGACATAGCAAGCTTAAAAGTGGAAAATACAAAGCAGTCTCTTCCCTTCATCCTATTCCTACTAGATATCCAGTACCTGGCCCATCTATACTCCTGCCAGATGCCCCAACTGTGGTAAGCCCTGCGTCCCAGGATTCACTCCTGACTGTGCCCCCCAACTTCCCAAAAAGGGGCTCCTAAAAACTTTCAGGAAAGCTGAGGCCAGGCCATGACCCAGTGACTCTGTGCAAGTTATATTTTCTATGTTTTATCAGTGGTAATATTGCCTTTGCCTTACACAGCTAGGTTTGTGCTTATGTTGTTGAAGGATATACACATAGGTGATAAATCTATAAAGAGAAACGCCACAGTGAACTCAGAGCTAGTACAGTGGTTCCTCTAGAAGGGTTAAAAGTGGGTACAATCAGAGAGGGACCCAGAACCATTTCTAAAGTGTTGGTAATGTTTTAATCTAGTTCATGTATTACAACTTTTCATTTTATAATTATTACTTAAAATGTGCATATGCATTTTTTTTTTTTTTTTTTTTTTTTGCAGTACGTGGGCCTCTCACTGTTGTGGCCTCTCCCGTTGCAGAGCACAGGGTCCGGACACGCAGTCTCAGCGGCCACGTCTCACGGGCCCAGCCGCTCCGTGGCACGTGGGATCTTCCCGGACCGGGGCACGAACCCGCGTCCCCTGCATCGGCAGGCGGACTCTCAACCACTGCGCCACCAGGGAAGCCCGTGCATATGCATTTTATACACACTTCTATGTGTGTGATACACTTCACAGTAAAAAGAAAAAATATATAGCAACATAATGATGTCCATAACTGGACAAGTAGGCCATGAAATTGAATGCATGCTATGATTACAACTCTGCATTACATGACTAGGGAGAAAGAATGGAAGGCAGTTATTCCCAAATGAGAACAGTAAATTATCGTTGAAAGATCTTGTGTGATTTTCTCACAAACCTAACAGTTTTCAGGTGGCTTCAAACACATCCTCCCATTAGTCCTCACCCTTCTGTAAGGCAGAGATTTGTCACAGTGCTCATGCTGCCAGTGGAGGAGCAGAGGCCTGCCTTTTTTAGCAAAGCTCGATGATGATCTCACAGTCAAGGAGCAGCAAACCTGGGACTCAAACCTCTACGCCATACAACCTCTCTGTCCCACCCTTTCTCCTACCTTGATCCCAGTGACCTCACTAAGCCTCAGCTTCTTCATCTGTAAAGTAATAATAATGGTAATGGGGCTTTATTCAAAGAGCTATCAGGATCAAATGAAATAAACCATGTAGAGCACTTAGCATACAACCTAACATACAGTAAGTGATCAATAACTGCTACATATCAGTAATAGTAATGTTAATATTAAGAATTAATTAGGGGCTTCCCTGGTGGCGCAGTGGTTGAGAGTCCGCCTGCCGATGCAGGGGACACGGGTTCGTGCCCCGATCCCGGAAGATCCCACATGCCGCGGAGCGGCTGGGCCCGCGAGCCATGGCCGCGGAGCCTGTGTGTCCGGAGCCTGTGCTCCGCAACGGGAGAGGCCACAGCAGTGAGAGGCCCGCGTACAGCAAAAAAAAAAGAATTAATTAGAGGGCTTCCCTGGTGGTGCAGTGGTTAAGAATCTGCCTGCCAATGCAGGGGACACAGGCTCGAGCCCTGGTCTGGGAAGATCCCACGTGCCGCGGAGCAACTGGGCCCGTGAGCCACAACTACTGAGCCTGCGCGTCTACAGCCTGTGCTCCACAACAAGAGAGGCCGCAATAGTGAGAGGCCCGCGCACCGCGATGAAGAGTGGCCCCCGCTCACCACAACTAGAGAAAGCCTTCACACAGAAACGAGGACCCAACACAGCCAAAAATAAATATACATAAATAAATAAATTTATTTTTTTAAAAAAGAATTAATTAGATAGTTGAGTTCAGTACTATTTAACTAGGCATTAGGCATACGAGAATGAGTATGAGGTCATTGTCCAGGAGTGACAGACAATTTAACAAATAACAAATTCAGGAATCTGTAGAAATGATGGTGATATGGATATACATAGATATATATAGATACAGATCTCTCTCCAAGGAAGATGTGTGTGTGTGTGTGTATATATATATATATATATATTTTATTTTATTTTTTTTTTTTTCAAGGAACATTTGCTTTGGAATTGGACCTGGTGAGGTGAGGTGAGGCAGCTGGGGAAGGCTTCCTTGAGGAAATGTTGCAGACTCTGAGATGTACAGCTGAACTGGAAGGAGTCTAAGAGGCTATCTAGGCTATTCTCTCAATTCTCACTTGAGAAAAGGAAAAATGAGGACAGTTGGAGTTGAGGTAAGGAGATTATTATACCCAGAGTTTAATATGACCACACTAAAATGGTCTACTGTGACTGTTAAATCAAAGGAATAAGGACAAAAGGTCATTGGCTTTGGCAATTAAAAGATAATTAGTTATAGAAAAAAATAGGTACCTGGGAATTAGATGATATCAAAGAATTGTTAATTTTGTTAGGTGTGATATATAGTGGTTATATTTTTTTAAGTATCATTCTGTGAAAGACATAGAGTTCAACTTCATTAGTTACCTTAACTTATATAATTGGCCTACAATGGGAATGAGATAGGTGTGAGTGATGATTATAAAAGAAAGTATCATAAAAAGGAAATCACCAGGCATTCAAAGAGAATAACCTTACCTCTACCTTTATATATGTTTGACATTTTCTGTAATAAAAAAATTTAAATATAAAAAGTGGCCAGCAACCGTGAAGGAAGCCACTTCAGATAAATATTGTGGGGAGAAGACAGATTTAAAAGGGTCAAAGGGTACATGGGTGATGAAATATTGACTCAACTCAAGAATTTTGGCCATAACTCGGTGGAGTCTCAGGCTGAGAAAATGCAGATAGAGATACAGATAAATACATAGATATATACAGAAATAAATATGGTTTGGCTAGGGCTTCCCTGGTGGAGCAGTGGTTGAGAGTCCACCTGCCGATGCAGGGGACACGGGCTCGTGCCCCGGTCCGGGAAGATCCCACATGCCGCGGAGCGGCTGGGCCCGTGAGCCATGGCCGCTGAGCCTGCGCGTCTGGAGCCTGTGCTCCGCAACGGGAGAGGCCACAACAGTGAGAGGCACGCGTACTGAAAAAAAAAAAAAAAAAAAAAAATATATATATATATATATATATATATATATGGTTTGGCTAATTATAAGGACCTCTAAACACGTCTGTGGTCTAAAGGAAGAAGCCAGTGGAGGAAGAAAGATTGAAAAAGTAAACCAGAAGGCATAAGAGGTTAAAACCCCGGATGGGTCCTAAGAGGAGAGGAGATTAAGGCAGAAATTAGAGCAAGAGAAACTACTTTCAAACCCATCCATGTCAGATGAGCAAAATCTCCAGCTCTCCTGCCAGCCTCGGCCACTTGTTTCAGGAAGATGCAGCCATCACCGTCATGCGATGGAGCTCTTTGATGTGAGGCCTGACAGTGGAGGGCATAGGCTACCAACAAAAGGGAGGAAAAGGTGAATGAAGAAACAGGTACAAAGGGCAGGGAGACCGCTACTCCAAGTGAAGAATCTGATATTGAAAAGAACCTGACATGGGGTGAATCATAGCGTTCACCCCAGCCCTGCTGCTCCACCGCTAAGTCCAATCAGATTCCAGCGAGCAGCCCACCCACAGACTCAGGTCTGGAGTTCAGGAAAGGCAAGAAGACTGGCCCAGGTTGGAGTTAGTAATCCAGGGGTTAATATGGGCTCATCCCAGGGTAAAAGAGAAAGGCAGGGCAGGGAAGAGCTGTGTCCATTTCAGAGAGGTTCCAAGACCCAGATTTAACAGCCCGGAATCTCAAGGGTCAACCCAAACAAGGCCAAATTTTTTTGGTTTGAAATAGGAGCAGGCTGCTTAAATATGGCTACTGGCTAACAGAACCCATATTATTATCCGATACTAAATTCAATGATGCAGGAATTCTGGCTTACCACTTCTCTGTAACTCAGTTTCCACAGTTACCCTAAGTTGGCCCGTGGTGGGAGAAAAGTATTCCAAAATAATTATCATAAGAAAAAAAATGTCAATGAGAGGAATAAAATTATTCCTCTCCTCCGTGCAAACCAAAGAAACCTTTTCTACCTTTTCCCCTACACCCATCCAAAAAGGTATCTGAATCATTGGTCCTTTGAGAACCAACAATAACCCTCAATTGTTAAGGAACTAGAATTCTACTAGAACAAATTATTTTCTTAACGATGCCAGCTGAGGAAGTGAGAACAATTTGTTGCACTGTTTAGCTGCCTTAATAGGGCATCGTTAAAATTCCCTCTTCCATTCACTACTTGAGATGCAAAGCCAGGGAAATGTTCCACTAGGTGTGAGTACAGACACTCTAATTAACGTCACTGTAATCAGGGTTTCTGCCCACTGATACGCTGAATCATGTGAATTGCATGAATAGTGAAATGGAGGGGCAGGTATTTCAGAGGTGCCTTCTGAGCGGAATCCATATCCTGCTTCTGCTTCTAACCAGAGCTACAAAGATTTCCTATACAAAATCTCACATTTCTAAGTCTCCATCCATCAGTTATTGACTCCTCCTTAGAGCCACTTCACCCACAGTCCTCACAGCAATACTCACTCCTGTGTGTTTTTTCTCCCTGGGACACAATCCGTTGCCCCTCACCAGGAATTCTCATTGACAATACCCGGAGAGCAGAGTTATTCTCAGAAAACAGCTTGCCCAGTGCCGGGCTTCATTTGTCTTTCCCTGTGGGTCATTTATCACCGGGAGCTAGCCTGTTGAGGTAAATACTAATTGAAAGCCTGTATGTCCTCCTGTGTGAGATCTGTACGTTCTCCAGCCCTGAGCAAAGGAAATTATTTTGCACACAGAGGCACCGGTCCAGAACTGGACAAAGTCCCCCCAGCTGGCAATAACACATGCCCTATCACTGTCTTTGGAAGAAAGATTCTTCCAATTCTTGGAGAAAAAAAGGAAGCATAGAGTATTGCAATTTACATATGCAAGCTGAGATTTCCCCCAGGCCAAAGGTTTTGTTTTTCTAGTAGCTTTAACTACCTTCATATCAGAACCCAACAAGAGAAGGCTGGGTTCCCAAACGTAGGCGTGTTCCTACATCCCTTTCCTCACCCTTCCTCCTCTCTCCTCCCTATTGGACTTGACATTACAGGTAGAATCCATTTGTAAATAACTTGGCACATTCATTCATTCAGCAAATACAAGTGCCTGTTATGCACCAGGCACAGCAGCAGCCGTAGAAGATAGAATTTTGATTTTGAAAGAGAATTATATACCATAATAATGCAAACACTGATTATTGATTCTCAGCAAGTTAATCTATGCATAAAACTTGAAAAATTAAAAATGTACAGACCAGAATGTGAACGGTAGCAAATGATGTAAATGTACAATGACAAATGTTGGCAAGTGAAAGGGAGGGAAGGGGCTTCCCTGGTGGCGCAGTGGTTAAGAATCCACCTGCCAATGCAGGGGACATGGATTCGAGCCCTGGTCCGGGAAGATCCCACATGCCGCGGAGCAACTAAGCCCGTGCGCCACAACTACTGAGCCTGCTCTCTAGAGCCCGCGAGCCACATCTACTGAGCCTGTGAGCCACAACTACTGAGCCTGCACTCTAGAGCCCGCTAGCCACGACCACTGAGCCCATGCACCACAACTACTGAAGCCCACGCGCCTAGAGCCCGTGGTCCACCACAAGAGAAGCCACCGCAATGAGAAGCCCGCGCACCGCAACGAAGAGTAGCCCCCGCTCGCCGCAACTAGAGAAAGCCCATGCGCAGCAAGAAAGACCCAACTCAGCCAAAAATAAATAAATAAATAAATAAATAAATAAATAAATAAAAGGGAGGGAAGATTGCTGAGGGGAAGGGTTTGGAATCTATGGAGGAGCAAATAAAGGTATAAATGAGTTAACGTCACCAAGGTAATCAGAGTGGACGTTACTGGTGCCTGACCTATTGGCACCTCCCCTTCTCTCCCTTTCCCCCTGCATTTTGCTTGTTAGCAGAGCCCAGATTCTATTCATGTGCCCACTTTATTCTTTGGAATCATGTGCTCAGGAACAATCAAGGGTAAATCATGATTGATCTAAATCGCGATAACTGCACACCCCTTGTCAGTCATCAGTGCTGAGTATGTGGCTGGTTCTAGCCAAAGAGACAGGGGGCAAAAACCGGCACTGAGCTTCTGGGAAAGATATAAAGGAAGAAACGGCCTCTCATATTGTTTTAGACATTATCTGAATTGATTAACCTTATAGTTAACCTATCTTGGAACATCTTATTGTGGGAAAATACATTTTCCTTACTGCTTAAATATTTGGAATTGATTTTCTCTTTCTACAAGTGAAAACAACCTAAATACGATAACTCATTGCAGAATTAAAAATGATGATTTAAAGGTACTGGGAGGAAGGAAAAAAGAAGGAAGGAAGAGACGTAAGGGAAGTAAATTCTCAAGTATAATAGCAGAAGATTATATATATGATTATATATATGTATATATATATGATATATATGTATGTATATAATTGATTTCTTAACAGAAGAAAACTAGCAGTGTAAGAATTCTATTTAGAGGGATGGAGGTGGCATCAGAAGAAACAGAAGTTGAAAATGTGACCAGAACTGAGGTGGGAAGGAATGGGTAAAGTATGTTTCATTATAAGTCTTTTTGCACTATTTTATGTTTAAACCATGTGCATGCATTATTTTTGATAAAAGCTTTAACATTCACATAAAGAAGAAAATGAATTCAAAACTAGAAATTAATTTCCTCTTCTGGAGCCACCAGAGAGAAAATAAGACTCTTTCTCGGAGACAAATCAACGAACGTTAATAGAAGCGCCTTTAACCAGGGGAGAATGCCTAGGGCCCCAGTGCTTTTCCCCGTGCTATCAGTGTAGTAGTTTCTCTTTGTGCAGATGTGGATTAGGCTTTTGGCAGTGAAAATGTTTGTAACAGAAGGAGATAAGGGAGTTTGGAGGGCAAAGAAAGAGAAAAATCCCCTAGCTACAGTACAACCAGTTTTCCTCTTGCTCCAAACAATGCAAATGACACATGCTCTGAGATTCCATTTTGCTAAAATAGGTGGCAGGTATATGAGTTGGATAACTAAGCATGCTGCATTTCGCCCACTAAAGTAAGATACCAACTTTCTCCAAACTGATTTCACTTTTAAAAGTACCAGAGAAAATCGCCATGGTGATCTTGACAGTCTCCTCTGGGATATGAACAAAGATCACACTTCAAACTGCATCTCCCCCACCTCTTGGTCACTGTTGACAAAAAGGTGCTAATGATCTAACTTGAGCCTCCAGTGTCGCCACAAAACATCTAAGAACATTCCTCTTAAGCAAATCCCAAAGCTCCCAAAGATGCGATTTTGTTCCCAGGGGATCAGAGTTACTGAAACAAGTTCTGGGAAGAAGACAATCCTATAACTGCCAGAGTCCAAGAGAAATAAACATCTACTTCCAACTTTATTCACTTGATGTCTCATTGAACTCATTGGTCAATAGGCCATTTCTTTTAAGCTGTTTTTCAGTAATGTAAGCCATACATACTGGTTTAAACTCAGTTAAAATAAATTCTAACCTGAAACTAGTCAAGTCTTCTGAAAACTAACCTATTACAATATCAAATATGAATTGACGCAGCCATGCATATTTCTAGCGATATATCCTACAGAAATAAAACATACAAGGTTGTCCATTGCAGCATCCTTTGTTATGGCAAAAAACCCAAACAATCCAAAAGTCAAACAGCAGGAGATTGATTGAACAAATAACGACGTCACCACACTAGGGAATACTATACAGTTATTTACCACTTTTTTTTTTTTTTTTTTTTTTGAGGTACGCGGGCCTCTCACTGCTGTGGCCTCTCCCGTTGCGGAGCACAGGCTCCGGACGCGCAGGCTCAGCGGCCATGGCTCACGGGCCTAGCCACTCTGCAGCATGTGGGATCTTCCTGGACCGGGGCACGAACCTGTGTCCCCTGCATTGGCAGGCGGACTCTCAACCACTGTGCCACCAGGGAAGCCCCCTATACAGCTATTTAAACAAAAATAAAATAAAAACTAGATAGAACTCCATGAATTGTCATAGAAAGATGTCCATGATACACTGTTATCTAAAAAAAAAAAAAGTTGCAGAAATATGTGCACAATATAATTCCATTTTATTAAAAAAAGTGTATATGTATATGTGTATGTTTATTTTTATTTTTTTCATGTAACCAGGGAAAGATATGAAAGGGTATAGGTCAAACTGTTCATGGTGACCACCTCGGGGCATAGAATTAGAGGCAGTACAGTGTTACTTTATATACTAGTAAATATTTTGAATCATTGTATCAACACCACATTATTTTGCATTGAGGAAAAAAACCAAAAAAAGATGTATTTGTTGGGAGTGTAGGGAAGGTTTTCAAATCCTCTCTTCCAGGACCACACTTAATATGACAATTTCATGAAAATCTGTCTGGTTTTTCAATATCTTCAGAAAATAAAGATTTTACAACCTTCTTCTGTAACTTTGTCATAATAATAGTTTCCATTTAGTGAAAAGCTAACGTGTGTGGGTGCTTCCCATACAGTCACTCACTTAGTCTTTCAGTAACAGCCCCGGCTTCCCTAGGTCAATTGTACAGATGAGAAAATGAAGTAACTTAAACAGGATCACACAAATCCACCAAGGAGCCTAGTCAGAATTCCAAAGCAGATCTAGCTGGAAGGCTTGTGTTCTTCCTGGGACTACAGTACATCTGTTAAGCACATGCTTCTATGCTGAATCACTCACCTCACTTCAAATTCGATTCTTTTTGCAAATGGAAATAGTATATACTGTGGGAGTCTCAAAACCTACCTCACAGAGATGTTGAAAAAGAATCAGAAGAGACCTGCCTCAACCATTGCCTCTTCTTCCACTCATCATGCTCGCCTCCCAGAGAACACTGTCCTTCACAAGCCATCATGTCCTCTGTTACTCAAAGCCATACTCTTCCCACTATCTTTACCTTCAGCCTATTTTTTTTTTTTTTTTGCGGTATGCGGGCCTCTCACTGTTGCGGCCTCTCCCGTTGCGGAGCACAGGCTCCGGACGCACAGGCTCAGCGGCCATGGCTCAGGGGCCTAGCCGCTCCGCGGCATGTGGGATCTTCCCGGACCGGGGCACGAACCCGTATCCCCTGCATCAGCAGGCGGACTCTCAACCACTGCACCACCAGGGAAGCCCCTTCAGCCTATTTTTAAAAAATTCTCTTGGTGAGGTCTCTCTGAATTCTCTAGATTTTTCCAGACCTGAAATCTGAACAGATCCCTTCAATACTAAAGCTTACCTCCCAGCTTCCAAAAGCTAAGATCTTAGTCCTCTAGTATCCCAATAGCCTGCAAGCATGTCAGGATGTTTTGTAGGTTAACAAAAACAAAAATATTGCGAACTCATGGTCACTTGACTCTCATATTTTTTTCAGCTCTGCTTGAACATGGTTTGTCATTCCTGGCCTTGAACTTGTGAGATTTGTTAACAACTCTGTGGGAGGGACAGTGGTCAACAACTTCTGGAGAAAAATGTTCATTAGAGCCAAAGAGGAAAACTCAGTAGGGTTTAGATGATACGCAGCATAGTAACTAAGAACTGGGAAGGTACAGTAGACATGGGAGAGGCAGCCGCTCTGTCCCCTGTCGCGGACGCTGAGATGTGGCTGGATTATTACAGGTGCTTCTCCTCACACAGCCACAGGAACCAGAAATGCCTTTCATCCCATCTCTGGCTGGTCCAAAGGTCATACTCCCCAGGGACCTACCACTTCATAATAATGATTCATTATGTATTCCAGCCCCAGGACATTTCAAAAGAGTGTTTCAAACCACTGCTGGTTATTATATTGGATTTAACTCTACTGATGCATTTATTGACACCACGGGAACCACTGAAATGCAGTAAGCTCCTTTGAAAGCAGAGAATTTCAAGTCGGCACATATTCTGAATCTGTCTTTCCTAAGAGGCAGAGAATACACTAATTAATGGTGGAAAGTCACAAGCCTATATACATGGAGTGACCTGGGAGGGAGGGCAAAGATCTGTGGGCAGGCGATGAGTACACCTACTAATTTACTTTTCATCTTTGTACTGTTGCTATAGCAATCTTTCTAATCTGCAAAGCTAGATCAAGTCTCTCCCACGTGTAGAAGCCTTCAATGGTTCCCACTGCCTTCAAGATAACCCCCTTAACATGCTGTCTACCCCCCTTTCAGGATCTGGAACAAAATTCTCCATCTGGGATCCATCAAGCGTGCATAGTAACTGATAGTAAGTAACAATAGACTACGTCTTTGTATCCACAGAGGCTAAGAGAGTCCTTAAAATACAGTAGATGCTTGTTGACTGACGGAAAAACTGAAAAAGTGAAAGAAGAAACAAATGGAAGAAGGAGACATTATTCTTACAAGATTCTGTTCAGTTGTTTTGATTCAAAATTGTGACTGTTCCTGCTATCTCATATTCACAGGAAGGGGGCAGGGAAGGAGACAGATAGATAAATTTTTTTCCTGTGGATATAGGCATATTATATATATTTCCCCCCCACACACAGGAAATATTCACAGTAAAAAAAGAATATCTATCTATCTATTATCTCTATCTGATAGCCCAACAAAATCGGGCATTTTAGTTCTGGTTGCTCTTTTCAGTGGGGGTTTTTGGCCCCAAGAATGTGAGTTTACTTCTATTTACTTTCTTATCCTCAAAGCTAATTTTTATCACTCACTTAACATTCCAAAAGCCCCTGGAGCCAATAAGCAAACCATTTGATTGAAAATAAAATTGTAATGTAGTCCTCTATTGCCTAGAGAATTAATTCGAGTTCCAACTCCCTTCCTTAGTACCATTTTAGACTGGAGGGAAAAACCTAACTACAGAAATCACATGTTACTGGTATTGATGCTTCACCCAGGCCATACATCGTAGGCCACTGAGTACTAGGAAACAACCTAACACCTAAAAGCGCCCCCTATAGGCTATAAGTATTAATGCAGCTCTCTCATTACATCAATGGAGTAGCTTGGTGCAAAATGACTAATTATTTTACAGAGATCTGAAAAGAACTCTGTAGAGAATCATTTCCCTGTCAAATCCCCAACACCACCAGAAGCCTTAGCCAACAGCACTACCACTTACTCGCTGCTCAGGTCAAAAACTTAGCAGCCGCCTGTGATTCTTCTCTCTGATACTCTACAGCCAGTCCATCTATAAGCCCTGATAGCTCTGACTATAATACATAAATATCTCTAAACTGACCATCTTCGCCTCCCCCCACTGCTACCACCCTAGTGTAAGCCCACTAACAGGTCTCCATCTCCACCACACTTGTCCCGTTTGTCCACAGCAGCCAAACTGTTTCTCCACAGCAGCCAAACTGTCTACTCTAATTACATCAGCCCACGTCCCTTTCCTGCATCAAACAAACACTCAATGACTTCTCTCTGCACCATGAGTAAACTCCAAACTTCTCACCGTGGCCTCTAAAGCTTTTCGTACCCAACCTTGCCTCCCTCTCCCATCTCATCCTCCCTTCTCCCTCGTTCATCACGTCCCAATCCACTGGCCTCGTTTCTATCCAACATGCTGAGCTCAGCCCCGACTCCCTCAAAATTGTCAAATGGCTGCTTTCTTCCCAACATTCCGACCTCAGTTCAGATGTCACGACCAATTTGACATCTTTGACCATCCTGACCAATTTAGGCCACTCTCCAACCCATGACCCTATTTTATTCTTTCAAGGTTAGATTTTATGATCTGTCTCCTTCCACTACAGTTGGAAGCTCCTTAAGGTCAGGGACTCATCTGTTTAAGTTCTCTGCTCTACCCACATGGACTAGAACATTTCCTGGCACAAAGCGTGCATCAATAAATATGTGCCAACTAACTGAGTACCACCAAAAACAGGATCTTCTTTTCCACGTACCACATGCTAGCGTCCGGCGAGAATGAGCCCACCTGTGAGGTGCCGTCATTTGAAAAACAAAGAACTTATCTCTTTGAAAGGAATATTTCAGACCGCTGTGGATGAGATTCGCATCCAGAGTAAAGAAATGGCTTGTCATGAACAGACACTAGAGGTAGTCTGTCTTTCATTCTCACTAGATTAAGATCTAAAAGTCTAATTTCCACACCCTGAGATCTTCAGAAGAAACCTGATGAGTTATTTCCCCTCGCCTGTCAGTTGATAAACAGACACTTGTGGTCTTTCTTACTATCATTCACTCAATCTTTGATCTTTGGAATTCTGCTTGCTTCATCTCGGTGCAGTTACAGCTCCACTCTGTGGAAAAACGGGGAAGGCAGGCAACTCAGGAGAGGTGTGTCACCTACGTGACCACTGCGAAAACTGGGGAAACCAGGCATCAAGAGTACAGCCTGTAAAAACGTGCACAAAACATCAGATTAACGAAGTGTGTTTTATTCTTATTTAGATTCGATATGGTAATCTCTAAAAATTAAATATGAATCCCGGGCCTATCAGTGTTTGATGATTTACTTGCTTCCTTGCCCATCTTCCCACCTCTTTTATTTCCATCGCAGGTTTGCAACTGTTCCGCAATGTTCTTTTCTAAATGATGCCTCTCTCTCCGTAGACACCATGACGTGTATAAAAATTACAAATACAGACCACAGAGTTCATTCTGGTCAGACCCCGAAATGAGATGATTAAAAGCAAATGATTTCCTGTATCCAGATGCATAGATGCAGCCATGGAAACTAGCAGAAGCAGCACTGACTTTTCTTAAAAGGAAAAGAGGGCTTCCCTGGTGGCGCCGTGGTTGGGGGTCCGCCTGCCGACGCAGGGGACGCGGGTTCGTGCCCCGGTCTGGGAAGATCCCACGTGCCGCGGAGCGGCTGCGCCCGTGAGCCATGGCCGCTGAGCCTGCGCGTCCGGAGCCTGTGCTCCGCAACGGGAGAGGCCGCAACAGCGAGAGGCCCACGTACCGCAAAGAAAAAAAAAGGGGGGCTTCCCTGGTGGCGCCGTGGTTGGGGGTCCGCCTGCCGACGCAGGGGACGCGGGTTCGTGCCCCGGTCCGGGAGGATCCCACATGCCGCGGAGCGGCTAGCCCCGTGAGCCATGGCCGCTGAGCCTGCGCGTCCGGAGCCTGTGCTCCGCAACGGGAGAGGCCACAGCAGTGAGAGGACCCCGTACCGCAAAAAAAAAAAAAAGAAAAAAAGGAAAAGAATGTCTTTCAGTAACTGGTATCCCTCAAGCCTTGCCTAGGGGAAAGATCCTTCATGAAGCTGCCAGTCGTTATGAGCAACATCAAATCAAGACCTAATCAATGTCCAATTGGCCCAGCTTCCAGGAGAACAGGTGCAGAAAAGAAGTTAATCATCTCTCCCAGAAAAGTCTAGAAATATTTTAACATTTCTTAGGATTTAATACACTGCAACTTGCGGTCTCCAAAGCATCAAAACTTAACATGGTTTCTGGTAACAGAGCAACACTCAACACAAAGAGCTGCAAGGCTTCCACCACTTTGCCATCTAAGGATTTTAAAGCCATTTCAGACTGAGTTTTAATCTATGATTGATGGTAATAATATCAATTGCCCCTTCTCCAGCTTCAAGACGTCAAATCTGGGCTCCACTTTACACTGGGTTTTTCACTAGACTAACTCATTAGAAGGCTTCAACCCTCAGTGAAATTAGAAACTAGGCAGAGTTTATCTTTGGTGACCCAAGATAAACACTTCATCTCCACACACCCCCACGCTCCTGTCCCTGTTTTGCTCTCAAGTTCTTTCCCTATCAAAACAGCCTCTAAAGAAGAGGTCTGAATTCCTTAGCACTAAAATAAACCTCTGCTAGAAGCTTCCAGAATGACCTTTCTCCAGGAGCTACAAATAGGGATCAAAGCTTTGAATTAGACTATGTTTTCAAGAACAAGAGAACATGTAGGGAGATGAGGAATTTTTCCTGAACCCATGAAATTGTACAGACAGCAGCTGCCAGCTTAGCCTACTGTGTGACTAAACAAATTCACTTAAAAACTTCAAAACTAAGCCCTTCCTTCAATTAGTTCATAGTTCACAAACATGCAAACAATTCATTTTCATTCATGAAATAATTACAAGATTATTTAAAGGACAGATTGATACCCAAGAAAAGGGAAAGTTTCACAAAGGAGGCAATGACTGAGCTTGGTTCTCAAGGATAAATAAGTATCTGTCAGCAGTTGAGGTTAAAAGATGTTGTGAAGCAATGGATCAAAATGAGTAAGCGGTTGGGGGGGGGGCGTTGAAAGCATTCTATTGGCAGCTTGGTTTCTAACTTATCTCTCTCTCCCCTCTGGAAAACCCTGACCTTAGGGATTAGAAACTCTGCTGACAAGCCCCAGGGCTCAGATTTAGAATATATATACGGACTGAGAATATTCATGATGGACATTCACTGTGTAGAATATAATGAATAGTAAGAAACAGCCCAGCCACAAAGCAATTCACGATATAATGGACGGAAATAGAAATGGATGCCCAGAATATAAGAGAATAAAGACTAAGAAGAAGAGAGAGTGGAGCGTGAACTGGCTGTAAAGTAAGCTAGCCCTAAAGTTAGCCCAGCTCCCAAAACGGAAGTCACAGTGCGTAGATCATTTAAAATCCTATCCAAAATAAATAAATAAAAATTTAAAAATAAGATAAAAGTACTCTCCAGTGGCGAAGTCAATGTTGCCGAGTCCTGCCTGAGTCAGAGGAGAGTGAGTGGGTAGGCGTGGCCGTCTTCTGCCCCCCTTCATGTTTCCAATTTGCTGATAAACCCCACTCAGCAAGGGTCAGGTTCTCCCGGCTCAGGAAAGAGACTCAAGGGTTTTAAATTTTCTACATTTACTAACTTATCATGGGAGAATTCCTGATCACAGGAGAATTCACCCACAGCTAATATCATGTGGGACAGTTCTCAGCAAAGAGGGTAACCACTTCCTCATTTGCTGGAACCACAAATCCCATCTTACTTGAAAAAGAGAAGAAACTTCAACATCCTGCTGACCCCTCAGAATCTCGCCTCTTCTGCCAAGGGCTGCATGCTCCCGTCATCTGGTTGCCTTGGACACATCACCTCCCTCGTCTCCCTGATGTGGGGCTGCATGTAAAGATCACTCACGGTGCAGCTCTGGAAACCCCCAGTCTGGGTAGCCCACATGGCTGCCCACAGCTGTCGCTGCTCAGGCCACCTTCACTCAGCCAACGCCGCTTAGAGCAGGGAGAGCTTTGCTGCTGCTGCAGATGTTGACAAATGTCCCTCCACCTGTGGCTGGATCAGCCTGCCATGGTCTTCTGTGTTGAGTTTGAGCTAGGAAGCCTCTGACCCCTTGGACCAGACATCCAGCTGGTTGTTTTGGACAATTACGAATCAGGTAAATATTTTCATAAGGCTGAACATTTTTAGCAGTTTGAGTGAATGCTCTTCAAAGCTTCAGGTGCTGGGTCAAAGGCAATTTTCATTTAGAGAAGAAGTCTCATCCCTTCCCTTTTTACCTGTTAAAGTTGTATGGACACTATTTGAGATAGCTGCTACTTTATTTTTCCTTTTATCTTTTCTTGAGTGTGAAAGTGTGGGAGGCCCATGTTAAGCGGGTATTCTCTCTGGAGAAGGCATCTCAGGTCCAGTCACATGCCTTCAGATTCCCACCTATATAATGATATGAGCCTTCATGTAGAATGTAAAATGAATTCACACACAGGATAAAAGTAATGTCGATAAACACTGAAATTTTTACTATATTGGGAAAAAAATATGAATGGGGTATCCTGTAGTTTAGAAGCATAGACTCAAAAAACCTCAGAGATCCTGTCATCTAAGCTCTCATTTTATGATTTAGGGAATTCATTCCCATTCATTCATTCACTCATTCAAAACCAGACAGGGTTCATCCCAGACCAGCATTCATCCCAGTGATTCTCAAAGTGTAACCCCACACCAGCAGCAGCAGCAGCATCACCTGGGACCTTCTAAAAATGAAAATTCTTGAGCCCCACCACAAATCTACTGCGTCAGAAACTGTGGGGGGTAGGATCCAGCAACCTGTATGTCAACAAGTCTTCCGGGCACATAAAAGTTTGAGAGCCACTTCCCTATATCCTGTAAGTGGAATGTATTAGGGCTATTTATTTTAACTGGATTAAACAAAAAAGGAAATCTGTTCATCCATGCAACTAAAAAGTGCAAGGAGGGGACTTCCCTGGTGGTGCAGTGGTTAAGAATCCGCCTGCCAATGAAGGGGACACGGGTTCGAGCCCTGGTCCGGGAAGATCCCACATGCCGCAGAGCAACTAAGCCCGTGCGCCTAGAGCCCATGCTCTGCAACAAGAGAAGCCCCCCGCTCACCGCAACTAGAGAAAGCCCACAGGCAGCAACAAAGACCCAACGCAGCCAAAACTAGAATTTAAAAAAATAATAATAATAAATAAATAATTTTGAAAGTTCAAGGAGTAATTCCTCCTCTAGAATAATCTGGGGAAAACACCATGTTTTGCTTTTCTTCAACGGCTGCAAATTTCCATCTCCATCAGCTACTCCTCTGTTAGGGTTGTCCATACCATGGTCCCAAGCTATCTCTGTAACTTGATTTCCCACTGCTCTCCAACAGGTACCGCTGCTAGAAGCTTTATGGTTTTCCCCATGTCTTATTTTTTAATTGAAGTATAGTTAATTTACAATGTTGTGTTAGTTTCAAGTGTACATCCAAAATGATTCAGTTTATATATACATATATATACATTCTATTTCAGATTATTTTCCGTTATAGGCTATTATAAGATATTGAGTATAGTTCCCTGTGCTATACAGTAGATCCTTGTTGATTACCTATTTTATATATAGTAGTGTGTATATATTAATCCCAAACTCCTAATTTATCTCCCCTTCCCCCCACCACTATCACCTTTGGTAACCATAAGTTTGTCTTCTATGTCTGTGAGTCTATTTCTGTTTTGTAAATATTCATTTGTATCATATTTTAGATTCCATATATAAGTGATATCATATTATATTTGTCTTTCTCTGTCTGACTTACTTCACTTAGTATGATCATCTCTACATCCACCCACATTGCTGCAAATGGCATCATTTCATTCTTTTTTATGGCTGTGTAATATTCCACCCCCTCACCCCTGTGTGTTGACCATACTATGTCTATTCCCCTATGTTCATTTCCTCCACTAAATTCCCCTTAACTGAAACACTTCCATTCCCTCAGCCTATTAAAATCCTGCCCAGACTTTAAGAACAAGTTCAAGTTTTACCACTTCCATGAAAAATCCCTTGTCCACTCCAACCGTCTCTTATAAACTTTCTTGTGAACTCCTATAGCATTCAGTGCCTGACCCATACAAGATAGCCTTTAATGACACTTCTTAGTTAGGGACTGTTTTGTTGTAAGAGAAACCATCTGTGCTTGTTTCAATAAATGGAGATAGCTGTAAGGATTCGGAGAGATTTCATGTAACCCAATTGTAGGATGATTAGCTAAACCTCAACAGGTGTGAAAGGTCACAAGTAGTAGAAAGGGACACTTATTCCTCATGTTTTAATATGGATGGACATATCCTGTCCTCTCTCCCTACCCCTCGATCAATCTCAATTAACTGTCTGACTGGTGACTTTGGGAGAAGGACGTACATGCTCAGTGTAGCCCCTTACTCTCCTTTTTTGTGGGGGGAGGCAGGCTTCCGTAGGGAGCGTTCAAGGGCAGGTGCCCAGGGCAGGGAGGTGGGCAGCACTGCAGTTTTCCAACTCTGCTTGGACTAGGTGGGTAAGTTTATTTTGGGGTGAAGTTAGTGAGCCCCTTGTTACTGCAGGGTTGAAGTTGTTCTCCAAACAGATTAAGGTGACACTTTGATTTCCAGCTGCCTTGTTTATCTGACCCTCAACTGGTTCCAACTCAGGCGAGAAAGAAAAGGGTATTATCCCTGGTCACCCTAACAACCTAAATAATAAGAAGCCATTCTCTCTCTAACTGGAGCTACATATTTATCATCCTTGCTGTAAATCCACTCCAATGCTTCTCCCTCTGAAAATGAACTTCTTTTTTACTTGAGCTTCTGGCTCCTCATTAACTTAGAAATTTATAGGGACAGAGACTGCTAATTTTCCCCCAAATTTATTCCCGTCTTCTTCCTTAGTAACAGAACACCCAAATTTCAGCTGAGTACATGGAAACCCAGAATAAAGAATATATTTCCCAAGTAGATGTGGTCATGTGATTAAGTTCTGTCCAAGGGGATTTAAGAGGAAAGGCTACGCACAACTTCTGGAAGGAATCTTAAAAGTGAGGGAGTTTGCTCTTCCCTTTTGATTTCTTCTTTCCTACTGGTTGAAATGCAGTTCTAATGGCTGGAAATGAGGCAGCCAGTTTGGACCATGAGGAAGAAGCAGTGGTATGCTAGAGCGGACTCACAGGCTCAGGGGAGCAGATTGTTGAACTTTCAGGAATTTTGCAAACTAGTGATTAAACCACTGGTAGCCTGAAATTGGCCATGCTGGGAAGGTTTCCAACATAGGAATCAGGCAAATGTTACAGATCAAGCCTTTCCACTCCCACCCGTCACCCCCACCCGAGGATCAGTTCACCAGCACACCACTCGATAGTAAGAAGTGTATGTTGAAGATGTCAGAGCAATAGGACAAAAGAAGCCTGAGTCCCTGATGGCAATGAAATACCTTGCCATGGGAGCCCTGGACGGCCTACATTTATGTGAGGAAAAAGTGAATTTGTATCTTGTTAAGGAATTATAATTTTTGCTTTCTACTCCTCAAAGCCAAACCCACTTGGGACCCTGGACCTAACTCAACATCACCTGACCATTGTTTTGGGGTCATTAGGAAACTAAGAAAATCTAATTACTTCAGCTTAGATCAGGTTTCCACATCCCTGGAACAACCTTTGGGGGACAGGTGTGTGGGTTCCATGGCACAAACCGGGCCACCTAAACCATCCTTTCAGCAGGGCTATAGGTTTACATCTGAAAAAAAGGGGATATGAATGGAGCAGGCACGCCAAACTAGTTAATTATGCTACCATTTGGTAAATTAGGACACAGTTAACTTATTTAATGTCATTCCATGTAGCATCTACATCTACTCCTTTTAAGCCCACTTGCCTGAATTACTTTCCAAAAGCATTTTATAAATAATTGTTTCTATGTCTTCCACATAATTTATAGTTGCATATTTTCCCCTCTGCCCTGAGTGCTGTAGGTACACTACACTCGCTCAGCCACTGAGAGCTCCACCATGCTGCCCTGAGTTCAGTGTCTTGTTTATTCCAGTGTGTTCTCTCTCTGTTGATTCTGTGCTCTGGCAAACAGATGTGATCTTTAACACCAGAGAAAAGCTGTTCAGATGACGGTGCTGTACCTGCCAAATGGAGCAAGAAAGAGCAGCACAGGAGACCCTCAAATGCCTGCTTTATTGCAGCTCCAGGCACCTCCAAGGAAACAGACAATAAACTTCCTTAGTTAGTAAGAGACTCAGAAGTCCTCTGACTTTCTGAACATCCTCATCAACATTACTGCATCTATGGCGGACTGACCAACCATCGCACGACTATGCAGCTAAAGGAAGATACAGCTGGAGACACAACAGAACTTCAGGGGATCTGAAGAGACTGGAAAAGCTACTGCCAATCTACCAAGTGGAAATGCATTTCCAGTGGACTTTGCTATAACGGCCGTTTATAATGCTGATTCCTTTAGGGTGCCCAAGTTCAGGGGAAAAACTGTGCCACTACATGTGGTATGAATCTATTCAAAATGTCTATGTGTGTATATCCTTCATGTGTGGGTGGATATTATATTTCTAACCAGATTATAAACTCCAGGAGAATATGGAGAGAAAAAGATCAATAAGACAAGGTCCTTGACCTATTAGAGAAAACAGACAAGTGAAGAGAATACTACAAAAACGGTATGAAAAGTACTGTAAGAGAGATAAGCAGAGTGAAGTGCTCTTGGTGGTGGACTCTCCAATATCATCTCTACTCCATGTGAATAGTCTATCCACCCACAAGAATCCCATGCCTGTCGTTGGTTTAAAGTGGACACAGGAGCCAATCTTGGTCTCCGAGACATGGAAAGAAGCAGAAAGTTTTCTCACTCCTAAAAAGGAGACACAAAAAAAGAGGTATTCCCACTCTTCCTCTGGACTTTGGGGTCAAACACCTACCCAGTGGGCTTACTATAAAGCACTAGGCCCTATTTTAGCAGATGAAGAAAAAGGCCCAGAAAAAGGAAAAAGCTAGATATCTGAATAGAGGGACTTCAAATACCAGAGTAGAAAATAGCAATCGTTCTTCCTACAGGCAGGAGCTAAGCCTCTTCTAAGAAGCTGGCTGCTTTGTCTGATAACTATTTGCGGAAATCTCTTCCTATCCCTACTCTCTGCTGTATTATAGGGCAAGGACCATGTCTAGGACAAGGCCTCAGGCACAGTGCCTTGTATAGCCCAATCAACAGTGCTCAGAAAAAGTTCAAGAGCAAAAACCCAATAAATCGGGCTTCCCTGGTGACGCAGTGGTTAAGAATCCGCCTGCCAATGAAGGGGACACAGGTTCGATCTCTGGTCCGGGAAGATCCCACATGCCGCGGAGCAACTAAGCCCGTGCACCACAACCACTGAGCCCGCTTGCCTGCCTAGAGCCTGTGCTCCGCAACAAGAGAAGCTACGACAATAAGCCTGTGCACCGCAATGAAGAGTAGCCCCCGCTTGCCGCAACTAGAGAAAGCCCGCGCACAGGAACGAAGACCCAACACAGCCAAAAATAAAAACAAATAAATAAATTCATAAAAAAAATAAATCTTTTTCAAGGAGTGAGATTGGGTATTTGATGGTGAGAAAAACAAAATGATTAGAAAGAAAAATTTGGGGGGAACTAGTGCTATTCTAGGATCCCCTCCCCCAAATTCTTCATCCCTCAAGCCTGCTTTCTTCTTTTTTTCGTTATTTATTTTATTTATTTATTTTTGGCTGCGTTGGGTCTTCGTTGCTGCACGTGGGCTTTCTCTAGTTGCGGTGAGCGGGGGCTACTCTTCGTTGTGGTGCGAGGGCTTCTCATCGCGCTGGCTTCTCTTGTTGCAGTGCGCGGGCTTCAGTAGTCGTGGCACATGGACTCAGTAGTTGTGGCGCACAGGCTCTAGAGCACAGGCTCGGTAGTTGTGGCTCCTGGACTTAGTTGCTCTGCGACATGTGGGATCTTCCCGGACCAGGGCTCGAACCCATGTTCCCTGCATTGGCAGGCGGATTCTTAACCACTGCGCCACCAGGGAAGCCCAAGCCTGCTTTCTTCTACAAAAGTCTGCTTTCTTTAGCGGCAGCTCAAGAACTATATTTTTCCTAGACTACCCTCTCTCGATTGAGAATTAATTCTATGCTGTCCCTCAGGATCCTGTTCTGCCCTCCAGTGGTCAGGTCAAGTTCCTATCCCTCACTGTGAACTAGATTTTTTGATTTTTTTTTTTTAACTATCAAGACCCAGGTCCCACTTCCAGAAGCCAGAGCTGAGAACCAGGATATGACTCATAATAGACGGTTGTCGCCGCTAGATCTCAAGAATCGTTGAGGAAGTTCTATAGCTATGAACAAAATCCCACCCATATTCCATGTCTGAAGAGCTCATGGGTGTAGGGGACAGATGCCTTCATGCAGGAACTGGAGACAGTCAACCTGCCAGCAGACGCACTTCTTTGACGCAAGAAGACAAGGGGAGAGAGACAGGGGGTACCCCTGGGAGGAACGCATCCTGCAGACTGGCAACCATCCCTTCCATCGCCCCTCACTGTTTAGAAGGTTAGTTTTCAAGCTGGGATCCCCGCACAATAAAACTGAGGCCGAAATGTCGCTTCCTACCACTACCGCTAAGTTGAGGACTGGGGATGGGCTCTGGGCTGACAGTTGGCAAGTCACTGGTCTGGCACAGCACCTGATCCTTGCGAGAGTGGAGGGGGGAGCAGAAGAGAGATGCTGAAGCTTACAGGAAGCACTAGAAGGCGGGCTGTGTTGCCCTCTTTGGAGCAGCAAGAAGACAAGGGTTCCACTTGGCTCTGACAGAATCCAAGGAAGGTGACTGGGCTTTAGCCGGCACGCTTTCCCAGGCAGCTAAGCGTACCATGGTCTAAACGCGAACATTGCACCTGAGAGAGATCTCCACTTGGAGCATGGCCAGGGGTAGCCTGGAGAGCCCACTGAGGAACCAGCACATGTGCCCCAAGAGAGAAACTGCATTCAGACTCCTTCTACACAGAATGGAGCAAAGGGCAATCAGTGTTGGCCAGATAAGCTGCCACAGCCTACAGAAAGGAGAGGTGAGTACAGACCTCCTCACCAGAAGCAGGCAGGTAAGAGGAGGCATTGCCAGCTTCCATTCCTACATCGGAATTGTAAACGCGGCATGCGGTGTCTTAGTTCCCCGACCAAGGATGGAACCTGTGCCCCCTGCAGTGGAATCGCAGTCTTAACCACTGGACGGCCAGGGAAGTCCCTGTAAGCGCTCTTAATGGCGTCTCAGCCTAATTCCATACCTTGTGTCGCTCCCAATTTATTAAAACAGTGTCATTGAAATCTTAAGACTCAGTAGTGCTCCTTTTAGTTTACAATCATTTTCTCTTCAAAGGTCTTCTTCCTTCTATAGCCCACACCCCTAGAAAAACCAGTCATCTTAAATGCTGGAGGGCGGGATGGGGGTCTTTGTTCTCTCACACCCCAGTGCCCTTTGCTTCGCTTAGGTCACCACCTTGCCCCGAGGTGTCAGTTCCCAGGTCCATGAAAGAACTCCAAGAGGAGACTCTGACTTCAGAACCAGTTCCTTAGCCTGAGGTCATTGTGATCCGAGGTGTTTTCGAGAAGGCCCCTCCCCCTCCCTCTGAGGCCAAACTTTCTTTCCCGTGGGTCTGAAAAGTGAAATGCCTGAAATTCTCAGCATTCCTGGCATTCCCCAAGGGCTGAGACAGCTCTCTAAACATTCCTGCCCAAAGGCACCTGAGGAATGGGGCCGCAGTTCTGTGGGAAGGCAGAAGGCAGCTAAGCGCACAGGACAGCCAAAGTATTTGGGGGGACGACAGGGAGGCCTTAGACAGACAGACAGACAGACAGAGAGAAACAGAGACAGACAGAGAGAGAGAGAGAGACAGACAGACAGACAGACAGACACATACACACACACACACACACACAGAGGGTGGAGGGTGCCAGAGAGGGAGCTTGGTCTAGAGGAGCATTTGCAGCATCTTGGTTCCCGGCTCAGCCTGGTTAGGGACTCACCTTGGAAAGGAACGTGGGCCAGCAGAAGCTCGCGCAAAGCTTGGAGGCTGGAAAGGAACCCAGGGCCCTAGTTTAAAATTTTAATCAAGACTTTTCGCTAGTATCACTTGCTGGAACCCCTGGGGGGAAAAGTTTTCACTGAGGCCCTAAGTGTACCTCAGTAGCCCAGTCACTAGAGCCTCAGAGATGAGCTCCGTCGGCAAACATCCTCTCCCTTTCTGGTCTCTTTCTCTCCCTCCCTCTCCCTCCGCCTCCTGTCTCTTTCCCACACACCACCTGAGAGTTTATTGGGGTAAATCTTCCGGAGAACTGGCTACACCTGCAGTTTATTCATCTATGCCTCAGACACACCACTAGAGGGCAGTGTCGTCACTGATCCCCTAGAAACGGCTCCCGGTTTCCTCTGGCTGCAGTGTTCAGGCAGGCCCAGGCACACATCCTGTGACAGGATGTTTCAGAACTTTTCCTTCCACTCTCATTGTAAATAAACAACCTCGGGGTGGATCCATCCAGATGCACATCACAGCACAGCATGAGCTGCCTGGGCCGAAGTTTCCGGTCTATCTATAACAGTCTTGCTCAACTGTGTAGCACAGGTCAAAAGCCAGAGCTTAAACTTGCATTTTCGTCCTTCTGAATTTCTGCCTGAATTCTGGAATTTCTCTCATATGCTGCCCTCAGGAGCAAAAGGAACTTTTCAAAGGAATGAACAGTTGAAGGATCCTGCACAGCCTTTTTTGTACAAAACTCTGTTTTGTTTCCATGTTCAAGTTACAAGTGTTTGGCTTGCTCAAAAAGCAAGGTTGCCCAACTGGTCAGAAGTGATTAGTAGCTTAGTCATGTGTGCAAACATGGGGACCAGGAGCCACATGTTTCTCTCTGCTGGAGGCACTGGGAGTATGAACTGGGACCCAGTAGATCTGGTCCTAGCTAATGTGCCAAAAAACACAAAGTTGCTAGAAGCTTTGGGCGTTTTTGGCAGAATTCCCCTTCCTGTGAGTTCCACTAGTGCTTCTAGGCCCAGGGGACAGGCTCGTATCTGACTTCTCTGAGATTAGTATTTGAAGAAGCCATGCAAACTAACCCACTGACTGAAGGTCTGGGTGAAATGATAAATCAGGGAGTATTAAAGGAATCAGGTAAGGGCTAGAACACGGGCATGGATGTCGCTGCCCCAACATTGGTGCTGTACTTCCTTAGACAACCAGGACCTCCTGATATCAAACTCATCTTCAGTTTATCAGCAAAGGCAGATAAGGTGAAACATTTGCAGCCAGAGGGATATCTGGAATTTTCCTACCATGCTGAAATACCATCCAGAGTTCAAGTGGGCCATATTTGGACAAAGATTGCTATGTTTTTTTTCCTATCTTTTGTGTTTTCACTGCTATATAATAACATTAACACTCTTTACACAAGGTCAGTACTATTTACCTAAGACTTTCTCAAAGGTCTCTCTTCTCTTTTCCTATTCTTTTCCCTCAAAGGATCATGAGTCCATATTATGCTTTTGAGGGGAAAAATAAAATAGAGAAGTTTATTGAAATGAGTCAGGTGGGGATTGTAACTCCGCAAATCCATGTGCACTGAAGGGAATATGGGAGCTGAAAACTAGTCCCAAAATTTAAAGATGACATTTCAACAGGAAGCTCCCAGGGTTGGGCCCACATTGTGTTTCACAGCAGGCAAATAGAGAAAAAAGTACATAAAAACAAAGATAGAAGAAAATGGAGCAAAACCTAACTAGGTAGAATGTTGACAAAGGGTGGAGATGGATTCAAGAGTTTTACAGCTGGCACCTGTTGCCCTCATCACCCACACACCCCATGAACATTACCAAGGAGGCATCATGGCCTTTTCTCTTACAGGTACCTTCTTTACAAGATGTTGCCCACCCCAGGAAATCAGGGAACAAGCACTTCTTTGCTTTCAGCTCACCTTTACAAGTCCAAGATTTGGGGACAAATAAAAAGATAGCTAGGAAAGGATAAACAGTAGGTGAGATCCCAGCTGTAACTTGGCTAAATAGAGTTGTTTCAGAACATGACAACTGGGCTTCAATCCATATTATTCTGAATGTATAATCGATGTGTCCTGTCTGTTTCCAGGAAAGGAACTTGTGTTCTGCTTTTTTCTTCTCCACTTTCACTTGGAGAGAATGGCTTTCTCATTAGGCAATGTTCCCATGCCCTCAGAAAATGTGTCTGGAGTAGAAACACTCCCCGGAATCACAGATTAAAACGCCAGCAGAGCTGAGTATGTTCTTCCCCATTCCGAGCTGGTGAAATGAGCACTCATGCCGTTCTCCATGTGGGGAGCTTCTCAGGTAAGACTATTAAAGCCATGGGGTCATCTACTTAGTGTGGTTATTAAAACCCTACAGCACCCTTGTGAAGAGTGTGTGGACTGGCAGCCAGAACACCTTTTCCCATTCCAGCCCCTATCTTTCCTGGATTTATAGAAGCAAAGCAAGTAGGTAAGATTTAGGTCCTCTCACCCGCTTTGCAGATATTAATTGAGCACCTATTCAATGTGTTAGGCACTGGAGTACAAGATCTAGGGACTTCCCTGGCGGTCCAGTGGTTAAGAATCCACCTTCCAATGCAGGGGATGAGGGTTCAATCCCTGATCGGGGAACTAAGATCCCACGTGCCACAGGGCAACTAAGCCCGTGTGCCACAAACGAGCATGCGAGAGCAACTGGAGAGCCTGCGTGCTGCAAGTACAGAGCCCACCCACTCGGGAGCCCGCGGGCCACAATTAGAGAGAAGCCTGCACACCACAACAAAAATCTCGTGCAACTAAGACCCGATGCAGCCAAAAAATAAAATGAAATAAATCAATAATTTTTTAAATAAATAAATAAACAAGATCTAGCCTAGACTTTGCCTTCAGAGAGTTTAGTCATGAGGGAAACAAGCCAGTTAAAAGTCAATTATAACTTCACACCCACAAGGGTGGCTGTCACCACCTCAAACAAAACAGAACAAAATCAAAAGGGTGAATTTTATATCTCAATAAAATGAAGTAATTATAAGGCAGTCTGATGAACGCTTTCTGAAAGAAGTAACCTTTAAGCAGAGACCATAAAAGATAAGTAGGGGCTTCCCTGGTGGCGCAGTGGTTGAGAGTCCGCCTGCCGATGCAGGGGACACGGGTTCGTGCCCCGGTCCGGGAAGATCCCACGTGCCGTGGAGCGGCTGGGCCCGTGAGCCATGGCCGCTGAGCCTGCGCGTCCGGAGCCTGTGCTCCGCGACGGGAGAGGCCACAACAGTGAGAGGCCCGCGTACAGCAAAAAAAAAAAAAAGATAAGTAGGAAGAGGGGCAGAGGAGGGAGAGTGGGCAACGCTCAAGGAGCAGGAGAACAGCTGGGTGCTGCGGGGAGAAAGCACGGCACAGCCGGGGGAACGGCGAATTGCCCCGCGAGCTGTGGTGGGCAGCAGAGAGACAGGAGGTTTGGGGTAGAAGGGGCTAACCAGCCAAGCTAAGGAATTTGGACGTTGTCCAAATTATAACAGGAAACCTGTGAAAGAGTTAAAGCTCAGGGGCATCAAGATCTGCCGTGCGCTTCAGAAAGGCTGCTCCAAGTGCGGCGTGCAGAGCAGGCTGGAGACAGCAAGGATGGAAGCGGGGAGATGAGTCAGGGGGCTACTGCACTGCGACGAGTCCGGACGGACCTGGAGGGGGAAGTGGAAGGTCCCCGGCACGCTCTGCCAGCCCTAGTGGAGATGCGGTCTCCTGAAGAGGCGGCGCTGAGCCTGGCGGGTGCCGCCCAGCAGGGAGGCCCTCCTGCTGCTGGGGGCCAGACTTGCCTTGGCGTTTCAGACCCCCCCGACCATAAAGAGCCTGACCACCTGCCCTGGAAAGACAGTCTGCTCTGCATCGGCTACGGAGCTGGGACGCAGAGACCCCTGAGTTCAATGCCTGCTCTGCCGTTTCCGAGCTGCCTGACCCTGGGTAGCTGTTTCATCTCTGATCTCAGTTTCCTCAAATGTGGGATGAGGAGTATAGTACATATCTCACAGTTTTTACTCACAGCTATATGTGACTATACAGGTAAAAAAAAAAAGCCTTGTACCAGGCCTGCCCTGTAGTGGGTGCTCAGTAAACTTGTTTTCTGTACCTTTCAAGCTCTCTGAGATTGTAACTGTGGTTTCAGCCACAGTCATAATTCTTCAAGGCAAAGCGGGATTCCAAAGGGTAAAAAAAAAGTCGGCCTTAGGCCTGGTGCTGTCAGTATTTAAGAGAGCTGGGAAACACTGTTCCGCTATCATCCTAGAAATAGGTGCTTGCCCAAATGACCAATCTAAGTCATCTGGATCCAGGCTCTTTAAAGACCATTTCAAAATCAAATGTATTTAAATAAATTCCTAAAAAGAAAGATCTGAGGGCTCCTCAGACAAGTTACCGAACTGGGCTTGTTTACGCTCCAACAGGAAGGCCAAAGTTCCAGGTAAGACACTCCTTTCAGGAGCTCAGCATAACTCCAGGGCAGCAGACCATATAAATAGTTTGAGGCACTGAACAAATGGAATGTCGTCTGGAATGATAATGTGAAAACAGAAAAACAGTCATGTAAACACAGCAGGCGATTTAATTTAAAGAAGCACATTGAACAAGCCACCTAGAGCTCTCTAGGCACACGTTAAGGGAATACATTTTAAAACACAGGCGAGGATAGAAAGTATCAAAATATATTTTAAGCCCTTACTAAGGAGTTTATTGTTATCAGCACTGAAACCAAGATCTCTCCTCTTCTCCTTTGCCAAGTTGCAAGTCCTAGTCATACAATATAATTTTACTACAGATATCATCTAGTAAACAATCCCCAAAACCCTTAGAAAGCTCTCTCGCTCTCTCTCACACACACGCACAATGTACCTTTCATGTATCTGAAACATGTTTCCCTCTCGTCTTCCTACACTACGAAAATTCATCTCCGAAGAAATACGCACCTTCCCTAAGGAGTTTCCTTTCTCCTCGATCACTGTAATGAGTCGCAGAAACCACAAGGTGGCAGCAGCAGACTAGAAATGCAGCTAGAAGACGCTCTTGGGCGTCATGGAAACTGCAGCAAAGGTCCATTTATTTTCATGAAAGTAAAAGAGACTCTTCCATTATAAGAACAAATATGCTCAAAGTTTGGGAAATATAACAGTGAAAAGAGGAAAGAGAATTCGACCACCCTGAGATATGGACAAATGTTTAATTCTTCTTCCCGCCATGAGGACTAGTTGTGATTATACTAGACATGCAACTGTGTATTTCTCCCTTTTAAACTTTAACAAAGTGAGCACTTTAAAATCTTATTCATACATCGCCTTGTTTCAGAAAAGATTTAAGGCATCTGCATGTGTCTGTCCATATTTTTATAAACCCTTTAAAAAGATCATTTATTAGAATTAGCATATCTAACCATTTTCCCATTAGCAACAATTACTTTAAGCAAAACATTATCAACAGTGCCTGAGCCAATAAGTTTACATTTCTAAGATACAATATCTAAAAGCAAAAACAAAAAAGCTAGTTATTAGGGAGAATCAGAACCGAACAAATGAAATGGTAACCCTCTCTTTTTTCCTAAAACAGAAAATGAAATCATGGTGCCCTTTCTGGGGGAACAGCATTTACTCTAAAACCTCTGTAACTCCAGTAAAAAAAGTACAGAATATATTATTTCTTTAACTGGTCTGTATGTACTGGGATCTTCATTTTCTTATTTTCAAACCTATATCAACAGTGTATAATACGTATTTTACAGGTGTGGGAATAATTGTACATATATGCATAATTTTACATGCAGAAAATATCACATAACAAAATAATTTTTAAAATACTTAAGTATTGCTGAAGCAGCCAAAAGTCCTTTATACTTTTAGAAGATTGCCACTAACTAGATTTGCTCCTGGAAAATTACCAAAACCAAAATTCATTTGCTGCTTTGGAATCATTTATGAGTTCTTAAAAGAACTGTATAAAATCATTTGGTCTAGTCGTCTCCTTTAGACAGAAAAAAACCATTATTATTACCCTCTACTCAGGCAAGTGAAACCTTCAACAACATCAGGCAACTAAGTGGGGAGACAGGGTACTTAAAACCCTGGAGCAAGCACTGAAAAAATTCCTTATCATCTCCCCCATGTTTCAGTACCTTAACTCACCCCTTTAATCTGCAGGTCAAACATGAAAAGTTAGAAATAATGTAGTCACTCTTCCCCCTTTTTAAAGTGAAAACTTAATTTGCTTTATTAAATGAACAAAATACTGACTTCCATGGGAGGGGAAATGCAATCGTCAGGAACAAATATTATTACAGTCCAGAAACTCCAAATGGTACATCTTGATTCTCTCCTTTGTAAGAACCTATTAGGCAATCACATGAAATTCTCTTCGAGAAACAATCCCGTTCAGACTCCCCAGGCCCCAGTCAGAACTCCAAACAAAAGGGTTCTCACTCTGAAGGTTTCACTTGCTCCTTCCTGTGGTCCCCCTTCCCAGGTAGCTTGGAAGAAGTTTCCCATTTTATTCAAATGCTCTCAGCCAGTTCGGAAAGGGGATTTCCTGAACTCTGAGCGCCAAGGTTAAGTCTTCTGTGGTCCAATATAGTGCAAGTTGGAAATGACGGAAGGGGGGAAAGTCAGCTTTAAAGAAATTCCTAGTGCAGGAATTGAGAGCACCTTCTCAACATTTCTTCACCATACAACTGCATAAGAGACTCAAGATTGAGTCTGGATGGTTTGACTAGAAACTTTTTTTGCCTCCCTAGTAGCTGAGGTTTCCCAAAGATTGGGCTTTTCCATTTCCAGAGCCCTGGAGAAGATTAAAAAGCATGCACTATATTAAGTAACATGCCTTGTGTATGGAGTATCCATGTTTTAAAAGCCTAGAGAGTCTCTGGCTTGGGAAAGCTAGAAAAGTAAACACCAGCTATGACGACTGGCGAAGTGAATCTTTCCATTGCTGAATCTCGTCCCCAAACTTTTAATAAAAATAATTTAGGTTTTGGCCCTCGGAACTATTCCTTACGAAAACTGCTTATCATTATACAAGAATAGTTTCCACTATTTTCTGTTTGTTTTTCCTCTATGTCTATTCTTTCCCACATAGATTAAACCAAAATAAGATTAGCCAGACCTAATTTGATTCCAATCCAAGCCACACACCCTATAAGTATTTCATTCCAAATCAAGTTTAATTTACTAACTTCCTTGGGGCCCAACTGAATGACCTACTGGAAAGAGGTCACAGAATAATATTGCAGGCCAAAAAAAGAATGTGAAAAACACAAACAAGCCTGGAAACAGATTGGCCCAAACACATGACTTGGTTAAGATGTTTCTTGTGGAATTCCAATGTTAAAAGATTAAGCCTTCCAACAGGAGAAGCAGCCAAGGGAGAAGTAGATGCATTTGTATTTACTTATCATTCATTCATTCACTTATTCGACAAATATTTATTGAGCACCTATTATACAATCAGACCTTGTACACTCATGGACCTTACAATAGTAGAAGAGACCTCAGGAGACTATTTGCTTTCCTAGGTGTCCAGGTCTGCACTAAAGCCTTTCTCCCCTCTGTCTTCAGTATTCCTTCCGTGTGTTGTGAAATCTGTGAACAGAAGCTTCACATTTTACCTGCTTCTATCTTTTGATAATTTAGAAGCTGAATTAAAAACCTCCCTTTTGATTCTGGCAACAAATGACTTTTGGATTCTTTTAATCTCAAGGATTTTAGACCTTTTTTTAAAACCTCCTTTTGAAGTCATTTTACCTCTAAAAGATAAAGTCAATTTCATTTGCTAACAATATAAAAGCTAATAACATAGCAGCTACATATGGCTTTATACTAGTGATAAATCACTAATACTGTTATAGCTCATGTTGCAAACTTCCACCATATTTTTGACCCTCAAAATCACTCTCAAGTAATAGGAGAGGTATTACTATGTAATAGTGTATTTTGTAGATTAAGAAGTGGAGGCTAAAGAAGGGGAAATGACACATCCAAGGTCACTTAGTAGGTGGTGAATCCAAATCTTAAGACTATCTGATCAGTGTGCTTTTCTACTTTTCCTCAATTTAAATTTAGTTAAAATTTAAACTTTTGGCTGTTTGTGCTAGTGAGTGGGACTCTGTTATGCTACAAATGCAACAAGAATTCCTCCTTAAGATTCAGAAGTTTCCTGCTTAGTCCTAAATCTTTGGTTTTGTTTAACATACCATCTGCCCCATTTGAATTAAAAACAAAAATTAAACACATGATAACAGTAGACTATAGGTATATCAGACTTCCATAAATAGAACAAAAATGCTCTTATTTAGAGCATGTCATTTTGGTGAACAGGAAATCAGAAAAACTATTTTAGTCCTCATTTCAGCATTATTTAGCTAATTAATCCTCTATGTCAAGTTCTGTGACAGTTTTACACACTATAAAATGTGTATAAAAAGTGTCCTTTAAATTTATAAGAACAAAATCATTAATTCTAAAATATTTTATATAGCACCTAGTGTTACTGTTACACAAATACTGAAAAGGGAGAGAAAAAAGCCCATTTCCAGTTTCAGCTCAGCAATATCTTAGGAGAGAAGGTACATTTTTTTGAGGTTTCTTGTTTAGTATCTAGAATATTGTAATCACAATCAGTGAATTCTTTAAATTCCTTTTAAGGACATCCCTTTGGACCATGAATCCAAAATTATGTAGGTATTTTCCCTATTACACGATTAGACTGATTGGTTTGCACAAGGTACACAGTAAATGAGTAGCAGGATCAAAGGTCAAAGTCTCTGCTCGATATCCTAACGTGCCAGGATCACTAGGTCACACCTTTGTTAATAAGATAAAACTGTGACACCCTCTCTAATATCAACAGAATTCTCTAAGCTGAGCCTTAGTTTAGCCATCAGTTCCCATGCTAAATCTTACCAGATCTGCTTCTTTCTCTTTCTCTATTCATGCCTAACAAGCAAAACAACAGACAAAAAGAAAGCTGTAAATGTGGAGCAAAGAATCTGAATAATCCACAAGCCAGAAAAACCTGACTGAACAAGAGTTAACTAAATGGATTTCTTTTCTACAGTTTAGAAAGTGCGTTTTCTTTTTTTCTTTTTTTTTTTTTTTGCGGTACACGGGCCTCTCACTGTTGTGACCTCTCCCGTTGCAGAGCACAGGCTCCGGACGCGCAGGCTCAGCGGCCATGGCTCACGGGCCCAGCCGCTCCGCGGCATGTGGGATCTTCCCGGATGGGGGCACGAACCCGTGTCCCCTGCATCGGCAGGCGGACTCTCAACCACTGCGCCACCAGGGAAGCCCAAAAGTGAGTTTTCTTAAATCATATAATGAGTCCAAGGATTCAACAGGCTACAATGTGAGTTTGTATTAGAATTTTATTTTCATGAAAAAATTTTCAGAGTCACAAAATGGAAATAAGAAAATGCACAGGGACTTCCCTGGTGGTCCAGTGGTAAAGAATCTGCCTTCCGATGCAGGGCATGCGGCTTCGATCCCTAGTCAGGGAACTAAGATCCCACATGCCGCGGGGCAACTAAGCCCGCATGCCACAACTACTGAGCCCGCCGTGCCGCAAACTACAGAGCCCATGCGCTCTGGAGCCCACGCACCACAACTAGAGAGAGAAAACCCGCATGCCTCATCTAGAGAGAAGCCCGCGTGCCGCAAGAAGAGCCCACATGCCGTAACTAAGACCCAACGGAACCAAAAAATAAAATAAAATAAATATTTTTTAAAAAATAAGAAAATGCATAAGTTGGCCTACAGAAAGAGAAAAACGCCTGTGAGAACTCTATCACAGGACAAAATTGTAAAAAAATCACAAAAATCTTTCAGAAAAGGTAATCTAATCACCCAAAGAAATGTATAAATTGGCTGGAGAAGAGCTACTGAAAAATACAGACCCTGTCCTTAACAGATTAGTAAGAAATAACAATACTAATAGTTCTGCATTTTCCATGTAATACATATTGATTTAGGCATTTTAAAAAAAAAAACTTCATCCCTTAAAAATTGCTAGATCCCTAAGAAGTTTCACGAGTCCTTCAACGCCATCTCTCCTTCCTCTGTGCTTGTTCACATTATATCTATCCTTTAACTATATGTAAACCTACTGAAGACAGAGACAGTCTGATATATTTTACGACTGCCTTCAGCATATACCACAGTGCCCTGCCCAGTAAACAGTAGAGTTTAAAAGAGTGGTTTTCAAATTTTGGGTGCATAAGTATCACCACCAGATTTTGTTAAAGGGGCAAATCCCCAGACGCCAGACTCCAGAAAATTGGGTCTAGTATATCTGAATTGAATCTAGTGATTAATTCAAATATTCAATAAACATTTATGAAGTACTTACATGGTAGGTGTCATTCACTCGACTTTACAGATACAGAGCCGTGAGTAAAGTAACTTGCTAAAGGTCACAAAACATAATAAATAAGGGTCAGGCTTAGGTTAAAGTAGCAACCAAGGTCTCCCGTTTACTCATTCATTCATTCTTTTATTCACTTATTTAACTGGTAATTGAAAACCTCCTATGGGTGGGCCTTTGAAAGGAAAATGTACACAGACACCAAATGCCAATCATTTCTGTACTGTTAGCTGACAGTCCCAGAAAACGTTATCCCCACCAGCGTAGTCCTGGCGTAGCCATCAGAAAGGGTGCAAGAAAGAAGAGAAGAGGGATGTCCTAGTTTTATTTCTAGGAGATAGAAGCACTTCACGATTTTAGGAATAGCCTTTTTCTTTGTACATTAATTTTTTTCATTGGGAAATATATTTTTTAAAGACGCCTTTTTCACATTTTTTTCTGTTTAGTAGCTTAGTCAGCTACCTTTTAGATGTTGAGAAAATCCATCTGTCTCTTTAAATCCATACTACCTTTCATAACCTCCACCAATTTAAACTGAAGTTCCAAATATTTTTGGTTGAAAAACAGTCTATCGCTTGCTTTAATTTTTCTCATCAATCTCACTCATGGGAAAAAACATTCCTACTATTTCTGAACTTAATTAAAGTAGAGATTAAACTTTCTTATACTCCACAAATTTCATATAACAAGTAAAATACACATGTTTAAGCTGAGCAGAGTATTTTCCTACTAGAGTGATATGCATATGTAAGGTCTAAGAATGGACACGTGTAAGATCCAAGATAATATCTCAGGAGAAAATACAACAAAAGGAGATACACTGTGTGTACAATTTCAAATTAATACATATAACTGGACAAATAAAATGTCCACATTCCAGTTAAGATTCTTTTTCTAGGTCAGAAGACGAACATTACTTTTAAACTTGTACAATTCAGGAGGGGAAAAAAAAATGTCCTAACCCTTTCAATTGCCACTGGGGTGCCCTGCTTCAGTGATTAAAAAAAAAAAAATCATCCCTAGTACTGACACCTGTAACTGCCATCCTCTGTTTTGCTGCCTAATAGCACGGGTATCCAAGTCAACAAAAACTGTTTCTTGTTGTACAGGAGCAGGTCAGGAGACAAACAACCTCTTGCTTTGATATGCTTCCTGTTTTCTGCTATCAGGACATACCAGTCTCTAGTCATCAGGTACACTGAAAAAACAAGTGGAGAAGTAGAGAAAGAAACTGACTTGTTGCCAGCCTTCGTGAATTCAAGCTGATTCACCCTGTTTGTTTAGTTCCCGTATCAGCTCGGTTAATGATACTCCTCTGGAATATATTTGTTCAGGAGTCCGGGCAGAGACATTTCTTAGTAGGAAAACAGGCCCAGGTTGAGCCTAGGGATTTGAAAGGAAGAGAAAGCTAACTGAGAAATACTCTGAGCTTCTCAAGTAAACTAAATCAAGAAGCTCTTTCTTTCTAAAATATGTTTGCCTTTAACCAAGATTTTGTTCAGTGTTTCTCGGGTAGCCACAATTTTCCAGGGGCTATAGAGATTGTTACATTAATATCAACACATAGCGCATCCTCTTTCAGGACAGAGCTCTGACTTGCTTCAGTTGGACTTCTGAGGACGTCTCCCTAGCAAAGCAGATATTTAAGACCAGAGGGCAGTTTTATTACTCATTCAGAGCTTCCTGATTACGTTTTGTTTAATTTCAGGGGGGACAATCATTATCTTCTCAACTTCTTCACTGGTAAAAATCACACTAAAAAAGGTACTTCATTTTAATTCTTCTCCCATCATAGCTATGAACAGGCATTGCGTCACATTTTCATTTATCCTTAACAATGAGTCAACCAAGTTAGGCATTGTTTTGTCCTGGTTGCAGATGAAATTATAAAGCAACTTGTCCAAGGTCACTCAGCTAGTAGTGATACAGCCAGGTTCTGAATCTGAGTAGCTCTAACTTGGAAGCCAGCACTTCATGAGGTGGTGTGTGTATGAAGAACCTTAGCTGCAACCCTCGGGGGCGATACCATGGCTCATCAGACGTTGAGTATTATTTTCCTAAATATTCCTATGACTGACACCAGCCCTCCCTCCCCAGTTCCTTCAAACTTGCCTCAAATTCTAGGTCCTAAAGGTGTCTCCTTAGTCCTTTAAGGAATTAATCTCCCCCTCCTCTTTTTTGTGCACATCCTGTCTAATCCTTAACCACATATATGCATTTTGAGAACAAAGACAGTCTGATTCATTTGGGTGTCCCTATGGACCCCAGGTGATTCTGAGGCGGGGAAGAGGGACTATCACACTTAAAGAAACACTGCCTCCAGCTGTTTGTGACTTTGGATTGAAATCATGTTCTAAAGAGACACGGACAAAATAAAATTTAATTTCCACTCTCCCTCCACTCAAAAATTTTTTATGATTTCCTATATCTTATGGTTTTATAGTATTGTTTAATCTCTGACCTTTCTCTAAACAGGTCGGTGTTGCAGACTAATCTTATTAGTGGTCAGACACCTCCATTTTCAGGTTCTAGTAAGATATGTGATTCTGTTTACATCACTATGTGACCTCAGAGTAAATAAAACACTCCTCTCGGTCTTATTTCCCCACCAACGCAGAGATATTCAGCTTTTTAAAGTTATTAAGATGTTATAAGCCTATTTGAGACCAAATAAGAGAAACTTCTCAAGTACCCTGGGGAGGGGGAATAATTCTTACCAATTTAAGTTACTTTTAAGAGTTTAAAATAATCTAAGTATAAAAGGGAAAGGGCTATCCTAAGTTCGTAAGTGAATCGGGTAAATCCTCAAAACTGGTTCTAATTCCCCCACATATGTTCTTCCCCAAAGAAATAAATCTTTAGGTAACTCACAGGAAAAGGATAAAGTGTGCTGACCACTCAATTACAAAAAAAAAAAAAAAAAAAAAAGTAAATGGATGATGATTTCACCGTAGGGGGAGTGTTTCTCCAGTAACTAGACACCAAAAGCTTGTAAAGTACACTGTACTTAGTTCCATCTCAACTGCAGAGCTCAGAAGGAAAGAAAAACACACAGAGAAATAAGTTTTATTTAACCATGGGTGACTTTGGGAACTTTATGAGCTATGGGAACATAGATCCACATTTGCAAATCCATCATAAAATTAAGCATAGAAATGGTAAATAATTACAAATCTTTCAGATGATCAGAATGTACTGGAAAATGTGGAATCCTGACCTCCACTAAGAACTTACTGGGCCTCCCTGGTGGCGCAAGTGGTTGAGAGTCCGCCTGCCGATGCAGGGGATACGGGTTCGTGCCCCGGTCTGGGAGGATCCATATGCCGCGGAGCGGCTGGGCCCGTGAGCCATGGCCGCTGGGCCTGCGCATCCGGAGCCTGTGCTCCGCAACGGGAGAGGCCACAACAGTGAGAGGCCCGCATACCGCAAAAAAAAAAAAAAAAAAAAAAGAACTTACTAGCCTTGGCCATTAAGGACATGATTTGGGGGCAAAAATAAAATCCATGTAACAAATTAAATGAATGGAAATACAAATTTATGCTCTAAATGCCCAATTTCTCAAGATTAGGGGAATAAATCTGCCTTTTCCAAACATCAGACCTATCAGCATGTTTATAACACAAACTATAGCCCATGACACGTATTGAGGCTACTCTCTCTGTCAAAAGAGAAGTGAATTTCAATTCTCATCTTTTGGAAAGTTCCAAAGGACTTTGGAACTGAGAAGCAACCACCCTGTGCCAACACTCTTTTTAGGGCAACAGAGAATAAAATGGTGTTGGCTAGGATTTGTCTTTTCATTCACTGTGATATACCAAGTACCTAGAACCAGAGCCTAGCACAAAGTAGTATACAAGGAGTATTTGTGAACTAATGCAAGATGCAAAATACAAGAATTCTAGGCTACAGCTGGTTTCCATGTCCTGGAAGAAAAGAGGGGATCCTTCTTTCTGGATGGATATTGGCAGGAAGAGAAGAAAGGTTTTGTCAGTGTTAATGATCAGGTGGTCCCCTAGTCGATGGCTGCCAGCAACCTGGCACCGCAAGAACTCGTGGTGGCTCAGTCACAGGGCGACTTCACAACCTGCCTCTAGCCGTCATCCAACACTCCACCTCCTACTCATCAGGACTGCCTCACAACCAGCTGTGAAAACTTGCTTGGCTGGCACCTCTACATAGACCCTCATTCATATGTGACTCGAGATGGAAGTGTCTAGCATCTATTAAAACCCCTACTCTGAGTTTGCGCCAAATTTTAATGGGGTGAGGAATGAGAATTTGCATACCACTTTTTAATTATGATTTTATTAGCTTAATTAACTTATTATATAAGCTCTCTGATGTCTTTTCACATCCAACTCAATGAACATCTATGCATGTTGACATTAGTTCTGTGCCGCATTCTAATTTGAATACCACTTTACTGTGATTTAACTACTAAAAAAAAAAGAAAAAAATCTTGACTTTTATAGTCAATCTCCTGAGGTTCTCAACAGGCATGAATAGATTTAAATTTTTTTCAAATCCAGATATGTAAGATCTGCTTACCATTTATTTGCACAGAAAATGAGTGAGAGAATGAGAAATCACAAAGCAACAAGCAGCTTTCTGTCATCTTTTTAAAATTTTCTAGTAAAAGTATGAGTTGGAAAATGTTTCAAGGTCCTTACAGCTTTTACAGTTAAGAACTCTGTAAGTGCTCTCTGGCTTTTATTTCATCTGATAATTCAGATGGTTATCAAGGATTTAATTTTCTACAAAGAAAGGTAGCTCTTAATTCCAGGTCTTGAAAAGGCAATGTACATGATGAGACTGGAACACCTAATGCCAGAAAACAAGGAGGCTATCCATGACCAAAAGGACACAGGAGCTAACTTGGAAGAGGCACCCACTGGCCACATATGAAATAATCTGGACATAAAAAATAATGACTGCAATGGATTAAAACACTTTAACCATATAAGACAAACATATGACTTACCTTTGGAGGTAGCCTGGACTCTGGCCCATTACTGTAAAACTGGTAAATAAAGGAGAAGAATGTGATCTTATCTTCCTTATATTTTAGGGAAACCAAGTAACTGATGAAGAAGAGTTTCTCTTTAAAGAATTCCAACTACTAATGTAAACAGAATGATAGAACTTGAAAATTATCACTGCAATACCTAATAATATAATAGATGTGGACAATAATTATCAATGTTTGCTAAAACCATTACATAAAAGGTTGATGTGGAATTTTTAAATAGAGCAATCAAACTAATAACATCTGAATTTACTGACCTATCTTAACATCATTAAAAGTGAGACAACCAGACATTATGCACCTTCTGATGTGATTCAACAGAAATACACAACACTTATAAATTCCTGCCCAAAAGGTATACATATATTGAATCTAATAAAGTCTCTTCATCTAATTAACAATTTATAGAAAATAGGGGGGATAGAGGGACAAGTTACACAGCATCTTAAAGATAGAATCAGCTAAATCCAGAATGTGGGAAATTCTACAGCACAAATGATCTAATTTCTTCAATTTGAAAAAAGGCATAAAACTTGGGGGGGTGTAATTTATAGGTTAAAAAGGCTTAAGAGACATAGTAACCAAATGCAATGAATGACTCTCATTTGGATCTTTATTTGAATAAACAGTAAAAGGACGTTTTTTGAGGTATCTTGGGAAATTTGAACACGAAGTATTACAGGATGCGGCAACCATGAAAATGGGCTTCTCCATGCTCCTACTGTGGGGTGGGTAATTAACTGACAGCTGCTGTGATTTGAATCTGCCATGGTGTTCAGCTAAGGCCCTGCTTCCTGCTGGCTACTCCCTGCCAACAAAGGAGCATAGCAGGAATACAAAGGCAAGCCCATTCCTGCAAGATGTGGGACTACTCTGATGAATGGGCACCTTTGGCATGAAGACTTTTACAGACTTGCTAAAACTTTCTTCAAACTGCACTGTGGATTAAGACTTCCTGCTCCACCATCCTCCTTCCCTCTCTTCTTCACAGCAGTCAGATCTATACTGAGGTTTCCCAACCTGCCCTACAGCTCCTGCCCCATTTTTCCTCACCGGTGTTTTCCCCCAGTAGATCTCTTGCAGGCCTGCCAGAACCCAAACTAAACAGATGATATCAAGAAATTAGCATTAAATGAGTTGGGTATGATAATATTGTGATTATTTTTTAAGCCTTATCTATTAGAGACACATACTCAGGTATTTACAGGTAAAACGATAGGATGACTGAAATTTAACTGTAAAAATGCCTCAGCAAAAAATGAGAAAATGGGGGATAAATTAAGATTGGAAAAATATGGGTAATTTCTCTTCTTTTGTGTATATCTGAAAACATCCATAGTAAGATGTGAGAAATACCTGACCAATAATCCTCAAAACTGTCGAGGTCACCAAAACCAAGGGAAGTCTAAGAAACTGTCACAGCTAAGAAGGGTGTAAAGAGACATGACAACTAAGCATCATGCGGTATCGTAGAGTGGATCCTGGAACAGAGAAAGGACATTTGGGAAAAAGTGAGGCTACATGAACCAAGTATGAACTTCAGTCAATAATAATGTACCAATATTGATCCACTAATTATCACAAATGCACCACATTAATGTAAGACATTAATAACAGGGGAAGCTGGGTGTGGGGTATTCGAGTACTCTCTGTACCATCTTCATAAAAATTCTGTAATAGCAACTTGCTCCAAAGTTTTTAAAAAGTAAAAAAAAAACAAAACCGTAGATTATTTAACTATCTCATCATATAAGAAAATAATGATCCCAAATAGACTTTAATGTTTTTCTTTACTCACTGGGATGCAATTTTGTGGCTTTATTCTCACTGGTCAATTAGCTAGAAAATGCTATTGAATTTCTGAGTGCACAGAGAGTAAACTGAAAATTCAGTCTCCCCATGGACCACCCCACAGTGTCTATACATACAAAAAAATGAAAACAAAACTATAACTCTGATGAAACATATATTTATTTCTTCCCATCAAGGTTTAAAATTTGACAAAAATGCATTTCTGTTACCAAAAACCTTCAGGCAATAACAGAGATCGACCTTAACACAGAAAAACAAAGATTTCATTCCACAGACTCTCGGACTTAAGAATTCATTTGAGTTCCAGAGATAATACTAAACTAATGGGGTCATGTCAAGCTGCCAGTATCCATGCTGAGGCTTTTCCTGATACAATCTTTTGCAATGTAAGCAACAATGAAAAGATCACTTTTTTTTTTTTACAAGTTCATGTTATATTACTTATATCATGTCCAAACACAAAAGAAGGACCAAGATCTTTGCTTAAAAATAGAAGCGCATAATGCAAATTTGCAAGCTTTGACCTGCATCAGAATCATTTGAAGGGCTTGTTAAAACACAGATTGTTGGGCCTCGCCTCATTCTATTGTTGGGTGGGGCCCACGAATTTGTATTTCTAACAGGTTTCTAAGTGAAGCCAATGATACTAGTGCGGGGACCACACTTTGAGAACCACTGGGAAAATATTTAATAGGACAATAATTATGTCATGAAAGTGAGTATGTCATAGCAAAAGGCACAAAGTATTGCTCTGTGACCTTGGGCAAATTAACCTCCCAATCTGTACCTTGCATAAGTTTTAAGGAATCAAATAAAAACAATATTTAAAGCACTTAACACAATACCTGGCATATGTGGCTACTGAATTATTAATTATTGAATGTTTTTACGCTATATGAAATTAAGGTTAAGTTATGTTCATACTGTTAACTGTTCATACTGTCACTATGCTTAACTGAACTTAAGATATATTGATCTCAAAAGAGTTACAAGAAACAAGAGGTACTTTTAGTCTTATCATCATTAATTACCATTCTGAAGTGTACATTTATTCATCCAATTACAATTTTCACTGATTAACTGATTTACTTTAAATAATAAAGAATACAGTTAATATGAAAATTACTGGCATAATTTTACTTTAGATTAGTGATGTTGTTTACTATCCTGAACTATCCATTCATGAAACTTTCAATCTGCTACAGAAGGCTAATAATTTTCCTACTTTTCTTAACACTGTAGCAAATGAATGCATTCTTACCAAAACTGATTTGCAGGTTCTTCAAATGGAATTTCCTATGCCTTTGACTGATAGCTTTGTTTATACTTTTGCACTACAAGAATAATAAAAGGAATCAGATACCTTTTTATTATTTTTCCTAAAACTTTGCTTCCATAAAGCTAAAATGTCCACTGATGACATCATCTACCTTTGTTTAACCACAGTAAATAGTTTACATTTCAAAGGAATGCAAACATTTCCCTGGATAAAAGCCTGTAATGTAATACAGACTGTAAATTTCATGTCCCTTAGTATATCTAAGCAGGTATAGCTGCTGATCATATATGGATTAAGACAATAATTTATCCTGAATAATTTTTCATACTTCAACATGAAAAAACATACCTAATAGTCAAAACCCTTATTTCGTTTTTCTTTCACAAGTATAAAGTCAAAGTCCAATCTACCTTTCCTAACTAGCTCATATTAATTTTTTTTCATACTGCTCAACTATCTGACACCAAGTAGCATTCTCCTTTATGAAAAGCATCTTTATTCAGTCAGAGCAGTTTTTTTAAAGTGAGAGTTGAATTGTGCATTTGGTCCAGAATTAAGAGAGAAGTGTTTTGCTTTCTTTTTAAACTTACATGGTTAGACATTTAAAAAAAAAAAAAAAAAAGGTTTGTAAAGGGTATTATAACCAGCCCTACCTCTTTAACATGAAGGTCTAATACTACATAATTCTTTCCAAGAAGCTGACCAGGAGTAAAATGTAACCTCTTGTAGAGGTGAAAAGAGAAAACTAGAGGCATGAGATTTAAAAATCATATGGGTAGTTTATAGCTACTCATAGAATTGTGTGCACTCACAGAGTGAATCTAGAAGCAAAAAAAAAAAAAATAGGGATTTGATGAAGTCTAAGATAAAGAGATCCAGTTCCAGTTGAGACTAGGAGACCTTGCAAGTTTTTTCAATAAACTTGCAAATGGAGTACATTCTTACATAATGACTTGAGACCTTATCTAAACAGTCTGACTGAAAGATGCTTGTTCACTTGTTAGACATGTATGGCATTACTGAGAAGATTTAGAGTTCTAGAAGTAAAGAAGACTGATTGGCCTGTGCAGGTGTATGAAGAATGACACATTAGGCAAGAGGTTATGTAAACCATTTACTAAAAAAACACAGACCGGATTTTTACATTCCCAGACCTCTACTTATCTTTTCTAAGTATGAGGGGCCTGAAATTCTTTGACCACCATCAGATTTAGTGGATGATAGAGCCAATTTCGGATTAAGAAATTATTTGTGCAGTTTCAAAACACAAAAACAATTAAAATTTTCAGTCAGGTTGAACATTTACACTTCCTCACTCAAAAAGCCCCACCACGAATGTATTCAGATCTTATCAATACTATATTTTTGCTTTTTAAAACCCAATTCCTTCTACAATAATATACTAATAAAGATTCTAAAGTACTGCATATACTGTGTCAGTAAGAGGCACAGAATGAGAATATTAACCTTGTCCTTTAACTTCGAAAATAAAACTCATGGTCAGGGTTTCACCGATAGTACAGGAAGGAAAAAATAATTAACCAGTGTTAAAAATTAAACAAAAATTTACTTTTTATTGAGTATTTATTACTTTACATGCAAAGCATATTAAAAGTGAATCTATATCACGTTGACTACCCCAGTGAAAACCTACGCAATGGGAATTATGAAAGCTGTCTACACAATACTAATGTGATCAATAAATGATCCAGCTGTTTCTCTACAAATTTGCATTACCTGAATTAGCTGATTTTTCAACAAAACAGTAATTTTAGCTTTCATATGGTCTTTACTGGTAACAGCAGACATCTGATACTTAAATTTAGCAGAAAAGCATAATAATAAAAACCCTGAATAGCATAGTCAAAACTTTCAAGAAACAAGTTCACCAAAAAAAGGTAATATACATCTATTACGTATCCAGAGGGGGAAACAAAACAAAACAAAACAGGCATGTAATAAATGTCCATCAAGTGATCATCACTAACATTCTATTATTACCAAAGTGACTGCCAATATGTGAACTGTTTATTAGACTTAAATACCTAAAAACAAACCAGTAATCAATAATGTATACAGAAAAACTAACTTAAAATTACATTTGCATACCATTAACAGTTTGGTGTATCTGACATACACTGAATTCTTTTTACTTCACCACTGCTACAAATGCCTTTAAAATGTTCTTTTCATAATACATAATTATCTTAAAGGAACATGGTAAGATACTTCCCAATATGCATCAGGTCTTTCATGCACCATTCAGTAAATGCTGCAGCAAATTAAACAGTACCTATTAACCAGACCTAAAATACAATGGCTGGATAATAAATATAAAAAGAATACTTTTGAATGAACTATTCAGATTAGACCGGCTAATGCTACTTAAGATATAGCACTCTTAAGATAGCATTGACACACACTATACAGATTGTACAATGCTAGATAGAAGGGCTGGTCCATGTCCATTTTTTGGAAACTTCTGTAATATCTAGAATTGTATACCCAGTTGACTAATAAATACTTGCTGAAAGAATAAGTATGAAAATTTAACATAACCCCCTCAACCACATTTTTCTCACATATAATTATTTTGGGGGGGCAGGATGGGGATATGACTTTAATATGCTGTGAGATTCTAGCTAAGTAAACTAAAAAAACAATGTGGGCTCAGGTTTTCTTGGACTATGATTCAAGTCTACACTGACAATGAAACGACCAACTTCTATACATCAATGAGAAAACCTAACAGGATGGGGGGAAGTGCCTTTGTTGATGGACCTGATGAGCAAAATGTTTGTCTTATTAGTACTATGTTTTCCGTTTATTGAAACAACAAAAGAAAAGTGTCACTAGTTCTCAGATAAGTCGTACAAGTTACAATCCTAATCAATGGGATGTCCTTTATTTATGAGAGCATAGTTCCAATGCAAAAGAAGTCAAGTTTACTGTTACATATTAGGAATGGTTTAGATATAATAAGAGAACATTTACCACTGACTTTAACATGTTATTTTAAAGTTCTGATTCCTGAATGTTAGTTCCTTCTCACTTAATATATTCTCCCCAGTGAAAAGCTGGTGTGTTTGGTTTTTCATATTATAAGATGAAAATATATGCCTGAATCTTATAACAGGTTATTAACAACATTATGAATAGTTATTAAATAAGTGCCAACATTCCATGAACTTACTAGGTACTGAGTCAAGATCAAAGAACTACAAAAAAGAGGAAAGATAACTATCACTATACATATGAATACTGTGTAGGACATCAGATTAAAAAAATCATCAAACCCAAGGTCCTTCCTATTTCGTCTTTTGGTGTTGAACATACAGACGTGCTACTACATTGACTTGCATTATTTTCCACAAAGTATTAGTGGACTCAAAAACTTGCATTTTAATTTCTAATTATAAAAATCCAGAGTAATCCAGAAAACAGAAACCACATGTAACTGAGGTAGGTTTTTTACCTTAAGAATACATTGCTTTCTACTGCAACTAGAAAGTTATTTTAAAAAACACATTGTTTCAGGTATCTGCTCCTGATACTTAACCTTCTGTTATAAACTACTTGAGCAAGTATTACAATGTTAATCTACTATATTTAATAAATTCCCTTAGAAATACACACCCTAAAGCCTTCCTCTTCCTCTCTAAAGGTAACTATAGTGCAATAAAATTAGTAACAATTCTAGAAAGATGAAACATATATTACTACAGTAATTCCCAAGTTAATGCATGTCAGAAATCAAGGAGGAGAGTCACGTTCATTTTAAAGATGATAAACTTACTGTTTTGAAAATAATATCATAAACACATTCGAACTTTGGATATGCTTTATTATGCCACAAACTCCCAAGAGATATAAGAAATATTATTTCTGAATGGGACTAATAATTTGACAAATACTAGCATTTCATTGAGAATAGCCAAGTTTTTTAAGGTCATGCACATGTATTTAAGTAATCTTTTTAAAATCCCAGTGCTTTTTATAAAATTTAAAGGGAAACTGTAGCAGATCCTACTTTATTTTTCAATATTCAGTGTAAAAATCTATATGTGATATAAATATACATTTTAAGGACAGGAGGGAGGACTGCAAATGAACTGCTTTGCCTAAGTTGTCAGGCTCCTGCACATTTGCACTAGGTACCGTTATGTAAAAGATCATTGTTGGAAATGCTCCTGATAAACTGAAATAAAGGAAAAATTTTAAAACAGCTTGGTCTTTAAAAGCATTAATACCTGGTATAATTTTAAAGGGGGAAATGAAATATTCCTTTACTTCCAAATGGATTAAAAGAAAATTCAAAATACTTCTCTTATTGAAAAACGAGTACACTAATACATTTTAAGGCTGGATACTAACACCATTTTCACAACATCCAAAGTATGGATGGGAAACTAGGCAACACCAATGTTTCTGCCACACGCCTAAGGGTAAACAAAGGGAGATGAGGATTTCACCCCCAAAGATAGTGACTGAGCCTGGCATACCACTTTGACATGTGGGCAGCAGATCACTGTTCCCATGCTGGGACTATTCTCCAAAAAGGATGCCCTTATGCAGTAATTCTATAACTTTATCAAGTTTGGTAATCTAACATTGAACTTTTTGCTAAATATATATATGGACATGTGTGAACTTCTCCAGTGACCAAGTTAATTATTAAATAAACTAAACGGTGAAAAAATGCTAATAGCTAAAATTATGTTAATTTCAGGGTTTCCAATGTAAGATATAGGAGGAAAGAGGCAAGGGTAGCTGTTTCCAAATCTAAGTTATGATCAGAATCATTAGATGTTGAGCTTTAAAAATTCTATCCAGGGTCTCAACCTAAACCTATCTAGAAGCTATAACCCAGGAATTCTTTTTAAGCCACCCAAATGATTCTGATGATTAGTCAAGGTTGAAACTTCTGAATTGGGGGCATGGGGGAGGGGAGAGGGCACGATCTAGGTTATTGCAGAGTTGTAGAGTTCAACATTGATATTTATCATTTACTCTGCATTTTTTCCCAATTGTCTCACCTTCCCTATTTTTCTAACAGTGAATAATGAAGTGGCTTAGCACATAAAAGGAAAAGAGTCAGTAGGGTACCCAAAATGGGTTTTTACTATGTTCAAGCCATTTACGTACATTAATTGGATAAAAGGGTACCAGTATACTGTTTGAGATTCAACTTCAGACAGACATTTCTTAATGTATTTTAAAGGAGGTTTCCTTACTCAACATGAGAATGTAATATAAAATAATTCTAAACATTATTGTTACTTAATAAAAGAGAAAATTTGTATAATTCTTCAAAATAATTGTTTTTAAAAATCCAATGTTAGGAAGAAAATCCCTTAAATTTGAGGTAGGGGAATAATTCTCTCATATGGGAACAACTGTGTCACAGTGTTATACTCCAAATTAGAAATTAAGCAAAGTATTTCAGTACTATTTCTGTTTACGTACTGTTTTGTTACAGTAAGTACAAATGTTTTAAATGTGGATAAATATTTTGGTTTTGATTTTAATGCATATGATAATTAAAAATATGGATTTTTTTTCCTTCCACATTGAAATTGTATACACTCTCTAGGCTTGATGAATAAACAACTTTTAAAATACCCCATGTTCACTTATAAACCTTGGAATAATAAAAAAAAAAAGTAGTACCTACATAAGAAATTTTACATTAAAATTACAATTGTATGTTTTTCTGAAGTCAAAGTGATTTTAAATTTATTTCAATATTTGAATACAAAATAGTACATTTTAATTTACTATAGCATAATTCAAGTATTCTCTTAAATTTTGTGTTTAGCCAACTAGTATATGATATTAACTGACTTTTTATAATAGCTTTCCTTTTTAAAGATGACTGTTATACAAAAGAGTGTGACTCTATGTCCCTCTAAATTGCTTAGAATAAGTTGAGAGAACAAATGACAGTAGATAAAGACCTTTATGAGTAAATCATCAACATATAAAAGGTTGCACACATCAGTAATAAGGCATTTGCAGGTAACTCCCTAAAAAGTGTTTGAATTCATGTAAACAAAGACTATGTATATTCTTTTAGGGAGAAAATGCACTACCATAGATGAAATATATTCAGATGGTTGTGACTTTAAACCATATATTATTTGAATACCACACAAAACCTAAAGAGGCATAACCTACCAGTTTAATAACTAAAAGATGTTACTTATTCGTGAACTAAAAGGTTGATACTTTTTGAAACTGATACTGAAAAAGAAATATTTTGAAAATAAACATCCACTGTTTTCTAGAAATAAATATACATACTTAGTTAGTTTAATGTATTACAGCATAGGAATACTGTCCTAGCGCCCATAACATTCAATCAGTAGTTTTAAAATATTTTTCCACACTGAGCCTTGAATCTTCTACCTTGTTAGCTGTCCAACAACTTTCAAAAGAGTTTTATTCTCCTGCTTTAGTTGTTCATTTTCATCTTCTATGTCATCTAGGTCCTTAAGGAAACAAAAAGGAAAATAATACGTAAGTTTTTAAAACACTTAAAAGTATTCTTCAGGTGATTAAAAATTTTTTCAAAAATATACATTCAAAGATAATTCATACAAGCAATTAGTCTGCAAACGAGGGCTAGTTCTGAAAACAACTTTGGAAGGAATATGCCCCACCTAAAGGCAGCATCCACTACTAGACTCCTCACTGGTATCATGATAATGCAGGCCAGCTCTTGCCAGATCTTTCCGTTTTTAAAGAGAAGCCAGAAATCAGAATTCTTTATGGTGAATCTTCCAATTTTTAATCACTATAAATAAGTTTTTAGTTAAAAACAAATCCCTCCTCCCCCAAATTGAGGGCTAAATACATATGCAGTCAATATGAGGTTTGGGGCCTTGGATTGCAACCTTGTGTCAAATTAGGCATCAAAAAGATCCAGGTACGGGCTTCCCTGGTGGCGCAGTGGTTGAGAGTCCGCCTGCCGATGCAGGGGACACGGGTTCGTGCCCCGGTTTGGGAAGATCCCACATGCCGCGGAGCGGCTGGGTCCGTGCGCCATGGCCGCTGAGCCTACGCGTCCGGAGCCTGTGCTCCGCAACGGGAGAGGCCACAGCAGTGAGAAGCCCGCGTACCACAAAAAAAAAAAAAAAAAAAAGATCCAGGTACAAGTTCTAGATGTACCCCTACCACCTTGGTGATCTTTGACAAGTATGCATGTTGCAGGGGGGAGCATTTGGGGAGGTGATAGAACTGAGGTACACAGAAAAGGAGGCCTGGGGCTCACAGAGTTGATCTGGTTCAATTTACGTTGGCCTCCTCTATGACATTTTGTTGAAGGGAAAGGTTTCGAGCTTAAAAAAATGCGAAAGCCACTAAACTAGGTGCTTTAAAGTTATCTGATTCTAGCTCTATGTTCCCCATGTTAATCTTAGTACCATATATACAACCAGTTGGTAAATACAAAGACAATCCACTGTAAGTTTTCGTTTGAAGAAAGACTATGTCAAGGTAGGCTATTTACTGATGGTTGGAAAAGCAGACATTTATAGATTTATCCTTGCAATTCAAAATACTAAACTTGGAGAAATCAATTTGAATTCTAAGTGTACTACTGGATAGCAAAATTCTGATACATTTAGTATACTGTCTTTGAACAATTAGGTAAATGATTTTTAAATGTACAAACACAAAACCTGTATTTACTCGCAAACTAAATGAATGATATTAAGAAACTAATTTGTTGAAACTAACAATAATAAAGATACGGGATTCCTAAAATCACTACAACTGAGACCTACCTAACGTTTAGAATTAAATAATAAAATACATTCACATATCATTACTAGATTATAAACTCTGTAAGGGCAGGTGTTTTATTATTCTTTTTAATGAACACACTGCCTAAGACAGTGCGAATACATCATAGACATAAAAATATTTGCAGATTTTATTAAATCATATTCTAGAACCAAAAGAGGAATGCCCGTGTTCCAAACCAAGATGAAAGGCAGTCTATAAGAATGGAAGAGCTTACTTAGAATTAAAACTATTGAATACCTGAAGGTCAAATACTGGCTCAGCAAATAACTATGTGATTACTACATATGACCTTGAGCAAGTTAAACTCTGAGTTTCAGTGTCCTCATCCAAACCCTGCAGTTAATGCTATAGAGCTGTATTAGAATGAGTCTGCACATAATGAAGCTTTCTAATTTCTCTTCTTTTAGAATTAGAGTTAAGATTGGATTAGGAATTTGTTCCATTTCTCCCTGAAGCAAATTTATTTCTTTCCTCCATCTTATGTAAAGCCTTCGAAAAAGGGAAACTATGAAATCTCTCCTCATTACCATTACCTAAGTATGGGCTAGCATTAATACCTGCTTCTTAAGCAGGGAGTAAATTCTAGGGCTGAAAGAGAAAGAAAAAAAAAAAGAGAGAGAGACCTTAGGTTTAGGCTAAACCTAAAGCTGGGGATGCATATGTATAACTGGAGGAAAAAAAGTGGTGAAAATACCACAAAGACAAGGACATATGGAATTTCTTATGGCAAGACAGTAGCAATTTTAGTTCTTCATTGGGGCAACTCTGTACCAGTACCATTTTATGTGTGGCACTGACCAAGCTGCCTCTTACCTCCAGACTCTAACAAAACACAGAACAAATCCATTCACTGGTCCATCCCCAAAAGAACAATGTTAAGTAAATACAACTGACTGGTAACTGGCCAGAGGAAATCAGTTTATGGAATGAAATGATGGTTCTGGCTACCACAAATTACTATCACATTAACAAAAGAATGAACTATTTAGTTCATATTATTATTTAATAAAATTAAATAATTTCTTCATATTTATGTATTTTCATCCAGTTGACAGAAAAAAAGGAAACCATTAAACTGAAATATGTGAATACTCACTCGATTTAACAAATCAATTTCTTCTTTGAGTTTTCCAATCATTTCCTCTTTATCTTGCATTAGTCTCACAAGTCTTAAGTTTTCTTGCCTTTCTCTTACCACTTCCTGGTAGATATAATTACAAAGTATTAATTGGGAAGTAACAAGTTGTTTATAATCTTAAATAGCATACATCTGCTAAGTCTGGTGAAGTACCTTAGATACATGAAGATTTCCAATGAATTTCTTAAGTCACTTGGTAAGAGAAGGAGGACCCCATCCCAGAAAAGAACCAGAGAATGAGAGGAATACAGGAGTTGTAAAATATACTTCTAATTAAATCTATGTTTACCCAAGTTTTTAACAAATACCAATACTCAATGACTTTAGCTCTTTAGTTGCTCACCACCATTAGTAATAAAATATCTTAACATTTAATGACTAATACCCTGTTGAAGGAAATTCAAAATTTTAATAAAAAATACGAAGTTTAAGAAAAGGAGATGGCTCTATGGAAAACTCTAAACAGAAAAATAATGATCCTCCATTTTACTTCTGGTTCAGCCAGTTAACTGACAATGGATAAAATGAAGGAACTGAAAACGATTACTGGTTTTTAAACTTTTTTTTTCTTTAAACAATGCAACACCTTTTCCAAAGAAATCTTATTCAGAAGCCAGGACTTTACGCTGGGTCAGCCACCTTGGGGGCAAAAGTGAAGCAGAACTGAAAAGGTCTCACATAGAATTTGGCTTCTTCCTTACTCACCCTCAGAGGAAAGCAGCCAGCCTGCCTCATGAATCAGCTGCTGCCAGCTACTAGGAACTCAATCCGAACTCCTGTGGAACTTTAAAAGCCCTTCGGAAGAACCCCCTTGAAAACTATTATACTATGTACTCCTTAAAGTGTGTAATTTAAACTCACAGAAACTAGGGTTAAAGTTCAAATGTGAACTAAAAATAATCATAATATTATAAAAAGAAACAATGTTTAAAATTCAATCTCTACTTAAAACAATTTTTATATCACAAGGAATAGTTTCAGTTCAGCAAAATAAAACACACTTTCAACAATCAGAAAGTAATTCAGCACCGTTATCAATTTTAGGGATTGAATGTTTACAGAACAAAGTTGAGACCCCACGGTTAATAAATTAACGCCAATATTCATTTGAGATGTTCTCAAAGATACTCCTAAACAGGTTTATCCTTAAAATTGTTTCAAACACCGCAGTGGCTCTAGGCTCTAACTCACAACCCAGAAGAAAGTCTACAATCTGTACAGATAATATAATAAACACACAGTAGTACATACTGCTAGCAGAGACTTCTAACCATTTCAAAGGCAAAGACTGTTTTCAATATATTAAAGATAACACTTGGCAAAATGAGAGTATCCATTAAATATTAACCAATTCAAGGGCTGGCTCCATTTCTAAAAGTTTTAACATCAACAGAACTGGATAGAAAAGTATTAAGGAAATCAGAAAATGCTTAGCCACTATGCATCTAGAAAATATATAATTAAGAGTGATTCAAAGCGTTTATTTGACTACACACGGAAGTACCGATTAACACTAACGGTATCTTCCATTAGTGCCCCTCATTCTTTTCCCTTTTTTGACACTGTCACTTCCTTACACATTTCAATTTTTCTCTCTCTGCTGCTATGAAAGTGAAAAAGGCATTCTAATGGTATATTAATTTCATAAATCTTAAATAATTTGTAATTCATACCTTTTCAAGATCTTCAATTTTCTTTTCCAATGTGCTACTTGAGACCAAATTACCTGAAGCATTTGCATCCCTGTTATACCTGCTGAACCCACTTCTATCTGTTCGGGGAAATCTACTTGAGACATCTTCTTCAGAGGCAGTGGTTGTGCTATGGAAATAAAAAAGATACAAAAAAAATTTTTTTTTTAGATGTTGGGGGTAGGAATTTATTAATTAATTTATTTTTGCTGTGTTGGGTCTTGGTTTCTGTGCGAGGACTTTCTCTAGTTGTGGCAAGCGGGGGCCACTCTTCATCGCGGTGCGCGGGCCTCTCACTGTCGTGGTCTCTCTTGTTGCGGAGCACAGGCTCCAGATGCGCAGGCTCAGTAGTTGTGGCTCACGGGCCTAGTTGCTCCGCGGCATGTGGGATCCTCCCAGACCAGGGCTCGAACCCGTGTCCCCTGCATTAGCAGGCAGATTCTCAACCACTGCGCCACCAGGGAAGCCCCCCAAAATTTTAAAGATACCTAATATTCAGCAAGAAGAGTGCCAAGAATATTTTCTATTCACCCTAAACAATTTTCATTCCCCTGAGGACACATGGTTATAATAGCCAACTTATTTATAATTATGGAAGTTAATCATTATTTCAACACAATAAAAAAAATTTTTTCAATTAATTCTTTTGACCAGTATCTACTGAGTAGCTGCTAAGTACCAGACACTGTTATGAGTACTGAAATGGAACAGGAAACACAGACGTGCAAACACGGACTCTGACTTTCATAGAGCTTTCAGTGTAACAGGAATATAACCAATGACAATAAAGCAAGACAACCATCACAATAAGGTAAGTGTAAGGTACTCTGAGAACTATGACAGGGGACCTAATGTAGCCTATCTGTAGTGAAGAACCACTTTCTCTTCTCCTTTTATTTTTAAATTCCATTACATCATGGACCAACACTTTTTTTTTTTTTTTGGCCGTGTTGGGTCTTCACTGATGCACACAGGCTTTCTCTAGTTGCGTCGAGCAGGGGTTACTCTTCATTGTGGTGCACGGGCTTCTCACTGAGCTGGCTTCTCTTGTGGTGGAACACAGGCCCTAGGCACACAGGCTTCAGTAACTGCAGCATGCGAGCTCAGCAGTTGTGGCTCGCGGGCTCTAGAGCACAGGCTCAGCACACACAATAGTTGTTCTGCGGCATGTGGGATCTTCCCAGACCGAGGCTCAAACCCGTGTCCCCTGCATTAGCAGGTGGATTCTTAAGCACTGTGCCACCAGGGAAGTCCCCATGGACCAATACTTTTGTAAGACCAAACAAAAATTAACTGGAAAAATAAAAGTTAAAAAGGCCATACAAAATACAAGCCTAAATGTTTTATTAGATTCAGACCCATAAAATTATATTTCAAAAATAGGATAAACAAAAAAGAAAAGAATTACATAAAACTGCATAATTTTCATTGGAAGTATGCATATAGGCAATTATAGAAAACAGCTATCGCACTAGCAATTTTGTCATTTCATAATTCTTATTTAACCAAAAGTTATCACTGAAATAGCCATTCTTCATATTAAATACCAATTCACACATTCTGAACTAATAGCATATGTCAATATTTAAAGTTTTTAATATAACAAATAAGCTTACTTCTTGCTTTTGCATTAGTTATCTATTACTGCATAAAAAAATATGCCAAAACTTAGTGGCTTAAAACAACACAGTTATTATCTGACAATCTCTGTTGGTCAGGAATCTGGAAGCAGATTAGCTGGGTGTTCATGATTCAGGGTCTCTTATGAGGTTTTAGTCAAGATGTTGGTTAGGGCTACAGTCATCTGAAGGCTTGTCTGGACTAGAGAATTTGCCTCACTCACAGAGCTGATGGTAAAAGGCCTCATCAGTTTCTCACTGGCTGTTGGTCAAAAGCCTCAATTCCTCAGTATGAGGGCCTCTCTACCGGGCTGTTCACAACAAAGCAGTTGGCTTCCAGAGAGAAAGCGACACAACAACCAAGACAGACACTGCAGTCTCTTTTAGGACCTAAACTCAGAAGTGACATACTATCACATCAACCCCACGTTGAATGTGGAAGGGGATTACACAAGGTGAAAATACCAGGAGGTAGAGCTTCCTGGGGGCTCTTTTGGAGGCTGGCATCATTCTTGCTAATCCACCTCATCTAGGTTGGACTGATGACAATGCTGATCACAAGGGGTAAGGTATATCTAAACGACCTCTAGGATTTGTTTTAGTAGCACTCACAACAGAGAAATTAGTTTCACAGATGTATATTGACCAGAACAGGGGAAGAGATTTTAGCAAGCTCAGGATATTCGGTTTTAACTTTTACCCAATATGCAGAAAATGACACTTTTCAAAATTTGTCCTCAATTCTTTATTGGTAGCCAGTTCCAATAATTTATCCATCAAAAGTATAGTTAAATCTAAAATAACTTTTGATGAAAAATAATAGATTCTTGATCTATTAATTTCCTTTTTTTTTTTTTTTTTTTTTGCAGTATGCGGGCCTCTCACTGTTGTGGCCTCTCCCATTGGGGAGCACGGGCTCCGGACGCGCAGGCTCAGCGGCCATGGCTCACGGGCCCAGCCGCTCCGCGGCATGTGGGATCTTCCCGGACTGGGGCACGAACCCGTGTCCCCTGCATCGGCAGGCGGGCTCTTAACCACTGCGCCACCAGGGAAGCCCTGATCTATTAATTTCCTATGCATGGGTTTTCTTTTGATGGAAAATAAAATTCAAAGTGTCTTATCAAATTTGTAAGGTATATGATTATAACATTTTGCAACAGTGCAATACTAAAATCATCACCTACTTACTGATAAATTGTGGAACCCATCATAACAATTTGAAGAATCTTTTCCCCCAAATTTCTAACTTTCATTATTGTCCTTTGACCTTATGTAACACTGAAAACATTTGATATTTCTTTCTTGCACGAAAGGCTAATTAAGATCATTTTTTAAAAAAGAATGATGCTATCAGACAAATAAACTTAATTCACATATTTTAAAAGCTGGGGACCAAACTAGTTTCTTTTTTTAAAAATTGAAGTATAGTTGATTTACAAAACCTGATTTTTTATCTTGTAAAAACATGAAGTGTTCATGCCAAAGGTCAAATACTTCGCCTGAAAATTTCCCTTTAAAAATTATTGTATACCTCAGCATATGGTAACAGCTGATTGGCTCAGCTTCCAAACTATCATTTAGTTTTTTTAAAACCTCAAATTTAATGTACTAGTGTTTAAGTAATTCACACTCTTAGTGAACTGTTAATTTAGTTGATATACCAATTACACTATTTAGTTCAGCCGACATAACAAAACTTTCTCAATGAAACAAGCAGGACGTTGATTTACATTCTGGCACAAGTTTCAACATTTTTTCCCTGTCACTGTTTATATAATAATCAGAACATACTCCTGCAAAGCAAAGCAAAACACCAAACTACATTTGTTGACTTGTTAACTCTTCCAAGTTTTAAATACTTCACACAAGCTGTGTTTGTCAGCAAGGAAGCTGAAAAATAAATTCTTCCTTCACATTACTGTCATGTGAGCAAAATCAATGTGTTGATCATATTGTAACAAAAATTCCTTTGCTATCCTGATTTGTCTAAGAGTTGGTCTTCTGTATGACTAAACTGTCCCTAAATATACCAAGCTATGGGTGTTGCTGGGAAGTATTACATGAACTACCTTCTTTGCTACAGATTCAACCAACACCTTCCAGCAAACATCTTTGTCTTGTCATTTGTGTGTAGTTTTTTAATGTTAGCAACCTGAGGTCAGACTGTAAAAGAAACTCACAAAGTACTAATGAAATCCTGAATACATATGAAATCCTGAAGATCTGCTTCTGTCAGCTTCTTAACTGTAATAGTTCTTCTTTCAAATAAGGCATTTGTGGTTATGAATATAATTATGTCATGCATGTAAATGCCACTTAAATTTTGATGGTTTTATTGTTTTAGCAGCCAGTACATCACTGCAAATAACCCACTGCGGTTTTAGCACTTCCCATCAATAATGGCTAAAAATTGAACTCAATATAGGCGGGAGGATACTTCCCAACAAAACTAGTACAAACTCTTTTGGTCTGTACCTCTTTGAAATTACTTCCATCATCATCATTTGGTTTAGTATTACTGTCACATTCAGAAAAGATGTATCTTTTATTAAAAAAAAATCTAGGAAAGCTTCCTTTATCATAAGTAAATTAAGACTGAAAATAAAGAATATAAATTTTAGGGCTTCCCTGGTGGCGCAGTGGTTGAGAGTCCACCTGCCAATGCAGGGGACACGGGTTCGTGCCCCGGTCCGAGAAGATCCCACATGTCGCGGAGTGGCTAGGCCCACGAGCCATGGCCGCTGAGCCTGCGTGTCCAGAGCCTCTGCTCCGCAACGGGAGAAGCCACAACAGTGAGAGGCCCGCGTACCGCAAAAAAAAAAAAAAAAAAAAAAAAAAAAAAATTTTACTTCCTAGATTTAGATAATACTAACAAAAGCAGAAATTGAAAAGAATAAAAAAGATTTTTAGTTTTTATTTGTTTTATTTTGATTTAACTATTATATATTTACTTTTTAATTATTTTACTTATGGAACAAAAATATGCCTGATTAAATTTAACACATGATTTTAAAGGTAAATAAATCCTTCTTCAATTCTTACACATTTTGGGTTACAAATGACTAACATAAAAATAACACAGGTAGAGCAGAATACACATTCTTCTCTAGCTTGCATGGTATACTAACCAAGATAAATCATATTCTGAGCCATGAAACACACTTTCACAAATTTAAAAGAATAGAAATCATATAATGTCTGCTCTTAGACCACAACAGAATTAGACTAGGACCAGTAACAGAAAGATAACTGGAAAGCCCCAAAATAACATGCAGATTAAACACTGCACTTCTAAATAACACATAGGTCAAAGAAGAAATCTCAAGAGAAATTTTAAAATATTTTGAACAAAATGAAAATGAACCCACAACTTATAACTTGTGGAATGCAGTAAAAGCAGTGCTTAGAGGGAAATTTATAGCAATGAATGCATATATTAGAAAAGAAGATAGATCTAAAATGAATAATCTAAGCTTCTACCTTAGGAAACTAGAAAAGAAAGAGCAAATTAAATCCAAAGTAAGCAGAATAAAAGAATAGCAAGAACCAGAGCAGAAATCAATGAAATTGAAAACAGGAAACCAACACAGAATAATCAATGAAACCAAAAGCTATTTCTTTGAAAATATCAATATAAGCAATAGGCCTGTAGCCAAGCTAACTAAGAAAAAGAGAGGACACAGATGACTAACATCAGAAATGAAAGAGGGACTACCACTAAAGATACCATGGACATTAAAATGATAATAAAGGAATACTGTGAACAACTCTGACCACAAATTTGATAACCTAGATGAAACAGATCAATTCCTTGAAAAATACAATCTGCCAAAACTCACACAAGAAGAAACAAACAATCTGATAGGCCTGTATGTATTAAAGAAATTGAATCAGTAATTAATAACCTTGCAAGACAGAAAGAAAGCATGAGGCTCAGATGGATTTCCTAATGTATCCCACCAAACATTTAAGGAAGAAATTATACACATACTCTAAAATCTCTTCCAGAAGATAAAAGCAGAGGGAACATTTCCTAACTCATTTTATGAGGCCAGCATTACCCTAATACCAAAACCAAAGATATCGCAAGAAAAGAAAACTAAACACTAAGATGTCTCATGAACACTGATGCAAAAATCCTCATCAAAATATTTGCAATCAAATTTGAGAATGTATAAAAAGAATTATACACCAAAATCAAGTGGGATTTATTCAAGGCTGGTTCAACAGTTTAAAAAAAATCAATTAATGTAATCTATCACAGTAACAGGCTAAAGAAAATCACATGATCACACATAAATTCAGAAAAAGCATTTGATAAAATCTAACATCTATTCATGATAAAAACTGGACAAACTAAGCACAGATGGGAACTTCCTTGACTTGATAAAGAATACCTACAAAAAACCTGCATCATACGAAATGGTAAGACACTCAAAAGCTTTCCTGCTAAGATCAGGAGCAAGGCAAGAATGTCCCCCCCCCCCACCATTCCTTTTCAACATCTTACTGGAAGTCCTAGGTAATGCAATAAGACAAGAAAAGGAAATGAAAGTTATACAGTCTGGGAAGGAAGAAATAAAACTGTCTGTTCACAAATGATAAGATCATCTATGGAGAAAATGTGAAAAAATCCACACCAAAAAATTCCTGGAACTAATAAGCAATTATAGCAAGGTTGCAAGATACAAGGTTAACATACAAAAGTCAATCCCTTTCCTACACGCTAGCATTGAACAAGTGGAATTTGAAATTAAAAACACAATACATTTACATTAGCTCTCTCCAAAATGAGATACTTAGGTATAAATCTAACTAAATATGTACAACATCTACGTGAGGAAAACAACAAAACTCAAATGAAAGATACCAAAGAAGAACTAAATAGAGAAATAATCCCCGTTAATGGATGGAAGAGTCAATATTGGCAAGATGTCACTTCTTCCCAACTTTGATTTCTCACTGATCTACTGGCTCAATGCAAGCCCAATCAAAATCTTAGCAAGTTGTTTTGTGGCTATTGACAAACTAATTCTAAAGTTTACATGGAGAGGCAAGATCCAGAATAGCCAACACAATATTAATGAACAATGTTGGAGGGCTAACACTACCCAACTTCAAGACTTACTATAAAGCTACAGTAATCAAGCAGTGCAATACTGGTGAAAGAAGAGACAAATAGAGCAATGGAACAGCAATGGAAGCAGAAAGAGACTCACATAAATAACCCACAAGTGATCTTTGACAAAGGAGCAAAGGCAATACAATGGAACAAAACAGTCTTTTCAACAAATGATGCTGGAACAACTGGACATCCGCATGCAAAAAATGAAAAATAAGACAAAGACCGTATACCCTTCACAAAAGTTACTTCAAAATGGATCACGGACCTAAATGAAAAATGCAAAACTACAAAATTTCCTAGAAGATAACTAACATAGGAAAAAATGTAGAAGTCCCTGGATATGCTGATGACTTCTTAGATAAAACACCAAAGGCACAATCCATGAAAGAAACTGATAGCTGGACTTCATTAAAATGAAAAATTTCTGCTCTGTGAAAGACAATGTTAAGAGAACAAGAAGACAAGCCAGCCTGGGAGAAAATATTTACAAAAGACACATCTGATAAAGAACTGTTATCCAAAATATATGAAGAATTCTACAACTCAACGATAACAAACCACCCAATTGAAAAATAGGCCAAAGAACTTAATAGACACCTCAGCAAAGAAGATATACAGATGGCAAATTAGCATATGAGAAGATGCTCCATATCATGTATCATCAGGGAAATGCAAACTAAAATGAGATACCACTGTACACATATTAAAATGGCTAAAATCAGGATCAGTGCTGGTGAAGATGTGGAGTAACATGAACCCTTATTCACTGCTGGTGGGAATGTAAAACGGTACAGCCGCTTCGGCGACAGTTTCGTGGTTTCTTATAAAACTAAATATACTCTTACCACCAATCATGCTCCTTGGTATTGACCTAAAGGAGCTGAAAACATATGTCTACCCAAAAACCTGCACGTGGGTGTTTATAGCAGCTTTATTCATAATTGCCAAAACTTGGGAGCAACCACGATGTCCTTTCAAGGTGAACAGACAAATAAACTACAGAAAATGGAATATTATTCAGCACTAAAAAGAAATAAGCTATCAAGCCATGAAATGATATGGAGGAAATTTAAATGCATATTACTAAGTGAAAGAAGCCAATCTGAGAAGGCTATATACTGAATGGTTTCAGTTACATGACATTGTGGAAAAGGCAAAACTATGGAGAGAATAAAAAGATCAGAGAGTAAAATGATACCATAGTGATGGATACATGTCATTATATATTTGTCCAAACTCACAGAATGTACAACACCAAGACTGAACCATAATGTTAACTACGGACTTTGGGTGGTTATGATGTGTCCGTGTAAGTTCATCAATTGTAACAAATGTGCCTCCCTGTTGAGGAATGTTGATAATGGGGAGCCTATCCATGTGTGGGGACAGGTTTATATGGGAAATCTCTGTACCTTTCCCTCCATTTTGCTCTAAAAACTTAAATTAAAAAAAAATCACGTACGTACCACAGCACCTGAACTAGTCGATATCCTGTTCTGAAAGGATTCTGCTTATCATGCACTTAGGTGTGATGATGACAATGTTAAAATGCAATTCAGGCTTCTAAATATTTACTCTCAAGTTTTATTCTGACCTTGTCATGGATTACTTACAAACAGTTCAAGGACCACACTTTGAGCAGCATTATGCTAAAGAATGTTTAAACTCAGACTTAAAAGAGGAATAAGAATGTGTAAATATCTAGAAACAAAGAGTACGTGGCCCTTTGAGAAACAGAAAAATCTAATATGGCTAAAGCATGAAAGGTAAATATAGGGGTGATAAGATATGACACTGGAAAAGCAAGCAGGAGACCTGAAAGCAAGATATGACACTGGAAAAGCAAGCAGGAGGCCTGAAAGCTATTTTATGAAGAATTTCAACTAATGGTCTCCAAATTTATTCATTACATACACATTGGTATGTATATTTATCTACTATCTTTATAATCGATTTACAATATCATTATGTTTGGCTATGTATTATATATTACATATTCATATATCCTTTATTGTACAAACATATATGTAAATCAAATAACATGATTTATATGATATTGTTAAAATATCTGTATCACAAAAAACATAACATAAAGGGGTGAAAAGAATTTTAAATGTACATCTTTTTTTTTTTTGGCTGCGTTGGGTCTTTGTTGCTGCACGCAGGCTGTCTCTAGTTGCGGCGAACGGGGGCTACTCTTCGTTGCAGTGCACGGGCTTCTCATTGCAGTGGCTTCTCTTGTTGTGGAGCACGGGCTCTAGGCAGGCAGGCTTCAGTAGCTGCGGTGCACAGCCTCAGTAGTTGTGGTGCACAGGCTCAGTAGTTGTGGCTCGCGGGCTCTAGAAGGCAGGCTCAGTAGCTGTGGCGCATGGGCTTAGTTGCTCCATGGCATGTGGGATCTTCCCAGACCAGGGATGAAACCCGTGTTCCCTGCATTGGCAGGCAGATTCCTAACCACTGTACCACCAGGGAAGTCCCTAACTATACATTTTAATTATTTATGGTACAAATTTTTTTGTTTTCACAGAAATTGACTACAGTATTTTTTTTTTTTCGGTACGCGGGCCTCTCACTGTTGTGGCCTCTCCCGTTGCGGAGCACAGGCTCCGGACGCGCAGGCTCAGCAGCCATGGCTCAGGGGCCCAGCCGCTCCGCGGCATGTGGGATCTTCCCAGACCGGGGCACGAACCCATGTCCCCTGCATCGGCAGGCGGACTCTCAACCACTGCGCCACCAGGGAAGCCCGACTATAGTATTTTTAATGAAAGTATAATTTGAATATGCTTCACTTCTGAGGAACTTATTTTAACTCTTTGTGATATACAGAGATTTGAAGGTGTAGTTCTAAAATGAACATGCATATTTGATTTTTAATGTCTGTAACAGCAGAAAGAGATGCCTCACAGTAAGAATTTAAAGTTTTTAAAATTTTCACTTAAAACTCCAAAGCAAGCATCAAAATTTTTTTCTAATTTATAAGAACATATCTGATTTTATGTATCTTGCCAACTGAACAACCACATGATCACCTTTGCGCTTATATACTTGTTTTTATATTCTCCTTAAATTCCCCCCCCGACCTATCCATTTTGTATTAAACAACATAATAATTCATAAATCCATCTAACCATTCAAATTACACTATTGTGCAACATTTAGAAAGTGAACAAAACACACTTTCCTCAGGATACCTCAAATACTAAGTAATCATCTGATACATAGAACAAGGGAATAAATAACAAGTACATAGTGCTAGCTATAAAGTATACAGTGGGCCCTATGAATCTGTGGGTTCCACATCCACAGACTGAACCAACCCACATCGAAAATATTCAGGGGGGGAAAATGCTAGAAATTTCCAAAAAGCCAAACTTATATTTATTTACTCACACTGTATTAGGTACTATAAGCATTCTAGAGATAATTTAACTATACAAGAGGATGTTCATAGATTATATACAAATACACTATTTTATATAAGGGACTTGAGCATCCACAGATTTTGGTATCCTCGGGGTCCTGGACCCAATCCCCCCTCCGTGAATATCAAGGGATGACTGTAAATGTCTTACTGTCTTTTAGATTAAAAGGTAAATATAAACAGAAGATCTAATATTTTCCTCCTGCATCCTAACATTATCTTGTGCATCACCCTGCCTGCCTTGGAGACCAGTTTAGACTCATTTAAAGGTAATAGGAAGTCATTAAAGCAGGGAAAGTGACAGAATCATTTTAATAAAATGCACTGGAAATGAGCAAAACTGAAGGCAGCGAGACCAGTTTGAAGGGTATTGTAATCATCTATGTAAGAGATGATGGTGTCCCTGGACTTCCCTGGTGGCGCACTGGTTAAGAATCCACCTGCCAATGCAGGCAACAAGGGTTTGCTCCTTGGTCTGGGAAGATCCCACATGCCGCGGAGCAACTAAGCCCGTGCACCACAACTACTGAAGCCCACACACCTAGAGCCTGTGCTCCGCAACAATAGAAGCCACCGCAATGAGAAGCCCGGGCACCACAATGAAGAGTAGCCCCAGCTCGCCACAAATAGACAAAGTCCACACGCAGCAACAAAAAACCAACGCAGCCAACAATTTATTTATTTATTTATTTAAAAAAAAAAAAAAAGATGATGGTGTCCTAGTTGGGGGGTTGGCACTGGAGCTACAGTGACTGAATTTAAGTGAGGTAGTGAAGAAAGGGGAAGGGAGGGGAGGGGAGGGGAGGGGAGGAAAGGAAAGGAAAGGAAAGGAAGGAGGGAGGAAGGAAGGAAGGAAGGGTCAAAAGCAATGTCCAGATTTCTGACTTGAGCAAGAATCGATTTTGATACCAACTACTGAAATCCACTAAGTTTCACAAGTTTACTTTTGAACATGCTGAGTTTAAGATGCTTCTAAGATATCTAAAAGTAGATATTTGAAAGTTGTTGGTTATATAGGTATAGAGCTAATGATTTAGAATCATCAACATAGGTATATGCAGTAACCAAAGTCACCAGAGTGAAAGAAATTTCTAGAACAAATACACAGAACAAAAAGAGAATAAAGTCTAAGACGAGCTGAGTAACACCAACACATAAAAAGTAAGTACAGGAAAGGAAGAACTACAAATAAAAACTGGGAAATACTGGCAAAGTGGTAGGAAGAAAATCAAGAGGGTAAGGTATCACCAAAGCCATTATCTATCATGTTATAAAAGATCATTAGAATCATTTTAAAGGACCTCTTTTCACTTAAAAAGAAGTCCACTTATCTGCATCAACCACAGATTATTCAAATAGAAACCACAATGCTGACAACTACAAACGAAAACCTAAAAATGTGGATATCCCTTAATATGTTTGTATTTGCTTGATGTACAAGCTTAAAACAGTATTTCAAAAAGTTTAACCTATTAACAATTTTAAAAATCCTTCATATTAGGCCTGTCAATACACAAGGGATAATATCATACAAACTCAAAACAAGGAATAATTATTACTGAAAAACATAATCAGTGATTTATCCCCATTATGTATTAGGTCTGTAAAGAACACTGTCATAATTGTGAATAACTGTGTTAACTTGATCTTATTACCAAATTTAGCTCTGTTTATTTTAAAAACAGAAATGTTTTTAACCTATTTTTGAGGGCTGGATATGTACAGCGCAAAATACCCAGAATAAAAGATTGTTTTACTAACTCCAAAAAGATTGTAACGTTCTATTCAGGAATGTTAACACAAATCTCTAACCAATACAATTCCAAAAAGAATCCCCCTCTGCCCTTAGCTACAAAGTATTAACCATAATGTGCAGAAAAGGAAAAAGAATAAACAGTATCATCAAAGATAAATACCACCATTTACTGAAATTTTCCCCCTCTGGGAATTTTCATATTTTCTGTGGAAACACTAGAAGGTGTTGTGTTGGGGGATAAAACTATCACGAGAACAAGATTGGCAGCATTATGAGATTACAGCTAGAGGAATTTTGCACTAAAATAGGTATTTTAAACCTTAGCAATTAGAAGAAATACAAGACCCATGAGTAAAATCCTAGTTTTAGAATGGATACCAAATATTTAGAAGTATTAGGTAAGTCGTGAAATTACTAAATAACCAAGAAGTACATGACTGGTCTCCATATTTTTAATGTTTCACTACCTTATTCAATTCCACCAGCACTGTCCCAAACAGCCCCTCACTCTGGGTAGGTCTTCTCTCTCTTCTCCTTTTAAACACACACACACACACACACACACACACACACACACACACACACACACACACACACAGCAACAACTAAAGATCAAAATCATCTCTCAGACTCTTTATTAAAATTGTGATACATATTCACTGTGGGAAACAGATAACATGAATCAATATCTCCAGTAACTCCACCAACCCAGAGATAACGGCTGTTATAGTCTACAATATATTAGTAGTTCATAACCTTTTTGGATTGCAGATCTCTTTGAAAATCTGATGAAAAATATAGCTCTTCTCCCAGATAACCATGATATTCTTTTACATAGAATTTCAGCAGCTCATCAATAGAGTTCAAGAACGCTTATATATATTATGATAGACGTTGTTTTATTTTATTTTATTTTTTTTTTTATTTATTTTTTTTTTTGCGGTACGCGGGCCTCTCACTGTTGTGGCCTCTCCCGCTGCGGAGAACAGGCTCCGGACGCGCAGGCTCAGCAGCCATGGCTCAGGGGCCCAGCCGCTCCGCGGCATGTGGGATCTTCCCGGACCGGGGCATGAACCCATGTCCCCTGCATCGGCAGGCGGACTCTCAACCACTGCGCCACCAGGGAAGCCCATAGACGTTGTTTTACATCATACTCTTCGTTATATGCTTTCCCTCTCTCCATTTAACATAAATAGGTAATAATTTTCCTATAATTATTAACTCCTATAATTAACAGTTTTCTAAAGAATCAGTTTAATGCCTGTATTGTAACTTTATATTAATATGCTATAGCTTATAACCGATCTCATTGTCAGAAATGTAAGTTTCTCCAGTTAGGGGCTATCATACATGTTCATTTCTGGTAAGTTAAGTATAATGAATTATCCTAAAGAGTGATTATATTAACCAAGTAAACATTCTACTAAGAAAATTACACATTGGGGGAAAAAAACCCCAAAAATACATGACCACTGATCCATCCTTCTTAAACCTTGAGTTTCAGACATTTCAAGACCACCCCCCCCAAATAATTATCCAAAGTTATTTAAACATGTTTTAAAAAGGAGTTCAGTGAATATGTTAAGAGACGTTCTAGGTAAACAGGAGCTGATTCAATAAAATAGAGCTCAACTACAGTGACTGCTTAACAAACTCAATGCTTAAAAAGTACATCCTTGATATTTGTAAGAAAAAATTTAATATTTAATCCATAATTTACAAGAGCACACAAACTAGTCTTGTGGGTGGCTTGTACCCTCTAATGACTTTTTAAGTTTGTCTAGTCGTATATATATCATAAGTTATTTGGTTTGCTGAAAATATTTTCTAACATATAATGCCAAATTTCTACTCTTTAGCCCATTCCTCCTTTTTTCACCCCCATTAATCAGCAGACACCCTTCTCCAAAAAACATACATTCTCCAGTCTTTGCTACAACTTGCTGACAGATTAATGAAAGTCATGAACTGTTGATATACAATGTAACAAATAGCTCTAGATAAGCAATTGATAATTTCAGATCTAGATTTTGTGTTTGTTTTTATTTGGTGTGTGTTCAACTACGAGTTGCTATGAGTCCATGAATAATGACTAGAAACTTAAAAAAAATTTTTTTTGTTGTTTGTTTTATAACAGTATTAAACATGGCTAAACCTTTGAGAGCTGAAAAGTAACAAACCATGTGCTTTAGGCTATGAAAATAAAAGAAGTAACAAGTATATGAACAGGTCACAAGTAAAATAATGGTCTAAAAATGGGTGGGATAGGGAGGGGAGGGAGATCCAAGAGGGAGGGGATATATGTATACATATAGCTAACTAACTTCACTGTACAGCAGAAACTGACACAACATTGTAAAGCAAATTATACTCCAATAAAAAAAGGCTTAAAAGTAAAAACATACACCATGTGAAATCAATTTTCTACCTAATTTAACACAATATGTAAATAAAGCTTTTGATGAGGATTTGTAAGAAAGTTATTCCCCTAATGATTCTAACTAAAGAATGCAAACCTGAAAAGTGCCAATTATAATTTAAGGTTTATAATTTAATAAGGATTAAATATGTATGAATGATACAGCAAACTTGATAAGTTACTGAAATTTATTTTTATTCCCCAAACCAAAAACTGATGATAAAAACTCTTTTGGTTTGAAAATGTGGCCTGGAAATAGGCCAAATCAAAGCTATTTGATTGGCAATGCTTGCTAGCAAAAGACAAAAGAGTCTTTCCAGTTTAAACTATTCATGTTAAGTAAAAATTACCAAGCACAAGTTTCATTATATCTACAACAAAATTACTCAGAAATGAAAATAAAAGCAGCAGCAGTGGCAAACGTATCAGACCTACTTAGTCAATTGTTGATTACCTTGGCCTTCTTATCTCTTTTAAAAGGTAAACACTGGGACTTCCCTGGTGCCGCAGTGGTTAAGAATCTGCCTGCCAATGCAGAGAACATGGGTTCAAGCCCGGGTCTAGGAAGATCCCACATGCCATGGAGCAGCTAAGCCCTTGCGCCACAACTATTGAAGCCCACGCACCTAGAGCCCATGCTCTGCAACAAGAGAAGCCACTGCAATGAGAAGCCCACGCACCGCAACGAAGACCCAACGCAGCCAAAAATAAATAAATAAATTTATTTATTTAAAAAAAAGTTAAACATTGAATTTTATCTAAATAATAACTTAGTATTAAAATTAGAGCTCTTGGGCCTCCCTGGTGGCGCAGTGGTTGAGAGTCCGCCTGCTGATGCAGGGGACACGGGTTCGTGCCCCGATCCCGGAGGATCCCACATGCCGCGGAGCGGCTGGGCCCGCGAGCCATGGCCGCGGAGCCTGTGTGTCCGGAGCCTGTGCTCCGCAACGGGAGAGGCCACAACAGTGAGAGGCCCGCGTACCGCAAAAAAAAAAAAATAAAAAAATAAAAATAAAATTAGAGCTCTTCTTAATGTTTTATTTTAGATGAATTATAATAACCACAACTTTTAACCAAATATTTTAAACTTTAACATAAAAGTAGGGGAAGACAGAGGTTTTATATGTATAAATCTAGGTAGATTGTCTTGTGCAAGCATGTGGGTTCTGGAGTCAGGTTGCCCGAGTTAAAATCCAGACTCTTCTGTTCACTAGCTTCGTAAGCACAGTGAAATGATTCTACCTCTTTATCCCACTTCACTCACCTACAAAATGAAAGTAAATATTATACCTACAGTACCTACCTTACGAGATAACTTTGAGAATTGAATGAGATCTCTATGTAAAGCTTCTTGGACATTATAAGCACTTGATAAGATTTACCATTATTCCATACTTATTAGCACAAGCATGATCACACCTTCTGCAACCTTCATGGCTTCAACAGGGAAAGAAGCTAATATCTCAGTCATGTCCATTAAACAACTTATACTTAATTGTGATTTTCCTCCTATACATGTGCACACACACTCAAACACATTTTCTGATAAAAGCATTACTCCTTGTGTATAGCTGGTGCTATGGACTTGCTAGGGTCTGAATGTTTGTGTCCCCCCCCAAAATTCTGTTGAAATCCTAATGTCCAATGTAAGGGTAATAGGAGGTGAGGCTTTGGGAGGTGCCTAGGTCACAAAGGTGGAGTCCTCATGAATGGAGTTAGTGCTCTTATAAAAGAAATCCCACAGAGCTCTCTAGCCCCTTCCACCATGTGAGGACACAGTGCGAAGCTGCAACTGGCAAGAGGGCCTTCACCAACCAGAACCTGACCCTGCTGGCACTCTGATCTCTGACTTCCAGGCTCCAGAACTGTGAGAGATAAATTTCTGTTGTCTGTGACATTTTGTTATAGTGGCCTGAATGAACTAAGATCAGAATGAATTGGATACTCCCAAAATTCATATGCTGAAAGCACTAACCCCGATGTGATGGTATATTTGGAAGCAGGGCATTTGGGAGGTAATTAGGTTTAGATGAGGTCATGAGGGTGGGGCCCTCATGATGGGATTAGTGTCTTTATCAAAAGAGACACCAGGGAAGCCACCTCTTCTCTCTCCACCATTTGAGGACACAGTAAGAAGGCAGCTCTCTGCAAGTCAGGAAGAGAAGCCTCATCAGAACCAGACCACGCTGACACTGTAATCTTGGACTTTACAGCCTCCAGAACTGTAAGAAAATAAATTTCTGCTCTAGCCATCCTGTCTATGGTATTTTGTTATGGTATCCCAAGCTGACTAATACAGATGGTATATCTGTATTTTCCATGTTTAAATACACAAGGGAAAATGACTCAGTTTTTCTTTTGCTAAGTTCATCAAACCCTTACAAATTCATGGTGTGTGCAGTGTTCAAAGACTGCAGAGTATGTCAGAATAAGTCATGGTCAGAAAGACATTACACTCCTGCCTACGATGTAATTTCTTTTTGAGAGCACAATATTAAAGTTTCTTATTTTTCAAACAGCTGCTTGAAACAGTCTAGTTAGTTAAGCCATGGTCAGGAAGACATTACACTTATGTCTACAATATGCTGTTCGTCATAACTTGAGGATTCTTACCTTTTGTATCTGCCTGAAACTGTTCTAGATGGCTCCTGTAAAGTAAAAAAAAAAAAAATGACATATCAGTTTGGGTATGTGTATAAGCACATAATTCCGTGTTCCATAAAACTACTGATAGAGAATATTGGAACAATTACCATTGTTTTTTTTTAAATAATTCTTTTATAGATTTATTTATTTTTACTTATTTATCTTTGGCTGCATTGGGTCTTCGTTGCTGCTCGCGGGCTTTCTCTAGTTGCAGCAAGCGGGGGCTACTCTTTGTTGTGGTGTGTGGGCTTCTCATTGCGGTGGCTTCTCTTGTTGTGGAGCACGGGCTCTAGGCGCACGGGCTTCAATAGTTGTGGTACGCAGGCTCAGTAATTGTGGCTCGCAGGCTCTATAGCGCAGGCTCAAAAACTGTGGCGCACAGGCTTAGGTGCTCCGCGGCGTGTGGGATCTTCCCGGACCAGGGCTCAAACCCGTGTCCCCCTCATTAGCAGGCGGATTCTTAACCACTGTGCCATCAGGGAAGTCCCTTTAAAACTATTTTGAAACCACAGTAACTAGATTTAAATGTTTAATCACTGGTTATTTAGTTAAAGCAGAAAGAAATACTAAGGTTATGTGTATGCACTCAAAGTACATTTTATTGAATGTAGATAATAATGATTTCATATGGAACTTTACCCCTTAAGTTTCACAAACAGTACTCCAACTAACATTTTATCAAGGTTTTCTTTCATAAACGTCCCTAATCTTATTCTATATGAACTAAAACTTAAGGCACAGACCTTGAATGATATCTGTCTAAATATGTATTAGAAAAAATGCTAATAATGCCTTAAGTTACAAAACATAACACCTCTCTCACTTTGGTTATAACTGAAATATTTCAAAACATGACATCAGCTTGATTATCCAGACTATCTCTTGCTGCAATGAAATAGGCAAAATTGCTAAATAAGAATAGCCCTTGTTGCATTTACTGATTTGTGGGTAACTGATATATTGATTGTAATGGTAGAAACAACCTGGCAATAAATAATATTTCTGAGGTTTAAAGTAGGCATTTTCCCCTAACATGGTAAAACTCAAGACTAATACACATTTAGAGTAGAATTTTAATAAATACAGAAAGGTGAAATGGAGGATGTTTTCAGCAACACTACACTATTGTGGCATTACACTAATGTTATACTTTGACCCAACTATAAATAACTTAAAGTCAGTTATCAGGTAAGTTTCCATTTAAGTATACTAATAAGTTGTATAATATCTGTTTTCTACGTTTCTCACAGCTTTTTTTTTTAAACAACTAGTCACTTAAAACATATCTCAAGTTTTACAGTATTTTCTCTACAGCTAGTTTGGTGCAACTGATCAAATTACAACTCGGACATACTTGATCAAATTACTCCATGCTCATGTCCAAGATGTATAAACAATTAGATTTAAGCCTATTTCTGTATAACTAATATTCAAGAGCTAAGATTCTAAAGCAGACCAACAACTCTTAAGCTTACTGATTATTGGTCAGATTTGAGTACAGTTTTATTAGATTATACATTTTGTAACTAAATGTTATTTCACAGTGACTAGCAATCAAATTCTATTGCTTAGGGACTTCCCTGGTGGTGCAGTGGTTGGGAATCTGCCTGCCAATGCAGGGGATACAGGTTCAAGCCCTGGTCCAGGAAGATCCCACATGCTGCAGAGCAACTAAGCCCGTGCGCCACAACTACTGAGCCTGCACTCTAGAGCCTGCGAGCCACAACTACTGAGCCTGCGTACCACAACTACTGAAGCCCGCACACCTAGAGCCCATGCTCCACAACAAGAGAAGCCACCGCAATGAGAAGGCCGCACACAACTAAGAGTAGTCCCCGCTCACCACAACTAGAGAAAACCTATGCACAGCAACAAAGACTCAATGCAGCCAAAAATAAATAAATAAAAAATAAATTTATATATATATAAAAAATTGCATTGCTTAACAATGGAATGTTCCCCAAATTGGATAGACTATATTAATATTAGCAGAGATTGGGAGGGGTGGTAGCCTGCTTCTCATGTGTATTCAAGACTCACATTTACAGATGGAATTTAACTATGCCCTGCCAAAAAGAGGAAACTGAAATGTTAGATAGAAAAAAAAAAACAGCCCCTATAGTGCAGTAAAAGAGTCCCTTATAACTTTAAGGAGGAAAATTCTTGATGCTTCTATACATTAATACAAAATTCTACACAAATATAAACCTTAGATTTGTTAACTAGAAGCCTCTATATTTCTGTGACCACAAAGATTTCCAAGCAAAGAGTGATAACTTCATAATTACTCTAACTGTTAAAGTTGAAAATTCCATTCTAAATGTCGGGGGGGAGAAGAAATACCTACAGTATCACTGAAATTGCTTGTAAAAAATACGAATGCTAAGACTATATTGGTCTTAAAAGTTTCAAAGACTATGTAATTAGACCTTCCAATAACCCTGAAGTTTATTATACAACTGATTTAAAATATACTTTTCCTGAAATAATCTTTCTTGTAATAGGATGGTTTGTATTACAAAAGGGAGGGGGAAAGACCTATGTAGAGCTTAGAAAACGTTGGCGAGGCACGAACTGTTTTATGTGAGTTTAAATAAAACATTCTGATTCATTCAAGCTTAGAATGGTCAATAAGGAAATTCCACGAACACTGTCTTTACAGGTGCAGTGGCAGATCAGCACTTGTAAAGTATAAACGAATATAAAAGCATATGTGAAATAAGATAAGACAAATACAGGCCCAGGAGAATATAGTAAAATAATACTGAAGTTATTCAAATAAACTTGAATAACTTCAGTATAGCCCTCGGTAAACTATGGCATACCATGGTAACTGGCCCTCAGGACTAACTTTAAAATACTTATACTGGTATATATAATGTACTAAGATACAATGTTGAAGATGAATGCAGAACAGAATATCTGTAATGTACAATTGATAAAATAACTTTAAAAATGAGACTAAAACAAGGACATTATCAAATTAACAAAGATTTTAAAAGGAAAAACTAAATAATAACCAATATTTGTAACTATATATGAAGTATAACCTTTAAAAATTGTGAATCACTATATTGTATACCTGTAACTTGTATAGTATCGTATAGCAACTGTACTTCAATTTAAAAAAAAAGGGGGGGCTTCCCTGGTGGCGCAGTGGTTGAGAGTCCGCCTGCCGATGCAGGGGACATGGGTTCGTGCCCTGGTCCAGGAAGATCCCACATGCCACGGAGAGGCTGGGCCCGTGAGCCATGGCCGCTGAGCCTGCGTGTCAGGAGCCTATGCTCCGCAACGGGAGAGGCCACAACAGTGAGAGGCCCGCATACCGCAAAAAAAATAAAATAAAATAAAAATAAAGGAAAAGCTCATTATTCCCCTCTTTTCCTGAACGACTTAGTCCTAAAGCCATTAGGTGGGGAGGAAACAAGGTAGCCCCAAACAGGCTATCAGAACACCGGAACACTCCATGAAGAAGAGCTGTTTGGCAAAAAGAGTCAGAGTCCAAGAAAACTGAGGACAGCATCCATACAGCAGGGGGACTTAGTCTGGCATCAGAAATCAGAGCCTGAGCAGAATGAGGAGGGGTCTACAAAGCATGAAAGGGAAGTCAGGTTATCAGGCCTGAGGCAAGGTCAGAAAGGGAGTCCCAGGAAGGGATACTGAGAGCCCCAAGCAGGGTGTGATGGTCATCCATTCATGAGGGGGGCCCAAAATGCGGATTTAGCACCCCAGAAGGGTAAAGAAGGTGTTCCCTCAAAAAGGCAGCCTGGGGCTTCCCTGGTGGCACAGTAGTTGAGAGTCCCGCCTGCCAGTGCAGGGGACGCGGGTTCGTGCCCCGGTCCGGGAAGATCCCACATGCCGCGGAGCGGCTGGGCCCGTGAGCCATGGCCGCTGGGCCTGTGCATCTGGAGCCTGTGCTCTGCAGCGGGAGAGGCCACAACGGTGAGAGGCCCGCGTACCGCAAAAAAAAAAAAAAAAAAAAAAAGGCAGCCTGGCATGGAGAATTCACAGCCCTTGCAAGGTGTGGAGAGCATCTCTGTAGGGGATGACCAGGGCTGATATGCCGGAGCCCAAATAGGATGAAGAGTGTCCACAGAGTGGCAGTCTGGCCTGGGGGTGTCAAAACCCAATCAGGTGACAAGGGGTCCCCATGGAGTAGTCCAGCATGAGGTCTCAGTCTGAGCAGGAACAAAGAAAGGCCCTAGGGAAGAGCAGCCTGTCACAGGATGGAGAAACTAAGCAGGGTAAGGACGGGATCCCCAGAGGGGGTGAACTGGTGTGAGGAGTCACAACTCAAGCAGGGTAAAGAGGCCAACCTGCAGCTTCACAAGGGATTGCCCAAGCCTGAAGAAAGTGAGGAGAGTGTCCATGCACAAGGTAAAGCCAACGTATGATGTCAGAACCCACTCACGGTGAGGAGGGCATAAGTGTGGGGAAGGAGTGGCAATGGGAGATAGGCTACATATGGGGGAATTGACTAAATAAGAAAACACATTAACAATAACGGGAAACAGGTTCCTCAGTGTCACAAAAGGGAATTACAAATACTAGATTTAAGCCTTGTGATATCAGATTAGAATTGGCCATACTGGTATAAATTAATTTCAGTATCTACATAGATAGATGTAGTTACCTAGGTAGGTAGGCAGGCAGCAGACAAACAGATATGTATACGTATGCATGTACATATAGACACACACAGTAGGTCTGCACATAGAGAGGGACTACGAATGGTGACATCTCAACAACAGGAACATAACTACAGCCCAGATCTTGGCTTCACAGTATCATTTTCCAGTAAAAAGGAATCAGGGCTCCTTAGAGAAATAGCTGCTAGCTTCCAAGACTGGCGTAAGAAGCTAAAGATGAGTCTGCATTATCTTATTATGCCACAAAATGAAGTATTCCAAGAATGATGGAGACGTAGCAAAGGATACAAAAGGCTAAAGGGGCTCCCACTGGCCAAATTTGGGATAATGTGACTATTAAAATAAATAATGATGGTGTGGTAGGCAGAATAATGACCCTCAAAAGATGTTCACATTCTAATCTCTATAACCTTCAAATATATTAGGTTACATGGCAAAGGGAAATTAAGGTTGCTCATCAATGCCACTAAATAGGGAGACTATACTGGGTTATCTGATGGGCCCGATGTAATCACAAGGGTCACTGAAAGTGGAAGAAAGAGGCAGAGGAAGGTCAGAGGGAGATATGGCAAAGAAGAAAGGTCACAATGCTGACTTTGAAGGGGCAAGAGGGACAAGGAGTACAGGTCGCCGCTAGGAGCTGGAAAAGGCAAGGAAACGGACCCTCCCCTATAGCCTCCAGAAAGGAATGCAGCCCTAACTTTAGCCTTTGATTTCAGTCCATGATTTTATTAGTCCAATGAGACTTCGAACTTACAGAAGTGTAAGTTGATAATTTTGTGTCATTTTAAGACACAAAATTTGTGGTAATTTGTTATAGCAGCAATAGAAAACTAATACAGATGGTAAGTAAAACCCATCAGATAAAATAGGTAATAGTGAGTTGATACAGATATACAGATATAAATAGATGACAGATAAATGGATAGAGATAAACAGAAAGTTTGATGGAGATTAAGATATCTACATGGTTCAAAGCACTTATCCACAAAATACTTATTAAGAAGGGGCAGTGAAGCCTGGCCAATACCACCTTCATCACACAACCAAAGTGATCATCATCAGCAATGGAACAAATTAAAATCACGTGTCATCTGATAGGATACACAATGAGAAAAGCATAGCGCCAATTCTGTGATGTTCCTGACAAAGACATACAACCTGAATCCAATTATAAGTAAATAGTAGATAACCCAAACTGAAGGTCACATCACAAAATAAATGACCTATAACCTTACAAAGTGTTAAGATTAAGAAAGTTAAGGAAAGACTGTATCAAATTGAAGGAAACTAAAGAGATATAGTGACTAAATAGAGCATGTGATTCTGAATTAGACCCTCTTGCTATAATGTAGGACATGATTGGGACAACTGGCAAAATTTGATGATGGCTGAATATGTTAGATGATAAAAGAATGTGTCAATTTTAATTTCCTATTTTTAAGAGCTGTGTTGTGGTTATGGAGGAGACCTTGTTTGTAGAAAACACACACTGTAGTATTGGGGGTAATAGGGCATCAAGTTAGCAATTTACTCTCAAACATTTTAAGAAAAAAAAATTCTCTGTACAGTACTTGCAACTTTTCAGTAAACTTGAGATTGTTTTAAAAGGCAAATCAATAAATAATCAAAGAAAGGAGAAAAATAAAACTCATAAATGTCCTCTCACAAAATGCCATTGTTTACATAAACTGATAAACTTTTCTTTATAAGTAATTTAGGCAATATGTATCAGAAATTTTTAAAATCTTTAAAATGCATTATGGGGAATTCCCTGGCGGTCCAGTGGTTAGGACTCTGTGCTTTCACTGCAGGGGGCACGGGTTCGATCCCTGGGGGAACTAAGATCCCACAAGCTTCAAGATGTGGCCAAAAAATAAATAAATAAATAAATTTAAAATGCGATATGGCTTTTGGCCCAATAAGTTCATCTCTGGTAATCTGGCCAAAGAAAATAATTCAAAACACAAAAAGCTTAATCTCCACAGATGTTAATTCCAGTATGACTTATAATAGTAAAAACGTTTAACCACTGAGGATTTCTATTAATGGGAAATTTGTGTCACCTATTATACACATTAAAAAAGAAAATTCTATGCCACTGAAAATAATACACAGAGTTTTGAATAACATGAAAAAAAATGTTCATGCTATAACACCTACAAAGAGAATTTTGGCAATACCATCAAAATTACAAATGCACAATCCTTTTCACCCAGAAATTCTAGTGCTAGGGTTTTATCCTACTGATTTACACACACATATGCAAAAGAACATATATTGAAAGGTTTTCACCACCACATTGTTTGTAAAAGCAAAAAACTATATATAACCTAAATGACCATCAATAGCAATTAGTTAGAAAAATTATGATACATATATAAAATAGAATATTCTGTGTTTACCAAAAAATAATAGGGAAGCTCTTTATGTACTCCAAAATATTAAATGAAAAGAACAGGATGCAAAACAGTGTGTTAAAAATTAGTGAATACATATATAGACATATATATACACACATATAGACATAAATTTGTTTATGGACTACCTCGAGAAGGATCTAGAAGGATGTGCAAGAAACGAAAACATTAGTTGCCTCCAAAGAAGGTAACCAGGTAACTGAGGAAGACTTTTTACCATACACCTTCTTATGCTTTTTCCATTTTTTAGCATGTGACTGTATGTTTCTTTTAAAATTAATTGAGCCTAAAGCTTAAAATTTAATAAACAGTTCATAAAATACATAAGGAGACCAAACTAGGTAATTTCCCCTGTCTTTTACATTTTCATTTTTTTCAAATTTTCTAATTGATCATGTATTATTTAATCAGAGAATTAATATATTACTTTAAAAACTGGCATACTATCTAGAAAAAAACATGGTTAAAAATGTGTAAAATCATAGCTAAAAATATAAGAAAAAAATAGAAAGGCTCATTTTTTATTACCACTACTCCATATTATTTGAAAAATGCCAAACAGAAACTTAAAACACTCTAACCTTTCACAGAGCTTACTATTATGCCAAATTCATGTTCCCATTTCATTCTTCATTTAAAAAAATTTAACTGATTCACATACATAATGCTAAGAAACAAAATCTCTCTGTCCTATTCAAAAAAAGCCTTAAAACAACCAATGATGCCAATATTTTCTTTTTGTTGTTTTTGAAGTTGGAGTTATAAATAAAATCTATATCTTATCTGAGTAACAGAATATGTGAGTTTAGGTAGTAACTCAGAGAAAGGTCAACTATGTAGACAGAAAAGTTCCTGTTCCCATTCCAACTTCAATGTGGCAATTTGGGATCCCTGGGAGAGTTTTTGCCTCACTTTCATCCTAAGCACATAGCCTGGAATATACATACTTAAAACCAAGGTCATCAGTGAGTTACATCCTAATTGCTAATGAAACAAACAAACAAAAATGAGAGAAATGCAGGGTAGACCTAGGAAGAGATTAGAAAAGCTACAGGAAAGAAGATAAACTGGGTAAGGCGGAAAGCTCCTCAGAGAGCCCGGAGCAGCAGAGACGGCTACATATCTGGGTATAAACTTGGAAATAAACTAAACACTAGGCTCCTCGGCTTTGACTGGGTAAGGAACAGAAATAAATCAGCCTTCTTTCCAAAAGCTGCTGCCTGATGTTAAGTGACATGACCAAGAACTGAAACCAGTTCTAGACTCAATCAAAATGCTATATTGTCTCTATCCCAATAAATTAAGTCTATTTCTTCACCTGGAATAGGCACAGATTTAATTTCAACTTTGCTGTAATACACAAAAACAAAGGATACAAAGATACCTTAGATTATGAACAGTCACAGAGGTGCTGAGAGAAGCACTAATGGTTAGCTTGCACTGTGTTATAACAGGGTATTCTAGCAGTAGCAACTGCAGTACAGCGGCACAGACAAACCCACATTACCATTCCTCACATCAAAGAGCAGAGGAAAAAGAAGTTTTGCATTCACATCCAAACCATTTCAAAATATTTTGCCTCTCTGCCAAATGCCTTCTATCATAACCTTGCAAATTAATAGACAAGTGTACATTTCATTTTTTTCATCAGTAAAACAGGGAGATGTGTGTACTGCTCGGAAACTCCTTTTGGAGTAGTATCATAATAAAATGCATTTAAAAAGTCAAAGCTGGAACTCTGAAAAGACAACACAGTAGCTTACGATCTCAAAGTGTCATCAAATTAATTTAAGATTAGATATATCAAGATAATTCCCAAAGTACAGTTTATATGGAATGATTCTGAAGAGTGATTTGCTTTAAACTCAGGCACCCCAATGCCAACAACTCCCAAATTTCTGTGCTACAAGAAGCCAAGATAACAGCTAATTGGAAACTGACTTAAATTTTGTTTTAAAAAGTATTTTATAATTACAAAGAAATACGGGGGGTTTCTGGCAATTCACAATACTACATGTTGTGTTTTATTATGTTTAAACATTTGACTTGGTAGACACTTGTTATTCAACTCTTTATTTGCTACATAATTCTAATGCAAATATCAGCCTAGAACAGAACTCTCCACTCAAACTCACTAATCCTTACTTTTTTAAGAGCAAAAGGGTAATTATTTTTCCTGCTTATTTTTACAACGGATACTGTTTAAACCTTAGTCAGTAAATATTCATTGATCAGGAACTAAGGACCAAATACTGCTTACGTCAGAAAGTGTTTAGATATAAGGAAAATCACTGGTTAAATCCATTGAAAGTACTTAAATGGAGTTGATGCAACCAAAATGAAACTGGAAAAATTATTAACAGTAACTTAAAAATTATTGTTAAAATAGCTAGTGACATTCTAGAATTTTTAAATACTCACTTGTAACAGATAGGAACTTCCTGGATCTAACAAGCTTACAGCCTCATTTTGCATCGTGTTCTGTTGTGTAATTGCATCTTCTCGTTTCCGCTCTTTCTGCCCAGCTTCATCATCTTCATACTCATCTAAGCACTGAAAGAAAGAATAGTTTCCATTTTACTTCTATATAATATTAATAAAATGTTTTGATAGTACGTGAAGATACATTTGATAGCATTAAGAAATACTAAGCATTCAGAAACTACACAATAAAAGTGTTCCTTTCAACAACTGGTACATTTAATTCCTATAAACTAAATTATCTGCTTAAAATCCAAACCTCCACATTCACACCCTTGTCAACATCTTTCTAGGCTCTAGGCTCTAACTACCAGTGACAAGGTTTGCTTAAAGGTAGGGTTCACTCTTTCTTCATCATTCAATCTTCAAGTAAATGGACTACCTTAAAGCACTTTTTGGAAGGTAACAAAAGACACACCACACAGACATGGAATGTAGAGTCTAACGGGAAGGGGTGTGTGTCTGTGGGTACATGTGCAGATAACTTAATAATAAAGGCCACTGAAGGTGTGTGTGTGTGTGTGTGTGTGTGTGTGTGTGTGTGTGTGTACGTGCGCAGATAACTTAATGCTAAAGGCCATTTTCTACCTTAGTAGCCTATGAGTATCTTCACCTAGGGAGTAAGTCTTCTACAAACACTCTGTAGAATAATTTACAATTTAAAAAATGCGTTTAGGGGTTTCCCTGGTGGCGCAGTGGTTGAGAGTCCGCCTGCCGATGCAGGGGACACGGGTTCGTGCCCCGGTCCGGGAAGATCCCACGTGCCGCGGAGCGGCTGGGCCCGTGAGCCATGGCTGCTGAGCCTGCGCGTCCGGAGCCTGTGCTCCGCAACGGGAGAGGCCGCAACAGTGAGAGGCCCACATACCGCAAAAAAAAAAAAAAAAAAAGCGTTTAATTTGGAATTGCAGATATAAAAAAAAAAAAGAGAATTTCAGATGATGGAAAGAGCATATGGAAAAGCTTACATGAAAGGCTGCTGTTTAAAAAACGGAATCACCACCTGTGTTATCTATCCAGACTTTTTACATTAATAAAAAAAACAAAACCAACAACCCATAAACAGAAACTAAACTCTATCCATTACACCCACTGTGAAATAATAGGTCATCTGTTCCTTGTAACTGAACACATTCTTAACCAATACACTGCCTGTGTGTGTTCTGTAAGAGACAAAAAATAAATAATATCTCTGCAGGCACTTTGTAAACACTAAGACACTGACCAAAGCACAGAATAGCAGGAAAGACAATAGTATTTACAAATTGTGCAAAGAGAAAAGAAAGGCTGAAGCCACTGTGCAAACCAAGAAGGATCACTGGAGCATCTGAAATAGGAGAACACAGAAAATAAGCAGCACATTCAAAGACACAAGGTCCATAGCAGGGGGGTATGGAAGAAAGCATCTGTCTGAGATGGAGTCTTAAATCAGGATGATGTGGAGGGAAAGCTGGGGGACAGAATGGAAGGGAAGAATTAAAGAAACAAGTAGGCTGAGATTCCAGAGAATGTTTAGGGTCTCTCCTATAATGCAACTAACTATGTGTACAGGTGTCACCTGGCCCTCTTCTCACCCTGTGGGAACTGGGGCTTAGGTAACTGGTATAAGAAAAATGATAACACTGTGGCTACTGCTGTAACAAACTGTTCTTGACTCCCAAGAGACTAGTGTCTTCTGCCAGGATCCATGAAACCATAGCAGGCTAACTCGTTAGCTCGTAAGCAGGGTAAGATCTCAGATCCTTCAAAGTCCTTGACAGAGGTGGGTACTGGAAAGGCATATGCTCTGATCACAAAGAAATACAGATAATAAATAGCCTAAGAAGTCTAGACTTTTCATTACATAACATTGAAACATGTTATAGTGCTATAATTCCCTGGAATATAAGTAAAACATTATCAAAACTGATTTGGGGAAAAGAACCTGTATACAGCAATTCAGAGTTCTGATTAACAGGGACCAAAAGTGGAGAGACTAAACAACATAGTAGGCAATGGGATCCTATGAAAAATGATATATCTGGGAATTCCCTGGCAGTTCAGTGGTTAGGACTCAGCACTTTCGCTGCCAGGGCCTGGGTTTGATCCCTGGTCGGGGAACTAAGATCCCTCAAGCCTCTCAGCATGCCCCTCTCCCCGCCAAAAAAAAAAAAAAAAAAAAAAAGATGTATCTTAGGTGCAAAAAGAATCAATAAAAGGAATCTAGTAAAGGGTACCAAAGTTTAAGAAATTAGTCCTGATTAGAAAATGAATCTCTCTTAGGACTTTTAAAAAGACTTTCTCAAACCAATAGACAGTATCATGTTTTATGCCAAAATATCAACAAAATTTAAAAGCAAAGCCAGACTTAAGACACTGATGTCCACTACCAACAGGGTGGTTACCATCACTCTGGAAGTACTATTTGGTAAAACTAGGGAAGAAGAGTAAGAGATTTCAGCATCAGAAAGGCAAATGTTCATCATTTCAAATGATACAATTTTGTCAAAAATATTTTAGAATTACTACAGTTCCTTAAGATGGTTTTTCATTAAGCACACAGAAATAAATAGCTTCTCAGAGTAACGTCAATAGCTAGTTAGATTATATGATTTTAAGAGTAACCATAAAAATAAACTAAAAAAACTTTATGAAAAAACTATAAAACTTTACTGAGTGGTATAAATTAAGATCTCTTCTTAAGAAAAAAACTAATACTGGGGCCTCCCTGGTGGCGCAAGTGGTTGAGAGTCCGCCTGCCGATGCAGGGGATACGGGTTCGTGCCCCGGTCTGGGAGGATCCCATATGCCGCGGAGCGGCTGGGCCCGTGAGCCATGGCCGCTGAGCCTGCGCGTCCGGAGCCTGCGCGTCCGGAGCCTGTGCTCCGCAACGGGGGAGGCCACAACAGTGAGAGGCCCACATACCGCAAAAAAAAAAAAAAAAAAAAACTAATACTGAAGGTGTCAATAATCTGTAAATTAATTCATAAGCTGAATTTATTTGGAAAGTAACGGTGGATCATCTGGATGCATAATTACATAAGACATCCAGAAAAATTACTTTTTAAAGAGAGAGTTATGACAGAACACTGACTCTAACTAATATTAAAAATGTATAAAACCACAACACCGAAAACTATGTGATAAAGACTAGAACAGAAAAGAGAATGGAGTACAGAAATTCTTCAATAGATAGTACTGAGACAAGAGGTCAGCAAGACTATAAGATCTAGAAAGAATAAAAAGTGGTCTCATCTAGTCTTCTACTCTGTGAAAGCAATCATTCTCTGGTACCTGGGCTGTAAAAATCCCTGACCGTAGAATCAAATGTCAGTAGCATGAATTCTTAAATCATAGAGTAATATAGACTCACCAGCATTAAAAGAAAGCAGAAAAAATAAACTTCAGTAAATGTTTGATAAATGAGTTAACAAGATGAGACAAATCAGGGAGATAGACTGTTGCACCCCAAGTTAAAATTCTGAATGTTCTTTTTCTTGGCAACGCTCTTACCCACTGACCTGGGAACCTATTTATCACACATACTATCTCTGTGGAGAGTGTGTACATCTTACTTTCCAGGAAGCTTTTAGAATAGGGATTACTTGATGAATCACAATTTCCCTCCAAAGTTCTTCTAGAAACCAGTATAGTTCTTTTAGCAACAAGCACCTTACAATGTCCTTAAACTATCTTACTTAATGGGGGATAAGTACACCTGGAGGAACAATTTGGTCGAAATGGTGAGAAATAAGAAAAGACTGAAAGCAAAAAGGAACTGAGTTAATGGACAAAGGTGGGTAAAGACATCTTCTATTTCTTGCAAAGATTAATAATTTTCTAAGCACAGAAGCTGGCTGGTATCCTCAAGGGAGAGAGAGAGAGTTGGTCTTTAAATAAGTACTAGCAAAAAGAAACCAAAAAGAACCCTAAATATTTTTTAAAGATTCTTTCTATGAATTATAAGCTTTTCATCTGGGAGGGAAAAAGATGAGAAGAAAATAGCTACTGATTTTATAGTATACTTACAACAATAATGTGGGACTGATTTTATAGTATACTTACAACAGTAATGTGGGACTGAATCTCCTACCTCTCTTCTCAGCTTTCATTTATAGATAAATGTAAACATGTAAAAGTTATTCTCTCCTTTCACACAGATGAGAGAGGAAGTTGCATGGGAACTGAGTTAACAATTATTGGAAACAAACCAAAAGGTCAGATTTTATGAAATGATAATAATAAGCATCACTAATTCTCATCAAGCTCTTTGCTCTTCCCAAAGGTACATTTAGAGTGTTAATATTTTAGCAAATAAAACCTCAGAACAAAAAGGGAAATGTATGATTTTCATTGCTAATAACAAAGTATCAACACTGAAAAAAAAGAAGCTACTTTGAATAATTTTTATAACATGTAAGATTATTGCTCAGATCTGACAAAGTAACCAAATAAAAAGAAAATGGATTTTTTGTTAAATCCTATTAGTTAGGATTCAAAAAACTGTACTTCATAGGAGCACAACAGAAAGTTCAGAAATAGATCTAAATAGACAAATTGTGTTTACAATAAAAGTAGAAACTCTCACTGGTGGGAAAGAATGGGCTTTTTTTTCTTTTTTTTTTTTTTTTTTTGCGGTACGTGGGCCTCTCACTGTTGTGGCCTCTCCCGTTGCGGAGCACAGGCTCCGGACGCGCAGGCTCAGCGGCCATGGCTCACGGGCCCAGCCGCTCCGCGGCATGTGGGATCCTCCCGGACCGGGGCACGAACCCGTGTCCCCTGCATCGGCAGGCGGACTCTCAACCACTGCGCCACCAGGGAAGCCCAGAATGGGCTTTTTTTTAAACACATGGTTCGGGGATAACTGGATAACTATATATTTTTTAATGTGAAATTGGATTTATTCCACATAGTAGGATAAATTCCAGTACATCATTAAAAATGAGCAAGGGCTTCCCTGGTGGCGCAGTGGTTAAGAATCTGCCTGCCAATGCAGGGGACACGGGTTCGTGCCCCAGTCCGGGAAGATCCCACATGCCGTGGAGCGGCTGGGCCCATGAGCCATGGCTGCTGAGCCTGCGTGTCCGGAGCCTGTGCTCCGCCACGGGAGAGGCCACAGCAGTGAGAGGCCCGTGTACCAAAGGGAAAAAAAAAAAAAAGAGCAAAAATTTGAACACTCTGCCGAAGAAAATATAGGAGTGACAAATAAATACATGAAAAAAAGGCTCAGTATTAGTACTTATTAGGGAAATGCAAATGAAAACCACAATGGGCTATCACTACATACCTACTGGAATAATAAAATTAAATATCGACTAAAATTAAAGTGTTAATGAGGATTTGAAACAACTGAATGTCTCCTATATTGCTGGTAGGAACTAACAGTGGCATAGTCATACAGGGGAAAGTTTGGCAGTTTTTATAAATTTAAATATACACTTACCATATGACCCAACAATTCTACTCCTAGTTAGCTACCAAGAGAAATGAAAACATATTCACTCAAAACTTACACAGACACTTGAACAAAAAAAAATCAGTTTTCATAATAGCCAAAAACTGGAAATAGTCCAAATGTACATCAACTGGTGAACAGATAACCAAGAGTAGTACAGCCATGCGACAGAATATACTCAGTAACAAAAGAATTATGCTAAGATACCAGGAAATGAAGACTATATGCTGTGTGATTCAATTTCTGTAAAATTCTAGAGAAAGCAAAATCACCGTAACAGAAAGCAGATCAGTGGGTGTCAGAAGCTGTGTCTGAGGGGAGGGGGCGGAATGAATGGTGGAAGGGTTCTATATCCTGATTCTCACGGTGGTTTGCCCAGTTGTGTGTATTTGTCAAAATTCATCAAATCACACTCTTTAGACAGTAGCATATTATTATATGTAAAAGACACCTTAATAAATATGACTTAGCAAAGAAAGAAATATCGTGGAGGTATTGAACAAATAAAATGAGTTTTAAAAAACTGAACCTAAATCTGATTAAGACTCTAGATCCAACTACCAATTAATGGGAATAGAGGGACTAGAACAGTATATTAGACAACACCATGGAGATGCAATCATGAAAATCCAGATTGTGGGAATATAAAAGACCACAGAGCAAACAGTCATCTGGGGCTACATAAGGTTTGTTGCTTTTTTAAAAAAAACAAAACACTTTAAAAACCATTCTCAGCTCTCCATCATATAGAAATAAGCCTCTGCTGATCCCTGTTATAACTATAAAATACAAATGGCCAGTTTCTACAACTAATAAATTATAAGAAGGGGAGAGAGAGAGAGAAAAGGAGAAGAGAGCCACAAATTTGAAACTCAAAGGACATATGAATGAATACCAATATATTGACCTCATTTGCATCCTTACTCAAAGAAACTATTTTTTAAATAATCATTTAAGAGACAGTTTGAACAATGATGAAATTTGAAATTAAGGAGTTTCATGAGATTGAGGAACTATATTTAAGGTTTGATAGTGATATTGTTCTTTTGTTTTAAAAAGATTCCTTATATTTTAGAGATATATGCTGAAATATTTAAGAATAAATTAATAAGTCATCTGAGATTTGCTTGAAAATAACATAGGGATAGAATGGGTAGTGTGTGGTGGTATCGGTAAGACAAAACTGGTCAGGAGTTGATCACTGTTGAAGCTGAAGGATGTGGACATGGGGGACTTCACTGCACCATTCTCATGACTTTTATATTTGACCAAAATTCTCACAATGAAGTTCTAAACGTAGCAATAAAATTTGAGTGTGTACTGACTAAGTAACTAGAACTAGGTAAGTATCTTTCCTATGAAGCATAACATTTCTGCCTCTAGAGAACAAAATGGTGGAATATTATTTGAAAACTGTTTTCAAAGAAATGGAAATGTCTGCAATTTAATGTAGAGTGGGAAAAAATACTATGATGAATGATAAAAAGAAAAATATACATTATCTCTAGATTGATTTTTTTTTAATTTATAACTGTCTATAAGTTATATTTTAGATTAAAAACATATAAGAACTCAGATTTTGGAATCAGAGAGACCTAGATTCAAATCCCAGGTTGGTCACTTAAAATAGTAATGGCACCTGCTAGTAACTGAATATTTTCTAGGTGTGTAGAGAGCACTGTTAAGCTCTAATATCTAGTACTTCAAATACAGATAATTTTCACAAAAACCTTAGGAGGTGGGTACTGCTTTATATAAGAGGGATGGGAGGATTCGAAGTAAGTAACAGGACACAAAGTTGTTGAGAGGTGCAGTCAGAACTCCAACCCGAGCAGCCTAACTACAAACCTCAACCTCCATTTTCCAACTACCAGTTGTAACCTCTTCATCTGTCACGACATCCATTTAGTGCCCTGCAACCCAGAGTTTATTTGAGGAAAAAGAAAAGGAACAGGGGCTCCCCTGGTGGCGCAGTGGTTGAGAGTCCACCTGCCGATGCAGGGGACGCGGGTTCGTGCCCCGGTCCGGGAAGATCCCACATGCCGCGGAGCGGCTGGGCCCGTGAGCCATGGCCGCTGAGCTTGCGCGTCCGGAGCCTGTGCTCCGCAACGGGAGAGGCCACAACAGTGAGAGGCCCGCGTACCGCAAAAGAAAAAAAAAAAAAAAAAAAGGAACAGAACAGAAAATATCAGTGAGCACTTTTCTGTGAAACTTTGGTTTCACATTATCTCGTAAGGGTCTTGGATCACTTTGCAGAACACAGAATTACTGGAAGTTACAGGAAAAAAAAGAGTGGTTATGAGTTGACTATTGTTGTAGCTGGATGACACTTATATAAGGGGGGTTCATTTACTCTGTATTAGCTCTGTGTATGTTAACATTTTAACTTTTTCCCCCCATTTTTAAAGGGACTTTTAGTAATTCTACCAGGCCTCATTTCCATGTTTATTTCAGTCACTGACAGCAGACCAAACTTCCCCAGGTCTCACCCATTCACTTGTACAGACTCTCATTTCCATACCACTCTGTACGTTCCCTAATCTGACCCAATCCTGTGTCCTTCCTCTCCCTTCCAAATCATTCCTCTGTGCCCTCTGGAATTCCTGCTGATTAACATTTTGCTTTCCTCAGCTACAGGATGAAACCTAGTTGGCTCCCTGAAAAAGCCCTTTCCCCTGTAGCTCACTCAACTGGAAGGTATTTGTTTTTGAAGTTCTTTCATACCTTTGGGCCTGGTGGTAGGATTAGAGTATTCTCTGACTACCTCTCTGGAGCAAGTATCCCCTTTGGCCACAGTGTTCTAGGCCAATGATTCTTATTCAGTCAATACCACTCCCTACAAGGCATGGAATTTTGTGGTGGCATTTTTGGTCATATTGATGACTAAGAAATACTACTTGTTTATGGATCGGAAGCATGAAATGGATAACTTGCATTTGAAAAATTAGTCCCTCTAAGATAGAACTGACCCACGTCCCATCCAAATGTAAAATGTAATACCAAAAAGTCATGCAGGTGAAAAATCTATTTATAATTATCTAAGCCTAATCACATTTTACGGGGCAGTGGTGTGGGGGATTGGGGAGTGGAGGTTCCAGAGTTTTAAAATACATATGGATTTTTCCAGGAAGACAACTACCCTTTAAATCCAGAGAACATGATATTTCATTTGTTAGTAGTCTTATTTTTTTTAAAGTTGCTCAACATTTTGGAAAAGGTCGCTGACAGCAAAACTATTTGTGGTATTTGACTCATTAATAAAGCACACTTTTATCAGTCCAAAAAAAGGTTTTTAATAATCAACACTTAATAAGTTCATAGACTAAAATAACTAAAGAGGATCCATTTCATGGTAGCTTTTCCCTATTAATTTGAAAAAGCAGAACTCCACAAAATTCAGGAATCCAGAAAAAGCAAGCAACATACCATTTGCCTACTTTAAACACAACTTGTATTAACATTTTTAAATGCTTCTAATATATGGAGAAGAGCATATTCCATAGAACTTTTTACTTAATAAGAATTCTTGGACAGTAAGTAAGCCTCAACAGACAATCATAAGTAAGCCTCAACAGACAATCATCACTCACAACTATTATTTATCTGAAACTATGCACACACAACTAAAGAAAATACAATTTTAAAAAATATTTCAAATGCATTAAAAATTGTTAAAATTAATTTTTAATAAAATAAATGCTGAAGCCAAGTTTTGACACTTTCATAACTAGAATAAATTGTGTGGTATACTATCTAGTTCTTGGAAGAGCTCAGCTAGAGATTGCTTCACATTCTTCTTTCTTTCTTTTTTTTTTTTTTTTTTTTTTTTTTGCTGTACGCGGGCCCCTCACTGTTGTGGCCTCTCCCGTTGCGGAGCACAGGCTCCAGACGCGCAGGCCCAGCGGCCATGGCTCACGGGCCCAGCCGCTCCGCGGCATGTGGGATCCTCCCGGACCTGGGGCACGAACCCGCGTCCCCTGCATCGGCAGGCGGACTCTCAACCACTGCGCCACCAGGGAAGCCCTCTTTTTTCTTTTTTCACATTTGTTCCCTTTCATAAGTGAGGAGTCTTACAAGTGAATTAAACAATTCATTCATCTCCAAACACTATTAACAATAGTTCATAAAATCCATTTAAAAATACTAGTCCCCTTAATTTTCAGAATCCCTCCCCAAAAGTGTAATATCATGTTCTTCTTCCCAAATGCCTCAGTCTCTGTAACCTATGAACACCTGATCGTAATATAAGGAATCCATACAAATTCCTTAGGTGTTTCAGTTTTTCAGTAAATTTTTGCAAAGTATAATTACTTCTCTATAAAACTCTAACACTAGGGAATAGCACAATATTTTCAACATATGAATCAGAATGAGCAACAGAATTACAATAGAACTAAACAGCCAAGTAAGTTTAATTTTATTTATGTACAATAAATCATATAAATGTGACTCTAAAATCATGCTGATTTCCCTTTGCATTTTAAGCAATCTTAGCAAGGCTTTTAGGGAAGAGAAAAAAAACTATACAGCTCCAGGAGAGGGAAAAAAAGTCTGTATTTGGGATCACACAGTTACAAACCATGAATGTGGATAAGTGCCTGTACTTTCCAAAATGAAAAGTTACTGTGTCCGTGAAAGGTATTAGGGGAGTTAAGCTAGATTCCACTCGTTTTCTTCAGAGAGACCATGCCATCCTCTCAGTACTACTGCTGCTTTATCTGCCTCCGCCTCTGGTAATACCCCCTTTCATCCTCCATTAGTCCTGTATCTAGCATATACCACTCTGTCATCATTCAACCTCTGCCAAGCTATTCCTTCCCTCCCCTCCCTGTTCCTAAGAGGTTTCTTTTGAAACGGTTAAGCAAAAGGAACTTTACAACATAACAAAAAGAAGAGTAAGATCAAATTAATAAGCACCTTTATGTGAAAAGAACTGAGCAAAATAAACAAATGACTGCTCTCCTCTCATTAGATAGCTGAAAAAGCCACATATATAACACAATGCTTAAAAACTGCTACACACACACAGCCTTAAGCTAGAAAGTTTGGGAACTAAGTGGGATAAATTAAAATGTATGGGGCTTCCCTGGTGGCGCAGTGGTTAAGAATCCGCCTGCCAATTCAGTGGACACGGGTTCGAGCCCTGGTCCGGGAAGATCCCACATGCCGCGGAGCAACTAAGCCTGTGCGCCACAACTACTGAAGCCTGCACTCTAGAGCCCGTGCTCCGCAACGAGAAGCCAAAGCAATGAGAAGCCCGTGCACCACAACAAAGGGTAGCCCCCGCTCTCAACAACTATAGAAAACCCGCCTGCAGCAGCGAAGACCCAATGCAGCCAAAAATTAAATAAATGAATAAATAAAAAATTTTTAAAATAAAATGTATGAATTTTCCAGACTAATTATTAAACATCCTGATTAACTTTGTAAATTAGCAATGAATTTCGTCTATCATACTGAATTAGGCTTTCTAACAACTTGCTAATATATTGATACTAATAAGTACTTTGATTTCATGGATTTAAAAGCTGAGTTTGCACGAAGGTTATTAGCATTTTAGACAAAAATGAAATCTTATCTGTAAAGAATCTGAAAATATAACACTCCAAAACAACAGGAAATGAAAACAGAATTTCATCCTTCCAAAATCATCCTTCCATAATTTTAAAGTGCCTTCCCCACCTTAAATTCTACACCAATACTATCAGATATGACTCAGCCATGGACAATCCAACCATACTACCTCATGCTGGGATCCCATCAGATCTCAGGGCTAAGCAGTGTCAAGTTCTCTAAAGAGCAACAATATTCATGATTAGAGAGGCAGGCAGCATTCTCACTTTCAGCAATCTCAACAAATAATAATAACAACAATAACTTAAAAACTATAGTTGGGTACTTCTTATTTAAACAGAAAATGAGATTTTCCTAATTACAAAATCAATGTACATTACAAGGAAACTTTTAAAATAGAGAAAAGAAGAAATTAAAAGTCATCCTTTATCTTAAAATAAACAACTGTCATCACTTTGGTACAAATCATTCTAGTAGAACTTTTGCTTTCTTTTTTTTTAAATCCATATAATTGTAGGCACCCTGTTTTGAGACCTATTTATATGGCCTCTTCATTTTCAACAAAAATTTTAGCAGTTGCATAGTATGATATTAGATTTGTTTAATCAGATCTATGTTGTAGGACATATAAGCTAAATAGCCTTTCACATAAATTTGTGTGCCTATCTCTCATTTTTATGGCTCTATAAACATGCTGCCAAATTTTCCTCCAAGAAGGTTAATGTCTCACCCTTATTATTGTTTTAACTCTCTCCGAACATATTAGGCAAATAATGGTTTCACTGAATCCTAGGTGAGCGGGATGAACTTGTGCTCTCTTTTTATTGGCTTTATGTATTTCTTTATGTATCTTCACTTTCTTCACTGATATCCTCTCTCAATTTTTATACTGGTTTATTCATTTCCTTAGTATTTCCAAAAGCTCTTCATATAATAAGATGGTAACCTTTATTGTCAATTTTTTTTTCTAGCTCACCTTTTAATTCTGTTTAAGTTTTCCTTCTGAGATTTACTCCCTGTGGTTTCATGTTAAGAAAATGTTTTTCTTACTTTAAGATCTAATAAACAAGGACTTCCCTGGTGGCCCAGTGGTTAAGACTCTGCACATCCACTGCGGGAGGCACACGTTCGATCCCTGGTCGGGAAACTAAGATCCCACATGCCGCTCGGTGCAGACAAAAAAAAAAAAAGTCCATGAATTCCAAAGTTCATGAATTCCGGAATTCGTGGATATTCCTATTTTTAAAAACTCTAATAAACACACATACTTTCTAACTTTTACCATCTCACTTTTTTAAACTTTTTAACTCGTCTCATATTTAATTTATTGTATAGTGAGTGAGTTTGGAATCTAATGATTTTTTTAGGGTAAGCCATTGTTCTAGCCACAGAAATGGACTAACCCAGAACTGCAACACTGGTGGGAGGCTGTATGAGTAACAGCCCTGGGAGGAGCTAGCTCAGCACCCCCTCCAGGTTCACACCTAGGGGCTCTTAAGCAACCCCTATCTCCTCACCACTGATTCAAAATGCCATCTTTATATTGATATATATGTCTATGTTTTAGCTTTCTATTCTGTTCCATTGATCTATTTATGTTAATGCCCAAATCATATTATTTTTATCATTAAAAGCTAATAGTTATCGGGCTTCCCTGGTGGCGCAGTGGTTGAGAGTCCGCCTGCCGATGCAGGGGACATGGGTTCGTGCCCCGGTCCGGGAAGATCCCACATGCCGTGGAGCGTCTGGGCCCGTGAGCCATGGCCGCTGAGCCTGCGCGTCCGGAGCCTGTGCTCCGCAACGGGAGAGGCCACAACAGCGAGAGGCCTGCGTACTGCAAAAAGAAAAAAACAAAAAACAAAAAAAACAAGAAACACAATATAAATGCAGTAAAGCCTCGTTTCTTCAGCAATAATCAAGCAAAACTTCCCTCTTACATAATGAATGTGGATCACTCTCAGCCTCAAACCCCTCCCCTCAAAGAATGAAAAGCAGTGATTAATAAATTCAGAGGACCTGAAACTAAGTCGAGTCTAAAAGAATTGCAGGCAGAAGCCCTGAAATTTTTAAAATAAATTACTCTTACTAGTTTTTGTGGAAATGTTTATTTATAAAAACACTCAGGGGCCTCCCTGGTGGCGCAAGTGGTTGAGAGTCCGCCTGCCGATGCAGGGGATACGGGTTCGTGCCCCGGTCTGGGAGGATCCCATATGCCGCGGAGCGGCTGGGCCCGTGAGCCATGGCCGCTGAGCCTGCGCGTCCGGAGCCTGCGCGTCCGGAGCCTGTGCTCCGCGACGGGGGAGGCCACAACAGTGAGAGGCCCGCATACCGCAAAAAAAAAAAAAAAAAAAAAAAAAACACTCAGAATTTCCTATAGTCAAACCACCTATTGAGATTTTAGGCAGCAGGGAGAGAGAAGATTATAGAACAGAAGGCAATCTACCACACACTGCGATTTCCCCAATGTAGTACACATTTTCGGAGAATTCAGAAATATTTGGATAAACACAATGATAGAATAATTTGTGTACATACTTGAACAAAAAGAATGATAGCACCGAATCCTCTGAAAATGAGCAATTATCCTGGAATCTCTTTTATGCTTAGAGAAACAAAACCACCAAACAGCTTCTCTGTCTCCTTTAACCAATGGTCAGTGGTACTAAAAAGAAATAACTAAATAAGGAAAGGTTATAGGAAAAGGGATCCTAGAGAAGAATACGTGGAGACTCATAATTTTGCTAAGGTGTCCACATGCACAGCTAAAGCTCTGTAGAGGTCCTACGGATGACATACCTTTCTGGTCTAGTGTCTGTAAACTTCATTTTCAGTCCTCTTTCCCCCTTAGGAACATTTGTCTAGCCCCTCTCAAGAAGCTTTACATTTCTGTTTAAATTTCCTCGTCCCCTATGCATATCCTTTCATCCCCCAGATAGTCAATCTGAAAGTAATTTAATTTAAACTTATCATACAAATCATTCATACTAATATATGCTTCCATTTTTAAGAACAGTTCCTCTCACAGAAAAATAAAAAGTTTTGTCTATATTAAAAAAAAATTAAAACTGATCTTGAATGTAAGCTAGCACTTAACACAGAGGCTGGCACACTACCAGTACTTGAATATTAAATAAATGAATGAACAACTTAAGTAAAGTAATTAATCTACTTGAGCATAGCATGCTCCGCACCCAACAAGGGTCTGTCCTTAGCACTCCCTTAGTCTTAAATCTTTCACTCCTCTCCCATCCCTTGGCCCGAGAATCAAGGACTCAGTTCTATTTTATGCTGTACCTTCTCCCTTTATCCCAGGCTTCCAATCATAAAATGAGCCAAGTAAGCAATCCAACCCATACGACCACGAAATTCCAACTTCTCAAGCTCTTTAATACTTTGGGTACACACATTTTGGGTATGAAGAAGAGAAAGGAACTAGGAGAGAACTGATCAGCTGGGAGTACAGGAATGCAGCTTAAAGAAAATCAATCCTGGAATGGTTTGATGGGTGGGACTCTTGAATGAGAGCGTCTAAGTATATGTGTATGTGCATCTAAGAGTGAGGTTAGGGGAAATAACTAAATTGTACTGGCAGTGGCTAAATAAAGTAAAAAGAGAACTAAAAATGTCATCTCAATTTTGTCTAATTACCATATAACACCCATCTTTAAATGATGGGTTCATTTTGCTTTAACTTTCATTAGATAACTAACTCTATTTGTGCCCTTAATTCTCACATTTACTGATTATACAAAGGAAGTTAACCAAAATTTTTAAAATGCTTTTAGAGAGAACACTATTGATGTTAATTCAAATATAATAACAACAAGAACACTAACAATTATACAGTACTTATGTGCCAGGCACTGTTCTAATTGTTTTCAGAGCAAAATTCTTTTAACCTACACAACAACCCTATGAGATAGGCACTATTATTACCCTTACTTTACAAATTTGGAAGCAGTTAAGCAACCTGCCTAAAGTCACACACCTAAAAAGTGATGGAACTGTTATTTAAATTCAGACAATCTGGCTGCAGAGTCTAGGCTCTTAACCACTAGGCTATATTTACTAGTCTGGGGTGACTTAGCTTGTTCTCTACTTTCACTGTTAAAAAAAAAAAAAGGTCTCAAATACAGCAGATATTTTATACAATGTTTATTAACAGGATTAAGAAAGTCTAATGATTTACCAAGGGAATCTGCATAACAACTCCTTTCCTGAGCAGTTTAAGGAATCAAAAACATTCATTTACCTCAGATGCTACAGGACGAATCTAGGGTGGGGGGCAGATAATCAGAAAAATGTATTTCATTGAATCTAAAGATGTCATTGACTGAAAACATACCATTATTTTATGTGCCACTGAGAAAGAAAATTCTGCCAAACTATAATACACCATTAGTTTAAAACATACCCTTAAATAAAAAGTGCACAAAGTGTAACTAAGTCAATGAACTACAGTCACTTATCAAGGGCACTTTTAATACATGGTTGCATAAAAGATGAGACCATGTAAAAGACCATTAGCATTTCTTGAAATCTGCTGTATCATTCTGGGAATCCACATATTTGGAAGAACTTAAAAACATGAGAACAACATATGATTAGAGTTTAAGTTGTGGTTGTAGAGAACATCAGGACAACATGAGAAACTGGTTTACCAAACATATGCTTAGGTCAGGGCATATGTATTAGTTTGTTGGGGCTGCCATAATAAAACACCACAGACTGGGTACCTTAAACAACAGAAATTTATTTTCTCATAGTTCTGGAGGCTGGAAGTCCAAGATCAAGGTATCAGCAGGTTTGGTTTCTACTGAGGCCTCTCTCTTTGGTTTGCAGACAGCTTCATTCTCACTGTGCCCTCTCATGCCTTTTCTCTGTGTGTTTTCAGCCCTGGTGTCTCTCTCTCTTCTTAGAAGGACACCAAACATATTGGATTAACACCTCACTCTAACAATCTCATTCAACCTTAATTATATCCTTAAAGGTCCTATCTCCAAATACAGTCATATTGGGGGTTAGAGCTTCAACGTACGAATTTGTGAGGGGGGTACAAAATTCAGTCCATAACAACATATAATAGCTGATCTTAGTGGAACCCATTCCTGGAATACAAAACATCATGTCTCTTATAGCAAGATACTACTGAGGTAATAGAACTCAACACAAGTCATTTCTACATTAGGATCGACAACTCAAACAAACAGAATAGCTCTTCATTTGAGACTAAAATAATTTACTCTATGGGACTTTAGAAAATTGTTTAAGCTCCACAAAGTGTCCTTATTTTTGGTTTTTGCTACATTCTTGTATTAGAATCAATGCACATTTTATATTACAAAGGAAAATCCTGCTTTCAGGCAATTTTGGCACACTAGTCTCTATATTACTTAAGAATTAGAGCCACTATTTACCTTTGATTCACTGGCACCTTACAAAGTGCCTAGCATATAGTAGCGACTCAATAAATATCAGAGGGAGGAAGAGTAGAAGGAAAGAAGGAAGAAAGTGAGTTAGCTAATTATCAGTTTAGGGTACCGCACTCTAAACTCCTATCTGCTTTCCGTTTTGTACCCTCCGGATTCCTTGAACCAAAATGTTTAACATTCAAAAAACGTATAAAGATAACAGCAAGTTTAAGGTCTAACACAGACTTCAGCTGATTCTTAGATTCATGTCACAGTTCATAAAAGTAGAAAGCAAGCAAATCTTATGAACAGAATGTCCAGCACCGCCCCCCCACCAGAATGAGCGTTTAAATGCTATTTGAAAGCAGAAACAGACACAGTTTAAAAGACCTTTCAGAGCTCATGGGCCTATGTAATTGCCGGGAAGTCTACTAGTTGAAAAGCTGGCTTTTGAAGTCAGCTGACTCTACAGTTTCAACAAGAAATTTTTACATTTTATCCCCCCCCCAAAAAAGGCCTTCATAAAACACAGCATTTACATATAATACCTACTCTAAACCCTAGATATTCAGAAACCATCCACTGAGTAGTCAACTCATTTAGTATTTATCATCTACATTCCCTTGTGGCTCCAAATCTACAAGGGAGAAGTGGAACCATAGAGTAAGCTAGAGCTATATGAAAAGAAATATTCTTAAATATTCTGCTATTTTCAACTGTCAAGGAATATCAAAAGGAAAGCAATATTTAAATGTTTCATTGGGGGCTTCCCTGGTGGCGCAGTGGTTGAGAGTCCGCCTGCCGATGCAGGGGACACGGGTTCGTGCCCCGGTCCGGGAAGATCCCACATGCCACGGAGCGGCTGGGCCCGTGAGCCATGGCCGCTGAGCCTGCGCGTCCGGAGCCTGTGCTCCGCAACGGGAGAGGCCACAACAGTGAGAGGCCCGCGTACCGCAAAAAAAAACACCAAAACAATTAAAAAAAAATGTTTCACTGGGGTCTTAACCATATGAAAAATATTTCAATCGCGCAGGACTGAATAACAGATAACATAAACAAAGGTGGACCATTTTTGGTCTACTATTTGATGTGTCCACGCTTCTCTATAAATTTAGACCATTGAGTATGAAAGCAAATGTTAAGATAATAACACTACTTTAATTTGACATATCTGAATTAATGAACATTAACAAACAATAGTTACTTATTATTTAGAAAGGAAAACATTCCTTCAGTACAAACGTGCTTATTATATGGTTTCTTTTCTTTATAATTGAAATTTAACATATGTTTAAATTGCCAAAATCCCGTATCATTGAGTTTCAGTTTATTTTAAAAGGATCCAAAGTTCTTGATCTCATATGTCAGAAGAAATGAACAAGACTTTTATAATAAGAGAAAAAACAAAATGTCTATAGTAAACGATAAGTTCATTTTGTCTTAATTCTCATTTACTGAAAAATGCTCTTGTGTAGCCTACTTTTCAAAGCCTTTTAAAGAATGATAATAATATGCCTTTCCCATTACATAATTCAGATCAAATTATATGCCTAACAATTATAAGCATAAAGTATTCATTTACATACCTTCCTTCAGTATTCAGAATGCATTTATTATTGACCAAATCACTTACATAAGAGATTTAAATAGGACACTAGGTAACAAAAATTCCATTTCTCCTTGCCTTAGATGTGTTCTTATTCCTTTTGTCAAATAACTGGTATTTCAATAGTGCCCTTCTTCAGAAAGTTTTAAAAAACAACTTTTACCTACAACAATGATTCACGTTTTGTGAGCAAAGAGAGGAAGCTTTGTATTTCTGTTATTTTTGTCTGTAAATATATTTTCCCTTTAACGACCAGAAACCTAAGGTAAAGAAAATACAACTTATGTGAAGTCTAAATTGAAACTAGGATTTCAAATGGAAACTTACATTTCAAATAAATTTGAATTTATACATTCTGTCCCTAGTAATTCTTAAATAAGGATGATGGTTTCCAAACAGTACCCCAAGGTGGAGTGAACTGAGAGGCTCCTCCAACGGAAACAAATAATTTTTGATATCTGTGGAACACTGCATGAGCCACTAGGCTCAAGGCAGTTCAGTTTCAAAATCAGATCCTACTGCATTCCTTTATACGCACTCATTATCTTCGCAAGACTAAGTCTCTGCAACTAAATTTTAAAATTTTCAAAAGGAGAAAAAAAAATAATGGCCAAAACGAAAAATAAATGTGGAATACAAAATGAGAGAAGTTCCCATCTGATTCTATTCCAAGTTTTATGAAGTTGCATAGTATGAACTGTACACATCCCATTAGAAAAAAATTTTAGCTACTTAAGAATGAAATTAAAATATTTCTTGGGGAATTCCCTGGCAGTCCAGTGGTTAGGACTATGTGCTTCCACTGGAGGGGGCACGTGTTCGATCTCTGCTCAGGAAACTATCCCGCATGTGGCGTGGTGCAGCCAAAAAAAAAAAAAAAAATTTCTTCAAAGAAGAAAGTCAAAGGGACTTCCCTGGTGACACAGTGGTTAAGAATCCACCTGCCAATGTAGGGGACACGGGTTCAAGCCCTGGTCTGGGAAGATCCCACATGCCGTCGAGCAACTAAACCCATGCACCAAAACTACTGAGCCTGCGAGCCACAACTACTGAAGCCCGTGCACATAGGGCCCGTGCTCCACAACAAGAGAAGCCACTGCAATGAGAAGCCCGCACACCACAACCAAGAGGTAGCCCCTGCTCACCACAACTAGAGAAAGTCCGTGAGCAGCAATGAAGACCCAACGCAGCCATAAATAAATTTATTTATTTATTTATTTATTTATTTAAAAAAAGAAAGTCAAAGAATTCATATGTGTTATTTATTCAAGTTGTTAGAACATAAATACTTAAGTCGTTTAGACCTATGTAAATGGAGTTATTTGGTATTTCTTTGGATCTAAGGGCATCGTGAACGAATTACTGGCACACTAAGGGTGTGGTGAATTGAGAAAGTTTGGGAACCTTTTGATAAGAGTATAAAATGAAATGCCACTGGGACTGTTACTAAACTTAACGAAACATTAAGTGACTACATTATCCTCAAAAGACCATATATAAAAGTTACTGTGTAGGCTCTAATAACTCTATTTACAAATGTCTGAAGTCATCACCTGTTCAAAGAACATTCTCCACCCCTCCCTCTTGTTTAACTGAAGTCCAGCTCTTACCCTAAAGTCCAGTCCCTCTTCAGCTGTCTCTGGGGTAAAATACTCCTCACTCCTCATTTGGGCTGGCACAAATTCATCTTCCTTTTTCCATACTTAGGAAAAGAGCTACACAGTATTCTTATGACGAAGACCAAACTTCTTCAACAAATTCTCATGGGTCTTGGTAACAATATATAGACAGTAACAATATTAATATTATACAAAATTCTCCAAAATACTTTCAGAGCCATCTCCTGAAATATCAATATCCTCATGATGCCAACAATAGTGCTGCTCTGTATAATTTGAAGGCACACGAAGTCAGCTCAATGTTGACCTGGTTATAGCAATTCAAAGAGCTTTCAGTAGTACCAAGTGCAAGATCTCAGTTAAGAACAAGTGGGTAGCAGTCAAGTTCCGCTACCGTTAACTTTAAGCAAGTCCCTCTACCTCCTGAGTCCCAGTCTCCTCAACCATAAATAGGGTCATTTATTTATATAACAACATTTAGGAATGTTCTAATGAAATTATGCTTATTAAGCACTTCAGTACATATTACTTATTATACAAACAAACGGATCCATCATTCTTCCAAATATATACACGCAAAGCACTGTATTAGCAAATAGGAATAGAGCAAAACACAAGACCAAAACACCCTCTCCTCATGGAACTTAGATCCTAGTTGGGAAATAATTAATAGATTTAATCTCAGCTCCCTTCCACTAAAATGACAACGAAGACACGTTAAAAAGATATGAGCACCTATCAACAAAACTTGAGACAAAAGAGTGAGAGATGACAGCTAAATTCTGTCTATAAAAAGTAGATGGGGACTTGTCTGGTGGCGCAGTGGTTAAGAATCTGCCTGCCGATGCAGGGGACACGGGTTCAAGCCCTGGTCCAGGAGGATCCCACATGCCATGGAGCAACTAAGCCCGTGCACCACAACTACTGAAGCCCGCGTGCCACAACTACTGAAGCCCGCGCGCCTAGAGCCCGTGCTCCGCAACAAGAGAGGCCACTGCAATGAGAAGCCCGCACACCGCAACCAAGAGTAGCCCCCGCTCACCGCAACTACAGAAAGCCGGCACGGCAACGAAGATGAAACACAGCCAAAAATAAATTAATTAACTTAAAAAAAAAAAAGTAGATGAACAATTGCTGATTTTGCAGTGCAAAGAAAGCTGAAATCTACACGTCAACCAAAAAAAGGGGGAAAAAATTATACCAAAGAATTGGGGAAGAGGCTTACAAACCGAAAGTTCAGAAGTCCCTAATGGCAAGGGAGAGGAGTGGGCAAAAACAGGAGGAATGGTGAAAAGTCTACATAAGAGGAAGTTAGGCGTGTGGCGTGGTGCAGCCAAAAAAAAAAAAAAAATTTCTTCAAAGAAGAAAGTCAAAGGGACTTCCCTGGTGACACAGTGGTTAAGAATCCACCTGCCAATGCAGGGGACACGGGTTCAAGCCCTGGTCCGGGAAGATCCCACATGCCGTCGAGCAACTAAACCCATGCACCAAAACTACTGAGCCTGCGAGCCACAACTACTGAGCCCACGTGCCACAACTACTGAAGCCCATGCGCATAGGGCCCGTGCTCCACAACAAGAGAAGCCACTGCAATGAGAAGCCCGCACACCGCAACCAAGAGTAGCCCCCGCTCACCGCAACTCACTCACTCCCTACCCTCCTCAGTCAGGCAACTATCTTATCCCCATGGACAAGGTTTACTCTCTACAAATACTGAACCAAAGAAGTGCCGGACTCTGAGACATCAGTAATAGTCAAGGGTGGAGGTGAGGAAGGATCATACTGAAACAAGGAGTGAAAGTGTATGTATAAAACAGTGGTATTTCCAATCCTCTTCCCCAAGTGCATCTCAAAACATCAAAATGAAAAAAGTTTATATAATAAATATTCCCCATATTTTCAGACTAAGAGATAGCTATATATAGTAACTATTTGTAATGGTTCCTGTTCACCAAAAAGCCGTATTTCGCTATTAAAAAAAAGACTTATTAGGTTCAAGTTTATATAGAAAGGGAGAAAAACAAGAAAGAAAGGGAATTACATTTAGAGGCTAGATGATCGTCTTGTCAGGGAAGCTTTAGGCAATGAATAAAGAGGTAATTCAATACAATTTTTAAAAGTACACAAAATGTTATGCAGTTATTTTAATATACATTAGAAACAATATAGCTAGTTTACTGAACCTATAATTTCAAAATTAGTATTGCTTAGCTAAGGCTAAGTTTAAAAAATATTAAGTAAATATTACCACAGGCATTTTGCAGAAATGGCAGTTGTATGTAAATGTCTAACCTCTGCGGCACACTACTGCAGAGGCAATAACTACACTGGGTGGTAAAGTTAAGGCCAGGTAAACGAAAGTCACGTCACACTCCAAGGAGGCCTTCAATTCTGATTCTAGGAACATGTTTAATAGACATACTTTAGGAAACAAATGTTTTCTGGATATATATTGACATAATGTAGGTTGACCAAAGAGATGCTTTTTCAGAAACATTTTCCCAAGATATAACATTAGATAAAAAGTATTCTTTGAGCAATACTAATTTAAAGTTCTAAAATAGAATGATAGATTAGATGAATAAGAAAGCAGTTAGATAAGGTAGAGGAGAATTATAAATTATATTAATAGAAACTACCATTTATTGAGCTTCTACGGCGTACTAGGCACTGAGTTAGCCAATCAAAACAGGAAGTCTTGGGCTTCCCTGGTGGCGCAGTGGTTGAGAGTCCACCTGCCGATGCAGGGGACACAGGTTCGTGCCCCGGTCCGGGAAGATCCCACATGCCGCGGAGCGGCTGGGCCCCTGGGCCATGGCCGCTGAGCCTGCGCGTCCGGAGCCTGTGCTCCGCAACGGGAGAGGCCACAGCAGTGAGAGGCCCACATACCACACACACACAAAAAAAAACAAAAAACAGGAAGTCTTTACACAACTCCCTTTTACAGGTTAAAATTCTAAGACTCAGAAGTTTAGTAATGTACTTATGGTCCCAGTTGGGGGGAAAGAGGGGTAGCTGAAGGGGAAAAAGTGTGACATAAGGGAAAAACAATCTTTGATAATCAACTAAGTATCACAATTAAATGCCCAATACTAGTTTTCCACATTCCTAACATTCGGAAACCCTTATAAAAATCCACAAAGTAAACGACTAAAAACTAGTGGTAAAACAAATGGCCAATAAATTAGATGTATTCCACAGAGATACTGTACCCAGGAAAAAAACTTCAGTTTGATAGAGTAGATTCATCACGTGATCTTACCCTAGCTGAGGACTTAATTACATGGCTGGTTCAGCCAAAGAAGAGACATAGCAAAAAAAAATGCCCAAAACTTCTTAAATGGTCACATTTCCAATATTCAGTTAAACAAAGGCAGACGTTACTGAACAGCCCAACCAAACAACAACAAAAATAACTGCCATATGCTTTATAATTCTATGATGTGTCCTTAAAATGTCAAAGAATGTTTAGCAGTTAAAAAAATTCTCTTAAGTTTTCAGAAATCGTCCCGTATTTACATTATCATAAAAAGCAGTAATTTTGTAAAACTGAAGGGAGACTCTGCTATTCATGCTTTTAAAATGTGCTCTTAATTTTTTTGACTACTAAAGGCTATAATAATGTCACTTGGAAAACAGAAGGCTGAGTGAGCATCTGAGGGTAAAAAGGAATGTTTTCACAGGCGCAGTTGGTAAATACCACTGGCTCTAGACGAGCATTCTTCCCTAACTGGAAGCCAATCCAATTTAACTTTAAAAATTTCCTTGTTACATAGAGCAATGGGAGATCATATTATCTCAATTATCCCTTCACATTAAACTCAAGGGTTGAACTAATACTTTAAACATTATCAACATCCAGTCCTTTTTACTGTGTTTCCAACTGAGGCCATAGCCAGAGTTAAGATTTAGCTAAACTAGTCAACAGGCTTCAATGTTGTTCTCTAGTCTGGGCACTACAAGAAGCTGTTTTTTATACTCCATACTTTCCATTTTGATTATGCAAACATTCAATTTGCAAGTTATAATACATTACCAGTGCTCTCAGGGAAGGAAAGCTGGTGAGACTCAACCCAAACTTTAATGTCATAGCAATCCTTCACTGTATTACTGCACAGCAGTGTGAAAGATGTCAGTATGGCATGGGAAGAAACAATCCTATACAAACATACTTTACAGTAATGAATCAGCAATCAATAAATCTATTTGGATATTGGAGTAAATGAGCTTGAACAGAGAAACTTAGGTGCCTAGGAAATGAATAAAGCATAATCACAAGAAATAAAATTTTAAAGTAAAGCAAAATATTGCATTTCTGACATTTAAAGTAGTTTTCTTTCTTCACACTTAAATTTTTACACTAAGTGACTGCATAGAATATACACCATAAACATGAACAGGCACTTCGGAAAACATAAACACCCAGTAAATAAGTAAGTAAACATGTACAATTCTCAAAGAAAAGCAAATTACAACCAAAAGAGAACTCGTTACAGAAATTACGGCACATATATAATGTGCATTTAAAGCTTTCCCTTCCAGGCCTGAATCCTGGCTCCCAGATCCTTCTTCCTTATCTCAGCTCAATCTCTCAATATAGCTGTCTCATGTGGTATCTCAGCTTAGATCTGGCTAGAGGATCAGGCTATTCTCATATCCAGGCTGGACTAACAAAACAAAGACTCAAGTGACAATAATAAAAATCAGGGAGGAAGGGATAGTCAGTCCCAAGGCTTAAGTCCCTCAGTCCCCTTTTATAGTGGATTTCTAAACCATTTTTGTAAACACTAAATGGGACTGATAAGATCAGTATGTTTTTTAGTTTATTTTTAAAAATTTTTGGCCGCACCTCGGGGCATTCAGGATCTTAGTTCCCCGACCAGGGATCGAACCCATGCGCCTTGCAGTGGAAGCATGGAGTCTTAACCACTGGACTGACAGAGAAGTCCCAAGATCAGTATTTTGAATTTATGCTATAAAAGGAAAGAAAAGGAAGCAACCCAATGTCATTCAACCCATGAATGGATAAACAAAAAGTGGTACACATAACCAGTGGAATATTATTCAGCCTTAATAAAGAACTTCTGACACACACTACAATATGGATGAACTTTTGAAGATATTATGCTAAATGAAATAAGCCAGCAACAAAAAGACAAATATAGTATGAATCTCCTTCTGTGAGGTACCTGAAATACTCAAATTCAGAGACAGAAAGTAGAATGGGAAATACTCAAATTCAGAGACAGAAAGTAGAATGGTGGCTGGTAGGAGTGGGGGGCAGGGAGGTAGGGGAAATAGGGAGTTACAGTTTAATGGAGTTTCAGTTTGGGAAGATGAAAAGTGGTTGCACAACAATAAAAATGTACTTAATGCACTGAACTGTACATTTTAAGATAGTTAACATGGTAAATTTTATGTTATGTATATTTTACCACAATTTAAAAAAGGGAAAGGAAAGATAAAAACAATTAAGCTCACAACTGCTAAGACCCTGAAAACCTTTCAAGAGCATTAGTGGTATTTAAATATTTAATTTATTAAGTAATACAGACACTCATTGGCTAAATATACCTTGTAATACAGACCACAACCTGACGAATGTGAATATTTGAGTGGATTAAAGAAAGACTTTCAATAGGAGTCACTTTAAATCTTTTATATAAAAAAGTTTCAGATTTGTGATTCTGTAGGGAATGTCTTTTCAAAAGCTCTTTGGAAAGAGTTCAGTCATAAAAGAAGACAAAAATATGGACCATCATGCGCTTACTTCATTTTCCAACCTCTATATTAACCTGTTCCTGAAATGTATTTACAAAGAATGCAGCAAATCTTTTCATCAATCACCATGTGAAAACCTTTGGCAGGGACACTGTGCATTCCTGGGAGGATTTAAATTAGTTTGTGAGGGACGGAAACCTGGCTTAAAAGCAAAGAATTGGATTTAGGATTTGACAAAGAGTTTCTTTTCTGAGGAACTTAAAATGTTCTATCATGAGTTTTCACATTTATTTCCTCCATTATTAGCAAAGACACAAAATAACAAAGAATTTCAATTAAAATTATCCTTTGGTAGTTTTCTACACATTATTGTGTTAGCTTTATCTGTCCACCACAGTACAGTATTTGAAATCACATTTCTACTTTAAGCAAAAAAGGAACTAAATTAAATATTCCAAAGGCAGGAAATCCTGTTTCAATTGCATCATTTAAAAACTCTTAACTGATCTACTTTGAAGAACAAGAGTTCTCTACCAGAAAGTAGGATAATTTTTTTAATTGATGCAATTTCAATCTCCTTAAACACTTTACACTTGAATATGTCAGTGCTTATTTAAAAAAAAAAAAACACTCTTTTTTTAAATTTCAAATTCTAGTTTATTTTTTAAAATGTTAGTTTGACAAATCATTTTAATTGTAGACAACAGGCACTTAATTTAATTCTGCAACTTTTAGTTTAGGCCTAAAAACTCAAATTGTTCTAAAGGATCCTTATATGTAGTGTGGTAAATCACAGAAACGCAAGTACTACTAGAGGTACTCTGTGAATGATACGCACTCTTCCTATAAGAGCCAAATTGTCAAATTAGCTTAATTTAAGTAGTCAAACATGTTGAATAGCTGCAATAAACCTGAGAGAACAAGAAGAAAAGATTAGCAAAAATAAATTGACAGTCCTTAAAGAATAGAAATGGGGAAAACCAAAAACATCCTTGTGATAATGCTGGAAGAATCTTCCAGTCCTATGACTCAGGGAAATAACATTCTTACTGGCACAACAATAGGGATTAAAATAATGGATGAAAGTCTACCCATAATGGCAGCACCCACTATTTGCATAAATAATGTTTGGTTAAATATGACTACATTTAAATTTTATCTTAATTACAAATACTATTCCACTAAAGCACCAGCAAAGAAGGTGTGTGCAGAGGGAGGAGACATGGACTAGCCAATCCAATAGTTATAATATGGCCAAAAATAATAACAGTAATAGTAATAAGGTAGTACCTGTAATCAATATATTAAAAAGAGAGGATATGGTCCCATTTAACAGACAAAGCTTGGCAATAATTTTAAGACAATGGCTCAAAAGACAGCCTTCTTGTCCCTCTGTGCAAAAGGAAGGTGTTCCTCCTTCCCATAAGTCAACCAACTAAGGAAGGCTCTGGGAGAGTTAGCAGATGGAAAGCTGCTCAAAAAGCCTAGCTCTGGTGATGCTTTACCATCCCTTGGGTGGGGGAATTACCACTTGGGAACTGGGGACTGCAGTATTTAAATGCCCTTTCATTTCCGTTCGGTAACAATCAAGGAATCATTTCAGCTTGTGAAGTACTGCTACTATACTCTGAGGGGGAAATCAAGGAAGTAAAAGGAAGTACACATCTGTTTTCATTAAAGTTCCTTAACATCTCTACTAGTTTCCTAATGCATTTAATCTTGCTAAAATGCACAATCTCAGGCCTCACCCCAGATCCTTCAAAAAAAATCTGCATTTTACAAAAGCCTCAGGTGATTTGTATACAGATTTCAGTCTGAGGTGTCCTGGTCTAAAGTGCCACACCTGACAGCCTGACATCCCCAACTAGCCCCATGCCTAATTGCATATCACTACTTTCCAAACATTTTAAAACTTGAGAATGGAAAATGAAAGCAACTCAAAATCTGAATATAATTCTGATAATGGAGAAAGTGTTGAACTAACTAAAGAGTTTGGACTTCCTAACTCCTTTTCCAAGAGGAAAATTGTATGAATAGATTTGTGTTTTGAAATCTAGCTCTAACAAGATGAATAATATACTGGAGGCAGATAAATTAATTAGGAGCTACTGTAGTGATCCAAACGAATGATAACGGTGGCCTGAAATAGTATAGTTGTAATGAGGATATGAGGGAAGTAGATGAATCTGAACGGTATCTAGGAACTAAAGTTGACAACATGTGATGAATGAATAGATGTGACATGGAGGTGGGGCAGGGAAATATGCCAGATACTCATGTAATTCAGAACATTCATATCAATAACTTGGAAAAACCAAGCAGACGGCCATACTACTCACAAGTTAGGGAACACCAGAGCAATAAGGTTTAGCAGAAAAGACTAAATTTTTAGGAAAAAAACAGAAATGTTCAGTAGACAGACTGGCACACAAGTCTTAAGCTCAAGAGGAAAATAGGCGCTGGAAATACATATTCATAAATTAACAGTAGTAACACCCACTTCTGGCCAAGTTGGAGAAAGAGGGACCAGATTTACCTGCCTGCTTGAAACAACAACAAATACATAAAATGCATGGAATAATGGTTTTCAGATAATAACTATCAGCACACAGTAATGAATCCTGAGAGACAGAAAACTAAAAACTCTTCAATTGCTTCCTAGAGAGAGTTTCCAGACAGCAGCACAGTGAGAAAGAACCTGGGCAGAGACCAGCAATCTCCCTGAATTGAAGACGTGGATATGGGAGCCCAGCAAGGCCAAGGTAGCTAGAGTATGCAGGACCGAATTCTGAAGAGAAGAAAGCTACACAAAAATATGCAGAGATCTGAAAGGGTCCCCTCTCTAGATTTAAGCTAAGCATTGACCAGTGGAGGCACAGAGGAAGCACCCCAAGGCTAATCCATCTGAAAGGATTAGAGGGAAACTGATACAAGAAGAATGACTGTGCTCAGTGAAGCCAGATTTTAAGGAGTACGCACTATATGATTACCTTTATATAAAATTCTAGAAAATGCCAAGTAATCTATTGTGACAGAAAGCAGGTCAGTGGTTGCCTTGGATGGGGGAGAAATTACAAAGGATCACGGGTAAACTTTTGAGGGTGATGGATATATTTAATATCTTGGTTGTTGTGATGGTTTCATGGGGGTACACACATGTCAAAACTTGTCAAACTGTACATTTCAAATTTATGCAGTTTATCATATGTCAATCTATCTCAATAAAAAAATTTTTTTAACTATCAGCATATACACAGAACCTGAAGTTATGAGGGTGGTTGCGACTGCTGAGCAATTATACACAGATTGAGAAGGTGCCCTAGGAAAGGACCATAAAGAATACCTACATTTAAAGAAGTAATAAAGCAGAGAGATTGTGAAGGAGTTTTCAAAGAATTAGAGAAGAAACTTGGAGAGTGTGGCATATTTGAAGCAAAGGAAAAAGAGTTTTCCCTCAAGGAGTCTTTAAAGGAAAGAGCAATCTATAATGTCAAATTAAGATAAAGCCTAAAAAATGTTCAATGTACAAAAGAGAAGAATATTATGAGGTAGGCATGGTGTAGGAGAAGGAGCACCAAGACAGTCATCCTTGATCCAATAATTTGTTATTTTAACTAGAAAAACTAAGAAATATAGTAAAAAATTTATTTAAGGTTTGACAGTTAAGAAAAACCATGAATCCTAGATACTAATAGATTATTTTTCATCTGGCATTGGCACCCTCCTAACTAATATGCTACATTCAACATAAACAACAGTAATTAACTGTCCTTAATTGAGTCTTTAAAGGAAATCAAATCAGAATCAAGCTAACAGTAATTAATGCATATACTCATTAAGCATGAGTGGAAGTCCAACTTGGAGGTCTATCTTCCCATCTAAATTTAATAGGAAACTAAATACTTGAAATTCTTTCAGTTTTTCTTTTTTAATGAGTAATAGGGTTATTTATGTTCTTCCTATCAGCCAACCAAGAAGAACAAGATTTTTTGTGCCTCATGTTAAAATAAAAATTTATGTTTACATACAGATGCACATCATCAGCACACATAAGAATTTAATTCAGTAAATTAAATTAAGTGAACAATCTTCAAAACAAATGCAGATTTATCTATGTTCTATAACACTAAAATTCCAAGAGACCAAAGTAGTCATCCTTCAAAATAAATAATACCAAGAAGTAATTATGTTTAATTGCTCCTTTTAAATTTTTACACAGAATATTTTATAACATTTTTTTGTTTCATTATGGAATATTTAGTAAATTCAATCTGTTACATCTCTTGACTATCAACATACTTTTGAAAATCTAAACTCAAGCTAAAAATCTCTGTAATATTTTGCAGCAGGGGCGTTTTAAGATATTGGATAAAATAGGCCAATGTAGAAGGCCAAATACGTGTATCATTCACAGAGGCAGATTTTGTTCTTGTCATTAAAAACACTTCCCCTGCTCCCTACCTCATCTTACTAGCTTCATTTCCATTTGTACAGCAGTAATAAATGTCTGGAGAAAGCCCACTAGTTCACAATATTGTCCAGACCAACCAATCCCTAAATAAGACTAAAATGTTAAAAAAATTTCACAGTGGGACTTCCCTGGTGGCGTAGTGGTTAAGAATCTGCCTGCCAATGCAGAGGACACAGGTTCAATCCCTGGTCCGGGAAGATCCCACATGCTACGGAGCAGCTAAGCCTGTGCGCCACAACTACCGAGCCTGTGCTCTAGAGCCTGTGAGCCACAACTACTGCAGCCCACGCGCCTAGAGCCCGTGCTCCACAACAAGAGAAGCCACTGCAATGAGAAGCCCGTGCACCGCAACAAAGAGTAGCCCCTGCTTGCCGCAACTAGAGAAAGCCCGTGTGCAGCAACGAAGACCCAACACAGCCAAAAAAATAAATAAAAATTTTAAAATTCACCTTTAAAAAAAAAAAAAAAGGAATTACAGAGGAAATCCGTCTTTAGTTTAAAAATTTTTTCACAGTAAATCCCATTTTACAACTATGCACATTTCTATCCGTAATCATTCAGAACATCAATTACATTCTTATATAACATATAATTTAAGAGGAAGAAAATAACCTATAGTAGCTTGAGACGAGACGTTCATTAAAAAATACTTACCAATGAAAGACAGAACATCAGAAGTTCTAAAAAATTATTTTCTGTGATATTTAGAAAGGATTTTGTCTGCGGCCCATGCTGTTTCCTTTTTTTTTTTCTTTTCTGATATTTAACAAAAGAAAATACTTGGGTTTAAAAGACTACATTACATTACTTCCCACAAGCAGTTTTACACATTGTGCAAAAGAAGAGAGATTAAAGGCGGGGGTTGGGGGGTGGGCATGGAAAGAAAAGATTCACTCTTCTTAACCAACTATTTTATTAGACACGGCTGCAACAAATATAGTTTAAAAAAAAAACAAAAACCCGAAGACAATAGCTCATTACGTTTAGTGCCAGGCCCATGATAACAGTTTGGGAGACACTAGACATTAAAAGCAAATCTGGGCTTCCCTGGTGGCGCAGTGGTTGAGAGTCCGCCTGCCGATGCAGGGGACACGGGTTCATGCCCCGGTCTGGGAAGATCCCACATGCCGCGGAGCGGCTGGGCGTGTGAGCCATGGCCGCTGAGCCTGCGCGTCCGGAGCCTGTGCTCCGCAACGGGAGAGGCCACAGCAGTGAGAAGCCCGCGTACCACAAAAAAAAAAAAAAAAAAAAAAAAAAAAAAGCAAATCTACCACAGACATAGTGGGTTATAAATGCAAGTACCTGCCCTTCTGCAATCAGCTGAGGTGAGCAGCCTCTGATCAATTTATCCTAGTCAGGAGCAGCCAGAGGAAATGAAATGAAGGAAACAGGAAACAGCAAAGATAAAATGCTTTTTCCTAGGGTAAACTTCAGCGTGGCATTGACAGGGATGTGGTCCTTTCCTGATCAACTGACCATGTTAGGAACAGGGAAGGAACGTAGTTATTAAGCACCACAGGACAATTCAAGATGACAGACATAAAAAAAAAAAGCAGCAGAAGTGCTGGGAGCAGGCATTGAAAAAAGGAAAAAAAGAGGAAAAGAATGAAAGAAAACATAACTTAAAATACACTTCATGGGAATAACCTCCATACTTACACACCACAACCACCACTCGCATCACCTCACAAGGTAAGAATACTTTCCTGTGTTAAAATTTCCTAATAGCCTACGCCGAAGTTCTCAAGTGCTACGACGCAGCAGCATTACCTGGAGCGCTTGCTAAAACAGTAGGTCTGGGATGAAGCCCAAGAATTTGCATCTCTCACAAGGTCCCAGGTGATGATAAAGTTAGACCCAAAAATCACACTTTAAGAAGCACTGCCCTGGGCTTCCCTGGTGGCGCAATGGTTGAGAGTCCACCTGCCAATGCAGGGGACACAGGTTCATGCCCCGGTCCGGGAAGATCCCACATGCCGTGGAGCGGCTGGGCCCGTGAGCCATGGCCGCTAAGCCTGGGCGTCCGGAGCCTGTGCTCCACAACAGGAGAGGCCACAACAGTGAGAGGCCCGCGTACCACAAAAAAAAAAAAAAAGAAGCACTGCCCTATACTTACCCTTTTGTAAGACTCAACCCACTCATGTTAACTTATTTAATTAATATCTGTCATCTCGAGGAGGGCAAAGACTCTGTTAAACCCATCACTGTCATCACTGTATTCCTATCACCTAGCACAATGCCAAATACATCATAGTCTCCCAATATTGCTTTACTGAATAAAGACCATTGTGAAAAACACGGAATGTAGTGAATGGCGGCAGGGAGGGAGATGAAAAGAGAAAAGTATGAAGACATAGAAAACAAAAGCACAATATAAATGTCCAAGTATTTGCTACAAGGACTGCCCAAGTCTTAATGAGAACAGCAGTAACTGGACATCCATCTAATTTCATAGGGAAGTCATAAGCCAAAGAAATTTGACAAGGGCAGAAAAAGCAAAAAAGTTAGAAGTAAAAGAAGAAAAATCAACAAATATTTTATATCATTAAAAAGATGGTATTTTTAAACAGCAAGAGTGATAAATTCAAGTGGAGAAGAGAATATGTTATGGATATACCACCATTAGATATCTATAATCTTAATCATCATCACTAAAATTCATTAAGTATCTATGAGTCAGACACTAACACTAGGCAGTTACATTTACTCAACCACTCCAGATAATATTCTCTACATTTCAGAGATAAGTAAACTAGGCTATAAGGGATGAAATCATTTGCCTTTAGAGTCAGATGGACCTAGGCTCAAATCTCAGTTTTTCCTACCTCACCTCCGAGTAGAATGGCCTTGGGCAAATATTTTGGCCTTTGAGCCTCTTGCTTAACTGTTACTTTTTCCATTCTGTCAGTTTTTTTGTTATAGCTGTCTTGTTTTGTAACCTACCATTTAATGAGTTCCCCGTGTGCTAAATAACATGGTGGTCAAGGGCATTAATGTGTAAACTCAGTGAACACAGTAGTGCATGGATCTGAATTCCAAATAAAGCCAATTTCTTCTTTTATTAAACAGGAGTAATAATAATAATACCAACCACATAAGGGCTTGGAAGAGTGTCTAGCAATAAAACCTAGCTTCTATTGTCATTATCATCATCACCATTATTACTACTAATCCATATATCAACACCAAGATAAATATTAGGCCCATTTTACAAGTAAGGAAATTGAAGCTAAAAGAGATTAAGTCCTGGGATTTGTAATTACTATAACTATTTAAGTACTTTGTGTATTTGGTTATTTTAGCTATACTCAAAGTACTGTTAACTAAAATTTTGTTTTTAAAAGTTGTGATTTATAAACCCTATAGTTTTGAGTCTTCTTGTTTACAGGAAAAGATTTTGTAAATGTGATGGGGATGGGCGGAGACACTGTTTAACAGAATTAACCTCCAATTAAGAATAGTTAGAAAGGTAGTGTAAAAGAGAAAAGAAAGCAGAGGCATCATCTTCTCCTATATTATATCCAGAACTCATAAAAGAGGCCTTCAAGAAATACTTGATCTGATGTAGTTCCACTTTCTTTAAAGCTGTGTTTCTCATTTTAGGGTACATATACCCTTCCTGGAAATACACACCCTCATATGCAGAGGCACAGTTAATATAGGACCTATTCCTAAAGTACTAAATGTATTCAAAGATTGGGGGGAATAGTTAAATAGTACAGAACAGTACAGAAGACTTCAAAGAACTGGGCACCCATACTAGTAAAACTCAAGCCCCCTGGGATATAAACCATGCCCTCTCCTACCCAAGTAATTTGATGGCAGTCTGAGTACACCAGTTTGTATGATAAACCTGTTAGTGGCATAACATTAAATCTGTTTCTACAATTACCAGAAATGAGGTCAATATGATCAAATCAGATAATACATGTTCATTTTCCTCAAACTGTTAAGCCCTATCTATATAAATTAGTATTAATGTCAGCTTTGTTTTTTAAAAACTATGGCCCACCTCCTTGAGGAAAGGGCACATGTAACAAATAGTTGTTTTCTCTCTCTCCAAAGTCAGTTTTGTTTTTTTGTGGTTTTTTTTGCAGTACGCAGGCCTCTCACTGTTGTGGCCTCTCCCATTGCGGAGCACAGGCTCTGGACGCACAGGCTCAGCGGCCATGGCTCACGGGCCTAGCCACTCGCGGCATGTGGGATCTTCCCGGACTGGGGCACAAACCCGTGTCCCCTGCATCGGTAGACGGACTCTCAACCATTGCGCTACCAGGGAAGCCCCAAAGTCATTTTTATAATTAACATTTATAGAAGATTCTCTACCACTGTATCTTTAGAATACATATGCAAATTGCTATTGCCAAGCAATTTAAAGATAACAGATGTGTGTTAATCTTTTCATAACATTATATGATTCACTATCTAGTTCATCTCTTCCCTTCCCTTTCATCCACTGACAAATGCCAGAGTATTAAAAGTTGGATGTTCCTATTTTAATTTTCTTCCCCCATATCCATGCTGTCCAATGGAAATAAAATGTAAGCCACACGTAATTTTAAATGTTCTAGTAGCCACATTTAAAAAAAGTAAAAAGAAACAGGTAAAATTAATTTTAATAATATATTTTATTTAATCCAATAGCTTGAAAAGGTATCATTTCAATATGTAATTCATATAAAACATTATATATGAATGTTTAATATTTTAATGATTTAATATTCACATTTTTTCAAACAAAGTCTTCAAAATCCAGTATGTATGTATTTTATACTCACAGCACATCTCAACTCAGACTAGTCACATTTCAGGAGCTCAACAGTCACCTGTGGTGGTGACTCTGTACTAGATAGGGAAACCATATATGGTGACACAAACAAGAATTTCCCTGACCTGAAGGCTACAAATTCCTGACATTCATGCCTACCTAATCTGCTAAAGCAATTAAAAGAGAAAAACTTTATTTATTCCCTCTCCTTTTACTATATATCAGAGTACAACTGTGAAATTTAATGAAAAAAGGTATGAGTAATTCAACATAATAAGTACAAAAAGTATAAATCTCTGCACTAGCAAAACTGAAAACATTCTGTGGTATATCAACAAAGCACAAACCAAAAAAGACCATTTGGTGAAAGTTAAAATTTATTAACTGAGTACCTACTATGTGTAACATTAATCTATAAAAAAATACAAGGGACTTCCCTGGTGGTCCAGTGGTAAAGAATCTGCCTTGCAATGCAGGGGACGCTGGTTCGATCCCTGGTCAAGGAACTAGGATCCCACATGTCACGGGGCAACTAAGCCTGCACGCCACAACCACTGAGCTCACGCGCCTCAACCAGAGAGACCAAGTGCCGCAAACTACACAGCCCACGTGCCCTGGAGCCCGTGCACCACAACTAGAGAGAAGCCTGCGCATCGCAACTAAGATCCAATGCAGCCAGAAATAAATTAAATAATTAAATAAATAATAAATAAATCTTTTTAAAAAAATACAAATAGGATCAGTCAGTGATTCTCAAATGTGGCTGGAATTCAAACACAGGCAAACTGACTTCAGAATTAGGAAACTCCTCTAGGGCCTTTTTGCTGGTACCACGTCCTCTCTGTAATAAACCCGGATGACTTTCCTTTTGGTAACTGCTAATACCTCCCCAGCTTCCATGCCACACCCACCTCCCCCCGCCAGCCAGGAAATGGTAAACTGTCTCGACTGCAACCCTTTCCTTCTGCCCCCAAGGCAGACATACAGAACCGTTCTTTAAAACATGTAGAAAACCATAATTCAGGAAGACACATGCACCCCAATGTTCACTGCAGTGCTGTTTACAATAGCCAGGACATGGAAACAACCTAAATGTCCATCAACAGAGGAATGGATAAAGAAGATGTGGTACATATATACGATGGAATATTACTCAGCCATAAAAAGGAATGAAATTGGGTCATCTGTAGAGACATGGATGGACCCAGAGACTGTCATACAGAGTGAAGTCAGAAAGAGAAAAACAAATATCATATATTAACGCATATATGCAGAATCTGAAAAAACTGGTATAGACGATCTTATTTACAAAGCAGAAATACAGACACAGACATAGAGAACAAACGTATGGATACCAAGGGGGAAAGGGGCGGGGGCGGGATGAATTGGGAGACTGGGATTTGACATATATACACTACTGATACTATGTATAAATAGATAACTAATGAGAACCTACTGTAGAGCACAGGGAACTCTACTCAGTGCTCTGTGGTGACCTAAATGGGAAGGAAATCCAAAAAAGAGGGGATATACATATACATATAGCTGATTCACTTTGCTGTACAGTAGAAACTAACACAACATTGTAAAGCAACTGTACTCCAATAAAAAAATTTTTTTAATAATAAAATAAAATGGAAAAAAAAGTGATCAAGAGAATGGAGTAGATTAAACAGACTGTAAATCAAGATAAGTGTCCCAGTCCTGAAGTTGATGCCGATTTGCTGATCGACCTCTGTTAAGACATCTTATTGCTTTGTGTCCATCCTTTGTCAGCACTCAATGAAAACCCACAAAGCACTGTTTTAAAACATGTTGGAAATGTTTGCCCCCTACCAACCAACCACTGGAAAGTCCTAATAAAAATAAAAGGAAAAAAAAACATGTAATTCTCTCCTCAGGAATTTCTTAAGTCCTTTACCATGTTTGTGTGTATTCGGAAACTTTCAAGAGAGTGATATAACATGAAAGATCTTCCAAATTTATTTAACTACCTGAACTTTTCTCCTTCTCCTGGCAGGACCTCACCCTACCTCACCCCACCCCCTGCCTCCATTAATTAAAGGTACTCAGCCCTCAGAATTCTGTCTGCTCTTTCAGACCCAAGCTAACTCAATCTATCTACTCTCACATGGTTTGAACAGCACAGATCTCTGGTTCTCAACGTGTGGAATCAGAGTAGCATCAGTATCACTTGAGAACAAGTTAGAAGTGCAATTCTTGGACACCAACCCAGACCTACTGAATTGGACACTGGGTGGACATCAGTAATGTGTGTATAACAAGTCCTCCAAGTGATGATGTGCACTAAAACTTGAGAACCACTGCCACAGACTGACTAGCTCCAAATTGTTATCTCTAGGCCAGACCTCTTCCCTAAAATCCAGACACAGTCTATCTAGTAAGATTGTCAAAAAGCATTTTATTGAACTTTGAAAAAAGATGAAATCATACAAACTGGAGAATATAAATAGTAACTATATATTCACAGCTAAGGAAAAAAATGTGGCCTTAAGAACTTGTATTTCAAACTCTTAGTCATAATATTTCTAACAAGAAAGTTACTAACAAAAGATTTCAAATTCATGGCAGTGTTCATCACCAGCCTTGAAAGAAAGAATCTCTGGGGATATCCATACATATCTGTTGACAAAAGTAGAGAATATCTCTGGAAGGTACACAAAAAAATAACAGTGGCTGCCTGTATCATTTGAAATTTTATCATGGGCATGTAACTTTTAAAAATTAATATATTACATTTAAGGTAATATTTCACTTTTAGTTATAAGAAGATAGTTTTCTTATTTACTTTCTAAAAAAATTCTTATATTAGTAACACTTGAATTTAAAGCCCTATTAGAACTAGGAAATTTGTTTTCTGTGAAGTTTGATGCTGCCTTTGCATCATTATGTTACATTCAACCAAAGCCCCCTCCCTTCATCATGTTCCCTTTATCTCCATAAACATTTTTTTCACTAAGAACCTATGAAACGCCATGTGTCATCAGTAAAAAAAAAAAATAATATGATCAAACAGGGCCATACCTTAAGCAGGGCTCAAAGGCGACAGGATTCAGGGAATTATAATATAGGAGACTTATAGCCTGTCTAATCATATTCAGAAAGTAAAATGGGAAAGCAATAAAAAGTAAAAACAAATAAAAATATCTCAAATGAAAACCCAAATGTTGCCACTTGAAAAGAATGCTAGAAAAGATCCTCAAACTAAAAAACAGCCTTCTCAAAAGAAGCTGAAATGCAGTAAATGTTACCTGAAATATAGAAAAATCTCAGTCAATATGTACAGTAGAGCTTAAAAAAATCCAGATATCTGAGACAGGAAAGAGTGATAAAAAGCATTTGTAGGGATAACACTTCACATTCCACAAAACAGTTTTTATAGATAACCTCTCATGTGAATCTCACAATAGTCCCGTAAATAGGCTGTGGTATTAGAACAACTATGTTAAGATGTATTCTAACAAATAAAGAAATCAAAGATGAGAGAAGTTAGGTAAAAGCTGTAGAAAAGTCAAAAATCTTTTAGTCTTTACCCTGTATCTTTCTAATGCATCTAGTCCTTTCTTCTGTATCTCCACATGGGTAAATCTAGACAGCCTGAGATTACTGAACTCTGATTTCCATTCACATCCTCATCTGGCCCATTCACTAATGGACCTACCACTTTGTCAAAGCGAACTAGAATTCAGTTCAGCTTCTTTCCCTTTATCCTTTCTTGCAAAGCAAAAGCATCATTCGCACATAAAGGCCAAAGCAAGAACCCAGCTCTTACAGATTCCAGAGTAAGAAATCCACAAAGGCTTACACCAAATCACATTAAGTCCATTTATGCATCTGCAAACTTCAAGTCATAAAATGGCACCCATTCCCATCAAGTCTATTCCTAGAGGACAGAGGACAGAAGATAAATTCTAAAATGTGTGAACCAACACTTAAAATCATGAGAGAGACAGGAAAAATGGGCAGGGCACCGAGAAGAATCTCAGCAGATTTCCATACCCCATGTGAAAAATATGGTAAATACAGAGTAAGTGATCAGTGCTCCAAATTATTGTTAATGTGGGCCTCCCTGGTGGCGCAAGTGGTTGAGAGTCCGCCTGCCGATGCAGGGGATACGGGTTCATGCCCCGGTCTGGGGGGATCCCATATGCCGCGGAGCGGCTGGGCCCGTGAGCCATGGCCGCTGGGCCTGCGCGTCCGGAGCCTGTGCTCCGCAACGGGAGAGGCCACAACAGTGAGAGGCCCACATACCGCAAAAAGAAAAAAAAAAAAAAAAAAAAAAAAATTATTGTTAATGTAATGTTAATCTTTAAGGATTATTAATTCCTACCATTTATTCTTCATATTAATTCTTAATAAGTATTATTGAATATTGTTAATTACTAATGATGTTAATGATTAGGAAGGATGGATTCAGGGGTGAGATACACCTAGATTTTAATCTCGGTACCATCAGTTACTACTTGTGTAAAATTGAGCAGGTGCAGAGTTCTCATGAATGAAATGGAGATTCACTCGCCTATCTCTAAATTCAGGATTAAACAAATTAAATGTGTTTACGTAAAGTATCTGTCAAGTAAAAGTCCTCAAATAAGTGGTAGCTATTTTTTTTTTTTTTTTTTTTTTTTTGCGGTATGTGGGCCTCTCACTGTTGTGGCCTCTCCCGTTGCGGAGCACAGGCTCCGGACGCGCAGGTTCAGCAGCCATGGCTCACGGGCCCAGCCGCTCGGCGGCATGTGGGATCCTCCCGGACGGGGGCACGAACCCGTGTCCCCTGCATCGGCAGGCGGACTCTCAACCACCGCGCCACCAGGGAAGCCCAGTGGTAGCTATTTTTATTTACAATGCCAACACAGTATCATTTTCATTATTTCCTTAGGATTAGGGCTTAGCAGTTTTTAAATCGCATTTTCTCAAGGCTTCCTTACTCTACCTTCACAGGCAAAATACCAAATGTTTAATAACTCTACAAAATCTTTAAAAAAGTAGGACTTCTAAAATGAAAGCCAAGAAAAAATAAACCACAGATTTAAATTGAGTAATCTGTTTTAGCTAACATGAAGCTATTAATAAATTCTGTAAATCATTATTTCTCAAAGGTATTGTTGATGGTCCACATTCATCAAAACTGTCTGCTGAAATCTTTAAAATGCAGACTCATGGGTCCTATCCTAGACTTACTAAATCTCCCTTAGTAATTCTCTGGCAAATAAAGTTTTATAAATTTGTTTTAAATAGGCTAATGTGAACTTTTGACACAGCAACCAACAAACGAAATAAATTTAAAGTTATACTATAAGTAGCAATTAACTAGGCTATGTGTTTGTAATGTAATAAATAAAGATAAATCCAACTACAAAGCACATACAAAATATGCATTCCAGAAAAAGTACTAAGTCTTGGCAAATATGAAATTGTCAAAGGGAGTAATAGCTCATGTCTTAGTCCCTTCGGGCTGCTATAAACAAAATACCATAGACTGGATAGCTTATAAACAACAGAAATTTATTTCTCATAGTTCTGGAGGCTAGACGTCCAAGATCAAGGCGCTGGCAGATTGGGTATTCTGGTGAGAGCCACTTCCTGGTTCACAGATGGAGTTCTCTGCTTTTCTTTCATGGTGGAAGGTGCAAGGTAACTCACTTGGACCTCTTTTATAGGGGCCCTAACCCCACTCATGAGGGCTCCGACCTCAGGACCTAATCACCTCCCAAAGACCCCTCCTCCAAATACCATCACACTGGGGATTAGGTTTCAACATAAAAATTTGGGGGGGCCATAAACATTCGGTCAATAGCAGCTTACAATAAGGTAGCTTATTTTACATTCTAAACAAAAAATTGCCTATTAAAAATAACTAGACTTGGTAAGAAATTTAGTAGGACTATTTACCTATTTTACATAAATGATTATTTTCATAAAAGCTGTATAAAGCAAAAAACAGTCCTTAAAATAGTCACTACAGGCTACCACTTCAAAGGTTGGGAGGTGTAACTAGTCCCCAGTTTTTTTTTGAAGTGAGTTTTCATTACTCAAAAGTACATAGAGGGCCTCCCTGGTGGCGCAGTGGTTGAGAGTCCGCCTGCCGATGCAGGGGATACGGGTTCGTGCCCCGGTCTGGGAGGATCCCATATGCCGCGGAGCGACTGGGCCCGTGAGCCATGGCCGCTGGGCCTGCGCGTCCGGAGCCTGTGCTCCGCAACGGGAGAGGCCACAGCAGTGAGAGGCCCGCATACCGCAAAAAGAAAAAAAAAAAAAAAAAAAAAAAAAAAAGTACATAGAGATTTTATAAAAGGAAGACCAGAATGATCCTATTCTTTCACTACACCTCTGCAAAACCCTCCCCCAATTAAAAAAAAATTATATAATTTCAGGACTTCCCTGGTGGCACAGTGGTTAAGAATCCACCTGCCAATGCAGGGGACATGGGTTTGATCCCTGGTCCGGGAAGATCCCACATGCCACGGAACAACTAAGCCTGTGCACCACAACTACTAAGCCTGCGCTCTGGAGCCCAAGAGCCACAACAACTGATGTCCACACGCCTACAGCCCACACTCCACAACGAGAGAAGAAGCCCGCGCACTGCAACAAAGACCCAACGCAGCCAAAAATAAATAAATATAAAAATTTTTAATTATATAATTTTAAATTAAAAACTCAAAAAGAAGGTTTCTTTACTGCCTTAGAGTCTTCTCTAAATTTTGGCCCTTTACGGTCATGTCGTGCTTTTATATCATCAATTATCCTAAACTATAATAGCAAGTTTTTACACTAAATCTATATTTACTGGAACACACCCTGAAAGTATATTTTATTTATGTTTTTAAACCCATGGAATTAGCTTGTTTTGGGTCATATATTGTTTTTCAGAAAGTCAATGCTTTTGAATGTAATATTAAAAAGAAAGTCCTGGGCTTCCCTGGTGGCACAGTGGTTAAGAATCCACCTGCCAATGCAGGGGACATGGGTTCGAGCCCTGGTCTGGGAAGATCCCACATGCCGCGGAGCAACTAAGCCCGTGCACCACAACTACTAAGCCTGCACTCTAGAGCCCGTGCGCCTAGAGCCCGTGCTCTGCAACAAGAGAAGCCACCGCCCTGCTGGCCACAACTAGAGAAACCCCGTGCACAGCAACAAAGACCCAATGCAGCCAAAAATAAATAAATAAAACAAATAATTCTTTTTAAAAGGTCCTAAGTGTGATACCAAACTATTTCAAGGTCAAAGTAGGCATATTTTTTTCATAAAGCTCCAAAGTTTATACTTAAAAAAAAAAGAATGAGAACAAAACACATACTGATAATTGTATAAACATAGTAAATATGCATCTATCACTACCTTAAGTAAACCAAAAATTTTGTTAACTTTGTAGTGAACATTCAGTCACTGCATTCTTCATTAACAACTAGAAAACTCTTCTTCAATTTCCAGGAAGGAGGGACAGTTCACCAAATATTTTTCCAAAAATCAATACTTACATTATGGGCTTCAACTATGAAGAGGTTTGATAATACCCCCAATATATATGAAAAAAAAAGATTAAAACAATGAAAGAAAAGATTTAATTTCTTCTCCAAACAGATATTTTTCCATGGAATGATGGTGGTTACTCAAAAGATTCTCCAAAAAATGTAACTTTTTTCAAAGAAATTTTATAAATGCAAAACTTATTCAAATTTTAAAAATTTTCTTATAGTCTACAAATAAAGCTAAAACAGATACCTTCAAGCCATAACTATGCTATTTAATTCTAATCCCTAAAATAATTTTCACCAGATCCAAAAACAACAAGAGATTAAGTCCAACTGGAAATGATTTATTTTGCTGACATTATTCTATTTGGTTCAGTTTCTTTCCATCCTTCAACTCACATCCTTTCTCACTTCTAACCCACATTAAATAACTATTTAAACTGCCAAATATTTTAAGATCTATAGATGGTTGGCTCAATAAACTCATCTCAACATATTTCTATTGTATCATAAAAATTCCGAAAGTCAATTAAAATAAAAATTGATAAGTACAGGAAAACTGAGTCTTCATTTCATCTCAAGTACACAAGAGTAAGAAACTAGGACGACCTTCCCCTTTCATTTGTTTTTAAGAACAAGAAATTAAGTTTTATTATGCCTAATTAATCTACTGCTTATACTTCTCTGACACACATCTCCTCTCTCCAAACTCCATTCCACTCCAAGTTTTAGTTTCTGGATTTTATCATTTATGACAGCTTACAACTCCCAGTCTTGCTTCAAGAGTGCTCAAATTTTGGAAGCAATTCTGGAAGTAGATTAGAAAGTTTAGTTTTCTAAAATCAAACTGCAGCAAAACTTAACATCCCATAAGAGAGCCTATATTCTTCCTTCTATGGAGTTAACAGTAATACATCTCACAATATACAAGAGCTTTAAACTATTCACAGACATTATCTTGTTAATCTTTACAAAATTTCTATAAGGAAGCAGATAGGTAAAAGCATCAGATACCTTGGAAGCTTTTCAATCCTTTTTAGACTCTCCAAGTAGTTTCTTAAAGAGATTATAATGTTATATGATATACTACTAAATAAGCAACCTGTAAGATACAAACTGCACTTTAATAATTTAGGAAGGCAACTCAAATGTATTAGCAGAGGAGACTTCCCTTCCCTTCTAGGAGACTTTAACTGGAAGACATGGTTTCAATTAGTACAAAGTGGGCTTCATGGCCCTCTCTTTCTCTTTCTCACATGGCAAAACAAATGCAATAAAGCTTCTATCTCTCTAAAGGGAAAGAACCAAGCATTTAGCCTACCTTATTTGTACAGGCCATATCTCAAGGTAACTAAATAGTTGATAAAAGTTCTCTTAATAAAATACTCCAGCTAATAAATTACAAGGGAATGACAGAATTAAGAGTATCACCCTTTTGCAACCCTTGACAAAATGGAGCTAGACCAACAGACCCCAAAGCATGGTCCAAGGAACCCCTGTGGGTGGGTTCCCAAAGCTCTTTCAGAGAACCTGCAGAGTCAAAAGTAGTTTACAATAATACTAAGATGTTACTCGCTTTTTCCCCCTCACGCTCTCATGAGTGTACGTGAAGTTTTCAGAGTCTACATGACATGTGATATTACGACAAACTAAACGATAAAGCAGATGAGAATCCAGCTGTCTTCTTTTAAGCCAGAAAATAAAGAGATTTACAAAAATGTAAAACAAAGCCACTCTTCTCACTAAGTTTCTGTTTTGGAAAATAGTTTTCACAAAAATGTTATTTATTCAAACATGCAATGGGTTTATTTTTGTTTTTTCTAAATAAATAACAGATATTTCTGAATTTTTTTTAGTTTTAATTTCTAATAAGGTAAACACTGATAGATACAATATCATTTACACATAAACAAAAGGTCTTTAGGTCTTTAATAATTTTTAAGAATATAAAAGGGTTCTGAAACTAAAAAGCTTGGGGACAGCTGATCTGGGCAATTCATCAGCATCTGCTAACATCACAGAAAAAGAGTTGACCAGAGTTTTAATCCTCCTGATGGAAATACAAAATATCACCTATGAAGTATTCTTGAGAAAATAAAATTGAACATGAATCTGATCAAACATCTAGTTTAAATAAAAATCTACCTATTTACAGGAAATACAACTTTCAGAGGATTACACTAAACAACGCCACAGGAATGCAATCAGCAAAATCCAGGCTGTAGAGAATACTACAGGACAATCAGCTTTATTCAAAAAATAAACTGCAAAAGAATAAAAGAGGAAGAACGTGAAGATTAAAAGAAACTTAAGAGACACAGCAACCAACTGCAGTGTATAGACTTTATTTGGGCAAATATAAAAAACATGCATGAGATAATCATGGAAATCTGAACACTGGATATTTGATATTAAGGAATTATTATTTACATGTAATAGTGGTATTGTGGTTATCTTTAAAGAGTTCTTATCTTTATAAATGTATACTATTTACAATGAAATGACATGATTCTAGAATTACCTCAAAATAATGGAAATTGGGGAAAAGAGATGAAATATTATTGAACCTGGGTAATACATTTATACACAGGGTTCATCATACTATTTTGTCCACCTTTGTTCATTTGATTTTTCCATAATAAAGGTAGTTGTTTTTTAATGATTTAAGTTAGGAAAAAATTTTTTTCTGTAGGTAAGCTGAATCATTATCATTTACTCTTAAGCCAAAAGCTATTATAACCAGTATTTCTTCCCATTAAGCTGCCTGATGATGTGCTGTTTCTGCTTCAGAAGACAGCCCTGAACAGTATGTCTTTGGTTTTCCAGCGTTTTATTTCTGAACCCTTCGCCTCCAAGAGTATCAAAACAAAAGCAAAAACAAAAAGGACAACTGGTAAGAAAGGAAGGTTATAGAGAGGACAAACATAAAGAGAGGAATCAGTGTAGCAAGTTGGGAACTTCACACTAGAAGGATATAGTCTCATCCCAATAGAACAAATACCAGCATGCTTACACACATGCATCTCTGATTGTGTGCTATAGCTGAGACCCTGAAATGAAGAAAAAGTTCAAAACAGAGCCATGGGAAGGAAGGAATGAGTGCACGTTAAAATAAGTTCACTCTTGTCTTTTTCTATTTCACATATGGACTTTGATTCGTCTTCACATTTTGGTTTTCCTGGAGGTGTTGAAAGACTAGCCTTAAAAGTTATTGGCTTGGGCTATAGATGAGATTCCCCACCCAATGAGGCTATGTAAAGAAAGATCAAGGATATAAAACCAATAACCTTACATTGAGGGTTTCTTGTACTATGATTTTAACAGAATTTTAAGTAACTTGCATAACAGATTTATGAATCACACAAATCTCAAAAGTTTTCCCACATGACAAGAAAGAGTAAGCCATATCATAGAGTAGGGCCATGTCTATTTTTCCAGGATCATCCAAATTTCAAATATCCTATCTTGTCGTCAGGTCTTATATCCTGATTACTGGTTCGCAAAATACAGTCATCATATCCATGGAACTTAAATAACTAAGAAACATATTTAAAAAACATCTCCCCATCTAATAATCATCTTAAATTATGCTTCATTTTCAAGTCCTCCAAAAGAAGCAACTCTAACAACCATCTTGATAATTTATCCTTAGCTGAGTAACTCTCAAGCGTTCTTTAAAAAAAAATCAGATAATAAATGGGAAAGTATACTGAAACTGGTAAGTTATACTCTATGAATACCAGTTATTCTTTGTTTTTAATGGATTACTTTTTTGAGAAAAAAATATCAATATTTTTAACTTATGGGTGCATAAAAAGCTAACAGATAGGTGTTGGTTTTAAATAAGAAAGAAATAAAATTTGTTAAATCACACTGTTTCATTCCTTGCACCAGAGCAAATTTCTATTATTTTTCCCCATTTTAACAATGTAAACAGTTTTAACAACAAATTTTAAAGAATTCAATGACAGTATGTCAGCAAGGTCTAAAACAAAAATGCATGGAAAGTTAATAAATTACAAAAGGGTTTTACTATTTGTTTGTTTGTAAAACTATTCTCAAAGATTACTGTGGAATCAGGTAATTTAAACTTAAAAAATGAAACTATCATCCCAGTTAATGCAATAAGAAAAGGAAATAAAATGTATACAGATTGGGAAGGAAGAAATGATACTGTTCACAGATGACATGATCATCTATGTAGAAAACATGAAAGAATCAACAAAAAAACTCCAGAACTAATAAGGAATTATAGCAAGGTTGCAGAATATATGATTAGTATTTTAAAAATCAATAAGTTTCCTATATACCAGCAATGAAGAAGTGGAATTTGAAATTAAAAACACAATAGCTCCCCCCAAAATTAAATACTTAGGTATAAATCTAACAAAATACGTACCACATCTATATAAGGAAAACAAGAAAACTCTGATGAAAAGATATCAGAAAAACTAAATAAATAAAGGGATATTCTGAGCTCACAGAAAAATTCAACACTGTCAAGATTTCAGTTCTTTCCAACTTGATCTATGGATTCAATGACAGCACAATCAAAGTTCCAGCAAGTTATTTTGTGGATATCGACAAACTGATTCTAAAATTTATATAAAGAGGCAAAAGACCCAGAATAGCCAACACAATATTGAAGGAGAAGACCAAAGTTGGAGGACTGACACTATCCAACTTCAAGACTTACTATAAAGCTACAGTAATTAAGTTGCTGTGGTGCTGGTGAAAGAACAGTCCAATAGGAGCAATTAAACAGACAGTGAGCCCAGAAATAGATCCACATAAATACAGTTAACTAACAAAGGAGCAAAGACAACACAATGGAGCAAAGATAGTCTTTTCGGGCTTCCCTGGTGGCGCAGTGGTTGAGAGTCTGCCTGCCGATGCAGGGGACAAGGGTTCGTGCCCCGGTCCGGGAAGATCCCACATGCTGCGGAGCGGCTGGGCCCATGAGCCATGGCTGCTGAGCCTGCGCGTCCAGAGCCTGTGCTCTGCAACAGGAGAGGCCACAACAGTGAGAGGCCCGCGTACCGCAAAAAAAAAAAAAAAAAAAAAAGATAGTCTTTTCAACAAATGGTGATGGAACAACTGGACATCCACATGCAAAGAAATGAAACTGGACACAGACCTTATAACTTTCACAAAAATTAACTCAAAATGGATCACAGACCTAAATAGAAAACCTAAAACTATAAAACTCATAGAAGATAACTGGGACTTCCCTGGCGGTGCCCAGATAAAGACTCCTTGCTCTCAATGCAGGGGGCCTGGGTTCGACCCCCGGTCAGGGAACAAGATCCCACATGCACACCGCAACTAAGAGTTCACATGCCACAACTAAGGAGCCCACGTGCTGCGACTAAGGAGCCTGCCTGCCGAGACTAAGGAGCCCTCCTGCCACGACTAAGACCCCATGCAACCAAATAAATAAATAATTTTTTTTTTTTAAGATAACTAACATAGGAGAAAACCTAGATGACCTTGGGTTTGGCAATGACTTTTTAAGTACAACACCAAAGGCACAATCCATGAAGAGAAATAGTTGACGAACTAGAAGACAAAACACAGTCTGGGAAAAAATATTTACAAAAGACACATCTGAAAAAGGACTATTAGCCAAAATATCCAAAGAACTCTTAAAATCCAACAAAAAGAAAATGAACAACCCAATTTAAAAATGGGCCAAAGACCTATTAATAGCCACTTCATCAGGGAAGATATACAAATGGCAAATAAGCATATAAAAAGATGCTCCATATTATATGTGTCATCAGGGAAATGCAAATTAAAACAAGGTACCACCACAGGACTTCCCTGGTGGCACAGTGGTTAAGAATCTGCCTGCCAAGGCAGGGGACATGGGTTCGAGCCCTTGTCTGGGAAGATCCCACATGCCGCGGAGCAACTAAGCCCGTGAGCCGCAACTACTGAGCCTGTACTCTAGAGCCCACAAGCCACAACTACTGAGCCCTTGTGCCACAACTACTGAAGCCTGCACACCAGGAGCCCATGCTCCGCAACAAGAGAAGCCACTGCAACAAGAAGCCCGCGTACTGCAACCAAGAGTGGCACCCTCTCACTGCAACTAGAGAAAGCCCGCTGGCAGCAAGGAAGACCCAACGCAGCCAAAAATAAATAAATTAAATAAACAACAATAAAATTAAATAAATAAAAAGCAGTATTTAAAAAAAAAAAAAAAAAAAGAATCCACCTGCCGATGCAGGGGACACAGGTTGGAGCCCTGGTCCGGGAAGATCCCACATGCCGCGGAGCAACTAAGCCTGTGCGCCACAACTACTGAGCCTGCGCTGTAGAGCCTGCACGCCTACAACCTGTGCTCCGCAACAAAGAGAAGCCACCGCAATGAGAAGCCCACGCACCACAACGAAGAGTAGCCCCCACTCGCCGCAACTAGAGAAAGGCGGCACACAGCAACGAAGACCCAACGCAGCCAAAAAGTAAATAAATAAATAAATTTATTTTTAAAAAAACAAACAAACAAGGTATCACCACATATCTATTAGACTGGCCAAAATCAGGAACAATGAAAACCCCAAATGCTGCCAAAGATATGGAACAACGGAAACTTTCATTCATTGCTGGTGGGAATAGTACAGCCACTTTGGAAGACAGTTTGACAGTTTCTTACAAAACTAAACACACTCTTACCATATAATTCGTTGATCATGCTCCTTGGTATTTACCAAAAGGATCTGAAAACTATGTTTACACAAAAACCTACACGTGGATGTTTACAGCAGCTTTATTCGTAACTGCCAAAATGTGGAAGCAACCAAGATGTCCTTTAGTAGATGAATGGATAAATAAACTGGTATATACAGACAATGGAACATCATTCAGCACTAAAAAGATATGAGCTATCAAGCCATGAAAAAATATGGAAGAACCTTAAATGCGTATTACTAAGCGAAAGAAAGAAGCCAATATGAAAAGACTACCTACTGTATGATTGCTATTATACGATGTTCTAGAAAAGGCAAAACTATGGAGACGGTAAAAAGATCAGTGGTTGCCAGGGGTTAGGAGGAAGTCTGCATAGGTCTCTACCTATGCATAGGTCTCTATCCTCTACAGAGGATCTTTAGGGTGGTGAAACTACTCTGTACGGTACTATATCGATAGATATATGTCATTATACATTTGCCCAAACCCACAGAATGTACAACACTAAGAGTAAACCATGATGTAAACCATGGACTTTGGGTGCCTGTGTAGGTTCATCAGTTCCAACAAATATACCACTCTGGTAGGGGATGGTGATGATGGGGGAAGCTAAGCACAATGTAGAGGGAGGAGAGATGTGGGGAATCTCTACAACTTACACTCAGTTTTGCTGTGACCCTAAAACCACTCTTGAAGTCTATCAAATAACAAAACTGTCAAATCTGTTTCTGGAGCCAAAATAAAATTAAATGGGCAAAACATTTTACCATTATCATGCCCATCTTATGTGTTACTATTACACATATTTTCTTGAACAAAAAATTCCAGTCAGTAACAGTGAAAATTCTTCACAGAAAAATCAGTGGGTTACAAAATGCTAAAAATGTCTCTCATACAGTTTCATTCTAAAAAATTCCATGACATTAAAAAAAAAAAAAAAGAGGTTTCCTGAGACACAAGTATTGCAAAGGGAATAATTTACAAAATATCAAAATAACAGCAGTTACTGTAACTGACTCTTTCTTATGCCCACACAAATTTTTTGGCAGACATTTTCTAGTATTTGTTATCCTCAACTATTCACTGGAATAGATAACAATATTACCAACTGCAGTTCACAATAAAAAGGAGCTATCGTAAGTTTAACTCCAATTTTAAGTCAACTTCAAGATTTTGTGATTTTAGAGCAGGAATCTAGGAGAAAATATAATTTATAAATGAAATCATTTACTCAGATTTGCCACATTCTCAATAAAGTCTTAATTCTGCATAGCAAGCAATGAGCTAAGTGTTGAGGATATTAAGATAAGTGGAGTCTCAAGGAAAGCTAAGCTTAAAAAAGGAAAACATTACATTCTAATAATTATTTCAGAACCAGGTATAGCTTAAAGTTGTTTTGCGTTCACCCTTTTAACCTTGAATTCAACAAAATAAAAATTTGAGGAATGTAATTAAAGTTCCTTGTCTCTAATCAACTTACCATCTAAATATTCCACCAATCTCAAGATTGAGTCCCTTCTCTGGGAGAAGTTTGTGGATAGATTTCATTGACACAGGAAAGGTTTTAATCAACAGGCTAGAAACACAGGCCTTAAGTTCTATATACTGAAGGTGGAAGTAACTTCTCTGAATTCAAATATATTGCCATCTAGAAATGAAGCCAGGCATAAAGATAGCACTTAAGCTCTAGATGTTTACCCTTCTGACATTTCACTAAATCAATAAAAAAATGAATTAAAGGATCATTAGAATTCATAAAAAATGAATTCTAAGGATCTTTGGAAAGTCAAAGATACATTTTTATTTGTTTCTTTGTGGAAACACAGGATCAGATATTTAGTGGAAAACCACATAAAAAACTACAAATGTGGACTAGGAAGTAATGTGATTAATACTTTAACATAAAACACATTCTAACTGACATGATCACATAAGCAATAGGACCTTCTCAAGGCTTTCTATACACCTTATGAAGTTGTACACACTTTATGAAAATATCATTAACCAAAATATTTTTTAGTGCTCCTCTTTTGATATTTCCATTAAAGCTTTGGCATACGCTTCTGAACAACTGTTCATTTGATAAACATTGACTCAACACCTCATTTATGCTGTAACTCCTTACTGGTAACAAATGTTTGTCATCTGAGGGTAGATAATGATGCTTTGAAAAAAAAATCATCCCAGGTCATCTGGGGAAACTTAGGTGATTATCTTAATTAATACCATTATTATCTGATTTTTAAAAATAAAATCTTAGAACCTTAAATGCATGTTGCTAAAATCAAAGAAGCCAGTCTGAAAAGACTGCATAGGAGAATTCCAACTCTATGACATTTCGGAAAGGCAGAACTCTAGAGACAGTGGAAAGATCACTGGTTGCCAGGGGAAGCGGAGGAGGTATGAATAGGTGAAGCATAGGGTATTTTTTAGGGCAGTGAAACTATTCCCTATGATACCGTAATGGTAGATACAGTGACATTATGCATTCAACAAACATTTTTTTAAACTGTACAACACAGAATGAACCCTAATGTAAACTACAGATTTTAGTTAATATTGGTTCATAAATACTGGTTCATCAATTGTAACAAATGTACCACACCAATGCAAGATGTTAATAATGGGGGAAACTAGGGAGTGGGGAGTATAGAACTCTCTACTTTCTACTCAATTTCTCTACAAACTAAAGCAACTCTAACAAAGTCTTTTACAGGCACACCTCATTTTATTGTGCTTTGCTTTATCTCACTTTGCAGATATTGCATTTTTTATAAACCTGTGTTGAGCAAGTCTTTCAGAACCATTTTTGCCAATAGCATTTGCTCACTTCCTGTCTCTGAGTTAGATTTTGGTAATTTTCGCAAGAGTTCAAACTTTTTCATTATTTTATTTGTTATGGTAATCTGTGATCAATGATCTTTAATGTCACTATTGCAATTGTTTTGGGGTGGCACAAACTGCAACCATATAAGACAGCCAACTTAACTGATAAATGTCTGTGTTTTGACTGATCCACTGACCGGCTGTTCGCCCATCTCTCTCCCTCTCCTCAGGCCTACCTATTCCCTAAGACACAACAATATTGAAATTAGGCCAATTTATTACCCTACAATGGTTTCTAAGTGTTTAAGCAAAAGGAAGAGTCTCAAGTCTCTCACTTTAAATCAAAACCTAGAAAGGATTAACCTTAGTGAGGAAGGCATGTTGAAAGCCAAGACAGGCTCGAAGCTAGCCTTCTTGTACTAAACAGTTAGCCAAGTTGTGAATGCAAAGGAAAAGTTCTTGAAGGAAATTGAAAGTGCTACTCCAGTGAACTCAATGATAAGAAAGCAAAATAGCCCTACTGCTAATATGGAGAGAGCTTTAGTGGTCTGGATAGAAGATCAAACCAGGCCACAAAATTCCATTAATCCAAACCCTAATTCAGAAAAAGGCCCTAACTCTCTTCAATTCTATGAAGGCTGGGAGAGGTGAGGAGGCTGCAGAAGAAAAGTTCAAAGCCTGCAGAGGTGGGCTCATGAAGTTTAAGGAAAGAAGCCATCCCCATAACATAAAAGTACAAGGTGAAGCAGCAAGTGCTGATGTAGAAGCTGCAGCAAGTTATCCAGAAGATCTAGCTAAGATCATTAACGAAGGTGGCTACACGAAAAAAACAGATTTTCAGTGTACTGATAGAAGAAAAATAGCATTATATTGGAAGAAGGTGCCATCAAGGACTTGCACAACCAGAAAGGAGAGATTCAATGCCTGGCTTCAAAGGACAGTCTGACTCTCCTGTCAGTTAGGAGCTAATGCAGATGGTGATTTGAAGTTAAAACCAATGCTCACTTACCATTCTGAAAATCCTAGGGCCCTTGTGCTCCATAAAAAGAATAACAAAGCCTGGATGACAGCACATCTGTTTACAACACAGCTGGCCCACTGCTGAGACCTGCTGCTCAGAAAAGAAGATTCCTTTCATAATATTACTGCTCACTGACAATGCACCTGGTCACCCAAGAGCTCTGATGGAGACGTACAATGAGATTCATGTTGTTTCCTTGCCTGCCAATACAACATTCATTCTGCAATCCATGGATCAAGGAGTAATTTCAACTTTCAAGTCTTATTATTTAAGAAATACAGTGTGTGGGCTTCCCTGGTGGCGCAGTGGTTGGGAGTCCGCCTGCCGATGCAGGGGATGCGGGTTCGTGCCCCGGTCTGGGAGGATCCCACATGCCCTGGAGAGGCTGGGCCCGTGAGCCATGGTCGCTGAGCCTGCGCATCCGGAGCCTGTGCTCCGCAGCGGGAGAGGCCACAACAGTGAGAGGCCCGCGTACCGCAAAAAAAAAAAAAGAAATACACCATGTAAGGCTATAGCTGCCATAGACAGTGATTTCTCTGATGGATTTGGGCAAAGTAAATTCAAAATCTTCTGGAAAGGAGTCACCATTCTAGATGCCATTAAGGACATTCATGATTCATGGGGAGAGGTCAAAATATCATCATTAAAAGGAGTTTGGAAGAAGGTGATCCCAAGCCCCATGGAAGATTTCAGTGGAGGAAGTAACTGCAGGGGTGGTGTAAACAGCAAGAGAACTAGAATTAGAAGTGGAATCTGAAGATGTGACTGAGATGCTGCAAATTCATGATAAAACTTGAGCGGATGAGGAGTTGCTTCTTATGGTTGAGAACAGAAGGTGGTTTCTTGAGATGGAATCTGCTCCTGCTGAAGATGCTGTGAAGATTGTTGAAATGACAACAAAGGATTTAGAATATTACATACACTTAGTTGATAAAGCAGTGGCAGGGTTTGAGAGGACTGACTCCAATTTTGAAAGAAATTCTACTGTGGGTAAAATGCTATCCAACAGCTTTGCATGCTACAGAGCAATCACTGGTGAAAGGAAGAGTTACCTGATGCGGCAAACTTCATTGTCTTATCTTAAGGAATTGCCACGGCCACCCCAGCCTTCAGCAACCAGCACCTTGATCACTCAGCGGGCATCCGGCAAGACCCTCCACCAGCAAAAAAAATCACGACTTGCTGGAAGCTCAGATGGTTAGCAATTTTTTAGCAATTAAGTATTCTTTAATTAAGGTACGTACATTTTTTTTAGACATAACACTAATAGACGACAGTATAGTGCAAACATAACTTTTATATGCACTAGAAAACCAAAAAATGCATGTGACTTGCTTCATTGCAATGTTCACTTTATTACAGTGATCTAGAACAAAACCCACAACATCTCTGAGGTATGCCTATAGATTAAAAAGAAATATTACTATGAACAACGTTGAGTGCTTCAAATGATCTACAGAGTAGAGCTCTGAAGGTAGCAGCAAAGCAAACTACCAACTGGAATACCTGCATCCTTCTACTCTATGGGCTTCAAAGCTGAGGTGTGTTTCCTAATAGAAACCCTCTATCCCAGGAATTCCCTGGCGGTCCAGTGGTTAGCACTCGGTGCTCTCACTGCCAGGGGCCTGGGTTCTATCCCTGGTTGGGGAAATAAGATACCACCAGCCATGCCGTGCAGCCAAAAAATAAATAAATAAATAAACCCTGTATCTCAGTCAGGTTGCTAACTCCCACCCTGGTACCACTGCCCACTCTGCTCTCTCTCAGTCTGAAATATGACTCTCCTCTTCACCTGCCCATTTCTTATCAGTCCTTCAAGATCAGCTCAAATCTCACACTTCCTCCGTGAAACTTCCTGGACTATTCAGTCCTCTACGGAACTCTCACTTCTCTGTACTAGGAGTATGGTACAATTAAACACTTTATTACACATTTTTTTAAATGTTTCAAAATTATTTTACTTCTCCAAATAGATTTTAAATTGCTCAAGGAAAAAAAACATGAATTAGAGTTTGTCCAAATCCTGGCAATGCCGGTAACAACAGACATAGCAACTCAGATGCTCAAAAGGCCTAATTCAGTGTCTAATATGTAATATATACTAAGAAGGTAGCAAATGTGTTGTAGCTTTACTGGAACATCTAAATTATTAAATATTCTATAGCCGTTAAGAATAACAACACAGCTATATATATATTCACTGACATATAAAGATGATCATAAGACACTACGAGCAAAAAGGTTATAATATTTGTAGAATGACTAAATTTCTGGACTTATATATTTATTTTAGGTGTATGCCCAAAAATATCCTCAAAAATTGTACACTGAAACTATAAAGTAATAGTTATCATTGGACAGTGGGAATTACATATATGAAACCAAAAAATTAACATCTCCGCTTTCAAAAAAAGTTTAAAAGGAAATAATATTCATGATATAATGTCAAGCTTAAAGATAGGTTATAGGGGCTTCCCTGGTGGTGCACTGGTTAAGAATCCACCTGCCAATGCAGGGGACACCCCCTGGTGTCCTGGTCTGGGAAGATCCCACATGCCGCAGAGCAACGAAGCCCATGCGCCACAACTACTGAGCGTGCGCTCTAGAGCCCGCGAGCCACAACTACTGAAGCCCGCATGCCTAGAGCCCGTGCTCTGCAACAAGAGAAGCCACTGCAATGAGAAGCCTGCGCACCGCAACGAAGAGTAGCCTCCGTTCACCACAACTAGAGAAAGCCCGTGTGCAGCAACAAAGACCCAACACAGCCAAAAAAAGTAAATAAATAAAAATTTTAAAAATAAAAAATAAAGATAGGTTATAAAAATGTACATAGAATATAATCCCAATGAATAAAAATGAAAGAATGTATGTCAAATCAATAGCAGTAATCTATAGCTGATGTTTGCACAATCCTGTTTTGGCTGTTTAATTTCAAATTTTCTGCAATGAGAAAGCACTGCCTTTAAATCATCAAAAATAAACACTATTCCTAATACGTGATTTGGAGAAGCACTTAACTTCCTCTCGGTAAGAGAGGGCAGCAGGGAGGGAGACAGGCAGGGAGGAAGGGAACATCTGTAGAAGCTGAATGAATAAAGGCAGGAAAAGAGTCAAAGGCGATGTCCATCCTTTAGCAACTGTATTCCAAGCATCTGGATTCCAAGATGAACTAAAAGAATCTGGGAATGGAATTAACACCTCTCTTTATATCAAATACAGGAAAAAGTCTAAACCCAGGGACAATATTAAGCTATAAACCTCTCCTTGATTACACTCAGAACAGAATCCGACAACTTAATATTACCAGAGCCCCCATCTCCACTCCATCCCGCTCCCCCAAAAAGTCACCCCTAAATCTTCAGTACAGAATTATTTTTGGTATAACTTTGCTTAGGGCCTATCCTCTCGTTTCTTTTTAACCCATGTGAAAATCTGGATTTATTTATTCTATTATATGCATATTATTTTTACAGGATTTGTTTACCATTCTTGAATAGGTACCTGTCTCTGAACAAGAAAATTCCCTTAATGACTTCAAGTTAGGCAGGCAAAACTTATTCCATTCTGGAAGCTGTCAGAGTTATTGTATAAATAGGTATGGACAAAGGAAGGAAATGCTTAGCCAATAATACTAACAAAGAACAGCAGAATAAAGTCTGCATTCCCTGGCATGACATTCAGATCCATCACAATTGGTCCATATCATTCCTATTTAGCTGTTCTCCATTCACTCCCAATCATGAATTCTCTGCATATCAGTTTCCTCTGTAAGAACATATCCCTCCCTCTTTCCAACAATGATAACCAACGTGTGAGCACTGGCACCTAAACGAATGTGGAGTCCAAGTTTGCCAGTATAGCTCTGGGCAAGTTACAACTTCTCTTAAGCTCAACTTCCTCGTCTTGTAAAATGAGAAATATAAAAAAATCTATCTTGTGAGTTAATGTGAAGATCAGAGATAATGCATAGAAAGTTCCAGCACCGTGCTGTGCACACAGTAGGCATGCAATGTAACGCCATTATCTCTTGGTGCTGTGCCTTCCCTTATCTAGAATGTTACTGTGTCCCCCTCTGCACTTGGGAAGTCTTCATCAGTGAAGTCTCAGGGCTTAATACCACTTCATCAAATATAAAGCTCTCTTTGACTCCCTCATGTAACCGGTGGCTCCCTTTTCTGAGCTAGTTCAGTACTTTGTTCTTTTCTACATTGCAGTTTTTATAACATCAAATTATAATTATTTGTTATCTGCTATGGACTGAATATTTGTGTTTCCCCAAAATTCCTATGTTGATAATTCAAAAAGGGTCATGTAGGACAATGTTCCTTGCAGCTCTATTTACAACAGCCAGGACATGGAAGCAACCTTCCTTGCAGCTCTATTTACAATAGCCAGGACGTGGAAGCAACCTAAGTGTCCATCGACAGATGAATGGATAAAGAAGATGTGGCACATATATACAATGGAATATTACTCAGCCGTAAAAAGAAACAAAATTGAGTTATTTGTAGTGAGGTGGATGGGCCTAGAGTCGTCATACAGAGTGAAGTAAGTCAGAAAGAGAAAAACAAATACCATATGCTAACACATATATATGGAATCTAAAAAAACGTTCATGAAGAACCTAGGGGCAGGACATAAATAAAGACGCAGACCTTCTAGAGAATGGACTTGAGGACAGGGGGAGTGGGAAGGGTAAGCTGGGACGACGTGAGAGAGTGGCATGGACCTATATACACTACCAAATGTAAAATAGATAGCTAGTGGGAAGTAGCCGCATAGCACAGAGAGATCAGCTCAGTGCTTTGGGACCACCTAGAGGGGTGAGATAGGGAAGGTGGGAGGGAGACGCAAGAGGGAGGGGATGTGGGGATATATGTATATGTATAGCTGATTCACTTTGTTATAAAGCAGAAACTAACGCACCATGTAAAGCAATTATACTCCAATAAAGATGTTAAAAAAATAAAATAAAATAAAAGGCTAAAAAAAAAAGAAAATTCCTATGTTGAGATCATAAACTGCAATGTGATAATATTAGAAGATGGGGCATTTGGGCGGAGATTAGGTGACGAAGGTGGAGTCCTCATGAACGGGATTAGCACTCTGATAAAAGAGACCCCAGAGATCTCTCTGAACCCCTTCCACCATGAGGACAGCGTGAACCAGGAAGCAGGCTCTCACCAAACGCAGATTCTGCTGCTGTCTTGGTCTTGGGAGTCCAAGATCACAGCCTCGAGAATTGTGAGAAATAAATTTCTGTTGTTTATATACCACCCAGTGTATGATATTCTGTTATAGCTGCCTAAACTAAGACATGATTTTTTCCCCTAAGAGAAAACCTGAAGTTCCTTAAAGACTGGTGATAACGTAACTCATTGTATCACGGAGCCCTGGGCCTGGGGCACAGAGAAGGCACTCAAATGTTTTTGAGTAAACCAACTAAAAAAGAATCTACCCAAAGTGCTGTAGCACCCAAGGGAGAGGAGTGACAAGGGCAAATGCTAAAGAAGTTCAGGGAGGATGAAAACGGAAGAGAAGATGTCACGTTGGGCAATTATGAGGCCATAAGCAAACTTGGCAAGATCAATTTTAACAAAGTAGTGGGATTGAGCAGTGAAATGGGAGTTAGCCGGTGAAAACAATGCCTTTAAGTTGAGCAGGTAAGGAAAGAAAAGTCAGTTGAAGGTGAAGCAGAATTAAGGGAACATTCCTTCATGGCAAGATGAACCAACAGAGAAAGGCTGAGTATTGAAGAAGGAATAAAATAAGCGAGATTCCAGATGGTAATCAGGATAGAGTTAGCCCGGCAGGGGCGTGGTGGGGGAGAGGCAGGATGGTACCACTCAGCTAGAGGGAAGAAGGCTGCGGCCGAAATACAACTTCAATTTTGAGATGAAAGTAGTCTGGGAAAACCAAGTGAACACGTCTTTCTAATGGACTAGATGATCTCTAAAGACTTTTCCAGTTCAAAACACCCAGTTATGTAATTTTCTAATACCAAAGAAAAACCCTCTAAAATCCATCCACTGCTTTCCTTTTCTATCACCACTGCCCTAGCAATCAGTGTTAGTATACGGTTAAACGCGTATTCTCAGCTCTAGTCACTGTCTGCTCCCCAGATCTTTCTCTACCTCACTACTGGGATTGATCTTCCCATACCACGGTGTTACACATTTTGGACATACGGATGTGGATATGAATACAGATACAGACAGATACAGAGATATGTAAGTATGTATGCATGGGCATATACATATACACTCTAGCATTTGTTTAGAAAACTGTATTTGTTCCAAAGCAACTAATATGTGAGGGAGCATTTGAGCGTAACACACATTTCACATCTGCTTCTGTGCAACTGCAAGAAGCACTAGGTGAGCAGAGAAAACACGCCCCAGCCACATAGAAACGCACAAAACACACACACCACACAGTTCTGCCAGGTAGCTCCGTTCACTCACCGCATGTGTTATAAGCTACACCCATCCATATCCGGTGTTAAACTTTCAATCCAATGTCACACAGCCCTTCGTCCACCACGTCACAAGGTGCAACCCTTTTGACACCCACTTCTGTAAGCAAACTTCAGGCCTGTTACAAGGTAAAGTGTCATGTTTACTGCAGTACTTTCATATTTCTTAACCATCTAACATGTATAGAGTTGTGCTAGTCTTTATTAGGTTTCTGTCTGTTCACATGTCACTGACAAAGTTTTTGAATGTTCTGCCCCTAAACTCCATGTTTCCATACACCCTGTGGTTTGTAATCATGTGACTTCTGCATACCATGTTGAGTTTTATGAACTTGTATGTTGAGTTATAGCTTACACACACTTACAATTCCTGCAGCTCTAATCACGAATTTCCCGCCAAAATCAAAGGCAACAGAGGTTAAAAAAAAAAAAAAAAATCTCTGGGCAACCTTCACAATTATCTGAAGGTCCCAGTACCTATAAGATGCTTTGAACGACCCGAACACGTTTCTTGAATGGTTCAGGAAACACAATATTTGAAAAGGAATAAATGGCTGTTTAGCAGTAGGGCCAATAAAGCAATGTTGAAATATTTTAACATCAAAAAACACAAACATATCCATCCCTAAAGACAGGGAGTATACTGGTGGTTGTCAGGGGCTGGAGGGAGGGTAGAATGGAGAGTTATTGTTTAATAGGTATATAGTTTCAGTTTTACAAGATGAAGAGTTACGGGGATGGTAGTGGTGATTTCTGCACAACAATGTGAATGTGTTTAATACCAATGAATGTACACTTAAAAATGGTTAAGATCTTATGTATGGGTATTTTACCATGATTAAAAAAAAAAAATCCATCCCTTGGGCTTCCCTGGTGGCGCAGTGGTTAAGAATCTGCCTGCCAATGCAGGGGACATGGGTTCGAGCCCTGGTCTGGGAAGATCCCACATGCCAGGGAGCAACTAAGCCCGTGCGCCACAACTACTGAGCCTGAGCTCTAGAGCTCGCGTGTCACAACTACTGAGCCCGTGTGCCACAACTACTGAAGCCCGTGCCCCTGGAGCCCGTGCTCTGCAACAAGAGAAGCCACCGCAATGAGAAGCCCGCACAAGACCCAACGCAACCAAAAATTTTTAAAAATTAAAAAAAAAAATCCATCCCTATTTTTGAAGAACACCATAAAAATATTCATAATGAATGACTAAATATACACACAAATCTGTATAGTGTGGTTCCATTTTTTATGTAGATAGAAAAAGGACTAGAAACAAATATTAATATGTATAACAGGTGATAGGTTTCTCTAACTTTTTTTGTATTTACACAAGGGAACTACAATGAATACATTACTGTTTTAACACATTTTTACCAGCAGAAAAAAATAATTTAAGATACAAATTTGATTTGGATCAACTTTTGCTGGCATTACAGAATATCAAGAGGTCTTGTCAAGAATTTGAGACCTAAAGTAACTTCTTTGACTATTTCAGCTAAAATAGTTTCTATTCATATTCCTCTGGTACCATCTTCTGAATGTTCATTTTGTTCTTCATAACTCAGATTTCCATTATTTTTAAATACTACTAAAAGTATTCTGCAAGGAATTCCAAAAGTAATAGAAAATCATTTCATACTTTATATAACCTGAAAATTTCTCAAATAAGATTAAGTAGTTCACTTACATGCCCATAGATAAGCTGAATATTAAAAGGTATCTTTTAAAGTTAATTTTGTTACAAAACATGTTTTCATCACGTTTTTCAAACTGTATTTTATTATTTTTATTTATTATTCAATTAGTCTCTTAATAGTTTATAAAAAGAGCCTGTAAACAAAATTTTAGCTGTCACAACTGTAATCTACAACATAAATTCTCTCCTATCTGTTCATTTCAGCAAAACTCTAAAAAAATACCCACTTTCAGAACACAACAGCCCTTTTTCTTTAAATTCAACTTATAAAACAAATGAAACTATTATTGAAAACCACATTGTAACCTATAAAAATTTGGTGAAGGAAATTTCTAAAGACTATCACAGAATAAACGTTTATTAGCCAATTCACGTGTTTAGTTTTGAACTCACTGGAGCTGTTTTTGCCCTTTAAGTATATAATTTTGCTGCTTTTAGAAATTAAATATTGTTATAATTTTATTCAGACATGGTGCCTGGCATATTTTTAAGTAACCCAAGAAGAATGTAATAAATAGCTGAGGCTCAATTCTAACACCAATATGTACACAGCTATAAACAAAACTGCATAAGACTTGGGCTTCCCTGGTGGCACAGTGGTTGGGAATCCGCCTGCCAATGTGGGGGACACGGGTTCGAGCCCCGGTCTGGGAGGATCCCACATGCCGCGGAGCAGCTGGGCCCATGTGCCACGGCTGCTGGGCCTGCGCTCTGGAGCCTGCAAGCCACAACTACTGAGCACGTGTGCCACAACTACTGAAGCCCACGTGCCTAGAGCCCGTGCTCCACACAACAGGGGAGGCCGCCGCAGGGAGAGGCCCGCGCACCGCAGCAAAGAGTGGCCCCCACTTGCTGCAGCTGGAGAGAGCCCACGCACAGCAACGGAGACCCAACTCAGCCAAAAATAAATAAATAAATATATTTTTTTTTAATGGATAAGACTTACACCAAAAGTTGCCTCAGCAATAAGCAAATATGTTAAGAATCAACTGGCTAGCTAAGGACACCGACAGGACTAATATGTGAGAGGAGTAAACAAAAGGAAAAAAGTCTTCACTTGAGACTATTTTTTTTTTTTTTTTTTTTTTTTTTTTTCCTTTTCCTGTGGTACGTGGGCCTCTCACTGCCGTGGCCTCCCCCGCCGCGGAGCACAGGCTCCGGACGCACAGGCCCAGCAGCCACGGCTCACGGGCCCAGCCGCTCCACGGCACGCGGGATCCTCCCGGACCGGGGCACGAACCCGCGTCCCCTGCATCGGCAGGCAGACCCCCAACCACTGCGCCACCAGGGAAGCCCCACTTGAGACTATTTTGACAAGATGGACAAAACCTGTTTTAAGAGTTTGAACTAATTATTAAACATATTTACAAACATACACTTTCCCTTAAAGAATATAAAAAAGAAAAATGAGTAAAAGTACAGTTCAAATTACACATGAAGTATTAGAGGTTTTTTCTGTAGGCTAGGTTTCTGCAAGAAGCAAGGCAGACAACATTTTGTACTAAATATATGACATTACATAAATGTTTAAGATACTCTGAATTTCCAAGTACCTCAAGTTGTCTCTGTTAAAATATCTATAAAGTTCTTAATTAAAAGGGAAAAATAAGAATGTTTAACATCCCAGTAAGAAATTTCCACTAGACATCAACAACCACCTTTCAACGTAACCTATACAGTAACTATAATTTATCATTTAGTCATTCTTAGAACATTTTCAGAAATGTTATCTCACAGGATTATTATATGAATTAAATAAAATAATCAGTATCAATTTCATTTCACAGATCAGTAAACCAGTACAGAGCATTTAAGTCAGTTCTTCTCAAACTTTGGTATGTACAAGAATCACTCAAGAACATGTTAAAATGATGTCTTAAGTAACTCCTTCCCACCCGCAGACTGAGGTGGATCCCAGAAATCTGCATTTTAAATAAATAACACAGGTGATATTGGTACAGGTGGTTCCCCCCACTCCAACCCAGCCACATCTTTTAGGACCCTGATTTAAGTAATGTATGACTAAAGCCATTAATGGCATAAAACTCCATTTTTACTCTGAATCAAAGTTCCCAAATGTTTAGATGGTAGAGCTTTACAGATCTCCATGAAAGATATGTAAAATTTTAAACAAGTTGAAAATATTACATTCAATTAAATTAAGTACCTCTTATACTAAATTCCAGTAAAATCAAGTGGTAGTAGACGTCTAAGTTTTTTAAGAAACTTAAAACTGAGGAGATTCTACCATTTCATTTCTCTGTGAAATGCAGGAAAAGCTGAAATTAAATTATATTAACTTAATAGCTTCTCGTGGTTTGAATACTGTTGCACTTTACTGAGTAGGGAGCTAAAACTTAGGTACCACAGGTTCTAGGAACATAATAAAAAAATTAAGATGAAAATGTAAAAGCACTTAGAGCACAACTTTGTGATTACACTGAAAACCACTGAACTGTACACTTTGAAAGGGTGAGTTTTATGGTATGTAAATTATCTCACTTTTTAAAAAGAAAAAACTCTTAGAAAATTTCAAACTAGTATTTTCCAGTAATTTTAAATTTCTAAGACATTATATCAGCATTACTATTAAACAGCGTAATTATTTTCTGGCCTATATCACAGATGCTGAAAACCAGTACAGAAATAATAAAGAGCATAAATAAGGCTACTAGCTTGACAAAGATTTTAAACAAGAATTGTAATGCCACTGTTTATATATTTATTTGCTCTCAAATTCTTCCAGTAAAGTCCCACTTCATCTGCCTTTTTATAACAGGGTTATTTTCAAATTCTATAGTAATTTATTAGCATCTTATAAAATAATCTTTGTATTTCTTAAACTAGGTATATAGTATGTAATACACTGAAATATAATAAGATGGTTATTAAGCACCAGGCTTTGAAGACAGACTACTTTGCTTCTTACCACATATATGGCCTCTGGCAAGAAACTTATCCTTTCTGCCCCATTTTCCCATAGGGTTGTAGAGAGAATTAAATGCGCCAATATACGTAAGATGCCTAAGTCAGTGCCTGGCACTTAATAAACACACCATAAATATCATCTACTTTAATTACATAATAATTATTTTATGTAAAAAGGCCTCTCAGCTTAGAAAACTCATTACAAATCCTGATAATATTAAAATTTCAATTTTCTTTATCAATTTAGGAAAGCTGCGACTAAAATATTATTAAGGAATCTAGGTGTTTATGCTGTTTCTATCCTATTCACAAGTCCAATTTTCTCCAACTCTGAGTCACTATTAGTTCTTCTCCTGACTCATCGCATAGAAAGGTAGACAGTCTGGAATATAATGGGCATACCAAAAGGCATTTCTTAATCTATCTGGATTTATAAGATTTACTAAGTGGAACTTGTCCTATATAATGGTTAATAAATATGCTATATAATTATGACTTAAATTGTGTTCACTTAAAAGTGTTTGTATATATCAAATGTTCCTTCAAAGTATGTAGTAGGTGTTATAACCCCATCTTGACTGAAAAACAACCTATCACTTAAGTAAAATCAAAGATCCACATTTTCTGACTGCTAGCCAAAAGCAGATTAATAATTTGCTGATCATCTGGTGTTCAAAATTTTGCCAAGCAAACTACAGACTAGAAGCTCAGAAGCAATCTCTGAGCCTAAAAATTTGACCTTAATTTCTATTCAATTCCATACTTTCATTGTTTTCCCCATTCAGATGTTCAAATCATTTAAGATAACCTCTAATAAAAAGTTATTGAAAAAAATCTAGGGACATAAGCTAAATAATGCAAGATAGATTAATTAAAAACTCCACTTTCCCTAGACACAAATGTACACAAAAAACCAAATACTTTTAAAATACTACTCTACCACTTATTCACTTTCCCTGTGATCTTGAGTCATTTAAACTCTCTAAGCCTCCACTTTCTCCTCTGGAAATGGGGATAAAAAGAGTAACTATAACTACCATATGGGATTGCTGTGAGCATTAATCAAAACAACACATAAAACACTTTAGCCAACCACTATGAAAACAAGTTAAGTTTCAATAAATGTTAACTTTTATATATAAATCCAAACTTTAGCACCATTTGACCTCTATCTATTGAAAGATTTTATTTTCTATGAAAACCATCTCTGTTAACCCATTCATGCACACCTACGCAATGGCAATAACTTCACAAGCACTCTGAAAATGTGGATATAACAGTCGAGGAAGTTATAGCCCCCTCCTCTTGAGTTAGGTACCCTGCCTAATAGCCTGTACTTAACACTGTACTACTTAACACAGTTCCCTATATTACTTGAGAGCCCCTTGTGGGCAAGGCCTGTGTCCTATTATTCATTTCTGTATCCCGAGACTGAAACCCAATAGTTCTAAACCCTGACTCACAAGGGGAGCTTATCAAAATATTAATGCCTGGGATCCATCCCAGACCCATTAAATCTAAGGAGGTCAGGGAGGTAGAAGACAAGTAATCCACAAGGGGGGAGCAGTTTTTTAATATCCTCACGTACTGTTAGTGTGCTGCCACAGGTAAGAACCACTGCACTCTGACATTTAAAATACTATACAAACAGGTATGTATACGTGTGTGAATATATAAATATATAGGTAAAGAAATATAAGTCTCAGCTCAAGACCCTCAACCTCACAGCTACTCCTAGCCCCATCATCTCTTTCCTTTAAACAGACAACACTGTTAATAAACAATTAGTTACATGCTGCGTTAAGATGGCTTTTAAACTGTTAACTCAGTACAGTACTTAAGTTTCTTCATGTAATTATGCCTTAGCTTTCTTCCTAGATTACAGTCTTGCTCCTTGAAAATATACACTGCCTTATTTTTCTTGTTTTCTCCACAGTGCTTATGATAGTGCCTTGAACACCAACATGTAATAAACATGTGGCTGATCTAATAAATGCATACAAAAATTATCAGCAGGAAGTATGTCACATCCAAATTAACCAATTTGGGCTATGACTCAAAAAACAGAAAAAGTAAAAATTCAGAAAAAAGTTTTAAAAAACCCTCTAACTTAGTAAAAAAGAACAACCAAAGTTTATCTCATTAATGAGCATCTATATATTTGCATTTATTACAGCCATCACATGCAGTATCCCATCACCATCCACCACTTTCAGATTCTGAACTGCTTCCTTACTAAAACTATCTTCCAGTTGCTTGTGGTATCTTTAGCTGCTGTCATGTTCTTTTGTAACAACTTTACAATACTCTGTAATTAGTCAAATAAGTTAATGAAAGTCACAACAAATGTGTCACACATGCTTAATAAATATGTCTTGAAGAAACAATATTTATCAACCACTAAAACAGACTTTTTGCATACAAGTTACATGCTAATCTCTAATATAAATTTAGATGGGAATACTGTCTGAAAATAAGAGAGTCTTATTCAACACTATATATAATACAAGTCTAATTGTGAGTATTGACAGACTGATGATTTTCTGCTTTTATAGTATCTTCACACCTGAAAATTCTATTAAATAGTATATTACTTTTAAAAATAGGAGTGCTAAGAAAAAAAAAAAGAAAAAAGAAAATAAATAAAATAAAATAAAATAGGCGTGCTAAGCTGTATTACACAAGAAACTCCACAGCAACTGGCATTCGCAATGTTGAAACTACTAAGAGAAATGAATGGCACACAATTCTAAAAAAAAAAAACAATTTAAAGATATGAAAATGATTCACCTTAAAAGTTTTGTGTCATACGTGTATCACTATTAACAATCTGAAAGACTTACGTTGTTTTTAAAAAACTGAAAACATGGGGACTTCCCTGGTGGCGCAGCGGTTAAGAATCCGCCTACCAGTGCAGGGGACACAGGTTCGAGCCCTGGTCCGGGAAGATCCCACATGCCGCGGAGCAACTAAGACCGTGCGCCACAACTACAGAGCGTGCGCTCTAGAGCCCGCGAGCCACAACTACTGAGCCCGAGTGCCACAACTACTGAAGCCCACGCGCCTAAAGCCAGTGCTCTGCAATAAGAGAAGCCACCCAATGAGAAGCCCGCGAACCGCAACAAAGAGTAGCCCCCGCTCGCTGCAACTAGAGAAAGCCCATGAGCAGCAACAAAGACCCAAGGCAGCCAAAAACATAAACAAATTTTTTTAAAAACTGAAAATATGGGGAGGAGGCACTCAAGAAATATGCCTGCTAATTAGATACTGTGGTAAAACATTACCATGTTTTGTTGGTTCCTACAGCATTAAACAGATAGAGCCGGAGTTACCACAAAAAGAAAGCAGTACACAATTCCCTATTCAATAAAAAAGGTTCAAATTCCACAGACAAAAAAATGGTACCCTGGGTTGTTTGTTTTTAAGGAAGATTAAATTTAGGAGTTGCCAACACCCAAACGAAAAACATTCCAGAGTATCAGACTCAATTGTAGTGGGGAGTCATCTACATTCTCAGCACTATGTTCCCTTACCCAAAACAGGAATATTAACAAAGAATGCTTCTTAGGATCTCACGAGATACACCATACTTATTTCCCCCAGTAAACATTACCCTTGTTTAAAAACCAAAAACAAAAAGGTACTTGAGAAATAACAATTTTAGCACAAGCAGCCAGACAAAAAATGAAGTTTAACATCTGCCAAGATATTTCCCAAAATAAGACCCTGTCAACTGAACAATGAGGAAAAGATTGCAAATGACAAATTCTTTTATTTGGACCATCAGCTACTTTTAAAAAGAAAGTTGAGGAATGTAGCTTTTCCAAAGCCTTGTCTTCAGTTTCCCCCTAATCTTCATATTTTTAATTTAAAAAAAAAAAAACCCTAGAAATTTGATTACCACTCTTATGAATTCCTTTTAAAGCAATTTAATGAGTAACAGATCTTTTGTGCAAGTAGGAAACCACAGAGGACAGTTTTGCTGGCTGATAAAAATCTCTCTGAAACACTCATAAAAATATACCTTTCAAAGACAAACTCTGATTTTCCAGGTATGGAAATTATATTAAGACTTAAAAATTTGGGTATGTTTGATATACACCCTAACTTACTGCAAATGCTTTTACTTGAACCACAGTTAAAGTTGGTGAATTCTTACTATTTATTTACTGTGTGTCAAAGTTGAATAAATTAGAAGGCCAGGAGGGAAAAAAAGGTAAAACCTAGAACCAATGAGAAAAAGATGCAACTACTTCGGGTGAAACAAGATTATTGAATCACTTCCCCAAACCGGTGAGTTACTATTAAAGTAACCAAATACTTGTTAGAGGATTGTTTTGTTTTGTTGAGGGTAGAGAAAGGTGCAGTTATACCCCAAGTAGACATGTTTCACCAGGCACTCTGTAATGGGAAGATGCTGCTGCCTGCATAATGGTTTTTGAGACTGCTCAAAAATACCAAAAAAAAAAAAAAAAAAACCCAACAACAACCCAAAAAACAAAAAATCCCCAACCCTACCACAAATGTTTTCCAGAACACACAGAGCCAAATACTTAAATACAGGGAGAGAGCATTTTAGCAAAAAGAATTGAGGGTTGCTACAACGTTCCCAATGTCCACGTTACCACTCAGAAAAAAACTCGTGTGTGTGTGTGTGTGTGTGTGCGTGTGTGTGTGTTGGGGAGCACTGTTTCCAAAACCTGGTTTATATATGAAATAGAGCATATGCTCAGCTGGATATACTTATCTTGGGTTCATTGAAAGATAAAGCTGTCTGGGATAGTGCTAAAGCCACGTTTTCTTTACAGGTGGTATTAAACACTGTTAAGAGAGACGAAGAGATAAACTATCTGATAATTTGAGACGGGCACGTGGGAAACTAAAGTACGTGGTCATCACCATTAATCAATTTTTCTAACTGATCAAGAATAAACAAACAAGGCTAGGTGGGCAAGTTCTGGAGCCCCGAGCTGTCTTTCCAACACTGAAAAGAAGGATCCTGGGTCTGAGATCTTAGCCAGGAAGCCTGAAAAGCACGCGTCCGACTTTGGATTTGGGGAACTTCCCAGCAAGCATTTGTTGAGAGTAAAAACTCCATCACGCCCTGCCTGCCTAACTCAGTGAAAGGCTAAGAAGTGCAGGCTCGAGGGGGAAAGCTCTGGGCCCGGGAGAGAAGACACCAGGAGGCGGCAGCCCTCCAGGGTCCGGCCGCGGCCCCCGCCCGGCTCACCTCTGCGGCAGGGATGTTGACCACGCCGGTGGAGCGCCGCTTCTCCCGCAGCTTTCTCTTCTCGATCTGCCCCTTGCCTTTCCTGGCGCTGGGGCCCGAGCTCTTGCCCTTCTCCGGGGCGCCGTCCCGCTCCTCCTCTCCGTCCCGTGCGGGCGCGGCCCCCGAAGCGGCGGCGGCGGCGGCGGGGGACTCATCCTCCGGCCGCCGCGGGCCGGGGGCGGCGCGACTCAGCTGCGCAGGGCCCACGGCGCAGTTCACGCCCCCGGGGCCGGGGGCGGCAGGTGCGGCGGCGCCGCCTGGGAGGTTGTTGTTCAGCTCGTTGGCCGCAGCGGTGGCCGAAGTACCCAGGGGCCCCGGTGGGAGCTTCCCGGCCGCGTCGCCCGTGCCCCCACCGGGGGCGGCCGGGCCCGGGGGATTCTGCTTGGCGCGCATCTTCTCGCGCTTCGCCTTCCACTCCTCCAGGAAGTCTGTGGTGCTACCGCTGCCGCCGCTGCCGCCGCCGGTCCGGTAGCCACCGGTCGCCATATTCCCAGCGGGGCCGGCCGGGCTCTCACCTCAGGCCGCCCGCCCCGACTCCGGCCACCGCCCCCTCTTCCTTCCCGCCACCCGGAGGAGGCAAGGGAACGACCCCCGGGCGCGGGGGCGGCCGCGGCTCCCCGAGGGACCGGCTGGTCTGCAGGGAAACACAAAAGGGGGCGGAGAAGGGAAGCGTAAGATCCTCGCCCGGCCCGAGGGTCTGCCCCGCGGCCGCGCCCCTCGGAGCCCCACCGAGAGCGCGCCCACTCAGCCCCGCAGGCGAGGAGCCGCAGAGTCCCCACTCTAAAGTTTCTCCGACGCACCTACACGGCTGGCCCGGACGATCACCGCCCCTCGAGGGGTGGAGAGAGGCACGGTCCCCACCCCTGGCCCGCCTGCCCGCCCGCCCGCCCGCCCGCCCCATCCCCGCCGGGGTCCGAGCCTGTGGCGGTCGGGGGACCCGGGCCAGACCCCCCACCTGTCGACCCGTCGCATCTCCAGCCCTCGCTCCGGTCCGGGGTCCCCGCGACCGACACACTCATTCCCGGGACGAGGCGCGGAGTCCCCTAACCGACTCGCGGAGGAGGCGGGACGCCTCCCGACCCAGCAGTCCAGCCGAGTCCAGGGGGACGGGTGCGCGTGTGGAGCGCGGACCGACCGGGCGGCCCCTTACCTGGGAGGAGTTGGGGGGATGAGGAGCGGGACTGGGAGCTGGCGCCCAGGTGAGCCGAAGCAGCCGCGCGGAAGGACCCGCGGCCAACTCTCCGTCCGGAGCCCGCGGCGCTCCCGGGCTGGGAGGGAGGGAGGAGGGAGGGAGGGAATGAGGGAGGGGAGAGAAGGGAACGAGGGGAGCCGAGCGGCGCCGAAGCGCCGGCGGAAAGGACCGAGACCGCGCGCGAGGGGCGCGGCGCGCGGTGGGGGCGGTGGGGCCCGCCGACGCCCCGCCCCCGGCGCTCAGGTGCGCGGCGCCGCGTCCAGCCCGCCGCTGCCGCCAGCCCCGCGCCAGCAGATGGGACCGCACATTCCTGGGCGCCCAACCTCGCGGCGGCCGACCTCCCGGCGCCTCCGACGCTGGAGCATGAACCGCCCTCCACGCCCTTCTCCCCGCGCCTCTCCTCCGCCTCTCCAGTCTCCCACCACTCTTCCTTTTAAGTACAAGACATATTCTTCCAGGGAAAATCTCAAATACTGCTGGCTGAGGGGGAAAGTGCATGATTCAGGGCCTGACTAGCTGCGATGGAAAAATACTCTCGCGTCCCTTTTCCTAGTCGCTGCCCCCTTTTCAGATGTACTGGGGTGGCAAGCAGGAGAGTGGAAAGTGCTGAAACCCAGGCCCCTCCTTCTAAGTCTGTGGTCTCAGGTGAACGTGTCGCCTGAAAGGAGAGACTTCAACTGTCCGTGTATTATCAAGGCTTTACTGTTATCTTAGGCTTGCAGGGAAAAAAATTTAAAGCTCATTTTAAAATGTATTGTGTTGGCGATCCCAGTCCTACTTGGAGTTTCCTCTTAACCCTGTCTCTACACCTCCTCTTCAGAGATAGTGAATTTAGCAGCAAAGCTCCCTACCAAAGTCCTAAAGCTGCATTGAGGCTGATTTGATAGGAGCTGGGGCGGTGATTGTCTCTATTCTTCTACCCTTGACATGCCATAGGCTAAATCTTATCTTCAGAAGCAAGTCCTCTCCGATTTCTGGATCAGGGCTGGGTGGACTGCCACTGTCAAGCACTTGCGCAGACAGACGTCACTGTATCCGAGTAACGCCAGGGCACATCACTGTCATAGGGTACAAATGCCTAGTCACCATTTTGCAAAAAGTAGGCGAGCCCTGAGTCACATTCTTACCTAACATAACCCTTTCTTCCTACTTAGCACCTGTTTGCCCAGGTGGCACACGGTGGGTGAGCTGTCAGCCTGTGCCTGCTGAGGAAGGAGAATAGGAGAATGTGATTCACACGCTCTTTATTTATCAGAGGGGAAGGCCACACAGTTCTCGTCTTTTGTCTGACTGCTGGAGTGAACTTGTGGATAACCCGGATTGAGTTCTGGAAAAACTCTTTAAAAAATTAAAGGCCTACGTTGAGAATTGGTTTAAAAGGCTGAGCCTGGCTCGTACCAACCTGGGTGTGCCATCTGAAACTCCTCAATTAATGATTCATTACTTTGTTTTCTGAGTTTTAAGCGGGGGGGGAGGGAGGGTTGGGCATTAAAGAGATTCACATTAATATTCTTTATAACTTACCAGAGGATTTCCTCTTGGAGGGACTGCAGGATATAGTGGAAAGAGGATATAATGTGCCTGAGTACAAACATCTAAATAGCTGAGAGATCTTGGGCATGTTGTTTAAATTCTCTGAAACTCAGCCTTCTTTACTATAAAACCAGTAATAACCGCATATGTTTTTATGTTGTTATAAGAAATGACACTGTGTGCTTGGTCAAGGAAAGCACTCAGTAAATATAGTCTCTTTTATTAATAGGATATTGAACAGAGTCCTGGGTTTCTAAGGGGGGCGCAGATGAAAAAAGATAAGGTACTCAATACACAATATTAACTTGAAAACAGCAGACTTTGAATGAACTAGGATAACACTCTGCCACATAATTTATCAGTGCATCTCTTTGACCGGTTCTCTTGGTATTAACAAGCGCTGAGTCAGGAATGTTGGCTACTATGGACTCCTGTGTCCGAGATCCTTAGATAAAAGGTAGTATGGGAGTACCAGAGTAGTTATTATTAGTCTATAAAGTGCCCTAGGAACCATGGATGAAAGAGATTACTTAGGTACAAAGCGCTGTGTATTATTATTGTTATCGTTTATTATACCTTTTGTCTTTACCTTACCATTCTCAATATTCCCAAAGGTATATTTCACAGCCAGACTGCTTCCAACATCGCATCAAGATATTTAGCTGAGTCAGTTCTAAACTGCCGTGTTTGCATGTCGTCAATCTTCATGTACAGCGTTCTGATGAAATAATCCTTAAAGACTCTGAGCCTGGTTTCTCAACTGCAGCACTACTGAAATTTGGGACTGGATAATTCTTTAGGGTGTTGTCCTGTCCATTGCAGGATGTTTAGCAGCATCCTTGGCTTCTGCCCACTAGATGCCTACCAGGGGCTGCCCTCCACCCCCAGCTGTGAGTTTGCCAAGTGTTTCCTGCAGGGCAAAATCTTCCCCAGTTAAGAACTTCTGAGCAAACCTAAAACAACTAATTTGGGTGACACACTTGCCCTTAATAATAAAGGGAAATAAGATGATGATAACAAAAGAAAGATTCATTTTAATATGTCAGAGTCAAACTTATTCTAAATGTTAAGTCTTACTTAATGTTTTCCAGGCAGTGGATTAATATATGTGAAATAGCCTATTTGTATGTGTTGAAATAATAGGATATTAAGAAATAACCAATTTGCCTTCAATGCAAATATTTCTGGAAGATATGCAATTCGCCCTCTAAAATCAAAATAATACATGCACATAGTCTTAATGGTTAAATACTTCAGTTCTACAAGGATTATAACAAAAGACAGCAATCCCCTACCTAAAACCCTACCCAGAACTTTGAACTCTTATAACTGTTTCTGCTAATATAGATCTTCCTATTTATATTTTAATGCCCTCAACTGCTATTCTACTTCTTGATTTCTCCGTTTTTTAGACATCCATTTTTGGCTTCCTGATACAGAAGAAGAAAATTTAGTTCTCCTATACTTAAACTACACCTACACGTTTCTTACTCCTAACCTCCTGCTATACTTGTATTGCAATTTTTATTGAATAAACATTTAATGTTTATAGGGTTATGACTATGCAAATATTGTTCACAGCTGAGCCAGGCAGTGTACTATGTGTGCTTTTTTTTTCTCTAACTTATTTTCTTGTTACACAAATATTTTTTTCCTACAGTTAAAACTTGCCCTTTTTTTGACTTATTTTTCTATATATCAGTCACAAATTTACACCCAGACTTTCTTCCTGTCGATGCAGTTCATCACGTCAGATGACCTGTCAGTTCTATTTCTCTTTTCCTTGGAGATATCTCTCCTGGAGCCTGCCATCCCCACTCTAGTCTGGATTGATTTTAAGGCTCATTGCTCTGTGGTTATTCTGGGATTATACTTCCCTAGCATCCTGGGAATTGTTTCCTGTGCAGACTCCTTGTTTCCTGAGTCCCATATTGTCCTCTTTCTTTTCCCTTATTTTAGTTGAGTACTTCTTCAGTATTCTCTGGAGATCGGATTGCACATTCTTCGAGACCTTGTGTGTTAGAAAATATTTTTAATTTATCTTCACACTTGGTTAATAGTTTGGTGAGGCATAGACCTCTACATTGGAAATCATTTTCCTTTATAATTTTGAAGGCATCACTATATTGTCTTCTGGTTTCCAGAGTTGCAGTTTGGAAAACCAATGGCATTCTGATTCCTTTGTATTTTCTCTCTGGAAGTTTTTTGAACTTCTTACCCAGATCTACTTGAATATCTTAAAGATTTGCCATGATTTGTCTTTTTTTTTTAATTCATTTATTTATTTTTGGCTGTGTTGGGTCTTCGTTGCTGCACACGGGCTTTCTCTAGTTGCGGCGTGAGAAGGGGCTACTCCTCATTGTGGTGCGCAGGCTTCTCATTGAGGTGGCTTCTCTTGTTGCAGAGCACGGGCTCTAGGCACGGAGGCTTCAGTAGTTGTGGTACACAGGCCTAGTTGCTCCGCGGCATGTGGGATCCTCCCGGACCAGGGCTTGAACCTGTGTCCCCTGCATTGGCAGGTGGATTCTTAACCACTGCGCCACCAAGTGAGTCCCAGCCATGATGTGTCTTTTTTCATTATTATGTTAAGTACTCAGTGGGTCCTCTAAATCTGCCATGTGCCTTTCACTTGGGAAATTTCTTTATCCTACATCTTTGGTAATTCTTCCCTTCCATTTTCTCTATTTTCTCTTTCTGGATCCCCTGTTAAATAGATGTTGAACTTCTAAGTGTTTTCTAGTAAATATTTGTCTTTTCTCTCCTAGTTTCCATCTCTGTGGCATGTTATTATACTTTCAGTGAAATTTCCTGTCTTATTTGCCAACCTTTCAATTGAATTTTCTGTTTCTGCCACCATTTTTTATTTGATCTATTTCTTAGACTCTAAATGTTCTTCTTCCATATTATCCTATTTTTGTGTCAGATTCATCATCTTTTCTCTTTCTAAGGAAATTCCTTTAACTTTTCTTCTGCTGGTCCTACACTTTGTCTCATATCTATTTGCTCTCTTTTATCTTTTTGATTGTTTTAGTCTTCATCTTTCATGTTAGAGGATTTCTTTGTCAGTCTGCTGTTCATTCATATTTTTTTTAATTTTTTTTTTTTTGGCCACTCTCTGTGGCATGCAGAATCTTAGTCCCCCGACCAAGAATCAAACCCGTGCCCCCTGCAGTGGAAGTGTGGAGTCTTAACCACTGGACCACCAGGGAAGTCCCTGTTCATTCATATTTTAGATTGAAGCATTGAAAAGTTGTTTGGGGGACTTCCCTTGTGGCGCAGTGGTTAAGACTCCGAGCTCCCAATGCAGGGCACCGGGGTTTGATCCCTGGTCAGGGAACTAGATCCCATATGCATGCCTCAACTAAGAGTTTGCATGCCACAACTAAGGAACCTGCCTGCCACAACTAAGACCCATTGCAACCAAATAAATAAATGAAAAGTTGATTGCTTGCTCTTCTTTCAAAAGGCAGAGCTTGTTGATTGATGGTCCCAATTTAGGGAGCTGGTGTTTGGACCCAGGCATTTTGTGGAGGCATGTGTCCATTGTCAGCATCTATGAGGCTTTTCTCTTGGCCAGATCAGTTTCCCTGAGAGAAACTGTGTTTCTGCCTGTATTGCTAGTTGTCAACTGTTTGCAGTTCCAAGCAGAAAAAGGGAACTGGGGGAGCCTTAGTACTCAGCATGCAGGTTTCACTCAGTCCCTATGCTTGGATGCCTGGGGTGCTCAAGTTCAGTACATTTGTAATTCAGCAACTTCAGAGCATGAACTTCCAGTCCTCTGCCAGGATCAGGAGAGACAGCCTCCTTGCCCCTGGGCCTTACAGTGGGGACTTGAGAATCTACCTGTCCCTGATGTAGACTTTTAACGAATCCGGCTGTTTTCACCCCCATTCTTTCCTCTCTGTCAGTATATGCTGCTGCCCCTGATTTCTGGGCTTTCTTCAGGACAAAAAGGATTCCTTCTGGCTGGCTTGGTTTCTTTTTTTTTTTTTTTTTTTTTTGCGGTATGCGGGCCTCTCACTGTTGTGGCCTCTCCCATTGCGGAGCACAGGCTCCGGACGCGCAGGTTCAGCGGCCATGGCTCACGGGCCCAGCCGCTCTGCAGCATGTGGGATCCTCCCGGACTGGGGCACGAACCCGTGTCCCCTGCATCGGCAGGCGGACTCTTAACCACCGTGCCACCAGGGAAGCCCTGGCTTTGTCTCTTGCAGGTGGTTAGAATTCACCTTTCTCTTCTCTGCTAACGTCAGTTTTCCATCTTCCATCTTCCAAAGTTTTGCTCCCATTTCCCACCCTCTTGGTTGTTACTGGTTTATCACTTTACTTTTATTTTAGTGAAGTTACTTGACGGTGTAGAGGTGAACGTGTGTGTTCAATCTGTTATGTTTAACAGGACGTCTAATCTGTCCAGTTTGCAGATTTCTAGATATTTTGAAATCTAATCTGTGATGAGGCTAGATAAGTAGAGACCTCTACCTCTTATTACGTCTTAAGCCCCTATTGATTTACACTATTAGGAAGAGTTTTATGAAATGTGTTGTGTTTTCTGGAGGCTGTTTATGAAGATGTGGCTCATTACATTACATAATGTCCCCAGGAAAAAAAATGTCTGACATTACTACTAAGAATAGTTGTATGTATTTCTCTTTTGTTACTTTTTTTTTTCTTTTTTTCCAAAGGCTTTTTTTTTTGGATGTGGACCATTTTCAAAGTCTTTATTGAACCTGTTACAGCATTGCTTCTGTTCCACGTCTTGGCTCCTTGGCCCCGAGGCACGTGGGATCCTAGCTCCCAGACCAGGATCGACCCCGCCCCCCTGCCCTGGAAGGCAAAGTCCCAACCACTGGACTGCCGGGGAAGTCCCTTTTTGTTACCTTTTTTTTTTTTTTTTTTTTTTAACCACAATAAAACTATGTGTTTTATACTGGTAAGTTTTCCCTTCTACCATCAACTGCTGTTAATCTTAGGCCAGATTTGTGGCCTGTCTGGGAAAGATCTAGGTTTTGTGGTGCCTGAAGCTTATAAAACTTAGGGCACCTTCTTTATGAAAAAGAATAGGTTAAAAAAATAGTTAGATGTGGGAACAGATGTATATGTATGACTGATTCACTTTGTTATGAAGCAGAAACTAATAAAAAAAAGAAAATTAAAAAAAAAATAGTTAGGGCCTCCCTGGTGGCGCAAGTGGTTGAGAGTCCGCCTGCCGATGCAGGGGATACGGGTTCGTGCCCCGGTCTGGGAGGATCCCATATGCCGCGGAGCGGCTGGGCCCGTGAGCCATGGCCGCTGAGCCTGCGCGTCCGGAGCCTGTGCTCCGCGACGGGGGAGGCCACAACAGTGAGAGGCCCGCATACCGCAAAAAAAAAAAAAAAAAAAAAATAGTTAGAATGAGCAATTTTAAAGATTATAAATTTTAACAAATTGAAAAGTGCCATAAGCATCACAAAAATCCAGAAAAACAGCCTAAATTATTCACTATTACTCTCTGACATATTTCTATAATACTGTTTTATCTGCATTTTTTTTTTTTTTTTTCTGTACGCGGGCCTCTCACTGCTGTGGCCTCTCCCGTTGCGGAGCACAGGCTCCGGACGCGCAGGCTCAGCGGCCATGGCTCATGGGCCCAGCCGCTCCGCAGCATGTGGGATCTTCCTGGACCAGGGCACAGACCCGTGTCCCCTGCATCGGCAGGCGGACCCTCAACCTCTGCGCCACCAGGGAAGCCCTGCATTTTTACTATTTATTTTGTTTTATTTTATTTTTGCCTGCACCACGCGGCTTGCGGGATCTTAGTTCCCGACCAGGTATTGAACCGGGGCCCACGGCAGTGAAAGCACAGAGTCCTAACTGCTGGACCACCAGGGAATTCCCAATTTTATTATTAATTGATGCATAAAATATCTGACTTCATACACAGATGTATCTTCTATTTGTAGTACACAAATATATATATTTGTGCATCATAAGCACAAGACCTCTATTGATCCTACCAGTTTTTCATTATCTGTCACTCCTTTCCATGTCCTAACCTCCTTACTCAGATTAAAGCTTATCATTATTAGCCTCCTCTGTGCCTACACTTGCTCAGCTAAAATAAAGCTAATTAAAAACAGCGTGGCATCCTTCCTAACTCTCCTTCAAATGCATGACCATAGTTTCAACTGGGCAGTGCGTACTATCTGGCAATCCTGCAGTCTTAGTAAGCTTGTTCACCTGTGCTGCAGAATGACTAGTTCACATCAATCCCTTAAACCTCCAAAACCTCCTTATCCAACCCTCGCTCTCAGTTGATGCACTTGTTTGTTGACTAAAGTAGGACCTATGTGAGTGGGGCTCCTCATCTTGCCCCACACCTTTACCCACTTTCCTACATCTGGATCTACTCTCTGCCTCCTTACGTTTAGATGAAGTTCTTAGCTCCTTTCGAAGGCAGTCCTGGCATCTGTATCTTTCCCCTTGCAAGAGCTTTGCTCCTACAATTAATACTCTTCTCTCATGCATAATCAATTTCTTCTCTTTTAAATAATTCCTGTCAACCTACAAATGCACTCTATATTAATTCCCTCTGTTTTAGTCTTCTACTTACTGCTGAAACAACTTAAACAACACAATTTTATCATCTTACAGTTCTGTAGATAGATGTCCTACAGGGATGGGTCTCACTGGGTTAAAATGAAGGAACCAGCAGGGCTGCATCACCTTCTGGAGGCTCTCTGGAAGAATCCATTTCCTTGCCCTTTCCAGCCTCTAGAGGCTGCCCACATTCCTTGGCTCTTGGTCTTCAAAGCAAGCCATGTCCCATCTCTCTGTGCATTCCCACCAGAGCCACATCTCCCTAGGATTCTCTTCTGCCTCCCCTTTCCACTTTTAAGGATCCTTGTGATTATACTGGGACCACCTGGATAATCCAGGATGATCTATTTTAAAATCAGCTGATTAGCAACCCTGATTCCATCTTCAACATTAATTCTCTTTTGCCATAGAACTTATATTCACAGGTTCCAGGGATTACGGCCTGGAACTCTTCAGGGCCATTGTTCACCCTACCACACCTTCTTAAAGAAAAACATTTTCTCAGACTCTAGAATCGAATCTGGTCAATGTCCTATTTCTCTGTTCATGTTCACAGTCACAAGTCTTGGAAGAGTTATCTTCATTCACTGTTGCAGTCTTGTGGGAATGAGCCATTAACCTGTGGGGTCTGTGCTAACTCTGGCTAGCTAGTGTTGTAACTGAATTGTAGGACATTCAGTTGGTGTCCAGAGAGTGGGAGAATTGGTTAGTGTGGGAAAACCACGCACACATTTGGTGTCAGATATGTTGAGAGAAAGAACACAGTGTTTCCCCTTTTACCTTGTTAAGATGAAGATGTGATTTCCTGACAACCCAGCAATTGCACTCTTAGGTACCTACCCTAGAGAAACTCCGACATGAACACAGGGACACATGGACATAAATGTTCATTGCAGCACTAATTATAATAGTGAAAAAATGAAAAAGTACTTGTAGTTAGCAAAAGAGTGAATATATAAATTATAGTTCATTAGTATAATGGAACATTTATATCATTTCAAACTAGTTTCAAATGGATATGTAGGGACTTCCCTGGAAGTCCAGTGGTTAGGACTCTGCACTTCCACGTTACGGGGCCCAGGACCTGATCCCTGTTCGGGGAACTAAGATCCCCCAGTGCAGTGAAAAAAAACAAAAAATATGTAAAGTATGATGTTCATATAAATTTCCAAAAGGTACAATAGTATATATTTTTAACAGATACACATTTGTAATATAAATACAAACATACCAATTCAGCTTATTAGTTACTTCTGAAGACAGATGGAGGGAAAAGATATAGGAGCTGTAATGTTGCTGTTATTTATGTTTTATTTCTTTAAAAAGGAAAGAGATCTAAGATAAATGTGCATTAACATTTGTTAAATCTCAGTGTAGGGGGTACCTAGATTATTTGTTATATTATTTTCTGGACTTTTGTATATTTGAAATATGCTAAAATTTAAAGTAATTTTTAAAGGAAAAATACTTGGACTTGTATAAATAGTTTCATAAGAGGAGTTTTGACTTTAAAAGTCTGAAACTTTAACAAAATTGGACTTGCCCAACATGTCTTTGGGCAACCTTAAAATGTCCCCCTTTTTTGCCAAGCAAAAGAAGACATAAAATTGTAGAAAACTTAATGAAGCCATGTACCCTGGAAATATTTGAAATGGTTTATGGCTTGGGGCAAAGGAAGAAAACTGAAGCCATGCCAATGTCAAAAGTCACAATTCCCTTTAGAATCACCAATCTTTCTTCTAATATCTGGACACAGATCCTTAAAATGGCTCCTAAACCAGTTTCCTTCAACAGGCAAACAACTGGATGAAACCGCTGATGCCTCTCATTTTAACCAGTTCTTCCACTATCATTCTTTTTTTCATACATGGGTGCCACTATTTCTTCCACTAAAAATTGGAAGAAATATTCCAATTTTTCTGATCCCCCTTTGGAGACTTGGCAAGCCCTTGCCACTTTCCAAATGGTGAAAAAATGTCTTTGTCCAGGAAAACTTTGTGTGAATGGAACATTTTGGTTCTCTGGGCACAGATGGAGCACCTGAGCTCAGTAACATGCCTGGTTGGGCAACTTTGCTGAAGACGCTCCACACATTGTCATGACTCATTGCTCTCAGCATCAACAGGAATTGGGCTGTGCCAGCAGATCTGAAAAGAAACTTGTCTACTGCTGTGAAAGTCGGTGACTTTCACAGAGCCTGGTCCTGATATCAGCCTTTTCAAGAAAATGTAAAGAGAAAAGAGATCAGAGTAGGAAGCTCTTCTCCATTACACTTAGTCCACTTGTGGCTTTCCAAAGAACAAATCTTAAAGTATGTGATTGAACTTCATGCCTAAGTTGTATGTGTGCTCAATAGAGAGAGAGAGAGAGAAACAGAGAGAGAGGAAGAGAGAGAAAGAAAGCCTTCCCAGAACAATTTAACTGGGAGGTGTTCATTCCTAGTTTTGTTACATCATAGGTGTTTTTGACCGTGAGAATAAGATAAATCTTTTGATCCAAGGTCCTACATAGAGCATTCTGGATGCTGCTAAAAGAACTCCATCAACTCTTATAGCTCAGCTGCCATGTCAGGAAGTGAAGATAGAAAGCAAACAACAGTGTAAACTTTCCAGTGAAGAGGAAGGACTTTCTGTGGTCTGAAGCTCAAAGTCTTGTTTCTCTGCAAGCAGAAATCTTCAATACCCCAAAACACCATAAAATTCTTTTGAATGTTACTTCTGCTTAGATGACTTTAAAATTAAATCATGAATTCATCATCCTTTTTGGCCCACAGAAAGCTTCAGTGATGTACACCTCACCCAAGATGGTTCCATTGATGCACAGTGGTGATGAGGCATGAATTCAACTCAGTCTTGGAGTATGTACTTTAACGTATATTAAGCCAATATTTTCAGAGCTTTTTGCCATTAAAAAAAAATTGAAATTAAATGGATGACATAGATGACATAACCTGACTTCTTATTCAAATCCAAAGCAGCCTTTCACTGGAATTCACTATTGAGTAAAGCTGAGATTGCCTTTTATTTTGTAGACACTTGGGTTTAATTTAAATTAATGAAGATAACATTTTGCATAATAATACTTATAGCAGTTATTTATTGCTTACTGCAAGCTAAGCACCATGATATTACTTCGTATACAATGTCTAACTTAACCCTTTAAACAGTCCTATGAGGGGAGCATCAATATTACTTCCCTTAAACAGATCAGAGAATTGAGACATTAGAGATTATGTAATTTACCCAGTGTCACACAGCTAGTACATGATAAAACCAAACATTTCAGCACGTATCTGTCTGATTCCAGAGCCCATCCTTATATGTCAAAGGAATTAATTTTTAATGCAATAAAATAAACAGCTTGACCAGCTCAGTTTCTGTGCATTTTCCTGTGAAAGATTTCCTTTGATTTTATCACAAGCTTAGGGCTTCGTAATCAGTGAATCTTAGGGCTACGAACAACTAGACCGGACAAACCAGGCGGCATGGGCTCCCTGCACAGCTCCTCCCCTCTCTGTCTTTGCATCCTTGTGTCTGGCGCACAGCAGGTATAAGTGTTTGTCAAATGTCACACAAGCAGGATGGCTGTCCTAAGGTGGCCCTGGAAGTAAGCTGACTGTCTCCCAGGGCTTTACTTGGGAGGCGGGGACAGTTTGGGGTAGGGAAGTACTCCTTGGTGTTTGTGCCCTAGCCAGCCTTTGATCCTCAGCTTTGCAGATTCAGAACTCTGATTTTATCAGCATCTGAAGCACTTATTCATGTCTCAGGGACACACAGTCATGTTAATGTAGCCCACTTGCCTGGGCTACGTTTGTTTAAGAGCCAAATAACTCAATTTATAATGAAAAATATGAAGGTCAGAAACCCAGGAACGTTAAAGTCATCGTGAACAGTGTGCATTCTCCAAGAAGGCAGACCTATGTGGGAGTGAAAGCTGGACTGTAAGCTTACTTGGTAAATATGGAAAATGAACAGGAGGGGTTAACTAGAGGAATCCAGTGTTTACTGGCCTCTGCTAAGAGAGCTTGAGACATTTATCTCCACAAATAAGGAGAGCCCTGCCAAACTGAACAGAACAGAATGGCTCTCCCCAGGACCTTTGCATTCCGACTCTTTTTTGCTAAGGAGGCTGCTAACTCTGCTACTGAGGGACACATTCTTCCTTTGCATATGCTAATGACTTTAATCTGGTTACGGTCCTGTTTTATTGGTCAGACCTCTTTCAGGTGAATTTGCATATTGCTGCAAAATCCATTTATTGAAATTTTTTAAAGTTTAATTCCCCCAAGGCAATTTTATTGGTGGGCATTCTACTATAACTTCAGTGTACTAATGACTAGCATTTTCTAAGGCCACTCAATAGATCTTCCAATAGAATTTGCTCCTCCTAATTTTAAAGTCAATATATAAGCTGTATGAAGAAGAGGATTATAGTCATTCATTCAATGAACATTTAAGGGGTTACACCTATTATCTGTCAGGCTTGTTCCATGCAAGTTACTGTTTAAGCAATAGAGTACAAAGGCAAATGACACCTCCTACCTTCAAGGAGCCTGCAGGTGTGTAAACACATATGTAAACAAAAACAGATACCATAAAAGACTATCTGAATAAAAAGACTTGTAAACAAAAAGATGGTGTTTAGTTCTAAATAGAAATAAGAACAAGTTATTATAAAATAGAAAACTAATAAGGACCTACTGTATAGCACAGGGAACTCTACTCAATACTCTGTAATGACCTATATGGGAATCTAAAAAAGAGTGGATATATGTATATGCATAACTGATTCACTTTGCTGTATAGCAGAAACTAACACAACAATGTAAATCAACTACAACGAAATCCCTGGGGGCGCAGTGGTTAAGACTCTGTGCTCGCAATTCAGGGGGCCCAGGTTCGATCCCTGGCCAGGGAACTAGATCCCACGTGCATGCCTCAACTAGGAGTTGGCATGCCACAACAAAGGAGCCCACGTGCCACAACAAAGGAGCCGGTGAGCTGCAACTAAGACCTGGCACAACCAAAAAAAAAAAAAAAAAAGACCAAGTTGTTGTGCAAGCACAGACTGAGGAGAGATGCCTTCACCAAGAATGAATGGGAGATTTTTTTAAGTAGACAGAGGAATATGCATTCCAATAGACGGAACCACTTATGGAAAGGTACAGAAATATAAGTGCCTCCAAGGAATGGAGAAGGTGCTGCCTCTGGAAGGTTGGGAGTGGACACAAAGGTGGGCTGGAGGGGACACAGGCATAGGGATGAGTCTACTTGAGTCTTCAGGGCCAAAGACACAGGAGACCTTTCCCACCTTCCCTCTTCCCGCTGGAATTCTCACCTCTTTTGCCTCTTGTGCCTCTGGCTATTAATTCTCTGTTACTTTCAGAAGCCTCTGCTTTCCTCAGGTAATTCTTTAAATCAGCGATTTTTAAACATTTATTTTTTTATTACATACTGCATATGTGTGGTACACTATTCAAACGAGGTAAGGGCACAGTGCGTCAGATCAGGTTTCCCTCTGACTTACGACGGCCAGCCACAGAGTCCTGCTCTTCTGCGCCCAGGGGGGGCCTCTGGTTCCAGCTTCCTGCATAGCCTTCCAGAACGTCTCTGCATAGGCAGGTATGTGCACATGTTTATACACAAATGCATGTATGTATATAATTTTTTACACAAATAATAGACTACTACTACATCTTGCTTTCTTTGCTTTACAATAGATTTGGGGGATCTTTCCTTTTTTTTTTTTTTTTTTTTTGCAGTATGCGGGCCTCTCACTGCTGTGGCCTCTCTGTTGCGGAGCACAGGCTCCGGACACGCAGGCTCAGCGGCCATGGCTCACGGGCCCAGCCGCTCTGCGGCATGTGGGATCATCCTGGACCGGGGCACGAACCCTTGTCCCCTCCATCGGCAGGCGGACTCTCAACCACTGCGCCACCAAGGAAGCCCTTTCCATTTTTATGTATCCTTTTATTCATTCATTTGACAAGTCTTTATGGAGTGCCTACCATAGGCCAGGCACACTTAGGTGGTGAGGATATAGCAGTGGGCAAAATAGGTAAAATGTCTGCCTTCGTGGAAATTATATTCTAGTAGAAGGAGTACAGGAAAGAAAGACAAAAATCAAATAAGCACTGAAACACATAGAATGTGCCAGATGGTGATAAGTACTATGGAGAAAAACAAAGCAGAGTCCTGAGAGGGTAGAAGTTGGAGAGTGGCTGCAATGGTTGCAGGAGAGATAGAGACTGACAGATCTTGTTCCCTATTGGTCCAGTAGCACTCTGTCAGATGAATATATCATAATCTGTTTAATCAGTCCCCTACTGATAGAAATTTACATTGTTTCTAACATTTTGCTGTTACAGTGATGCAATTCTTACACATATGTCATTTGACATATCCAAGAGTATATTTGTAGCTTAAATTCCAAGAAGTGGAATTGCCAGATTAAAGTCATTAGCATATGCAAAGGGTCTGTGCAGTTTTAAGAGATTTTGCCAAATTACTCTCAAAAGAGTACCAATTTACAGCCCTTTCAGCCATGAATGAGCGGACCACATCTTCATCAACACAGTATGTTGTCAAGATTCACGATGTTTGCCTATCTGATGAGTAAACCATGAAATCTTATAAGTCTAATTTGCATTCACTTTTTATGATCGAAGGTGAGTTTCTTCTCATGTATTTAAAGTCCATTTCTACATCTTGTAAACTATCTGTTCATATCCTTTGCCAAATTTTCTATTATGTGTGTGTGTGGGGGGGGTGGGGTTGGTTGTTTTGCTTCATTTCTGATTTGTAGAAACTCTTTTCAGTAAAGAATTTACATCCTCTTTGGGATGTGAGTAGCAAATATTTTACTGAATGTGTCAGTTCTTTTGACTGTGTTTATAATAAATGGCTTTAGTGATACAGAAAATTTTTGTTATTATGTAGCTTAATTAAACCATCTTTTTAATGGCATCAGAAATTATTATTCTTTTTAACTTCCTGTGTTTTCTTCTAGTACTTTTACAATTTATTTTTTAACATTTAAATATTTGGAATCCATTCTGTATAAAGTATGAGGCATGGCTCAAATTTCTTTTTGACTGATTACCTAATTGTCCCAACAGTGTTTAAGAATAATTCCTGTTAGGCTTCCCTGGTGGCACAGTGGTTGAGAGTCCGCCTGCCGATGCAGGGGACATGGGTTCGTGCCCTGGTCCGGGAAGATCCCACATGCCACAGAGTGGCTGGGCCCGTGAGCCATGGCCGCTGAGCCTGCGCGTCCGGAGCCTGTGCTCCACAACGGGAGAGGCCACAACAGTGAGAGGCCCGCGTTCCACAAAAAAAAAAAAAAAAAAAAGAATAATTCCTCTTTTCTCCATTTTAAAAAAAATCCCACTTTTTCATATGCCAAATCTCAATAAACATTTGGGTCCAATTTGGATTTTCTAGTCAACTCCGTAGATTTGACTGTTCATTTATTCCACAAATGTATATGTGCCAGGCACTATTCTATACATGCATCAGTACCATATGTTATTTTATTTATTTATTTTTGTTTGGCCGTACCACGTGGCTTGCAGGATCTTAGTTCCCCAACCAAGGATCGAACCCGTGCCCCCTGCAGTGGAAGCACAGAGTCTTAACCACTGGAGCGCCAGGGAATTCCCATCAGTACCATATTTTATTTTATTTTTTTTATTTTTTTTTTTTTGCAGTACGTGGGCCTCTCACTGTTGTGGCCTCTCCCGTCGCGGAGCACAGGCTCCGGACGTGCAGGCTCAGCAGCCACGGCTCACAGGCCCAGCCGCTCCGCGGCATGTGGGATCTTCCCGGACTGGGGCACGAACCCGTGTCCCCTGCATCGGCAGGCAGACTCTCAACCACTGCGCCACCAGGGAAGCCCAGTACCATATTTTAAATGTTTCAGCTTATAAAATACATTTTACTGTCTGATAGAAAAATGCATCTCATTTTTCTTATTTATTTTAGACTTTCCCTGGCTCTTTTTATTTGCTTGTTTTTCATTTGAACTTTAGAATCAGTTTTCTAGTTCCAAAATAAATCATCTTAGTGTTTTTCTTGGGATTACCCAAAATTTTATAGATTAATTTAGGGAGAATTCACATCTTTGTCATGCTGAAATTTCCTGAACAAGAGCATGGGATATCATTTAGTATGTCTTTTTGTGGGTCCCTCACTAGTTTTCATTTAAATCTTTCACATGTTCTATACATTTTATCCTTTCTTTCAGTTTTTGTCTTCTTACTGGTTGTATAATAATCTTTAGTTTCTATGTACTAATTTTGAGTTCTCTTATTGTTTCTGACAGTTTTTCATTTGATTCCCTTGAGTTTTCTGGGTAAACAATCATAGCATCAGCAAATAATGATGATTTTGCTTCACTTTTTCCAATTTTTTAATTTTTATTTATGTCATCTAATTATGTTGGCTAAATAATAGTGGTGATAAAGAAGACCCTTAACTTATTCCTGATGTTACTGGGAATGCTGCTCTTTGTCATAGCTAGAAGCAGGAGTCTCCATTAGGTATTTTAATCATAAAAATCTGAGGTGCTTACCAGAGATCAAACTCTTTGAAAGAGATGAAGTTTATACAAAGATTCTTTCTAGTGATGGGGAGTTATCATAAGGCTATATTTAGACAAATGAGGGAGATAAGAAACACTGATGGTGTGTTTGCTAATTACTCTTTGTTTCCCCCTTTTTTGTTAGCCCAACATTATTCTAACAATTTTATATATACCAGATTATCTGAAATTAATCTCATCAAGGATTACAGGCTCTACACAGAGGCAAAATGCCCTGAAAGGAAACTTAATTGATAGAAGTTTCAGTGTCTTGCTCTGACATTGCTCATTCTTTAAGGGATGTACCAGAGGAGAATTAAATTGCCAAACAGAAAGAGTAGGAAGGGAGTATAAGATCCAAATCACCTGGTAGTACAATAACTCATCAGCCTCTAATTAGCCAAAATTTGGCCTTAATTTAGAGGCTATCTTTTTTCCCCAAACATACAAAAATTTGGCCCCTGCTTGTCTAATCTATCAATACTCAAGTTTTCCTGTCTAGAAAAGTTGCTTTGAGATTGTGCAAAGGCTTTCACCTTTATTTTCCACATCGCTTTAAATAGAAGAGATCTTTAAAAAGATCTGTTGAATGTGTGATAGGTAATTAGTGCATCCTGTGTGGTTTTATATTACCAATATGTTGCAATGTCTCTTGAACAAAGGAAAGGCTTTAGTCTAAATATACATCAGCTTTTATTTATTTATTTATTTATTTATTTATTTTGTGGTACGTGGGCCTCTCACTGCTGTGGCCTCTCCCGTTGCGGAGCACAGGCTCCGGATGCACAGGCTTAGCGGCCATGGCTCACTGGCCCAGCCACTCCGCGGCATGTGGGATCTTCCCAGACCGGGGCACGAACCCACGTCCCCTGCATCGGCAGGCAGACTCTCAACCACTGCGCCACCAGGGAAGCCCCAACATCAGCTTTTAAAAAGATGATGAATGTAGATAGTTTCCAAATGTCATATTACTAGAAAACTATGTTTTTGGATTACTAACACTTGGACTTGTACTGAGTCTTTATCAATCATTATGGTTAAAATTTACTCTACCTTTTGCTATTTTATTTTTCATTTTCCTTTTAAAACACCCAAAAGGTACTGTAACCCTCTAAATCTGTTATTCATGAACAAAACGCATGTTGAGGTAAGGACATTTCTAAAGCCCCAAATTGCTGACTTTAAGAGGGTTTAGTCTGATTTTTTTCAAGGATGCAATGGTGGGAGGGAAGAGTTGAATAATTTTAGCACTATTCTACATGTGATAAGACGAAACTAGGACCATTTTAACAGCCTGGAAAAGGTTTGTCGAAACAACCCCTTTGCTTTCATTCTCCAAACTCTATTTAGAAGATCTGATTAATTGTCAATATAGGATCACTTTCCTAAATGGATTAATTCTCACCTCAGGTTCCTGGCTAACCTGTGGATCAGCAGCTTCCGAGCATTTTGACAATTCGTAGTAATAAATATGTTTTACATTGTGAACTTATGCATGTATGTGTATAGTTTCTTAAGATGATACTTAATCGATCTACAGGTTTTACACTCTCTTATTTTCTGTTCTTAATCTAGCCTATCCCCTTCTGCTCTATTCATTTAAAAAATTCCTAGTTGTAACTTCTAACTGCAGTTTGAAAAACAATGCTATAGTCCACTGCTTCTCAGATTTTAATCACCTAGGGATCTTGTTAAAGTGCAGATTCTAATTGGGTAGGCCTGAGATACTGCATGTCTAACAAACTTGCAGGTGATGCTGATTGATGCTACTGGTTTGTGGAGCACGCTTTGGAGAAGTAAGCCTGAAGATATTTATCTTTGGTTCTTGTGGCCCAATCTCTGGTTTATTCTGCTGAGACAAGGGTCTTAGAATCTTATTAAGTCCTTCTTTTTGTATTTTACATTTTGTTGGGGTGAACAATTAAATCTATAATTTCAGGTTGTGTTAAGTGCAGTGAAGAGAAATGACACAGGCTGAAGGGAAAGGTCATGGCAGTGAGGGGCGTTGGATGTTTTAGGCTGGGTGTTTAGGCAACGCCTAACTGGGGCAGTGACATTTGACAAAGACCTAAACGAGGGGAGAAAACTGTGGGAAGATCTGGAGGAAGGACAGTCCAGGCAGAGAGAACAAAAAGGACACAGGCCCTGAGGTGGGAAAATAATGGATATTGTTGCCAGGTACGTGCTTCACAAACAGCGTAAAGACAGGTCTGACTAGAGGGGAGTAAGAAAGGAGAGTAAAAGGATCAGGGCACTTAGGTAAGCAACCCTGATCACATAGGACCCTGTAGGCTGAGTTAAATTTGGATTTTATTCTAAGGGTGTTGGGAAATACTGCAGAGATTTGAGCAGGGAAATGACATGAAATTTCAGTTTTAAATGATATGTGGTGGGGCTTCCCTGGTGGCGCAGTGGTTGAGAGTCCGCCTGCCGATGCAGGGGACACAGGTTCGTGCCCCGGTCCGGGAGGATCCCACATGCCACGGAGCGGCTGGGCCCGTGAGCCATGGCAGCTGAGCCTGTATGTCCGGAAAAAAAAAAAAAAAGATATGTGGTGAATATACTATAGAAGAATAAGAGTAGAAGTATGGAGACTGGTTAGGACATTATAGCAGTAGATCGTATTGACTTCTTTCCAATGACAGAATTGTGCCCATTTATTTTCTAGAACAGCTAGAGTTTCTACTTCCAAAATCTCTTAAATTCTTGCCCCACCTCCCATTTTGGAAACCTCCTATCTGTTCTAGCCTGGATGACTTCCTTAATCATTCAGGTTAAACAGAATGATATTCCAAAATATAAATCTGATGATTATACTATTAAATAAAAATACTTCATTTTTTTCTAGTTTGCTTCAGGATAAAGTCCAATCTTAGCATAACCTAAACATACTTTTGAATCTTGTCTCTGATTCCTTTTAAAGTAGGTTCAGGTACATGCAAACAAGCTAACATATAAAAATTTTATTCTCTCCTTCTGTAGTATCTTCTTCTGCTCCCTTTTCTGCCTTGAAAACACCTACTTATTCTTCGGAAATCAGTTCAGATGTTGCCTCCTCAGACTTGGATACCCTCTGTGCCCACTCTCAAAGGAGCTAGGTGCATATTCCTCTGTAGCAGTTGACTCACAAACCCCTACTTTAGCTTTCATCATATTTTATAACTGTTTGTACTTTGGGATTGTGAACCCCTCAAGGTCAATAACCATATTCTATCCATTTTTATGTCCTCAGCACATAGCATTGGCCCTGGCACATAAATAGGCTCTTAGCAAATATTTGCCAAATGAATTAGTAAGTGATGGACAACTGAAAAAGAGCCACCCTTAATAAATAACATGAGATGCAAAAGTTATGCAATATCTATCACTCTAGCTTTGAAGACGGAATCAGGCCAAAGGGAAGGCTTGGTCCCTCTTGCTCTCCTCAGCCCGCATGGCAAAGTCCACTGGTATTGTCCCAGAGTACTATGGAACCCTGATCTTGGGACCCTTTGTGTCTACAGTGTTCCCTGAACCCACGTTTGTGAGGCCAAGCAACCCGGGTGACACAGAACTTGAAGTGCCTTTTTGACAGCCACCTCCATATTCAAGAGAAGGAATCTAGATTTACAACCAAATTATTTTAACTATCAATCACCATTTCAAAAAATCAAAATTGGTAACTTGCAAAGTTAGTCAACAGTAAAGGAAGAGAGCAATAGCCCCTGGCATATTTTTCTGTATACATAACTCTCCCCTAAGGACAGAGGTTAGAAACCAGAAAATTCCAAAGAAAATTTGATAGTTAAGTCTGTAAGCTGTCCTTTAAATTCTTCTAGAGCCAAGATGATGATTTTTTTCCCCATTTTTATCTTTCTACACCCTAGTGCCTCATAGAGTGCCAGTACCTTGTGGGTACTTAATACATGTTGATTGAAAAATGTTGAATGGAGACTCTTACTTTGAAATTTTTCTCCAACTTTATTTTTGCCTTGGGCTTGTTTCTTTCAAACCTGTATAAATAACCAGGAAAAACATACTCAATAGTTTCTAAACCAATAACATCACAACTGGTATTTATGTTGCCTTATGTTACTATAAGTAACACAATAAATGTACAAAGCAGTGTTCAGAAAGAAACAGGCCTGTATCACAGGGAAGCAAGGCCCAAATTTCTTATTCTTCCATGGTGTTATTCTAGTTGTATGGTACATAGTGTCATTAAAGGTTTGAACAATAAGACATAGTATAGGCTATTCAAGAAGTCAAAGGAGGGGAAAGAAAAGAGTTATACTGAGAAAGTATGGTATATTTGGCCATTTTGTAAATGGCTGAATATCACCAGTTTCATATGGTTCAACCTAAGAGCAAAAAGGAAGGGAAAATTGAGGGAAAGTATTTCTAAAAGATATGTTCATGCCACGTTAATGCTTTGAAGGACTCAACAGAAATGAAGATGGCCCTTCAGTATCAGAATCACCCAGGGGCTATATAGCATATTAGTTAAGATATGAATTTCAAAGTCAGACTTCATTTAATTGAATTCTGCGTATATGTATACCACTTACTGCGTGATCTTGTCTTCTGCCTCAGTTTCTTTGCCTGTAAAAGGAAAAAATAATAATACTTACCTCATTGGGGGTTTGAGTAGATTAAATAGAATAAAACTGTAATGAGCTTAGAAATGTGCTTTAGTAAAAACCAAGTTTCCGGGACTTCCCTGGTGGTGCAGTGGTTAAGAATCCACCTGCCAATGCAGGGGACACGGGTTCAATCCCTGGTCCAGGAAGATCTCACATGCTGCAGAGCAACTAAGCCCGTGCGCCACAGCTACTGAGCATGTGCTCTAGAGCCCACGAGCCACAACGACTGAAGCCCGCGTGCCTAGAGCCCGTGCTCTGCAACAAGAGAAGCCACCGCAATGAGAAGTCTGCGCACCACAACGAAGAGCAGCCCCTCTCGCTAGAACTAGATAAAACCCATGTGCAGCAATGAAGACCCAATGCAGCTAAAAATTAATTAATTAATTTAAAAAGAAACCAAGTTTCTACTAGATGTGTGATGTTATTTCTATCAGTCTTCTTCAATCAGAAAGGAAACCATGATGTTAGCAGTCATTTATGTGAGGGCAAATACAAATTTGGAGTTCCTAAGTATTTTTATGTATTTTCTAGAGGAGATCAGGCTTTGCGGTCAAAAGGATCTGGATTTGTCTTTGGAGGAATTTATTTACCTTTTCTAAGTATCATCTTTTTCATCTGAAAAGTGAGCAAAAGATGTACCTAATTCATATGGTTGTTGTGAAAAGTAAATGAAATTATTTATGTAAAATCCTCAACAGAAAAGTCACAAAGTACTTAATAAGTCATAGCTATTACTATTAATAGTAATTAACTACATTGACCTGAATGTTACAAATAGATTTCCTTACAGTTTTCTAAAATTAACCAATTCAAAAAAGATGTTAAATTTTTGTCTATTTTACAAACTTATCCTTGAATATTCTGTAATAGTCATTGCCTAGTTAATTTGTTTTAAATTGAATTAGAGGGACTTCTCTGGTGGTCCAGTGGTAAAGAATCTGCCTTCCAATGCAGGGGACGTGGGTTCGATCCCTGGTCGGGGAACTAAGATCCCACATGCCGCAGGGCAACTAATCCCGTGTACCACAACTACTGAGCCCACACTCCTCATCTAGAGAGCCTGCGTGCCACCCACGCACTCTGGAGTCCATGCGCCACCACTAGAGAGAGAAAACCTGCACACCACAACTAGAGAGAAGCCCAAGAGCCACACGAAGATCCCGTGTGCTGCAAATAAGACCCGATGCAGCCAAAAATAAGAAGTAAATTAATAAAATAAATATTTTAAAAAAGTGAATTAGAATTTTAAAAAACATAAATTCTGTAGATGCATTCAGTTTCATATAATTAATTCATCTGTATAAACAGTGTTGTAATTTCAGGATGAGTACCACATAGAAACATTTAAAATATTATTAAATGTATCTTAAAAATTACAGTGTCTAGTTGTAAAGTTCTATGCAACAAAAGTGTAAAAAAATACAATGAAACAAAAATTCTGTTTGGTCTTTTTGTTAAACAAAGGCATATTTTGTTGTTTATTACAATAAAGAGGAGGCAACGAAAGGACTGACAGAGCCTAGTGAAAGGGGTGTCATCTATCTGAAGGGATAGCTTAAGCTCCATCTCCCTTCCTTAAATCTCCATTTAGCTCTGACACAGTGGTGCTGCCATTCATAGGCTTCAACTCTTAGGAGATATTCTTCCAACCAGAATGTTCTTATAAGTGATGTAATTTAAAAGGTGGGGAAGAAAGAGCAAGCATATTTGCTAAAATCAACTCAGAAGATTGAGAGAGAAGCAGATAGAAGGTGAACAAGGAAAGATCAGCTCAGATTGAGTCTTCAAATTGTTGTGAGAGGCATTTGTTTAGAAAGATACTCCTAGGGGTCCATATGTTCAAGGAGGGAAAGAATGAATTCAAAGATAATGTCATTGAGATGTATTTGATTAATGTAAAGGACAACACTAATGGTTATAGAAAAAGTGCTTTTCTATAACTTGAAAAGATAGAATTGATACACAACTTCATAAAACTTCATTGACCAGGAATGTATTTTCCCCTGAGGCTCAAGAGCTTTAAAGCCACATAAAATATTTCATTGTTTTGTGATTCATGATGCTGGCACATCTTACATCACATTCAATTAAAGAACAGTGCGTGTTTCTTCACATCATCTTCCCACAGAGAAACTGAGAAACACGAAGGCAAGTGACATAGTCAGGAGTAAAAATCTTCACTTCTATATTAAATATTTTTGTTCATTTCTTGTTTGGTATCTCCATACTCACTTTGAAGCTGTTGCTTCCAATGTGACTGGGTACTCATATTTTTCAATGTCTATCAGTCTGCAACAGTTTAGTTTTGGTCTGAACCAGACAGATGGTGCCTGAAGGTCCCTTCTACATGCATTGTTTTGACTTTGAAAGGAATGAGTCAGTATGACAGAGTGGTTAAAGTTCAGTATTTGGTTTCAGACAGGGCCCATTCAAATGCAAGACCTGGCTTATTTACTCCAAGTCTTTAAGTCTCACTTTCCTTAACTGTAAAATAGATAGCTTTTATAATGCTTACTGCATTTGATTATTGAGAGCATTAATTGCATATAAGACAACCAACATAGTGCCTGACACATGGTAAAAACTAAAGGCGCAATAATTATTTTTGAGCTCTTTATTAGATAATGTTTGGAAAATTATAGGACTAGAATTTACTTATTAGGATGGGAACTTAAGTCCTTCTTGATTCACGAAGTGTCCTTAAGCTATAACGATCTCTTCTGCATTTGCCACTAATTGCACACTTAGGATACCTTTATTATTATTTTCCATCCCAGGGTAGAGATTATTGCCTCAAAGCATGAGATAAAAAAGACCAGCAATGAGATTCTACTTCTGGGAAGAGGGAGGAGATAAACTTTTCCCTACTTCTCTCATTAAGTATAGCTTAAACACTCTGCACATTCTCTGGAAAACAAACATAAATAGACTCTGAAAGGTGGAGAGAAGAAGCCAGACCAGATAGGAACCTTGGGGCCCAAGGAATGACATGGCGGTAAATACCCTGAGTTTTCTTTTTGCCTTATGTATGCTGGACTGGGTGATGGAGAAGCTCACAAAAAACAGAAACACCAGTAGGTGTAGACCATATATATATGTATAACTGAATCACTTTGCTGTACACTTGAAACTAACACAATATTGTAAGTTAACTGTACTTCAATTTTAAAAAACACCATAGATAAATAAAAATGGAATTCTAAAAAAAGTTTAAGTAACCTATAGGAAGACAGGAAAGAGAAAACAGAAATTGTGAATGATAATACTTTCCTCCTAAGATCAGGAATAAGGAAAGGATGTCTGCTCTCACCACTCTTCTTCAACATAGTTCTAGATGTTCTAGCCAGTGCAATAAAGCAAGAAGAGGAAATAAAAGGCATACTGATCAGAAAGGTAGAAGTAAAACTGTTTCTATTTGCAAATGACATAATTGTCTACATAGAAAACCCTAAGCAATCTACAAAAAACTTTTACAACCAATAAGTGAGTTCATCAAGGTCACAGGATACAAAGTAAGCATATTAAAATCAACTTTGGGGCCTCCCTGGTGGCGCAAGTGGTTGAGAGTCCGCCTGCCGATGCAGGGGATACGGGTTCGTGCCCCGGTCTGGGAGGATCCCATATGCCGCGGAGCGGCTGGGCCCGTGAGCCATGGCCGCTGAGCCTGCGCGTCCGGAGCCTGCGCGTCCGGAGCCTGTGCTCCGCAACGGGGGAGGCCACAACAGTGAGAGGCCCGCATACCGCAAAAAAAAAAAAAAAAAAAAAAAAAAAAAAAAAAAAAAAAAAAATCAACTTTGTTTCCATATACTAGCAATTAACATGTGGACACAAACATTAAAATATAATATTACCTACAATAACTCAAAAAATTGAAATACTTAGATGTAAATATTACAAAACATGTCTAGGTTTTCTATGCTAAAAACTACAAAACACTGGTGAAAAAAATGAAAAAAGATCTAAATAAATGGAGAGACATACTGTTTTTGTTGATTGGAAGAATCAACATAGTAAAGATGACAATTTTCCCTTATTTGATATACAAGGTTAGTGCAATTGCTATCCAAATTCCAGTAAGACTTTTGTAGATACAAACACGATTATTCTAAAATGTATTGGGTTGGCCAAAAAGTTTGTTTGGGTTTTTCTGTACGAACTTTTTTGGCCAACACAATATACAGAAGGGCAAAGGAAATAAAACAGTTAAAACAACTTTGAAAAAGAAGAATGAAGTGGGAGGAATCAATCTTTTCAATTTCAAGATTTATCATGTAGCTTCTTTAATCAAGACAGTGTGGTGTTGGTGGAAAGATAGATACATAGATCAATGGGATAGATTAGAGAGACCAGAAAAAGACCCACATAAATATGCACAAAAGATTTTTGACAAGGTACAAGTACAATTCAATGAAAGAAAGGTAGCCTTTTTAAAAAATGCTGCTGGAGTAATTGGACGTTCATTTTATTTTCTTATTTATTATTTATTTATTTATTTATTTTGGCTATGTTGGGTCTTGGTTGCAGCATGTGGACTCTTAGTTGTGGCATGCAAACTCTTAGTTGCGGTATGCATGTGGGATCTAGTTCCCCGACCAGGGATCGAACCTGGGCCCCCTGCATTGGGAGCATGGAGTCTTACCCACTGGGCCACCAGGGAAGTCCCAGACATACATTTAAAAAAAAGAATCTCAACCTAAACCTCAGATCTTATCCAAAAAGTAAGATCAAGGACATAACTGTAAAATATAAAACTATAAAACTTTTAGGCAAAAACATAAGAGAAAATCTTTGAGATCTAGAAATAGATAAAGCGTTCTTAGACTTGACACCAAAACCATGATCTATTAAAGGAAAAACTGATAAATTGAACTCCATCAAAACTTAAAAATTTGCTGTGCAAAAGATCCTGTTAAGAGGATGAAAAGACAAAGACTAGTGTTTAGAATACATAAAGAACTCTCAAAACTTAACAGTTTTTTTTTTTTTTTTTTTTTTTTTTTTTTTTTTTTTTTTTTGCGGTATGCGGGCCTCTCACTGTTGTGGCCTCCCCCGTTGCGGAGCACAGGCTCCGGACGCGCAGGCTCCGGACGCGCAGGCTCAGCGGCCATGGCTCACGGGCCCAGCCGCTCCGCGGCATATGGGATCCTCCCAGACCGGGGCACGAACCCGTATCCCCTGCATCGGCAGGCGGACTCCCAACCACTTGCGCCACCAGGGAGGCCCAAAACTTAACAGTTTTTTAAAAACTCCAGTTAGAAAATGAGCAAAAGACACAAGGAGGCATTTCACCGAAAAGAATATATAGATAGCAAATAAGCACGTGAAAAGATGTTTAACAACATTAGCACTAATAGGGAAATATGAATTAAGATAAATCACTACACACTTACCAGAACAGTTAAAATAAAAAGAAGTAGTGAAGATCCTGATGAGGACAGGTGAAAACTGGATCATTCCCACATTGCTGGTGGGAACGTAAAATGGCACATGCTCTGGAAAATAGTTTAGCAGTTTCTTTAAAAAATAAACATGCAACTACATAATGACCTAATAATTGTGCTCCTGGGCACTTAACCCAGAGAAATAAAAACTTACGTTCACACAAAACTTGCACACGAATGCTTATAGCAACTTTATTTATAAGAGCCCCAAACTGAAAACAACCCAGATGTCCTTCAATGGATGAGCGGTTATAAATCTGTGGTACATCCATATCATGGAATACTCTTCAGCAATAAAAAAGAATGAACTCTTGGTACATGAACAATCTAGATAAATCTCCAGAGAAGTATGATGAGAAAAAATATAAAAGGTTATGCACTATATGATTCCACTTATGTATCATTTCTGAAATGATAAAATTATAAAATGGAGAACAAATTAGTAGTTCCCAGGGGCTAAGGACGGGTTAGAAGGAGGAGGGAAGTGTGTGTAGTTATAAAAGCACAACATAGGGATTCTTGTGTTGTTGTAATCTGTATCTTGACTGTATTAATATCAATATGCTGGTTGTGAAATGATACTATAATTTTGCAAATTATTACCATTGGGGGAAACTGGGTAAATTGTACATGGAACTTCTACGTTTTTGTTTTTGTTTTTGTTTTTTTTTTTGCAGTACGCGGGCCTCTCACTGTTGTGGCCTCTCCTGTTGTGGAGCACAGGCTCCGGACCCGCAGGCTCAGCGGCCATGGCTCACGGGCCCAGCCACTCCACGGCATGTGGGATCTTCCTGGACAGGGGCACGAACCCGTATCCCCTGCATCGGCAGGCGGACTCTCAACCACTACGCCACCAGGGAAGCCCTACTTTGTTTTTCTACAACTGCGTGTGAATCTGTAATTTTCTGAAAGTAAAAAGTTTAACTGAAAAAAAAAAACCCACCAGAAGTCCTAGATTCTGATCCTATGTCTAGGTGATTTTTAGAAAGTCATTACATTACTCAGCTTCAGTTTACTCAACTGTAAAATGGAGGAAACGATACCTGCACTATATCCTGGAAGTAGGGAAATAAGGAGAAACATTTTTAAAGAATTTGCACATGGCTACATATTCAGAATCAGACTTCTAGAACAGAAGGGACGTTAGTAATTTCCTTTCATTGGTCTCCAAATTATTTTTTTCTGGACCACAGCCACCACAGGTTGGACATTGTGGAGAGTGATGGGAAGCTCTTTCTAAAGTCCCACTCCCACTCCCCTCACCACTCAGCCTTGCTTTCCTTTGTTTTCCATATTAGAATTCTGAGGGATTTTGTAGGAGAAAAGTGTTTCTTACTTAAGGCATTTTGAAAACAATTCTTCTAGTCCCAAACTTTCATTTTACTGACCAGGAGACTGGTAACCAGGGAGGTTTAGTGACTTACTCAAGACACTAAGGTAGTTGGTGGTGGAGCTGAGAACAGAACTAGGGCTATTGACCCTCAGTCCAGGTTTTTTTTTCACTAAATCATGGTGCAAATAGCTTAATCAGGTAATACATTTGCTAATGTAATAACATGTATTGTTGTTTAGAGCCATAACTTCATACAGTCTTCCTTAAACAGATGGGATGAATTTGTATACATGTTGGTAACGGTGGTATTGGATATTGTTTATAGGTGGATGGAATTCAAGGAGTGTCTTAAACATACATCAGTTACAGTACATATTTGGAAAAAGCTTGTTGGTGCCACCTAGTGGTTCAAGTGATAGATATTAATAGTAGTACTTAAGATATTTTAGAACCCCACTTTTGTTAATGCTATTTCTTTTTTTTCAAATAATTTTTATTTATTTTTGGCTTCTGTTGGGTCTTCGTTGCTGCATGCGGGCTTTCTCTAGTTGCAGTGACTGCGAGCTACTCTTCATTGCGGTGTGTGGGCTTCTCTTGTGGCGGAGCACGGGCTCTAGGAGCGCGAGCTTCAGTAGTTGTGGCACGTGGGCTCTAGAGCGCAGGCTCAGTAGTTGTGGCGCATGGGCTTAGTTGCTCCGCGGCATGTGGGATCTTCCCACACCAGGGCTTGAACCCGTGTCCCTGCATCTGGCAGGCAGATTCTCAACCACTGCGCCACCAGGGAAGTCCAATGCTATTTCAGTTGATACAGTAAAAGTCATTGCCAGCTACCTCAGCCACTTTATGATGTTTTAGGTGAAAATGCTTTTCTAAATACAAAATAAGAGGCTCAGTTTGGTTTAGCTATAAAGTTTATCTCTGCTAATTAAAAAGTTTCTTCTTGATAGAGCAAATTACTTAGATAAATTATTTTCAAGCCCAGATTACTTGTTAATTGCAACTATTTTTTAAGTCAGAATAGTGAATCCTTAGTACAGATCCTTAGGATTCCTGTAAAACTAATAGTCAGGCTTAAAAGTATTAACATTCTTTTTTACAAAATCTGCAATTTGGATCTTTTACTAAATCAAGTATTACTCTGTATAAAAAAACCTTGTGACCATGTTAAAGACTAATGTCATAAGGCCTGCAATTCGAATTAAGTGCACAATTTAACCATTAGAAGGGTTTCAACTCTTTGAAGTTTTCTAATGAACGTATATTTCTTTCAATGAAAACTTATACTTTAGCAGATATAATCCTTTTCCTAACATCAAAGCAATTATTTGAGCAGACCAATACCTCCCAACAACTGTTGAACACTTAAAACGCTTAATTACTTCTACATTGTTCACCATGTAACAATTTTCATTCTTTTATGAGGGGTCATGAAAGGAGTGAATCATAAAATAATTTGTTTGCTAAAAGGTGTTATTAACTTTAGAAATTTCTGGTCTTCTGGGCTGGCCCACTTACCAAAGCTATTTTCGGAACAATGATGACAATGATGACTAAATACTCAAGTACACAAAAGATACTTGGTAGACAAGGATAAGGGAGGTTGTTAACAAGCCTGTGGAGGGAACCTGAATAAATCTGAGAAAAGCAGGATACAAAAGCAGACATGGAGAGAAATGGAACCAGTGACAGAAAGAGAAGAGAAAAACATTTAAGGAACAGAGGTGAGGTACCATCATGGCAAAAGCAAAAAAGGTCTGAGATAATGCTGAAAAAGTTTAACGAACAGGAGAAATTTGGAAAGCAAATTTACATTCCCATGTAAAAATATCAACCTGTGCAAAATTATGCAGTTGTTCCAGATTTATTTTATTAATTGAATATTTTTAACTATTGAGTAGAGGTACATTTTCACAATGCCAATTCAAAAAAGTTTTTTTAAGAAAACATGCAAATGTAGCCCATTTCCAAGGGCTTGGATCAGAGATGAAGTTTATGGGTAGCACTCATTAGTCATGTCAGGTAATATTAAGTTCCTCATGTAAGTTACCCACTGACTAATTGAAGCTCTTGCCTCCTTAAAAAAAAAAAATCTGGACTCTATTGGAATACCCTCAGTTTTTTCCAATAAAAACACTTCAGACTGAATGTTGAAGACAGGTGGGAAAAAAATAGGTTTTGAAGGAAAAGTACATGAGGGCTTTTATGCTGACTTCCTGAAGTCACATGAAGTGGAATGTACACTGAGTCAGATATTGCTCTGATCCTGGCTTCATTACTTATGCCCTCAGCTCATGACTTCAGTTTCTTCTTCTGTAAAGTGGGCATAATACAGCCTCTTATGGTTGTTGAGAGGATTAAATCATATATAGATTAAATCATAGGATTAAATCATATATATGTGGGTAGGGCGCTTATCAATGCTTGGCACACAGAGGGTGATTAAGAAATGGTAATTTACTTTTTCAGACAATATTTAGTAAAGCAATCAGCAAAGCATTCAAAGTTCTTTCCCATGGTCTTTTAGTTTCATTGGCAGCATAGACTTGAACTGGCAAAGAAGTCACGAGCTGTTTTTAATGTCTCACATAAAATTCTTAATGCCCTAAGAATCTATTATTATATATAATTATAACAAGTAGATTTTGTACCTAGGGACACATTTTAAAATCTTCTAATAATTACGAGATAGTGAAACTCACTTCTTCCATTTTAACTTGAGGTCGCAAATTTTTTAGTTTAGAGCCAACATGGAACTTTTTAAAGAATAAGGGAATAATAACTATGTAGGCTACAAAAAGAGCACTTCTATTTTTAGGATTAGTAGTATCGACCAAATGTGAAAAGCTGGTGGCGTCTAAAGAGATTTTTGTACCAAGATTTGAGAAAATACTCTTGCTCCTATTAAATTTACAAAGATGTATAAATGAATACAGACTATAACTTTTAAGAATTCTATTTAAGACTCACTACCCCTTCTGATATTATTACTGTCCAAAATCCAGAACATAAACATGCCATAATTGATAATATGTCACTATTGAGATGTAGTGTCTACATGAGGGCTCCTCAACAACAGTTTAAAACTCACACACTCTCACATTAATAAGTTGTGCCTGTAGGCATACTTTCTTAACTCAGTGGTTTACTGATGAACTTAGCAAAAGAAAAAAAAAATGGTTGGCATATTGGTAAAGGGCAAGTTCAGCCCTTTTTTAAAAATCTGGCAATTTAAAGTAAAATTATAATGGAAAGTTTAAATAAACTTTTAAAACTTTGAGCACTAATTATATGTAAGAAATAGTACCTAAGTATGCCTGTTTATGTAGCTTTGCCATTTGAAATCTTGCTTAATATTTCTCTTATTAAGCCACTAAATGTATTTTGTCTGTTTTTTCCAACTAGATTATTTAAAAAATTAAAGCCCTTCAATACTGTTCTTTGCTTTTTCAAATTCATATTATTGTCTCTTTATTTATATCTAATATTATTCTATTTGGTTTGTTATTCAATCATTCATTTGCTCACTCGATTTGGGCAAGGTTCGGATTTGCCTGTGTTCCTTAGGCACATATTCTAGCCAGGGCTGCAGGAGAAACACTTAGAAGTGCATTTCTTTTTTTTTTTTTTTAACATGTCTATTGGAGTACAATTGCTCCACAGTGGTGTGCTAGCCTCCGCTCTACAACAAAGTGAATCAGCCACACACACACACACATACTCATCCCCATCTCTCCTCCCTCTTGCGTCTCCCTCCCACCCTCCCCATCCCACCCCTCCAGGTGGTCACAAAGCACCAGCTGATCTCCCCGTGCCATGTGGCTGCCTCCCACCAGCCATCCATTCTACACTTGGCAGTGTACACATGTCCATGCCACTCTCTCACTTCGTCCCAGCCCACCCTCCCCCACCATGTCCTCAAGTCCATTCTCTAGTAGGTCTGCGTCTTTATATATTCGTCTAGAAGTGCATTTCTTTAATCTGAGCAGTTATTGAACTTTCCTTCAGCGTGGTTACAGTTTACCTCTTAGTCTCCTCTCTCTCTTCTATCTCAGGGAAAGAGATATGTACGCAAGTGAGTAGAGGGGCTTCCAAATGTTGCTCCATTCCCCAGGTCCAGATGGAAGGAAAGATGGGGTGAGCTGCACAGTTACAACCACTGCCATGTGCTCAGGGGCTCTGAAGGTATGAGAACGGAGAGGGCCTTTCACACCTGTGATGTAAGTTACCGACACCCACTGTCCTCAGCTCTTGCTCTTCATTCGTCACTTATGCCTCTGTGACATCCTAGCCTATTTGCCCAAGGATTCTCTGGTCTAATTAGGAGAGGCAGACTAAAAGGCTATAAAATCAATCCCAACTCTGCAATTCTATGGTGTTCACTAAACCTTTTTATTAAATTTCATCAATGACAAAATGCTTCATTAAACCTAGATATTACTATCATATTTTTTCTTAGATTCAATGAATATCTTTTTTTTTTCCTATGTCACTGAACTAGTTTTACCTTTTAGTATATCATACGCATTGTTCTTTCATGCTTAAAATAGCCCCTAAAATGGATTCAATCTGTACAAGTGTAAAGGAAAGGAATGACTCATTTTAGGGCCTTAGACAAAAATAAGATGTGCTGCTGACTTATGGTCTAGTGAGAGGAACTGATGTACTCATGGCCAATTATAACTACTGTGGCAGAGGCAGAAAGTAGTGGCATGAGAACCCAAAGAAAACCAGGCTTCTTGAGAAGGGTGCCATTTTAGCTGAGTCTTGACAGCTGCCTAGGAAACAAGGTACATGGTGGGCAAAGGCCTGGAAAGTCTGAGGCCTGTTCTGAGAATGTTTGTTTTCATGGGTGGAGTGTAAAGGGGGCAAATCAAAGTGGGATCAAAGAGGTAAACCTGGCACAGTGCCTGGCGTATGGTGGGTGCTCAGTCAATGTTGAAAGAAAGGAAGATGCGTATGTCACTCCTGTGCTCAAAAACTTCCCATTATACTGAGAATAAAATCCTGGGCCTTACTCTGGTTCATGCGGCCCTGTGTTTCCTGCCCCCTTAACCTTCTCACCTTATTTCCTACCACTTGTCACCTTGGCTAGTGCTGCTCACTGGCTCCCTTCTCTTCTTCAAGCATGTCAAATCTGTTTCTGGCTCATGAATGGCAGTTCCCTCTGCTAATACCACTGTCCTTTCAGATATGCCCACAGCTCCATCTGTCACTTCCGTCAGGTCTCAGATCAAACATGTCCTCCTCAGAGATGCCTTCCTTGACCACCTCTTCTGGAATAGTCACCCCAGTTACTATCCACTTTCTCTATTTTGATTTTTCTGTGTAGCACTTATTCATGCTTGATACTACATCCTTCGCTTATTTGTTAACATTCTATCCCCCCCACTAAACTATAAGTTAATTCACTGAGGATAGGGACTTTATTTTGTTTACCTCTGTATCTCCAGTGCCTCATATATAGTTGGTTTCAATAAATTATTTAGGGAAGGAAAGGAGAGAGCAAGGGGCCAGCTGATGGAGGGCTTTGAATACCATGTCCAGTTATTCTGCAGGACACTGTCTCACTAGCCATACCTCTTTACTCAACTCTGGGCTTACATATGGACCCTCCATAAATTCTTAACGTCTTTTCCTTCATTAAAGAGGAATATATTAAGTACCTAGCAGGTAGTTAATATATTATTATGCATGCGGGAGAAAAAAAAGAAATCAGTGGATGATTCTTTAAGTCTACAAAGGGCACTTATTATTGCCAGGTGCTGGGCTAGGTGCTCGGAGTATAGCAATGAACAAGACAGATTTGCTCTCACGGAGCTTAGAAGCAAGTAGGGGGAGCTGCAGTGAAGCATGACCAGCGTTTTTTATAAGGGAGAAGCGTAGGTACTCTTACCTGCTCTTATTAGAGGAAAGGATGTTCATGCTGAGACCTGAGAGATGAGTTAGCCAAATAAAAGGGGAACAATAAAGAGTACCTCAGAGTGAGGAAGCAGAATGTGCCAAAGCGGGTGGGAAGAAATCAAAGAAGTCTGATATGCCTGGAGCCTTAAGTACTCTGTCTTCCAGGTACTTACATTCCAGTGGGGAGAAAAGACAGGCATTTGAGGCAGTTAAATAAGAATACAAGGATCTACAGGAGGAAGACCAGTGGTCATAGTAACTGAGTGAAATAGATCCTATAGAAGAGTCTTAGAGGAGAGAAATGAAGGGAGAGTGTGGGCTAAAGGTAACTACAGGTCTTCAAGGAGAAGAAGGGATGCAAGAAGAACATGGAAAGCTGGTTGGGATGTAGCTAGATAGACAGAGGGAATGGACCTTCTGATCAGGAGAACTGGTGTTTGGAGGAATAGGATAAGACAGGACTGCGTAGACTGTTAAAGTGGGAGAGGACGAAGTGATAAGTCTTGGTAGCTAGCTTACAAAAGGAGGCCTTGGAATTTATTTGAGGATGATTAGGAGATAGTGAAAGTAAAATGTCAAGGAACAAGTAATTTAATAACAAATATTTACTGAGCACCTACTGTGTGCCAGATACTAGACAGTATCAATACAGCAGTGAATAAAACAAAGTTCCTGCCCTCATGGAGGTTACATTATAGGAGAAAATATCAGGTGATAAAAATACACAGGTTAAACTGGGCAGGAAGGTTACTACTCAGAGCCAAGAGAAAGTGATGCAGATGAAATACTATTTAAAAGCAGGGAAAGAAGGACATGAGCAGAGATTAAATATGCTGAACAAAAGGCAAGACAAGAGCTCTGGGGTTTTGCTTTGCTTTACCTTCCTGACTTCCAGTTTGTTTATCCTCATTATTGAGAAATTAGTCTGAAGTTAAGACTTTTAAGGAATCAAGTATTGACTGAAGCCTGATATATTCTAGGTTAGTAAAAGCCTTAATTTATTTTACATGCAACTTTGTAACAATCTAAATTATTTAAAACAGGGATTCTCTCAGTCTCTCTGTTGCCTTACATGGGTGCCTTGCCTAAACCAGTCATCAATTGTGTAATCAATAATTTTCAATAATAGTTGAAATAGAACTGGTATATTGAACATGGTAGACATTCAGTAAATATCTATTAAATGAATGAATGTTTTCTAATTATTTAATAAGTTAGAGCAGAATCAGAGTTTTTCTGATAATGTTCTCATTTACTTGAATTCTCATATACTATCCTGAATGGGAGAGAAAAAGGAGGGGCAGTATGTTCCTGCAGGTCGAAAGGATATTTCCGATAATTGCCAGTATGTCTTATCTATGCCAGAGGCCACCACCTAGGAATTCCTTGGGAATATGAAAGTCACCCATTAAGTGTGTCCTAGGGGGAAAAACTGAGAACTACTCCCTTAAAAATCACCCCCCAATTTTATCACTCTACAAATTACTTGTTTTCCTTTTTCCATATCCCTTGCTGATTTGCATCCAAATGTATACATATTAGTTGTACATGTATACTTTATTCATTATTTTAAGTAATATTAAGTTGGACATTTTAAATAAAAGTCTAGATTCTCTACAGCAGATTCAGTTCAGTTATTCTTCTACTGTATAAGGTAATCCAGCAGGTTTATTACCCAGGCATTTAACAATGAGTTGAGACTAATTGCCTTGGAATATGGTAGAGTTTCCTTGTTTCTTTAAGCTTCTCCAACACTTCTCCACCCTGCAAAACCAATCCACCCCCACCCAACAGCTGACCCAAGGATGACTCATGTTCTTCACTTTAACACACCTTTTACTTTAGTTTATATACTTCCTGCTATCTGGGATGCTTCTCACTCCATGAAAATTCTATTTTTAAAAGTTTAATTAAAAAATATCACATTACATGGGCTTCCCTGGTGGCGAAGTGGTTGAGAGTCTGCCTGCCGATGCAGGGGACATGGGTTCGTGCCCCAGTCCGGGAAGATCCCACATGCCGCGGAGCGGCTAGGCCTGTGAGCTGTGGCCACTGAGCCTGCGCGTCTGGAGCCTGTGCTCTGCAACGGGAGAGGCCACAACAGTGAGAGGCCCGCGTACCACAAAAAAACAAAAAACAAAATATCACATTACAGAAAATTTGCAAAATAGAGGAAAAATATTACCTACAGAGCTATTCTCTAATATAAAACATTATATTTTGGTCTACTTGTTCAAGTCTTTTTTAAAGCTAGTTTTTAAATTATAAAATTAATACAAAGGTTTTGTTTCTAGTAATAGCAAAGTAGCTTATATTGGACTAAGCCTTCCTACAGATAACAGTTATTGACTTTGGATAAAATATATAAAATAGCTGAAGTGACCAAAAGCCAGCACAAACTGGAGAGGACTCAACCCTGGAGAAAAGGGAATCACACTTGGTGAGATCCATGTTTAAACAGATTTACCCCTGAGGGCATTCCCCAGTGAGTGCAGTAGAGAGTAACTAGAAATTAAGCTGCACTCTTATCAACTTGAGGTATCAGAGGACACAGTTTGGGGCTGCCAGACGAGGTGGAAATTCAGGGGGAGATTTTTGGAAATGAGAGCCATTGAGATGGGAGTTCCAAAATATGTGCACAAACTTCTTTCAAATTTTTGGATGACCTCTGATTTGCAAATACATGGTCTCAAAAAGCCTAGGAAAGAAACAGCTAGAAAATGCTGAGTAGAGATTCCAATTGTTGCCCACCATAGAAGAGACAGAGTTTGGAGTTTGAATCCTACTCTCTTAGTCCACTTGGGCTACTGTAATAAAATATCACAGGCTGGGTGGCTTATAAACAACAGAAATTTATTTCTCACAGTTCTGGAGGCTGGTAGTCCAAGATCAGGGTTCCAGCATGGTTGAGTGAGGGTTATCTTCCAGGTCGTAGGCTTCTTGTTGTATCCTCACATGGCAGAAGGGAGTAGGGAGCTCTGTGGGATCTCTTTTATAAAAGCACTAATCGCATTCATGAGAGCTCTATCCTCATGACCTAATCACCATTCCAAGACCCCACTTCCTAATACCATAACATTGGGTATTAGGATTTCAACATGTGAATTTGAGGGGGACAGAAACATTCAGACCATAGCACCTACCAAGTCCAAGGGGCTTGGTACACACTTCAAGCTTTTAATCGAAACTCAAGAGGGGCACAACTTTGAAGTAAAGACTATTTCCTAGAACTAAAGATTTGTTCTAAGACTAAGAGTAAAATTGAAATAGGTCTATCCTGTAAATGTAAAAAGTGAACTTATACAAGTTCAAAGTCAGCAGCTGGTAACTTAGCTGCTTGCTAGAATGGAAATCAGAGCTTTTCAGAGAAAGATGAACTCATGTATTATCTACAATGTCTAGAATAAAAAATATTAAACATATAAAGACACAGGAAAACCATGACCCAAGATCAAGAGAAAAAGCAGTCAATAGAAACAGACCCTGGGATGACCTCTATGTTAGAATTAGCAGACAAGGACTTTAAAGCAGTTATTATATTTTCAAAGACAACAGAAAAAGATAGTTATGGCAAGTGAATAGATAGAGGAATTTCAGGAGAAAAACAAAATCTATTTTAAAAGAACTAAAATGAAATTCTAGAACTGAAAAGTACAATATCTAAAATGAAAAATTCTCTGGATGGGCATGACACCAGATAGAAGATGGCAAAAGGGTCAATGAATTGGAAGAAAGATCAACAGAAAAATATCCAGTCTGAAGAGCAAAGAGGAAAAGGATGAAGAAAAATGAACAAAGCCTTAGTAAGTTGTTAGACAACATCAAACAACCTAACATGCATGCAACTAGAATCCAAAAAGAGAAGAGAAAAATAATGTAATGGTAAAGAAAAATTATTTGAAAAAATAATAGCTGAAAATTTCCCAAATTTAATGAAAATATCAACTTACAGTTCCAAAAATTTCAGTAAACTCCTTGTAGCAAAAGTACAAAGAAAACCATACCTGTGCACTACCAAACTTCTGAAAACCAAAAATAAAGTCTTAAAACAACCAGAGGAAAAAAATGTATTACATATAGGGAAAAAATGAAACAAATTATGGTTATATTCTCATCAGAAACAATGGAGGCCAGAAGACAATTGTGTGACAACTTTAAAGAGCTGAAAGAAAGAAAGAAAAAAAAAAGTAAACTAAGAATTCTATATCCAGAGAAAAATATCTCCAAAAATTAGAGACCAAAAAAAAAAAAAAAAAAGAAACCTGAGAGAATTTATCACCAGCAGGCCTTCACTGTAAGGAATAAAAAAGATGTTCCTCAAGTTGAAAGTAACTGACATGATATGACATGTCTAGAGTTTGTCCAGTGCTTTGAAATGAAGAAGGGCTGCAGAAATGGGCCTACTTAGCAGACATTTAAAAAATATACATATATTTATTTATTTATTTATTTGGTTGCGCCAGGTCTAGGTTTCAACAGGTGGGCTCCTTAGTTGCAGCATGTGGGCTCCTTAGTTGCGGTAGGTGGGCTCATTAGCTGTGGCTCACAGCTTCCTTAGTTGTGGCACACAAGCTCCTTAGTTATGGCATGTGAACTCTTAGTTGCAGCATGCATGTGGGATCTAGTTCCCCGACCAGGGATCAAACCCATGGCCCCTGCCTTGGGAGTGCAGTCTTATCCACTGTGCCACCAGGGAGTCCCAGCAGACATTTCTTTTTAACACCTTTATTGGAGTATAATTGCTTTACAACGGTGTGTTAGTTTCTGCTTTATAACAAAGTGAATCAGCTATACATATACATATACATATATCCCCATATCTCCTCCCTCTTGTGTCTCCCTCCCACCCTCCCCATCCTACACCTCTAGGTGGTCACAAAGCACTGAGCTGATCTCCCTGTGCTATGCAGCTGCTTCCCACTAGCTATCTATCTTACAATTGGTAGTGTATATATGTCCATTGCACTCTCTCACTTCAGCCCAGCTTACCCTTCCCCTTCCCCATATCCTCAAGTCCATTCTCTACATCTGTGTCTTTATTCCTGTCCTGCCCCTAGGTTCTTCAGAACCTTTTTTTTTTAAGATTCCATATATATGTGTTAGCATACGGTATCTGTTTTTCTCTTTCTGACTTACTTCACTCTGTATGACAGACTCTAGGTCCATCCACCTCACTACAAATAACTCAATCTCGTTTCTTTTTATGGCTGAGTAATATTCCACTGTATATACGTGCCACATCTTTTTTATCCATTCATCTGTTGATGGACACTTAGGTTGCTTCCATGACCTGGTTATTGTAAATAGTGCTGCAATGAACATTGGGGTGCATGTGTCTTTTTGAATTATGGTTTTCTCAGGGTATATGCGTAGTAGTGGGATTTCTGGGTTGTATGGTAGTTCTATTTTTAGTTTTTTTTGCATTGCGTGGGCCTCTCACTGTTGTGGCCTCTCCCGCTGCAGAGCACAGGCTCCGGACTCGCAGGCTCAGCGGCCATGCTTCACGGGCCCAGCCACTCCATGGCACGTGGGATCTTCCTTAACCGGGGCACGAACCTGTGTCCCCTGCATCGGCAGGCGGACTCTCAACCACTGCGCCACCAGGGAAGCCCTATTTTTAGTTTTTTAAGGAACCTCCATACTGTTCTCCATAGTGGCTGTATCAATTTACATTCCCACCAACAGTGCAAGAGGGTTCCCTCTTCTCCACACCCTCTCCAGCATTTATTGTTTCTAGATTTTTTGATGATGGCCATTCTGACTGATGTGAGGTGATACCTCATTGTAGTTTTGATTTGCATTTCTCTAATGATTCGTGATGTTGAGCATCCTTTCATGTGTTTGTTGGCAATCTGTATATCTTCTTTGGAGAAATGTCTATTTACGTCTTCTGCCCATTTTTGGATTGGGTTGTTTGTTTTTTTGATATTGAACTGCATGAGCTCCAGCAGACATTTTTAAAATCATATGAACCAGTTGAACAAATCTCTGTAAGACCCTGTAGAAAAAGTTTTGATTTGAAGTGACAAGATTCTGGATCTTAAAGGAAATTGGATCTTTGGAAAAATCATATTGCAAAAGGAAATACTGGAATGTTTCCACTGCTGCTTGGGCTTGAGAGTGAGGAGGTATATCATGAAGTGTCCAGTTTTATTGAAACCACATGGAAGAACTGCAGGACAAAACTGAGGAGTATTTTCCCTCCTTTCCAAAACAAGTGTGACTCAGGGAGGGCCCCTTTCTCTAAATCTTCTGCTCAACTCGAAAATTTGTGAGCTGCAGTCTGTGCATTGAAGATGAGATTCACTAACCTGTCCCTAGACAACTTCTGGATTTCTATTAAAAAAAAAAAATCCTTTCATTCAAAGGAAAATAATGGACATCACGCTGCAGTTTTCAACTCCTTACTTATGTGAATATGTGAACTGGCTTATTTATTTCAGGTGAAAATGAAATCTGTCCTTGCTCTACGTTCATCCCAGAATTGAGAGCATACTAAAGCACATTACAAGCAACACATGCAGTCTAAGAATCTTATAATGATATGGTCCTAATTCTTCCCTTCCATCTTTTATGCTATTGTCATACATTTTACTTTTACATGTTATAAACCATCAATATATTGTTTTAATTTTTCATATAGTCAATTATTTTAAGAGCTATTAAGTATAAGAAAAATGTCCTTTATATTTACCTACATTTTAAGCACTTTCTCAAATCTTCACTTCTTTGTGGAGATCCAAATTACTGTCTGATATCCTATTACTTCTGCCTCAAGAACTTCCTTTAGGACTTCCCTCGTGGCACAGTGGTTAAGAATCTGCCTGCCAATGCAGGGGACACAGGTTCAATCCCTGGTCCGGGAAGATCCCACATGCTGCGGAGCAACTAAGCCCATGCGCCACAACTACTGAACCCGTGCGCCGCAACTACTGAAGCCTGCATGCCTAGTGCCTGTGCTCCCCAACAAGAGAAGCCATTGCAATAAGAAGCCCACATACTGCAGCAAAGAATAGCCCCTGCTCACCACAACTAGAGAAAGCCAGTGTGCAGCAACAAAGACCCAATGCAGCCAAAAATAAATAAATAAATTTATTTTTTTTTTAAAAAAAGAACTTCCTTTAACATCTTTCTGTAGCATAGATCTGCTAATGCATTTTCCCAGTTTTGGGCCGAAAAAGCAGTTTTCCTTCATCTTTAAAAAATAGTCTTGTTGGGCATAGAATTCAGAGTCATCAGTTTTTTTCTTCTCGCACTTTAAAGACATCACTCCACTGTTGTTTGGCTTGCACAGGTTTGTATATAACGCTTTTTTCCCCCTTTGTCTACAAGATTTTCTCTGTAACTTTGGCCTTTCAGCAGTTTGAATATAGTGTGTCTAGTTTATCTTTGTTTTTTAAATCCTTCTTGGCATTCTCTTGAGCTTTGTGCAACTGTGGTTTGATACATTTCTACATTTTCAGAAAATTCTTGACCACTATCTCTTCAAATATTTCTTCTGTCTCATTTTCTCTCTCCTTCTGGAATTCAAATTACACATATATTAGACCACATGATTTTGTCCCACATCTTTTGAGTGCTGTGTTGTTTCTAGTTTTTTTGCTTTCTCTCTTTTTTTTTTCTTTTTGAGCTTCAGTTTGGATAATTTCTATTTACCTACCTATCATCAACTTCACTCTTTCTTTCCTTGGCTGTGTCAAATCTGAATGTGTCTGTAGAAGATGTTCTTAAATTTGTTATCCTGATTTTTTATTCTACCATTTCATTTGACTCTTTCTTATAGCTTCTATTTTTCTTTTTTTTTTTGGCTGTGCCACAAAGCATGTGGGATCTTAGTTCCCTAACCAGGGATTGAACGTGCACCCCCTGCAGTGGAAGCGTGGAGTTTTAACCACTGGACCGCCAGGGAAGCCCCTCTTATAATTTTCTTGTCTGTTCATTCCTGTTCCTCACCTTTTCCACTGAGAGTTAACATGTTACTCATAATGATTTTATTTATTTATTTATTTATTTATTTATTTATTTATTTATTTTGAGGTACAATATTTTTATTTTGTAAGTGTAAAATTTAGTTCACATGTGAAATATTTTAAATTTGAAAAACATCTTTTTTTAAAATATATATATATTTTTTTTATTAGTTTCTGCTTTAGAACAAAGTGAATCAGTCATACATATACATCTGTTCCCACATCCCTTCCCTCATGCACCTCCCTCCTTCCCACCCTCCCGATTTTATTTATTTTTATTTTAAATTTTTTTCTCATAATGATTTTAGATTTCCTATCAGATAGCTCCAATATTCATGCAACCTCTAAATCTGGTTCTGATTGCTTTGTCTCTTGACAATGGGTTTGGAAGAGCTTTTTTGCTTTTTTCTATCTTGTACTTACTGATATCTTGCTGCTTATAATGTGTAGAACAGTAGAGACTGAGATACATAGTATTTATTACTGGATATGACACCTCTTCTGCTGGCCTGTAGAGGGTTGAGTCAATATAGTTAGGAATTGAGGTGGGTTTGTCTTTTGTTGTTGCTACATTTACCACTGGTTTTAAATTTCACTGGATTTACCTTGTGGTTAGGGTGAGAATTGGTTTACTAGAGACTTTGTCTCAATGATGTTCTGCTTCTACCTTAAGTCTTCTCTATTAGTTTGTTCCTCACAAGTGGTCTCTCCCTGCTCTTGTGCCTTCCCCCCACCATACACTTCTGTTGCTTGTTACCTGGTACTTGTTATTTGGTGCTTGCTGGGGGGTGGGGAGGGCAGTGAGAGGCTGGAAGAGCTTTCTGTATTCCTGCTTCAGCCTCAGGCTCAGCCAGACCCTGTATCTCTGGTCTCAGGAATGGAGTTTTCACAGTGATCTTGTACCTCACCCAGAGGTAGGAACCTGTAATGGACGGAAACTTCAATATTACTTGATAAGCACTGAATAATAAACTCATTTTATAGTATAACATTATCTTCCCTCAAACAAAAATCTCCTGTTGGATTCCTTTTGTAGGGATCCATTAAAGGTGATGCTTTCTTCTTTGAGGTGAATCTGCTCCACTTCAGATTAATTGTATCTGATTACAAACCTCCCCACTCCAGTTTCAAGAGTAAAAGTAAAATCTTCCTTAGTATTTTTAAGATTGAGTGGAACCAGTAATATGCTCCCAACATAGCTAGAGATTTCTCACTCCCCACTGATAATCCTTTTCATTCTCTACTAGTACAGACTTGGAGAGTTTTTTTTTTTTTTTTTAACATTTAGTTCCATTTCAGCCCAGGTGATCTAGATTTGAAACCTATAGGCCTATAGGCTAGTAGTTCTCAAATTTTATCTTGCATCATAATCCCTTGAGGGCTTGTTGAAAAAGACTGCTGGGCCCTATCTTCAGTTTCTGATTCAGCAAGTCTGGGGTGGAGCCCAAGAACTTGCATTTCTAACAAGTTCCCAGGTGATGCTGACACTATTGGTCTTGTGATGTTCTCATGACGATCTACTGATACAGATTAAATATATATGAACTGGTTAAGTCCGTTTTCCTTAAAGGGGTTTAGCTATAGTAAGTAGTGACCCTGGTAGATCTAGTCACTTAAGATATGCAGCAAAAATGGACGCATATTTTTAGATGTAGCTGAGTCCCTTCAGCATGCTGTGCAGTGTTTATGGTGCACTGTAGGGAGTGCAGGCAGCTTAGGCTGAAATGTAAGAAGGCAGTTGTGTTGCCTTTCCTAACTTAAACTTGCAAGAGACTTAAGATTTTAGGACATTTGCTGCCCTATACCTGGAGTTTTAGGCTTTTTCTCTCTCTAGCAAGAAGAGAAAAGGCAAAGTAAGGGGAATGGCTACCCCTTTTCTGATCAAATGTATGGGCTTGTCATCAAGGTGCTTGTTTCATATGAAGAAAAATCCTTTTCCATTTCTATTTGATTTCCTGGTAAACTGGATTCGATTTGTTTGCATGTGCCCTTTTTCCCAGCCAGGTATATGTGGTACGATTGGACACATGATCTATTTTTAGACTATCACTGGTGTTACTCAAGGTTTGGGCTATATGATCTCCTTTTAACTATTAACATAGGATATCTACATTTTAGGTTCTCACAAGGGATTTTACTTTTGAATTCTCCATTTCCATTTAGAAGATGAACACGTGATATTGCAATGCAGTAGGTCTTAAAATATGGTCCCTGGACTAGCAGTATCAGCACCATCTGCGAACTTGACAGAAATGCTAATTCACTTGCCCCATCCCAGGCCCTAAATACTGAATTAGAAAATAAAAGTGGTGCCTAAACTATATTTGAACAAGCTCTCCAGGTGATTCAAACTTGAGAAACACTGCTGTAGGGGAATGATTAAGCTAACCAGTCCTGGGACATTCCTAGGACAAGAAATACAGTGAATACTACACACTTGGATTATAGTACTTTGATCTCTCTTGCAACTATGTCATAACATTTGTGGAAGCACATCTTATATTCTAGATTTTTCTTTTGAAAGCAGAAATAAGAAACAACCATCTGAAGAGAAATACTACCCCACAAAGTAGAAACAAATGAGGACAATGTACATTAGGTATATAGACCAACTGTAAAATCCATGAGAAAATTCCTGCTTGAGAAGTGATCCAAAATGTTTATTTTGCCCAATGAACTGATGGGCTTCTTTTACATAGTAATGATGTTTGTAATAATCCATTTGTCCATTTCTAACTTGGTTGTCAAAGAGTTTTAGCAAATGTTTTACATTTAATTAACTTTCCCCTTAGGAAACTGAGCCTAGATTTTCTAATATAATTATTCTCCCCAATTTATAATCCAATTCTTATCTCTTGTAAAAAATAATTTTACAGCTATAGAGTATGTGGCTTTATTATAAAGAGTGACAAAGTATTCTTGAGAAAAGGGTATGGACAAAGATAGTAAAGCTCTTCAAGGAGCAAGTCTAGTGCATAGCATGTGGTCAATACACGTCTAAACAAGTCCCTCATCCAGCTCTCGGCTGCCTCTCCGACTCTCCGACATTCTCTCCTATTATTCTACTTCTTGCTCACTTAGCTATATAACTACATTAGCCTTACCGTTTGTCAAAACCCTCAAGAACATCTGCACCTCAAGGCCTTTGCTTACGTGGCTCCCTCTGCCTGGACATGCTCCTCCCAAACACCTGCAGTTTTTGCCCTCCCTTCCTTCCAGTTTTGGCTCAAATGTTACCTTCTCGGTGAGGCCTTCTCTGACAAGCTCTCCCTCATTCCTGAAATCTCTTATCTTGCTCTATTTTTTCCATAGTATCTGTTATCTTCTAATGTTGTGTAGCTGCTTATTTTCAATCTTCCCATTCCTTGAATGTAACCTCCACAGGCAGGGATTTATCTTTACCTGTTTGCTTCTGGGTGTATTCCTACCCTGTAGGGCAGTCTGGCTTGGAAGCGCTAACAGGAACTTGAATGACTGAGACAAAGTCTGCAGGAATCAGAATGCTTATATTTAACATGTTACAAAGCTTTCTTAAAAACCTAGATGCCAGTCAAGACTTTTTCCTCCACAAAATGTATCACAATTATTGATTCACTCTTCCCTTTTAAAATAGAAGAAACAGATGAAAGAGAATTTAAAACCAGAAAACCAAGGTATGTATAGGGTGTCTGGAACATAGAAAACACTAAAATTTACCTCCCCTCCTCTCTGGTTTTTCTACTACTGGTCACAGTAAAGGAAGTAGTGGACATCAGAGGTGCAGTCTAGCATGGAGTAAGAATGAGATAGGCAGGACTCTAAATTTCAGACCAAAAGAGTAGATGAGATTATACAACTCTTATGCAGAAGATCATTCCGCAACAAGGTTAGTTGCATAACCTTGATCTGTATGTAGGCTGATAAATGGCCCAGATGACCTCAGGATATTTTCTGAGAAGTATTATGTAAACTTTAAAAACACCCAAAAGTAGGGATAATCCTGACATTCCAACAACTATGAATTTTAATGAAAATAAGAAATATGGAGTAGCGACTATCATTATGTATTTACTAAAACACTTACTAGCCCATACTTACCAGCTGCCTCTTCTGTGGCAACTGCATTTTGTATGGCACACCTATACACTTCTTGACACATCCCCCCACTTTTGGTAACAGGAACTGGGGTCCACAGATGGATTAGATGTACACGAGTAGAGAGTCAGTGTTCCTGGAATCTGTTAGGATAGATGTGGCATGGTTATAGAGGGGTACTTTTTCCTTTTTTCCAATGGTTGAAGGAGGTCCTCTGAAATCCACCTCATTTCTTTCTCCCTTACTGACCCCAGAGTAAAAAAAATTGGTGTTTATGGTTAATTGGGTATATTATTCTAAAACTTTGCTTTAATCTAAGAAGAAACAATCCTATTAAAATTTTTTACACATTAAAAGATTCTTTGGAAATACGTTATAAACATTTATCAAATGATCCCAGAAAAAGTAAATTACATTCTAAAGTAAATTAGTACTTTTAAAAGTCACAAATTATTAATGTAATTTCTTCAAAGTAATAATATAATAACTACATTTGTTGGGCATCAATCCGCTAAGCTCAAGAACTGTTCAAGGCACTTTACACAGATATGTCATTTACTTGAAAAAACTGAGTCCGAACGGATAAATGATTTGACCAGCGTCACACAATTATAAAGTGGTATAGGTGAGATTTACATTTACATCTGACTGAATCCAAAGCTCCTTCCACCCTGTCAAGTGTTTAAAAAATCAGTACCCCATAGGTTTTGCAAAGATATGCTATGGATCCCACAAAATTTTGATTCAAATTGTTTGCTAAAATGCTTTCCTCAAATTTATAAATACACTCACATACATGTCAAATTGTAAAACACTGGAGAGCACATACACACTAAGTTATATTGTCAAGTTACCTCATTTTTGTGTGGAGCTTCTTATGTCCAGTACTTGGTCTTGATCTTATTTAGGTCAGAACATACTCACACTAGAGTATACTGCTAGAGCACATGTTTAGCACGGTTATTGTGAAAGCAACTGAAGTTAAGATGCATCTGCTCAGTAATGCTCTGACCCTAAGAATTATATAGTAACAAGTGAGAGTCATGCTGTTGTCACACGTATCTTATAGAGACCTATTTCATGTTGTGAGTACAGGCATCCTTCAGTATCTGTGGGGGATTGGTTCCAGGACTGCCATGGATACCAAAATCTGTGGCTACTCAAGTCCCTTAAATAAACTGGCATAGTACCGTTGGCCCTCTGTATCTGTGGAGGAAGAGGGCCAACGGTGCTTTCTTTTGGGTTGGGGTCACATCTGTGAGTTAATGTGAATACAAATTTTGTTTTATATATTGGTATTCCACACATTTTCAGTGGGGGAGAAAAATTTGCTGCTAAAACCACAGCACTATCAATGTTGTCTATCTTACTTGGGAATAAGAAAGATTCTTGGGAATTAAGCTCTCATCACCAATTTAAAAAATCTATTTTTGAAGGATGCAAAGGTTCTTTTGCATGTAGGTATATGAAAATCTTTTACAAATTTATGGTCTACTGGGCACAGTTAGAATTCACACCAGGAAATCAACTAGATGCTTGAGCATTAAAAGCATTAATCTTTTTAAAAGTCCCATTATAGGGCAAATGGTTTAGTAATAATAAGTCCTAAGGAGAGAAAAAATTAGTGGGTGTGGGGGAAGGGATGTGGGATTAGAGAAAGAATGTGGAAGAAAAAAAACCAAGAAATGCCATCCTCAAAGTGTAAAATGATCAAACTAAGTGATATAGGGGGAAAAGTCCTAGATTAGGATCTGGGGAAAAAACAACGGCAACCACCACTAAGTTTGAGTAAGAGCTCTGCTTTGTACTAGGCTTGGGATGTTGACCCAGTTAATAATCTCTACATCTCAGCTTTCTCACCTGTAATTTCTCACCTTTATTCACCCAGCCTGTTTTAAGAATCAAATGAGGTATCCTATTGAAACAGACTTGTATCAGAACAAACCTGTAAGAATAATTGAGCATGGGGAAGGGGAGAGAAGGTAAATCCTTCTCTTTCCCACTCCCATTGTCACAGACCTGTAAGACAAAGTACAGGCCCTACAAGCTGAATATTATTCAGGACAAAATCTACTAATATTGCTCATTTCTTTATACATTTCCTCCATGTTTTCTCTTCAGCCTTTCAAAATTAAAATATAGTTAATTTTTGTGACCTATATGTTTATTGGAATTTAAGCAGTGACAAGCTGTGACAGCCGGGCTCAAAAATGCTTACTTCTAATAAACTTTAGAAAACTTGTAGTAAAATTTCAAATTATAGTAATAAGATAGAATTATTTGTCACATTATAGAATTTTAAATTTCTGACTCCTGTGTTTTTATATTTATTACGTTGTAATCTGCTCATTTTGGGGGCTTGGAACAGCAATATGACACTATGTCACTTACCTAAGGAAGCACTCTGTTGTTTCATAGCACATAACCCCAGAGAACCTTTCTAAAAGGAAAGTCAAGAAATGTATTTAGGGACTTCCCTAGTGGTCCAGTGGTAAAGAATCCACCTTCCAATGCAGGGGACGTGGGTTCGATCCCTGGTTGGGGAACTTAGATCCCACATGCTGCAGGGCAACTAAGCCCACGTACCACAACTATTGAGCCCGCATGCTGCAAACTACAGAGCCCACATGCCCTGGAGCCTGTGCCCCGCAACTAGAGAAAGAAAACTCACACACCACAACTAGAGAGAAACCTACACGCCACAACGAAGAGCCCAAGCCACAACAAAAAGATCTCGCATGCCTCAATGAAGACCCCACGTGCTGCAACTAAGACCTGATGTAGCCAAAAAAAAAAAAGAAATGTAATTAGCTATTTAGAGATATATAATAGGAAAATAAATACTTCATTCTACACCCAATCCTTTTTGGACAATGGCTCTCATATGTACATTACCCCTGTGGAACATGCAAATTCAGACACACAGACAGCGTAAAACATGGAACATCACAGAAAAGACTGCTTATCAGTCAGCTTTCATCTTTTCAACCAAAGGTTTTCTCTAGCAAGATATGGCTAATGGATTGTTAATAACTGTTAACAGAGTTTGCTCTGTTTTCTGCTTATAATGACAAAGTGAAGGACAACCTACAAGGCTGTTATTTCCTACGGGAAATACATGGTCCTAGTTTGGAGACAATTTGACCTCTGGATATTTTCTTCTTAAAACAACACTCAGTGAATGCTGACACTGGGAGTCATGACTGTTTCAGATTAGCCAGGAAAGACTAAGCGGTAATAAACCTTTAAGCAAAAGAATAAAGTAGCGTAATGGATTAGTGAATATCTACTTTACGTATGAATACTCTCCTAGATAATTCTATCTGTGCATTTGGTTTGAAGTATTTGCATGTGAAATTTTTTGTATGGAGGACAAACAACAGTAATATCTATCATTCTGTGAGCATGCACAGGGAAAGTACTAGAAGTAGAAACAAGAGACACAGGCTTACTACAAGTCTTTTACCAAAGTTCCCAAACCAGAAATGCCTCTTATCTACTTACAGATGTGTAGTAGATGGGGGTTGAAACTTGGACAAATCTAGGTTGGAGAATGATCTACTATTTTACATTTCAATGGAATATTATCTTTATATGTATTCCCAAGCCTATGTTTGCAACTACAAAAAAGCATAGGTTTAATTTAGAAGCCACAAAATATTTAGGTAAATGAAATCTTTTGCTACAAAGCTACTATCTTGAAACTTACTTTTATCATTATTTTTTACCCACTTATTATCATAAAAAACTAGTTCTCAGATTCTGCACACAGACAGCTTTATGTAAAATATATAAACATTTGTCCAAATTGATACACAGATTGCATAAATATGGCAATTAAGATTGCATTTACAGATGTGCATGTACAATGTGCAAATTATCACAATATTACAATTTCAAAAATTATTCCAATTGGAATCCAAGTAAAGCAATTAGTGAAAAAATACCCATGCAGAATTTAAATATCTCAGAACAAAGTTTTAAACGTCTTCAGTAAAAGTTCACACATTTAAAATAGTTTTATTCATTTTATTTGTATATGTCAAAATACATTTTTATTTCCAAAATAGTGGGTTTTGCAACTAGTTTCATGCAGAAACAAGGTCTGCTCAATACTACCAATAAAATCAATATAGCACAGTAGCTGTTCAGTTTTAGATACAAAGAATAAATAACCTAAATACAAAACACTAAAATATTAGAAACATGTATTTAATCATTCTTCACAGGCATCCAAACTTCACAAATATAATCCTTAGCATGCCTAACTGTTGTGCAACCAGAACATGTTGCAGTCACTCAAACTGACCAATTATCTGTATATTTTACGTCCACATAAGACCATGGAAATTCTTTATATTCAGACCAACCATTCATACAGTTCAAATATAACCAAAAATAAAATTCCCACAACTATCCTTGTACCTTTAAAAATCAAGAATCCTGAGCTTGGTAGTAAGAGCATAACCTTATATCTTCATAAAACCAATCAAGAGAGAGAGGACTTAAAATCCTGCTTACCAAAACACCCTTTCCCAACCCCAAAGTAATCTAAAATAGGCAGTAGAACACAATGACCTTTTAAAATGAGGGGGGTACAAACTCACATTTAATATAGTATACAATACAATCAATAATACAATTAGCTACTATAAGCTTTACAATGTACAATTTATTCAAATGGCTGAACTGTTCAGTGGTTAAGGAGACAGTTATGTGCCAGAAAGATAGAGTATTTTTTGCATGGTTTAATGAAAATATAAAAGCTATTTGTCCAAATAAAAGCCATCTTCATATGTACTTGGTTTTGCTTTTTTTAAAAAAAGGCCACTGAAATGTATAAAATGGTCTGAACATGATGGTGGTATCAAAGTCAATGCCTCTTCACATGGCAATAACAGTGCATTTAACACGAACTCACGTTAAGTCTGCAAATGATTTCATAGCATTACTTTGGCTAGCACAACAGTTATAGACAGCACTCAGATAAATACAGGTATGTGAAATGTGAAGCAATTACCTTATGGAACTTTAATTATGGTTGAATACTATCAAATGAAAACTGCAAATAAAAGTAAAAGCATTTTACAGTAGAAAACTTTTGTAAAGATAGGGCTCCACATAAACGTGTTATTTTAAAAGTCTTTATATCACATTGTTAGCAAATTTTGTTTTTAACACTATTATGGAGTAGCCTACTTTGCATTAACAGACATTGGAAATAAGAAAACAGTCAAGCATGCCATGTGGTGGTCTAAAAATCAAAACAATACACTTATTTATATATACAGCATCACTCAGTACCTGCTAAAATGAATGTGAAGATTAAAGAATCTAACATCTTATACTACAATAATAAAAAACAAACAAAAACAAAAAAGTGACCAATGAAGGCAGAAAACAGGACTTAAAAGAATCTAATCTCAACTGACTTTAAAGCATTCATATAAGGAATAAATGCATATTGCACAAACAGTGAAAGCAAATGTTCCACCAAGCAATTCAGTTCCAGGTGGGGGACAACACAGCATTAGCCTAATATATGACAATGATCTCAGAAGAGCAAGTGTTCTTTTCTGTAAATGAGAAAGCTGTGAGACAGGAGAAGAGTCTGCCACATGAAGAGTTAGAAGGAAAAAATACAAACCCAAACTCAGATGTAAAGCAAAAAAAAAAAAATTAAATATGGAAAAACTGGAAACTGTGGCACATCAAAAAATGCTGAATAACTGTCTTCTGTGAGAGCTGAGTTTTTGTTGACACAAAAGTATTTATGTACAACTAAGGCTTACTGGTTAAATATCTGAGGCATATCTGGCCTTGAACACTTTCCTTATATGCTGGAGCTGTAAACAAGTTTTCTCAGTCATAAAAAAAAAATCTTCTCAGCAGCTGCATTAACATGAAACAATGGTCTTGATACAAGGAAAAAAAAAAAACAAACAAACAAAAACACCAGAAAATTAAACAAAACAAAACTCCTAGATAAGAGGGCATTTGGCAGGATATCCAAAAATGACAGTCTCCAAGGATTCTTCCCAGGCTTCCAGTGACTGTCAATTATGGTCCACTGGGTTACTAATATGTGCAATTCCATTACTTGCTGCTTTTTCTTTTTTTATTTGGAAAGTTTGCTTATAACTCTGATCAAGGCCCCATTTTCATCCTTTAGCCTCTGGTTGTCTGCTTTTAGGTCTGGTAACATCTATGAGAGGAAAAACAGAAGAGAAAATTTTAATTCAATAAAAAGATAAAATATGATTCTTAATAAATGTTATATTTTTACCACAAGACACATGAACAAGCTTTGTCAGTTATATATATTTCTAGTGACTAAAACATGTATCAGGGAGAAACCCCCCCATTTGTGAAGCTAATTAGTTTAATAAATGATGAAATGAAAGGTTTATTCTCCCAAAGTTATCAACTGAAATGTACTAAATCACTTGACATTATGAGTCACGAGCACACCATATTAGAGCAGCCAAGGAAAGGAAGCCTATTTTTGTTAGGATAGGCTCTTAAAGGGAATTCCTTTAAGAGTTCCTGTCAGCCTAAATTAAGGCCTTTTGCTTTATTTATGTCAGACCTCAAACCATACTGTTATTCCACAAGAAAACTGGCCTATTTAGGGAAGTTTTGAGGGAATTAGACTTGTTCTAAATTATTAAAATTCCTTAAATGATTTACCTTGTACTAAGTTTAAGTGCCTAGTACAGTGTCTGATCCAAGATAAATGCTCAATTAAATGGTAACAAAGCAATTATTTCTATCATTAGAATAGTATAAAATAATTTATAAGCCAAAGTAGTAAGTCTGAATTTATAAAAATATCCAAGCATAGCAAAATATAACTGGTATTTGGAGTAAATAGAAAAACACACCCTTACATCCTGAAAACAAAACTATTTTTTGTTTTACAGACAGACTGAAGGAGGGGGTGGAATTATTATAAGTTAATTGGATTTTCTACTAAGAATGATTTAAATCACATGTGCTCTGCCAGATTTGCTTGGAAATGGAATAGCTTATATTTTAGACATTAAAATATACTTTCCAAGATATTTAGGTCTCTTTCCTCAGCTTTCAAAATGTACTAGGTTATCAAATTAGATAAAAGTAAAACTACTTGCAAAATTACCTTAAGCAAAATCTTTATGAAGAGTTTAATATTATGTGGAACCAATCAATTCTTACCTGTGCTCAGAATGCATGGATATAAAATACAGTAATCTGAAGTTTATTAGGATAAACTAATAACTTTATTAGGATACCTCTGTTAATAGAAAACTAAGTGAATATTAACGAAGATGGTTCTGACTGAAAATGACATTATTTTGAAAAGCAGATAATTCATGTTTAATCTTTGGCTTCAACATATATTAATTATATGTAAAATACATGTTCCATTTTCTTTCTAGTAAAGAATTTTAAACAGCCATATTTTTAAGTGCTAAAATATTCGTAGAGTCAAAATGTGCACTAGCTTTGCAAAAGTGCAGACAAGTCTTTTATCTAAATGCCTCGATCATTCCCTCAGTTTACTGCAGTTTATCAGTCACAATACACAATTAGTGACACTTTCTAACATTCTGAGAAGCCATGCATAATTAAACAGTTATATGATAAGCTCCAGACACAATGGCATTAATTTGTAAAAGTGAGCTCAAGACACGCTTACTAATACAAAAACACCTGCCTGGCTCTACTAAGAAGAAATGATGAAACTATAAATTATAGATTCACAGACTGCAGTTGCCTACAGAACCCTGAGCGCTTGGCTACCACTCTTGTCAAGGCCCTATTCTCAGTCAGCAGTCGCTCATTTAATTCTCTCAGAGTTTGAATTTGCTTTATTTGGTGCAGATTCTGCAGGAATCAGAACATAAAGAAATAGAAAATAAAAAATAAGAAAGTGGAAAAGAGTACAATGAAAACATAAAGAATCACAGATAACAAATGTAAGAAGAAAAAAATTAAGAGTCTTAAAAGAATATTCCATGAAATTTGCAAAAGTAAACAGTATAGTTCTAAAATTCTTTATCAAACAAAATACACAGGCAAACAAAATCCAAAAACATTTTCTCCAAAGCCATTCAATAATGTTTTAATAAGAAACTAAATAATTCAATAGAAAAACATTTAAATCTTGAAATTCTAATTCTATGGGCATAATTTCCTATGCATTAGTCCATTAATTCATAATGTGATAGATATTTTATGCAAGACAATGTAATAAGAGGTAATCAATTAACTATGTCATTCTTTTTTCTCCTGAGAAGAATGTACCTTCCAATATTCAAAATGAACTTATTCTCACGGGTGATGCAGAGTTTGATAAACTGTACCTCTGACTGTCCACTACTCTAATGTCCTTTATTTTTTTTAATTTTTTAATTTTTTTTGCGGTACGCAGGCCTCTCACTGTTGTGGCCTCTCCCGTTGCGGAGCACAGGCTCCGGAGGCGCAGGCTCAGTGGTCATGGCTCATGGGCCCAGCCACTCAGTGGCATGTGGGATCTTCCCGGACCGGAGCATGAACCCGTGTCCCCTGCATCGGCAGGCAGACTCTCAACCACTGCGCCACCAGGGAAGCCCCTAATGTCCTTTATTTTCAAAAGAGAACATTTTTATAGTGATCCCTCCACACCAGTTATTCTCCAAGGAAAAGAGTATTTGAACTCCAACAAATAAATGATAAATCCCAAATCTTATAGTCATTATTGTCCAATTTATTCTATACCTGAACATCAAAAGTGCTATAAAAACTGATTAACAAAAAGATTTGAGTTTTAAACACTTTTCTAGCTCACCTAAAACCTGGATTCAGGAAGAAAGAGAAGCACAAGATATAGATAACTCACAAACTGTATAAGCAGCTTTAAGAACAATTAATGTAAACACAGTATCTGTAATGGTACTGTAAATTTTAAGTTTATACTGCAGCATGATTTACTTACTTTGAGCTCTTCTTCCATTTCAGATATTCTTCTTTCTAGAGCTCTTCGTTCCTAGATGAATTTAAGGTACTAATGTTAATGATATAATTATTATATTCTTAAATTTTCTTCTAAATTGTGAAATCGTGACACTTTAGAATAAAAAATTAAATCAGGAGCAGTGTAGAAAAAGATGCGATGCCAGTGATGTGTAAAGAGCTTTCCAAAATTTGAGAGAAATAAATATGAAGGTCATTATTTTGTTACTTCCTGTAAGCTCTTTCTTTAAAGCTTTGACTTTCTGGTAAGATGCTACATAACACGTTCAAACTGTTTTTAGTTCACATAAAACTTAGGGATAGAGTAAACCAATACTCAAGACTGAGGATTGAATAGAAAAGAAAAAAAAAAAACTCACACAAAGATGCAATTACTCTATAGTGATAAAAAGCAGAAAAGCAAGAAGCAAACGTGCCTAAAATATCTGTACTTCAAAATTTCAAAAGGATCTAAGAGATGTTCATCTCCTCCACCCACAATGTTAACTAGTCATTATTTGTCCAGTTGACTTCATAGCTTTGTATTTAGTTTGATACTCTACGTAGCATTAATGCAGTGAATCTAATGAAGAAGCAACTGTAGCATTTATTTTAAACTACCTTGTTTCAAAGAGTGATAGGCAAAGGCAACATACAGTATATTACTGCAGTGTACAGTTTTATTCTCCCTTAAATAATAAGCATTCTAGGGTGTTATGCAAAAAGCAAGCAGCAGTAATTAATGTGCTTAAAACTTTGGTTAGGTCATACCGCCCAGAAGATACTGACTCCTGCCGGTCACCTTTCAGATACAAACCATTTAAATTTAGTTTAATCATACTGAAACTATTTCTAAGACATTCTTTCCCAGATTAATAATTAATGTTGATATTTAGTAAAGCAGTACATTTACTGTAAATGTTAACGTTTTTAGAGTATGTGATTTTAAAAAATAGATGAAATCCTACCCATAGTCTTTTAAGTACTGTGTTATTCTACTATTAGCATGTTTAAACATTATTACACATTCAAAAATGTTACTTTTGATAAACAGACCTTTCTCCTATTTAACCATACATCCATGACACGTTCATAAAAACCACTGCACTTCTCAAAATACTAGGACATATAATATCATATTTGATCCTCATAACTTTGTGAAATATCAGCAACAGCATTATTTCCTCCAACTGACAGGTAACAACCCCATCATTCTCAATTTTATTATGTGCCTTCAAGATTTTAACTATGTAGTGGCAAAGCAAGACAAGAACACTATACTGAACTGCCTCACTGCCAAATTGACAACTGTAAAGTTGCAGGAAATTTCTTATATTTAACAAATAAACTTATTATCATTTAAAAATATAGTTAAGAGAAAAAAATGCATGTAAAGTGCTTAACTCAGTGCCTGCCTGGTATGTAAAAGAGTGCTAAATAAAAGTTAGCAGTTATTATTAATACTATGATTACCAATGTCTGTTAAACTGAAAGTAGATTAGCTACTTCATAATTTATCTGCATTTGACAGGCAGAAAGAGGAGGTCAGGTGAGAATGTCAGAATGTGAACATGTATATATTGTAGGTGTATAAGCCTAGATGGAAAAAAAAAGATAGACATTAAACCGTCACTTATCTCTACATGATAGGGAGATTTTATTTTCATCTTTTGTTAAAATTTTTGTAATAAATACATTACTTTCACAAAAATAAAATATTCTTAAAAATGTGACTATCTCAAAAATAAATAATATTTTGATTAAGTATATGGTTATCTATGTCTTTCATCTCAACTATTAGTATGGATAAAAGAGAACTGAAAACATTACTGTTTCGCATATCTTGGATATAAAATTCAGTAAGTTATATTGTGATATAATAATCAACATTAAATTTAATAAAATAAGTGATTCCAAATTTTTAGCAATTATAAGTTAGATCAATAGTTTAAATGGCCCAGAACGATGATTTTTAAAACCTCATGAAATCATAGTTATTATACATTACAATTTAGTAAATGACATAGACGTTAACTATTATGTTTATATATTCGGTATTTTTATCATTTCTCTCCTTTTTTGGGGTCAACAATGTAAAATTTTTTTTTTTTTTTTCTGGTACGCGGGCCTCTCACTGTTGTGGCCTCTCCCGTTGTGGAGCACAGGTTCCGGACGCACAGGCTCAGTGGCCATGGCTCACGGGCCTAGCCACTCCGCGGTATGTGGGATCCTTCCGGACTGGGGCACGAACCCGTGTCCCCTGCATCGGCAGGCGGACTCTCAACCACTGCGCCACCAGGGAAGCCCAACAACGTAAATTTTTAAAATGGAATGGAAGAAAATATTCTCATATCAAGTGCTCTTGACTATTTATTCTTTGATCTAGAGATCAGAGCTCCACAGTATGTAATTGCTTCTCTGGCTGAAACCTTGAAAATCTAGCCACTGCTCAGCTGTACTACAGGTACTCTTTGAGTTAATTTTTCCATAAACTTCTGATCATTTATAGATCTTCAACTGCTCAGACTAACTTGTGGAGTTTTTCTTATGCCCACTGCCAAATTCCTGGGCAATAATAATAATAAAAGGAGAAAAATACAAGTGAATATATCATGGCCAGATAAAAAATTGTAGAAAGACATAAAATGGTAAAAGGATTTTCTTGTAATCTTTTTTTTGTTTGTTTTAGAAGAGCCTACTTAAGTTAAATATTTAAACTCAAAATTAAATAAAATACTGTTAAATTAACTTTAAAAAGAATCTGAAAATTAGGTCCCCAGATCTTTAAAAACTTTAAGAATGGAAGTATTTTAATTTTGTAAAGAATTAAACTAAATGTATATATGATTAAAGTGTTTTAAGTATATCACCACAGAAAATCAAGGAGAGATAAATGGCATTTAAAAAATATCAGATTCACTATCACAATGTGTACATTTAAGAATTAAGGCAACATGTTTTTTTGTACATTAAAAGAATAACATGGTAAATTAAAATTAAGAAGGTAATTTCACCCCATAAGACTCTATAAAGAAGATAAGCTAGAAAACATTCATAATCAAATTACTGAATATTAATTTAAACTAATGAAAACTACCATCCATAAAAACAAAACTAAAGAAAGCCAAAACAACCTACCATTGCTTATATAAAAAACAAAGGGGGAAATTGATTACTTATTCAGTAAGATGGATACTTACCCTTTTTTCCATTTCCAATAGTGACCTATCAGCAAATCTTTCTTGTCTCTGCAAGGAAGTAAGAAATATAAAAGAGATGTAACTGCAATAAAGATGGGGAAAGGGAGAGGACCATAGTAACTCTCCTCTACTGGTATTCAAAGAAATCACACTATTCAGGAGTAATACCCAGGTGTAAGCATAGAAGAGAGAAAACAGGATTTCTACTGAAATAATAAAGAGTTAGAGGAATGCTTAGGAATACAATGGTCTCCATAGTTCTCATCGTTTATCGTTTCTCCTCGGGTCTTTACAGTTGAGCTGAGAGTAAGGATGGGTGAGTACTATGGAACAAAGCCAAAAATATCCCAGTTTTCCCTCCGATGTTCAAGCTCTCTTTTCCTACACCAGGAAGAGTGGCTAACCTTAGTGCTCAGATTCCACGACCTTGACTGAAATGTACTTTGGACCAGGTTGTGTGACCGTATCCACGCAGTCAGACCAGTAAACTGGCCTTTTGGTCCTCTCTCACAGCTACCTTAGTCTTGCTCACTCCTTCTTCTCTAGAGTTTTTTTCCCCAATCATCCATGTTCCAAAACTGGTAAGAGGGTTCATATCCACTGTCACTTATGAGAAATCCTAGCCATATAGCTTTTCTTCTGGTAAGCTCAGGTCTCATTTTTTTCTGCTTCTTGTACTATGCAATCAACTAAAGTTGATAAATACTGAGATCTGGGGGATGAAAAGGACCCTTGGGGTTTTAAGCCACATGCTGCACTCAATACCAGAGAGCTGTGCATATGGGTATTGAGCACAGGACCAGTTAAAAAACAAGTGCTTAGTTCTCATTTACTTTGACCTCTGTTTATACATCTCCCTTGGGAATTCCTGGTCTATTTGCTGAAAATGAATTCATCAAAGGGCTCATTCCCCAGAAGCCAATCTGCTGAATAACCAATTTAAAAAATTTACCAAACATGGTTTTTGACTACTTAATAAGAATGCTCTGCTATGATCATTAACCACAAAATATACTTAAAAAAACTCTCTTTACATACATATATATGGTTCATCACTGATTAAGCACAACTTCACTGTTTACTTTGGTGATTTAAAAAACATTTCTTGGGACTTCCCTGGTGGCGCAGTGGTTAAGAATCTGCCTGCCAAGGCAGGGGACACGGGTTCAAGCCCTGGTCCGGGAAGGTACCACATGCCGTGCAGCAACTAAGCCTGAGCGCCACAACTACTGAGCCCACATGCCACAACTACTGAAGCGCTCATGCCTAGAGCCCGTGCTCCACAACAAGAGAAGCCACCGTAATGAGAAGCCCGCGCACTGCAATGAAGAGTAGCCCCCGCTTGCCACAACTAGAGAAAGCCGGCACGCAGGAACAAAGACCCAAAGCAGCCATAAATAAGTAAGTAAGTAAATATATAAATAAATAAAATAAAATAAAATAAAAACCATTTCTTTAGGGGACTTCCCTGGTGGCGCAGAGGTTAAGAATCCACCTGCCAATGCAGGGGACATTGGTTTGATCCCTGGTCTGGGAAGATCCCACATGCCGCAGAGGAACTAAGCCTGTGCGCCACAACTACTGAAGCCCGTGCACCTAGAGCCCATGCTCTGCAACAAGAGAAGCCACCGCAATGAGAAACCCGTGCACCACAACGAAGAGTAGCCTCCGCAAGTAGAGAAAGCCCATGTGCAGCAACGAAGACTCAACTCAGCCAAAAATAAATAAATAAATAAAATAAATTAACAAAACAAAACAAACCAAACATTTCTTTATATAGTTTTCTCTTCTGTCAACCCTTTCAACATTCATATTTTTGTATCATCAGGGCTTGTAAACCAAGATACTTTTTGACCCCTTTTTGCACAATTTCTCTTTTAACATTATAGTATATAAATAAAGATCTAAATCATGGCCATCTAACTTGTTTAATTTAATTTTTTTTTTTGCCCACACTGCACAGGTTGCAGGATCTTAGTTCCCCAACCAGGAATTGAACCCATGGCCTCAGCAATGAAAGCACAGAGCCCTAACCACTGGACTGCCAGGGAATTCCTAATCTGTTGTTTTAAATGATTTTATTTTTTGTGCTTACTCTTTCTGGAAAAATAGAAGTTAATGTATTCCCATTGCTTACTGTTAGAAATCAAATTCAGAATTTCAAATAAGATGAGACTTTCAGGGATTTCCCTGGTGGCACAGTGGTTAAGAATCCACCTGCAAGGCAGGGGATACAGGTTTGAGCCCTGATCTGGGAAGATCCCACATGCTGCGGAGCAACTAAGCCTATGTGCCACAACTACTGAGACCGCACGCCACAGCTACTGAAGCCCACAACCTAGAGCCCGCGCTCTGCAACAAGAGAAGCCACCGCGATGAGAAGCCCGCGCGCCGCAATGAAGAGTAGCCCCCGCTCACTGCAACTAGAGAAAGCCTGTGAGCAGCAACGAAGACCCAACACAGCCAAAAATAAATAAATAAATATTTAAAAAGATGAGACTTTCAGCTAATCCTGATATACTTTTGATGTTTTTATTTTATTTTTAATTAATTAATTTTATTTACTGTTTTTATTTTGGCTGCGTTGGGTCTTCAGTGCTGCTCGCGGGCTTTCTCTAGTTGAGGTGAGCGAGGGCTACTCTTTGTTGGGTTGCGCGGGCTTCTCATCGCGGTGGCTTCTCTTGTTGCGGAGCACGGGCTCTAGGTGGGCATGCGGGCTCAGTAGTTGTGGCTCACGGGCTTAGTTGTGCTGCAGCATGTGGGACCTTCCCAGACCAGGGCTCAAACCCGTGTCCCCTGCATTGGCAGGTGGATTCTTAACCACTGCGCCACCAAGGAAGCCCAACTTTAGTTAATATTTTTGGTAAATATTCTAGTTAAAGCTGTTAAAATAACAATTGGTAAACCTGGTGAATTGACATTTGACAAAATAATTATTCATCAACTGGTTTCTGGTAAATTAACCTATTTCCCTCCCTTGAAGACTGTACAGGGAGTAGGGTGGCTGGTTTAAGGCAGGATTCAAGGATTCTAGAGTCCTTGGCTAAATACTATCACACAGACCTAAACTTCAGCTTTAATTCTTTTGGCTGCGCTGCGGCTTTTGCACCATCTTAGTTCCCCAACCAGGGATTGAATCCGGGCCCACGGCAGTGAAAGCATGGAGGCCTAACCACTGGACCACCAGGGAATTCCCAAGATTAATTCCTAACAGGATGATGGTTCCCTTGGAAAAATCCCACGTGACTATCAAAACTGCCACTACTATGTATATTCATGAACAGTTATAAAAGAAATGTTAAAAAAAAACCAAACATCAGGTGGAAAGATTCATAGTAGACTTAAATGCTCAGGATAAGTAACTCTAAAATTGAACAAAAAGTTTAATGTCCTATCAGTTTTACCTTTACATATATCCCTAAATTTTTGAAATGACATTTACATAGTGTAAGATACTAACTTTGAATATTTACTCATTATCTCATACTCTAATTACCCCTCCTATTATTAATTCAGTATACTGGGCATGATACTTAGAATGCCTGCTAAGACAGAAGCTGTCATACTCTTTAATGTGGTGACTTTATTTCTCTGGCCACAGGCAATGGGATCAGAAATTGGTACCTGACCCAAAGGAAGCTTGCAAGAGTTGTCCAGTGTCCTATGAAATGGTCACTAATAGGTCTATGGGCACTAACAGGACTGCTTCACGTTGATGATAACTGGCTAATTCTATCAGTTCCCCTCTCTTCTAGAGTTTGAATGAGAAACATATACGAAGAATTAGATGACAAGAGAGTAGGCAGAAAAGCAGAGAAACATAAAGATGGCAGTAAGCAGTGGAAACACAGATTAGCTGAATCACCATATGACAGAATACTACAGTAGGGAGCAGTGGACATTTTTATTTAGAAAATATTATGACCAAATCTCTAGAGCTGAAACTATTTTCAGGGAACTAGTTATGATATTTTGCAGTGGCTCACTAAGCTACTAATGCAACCTGAAGAATGATGACGTTCCAGTTTACCATGAAGCCTAAGTGTAAGACGGCAAGTTTAAACTTGTGTGACAGCCCAAGTTTTTATGACACCTCACTATGAAACGTGTTCTTGTTCTGCTGTACTTCACTGTGTATCTTCATAGTAAACCCTCATTACCTGATGGAATCTGAGTCTTCATAACCTCACAAGGTTAGCGTGATGCCTGCAAATTTAGCACAGTCTCCACTGTACATAAACAATTGCTTCACAACGTAATAGTGGTTAACAACAAAAAAGGACCTGGTAATAAGTGTAAGTTCAACATAGAGAAGTAATTTTAAAAATTATGAGAAAGATGAGTATAAAAGAATGGTCACAGAAAGTATGCAGTCTCATTTATAGAACTGAGGATGCCATTTTAGATCAGTGTTTTCAAACTGGATTCTAAAAGTTTAGTGCAGAAATATGTTTATGCTAGAAAGTCTTATGTTAAAATTAAACAAGTTTGTTTCCTTAAAAATTACAGGACTCGTTAGAGCCTTTAACATATAAATAAACCCTGTAAAATCTCCAAGATATAGAATATATAGTATTTCTCAGTTTCTTGGATCACAAAGCTCTTTCCTCTTCTTTTTTTTTTTTGTTTTGAAGAGAGGCAAGAGAAGGAAGAGGGAATGTGCCAGAACTATCTCTCAGAGCTAGTGTTTTATGAAAAAAGAGCTTGGGAGACAATTCTTAGATCATACACATCCTAGATCATATGTACAAGGCTGTGAGTTCTGCTTGGCTATCCTAGTTTTCTTGTCTAAAATGATCTCTGCTAGGTTGTTGCACAGAAGGAAGGTAAAAGGAGTTATGACTAAAATTATCTTCTTCCAGAATTATTATGTCAAATCAGGTTTTTTTGGATTAAACAGGAAACATTCATAATGAATAAAGATTATTATACAAAATTTTATGGCTTTAAGAAGATTCTGTATAGGTGCTTTGCCTTGCTACATTTGGTATGCTGGAAATAAGCTGGAAATAAGCATTTAAAATCCTTCACGTACCACAACATAGGTATTAAAAGGCTTAAAAATACTTTGACTTTCTACAGTAAGGCTATATATGTCCATATTTTAAATTTACTTTAGAAGAAAATAAATTATCGGTAAACTGTATTATCTTGATTCTGTCCTACTAATAAATAAGCTATTATCAATAACCAAACTTATATCTAGAACACAAGAGAACATTTCAATGCAATTTTTAGATAGAATAAATCACAACCATTACCTTTAGAGTAACAAAGAGAAAAAGGTACAAACCTGGGTGGCCTTTTCCAATTGTAATTTAAGATCTGTCAGTTCCATATTTGTATCATGTAGCTGTGCTTTCAGCTTTTCATTTTCAGCTAGAATTTGTTCATAAAGCTATATAAATTAGGGGAGAAGAACAAATTACTTTTCTGCTTTTTTACTATTTTAAGAAGATTTCCCATTGATTATATTATTAAAACAGAAAGATTAATGTAACATATGAACTATTAAAGAAAGTATTAAAAAATATTTTAATGCTTTGTGGTCTCAAGGCAGAAATTTTTGGTTATTCAGGTGTATTTGTCCCACATAAACTCTTTAAAAACTAGTTCTGGTATTTAAAATTTATTACTTCACTGAAAATCCTGACTTTTCAGTTTGATTTTAAAAATTCAGTTATCTGATAAAGAGGGACCACACAGCTGCACAGTGACCTCAGCTGGAGTTCAGGAGCATTATGATTTTTATTTGGGGTCTGTGAGCTTTTCTGCCTATCATTCACTCTTTAATTCCTGATACTGAGATGGGAGTATCAGTTGCATTTATCATTATACTTGTATTATTTTTACTAAAGGTAAAAGGAAAGTGAAATATTTCTTGAACACTTTCATAGCCCTTGAATCTACTACTTCTTTTTTCCTCATCTCTACTACTACAACCATAGATGTCTATAGTCATCTCTTACCTAGACATTTCTATTATTAGAATTGTTCTCCTGACCTCTCTTTAATCTGTTTTATACAAAGCAGCAAGAGTTAAATTCTCAAAATGACAATCTAATAATTTTCATAGGCCAACCAATCCATTAACCTCGATACATTAAAAACCCTTGGATGGCTTCCCAATGTTCTCAGTATAAGGAAATCCTTATAACAGCCTGTAAGGCACTGATGGTTTGGTCCCAGCCTACACATCTGTAGGTGCAAACTCACGCCGCCATCCCCTTTGCCCTACTAGCCATACTGAACATTTAATTGCTTCAGTACATCGTGTACCTCCCACCACCAGGCTGGCTTGTGTGCTTACCCTTCTCTCCATCTGGAACACTTGTTTCTCCCATGTTTGCCAGTTAACTCCTAATCGTCCTTCTGTTCTTGGCTGAAGTGTTACTTCCTTAGGAAATCTATCCTTAGGTCCTGTCACTTTCTTTTGTTAGACACTTTTATAAAACTGTTTCTTTATTTCAGGATAATGGTTTCAATTTAAAAATTATCCATTGATTTGTATCATTGTATGATAAGGTCTGTCTGGAAGATGCTCATAAGAGCAGGGACAGGATCTCCATCTCCACTGCCCATGAGCAGAACTTCACTACTAATTTAAGCACAATTCAGTGTTCAGTTCTTTACTGAATGAATGAATCTTATTCCTAACATAAACTGACCCCCTACCTTCCTTTTCTTGTTGATTTGGCTTGTAAGAAAGTGGATGATTCAAATAGCCGCCAAATACCTGGGGACATGTACAAATACCACACAACCTTTTCCTCCACAACAAACTTCATTAGGTTTATTCAAAGCTTACAATATGAAGAATCATGATCTTCAGAATTCTAGATTATTTTGTTGCCAGGGCTCATTTCTTAATTAGTTCCGTCCTTAACCCTTAACAGCACTTGAACTATCTCACAAGTTTTTTGGTTACCTAGGAAATACTATACTCCTGGGAAAAGCTATATTCTTTGTTTGGCTACTTCCTATTAACAAATAAAAGATTTCACATGCACACCCCTACCCCAAATCTACTCAGTGCCCCCTTTCAGCTCAACCACAGTATTACAGTACTGGCCTGAGAGACTTAAATGTGCAGGAAGTCCTGGGTACTTTCCCTTTTCCTTCAAATAAACAAATAGTTTTTTTGTTTGTTTGTTTGTTTTACATCTGATGTGTTAGTTTCTGCTTCATAACAAAGTGAATCAGTTATACATATGTTCCCATATCTCTTCTCTCTTGCATCTCCCTCCCTCCCACCCTCCCTATCCCACCCCTCTAGGTGGTCACAAAGCACTGAGCTGATCTCCCTGTGCTATGCAGCTGCTTCCCACTAGCTAGCTATTTTATATTTGGTAGTGTATATATGTCCATGCCACTCTCTCACTTTGTCACAGCTTACCCTTCCCCCTCCCCATATCTTCAAGTCCATTCTCTAGTAGGTCTGTGTCTTTATTCCCGTCTTACCCCTAGGTTCTTCATGACCTTTTTTTTTCTTTCTTAGATTCCATATATATGTGTTAGCATACGGTATTTGTTTTTCTCTTTCTGACTTACTTCACTCTGTATGACAGACTCTAGGTCCATCCACCTCACTACAAATAACTCAATTTCGTTTCTTTTTTTTTTTGCGGTATGTGGGCCTTTCACTGTTGTGGCCTCTCCCGTTGCGGAGCACAGGCTCCGGAGGCACAGGCTCAATGGCAATGGCTCACGGGCCCAGCCGCTCCGCGGCATGTGGGATCTTCCCGGACCGGGGCACGAACCCGTGTCCCCTGCATCGGCAGGCAGACTCTCAACCACTGCGCCACCAGGGAAGCCCCAATTTCGTTTCTTTTTATGGCTGAGTAATATTCCATTGTATATATGTGCCACATCTTCTTTATCCATTCATCTGTTGATGGACACTTAGGTTGCTTCCATCTCCTGGCTATTGTAAATAGAGCTGCAATGAACATAATGGTACATGACTCTTTTTGAATTATGGTTTTCTCAGGATATATGCCCAGTAGTGGGATTGCTGGGTCATATGGTAGCTCTATTTGTAGTTTTTTAAGGAACCTCCATACCGTTCTCCATAGTGGCTGTACCAATTCACATTCCCACCAGCAGTGCAAGAGGGTTCTCTTTTCTCCACACCCTCTCCAGCATTTATTCTTTCTAGAGTTTTTGATGATGGCCATTCTGACTGGTGTGAGATGATATCTCACGGTAGTTTTGATTTGCATTTCTCTAATGATTAATGATGTTGAGCATCCTTTCATGTGCTTGTTGGCAATCTGTATATCTTCTTTGGAGAAATGTCTATTTAGGTCTTCTGCCCATTTTTGGATTGGGTTGTTTGTTTTTTTGTTATTGAGCTGCATGAGCTGCTTGTAAATTTTGGAGATTAATCCTTTGTCAGTTGCTTCATTTGCAAATATTTTCTCCCATTCTGAGGGTTGTCTTTTGGTCTTGTTTATGGTTTCCTTTGCTGTACAAAAGCTTTGAAGTTTCATTAGGTCCCATTTGTTTATTTTTGTTTTTATTTCCATTTCTCTAGGAGGTGGGTCAAAAAGCATCTTGCTGTGATTTATGTCATAGAGTGTTCTGCCTATGTTTTCCTCTAAACAAATAGCTTTTTATATTCTACTTACCATTAATTGCCCAAAACTGAAAATTTAAGTAAGTTATTTCAATAAACTGATTTAATTATGAGTTTCCAGGAGTAATATCCAAACATAAAAATCTCAACAAAAAGATTATTTTTAATTAAATATAAATAAATAACCCAGTACCTTTTTAAAGTCAGTTGAATCATCCTTTTCTAGCCTGCTACTGTAAGGTTTTCTTTCTTCTGAATAACTGTATGATCCAGAGCGACCCAGCAAGGAATCATACCGATCACTAGCTGATGTAGAACTGATTTCATATCTTCAAAAGATGAGTTTGAGTCAAAATCTTTATTATAGGCTTTCACAACTTACATTAACATGCATCCTAGTATATTTAACTAGATATTCCAAAATGGTAGGTAATATTCTCCTTCATTGGTTATCTAATTAACTTTCATGATATATAATAAATAAATGGGAAGTTATTTTTAACACTAATTTCCCTTGAGAAGGGGAGTTCAAAATCTCTATATTTGAAAGTCAAAACTGGTTTTACATCATGATAAATTATTTCAACAATTTTAAACTGTATATTTTTCCCCCCACATTTTAACATCTCTAAAATCAGAACAAGGCTTACAAGTGATGGGTATTATAGTTTAACTGGTAGCACTTTTCCTTTTTTTAAGTGGCATACAATTGTATTTTAAAATTAGTAACATTTTAGATGATGAACTAACTAGAGTCTATCTGAAGTGACAGATAGTACTATGCCATTTTATATAAGGGACTTGAGCATCTGTGAATTTTGGTATCCGCTGCGGAAGCCGGGGCGGGGGAGGGCGGATCCTGGAACCAATCCCTCAGGGATACTGAGGGACAACAGAACAGTTTGTCCTAAACAAGAAGAACATATCTCATTTGAAAATGAGGATCCTCTTATTATCTAGTTCTGAATTTGCATTACTTTTTCTGATAAATGCTACTGCCTCTACACTTCAATTCAACAGAATCATCAGTATATAAAAATTTGTTCTTAGTTTTATAAAGCTTTGGTTAACAATTATGGGCAAGAGGAACAAAAATTAGATTCAAGGATATTGTGGTGGTTCTCTGAAAAGATGAACAATTTGAGCTAGAAGACACTTAAAAAGTATCTTCATTGGTTTTCTTTTATCTGAAGCAGGGATAAGAGAGAAGATTCTGAATACCTAGTGAAATAAATTTCTGGTGGGTTTCATCAGTCTCTGATGTGAATAATGAGATGGTCAGTGTTGAAGTAAAACTTAGGATGGTTAGGAAAACTAAGAAAAGTTATCACTGTTGCAAAGATCTGAGAAAAAATCTTTCTTAGTGACTTACTGTAACTATCTAACTAGAAGTAAAGCCATTGATGAAGAAAGCTATTAACACTTATCAGGTCATCTAAATATCTATAGATTTTTTATTATTAAAATAATTCTACCAACTTAAAACATTTATAAATTTCTAGCAACATATTTTTAGAAAGGATAAAAATGAGAAAAAGGTCAGTAAAAGAAAAAAAAAAAGTAAAACATACCTAGAAATGGAATCCGTCTATAAAGAGAGAAAAACATAAGCATAACTAAATTTTTATGCTTTCATTAAAGTAACTTATTGATTAATCAAGAAAATTTAACACCAATACTGTTTTCACACTATTAAACTAACACCTATTTATTATATACACTTTAATGTGGTTGTTCTTACAAAGAAATTCTAGAACAGTCACTGTATATTTCTACTTGTCTAATACTATACGATTACATTTGCCAATTTATAGTCATATTTTGTGAATTTCTACAAAATGGCACCATACATTATTTTTTTAATTAGAAGGGAAAAAAAGAGAGACTAAGACATATCCATTACTTACAACCCGCTTAGCAGGAAAAAGTAACATTTATATTAAGAAATGCAAGATTATTATGGGACATCTCAAAGCAATTATCTTTCCCATTTTTCTGTTTTTGAGGCCATCAGAGACAAACAAATGAATGCCTAAAGCATTTTATGTATGACAGTATATATATATTTTGCTTAAAACTTATTTTCTGGAAATCCGGCTATACGTTCCTTCAAAGTTTAGCAATTAGGGGACAGGAAACTATAATTAATTTTCTTAAGCAAGTGGTATGCTACACTGAAGTTCCAAAACTCTTCTTATCTAAATGGTGAAATGATTAATAGGATAAAATAGTCTTATTGAAGTCAAAGAATTTTCTGGGGGTGGTCATCTTTAGCTCTTTCTCTTTCTATTGAAACACTCACTTAATCTATAATTTTCTATAAAGTAACTATTCAGAAGTGGTTTGTTAAATTTCTGAATTTAGATATTTATACTTACCCTTGAATGCACTGTGAAATTACTGGGTTCCTTTGGGACTGTCTGAAGTCTCATTCAGACTAAAAATGTCTTCCTAAGTCTATTTAAGTTTCCTTTGCAAAACCAATTTCTTACCTGCTTCCTATTTTTTTTGATGTAATGCTTTACTTCATTGATTTATTTTTTAGTTTTATAATAATGAACAATTTTGAAGTTAAATTTCAATTTTCATGATATTCAAACTCATAAGCTGCTAAAAGAGTAGATTTTGAAAGTTCTTATCACAAGAAAAAAAATTTGTACTTATGTGTGGTGATGATGTTAACTAGACTTATTGTGCTAATCATTTCACAATACACAAATATTAACAACTTTATACATGTGCAACTAATATAATGTTATATGTCAATTATATCTCAATTTAAAAAAAGAGCAGAAACAAACAAAAGATATTATTTATCCAAATTCAGGAAACTAGCCACACATGAAATAAAATGTATACATATCAAATGAAAACATCACATCTCACCTCACAGTCTGCACTCTGGTTCACTGATTTAAAATTTAAGAATAAATAAAAACTCCAAGTAGTCAGAGAAATCACTCAAATTCTATTTCTTTGCCTTTAAAAAGCATGGTGCTAGTATTGGTTATGTTTTATATTTTAAAAATTGTAGTAGAAAGCACATAAAACAAAATATACCATGTAAGCCACTTTTAAGAGTATAGTTCAGTAGCACTGACGATATTCACACTGTTGTGCAACAGCTCTCTAGAATTTTTTTCATCTTGCAAAACTGTGATTTTATACTTATTAAACAAAACCTCATATTCTCCTACCCCTAGCTCCTGGCAACCACAATTCTACTTTCTGTTACCCATGAGTTTGAATACTCTAGGTACCTCATTTAAGTAGAATCATACAGTATGTGTTTCTTGTGAACTGCTTATTTCACTTAGCATAATGTCCTTGTGGTTCCCTGTGTTTCAAAATAATTTTTCCAAAGTAAAAAAGCCCTTTAAGTTTTTCTAATTACAGTACCATAAACTCATATAAAATACCACAGTATAAAAAGTTCCTCTATAATTCCCCATCTCTCAAACACCCTAGATAACCACTGTTAATCTTTTCTGTATACATCTTTGTGAACACATAAAATATCTATCCATGCAAATACATTTTGATATATTCCCAACTAATAGACAATTAGGATGTTTTCAATATTTTGCTTCAAGAGCCATGCTGCTGTTAACACTTTAGACTTGTCTTTCCAAACTTAAGTCATTTCATTGGGAATAAATTTCTCAAAGTGGAATTGCTAAGCTAAAAGGCATGAACTTTTTCTCAAGCCTTCAGATTTGTACTGCTAAACTGATTTCCCAAGAAAACATATTAATTATAATCCCAAAATCTTATATGAAAATGCCTATTTCAATACTAATCATGCCAAACCTAAGCATTATTAACCTTTGCCAATTTCACTTTTGTATTAATTGTTATATCTTTGGTTATTAATCAGAGTTAATGTAGTTTAAGCTTGTTGGCCATTTATATTTCTTCTTTTGTAACATTTATAAATTTCATGGATTCTGCCTCTATTTTACTGTCTTTTAAATAGTACAAATATTAATCTTCTAAATGTTACAAAAGAGGGCTAAGCTTATTTACTTTTTTAAAATTTATTTATTTATTTATGGCTGCACTGGGTTTTCATTGCTGTGCACAGGCTTTCTCTAGTTGCAGCAAGTGGGGGCTACTCTTCACTGCGGTGTGCGGGCTTCTCACTGAGGTGGCTTCTCTTGTTGTGGAGCACGGGCTCTCGGCGCACGGGCTTCAGCAGTTGTGGCTCGCGGGCTCTAGGGCACAGGCTCAGTAGTTGTGGTGCATGGGCTTAGTTGCTCCACGGCCTGTGGGATCTTCCTGGACCAGGGATCGAACCTGTATCCCCTGCATTGGCAGGCGGACTCTCAACCACTGCGCCATCCGGGAAGCCCCAGCTTATTTACTTTTAACTGAGCAAATGTGTCTCAATTTTAATACGGGAGTCTTTTTTGCCATTTTCTAGATTTACATGTTTAAATAATCAAATCTGCTAATCTTTTCTTTCTAGTTTCTTGCCTTGGTGTCTGTCTCACTTAAATTTTTGATTTATTACTAATGTTCTTTTCATGGTAAAAGTTTTATCATCCAATAGTTTAATGAAACCAAATTATAATAACCCAAGCAACAGAAGCCCCATTTTTGGAAATAATGAACCATATTATGATAAAGTAATTCAAATTTCATCTTAATTTTAATTTATATCCTAAAGGTAGCTTCACAGGTAATTCAAAATATTTAACAACTTTTTGGCAACTTACAATTTACTTTGAAGCAAAAAAGTATATGCTACAAAGCCATTTTTCAATTTGGTGAACTGGGATTCTATAAACTGGATACAAGTTTTGTTATCAGACACACTTCTGAGGTAATGATAAAATGCACCGAAGAATTGTGTTGCTCATACTTTTTCACAGAAAAAAAAAGGGCTGATGCTACAAATTTTCATAAGAGAGCAACACTTACTTAGTGGAAGCACTTTTCTAGTCTATTGTAAAGACACTATGGGTTAGTGTCTTAACCTCCACTCTTCCTTTTCCTCATGGTACAGCAGTCATTAAGTTTAGATGAGATAGTATGTAGCCCACATTAGCAGCAAAACAGCTGCAATATTATCAGTAGTAGTAGGCCTTGTCTGACATAGAGGGTTGTGTAATATAACTGAATTATAATAAATTCTCTTTGTTTAATCCAGTTTAAGCTGGGTTTTGCGTTACTTGTAACTGAAAAAAATGCTAGCACAAAGTAAGATCAAAACAATCCTCTATTTAAAATGAACAAAAACTATTTAAATTGTTTGGAACTAAGAAAAATTTTCTTCATAGAAACAATATTCTACTCAACCTTAATGTATCTCATGTATAATTTTAACAGTAAAACTTAAATATAACATATATCAATATGCTTCAAAATCACAACTTTCTAAGCCAGAAAATCTTTCCCCTCCTATCCCAGCCTGCTGGGATGGGGGATCTGGGTGATATGGCAGTGAGAAGGGTCAGCTGGAGATGGTTTACTAATTCCTTTGCTTTTGTTTACCTGTCCATTGTTTTTCCTTGAAAGATGGGAGTTCATAGTGGGCAAGGAAGATGATGGACAAGTTTACAGAATATAATAAAGAAGAGACATAGGTGAAATGGGTGAGTGCTGACAACTGATAGGCAAAGGGTTTAAAAATGACAAAACTTTTGCCCTGCAAATAATTTACCCTTGTTAGTAATTAATTCCTCAATCTGTCTGGCTATCTAAAGGTAAAATAAAAGTAACTTTTGGGTCAAAATAGGCCCTAAGAGTAATGTCCAGAGTCACCTAGCACAGGGAACCAACTTCTGGGCACTTCACATTGTTGCAGATCCCTGCAACTGAAAGTAATTTTAACAGCTTTATGTAGGAACGCCAAGTCAAAATGAAGAAAATATGATCAGAATACCATTTCAGGCTAGACAGTGCTGAGTTTAAAACATTAAGACTAACTTATGTTGTATAGATCTACCCTTATGTGAATACAGCTCTTCTAAGTATGTCAGCTTTGTGCACAGCCAAACAATAGGGAACAGAGGGGCAAAAAAACTAGTGGGAAGAAACTTTCATCATCTGCTAGCTATGCAAACTTGTCATTCAAACTTGCCTTAGTTTCTTCATCAATACTGAGGGGGCAAGGTGGGGGGACTTTTCCTGAAGATTATTGGGGAAGATCAGCTGTGATAAGGAATGTAAAATCTTTTAGAGACACTACATTTCTAAACAAATGTAAAGCAAGTTAAAATGACCTATTATCTTCTCCAGAATACAGCTTTGCCATTTACAAAACTAAAATCTGGATCTGGTAAGGTATGCACTACTTCTGGATATTCTTTAGATACTTTTCTTTGGTCAAAGGTTATTACAGGTAGCCCCTGCTTTTCAAAAGTTCGTTTACGCCACTTTGCTTTTACGAAAAAAGGCAAAAAGTGCACAGTACTCAACATGTTTTACAGCGAGCCATTATAGAGGCGGCACACCCTCAGCAGCAAAAGAGGCACCGCCAAGCTCCTTCCCTGGGAACTACACTCAGTTTAAGCTGTCACAGCTTTGGACTGTGTCTTTGAGCACCACAATTTATCTCTATTTATCTCTTGCAACCGGTAGCAAGATGTGTCCTAAGGTAATTCCCTCTTCACTTTATGTGGCTTACTGAAGATTATGGAACACTCTACTTTTGGATAGCAGTGGAAACCTGTATTCTCTTCTTTGTTTTTTCTTTTCAACTTTGAAGGTTAATTTACATATTTCTTTTCAACTTTGAAGGTTAATTTACATACAATAAACTACATCCACTTAGAGTACACAGTTTGATGAGTTTTGACAATTGTGTATATCCAAAAAAATACCTCTACAATCAAGATCTAGAACATTCCCAATGTCTCTAAAATACTCTTTGTGCCCCTTTCCAGTCCCTCCACGCCTGATTCCAGAAAACCACTGATGGTCTATCCCCAGCAGGCAGGTACAGTGTGCAGTAACTGTCTGACATGAATAAATATAAACACAAGTAAAAAGTAACCCTTAAAAAATACGAATACTTCTAAATACAAAAAATAATGTTATTTACCTGAGTTTCTTTCTTATTGGATCCCTCTTCTGTATCTGATTGTTGTTCTTGTTCATTTTCATCACTCTAAAATAGATTTTAAAAAAGTAAAGATAAATTTCAAACGATTAATATTTAAATACATTAGGATTTTTGTAATTTAAAATGACCCTTGAGAAAAACCTAACAGGAAATGGATCAAAAGGAAAATTGTTTTTTAAGTGTGACTTTTTTTGCCTTATTTAGAGGAAGCCTATCTTGTCTGCATGGTACAATATAAGTAGGTTAGCGTATACGGTGAAGAAAGACCATGTACCTAACATTCTGATTTAGGAAACACATACTGGGGATGAGGAAGCTGGAGGCTTAGCATGAAAAAGATGATACTCAATTTTATATTGTAATGTTACTGCATGTACTTTAATAGTCAATATAGATACTATGTAGCTGCTCAACTATAATGAGGCAGCAAAAATAGGAAACTCATTAAGTAAGAAAAGCTCTATTCTATAAGCTTGGCAAGATTTATACAACGGTCCTATTATATTTAGGTAGTTCAGCTATCTAGAAATTTTTTGGGAATTTACAGCACACCGAATAGAAAACTAAGGTCTCAGTAGGCTAAAAACCTAGACTCCCAGACAATAGGAATATTCCACTAGAAGGCCTGAACATCTCAACAAACCATAAAGGATTGAAAGAAAAGGGAAATCTGCAATCAAACATATCTGGCTCAGGCTCACTATAAAAATGCCACAGGCTTTAAAACTAAATCATCCTATTTCACACTGGTACAGCTATTTTCAGCTGTGTGACTTAGTGTAAATTTATTAAAAAAATTTTTGAGCCACAGTTATCTCCTCCACAAGTGGGGATAAAAACCTTATAGAATTGCCCTAAGGATTATAGAGGATCTTTGTACAAACTATCATGTGGTACCTAGCAAAAATGATATGTGAAGTTACTGAGTGAACAGGAGAAATCAATGCTGCTACTGCCAGTATTACTTATTAATATAAATGTATTAATTCCGCAACATGAACTAATTGTCTTTATGCGTTACTGTTTCATGGAAGAACATAGGAACTGGAAATTTAAAAAGTGGGGAGGGGACTTCCCTGGTGGCACAGTGGTTAAGAATCCGCCTGCCAATGCATGGGACACGGGTTTGATCCCTGGTCCAGGAAGATCCCACATGCCGCGAAGCAACTAAGCCCATGTGCCACAACTACTGAGCCTGCGCTCTATAGAGCCTGTGAGCCACAACTACTGAGCCTGCATGCCTAGAGCCTGTGCTCTACAACAAGAGAAGCCACCGCAATGAGAAGCCCGTGCACCGCAACGAAGAGTAGCCCCCACTTGCCGCAACTAGAGAAAGCCCGAGCACAGTAACAAAGACCCAATGCAGCCATAAATAAATAAATAAATAAATTTATTTAAAATGAAAAAAAGAAGTGGGGAGGCTCAGACGTCCTGAAAAGTAGTAACTAAGAAAAAAAAAAAAAAGGAAACCTAATAATATAACAGAGTAAAAACACTACCTTATCTTTGACAGAGCCCTTGGTTCTTTTTGTATATTTTCTGATATAGGTCCAATCATGAGGCCATGAAAAGGGAAGGAGACTTGTGCTGATGGTTGATTACAACACAATTCAATGCAAGCTCAAACTAAAGAGATGAGTATTGCCCATATGGATCTCAGGAAGAATTCTTATAATGCTGGTTAAGTGTATGACTCCAGAAAGTGGATTTCTGAAGGGAGAGCTGGTGTACATACAATTGGGGAAACATAAATACTGTATAATAAACCTTTGCCTGTCAAACCCCCAATACATATAAGGTATTAAAAAGATAATTTTTAAGTAGGAAGAGTTACTATGTTAAGGTGCTAAGACTGTGAGGTTTTATGTTACTCTTATTAAAATGTTACTGGGCAATCAGTGAGAATCAACCAGACATCATGTACTTCCTGACAGAGGACAAAACACCCTGCCAAGAGAATACTGAACCAAAATCTGATCATTTCTCTGCCTCAAACTACCAATTTATAGGAAACATAAAAAGCTCCATGACTGTGTTAAACTACAGTTCAGGGATATAACCCAGTTCATTCAAAGATAACTGTAAGAAGAAAAGAGATGGAGGACATAACTGATTACAAGAGACTTTAAAGAAATAACTAATCATAATGTATGGTCCTTATTTGGTTCCTACTCAACTCAGCAAAGTATAAAATTAGAACAGGGACCTCCCTGGTGGTCCAGTGGGTAAGACTCTGCTCCCAATGCAGGGGGCCCGAGTTTGATCCCTGGTCGGGGAACTAGATCCCACACGCATGCTGCAACTGAGAGTTCACACGCCGCAACTAATAGACCTGGCAATGCCAAAATAAATAAATAAATAAATAAATATTTAGGACTTCCCTGGTGGTGCAGTGAGAATCTGCCTGCCAATGCAGGGGACACAGGTTCGAGCCCTGGTCTGGGAAGATCCCACATGCCATGGAGCAACTAAGCCCGTGCACCACAACTACTGACCCTGCACTCTAGAGCCCATGAGCCACAACTACTGAGTCCACACCCTGCAACTACTGAAGCCCGTGTGCCTAGAGCCTGTGCTCCATAACAAGAGAAGCCACTGCAATGAGAAGGCTGAGCACCGCAACAAAGAGTAGCCCCCGCTCACCACAGTTAGAGAAAGCCCACGCACAGCAACCCAAAGCAGCCAAAAATAAAACAGTCTATGGAAAAACTGAGAAATCTAATACTAAATGCCTACTGAGGAGGGTCTCGCAACAAAGCAAATAAATTCTAGCCATATGCCCAGAAAGATTCAGGAATTGTAGATTTAAAAAAAAACCAAAAAAATCAAAATAAAATAAAATAACTATTTAAAAAATAAAATAAAATTACAACAAACCATTTATGGCAATATGAGTCAACAGGACATTAAAACTGACTGGATATTCAATATCAAGGATTTATTGTCAATTTATTTAAAAATAAACGTGATCATGGTATTGTGATTATTGTGGTTACTTTTATTATTTTTTTAAAATAAAATTTTAATATTTTTTAAAAAGGTGTCCTTATTTCTTAAAAACACAGACTGAAGTTTTTACATATAAAATGATATTACTAAGATTTTCTTCAAAATAATATGGGAGTTGGGAAAGTGGTGGGGATTTAGCTTAAACAATAAAACCTGGGGTGGGGCCATATACTTTTTTATGTTTGAACTTTTCTGTATTAAAAAATTTTTTTAATGAAAAAAAAAATCAACTGGCTAAAAAAACAATCCTCCCAAAACCAAATTATTTTTGCCTTCCTGTAGGTATATGTTGTATTGAAACAGTATAAATTTCACTTTAACCAGGTTACCCCATAGCTCTTCTTTCTCTTGCATATGAATATCAATGTCAGGCATATAATCAGGGATCAAGAAAAAAAAATTTTTAATTTATAGGACTGTTATAATTTGATAAGTAAAGCACTGCATCTATCCAGCATCACTTGAGATGGAAATAGTTGTTATGTATATCATAATCATATTCATGAAAATAGGATTAAATGTAAAGCATCTTTCTTTCAAGAACTGCTAAGATAGGGGCTTCCCAGGTGGTGCAGTGGTTGAGGGTCTGCCTGCTGATGCGGGGGGCGCGGGTTCGTGCCCCGGTCCGGGAGGATCCCACGTGCCACGGAGCAGCTGGGCCCGGGAGAGGCCACAGCAGTGAGAGGCCCGTGTACCGCGGGGAAAGAAAAAAAAAAAAAAAAAAGAACTGCTAAGATCAATGAGCAGTTTAGCCATTATACAATAATCAACATCTGTACACTGAGCTGCAGCCATTATTATTTTTATTCCAATATTGGGACAGTATTCTTGCTTTTAATACCAGAAATCTAAGTAGTTGTTTATTCTTATAAAGAAGAACTCTTCTGATTTAAATAAGTCAGCTCAAACACACAGTGATGATCTAAAGAATATATAATCTGAGGCATATAAGAAATCATTAGTGTACAATCTTGGAAAGATTAAGCATACTATCAAGTAGTTATATTTTAAAAGCTTCTCACATCTTGTGTCCAGAATGAAACTCCTGTAGATCTTCTTTTCTCTCTTGGTCGCCGTCGTTCTCTGATTGATTTAGGTTGTGATTTATCTTCTCCCTCTTTTTCTTCTTCTCTCTTTTCTCCCTCTGTTAAGGATTAAAATTATTCATATGGCAGCCATGTATCTTGATAGTATTTTGCAGTGTACATGTGAAAATAATTCTAAGTCAACCTCCTTTGTGAAGCCTTCTAAAATTCTCCAATCAGAAATAATTTTTGCCCCTCCCAGTGCTCCTATAACACTTAGCTTAAACATGTATCTGTATCTCTCATTAGATACGTTTTTGAGAATCAAGATAAGAACTAGTTTTAATTACTTCATTTTTCTAGTGCCTAAAACAAAAATTTTGCTAAAAAGACACACTTACTATTTGCTGAACAGAAAATAATTGAATCCTACGAAGAGAATGGGGTCCCAGTTATTAACGTCTGACAGAAAGATAGTTATTATACCTAACATTAACACTTCAACATAGTTATTATACCCAAACAGTGCATAATGATGGAACAGCTAGTGGGCATCATACAAATTTATCAGTTTCTGCTTCTACCATTCCCAGTCCTCCTTCAGCAGTAGAACGAATACAGTAGTCACTGAATTTTCTATTAGTATCTAAGAGCAAACCTTTTTTTTTTGTTGCTGGGGAAAGAATTATCTTTTATTAAAAACAAATCAATGTAAACAAACGTTAGTCTTCAAATTTGTTCCCTTCCTCGGATAGTTAAAATAGCTTCAGACTTACACACTAGAAGAATATTAGGGCCTCTGAATATGCTGTAAAAAGTAGACAGGGCTTCCCTAGTGGTGCAGTGGTTGGGGGTCTGCCTGTCAATGCTGGGGACACAGGTTCGATGCCTGGTCCAGGAGGATCCCACATGCCATGGAGCGGCTAAGCCTGTGTACCACAACTACTGAGCCTGCGCTCTGGAGCCCACGAGCCACAACTACTGAAGCCTGTGCATCTAGGGCCCATGCTCCACAACGGGAGAAGCCGCCGCAATGAGAGGCCCACACACCGCAACAAGGAGTGGCCCCTGCTCACTGCTGCAACTGGAGAGAGCCCTTGGGCAGCAATGAAGACCCAACGCAGCCAAAAAAAAAAGTAGATTGTAAAAAAAAAAAAAAAAAAAAAAGACATATATGGGACAAAGTAACGTTAAAAATGATTTTTAAAAGGCTCCTTGTATCATTGTCTCCTTGCTGTGCAGAAAAAGAAGCAAAAGAAACCCCAGAATTATAGTATTAAGAGGGGTTTTAAAGTTGCTTTTAGAATTAGTTTACAGCAAAGGTCGCAAACTCCAACACAGAGAGTGGCCATCCAGGCAGGTTACATAGAGGTAAAATGGGCCAGGAGGGCACTACTCCAAAGGGGTGGGGTGGGGCTGCTACTACTTGGCTCTAATCAATTGTTGACCTGTGAGAATTCAGAGCTAGAGTTGCCATATCTTCCAACTTTTCAATAGAAGACAGAAATCTGAACTTTTATGCAGATACCCCTAATTTTAAATGTTGGCTCAAAATTTTTACAAACATTAGATGAGCCTCACACTTAGTGGTTTAAAGAACTGAAATATCTCAGTGATCAACAAAAGAAAAGCCAGCTGGAAGTTGAAAAAAAATTAATTTTCTGAAGTTTATTCCTACATGATTACTGATATTATCGTGACTACAATGAAGACTTTGCTTTAAAAAAAATTTTTTTAATTAATTTATTTTATTTTTGGCTGCGTTGGGTCTTTGTTGCTGCACGTGGGCTTTTCTCTAGTTGCAGCAAGCAGGGGCTACTCTTCATCGCAGTGTGCGGGTTTCTCATTGTGGTGGCTTCTCTTGTTGCAGAGCACAGGCTCTAAGTGCATGGGCTTCAGTAGCTGTGGATCACGGGCTCTAGAGCACAGGTTCAGTAGTTGTGGCGCACAAGCTTTGTTGCTCGCCGGCATGTGGGATCTTCCCAGACCAGAGCCCGAACCCGTGTTCCCTGCATTGGCAGGCAGATTCTTAACCACTGCACCACCATGGAAGCCCGAGATTTTGCTTTTAAAATATAAAATACCTACAATTAGGAATAATTTTATTTAGTAGCCATCTCTTATTTAAAGGAGGAGTTAATTAGTGTTTACATAGGAAGTTTATATGAAATAATAGGAAATGTTAATAGCATCAACATGCCAATATATAGCTGAAAAAAATCTATTTCTCAAGAAATAAGCATAAAAATAAGTTTTTTTGGCAAGGACATTACATATGTTAAATGATTTTTATTTAAAACAATTTCACAGAAAACAATTAAAAGATATCTACATAATATGCAAGAAATGACTTGAAATGTTAATAAAATGCTCCTAGAAATAATCACCCCACCAGTTTTTCAATACTAACTTTTCTATGTTGATGGACATAAAGATTTTTGAAGGCAATAAAGATAAACATATCAATGCCAGACCATATTATTTTCTGTCTTTATTTTCTACTTTTCTCATTCTCAACCATCATGCTCTTTCTGGTTAGGGAGAATGAGTCCTAGTTTAGGATGTTGTTTCTCTTCTGTTAAACTATTAGTTAGGGAAAACCAACTCAAAGAATTAATCTGAAGGAAACAAAGTGTTTTCAAAATTTGGTCTTCTTACCTCTTTCATTTTCCTTTGTTAATCCTCTGGAGTAAGCAGAAGTTATACCTACAAGACTATTTGGCCTGTTTAGTTGACTTGAAGCATAGAGTGAACTACTCATGGTAGAAAGTGAAGAGGATGGAGTGGTTGAACTTGAAGTTGATACTGGTCTGTAGCGTTGATAAGTCTATGAAACATTAAAATTAACACCCATTTGAAATATTAAACATAGATAAAAACACATAAGACACTTAAATTATTTCGAAGGAAAAGTAATGTTCTAATCATGTCAAAATAATTTAGATTTCCAGTTAAAATCCTTATGAATATTTTGTATATGGTTTGTTAGTATATAAATCTCTTGCATTTTGAGAATCACGAGAACTATCCGTGCCGCCTGACCTAGCGGTGTTGTTGGTACACTATTACCTCATCATATGTTCTGGAGTACTTTTGTTTATATTCATCTTCTCTAGATGTCTCTGACTCCTTCTTTTCTTCTTGCTTCTCTTTATCCTGTTTTTCTTTTTCCTCTTTTTCTTTTTCTTCATTTTCTTGTTCTCTGGTTCGGGTAGAACGACTCCTTCCTATCGTTTTCTCAGCTTCCTGAAGATCAGTCAATGTCACCCCCTGCACGCAAAAAAAGATAAGTTTAATTATGAGAGGCACTAAGGCTCATTTCAAAGGAATATTTTATAAGTAGATATATTAAATATGAATGTATTAAAAGTCAAAGATGCATGTTTGGAATTGGTTTGCAAATTGAAACAGAATTTCTAGTCACATTCATTCTATGAAGAATCATCATGTGCAAGCACAATAATAGGTACTGGGAAAGAAATAAAATATGTGCAAGAAATTGTCTCTGTATTCAAGAAATTAAAAGAATAGCACATATGAATATAAATATTCCCAAGAAGTTCAGAGAAAGAATGAAAAACCAATATATGCATTATTTATATATTAAATTTATATGTATTTATGTTTCTATATATGTATATGCACACAGAGAAGATTTCAGTAAAGAAGTAATTTTTGAAGGTTAAGTCTTGAAAAGAATAGGTTGGATTTCAAGAAGTTAAGACACGAAGACAGAAAAAATATGTTAAGTAATGGCAAGGATTAAACACTTGACTCTGGGGACTTCTCTGGTGGTCCAGTGGTCAAGAATCTCTCTTCCAATGCTGGGCATGTGGGTCTGATCCCTGGTCGGGGAAATAAGATCCCACATGCCGCGGGGCAACTAAACCTGCATGCCACAACTACTGAGCTCACGTGCCTCAACAAGAGAGCCCACGTGCCACAAACTATTGAGCCCATGCACTCTGGAGCCTGCGCGCCACAACTACAGAGCCCACATGCCCTGGAGCTCACGCGCCATAACTAGAGAGAGAAAATCCACACACCACAACTAGAGAGAAGCCCACACGCTGCAACGAAGAGCCCACATGCCTCACCGAAAAGACCCCATATGCCTCAACAAAGATCCTGCGTGTTGCAACTAAGACCCGAGGTAGCCGAAAAAAATAAAGAAAATAAATAAATTAAATAAATAAACAGTTGAATCTGGACTTTGGAGCCCCTCAATTGTAGGAAAGGGAAGACACGAGAGATACAGGAGAGAGAATGGCGATGGCGTAAGAAGATGATAACTAGCTTGAGTGACATTTTTCTCATAATTGTATATCAGCTTTTTGATATACCTAATATAAAAGACCTATTTCCCATACCTTCCAAATACGCATAGAATTCTTTAATATAGTGACATCAATATTTTCACAGAAATGTGAAAAAGGGAAAGATAATTTATTTTGAACTTTTATATATTATACACATTAAATATACCTGTGTTGATCTTCTAGACTGTCTTGCTTGTCTAGATCTTGCTTTTCTTTGGGATTCAGACTCTTCATCTCTAACAGGAGTGAGGTATGATCTACAGTAATAAATAAAAATTGTCACTTGGAGATGCAATACCTGTGAATATAATTACACATGAACGTGCGTAAGTGAAACATTTAAGTTTAGCATTTTAATGGATTTTAAGAAAGAGTCTTCAGAAAATGGTTAAACCCACTCTGAAATTCAACAATGCAATTTGATAGTTTTTTAGATTGGAACTACTCATATTAACATATTTTTAAAGTTCTTCCTAACCACAGTTTTGTTTGTTTTTAAACTATGTAGCATCATTCCTCTTAGCTCCTTTCTTGATTTCCTGCAACACCATCCTAGATGATATGTGAAGTTACAAGGTTAAACTCTAGACTGTCAATGTCTTTTTATGGTAAAGGACTGAATGTAATATTTAGGATATGGGATGACTAGTGAGGAAGCAGCACTCCCTGCATTCTTGTCATTGTGCATTTACTAATAGTGTTTTTGGCAGACATCACACTCTTGTTCATACCTTAAGTCCTCTAAAAATTCAAGTGTTTTTATACACAAACTGCTTTAAAATCAGCATCTTATTCTTGGGTCACTGATTTTCTCATACAGAGAAGAGGATTTGGCATTTATGTTCACTAGATTTTATATTATAAATCTAAGCCTATGTTCCATCCTGTCACAAGGTATGCACAATTTCAAAAGCATGCAATCTATGTCAAGAGGTAAATAATGAATTAAAGGGTTGAACAAGCAAAGACAAGGCAGAACCCTGCAACATAAGAAAACTTCCCTCTAATGATCAATATTATTCAGGAAGTTCAATTGTTAACACTTTATCTAGTTATACTACCATCTAGCTCACATTTCTCAGAGAACATTCTGAACTTGAGTATCTCTATTTTCTGTTGTTCATTAAGTTTATCAATAACCTATCATCATACCCCTATCTCCAAATGTTATTACTTAAAAACTCTGTTAACTTTAGTGTTCTTCTCAATTTGTAATTCATTCTGCTCTTTAACCTCCCTGACACTATTCACATATTCGTAACAAACTTTAGAATTTATTGTTTGTTTTATGCCTTATGTTTTATTTTTTCTGTGTCCTTTAAAGCTCTAAGTTCAGAGAGTATAACACATCTTCAAACACCTTACAGTTATTTACAGTTCCTTCAGAATTCTTTTTAGAGAACTCTCATTCTTTTTGATACATAGGAACGCGTCTTTCCCTCCAAAGTCTTGAATTTTTTGGAATCTGTCTCTCTAAAACTAGAATACAAGATTCATTATTCCTAGGATTTGTCTCCTTGGATAACTAACCCTAAGATGACATAGTCATTTCTCACCCAAGATCCTGGTTGCCTCCATTTCATCAATTCACTCCTACTTATTGGTTAAAGTTAGTTCTAGAGGACTGTTTCTTCTTGCTTCTACTCTAATCACAGATAAACTGTAAAGCAAGGTAAGTCAAAAATTCTCAAGAGGGTGTTTTTACTTGAATGAGACATCCAGCAAACTTAGATGAAAATCCCATCACTTCTATATTCTGACTTGTTGTTTTTATCATTTGCTTTGAGAAAATATCACTTGTGTTCTCTATTCGGCTGAATAACTTATGGCAGTATATGATAAGGATAAAACTTTTTTTTCCTCTTTATCCGTATGTTTTCTATCATTTTTTACCTCTAGGTTTCTAGAATATCCTGAACGATTATGTCTTTTTGCTATCATAGTAGCACTACATTTATCTCATCAATAAGGCACAGCTTATCAAATTGAAGCATTTCACTGAAGAGCTCTATCCTATCAAATTTGGTTTCTATTAAAAACTAGTACTGACTTAAGTTCATAAATAAAATTTTAATTTTTTTAATTAAAAAAAATTTGTCTCCCTAAAAGTGAAAGGCAAGGGAGAAGTCACTAAATAAAACATTTTGCTTATCACCATTTCCATAGTTTAACTTTCTCTTAGTTGAAATTCTGTATGGCTTCATCTGTACCAACGCACAAACCCAGAGGTGAATACAACTGGTAGGATACCTGCCCTCTCTCCCTTCTATGATGCTCAAAAGCTTGATATTCCTTTTTCTCCCATTGTTTTATTATTTCTATTCTATATATCAATTCTCTTGAGTTTTAAGGTTTTTATTCAGCTATAACAGATACTTTCTCATTTTTATTACAACTCCAGTGATTTTCTGGGACAAGAAAGAGGATAACCAATAAATTTGTTATTAGAGTTTAAGAAACATTAATTCTGCAATACGATTTTGGTATTGTTTGTTGTAGAAGTTGATTATATAAATGTGGAAAATACTATATATTCTAACCTTCTCCAGGAAAATAACAATATATTAAAGGGTCTGAAAAGGACTGAGGGAAGAAACCTGTTTAACTGTGTTTAACTCAGCATTTTCCAAGACCATTTAAGCAGGAAAAACTTTTTTTTTCTTTTGTGGTACATCTATTAAATGTGTAAAAGTTCTCTGTGAAATATTAGCCTGTAAAATGGCTATTTTTTTCATCCATTCATTTAACACTTATTTATGCATCTACTGGTCCTATGCAATTTACTGCCTTTTGGACTTCCACCAGATGAAGAAAAAAAAAAAATAACAGAAAGAGAAGAAACCTAGATGTGATAGCAAATCTAGTTTAACAAAAGTTTACAGCAGCCTAGACAGCTGCATGTATCACTTCAGCATTTCATGAGCTGCTCTGAAAGTACAAATGGACAAGAAAGACTGAATTCTTATTTCCACTATGTACAAAGTTTTCATATATAGTTTAAAAGAACTGCATTGTCACTATGCCCCTTTACCCCATGGCAAATAGCACTATCAACCATCACACTCTCTCCCAAGAAGCCTAGATTCTTTTTCAATACTTTCAAGCTGCCATGAAAGTTAATAAATCTATTTATCATATCTGGTTTAACATATGCAGGTTAGGGGCATAAAAATTACTAGCTGAAAGACTTGTAAAATCTGTTCATTTAAAATTTCCATACAAACATTTGCTCCAAATTAGCATAAAAACCTAGCCTATCGACTTGTAATATAGGAAATATATTTGATAGTCCCCATCTGAAATTCAGTTCCTTTCTCCTCCTTGAGGTGTCTATACAGAGCAGATCTCTAAGAACAGGATGTAGAGAAAACAAATAATTCATATTTTTAATATGTGTTTAATTCCAAAGAGGTGATCATCAAAAAGATGGCAGAACATACCAAACTGCATTACTATATCATATTGTCATACTGATCTCTTTTGTATAACTGTATAGGGTATATAATTTTACTTACTAGTCTTAGATTGCCCACTATTTTCTGAACAATCCAAAGGTTATTTTTAAATTAAGGTTTTTCCCCTCAGTAAAAGCAATTATTCTATATATTATTTCCCTGACATTTATTAGCTGAAATATTTATATTTATTTATAATATTAATATTTTGGTTAGTCAACCAAATTACATCTCTAAAAAACTGAATACCAGCCCTTGCTTCTCACTCAGCATTTTTCCTTCCAGAGGGAAAATAAGTGGACAAATGGGAGCTGGCTGAGCCAAGGCAAAATGGTAGAAAAGAGTAGTTGTACCGAACCATGTGAATTCATACTACAAATACGAAGTTATTAGTAAGGTATTGTTTTGGCAGTTTGAAAAGACTATGGAGAATTAGAAATGCCTAAACAATGTAAGAATTTGCCATCTTGCTCCATCTATCTATCTATCTATCTAGATATTCTGCCACCCTGCAAGGCTTGCTGGATCTGTTCCCTGACCAGGGATTGAACTCAGGCCACGGCAGTGAAAGCCTGGAATCTTAACCTCTAGGCCACCAGGGAACCTCGCCATGCTCCATCTATTTAAAGCTAGCTTCTCCTCCCTGCTCCCCAATGCCTCCTCCCTCCAATTAATCAATTGGAAATCTTTATAAAAACAGAAAATTTTCATCCAAACCTGATCAATGAAAACAGGAAAAGTCAACAATAATGTGGAATTTAATAGTGTATACAGTAACTTTACATAATATCTAAAAGTACATATGTAAGGGTACTTAAAAATGGCATAAATGTATTAGTATCTTTTTCAGCCACAGTATATTCTTAAATCACCATACATATATTTGGGGGCAAATTTTCAACTATATACATTTTGAAACCATTAATGAAATTTAATTAAAAAGACAAACAGGGGAATTCCCTGGCAGTCCAGTGGTTAGGATCTGTGCCTTCACTGCTGAAGGCGCTGGTTCAATCCCTGGTTGGGGAACTAAGATCCCACAAGCCAAGCAGCGCAGCCAACAACAACAAAAAAAGACAGACAAGGCCAAAATTGCAAACAATTATTTGACATGAAACAAAACACAAACATTAATATTATTGCATACATCACTGAAACAAGTGAGACAAAATTTCTGTAATGCAGACCAGGAAAAATGTCAATAGACATATTTTATTTCTTATGATATGAGAACCTGCTCTGTCCTAACAATATCACCAAATATTTAATTCCCAATCTTTAAAGTCTTCCAGGATTTATTCTAAAAAGCTGAAACTCAATACTTTCCAACAATATAAAAAATAAAGAAATCCGAGGTTAAGAATCATAATTTGCTTGTTCTGAAACAACTGATGATTTTGGGGAGACATTCATTGGCTTTAATTGTCATTGGAAAAATTTTTTTAAAGTATGGAATGCTAGAGATAGAAAGGATTCTAGAAGTTAAAAACTATATAAATCAAATACCTCATTTTACAGAAGAATAAATTCTGACCCACAGAGAACTCTTACCTTAGGATTAAGGCACAGCAAGGAGTAAAAAACCAAGACCTCCTGAACCTTTTCCCCTTCAGCTCCCCACCTCCCAAAAAACCAAGGCCCTCAAATTCATTTTCACTAGAAGAGAATGATGAGTGCCTATGAACCTCTAATTTCTGTAGGCTATGTGGTCTCATTGAAAACACCTCAAAAACCTAAAACTGACTAAACTTAAGAGAAAAACAAGAATAATTAAAATAGGATATGACCTATACTGGTATTCAAAAATCACAAAATGCTAACTGCTTGTAGTGCTGTTAGAGAAGTATCATTAAATTTCACCATAAAAATAGAAATGAAGCATAAATATATTGACAGAAACTAAAGATATAATGATAGGAAAGAAAACTTTTTTAATTAAAAAAGTTTTCAAAACATTTAACATTTTGTTACTTTTCATATATTCACCACAAATATTACTATAAGGATGCTACTACTTACAACAGGCCATGCACTTTGCTAGGCATCAGAGACAAAAGATGTTTAAGACTGTATATGAATACTATGTGCTAGAAATAAAACCAAATTAATCTGGTTGATATTTTAGTTAAGGAAAATATCAGTTATGTAGCTAATTTTTCAAGAATAAAACATTTAAAGAGGTTACGTTTAGTTTCCTAAGATATTCTTTCTCAAGAGGGAAAACCAGATTCAAAGCTAGGGACTATGCATGATACAGCAGACAGAACCCTGGACTGATTCTCCTGTAATACTGGGCCTAGCCTTAGCTCTCATACTTACTAACCACATAAAAGTGGACAAGTCACTTAATATCTCTGGGACTCAGTTTCCTTCTGTAAAGGATATCATAAAAGATAATAGGTAAATTCCTTTCCACATCTATGATTCCATACCCATTGGCTGCAAGAGGAAGAAGTGAGCAATGCTCATAACAATGTTTTAAGCACATAAAACAAATTCACAGACCCTTTAAAAAGTTTAATTAACAACTGCCTTCTATGTACCAGAATTAAAACTAAGTGAATGTAGTTAACATACTTAAAATTATTTGGCTTACACTTATGCATAAGAAGCCATTCTTCACCAAAAGAATTTTAAAATGAAATTCTCCAAAATAACAACAAACATCGTTAAACATGCATCAAATTTCTTAATAGTGAGGTAGAAGGGGGAAACAATGAGAAGAATAAAAACCTGTTTTTGTCATGGTACATCTAGTTTTCCACGAGTATGATTTGTTTAGTATGTGTTTAGAGTATGCGCTTAGATCTTCATCACAAAAATGTTCTGAATTAAAGAAACCATTAAAACTAAGATGGCTAAGTAGGAAGACAACTATCTGGCTCAGGGCCTTTAAACAAGAACATTAATTCTGTCAGAGGTGTGTTACCAAGCCTAAAGGCTAATAATTGCTCATTATATCAATTTACCTAGTTCTGAGCTGATCTAGGCCATCTCATGTATTGACCTACTGAAGAGACAGTCACCAACTTCCCCACATTAAAACACCAAACCAAACCAACAACTTTCATCATTGGGCAAGACATATCAGCAGTCCTATTCGGACCTTTACACACCTGCGTCTCTCCCTGACCTCTGAAGTGGAGGAGACAGTGCCAGCAGTAGTTGTAGTCAGGGTTGTGGTAGAGGCTGCAGCGTTTACAACAGTTGGAGCAACAGGGATGGTCACTGCCGTAGGCACACTGTCCTTTCCTTTCTCAGTACTATCCTCAGCCCACAAACGATGTGAGGTACTACAGCATCATAAGCAGCAACACAAAAAAGAGAAAAGGAAAACAGCTAAACAAGGAAAGCACTTTCTAGCAGCTGAAAACATGGGACGACAGGGGTGGATTTTTTTAAACCATTAGGTGAGACATCTTTCATCTATGAACCAAAAAGTTCACCCAGAGCTGTCAAAGAGAAATTTACACTTTAAGCAGCTTAACGCAAGGAGAGTTCGTAAGTCAGAAACTTAATATTCTTTCCCCAGACATGCAGAACTGCCTCTTTTTGGAACCAATTTTTGTTTGTAAATCATGTTAACAAGGTCAATGAAAAAATCCAGAGCCCCACAATCTTCTAAACAAAAACGCATGCACATACATAAGCACACAGTAGGCCTGAACACAAAATGTATCTGTGACTCACCTGCTTTGTGTGCCTGCTGAGGAAGAACCCGTTGTAATCTTTGTAGTAGTGCTTGTGCTGGAAAGCAGGCTTTTCTGAAGCCCAGCTGCAGAGGTAACTGTTGGTGTTGATGTGGTGCTTGGAACACTAGAACTAATCAAATCATCTTGTCTTCTACCAAAGGAGCAACTAAAGGAAAGAGTCATATCTATATAGAATGTGTTTGTATGTGTATTCTATAGTCAATGCCTATACATTATACAGATTCACAAGGCTAGGAAAAAAATCTAAAAGACTGTGTTCCTAAATACGCCACCGGCTCCAGCACCAAGAGTTGCACCTACAACTTGCTAGAGTCTAGATGATTTCCCTAATTTGGTAGTGTATCATTTTACTGCATCCCCCACCCACCAACAAGATTCAAAGATGATCTGATAGTTCACATTTCTGGAATGGTTCCAGGTCATATGGTCATGCCAGGTTGGGTCTGGAAAAACACTTTGGTTTGGTTTTACTCCGGGAAAGTTAAGACTTAAGCATTTTCTAAGAAATTGTTTTGGCAATGGGTCACATCCCTAGGAGTGACCCATGCCTATATTATACTTGTTGATCTTTTAGTCTTTTTTTGGTTGCTTTTAGCAGAGAAAATAACACATAGATTTTCCACCCCCTCTCCAATATGATATTACCAACAGTCCAATTCAAGGCATTTCCATTGCTCTGAGTTCTAACACAGGTAGAAACTTTCCAGGTCACCACATGAGATCAATTAATTGATCTATTTCAACTGCTCTAGTCAATTATATAATTGACTTATATATAATTACATACAGAGCTCCTTTTTTAATATCCTATAATCTAAAAGATACTTCATAGCATATCAAATTTAATTTAAAAATATAATAGGAAGGCGTAAGTAGGAGCAAATTTTCACCCATCTTTAAATATATATTCTGTGTCTTTAAACGAAGTTTTATTTAAACAACAAAAGATATATTTAATAAAGGCACATTTTTAATGTTATATTAAATTGAGAGCTCCAAACTGCCTCATATTTTAATAAAAGAATACATAAAAGTTACTTAAGAATATTATTACCTTTTATAATAAGTTGATCCTTCATTAATTGAGCTATTCTTTTTGAGATCATCTTCCCATTTTCTTCTTGTATATGAACTACTTGTTCGCAAACTTGAAGAATCTCTGTGAAAAAAATATCCTTCAGAATCTGGTAGATAATTTTAAAATAGGGTTAAAGAAGCTGTATTTTAATAAACATCTGTAGAAGCAGAAACTAGTAAAATCCCTTAGAAGAACACTCTGGAATATTTATTAAGAAGTGAAAGCAATTCACTAAGATTCCAGTTCTAAGATTCTATCCCAAAGGTATAATCCTAACTATAGGGGGGAAATTTTAATGTTTGCAGAAGTTTTATTTATGATGACAAAATATTAGACAATTTAAATGCCCATAGTTTGGGGAGGGGAAATGGTTACTTTAACCTCAGCAAATCTACTCTATGGAACACTATGTACTAATGAAAAACAGTGCTTAATGAAAATACATACTAACGTATAAGACATTACGAGATCTTAAGTGAAAGAAAAAGTCAAGACACAAAATTGAATATTATAACATGATTACAATTATATTAAAAATTCTCATACTCTATATGTGCTGAAAAGTAGGAAGAAACAAATTAAAATGTTGACAGTGATCAAGTAAGGGCTTTTTCTCCCTTCTTCTTTCTCCTTTTCTATTATGTTCCAAATATTTAGAAAGCATATACAAGTCTGTGACCTCACCTGCCACCACTGCCCCTCACTCTGTTACAACCATAATGCCTTCATTTTTTTTTTGCTATTTCATGAACATACCAAGCCTGCACCTCCTCAAGTCCATGTACTTGGTGTTCTTCCTATTAGGAATACCCTCCATCTCTTCCTGAAATCCATATCCCACATAATTACAACAATGCTCATGTTTTAACTCTCATGCTAGATAGTAAAGATTTTACAGTAAAACAAAATAAAACAAGTCATAATGAATCCACCTGTTTTCTTTCTCTTCAATGTCAGATGTACTGGCTAGTCGTCTTGGTATTGTAGGTGTGACATATGCAAGCCTAGTTCCTTTACTATCTTTCTCCTACACAACAGGGAGAAAAAAGTGAAAATAAATCTGTGATGATTATAGGTGCTGCTAAAAGTATTATGCAAAGAGTATTCAACAATGTATAATTACAAAGCCATCATAGTTTATTTTATAATATTTCCATAATTCCTAAACTCCAAAATTGATGTCTATCAATATTCAAGTACTGTAAACACTAAAAGACAGCCTGTTCAAATTAATTTTCTTTTCCTTCTTCTTTAATCTAGAATTAGCTCTTTTTTAAAATAAGAAAAATTCCTCCACATTTTAATGACTTTTTCTGAAACTTCTGTAACATTTACTGTAATGTCGTATTGTAAGATAAAATATCTTTACTTCTTTCAGAGAAATAAGGTCTCAAATACAGTTCACTGATAAATCTCAATTATTTACATTATACAAGCTATTTACTACCTTGATATACTATGTTTTAAAAATATAACATTAAAATATACAAAACAAAAAGTTATTTAAATTATATTTAACCAAATCTGGCTGAGAGTATAGTGACAATAACATCTGTTACATTCTCATTATACTGGCATCAAGTACTTGGAAAACAAATGGAAAAAAAATTTATACAAAATAAAAAATATTTCAATTACTTAATGAGAAATTCATTTCCGAATTTCTGATGCATGTAAACACTCCTGTATAGAGCAAGAAAACTGTACGGAAAAAAATGTCCAAGCACTAAAAATGCAATAGAAAATAAATAATCCAATTATACAAAATAGCACTGAATGAACTGTGGTGCATTCTATTTAATGCAATTTAATATTGCCTTTCAAAATATAGCTATTAAAGTTGCTCACTAGGACAAAGCTGTGATGTATCAGATGAAAAAGCAGGTAAAGAAATTGCAGATATTGGGTAAATGCAACTTATGAGTATAATCACATTCTAGAACAAATGTGTTCCTAAACTTTCAAAACCCTTCTTAATAAATAAAATTAGCTTGCTCCTTGATACATTTTATTGTAAATTCTCAAACAGACTAAAGGATTCCTTTAATTGAGTATAGTCTCATAATTTATGTTTTGGGCAAATACACGTGATCTTCCCAATTATTATATCCCATATAAATATCTGCTTAAGGTAGGTACATTTGTATTATCATGTAATTCATTAAGTCAGGTGAATTAAGTTGATACATAGATCTAATGATACTTAGTAGAAAATCCAACGGATCTGATTCCTGGAAAACAAATTATCATAGTTTTTATAGAAACCAAATTGTGAAACAGATTACCTTTTCTTTATTATCCAAAGAGGAGGAAAGCCTGGGACTTGAAGCTGAACGCATAACACCTGCAGTGTCTTTTTCTTTCTGGGCCTCTTTAGATGCTGTGATTTCTGCAAGTGCGCCATAACTACCAGTCTTTCTAAGTCCTAACCTCCAAGATGCAGGAGACTCATCTTTTCTCTCTTCTTCTTTGGGAGAAATTTTTGTAGCTGAAGTTGGAAACTGTTTTTTTATATTGTTTTATTTTTAAGGAAAAGGAGAAAAATTATACAATACTGATCAGTCCTTAAACTGAAAATGAGAAGTTTACAGATAATATGTTTAAAATGATAGTTAATAGTTTCAGGAGAAACACTTTTACTAAGCAGGTTAATGTCTTAGTCAAAAATGTAAAGATCTACAACTGAAGAAGGAAATACTGCCTTTCCAGATGTTAGATTTAAGAACACACACTCCACACTTTGTATCACACAGAAAAATTATGATGCAAATACAGAGAACAGAAATGAGCACACCATAATGACTTAAAACCATGCATCTTTGAAACCAATATTCATATTAAACTTGTTATGTTGTAACCTAATATAAATCCTTGCACATCGAAATGCCTCACCATAGATTTTTCACCCTTACTGGGCACAAGAACAATGCCAGTTTTGCGCAAGCCCTGCCTCCATGATGCAGGATCTACTGATTCCACCACAGGCATGATAGGAGCAATGAAATCATACTAAAGCCAATTAAAATAAGACAGGTAAAGAGATAAAGATTGAAAGTATGAAAACAGGAAAGGAAGTTATGAGCAAAACAGACTTTTCTCTTTTTAAAAGAATTTTATAATAAATTAAAACCCAACGACTGGGTAATTATCCAATCTTTAAAAGTCACTGGGAACAAGTTCCAGTTTTAGCATGAGAGAATCTGAAAGAATTGAATACAGAAACTTCTAAGGCAGTTCAAGGCACATAGAGCAGATAGTATTACAGTATGAAGTGAAAAAACTACTGCCCTTGAATTTTGTTTTTATTCATTTTGTACTTGGGTTAAAAAATTTTAAATCCATCATCATCAACAAAAAAGTAATCATCAGTATATTTCTAATTATAATATTTAATTCATCAATATTTTAAATATCATAGCCTTAAATTTACTGTTTGATTTTTCCACCAAACATGAAACATTTCAATTAAAAACTGTTTTTGCACAAATATTTATTTCATTTTCAGGGCTTTCTAACTGCCCTAAAAATGAAACGTCTGTTGTCTGTAACTAGTTCACCTCATTAACTTCACTTACAGAGTTTAAATATTCACCACAGTTAAACATAGATGGTAAATATAGCAACTATCTAGTTACTATAAGCATAGGATATAGATTAAAAAAAAAAAAACCAAAACAACCTTTCTTTCACACCTATTACCAAGGTTTGCCATAACAGCAGTTTAATAGAGCTTGTTAAAGCACCCATAATGTTGGAGGGCTAATTCCTAGACAAAACTGCTACAAGATACCTCCAATACTTCCAATAATTAATTCCTAACAATAAGGTTGCAAAGAGACTCAAGATATACAAGCATTTTTCAGTTCCCAAAATGCTCACTGAGGCATTCCAGGGCGCAAGAACAAAATCACAGGGGGGCTGTGGGATATTTTAAAGTTTTGAGAGAAGTACAGTGACATCTGTTGGACACTGCACAAATTGCCATTATTAACTTATTTGTACCTAACTCCTTAATAAATGAAACCAAGAGGTTTTTTTTTTTTTTGCCAAATGGCACTGTGAAAAAAAATTAGTAAAACACTAAGGTGTCCACCTACTGAGAAAGTCCAGGAAGCTCTGTAATATTTTACATAATATGATAGGCACTGAGATGATTCCTTATTGATTTCAGAGTTTAAAGTCATGGTACTTGAGAACAGAGGTTGGCAAACTTTTCTTTCTGTAAAGGGCCAGACTGTAAACTTTAGGCTTTGTAGACTATAGAGTCTCTGCTGTAACTACTCATCTATGCTGCTGTAGCACAAACCCAGCCATAGGTAGTACACAAATGAATGAATGTGGCTGTGTTACATAAAACTTTATTTAGGGGCAATGAAATTTGAATTTGTGTCACAAAATATTCTTTTTCTTTTCATCCTCCCCTGCCTCTGCCAACCATTTAAAAGTATTAAAACCATTCTAACTTGCAGGCTGTACAAAAAACAGGTAGTGGGCCACCTTTGGCCCACAGACCATGGTTTGCCAATCCCTCCCTACCCCAGAACTTTCCCCAAACTGGAAACAAATGTTATTCCTCCATGATAAAATCGTCATATAGCAAATAATATTTGCTGAGTGTTATAACAGAAGCTAACATTTAACAAACATTTACTTGTGTGAGGCCCTAAACTAAGTGGTAAATATGGGTTATCTCATTTAATCCTACAATCACCCAATGAAATAGCACTTTACTATTATCCAATATTTTAGAGTTGAGAAAAATGCGGCAATATTATCAAGTTTGAAATTTTGTTGCACTGTTACGACTTATATACCTCCTCTCCACCTAACATGGATTTAAATACTGGTTTATGTGTTTAAAAGCATCTTTCAATTTTTGGTATATAAATAAACCTCTCTGAAAAACTCAAGTATACCTAGTCCCTGAAATTCTTCTTTTGGTTTTTATAACTAGGACACTATTTTGACTTTCCTACTCTCTGACTACCCCTTTCCTGGTCTTTTTGTTGTTGTTGGTAGCAACTGTCCTTGTCATAGCCCTGTAACATAAGCACTCCAAGAGTCTGTTCTTGTATCTCCTATCTTCTCTTTATACTTTCTTCTGAATGTTGGGAGTAGGGTCTTCTTATATCCTCAGGCTAAATATTAATTGTATTCAGCTTATTCTCAAATTTGTTATTCTCCAGCTCAATCTGACTCCTAAATTCCTAGTCCTGAATTTCGACTTACCTGCAGAATGGACTATATGTAACTAAAATTGGAACCTGAAACTCAACATGTTTAAAGTCAAATACCTTTATTTCCAAACCAACTCTTCCTCAGTTCCCTATTTCTGTTACTGGCACCAAAAATCTCTTCAATCCCCTAAATTTCTTTTTTTTTTTTTGGCCCTATTGTGTGGCATGTGGGATGTGGGATCTTAGTTCCCTGACCAGGGATCGAACCTATGCCCCCTGTGCTGAAAGCACAAAGTCTTAACCACTGGATGCCTGGGAAGTCCCAACTCCCTAAATTTGAAACTTTGTAGTCATGTTAGACTTCTTCTCTGTCATCTTCCTCCATCTACAAATTAAGTGCCAAGTCTCTAAGTCTCCTCCTCTCCTTTATAAGTCCACTGCCACTTCTCTGGTTTATATTCTTATCATGTTAGGCTATTTCAGTGACTTTGTAATAAACCTTCTCTCAGTCGGTCTCTCACCTTCAAATACACCTGCACATTGCTGCCAGAGTGACATTCTAAAATTCTCTCATGGCCTTGTTCAAACATCTATGATCCTCTACTATCTATCAAATTATGAAAATGTTACCATAGTAATGAAAACATTCCAATTTGGCTCTGCTTTTCCTGCTTTACTTCGTATATGTAGCCTATACATCAGTCAAACTAGACAACTCATTTTTCCTGCAACACTCCACATTATCCCTACTTTTGATCACACTGTTTCTCTTCTCTCTTTTTCAACAGACTGTACAAACTCTCCTGTTAGTTGAAATACTACCTCATTCTTCAAGATCTCAAATGTTCTAACTCCATTACCTCAAATCAAAAATGATTTCTTCCATTTAAAAACCATCATTCTACAATTATACACTTTTACTGGTATACTTCATGTACCCACAGCACATAGTAGTCTTTTACTAAATTTTATTATGATGTAGGTTCAATAAGCAAGAACATGTAATTCCAAGAAAACTCTGAATTTTTACCATCTAGCAAAGAAAATATAGTTTATGCTTATTGGAATATACGTGTATACAGCAGAGTAGGTAATCCTTTTCAGAGATCTCAACAATATTTATTTTGACTAGAGAGTTATATATAAACATTGTTAGTTAAACTTATTGTTAGTTGAAACTTTAACTAACAATAAACTTATTGTTAGATAAAAATTTAATATAAAATGTATATTATTTAACTTATTGTAAGTTAAATAATGCGATAAACTTACTATTTTTAGTTTACTTACTATTATTTAGTTTACTATTTTAAATCATAAGATCAAACTAATGGTTTTATAGATAATATATCCATAAATGATAGGCCTGATCTCACTGCTACAGGAATCATTCTATAATTTTAGCTGACAAGTTAACAACTTAAGAGAAGATCATTTAAAGTGAATATACCTATGTTTCTCTGCAGTTATCATGAGTTATTATAGAATATAAGTGATATTTAATACTGTTTTAGAGCTTCCAGTTTCGTGATCTATTCCTTGCCATGAATGTTAGTGTGTGTGTGTGTGTGTGTGTGTGTGTATTTAGATACATAGTTTATGTACTGGTGGAGGAAGCTAGAGAACTTAGGATAAGTTGTCTAGATAATAGAAGCAGAGTAGTAAGTGGCACCTAAAAATAGACAGAACTCTTAATTAATTACAAAATCTTTTACGATGCATTTACAAATTAAGAATTCATCCAAGGAAATTTGTTAGGTCTCTAAGTTACAAGGAAAATCTTGAAACAAATGAAAAAAACCCCACTAAAATGCTAAATTAAAGTAAATACAGTATCACTGAACATGGTAACAGGCTCTAAGAATCATATAATACTGATAAAACTTAAAAATACTTCATTTTTTTGTACACCATGACTTTATTACTTTGAATAAAACTTGCCCATAAAACTTTAAGAACAAAGACTGAAACAATGTAATCTTTAAAGCAAGTTATGATGCTTTAAATGGAGAATAAAATGGAGTTTCTAAATATGCAAATTAGAGAAACAGTTGTCATTAGATCAATTTAATTACAGAATCAGAAGTAATACTGAATAAGAACTTCTATAGCAAAGAAATTACTGGCCCACTAATCTAACAGAGCTATTAAGTATTTGCTTTCAGTGAGGGCAGTTGGCATAAACTGAGAAGTAAACTGCCATAAATCTAGGGTTATGCTTGAGAAAAATATAATTGATAATAAGAACCCTATTGTAATTACTTGACTACAGTAGGAAAGAGATTGCTTAGTTAAATACTCAAAAGACTGACAGCTGGTTTCTTGGCCAGCTATTCCAGGGAGGATGGGGCTTCTGGGAACTTGATAAATCTACAGTTCTAACAGATAATCAAAAGAGCTAAAGTTTAGTATTCACTGAAGAAGTATAAAGGGGTTCTAGAATTAACAAAGCTTTAGTTAAAGCAGCCCATGGTGACACCAGTTATGGCATAACTATCTTGAAAATTTTGCAGACAGACTGCTTCTGGAGAATTTCATTTTAAAGCATATGAAATTATGACCATTTGAGGATGGGTTCTAACTGAATTCAAGAAACCCTCAGTTCTAGAATACAGAAGGTAATAAGATAATTCAGTCACAGAGTCTTCTGATATTCAAACTGTACCAGTGAAATTCATACATTTCTACCACTAAGAATTCATACTACTGCTTTCCTTTGGAAGAGTTTTAGAGGAGGATTATTAATAACAGTATGGATTTTTAAAGAATTCTCTAGTTTATGATTTTAAAAGGTTCAAATTTTGACCACTTGGAGCCAAATCCAAAGATTAGCAAAACTGACAATATGATAGAAACACTGTGGGGATTTAAAATCAATCCTCAAACCCATGCAAGCCAAATAACGTCAGATAAGCAACAAAACAAGAAGTCCAAAGGCAGAGACTTAATAAGTAAACACAATGTATAATCCCTGAGTGGACACTTAATTTGAAAAATCAACAGCTAGAAAGATGTTACAAGAAGACAATTGGGAAAATTTTGAGTATGGTCTGTATATTAGTGAACATAAATAATGGTATTATATCAATGTTAAATTTTCTAAGTATGATGATTTCAGTGAGGGAATGAAGGATAATGCCTTTGTACTTAAGAGATACATACTCAAGTATTTAGGAATAAAGTGTTACAGTGAGAGCGGTCAATTCTTAAATGGTTCCAGGAAAAAAAAAAAAGTACACGTGAGTGTGAATATGTCTACGTGTATGCATGTGCGTGTGTGCATGTGTGTGTTACACAGAGAAGGAAATGAGTTTACTCCTAAAAGTTAGGTAAGGGCTGGTGGGGAGAAGCCTTTAAAAAGAGACCAGTAGGTTAAAAAAAAAAAAAAAAACCCCACAGAAAACCCTTAATCTTTAATTAGAGTTAAAAGAAGTATAGGTTCTGAAACAGCAGGGAAAAGAAAAGTCTTTAACAGATCAACAAGTAAGGATGAAGAATAAATGGAGAACAAAATAAGGAAGAGGAAGAAATGAAACTAACATTTTGGGAGCATTCAGTCACTAGCCAAGCTCTCTCAATTACTGCTTAACAATGTTAACTTATTTTCTCTTTGTTATTATTTTTGTTTTGTCCTTTTTAGGAGGAACAGATAAGGAAGACAGTCACTTGCTCAAGGTCACAACAACTAACAAGAGGTGGGGTCAGCTGTTGACCTCTGGTTTGTTCTGACATACCTGGTGCTTTGTAAATGAATTAGAAAATCTAGATTCCAGTTCTCTCAGTAACTTGTGGTAGTACTTTTTGTGCTTAACTTATACACATGTGAAATTACCAAAATGCACCTTTACTCAACAGAAATAAAGGATACAAACCCCATGCTTCTCAAAAGTTCAGTGGAAATAAAAAACTACCATGATTAGTAGTTTTTCATATGAAAAATTTTATCTTTCTGCTATTTATTGGGTTGGCCAAAAAATTCGCTGGTTAATGAATATGCTGCTCAATAAAGTTCCTGGTGAAAATGAAAAAGTCTCTTATTTTACTTAAAACTGAACAAACTTTTTGGCCAACCCGATATTTTTTGTTAATGATCAACTGCAAAAAGTACTTGAAAAAAGGAATATAATAGATTCAGAGGAAATAAAAATACATTCTTATTCTAAAACTTTAAATAAACTTAGAACTGTCTTAATGCTTTAGCTCAAATGGTACTTACACAAAATACATTTATTTTTAACAAACACAATTTTGGCTTACCTTTTTAATAGGTGATGTAGGTGTTGCCTGACCAGATGACACAGTAGGTGTTGTAACAGCTACAGGAGCTGCTTGTGTACTAGAAGTATTGGCATTAGTTACAGAAGCCATGGATTTTGTCTTATCTTTAGGGAAAGGAAAAGAAAAAAAAAACACTAAGAGTCATGATTCTAGATTAATTCAGTTTCAATGGTATTGAAAATAGCATTTTATACTGTATTTTTGCTTAAGGTTTTGTTAATTCAGTCTTTTCCCACTATTATCCCTTTTAACAAGTGACATTTTCAAGGAGTTTCTAGAAATGTCTCAATAGGTATGGTATGAGACTTAAATAAGAACACGACACACAACCAGACTTTTAAGAATAAAAAGCACAAATAAAATCTGACTCTGACTTGTGTACTTTTAACACTATGGAAAATTTTTTTAAGTTTTAAATTAATATTTAAAACTTGAATACATGAATACAACGTAACTTCAAAAAATGCAAGACCTATGCAGTGTTCCAATGAATAAACAACTTACCTTATCTAAAACCTATAGCTCTTCTTTATTCTAGGAAATCTAAAAGTGCTCTTTGTTGATAATGACTTATATTCCTGTCAAACTATGCTTAAATGTCACAAAGAGCATTCCTTCTCACCCCTAAAAAATCTGAAGTTAAATGGGCACAATATCAGCTAAATTAGGTTAAATCTCTTCTCACAATGTACCAAGACAATTTCCAACTAGTAATTGATCACTTAGAAAAAGATTTTTGAAATATTAGAAAAAAATCAATATGATGCTAGCAAAAATTCAAAGACTGCATTTGAGCACATAAATCAAACTGGCCTTTAGCAAAAGTCACATATAAATTTAAACCTTTAAATTAACTGTAATTTATAAACGGGCTAGAAAATTTCACTTTTCAAATGGTCAAAAGTCATGTTAGGGCTTCCCTGGTGGCGCCGTGGTTGAGAGTCCGCCTGCCGATGCAGGGGACACGGGTTTGTGCCCCAGTCCGGGAGGATCCCACATGCCGCAGAGCGGCTGGGCCCGTGAGCCATGGCTGCTGAGCCTGCGCGTCTGGAGCCTGTGCTCCGCAACAGGAGAGGCCACAACAGTGAGAGGCCCGCGCACCGCATTTAAAAAAAAAAAAAAAAAAAAAAAAAAGTCATTTTATCCAGTTTTAAAATATTCCTTTAGTTTCAAAATGGGATAGGAAAGGTATCTTTCTATACTTTTGGGAAGAAGTATACTGCTTTTAAAGCCCTATGAGATACTCATTTTCATTATACTACCTCTCTCCCTTCTTTAGGTCAGTTTTGCAAAGAATCTTCCACCATAAATTACCATTATGAGTAAGTAGACAACATTAACAAATACTTATCTTTAGGGCAAATACAAACTTCCCACTAATAATTCTGAATTTGCAATGATTCATTCAGTCCTATTTGTGACTAAGAAAACATCTGTAAGATGTTAGTAGGGTGAAAAGCATAATCTTAAACTATATCAAAGGACAAGGCCAAACTGGCATATTTAAAAATCACTATAACCACAGCTTTTCAAATAAACTGAATGAGCGAGAAACTCAGTCTAATAAACTTTTTTCTCATTGTTAAATCTCATTGTTAAATCCCTCTTTTCATTCAACAGAAGCTAAGCCTATTCAGCACAGTTAAGTACAAATCACGTATACTCTAATTAGACATCCTCCTGGAAAACAATCCATCCAACCGGAGAGAGTAATTCAACGAATATTTATTAAGTGTCTGATACCTCAAGTACTGTCCTAGGCACTGGGGATATATATCAGTCAATGAAAAGACAAAATATCTTAACTGCATAAAGTTTACAGTCTAGTAGGAGAAATAAATAATAAACTAAAGCTCAACATGTGTTTTTTCATTTTATTTTCTCCTTCTCCCCGTATTTTCTCCAGGTTTAAAATTTTTTTATATTATTGAAATCTATACATCAAAGAATGTATATGCATGTATGCAAACATTTATGTTTGGTTTAAGAATAATAATGAAACAAACCTCAGGTGTCCACCATCTAACTTAAATAAACATTATCAGTGTTACTGAAGCCCTTTCTATCCATTTGATTTCAATGAAGAATAAAAACTTCATGTCCTAGAGAAAAAAAAAAAAAAAACCTAAAAGCAAAACTATGCTTCCCTATTCTCATTCCTTCAACTACCTCTGAAAAATTTATAAATCATTTGGAAGGAAACTAAACTTTTGGTTGAGTTCCTATTTTCAATCTGATTTATAAGAAACTGATTAAAAAATGGTTTGGAAAATATTTTATGAAAGAAAATTCAGCAAAATAGTTATTTAACATAAAAGTTTCCCAAGGAAATAACCTTACAAAAAGAAAAAAGAAACAGTTTAGAAATTGTCAGATCACACTGGGTTTCTGGCCGACCCACTTCTGTCGGCTCCGAGGCGGGAAGCGCCTTTTCCACAGGATATCAATGCAAGCCTGAATAAGAAGAAGAATTTCTCCCTCCTAAGCCATGGCATATCAGTTGTACAGAAATACCACTTTGGGAAACAGTCTTCAGGAGAGCCTCGATGAGCTTATACAGTCTCAACAGACTACCCCCCAACTTGCCCTTCAAGTTCTACTTCAGTTTGATAAGGCTATAAATTCAGCGTTGGCACAGAGGGTCAGGAACAGAGTCAATTTCAGGGGCTCTCTAAATACACACAGATTCTGCGATAATGTGTGGACTTTTGTATTGAATGATGTTGAATTCAGAGAGGTGACAGAACTTATTAAAGTGGATAAAGTGGAAAATTGTAGCCTGTGATGGTAAAAATACTGGCTCCAATACTACAGAATGAATAGGAAAAAAATGGCTTTTTAATGCCATCCTGTTATTGTTCATCACTTTTTGAAGAGAAGCATAGAAGAGACTTTTTTAAAATTTATTCTAGCATTGCAGAAATGACTACACTGTGCCGTACTATCAGAGAATTCCAGTAGAAAGAAGCTTATAATTCTGTACCTTGTTACATTACCTTGTTATACAGCATGAAGAAACAGAACTTTTTTTTAATGACAAATCAAACATTGTGGCCTTCCTAAGACCATTCTTTAATAAATTCATTTTAAAACTCAAAAAAAAAAAAAAAAAAAAAAGAAATTGTCAGATCAAGCTATACCTCTACAGGGAAATGGCTGCTTTCTCAAGCTTGCCAAATAAAGTATGATAAAGCCTTGTTGATATTAAAAGAGTGAGAGAGAAGGAAACACACAGCATTTACATGGATTAATTCTTGAGATAGAGTTAAATTTTCCTGGCACAACTGGCTACGAGCAACAGGAAGAACAAAATTATCAAGTACAATGTTTCAGAGGAACATTTAAAGTTAGCTCACTGAGAAGAGAGAGATTGGTATGCTTAAACTCCAAATTGGGAAATTAATATAATACAATTTGATGGTAATTACTTCTATTCATACTTATAGAACAGAAGAGTTTAAAGAACGATCCAGATAGCCTAGTCCAATACTTCTCATTCTACAAGCAAGGAAATTTCAACCAAAGGACAGGAGACTTGCTAGTTAGTGGCAAGACTGGCCTAAATCTGAAGTCTTTTTTTGTTTTAAATAGCTCCCTGGTGCCTAATACTGAACAGTGAACTGTATAGAAGGGACCAATTAAGAAAAAATTAGGTAGAAAAATCTCAGGAATCTCTGTGAGATATCTGGACTTCCAGTTCTTGAATTCTACTGCATGAGCTAGGAGATCTGGGTGCTGGTCCTGGCTTTCGTGTGCACATGTGCATATAGTTTAATTTGTAATGATATATTTTACTAGAGACTGGGGGCCAAGGCATGTCTCATAGAGGGAGATTAACTACATAAAAATAACTTTAAATACTTGCAAAAGTATCTGAGTCAATTTAAATTTCAATATCATTTCATCTTTCAAATGAACTGAACAAATTTAACTGAATGTTACTAGGTAAGCATGTACATTAATCTTATTTAAATTAGTAGACTTTAATTTTATACATTACATGAAAATTAACATTTATTACAAAGCAATTGATTGTTATATAGTATCCATGTAAAGCAGGTATTATTACCCTGATTTTACAGAGAAATCAGAGATTAAATAACTTACCCACATCTACAGTTACATGCAAGAATCAGTCCATGTTCTTGAACACTGTACATGCTGATTCTCATATAATTTGTTTTTATAATTAGAAATATTTTAATTAGTATGTTATACAAATAAATTATAATATTCAATGACTACCTGTTGTTGTACTGCCAATTTTACCTATATTACTGTGTCATCAAGGCAAAAGATATGTTGATTCACCTGATCAGCAATGTCACAGCAATAAATAAAAAATTAAATCCCTAAGTGACTAGAATCTAGCCATTTATAAATTTCAAAAACTCTGTGTATTTCCAAAAAATAATTTACTTGTAGGATTAGTAAGTTTCAAGAAAATAAAGAAATCCATAACACATCATCTGGCAACAAAGCTAGCCTGTGCCCATTTAGCAATATTTTGTTTTTAATGGGAAACAGGATTATCAGTACGTTCCTTAACATGTTTATTTAGTAAACTTTAGCTTCTCACATTTTCTTAGAGAAAATATTTTACTGAGTAAGTAAAAATAACTGATTCAAAACTTGCTGTTGTGTCTAGAGGAAATATGGGGAGTCTAAGAAATTCTAGGGTTCCATTTGTGTTTACTAATGATCACCAAACTGGTCCTGATAATGATGACTGTTTTTCATTGATAAAAAACTGAATGAAAATGCAATACCTTTTCTGATAAATACGTTAAAATGCCAAAATGCCAGGTTATACAACTCAAAGGTAGCAATCCTGGAATCTTATGCTCTTCAGGAGGTTTTTTTTGGGGTTTTGTTTTTCTTAAGATTTTTTTGATGTGGACCATTTTTAAAGTCTTCATTGCATTTGTTACAATATTGCTTCTGTTTTATGTTTTGGGTTTTTTTTGGCTGCGAGGCATGTGGGATCCTAGCTCCCCAACCATGGATTGAACCCGCACCCCCTGCAGTGGAAGGCAAAGTCCCAACCACTGGACCACCAGGGAAGTCCCTCTTCAGAAGTCTGAGTGATTAGCTGATACAGAATAAAAGCAATTCAGTAAACAAAATCTATAAAAACATGTGAGCCAGAGGGGAAAAAAAACAGAAAACATATCCTTGATAATAAAAAGGTAAAGAATGTAAATTGTAAATTGTTATAAAAAGGGAAAGAATGTAAATAGTAAAGCAATTTGGCAGCATCTATGAAAAGTGAAAATATGATTCAATAATCCAATGTTTAAGTATATCTATTAGAGAACCTCTTGCACATATACACAGGGAGGCAATTATAAAATGATTGCTGCAGCATTATTTACAACACAACATTGGGAATAAGGTAAATTTTTATCAAAAGGGAAATTAATGTATTTAATGAATACTATACAACAACTAAAAGGATAAGTTACATACATAAAGACACAGATAGATACAAACAAACCTAAAAAATACAACTTTCAAGTAAAAAATGCAAGTTGCCTAACAACTCCTAGGGAATAATAAAAACACAAAACAACCTTATAATTACTATATATTACTTCTGAATGTAAGATAAGAGTATAAAAATAGACTAGAAGATTCAGAAAAAAAACTCACGATAGTGATTTGGCAAAGAAAGGAAAGAGAAGTAGATTAGGGCTGATGGTTAAAGAAGACAATGGTAATGTTTTAATTTTATTAAAAGAAAAACTATAAGCAAATATAGCTAAATGTCAACAGCTGTTAAGTTTTGGTAGTTGGAATATGAATGTTTATTATATTATACTTTTCTGCATCTTTAAATTTTCTCAAAACAAAGTAAATTTCCCCACACCTCTACAGGAAAAAAATCTTGACTCCGCCCCAACTTTCTAAAACTTTAGTATTACTGAGGAAATATTTGGGATGCTGTTGGAGCCAGCTTCCTGTACTTTCAGGTCTCAGAAAGCAGCAGGAGCATTCCTGAGCTGCTGGGAACCCATCTAACCCTATCTGCACCATCCAAAGGGACTCTTAGAAGCCTCTTCACCTTCTACAAACCTAAAAATATAGGTCAGTAAAATGCAGAGGTGATCAATTCCCTGCCTCCAGGTAAGCAGAGAACAATAAAATCACAGCTATACTTAAATTTCTAACACTCCCTGAAAGGCAATTTACTGGCTTGGGAGGTATCCTAACAAGTAGCATGTCAGTCTGAAAAGTTTCAAAATTAAAGCCTGACCTCATCTTACTTTACACTTCATCAATATTCACTGAAAATCCCTTTATCCTTCAAATTTTACCTGTTTCAGCTTCTGATTCTGAGTCATCTTCCTCATCTTCTTCACTAGAGCAACTAGATTCATCTTTTTTTCCTTCTTCTTCATCATCAACCTTTTCTTGTTCCAGAGATTCAATACGGGATGCATTTTTCTCAGGCTCAATAATCAATGTCTCTTTGCTGTGAAAGGAAAAAAGCCTTGAAATAATGATAAACACAAAAGGTGAAAATACATAATGAATACATTAATTTTTCCCAGAACCACAAAATCTAATAATCATACTTGTGACTATCATGACAACTCATTTAAAACAATAACAAAACCTACTTTAATATTTTACTTACTTTTTAAAGGTTTTCTGTGATTGATTATTGTCCATATTGGCTGTTGATTCAATCAGTGGAGATTTCTTCTCCCGTTTTTCACTATGGAGCTTTATAAAAGTTATGCAAAGGCAAATAAGAATACTATTAAAATAACATTAATGAGTAAAATACAGAATTTAAAATAATAACAAAGTAGCTTCCCAAACACTAAATGAAAACAAAACACAAAACAAATAAAGATTTAAGTTTTACCTAAAAAGAAAGGGCTTGGATAAAGAATAAAAAGAACTAGACAGTTTAAAAGCTGCACAGAAGGGACTTCCCTGGCAGTCCAGTGGTTAAGACTCTGCGCATCCCCTGCAGGGGACATGGGTTCAATCCCTGGCTGGGGAACTAAGATCTGCTGTGCAGTGCAGCCAAAACAACAACAAGAACAACAACAAACCACTCCACAAAGGACTAAGTTGGATTTTTTTTTTAAGAAGCCTCCAACTTTAGTTTACTGAAAAACCGGGGACCATTAACCATTTAGGATGCCTGATAATATTTTACTTAAACATCTGCTTCCTAGTTTTGTAACTCCTTGCTTATCTAGTGTATGCTATTTTAGAAATCTGAGATTTTATAGTCTCTACCCTCTAAGCAAACTTTCTTATGAAATTACAAAAAGATACTATTATTGAGAACATATACATTATAGAAGTATTCATTTTGGGAAAGGGATGCTAGAGAAATGGGGATAAGCAACACAAAAGGCTAAAGAAACACCACCACTACTCCTTTATTCTCATTCACTGTCATTTAATTTGATCGCTAGGAATAACTTAAAACCAAACACTACAAAACATCACAAGAATACTTTTTCAGCTGTCTAAAATTCAAAGTTATTAAGAGAATTCACTAATAGAGACAATTTTTAGACAGTCATCAAACATACCAGATTTTGTTTCTTTTGCAACTCTTCTAAATATCCTAAAATGTCTTCATCTGCTACATCAAAGGCTGTCTGGCCCTACGCAGGAAACAAGAGGGTTGGTGATAATAAAAAAATCAATAAATTATAAAATGCCTTCAGTGATTCTGTATGATCATACAGAAAGAAGTTAGATAACACTTTTTATGGTAGGTATAAAACATGGTACATATGACTTGAAGGAGATGTATGAGAAATCCATGTGAGAGATAAGCAGCTGATATACCTCCACTAACTTTTTTTGGTAACAGCTTTATTGATCTATAATTCACATACAAGTCACCCATTTTAAAGTATGCAATTCGATGGTTTTAGTATATTCACAGAGTTTTACAACCATCACCACAATCAATTTTAGAACATTTTCATCACCCCAAAAAGAAATGACATACCCATTAGCAATCCCCTCCCTACTCCCCCTCTCCCTCCCCCTGTCTGAGGCAACCACTAATATACTTTCTGTCACTACAGACTTGCCTATTCCAGACATTTCATATAAATGGAATCATACAATATATGGTCCTTTGTGACTGGCTTCTTTCACTTTGCAAACTGTTTTCAAGGTTCATCCATATTGTAGCATGTATCTACTTCATTCTTTTTCATTGCTGAATAATATTCCATTGCATGATATATCACCCTTTTGCTAATCTCTTCACCAGATGATGGACATCTGCTTTTGCTTTCTGGTACACAATGAATAATACTGCTATGAACATTTGTGTATAATTTTTGTGTGGACATCTGTTTAAATTTTCTTGGGTATATAGTTATGAGTGGAATTACTGGGTCATGTGGTAACTCCAAGTTTAACCTTTTTGAGATCTTATTTCTACTTTACTGCCATAAAAATTAATTAAATTCTTAGTAGAGTAATAAAATAAACATATGTATTTCTAAACTACTTAAAAGTTCAGCCAGCCACAGGTATGACTTAGTTTCAAAAAGCAGTCCAGGTGAACATCTGTCACATCTATTTTTATTCATAGTGGAAAAGAAAATTTCAAAGAGCTGCTGACCAAAAATAGTAAGGATTTTTCCCGCTGCTAGCTTAGTCCTTATAATAACCCTACTGGTACAAGTTTCCAGAATGCCAGAAAGTTCATTATTTAGAATATATTCCACCTTATATGTTTGCAAAATTTCTTAATTTATGAATTTCTAAGAATATCAATGGAAGCACCCAAATCTACTCGACACATATGGTAATACTATTACAGAAAAAGTAATACTTCTTTGTCGAACAAGACCAAATCACCTCATAAGTAGCTGGAAAAGACTTAATAATAAAAATGAATACATGATTCACAAAATGTTTTGCACAGTTAATAAAACTTAATAGATTTAAATAATTTATATTCTCATAACATTTTTTAGACTAAAACTGTATTTCTAGAAGTTAAAATATTTAAAGTACATTTGAAAGGCCTACCACTTTGTTGACCATCTCCATATCACACAGACTGTCCACTAAAATTCGACATGCTTCTTCTTTACCCCAATGAGCTGCAGCATGAAGAGGTGTCCAGCCATCATAATCTTTAATATTAACATCATAGCCTGCCTGTATTAAAAGTCTAAACAAATTACAGTGAATTAGATCATCATTAAAATATAGAAATGATTGGACATAATTAACAGCTATATACCATGCAAGTTAACAAAAATTTGCAATATATTTCTTTTCATAGTTCAGAATCCCTCCTCCCCTCAACAAATTAGCTAGGACAAAAGAATTCTCAGAAAACACTGGCATGGAGGATCTTGAGTTACTGCCATAATAATGAATTCAGTTTTAATTAATTCCTAAGGACTATGAGTCTTATGGTTTGGTATGACACTGATTAATTCTTGTTAATATGTTTCTAACTGAAAATTTTGCAGGAAAGTCTATAAGTTTTCAAAACTACTGGATCAATTTGCATGTTAAACTGATTTATTGTAGGGAATGTCTTCAAGTGTCCATATGATATATCATCTCAAACTGAACGTGTTCTAAAGATATACTTGGGATCAAACCAAGTTATCTGTAGTGTCATTCTTGCCTTGCGGTTAAGGAACTGGTTTGTGAAAGCCTTCATGAAACTTTATGATCTACCATTGGAAATTTTCATAGGAAACTGACTGTTAGAAACAAAACAAAGCAAAACAAATATTCCAAGGGGTCAAGTATACTTTTCTGTAGCAGTAGAAAGCAGATATTCTAATCATCAACAAAGCTAGAAAACAGGAATACGTTTTAATACAATGAACAGAGTTGCATAAATGTTAGTATGCCCTTATAACTGTATATGGACATCAACCTTTATTTTATTTAGAAATTAAGCCCACAGAGAACAAAGAATGGGTCTATAAATTGCACACAGCACAGCGCCACACACAAAGGCGAACACTAAGTACTTTATAACTCAAATCTGGTTAACCTTTACCTTACTTTCCAAGATGTTGACCTTGAGAAGGGCTTCTTTTTACCTACAGGAGGTGGTAGTGATAGCTAATATATAACCATTTATTTATGTTTCAAGAACTGATCCCCTATTTCCTAACAATATCTAAAGCAGATGTTTTTAATTATGGCTCCATAGTGGAACCATCTGAAAAACTTGCTATTGAAAAAAACAAAAAAAAAGCTTTCCCAGCTCCACCCCAGTTCCATTGAATTAATCAGTATCTTGGGAGATGGGACCTATCAATCTGTACTTTTAATAAGTCCTGCATATGATCTCACATCACTGCCTGTCTCCTGCTTGCAGATCAATATTTAAGAGCCAGTGATCTAAAAAACACTCTAATAGATATAAGTCAGAAGATTTAGGTTAAAAAAATATGGCCACTAACATAAATATTATCAGATACTTTATTAATAGAGACAGAAATAATACTGGAATATAAGATAATAAAAATATACCCCCAATAGGAAATATGAACTATAATAATGTTAAATATCCTGAGCAATACAAAATTCTAAGTACTTGAGAGTCTGTGTGGAGAGAAAGGTAGACACCCCCCCACCCCCCCCCAAACATAAGGCTCTCTATATGCCAGGCCATGCAAGGATACTCAAAAAAATAAGACAGTATTTATTATGCTCAAGGAACTTCTAATACAGGACAAAAGTTAAGTAAAACAACAATCAACCCTCACAGACAGGTTCTATGATGAAGCTGCAATAGGAGTACAGAGCTGAAAAGCATAAAAATCAACTGAAAGTGTGTTTGAGGGGGAGGGGGTAAGTGGGGAGACAGTTACATTTGAAATGGATCTCTTCTGTTTATTTTTGATTTCATATTTTCTTTCCTAAGTAAAATATTCACAAGTTTCAAAACTAAAAAAGAATAAATGGCTCGATAGCAGTCACTTTCCCACTGCTGACCTTTAGCCAACCAGTTTCCCTGCCCTAGAGATAACCATACTACTACTTTTGATTAGATCCTTACAGAGAGATTTTATGCATACATAAATAAATACAACTTAAATTTTTAAAACATAAACACAAATGAGGCATAGTTCTTAACACATCCTAGTGCTCTTTCCATATCTATAAGTAGTGTTTTAATCGCTATAGAGTATTCTAGTGAAAGGATGTATCATGATCTATTCAACCATTCTACTCCAATTATAAACAATGCTGCTAGCACATACCTTATTTCCTATGTGAGTGAGAATATCTGTAGAAAAAATTTCTAGGGATTTCCCTGGTGGCACAGTGGTTAAGAATGTGCCTGCCAATGCAGGGGACATGGGTTCGAGCCCTGGTCCAGGAAGATCCCATGTGCTGCAGAGCAACTAAGCCTGTGCACCACAACTACTGAAGCTTGCGCTCTACAGCCCCTGCTCTGCAATGAGAAGCCACTGCAGTGAGAAGCCCGCGCACTGCAACGAAGAGTAGCCCCCGCTCACCGCAACGAGAGAAAGCCCGCGTGCAGCAATGAAGATCCAACATAGCCAAAAGTAAATAAATAAAATAAATAAATTTTAAAAAAAGTTAACTGTACTATTCTAGGAGAAGGCTTAAATTACTGAAGTGAGTAGGGATTGAAATAGGAGGGAAACCTGGAATAACTGACCCACTTAAACTTCTTCACTGTTTTTACTGAGAGGGAATAAGAAGGGATTGATATAAGAAACCAAAGTGGAACAAAAGCAACATAGAGGATGCAGTAGATTTTGCTGAGGGCCAGTCTTATTAGCCTTCACATAGATATAACAAAAGTTATGCACTGAATTGTCTTCCATATAGTTGCCAACACCTTTGCACTGCATAAGTAAAAACCAAAACACAAATTTATTGTGACATAAAGGAGCTTTATCCCAAAAATATCTGTCGATCAGTATATAACCCTATATCGTCTAAGTTGCTTATGGTTTAATATTTAATATTATGCTAACAGCACTCTGAATTCCAGTGTTCATGTAGTGAAAATCTAAAACAAAATCAGATAAATTACATGTAAATAAACAATCAGTAGGAATCAAGCTCTCAGAATTTGATAGTATGTTTATATACAACGTTGTTCTTAGTCTCTGTATCCAGAGCTAATCTATCTGGGAATCTCAAAGTGACTCTAATAATTTACTAGGCCAGAAGGTAACATATAATGGTTGTCTGACACTTAAATTTCACTTATTGGAAAACTGCAATGGAAGAACAGTAGAATACTCAAAATTTGAGAGTGAAAGAAAGAACTTTAGAAATAAAGCAATAACATTCAAGGTAGTTTTCTCTTTCTCCCTATAAACAGACATTAAATAACTTATACAAGCTGTTTCAAAATAATGTTAGCAGGTATCTTAAAAAAAGGAAAAGTGAAATAAAGAAAACAAATCAAAGCAGAAAAACAACTGTGAGAAGCAATACTTACTTTAAAACTTCTGTATAGCCTTTAGCAGCTGCAACATGAAGTGCTGTACCTCCAGATTTTGCATGCCGGACATCATTTATATGGCCACTATTTAGCCACTGTCTTGCATCTCTAAGCATTATTCGTTCTTCTTCCTTTCGAGCTGCTTCTATATCAACCCCTGATAAAATAAAATATTTTTTTTCATTTTTTTCTCTATAGTAAATGTTTTTGTTCGGAAATAAAATTATCCAAAACATTCCAAGTTTAATTGAAAATTAAAAGTGAAATTATATTTTTGAAAAATGGGCTGCTTAGAACAAGCTGGTTAAATAAAGAAATGTAGGAATACTGTAGAGATTTTATTAGCATTCTCTACTGACTATTTAATTTTTGCCCTACAGTATTATTTTGGCTTTCTTTTTACCTTTTCTGCTTATTCCTTTTGTTTTTGAAGATTTGAATACTCCCCAAGGTATTCCCCATCCTTTGGTCTAAAAAAAAAGTTTGTTGTTTTAAACAATCATATGTATTTAAGTCTCAAATTTTTATCCACTGCTTTGACCAGTTCTCTGAACTCTAGCCTAGTAGGTACAAATGTTTATTGAACACTTCAACTTGGAGGTCCTGTCCTCATCTAAGATTGAACAGACTTTAAATCAGATTATTTTTCTACCAACACCTCTTTCTTTTTCCAACATAGTACATTGTTCATGCCATCAGTATCAGTTTTATAATTTTGGTAAGTTATATAGATGTTTATTCATCTAAAAGCATTAAGCGCTATGCTAGGTTGAGGTGATAAGAGTGGGGAGAATTCAAAAAGGAACATGACCTTCAAAGAGCTCAACACCCTGAGAAAAAAATTAAAATAGAAATGATAATCCTGAAATTCCTCAGTGATCTCATGTTATCTTATGGCTTCAAATGCTGGTTATTTAATAAATAGCACATACCATGATGCATTTATACTCCAAAAGACAATGAGCTTATTAAAAAGGTAAATATACTGCTTTTTTATCTTGTATCCCCACCATATGGATGGATACCTGATACAAAGTAAAAGGGATCAGTAAATGTTTACTGAATGAATGATGAATACATAAATACACGAGTAAAAAATAATTACACACACACACACAACTCCTCAGCTAAGATCTCTTCTATAATTCACATCCATGTATCCAACTGGCTGGTTGGAATTTTTCATTCACTTATTCATTCAATCAATCAGTCAATATGTACTGAGTCTCTACTATATGTCAGGTACTTTATTAGGTGTTAGGGGTTTAGAGGTGAACCTATTACATGGCAGATGATACATCTGCAAAGGAAAAAAAAGCAGAGTAAAGGTACAGAGGGTAATGAGAAAGAGTTGTTGTTTTATATAGGTTGGTAAAGAACAGTCTCTTTGATAAGGTGACATTACAGCAAGAAATAAAGTGACAGTCATACCATAATCTTAGAGAATATTCCAGACAGAGGAAAGTACTACAGATCTTCCTTGACTTACAATGGGGTTACATTCTGATAAATCCATCAAAAGTTGAAAATACCCTAAGTCTAAACTGCATATGATATACCTATCCTGTCATAGCTAAGTGCAGCCTACCTTAGACACGCTCAGAATACTTACATTAGCCTACAGTTGGGAAAAATCATCTAACACAAAGTCTGTTTTATAAATAAATTAAGTGCTGAATATCTCATGTAATTTACTGAACACTGTACTGAAAGTGAAAAACAGAATGGTCATATAGGTATAGAATGGTTGTTTAAGTGTATCAGTTTGGTTGTTTACCCTCATGATCACGTAGCTGACCAGAAGTTGCAGCTTGCTGCTGTTGACCAGCGTCACTAGGGAATATGTGCTGCACATCACTAGCCCAGGAAAAGATTGAAACTCAAAATCTGAAGTATGGTTTCTACTGAATGTGTATTGCTTTCACACCATCGTAAAGTTGAAGAATCGTTAAACTGAACCACTATAAGTCAGGGACTGTCTGTAGTAAGCACTACAGGGGGCAGGGGGCAGGGTGACAACATCTGACTCAATTTAAGAGGATCACTTAAGCTGAAAACTGAGGTATAGACTGGGAGGCTATAACAATAATTCAGGCAAGAGATGATGGTAACTTGAACCAGGGTGTAGCAGTGAAGGTAGTAAAGAGGTTAGATTCTGCATTCTTCAAGGCAAACCAACAGAATTTGCTGTTAGTTTGGATGTAGGAGAAAAAGAGAAGTCAAGGATGAATCAAAGGTTTTTAGCCTGAGCAACTAGAAAAATTAAATTTTCAGTTTCGGAAATGTGAAGTTTGAAATGCACTAACAGACATCCAATTGGAGTTAGCTGGATATCTGTCTGGAGAACAGAGAAGAGGTCAAAACTAGGGATGTAATATAATACATAATAAAATAATATAACACAGTCACTTCAAACTCAATGCTAAAATCTTATCTCAATTTTCCCTAGCCACTCTGCTTGCTGTTTGTCTTATATTTCCTATATTAGGTTCCAATACTTACCCAGAAACCCGGAAGTCATCCTTAATCCCTCCCTTTACCTTATCCCCAGCCTCCATCCAATTAGTCAGCAGATTCTGAGTTGCCATTCCTAAAATGTCTTCTTTTCTTTCTTCCTAAAATGTCTTCTTAATGGCCCCTAATCACTATTTTAGTTCGTCTTATGTCTCACACTTTGACGCTACAGCTGGCCCTTAATTCATTCTCCTCAGTTCCTTCTGAGTCATTGCCCACATCATCGCCAGACTGGTTTTTCTGTAGCAAAATACAATCATCTCTCTTTTCTATAAAAAAAAATCTGTCAATGATTGCTCACCTCCTACAAGACAAAGCTCAGCTCTTTAGTGTAGCAGACAGAGCCTTTTATGATTTGGTCTCAATGCGTTTTTAATCTCTAGTCTTTCTCCTCTATCATCACCCAGTGTTCTAACCATATAGATCTTCACATAGATCAAGTACATCATGTGCCTGTGCTGTTGTGCAAGCTAGTATCCTCTATCTGGAATGTATCCTTACCTTGCTTGCTTAGTAAATTACCATTTATTCAAGATACAACTAAACTGTTCAATTGAAGCTCAATCTCAAAAAAGTAGGCCATGACTGAAAAACATTTTTAAAATCCCGAGATTACAGAAGTTCAGGTAAAGTCATCTTCAAACTAGAGATCTCATTTTTTCCCCCAAATGTTTGCTCTTGGTGCTAGACCCAGCTATCCTCTTGAATTTTTCTTTTTTTCCCTAAATATTTACTTATTTATTTATTTGGCTGTGTCAGGTCTTAGTTGTGGCATGCAGGCTCAGTAGTTGTGGTGCACAGGCTCTAGAGCGCATGGGCTTAATAGTTGCAGCATACAGGCTTAGTTGCCCCATGGCACGTGGAATCTTGGTTCCGTGACCAGAGATTGAACCCACGTCCCCTGTGCTGGAAGGCGGATTCTTAACCACTGGACCACCAGGGAAGTCCCTCATTACTACATTTGAAAGAAATTTGCAATAAGGTTTTCCAAATAGACTTTATAAAAACAATTATATACACTATATATATGTAACAGACAAAACCTATTATAATCTTTAATTACAAAGTATCACCATTTCTATAATAATGCAATTTTATACATATATAAATTTCCTTTCAAAAGATAATCAGCCCATCTTATTTAAAATGCCTTCTAATGTTATTCATAAAAGAAATTATAAAGCTGTAACTGTTAATACATTAAGAATAATCTTTCTACTAAATGACTTTTCTCAGACTGATTTATTTTATTTTCTTAGGCTTAATTTTTTTTTACTATGTCTTTTAATACATGAACATCTTTATTATCGTTATCCCTTTTCTCCTTATCATCTTAAAGAGTCTGACTTTTATTGTCTTTTATTATTCTAAATTTCCTCTGGACTTGAAATAAAAAAACAGCTACTTCTTACTTCTGGATTTATCTAATTTCATGCTATCTTCACCCAATTACAAAGCAGTTACCCCCTGCTGCCACCAAATTGTGCCTTTATATGAATCATATATAAATACAACTCAAGTTTAAAATTAAAGTACATGTGAAGAGAAATTTCTTATGCTTAAGAAAATCCAGTTAGAAAAAAAAAACCCACCCTTGTTCTTAAAATCTTTTCAAAAATACCACTGATTAGAGCAATAGACCATTAATTTTTGTTTAAACCCCACTGGACTATGTATTACAATACCTGTTTTCTAATTCCAGTGCTTTAACTAGGCTAGCAACCTTGAGAAAGCCATAACTTCTTTGAATATTAGTATAATGGGTTAAGAACACAGACCTGAACCTAGACTGCTGGGTTTCAATCCCTGATTTGCCACTTACTAGCTCTATTATCTTGGGCAAGACACAACCTACACTAATATTCAGTTCTTTTATTTGTAAGATAGGAGTAATGAAAGTATATACCTATCCACAATGTTGTGAGGATTAAATTAATTAACATTATATGTGAAGTGTTTATATCAGGAATAAGCACCAAGGTGTTAATTATCATGATCAGTTCTAAAAGTCTATGATTCTGCTTCTCTTTTACTGCATTGTGGTATAATAGGAAGAAGATCTTATAATGAATTTAATTGGTCCTTAATCCACCTATAATTGCAAGGTTTTTAAACAACGAAAACAATGTATATTGAACTAAATTGGGTGTGATATAATAAAGTGATTAGACTATTTAACATCTGTCACTGCTATAAAAAAAACAGTAGGGCTTCCCTGGTGGCACAGTGGTAGAGAGTCCACCTGCCGATGCAGGGGACACGGGTTTGTGCCCTGGTCCGGGAGGATCCCCCGTGCCGCGGAGCGGCTGAGCCCGTGAGCCATGGCTGCTGAGCCTGTGCGTCCGGAGCCTGTGCTCCGCAACGGGAGAGGCCACAACAGTGAGAGGCCCGTGTACCGCAAAAAACAAAACAAAACAAAACAAAACAGTAAATGTTAGCTTGAAATGTAGCCAATTCTCATAGGTAAGAAAAAATAAAATCAAATTGGAATTTTGTTAGCTAAGAAATGCAAAAATTGACTTGTGTCCCACACTAAATAAAGAAAATTGCATTAAAACATTAACCAGAAATACTTTCATCTACTATTCAATCATTACTACTTTCAAAGGCAATCTACTCAAGCATGACTAGTTGTTAATCAAATATATTAGAATAAGAAATAAGAGCCAAAAGAGTGATTAAAGAATTTTAAAATATTAAATAATAACTTTCATACCAGGATAAATAATTTGAGAAATTTTGTCATTACTAGAGATATATTTAGGGTGCTCTTTTTATAAATGTTAAACTCTATTAGAGATGCCTCTATCTTTTGTTTCTTCAGAATAAAGTTATGCTATATAAATTCATGTATTCCCATTATATGAATAAAATGAATATCATGAAATATTTTCTAAGAGATATTCCTAATAAAATGCAGTATGGTACAGTGATGAAGAGTGTGGGCTCAAGGTATCTGTTACACTGTTTGGGACTGAACTACATATAGCACAACCTCCTACATGTATGACCTTGGGCAAATCACTGAGCCTCAGCTTCTCATCTGTAAAATGGGGTGATAGTAGTATTAACCTCTTAGAATTGCTGTGAGGATGAAATGAAATAATGCTTGTAAAGCCTTTTGCTCAATGCCTGGCAAATAATCGGTATTTAATAAGAGTTAGCTATTATTTTTAGTATCAGCTCTTTACTTTGCAGTTTCAGGGTCATGCTATATACTATTTTCCAGAATTTCCCCTCACCTATTATTTTCCCAGATTTACATTTTCCATCCTGACATTTCCTAAATTCCAACAGTGCACTGAACACTGTCATCTAGATGTGCTTTAGCAACCAAACTCAATATATCCCAAAACAAACTCATACACTCTCTAAATCCGTTCCTGCTTTGTCCCACATTTTCCCGAGTGAATTTATCCAATCATCACTTCTTAAACTGGAAACTTCAGGAGGCAAATTAGCTTGCCTCAATTCTTCCTTCATTTCCTCATTCAATTCTCCACCAAGCTGTTTTAATTTTACCTTAATATTTTCTGAAAACAGTCCTGGCTCTTTGCTCTTTTCCATCTTAAGTGTAACCATTTTGGCCCTTTTCATCTTTCACCTGGATTAAGTGAAGAATCTTATTCAAGGAAGGCATGCCACCATGTATCCCCCACTCTAATGCATCCTCCAGATTACCCTCAGCTGCTTTATTACTAAAAACCAAATCCAATCAGGTTAATTTCCTGCTTGGGGATCTTTGTTGCATCTGTCTAATGCCTACAAAAGAGATGTCCACCATCTGGCTCCAGCCTAATCTTTTCAAGCCTCAACCTCATACTAATTCCATCCTGACTTTTCACTCCATTCCAATTCTAATGAATTCTCCACGTATGCTATGTCTCCAATTCCTTTTCTTTGCACATGTTGATACCCCTGTCTCACATGCCTTTTTTGTCCACTACCCCCTTCTTTGCCAAGTAAACTCCCTCTCAAATGTCATCACTCTCAAACCCTTCCTGACTACTGCAAACAGTCATAGGCTTTTCTGTTCTCCCACATCATTCTGTTCCTACCTATATTTTAGCACATAGCACACTGCATTATGGGGCTCTGTTTATATATTTGTCACTTCTATACACCGTGAAATCCTTAAGAACAAAGTGTGTCTCTTAAAAAAAAAAAAAAACCCAAAAATACCCAGCACTCAGAACATATGCTGGCACCTTAATCAAAACTGAATGAATCATTACAACTAAAATCAGCCTTGCTAACAGTTTCCTTTATATAGAAGGAAACTAAAGACAAGAAGTTTTCAGTATATATCCCTGCCTTTCCCAGTTCATAATAATTGCTAACTACTATTAAACAATATTGTTGCTATCTATCTGGGCACTCACCAGGGCAAGCTGGACAGATAAGGGACTCTTCATCCAGGTTGATGCTTTATACCTATTCTTCCAGCTTCTTCAAGTCTTGAAGATCCCATTACTCCAAAATTGCTTGCTTAGGATACAGCTGTTAAAAGCTCTTCCGTGTATTTATCCAAGCTCCAGTTATGACTACTTTCCTAATGTGTGCCTTGTTTCTCCTGATCTCCAGGTACCTTCAGCCACTTGTTACAATGCCTCAACTCTATTTAGGCATTTAAATATTTCTTCAGTTTTAGTGCCTAAGATATTTTTTTTTAAACAACCAGGTAGTCATTATGAATTTTCCTAATCCCAAGGAATAAAAATCTCTTTTCAAGGAACTGACTTAGCTTCTATTTCGCTGCTTTTATTTCCTGATGAACCACATTTCAGCAGGAGTCAACCTTCTAAACCAATATCCCATACCTTAGGATAATACAGTTATCTTCTGATAATACCCATTTAATCACTGCCTAGACATAACTTAATATAGTGGAAATCACACAGTTATATATATATATTAGTTTTTTTAAGTTGTAGTAAAATATGCATAACAAAATTTACCATCTTTTTTTTTTTTTTTGCGGTATGCGGGCCTCTCACTGTTGTGGCCTCTCCCGTTGCGGAGCACAGGCTCCAGATGCGCAGGCCCAGCGGCCATGGCTCACGGGCCCAGCCGCTCCGCGGCATATGGGATCCTCCCAGACCGGGGCACGAACCCATGTCCCCTGCATCGGCAGGCGGACTCTCAACCACTGCGCCACCAGGGAGGCCCAAAATTTACCATCTTAATAACCATTTTAAGTAGACAGTTCAGTAGTGTTAAGTACATTTACACTGTTGCTCAATCAATGTCTAGAACTCTTTTCATTTTGCAAAACTGAAATGCTATGCTAATTAAGCAACAAGTCCCCATTCCCACTTCCTCCTAGCTCCTGACAACCATCATTCCACTTTCTCTATGATTTTGAGTACTTGAGGTACCTCATGGTAAGTGGAATCATACAGTATTTGCCTTTTTGTGACTGGCTTATTTCACATAGCATAATGTTCTCAAGGTTCATCCAGGCTGTAGCATATGTCAGAATTTCCTTCTTAATGCTGAGCAGCATTTTCTGTAAGTATATACTACATTTTGTTTATTCATTCATCCATTGATGAACACTTGGTTTTCTTCCATCTTTTAGTTATTGTGAATAATGTTATAAACCTGGGTGTACAAAAATCTCTTTGAAACCTTCCTTTGAATTCTTTGGTTATATGCCCAGAAGAGGAATTGCTATATTATACAGCTTTATATTTATTGAGATATAATTCACATATTATTTAAAGTATACAATTCAGTGGTTTTAGTAAATTTGCAGAGCTGTGCAACCTTTACCACAAACAGTTTTAGAACACTCATCACTCCTGAAAGAAATTCTACCCATAAGCAACCATTCCTCATCTATAAATAGACATCTCCCAAATTTATATCTCCAGCTTGTACCTCTCTCTATTAACATATTCAACTGCTTGGATATCTAATAGGCAAAACAAACTTAACATGTCTGAAAAATGAACCCCTGAGCTCTCCCTACAAAACTTACTTTTCCCACAACATTCACACCTCTCATAAAAACTTCACCCATCTAGTGGCTCAAACCAAAAATCTTAGGATCTTCCCTGCCTTCTTCTTTCTTACACACTGTAGTTTTAATCACTCAATGATCTTCTTGGCCAAACCTTCAAAATGTATCTAAAATCCAGTCTTCTCTCATCACTCTGTCTACTACCACCCTGCTCCTGCCCTTGCCGTTCTCCTACTCCTGCCCTTACCTTCCTATAATCTATTCTCAACACAACAGCCCCAGAGATCCTTTCTAAAGCAAGTCAGATCATGTCACTCCTCTATCTCAATCCCTCCACTAGCTCACTATTTCACTCAGATTAAAAGCTAAAATCCTTCCAGTGGCCCACAAGGCCCTATGTGATAGGGTCCACTGCTACTTCTGTGACCTCAGCTCCTTCCAGCCTCTTCCTTGTTCTGCCTGCTTCCGTCATACCGGTCACACTCGCTGCTTCTCTGAAAACACCAGGCACCCTCCCATCCTTGAATTCATTGGTTCCTCTGTATGCAATGTTCTTTCCCCAGACCTACATGATTCATACCATCACCCCAGTAAGACCTTTGCTTAAATACCACCTTATCAGTGACGACTTCTTGACCACTCTTTAAATTTGCAATGTGTCTCATTCACCCCGTACACTTCCTTATCCCCTTTGCCTGTTTTACTTCCCTCCAAAGCTGTTATTGATAGATAATTTTATGCCTTACCCTACCACTCATGATACTTCTTTCAACTTTAAAAATATTAAAAAGACGTAGAGTTAAGAATCATATATTTTTTCAAGTAGAACCTTACTTCACATATTGTTAGGTAAACTGATTTTTTTCCACTCAAATTACGATTGCCCTTCAATGTCAACAATCATTTATTGAAAAAGTCAAGTATCATATTCTTTACAAAACAGTTTTAAACATATTTTCCATCTAGGTTGGTTACCTTACCTTGCCGATTAACTTCATTTTGAAGTAGCTCTTCCATTGCCTCCTCCTCAGCAATATCTAAAGGTGTGTCTCCTTCACTGTTGACAGCTCCTACATGTGCTCCCTGACCAATCAAAAACCTGTAAAATTAAAGGGAAGAGAGTTAAGCAATGATGGTATCATCAAAACAAGACTGAATGCATAGCTAATGAGGCAAGCTCCTATGCAAGAGCAGCAATAAAAACCAAGGATAGCATAGGTATTATTTAAGTTTTAAGAAACTACCATAAAGCATGTTTTCTTTCCTTTTTAAAATTTTATATTTCCTAAAATTTTTCTATAATGTACACATATTAACGAATACAAAAATGTTATTTTAAAATAATTACAAAGTCTTTCATAGGATTATTTCAGACTGTCTCCATTAAGATTTTTCATTATCTCCATATTGACTAGTTTACTAACTGAACTTCATGCTCCCACTCTCATGCCATAAGCAATAGTTCTTAACCTTGGGCTCATGGGCATAATTCAGAAGGTCATTCAGCTGATACAGATATATTAAAATACTGTGTATGTTCATCACTATTTTGAAATTAAGGTAATTATTAGACCAACTACTAAGTCTTTTTATTTAATGTGTTACTAAAGAAGCACATACACACTTTGTACTCAGTATTTTATTTTACGCATCCAAAACGCAATACTAAGAACATATTCACAGGCTTCATCAAACCTGACAAAGGGATCCAGATACAAAATGGTTGCGAATCTCTTTCACTATGCCAACTGCACATCTCCCAGAATCATCTATTTAACACAACCAGAGGCAATTTCCAACTTAAAATTCTTTGAATTGTTGTCCATGCTAGGAGAAAACATACCTACATGGCCCTTACTGATCTGGTTTTGTCTTCTTTTCAGCCTCATTCCTCTTCCTTCTTGTATCACACTTTAGACTCCAACAACATGGAACTGTTTGTAGTTCCAGATTAAGCCATGTTCTTTTGGCATCCCTGATTTTACTTTTCTATTAAAGAATGGCTCCCTTTTTTCTGATGTTCCTAATCAATCTAACTCTTATTTGTAAATTTTTTTTACAAGCTACATGACAATATTCGTATTATCAAAACAGTGAAGGAAAAAAAGCCCTCAGAGTTTTAAAAAAAGAAGAAAAAAAGAAAAAACTCCCTTACATCTCTCCTTCTGTTATCATGTTCCCTCCCCAGGGATAAACACTATCAACAGCATGGCAAATATCTTTCTGGTACCTTTGCTATGAATTTACATGTGTGTCTATAAAGAAATATATACAGTCACTTTGGAGGTTCTTTTTGTAAAACAAAAATTAATGGGGTTACTTTAAATGTACTGGAGTGCAACCCTTGCCTTCTAATACCTGAAAAATATTCCACAATATGGCTGGATCATACTTTTATTTAATGCCATCCTCCTAATGGATGTGTTCTTAAATGGACATTTGACATTATCAATCTTTAAAATTTTTCTCAACGTGATGAGAATAAAGCATCTTATCGTTGTTTTCTTTCCTGATTACACACGAGTTTGAAAAAAATCTGGATGTGTTGACTAGCATTTGTATTTTCTCATTTTGTGAACTTCTTATTTACTTCTTTTGCTTATATATATATATATATATAAAATATATATATATATATATATATATATATATATATATTTTTTTTTTTTTTTTTTTTTTTTGCGGTACGCGGGCCTCTCACTGTTGCGGCCTCTCCCATTGCGGAGCACAGGCTCCAAACGCGCATGCTCAGCAGCCATGGCTCACGGGCCCAGCCGCTCTGCGGCATGTGGGATCTTCCCGGACCAGGGCACGAACCCATGTCCCCTGCATCGGCAGGCGGACTCTCAACCACTGCGCCACCAGGGAAGCCCTGCTTATATTTTTGTGTGCCTTAACTCAACAAATACTTATGGGGTGTTGTTATAGATTGAATGGTTTTGTGTTCCTCCAAAATTCACGTTGAAGCCCCAAACCACCAATATGATGCTATTAGGAGGTAGGGCTTTGGGGAGGTAATTAGGTGTAGATGAGGTGGAGGTTGGAGAACCCATGATGGGATGAATGTTGTTAAAGGGGAAGAGAGTAGAGCTCGCTGTCTCTCTGCATGGAGGGCACAGCAAGGTGGCAGCCATCTGCAAGTCAGGAAAAGAGCCCTCACCAGACACAGAATTGGCCAGCACCTGGATCTTGTACTGTCTAGTCTTCAGAACTGTGAGAAACAAATGTCTGTTGTTTAAGCATCCCAGTTTATGGCACTTTCTTACAGCAGCCAAAGCTGACTGAGACAGGTGTCTACTATGTATCTACCACTATGTTACATGTCGGGCATATAATAGTAAGCAAAAAACAAATGCAGATCTTCCCCTCAAAGATCTTATAATCTAGAAAGAGAGCTAGATTAATTCCCTAAATACATGTAAAACTTTGATGTCTTATAACAGTGAATTATGTCTACAAGTGAATAATAGAATAATTTGATTTAGTAAGGTCAGGAAAGGAGTCTCTGAACAATATATAGGTACTAGCAAACATAATGGAAGGAGAGTATGTTCCAGAAGAGAGAACAAAAGGCACCAAAAACCTGTGACAGGAAGTGTGTGTAGCTAGACAAGGGTTTGGTTCATTCTCCTGAGAGTAAATGAAAGAATCAATCTCTATATAATATGTCAGGTACACCCCAAAGTCAGTAAATGTTTATTCTGTAAGATCTGTAAATGATCAACTATGTGTTTCAAAAAGATCACTTTGTGAAGTATGGAAAATAAATGAGAATGGAGAAAGAATGAAAGTAGTCAGACCAGCTAATGAGCTACTGCAGCAGTAGACAAAAATTATGTTGGAAGCTTGAATTTGATGGAGGAAATGGATACATTCTGAGATATCTAGGAGATACTAGAGATCAGCTGGATATGAGAAGCGAGGGTGAGGAAGGTGTCTATGATGCACTGAAGTTCTTGACTTGTCTGTGATAGATGGATGGTGGTACTAATAAATGATACACAAAAAAATAAGTTATTCCTTCCTTCTGACAAATAGATGTGCTGCAAATATTTTTTCCATATTGTCACCACATTAAAAAAAAAAGCAAACCTTTTCTTACAGCATTTTGTATCTGAGTGAAATTTAAAGGTTGTATGAAGTCAGGTCTGTCAATCTTTTGCTTTAAGAAGGACTTTACCAACTAGCTATTGATATCTGTGTGGAGATGTAACTTTTACAAGACACACACACACATAGAAAGAGAAAGATAGAAAAAGGAAAGAATATACACTATAAAGTTAACAGAGGTAGCATTAGGAGGAATTTGCTTTTTTAATTTTTTTCATTTTATTTTTTAGCCACACTGTGTGGCATGTAGGATCTCAGTTCCCGGACCAGGGATCAAACCCACGCCCCCTGCAGTGGAACTGTGAAGTCTTAACTACTGGACCACCAGGGAAGTCCCACATTAGGAGGGACTTGTATTAGTTGGGGTTTTCGTTGGGGGGGGGATTTTTTTTGTTATCCTAGTTTTCTGCAGCAAGTTTATTTTGTGTATGTATATTAGACCACAAAAATGGCTACCATGCCATTTTGTAGCCTGGTATTTTTACAATTAATAATGTTATAAACATTTCTCCTTGTGCAAAACAATGTTTCATTTTTATGATCTTCACGGGGACTTCTACAAACAGAAGTCATATTTGAATTGAAGAAACTTTTTCTGTTTCACAGTTTTAAAAAATGTAATATAAAACTAATGAAGAACATTTACATACTACAAATAAATAAATAAATGAATCTGGAGCAAAAAAAAAAAGATATTAGTGGAGTAGAACTTGTGCTATGCTCCAGGGGAATATGTACATATTCTGCTAGGCAAAATCTCAAACAATCAGAGATATTTACATAAAACCACGCATATTTTGCTTAGGTAGTAGAAATCATTCACAGGATGTAAAGACAGAATAAAAGGAAGACCTCAGAGTGGCTGCAGTGCTAGCAGAGGGAAGCAGAGTCTCAAGGAAATAACAGGTCAAAGCCAAAAAGAGACAATCCAAAATTTATATAAACAGGAAGGATGTTAAGAGAAACTAACAAGAGTAAAGTTCCGAAAACTGCTGGCAGGAAGTAGGGCCTGGAGCAATCCCTGAGCCAAAAGTTTAGGTATAAATATGTATGCATACAGTTCACAAACCTCTCCATGACTCAAGAACTATTATTTGCAAATGTAAAATAAATAAATAAATAAATAAACCCCCATGGCATTAATTCTTATTCACCACGAATAATCTCAAAAAGCCATTCAAAGATTGGTTGGGTGAAAAAAAAAGCATAAACATTTAAATTCTGCAGACTTCGGGTTTGGTTCCCACCTCTGTTTCTTGACAGTTGTGTGATATTCATCAACTTAAAACATTTGAAACCTAGCTTATAGGTAACTTACAGGGCTGTGTTATGTTTAAATGAGTTAATGTCTAAAAACAAAATTAAAATTCTATCTGTTATCACATCACGCAAAATCATCACACTTAGAAAGCAATGTTTAAGATAATGTGAAACAAAATACAGGCTATCTGGAATACCAGAAACTCACTTTGTGGGACCCTTGGAGATACTGAAAACAGATGGTCAGATTTCCTTCAGAACAAAAAGGGCTGGGGTATTAAAAGCAGCTCATGGGACTGCTGATTAGGAAAAATACACTATATTTATTGTAAGATTTCTTGGGGGAAAAAAAAAAACTATGAAGATTTCACACAGGAGTCTCAAACTGAAAGTCAGAATATTAGGCTGTTTCTCAGATGGGTAACTTTTTTGAATGCTTCAAGGTTTAAAAAAAAAAAAAAAGGGCAGGCTTTTATTTGCTTAACAATGGTTAATGATGTCCTTAAGCAATACAAAAGAGGCCAACATAGGAGATGCCACCTATTGAATGATGAAAATCATTATAAATTACTGAAGTGAAAAATGGCAAACTGCTAGGTTTACTGAGATTTATAATAACCTACAGCTTTGAGTCAATAAATAATTTTGGATAATTAATAAACCTCAAATTCAAGACATGATTCAAATGGATTTCTACAAAATTATTTGCATATGTGTGAATTTAAAAATCTAATAAAAGGTGAAAAACTTGTTAACCAAGTTATCGGTTGCAACTTGGATGTGGTATATTAGATGGATAGGATTCTATCTGGGTTAGAATGATTCAGTGTTAACTGAATTCAGCAGACAAATTTGACAGTCTAATAATTATCTTGGATTCTGAGTTTTGCCAAAAGCCAAACCACAGAAGAGATTGAGAAGGAGAAATAGTTCATTTTAAAAATTTGATGTTTTAAAAAAAAAAAAAAAAAAAAATTTGATGTTTTAATTAAAGCCCCTGTCTTTAAATTAGAAGCTAATGAGAACACAGTAATCAAAGAGACAAAGAGAAAGAAATTTCAACAGCAAGAGCTGAATATATTTAGTGTTTAAACTTAATGTACATTGTTTTATTTACTGTAGAAAAACTAGTATCAAGAAGTTGTTTTAGCCAATACATGGATTTTTCATGTATTCAATATATGAATTTTTAAAATTCAAAATGTCAGTGCAGCCTTAAAAAAGTGGTTCTGTCATACAGATGAATCTCAAGGCCATTATGGCAAGCAAAATAAGTCAGTCACAAAAGGCCAAACGCTATATGATTCCACTCATATGAAGTGTCTAAAGTTGTCAAAATCATAAAAACAGCAAATAGAAAGGTGGTTACCAAGGGCTAGGGGAGTGGGGAGGGGAAATTAGTGTTTACCAGGTAGTTTTAGCATTGCAAGATGAAAAATCCTAGAGATCTGCTGCAAAACAATGTGAATATGCTTAACACTATTAAACCGTACACTTTAAAATGGCCAAGATGATATATTTAATATTATGTTTTTACCACAATAAAAAAAACCCCACAAAGTCAGAAAACCACTGAAATAGTTGTTTCTTGAAAATTTAAATGAATTACTCAAAGCCATCCAATGAGACAGAAATTATGAAAACTAAGCTACCTGAACTTTTCAAAGACGGGTAAGAGAACACTGTACTATTAACTTCAAAAATAAATGCAGACTTCCTTGGTGGCGCAGTGGTTAAGAATCTGCCTGCCAATTCAGGGGACACGGGCTCGAGCCCTGGTCCAGGAACATCCCACATGCCGTGGCGCAACTAAGCCCGTGTGCCACAACTACTGAGCCTGCACCCTAGAGCCCGCGAGCCACAACTACTTAGCCTGTGTGCCATAACTACTGAAGCCCATGCGCCTACAGCCCGTGCTCCGCAACAAGAGAAGCCACTGCAATGAGAAGCTTGCGTACCGCAACAAAGAGTAGCCCCGCTCGCCACAACTAGAGAAAGCCCACGTGCATCAACAAAGACCCAACGCAGCCAAAAATAAATAAAATATATTAAAATATGTATTAAAATAAATAAATAAGTAAATGCTATTTTCTTTTGGAAGCCGCTGAGCAACATAAAATCAGTGTAAATAACCTTATGCATCTTCAGTGGGAATGCACTTTCCTATTTCATATTTGAAGTTCGATATCACAATAAAAAACAGTTGAGGGCTTCCCTGGTGGCGCAGTGGTTGAGAGTCCGCCTGCCGATGCAGGGGACATGGGTTCATGCCTCGGTCCTGGAAGATCCCACATGCCGCGGAGCGGTTGGGCTCGTGAGCCATGGCCGCTGAGCCTGCGTGTCCGGAGCCTGTGCTCCGCAGCAGGAGAGGCCACAACAGTGAGAGGCCCATGTACTGCCAAAAAGAAAAAAAAAAAAAAAAAAAAAAAAAAAAAAAGTTGAAAGTAACTATAACAGTAAGAATCCAAACAAAGGTTCTGACCTGGAACTTTTGCAAGTTTTCTTTAAAATAACAGTTCTTTCCTTCAGCACCTGACAAATGTTGTGCCACTTCCTTCTGGTCTCCATGTTTCTGATGAGAAGTCTGCTTTAATGCAATGCCCCCTGCCCCAATGTTATAGTAGTTCCTTTCTCATTGCTTTCAAGATTTTTACTTTGCCTTTTGTTTTCAGAACTGCTCTGGTTTATCCTGTTTGAAATTTGCTAAACTTCTTGAATCTGTAGGTTTGTATCTTTTGCCAAGTTTGAGTAAGTTTTTAGCCATCATTTATTATTTCTTTAAATACTTTTGCAGCCATGCCCTCTTTCTCTTCTTCTGGGACTCCAATGGCATAAATGTTAGCTCTCTGGTATACTCCCACAGGCCCCTGAGGCTCTGTTCATTTTACTTTAGTCTATTTTCTCTCTGTTGCCCAGATTTGGTAATTTCTATTGTTCTGTTTTTCAGTTCACCAATTCTTCCTTCTATCGCCTCCATTCTGCTGCTGAGCCTATCTGCTATTTATTTCGGTTACTGGATTTTTCAGTTCCAAAATTCCCATTTGGTTCCCCTTCATATCTTCTATTTCTTTGCAGACTTTTTTTTGGCTGAGATTTTTTTTCATTTGTTTGAAGCACACTTGTAATTGGTTGTTGAAGCATTTCTGTGAGAGCTGCTCTATAATCTTTGTCAAATAATTTTAAGATTAATATCTCTGTAATCTTAACGCTGGTCTCTATTGTCTTTTTCATTCAATTTGAGAGGTTCCTTGGTATGACAACTGATTTTCAATTGAAATTGGAACACTCTGGGCATTATATTATGAGACTCTAGATTGTGCTTAAATCTTCTATGTTAGCTGACTATATTTGGCCCTGCTCTAGCAGAAAAGATGGGGAGATGCCATCTCATTATTACAAGCTATGGGTAGAAGTTCAGGTTCCCCACTCAGCCACCATTGACACTAGCGATGGAACAGCTCCTTGTTACTTCTGACTCCCCACCAAGCCTTCACCGATACCTCCCTGGCTAAGGAGGCTATGGGTGCCTCACTACTATACCCTATGTGGCCTCCACTGACACCATAAGGGGAGAAAGAGTTAGGCCTCTTTACTGACGGGTGGTGGTGAAAGTATTTACTCTCTACCAGGCCTCTTCTGACTCCACCCCAGTGGGGAGGAGTAGGAGCTCCTTTTTACTGCCAGGTGGGGGTGTACGTCCAGGCTTCCCACGTGGTCTCCAGTGCCAGTTAGGGGAGGGCTAGTTAACTATCCAATGGGGATGAAAATCTCAGCAGGTTCTGTATCTGGCCTAATCTGACATCATGACAGTAGAGGTGCTAGGGTACTTCATGATAGCCTGGTAATGTTGGAAGTCTATGCTCTCTACCTGGCCTCTGTTACTGAGGGTATGGGTGGGACCGAAGTTTTTTTCTGCAGTGTTTGGTTGGAGTAGTTTTTTTTTTTATTTTTATATTTTTTTAAGGTTTTAGGGTGCCCCTCTCCTAGTATTTGGCTAAAGAGGTTAGGCTTTTGTTGGGGCTTTTTTGGGGGGGCAGTGTGGGGCCATTGGTGCTTCTGGGTTATCAGGTTCCTCAGTTCCAACTGTGGTATATCTGAGGCAAAGAGAAAAGCCAGAAAATTACTCCTGTCATTCTTTGGATCCTGAGATCCCCAGGTGTTCTGTCTTCTATCTTATAGAGTCTTTGCATATTTTATATATCATGTTCAGGGTTTTTAGTTGTATTCAGCAGAAGGAATAGGGAAAAAACGTAACTATACTATTTTCCAAGAAGCAGAAATTCTCATTTTAATTGTCAGGAAATTGTAATGTTTATAACATTACCAATTTTAACCTTTTAAAAAATTTCATTTTATCAAAATCCCACAGGTAGAAGTATTATTTTTATATATAAACCCTGTTACTAGTCCAATAACATGGACTAATAATGTACCTTGCCAAATACTGTGCTAAATTTCTGGCATCATGGTTTCATAATTATGCTACAGATAGAATTAATTATGCAGATAGCAAAGACCAGGCTATTGTATGTGAGAGAAATGAATCTATTTGTGAAAGTGGGCTCTATTTTCCAGTTATCTAGGCACCCGGATTGTCAAAACAAAACAAAACACAAAAACAAATTCAAAATGTGCAGAAGGATTTAAATTCCTCTCCTCTCTTTGCAAAGCCACCTTTAAATACAGGAAATTCTGTAGGTTTTGTCTTCAGCATTTCTTATTTCTCTTAATTATTCCCCAGAACAGTGACTAGACTTCTTTGACCATGCACTAACTCCTGAAAATGCATATTTATTTATTAAAATCAATTACGTGCACTACTGTCTTACTCTATTACTGTATCTCCCAATTCCCAGAGGCAAAAATCCTACTCATTGTGTAATAATTCTAAGATATACATTTTCCCCAAATTTTAACATTGCTGAAATCTTCTACAATCTATTGACCTTACAATCAATTATGTCTTAGCAAAGGATAATGGCCACGATATGGTTGTCATCATCTGTCTTCATGTAACCCCAGTCACAGCTATTCATATTGTTTTCAAGTTCAACTGATTTATGTGCATTCATACCTTTGATACCTTATTTACTGAGCTTAACTGTTACTTAAAATGTCTTCCTTGATGGTGTCTGAAACTTTTTGTTGATACCTTGTAGTAAGATCAAGAAAACACCACCAACAACACTTGCAGAATGCTATCAGTGGCTTAGAAGAAAATCCCAAAGGCAACAATAAAACGTACTTAAGCAATGCTGCATCCAAGACACTACAATTAGATAAAGAATGATACTGTGTGTGGGGGGGGAAAAAAAACCCCAAGGTGCTTAAAAACAAAATACCACACACACTGTATTACAGTTTTTTTTTTAACCTTTTAAACTGGTACATAAAATAATGACAATGTGTTATGACGATGGCATCTTAGATTTGATGAAATTCAGTTTATGTATTATAAACATACCCAAAGAAGTCCTGGCTTCCTATTGCACCTTTTTAATTGGCATCTCAAACTAGGCCTATTTAAATTCACATTCCACTACACTCTTTCCTCTGCTTCCCTCAATCTTGCTCTTTAATTCCTTAATACTAAAGTTAAAGGGCATCATTTTCCCAAATACAAAGGCTAGAAAGGAAGGCAGAATGGTGTAGCGTCTTAAAGTGCAGACTTGACAAGTTAGACTGTCTAGGTTCAAATCCTAGCTCTGCCAATTATCGTGTGTGATTTCTCTCTATGACTCAGTTTCCTCACCTATAAAATAAGAATTATAATACAGGCCAACCATCACTCATCCAAACCCAGATTTCAAAACTTTTCTTTTTTTAATTAATTAATTAATTAATTAATTAATTATCTATTTATGTATGGCTGCATTGGGTCTTCGTTGTTGTGCGCGGGCTTTCTCTAGTTGCGGCGGGTGGGGGCTACTCTTCATTGCACTGCATGGGCTTCTCACTGCAGTGGCTTGTCTTGTTGCGGAGCACAGGCTCTAGGCATGTTGACTTCAGTAGTTGTGGCACACAGGCTCTAGAGTGCAGGCTCAGTAGTTGTGGCTCACGGGCTTAGTTGCTCCATGGCATGTGGGATCTTCCCAGACCAGGACTCAAACCTGTGTCCCCTGCACCGGCAGGTGGATTACTAACCACTGCACCTCCAGGGGAGCCCTCAAAACTTTTCATATTTTAGAAATATAATATTGTAGATTATGCAACACTGTTATTGAGTCTGGGGCAGTACTCCGTAACCAAACACGTTAATATTTTTGCAAAAAATAAGTTTAGTTAAGTGGGGGAGAAACAAAGACTATAAATAGCCTCATATCAGTTCAAGTCACGGTGAGTTGCCAAATGAGCCTACACCAAACTTACAATGTATTTTGTCATTTTTCAGAGTTTTGAGGGTTTGGAATTGTGCATCTGGGCCTGTGGGGTGGTGGCAGCAATATATTTTCATGTAATTGTTGGGATGACCAAAATTATGTATATTAAAGGACTTAGAGCAGTGACTGGCACACAGTAAGCACTCAATAAATGCTAGCTATTATCAGCATTATCACTACCTTTGATTTTTCCTCCCACCTTACTATCAAGATCCAGTGAGTCACACCAAGCCTTATTAATTTTATTTTCCAAATTTCTTTCAGATCTGCCCCACTTCCAAGCTCACTGCCACTGCCCTGTCTCTAACTCCCTAATCCCTAATCTGTTCAAGCTCCCTCATCAGTCAAGAATTGTCTTCTTAAACTACAGAGTAAGGATCATCATGTTCCTAACAACGCGTCACCACTAAAGGTCAGGTGGCAAAAGGCATACAAAGTCCTCTGTGCTGTAATCTCAGCTCCCTCTTCTCGTCTTATCAGTTACTCTCTCCATATACCACGAACACTCGTCTCCTCAAAAACCGACGACTCCAGGGGGCTTCCCTGGTGGCGCAGTGCTTGAGAGTCCGCCTGCCAATGCAGGGTACACGGGTTCGTGCCCCGGTCCGGGAAGATCCCACATGCCGCGGAGCGGCTGGGCCCGTGAGCCATGGCCGCTGAGCCTGCATGTCCGGAGCCTGTGCTTCGCAGTGGGAGAGGCCACAACAGTGAGAGGCCCGAGTAACGCAAAAAAACAAAACAAAACAAAACAAAACAAAATGATGACTCCAAAGAAGTCCAATGCAATCACGACCAGTACTTACTTGGTTAACCAGAAAAGCTGATTAAAATAGGGAATAGTAAAACATAATACATATTTGAAAATAAATAAATGCAAGACATTTATTTCAACGTAGACAATACTGGGGAACGTCTCCAATGACTTAAATCCATGCTCCCTTTCTTACATAAATGACAGTCATAATGCACTGTCTAAGACTTCAAAGTGTCTTAAAGTGAAACAAACACTAGAAGTCAACAGAAAAGCAATCTGAGTATATACTCCTAGATATTTTTTCTTTCAATCTTTCATTTGTTGCACCCACACCTAATTAAACAGCAATTATATTCTTAGGACCTTGCCTTTATTGAGGCTTTCCAAAATATTTAACTTAGTAATAGCAATAACTTTCTTTTCTGTACACATTTCATCAGTTTTGGATATTTAATTAAATTATAAAATCACTAACAAGTGGAATAGATATTAATAGGCTAGAACACACACAACTAACTTTTGGTAGGCTTGCAATTCAACTGGTGGAAACAGAAGTAAGTGAGCCTAGTAGAAGTAGTCTATTTGTTGCAATGTTCAGTTTTAACAACTTTATGGGAATCAATCAATATGTTTTAACAAAGAAATGGCAAATGTTAGTTAATAGAGTGGAGGCCAGTTGAAAGAGCTTTAACCATGTATTATTTCCCATTCATGACTAACATGACTTTTCTCAGACAACTCCCAACTCCCAGAGGCAAAAACCCTGCTCATTGTTTAATATAACAGTTAATGTCACCTCCTCTGGAATCTTTCTCTGAATGGCCTAAACAGAACTGATCACTTCTTCCTCCATGTTCCTTGTACATCTCTTCGTCCATTTATTCTATCTAGTACTGGCAAGTCAAAGCTTGAAGATTAGGAGCGGTTGCAGTCATTTTTACATCTTACAATGCCTAACGCTACTATAGGAGACAGTTGTGATAGAACAGAAAGAACATCAGAATTTGAGTCTTGAGAATGAGGGTCCAGTTCTGATTGTGAAATGGAAATAACAGTGAACACGCCCATACAGTTGTTAAAAAAAACCGGGTAGGAATGTATATGAGAATATTAGTTTCGGGCAAATATACCTCATTATTATTATAGCAAAATATAAATAAGTATCTTGTGAATAAAATCTTAGCATTTTCAAAGGATCTTAGATTCAGTTTCACCTTCTGAGACTTCTAATCAAAATATAGTCTGCTTTACACTAACTATGTATCATTCTTGACAAGAAATATGTAAATAACCGAAATGCATGGATTTGCCAACTCTTCTTGGTGCTCAAATACCCACATATCGAAGTAAAGAGGACAAATGACTACTTCACTCTCCCCTGCTCCTCTCATCTAGCTAGGTCTGCTCTAAGACCAAATGATCAGATGATAGTTTTCTTTATTAAATAATCCAGGAGAACCAAGAGCTTAGCTATTTTTCACTAAAAGTAGTGACCAAAAATAGAATTATGAATAACAACAACTAATTCAGCTAACTTTACTGATAACTAAATATATGCCATAGATTGTGCCAAGTGTCTTATAAACACTATCTTATCTAATCTTCACAATAATCTTATAGAATAGGGATAAGCGTTAACATTCCTATTTTAAAGATGAGGAAACAGAGGTTCAGAGAAGCTGGTAATTTGTCTAAAGTTAATAGCAATTAAATAGCAGAGTTAAGATTAAAGTAGAGTTGTCTCATTTCTGAGCTTGATATCAGGAATATTATAACGTTTCTCATAGGCATGGTGGTGCAATTTATATAGTTCTTAAATTGGTAGGAATTTCTGATTCTTTTACCAAAAATAACAACATTATTGAATTCCAGGCGGAGGAATCAGCAGGTGCAGACTATGAAGCAAGATGCCTAGTTTGTTTAAAGGCTCAGCAAGGGGACCCGTTTGGCCAACAAAGAGAGCCTGGAGAACGTGGAGAAAATGATACCAGAGAGGTCACAGAGGGTCAAACCACAGCCTGTAGGCCACCAGAACTCTGGTTTCTAAATGCATTATAAACCCACTGGAGGGTGAAGGGCTTTGAATGAAAATGTGATGTTATTCCACTTGCAATATTTTAAAAGGATCATTCTGGCTGCTGTGCAGAAAACAGATGGGGGGAAGAGGATGGTTATGGTTAGAATGACTCCAACTGCAATAATTTCAGTGAAGAACAGCATCCAGGATCAGGGAGAAATGAAAGAGGTGATGAAACAGTTAGATACTGGATATATTCTGAAGGATAAGCCAAGAGAAATCTTGAGGATTCTGTTGTATGTTTATGAAATAAAGGTTATAGTGAAGAAGCCATGCCATAGATAAGCCACCAGAAATATTTTAAAAAGTTATATCCTTAAATAGCTGATTCTTTAATGATCAAATAACAAAGCTAATGAAACTTTTTCCATGCTGTAAATAAGACCATGAAGATGTCACTGAATGTCACTACCAGTATATTATAATGATATGAAATCTTAAGCAATGTCTTCAAAACTACTCCAAACGTGAAGAAAAATAGGTTAAATGTACTAATTAATCAACATTCCATTCTATATACTATGAAACCACATAATGCTAGCCTAACACAGGGCTAATTTTCTGTGCTACTGAAAAAGTTTAGTACAAACACTAAAGCTACTCAAGATAAAAGTGTTCCTTAAACATCTGTGGCAGAAGCCTAAAAAAGAAATGTAGTGACAAAATTAAAGAGACAAAAGAGATAATAATCACACCAATAACCAAAATGTTAATAAAACAAATCATTTAAGTTTTATTATTCAAATACAAAATAATTTTTTTATTCTTATAAGTCATAGGAATTTTTGTTTATATGAAAAATAAAGACACTGCCAAGGCTAAAGTTACAGTCATTCAAATGAATAACATTCACTGGCCCATCAAGAAGGACAAGCTGAATAAACTACAATGACACTGCACAATAGAGTACTAAATACTACACCTGAAGAGAACAATGAGAAATAGCTCTATAACCCACTATATAGTGGTCTCCAGGAAAGACTGTTAAATGAAAAAAGAAAAGTGGAGAAATAGTGTATGATAGTCTTTCATTTATCTGCAAAGGGGGAATAATACTTATATTAAAACACAAACTGGGATAAAATATAAAATTTTAAAATGTTACCCATAGGAAATAGGGTGGTAGAGTAGGGACTGCCGTTAGAACCTGGTATTTTATGTAAATTATAAAACAAAATTAAACTAAACAAAAAACAAACTTAAACAATGAACTTAATGGTATATCTAGTTAGTGGCATAACCACACAGAAAAGAATTATTCCAAGTGACTTCAGCACACACAGTAATTTGATGGTATATTCCAAGTGGGATACCATAAGGACAAAAAGAAATGTCACCCCCCTCACCCCTGCCAAAAAACCAAAAACAAACCCCCAAACTTCAAACAGCTTTCAGTAATCATTATTGTTGTGGTACTGTTATAAGCAATCTAATGTATATGTAATATATGATGAAGCAAATTAGTAATTATGTGTTATTTTAATTCTACAGTTCTTGGCAATAAAGTAGGGGAGAAAGGAAATATTGATACAAGATAGAAGAGGTTAAAGAAAGACAACCTGATGCTGAATTTGAATTTGAAAGAACGATCAATGCAGCAGCAATGAGCACGTCTAGCACCCATTACAAGGAACAGGTTTCCTTAGAGAAATGGCAATTCCAGACCCAGGGCAGGAAATATAAAAGATGAGTCTGGAACATTTTTATACTACTAAAGAGCAAGGAAGCTTTTAAAGATCACTTTATTTGGTCATGTCCCAAGGTCTTAGAAGCCAACATGAAGAGACTCTTGTAGACCAAAGATGGTATAACTTGCTAATTAACAAGGGCAATAATTGCAATGGATTGAAATACATCAAGTACGTTTAAATGAATGTGCTCAAGTTATTTAGATCTCAAAAAAATCAATTAGTCCTTTTTGAAGGTAACTAGTAAACCAACTCATTATTTTAAAAATCAGTTTTCCTATAAAACTTGTACAAGGGGTAACCAAATAGTAGATATGAGGCAGTTTCCTTTAAAAAATATTTCAGCTAATAAAAAAGAAAGACAAAACTTAAATGCTGCCATCGTAAAACTCCTATATCTTCATCTAATTATTTCTTCATCTCATTATTCTTTTATCTATTATTTCTTTATTTTATTTGTTATTATTTCTTGGTTATTGAAAGCCAAGTCAGAGGACTTGGTTTTCAATGTTTTGCACATAATTTAAATATATAATTCAGTTATACTTAATGGCTAGAGTTATAATTAACCGATTGTTATAGACTGGAACAATAAATTGAATAAATTGAATACATAATTTCTTGGGCTCCATAATCATTCTAGTATGTCCAGAAGTCATAGTTCTAGTATGTCCAATTTTACTTCTAGTCCATAGCCCAATGACATCAAACTACAGCTTTTAGGGAAGAATACCTTGATGTGACAGTGAGAATTTTATACTGCCTGTATTAGTTTGCTAGTATTACCATAACAAAATACCATAGACAAAGTGGCTTAAACAACAGAAATTTATTTTCTCATAGTTCTAGAGGCTGGAAGACCAAGATCAGGGTGTTGGCAGGTTTGGTTTCTTCTGAGACTTCTCTCCTTGGCTTACAGATGGCCACCTTCTAACAGTGTCCTTACTTTGTCTTTTCTCTCTGTGTGCAAGCCCCTGGTGCCACTTTTTGTGTCCAAATTTCCTCTTATAAAGATACAGTAAGATTGGATTAGGGCCCACCCTAAGGGCCTCATTTCAATTTAATCATCTCCATCTATACAGTCACATTCCAAGGTTCTGGGGGTTAGGCCTTCAACATATGAATTTTGTGGGGACATGATTCAGAGCGTAACACTGTCAATTCAGCACCCCAAAGGAAGAGAATAATGTTAATGCATACATTTCAATATGTGACCCATCAGTACATAGTAAAACAATGCATATACTGACCTTTAACATTATGCTCCCCAAACTCACTTCATTTATTCTTCCTCTAATCCACTCTGGCGAAGGGGCATTATTCAACAATCTCTATTTTTGGTTTTCCCTAAGACTTCTACCTTATTCATAGCAGGGAGATGTTGAAAGTAATTACTTTGGTGAAAATGTGAGAAAATTGAGCCAGAATATGAAGAGCTCTCATTCATCTATTCACTTGGCTTTTGCTAGGCTAGAGACCAGATGTGAAATTGTTAATTGTCGAGAAACGAAACTGCAACCCCACATTCTTTGTTCTACTATCTCCAATAGAGGTCAAACATTTAGAACTCGCTGTATCCTACCCAATCATCCACAGAGCCTTATAGTGAACTATCTGTGCATCACTGTTTGCTTTACCTCTCAGTTCAATAGGGTTGAATTAGTACTATTCTGTGCAAAATATAGTTGGTAAAGAAGCATGTAAACAACTGATATGTTAGAGATGATGAAGAATCAGCCAGGAACATTAGGAGGGTTTCTGGAAGAAGTGATTCTAACACAAACTGCAGCTTGTGTCTGCTGCAGTCTGGTAGTAGCTGGTCAAGTAAAGAAATGAGGCAAATGAATCACTATGAGCAAAGACACAATGATATGAACCAGCAGGGAATGCTGGGGAACTGAAAGTGGTCTAGTATTGACAGAGTAAAAAACGTAGAAAGCAATATGAGAAACAAGAGCTAGGAAGAAGCCGGATCATTCCCATTTTATAAATAATATTAATCATAGAGGCTAAGTAGCTCAGCCAAGGGCACAAAGGTAGAGGATGGCAGAACCAAGATTTGCAAACAAATTTAACTCCAAATACATCACTTAGCAGAGTGACCCAATTTTCCATGGTTTATAACTGTTGTCTCTACGTCATTATTAATAGGGCCTTCCTTTATCCTATAAATGCTCTGATTTGGGAGGTATCTTTCATTCTACCTCTTAAGCCACCATGCTGTATGTTTTCTAGACCCAAGAAAACTAGGATTTTGGATTTCATTAACTTCTCTCCCTCATTAGTGAAATTAATTACTGAAAGAGATAATGCTGGTGAAAATAATCATGCATTTAGAAGGGTTTTAGGCAATCATCACGTAACAAATAGCCCTGTATACACGAGAGTTGAACTGTCTTTTATAAAAATATTATCATTATTTAAAAAAAAGAATCTCAGAGGGCAGAAAGAGCAAAAAAGGAAAAGTCATCATTCTTTTAATTTTAATTTTGTTCAAAAAAACAATAAATTTAAATATAGTTGACACTTGAGCAACATGAGGGTCAGGGGTGCTGACTTTCCCTGAAGTTAAAAATCTGTGAATAACTTATAGTTGGCCCTCCACATAAGCAGACCCCCTGTACCCATGGTTCCTCAGTATTCCTGGTTCCACAACAGTGGATTCAACCAACTGCAGATCACGTAGTACTGAAGTATATACTGTTCAAAAAAATCCATGTATAAGTGGAACCACGCAGTTCAAACCTGTGTTGTTCAAGAGTCAATTATACTTCAGTTATACCACAGCCATTAATGCCATAAATGCCTATATAAAGGTAGTTAGATCAGCAAAACTATAGTCAATCTTGGTCAAAATAGGTCATTTTTGTTTGTATAAGTCCCATGAAACATATATTCCGTATCCCACCTTCCAAAAAGAAGAAAAGTTGTAGCTACTCTACTGAAACTATTAACACCTGCAGCAGACTGCTCACCCCTCCTCACACTTACTTCCTGGGATTAAAAAAACTGAATATGCCAGATACTTGTTTCTCCCAGCAAAGACATGGGCAAATTACCAAGCCCAGGCCAACATAAGTCCCTTAAGGGGAAATATGCTGCAGTCAGAGGGCTCTCTAGGGAAGATTTCCCTCCTTGATAGTCACAGAATATGGAGAAGATACTTTCCACTCCCCATCCACTTTTTATTTTGCTCTTGGATGTGCGTATGTAAAAACACAATTCAGGAGCTGTGGCAATCATCTTGTGACCAGGAGGGGACAAGGCTAAGAATAAAGTCCATATTTGGGAAAGGCAGAAGAAGAAAACACCTGAAAGACTCCAAGCCATGATGACAGCACTGAGCAGCTTAATAAATAAACCTGAATGCCCTTCCTCTAAACTATGTATTATCCTGTACAACAAGTACCCTTTCTCTTTAGGTCAGTTTAAGTTTGATGCTGTTACTTACATCTAAAATCATCCCAACTGACACAATGGGTTGTTAATCAAGTCTACAAGAGGAAATTATTCAGGACAATTATTACTGTCTTTTCAAACTCAGAAGCATGAATTAAAAAGGAAACACAGGATTACACATCTGAAGAAAGAAGCTGGGTTTTCATTTTCCCAAAAAGATAAAAAAGATAATGGTCAAAAGTTAATACACACTGAGTATTTCCTATGTGCCAGGAACTATACTTGGTGGGTTATCTCAGTTAACCCTCACAACAAACCTAGAAAATATTATTCCCATTCTACAGAGGAGAAAGCTGATGATTATAAAAGTTAAGCAACTTGCCCAAGGTCATACCGCCTGAGAGTGGTTGAGGAAGCCTTCATAATCCACATTAGTTGACTTAAGAGCCTAAGTACCAAATATTTAAGGACAGCTGAAGATAAATGCACCTTAGCTATTTTTTTCTATGAAGATGAAGTCCAAGCCCTTTGTTGAGCATGAAAAGAACAGAAAGGAATAAAGAGAAACACAATTAAAATTATGAATAACCACTGTTGATTTACAATGGCAAAAAGAATCCTTCATTTTACACATAAAGAAATCAAAGCCCAGAAGGAGGAAACAAATTATCAAAAGGTGTAGCGCAGTCAGTGTTAGAGTCAAATAGCTCAGATTTTCTGATTCCCAGAGCACTTTTCATTTCACCAAACACAGCCTCTCCTTTAAACTGGTATACTGTATCTCCAATACACATGGGGGCTGGAGGCAGTGTATGTGTGCATGAAATGTACAAAGAAATAAAACTATGAAGACTTACTAAGAGAGATTCACAGAGTAGGACTACCATATTCAATATTTATTAGCTGATAAGCTTTGATGCGAGCAGATAGACAATAAAAATGTTTACGGTGCTGGATACACAGCAACAAGAAAAAATAAGATAATTCGATGAAAAAATTATTTTGTCAGGATATGTATACTTCCTTGTTAAATTTTTGAAGAATCAAATTTTCTCAGAAAGTACTCCCCTATTAAAGGTAGTTAAGAATACAATGACTATTTTCACTAAATTTTCATGTTTTTAGAAAACAATCTTAATAAAAACTAAGCATAAATATATTGAATAATTGGAGAACTATGTATCATATTCTTTCTTTAGCAAAGTAACCTAATTCAGAATTATTGTTAATTTCCCCTAACAATTCGTGATTACACAGGGATATACTAGATTGCTAAATATTAACCTTGAATCATTTGACAATACATGTACTCAAAAGAAAAGGAGATGGGGCTGGAGAATGTGTACAATTACTCATATCAATTCAAAGTACCAAAAGTCAAAGATGGTAGGGAGACAAGAAGATGATCTCACACCAAGAGACTATATTTGGATTCCCATGATCTACTTATTCTCTTTCCTGGGAAGAATAATTTTTATGAATTAAGGTAATGTAAGAGTTCACTCATTTATCTATAACAACAATTTCTATAAAATCTCAAGTCTCTAAATAGTATTTGGATAAAAACAAACACAGAACTAGCTTACTCTGCAATATCAAGATATCCACAAGAAGCAGCTGCATGTAGTGGTATCCAGCCTTCGTTATCAGGTTGATTAATATTTGCTCCATTTTCTACCAGAAACTTCACCATATCAACATTGTCATCAATGCAAGCCTAAAAACAAAATAGAAAGCAGGATTAGAAAATTTTTGAATCAGTACTCCCAACAACACATCAGTAGAATAAAATTCCTATTTTGAAGCTTTTATAACATATTTTCTATAAGGTAGTCTCTTGCCATCTTGATTGTACTGCTATGAAGTAGGCCAATGGTACTACCTAAATTTTAATAGTCCTTATTACTTAGATACTCATATAATACTGTATGTGACTAGACTTTTTATGCCAACCCCATGAGGAAAACAAGTACATGTCAACATGGAAACAATCAAAACATTATAATTAAGTACCAATAATATCCTCTATAGCAGTGGTTCCCAAACTGTGGTCTGTTTAGGGAGTGGGATCCCTTCAGGGAGGTGACATGGTCAAAACTATTTCCAAAGTAATACTAAGATGGTATTTCCCTTTTCACTGTGTTGACATGTGCACTTGAGTATGCAAAAGCACTAGTGGTAAATATGTTTCTGTCTAAGAATAAATCAAGGCAGTGGCAAAACAAACAAACAAACAAACAAAAGCACAGCACTTTACTGTCCTTGTATTCACCACTCTGCACTCACAGGTTTTTTTTCTTTCCCAAGCTATTTTTACTTATGAATGTCCTTGACAATGCAGTAAAAACTATAAATTTTATTAAATTTTGACTCCTGAATATACATCTTTTAAATACTCTGTGGAACAAGACAGGAAGCATGAATAAAGCATTTCTTCCAAGTATAATGACTGCCCTGAGGAAAAACACTTGTGCAATTAATCTGCAAGCTGATCTAGCCACTTTTTCCATGGAACATCATTTTTAAAAAAATTTTTTTATTGGGGTATAGTTGATTTACAATGCTGTGTTAGTTTCAGGTGTACAGCAAAGTGAATCTGTTATACATATACATATATCCACTCTTTTTTAAAAATTCTTTTCCCATATAGGCCATTATGGAATATATTTTTACTTAAATGGCAAACTATAGTTAGTCTAACTTGGATGTTGGCAGAAATTTTCTTGAAAATGAACAAAATCTGTCAAAAAAACTAACAGTATTTGTTGCCAATGATAAAATTCAAGCTTTCAGGAGTAAATGAATTAGTTATTTTAATTAAAAAATGCCATTTATATAACATGGGTAAAGTATTGCTTTAATTCATTTAAAAATGAATTAATAAATATATAGTCCTCTGTTTTAACCTCTAGTACTGTAAATATTAATATATACAACCCACAGAAACAAAGCTCTTTGAAGTCCTTCATAATTTTTAAGAGTATAAAGGGGTCCTGAGATGAAGCATTTTGAGAACCGCAGCCTATAGTAAATAAGAAGGGAACTTTTTCAATGCTTACTTTGTGCCAAGTAGTATGATTGGTGCTTTATCTATTTTACTGATTTGTATATATTATCCTCACAAAATCCCCCATGAGAATGGGAATTTTGCTGTATCCCCAGCACCTTTTACCATTCTTTGCATGTGGTAGGGGCTCAATAAATGAATAAATGAACAAGAAAGCTAAGATTCAAAGAGATCAAGTAGCCTGAGTAAGCCACAGAGATGGGAAATGACAGAGCTGAGATTCTATCACAGATGTTCAGATTCCAAAAAATAAGCTCTTTCCACACTTAACACCATATCCACAGATGTTCCTATTTCACCAACTATTTCTCACCTATTTTGCAGTCTCTGAAACAGGATATCATACACTCTAGGCACTTAATAAGTGCTTGCTGTATAAATAAAACCAATTTTCCTTTACCTATCACAGAAGCAAAAGAAAACAGTTTTAGTAGCTTTTTCCTAGGGGGGAAAAATGACAAAGTTGGTGTCAGGAAAAGCACTAAGGACAAAGTACTTTACACCTAAAGTGGAAAAACACTGACAAGTGTTTGGCTGTAGGCTCTAGTTCTGGCTCTGCCACAGATTTTATAGCTGTGAACAAGTAATTTAAACTTTTTGGGCTCTGTCTTTCAAGTGGAGGAAAGAAGCTGGTGGGTTACATATCTCTAAGATTCCCTAACATGTTTAACATTCTTATATATCCAAGATTCTTCCCTTTGGAACAAGTTACAGGCAATCTGAAGGCAAGATCTCAAAGTGCCCAAACAGTACTTTACACATAGCAAATGGTAAATGAGTATAGATAAACAACATTCATATAAAGTTTAAATATATACTGCTTGGGAAAAGAACTGTTTTTTCAAGGAGCAGTGGTTAAAGGGTAGGAGAGATTTGAGAACCACAGCTATCTAATAACAAGAAACATCAAAATTCTACTGTATTATGAAGTAGTTTATAAAATGTTATTTGAGATAGCTAATGACTCACAGTGGCTTGAAATAATATTAGATCTATTTATAAGTTTAAGCATTAATTTTCCTTGAGAAAAGATATTAAATTGTATTCTCTCTCTCAACCTCTTTTAATTCCTACAGGCTCCAAAACAGTATTCTGATTTTATCATTGATATAAAAATAAAAAACTCAGGGCTTCCCTGGTGGCGCAGTGGTTGAGAGTCTGCCTGCCGATGCAGGGGACATGGGTTCGTGCCCCGGTCCGGGAAGATCCCACATGCCGCAGAGCAGCTGAGCTCGTGAGCCATGGCCGCTAAGCCTGCACGTCCGGAGCCTGTGCTCCGCAACGGGAGAGGCCACAGCAGTGAGAGGCCCATGTACCGCAAAAAAAAAAAAAAACAAAAAACAAACTCTACCTGATAAATGTTTTTTAATACAAATATGATTATTGTTTTTTAAAAATGGAGAAAAACGTCAAAACAAGAAATTATAATAAAGATATATGGGAAATGCTCACAATATATTAAGTTTTTTAAAAAGGATACAAAACAGTTTGCCTAATATGATTCTAATTTTACTTTAAAAACTACACAAAAGACTAGAAGAATATATAAGTTAATAGTCATTGTCATTGGTTGTGTGACTATGAATAATTTTTATTCTTTAAATTTTTCTATATTTTCAAAATGTGTACAATGAATAGGCAGTGTTTACATAAAAAGAAAATCTAAGCCTTGATTCTTAAATGAAAAATATTAAATCTACTGTATGGATACGGAGAAACAACCAATTGCTGATAAAAGTGTAAAATTCATATAACCCCTTCAGAAAACCATTTGACAGTATCTACTAAAGCTATATAGAATTGATAAATAAATGGGGTGGGATGCACGTGTATATGGGGAGAGTCTACTCATGTAATAGAATCCTATACATCAATGAAAAAAGAATAACAAACAAGAAGAACAAACTAATGCTACCTTCAACAACATGGGTAATCCCTGCAGACATAATATGTGAGCGAAAAAAAGCAGACACAAAGGATACAAACTGTAAGTTTCCAGGAAAACCTAATCCCTGGTTATAAAGCTCAGAATCCTGGTAAATTTGTGGGGAAATAATAGGAGGGGCAGGAGGGAGCTTTTTGGAAGACTGGAAATGTTCCCTAGCTTTCTGATTTTTTACATAGGCATATATATATGTAAAAATTCACTGAATTATATGCTGTATACTTCATTGTATGCAAATTATACCTCATTTAAAAAAAAAGAAAAAGAAAAAAATAGGCTACCATGTATTAAAAGCCTACTGTATATTATCTCCAGTATAAAACACTTTATCTTTCTCTAAATTGCATATGCTAAAACAGGTCTTCCTTTAATTTCTATCCCCTGCCTCCCGAGGCTCCATGTATCAAATAGAATCTCTCTTTTAACTGATAATCTTTAAATATTATGAGTTCTCCCCGCTGCCCAAATTCTCACATATTCTTTTATAGGCTAAGCATCCCTAATTTCTCTGGCTATTCCTCATATTATATATGCTAAAAATTATATATGCTAAGGCCCTAGAAATACAAGGAAGGGAAAAGATCACATTAGTATAGGAGGCTAGTCCATAAACAACAATGATTAGGTAAGGGTATAATAGCAGTGGGTAGAAAGTACTAAAATATCATTGGGAACATAAAGAGATCTTGTGATTAAGACAGTCCATAAAGGAGAATACATTTGAGCAAGGTTTTGAAGATTACATAGGAGTTGTTCAACTCGCAATTCAACTAGAAGGAACTTCACTGAGCAGATGGACTATGACTTAAAAATGTGTGGAATAAATGAACAGAAAGTCATCCAGTGGTAGATAGTATCTGCAAGTTATAAAACAGAATAAAGCTAGGTGGTAAGAGGTCTGAATATATTGCAGGTAAAAAATCTGAACATAATGCAAAGATGACAGGATTTGACATTAGAGGTGGTTTTCAACCTAACTTTCTACTCCTACTCATCAAGAAAACCTGCTACACTCCCATCAGTAATAGTGGCTCAATTCAGCAGTAGGAGTAAGTAGGAGAAAACACTGTAGAATTTCAGGTAGATGATGTTTGAAAAGCCTATTCAGAGTTTAAAAGCAGAGGGTTGACATGATCAGATCAGTATTTCAGAAAGATTACTGGAAGTAGTATGAAGAGAGCAGAGCCTGAACTAAGCAACACCAGTTACTCAGAATGGATATTAAGAGAAATCTGGGAGAAAATGTACAAGGCTTAGTTAAAGATTGGATATGAAGGGCGAGGGACAGGGAGAGGTCATTCATGAAAACAAATACCACAGGTTTGAAAAGCAGGTTGGAGGAAGAAAGATAACTTTAGTTTTGGATATGCTGAATTGATTATAGGTGTCTGTATACTTATCTAATGATGCATATCCAGTAGCCACCTGAATATGCAGATCTAGAGCTTAAAAATGAATGTGGGATAAAAATATCTATTTGGGGCTTCCCTGGTGGCGCAGTGGTTGAGAGTCCGCCTTCCGATGCAGGGGACACGGGTTCGTGCCCCGGTCTGGGAAGATCCCACATGCCGCGGAGCGACTGGGCCCGTGAGCCATGGCCGCTGAGCCTGCGCGTCCGGAGCCTGTGCTCCGCAATGGGAGAGGCCACAACAGTGAGAGGCCCGCGTACTGCAAAAAAAAAAAAAAAAAAAAATCTATTTGGGAATTACCTGCATTAAGGTAATAATTAAAATAATGGGACCTAAAAGCACTCAGGGAAAGAATGTAGAGAAGTGATTTCTATGAAAATAGTAAGAGAAAGGTTAAAACTAAATTATAATCAGTATATTCTACTTGGAGGACAAAGACATTTGTGGTATTTTATTCAGTCAGTTATAGAGAGTTCTCAAGAAGCTCATCATCTAGTATGGAAGACATATACACAAGTAAATAAAAATATCAAAATGAATATGATAAATACAGTTATATGGCTGCACACTTCTTAACATGGAAGCCAAGAAGAGAAGAACTAAAGAAGAATGGTTGTAGTCAGGGAATACTTCCTGGAGGAGGCTCTACACCTGAACTTAACATATGAACAAGTAACAAACACTTCCTGGTGTATGAAGATGCAAAGTCACATATGGGGAGGATAAAGGTAGGCAGGATCCAGAACAGAGTCTTATTTGCCATCTTATGAGTAATTCTTTGACAGTGAAGATAAAAGATCCTCAGGACAAATGGTTAATTTTTAAAGTTTCTCCATTTTAAGAAGGTGACTGCCCTGGCTCTTTGAAAAAATTAACATTAGGAATAGCTATTCCCCAGTAAATGAAATGTTGCTGATTTTGATTTTAAATGTTTGTTTTTAAGTCAGTATAACTTAAGAAACATCAACAAAAATACCTGAAGCAGTCAATGTTAAATGTGCTTGTGCCTTTATTTTGTTTAAATGTAAAAAGTTTTTGAAATGTTTAAATATAAATTAAATGCTAAAAACATCGTTGTAGAACATATATTATAAAGGAATCTCAAGTTTGTGTTGTAAATTGTTCAGTGTTCTCCTGAATATTTACAAAGCATACACAATAAACTGGCAGACATGCCCATAAAAATATTCTTGCTAAGAGAATCAAAAGCTAACACATGCAGCACATTAAGATACATGACTTGCTGACTGTAAATATCTGACTAAATATGGTCAGTTTATTAAGCCATATATGGAAAGAAACAGAGTGACTCAAATACACTTCTAAAATCTTATCTGACATGATTTATCTTAAGTTTTTCTTAAATACATATTCCGAGCCATTACCAATAATAGATGATTGTGTGAAGACACTTTTGTCATTTAATCCCAGGTACGGGCAGCTTTGTTAACTTGAGCTATAAACTATCTCAATAAACTAGTTCAAGTACATAAAACATCTGTTTTTATTGAAAAGGAGGCCTAGTGATTTTTCTCAGCAAGTTAGCGCAAGGACAACCTTTGTTCCCCACTCATGTTTAGGAAAAAGTTCAAAAGCCTAATAACAAAGAATTGAATTATAAAGGGGCTACACAAAGTTGGCTCTAAGAAGACAGAGTCCATGCCTTAAAGACAGATTCTGGGTGAGGCACGTGGAGTTGAAAAATCATTACATTTCATTCCTAGAAGAGATAAAAACAAATGTGTTTAGCAACCATTCAATTCAATTGAGTAAAATCACAATTACAAAATAAACAGCATTTGAAATAAATTCTAACACTGTTATATTCCTTTTCATGAACAGACTCTAGAGCCAGATTGTCTGGGATTAATCCAGTTCTGCCAGTAGGCTGGTTGTCGTTGGGTCAATTATATAACATCCTGTGTGCCACAATTTCCTCTGGAAAATGAGGACAACAATAGTACCTACTTCAAAAGTTTACTAGGAGAGGTATATGAATTAATATATAAATCACTTAGAGCAGTACCTGTCAAATAGTAGGTACTATTATGTTTACATCAAGACATCATCCAAATGCTCAATCAACCCCATTAAATTTTTTTTCTTTTTCAATTCTCATCCAAAACTTACTATTTCATCCCTTTAAAATTACAAAACAAAGTTAAATGGTGGAGACTTGTCAAATATTCTTTGTAGTACCACTTTTGGTAAAAGTCCTCCTACCTACTAATGATTTCTAAGAGGATGATTAAATTTTAAAAGATGCATTAAGAAAATTTTAGGGATCAAACTTCCTTCCAACAAACTTTTACATATAGAAGTTTTAAATAAGCTCATTCGTACAAATTACATACAACACAAGACAGTAAAACAAAGGAAAAGATTTAGTTGTATAAATGTAATTATACCAACTTAGGTGAAAATATAATTATAGTCAATTAGATGAAATGCTTACAATTTGTACCTAATCATTACTAACACAGTTAATTACTGAAAGGTAAAAGACAAATTAATCTGAATACAGAAGTTCTCTAAAACAATTTCTACTTCCTTGAAACAATTCTTTATGACTCTTAGTAAGGAAAACTCAGTTCTACTCAACTGATAGGAAGAGAAATTTGTAGATACACCAGAAAATAGTCCATGCCCTAAGCATTCAGGGTGACACAGATGTCAGTGAGTATGTGTAAAGAGGAAGTAAACTGGAGATGTCCAAACAAGTTTTTGTTCTATTTTAAAGAAAACTTGGACATATCAAAGGAGGAATCACAGGTATAGTTCATACAAGAAAAATAATGAAGAACTCCGAGCAGCATTCCCATACTAAACAATAAAAAATATTGATAAATACCTTGGTCTTGCATTGAGACTGGCAAATAAATGAGCATGTACAATCTTAGGAGATCATCTATTATACTTAATAATGAAAACAAGTAAGTTCAGCACTGCATTTTAGTTCAATGATTTTTTTTTTTGCCTTTCTTATCTTATTTTTTATAAGCAGGTAGGGTCTCTAGACATAAAAATAAAGACCTGGCCTTACAATAAATCATATGTTCAAATGATAAAAATGATTGGAAGAATAAAGTTCAAAACACAGATTATACACAATGGCTAAACCATGGGAAATTCTTCATTGGGATTAAGAAAAATTCAGACTTACATAATATATATAGTATCCATAGGAGACACAATGCCTGACAAGGAGAAGATCCAATTTATCTTTGTGGATTGAATGAACTGGACAAGGCAAAAAGACTATAACAAAAATCTGAAAAAAGTCTTTTGAGAAAAAATTTCTAGGGGAAAAGTATAGTCATTGGTATCTGTGGGAGACTGCTTCCAGTACTCCCTGCAGATACCAAAATCTGCGGATGCTCAAGTCCCTTATATAAAATGGGGTAGTATTTGATTATAACCTACGCACATCCTCCTGTATACTTTAAATCATCTCTAGATTATTTAAAATACCTAATACAATGTAAATGGTTGTAAATACAATGTAAATGCTATGTAAAGAGTTGAAAGCTTGTGGCAATTTCAACTTTTGCTTTTTGGAACTTTCTGGAATTTTTTTGTGGACTATTTTCAACTCTTGGTTAGTTGAATCCTTGGATGTAGAGGAGGGCCAACTATAATCGACACATTGCATAAACATTCATACTTCATCTAACAAGTACTAAGTATTTGAATGAGAATGCCAAAAACTGGAAATCATAATTATTCCAAGATTAAAACACACCCTTTATCTACTCTTATTACACAACTGTTATTTCCTTTATTGATAAAGATCTATAAAGTAGTAAGTCAAACCTAGATCTTTAGAGGCCAAAGACTTTTATTTGAGGACTCAGTAAGGGAAGAATATTACTTCTAGAGTTTAGAATCCTTATGGGTATAAAAATGTTAAACTTTGGGATCATTCTTTGACAAATAACTTTTATGGACTGCCTACTATATATAAAGCAATGAGCCAGCCACTTTGGTGGATACAAGGACCAGCAGTAGAGAGTATATTTTTTGTTTCCTTTATGCACGCTGCCTGTCACATAGCAAGTCCATAATAAATACATGTAAAATGAATCAAAATAAAATGCAAACCTCTCCTTAATGAGCAGGTGTTTATGACCTAGTGTATGTGTACATAAAACTGTACTAAGTACTGTATAAGACATGCTGCCTTTATTACTGTTGCATGTGTTCCAGTCTTTTCTCACTACTGGATTATAATCTCTTAAGAATAGAAATTGTCTTATATATCCCACAATGCCTAACAGTGTTACTCAGCAAATTTTTCTTAATGGACTAAAACAATTGATCATGTACTACTGTTCTCAGGATGCTTATAATCTACTTAGGAAAATAAGATAAGCAGATAAAGAAAAATACTAAGCAATTTAAAAGCAACATAGCATTAGTGCTGGGAAAACTGGACAGCGACATGTAAAAGAATGAAATTAGAACACTACTTAACACCATACACAAAAATAAACTCCAAATGGATTAAAGACCTAAATGTAAGACCAGACACTACAAAACTCTTAGAGGAAAACACAGGAAAAACACTTTGACATAAATCATAGCAAGCTCTTTTCTGACCCACCTCCTAGAGTGATGAAAATAAAAACAAAAATAAACAAATGGGACCTAATGAAACTTAAAAGCTTTTGCACAGCAAAGGAACCCATAAACAAGACAAAAAGACAACCCTCAGAATGGGAAAAAATATTTGCAAATGAAGCAAGGGACAAAGGATTAATCTCCAAAATATACAAACAGCTCATAGAGCTCAATATCAAAAAAGCAAACAACCCAATCCAAAAATGGGGAGAAGACGTAAATAGACATTTCACCAAAGAAGACATACAGATGGCCAAGAGGCACATGAAAAGATGCTCAACATCACTAATTATTTTTTAATTAATTATTTATTTATTTTTGGTTGCATTGGGTCTTTGTTGCTGTGCGCAGGCTTTCTCTAGTTGCAGTGAGAGTGGTGTGTGGGCTTCTCATTGCGGTGGCTTCTCTTGTTGCAGAGCACAGGATCCAGTAGTTGTGGCACGGGGGCTCAGTAGTTGTGGCTTGTGGGCACTAGAGCACAGGCTCAGTAATTGTGGCGCATGGGCTTAGATGCTCCGCGGCATGCGGGATCTTTCCAGACCAGGGCTCGAACCCGTGTCCCCTTCACTGGCAGGCGGATTCTTAACCACTGCACCACCATGGAAGCCCCCAAATCACTAATTATTAGGGAAATGCAAATCAAAACTACGATGAGGTCTCACCTCACATCTGTCAGAATGGCCATCATCAAAAAATCCAGAAACAATAAATGCTGGAGAGGGTGTGGAGAAAAGGGAACCCTTTTGCACTGTTGGTTGGAATGTAAATTGATACAGCCACTATGGAGAACAGTATGGAGGTTCCTTAAGAAACTACAAATAGAACTACCATATGACCCAGCAATCCCACTACTGGGCATATACCCCAAGAAAACCGTAATTCAAAAGAACACAAGTATCCCAATGTTCACTGCAGCACTATTTACAATAGCCAGGACGTGGAAACAACCTAAATGCTCAACGACAGATGAATGGATAAAGAAGATGTGGTACATATATACAATGGACTATTATTCAGCCATATAAATAAATGAAATTGGGTCATTTATAGAGATGTGGGTGGACCTAGAGACAGTCATACAGAGTGAAGTAAGCCAGAAAGAGAGAAACAAATACCATATATTAACGCATATATGTGGAATCTAGAAAAATGGTACAGATGCACCTATCTGTAGGGCAGGAATAGAGACGTAGACATAGAGAACAGACATGTGGACACAGGTCAGGAAGGGGAGGGTGGGATGAATTGGGAGATTAGGTTTGACATAAATACACTACCATGTGTAAAACAGACAGCAAGTGGAAACCTGCTGTATAGCACAGGGAGCTCAGCTCGGTGCTCTGTGACAATCTAGATGGGTGGGATGGGGTGGGGGGGAGGGAGGTCCAAGAGGGAGGGGATATAGGTATACATATAGCTGAATCACTTCATTGTACAGCAGAAACTAACACAACACTGTAAAGCAATTTTACTCCAATTAAAAAAAAAAAGTTCACCTCCCCCAAAATAAAAGCAAAATAGCATTAATAAAAGAAAAGTGGGTACGTGAATAGAGATGAGTTAAAGAAATCTTTTTATACATAATAAATCCTTTACCAGGTTTCATTACTGTCTGAGCTCTGGAGATAGAAAGCCAGCTACAGGTAGCTGTTTTCCTTGTTGAATTCCTTTATCAGACATGATCACACACTGACCTAGAGGTGCTTAATCAATGAATATATACCAATAAGAAAATAATTTAATTTCAGGGGAAGTAATAAAAGCTTTTACATACTGTTTTATGCAATTCAATTAAAAACAACAACAACAGGTTACAAAGGAGTATGTATAATATGATTCAATTCTCTTCATTGATATTCCTTTGCAAGACTCTGGAAGAATACATGTATACCTCATTTTATTGTGCTTCACAGATACTGAATTTTCTTACATTGCAGATACTGCTTTTTTTTTTTTTTTTTTTTAACAATCTGAAAGTCTGGCAACTCTAGGTCAAGCAAGTCTATCAGTGCAATTCTTACCAACAGCATTTCCTTACTCTGTGTCTCTGTGTCACATTTTGGTAGTTCTCCCAATATTCCAAACTTTTTCGTTATTATTATATTTGTTATGATGGTCTGTGATCAGTTATCTTTGATGTTAATATTGCAAAAAGATTATGACTCGCTGAAGGCTCAGATGATTGCATTTTTAGCAATAATGTATTTTCAAATTAAGGTATGTACACTCTTTTAAAGACATAATGCTATTTCATACTTAACAGACTACAATATAGTGTAAATATAACTATTATAGGTACTAGGAAACCCAAGAATTCATGTGACTTGCTGTATTTGGATATTCACTTTACTGCGGTGGCCTGGAACTGAACCTGCAATATCTCTGAGGTATGCCTCTATATGCCAAAATGTTAATTAATAGAAGTCAAAGTCATTGAGTGAATTTCCAAAAACCTTATAGTAAGGACATAAAATTCTTATGGTTTTCCAAAACAAAAAAGAAAATCGCATAGTTGTTAGCTATCTGTTTCTTGATGAATTTCTTCAGTGCTCAGCAAAATATGTGGCCAATAAATAGCACAGACTCTTCATTAATTCAATAAATATTTATTAAGTGCCCACTACAGCAAGATACCATGCCAGCTGCTAGGAATACACTGGGGAAGGATATAAACCAGATTTCTATACTTATAAAGCTTACACAGTCCAGCAAACAAGAAAGATAACTAAACAAACAATAACAAGAGGCATGATAAATGCTATGGACTTAACTAGAGAACTTAACCTAGATTTAGGAGAAAGAGAGGAGAAATCAGAATCTCTGAGAATGGTGTTAAGGAATTTCCACTTTAAAAAGGCTCCCCATCTAAACCATAAAAACACACTAGATTGAGAACCACTGATATCCCCAGTAACTGAAGCTAGAGAAATAAACAAGGCACAAACAGCATACGTAAAACGTGATCAGAAAAGCCTATGTCAAACCCGGAGAGCTATGAGAATTTAATAAAGGGGAGACAAAATAAAGGGGAAGAAAAAATAAAATAAAAATTAAAAATATACATAGGTATGTAAGTATGCAAAAATTCAGGTAGAGAAAGCAGTGTGGAAGAAAATGCAACTCGACAAACTAAAGGAAATGCCCCATATTTTGGTGCTACTTAACAACACAATGAAAAAAACACGAGATCAAAAGGTAAGAAGATAAACCCTATTTAACAAAAAATTCAGCCAATTAAAATAAATTCAGAAATCAAGACACAGTGGTCAAAACTCATAACAAGTGAATCAAAAATAATGTAAATATTATAAATTCTAACAAGGTAGAAATATTAATACAGCTAACAAAACAAGATTAGGGGAGAGAAGAGCAGAAACGAATGAGTGCTGATTTCCTAATCTTTCCTAATGAGTAGTATGATCTTTCTAAAACTGGAACGTGGTTCAAAAAAATCCTATTGCAATGTATTGATATTATTCATAGCCTGTTTTCTTAATCTTAAAGGAATATTTAAGGAAATACTCCGTAGTTATAAAGAAAATTTATCTAAAATTTAAACATTACTTCAGTATTCAGGTTTTTTTCTTTTGGCAAATTAAAGCAACTCAATTTTACACATTTTAATTAAAATAGTATACATAATATGTCATTTTAAATAAAAGTATATCAAAGAATTTGCACAGAGATTCTAAAATAATGTTTCCTAAATGAATGATGGTTAGTTATGGATAATCAACATCCACTAAGCAACTATTATTACTTTTTTTTCAGCATATAGCACATTTCTTAACTCAAAGTTAAAAAAAGAGCCAAACACTTCCTACAATAAATTCAGTCTAATCAGAAATAAACATATATATAGATAAAATTACAAAACAATAAAGCCTCTCTAAAATTCTCCTCATTTAGTATACATGGATTATTTCAGTATACCTTTTCTAAAACCTCAAGAATTAAAACTACATATTAAAAATTGAAATATATATATTTCTATATATTAAAAAAATCAAATTCAGGGGAAAGGGAGAGGTTTGGGAAGGGAAAGGCAAATTTTTTGATATACCATGACATGAATAGGTGGAAAAAATTAGGGAAAAGTCAATCTAAGCTTTGGAGTTATATTTTTACATCCTTTTCAGAAATGAAAGAGCAAAGATATGTCTAACAAATGTTGAGAAGCTGGTAGCTGTTCTGCTATATTCAGACATGCTTTGGCAAAAAATATCAAGGATGAAGTTAAGAATATATGAGTCTCGGTCCTGAGGGAAAAAGTTGAAAAAAAAATCTTATTTGGTTATTTTAACCAAATATTATTTTCCATTTTAGCCTACCAAGCTAGTCTGCGTTTCTGGGACCATTGATGGAAGACTTAAGGGAGCAGGAGTTAATACTTCCAAGTCCTAAGAGGAGCACCAAACCTTCAAATGGAGAGCAGAGGAGAAAAAAAAAAGAAAAAAAAAAAGGTGAAGATATAGATGATTTTCAAGTATTCTGCTGAACACTAAGAAAAGGAGAACGAAACAGTTCCCAGGGAGCAAGGCATAGTAAATAGGAACGAACTGTTAGGTATTTACTAATATAAGTTGAGGAATGTAAAATACCACAAAAATGATTTCAATTTGATGCTTGTGTAAGTAGCCTCTAAAATAGCAATGATTCCTGCCTCATCCTCAACAAGTTTACATCCTTGTGTAAACTCCTCCCCTGGAGTGTGGACCAGACTGAGGGACTTGCTTCTAACAAATGGAATGAAGTAGAAGTAATGGTACGTCACTTTTAAGACTAGGCTATTAAAAGAGCGTAGCTTCCATCTTGGCATGAACCCTCTCTTGCCCTCTCCCAAATTGCTCACAACTTGGGAAAACTCAATTGCAGTGTCAAGAAGCAGTCTAATTAAGAGGCCCATGTGGCAAGGAAGCAAGACCTGCCAATAATGAGCTTTGAAGTGGATCCTTCCCCCCTCCCCCATCCCAAGTTAAGCCTTCAGACAACATGAAGTCCCAGCCAATAGCTTGAATTCAATCAAAGTACCTAGATAAACTATAGCCAAATTCCTTAACCATAGAAAATTTGGGTAATAAATGTTTGACATTTTAAGTTTAGGGGTAATTTGTTATGTGGTGATAAATAACAGCTACATTGCTGGATTTTTGACGAATGTAGAAGGCATTTATATCAGTTTTCATTGCTTCGGTTTGTGTGTATCCAAATATCCTGTTCCCTTCTGTACTTAATCTCTAATCTGTCTTTTCTCATGTATTTCCACTCCTCTTAAATGTGGTAAGTTAGTCCTTCAAGCTATTATCTAAATTTAGACCTATCACTCTATTTCCACAAATTCAAAGCTCTAATCACAATGGACCACGCTCCATTTCTTGAATATGCCAAACAATCTGAAACTATAACTTCAGAATAAATAACAATCACCTGATAATGTACCAGTACTCATGCTTGATGAGTAAAAAGGTATTTGATATAAAAGAAAATAATCTTCTAACTAACCAGAGTTATCCTAATAAACAATAAAAATTATTACTCTTTCAATATTTATGTTTGAGGATGGAGGGCATATGAATAGCAAGAATTAAAGTCAGCTTTTATACATTCCTTTGCATTGAGGGAAAAGGATATGTATAATTTTCTACTGCATAATTCATTCGTTTGATCATTTTCCCAAGACTATTATAAAAAGATGCCAGTATTTTTCATTTACAGATTATGGAGTTTTGACATTCCTTCAAATGTAAATAACTAGTCAAAAGAGAAAGTAATAAGGCAGAAATAAAAATACCTAAATTTTCAATTTGCCTCTTGAAACAACTGTCAGCATGCAGCCCTTTTGAATGCAATTCATCACAAAAATTTACTGTAGTATTTCCCAAACTGTTTCCATGAAATTACTAAAATGAAAAGGTTAATAAATGGTCTTTAATAAAAGGGTTCTTAAAAATAGTTAAATTTAGGAAATACTGGATTAAACAGATTTCTTTACTGCAGAACTTGTCAACAAGTCTCTTTTCCCACTGACATCTATTTTTATCACCAAAATCTTTTTTTTTTTTTTTTTTGCGGTACGTGGGCCTCTCACGGTTGTGGCTTCTCCGGTTGCGGAGCACAGGCTCCGGACGCGCAGGCTCAGCGGCCATGGCTCACGGGCCCAGCCGCTCCGCGGCATATGGGATCTTCCTGGACCGGGGCACGAACCCGTGTCCCCTGCATCGGCAGGCGAACTCTCAACCACTGTGCCACCAGGGAAGTCCCAAAATCTATTTTTATGTCCAAGTTAAGGCAGACAGTCTGGGAACCATTGTCCCATACACACGATGTATCTGTAATATAACAAACAAGTGTACCACTGCACTGTGAATTCCAAGTCTCTCTCACAGAATGAACTAATTTCATAATTTTACACTATTTTTCACCTCTAAGGGAAAAACCTTGAATGCAGATTTTGTGTACCAATAACTGCATGGAATCAAGAAACTTCTGAAAGGTTTTCTGTTGTTGTTGTTTATCTAAACCAAACAATCAATAATTAACGTGGCTAACTCAACACATTACAAATGAGATTTTCACTTTTGGGGATGGTTCTCCAGCTACCTAGAAGACTTTGACAAACACACGCATCTCTGCCAGAAAGACAGAAGCTACAAAATTCTGCTAAGATAGATGTGACAAAGGATCTTTAGATAAAACAAAACACAGTGCTAAAAACCCTACAAAGCACACGCTCATGCTCCATCACAAAAAAAGCAGGTTGGCAGGAGGAGGGGGTTGAGTTCAGTTGCCAAGAAAAGTAACCTGATCATAAAAATTCAATTCTTTCTGATCATACGAATTAACTAAGGCAGTTTGGGACTTCTCGTGAAGAAGACAAAGGGAACCTATGAGTAATGGCTGAGGCACTGCTAGACCTTATAGACTGCTCCTCAATTTAGTCTTCTTTTAACCATCTTAATCCTTTATTTCTGACAACTTTTCCAGCCTATGTTCATGTAGCTAGAATTAAATCATTCTCTTCTTCCGTTTTCTGTAACACGATGAACACACCTCTCCTAACACACTTAGAACACTGTGTGATAATTATCTACCCATATGTACTATTTCTGCATTCATTTTCCTATCCTTCTGCTTCCACTACTGTGAGCTCTTAAAGGCAAGGACTTCATTGTGTATTCAGAGCATAGACTACATTAGGCAGTAATCAAACATTGAATGGAGGAAACAGTAGGATTTAGCTTCAGTGTAGGACTCAGAAACAGGTGGCTGATTCTTTGTTACCTGTAGATGACTGTACCAGAAATTAATTTTTCCATGTCATATCTGACTTACTATAGTGGATAAGTTAAAACACATTTTGCAATCTTCCTATGTTAGGGGGAATAATACCTTCCCTTTTCCTACATGAAAAATCTATAACTAAGAATTTTAGTATCTACAAAGTATTAAACTATCTTGCAGTTAAACATACAATTGAGCGACACAGATCACTCAGAAAAATCACATTCTTCAAAGCAGAAGATGACTAGAGCTGAATAAGATCATACCAGGATAGAAATAAGTTATTGGTTTAGCGGCCCTTTGGTGGTGATCACTGCTGCTCCTGAATGTTTACACTTTTTTCACCTGTGTCCCCTAATCAGGTAGCAGGAGTTCCAAGGTAGGAAAGACTCCAAACAATTAATAATTCCACTTTCACCTACCCTAACGCCTGCCTTTAGTGAAACTTGCACTTCTTAATTGTACCATATGCAGATAGGATCCCTTCCCCTCATCTAGAGTCAGATAAAATAAACTGTTTTATTTTTAAGTTTCCTTTTAGAAAAATCAAATTATATAACCGATATCATGTAATGTTTTGTTAAAAATAACATGACCATTCTAGCCTAAAACTACTGCCACAAAAGCAATTCCTTTTTTGTGTAAGACAGACTCCCAATGCACATAAGGTTCTTAGTAATTTAGCTGCTGTGGTAATAAAGGCAGCCAAGAAGAGAGCACTGAAGACAAAGTGAAAGCCAGCTAGTTTTTTTTTTTTTTTTTTTTTTTGGAGTGGTGCCTTGCATTTCACTGAAAGTCTAAAAGCTAAGTCTTGACCATATAAGGCTTTGGGATTCCCATGGATAGAAATGCCTAGGCAACAGTCAAATCTAATAACCTTAAAATACATGAAATACAGGTACTAAACTACCATGAGAGGGTTCTTATTTTTTGCTCCAGTTTCACTTAAATATATTCTTACAGATAATCCCCAAAGTGTTCCTGCAAAACATTACGATCAAATTCACAAAGCTGAAATATATAAAAAGTATATATAACTCACAGAAAATTCCTTAAAAAATAAGCAACTTTTAATGGAAATCCTCCTAAAGTCTGTTACACATCCCTCTGTCATTTTAAACACATACAAAAAAATGCAATTTCATTTCTCTCCATTAACTCATTATGGTGTCAACGATTAAACTCTTGATGTTATATAACAATGTCCTTCTGGACAATAGTGTATACAGCTAAAATGATACCTAACATGCTTTTTGGGAATCGTTTGCTTTTAATAGGTTTTCTGCTTTCTATCTTGCTCCCATCTGTCACCTCCCGAAACTACATGATAGCATCCTATCTTCATCTTAATTTGTAGCTCTTAATTTGCCAAACATTAAAAAAAATTGAGCCTAAAATAAGAGTACATAGGGAGATTGGTTCAAGATGGCGGAGTAGAAGGATGTGCAATCACTCCCTTCTGCAAGAGCACTGGCATCACAACTAACTACTGAACAATCATCGATGCTGGAACTCACCAAAAAAGATATCCCACCTCCAAAGACAAAGGAGAAGCCACAATGAGACGGTAGGAGGGGCGCAATCACAATAAAACCAAATCCCATAACTGCTGGGTGGGTGATTCACAAACTGGAGAACAATTATACCACAGATGTCTACTCACTGGAGTGAAGGTTCTGAGCCCCACATCAGGATTCCCAACCTGGGGGTCTGGCAACGGGAGGAGGAATTCCCAGAGACGTGTGCAGCAGGACCCAAGGGAAAGGAGCAGTGACCCCACAGGAGACTGAACCAGACCTACCTGCTAGTGTTGGAGGGTCTCCTGTAAAGGCGGGGGTGGCTGTGGCTCACCATGGGGACAAGGACACTGGCAGCAGAAGTTCTGGGAAGTACTCCTTGGCGTGAGCCCTCCCAGAGTCCCCCATTAGCCCCACCAAAGAGCCTGTAGGTGCCAGTGCTGGGATGCCTACAACCGACAGGGAGGGAACTCAGCCTCACCCATCAGCACACAAGTGGATTAAAGTTTTACTGAGCTCTGCCCACCAGAGCAACACCCAGCTCTACTCACCACCAGTCCCTCCCATCAGGAAGCTTGCACAAGCCTCTTACATAGCCTCATCCACCAGAGGGCAGGCAGCAGAAGCAAGAAGAACTACAATCCTGCAGCCTATGGAACGAAACCCACATTCACAGACAGACAGACAAGAGGAAAAGGCAGAGGACTATGTACCAGACGAAGGAACAAGATAAAACCCCAGAAAAACAACTAAGCGAAGTGAAGATAGGCAACCTTCCAGAAAAAAGAATTAAGAATAATGATAGTGAAGATGATCCATGACCTTGGGAAAAGAATGCAGGCAAAGATTGAGAAGATACAAGAAATGTTTAACAAAGACCTAGAAGAACAAACAACTAGAAGAATTAAAGAACAAACAGAGATGAACAATACAATAACTGAAATGAAAAATACACTAGAGGGCCTCCCTGGTGGCGCAGTGGTTGAGAGTCCGCCTGCCGATGCAGGGGATACGGGTTCGTGCCCCGGTCTGGGAGGATCCCATATGCCGCGGAGCGGCTGGGCCCGTGAGCCATGGCCGCTGGGCCTGCGCATCCGGAGCCTGTGCTCCGCAATGGGAGAGGCCACAACAGTGAGAGGCCCGCACACCGCAAAAAAAAAAAAAAAAAAAAAAAAAAAAAAACACTAGAAAGAATCAGTAGCAGAATAACTGAGGCAGAAGAATGGACAAGTGACCTGGAAGACAGAATGGTGGAATTCACTGCCATAGCACAGAATAAAGAAAAAACAATGAAAAGAAATGAAGACAGCCTAAGAGACCTCTGGGACAACATTAAATGCACCAACATTCGCATTATAGAGGTCCCAGAAGGAGAAGAGAGAGAGAAAGGACCAGAGAAAATATTTGAAGAGATTATGGTCGAAAACTTCCCTAACATAGGAAATGAAATAGCCACCCAAGTCCAGGAAGTGCAGAAAGTCCCAGGCAGGATAAACCCAAGGAGGCACACGCCGAGAAACATAGTAATCAAACTGACAAAAATTAAAGACAAAGAAAAATTATTAAAAGCAACAAGAGAAAAACGACAAATAACATACAAGGGAACTCCCATAAGGTTAACAGCTGATTTCTCAGTAGAAACTCTGCAAGTCAGAAGGGAGTGGCACGATATATTTAAAGTGATGAAAGGGAAGAACCTACAACCAAGATTACTCTACCTGGCAAGGATCTCATTCAGATTTGACAGAGAAATCAAAAGCTTTACAGACCAGCAAAAGCTAAGAGAATTCAGCACCACCAAACCAGCTTTACAACAAATGCTAAAGAAACTTCTCTAGGTGGGAAACAAAAGAGAAGAAGAAGACCCACAAAAACAAACCCAAAACAATTAAGAAAATGGTCATAGGAACATACATATCGATAATAACCTTGAATGTAAATGCATTAAATGCCCCAACCAAAAGACACAGACTGGCTGAATGGATTAAAAAAAAAGACCCATATATATGCTGTCTACAAGAGACCCACTTCAGACCTAGGGACACATACAGACTGAAAGTGAAGGGATGGGAAAAGATACTCCATGCAAATGGAAATTAAAAGAAAGCTGGAGTAGCAATAGTCATATCAGATAAAATAGACTTTAAAAAATAAAGACTGTTACAAGAGGTAAGGAGGGACACTACATAATGATCAAGGGATCAATCCAAGAAGAAGATATAACAATTATAAATATATATGCACCCAACATAGGAGCACCTCAATATATAAGGCAAATGCTAACAACCATGAAAGGAGAAATGGACAGTAACACAATAATAGGGGACTTTAACACCCCACTAACCCCAATGGACAGATCATCCCGACAGAAGATTAATAAGGAAACAGAAGCTTTAAATGACCCAATAGACCAGATAGATTTAATTGCTATTTATAGGACACTGCATCCCAAAACAGCAGATTACACTTTCTTCTCAAGCACACAAGGAACATTCTGCAGGATAGATCACATCTTGGGTCAAAAATCAAGCCTTGGTAAATGTAAGAAAATTGAAATCATGTCAAGCACCTTTTCCGACCGCAATGCTATGAGATTAGAAATGAATTACAGGGAAAACAACGTAAAAAACACAAACACATGAAGGCTAAACAATACATTACTAAATAACCAAGAGATCACTGAAGAAATCAAAGAGGAAATCAAAAAATACCTAGAAACAAATGACAACGAAACCACAACGATCCAAAACCTATGGGATGCACCAAAAGCAGTTCTAAGAGGGAAGTTCATAGCAATACAATCCTACCTCAAGAAACAAGAAAAATCTCAAATAAACAATCTAACCTTACACCTAAGAAAGAAGAACAAATAAAACCCCAAAGTTAGTAGAAGGAAAGAAATCATAAAGATCAGAGCAGAAATAAATGAAATAGAAACAAAGAAAATACTGGCAAAGATCAATAAAACTAAAAGCTGGTTCTTTGAGAAGATAAACAAAATTGATAAACCTTTAGCCAGACTCATCAAGAAAATGAGGGAGAGGACTCAAATCAATACAATCAGAAATTAAAAATGGGAAGTCACAATGGACACTCCAGAAATACAAAGCATAAGAGACTACTACAAGCAACTCTATGCCAATAAAATGGACAACCTGGAAGAAATGGACAAATTCTTAGAAAGGTATAACCTTCCAAGAACCAGGAAGAAATAGAGAACACGAACAGACCAATCACAAGAAATGAAATTGAAACTGTGATTAAAAATCTTCCAACAAACAAAAGTCCAGGACCAAATGGCTTCATAGGTGAATTCTATCAAATATTTAAAGGAGCTAACATCCACCCTTCTCAAACTCTTCCAAAAAACTGCAGAGGAAGGAACACTCCCAGACTCATTCTATGAGGCCACCATCACACTGATACGAAGACCAGACAAAGATACTACAAAAAAAGAAAATTACAGAACAATATCACTGATGAATATAGATGTAAAAATCCTCAACAAAATACTAGCAAACAGAATCCAACAGCACATTAAAAGGATCATACCCCATGATCAAGTGGGGTTTATCCCAGGGATGCAAGGATTCTTCAATATACACAAATCAATCAATGTGATACACCATATTAACAAACTGAAGAATAAAAACCACATGATCATGTCAATAGATGCAGAAAAATTTTTGACAAAATTCAACATCCATTTATGATAAAAACTGTCCAGAAAGCGGGCCCAGAGGGAACCTACCTCAACATAATAAAGGCCATATGTGACAAACCCACAGCAAACATCATTCTCAATGGTGAAAAACTGAAAGCATTTCCTCTGAGATCCGGAACAAGACAAGGATGTCCACTGTCGCCACTATTACTCAACATAGTTTTGCAAGTCCTAGCCATGGCAATCAGAGAAGAAAAGGAAATAAAAGGAATACAAATTGGAAAAGAAGAAGTAAAACTGTCACTGTTGGCAGATGACATGATACTATACATAGAGAAGCCTAAAGATGCCACCAGAAAACTACGAGAGCTAATCAATGCATTTGGTAAAGTTACAGGATACAAAATTAATGCACAGTAATCTCTTGCATTCCTATACTAACAATGAAAGATCAGAAAGAGAAATTAAGGAAACAATCCCATTCACCACTGCAACAACAAGAATAAAATCCCTAGGAATAAACCTACCTAAGGAGGTAAAAGACCTGTACTCAGAAAACTATAAGACACTGATGAAAGAAATCAAAGATGACACAAACAGATGGAGAGATATACCATGTTCTTGGATTGGAAGAATCAATATTGTGAAAATGACTATACTACCCAAAGCAATCTACAGATTCAATGTTATCCCTATCAAATTACCAATGGCATTTTTTACAGAACTAGAACAAAAAATCTTAAAATTTGTATGGAGACACAAAAGACCCTGAATAGCCAAAGTAATCTTGAGGGAAAAAAATGGAGCTGGAGGAATCAGACTCCCTGACTTCAGACTATACTACAAAGCTACACTAATCAAGACAATATGGTACTGGTGCAAAAACAGAAATATAGATCAATGGAACAGGACAGAAAGCCCAGAGACAAACCCACACACCTATGGTCAACTAATCTATGACAAAGAGGACAAGGATATACAACGCAAAAAAGACAGTCTCTTCAATAAGTGGTGCTGGGAAAACTGGACAACTACATGTAAAAGAATGAAATTAGAACACTCCCTAACACCATATACAAAAATAAACTCCAAATAGATTAAAGATCTAAATGTAAGACTGGACACTATAAAACTGTTAGAGGAAAACACAGGATGAACACTCTTTGACATAAATCACAGCAAGATCTTTTTTGACCCACCTCCTAGACTAATGAAAATAAAAACAAAAATAAACAAATGGGACCTAATGAAATGTAAAAGCTTTTGCACAGGAAAGGAATCTATAAACAAGATGAAAAGACAACCCTCAGAATAGGAGAAACTATTTGCAAACGAATCAACGGACAAAGGATTAATCTCCAAAATATATAAACAGCTCATGCAGCTTAATATTTAAAAAACAAACAACCCAATCAAACAATGGGCAGAGACCTAAATAGACATTTCTCCAAAGAAGACATACAGATGGCCAAGAGGCACATGAAAAGCTGCTCAACATCACTAATTATCAGAGAAATGCAAATCAAAACTACATTGAGGTATCACCTCACACCAGTCAGAATGGACATCATCAGAAAATCTATAAACAACAAATGCTGGAGAGGGTGTGGAGAAAAGAGAACCCTCTTGCACTGTTGGTTGGAATGTAAATTGATACAGCCACTATGGAGGACAGTATAGAGGTTCCTTAAAAATCTAAAAATAGAATTACCATATGACCCAGCAATCCCACTACTGGGCATATAACCAGAGAAAACCGTAATTCCAAAAGACACATGCACCCCAATGTTCCCTGCAGCACTATTTACAATAGCCAGGTCATGGAAGCAAGCTAAATGCCCACTGACAGACAAATGGATAAAGAAGATGTGGTACATTTACACAATGGAATATTACTCTGCAATAAAAAGGAACGAAATTGGGTCATTTGTAGAGACATGGATGGACCTAGAAACAGTCATACAGAGTGAGGTAAGTCAGAAAGAGAAAAACAAACATCATATATTAACACATATATGTGGAATCTAGAAAAATGGTACAGATGAACCGGTTTGCAAGGTAGAAATAGAGACACAGATGTAGAGAACAAACATATGGACAGCAAGGGGGGAAAGCGGGGTGGGGATGGTGGCGGAGGGATGAATTGGGAGATTGGGATTGGCTTATATACACTAATATGTATAAAATAGATAACTAATAAAAACCTGAAGAGAGAAAAAAAGAGTACATAGAAACTATATGAGGACTTCTAAGTAAAATAAAAGTACTTGTGCTTAAGTGTGTGCATTCTGCAACATCTATTCCAGTTCCATGAATAATGCTTATTTACTAGCTATTGTTTAGGTCATAAAGTTTCCAATGTCAGAAAAAAATGATTAGAGAAATTACGCAGAGGACAGACCTAACCAAGTAACATCAAAACTGACAACTGCTGTAAAACGGGGAACTAATATATGTTATTGGCAGTGTTTTCCTTGCATAGGGGTGATTAAGAGAACAATCATGTGATGCAACTAGTGCTGATCATTTCAGAGCTCTTGGAAAAAATAGTGACCCTGAGAAAACGAGCAAAGACCCTGAGATAACAGTTCACTTTTACATTACTTACATTTTACTCACAACATTGCATGCTCATGTCTTTAGAATAATAAGATATCCTGATAACTTACTTTGTGATTTTAATTTTCAAGAATTCAAGAGCAAACACAGGGAAAGTAGAAGTTCATCTCACAAAACTTAGTGTGTAAAGCTCAGTGGAGCAGTCATGTCTAATACAGATGGAAATCTTCTCGTTTTTAAAAAAATAAATTTATTTATTTATTTATATTTTTGGCTGCGTTGAGTCTTCATTGCTGCGCACACGCTTCCTCTAGTTGCAGCGAGCAGGGGCTACTCTTCTTTGTGGTGCACGGGCTTCTCATTGCGGTGGCTTCTCTTGTTGCGGAGCACGGGCTCTAGGCGCACAGGCTCAGTAGTTATGGTTCACAGGCTCTAGAGCACAGGCTCAGTCGTTGTGGAGCATGGTCTTACTTACTCCGCAGAATGTGGGATCTTCCCGGACCAGGGACTGAACCTGCATCCTCTGCATTGGCAGGCAGATACATAACCACTGCGCCACCAGGGAAGTCCCGAGAAATCTTTTCTGACAGAGCTATTTCATGTTAACAAGAGAACAGATTATATAAATAAGACATGAAGGTAAACCCCCAAGCTCTGTTTTATCACAATAGTCTTCCTTCTCCAGAAAATATCTTCCAGAAGAGCAAAAACAGTTTCTGGACTTTAATACCCTTCACCAGCATGGTTCAGATCTTTTCAGTAACTATTGAACATATATCATTTATTGTGATACAACAGGCTGGTCATACAAAGATGAATCATGATTGATACAGATCCATATGAAATACACGGTTTTAATTGGGAGCCAAATAGGAAATACTTTAACACGGCAAGCACCTTACTTTGTAGGAGCTAAGAAGATAGAAAGAGCCTAGAGAGAGAGGAGTCAGAGCTTCTAGGAGTATGTGTCTTTAAGAATAAAGAAATGGTGAAGGCTAAAACAATATTCCTAAAAGGTAGGGAGTAAGATATCAGATAGACAGCGTGTGGTATTGCAGAAGGACCATAAAGTGCAAGAGATGATAGGTGATGAGGCAGAATTAAGTGGAGATAAGAGGGGGAGATGGGCTTCCCTGGTGGCGCAGTGGTTGAGAGTCCGCCTGCCGATGCAGGGGACACGGGTTCATGCCCCGGTCCGGGAAGATCCCACATGCCGCAGAGTGGCTGGGCCTGCGAGCCATGGCTGCTGAGTCTGCACGTCCGGAGCACAGCTCCGCAACGGGAGAGGCCACAACAGTGAGAGGCCGGCGAACAAAAAAAAAAAAAAAAAAGAGGGGGAGACTGTGGCTGGCCTTGCAGATCAGGCTAAGGAGACTAAATGTATTCTGTACAAAAACAAGGTGTGTCCAATATGAGTAATATAAAGGGATTCATCGAAAAGGGAAAAAAATTCCCACAAACTATCCTAAAATTAACTAAAATTATTTTTATTATGTTATTTAAATAGCTACTAACATCAACTTAGGCCGTTATACATGCCTTAGTATATATGTAAATCTAAACAAATTTATAAATTTTCTCATGACTTTTTTCTTTAGTTTGTAAAGGGGTCTGTGATGTCAACTGGCTGGGAATTTACCCCCATCCAATTGCAAACATGACATTTTCACTAAATTTTCACTAAATCCATCCATTTTCACTAAATCTCATTTGTTGCTGACAGTTAAATCTGTTATATTTGGCACCAACACCAACGCAAATGCAAATGTCTTCAACTGAAGCTAAGAAGCAGTATTCAGTTGTAAAATTCAACTGAAACTAAGAAGCAGTATTCATGGGTAGCTAGAAATACCCATCTTCCTGGCTACCCATGGTCATATATTTTAGATTATCTTCACAATGAAAACTCAAGAATTTAGACATTCTTATTGAGATAGTGATTAAGAGAAAAAGCATCTTAAGAATGCCTCCTAAATTTCTGGCTTATGTGATTAGATGGAAGACAATGCCACCATTTCCAAATGTGTCAGCTCTAAGATCTTAGAATTCTGAAACTCCCAGAGAAGAATATGGTGTCCCATTCTACATCTTCCTCCCTCTTTGGACTGAATCTCTTCTTTTTTGGTGCTCATTGTGAATTCCTGATTCTTGACCCCTTCCAATTCTCCCCAGTCCACCATTCACAGGCTTTATTTGCCTACTCTATTTCAACTATTCATTCAGCACCCCAGAATTTCTTGCCAGTCTTTAGGGCTGAGTAGTATCATCCATTTGCTCTCTGTGCTCTTATAAAGATGCTGTGAAGCACTGCTAGAAATATTATGAAACCATATTAATTTGGTCCATTATAACATCACTCTAACCTCACTGTATTATTCTACTCTCCTTCTCTTTCCCTGAATCCCTATCACATTGTATTTACCACTCCAAATCTCCTCCAGTCTCCTTATATTAAATCCTATTCCTCCACAATGCCACCTGAGATAAATACCCAATAGCTATACTTTTACACTATAAAGAAAACTGAAATGGTCAATGGCAATCTTCTAAGATCTCACTGTTCCCACATTAAAAGTTCTTACATCTCCCTTCTTTCTTCTCTTTTTGGTTTGGGAGAAGAAATGTCCCACCATTCCGAAACTAATTCCTAATGACTTATTACACAAATGCCTTCTACTTTTCTATATTTATGCTTCAATATTTTACCCTATGCATCAGCCAACCTGAACTATTCACTAGTTCAATTCTTATCCTGGCATCTCTTGTAATGTTGCTCCCTCCTTCTATAATGCTTTCCCTGTATCTCTGCCTAGACTGCACCCCTGCCCCAACAAAAATTCTTTCCATTCCTCTACATCCTAAAAACTACATAAAACACAAAAATATTTATTGACACTACCTTCCACGTATAGTATTTCCCACTTTTCCTTTAAATTTTATTATAAAAATGTTCAAACATATAGCAAAGTTGAAAGACTTTTACTGTGAATACCTATGTATCCATCATCTAGATTATATTATTAATATGTTATTACTTGCTTGGAATATATAGCTATCTACCCTTTATCCATCATTCCTTTATCCATCCATTAATCCAGCTACTTTAAAAAGTACCAAAAAAGTAAGGCTGCAGAAATTAGTATAGATAATTAGTAAATTATCTCCCTAAATACTTCAGCATGTGTATCATTAATTAGAGTTCAATATTTGTTTAGTTTTCTTTTGATTCAAAACTTACATACTATGAAATGCAAGGAACTTAAATGTATATTCACTGTGTTTTAACTAATGCATAAACCTGTGTAACCCAAACCTCTATCAATATTTAGAACCTACCATCACTACAGAAAGTTCCTTCACGTCGCTTTCTACTCAACTCCCACACCCCCATTGTAAAAGCAACCACTACTTTTTTTTTTTACCATAAATAAGGTGTGGCTATTTAAAAATTTCATGTAAGTGGAATTCTAGAGTATACCCTTATTATGTGAAAGCCTTTCTGTAAGCAAGATGTTCATGAGATTCATTCATGTAGCTGTAGGTATCAGTGGTTTGTCCTTTTAATTTCTGAGTGGCTATTTCCTTGTATGGCGATATCATTATTTATCCATTCCTCTACTGATGAACACCTGGGCTGTTTCCAGTTTTCAACTGTTAAGAATAAAGCTGTTATGAACATTCTGGTATGAGTCTTTTCAGAACATATGTTTTCATTTCTTAGGCAAACACTAGGAACAGAATTCTGGGCAGACGTATATTTACTTTTATAAGAAATTGACGAACATTTCCCCAAAGTAACTGTACTAATTTATATCTCCACCAATAATGAGTTCCCATTGCTCCGCATTCTCACCAACATTTGATGACGTGTTTTGTTTTGTTTTGTTTTCATTTAGCCACTGATTGGTGTAACATTCCCCCTTTCTGAAAATAACTGGCATTGTGTTTGCACCTTTCCTCTTATCCTGTGTGGAATTAGTTATATTTGCACTTGACTTGCCCCATTAGACTATATACATGTCTTGAAGTTACAAATTGTGTTAGTTCCCTTTCCCCCTACAACGTTTATAGCAGAGTGCTTTGCACATGCCAAAACAATAAATGTCAGTTTAATTTAATTGATTATTAAAATTTATTTGTCCTCCCCATTCTGGATAAGCAACGGCAAAAAAAAAATCCAAAAGGCACATATGTGAAATGAGGCTACAGACAAGCAAGGGTTGGTAACAATCCTCCAATTTTATCGTAGTCCTCTGCTAAACTACGAAACAACCCTAAAATCATTTATTATGCTGTTTTTCCTATAATAGTGTCATATCTAGACACATATATATAAAAACATACAGAAACAGAACATAAGCTCCATGTAGACTCCACAAGCAAAGGAATTTTTGTCTGCTTTGTTCATTGATGTATCCTAGTGTCTAGAATAGTGCCTACCAGGTAACAGGCACACAAATATTTGTTGAATAAATACACATACGTGTTTCTACAAATGTGCCCTTAAATCAATAGCAGTGAACTTAAAACAATGAACAACAAAGCTTCTTACAGTTATAACTTTAACACCTTTAAACCCTAATACCCATGAATATATCCTTTTATAAATAGTTAAGTTTCTGTCTGGGATTTTAAAATATTTTCCAAAGTGAATCTTCACACAATCTGGAATGGTAATTATCTTTAACTTAAGTATACAAGTTAGGGAAGCATACACACTGAATTTTACAGAAAGAAGGTGGCTCCTGAATAGCCTCCGCAGATGTACCAAATCAAGCCGGCAATCAATGATATAGTATAGGGTTGTCCACTTACTAAAAATCTTAATTTAACTATTCAACCTGTATACCTATGCACCAAATAAATTAGGGAGAGCAATTTCATAATGTCCACTTCTATTCAAAGCCCGAAGATGAAGTCTTTGAAATTGGTCACTGTGAAGAGAATTCTTCATACCATTAAACATTTCCTGAATATCTAGCAAACAGTATTCTATGTACTATGCTAGGTGCTCAGGCTACAAAAACAAAATTATGGAACTTATATTTTAGTGGAATAGGCAGTCAAGTAAATAAACAATTACAGAACTGTTACAGAAATATGCAAGAGTTCAAGGACAACACTCAAGACGGCTCTAGATCGGGAACAAGTTAGGATAAGCTTCTTGGCAGAAGTAACTGCTTGAGATACCTAATCACATGAACCAGAAAAACAGAGGTCATCTTCTGAAGTGAAAACTCACGAGTAATCATGCTCAAGAGTCAGCTTTCTCTAGAGCAATTGATCCTGTTCAGGAGGGTTCCTATAGTTTTTGAAGAACAGTTGAAAGCTATTTGGATTGCTGACATGACAGTTGAAGGGCATTTGATTTGTTCTCAGTTCTTAATGATTATAAATAAAGTCATTATAAAATCTGCATACGAGTTTTTGTGTGACCAAATGTTTTCACTTCTCTTGCAGAGGCAAAAGGCTTGCTTTAACTTGCTCCTCACTTTTTGGAGTCATTACAAGAAAAAAAAAAAAAAAAAACAGACAGTTCTTGGTGTACTCTGATGCTTTTGCAAAAATGTTCCTATAAAAGGGTTTCATCTTCAAGGAATTCATGGAAGAGACTCTGACAAGTACAGATTTCTGGTAACTGACTATACTGCTGAACTGAATGAATAAGCATTTTCAGAACTCTAATGGAAAACTGATGAATTCATAAAAGGGCTAAAAAAAGGTCAAGATGGAAAAAAAATTAATTACATGGGACTGAGTGAACTGATGAGGATGATTATAATTTTTGTGACTTTCTGTTTGAAACATAAAAAAAAAAAAATCCCACAAGGACTCAGAGGCAAAAGCTATACAAATCAATTTTCACTGCAAAGTAAAGGAGCTGTTACAGTGGAGGATTACTGGACTGAATGTCAATATTACGACATAGTATGAGTGTGTTTCGTGTTTGGTAATTGCAATCATTGTTGCTTTTGTTGTGGTCACCCATTTACAATGCTTGGTGTCAGTTTATTTATCTCTTGTAAAAATAAAATACAGTGTGTGTGTGTGTGTGTGTGTGTGTGTGTGTGTGAAAAAGAAATACCTCTATTTCACCATAAGAACAATGTTTGATAAAGTTTTTGGTGGCTATTAAGAAGGTCCCTTCTAATTCTATTTGATAAGATTTTTGAAGTACCTAATCTTTTTTAATCAAAGATTTGTCTCTATTTTGTTCATTATGTATTTTCTACCTTTTCTTAATGTGATTTATTATGTTGGTAGATGTTCTAGTATTGAATTTTCCTTGCCTTTGTGAGATAAATCTTATACGGTTGTGATGTATTATGATTTTAAACATTATTTGATTCAGTTTGTTAAAAAAATTTTATTCAACATTTTTACATCTCTTTTTATGAATGAGTTTGGCTTGAAATGTTTCCTTCTTGTATTATACTTGTTTGATTTTGGAATCAAAGTTTTGGAAGCCTCATAAGTTGATGAGTTTTATTCCTTTTCCTCTTGTTCAAAACCTTTTGAGGGCTTCCCTGGTGGCGCAGTGGTTGAGAATCTGCCTGCCGGTGCAGGGGACACGGGTTCGAGCCCTGGTCTGGGAAGATCCCACATGCCGTGGAACAACTAGGCCCGTGAGCTACAACTACTGAGCCCGCGCGTCTGGAGCCTGTGCTCTGCAATATGAGAGGCCACCATAGTGAGAGGCCCGTGCACCACGATGAAGAGTGGCCCCCGCTTGCCACAACTAGAGAAAGCCCTCGCACAGAATTGAAAACCCAATACAGCCAAAAAATAAAAAAATATAAAAATAAATTAATTAAAAAACAAACAAAAAACAAAAACATTTTGAATAAGGTCGAAATCATTTATTCTTGAGGGTTTGGTAGAATATGCTTATAAGACAATCTGGCCCAGGGATTCACCCACCTCCAGAATGGGTTTTAACCACTGATTTAATTACTTTAACAATTAGTGTATATTCTATTTTTCTTGGGTCAGTTTTTATACGTTTTGCTAAAAAATTGTTCATTTTATTTAGACTTTTAATTGTGTGGTTATAAAATTTCATCCTCTTTTCTTATCTAATACATACATGTAAGACTAGAAATGTCCCCCGGAACAGTTTGCAGAACTTTTGATTTGTAGTGTTCTCATTGTCAAAAACATTTTCATTTTAAATTATTTTATTTAAAAATATTTTGTTTTTTCAGCTATACTGAGATATCGACAAATAAAATTGTAATATTTAATATATGTATACATTGTAAAAAAAAACAAACAAACATAGGACAATTGCATAGCTCTCTTAAAGGTAAATACTACCAAGCAGTAATAATAACAGCTATTTACTATCTGAATCTGCCAAAAAAGAAAGACAATGAGAAAGAGAAAAAGAAACAAAGTAAAAATTGGATTTAAATCCAAAGAGAAGCTACTGAATTTTAAAATTAAATCGTTCAACAATTATTTACTGAGAATTCACTATGAGTCAAGCACTATGATAAATGCTTGGGCTTCACTGGTAGATAAATAAATAAACAAATAAACGTATAATTACACCCTAAAAGAAGAGATATGAAAGAACAGGGTGGTAACAGGGAAAGATAGGTTTGAGGAGAATAAGACAGGGAATCAGCGAAGGTCTGCTTCAGAAAGTCACAAAGCTTAATGAATAGGAGTTAGCCAAAGGGTAGAGAGACTGTTTCAGACAAAAGGAAAATGCACAGGGACTCGAGGTATGAAAAAGCTTAGATAATTAAAGGTGTGAAGGAAGTGCAGCTAGAATATTGATGAGCAAAGGGAAGAAACTACAAAAGTCAGCTGATCCTGATAGGTCTAGTTAGATTTGGGATCTTTTTCCCTAACAACTTTGTTCAACTTGGATAGAGTGTCATCTACTTTATACTCATGGCAATTCCTCTAAGAGAGATATAAAATTCAAAGTGGATTTCAAGTCTATAATTAGTGTTCTCTATCAAAAAACACATTTCCTCTGAGCTTCAGCTGTTACTGATAATATCAATACCAATGTTTAGAAACACTGACATTTCCTCTTAAGCCCTTTTATTAGTATTGCATTTTATACACCATTTTTATATAGTATTTCATCTAATCCTCACAGCTGGTCCAATTTTTCTAGCAAATGCTACATTTTTAAAATCTTTGGTTCCTAAATTGAAAAAAAAAAGTACAAGATTCTTATTCTAAATTATAAAATTCAATTCAACAAGCATTTATTTACCTGATACAAAAAAGACAGTTTTCGGGGCTTCCCTGGTGGCGCAGTGGTTAAGAATCCGCTTGCCAATGCAGGGGACACGGGTTCAATCCCTGGTCCTGGAAGATCCCACATACCGCGGAGCAACTAAGCCTGTGCGCCACAACTACTGAGCCTGCGCTCTAGAGCCCACGAGCCAAAACTACTGAAGCCTGCTGCCTAGAGCCCGTGCTCCACAACAAGAAAAGCCACCACAATGAGAAGCCCACGCACCACAACGAAGAGGAGCCCCCCTCGCCGCAACTAGAGAAAGCCCACGCACAGTAACGAAGACCCAACGCAGTCAAAAATAAATAAATTTATTTTTAAAAAGTCAGTGGTAAAATATGGAGGTTGAACTTTCAAAGTAACTTACTCTTTTTTTGAAAGCTTTGCTTCCATGCTGTTAACCTTATAAAGTAATTTTTAACCGGTTCTACCAAAATATCAGTCAAGCAGAACTTAAATTTTTGTATTATTCTAAATACCACAGTGTGGACCTTGATAATAAGTCCACTGGACCTTGATAATTTAAGTCCATATCTTGTTTTCCAGTTTCATGTGTATATGCTGTATTTTATCCTTTTTGCTTTTCAGTTAATCCTTCAAGAAAATGAAGGTAAATATAAATACAATCATGAATTCACAGCTCTTCAAAAGAATGTGTGTGAAACCACACTACACAACTATTACTGTCTAGCTGACACACTTTCTCCTCTACTCAGTAACTCTGCCTTTCCACCCACACATTAGATTTTTTTCCCCTGAAAATCTGCTGGTGTATATCACCTACAAGCAGGAAAGTAATTACCTTTATGTAAAAGTTCTTCCCTTTCGTCCCAATTCTGCTGGAATAGAATAAAATGATTCCATTTACATGTAGTGCTTAATTAAACAGAGAAAATGTTCTAAATGACTAAAGTCATATCAGATACATTCATTATGGACCCACAATTAGATATAAACTCAAAGGCAGGTACTTTCTATTTGTCCTCCAACACCTAGCGAAAGGTCTGAAACAGCAGTTACGCAAATATTAGCTCCCTTTCCCTTTTGGTAGGAAAGGCTGTACTAGGTCCTTTCACTTACACTACCTCATTTCATCCTCCCAGAACCCTGCTACAGAATATTATTATCCTTACTTAACAGACTCTGAAAAGGGGAAAGGACTCCAATTGTAGAAGTTCTTCCTTCTATATTTTACTAGCTCTCTATTTTTTCAAAACCTACACCACTCTACAATATAACATTTTATGAAGCAATTGGCTTAAACTTTAATAAACTTGAAAATATCTGCAGACTTCACTTGCTTCATACTCAGCTTTTTGAAAGGCAAATAGCTCTAGGTACTTAAAAGGGCCAAATAAAAGCGTGTGGTATAGATGTAAAGCAGAAAGCAAGGTGAAAAAAGAACTATTGTTTAATTCTTCAAGACACATTGAAGCATCTTCACTTTGCTTGAAGTGAATACCAAGACCACCCAAGTTTAAACACAAATACAAAAACATTTCCAAAACCTAAAATAGCAAAAATTCATGTTTGAAAATCCACTTTAACACGTTATGCTGTAATTCAATTCACAGATGGCTTGGCTAATCTTTCTTCCAGCTGCCATGTTACCAAAATAACCTTTCTTCACTAATTCTATTCATGTTTTACTACAGCTATTATATTCCTGCTTGGTATACTTAAAACCCATCAAACAATTTTTACAGGTCATTCTGCAAATTTCTGTGTAAATATTCTAACAAAATAAAATTGAAAAGCCCACTAATCTAAAGATAGCACCACTAGAGCTTAATAATATAAATTGAGAGTATATAAAAAATACACACAAACACAGACATACACCTATGCAAGGTAGAGGGACTGCAAGGAAATTCATTAACATAGAGTAAAGGGACTACCTTTTTTTTTCCTTTTCTCTCTCACTCTCTCTCTCTCTGTTTTCTTCTTTTTTTTAGTATTTTCCAAGTTCTCTATAGGGCTTATGTATAACAAAATTAAAAAGAAAAAAAGACTAAAAAAAGTGAACATTTAGCAAATATCAGTAGAAAAAAATCAGATAGCTTTTCATTGCTTATTGTATATAAGACTGATTATACTTCATAAATTATCTAAGTTTATTTTTATTCATTCATAATTCAATTTTAAAATGTATTTCATTAATATGTAAATATAGGTTAAAATAATTCTCTGGCTCCTCTCACTCAAGGTCTCTAAAGTGTATTAGTACAGGAGAGAGGCAGGTTGGAGGAGTGTAGCTGCCATTTAGAAGGCAGCCCTTGTGAAAAAGATAACAAAGAGAAGTAAAATGCCTTTTGATAAACTTCCCAATTACCCTAAGAAATTAAGACAAGTCCTAATGCTTTTCTTAGTTCTACTGGAACTCACTGCTCATGATTCTTCATTTATGATAAACATACTTTAGCCTTCAAAGACAGCTAACAACATAAAATTTACCTTCAAAATTGGGGGGAAAATTTTTGAGTGTCCAAAGATACTCAGCCTGTACTAACAAAAAAGATCATCAAGTTTACAATAAAAAATTTAAAGTATAGAATATTTCCTTGGGAGGAGATGAAAACAAGAAATTGGTAAATAGAGCAAGCACCTTCATTCTACTACTGTCTACTTTCACTAATGGTGGATTTAACCTCATTTTATTACTGTATATAAAAATAAATCTATTTTCTTTAAAAATTGGAAGACTGCTATACTCTATAGTGTATTGGTTAATAAGGGTTCATAGCATTTTAAAGGGAGTGATCTCCACTATTAGCCTCAGGAGCAATCAGACTACTTGCTACAGTAAATTTCTGAAAGAATAGAAGGCTTCTTCATATAAATGGGTCTCTGGGACTGGAAATGTTTAGTTAGGATACTAACTCATAATTCATTTCTCTTATATAAAGCTTTCTTTAAACAATGTTAAATTTTACAGTGTCTTGCAGAGTAAAGAGTAGAATCGTTCCTAAAATTTACTTCTATTTAAAACAGGATGATGATCCAAAGCACTGTATTTAACTATTCCAAATCTTCAAAGAGCATAATGCTTGTGGTACTGTAAGTATCAATGATAACTGCCATACCTAAACTAGGGTCTAGTTTTACTTTTATTCCAAAATAGGAAGACAACAGTTAATAACAGAAAACAACAGATGCCTTTGAATTTTCTACTGAAACTAGTAACGGCTTTTCTTGTAGTCTTTTTGTTTTTCATCTCCCTGTCATCCACAGTTCTGTAAAACGCAGAAGTTCTAAACTTGGAATCAGATTATCCAATGAAAACAAACAAGCTTTTAGTAATGGAAAAAATGACTTAACAGAAGAGCAGAAGCTAGCAGAAAAGCAGGTATATGACCCCATTCATGTAAATTGAAAATGAGACAAAAGCATTTAATGAGGCTTTTTACATGATGTCTTGACAAAAGGAACATCTTAAAGAACTTAACAGAATCATAAAATACTAATATAAACCAGTGACCTGTTAGTTCTGTGTTACACTTTAGTCATTATATGTTCAGTTACTATATTTCAGGTAAAGGTATTTAGAACCAAGGACTGATAATTCAAAAATTAACTATACCACTATCAGTCAGGGTCCTACATGTCTTGTCTAATAGCACCTACAATCATAAACAGCAAGCTCTGGGACAATAGAGAATATTAGCTGGCAAAAGCAAACCTTGGTGTTCCCTGGCTGTATAAAGGGAGCTTCTTGGCATACCCCATTGGTACACTTTAGATAACTGATCTACCAGATCTGCTCTAGCCTATCTACTGAACTATAATTAGCCCCAGGGATTCTTCAGGATACCAAGAGAGGTAGAATCTGGTGATTCGAGTAGCCCAGAGGCACTATAGCACAGTGTTCATGAGAACAATGTTGAGTCAAGATCCAACTCCCAGCTCTGCAATGTATAAGCTTTGTTGTGACTTTGGAGTCACAATTGCATCTCATTTTCCTCATTGGTATAACAGAAAAATAAGATTAAAAATATTTACCTCATATGATTGTTGTGAGACAATATAACTGCCTAACACAGTGTTTATTATATAGTTAAACATTATTTATGTTTACTATTTATTATTCCCATGAGATCAGTCCCTCTGAAGATGGAGAGATGTGAATTCCCACACTTTTTATAAGAACCTGTTACAAACTAAAAGTTCTATGGCCTAACCATAGCCTCTGTTTAATGTCATATCATTTTCAAAATAAAAAGGGGAGGAATCATTTTGTAAACTGACAACAAATCATATTTATCATTTGGGTGGGACTAAAGAAGAGAGGAACTTATTGGGCGAGAAAAGGGCCTATGTGAGTTAGTCTAAAAGACCCAACTCAAACAGAACTGGATGGAATAACTATGACAACAATTAAAATGAACCTTCAAAGTACATTTCAAAATATAATATCCATTAATTACTTTGTCCTAAAATTTTTTTTTTCTGATCTTTGTAAGAGCTACACAAAATTAAAATACTTTAAGTCTTGTTTACTCCACTATGAATTCCACTCCTTAAAAACATGAGTTAAGGGCCTCCCTGGTGGCGCAGTGGTTGAGAGTCCGCCTGCCGATGCAGGGGATACGGGTTCGTGCCCCGGTCTGGGAAGATCCCACATGCCGCGGAGTGGCTGGGCCCGTGAGCCATGGCCTCTGGGCCTGCGCATCCGGAGCCTGTGCTCCGCAACGGGAGAGGCCACAACAGTGAGAGGCCCGCGTACCGCAAAAAAAAAAAAAAAAACATGAGTTAATGCATTAGAACATATGAGAGTTAATGCATTAGAACACATGAATAAAAAAAACAACCCTCCAATTTTGAGGGTTAGTCATTGTACAAAGCTGAATACTATCAGTTCAAATTATTTTAAAATTTCTCAATTTAGTATTCACTATATGCAACTCTATTAAAACAGAGAATGTAGCTAGTGGCTAAGAAAGTTAGTATTACTGACTTGGAAAGCAGAAAAAAATGTATCAATTCCTAACTTTTTATAACATCCAATAAAAATCACTTTGTAACTTTAGCAAAGAATTCTAAAGATAAAAATGATAAAATACTGATCCAAAACCCAACTCTTTCTTGGTAAATAGGAAACCTACAGTATCAAATAAAATCAAAGGGAGACTGGAAGGAATATTTTCATCTCTGAGCTAAACTACTGAAATGGCTTCCAAGCTGCTATTTTCCATAACTATCAAATAAATTTCCTCCAATGGACCTTAATTCATTCACTCCAGTGTTATATTCTTTTTTTTTTCTTTTTTCTTTTTGCGGTACGCGGGCCTCTCACTGCTGTGGCCTCTCCCGCTGCGGAGCACAGGCTCCGGACGCGCAGGCTCAGCGGCCATGGCTCACAGGCCCAGCCGCATCGCAGCATGTGGGATCTTCCCGGACCGGGGCACGAACCCGTGTCCCCTGCATCGGCAGGCGGACTCTCAACCACTGCGCCACCAGGGAAGCCCCCAGTGTTATATTCTTTACTGATTTATATACAAAGTCTATACTTCTAGGCTTGCTACTATGCATCCTCCCAATCTTCCTTCACAGGCTATTCTCCATTTCCTAAAACTAAACCTCCTTCAGGCCCAAAACCCTGACTGCATTTTCATCACCTGGGTTCAGCTCCTTCCTCACTCGCCTCCTTCAGCACATTTTAAAGACTGTGAAAAATTCTACCTTACCTTTGTTTTATGAATCATCTCAAACATACAAACCACAGAATTCTTACACCCTCTCCCACCTAGAATACCTTTTAACATCTTGTAAAATACCAGTGTTCAACTGAAGAGCCATCTGAGAAAAGATGTGTTGTCTGAACAATTGCAATAGCCTCTGCAACTGGCCTCCTGGTAGAACTCCCTCTTCCCTCCTCCCCCACACCTCAATCTTTTCTATAGGCAGCAGTTGTCTCTTAAAAATGCAAATCTGATTATATTAAGGCAATTAAATATCTCCAATGCATTTCCAGAGCTCTCAGTATGAAATGGATTTAATAGGACTTACTGGGTCCTACTAGATCTGACCTAGACCTACCTCTCTATACCTCTTGTGGTAACAATTCTTCTCATCAGTGTGCTCTGGTCACACTTCCGTTGGATTCTTCCTTGGGCCTTGCTCCCTCCCTCCTTCCTATGAAGGGCTTTTATATGTTGTTTCCTTTGTCCAGAACCTATTCCTCAAGATCCTACCCCTCCACTCTCTACCAACGTTACCAAGTCATACCAATTCATACTTCAGCTCTCAGTTCAACCATCACTTCCACAGAGATCCCATCCAAACTCTCAAAACCTTTCGTTCCCTTTATTATGTATTTTTAAATGAAATATATTTGATATATACAATATTTTATGCTTTTCAGTCAAAATACTCAACACTGATTGATCATTCGATTAATGAGAGCAAAAGTTTGTCTGTATTCCTTAGCTCCTAGTACCAAGCCTGGCACATACAAAGAACTCAACAAACATTGTTAAATTCATGAAATACTCATAGTTCAATCACCAACTAATCAGTATAGCAGAATCTCTGCCCTCTATAAATATAAATTCTAACAGTTTTATAATGAATCAGTTTAATAAGGAGCCTCAGCAGTCTCCTGTGAAATTTCAGCTTTAAAAGATGTAGTAATCCAGAGACTCCCCTGGTGGCACAGTGGTTAAAGAATCCGCCTGCCAATGCAGGGGACACGAGTTCAATCCCTGGTCCAGGAAGATCCCACATGCTGCGGAGCAACTAAGCCCGTGCGCCACAACTACTGAGCCTGTGCTCTAGAGCCCATGTGCCACAACTACGGAAGCCTGCACGCCTAGAGCCCGTGTTCTGCAACAAGAAAAGCCACCACAATGAGAAGTCCATGCACCAAAACCAAGAGTAGCCCCCGCTCGCCACAACTAGAGAAAGTCCAGGTGCAGCAACGAAGACCCAACGCAGCCAAATATAAAAAAAGGATTTTAATTAAAAAATATTGTATTAAAAAAGATGTAGTAATCCAGAGTAAATGTTTCCATTGGTATTATACATGTCTAACCTAGAAAAAGATAAAACTTTAAAAAATATTTGAATTCATTTGAAATCTCACATACTTCTTATACCAGCAGTGTATAAGAATTCTGGTTTCTCCACATCCTTCTCAGCATTTAGTATTATCAGTCTTTTAAATTTTAGCCATTCTGGTGGCTATGTACTAACATCTTACTGTGATCTTAACTTGCATTTCTCTGATGAATGATACTGAATAATTTTTTGTCATTTAATACCATTTGAATATTAATGGTGAACATTTATCACCATTTGAATATTTTCTTTTGTGATGTGCCTGATTGTGTATTTTTTCTTACTCATTTGTAGTTTAATACATACATACACACCCCTGAATGTAAGCCCTATGTCAACTGTGAGACAAATATCTTCCCATTCTGAAGCCTTTTGAGGGACAGAAACTCTTCATTTTAATGTACTCCAATTAATCAGTCTTTTCTTTTATGGTTAAAGATTTTTGTGTCCTGTTTAAACATATTTTCCCTACCTGAAGTTTATAAAGATATCTTCATATGTTACCTTCTTCAATATCTATTATTATGTATTTCACATTTAGATCCACAATCCATCTCAAATTGATCTTTGTGTATGGTACAAAGTATAGGGTGTCAACTCCTTTTCCACATGGATAGGTTGACTGAGTTCCATTTATTTTCCATCAGAGTAAATAAGTCCTCTCACCTGTCTGTTCTTTTTTTTTTTAATTTTTATTTTATATCAGAGTAGGGTTGGTTAACAATGTTTGTTAGTTTCAGGTGTAGAGCAAAGTGATTCAGTTATATATATACATGTATCCATCCTTTTTCAAATTCTTTTCCCATTTAGGTTTTTATACAGTATTGAGCAGAGTTCCCTGTGCTGTACAATAGGGTCCTTGTTGATTACCTATTTTAAATATAGCAGTGTGTACACGTCAATCCCAAGCTCCCAATCTGTCCCTCCCCTCTCACCTTTTTGTTCTTAAAGATTAACCTGGCTATATCTGGCCTTTTTCATTTATATATCAGATTGTCATTTTTCACACACACACACACACACACACACACACACAACTAGGATTTTGGTTCAGCTTGTGTTGAATCTGTGATTGGTTTGGAGTTAACTTCTTTATAATAGTCAATCTTCCAAACCATGAACATGGTATTATATATCCCTTCACTTATTTAGCTCAGAGGTTCTCTGAAACCCTTACAGGAAGTCTGGCAAGGTTAATACTCTCATTCTCTCACAAGTGTATGGTGGAATTTTTCAGAAGCTAAATATGTGAAATCACAACAGACTATGTGCAGAAATAGTTACGAGAATCCATTTATCTTCTATTAAGCAAGACATTAAAATCTGCAAAATGTAAAACAATGCCCTTCTTAATTAAATTTTTTGACTTGAAAAATGCTTATCTTTCATAAACATGTTATTTACATTGGCATATGAGCTATTATTTTTAAATAAATAAAACTTTAAAGATTTTTGAGCTTTACTTTCTAATTTGTTAAATACTGGAAGACAGCCAACATAAACAAAAAAGGTCTTTGGGTTCTTCACTATTTTTTTTACATTAAAATAATAATAGACAAAAAATAATAATAAACAAAAATTTTAATATTATTTTATTGAGTTAATTATAGATTCACAGGTAGTTGTAAGAAATAATAGAGATATTCCTTTGCACAGTTTCTCTTAATGGTAAAATTTTGTGAAAACTGTATACAGTAACATTATATCCATGACATTGACATTGATATAATCCATCTGTCTTATTCAGATTTCCCCAGTTTTACTTGCCCTGTTTGGTGCAGTCTGTTCTCAAGTTTTAAGAGTATAAAGGGGGCCTTGAAACAGAAAGGTTTGAGAACTGCTGATTTAAGATTTAACGTTTATTTATGCTTTTTCATTTTTAGAGATTGTGCATTTATACAATCGATATTTGCTTCTTTATGAACTCACTTATTAATTCTAGCTTTGTCTTCCTCATTTCTTCATAATACATTATTTAGAATGACAGAGTAGGTATGTTTGCTCAGAGGCACCCAACCCCACCAGCTACTGTTGATGACCTCAGATGATATATGAATAACCTAAGGTGGATCAATTGGTCCCTTTCCTGGGAATCCGGAATTAGAACTCAGAAGGAGATCAATCTCTCTGGATATCTAGACCAGATACAAATTCTGAAATTGTTGGTGTCCTTTTATTTTGCCTTCAGAACTGGGAAAACAAGAAATCTAGTTTGCTGTAAAAAAGAATAAAGTGGATTTGGCGGAAACAATGATGAGAAACTTAGGAGACTTCCTGGGTTACATACACTTCCTGGCTCTAATTCATTCCAGAAGCCCAGACTCTATAAGACATCTCTATAATCTTACAGTGAATTACTTTATTTAGGCTAGTTCCAATGGGCTTTTCTTACTTAAAACAAAGAATCCCAACTAACATGTGCAAGAGGTCTTCTACCACTTTCCTACTAGGGGCTCTCCTAATACCACGGGTAAGTATGTGGATTTGAAAACTGGCTCCCTTTTTTTTCCAAGGGGCTCAAAAGAAAATAGTTGAGCCGATGATTTGGGGGTCTTAAGGTATATGAAGAACTGCAACTGTGTGTATATAATTATGTATACATTTGTTAACAAATCTAGAAAAAGGACTGGAATATAGGTTTTCCTCAGTAGAAATAATTTTATTATACAAAGCCATTCCACCGGTAAGTAATCAAAAAAAGGCTGTAACTGGTAAGATCTGCTGAAACAGTAGACAAATCTCAAACTGTAGAACTAGACACAGTTCTGCAGATGTGATCTAACAGTATAAAGGAACAAATTTTTTTTAAAAAATCTAGACTACTAATTTCGCTTTACACTGAATTAGTACATTTTAAAGTGATTATACTGTTGTCAGACACTAGGCTTCCTTTTACACTTTCAAGCAACATTTTTCTCATGTTTGTCAAAGATGGTCTCTACCAACCTATAGCCATCAATATTTTAATGCAGAATTTTACATTAATATCCATTATCTTTTCATTTTACTGTTTAAAACCTACTACTTCACGCTTTCTAGAGTTCTCTCTCAGCTTCTACAGTTTAATCTACTAAAATGTTGAATAAGATAGGGTCAAAAACACAAGGACCACTACACTTTATTCCTTCCTCTGGGTTGACACTGAGTGATTAATCAGTAGACTGACGTGTATACAGTGGTTCATCCAGCGGTTAATCCATCCAATCCTGCTAATATTCATGTCAGATTTTTGTCATGTTAACCGCAAAGATCTAACAAGAGCCTGTCCAAGTGCTGTACTACAAAATCAAGCTACACTAGGTTTGCAACATTTCCCTCATTTGAACTTACCAACCTTGTCAAAAAAGGAAGTAAAGATAGGTCAACACAAAACTTGTTTTCAGAAAACTCAAATGGGCATCTAGTGATCAACATAACCTCTTCTAAAACTATACGCTTAATAATGGATATTAGAATTCTGCTGGTTACAGTAGAAGACCATTTTTAACAAATGTACATGTAAGTTAAGGGTTATGCCATCAGTTATTTCCTTCTTCCTAGTCTTGCTCCATTTCACAACTCTTAAAAGCCCTCTTTTCACTGTCTTCAAAAATATTTTCACAAAATTCACATAACTCTAAGTTTCACCATTCCTGATGCTATTCTTAGAGATTTAAGGCCATTTTTTCAATTCATTCTTAAAACAGATATTCATCATTAAATTCATCATTTTCATATTCATATAAAACAAGGCAAAAGAGCTCACTGTATAAAAATTGCTTTTCTAGGGCCTCCCTGGTGGCGCAAGTGGTTGAGAGTCCGCCTGCCGATGCAGGGGATACGGGTTCGTGCCCCGGTCTGGGAGGATCCCATATGCCGCGGAGCGGCTGGGCCCGTGGGCCATGGCCGCTGAGCCTGCGCGTCCGGAGCCTGCGCGTCCGGAGCCTGTGCTCCGCAACGGGGGAGGCCACAGCAGTGAGAGGCCCGCATACCGCAAAAAAAAAAAAAAAAAAAAAAAAAAAAATTGCTTTTCTATCTTTTAAAATCCCTTTATTCCTCAAAACTATCTGCTTTTTTGGAAATTATGCTTATCTTTTCTTGGTAGTCTACGTGCCAAAAGCTTCAAAATACATCCAACTAAACCCCTAATTCATTTTCTTACTTGTAAAACTCTCCCAAGGTGTACATCATAATGACAATCAATCTTTCCGTATGAAATAAAAGGTTCAGAGAAAAGACAGGCATAATATAGAAATAAATATTTAAAACACCAGCTTCCTTGAGTGGACAAAGACTAGCAAACTAACATTCATTATGTCAATGTCTCTATATTTAATCCTGAATACATTACTGGAAGTAGCCATTCAGGCATTTTTCTCCAGTTCAGATTCATCTTCATCACTTTCTTCTGCTTGTTGTAAAAGATTCAAAGATGACATAATCCAGAATATCCATAACCATTAATAGTTGGGGTAATTTCCCCAGATTTTTTTCTATGCAAACAACATTTCCCTCCAAATAGAATCACATTATACATACTGTCTTGCAACTAACTTTCCAACACTTAAGTGTAATTTAAAAGGGAACAATTTATGTATCATCAGTCCATTTCACACATAAAACAAACATACACATAATCTCCCCCCACTCCCCAATAAGACTGGCTTTAAATGTCAAGGGTGGGTTAAAAAGCGGAAAAAATGCCACGGTAATTTTGAATTAAGGTTTAATATATATAGTAACCAGGCTCGCCGCGCCACTCCCCACTCGCAGCCCCATGCCTCGCTCCTCTCCGACATAGCAAAAATATCCAGCCCTATAGAGACTGAACGGTGCGTCGAGTCTCTAACTGCTGTTTTCCAAAAGCATGCTGGAAGGGATGGTAACAACAGCAAACTCTCCAAGGCCAAGTTCCTTATCTTCATGAATACAGAGCTGGGTGCCTTCACAAAGAACCAGAAGGACCCTGGTGTCCTTGACCGCATGATGAAGAAACTGGACCTCGACTCTGATGGACAGCTAGATTTCCAAGAATTTCTTAATCTTATTGGCGGCCTGGCCATAGCTTGCCATGACTCCTTTATTAAGTCAACCTCTTCCCAGAAGTAAATTGGAGGAGTCTTCGGGCTTGGCCTCCAGCCCCACTCCCTTTCCTTCAGCCTCCCAACTATCATCTACCCCTCACAGCCCACACATACCCTGAGCCCGGCGCACCCACCACCCCAAGCAGGCCACTCCGGCTGGCAGTAATAAAAGCATATTGTTTTTTAAAGCACACACTGGAGAGTCAGTAAATTTGTGCAAGGGAGGGAGATGACTGGGAGGAATATAAATTAGATTGATGGAAACAGTTACCAGAAGTTGCAAAGTAAATAATAAAAGTGCATCTGGGGTGTATACATAATCATGATTAACGATACCAACATAATCATCTGTAAATTTCTCAGGCTGATGGAGAGACGCCACTTAGTGTTCATTCATTAAATGTCTATACACCCTACTACAGTACTGTCATAGGCTCTGAGGACACAGTCAGCAAGACAGACAAGGTCCTGCCTTCACTGAGGTGACCTTCTAGTGGGGGAAACAACAAATGAATCAACAAACAAATAAACAAAGAACTATGCGGGTACAAAAACTATATAATAACCATTTCCTATTTCACTTAAGCTAAAACAAACCCAGTGATCCTTGCTCAGGGTCAAAATAACCCACACAACCTTTTTGTAGAACTGCTACTTTTCTCATTACCTGTGCAACTTTAAAAAAACATTGGGGCCTCCCTGGTGGCGCAGTGGTTAAGAGTCCGCCTGCCGATGCAGGGGATACGGGTTCGTGCCCCGGTCTGGGAGGATCCCGTATGCCGCGGAGCGGCTGGGCCCGTGAGCCATGGCCGCTGGGCCTGCGCGTCCGGAGCCTGTGCTCCGCAACGGGAGAGGCCACAACAGTGAGAGGCCCACATACCGCAAAAAAAAAATAAATAAAATAAATAAATAAATAAAAATAAAAAAACATTAAAATATGCAAAAAAGTCACAAATACTCAAAGCAACTCTAGTAATATTTTGAGCAAAAAAGAAAAAATATTTCAATGTATAAGTTTTTTAGTTAAAGCTAATATTTTACCTTTATTTTCTCTGAAAACACAGCTTACTAAATTTAGAAACTGAAAAAAGTTAGAGGATTTTTTTTTTTTTTTTTTTGGTTGCACTGTGCAGCTTGCAGGAGCTTAGTTCCCCGACCAGAGATCAAACCCGTGCCCACTGCAACGGAAGCCCAGAGTCCTAACCACTGGACCACCAAGGAATTGCCAGAGACTGTTGAATGAATTCTTTTTTTTTTTTTTTTTTTGCGGTACGCGGGCCTCTCACTGTTGTGGCCTCTCCCGTTGCGGAGCACAGGCTCCGGACGCGCAAGCCCAGCGGCCATGGCTCACAGGCCCAGCTGCTCCGCGGCATGTGGGATCTTCCCGGACCGGGGCACGAGCCCGTGTCCCCTCTTGGCAGGCGGACTCTCAACCACTGCGCCACCAGGGAAGCCCTGAATGAATTCTTTAACTGTACAATTTCTTAGCAAAATCCAACATGCTCTGAGAAATGTACTCTCACCTCTCATTTTAGCCTATGACCTCATTTTCACAGAGCAGCACTTCAGGCAATGGAAGACTTTTAGGTTGTTACAACTACCACTCCTTTATTGCTCTCCAACAGTTCTGTGCTCTACCGCTCCACATCCCCATATCCCTAAAAAGACACACTCTGCCCTCCTCCACAGTATCATAAAAATAAATCTGACCTTACTTAAAAGTTCTTAATTAATTCTTCTGAAGTGAAACGCAAAGAAAATCAAACACAAAACTTTGCATGTATTTTTGGACAGTTCACCAAAGCCCTAAAAACTCTAATCACGAATCCTTATCCCGTGGTTTTCCTGTAGCCTCGTAAATTCTTTTCTATTTGGTATTCAAATAGATCTAAGAAAATAGGCTAACTCCAAGACAAAACACCCTCCAAACAAGATTTTTATACATTATTTATAAGTAGGCCACCTCTCCTCAATAGCCTACATGTCCTTTAGCATACCTTTCACAGTTGATTGTAATTCCTTGCTTACTGCCTGTCTCCCCCAATAGCATTCAAATACACTCTGCTCCTGACCTATACAGCAAGCACAAAGTATTTACTGAACGACATCCAGTGAAAAGCACTCCATTCACCGAGTCATCCAAACCGGAAACCAAGTGCACCCACATCTTTGCCTCTATTCCCTCACTTCAAACCCCTTCCAATTCCTACCAATTCTATTTCTTAAATATGTCCTGAGTTCATCTACTATTTACCAACTTCACCTCCACTAAGCTAGCTCATCTCTTAGACTCCTCAAGTTCCTGAACGAGTCTCCCTGCCTCCAGTCTTGTCCTCTTTTCAGTTGCATTCGCCACGCTGCAGCCAAAGTGATTTTTCTTAAAGAGAAAATTTGACTGTCTCATTCAACCTGATTAAAATCCTTCAACACTTCTACACACCTCCAGCTCTTTGCACATACTACTCCCTCTCTCTGAAACAGTTTCCGGCACCCTCCCCTCCCTTACAACTTTGGCTAACTTTTACTCATCACGCAGCAGCTTAAACAATAACTTTCTCCAGGAAGCCTTCCCCTTCCCCAAATCAACTTCCACACCACTTTGTACTACAACCATTACATATCATTACACATAACTGACATAAATGTATAATTTCCTTATGTTTATCTATATACCCTAATACACTGCAAGCTGTGTTAGGGCAGGGACAATGACTGGCTGTCTTCTTTGTCATCATAACTACAGAAACGAATACCAAGCCTCTGCCACTGCCTCCATTTTTAGTGGTGAACACTGATAAATACCTAATTTCATTCTTTAAAAATACAACAGCCTATTGTAAATTAATTCACACATTATATAACAACCCATTCCAAGTATATAATTAAAAGGTTTTGGTATATCCAGTTGTGCAACCATCACCACAATTAATTTTATAACATTTTTATCAACCTAAAAAGAAATGCTATACCAATTAGCAGTCACTCCCCATTCCCCCTCAATACCTCCAGCCTTTGGCAACCATTAATCTATCTTCTGTCTCTATAGACTTACCTATTCTGAACATTTCATATAAATGGAATCCTACAATATGTGGTCTTTTGTGACTGGTGTCTTTCACGTAGCATAATGTATTTAAGACTCATCTATGCTGCACCAGGTATCAGTACTTAGTTTCTTTTTACTGCCAAATAACATTCCACTGATTTCAGTAACAAAACATACCACATTTTATTTATTCATCAGCACATTTTGTGCTGTTCCCACTTTCTGGCTATTTTAATAATGATGCTATAAACATTAACATACATGTTTTTGTGTGGACATATGTTTTCAGTTCTCTTGAGTATACACCTAGGAGTAGGACTGCTAGGTTATATGGCAACTCTATGTTTAACCTTTTGAGGAACTGCCAGACTGTTTTGAAAGTGGTTGAAAATGGTTGCACCACTTTACATTACCACCAGCAGTGTATGAGGGATGGAATTTCTCCATACCCTAGTCAATACTTGTTATAATCTGTTGTTTTTATTATAGCCATTCCATTAGGTGTGAAGTAGTACCTCATTACGGTTTTGAGTTGCACTTTCCTGATGGCTAAGCAATTTTACTCTAAACTCCATGAAGGTAGCGTTGATATCTCTTTTGTTTAAAAGCATATTCCCCCCAGTACTTAACAGTGTATGACACAAAGTAGGCCTTTAATTCTGTTAAGTGAATACATAAAAAGGTAGTATGGGTTTGGGAGTATTTCTTTTTCAGGTGTGCATGTTGGAAGCGGAAGGAGTAAACACAAGAAGACCCTGAGATTGTAGTTTAGTAAGTGGAAGACTGACAACATCAAAAATAAGGTGTAGACGCAGTGGTTAAGAATCTGCCTGCCAATGCAGGGGACGCGGGTTCGAGCCCTGGTCTGGGAAGATCCCACATGCCGCGGAGCAACTAAGCCCGTGAGCCACAACTACTGAGCCTGCACGTCTGGAGCCTGTGCTCCACAACAGGAGAGGCCGTGACAGTGAGAGGCCCGCGCACCGTGATGAAGAGTGGCCCCCGCTCGCCACAACTGGAGAAAGCCCGTGCACAGAAATGAAGACCCAATACAGCCAAAAATATAAATAAATAAATAAATTTATTTATTTAAAAAAATAATAAGATGTAGATTATATAAAAAGGAGAACAGATCATATAAAAAGAGAACAGTTGAAACTCTAAGAATGAATGATATGGAAAAGAAAAAATAGACACACAGAGAACTTTGGAACATTCTTCTTTAAGAAAGAAACAGATCAGAAAAAGAAACTGAACAGGAGCATTCAGAAGACAAACAAGGAGGGAACAGGGTCATTAAAGACTCAAGACATCTCTTAAGTTCCTGTAACTTAAACATAGCTTTCTCAGGGATATCTATCCTGACATTCTAGGTTAAGTCCTCCTAGTAAAAAATTTCATCTTACCCTAGATCTATTCTAACACTCACTGCCACCTCCTCTAGATTACACACTACATGCACACAGGGACCTTATGTCAGGCATATGATAAATAATGATTTATATATTTGTTCATGAATGAGCTAATCACTAATTTAAACAAATATTAGCAACATTTACCTGCAAATACAAATACTGTTTAATATTTCAAACAACTTACAAATTTTCTTCACACACAGAGTCAGACAGATTTTTCTATGGGTGCCTCAGAGAAGGGAGATGACATCATCACATTATGAACGTAACATGTGTGTCAGCCAGAGTCCTTTCAAGGTTAGTCTTCTATATTAAATATACTAGAGACTTTACTGAAAATATCTTTTGCATAAACAAGCATTAAAACAGCATGTTATCTTGGGCAAAACATATAAAATTGCAGGTGAAATCTCTAAGATAAACAATCCGAACGATACAATGTCATGAGTGAGCAAAGATATACATAGTGTAATATCCACCTATCATGAGAAATTGAAAATATACTAAATATTCATCATCAGACAACTGGGAAAATAAATTTTAGGATGTACTCACACATGTACACACAAACTCACACAGTGGACCCAATATTCATTAACACAGAAATACTTCTAAAAATGTATAATTTAGAAAGTAGGTTATAAACCAGAAAATTAAATATAAACTCACTTTTAGAAAATTATATATTGGATAGAGATGGATAAAGAGAGTCTATTAAAGTTTTAAATGGGGCTAGCTAGCTCCATGCCTGAAAATCTGAATAGCATTTATTTTCTTTTTTTATATTTTTCTATCATGCTTTAATTACTTAAATAATTATTCTTCTTCAATTTCTGTTTGGGATAAAATACATATAGAACAATAAACAAACTTGAAAGTAAGCCATGTTTAAAATTAAAAAGGAGATGGTGAAGACAAAAAGCAAGAGTAGAAGGCACTGAAGGCCTAATAATTACTTGAGGCATTTTCATGTATACCACATTGTGAAAATCAGAAATGTAAAAACATTTTAGTGTTTGTTTGTTTGTTTGTTTGTTTGTTTTGCGGTATGCGGGCCTCTCACTGTTGTGGCCTCTCCCGTTGCGGAGCACAGGCTCCAGATGCGCAGGCCCAGCGGCCATGGCTCACGGGCCCAGCCGCTCCGCGGCATATGGGATCCTCCCAGACCGGGGCACGAACCCGTGTCCCCTGCATCGGCAGGCGGACTCTCAACCACTGCGCCACCAGGGAGGCCCCATTTTAGTGTTTTTATTAAAAGATGGCTAAAAGTTAAATAGCAAAAGATATTTTAAAAGGGAAAAAACTTGAATATTAGGCAAAATTTTTATGCAGATCATTCCATGTACTTGGAAAGGATATAAACTGTTGAACATGTCATCTGTTCTAATCTTTTAAGAAAAACTGTACAAATTAACTTATCTTTGAGAAAAACAATAGCTCTTAATGAAATACGGTGTCATGATCTGGCAACAGCAGCATCAAAATCTTTTGTGGAAAACACAAAAAAAGGCCATGGTTCAATTCACAAGCTATATAAGCTACTGACTTGTTTCATGCAAAATTCAGAACACAAACGAAGAGGGCGCTAAGTTAATCATAAAGCAATTCTGAAGCATACTCTCAAGTCCAAACAATGTAAAAAGAGTTGACTAAAATCCAAGATGGACTCTTTATGATCACGTTCCAATTAAGAAAAAGCTTTTTAGAAAATATCATTTAATCACTGATAGTATTTATTAACCATGATTACCCAGCATCTACTATTTTCACCCGACATGTCTCCAATGACTATCATTTTCAAAATTTACAAACTTTCCTGAAAGTAAAAAAACAATAACACAAACTCAACTCAACACAGAGGATGTTCAAAAGAACCTGCTGGAACTGAAGCTCCGATAGAAAAGTTCCAGAAATGTTCCAAGCAAAAGTACAAATATTAGATTAATATTTAGAACCATCTAAAATAATTTTGAAGGCTAATAAAATGTATACACTTTAGTTTGTTTACTACAAAGTAAAGGTAATTGATGTGTGTGTATGTGTTTTAACAGTTAATCCAGGAAAATATACTTTCCCATGTGGTTAACTTCTAAACGGTATCAAGTCACAAAATTTCTCCTTTGCACTATTCAAGTATTCAAGAAAATGGTACAAACTTTCTACAACCTTATGATTTTTTTTCGTTAGGAAACATGTTAAATATGTAAAATATGTATTTTCAGCTCATATGAGTTAATAATCAAATTAAAGTAACACTTTTTAGTCACTGAAGCTCTCCCTGCGGAATATCTCACTCAGTGCACATAACGCATTTAAATAGATTACTAAAAAGGTGACAGCTGAGGAATGCCTTCATTTCTTTCCATGGTTTCTACTGAATGTCATTTCAGAAATGCCTATATAACACATGACAATGTGGAATGTCTCCACCCATGAAAGAGCATTCAAGTCAAGCAAGCACACTTAGGGCAGTTACACAGAGCTCAACTTTGTCTTTTTATGGTTAGCCAGCATAACAATGAAAAGCTAAACAACCAAAATACTAACAAGGTCAGAAAAATAGTGACATACAGGGATCCATAGTGAAAGTGTTATTTAGGGAAAAAATATGATTAAGATCATTAGAAAATATGAATTAGCTTCTAATGACATATGCTAGGGATTCCTTTTCTAAGCCAACACTGGATGATTTGTTTAAAGAAATTTATTTTTAAAGTATGTTACATAAACTGAGCAAAATTCTACTCGTATAGGTAATCAGGAACACATTCCATTTCAAAAAAAAATCTAAGATCCTGCTAAATTTTGACTGTAATAATTGTTACCTTTACATTATAATTATTATAAAGTAAGTTACTGGTATACACTTTTTAATTAGAACATTTTAATGTTTGCTGGTTGTTATATTTACCCAGACTGTCATCATTTTGTTCTCTATGAACTCTGCTCTTCACAAGATTAGTCTGCATTGTGTTCATTTTTAAAAAATCAACAAACATTTACTGTGCACCTGCTAAAATAAAATGCAGATACCAAAGGGGATTTAAAGAAAAATGAATCAAAGTCCCCACTTGAAGGAATTCACTATTCTGTCTGGAGATAAGATATACTAACAATAGCAGGTAGTGTGTAACTGCCAAACTTAGGGTTTAAATAGTAAGTGAAAGAATTACTGTGCAACCCCGTGGTCAAGCAAGTCCACACTTTATGCTTTGAGCTGTGTCTTAATACAAATAAGCTGGGAAATGCATTCCAGAGAAAGATTACATATGCAGAGGCTTATGGAAATATAAATATGAAACCAGTGGTTCCTAAAGAAAGCTTTCACCAATCTCCTGAATCTCTTCAGGTAAATTCTTTTTCCACTTCTTACTGAGTGATCAGGGACCAGGCACTTGCATCCTGATGATATGGCCTGCCACCACCTGTACTCTCTCATATCCTACCAAATGGAGAATATAGGGAATAAAGTTTTGAAATCTGCTCACCCTTAACTACTCTACTTCATGGAAGAGCATCAAGAACATCTGTTGTCAATACAGCAATAATCTTACAGACTGATATATGAGTCTCCACTGTCCTTTATTTGGATACTATATCCTTTTCTTCTTGTTAAAGTATTCTTTCTTTTATGAAATGATGATGGTAGGTTATCAAGTTGTTTGTTTTTAACGCCCTAACATGACAACATAAATTAGGTTCTCCTCTTTTAGTCATCAAAATTAAAACAAAGAACAAAAAACAAAAACCATTTCATTGGTCCGTGAAATGTACAATTCTGGGAACCAGTGATTTCATAGGCAACAAGTAAATCACATTTCAGATGGTGCTCTCACTTACTACCACTAAGAAAAAAAAATTCTATTGCCTTTTCTAAGGTAAGACTTGAAATATAATTTGGCTAAATTCTGCAAAATGATTTAAGGAATGGAATATTCTTATGACTTGGATATTCCTACTAACAAAAGGCTTCCAATTAAAATCAAACATGATAAATATTAAAAAGTTTGTTTTACTCCAATAAAGATGTAAAAAAAAAAGGTTTTTTTACTAATTCAGAATTTAAATTTAATTCAGGTAACTTTACTAGCATTTCATGTAATGTCTCAAGTCCTAATTATAAATAATAATAATCATTGTACAGAAAGTAAATTTCAGAAGATTAAGCTAAATGGTGGTGACAAGCCGGAGCTTGCTTGCTTGCTTGCCTTCCTTCTTCCACTATCGCTGATATGAGTTTACCTATAATTTATATCTTTTCATTGAAAAAGTTAAGTCTGTGAATGTATAAAGCATTTACTGTAAATGAGTATGTAAAAATGCCTAAAGCATTAATATAAATTGTTATTAAGATAAAGAAAAATGAAGATGTTTAAAGACTAAGTAAACCCTGTCCTTAAAAAAAGAGTTCTGTTGCTGTTGTAACTTCCTTTGTAACTACTGAAAGCACCTGATCAAATATTATGCACATAATGGTCAGTCAAAAGTAATCTTGGCAGTTCCTAAAGTTTAGGACAGATTTAGAGATTAATTTAAATATGGCATTACTGCACTTCAATTACCATAGAAAGCTCTTAAAAGTTTTGACTAGCCAAACAACAGTAGATGAAGAAAATAATTATATCTATATGTATGTGTTTCATTTGATTCTCTACTGATTAACGTGGAAAAACTTCCAACTACTAACCATCAACGATAATGACCAGAAGATTTAAGAATACTTTCTTCTGCAGACTTAAAAGACATGTAGCATAGTGTTAAATTTGGGCTCTGGAATCACATAAACCTGTGTCAGAACCCAGCTCTGCCATTTATTATCTTGGTAACCTTGAGCAAGAGAAAAGGGACATTGTGAGAATTAAATGAGATATTGGTTATAAAACTATCTAACATAATGTTTCACATGTAGCAAATCCTCAGCAAATGTTCACCAGCCAATTCCTTTCTTCAATATAATAATGGGATAAGTCATGGCTACTACATATCCAACCCTTATTTAGAAGAAACTCAAAAATGACTGTTGGAGGTCTTCAACCTTTCAAAGAGATATACCAAAATGCCAATACTCCATTTGCCAACCGCTGTGGAACCCACAAACTTTCAAAAGAAAAGTGGGGTGAAAATCATAATTTTTGGCAGGGAGAAAGGCAAAGAAAATAGCAACTTTGCGAAGTGTCAAGAAGTAACATGTTACAGCAGTAACAAAATAATGTTCTATATTTCGCCTCCCTCCAAAGGTTTCTAAATAGTTATATTTTTTAAATTATCTAACTAGACAGTTTTTAAAGTACATCTCTTATGTGAACAGTATTGTAAAATGTGATAACAAACAGATAATGAAAAAAATTTTTCCTCTATTCCATCTAATGTTTCTACCTGGCTATACTAGAAAATGCTCAGTCACAGCTTGCAATCACACTGTAGCTGAAGTACATGAAAGATGGTCTTGGTTATGACACTTCAAAGTCAGACCACAAAACTGTTGCCAGGAAGCACAGAGGTATCAACTGCAGAGAAGGCATTATAACAACAGCACTGTGGGCACTGGTGCCCTACCAGCATACCCCGTTTATGGCTAGGGTTGTCCATTTATTTGTAGGAAGTGAGGGGCCAGTTCGGGGTTAGAAATTTTGTTTAGGTTTGTTCTGTTTGTTTGGTTTTTATGGTTAGGATGATTTCAATAAAAAGTTTGAAGAGCCATCAGCCATTTAAATAAAATTATGTAGAGAAAATAACTTATATTGTATATTTTTTAAACACAGATTTTAATATTAGTTATAAGGGATCCAAAAGATTCTTCCAAGATCTTAATATCCCCCACAAAAAAAAGTAAACAATTATAAACTCTACATTCAGTTTTAAAGAGATTTCTCATATACAGCAATTACACTATTCTCTAACAAGAGACTCAGTATCAGCTGCTTCCAGTCTCTCTTCCTTTTGGTTGGAAAACACTTTAAGTAATCCATTAGAATACTTTTTAAAAGAGAGTTACATTTCAGATTATGATTCAGTGAAAATGGCTTGGCTGAGAAGATTAAGCACTTGAGAAAAAACTCCACAAAAGTATTCCTTTTACTGACAAGAGGGGAGTCACATATTCCTCAAAGAAGCTTCAAATGGCTCCCTCAGAAGTAGATAAAATTTGTATTTTAAGAGCAAAGGGATGTAATATTAAACTTACCTGCAATCTGTATGTATGGAAAAGCAAAAGGAAAACTTTATTTTAAAATTATAATAGCAAAGAACATGGATTTAATTCTACTCTGTATTCCTCTATAGAACCTAGTTCAGACCTTTATAAAGAAGGTAGCAAACTGATGACTCAAGTGAATATTTTTCTCTCTCTTACTCAATAGTTAAACTGGTTCAGAATTTTTTTAATAGGAAGGAGGTTAATATTAAAATTTTTTTTAAATCTCAAGACATTAAAAATATCTGCACAGAAGATCCACAAGTTCTACCACGTGCAAGAACTGTACTCTAAGTATCTGGGTGTGAATGTTTTAATGATTTATCTTACAACATACAAATGACTATAAAACTTCCTATCTATGATACAAGGTAAAAGATAAAATTCAATAAATCTTTAGTGAGCGCCTACTATGTGCCAGGCTCTGGAAATACAAAAATGTGGAAGATTGGGTCCTTACAGTCAGCCAGGAAAGACAAACTTAAAAACACACACTACTCAGTAAGAAGCATTTTAACAGCAGCAAAGAGGCAAAATGTAAGGTAAAATGAGCACCCCAGAGGAGAGTCTCTCCAGTGACGTAGTTATTATACAAATTCAAAGGACAAAAAGATCCTTTCTGGAGGACAACTGGGTTGAACCCTGAAGAATGACCAAGATTTTGATTGGCAAAGAGGGAGGGAGTATATTCTAGTGGTGGAAAAAGCAAGGCCATAGGCATGGAAGTAAAAAGAGTAAAGGATATAACACATTGGAGTCAGGTCTAACCTAAATGGTGAAAACACTTTAAATCTGAGTTTATGGAGAGGAGTGACATGACTGAAATGATATTGTTAAAAGATTAATGTGATAGCAGTATGAATGCTAGACTGGACCAGGGAGAGAAGAGGCAGGGAAAGCAATTAGGCTATTACTTTACTCTAGGGATAAAAATAATAAAGGTATGACCTAGATTGATAATAAGAGTAGCAAGAAAAAGAATTGATGCGAAGGCAGTTATGAAGACTGATTGTCTATATGTAGACAAGGGGATGAGTAAACAATAATTAAAATGTTTAAAGCTTAATCTAGAGATTAATGACATCTTTATCAGAAACAGAGGCATCGATGAGAAGAATAGGTTTGGTGAAGAAAGAAAAATATTCATTTCAGGTTGAATTTAAAGAAATTCCTAATATTGATGTAAATAAACAGTTGCTATTCTACGGCAAAGGGGGTGGACCTCTATTTACTATATCACTACTTGAAGATATATTTTTAAATATAAAATCACAATATATTGAATAATATTTTACTTTAAATCAACAGTTCGTCATCAGTAGATAAATGGAAATGAGGGATTGGAGCTCTGCAGCAATGTGAGAACTGGAAACTGACTTGGAAGTCACAGGCACAGAGGAAGCAGATAAGATTTTAAGGTAAAATCAAAAGGCTACACTCACAACTGTTGGAAGAAATCTCAATCCTGTATTTTATGCACACCAGTATCAGTAAGCATCAGCAATAAAACATTCTATAGAAAACTATTATTACTCTCCTAAAACCTTTATAAAGTATATTGAAATAAAGATACAGATCATATAGTATTAAGACTCTACCAGGTAGCTCTTAAATCAGAGCTATTGCCCACTGATAAAAATGAAATTCTACTCTAGACCTCAGTTCTAGAAAATCAGAAGTTTATAACGTAACTTCAGTACTGTTTTCTAGCTACTGGAGGGGGTTAGGGGAAGGGAGGCTATTCTAGAGACGAAGATAGGAAATTTGACTAGAAACACTGCTTTTTCTCCTATATGAATCACCTATTTTTATACAAAAAAAAAAAGGAAACTATCTTTCGTAACTTCTAATGAGAAAGAACATTCAACCAATTAAAGAAACGTTTAAATACAAGCTGTTTATATTAAAATGGAAGTAAAATATTAGATTACGAAGCGTATTTGTGGGTTGTAAAGTTGCTAAAACTTTCTCCTGACAGTGAAATTTAAGACACTCTATCGGGACTTCCCTGGCGGCCCAGTGGTTAAGACTTTGCCTTCCAACGCAGGGGGTGCGGGTTTGATCCCCGGTCGGGGAGCTAGGATCCCACATGCCTTGTGGCCAAAACAAAAAACAAACAAAAAAACCCCCCAAAACATAAAACAGAAGCAATATTGTCACAAATTCAATAAAAACTTAAAAATTTAAAAAAGGTCCACTTTAAAAAAATCTTTAAAAAAGAAAAAAAAAGACACTTGATCAAAAACAAAAATGGAAATGAATATTCCAAAAGACTAACCAATAATTAATCTGGTAAAAACATTCTGGCTATTCTATGAGCTTTCAAGAGGTTAAATTAAAAAAAAAATATTCAAGGGCTATTAAACAAATCAATGGGTCCATTTTGGTTTTATAATTTAAGTATTTAAAGCAATCAGTATTCAAGAGATTTTTAAGGTTAAAAATTTTTGTGATTCTTTTTTTAAAAAGTTTTATTTATCACCTTTCACTATCTGTTGTTCTGAATTTGCCCAAAGCGAACTCCTTGTTCTCTGTCACAATGGCAAAAAAGTACAAGAGTCAATAAACGAGGGTGGAGAAAACATAATAAAAATTTTAATGCTTGATATTTTAAAGACCTTGGCTTCACTGAGTTAAGGAATGTGCAAATAAATTACAAAAAGAAATTATGCAAATGATTATGCATAAACTTGGAAACTTCTGAAGTGTTTGTCAGCTAAAACAAAATATCTAATAAAGACAACACCTAAATAATGCCAAACTAACCACTGAATTCAGTTAATCAGGAAGACTTTGATAAGTCTGATAATTCTTGCAACATGTCCAAATTTAGAGGAGAAAAAAAAAACTCTAAGAAGCCTGTTAGATGCATTTTCTCTTTCTACCTAAGCCAATAAGAATATAAGTATTAGAAGTTTTCCTCTTTCTCCAAGCCAATATAATTGGGTTCCTCAACAACTGTAATAACTTTACATTTCTATATGACAACTTTAATAAAACATACTGATATAAACCATTATGCAACCTTATCCTGACCTCAAGCATACAATAATCTGTCTTTCTGAATCAATTCCATACTAAGCCATGTAAATTACACTTGAAAGAAATCTGAAGAGTCATCTTACATAATTACATTATCATTTCTAATGCCGAAAGTTTCTTTCATTTCAACACCATTTTTTAGAATCTAGAGTTATGCTATAGCTTAAAATAAACCTCAGCCAAATAAAAAATTTGTTACACATTAGAGACTCTAAATTAATGGAACAGATAAAGAGCTAAAGACCATGCTATATTTTTACTGGGTGCCACACGCTAAATTCCAGATTTGTCCTGCAATTTGTCAGTCATTACAGTTCATCCAGTCAACTTTGTAAACAAAGGCTATAAGCCAAGTTTGATATGAGAATTCAATTAAATAAAATTTAAAACAGTCATCATTCACTAAACAGGAAGGAGTAAAAGGAAAAATGCCACCACACACCTCTTTTAAAAAAGCAGCAATATGCATGAAATATGAAACCGTAAGTTTCAACCTCCCAAACAAGTTTTCGTTACAGCATTAATCAACATAAAGCTACGATCTTCCACATATAACCAAGGCAACTTTGAGTTAGTTTACAAGTCTTTTCATTGTAAGGGGAAGCTATTGCTGTTAAGTCGTTTTCTAGTAATTCCAAGTTGTCCACTAAGAAAATGGAAAGAGTTTATGTTTTGACACCTATGACCATCACTGAAAAATTGCTTTTTAAGAAGAACTCTAAGTGGTTGTGTTGCTTTTGGCCTGTTAAAGGCAAAGCAACATTATCTCCGGATTGCCAATAGTTTCTCCTTATTTGGCTAACATTGAGAGATCCCAATCAGACTACTATAAAACTTTAACATGCACAAAGCATCCATTTTGAGAAAAGTTCGTGAACAGCTTTCTTTTTTCCCACCCCCCAAAAGAAAAATGAGAGCTTGGTAACCGGCTTTGAAAAGAGTGCCTCGTATTTATTCTTCTCTTTTTAACCCCAATGCACACCCCGGACCTGGGGCCAAAGCAGCTCTTGACACTGCGGCAAACTCTACTCCGAGTTAGAGACTCTTTCGTACGCTCCGGCCCCGCGGTGGGCAAGCCCTTTAGAACGCTTCCTCACGCTACCCACGTTCATCCTCTCCCCTTCAGCCGGTGCAGATCAGCTAAATTACACCGTTCCCCCCTCCCCAGTGACCAAGAGTAATAAAGGAGAAAACAGGAAACCGTCTGCTCACGGCACTCGGCTTAGGGCGCTTGATTACTATTATCATCATCATTTATAATCAAGTCCTAAAAACTACAATAAATCCAACGCCCTCCTAACAAGCCAAAGACGTCCCTCTACCCAAGTGTCCCCAGTGCCTCTTGTTCGTAGTTTTCTTCAGCATCCGCCGTCCTCCGACTCTATCACTGACATCGGGGGCCCAGGCACAACACCACACCGCTCCCCATCTCGACCCCAAATCCCAGACACACGTCCACAAATGGCCCTGGGGCCCCAAGCGGACCACAGTCCTCTTCCCCCTCTGCCCCGGAAATCTCCCGGTTCCCTTACTTCACCACCAACTGGTCTGAAGGGGGCCCCAAGCCTAGGGCCCTCCCTCTACCAGTTCTCTCCCTCCCTCCTTCGCGGGAAGCCGCCCCCTCACCCCGCGGCAGGGAGTCTCCCGCCGCCCCCAGCCTCAGGAGACCAAGAGCCGAGGGGAGGCCCAGGCGGGAGGCTAACGAGGACCCGCAGGGTCAGGAGAGCGGCGGCGGGGCGCACAGACCTGGTGCAGGGCGGTGAGTCCGTCCACATTGGCGTAATTGATATCAGCGCCGCGGTGCAGCAGCTTGAGGACCTCGTCCGTGTCGCCGCTGGAGCAAGCAGCCAGGAAGACGGCGCCATCATCGAACTTCACCTTGGTCTTCTGGCGCTTCACCACGGGAGGCTCGAGGTCCGTCTCGGAGCCGATCCAGCGCTTCAGCTGCTCGTTCCGCTTCTGCTTCGCGTCCGCCATCTTCATCCCCTCTCCTGCCGCCGGGTCTTCTTATCGCGAGGGGGGGAAAGGGGAGGCGGAGAGGGAAGAGAGGGGAGGCAGGGGGTGTGTGACTGTTTCTATGAGTGCTGGCCAGAAGAGGGCTGGGAACCGGGAGGAGACGCTCGAGACTTCCAGTATCCCACAGAGCACTGGGGCGGCGCGCCCGGCCGAACGGACCTCCCTTCCTACCTCAGAAGCCCTCCCGCCCCCCGCCCGGCCACCCGTCACCGGCGGCCAATCTAACGTAACTTCGCGAGATCCGGGCAGGGAGGCGCCCTTCGGCCAGTGCGCATGCGCCACGGGCCTGTGCCCGCCCCAGGAAGAGCGCTACCGCGAACTGTGGCGGGGGAGGCTAGGCCACCGGAGGGAAGCGGGTGTGGTCCAGCCCGCCTGGGCAGCGGGGGCTGGGACCAACCTGGAAGGGCGGAGACAGGGAAGGAAGGTTGTCCTGCCCCGCTGCGGGCTCCTGGGGTTCCGGAGGCCAACAGTCGGGCTGTATGGCGGCTCTTCGGGGCTGACCTGCCTCCAGGGCTGTCTCAGCTCTGCCGAGTCGTTTGCTCAGGGCGGAGGATTTTCCTATTGGCTGCGTTATTTGAATGGAATGGAGGATAGATAGGTCGTGAATTAAGCGCTAGTGATTTCCCTTTCTGAGGAACTCAGATGAATTTGCTAAGAACCTTTTAAAAGCAGGGTCTGTGTGTACAGCCGAGGGATTTGTTGGTAGTTACCCCAGATCTCAGCCCAAGGTGACCGCCTGGTGACAAGGGTTGACCTGCAGTAATTGCAGTGGCTTTCTGCCAGCCTCCACTGTAGAAACGTCTTTCCTCTTATGCTTATTTTTTCTTGCTTTGTTGTGTGTGTGTGTTTGTTGTTTTTTTTTTTGTTTGTTTTCTCTCGCTCGTATTCTGGGTCCTCTTTCCCTGCTTTCAATGCTTTAATCCTGTCTGCTACTACCCCGGAGTTTAGCTCTGCCTTGTTACTGGTCCTGACCTTTTAAGGGATTTCTGGTTCCTGCTCCATCGCTTTCTAAGGGTGGATAAAGACCCAGCTGCTTCTAGAGTTCAAAAGGAATGTTAATACTACGCAATTGATTTAACCGGTATTTTGTGAATACTTACTATGAGCCAGTCATGGTTCCAGGTACTGGCGATACAATGACGATAACGACATATTTAAACCACCTTTTGAGATCACATGTTCAAAATGCTTCATAATTTATCATATCATAAAAAAGGCTTTTGAACTTTGTCATGTATGAGACCGCGCGCGCGCGCGAGCGATTTGTAACAAATACTGTCTTTTGAGTCATCTATTTGTAATCTGCACCAACTGATATTTTTCTAAACAATACAGTATTCTCATCCACTATTTTCTAGAACATAGCGCCAAAATAAGAGAAGTCATAAAAGGTTAGCATTGAATGGAACTTGAGGGATCATATGGACTGAGTCTCCAAAGAACTAACGGACTTACCTAATTTTTCTCGGCAGCAGGATTAGTATTCCTTCAGAAATATTACGCACCTGTACTGAGTTAAGCATTGTTCTAGATGCTGGAGATACAGCAGTGAAGAATTAAGCTTCTCTTATTTTCCAGTAGACTACATTACAGCTTATCATATTGAGAAATAAAAAATGGGTAAAATGTGATTAGAAAACCACCTGCCTGTAAGACAAAATTTTCTGAATAGCAATTACTAGGATAGTAATAGAACCCAGGTGTGGTTAAAATATTTCCTCTGAAAATACTGTAGAAATAGAAAGTGAGTGTAACATGCCTAAAATGCACCAATCAGAGCTTTGAATAATGACAGTGTTAGGTGCTGGAGAACTCTTAGCACTAAAATACAAAATTCCTATCCACTTAAAAAACTCCAGAATACAGTTCTTAAAATAAAAGAAAGGAATTTGAGGATTGCCTTGTCAGCTCTTCTATCTACCTAGAAAAACTGACAGCTTATCTTTACTATTTCCCAAGAATGTTATGGTCTATTTGGTAGCTCTTAAAAGTGCCCTGGAATATAGATTGGTATCTCAAGTTTTGATTTGGGCAAGAGTTTGGTAGGAAGTATGTTATTTCTGATTCAAGCACTTACTTTAGGATGTAAAATTAATAAAACAGTAGTTTATTAATAAATTGTTAAGTATCAGTTCCCAAAGGCCACCAGACAAAAACAAAACAAAATAAAAACCCACTGGGGCTGTTAATATATGCAAATTTCACTGAGGTTAGCTTTCCTTCTCCAGATCTAAGGGTCACGAAGTTCTGTGTTAATCTCATTGGAAGTGCTGTTAAACTGCCACCTGTTTGCCTTTTTAAGGAGAATTTTTTTAATGTTTTGAATTAATGATACTGAAGACCTACCACTAACTCCAGAAAAGGCAAAACTTTTTGTTTAAAAAACAACACAAAGCCAGTCGCTTCATAATACCTTAATAGCAGAATGAACTTAAAAATTTATCTAAGCAGAAAAAGAAATTGAAGAAATGCAAATATTTTCATTTCTTAATGCCCTCTGAGTAGATAAGGGTGTCAAGATACTGTTCAGCTCTTTTAATGCAAATTAAGCCTTAAAATAGAAGTGCAAATTACACTGTATTAATTTGCTAAATGTTTTCCTTTGCTGCAGCAAATCATTAATCAGTTGGGGTCTTTAGTTATTACATGCAGGAGATTTTCAGAAGAGGATCTGTACACATCTTTTTCAAAACTTAAGTACACTACAGATATCCCCTACTAACCATTAATTTACTTGTTAATTATCAATTTGAAGACATTTTTAGTAAATCATAAAATTTAAATCTTCACACATGCACACACACACAAAGCTTAGATTTTTTTCCTGTTTTCTCTGATGTACCATCATCTAAAGAGTGTAGCATAATATGTTATTATGCTCACAGTCAAGTTTATTATTAGCAAAATAACTAGAGAATGTAATAATATAGGATGCTTCAACATCTGGAAGGAGAGTTTAGGTGCATGAGCTCCATCTTGGAACACTAGCATTTAGTTGAAGGATTCATTCAAATGTCCTTAAACTGAAATTCTGAGAAAAGCTTCTAAATTCCTCCAGAGACCAGAATGCAAAAAAAAGGACAGAGTAGGCTATTAGTGAGAATAAACATGTGCAGTGATAACAGACACAACATCACTGGTAAAGACTATGCTCAGTTTTGGCAGGTGGGAATAATATGAGCCTCATGTGGTTGTTTTAAGATTAAATAAATAATGTATATTAGGAAGAAAAAAAATGAGATTTTGTTTTCTTGTATTTGCCTCTTTTCCTTCCCTCATTAAAGCTGATAGCAACTCGGCTTCCTTGCCTCAGGGGATGTTTGTGGCAAGGAAGAAAGCAGAAGTTGCTTTCAAAACACTTTCCTTCCTAGCTTGAAGTGACCACCCCCAAATGTCTATTGAATAAGAATTTAGGGCTAGTAATCTGGTTGGAAGTAGTGTACCAGGTGGCTAGGAATTTATTGAAGCTACATTTGCATAGTATTATAGATCAACGCAAACAGGAACATTTTCTAAAATTGCTTGTATTATCACTTTTTAAAAATGTTATTTCATAATATCATGTAATATTATTTCTATTTAGGGTGGAGAAGGGGGAACCAAGCAAAGGGAATCTCCCAGGCCATTTTGGGGAGCTTCTGTGGAAAAGAAGGATTTCACTGAGAATAAAAAGTAATGCATAGGCTAAAAGGATGAGAAAGAAGTCAGTGGGCCTCTAGAGCAGTGGGGATTTGCTCCCTGATCTCTGGAAGTGTCCCTAGAATGTGATAAGATCTCAGAATGAATGGCTTAATGCTGCATAGAGAGGCTGGAACCTAAGCATTGGAACTCCCACTAGCCAAACATAGGTGTGCCCCAGACTTGGTCTATACTATGGTCTGAATGTTTATGTCCCCTCAAAATTCGTATGTTGAAATCCTAATCCCCAAGGTGATGGCATTAGGAGGTAGGGCTTTGGGGAGCTAGTTATGTCACATTAGTACCCTTGGCCCCTTCCACCATGTAGCGTCACAGTGAAAGGACTACCATCTATGAACCAGGAAGCAAGCTCTCATCAGAAACTAAATCTGGCTGTGCCTTTGATCTTAAGACTTCCCAGCCTCCAGAACTGTGAGAAATAAACGTTTGTTGTTTATAAAGCTGCGAGTTTATGGTATTTTGTTTTAGCAGCCCAAATGAACTAAGACAACCGCAATGCAGCAGTTTGATAGACCAGAGGTTGATGGGTCACTACATATTGATTAACACCTATTATTTGTCAATCATCATTCTAGGTTCTAGGCATATAGGAATGAATAAAACAAATAAAGTGCCTGCCTTCAATAAACTTACATTCTAGTGGGGAGGGACAAAAAATGAACACATTTTAAATGAATAAATAAATTCAGATACGGCTAAGTGTAGTGAGGAAAAAAATTAGGAAGAGAGATGGTAAAAATTGTCTAAAGTTACTGGCAGTTAGGCAGATGTCGGGTAGGGAAGAAAAGTTTACTCTGATTAGTTAACCAGGAAAGTTCTGAGCTGAGGGGGTGTCCAGGTTTTGTGGTGCCTGACATTTATGCAATTTGGGGATTCCTCTTTAAGAAAAAGGATATAAAATTACACTCAATTAAGTGTAGGGCCTTGGAAGGGACCCACTGAAGTTAGAGGCCCTGAAGTTTTGCAGTAAATCTGCCCCCAGCTGGAACTTCAATGTCAGGAAGCCACCTGAAGGGATCATGCAGGCTAGGACAGATGTTCCAGCATTAACCAGTGTGTAAACATGGCTGTAGCACTGTGTAGTATGATCTCAGAAACTTGACACACACCCTGGTGGAGGTTAAAGACCACCAAGAATGACTGATATAGAATTCCCTACTGGTCAGGAGTTTAGGTTGAGATTAAGTTATTTATAGAAAATTAGGCAAGATGAGGACTCTTTATGTGAGATTCATTCCCAATACATATATAAAGAGTCAGCTTTATGTATTATAGCTGACATTGCATATAGCTGACATGTAGTTCATTTTCTATTGGTGCCATAAGAAATGACCAAAGTGTAACACCTTATAACAATACCTATTTATTATCTCACAGTTCTGTAGGTCAGAAATGCAGGTGGGCTCAGTTGGGTTCTATGCTCAGGAGGCCAAAAACCAGGTATCAGCTGGGCCGGGCTCTTAGCTGGAGGCTCTTGGGAGCTCATTTAAGTTGTAGTTGCAGGACTGATGTCCCCACTTCCTTGCTAGTGGTGGACTGGGAATCACTCTCAGCTCCTAGCAACCTCTTTCTGTTTCTTACACATGGCCTCCTCCGTCTTCAAAGCCAGCCACAGTGTGTCAAATCCTTCTCATGCTTTGCTTCCTCTCTTTGACTTCCCCTTCTGCCACCAACCTGAGAGAGGTGTCTGTTTTTAAAAGTTGCTGAAATTAGATAATCTCCCTATTTTAAGGTCAACTGACCATATAAAATAACCTGATCATAATATCCTATTTGCAGGTTCCAGGGATTAAAGCAAGGACATCTCTGAGGGACTGTTTTAGAAATCTTGCCTGACACAGGGCTCAATAAATAATAGTTTCTTACCATCTTACATTTCAATGAACATTTCTTAATCACCTACTGTAATCCAAGAACTAAGAAAATGAATAAGACATTATCCTTTAGGTTAAGGAGTTTACACTTTAGTAGAGGAAACTGGTATTGAAATAGGTAATTTTAATACAATGATAAGAGCTAATACTTTTACAGAATTTACGAAGGGCCCATTCCTGTTATAAGCACTGAATGAATATATTACTGTACAGGGTAAAGAAAGGGATACAGATAAAGGGAAGGATACAGTTCAAGCAGTGTATACTGTTGAAGCACAGAAGAGTGTACTTTGGGTTGGGGGTGGGGGCTGAGGGGAGGGACAGATAGGCACAGCCTATCAGGGAGATCTTTGAGAAGGAGTGATACATGAACTCATCCTCAAGGAAGAGTAGGAACTGGCCAGGCACAAACATGATGTGTGTGTGAAGGCGAGTGGGAATTTTCCATGTATAAAGGCAGAAAGAGGGACGGTTACATAGTATCAGAGCACAAAACATCAAGAAAGTCATAGCAGGATCCAAAACTGGAGAAATAATAATTTTATAATGGAAGGTCTTAGATACAAAGAAGGGGGGCATATTTATCATTAAAATGATGGGGATGAAAAGGAACACAGAATTGTTCAGAGTAGCTCAGATAGCCCTAGAAAAAATGTGAAGAAAGCTTAATTTATCTTTGAAAATTCCTCTCCTCCCCATTTATCCTGTGACTCATTCTTGCTATTAGCAGATGTAATCCATCATTGGCATAAACTGAGAATTAAGATCTTAGCTAATAAGGCTTAAAATATGACCCGTCTATCTCATTTTAAAAGAAAATTCTCAAAGACTGAAAAATCATCAGTGCAGTGACAAGCCACCAAAGCCCTCATATGTTTAGGCCAGAATGGGCAACACCTTTTCTTTCTATTTGAAAGGCTAGTTTAAATGGCAGCTGGTGTTGTAGAGGGAAGCTAATGGGATGATGAGGACTGTGTGTCCTGCTGTTTTCTTCCTCTGCTCATTTGTCTGTTCTGATAGCGCCTTGGAGCATTAGGCGTATCCTACTGGGTTATCCCCAATTATGCTTCAGTCAAAGGGTTTGGCTAGACTAAATGACCTCACAGTTCCTTGGAATTTACAGAGAAAATTTATTTCTACTCCATCATCACAACGTAAATATAACAAATAAATGAAAACTTGGAATACCACTATTAAGATGATGGAGACTTGTGGTTAAAAATTAATACTAAAAATTGGGGAGAAATTAGATATAAAATAATACATAGATAACTAGTTAACTTATTCTAAGTTAAATATATATATACACACACATGCATACACAGTATAGTAGATGTCTCTTTTTTAATTTCACCTATCTGGCGTGCCTTCCCTCTTCTATTAGTAGTTATGCATAGGTTTTCTTGGAAGGGAGGAAGGATTATTTGTTTCATTGCACAGAGTCTTGGAATTATCAAGTTTCCCTAGCCAGGAGTAGATACATAAACCAGTTAGGATTCTTGATTGCAAAGAAGACACTGCCTATTTGTACTAGTTTTCTATTGCTGTGCAACAAATTACAACAAATTTAGTGGCTTAAAACAACACAAATTTTTATTTTTTTAATTTATTTTTTAAACATTTAAAAAAATTTATTTATTTTTGGCTGCATTGCGTCTCTGTTGCTGCACGTGGGTTTTCTCTAGACGCGGCGAGCGGGGGCTACTCTTCGTTGCGGTGCTCGGACTTCTCACTGCGGTGGCTTCTCTTGTAGTGGAGCAGGAGCTCTAGGCACACAGGCTCAGTAGTTGTGGCTCACAGGCTCTAGAGCACAGGCTCAGTAGTTGTGGCGCACGGGCTTAGTTGCTCTGCAGCATGTGGGATCTTCCCGGACTAGGGATCAAACCCGTGTCCCCTGAATTGGCAGGTGTATTCTTAACCACTGCGCCACCAGGGAAGTCCCACAAATTTTTAAATCATAGTTTCTGTGAGTCAGGAGTCTGACACATTTTGCTTGGTCTTCTGCTCAGGGTTTTTTGAGGCTGAAATTAAGATGTTGCTAGCTGTACCCTCAACTGAGGTTTGGGGTCCTCTTCCAAGCTCACTAGTCATTAGCAGCATTCAATTCCTTGTAGTTGTAGAATGGAGGTCCCCAGCCAGAGGCTGCTCTCAGCAACTAGAGGCTGCCCTCAGGTCCTTGCCATGTAGCCCCTCCATACAGCTCACGACATGGTGTCCAGGCCAGCAGGAGAATCTCCCTCCAGGAAGGGCCCAGTCACTCTTTAAAAGACCTTTCCCCATTAACTCAAGCCCACTCAGGATAGGCTCCTTTATTTAAAAAAAAATATTTTTTCAGATTTTAAAATTTTAAATTAAAAAATGTTTTAATTGTGCTAAAATATACATAATGTAAAAGTTACCATTTGAACCATTTTCCAAGGATACAGTTCGTGGCATTAAGTACATCTACATTGCTGTGCAACCATCACCACCTTTCATCCACGGAAATTTTTTCATCTTTAAAAACTGAAATTCTGTACCCAGTAGACAATAACTCCATCCATCCCACCCCCAGTCCCCAGAAACCATTATTCTACTTTCTGTCTTTATGAATTTTACCACTCTAAGTATCTCATATGAGAGGAATCGTACAGTATTTGTCCTTTTGTGACTGGCTTATTTCACTTAGCATAGTATTCTCAAGGTTTGTTTTGTTCATCGATTCATCTGTCCATGGACACTTGGAATGTTTCCACCTTTTGGCTATTGTGAATAATATTGCTATAAGCATGGGCATACACATATCTTTTCATGACCCTGCTTTAAATTCTTTGGGGATATACTCAGAAGTGGAATTGCTAGATGATGTGGTAATTCTAATTTTAATTTTTTGAGCAATAATCATACTGTTCTCCATAGTATCTACACCGTATTATGTTCCCACAAGCAGGATAATCTGCCTTTGATTAACACAAGATCAACTGATTTGGGTCATTAATTACAACTGCAGAATTCCTTCAGCTTTTTCATATCATGTAATCACAAGAGTGAAATCCATTGTATTCACAGTTCCTTTCAATACTCAAGATGAGGGGATTATACATGGTGTTTACACCAGGGACAAGAATCTTGGGAGCATTTTAGAATTTTGCACACCACACTTCCATAAGCAGAAAAGACATTTATGGAAAGGATGTTGAATGGTTCCAGAATCAGTGAGAAGGCCAGAGAATGAACCCACAACATGAGCAGGAACAAATGTAAGCCCGGCAATAATAACAGAGTCAAGATCACATTATATGAAAACTCTGATAGAATGACATCGGTGGTGCCACCACCAGAGAGCAACTGTTGTGACAACTGTAGTAAACAGCCTCCAAGAGGGCCCCCAATGATCCCCTCCTTGTGATGTTTATCATGCCTTCACATTGCCCCTGTGTTGTTCTGAGTGACCAGTAGCATTCAGCACAAGTGATGATCTGTCACTCTTAAGATTAGGTAATAGAAGACACTGTGGTTTCAGTCTGGTTTGTTCGATTACTCTCTAGAATCACTCATTCTGTGTGACTTGGGCTATCATGCATGAAGACACTCAGGCACCTTTTTTGGAGAGGCCCACTTAGTGAGGAACTGAAGCCTCCAGCCAAGGGAATGAGCCTTCTTGAAAGCAGATCCTCCGGCCCCAATCAAGCCTGCAAGTAAATGACTGCAGCTCTGGCTGCCAGCGCCCTAAGAAGAGCCTTTGCATCTTTAGAGGGTTTTAAGCAAACAAAGACAAATATGGGAAAGAGATTACATGTACACACAGTAACTAAACGATTTACCATCTAGTCCTTTACAGATAAGGTTTGCTGATCCTTCTACCACCATTACTGAGGACAACTCAACTTCCCAACATTTTCTCCAAATTCAGAGTCCTTGGTCTGAATGCCCGGTTGGTTAAGCCTAGCTCAGGTGCCCAAGACTTAACTGCTGAAGAACTGGAAGAGAGAATGTCTAGCCCCATGTAGCTTCTGTAGTGGGTGGCATGGTCCTTTCTCCCAACACGACTCACAAAATGGGAATTGTCTCTAATTAAAAAGTGTTCAGAATCTAGGTAACAAACAACAAGCAGAAAAATTATTTAATGCCATTGAAACCAATCAGATTAGCTCTCTTTAGCATTTAGCAGACAAAGTTGATTTGTCCAGATGATGATGCTCTAAAGAGACTGTCTAGTATTCTTGTCATCACCTACGTCAGTTCCTGTACTACTTGCTTTCTTAGCTTTTTTTTCAATTTTGGGAACTACCCCGTATCCTTCTAACAAACTGATTTTTTTTGCTTAAAAGCAGTGTCAATTTCTGTGCTGGAACAAAGAACTCTACCTGATAATAATATTATTGCTATTGTGTGAAGAAGATCATCAGAGAAAAATTTCAAATTTGTTAATAATATTTTATTTCTCCAAGACTTTGCTATTTTATTTCTCCAAAAGACCTTTTCCCCACAGGAAATATTTCAATATTTCAAACGCTTCATTTCTCCCAAGCAAATGACATCAGAATATGTTTCTGAACACTGGCATAGGGACTTCCCCGGCAGTCCAGTGGTTAAGACTCTGCAGTTCCCAATCCAAAAATGGGCAGAAGACCTAAATAGACATTTCTCCAAAGAAGACATACAGATGGCCAAGAGGCACATGAAAAGCTGCTCAACATCACTAATTATTAGAGGAATGCAAATCAAAACTACAATGAGGTATCACCTCACACCAGTCAGAATGGGCATCATCAGAAAATCTACAAACAACAAATGATGGAGACGGTGTGGAGAAAAGGGAACCCTCTTGCACTGTTGGTTGGAATGTAAATTGATACAGCCACTATGGAGAACAGTATGGAGGTTCCTTAAAAAACTAAAAGTAGGGCTTCCCTGGTGGCGCAGTGGTTGAGAGTCCGCCTGCCGATGCAGGGAACATGGGTTCGTGCCCCGGTCTGGGAAGATCCCACATGCCGCGGAGTGGCTGGGCCCGTGAGCCATGGTCGCTGAGCCTGTGTGTCCAGAGCCTGTGCTCTGCAACAGTGAGAGGCCCACGTACCATGAAAAAACACCCCAAAAAACTAAAAGTAGAATTACCATATGATGCAGCAATCCCACTACTGGGCATATACCCAGAGAAAACCATAATTCAAAAAGACACATGCACCCTGATGTTCATTGCAGCACTATTTACAATAGCCAGGTCATGGAAGCAACCTAAATGCCCATTGACAGACGAATGGATAAAGAAGATGTGGTACATATATACAATGGAATATTACTCAGCCATAAAAAGGAACGAAATTGAGTCATTTGTTGAGATGTGGATCGATCTAGAGACTGTCATACAGAGTGAAGTAAGTCAGAAAGAGAAAAACAAATATCGTATATTAACGCATGTATGTGGAACCTAGAAAAATGGTACAGATGAACCGGTGTGCAGGGCAGAACTTGAGACACAGATGTAGAGAACAAATGTATGGACACCAAGGGGGGAAAACCGTGGTGGGGTGGGGATGGTGGTGTGCTGAATTGGGCGATTGGGATTGACATGTATACACTGATGTGTATAAAATTGATGACTAATAAGAACCTGCAGTATAAAAAAACAAACAAACCAAACAACTAATACTAAACTTTCTTTGGGTTATTTGTATGGAAGTACGTTAATATAAATGTTTCAGACATTACATGAAATTTCTAAAAAAAAGACTCTGCAGTTCCACTGCAGTGGGCATGGGTTCGAACCCTGGTGGGGGAAGTAAGATCCTGCGTGCTGTGCGGCATGGCCAGAACAATAAAATAAAGTAAAACATTGGCATAATAATAATAATAAGTAGAAAATTATATTCTCATTATGAAACATAAGATTTAAAATTATAAAGAATACTCAATAATTTCTTTCTTCAATTAGATCTATAACTAGCTATTCTAGAATTTGAATTAGAATTTGTGTATCAGAACTCAACTGCCTCTTTCTTGTTAGCTATCACTTAAAATCAGTTTATATTATTCACTTATTCATTTGTTCATTCACCAAACATTTATGGCACCTGCCACGTGCCAAGCCCCTATTAGTGCTAAAGTTATAACAGTGTAAAACATATATTCCCTTAAATCAACACAATCAGTAATTCAATTCTGTGATCAAACTCAGCACCATAAATAATAGAACAGCCTCCATTACGTGCCCTTCCATTATCTATGATATATTTTTGCCGAAAATGAATAGCTTGAGTCTAGTCAAGCTTCTTAGATCAGATATCATTTTATAAGAAATAAGGGGGCTATAAGAACATATTAAATTATACCATAAGGATTTAATCAGAAAAACCTACATGTAGGATAGTCTACAGGACAATTGGCCAGGCCTCTTAAAAAAAAAAACCAATGTTGTAAAAAATACAAAAGTGAGGATTTTTAGATTAAAAGAGACTGAAAAATATAACCACCAAATTAAACATGTGAATTTTGACTAGGTTCTGATTTGGAAAAAAAAAAGTTATGATTGATTGTTGGGAAAATTTAAATATGGATTGGGTTTTAGATTGATATTAATAATTTTTTGTTATTTGTGTTCTGAGATGTGGTAATAATGTTGTGATTACAAAATCTGTCCTTAATTTAAGGAGATGCATGTATAATTTAAGGAGATGCATGTATAAAGTGTCATGATGTTGACAAATTCCTTTCAAGTGGTTTGGCAAAATAAAAACAAAATAAACACACATAAAGTAGATAAAGGAAATTTGGCAAGATGTTAACAATTTCTGAATCTAGCTAATGGGTATCTAAGTGTTTGTTATACTATTCTTTCAACTTTTCTGTTTGAAGATTCTCATAACAAAATTTTGAGAGAAAAAGCCCATTTCAGGGAGACTGTGCTGTGATTCCCTAATGGGGCCAATACCATTGTCCCAGAGGCATTTGGAAGTGTGGTGGGGGTATCTTTGGTTATCAGAATGTCTGGGGAGCATTATTATGATTTGATGAGGAGGAAGGTAGCAGGGATGCTAAATAACTTGCAATGTGAGGGAATTCTTCACCCAACAATGAATTACACTTCTCAAAATGCCATTACCTTCCCTGTTGAGAAGTACTAAAAACAAACCAATCAGTAGCTCTTCCCCCCAAAACTCCTTCCTTAACCCCATATACAATTCTAGTGTTTCTTCTTCAATCTGCAAAAAATAATCTTGATAGAGGAATCTTCATTCATGGTTTCCACTTCCTCATTTTCTTTCCATTCCTTAATTCACTCTAGTTTGGTTTCACAACCACCATTCCTTAAAAACTGGTCTTATCAGGATGACCAGTGATGTTATTGTTAAGTCCAGTGGACATTTTGCAGTATTTGACCATGATGAATACTCTCTCCTTCTTGAAAATTTCTCCTCATCTTTCATGACACCACTCACTCCTGGTTTTCCTCCTAATTTTTCTTTTTTTGTGTGTGTGGTACGCGGGCCTCTCACTGTTGTGGCCTCTCCCGTTGTGGAGCACAGGCTCTGGACGCACAGGCCCAGCGGCCATGGTTCACAGGCCCAGCCGCTCCGCGGCATGTGGGATCTTCCCGGACCGGGGCACAAACCCGTGTCCCCTGCATCGGCAGGTGGACTCTCAACCACTGCGCTACCAGGGAAGCCCTCTAACTACTTTTAAGACTGCTCTCATACACTCCTTTTTCTCTGCCTACATTTTATTTCACAGTATTTCATCTGTAGCCCTTTTTTCTTTTCACTTTACAGAGTTTTTTTTTCTCAGATCCCCACCTGAAGGCCAGATAGTGCATCTAAGTTCCATAGCTATTTATACAATTGCTTACTGACATGAAATATCTGAGCCTAACAAATGCAAAATGGAATGTAACAGCTTCCCACGTATACTTGCTTCTTCTCTTAGCGTCTTTATTTGAGGCAATGACTGGGATCTACTTAATGCTTTGGGAACCTACCGTAAAGCCATACATCCCAGGTGGCAAAGGAGGGAAGGGGTAGGACGGGGACGGCTTATGGAAGGAGATGACACGTCACTGACGCAATTAATCAACGAGGAATTGGATGAGGTGTTTGGGGGTGACGCAGTGTGAGTTAGGGAGGAGACTCCATCAGAACAGAGGCAGAAACACAAAGGCAAGTAAAACTACACTTCTGGAAGTGAATGTAATTCACAATCGATGAACCATACATGCTTTTTTGGCAGGAAGAACTGGCAGGGGATAGAGTTGTAAAGGTAGGAAGTAGATCATGTAGAGTCTTTTATGCCATGCTAAGGAGTTTGGCTTTTATCCTATCAGGTCAGAGTTGGCTGATTGATTGCCCACAGGCTACAGAAGTGATGTGTTTTGCTCCCGCTGTGTTTTAAAAGAGTAGAATTAGTTGTCAACACTTAAAAATTGAGAAATTTCACATACAAATTTGGACTTCTAGCCTGTTCTGAAGATTTGGGAGTTCTGGCCACATTTTCCCACATTTGACAGACTCTGCTGTCGCCGCTCTGCAATAGTACCTATTGATCTGCTTTATTCAAGTGTCACTTATGCCACCTGCCTGGCCCCTGTGGCTATTGGCAATTGCTACTTTTGCTTCAGATGCTGGTTAGCCATTGAAGAACTGTTAGCAGGGAGGTAGTATGATCAGACATTTGGGTCAGAAAGATCATTCTGGAAGAAAAATAGAGGTTAGATTCTGGGGCATAGGAAAGGGTACCATAAAGAAATGAATCTATAAATTCTAGAGCAAAAGTGGGCTGTGGGTAGGGAGAGAGAACGGACTCATTACCTCTCCCCAGACACCATTTACACTCCTAAACCACTGGGTAAGTCAGAGGAGGTAAGAACTTTGCAGTACTGGAGTGACAGTCGGAGACAGCCTCAAGTAGGGCAATGACAGTACAGATGGAAAGGAGGGGTCAAAAATCAATAAAGCTTAACCATTGTATGTGGGGTGTGAAAAATGAGAGGAGTGTAGGACAGTTTCTGAATGGATAATGAGTGATAGGGTCTAATTTTGATTAAAAATCATTTATCACACTGCCTAGGAGAAGATAACTTCTCTTGCATTAATTAAGTAGATTTGCTTTTCATGGTGATCACTTCGCTAGATGTATTTTCACATATCCCTAGTAACCACACATCAGTAAATTATACACCATTCCTGAGTAAAGCTCTAGGAAAGGTAATTGAACATAAAGTAAGTGAAAGTTTTGACAAGAACTTGGTGGTCACCAAGAACAACTAAAGGTTCTTGAAAAATGAGCCACGCTAAATTAAGCTCATTGTTTTATTTTTTGTCTGCTTGTTTGTTTTGTTAAGCATGTGGGGCTAGGTCAGGATAATGTAGACAGAGAGTCAGAGAGGAGGCACAAGTTCTAAAGTTTCTCTAAGCTGCTTTGCCTTGACAGGAACATGATAGACACTGGATTTCTTAGCCTGACAATTTCTCCAACTCTATCAGTTTTCCATTTTCTTCAGTATTCTCCACATTATCCTAATCTCTCTTTTCCCATTTTTTTAACCTCTTCATTTTCTTTTTAGTTACCAACAGAGTGACTTATTTTTTCTTCTTGTATCTGTTGGACTTTAGATATTTCTAGTTTTCCCAACTATATGACTTTTACTTAAATCTCCAATATTATTACACCCATTGTACATATCTTTACCTGACTCATAAACATTCTCACTCCTGATACACACACACATACACACACACACACACATATATAGTGTGTATATATATGTATATATATATATACACACACACTATATGTAAGTTATACGTGATTTCACTTATTTCTCAAATTATTTTAATTCACTTCATTTTAATCCTATTTCAGATTCATCCTTGTAAATTTTATCTTCTTATATCTTATTTTTAACTTTTGTAGATAAAATTCTATAACATGCATTTCATGCCTTTTAATACCTATTACGTCATTATCTGAGTAGCTAAGGATAAAGAAGCTTGTATGTGCTCCATTCACACTTATGGCTGTAAAAGAAAATATGAAAGATGAACTGAGAGGGGTGAGGGTTATAGTTGCCAGATATGTGTATTTAGATAGATAGATAGATAGATAGATAGAGATATGTAAGATACAAATACATGAAATAATGAATGAGAATGTCTTTATTCTTAATTACATCCAAGTAGGCAATCAGCTAAGATAGTTCTATCTGGAAAGGTAGCTGATTTTCACTTCTCTTTAGGCATAGGTTAAAAACAAACTCTGGAGTGGATAATAAGGCCATTCTGCTCACTTTCATAAACGCCAATGCAATGTTCTAATCCCTCAGGTATAGGAAATATTGGTACAGCATCGGATTAGTTTGGACATGAGATGAAAGCTTGAAAATCGGTCCCTATAACATTTGTCTTGTACATGTATAGTCATTCTGGTGTTTTTACCGTGGCACTCTCTCTGGCTTCCTTCATCTCCTCCACTTCTATCATAGTTCAGCCCTGTTTAACTCATTTCTAGAGATGAATGTGAACAAAGTGTAGTTTTCTCTACTGTGAAGATTTCTGCTATGTTATGGACTTAATTCTGAAGACAAATATTTCCTCTTGCCTGGGTAAGGGAAGAAAAGAGGAAAAGTATTAATATTTTGAACTGATGGAGTTGTTCTATATCTTGATTATGGTGGTGGTTACATAATGGTATACATTTGCCAAAAATCATAGAACTGTACATGAAAAAGGATGAGATTTACGGTCTTAAAAAAAAGGGGGGGGGGAGCGAGAGAAACCAGTTAAGTTCTAAGACTGTCAATGTTACAGCCAGAAAAAAAATATCATATTCATAAAGTCACTTTCATATTCAGATGATAATATTCCTAAGATAGTAACTATTACTAATATAATCTTCAACATAGCTTAGTTACTCTCTTCTTTAAAACTTTGAAAGAAAACAGTTAAGTTCTCAAAAGCCATCTTATATCCTAATCATTTGTTTTTCAGAGGTTTAGATTTAAAATTCAGTTAACAGTATCAAACTGGTTAACTAAGTGTGTTAGAGAGCCAGGCTCCGAAATGGCCCCAGTGATTCTCACCTCCTGGTGTTCATACTTCTGTGAAGTTCATTCCCACTATGCAAACAGCTGACCTGTGTAACCAATAGAATATTGAGGAAATCACAGAGTGTAATTTCCTAGCCTGGGTCATAAATGCTTTAAAGTTTCTGTCTTGCTTTCTCAGGGATCACTTGTTCTGGGAGAAGCTAACTGTTATGCTGTAAGGACACTCATGCAGCCCTGCTGAGATGCTCGCATAGTAAGGAAATTTCCCATGTGAGGGAGCCATCTTTGAAGGAGGTCCTTCAGCTTAAGTGAAGCTTTCATTGACTAATGTCTTCAATGCAGCCTCATGAGAGATCTAGAGCCAGAGTCATCCAGCTATGCTGCTCCCAAGTTCCTGACCCATAGACACTGTGAGACAATAAATGTTTATTATTGTTTTAAGCTGCTAAGATTTGGGGTAATTTGTTATATATCAGTGGACAACAAATACGCTAATATATTTTATTTTTCTGAAATATATTCAAACCTAAATATTCCAGGCTATACTGCATTGACATAGAATAATATCTGCTTGAATTTTAAGCTCAATTACATTAACTTATAAAGTGAGGATATTGCGATATGTAGATTTGCACTGAGTTCAATTTCTAGAACTTAGAAGATGATCAGTAAGTGATCATTGATTGAGAATTTTTTTTTTTTAATTTAGAGCCTGTTTTTTTGCAAGGACTGAAACCTAATCAGAGTAGCTTAAGTAAAAACAGGATATACCGAAAAGATAGAACCTCATAGAAAATATGTTCAAGAGGAACAAATTTGGGTTCTTGGGAACTGGAAGGTTTTCAGGTGGTATATCTCTCCCTCCCTCCTTTTCCTCTTTTTATCTCTCTATCACTCTGTCTCTATGCTCATTTCCCTACCTCCTCCCTATATCTATTTCTCTTTCTGTCTCTCTTTTTCTCTCTACATCTCAAGTTTCTCCTCTCCTTACTGCTGCTTTAACTTTCTCTCCTCCCCTTTTCTTGTCCCCTTTTCTCTGCATCTCTCCTTCCCTCTGTCTCTCTCTCTTTCTAAATCTTTTCATCTTTCCTTTCCTCTCTGTCCCTCATACCCTCGCCTCCATTCCCACCTTCTTGCCTTTCCCTCTTCCTTCCCTTCTTTTTTCTCTCCACTTCCCTCTCCCTTTCCTTTTGTATCTCTTCCTTTCTTTTTTTATTTTGCATCATCTCTCATCACTTATTCTAGGTATCTTCTTTACCCTTCTCTTCTGAAGGATGCCTGCCTTCAAACTTAAAATATTATGAAGATTCTAAAATCAATGTAATAGAGTCTGTTAAAGTTTTCTGAAATACAAAACATCTCAGAAACCTGGAGGTTATGAAAACCTCAGCAATCTTGGTAGTATTGAGAATGTGGAAGACAAAAGAAGTCTCAGAGTAGCTGATGTAGACATCTCAAAGTCCAGGGGTCCATGTACTTTACATATGAGATCTCCTACCTCTTTCTATCCAGGTTCTCATTCTTAGCCTGCAGCAAATTAGGGGAAAAAAAGCCAGAGGAGGGATGCTGCTAAAGTCAGATTGTTGGTACCAACAGAGTGTTGGCACCTGAAGAGCAAAAGACTACATGGATTAAAAACTACAACAATGAAAAGCAGACACAAGAACTGAGAAAATGTAACAGTGTGGATCCAGTCAAAGAAAGGACAAACAGTCCAATACTCTTCAGTAGTCTGGAACAAAGCTCTAATAGTGGATATTCATTATAATAATTATGGAGAAAGTATACAATTTTATTTAGATATTTAAGAAGGCAGGAACATACTTTGTGAATATTTTGGTAAAATATTAAAAAGTACGCCCTTTAAAATGTAAACTTTGGACATTAAGGAAATTTAGATATGAGCAATATCAACTTTTAGATGATTTTTAATAAAAATTTAATTATATTAAATAATGTCTGTTAGTTTTTTTCCATTGTTGCAGGAGAAAAATTAATAAATTTAACTTTTGGTACAATAGAGTCCAACAGATCCTAAATATTAATAGCCTTAAAATTAGAAATTTTAAATGATACAAAAATATTAGAGGTTTGTATCAGCCTCATCTTGGGTACAAGCATGAAACTGTTTCAACAAGCAGTTAAAAGACAAACTTCCTTCTGCCCATGAACATACATTAGCAAGTTTTTCTTACTAGTTAATACATACCTTACTAGTTAATAGTGAGAATGGATCATGTGGGTATGTTTTCATTCTCCAGCTAGTTCTAAGATCCTCTAAGTTAGACTCAATGTTTTCTATTTTCCTGTGTTGTGAAGGATCATGTCCCTCACATTGTGCATGCTTAACAAATGCTTATGACTGACTTAACTGGCTGATACTGTGGTTTCCAACTGGGGTTATGGCGAACATAATAGTTTTATTTCAAATATGCTGCTTAGATTAAACTCCCCACAAATGCCTATCGGAGTTATTTTGAAAAGTTTTTGTTTTCTGATTATAAAGCTAATTTATTCTCCTTGCAAAATTATTAGGAAAAAAATTTAAAATCTAAAGAAGAAAATAATGTCACATAATTCCATTACACACAGATCTGTTAACAATTTGGTATACAGGACATCTTCCAGATGTTTTTCTTTGAATATACTCATGAATACATATACAGTTTTATTTTTTTAAAAAAACCCAAAAAAGTCACTTTATACATAGAATCTAGTAGCTATCTTTTCATTTAGCAATATATCATGGACATGTTCCCGTGTCAAAGAATATAGGTGTGCAGTGCATGAATATCATTCTATGTACTTTTTTACATCAATCTTCTTTTGGTGATTTTCATGTACCTTATAAATTTTCAATCATAAAAAATTTCACAGCTGAACATATTTGATTTACCTTTCTTAAGAAAATATCTCTAGAAATGGAATTGCATAACAAAAGTTTGAGCTCCAAGCATATCGGTAAATATTTATTGATCGATCATCAGACTATATGACTGATTATAGAGACACAAGTATTTAGCTAATTTGGAATGGTTAATCTTTTAGCCATATGAAGATATATTACATAAGTATATTTTTGAAGGACTTCTAAGTAGCTCCACTGACAAGTATTTTGAAATATCAATAGTTACTTAGTAAAGAAACTTCTGAGAATCTTTGTGGTCTAAAGTTTGGGATAAACTCAGTAAACTGTTAACTATCAAAGTCTTGATATCAGCATCTGCCAAGGGGAAATACCAAACCAAAGTTGTTTCTGTGGTAGGTACTAGCAGCAGTGTTAAGCATTAGTAATGTCCCTACCAGTGACAGAGTGATTCTTTATCATTGTAGTTTGGCTATCACATATCAGGGGAAGTGGTAAATTCATATTAGAAATTATAACCATTCTTTGGTAACTCAAGGATCTTGGGCAGATATTTTACCCTTAAGGGACTTTACCCTTAAGGGACCTTTTACCCTTAAGGGACTACCTAGTTAGCTGAATTTTAGAGAAAGCTTTTTGATAAACTCATGGTTAGACAAATACATGAATTCTTGAAAGTATTATGTAAGGCAGTTAATCTAACAAAGTTGATACAGCATGGTGTTTAGGAACATGATGGACTTCGATATTTGACAAACTTGGGATGGAATTTCACTTTTTTCCCTGGGGCACACAGCGACTTCTTTAAGCATTAGTCTTCTTATTTTAAATATGGAGATGATAATAATCTTAGAGTTGTTGAGAGGGTTAAATGTGGTAATACAAGGTGCCTATCATATGGTAATCAGTTAAAAAATATCAGTCCTTCTTCTTCATAATCATAGTGATGCTCTACATCCAGCAGGTACTCGTTAATGCTGTTGAAAAACAAGTGTTTAACCTCAAAATATTAACAATGACCACTAAAATTAATTCCATATTCATGTAGAATTCTGTATAATTTTGTGCGTAATCATATAAATATGTAGAACCACACTAATTTTATTGATTGTTAGAAATAAGCCTGAATTAGTAAAAAGTATGAATTAAAGATTTTTTAAAAAGTAAATATAGTTACATTACTTTTAAATTCATTTAATAGCTAAACTAAAAGGAGGGTTTTCAGTGAGTTCTTTGGGGAATACATTTTGTTGTAGATGCAAAACTAGTGTTTTTTCACTTATACATTGTTAGTTATTGTATGCTATTAAAACTTCTTGAGGTATCCGCACAAGTAATTTAAAACATTTCCCCCCACTGAAATCTCATTCTCTAAGAGAATCCCTTACTCAAGATTAAAGGCAAAATTTGTCAACTCAGATTTTTAAAAGTACAGGTTGACTTGCTATGATATTTTTCCCTCTGTGTTTTTTATATAAGGTGAATAAAGAAAAATGTGGGAAAAATAACCTCTTCTCTGAGACCATTTAGTTAATTTAAAACTTAACACTGAAAGTAATGTTAGGTTGGAACTAAAACGTTGTAAAGCAATGTACTAGAGACCCTGGGGCAACTTCAATCTAATTTAACTAATAAATATTAAGCTCATGTTATGAGTCCAGCGTTGTGTTAGGAATACAAAGATGAATTTAACGTTGATGTTAATGCTGGGAGGTAATTTGGAGATAATTTAATACAAACCTCTCAAGAGACAGAGGAGAAAATTAAGGCCTCTGAGAGATGAAGTGGCTTTCCCATAGTCAATAGATAAGTAGCAGAGCCAAGAGAATACTTCACGTTTCGTATTCCTTGTGTAGCCTCACGCTCCCTGCCCCAAAGGTTTTACAAAAGATACTTGGTACAGTTTTTACATTGACTAGAGCTCTTGTGGTTGGGCAATTCCAACAAAGCAGGTCGGGAAAATTTCCATGATAGTCAGCATCTCAAAATAGCAGCAGGTCTGCGCAGCTTTGTTCCTAACTCTGCAAGAATGAAAGAAATTCTAATTATACAACTAGCCCTGGACAAATAGTCCCTCTCAACAAACATTTGAGTGCTTACTATGTGCCTCGCTCTGTGTTATATCCTAGGAATATAAAGTAGGCTGAAAACAGTTCTTATCTTTAAGAAGCTAGTAGTTTCTTAAACTACAGAGGAAACAAACACGTAAGGAGAGAATTTCAGTGACATTACACAGCCCAAACCAATGCCTAGAAAAACGCATTCCAACATTAAAAAATTATTATTTAAAAAATTTTTCTTAGTTTTAAGGTGATTTGGCCAGGGCACAAATACCCTAATCCTACTTCAACACTGTTACATAAAGTTCTTGTGGCAGAAACATATAAAAGAAACAAAGGCAAAGTAAAGCAGAGTTCGCACTGTGACTCCTAACCTCAATGCAGAGGAATATGACATACTGACCTATTGTTTCAAGGGAGCAACCGTTTTTCTAATCTAGTTGGATTTAAATGGCCTTAGGCCAAAGCACCATCAAACACTTAAACCCACATTTATTCTGGTCACATGGAACAAAATTAAGTATGAGACTGAGGGTGATCTAGCTGTTTAAGGCCCCTGACATGCTGGGCCAGTCCCAGCCTTGTGCTCTGATAGCTCTGGAAGGGAGAGAATCAGAGAGCCCTACTTTTGATATTTAACACTTGGAAATACCACCCACTATCAAATATGGCCTGATCAGTGACTTTTTCCTTTTCCTTGTTTTTTTTTTTTTTTGGCTGCGAGGCATATAGGATCTTAGTTGCCCCGACCAGGACCCGTGCCCCCTGCAGTGGAAGTGCGGAGTCTTAACTGCTGGATTGCCAGCGAAGTTCCTGATCAGTGACTTTATTTTTTTATTTTTTTTTATTTTTTTTTTCTTTTTGCGGTATGTGGGCCTCTCACTGTTGTGGCCTCTCCCGTTGCGGAGCACAGGCTCCGGACGCGCAGGCTCAGCGGCCATGGCTCACGGGCCCAGCCGCTCCGCGGCATATGGGATCCTCCCAGACCGGGGCACGAACCCGTATCCCCTGCATCGGCAGGCGGACTCTCAACCACTGCGCCACCAGGGAGGCCCCTCAGTGACTTTAAATTGAATCAACTCCTCCTCTCTACTTGGACAGTTTGGTGCCCTTGAATAGGCATTATTTCCTCCCTTCTTCCTGTCAGATAATCTCCTCAAAAACTTCAACCTGAATTTTATTTACAAAACTTTTTTTAATGTTAGCAGATTAGTATCAATCTGTTTCATTATACCCTACCACCTATTATGTTTATATGTAAACATATAAACACCTAAGATACTTAGTCTAAGTTTGCTCTTCTAAGTCAACAGAAGATTTGAAACTTTGGACAGAGGAGCTTATCATCCATATAAGAGCTTTAAATAGTTTTAGATGGGTCATGAGAAGTGGCACAACCATTCTGAATAATTACAGTGCTTCAGTTCTACTGTAAACCCATTTTTATTTTTGAAACTCATTCGCCCAGTTAACCTTGGCATTGCCCAAGAAACAGTCTGACGGAATCTGATGATTATCTCGTAAGGAAGTACAGAGCTACCTACAACAAAAAGCAACAACATAGCAACTGCAACTTAGGTCCAGAAAGCTTTGCTTTTAATCTCATTTTTCCATAAACATGCTCAAATCCATAATACAAGGTGTTTGCTTTTTTAAGTTTATCACTTTTTTTTAACCCCAAATAAACTTCTTAAATGCGTTTCTTTTAAACTTGGCGGGGGGTGGGGTAGGGAGGGGCGACATTTGAGTTTCCTTCCGAAGAAATTAAAAAAAAAAAAAGTGTTGTGTGTCCCATTCCTTCTTCCATCTCCACCAGCCAAATAAGTATGTGCTGCGACGGCATTTCTGTTGCTCTGAAATGTTAAAATAGATACGGAAAAAAATGGCACCAAGCGTTCATGTCGAGCGAAGGCACGCAGTGGGCTCCAGAAACCTGGCAGGTGGAGCATCTCGCGTCTGGAGAGTCTCGCGAGGTGTCGTGACGCGAACTTGAGGCTCGCGCGGCTGTATGGGCTGCCGGGTGGACGCGGGTTGCTGCGTCAAGACCTCCCCGGGTGGAAAGGCTACGGGAGAGCGCCTACGTTCTGTCCCAGAAGTTGTCCGGCGCTGGGACGCTTTCCTTCAAGCCTTTGTGCTTGCACGTGTCCTCCACGACCTGTCTGGGGCGCCTGATGTGGTCGGAGGAGTCGGCAGGCAGGGTCTGGAAGTGCCCGGAGCGGGAAGGCCTGGCCGCTCGCGTGGGCCCTCAGGTCGGCTATGAAGTCAGAAAGACTTGTCGATGGGCCTTCACGACAAACATGGGGGTGCCGACCATCTGGGACCCCTCTAACACGTGGCCCCGCTTCCTGTGCAGGACCCCTTAGATGGCACCAGCCCCTTGTTGCGAACACCGGATCTCCGCTCGCAGAGGTGCTCCGCGGGCCGTGGCTGGCGGTCAGCACGCGGTGTAAGGGCAGCGCCGTGATACTCTGGATGGATCCGCGCGCAGCTGTGGCACGCGGTCTTCAAGGCGCACGCCCCGCGTGTGCTACTCGGTGGCGCCCCTGCCTGGTGGCCACCTGGAAGCCGGCAGCCACACTGTCCTGATCTTGTTGAGGTACTGCATGCCCTTGGTGACGTCGGGGAGGATGATGGGGCTGGCGCTGTCAGGTCCAAAGCACCGCATCGTTTGGGCGTCGGCCGCGTCCCACTCGTACTTCTCGGCGGTCATTTTGAGGCCTGCTCCTTGAGTTCCTGGCAGGCAGACACCTCGACCTTGTTGGTGTCCTTGGCCAAGCAGTCGGGGAAGCGCCGCGCTTTCATGTGTAGCCGATGGTGCTTGTTGGAGGCCTTGGACAGGCACAGGTAAGTCTATCACTTTTGAATGGCATCGGGCTCATAAATTTTTGTGTCAAACCTCAGTGGTTCCCCCCCCGAAACCACATTTTTATACTCCCATGAAAATAAGCATTTAATTCGCTTGCTTTTCAGATTACAATATGTAGGAGAGTTATTCCTTCGATTGAGGTATTCAGTTGAATTGAATACACGTTGATTGTGTGCCTGCAGTGTGGCAGGCTCTCTGCCAGGTGCTGGGAATACAAAGGTGGGGAATTCATGGTGTGCAAGGGCAGACAGACCAGACAGCTATAATAAAATATTCATCAGTGCTATAGGAGCAGTTGGAGCCCAGTGCTAAAAGAAGGCAGAGCATGGAGGCGTAATTCTCCCTGGCTGAAAGGGAGAGCGGTGCTAGAGGAAAGCAGCTGTTGGGCTCGTTGCCACTACAATACGGCGTCCAATTTCAGCTTCCCCACAGTGCTTCTTGACATTCTGACTTTAGACCCTATCCAGCAGCTTCTTCCATTCCTTTCTCTGACTATTCCAGCATTCACGGTCCTTTATGTCATTCAGCCCTTTTCATTTGTTTCATCTTCCTTTGCTCCTTGCCCTCTTCCCTGACAGCAAACCACCAGACTTCCTTGTTCACAGAGCAAATCATTTCTCACATGAACTCCCTCAACTTCCTACTGTTCTTCTCCATTTCCCCAGCCCTGGTATTTCAAATGACACTTTTTTTTTTGAGTGAATGCATGAATAAATAAACATATTAGGCACTATTTGTGCTAGATGCTGGGGATACACATGTCAGTAAGTTAGGTTTCTCTCTGCCCTCAAGCCGGACACACAAACGATGATTTACGCTTGAGTTCTAGACCCATATATTCATTGCTTTTATGATATTCCCATCTGTTTGTCCTCCATGTGCCTCCAAAGTAACATGTCCAGTACTGTATCCCCTTGCTCCCATGTTTGCTCTTCCTCCTATTTTACCTGATTCAGTGAGTAACTGCATCATCTGTCTAATGGTTCAAGCCAGAAATGTGGTGTTCTAATTAATCACCAATAGCTACTTATACAGTTCTCTTAATATCGCTCATTCCCTTTTTTCCACTCCCTCTGCCTTTGTCTTAGGACCCTTATTCATTATCTCTTGCTTGAATTTTTGAAATTGCCAGCCTGGTGGCAATTACTTTTAATTCTTTCATCTAATTCCTTGCTTATCAAGCTTTATATCTAATAACAAGCTTGTATAGCTACTTCCTGATTTTCCAGATTTAGGCTTTAATTATTTACCGGTCATTTTAAAAGATGAAGATTTAGCTCTTTTTTCCCATCTTCTTCATACTTACTGCACACAGGACTTCCTTCTGAACACTGAGTCTAGCAATATCATTATACTTTTATTCTAGCTAAATCACTATTCAGTATTTACAGTATTATAGCTATGAAAATGTTAGTCACAACTGAGGCTTGTAAAATATCCACTATTATGTTTCCTTTCTGCACAACTTTTTCCCCCTGGAGATAATTTCTACAACTTTTTGATCCCTTTGTTTTCTACTAAATTGAACCATATGAAATTGCCACTTTTATTAAATATTAGCATTATGTGGTTCAAGGTAGAATGTTCTTTTTACTAAGCCAAATTCAGTTCTCTATCAGTTATCCAAATACCTCAGTACTTTTAGATAACTGAAATGTTCTGTAATTTTCAGCTTCTTGATACCTTCTGATGGATTAAGTTTCCTTTTCATTGTCGTGCTCCTGAAGAAATTGGATTCTTCTGACTTGCCCTAATCTGGACTAGTTGTTAGCTAAACCAGGGAGACAAGTATCATCCTAGGGCTTTTCTTCACTGGAATCCTGAGATCTGTCTCTTAATATACTGCAGCTTCCTATTTCTTGGTTTATTCCCTCATTTTGGAGGATCACACCTTCTGATAGCTTCCTGAGACAGAGTGCACAAAAGGTAAAGTTTTCAGATCTTGCCTGTTTAAAATATCTTTATTTGGCCCTCTCAACTAATTAGTTTGGTGTGCTATATCATTTCCCATTGAAAATCTCTTTTTTGAAGAATTTTGAAGGTGTTGCTGTAACACCTTCTAGTGTCCAGGTTTGCTGTGAAGTCCAAAGCCATTCTGTTTCTTGATCCTTTGTTTCTGACCAGATATTTCCCCCCAGAACCTTTTCTTTTTCCTAATTTTCTGAAATTTTATGGTGTTGTACTTTGGTGGGCGTCTATTTTCATCCACTGAACTGAAAACTTAGCAGACACTTGAGTCTCACTGGCCTGGCCTGTGTTTCGTGTTCACCTCTAAACAGATCATGGTGGACAGGAGGATGCTGTGCACTAATGGGCCAGTTCTAGGTCATTTGTCCTTCCTTGGAACTGATAGCTGAGGTTGGGGGTACATGGACTGACAGTACAGGAAGGGTGGCTTCCCAGGGAAAGCCAGGGTGTTGTTACTAAAAGAAACACAAAAGATTGGGCAGACAAAGCTAGAGATGTCCACTATATAATGTAAACAAACTCTCTGTATGTGTAACTTAAAAAAAAATTGTTCTATATCTTTATTTATTTATTTATGGCTGTACCACACGGCTTGTGGGATCTTAGTTCCCTGACTGGGGATTGAACCTGGGCCCATGGCAGTGAAAGCACGGAGTCCTAACCATTGGACCACCAGGGAATTCCCTGTATGTGTAACCTGATGGAAGCCTAACATGTAATTGGGTTACTGAGTTCTGAATGACTGAATTTGCTGTGGTCCAAAGGGTGTGAATGACTGGCGTTGGTGGTATAGTGGTGAGCATAGCTGCCTTCCAAATGGTCTGAATGACATCCAGTGACTTATATTCAGCATATAGTACTAAGAATGAAAATCATGATAGAGTGAAGTAGTTACTTATATTTTATAGAGAGCATATTAACTTTTATTTGTTTTTTCAGAAAATATTTAAAAATGTCTAATTAAATGGATTCTGCAGATATAACTATAAACATCTCTTTCCCCAAAACCTGAAAATCAGTGATCATTTACATAATGCTGGTTTACAGAGTAAATTGTTTGTGTGAAAGAATTGGGACTATGTTCCCAGTTTAGGCCAGGAGCACGTTTAGCACTGTCTCTTGCCAGGCCTTGTCTTAGCAAAGTCCTCGTACAACTAAAGGTTTGATGCCCTGTTATTTCTCTATATCATTAGGGAATGAAAACTCATATTAAAAAGTTACAGGACGGGCTTCCCTGGTGGCGCAGTGGTTGAGAGTCCGCCTGCCGATGCAGGGGACGCGGGTTCGTGCCCTGGTCCGGGAAGATCCCACATGCCATGGAGCGGCTGGGCCTGCGAGCCATGGCCACTGAGCCTGCGCGTCCGGAGCCTGTGCTCCGCAACGGGAGAGGCCACAACAGTGAGAGGCCCGCATATTGCAAAAAAAAAAAAAAAAAAAAAAAAAGTTACAGGACATGCTCTGAGAACAGTAAACCTCACAGCCAACCAACAATCTTTATTAGAAATGCTGAAATAAAAGTAATGAGTAAATTTGCATATAAATCTTCCATAAATACAAAAAATATTACTCAGGTATTTATTATCTCCATTTTATAGCACATTTGCCTTTGTTTAGGTAGTACATAAATCCAAGAGGAAAGCCTGGTGATTATCACTATAAAAAGCATTTATTGAAACTTCCTGTGATAGATACTTGAAACAATAGTGAACATGCATAAATGACATAAGTTAGTAAATGTTAAGGGTAAGCGAAGATAAAGTGCCTTTCATGTTAGGGTTGCCAGATAAAACACAAGAGACTTCATTAAATTTGAATTTCAGATAAAAATAAGTAAATTCTTTAGCATAAATATGTCCCTAGTATTTCATGGGAAATACTTCCAGTAAAAAGTTTATTTATCTGACAATCTAATTTAACTGGGCATTCTGTATTTTTACTTGCTAAATCTAGAAAATCAGCTATTCTAGCATAATGACTTAATTTCACATAGGAACACAAAGATTATGAGAAGTTCTGTGTCTATGGAAGCTGTGGCTAGAAGGAATTAGCTGGCAAATTTTCAGTTGGTTAGGCCATGTTCCCTTTAAATTCAGTTCAATTTAAGCAACATTTGCAGAGTATCTCCTACCCCCAGATGGAGACCTTGGTGCTGGATAATGTAGAGATGAATAAACTGTTTTCTCAAGAGAAGATGATTTCAGGCCTATAGGGGCAGGTGGTCCAGAAATAGTGTGTGAGGAGGAGAAAGCAATAATGCCATCTTTGAGCAAATGGGGATTTGAGCAAATGTGACTCTCAGGGAATAGTTGGGTGGATAAAATGATGTAACAGATGATGAGCAAGTAGAAACATCACTTTGAAAATATATAGCAGTAGATATTAATAATGTGCTACCTGAGAACTCTAGGTGGTTATATCCATGATTTTTAGGTGTGCATCTAGAAAAGAACCTCTCAGGTATTTATTTACATAGCAGTAAGCCTGACGGTTTAGCCTAACTTAAGAGTTTCTTCACACCATGGTCATAGTCTGAGAACCTTTTGTCTAAATTATCAATTTTGGGGTTTCAATATGCTCTGCAACTTGACTCCAGCAATACTGGATAGCACTTATGAGGCACTGTTCTAAGTCTTTCCATGAATTAAATTATTTATTTCTCACAACAACTCTTTGGGGCGAGTGCAGCTGTTATTTCCATTTTATAGTTGAGGCAAATCAGGAGTAGGAAACTGATGTGCCTATCAGACCACGTAGGGAATGTAAATGTGGGGGGGGGGCAGGCCGAGAGTAAGACAGTGAATGCAAGTGACAGCCTCAGAGTTGGGATGTAACAGGGAGACTGTGGCGAGCTGGGAAGCAGGTGACCGATCTCCAGCACTTTCTGGATCGCTCAGACTTGCCAAACCATCTGTTTTTTCTTGAGAAGCTGGAAATCCAAAATTTAAGTGACATTTCCTAATTTTTGAGTGTTAGAAACTAGTTTAAATTTACAGCACTCAACTTATCAAACTAGAATTCGCTTCTGAGCAAATTTTGCCAGCAGTTTGTCATTTCTGCTTTAGATATATTTTGTTTTTACAAGCTAAAAAGAGTAAATTGTTTTTATCAAAATTGAAAATCGCTGAGCAAATCCTATTATGTAACACCAGCCCCAAATAAACATATTTTAAAATTTATTTTATTTATTTATTCTAGGCTGCGTCGGGTCTTCGTTGTGGTGGCTTCTCTTGTTACGGAGCACGGGCTCCAGGCACGCAGGCTTCAGCAGTTGTGGCTCGCGGGCTCCAGAGCGCAGGCTCAGCAGCCATGGCGCACGGGCCCAGCTGTTCCGCGGCGTGTGGGATCCTCCCGGACCAGGGCTCGAACCCGTGTCCCCTGCATTGGCAGGCGGACCCCCAACCACTGTGCCACCAGGGAAGTCCCTAAACATATTTTTAGACCTTAAGACTAAGTTGGGGGCTTCCCTGGTGGCGCAGTGGTTAAGAATCCGCCTGCCAATGCAGGGCACATGGGTTCGATCCCTGGTCTGGGAAGATCCCACATGCCGTGGAGCAGCTAAGCCCATGCACCACAAGTACTGAGCCTGCGCTCTAGAACCTGCGAGTCACAGCTACTGAGCCTGTGTGCCACAACTGCTGAAGCCCGCGTGCCTAGAGCCTTTGTTCCGCAACAAGAGAAGCCACCTCAATGAGAAGCCCGCACACTGCAATGAAGAGTAGCCCCCGCTCGCCGCAACTAGAGAAAGCCCGTGCGCAGCAACAAAGACCCAGCGCAGCCAAAAAGAAATAAAGGTAAATTAAAAAATAAAACAAAGACTAGGTTGTAGCAGTGTGTGATGATCAATATTAAACATGAAACTTGAGCAGCTAGTACTCGAAGCAAACAGCTGTTCCTTTTCTATAAGGTGGTGTTTCTCGATTGAAAAAAATATCATGATTCACCTTAAGAAATTAATTTGACATAACATGTACTCTTACAAATGTGTGTGATTATATATAAAAATATTTTCAAGAAAAAATATTCACTCTTACTACCTGTCATACATTCTGATACTTTTTATTCTATTCTATTTCATATTGTTTACTACATGCTGAATTGATTTCATAACCCAGTAATAGGTCATGTCCAAGTTGAAAATCTCTGCAATAGAGAACAGTTTTTCCTTCATAAGGATAATACAACTCTTAGCACCGAGTGAAGTAAAATGTAAAAACTATCAAGGTAGTGTGTATCCAATTTCTGTTGTGAAAATTCTGGCAATGAGAGATACCCACACTTAGGTATAATCTAAACGCTTCCTTTGCAGGTTAATTTTGTCTCTCTAAGTGAGTTAGGGCAGGACAACTACTTTTTAAAAACTCATTGAAGGCAAGTGAATACTACTTTTTGTATTCTCCCATAATGCCCAGGTCAAAGTTGTGGCTCAGTTAAAACTTGTTGCTTTGATTGAAAGAATATACTATGGCTATTGATATGTAGGTTATTGGTTCCTGGCTGATTATTAAGAGTTTTCTGGAAAACTTAAAAAAAATACGGAATCTTATTCAGGAAAATTATATTTGTATTTGTCCTTTGACCCAGAAATTCTACTTCTAGCAATCAGCTCTGGTGGCTAGTTGGTTAATAAACTAATGGTGATACCACCATTTTAATTATTATGCAACTATGAAAAGGAATGAGAGAGCTCTCCATGATATATGGCTAAGGAAAAAAATCAAGGTGCATATATTTTTGCAAAAAGAAACACTGGTAGTATAAACAAGGAACTAAAATAGTTGTTATCCATAGGGTGATTTTGGAATAGAGTGGAGGGGAAAGGGAGAGATGAGGCTTAGAAATCTAAGCATGCTTTTTAATTTAACTTAGGTTTTAAATCATGTAAATTTTTTTTTTTTTTTTTTTTTGTGGTACGTGGGCCTCTCACTGTCGTGGCCTATCCTGTTGGGGAGCACAGGCTCGGGACATGCAGACTCAGTGGCCATGGCTCACGGGCCCACCTGCTCCGCGGCATGTGGGATTTTCCCGGACAGGGGCACGAACCCGTGTCCCCTGCATCGGCACGTGGACTCCCAACCACTGCGCCACCAGGGAAGCTCCATGTAAATATTTTATATATTAAAAACAAAGAGTTAATTTAAAAAGAAAAATTCTAAAATTGAAAATAGAAACAAGTAAACTTTGACTGTGTATCAAATTGCTAACATAATTACACAGAGAAAAAAAAATTATTTCCAGTGAATTTTGAATGTAATACTCTATGCATCCTTAGTGAGATATAATCTAAGGACTAAAAGAACTATGAAGAAAACTTAAGAGACTTCCCTGGTGGCGCAGTGGTTAAGAATCCACCTGCCGACATGGATGGATCTAGAGACTGTCATACAGAGTGAAGTAAGAAAGAGAAAAACAAATATCATATATTAACGCATATATGTGGAACCTAGAAAAATGGTACAGATGAACCGGTTTGCAGGGCAGAAATAGAGACACAAATGTAGAGAACAAACGTATGGACACCCAGGGGGGAATGTGGCAGGGGAGGGGCGGTGGTGGTGTGATGAATTGGGAGATTGGGATTGACATATATACACCAATATGTATAAAATGGATAACTAATAAGAACCTGCTGTATAAAAAAATAAATAAAATTCAAAAATTCAAACAGAACAAAAAAAAAAAGAATCCACCTGCCAGTGCAGGGGACACAGGTTCAAGCCCTGGTCCAGGAAGATCCCACATGCCACGGAGCAACTAAGCCCGTGCACCACAGCTACTGAGCCTGTGCTCTAGAGCCCGTGAGACACAACTACTGAGCCTGTGTGCCACAACTACTGAAGCCTGTGTACCTAGAGCCTGTGCTCCGCAACAAGAGAAGCCATGGCAATGAGAAGCCTGCGAACCGCAGCAAAGAGCAGCCCATGCTCACCGCAACTAGAGAAAGCCCGTGCGCAGCAATGAAGACCCAATGCAGCCAAAAATAAATAAATAAATAAATAAATAAATAAATAAATAAAAACAACAAAAAAGGAAACTTAAACATCACTTAGTGATTTTTATCATTGGTAGTGATAATTGGTATTATGTATTTTAACCATTATTGCATATTTTTGGGAAAAATAAATGTTTAGGGTGATAAGATTTTTGTGTAAGAAGGACACATGAGTATGAAATCAAAGAAGTTAAAAAAAAACCTATAAAGTTAAATTTGAATTGTAAATATTGATATTAACTCATTTTGAATATATGTATGTCCTATCTCTCTTTACTGAAAGGGTCTAGAAACAGTGACACCTCTGTAATGCCCAGATTCTTTTTATGTTTGTTTGTTTAAATATTTATTTACTTATTATTTATTTATTTAGGCTGCGCTGGGTCTTAGTTGTGGCATGTGGGATCTTTGTTGTGGCATGTGGGTTCTTAGTTGCAGCATGCATGCGGGATCTAGTTTCCCAACCAGGGATCAAACCCAGGCCTCCTGAGTTGGGAGCTTGGAGTCTTACCCACTGGACCATGAGGGAAGTCCCTGTAATGCCTAGATTCTTGATTATCAAATTCCCTAAAAGGAACCAGATTCACTTAAAAAATGGCTGATTCCAAGTTAAGTCTGAGGCAATTAGGTAAAAGTTGAACTTGCAATATCTTGTGCCAGAAAGCAAGAAAGTCCTCAAATATTGGAGCCATCTTGAAATAGCTTCTGTTGATCAAATTGGAACAAAATAAGCATCCCAAAAGAATAACTAAATGATTATAAAATGTAAAATAAATCAAAAACTATTAGTTTTGAAGAGAGAAAGAGAGAGAGAGAGAAAAACACCTTACTTTGGAAATAAGTAAGACATTATCGATCTTTTTTGAAGGCACTGTTGAAACCAGTTAATGTGTGAAAGCTCCCCCACCCCTTTTTTTTAACAAAAGAATGCCAGCTCATCAATATGGAAGAAATAATAGAATTAGAAAAAGCACCATTTGGAACTCCTAGTGGAAATGGATTCAGACAAAGATCATCAATAGAAGCCAAAATACATTAGGTGAGAGATTAATGGGGAGGAGGATATTTGTGTAGTGTCCAAGTATCACTCCATAGATTACTTGTTAATTGCAAAGGGTAAAAACCTTACCTTTGCAATGGAGATACCTGATCACCTAACATAGCTATCAAACCTAGTGTCACTGACAGACAAGCTGAATTATGTGGTTCCAGGTGTGGTCACAGGATTATAGTGTCAGTATGAATTACTTGTGTCAAAAATGTTTAAACTAAATTTAATCAAGTTTTTAGATCCAGTTTCTAGTTTACAGGGAAAAGGAGAATAGACAAAGAACAAGTTTAATGACACCAGAAGGCAGGTCAAATTGCCAAAAGGCCATTTTCTTAATGTTTGATCAGAGAAGCCTGAAAGACCTTTTAGTTTTGAAGGCAGATCAAGCAGGGGGTTGCTTCCCTCAGCTTTTATTGAAAACCCTATTCCTTCATAAGGATAACATGCTGAAGCTGCTGGTCTAGGCATTTAATCCAATATAAAGGAATATTTCTTATGTTCTACAAAAGAACAACTCCAATTTCAACATGAGGAAGCAATGCAAATTTGAGAAACATTGAGCTCTACCTAGAATTGAAGACCTTTTTCTAAATAAAAGAAGAAACTGTTTCTGTCTAAATATGGGCATTTTAAAAAACATGTTTATTGGAGTATTATTGCTTTACAATGGTGTGTTAGTTTCTGCTTTATAACAAAGTGAACCAGCTATACATGTACATATATCCCCATATCTCCTCCCTCTTGCATCTCCCTCCCACCCTCCCTTATCCCACCCCTCTAGGTGGTCACAAAGCACTGAGCTGATCTCCCTGTGCTATGTGGCTTCTTCCCACTAGCTATCTGTTCTACATTTGGTAGTGTATATATGTCAATGCCACTCTCTCACTTCGTCCCAGCTTACCCTTCCCCCTCCCCGTGTCCTCAAGTCCATTCTCTACGTCTGTATCTTTATTCCTGTCCTGCCCCTAGGTTCTTCTAAATATGGGCATTTTGATTGCTCAGTTCCACTGAGCCCTTTTTGCTGCTTTGCTACATTAAGTTCTCATTGAATGTGCACTTGCCTTCTTTGCAGTGAAAGCATATTAATCCCTAACATGACTTTTAAAATGTTCTTTAGACCTCTAACTGGATCATTTCTTGTTGATGCTGTTACACTGCTGTGACATTTTGAACTCACTGAATGGCACTGAAAATCAACTTTTAAAAAATTATAATAAAGCTTAGGTGAAATAGCAGAGAAGCATCTGATTCCTTCCTTCCCCACAAAATGGGGAGAGATTAGACTAAGGGCTCTCTTTGGTTCATTGGACAGAGATTGGGGAGATGGCAGGGCAGCTACATCCTGTTTCTGAGCGAGGAGAAAATTCAGGCTCACCCTTGTAGAGCTGCCAGGCAGCATAGCTTCTGAGCAGAACTGCCCTGTTTTTGCCACTGGCAACTCCACCCTTGCCGTACCCAGAAACACCCTCCAGTTTCCCCTCTTTTCAAACTATGCCGTTTTCTTCCCCTACTGGTTAGCACACATCATTACTACTGTTAAATAACAAATAAGTTTTCTTGTATAATTTGGAGAAATCAATTTATAGTCTTGCCACATTCGTGTTAAATCTTAGGTAGCATTTCTATCTTGTAGTGAGAACAAGAACTAGGCTAACAGTAGAAAAATGATTAATGTGTACGTGAATAGAGCACCTGAGTCTTACAGTAATGCATGCTTATGGTCTAAGTTAATAGTTCCCAGTATGTAATCTCTAGACTTGCAGCATCAGCATCATCCGGGAACTGGTTAAAATTGCGAACTTTGGGGCCCAAAACTTACTGAATCAGAAACTCTTGGGATAGAGCCCAAGAATCTGTGTCTTAACAAACACTCCAGGTAACTTCTTATGCATACTGAAATTGAGGAACCACTCTAAGCCATGAGATTCCCTGTTTTCTTTTAAGTCAGCAAACCTGTTTAAATACCTTCTATGTACTATGATCCATAAAAAATAATATAACAATCTTTGTTCAGAGGGTGGTAATATGGAACATAGGGAGAACAGAGTTTACACAGAAAGCTGTAACAGGCACTTATTATAACCTGTCTTCCCATCTTCCGGGTGTCCCCAACTTAGGGTCTGTGGGTATGAGTGAGTGAACCATTTTAACCAAAGGTGAAGAGGCTAAATTGACATATGTATTTGTAGCAATGGACGGACAGCTCCTGATGTGGTTGAAGACAAAGAGTGAGTCCTCAGACTCAGAATATAAAAAGAAGATCCCATTCTATTTTATATTGAGAAAAAATAACTAATAAAGAAAATTGCAAAATCGTGGGAGAGATGGTAGGATAACTGGGATGATCTGGTTTGAAGGGAAAATTTAAATTATGCACTGTCTGTGTAAACAACATTATCTAACCTTAGCCTGTTGACTCAGCTGGTAAGAGTTCTGTCACAGTTTCAGTTCCCTACAGAGCCTGATAAATTATTCCTGTTCTTGGCCACAATCAACATCCCACAATTCAAAGCATCAAATAAAGGTGGCATGGGGCATTGGGAGGATTGTAGATCATTACACGTTCCTACTCCCGGGCGAACACCTGAAGACTACTGAAGGTGGGCGGTAGCACCATCTTTGTAGGAGGTAGTAGATGATAAATGGTAAATTTCTCAGATTCTTTCCCAAAGCTTTAATTGGTACAAAGAGTTTTTTTTCTGTCCAGGCAAATTTACCTTTATGAAGAAAGATCATAATAACTTCTCAAGGAAAGTTAGTAACATTTCACTTGGTGCTATTATAATTTTTATGTTAACGTCTAAAATGTCTCATTTGGTGAAATTAGTTCATTAAAATATTTGTATGAGCACATAAATATGTATTTTTCTATGCACATTAACTAGATCTTGAAGATATTTTTAAAAATTTAGAGGTTAATCTCCTGCATCCTGGGACTTCCCTCGTAGTTGAGTGGCTAAGACTCCCTGCTCCCGATGCAGGTGGCCCGGGTTTGATCCCTGTTCAGGGAACTAGATCCCACATGCTGCAGCTAAGGTTTGCATGCTGCAACTAAAGAGCCCATATACCACAACTAAAGATCCTGCATGCCTCAACTAAAAAAAGATCCAGCATGCTTCAACTAAAGCTCCTGCATGCCGCAACTAAGACCCAGTGTAGCCAAATAAATAAATTAATTAATAAAAAAACCTCCTGCATTATAAGGAGACAGAAATTGCCTAATTTTTAAATATAGCAGACTACTTCCTCTAACACTAGCTAAGGATGCCTCAGTGTTTCCATGCAGAACTTGTTCCTAACTCAGCCTTAGGAAAATGCCTTAAGGTAAAACTTGAACACTACGTCTGTCTCTCAGCCGATTGTTTTATAAAGTTTCTGAGTTTAAACTTACCATAAATGTGGACAGTGTGGTGGAATGTTGATATGCTTGGTTTTTCCCTGCATCTAGTGTTTGAACAAATAGGAAGTGTATAGTGGACATAATAATAACACTGAATGTCAGTGGCAAAAAAATTTTTTTCTGTGTGTTTTCCTATCATCACTCAATACCAAGAACTTCTCCTGCCTGCTTTAAGAAAAAACGCAAAAGATTGCTTTTTTTTCTTTTTAAATCATGTTTAATGAAATAAAAGCCGGATATCCGAATACACATAGATACTTCCACAAGCTGATGGCTGGGTGCTTTCATCTTGGGCTACCTCCATGGAAATATGCCATGCTTTGTGTATGAGGATAATGTTAGTGTCAACTATCATTAAGACCTCTTTTCTAGTAAAGGAGTAAACAATTATATGGAAATCAGAACTTACAAAATATATTTTAAAAAATCTTATAATCCATTAAATAGACTTGGCTCTCTGGTTGAAAAATAACCAACAAAAAGGATTTTGTTTGTTTCTGTTTAAAGTATTATAAGACACTTAGAAAGGATCATTTTGAAATCTAATAAACAGAATACTTTAGTTAAGGTTTCAATATCCTCACTATAGGGTGGGAAGGAAATAGGAAAGATAAATTTTGGATTAATCAATTTACCAAGATAAATTAGACTCTTCTGGAAACCAAGGATTGCAGCCTCACATGTCTGCAGGAGCCGGGCAAGGTTACATGGGTGAAGCAGACTTTGTATAGCATGGAGACAGCCTTGAACTGAAGAGCTGAGCAGCACTTAGCTCAATCCATGTAGTAACAAGAGTCCAATTCCAGAGCTTTTGTTTGTTGAGACAAACTCCTAATGAGGTTTTTTACAAAATCTCCAAATTATTTAATGCTGGGAGTTAAGTAATTTTTTAAAATAATCGTGTTTGTTAAACAAATCTATCTGGTGGATAGATTTGCCCTGTGATCCACCAGTTTGTGATCCTTCATTTTAACCCTAAATTGTGGTATTCTCATGTTTCCCTGCTGCATAAAACATTTAATGCCAGATGTAGATGATCACATGTTATTGTAAAAATAAGGAAAAGACAACTACTTAATATTTGTTGAATATTTATTAGGAAAACTAATACAATTTGTTCATTTTGGGTGAAGGCTTCACCAGTTATCAACACACACACACCCATTGGCATGTGAACTTGTTTCCACTTAATGAGTGAGTTAAGAATGTTAATTTTACTGACCCAACACCACTGACTCACTGGGAAAAAAAAATGGCCTCTTTCTTTCTCATTACACCCACACATGCACACACACGCAGGCACTGTGTAGCATGTATGCATTGGTAGAAGTCACTGTATAATTGCAAATCTGAGGGCCAGGGTCCATATCTCTACAGGTAAAGATCTAGTATATCTTCAGTCTAATGTATCTTCAGTGCTGGATGTCTAGTAAAGCATATGTAAGCATTGAATGATTAGAGTTTCCAGAACTTATTAGAGCAGGCCATTTGAAAGTGACAGAAGTCTTGACTTTACAGTTCTTATTTTCATTGAACTTTTAACACATGCTAACACAGTATGGATCATTAGTAGAAACAGGCAGTCATTGCCATGAATTGAAGAGACGCATGCTGAGAAAAAGATAAAGAATAGTGAGTTTCATTTTTTTTTATTGATAGTTGAGAATTGTCATCATATCAGGTGCCTATTATTTGTGTTAGAGGGTATACATTTTTTAAGTCAGCTTTTTAAATTTAAGTACAATGCATACATACAGAAAGTGCACAAATCATTAAATAGCTTAATGTATTATTTTCAAAGAACCAAGCTTTAAACCTTTTGGAATGACTTGACAATCCATTTTTGCATATTTGGTCAGTTCTGAAATATACCAATATGCTTCTGAAAATAACATTATCCCTAACTTGTGCCTTTTTTTTTGCCCTTGACCTTTTGGTTAAACTTTAGATCACTTGTTTCTGTAAAGCATCCATTACCTATAGTCTTTTCATCACACAGCACTAAGGCTATGTCTTGAGCAAATTCATCAGTGTTACTTCTGGATTACACATTGGAGTTACAAGATAAACATTCTCTAATATGACACATCTTTTAAAAAGAAAGACAAAAATAGTCCTTAAGAAGGGGTTTTGGTCACAGTACATAAAAATGTATAAAATCAATAGGTGTACTTTCATCCTTTTAAAATGATAGCAGCTCTTTTTTTTTTCAGATGAATGTTCTTGCAGAGAAAAGTAAGAAGGCATATTAAAAAATTCTTATTATTAGAATCACAGCCTATTATAGATTCATCTAAGCAATTTTACTATAAACACATACCTATAAACATATAACGTCTCTTGACTGAATAGTTAAAGCAGGTCATATATCATAATTAAAACAAAGATAAACGTGGTAACCTCGAAACATGATTAAAAATTTTATTATCTTACATAATCAAAGCATCATTTAAGTAGGTGAGCCAAAATTATAACATGTAACTAACTCTATTCCATAAATTCAGAGGAAAGTTCATTGTCTTCTCATGGTAAGAATGCTATGTTGGGGTTCCCTGGTGGCGCAGTTGTTAAGAATCCGCCTGCCAGTGCAGGGGACACGGGTTCAAGCCCTGGTCCGGGAAGATCCCACATGCCACGGAGCAACTAAGCCCGTGTGCCACAACTACTGAGCCTGCGTTCTAGAGCCCACAAGCCACAACTACTGAGCCTGTGTGCCATGACTACTGAAGCCCATGCACCTAGAGCCCGTGCTCCGCAACAAGAGAAGCCACCGCAATGAGAAGCCCGCGCACCGCAATGAAGAGTAGCCCCCTCTCACCGCAACTAGAGAAAGCCCACAGGCAGCAACGAAGACGCAACACAGCCAAAAATAAAATTAAAAAAAGAAGAATGCTATGTCACTCTTTTTTTTTTTTTTTTGCAGCACGCGGGCCTCTCACTGCTGTGGCCTCTCCCGTTGCGGAGCACAGGCTCTGGACGTGCAGGCTCAGCGGCCATCGCTCACGGGCCCAGCCGCTCCGCGGCATGTGGGATCCTCCTGGACCAGGGCACGAACCCGTGTCCCCTGCATCGGCAAGCAGACTCTCAACTACTGTGCCACCAGGGAAGCCCCTATGTCACTCTTTACTTGGAGTTTTTAACTGATTACTTACACAAAATTACATTATTATGATAGAGTTTTCAAATGGATGTGAAAGATATTCTGGATCTTCAGAATGATGGTGTAAAGTAGGCTATCTGTAATTATAATTAAGGGAAACAGCCCAAGTTTGGAATGTTTTCTTTCATCTTCGCATATATAATTTGCATTTTATAGAACCTCAGGCCTTTGCATCTGCAAATTGTTGATTAAAGTAAATCATGTAGTCTAATCAGAAGATTCCAATAAAATAGAATTTTGTTCACTAATTCAGAAAAAGTCTGGCCTATTGCACAAAAGTGCCAAGGAAAAACTCTTTACACAGTGACCCCCAAATAAAGCACTACTGATGCTTTGTTTGTGACTATATGATGAGCAGAGAGTTTTAAGTATTTATTGACCTAGTCTTGCCTTTAAGTATATAAATACTCAATGATTTGGTCCACTTCAATAGACATTGTGTTAGGTATTGAGGATTTGAAGATGAACTTTCACGTTTGAGAAATTTAATATCTTGTAAAGGGGACAGACACATAAACCCATAATCTCAGTATGATGCTGTAAATGTTAAGTAGGGAGCAGGCACAGGATGCCGTGTGAACATAGAGAAACTATATGGACTGTGGTTTTCAGGAATGTTCATCCCAAGGTAGGGTATCCAGTTAGGAGACAGTTGAAGTATACCCTACACAAAAGGTGATGAGGACCTGAATTAGGGCAACAGTTTTTGGGGTGGGGAGAAGGGGGTGGAGTCAAGCAATATATAGGAAATAAAAGAGGCAGGATTTGATGATTGATTAGATAGGAGACATAGAGGTAGAGATATAATAGATAGGTACATGCATATTATATACACACACATACATACATACATGCATGCATAGACAGAGGCAGAGAAAGATGATAGGTTTCTGGCTTAGATAAAGGTGCTATTAACTGAGGCTGGCAATACAGGAGAAAAGCCAGTTTTGGAGGAAAATACTATATTGATTGGGGCGAGAAGAAGGGGGAGATGAAGTGGGAAGCTGAAGTTGGGGTACCTGTAGCACATCGTAGTAGATATGTCAGATGTGCAGTTTGATAGAAGAGTCTGAAGCATGCCTAAAGGTAAAGCGCTATCCTAGCTTCAGTATGTTACTTCTCGTGTCTTACTTTATTTGCTAGTTTTCAAATGTCATAAAAAATAAAGATTGAATAAAGTTACTACTGGAAGATATATTTAAGACCTAGTAAAGTAAGAGGATACTAAGTGGGTCCCGTGGTGACGTTCTGAACCTTATTATCATCCTGATCATTCTATGTCCAACATCTTAAATACCCCTACGTACTTTAATTCATTACTGAATGCTACCACCTTCTCGGCTTCACCAAAACCAACCATGTTCCCATTCAAAGGAAGGATTTGAGAGCTTAATATCAAATCCAGCTTTAAGTTCACCTGCAGTCTTGCCTTCCCCTTAGTTTTAGTAACGGTTCCTAATCCCATTGGCGCATGACTGAGCCATACTTCTATGGTTAGCCCAGGCTGCACTCCAAGACCTCCAGCATTGCCTTATTCCTATCAATGCTCCAGGTACCGGAGCCTATTCTAGACCTCATTTTTGGGTCCCTGCTGCAGAACTACCCTGAATCAGGGTGGCACCCTCATGCCTGGGCCCGCTGCCCCAGTGTTGAATTCTATTGTTTGTGGAGCCCAGACTCACTCACACGTCGTCTCAGAAATAACCGTAACAAGATTTCCCTTGGGTGAATCCCACCCCCTCATCTTCTCCGTCAGCCCAGGTGGTTACTGTGAATACTGTATGCTGTTCTCCAAGAGGCTTCAGACAATCAGTGCTTTGCATTCCCTTAACTCCAGTGCTCCAGTGATTGTCTCAGAAATAGTGTATGTCCCAAGCAGAGGCAATGCAACATGCTTCCCCCTGCATTCATGTGCGTGAATTTTCCTGCTGCATGACTAACAAAACATGTAGCCTTGGGAAGCGTTGGTGGTCTGAGAATGGAGTCATCCAAAGGGCAAGATGAAAAGACTACAACCCGATATTAATATTTGGGCCCTGCATTCAGCTGTTTCTGTAGTCAAGTCTAAACCTGGCCTGCTTAGGTATATTATTTTTTGTTTAAGAGAACTTGTGTTGGGGCTGTTACCTTTAACTGAAAAATAATCTTACTTGATTCGTAATTTATTCACTCAATAAATAATCATCGAGGATGCACAGTACTTGGGAATTGGCTAGGTGTGGTGGATATGGAAGAGGATACATCAGAGAAAGTCCTCATGGAGCTCACAGTTAGCTGGAGGACCACTGTTAGATTTCCATGATGCTGACTTCATGCTTACCTGGACTTTTCCTGTTACCTGTTGACAGATACCTTTTATTCTGGGCTTTGCTTGCGGACCTCCCAGAGGGCCTCTAACATTGAGCATGCAAAGATTTCATTCTCTTGTCTGGAGACCTTCATAGCTATGGGTCATCTGCTATATGGACCATCTCACTTTAGCAAGTCTCTCTAGACTCTGGGTCTCAACTATTGCCTGTCTGACCTATACCACTGCTATCTTAGCTTCAGTATGTTATTTCTTATGTTTTAATTTATTTGCTTATTTTCAGATGTCACTAGAAATAAGGATTGAATAACTTTTAGGAGTCAGATAGTGAGAAGGAATAGGAGGACCTCTTGTGCATTAGGAAAAGTTAGGTGCATATTCGTTTACCATACGTGGCTTCTTTCAAAGAAGCATTTCAGAACCACTTTGGTAGAAGAAAATGAATAACAATGATCATAATTTAAGTTGATCCCATAATCGTTCGTTCTCCTTCCTTCCTCCCTCCCTCCCTCCCTCCCTTCCTTCCTTCCTTCCTTCTGTACCTCCCTCTCTCCTTCCCTCCTTCTCTTATTTCCTTCCTTCAAGATATGTTTATGAAACTAATTCTTGGTAGTGTTCTGGGGGATAAGGTACAGCTTTAAACCCACAAAATCTTTGCCCTTATGAAACTGGAATTCTAATAAGGCATTGAGTTCAGAACTTTTACATGTAATTCCATTTTAACTCTACAATAATTCATTTTAACCAGTAAGGAAATGGAGTCTAAGGTATATGGTTATGTAATTTGTCCTAGATCAGAGCAAAGGCAGAGACAGGATTCTGACTTAGGTGTGTCTGATACTAAAGCCCATGTTTGTAGCAGAAGAAATCAAACTAAGCACTTAAGTGCTATGAAGAAAAATAGAGCAAGGTATATGGGATACAGAGTAATGGGCCCAGGAAAGTTCTAGATTCAGAGGTAGAACAGAGATCTGAATTAGGCCATGCAGAAACCCAAGGGAAGGTAGGCAGAGGGAACAGGATATGGTGCAGGAGCATGCTGGAGGTGTCTAAGGCTCACAAGGAGGGCAGTGCAAGGAAGGGGAGGGTTGCAGAAGAGGAGGTCACAGGGACAGACAGAGACCTGATGATGGAGCATCTTATGGATCATAGCAAGGACTTTGGGTTTAGCTGATACTCGTCACTCTGCTTTAGCTCTAAAATGCAGTTCTTGGGACTTCCCTGGTGGTGCAGTGGTTGGGAGTCCGCCTGCCGATGCAGGGGACACGGGTTCGTGCCCTGGTCCGGGAGGGTCCCACATACTGTGGAGCGGCTGGGTCCGTGAGCCATGGCCACTGAGCCTGCGCGTCCGGAGCCTGTGCTCCGCAACGGGAGAGGCCACAACAGTGAGAGGCCCGCGTACCGCAAAAAAAAAAAAAAAAAAAAAAAAAGCAGTTCTTTCTGTTCAAGATTCAGAGGGTTGAGAAAAAATGAATCAGAGATAGGACTTTGAGAGCTCAGGGAGTGAATAAAACAGATGAGATAACAATGCTCAGGCTCTGGCCAAACTCACATCCCACAGTGTAAGCACAGCCTGCTTGCATTTCATGTCTGTCTTTGAACTGGAGTTGAGCAGAATGGGAGTGTAAGAAGTGTGTTCTGATCTCTTTCCACTCTGTGCCTGGGCAGAGAAGAAGGAAGATCGGCCCAAGTGGGTGTGAGATCAGAGGAGAATTATGCAGCTGATACTCTGTTTCAAAGGAATTCCAGTGTTCACCCACACTCCAGAATATCAGTGGGCATTTCTGCCAACACAAAGGCTGATACTGCAGTGTTATACTGATTTGCTGTTTATTTTATCAGGAACTACATTTGTATAGCTCTGCATAACTCAAAGGTATAAGTCAAACAGAAGACCCCGTATAATGTAATTTGTAAACATGTTCTTATCTTACAGCTTAAAGTAAATCTCTCTGAAAGTATTAGATAATTTATGCTGCTTAGAAAAATCTTCACTATTTGTTTTAAATAATTAGGCCTAAGAGTGATTTTGTTTCTTCTACATTTTCTTCGTTGAATGGGAATTCATTCTCTAGGGAAAAAAGAAACTTTCTTAAAATAAGAAAGACATCATCCTTATTTTGTATGAAAAATGTTTGGTATTAGAGTTGGATGAAAGTGGATGACAATACTCAAATATTTGGGGTTGGCAGAACAGAAGAATAGAAGAGGATAGAATGAAGTATTTTGAGAGCTTATTCTTTAAATCATCTTTGATTTTCTTTTTAACATGAGAAAGTTAAGGTTGGAGAAGTTCAGCTTAAGTTTGTCTTCCAAACTTTAAGTAACTTGTTCTTTCTGTTTTAACTTTTAGTTATCCCTGGTCTTGTCAAAGGTAGTCATTTTTATTATAATTGTATTTCTGTAGATGCCCATGAATATTATGGTGGAGAATGCCTTACGTGGGATTGGTGATAGTATTTTGGGGAGACTTTGCCAGCTATTTCTTTAATATATAGCTATATCTCTATACTTATATCCATGTCTATGTCTGTGTCTGTATTTTTAAAAATGTAATCCGTAGGAAAAAATGTATTTTGTGTAGGGACCCAGCACATACACACACACACAACTAAAACAGAAGTTTTCTTTTTTCTCTTTACTTATCTTCTCTACTCTTCAGCTCTGTTTTCTTTTCTGTTTAATTAAGAAGTCTAGTCCCAACCCACTGAAATGATTTTACAACCCACTTATGGGTCTCAGTGCTCAGTTAGAAAAGGCATGATTTTGAAAAAAATTGGCTTATGATGAAAATCCATAATTTCTATAAAAGGAAGCTAAGGATTATTTTGGGATCACATTCCTAGGCTTCGGTAGTTGCTATCATAGAATCAACCCGTTCTCTATTCCTGGGCTAGATGGACAATGGCCATGAGTTTGATCTCAAATAGTATTTATCTCCTTATCTTTTTATTCTTGGTGTCATTAATTAGCTGAATTGACCTTGCAGTACTAGAAAGAATAGTCGCAAGTTCTTGAAGCACATGCTGTAAGTGTACTATAAGCTGTAAGTATATACTTATAGCTTTAGAAATCTAGGTTTCAGTAGCCAGAGAGAAAGAGAGAGAGAGACAAACTAAGAGAGAGCAAAGTTCATTACTGTATTCACACAGGAGACTCAGTCATCAGTCCAAAGTGCACTTAGAACTTTCAACAAACTGTGAAAGCTTTAATCCTGCCCAATACTTAAAATCACATAGATCCCACAGAAGTTAATGGTTTGGGATGGATCTATAGCTTAAACCTTTCATAACACATACTATCATTTTCCTACTCTTTATTCATTAGACAACAGCACTGTGTTGAACCTCACAGTAGGGGACAGTTTTTGTTTTTGCCAACTTGATATCCATGAAATCTTCCTCCATGAACTCATGTTTCCTCTCCGGGACCACCTCCCCTGTCCCTTTCTCAGTTCTTGCAGTGAAAGTCATGACGGCAGGGACCAATTCTCAGTTCTGTTTGTTGGATTCTGCAGTACTTTCCTCCCCACCGCTGATTGCACTTGAACCCCAAAGCATATTCAAACGCATCCTAAACTTCAGAACCAATACTGAGGAGAGGTAACAGTAATCTAAAGAATTCTGGGGACTTCCCTGGTGGCGCAGTAGTTAAGAATCCGCCTGTCAGGGCTTCCCCGGTGGCACAGTGGTTAAGACTCCCTCTGCCGATGAAGGGGACATGGGTTCGAGCCCTGGTCTGGAAAGATCCCACATGCCGCGGAGCAACTAAGCCCATGCACCACAACTACTGAGCCTGCTCTCTAGAGTCTGCGAGCCACAACTATTGAAGCCCGTGTGCATAGAGCCTGTGCTCTGCAACAAGAGAAGCCACCGCAATGAGAAGCCCGCGCACCTCAAGGAAGAGTAGCCACCGCTCACTGCAACTAGAGAAAGCCTGCGTGCAGCAATGAAGACCCAATGCAAACAAAAATAAATAAATAAATAAAATAAATTTATATATATAAAAAAGAATCTGCCTGCCAATCCAGGGGACACGGGTTCAAGCCCTTGTCCAGGAAGATCCCATATGCCGTGGAGCAACTAAGCCTGTGCTCCACAACTACTGAGCCTGCGCTCTAGAGCCTGCAAGCCACAACTATTGAAACCCACATGCGTAGAGCCCGTGGTCCACAACAAGAGAAGGCACCGCAATGAGAAGCCCGTGCACCGCAATGAAAAGTAGCCCCCATTCCCCAAAACTAGAGAAAGCCTCTGTGCAGCAACAAAGACCCAATGCAGCCAAAAATAAAAAAAATAAAACAATAAAGAATTCTGTGATGCAGCATCATGATTTTTGCACCTAACGTGGTTTCTGACTTCGTGCCTCGGTTCTAATAATGGGCCACCCCGCCTTGATATGTGGGGCCTGAGTCATTGTTTGTCATTTGTCCATGAAAATCTGATTCTTTGCCTTATTCTTGCTTGGTCCTAGAGATGTAGATTACGACTGCATCAATTGTCTGACTTCACTGGTACTGCTGACGTGATTTACTCGCTCTCTTAGCTTTTCTGGGAACTTCTGGAGGACTGGCCTGTAGTCATTTGGCATCTCATGGTTAGACGTGTTCCTATTTCCCTGTAAAAGCCACCTGAGTGACTACTTTACTAGGCTACGCCTTATTATTTGTTACAGTGTTTCAGGTAGTGCGTATTTTTCTCTCGCTTGGCCTCCTCCCAGCCTGTGGCTGAGGCAGTTCCAAATGCCTGCCCTATGCCCATGGATGAGTCTCTATCAGAGCTGAGCTCCTCCTTTATGTCCCTGCTGATAATTGGACCACATCTGGTAGACTCTCAAGATGTGTGAAGCGAACGTTTCGTTTTCTTTCCCTGGGTCCGATACAGCTTCTTGCTCTGTTGAACAAGCGTGTCCATTTGAAAATTTCCATTGCTTGTCACAGTTGTCATTTTGTTTGAGGGGTCACAAAAGGAAAACTTGTACCTTGATAACTGTTCTAAGTGAGAAAAATTGGGGAAAAATGAATCTACCTCTTCAAGACTTATTATGAAATAAAATGTCAAAAGGTCATGTTCAGAGGATGTTTACTAACTGCAAAAAACAAACTTTCTTTTTAAAAATTTTTAAAAACATCTTTATTGGCGTATAATTGCTTTACAATGGTGTGTTAGTTTCTGCTGTATAACAAAGTGAATGAGTTATACATATACATATATCCCCATATCCCCTCCCTCTTGCGTCTCCCTCCCTCCCACCCTCCCTATCCCACCCCTCTAGGTGGTCACAGAGCACCGAGCTGATCTCCCTGTGCTATGTGGCTGCTTCCCACTAGCTATCTACCTTACATTTGGTAGTGTATATACGTCCATGCCTCTCTCTCACTTTGTCCCAGCTTCCCCTTCCCCTTCCCCGTATCCTCAAGTCCATTCTCTAGGAGGTCTGTGTCTTTGTTCCCATCTTGCCACTAGGTTCTTCATGACCATTTTTTTTTTTTTTTAGATTTCATATATATGTTAGCATACGGTATTTGGTTTTCTCTTTCTGACTTACTTCACTCTGTATGAATGACAGACTCTAGGTCCATCCACCTCATTACAAATAACTCAATTTTGTTTCTTTTTATGGCTGAGTCATATTCCATTGTATATATGTGCCACATCTTCTTTATCCATTCATTTGTTGATGGACACTTCAGTTGCTTCCATGTCCTGGCTACTGTAAATAGAGCTGCAGTGAACATTTTGGTACATGACTCTTTTTGAATTATGGTTTTCTCAGGGTATATGCCCAGTAGTGGGATTGCTGGGTCGTATGGTAGTTCTACTTTTAGTTTTTTAAGGAACCTCCATACTGTTCTCCATAGTGGCTGTATCAATTTACATTCTACCAACAGTGCAAGAGGGTTCCCTTTTCTCCACACCCTCTCCAGCAATTATTGTTTGTAGATTTTTTGATGATGGCCATTCTGACTGTTGTGAGATGATATCTCATGGTAGTTTTTTTTTTTTTTTTTTTTTGCGGTACGCAGGCCTCTCACTGTTGTGGCCTCTCCTGTTGTGGAGCACAGGCTCCGGACGGGCAGGCTCAGCGGCCATGGCTCACAGGCCTAGCCGCTCTGTGGAACGTGGGATCTTCCTGGACCAGGGCATGAACCCGTGTTCCCTGCATCAGCAGGCGGACTCTCAACCACTGCGCCACCAGGGAAGCCCCCAGCTTTCTTTTGATTTCCATTTCCATGGAATATCTTTTACTATCCCCTCACTTTCAGTCTGTATGTGTCCCTAGGTCTGAGGTGGGTCTCTTGTAGACAGCATATATACGGGTCTTGTTGTTGTATCCATTCAGCCAGTCTATGTCTTTTGGTTGGAGCATTTAATCCATTTATATTTAAGGCAATTATCGATATATATGTTCCTATTACCATTTTCTTAATTGTTTTGGGTTTGTTATTGTAGGTTTTTTCCTTCTCTTGTGCTTCCTGCCTAGAGAAGTTCCTTTAGCATTTGTTGTAAAGCTGGTTTGGTGGTGCTGAATTCTCTTAGCTTTTACTTGTCTGTAAAGGTTTTAATTCCTCTGTCAAATCTGAATGAGATCCTTGTTGGGTAGAGTAATCTTGGTTGTAGGTTTTTCTCCTTCATCACTTTAAATATGTCCTGCCACTCCCTTCTGGCTTGCAGAGTTTCTGCTGAAAGATCAGCTGTTAACCTTATGGGGATTCCCTTGTGTGTTATTTGTTATTTTTCCCTTGCTGCTTTTAATATTTTCTCTTTGTATTTAATTTTTGATAGTTTGATTAATATGTGTCTTGGCGTATTTCTCCTTGGATTTATCCTGTATGGGACTCTCTGTGCTTCCTGGACTTGATTAACTATTTCATTTCCCATATTAGGGAAGTTTTCAGCTCTAATCTCTTCAAATATTTTCTCAGTCCCTTTCTTTTTCTCTTCCTCTTCTGGGACCCCTATAATTCGAATGTTGGTGCATTTAATGTTGTCCCAGAGGTCTCTGAGACTGTCCTCAGTTCTTTTCATTCTTTTTTCTTTATTCTGCTCTGCAGTAGTTATTTCCACTATTTTATCTTCCAGGTCACTTCGCCCTTCTGCCTCAGTTATTCTGCTGTTGATCCCTTCTAGAGAATTTTTAATTTCATTTATTGTGTTCATCTCTGTTTGTTTGCTCTTTAGTTCTTCTAGGTCCTTGTTAAACGTTTCTTGCATTTTCTCCATTCTATTTCCAAGATTCTGGATCATCTTTACTATCATTATTCTGAATTCTTTTCCAGGTAGACTGCCTATTTCCTCTTCATTTGTTAGGTCTGGTGGGGTTTTGCCTTGTTCCTTCATCTGCTGTGTATTTCTCTGTCTTCTCATTTTGCTTAACTTAATGTGTTTGGGGTCTCCTTTTTGCAGGCTGCAGGTTCTTAGTTCCCGTTGTTTTTGGTGTCTGTCCCCAGTGGCTAAGTTTGGTTCAGTGGGTTGTGTAGGCTTCCTGGTGGAGGGGACTAGTGCCTGTGTTCTGGTGGATGAGGCTGGATCTTGTCTTTCTGGTGGGCAGGTCCACGTCTGGTGGTGTGTTTTGGGGTGTCTGTGGCCTTATTATGGGTTTAGGCAGCCTCTGTGCTAATGGGTAGGGTTGTGTTCCTGTCTTTTTAGTTGTTTGGCATAGGGTGTCCAGCACTGTAGCTTGCTGGTCGTTGAGTGAAGCTGGGTCTTGGTGTTGAGATGGAGATCTCTGGGAGATTTTTGCCATTTGATATTACATGGAGCTGGGAGGTCTCTTGTGGACCAGTGTCCTGAAGTTGGCTCTCCCACCTCAGAGGCACAGCCCTGACACCTGGCTGGAGCACCAAGAGCCTGTCCTCCACATGGCTCAGAATATAAAAGGGAGAAAAAGAAAGAAAGAAAGAAAGAAAGAAAGAAGAAGATAAAATAAAATAAAGTAAAATAAAATAAAGTTATTAAAATAAAAAATAATTATTAAAATTTTTTAAAGTAATAAAAAATTAAAAAAGAAAGAAAGAAGAGAGCAACCAAACCAAAAAGCAAATCCACCAATGATAACAAGTGCTAAAAACTATACTTAAAAAAAAACAAAAAAAAACCCCCCAAAAAACAAAAAAACGGACAGACAGAACCCTAGGACAAATGGTAAAAGCAAAGCTATACAGACAAAATCACACAAAGAAGCATACACATACACACTCACAAAAAGAGAAAAAAGGAAAAAAAATATATCGTTGCTCCCAAAGTCCACGTCCTCTATTTGGGATGATTCCTTGTCTATTCAGGTATTCCACAGATGCAGGGTACATCAAGTTGATTGTGGAGATTTAATCCGCTGCTCCTGAGGCTGCTGGAGAGATTTCCCTTTCTCTTCTTTGTTCGCACAGCTCCCGGGGTTCAGCTTTGGATTTGGACTCGCCTCTGCGTGTAGGTCGCCTGAGGGCGTCTGTTCTTCGCTCAGACAGGACTGGGTTAAAGGAGCAGGTGCTTCGGGGGCTCTGGCTCACTCAGGCCAGGGGGAGGGAGGGGCATGGAGGCGGGGCGAGCCTGCTGCGGCAGAGGCCGGCGTGACGTTGCACCAGACTGAGGCGCGCCGTGCGTTCTTCCGGGGAAGTTGTCCCTGGATCCCGGGACCCTGGCAGTGGCGGGCTGCACAGGCTCCCGGAAGGGAGGTGTGGATAGTGACCTGTGCTCGCACACAGGCTTCTTGGTGGCGGCAGCAGCAACCTTAGCGTCTCATGCTCGTCTCTGGGGTCCTTGCTGATAGCCGCGGCTCGCGCCCGTCTCTGGAGCTCCTTTAAGCGGCGCTCTGAATCCCCTCTCCTCACGCACCAGGAAACAAAGAGGCAAGAAAAAGTCTCTTGTCTCTTCGGCAGCTCCAGATCTTTCCCCAGACTCCCTCCCGCCTAGCTGTGACTCATTAGCTCCCTTCAAGCTGTGTTCACGCAGCCAACCCCAGTCCTCTCTCTGCGCTCCGACTGAAGCCTGAGCCTCAGCTCCCAGCCCCAACGCATCCTGGCAGGTGAGCAGATAAGCCTCTCGGGCTGGTGAGTGCTGGCCGGCACCGATCCTCTGTGCGGGAATCTCTCCGCTTTGCCCTCTGCATCCCTGTTGCTGCGCTCTCCTCCGTGGCCCCGAAGCTTCCCCCTCCGCCACCCACAGTCTCTTCCCGCAAAGGGGCTTCCTAGTGTGTGGAAACCTTTCCTCCTTCACGGCTCCCTCCCACTGATGCAGGTCCCATCCCTATTCATTGTCTCTGTTTTTTCTTGTTTCTTTTGCCCTACCCAGGTGCGTGGGGAGTTTCTTGCCTTTAGGGAGGTCTGAGGTCTTCTGCCAGCGTTCAGTAGGTGTTCTGAAGGAGTTGTTCCATGTGTAGATGTATTTCTGATGTATTTGTGGGGAGGAAGGGGATCTCCATGTCTTGCTCTTATACCATCCTGAAGCTCCCCCCCACACTGTTTCATTTTGATGCTACAGCTTTTGAGTGTGTTCCTTATAACCTCAAATGGATTTAAAAAATATTTTTATTATGATAAAATTATAATGTTATGATATGAAACTGTTTCATGACACAACAAAGTAAGAGGGAAAGAAAAAGAAAGAGGGAAAGAAAAAAGAAAGAAAGAGGGAGAGGAAGGAAGGAAGAAAGAAAAAAAAAAAGAAAGAGAGAGGGACTTCCATGGTCGTCCAGTGTTTAAGAATCCGTCTTGCAATACAGGGGACGTCAGTTCAATCCCTGGTCAGGGAACTAAGATCCCACATGCCATGGGGCAACCAAGCCCACATGCCACAACTAGAGAGCCCGCATGCCTCAACTACAGAGCCTGTACGCTCTGGAGCCTGTGTGCCACAGCAAGAGAGAAACCCATGCAGCACAACGAAGAGCCCGTGTGCCGGAACGAAAGATCCTGCATGCCACAACTAAGACCTGATGCAGCCAAAAAAAGAAAAAGTTAAAAAAAAAAAAAAGAAAGAAAAAAAAGAGTTGTGTTCCAATGTAGTCCCCTGATGGTACTAACCCAAAGATCTTGCACTATATTGTTCATTCAGAAATTTTATTTTGAAGAAACTAGAAATTCAGTTTAATTAATATTATTATGTGTCAAGTTTCAGTTGGCGAAAACAACATCCTGTTAATAGAGGAAAAAATATTGTTGTGCTTCCTAAGGGAATGTGTTAGATTTGGAGTGTAATGACTAAAAGTACATTATGTTGATAAGTTAAATGTAAATTAACTAATAAAAACATATTAGATACACTTCCCTGAAAATACACATGGGATTGAAAAGTCCTCTAAAATGTCTTTGTGGGTTTGGGTATTCAATAATTTTAAAACACAACTGAAACATTTATTTAGCCCTTCTTACAGATAAACTTATCAACCTTGCATAGAAAGGTTTTCTCCTGTGTCTGGGTCTGAGAAGAGCAAAAGAAAAGATTCAGCTGGGAAGGGATAAATGCAGGAAGGAAAATCAGTGTAGCAAGAGAGAATGCAGGACAAAATACTGCTGTAATTGCTTTAAATGCAGATCACGGGCTCTTTGCATTTTTGCCAATTCTGCTTAAGCACCAGAATATTAAAACTAGCTTTCAAGGAGCTCCCTGTCTCAGCGCCCAGGCAGACATGCAAACAAATGATTGGGCTAGAATGTAGTGGCAGAGCAGTGGAATGAGAGACAAACTATCTGCTAAGTGAGACATGAAGGCTTCACCGTGTAGGTCTCCAAGGGGGGCTGAGACCTTGCTGGATGAAGAGGAAGGGAAAGGCATTGCGGGGAAGAGAATAGCTGGAGCTGAGGTGTCCAGATGTGAAAGCATCCGGCATGTTGAGGGAAAGTAAATGGCCAGATGTGGCTCTAGGAGCAATATATTTGGGGGAAGGGTTTGCTGCATGAAGTGACGAGAAAGGTAGATTGGAACCAAATGATCAAAGACTTCCGATGTCAGGGAATCTTGTATCTGATCTTAGCAAGTTATCAGCATTTTGGTTTTTAAAAATTTCAATAAAAAATGTAATAGGACAAGTGTGCATCACCTGACTTTTACATCACAATAAAACAAGCCCTTTGAGGATGGGACGTGTGGAAGCAATTGATTTCTCTGCTGAACACAGCCGTCATTTATACTCTTTCTAAGGATTCTAACATGATGATACTATTTCCTTGTATTATCCCCTTTCCAATAGTGTTCTGTTGCCCTGGATATGATCTCCACACATTCATCTGTCACAAGATTCATAAAAGGATCAAATTCCTACAATATTCCTTGGATACATCTGTTGCTGTTTAATTTCAGTAATAACTTCTTGTCCTTAAATTTTTTTCAACTTGGGATGGTGAGCCTTGCTCATGGTGTCTACTCAGTGTGCTTAGAGCTGCCCTGAAATGGTACTTGTGGTCTCCCTCACACTCCTGTGGTATCATCAGAGGTTTTTAAAGAGGAAAAGGACAAGGATGTATTCAATAGTCTTCCTTCTAGGCTAATCTACCTGGAACACCAAGCCCAGGGCCTTGTTAGAATACACTGCCGCCCTCTGGGTCATTGCCACCTCTCACTCATGCTCTCCAACCTCAATTAAGCAATGTGTCTATCACACACCACTTTTAGCTTCCCTTACCATTCTTCTCAAACTTTCACAGCTTCCTTAAAACCCTACCAAGTGCCAATACCCTCTTCCTTTCTTTTTTCAAGCAACTGGTGATTGCCATTGCTTCCCAGACTATATTTGATCCATGGAACATCTGTTGTTTTTATCTGGTTATCTGTGGTTAACCAGAGTCAGTTAACATTCTTATCATGGTCATCCATGGCATTGATAGCCCTGGGCGTATGACATCTACATCAATTCAGGCAAGACCTGCACCTGCATCATAAAGTAGACTAATCATCTTTTAAATACATAGTTATTGAGTACCTATTATGTGAAGGATATTTTAGGCACTGGAGAGACAGTGAAGACTAAAACAAATGAGACATCTGTTCCCTGGAGTTTCATGGCTTATAACAGGGGCAAACTACAGCTTGTGGATCAAATCTGGCCCATCATCTTTTTTTAATATAAAGTTTTATTGAAACACAGGCACATTCATTGTTTATGTATTGTCTATGGCTGTTTTCATGCTAAAAGGGCAGAGTTATGTAGTTGCAACAGAGACTGATTGGCCTGGAAAGCCTACATGTTTACTCTCACTTTTTACAGAAAAAGTTTGCTGATCCCTGGTCCAGAACAGTGCTTCTTGAACTATCTGTAATCAAAAGCCAGTTTCATTTTACTTATTTATTTTTTATGTTTATTTATTTATTTATTTTTGGCTGTGTTGGGTCTTCGTTGTGGTGCACGGGCTTCTCATTGCGGTGGCTTCTCTTGTTGTGGAGTATGGGCTGTAGGCGCATGGGCTCAGTAGCTGTGGCTCGCGGGCTCTAGAGCACAGGCTCAGTAGTTGTGGCACACAGGCTTAGTTGCTCTGTGGCATGTGGGATCTTACCAGACCAGGGCTCGAACCTGTGTCCCCTGCATCAGCAGGCAGATTCTTAACCACCGTGCCACCAGGGAAGTCCCCAGTTTCATTTTATATTGTATTTTATTTTATAGTGAGAGGATCACTTAACATAAGATCTATCTTCTTAACCAGTTTCTAAGTGTATAATATATTATTGTTGACTGCAGGTACAATGTTGAACAGCAGATCTCTAGAGCTTATTTATCTTTCTTGACTGAAACTTTATCCCCATTTCCTCCTCTCTGTAGCCCCTGGCAACCACCATTCCACTCTTTGATTCTATGAATTTGATTATTTTAGATACCTTATATTAGTGGAAGTATTCAATATTTATGTTTCTGTGATTGGCTTATTTTTCTTAGCATAATGTCCTCAAGGTTCATTCATGTTGTATATTGCAGGATTTCCTTCTTTTTAAGGTCAAAGAGTATTCTATTTTATGTATATACCACATTTTCTTTATCCATTCATCTAATGGTGAACATTTAGGTTATTGCCACATCGTGGCTATTGTGAATATTGCTGTAATAAACATAAAAGCACTATTATCTTTTAGAGATCCTGATTTAAATTCTTTTGGATTAATACCCACAAATGGGACTGCTGGGTTATATGGTAGTTGTATTTTTAATTTTTTGAGAAACCTCCATACTGTTTTCAATAGCAGTGGCACCATTTTGCATTCCCACCAACAATGTACAAGGGTTCCAATTTCTCTACATCCTGGCCAACACTTCTTGTCTTTTTTTTGATAATAAGCAAACTGACAGGTGTGAGGTGATATTTCATTGTGGTTTTGATTTGAATTTCTCTGATAATTAGTGATGTTGAGCATTTTTTCATATACCATTGACCTTTTGCATGTCTTTTTTAGAGAAATGTTCAGTCTAGTTCATTTTTTTTTTTTTTTTGCAGTACGCGGGCCTCTCACTGTTGTGGCCTCTCCCGTTGCGGAGCACAGGCTCTGGATGCGCGGGCCCAGCGGCTGTGCCTCCCAGGCCCAGCCGCTCCGCGGCACGTGGGATCCTTCTGGATCGGGGCACGAACCCGTTTCCCCTGCATAGGCAGGCGGACTCTCAACCACTGCGCCACCAGGGAAGCCCAGTCTAGTTCATTTTTAAGTCAGAGTATTAGTTTGTTTTTTTTTAACTATTGAGTTGTAGGAATTCGTCATATATTTTAGACAATAACCCCTTTTCAGATATGTGATTTGCAAATATTTTCTCCCATTCCATAGGTTGCCTTTTAATTGTTCCCTTTACTGTGCAGAAACTTTCTAGTTGGATGTGGTGCCACTTGCTTATTTTTGTTGCCTGTGCTTTTGCTGTCTTATCTATGAAATCATCACCAAGGCCACTGTCATGAAGTTTTTCTCCTACGTTTTCTTCTAGGAGTTTTACAGTGTTTGGTCTTATGTTTAAGAATTTGATGCATTTTGAGCTGTTTTTTCTGTATGATGTAAAGTAAGGGTCCAGTTTCATTCTTTTACATGCAGATATCCAGTTTTCCCCACACTTTTTGTTGAACAAACTATCCTTTTTCCCATTGTGTATTCCTGGTACCCTTTTCAAATATTAGTTGACCATATACGCATGGATTTATTTCTCTGCTTTGTACTCTGTTTTGATTTTATGTTTTAATTAAAATATTGTACCATACTGTTTTGATTACTCTAGCTTTGTAATATATTTTGAAATCAGGAACTGTGAGACTGCAGCTTTGTTCTTCTTTCTCAAGATTGATTTGGCTATTCACAGTCTTTTGTGATTTCATATGAATTTTAGAACTGTTTTTTTTCTGTTTCTGTAAAAAATGCCATTGGGATATTGATAGAGAATACAATGAACCTGTAGATTACTTTGGATAGTATGGTCATTTTAACAATATCAGTTCTTCCAATCAGTGAACATAAGATGTTTTTCCATTTGTTTGTGTCATATTCATTTCTTTTATCAGTGATTTGTAGTTTTCAGTAAACAAGTCTTTCACCCCTTTAGTTAAGGTTATTCATATGTATTTTATTCCTTTTGGTGCTATTATAAGTAGGATTATTTTCCTAATTTCCTTTTCAGATAGTTCATTGTTAGTCTATATAAATGCTACTGATTTTTGTATGTTGATTTTGTAACCTGCAACTTTACTGAATTTATTAGTTCTAATAGCTTTTTAAAAAATGGAATCTTTAGGGTTTTCTGTGTATAAGATCATGTTGTCTGCAAACAGGAACACTTTTAATTCTTCCTTTCTAATTTGGATGGCTTTTATTTCTGTTTCTTGCCTAATTTCTCTGGCTAGGTCTTCTAGTACTATGTTAAGCAGAAGTGGTGAGAGTGGGCATCCTTGCCTTGTTCATGATCTTAAAAGAAAAGCTTTTAGCTTTTCACCATTGAGTATGTTAGTTGTGGGCTTGTCGTTGTGGGCTTGTCATATATATCCTTTATTATGATGAGGTACATTTCTTTTCTATACCTAGTTTATTAAGAGTTTTTATCATAAAAGTTGTTAGATTTTTTCAAATGCTTTTTCTGCATCCATTTACATGATCATATGATTTTTATTCTTTATTCTATTAATGTTGTGTATCACATTAATTGATTTTTTTTTTTTTTTTTTCCCTTTTTGCGTTATGTGGGCCTCTCACTGTTGTGGCCTCTCCCGTTGCGGAGCACAGGCTCCGGATGCGCAGGCCCAGCGGCCATGGCTCACGGGCCCAGCCGCTCCGCGGCATATGGGATCCTCCCAGACCGGGGCACGAACCCGTATCCCCTGCATCGGCAGGCGGACTCTCAACCACTGCGCCACCAGGGAGGCCCACATTAATTGATTTTTGTATGTTGAAACATCCTTGTATCCCAGGGATAAATCTCACTTTGTCATGCTTATGATCATTTTAATACGCTACTGAATTTGCTTTGTTAGCATTTTGCTCTGGATTTTTGCACCTCTTTTCATCAGGTTGGCATGTAGTTTTCTTTTCTTGTGGTGTTTTTGTCTGTCTTTAGTATCAAAGAAATGCTGACCTCTTAAAATGAGTTTTCAAGTGTTCCCTCCTTTTCAGTTTTTTGAAAGAGAAGGATTGGTGTTAATTTGTCTTTAAATGTTTGGTAGAATTCATCAGTGAAACCATCTGGTCCTGGACTTTTCTTTTTGGGGAGGTTTTTGATTATTGATTCAATCTCTGTGTTGGTTAGAGGTTTATTCATACTTTCTATTTCTTCATGATTTTATTTATAGTATGTTTCTAGGAATTTATCTGTTTCTTCTAGGTTATCCAATTTGTTGGCATACTGTTGTGCATCATAGTCTCTTTTGATACTTTTCATTTCTGTGGCATCAGTTGCAATGTCTCTTCTTTCATTTCTGATTTGAATATTTGGGACTTCTCTGTTTTTTTCTCAGTCTAGACAAAGTTTTTAAACTTTATTTTTTCAAAAAACCCAGCTCTTAGCTTCATTCATTTTTTGCTACTGCTTTTCTGTTTCCTATTTCATTTATTTCTGCTCTTACCTTTGTTGTGTCCTTCCTTCTGCCAATTAGCGTGTTCCTCCTTTTCCTAGTTTCTTGATGTGCACAGGTAAGTTGTTTATTTGAAATCTTTTTTCTTTCTTTCTTTCTTTTTTTTTTTTTTTGCATTACGCGGGCCTCTCACTGTTGTGGCCTCTCCCGTTGTGGAGCACAGGCTCTGGACGCGCAAGCTCAGTGGCCATGGCTCACGGGCCCAGCCGCTCTGCGGCACGTGGGATCTTCCCAGACCGGGGCACGAACCCGTGTCCCCTGCATCGGCAGGCGGGCTCTCAACCACTGTGCCACCAGGGAAGCCCCTTTTTTCTTTTTTAACACAGGCATTTATTTCTATGAACTTCCCTTTTAGTACTGCTTTTGCAGCATCCCATAAATTTGGTGTGTTGTGTTTTCATTTTTGTTGTCTCAAAATATTTTTAAATTTCCTTTTTGATTTTTTTCTTTGAACCAGTGGTTGTTCAAGAGTATGTTGTTTAATTTTCATGCTTGTCAATTTTCCAGTTTTCCTTTTTCTATTGATTTCCAGTTTCATTTCTTTGTGGTATGATTTCAATCTTCTTAAATTTGTTAAGGCTAGTTTTTTGTCCTAACGTGAGCTATCCTGGAAAAAGATCTGTGTGTGCTTGAGGAGAATGTGTATTCTAATGTTGTGGGGTAGAATGTTCTACATATGTTAGCAAATGTTTGCTCTATTGTGTTATTCAGGCCCTCTATTTCTTTACTGATCTTCTGTTCAAATGTTACAGTCCATTATTGAAGGTGGGGAACTGAAGTCTCCTACTTTTGTTGTATTGGTGTTTATTTCTTCCTTCAGTTCTGTCAGTGTTTTCTGTATATTATTTATGTGCTCTGACCTTGGATGCATATATAACTGTTATATCTTCCTGGTAGATTGATCCTTTTATCAGTATGTAATGTCCTTTTTCTCTTGCGACTTTTTTTCTTTCAACCCCTGCTCTCTTTTGGTTACCATTTCCATGGAATATTTTTTTCCATCCTTTCATTTTCAGCTTATATGTGTCCTTAAATCTAAAGTGAGTTTTTTGTAGACAGCATGTAGTTGGGTCTTGTTTTTAATTCACTCAGCCACTCTATGTCTTTTGGTTAGAGAATCTAATCCATTTACATTTAAAGTAATTATCGATACAGAAGACTTTACTGTTACCATTTTGTTAGTTGTTTTCTGTTAAGATCAGTTAAAAAATTTAAGAAGTCAGTTGTGGACAGATGCTTTTGTAGATTATAATAAAAATGAATTACTAGAAAAACAAAATAAAAAATCAAATATGAAAAATACAAACCATAATTACTATATCAAATTGTTATAAAAGTTCTAAAAATTTAATCTTAGTTTCTGTTTTTATCTCCTGGAGGATAAGTAATAAATAATTTGCAGATCAGCACTGGCCAGTAAACCATACTTTGAGGAGTGCTAGTCTAGAAGGAAAGATGGAAATCAATCAAATAATAACACAAATAATTATCCTAGATCAAATTTTACTAAGAGCTATGATTAAAAATCATGAAATTATGTGTGCCCCTGGTGCAGGGGAGACCAAGACAGGAATTTCTGAAGAGAAGAGCTCTGAGCTGAGATTAATGTATGTGAATTAGTCATACAGAGAGTATTTATTTACCAGAATCTGATGACAGTAAGAGAGCATCTGTGGAAATAGAACTACATGTGCAAAACCCTATGGTGGGAAGGAAATTAATACATGCTTGAAACTGTGTCAAGCACTTCATGTGTATTTTTCACTTAATCCCCTCAACAATCCAGTAAGTTCATTATTATCTTACACTCATGCTCTCCATCCTCAGTTAAGCAAAACATTAGCATGCCTCTTTTTATCATCTATCTTATAGATAAGAAGCCTGAGGAGTAGAGATGTGAAATAACTTATTCAAAATCACTTAGCTATCTAGTAAGGGGTAGAATTGGAATTGGATTCCAAGACTGTTTGATGCCACAGTCTGTTCTTTTACCCACTGTACTATGCTACTATCATATTTAATCTGAATAACCCATGATTTCAACCCTGAGTCATTTGCCTCCAGTTCCCAGCAATCTTTAAGAACCATCGTAATTTTACTGTCTTCCTTGGTAAAGCTGGAATCTATGATAAGATTTATCACACTCCCATTGTTTCCACTGAGAAAATGGATGGAGAACCAGAATATTCCATGAAGGTTAGGATTAGGCACCATAGCCCTTAGTAGTACATTTTTACAGGAGAGGTATGTAGCTCATATCAGAATTATGTTCATTTGTGAGTAATAAGAACTCTAAATAATAGTTGCTTCAAGATTGAAAGTTGTTTCTGTCTCATGTAAAACTGCACAGACAGATAGTTCAGACTCTATTCTATGAAGTCATCAAGGCCCCAGGCTTCTTCTCTCTTGCTTTTCTGACATCCACAGCAAGCCATCTTATGATCCAAGATGACTGCTCAGGCACTGTATTAGTTTCCTAGGGCTTCGGCAACAAAGTGCCATGAACTAGGTGGCTTACAATAATGGAAATTTATTGTCTCACAGTTCTGGAGGCTGAAAGTCTGAAATGAAGGAGTATGGCCATACTCTCTCTAAAGGATGTAGTGAAGAATCCTTCCTTGCCTCTCCTAGCTTCTGCTGCTTGCTGGCATTCTTTGGTTTTCCTTTGCTTGTAGATGTATCACTCTGATCTCTACCTCTGTCATAACAGGGCTATCTTCTCTACATTGTCTTCCTTCTGTGCCCATCAGGGTGTCTTCACGTGGTGTTGTCCCTATACGTCTGTGTTCAAAGTTTTCTCTTATGAGAATAACAGTTGTATTAGATTAAGGCCCACTCTAATAACCTTATCTTAACTTGATTACATCTGTAAAGACCCTATTTCCAGATAAAGTCTCATCCAGAGGGACTGGGGGTTAGGACTTCACTGTATCTTATTTTTTGGAGGGAGGTACAACTTAACCCATGACAGTCTCCAACATTATATCTACATTTCATCCTGCAAAAATAATAAAGGAAGAAGGAGGCTATGCTTCTTTCCTCTAAGGACACTTTCTATATGGTATACAGAAAAATTTTGCTTAGAGTTGTCATACTTGGGTGCAAGGGAGGTTGACTAGCTTTGTGCCCAGTTAAATTGGAGATTCTGTTACTAAGGAAGGAGAAATGAATTCATACTGAGTGACAGCAAGCAATCTCTGCCATGTGGTCTAAAATGACTCTTTAAACCAGTTTCTCTGATCTATTGGATTGCAGTGTTTGACACTGTCATAGAAAGCTACATAGCATATCACCTGTTTTAGGCTGGGACAGAGATACATGATTTCCTGGAAGTTTCTAATGAGCCCGTACCACAGTGTGATTGTGTGACTTGGTGATGTGATCCTGAGCTAGTCATTAAACTTCTCTGAGTCTCAGTTTCCTCATTTTTATATTAAGGATAATATCTATCTCTTGTAATTGATGTATAGCTTAAGTCAGATAATACTATATGTGAAAGTTCCTGTCATAAATAAGGTACTCTACATCTGGTTATTAAATATGAATCCTGGAAGGAGAAAAACAGAAAAGGAAGGAGGAAGGGAAAGAAAAATTGCTTTCTGCATATAACATTCTAATGAAAAGAAAAGCTTACGTGAAGAAAATGTGTATTTTCTTCAGTGTCTTTTAAAGCAAGTCATGTTTCTTTTGAGGAAATATCAATCTGTTTGCTCTCAGCAGTTCTTTTTGATGTGATATAAAGCCATCTCACACATTTTGAATTATTATTTGAAGGGTATTTGTTAGCCATTCAGGTCAGAAAACAATCACTGAATAGATCATCCCACATGACCTGATCAAGAGGCAACTACTACTATTGCAGTTAGAGGAGTTGTGCAAATGACTCCTCGGGCATTGCATAGGTAATATGCTTAGTTTTTCCAGTAAACATTATAGCAGAGTTTGCTAGTTGTCCCCCAATATCCAGTCCCCTCTCTTTTCCCATGAGGTTGGATTTTAAGCCTGGGTACATGGCCACCCACCCAATGATTGCATTTCTCAATTTCTCAGCTGGAAAGCTGGCTATCATTATTACACAATGGAAATAGATTTCAAAAGCTGTCATCTGCAGTAACTTGGAAAGTGAACCAAACGCTCATGGAGACCATAGCTCTAAGAAAAAAGGTAAAAAAAAGAAAAATCAGGATATTGGAATGTATTGGTTGCTTCTTTAGTTCTTTCAGCAAAGTTTTCAAGGCAGATATGGATTCAGACTGTATTGAGTCAATTGCAAGCAGAGATGGAAGGGAATACAACTTTACTAAAAGAAGATCTTTCTACCTCGGCCAGCAATCTAAGTTGACTAAGGGTTGAGTAATTTAGGAAGGGTTGAAAGAACCAGCTGCTTCTGCAGTCCAAACCATAGCAGTAATATAGGTGGTTGTTAACGGTAGGAGTGGCAAGGAGATGGTTTTGGTTCCTTATTTTAATTTACTTACTATTTTTTGCGGTAGGCAGGCCTCTCACTGTTGTGGCCTCTCCCATTGCGGAGCACAGGCTCCGGACGCTCAGGCTCAGTGGCCATGGCTCATGGGCCCAGCCGCTCCGCGGCATGTGGGATCTTCCCGGACCGGGGCACGAACCTGCGTCCCCTGCATCGGCAGGTGGACTCTCAACCACTGCGCCACCAGGGAAGCCCTTGGTTCCTTATTAATCTCTACCAACTGCCTCTCAAGCGAGTCCAAATTAAAAAAATAATACATTTTCAAATGGATTTTCTTCAGTGTTCTATAAGAGCATCATTACAAACTTTAATGGTTTATTCATTGGCACAAACAATCTACGTAAAAAGACTGTGCTTATTATGTAAAAGAAACCTCAAATAAATTTATCTAGCTCAAAGATCTTCAAAGCAAAACATGCAGTCCCCTGGGGCAAAAGGGGATTTTCCAGTGGGTACTTGGACACACATAACTTAAAGAGGGTCAGTTTATAGATATTAAACTTACACGTTTATTCTTTCTAAAAATTGATCTACCTGAGAATTTTCCTCACGGTCCAGAGTCATTGTATTTCTCTTTTGCTGACTTTCCTTCAAAACTGTCCTCCCACCTGACTAAGAAAGGCCTACCACCCCTCTCCCATCTGCAGTCTAGCATACTGCAAATGTTCAGTCCTGTATGGTGTTTGCAATAATTGTTGACTAACACTAATGATAACCAGAAGTCTTGTAATGAAGCCCTTCGGCCATTGTTGTTGTAGGGGAAAAAACCCACTTAATTTCAATTTATATCCATGGTTTTATTGCAAAGTAATATTATGGAGGTGATTAATATGACAGAAAACACAAAATACATTACATCATGTAATTCTGTTAGGGAAGTGAAAAGAAAATAAGAATTCAAGGAACAAAAGGAACTGTTAGAGAAGAATTTGTTCACGTGTTTTTAAAATGAATGATGGTGGTGTCAAATCACTATATTATTTACATTCTTTCTAATGCATTTAAGAGTGTTATAACCATTTAAAAAAATGTCAAATGTACAATATGTCAGAATTGCATCTTTTCCTACTATTTAAACTTACGGGGAAGAGATTTTATATTTAGGCTTTAAAATGTTGGTGGGGCTTCATAGTATTTAAATGTTCTTTAATTGTATACTCAAGCAAAAATGTTTGAAGACCCCTTTTATTCCCCATTGTAACTGGATTACTGCCCATAAGCCCTTCCTATATAGTACGGACCCTCTGTTGCTCCGGAGCAAATAATGCCTTTGTTTAGAATTGCTGATAACTTCTGGATGGTTGCATATTGTCTGTGGAAGCCAAATGAAATCAGCAGAAGTCTGCATAAAGTGTAGAGGATGTTAAACTTCAGACTTGGGTAGAATGGATGGGCCTTTCAGTTTAAGCCTTAACAGTAACATTAGGTTATTTGAGGTGAAGAAACATACATGGAAACACTAACAATGTATGTCTGTCTTTTTTCTTCTTTTGATGAGGTTTTCCCTTTTTTTCTTTTTTCCAGAAAAGGTTGAAAGTATACTTTCTCATTCCTTCCATATTTGATACTGTTACATGGAGATAATCTTGCTGAAACAATGTTATTCTACATGCTTTTCTTGTATCCAAAGCAAATACTGGTTTCCAGTCTTTTGTATTTTTTCAAATAGGACTGTTAAGAGTTCCCAGTTATGAACTGTATTAATCCTACTATAGCTAGAAGGCTTGGCAAGTGTTTTCTAATGAAACATAGTATACCTTATTAGGTTTGTTGCTTTTATTTTAAACAAAGGAGATTGGGAAGAATAAGTCAATGGAATGTTTTAAAAAACACTTTAGCTTGATTTTCTAATAAGGAAAAAGTATTAGACTTGTATTAGCACACTGATCACCTTTAAAAACTACTGTATGAAGATGGGGATTGAACATCATCTTAATAACACTTTACTTACTCTTGAACAGAAATTTCCTCTCTACCATAGTTCATATTAGTTGTTCCTATTAAAGCCAACTGCAACAAAGGCTAACAAATCATGGTATAATTTGTCTTGTAACTGGAATATATTGATTTTCTATATTTTTTTCCACCAATTTGAAATAAGAGAAATAAAACTTGCATTTATTTTACCTGTGAATTTGGATACTCAGTGGAGAATTTACTCAGCCACATTTCTCTGGGAACTGCCTTTTCTACCACAAGGATGTTTCCTTCCCTTGATAGTCTTATTTCTATGAAAATGCCCATTTTGGGCATGAAAAGAGTCGATTGATTGGACCAGGGGTTGCAGCTGTTCTCTCCTCCCCAACCTGAGCTGAGCCAACCAGACTCTCTTCCGGGAAGTCAGAGTCAGAGCTGAGAGACTGGAGTTTGTTCTCCACCTGGGACTGGGCCCATTGCTTATAACCTTGGAGCTGGGATACAACCTGCCTTTGGGAAAGAATAACTGGTTTTTCCCTAACATTAATTGGACCAGGAACAAGAGTAGAAATGATGGCCTTCATATCATAAGTTTAAATATTAGAAAGGCATAAATTAAGAGAACAAACTATTAAATATGGTATTTTTACCTTCCTGTTCTTGACAAATATAATTTATAACAGCCTTGGAGGTGAAGTTTGAAAATTTAAAGTTCTGAGACTCTTCAGAGTCTTTCTGCAATGGAAAGTGACTTTGGAGGGAGAGATGGTTTATAGCTCCTCATCTTTCCATCAGGCACCACAAAGGGCTATGCATTGCATGTACTAGACACTCCAGGAGCTCATCAAAGCACCATCCACTTTGGCCATGCTTTTGGGACTAGAGGGGCACACCTGCAGAACAGTTTGTCCACAGGAAGACAGATCCAGAAAAAAAGATAGAGCAGGTCCTGGAAATAAACTCAGGCCCTCTGGGAGCAGGGAATTCTGTGCCCTGAAGTGCCCAGACCCTGTTCTTGAAAGGGCTATATGGGCTCTGGAAAGGCACAGTTGTGGGGTTTTTTTGTTTTGTTTTTATTATTATTTTTAATAGGCTTTATTTTTTAGGGCAGTTTTAGGTATTGATACAAGTTTAGCAATTGTGAGCAGAAAGTTCCTGTATACTCCGTCCCCACACTTACACGGGAGAGGCTATGCATGTGTTGGGGTATATCTTTTTAACCCCATGGACTCTGTGCCTCATGGGGAAGGGCACAGTCTGGGAAGGGCAAGAGTGGGACCCTCGAAAGTTCTGAGGCCAGGGCAGAGATCCCTCTTGCCTGAGCCTAAGGGTGATATTGGAGAAGAAGAAGATAGGCAGAACTAATAAAACAAGAGACAAGACAGAAGGAGTTCCAGGGATCTTCCAATTCCTGGTTTTAGTCCCTTTCAAGGCTCTGCTATTTTCCTGTTCTAGTTTTGTTTTTGTTTTGTTTTGTTTTCCAAGACACTATGACATTTTTTTTTTTTTTTTTTTTTTTTTTTTTTTGTGGTACGCGAGCCTCTCACTGTTGTGGCCTCTCCCGTTGCGGAGCACAGGCTCCAGACACGCAGGCTCAGCGGCCATGGCTCACGGGCCCAGCCGCTTTGCGCATGTGGGATCTTCCCGGACTGGGACACGAACCCGCGTCCCCTGCATCGGCAGGTGGACTCTCAACCATTGTGCCACCAGGGAGGCCCTCTTTTTTTTTTTTAAAGTTTGCAAATTTATTGACAGGTTGCTCTTCTGTTTTTTTGTTTAAATTTTTTTTTTTAAATTGGGGTATAGTCAATGTACAGTATTATATAAGTTATAGGTGTACAATATAGTGATTCACAATTTTAAAGGTTATACTCCATTTATAGTTATAAAATATTGGCTATATTCCTTGTGTTGTACAATATATCCTTGTAGCTTATTTTATACATAATAGTTTGTACTTCTTAATCTCCTACCCCTATCTTGCCCCTCCCCCCAGCCCTCTCCCCACTGGTAACCACTAGTTTATTCTCTGTATCAGTGAGTCTGCTTCTTTTTTGTTTTATTCACTAGTTTGTTGTATTTTTTAGATTCCACATGTAAGTGTTATCATACAGTATTTGTGTTTCTCTGTCTGACTTATTTCACTTAGCATGATACCCTCCAAGTCTATCCAAGTTGTTGCAAATGGCAAGATTTCATTCTTTTTTATTGCTGAGTAGTATTCCATATATATATACACACACACACATATATGGCACATCTTCTTTATCCATTCATCTGTTGATGAACAGTTAGGTTGCTTCTATACCTTGGCAATTGTAAATAATGCTGCTATGAACATTGGAGTGCATGGATCTTTTCAAATCAGTGTTTTTGTTTTTTTCTTATATATACTCAGGAGCGGAATTGGTGGGTCATATGGTAGTTCTATTTTTAGTTTTTTGAGAAACCTCCATGCTATTGTCCATAGTGGCTGCACAGATTTACATTCCCACCAACAGTGCAGGAGGGTTCCTTTTGCTCGACATCCTCATCAAAATTTGTTATTTGTGTTCTTTTTGATGATTCCCATTCTGACAGGTGTGAGGTGGCTTTGATTTGCATTTCCCTGATGATTAGCATTGTTGAGCATTTCTCCTGTGCCTGTTGGCCATTTGCATGTCTTCTTTGGAGAAATGTCTGTTTAGATCTTCTGCACGTTCTTTGATCAGGTTGCATGTGTTTTTGATGTTGAATTGTATGAACTGTTATATATGTTGGATATGAGTCCCTTATTGGTCATATTATTTGGGAATATTTTCTCCTATTCAGTTGGCTGTCATTTCGTTTTGTCAGTGGCTTCCTTTGCTGTGCAAAAGTTTTTAAGTTTAATTAGGCCCCATTTGTTTATTTTTGCTTTTATTTCCTTTGCTGTAGGAGACTGATCCAAAAAAAATATTGCTACGATTTATGTCAAAGAGTATTCTGCCTGTGTTTTCTTCTAGGAGTTTTATGGTTTCCAGTCTTACATTTAGGTCTTAATCCATTTTGAGTTTATTTTTGTATATGGTGTCAGAGAATGATCTAATTTCATTCTTTTATGTGTAGCTGCCCAGTTTTCGCAGCACCACTTATTGAAGAGACTGTATTTTCTCCAGTGTACATTCTTGCCTCCTTCGTAGATTAATTGACCATAACTGCATGGGTTTATTTCTGGGCTCTCTATTCCATTCCATTGATCTATGAAGATCCATTTATGGCATTCTTATAAAACATTTCTCCACTTTTCTTAAGCTAGTTTTATGTGGTTTGTATTACTGGTAATCGAGACCTAACTAAGAGTACCAGGATACCCAACTAGGAGACTTTGAGTTGCAAATGTGATTAACATTTCATTACCTAAATTTATGTATTCATAAAGTGTTTACTTTCAAAATGATTTCAGGGCCTCCCTGGTGGCGCAGTGGTTAAGAGTCCGCCTGCCGATGCAGGGGATACGGGTTCGTGCCCCGGTCTGGGAGGATCCCATATGCCGCGGAGCGGCTGGGCCCGTGAGCCATGGCCGCTGGGCCTGCGCATCCGGAGCCTGTGCTCCGCAACGCGAGAGGCCACAACAGTGAGAGGCCCGCATACCGCAAAAAGAAAAAAAAAAAAAAGATTTCACATTCATTTTATACTCCCCACAATATTTTGTGAAGTGAGAATCACTATTTCCATTTTGTAGATATAGAAATGGAAGCTCAGCTAACTTGCCCAATCTTCCAAAAAGATTTCCTTGTGGTGAAAAAAGGGGACTTGGGAGTATCTCTCTGACATTGGTGTGCATGACAAAGTACATCAGCAAGCACTAACAGTGAAGTCAGGCAGACACCTCTTCCCACAAAAACTATTAGGAGCAAGGTAACAATCGATCAAAACACCGTTTGTATTCATTTTTAAAGCAATGATGATCCTTTTGAAATTTCCTCTTAACAAAGTGCAAATGACAAGAATAAGAGACTTCAGGTGTCAACCTCCTTTCCTTTGGTGGCTTACACCAGGCGTAAGTCAAAGGTTCACTTTCTAAGTGTGAGTGTGCAAGATGTAAACCCAAGAATAACTCTTCTTAGACTCAGTGGGAAGTTGGGATGGGAAGGGGAAGCAGGTATTAAATCTCTAACTGAGGAATGCAGAGATTCCTCAGAGTTTTAGGCATCTAACCACTATTTCTGGTTATAGAATGAAAGGGAAGGTGTGGCGTGTAGGCAGGGAACTTTTCTGTGGTTTTGACAATATGTCTCCCTGAAAATGGAGTTGGGGCAGGTGCCCAGAGAATAAGTCTGCTGGAGGTTAACAGCCCCTTTGGGTAGCACAAGGAATGGGGTATGTGTATGTGTGTTTGTGTGTGTCTCAAGCCAAGTAATATACCAAGATCATTTTGTAAAAAGAGAGACCCCAGAAGAATAAGCATCCAAAAAAGAAAATCTTAAATAAAATACATTTATACAATGTGATGACATTATTTTTCTCAATTTATAGCTGAGGAAACTGAGGCTCAGAAGAATGAGTTAATTTGACCAAGATTATATAATTAGTAATAATTAATTGCTAGGCTTCTTAAACCTTCAGGCAGATCAAGTCAACTCCAAAGTCCCCACATAACACAGTCCAACTATCAAATATAAACATATTCAGTATGAGGTAGGGCTGCTACATCAAAAGTTGATATCTTAGGGTAATTTTTCTCAGCACTTGCTTTGTTATTGTTCAGTATTTCTGTCACCCTGGGCCAGTATTGCTCCCACCATCTTGCACTGCATGGCCTGATTCTATTTTTCTCATATTGTGCTCTATTGCCCACTTGTAGCAGATTTACCTGGGATGTTTGGAGTCTACCACAAATCCGCTGAATCTTAATCTCTAGGTGTAAGACTGGGAATCTGCATCTTATCACACCATTCCAAATGATTCTTAGGTACACTAAATGTTGAGAAACATCAGGTAGGTGTATTGAGGAGTAAGAGTTAGGAATAGGAACAAGAGGATGAAGAGGGGAGCTACATTACATATTGAATGTATATATTTCTGTATATAATACACATATTACATCACATATTTGATATACATATTTACATACGCAGGCATGCCAGATTTCTAATGTTCATGTTAGTAATCTGGAACCCAGCTTCAAATCAGAAGTAAATTAGAAGTCCCCGAACAACCCACACGAATTTCCCTAATTGGGTGGAAAGGTAACAATAGAGAGCCCACACACTTGATTTTGAATAAGCGTTTGAAGCCACCCTTGAAACAGAGACTGCCTTTTTAGAATGTTGTAAAAGTCCACGTGTAACATATGGTTGAAAGAAACCCAGAAGAGTAATACTTTGTGACATGTAAAAATTACATAAAATTCAAATTTCAGTGTCCATAAATAAAGTTTTATTGGAACACAGCCATGTCCATTCATTGCATATTGTCTATGGCTGTTTTGTGTCTCAGTGGCAGAGTTGAGTAGTTGCTACAGAGACTATATGGTCTGTAAAGCCCCAAATATTTACCCTCTGGCCCCTTACAAAGAAAGTTTGTCTACTGCTGATATAGTATAACATATTTCTGACTCAAGATAAGGAAGGATTTCTCAAGACATAAAAAGTACTAGTCATAGGCTTCCCTGGTGGCACAGTAGTTGAGAGTCTGCCTGCCGATGCAGGGAACACGGGTTTGTGCCCCGGTCCGGGAAGATCCCACATGCCGCGGAGCGGCTAGGCCCGTGAGCCATGGCCGCTGAGCCTGCGTGTCTGGAGCAATGGGAGAGGCCACAACAGTGAGGCCTGCGTACCGCGAAAAAAAAAAAAAAGTACTAGTCATAAAGGAAAAGATTGAGAATTCAATTATAGTAATATCAATCCTGGACAAAGATGGGGGCAGGACAGAGAAGAGAGAAGGAATAGCTATATAAAGAAATGATACTTAGGAATTCCCTGGCGGACCAGTGGTTTGGACTCTGCGCTTTCACTGCCGAACGCCCGGATTTGATCCCTGGTCAGGGAACTAAGGTCCCACAAGCTGTGTGGTGCGGCCAAAAAAAAAAAAACAAAAAACCACACTTAAATTGAAGCCTGAAAAAATTTGAGCACATATCACTGTTTGTGCAGCTCAGAACACAGGCAAAGAGTATGGATAACAGTTTCTCTCTTAACAAGGTCATTTACATGTGTAAAGTTACAGATTTTTCTTTTCACATTGGAGAAAGAAAAGACCAGAGGGTTCCTTCATTTTCCTGCATAAAAATCATAGTAATTGTCAAACTTTCCAGAGCTTAAGAATGGATTTTGTGTCTCTGCCATTAATGCTGTGGTGGGCACTGGGCTGCTTTTTTGCTAAGTGGGGTGATGTGCTGCTTGGTACCTTCCAGAACTGACCCGGAGTTCCCCAGTATGGCCTCAGGGATGAAGACCACGTCTTAAAATCTCTTTCTAGAAAGAGAAAAATTGCCAAGAAATATTGTCAGTTGTTCAGAAATTTAGAAATATCTGATGGTTCCTAATGTAAACAAATAATGATCTATTTGTAATCTCACTATTACATATGTCTTTTAAAAGTTTTCTAATTTTTGTCTTCCACTTGTACAGTTTTAATCTACTTGCATTTGATTTGATTTTGTGTGTAATTAGATTACCAATTTTCCTAGTGACATTTACTGAACAGTTCATCCTTTCACACCCTTCTGTGAAGTCTGCTCTGTGAAAAATACATTTTTAAGTGAGATTGATTCTAGTCCTTTGACTCTGGTGTGTTTGTCTTTTCCTGTGCCAATGACAGTTCACTGTCTTTATTACTACAGCATCACAATGAATCTCTAAATTTGGTAGGCAGATCTCTCTGATCTTATTCTTTTTTAGAACTGTCTTAGTTCTGTGTGACCCTTTGAGCTTCCATATAAATTTCAGGGTGATTTTGTCAAACATTATCAAGAATCCATTTGCGATTTTGATCATTAATAGCTTTGACTTTATAAACCAGTTTGCACAGGTTGGCACTTTTATGATATTAGGTCTTTTGTCTTTAAAATTTTTTATTATGAAAAATTATCCATCACCTAATTTTAACAAATATCAACATTTTGACATACTTGTTTCGTCTATCCTCCAATTATTTTTACTGAAGTATTTCAAAGCAAATCTCAGAATCATGTCATTTCAATCCCTAAATATATCAGTATGTATCTCAAAAAAGGGAGAGGCATTTTCTTACATTACCACAGTGCCATTATCACATCTTGTGTTATTTTATTTTATATATTAAAAAAAAGATTTATTATTTATTTATTTATTTTATTTATTTTTGGCTGTGTCGGGTCTTAGTTGCGGCACACAGGATCTTTGTTGAGGCATGCAGAATCTTTTGTTGTGGCGCGTGGGCTCTTCGTTGTGGTGCGCAGGCTTCTCTCTAATTGTGGCGTGCGGGTTTTCTCTCTCTCGTTGTGGCTCACAGGCTCCAGGGCACGTGGGCTCTGTAGTTTGCAGCACACGGGCTCAGTTGCCCCGTGGCATGTGGGATCCTAGCTCCCTGACCAGGGATCTAACCCACATCCCCTGCATTGCGAGGCAGACTCTTTACCAGTGGACCACCAGGGAAGTCCCTCTTGTGTTATTTTAAATGTTTTTTTTATTATGATCTAATTTCCAGTTCATAATAAAATTTCCCCAATTATCTAAAAATGTCTTTTTGCAGTTGATTTGAAATGGGATCCAAGCAAAGGACTCTCACTGTATTTGTTTATTATGTCTTTTACATTAGTTCTAAGGTAGAATGGTCCTCTCTTTTTTGGTTTTTCATGCTCTTGACTTGTTGAAGAAACTGGATTAGGTGTCCTGAGAAATTCTGGATTTGGCATGTTTCTTCCTATAATGTCATTTAACTTGTTTCTCTGTAGTATTTATTTCCTGTAGACTGGAATTTAGATGTAGAAACTTAGAATTAGATTCACATTATTTTGGAAAGAATATGTCATGGATAATTCTGTGTATTTCCTTCACATGTATTATTTCCTATTACTTTACATCAGATGACATATAATGCTGGGTTATCTCACTTTAATGTTATTAAGCTTGCCCCATAGGTACAAGTGGTGATAGCTTGACCCCTTCATTTCATAGTTTCCCATAAACCATTAATCTAATGGAACCACCATCCATTGATGAGCATAGCCTGAATCAGTTCATTAGGATTGGCAAATGGCAATTTTCTAACTCTATTATTTTATCTGCACTTATTAGCTGATATATATTTTTTAACATCATTATTGGAGTATAATTGCTTTACAATGGTGTGTTAGTTTCTTCTTTATAACAAAGTGAATCAGTTATACATATGCATATGTCCCCATATCTCTTCCCTCTTGCGTCTCTCTCCCTCCCACCCTCCCTATCCCACCCCTCTAGGTGGTCACAAAGCACCAAGCTGATCTCCCTGTGCCATGCGGCTGCTTCCCAGTAGCTATCTATTTTACATTTGGTAGTGTATATATGTCCATGCCACTCTCTCACTTTGTCACAGCTTACCTTTCCCCCTCCCTGTATCCTCAAGTCCATTCTCTAGGAGGTCTGTGTCTTTATTCCAGTCTTACCCCTAGGTTCTTCATGACATTTTTTTCCTTAAATTCCATATATATGTGTTAGCATACGGTATTTGTTTTTCTCCTTCTGACTTACTTCACTCTGTATGACAGACTCTAGGTCTATCCACCTCACTACAAATAACTCAATTTCGTTTCTTTTTATGGCTGAGTAATATTCCATTGTATATACGTGCCACATCTTCTTTATCCATTCATCCGATGCTGGACACTTAGGTTGCTTCCATCTCCTGACTATTGTAAATAGAGCTGCAATGAACATTATGGTACATGACTCTTTTTGAATTATGGTTTTCTCAGGGTATATGCCCAGTAGTGGGATTGCTGGGTCGTATGGTAGTTCTATTTGTAGTTTTTTAAGGAACTTCCATACTGTTCTCCATAGTGGCTGTATCAATTTACATTCCCACCAGCAGTGCAAGAGGGTTCCGTTTTCTCCACACCGTCCCCAGCATTTATTGTTTGTAGATTTTTTGATGATGGCCATTCTGACCAGTGTGAGATGATATCTCATGGTAGTTTTGATTTACATTTCTCTAATGATTAACGATGTTGAGCATCCTTTCATGTGCTTGTTGGCAATCTGTAGATCTTCTTTGGAGAAATGTCTATTTAGGTCTTCTGCCCATTTTTGGAATGGGTTGTTTGTTTTTTTGTTACTGAGCTGCATGAGCTGCTTATAAATTTTGGAGATTAATCCTTTGTCAGTTGCTTCATTTGCAAATATTTTCTCCCATTCTGAGGGTTGTCTTTTGGTCTTGTTCATGGTTTCCTTTGCTGTGCAAAAGCTTTTAAGTTTCATTAGGTCCCATGTGTTTATTTTTGTCTTTATTTCCATTTCTGTAGGAGGTGGATCAAAAAGGATCTTGCTGTGATTTATGTCATAGAGTGTTCTGCCTATGTTTTCCTCTAAGAGTTTGATAGTGTCTGGCCTTACATTTAGGTCTTTAATCCATTTTGAGCTAATTTTTGTGTATGGTATTAGGGAGTGTTCTAATCTCATACTTTTACATGTAGCTGTCCAGTTTTCCCAGCACCACTTATTGAAGAGGCTGTCTTCTCTCCACTGTATATTCTTATCTCCTTTATCAAAGATAAGGTGACCATATGTGCGTGAGTTTACCTCTGGGCTTTCTATCCTGTTCCATTGATCTATATTTCTGTTTCTGTGTCAGTACCATACTGTCTTGATTACTGTAGCTTTGTAGTATAGTCTGAAGTCAGGGAGCCTGATTCCTCCAGCTCCATTTTTCATTCTCAAGACTGCTTTGGCTATTCGGGGTCTTTTGTGTTTCCATACAAATTGTGAAATTTTTTGTTCTAGTTCTGTGAAAAATGCCATTGGTAGTTTGATAGGGATTGCATTGAATCTGTAGATTGCTTTGGGTAGTATAGTCATTTTCACAATGTTGATTCTTCCAATCCAAGAAGATGGCATATCTCTCCATCTATTTTTATCATCTTTAATTTCTTTCATCAGTGTCTTATAATTTTCTGCCTACAGGTGTTTTGTCTCCTTAGGTAGGTTTATTCCTGAGTATTTTATTCTTTTTGTTGCAGTGGTAAGTGGGATTGTTTTCTTAATTTCACTTTCAGATTTTTCATCATTAGTATATAGGAATGCCAGAGATTTCTGTGCATTAATTTTGTATCCTTCTACTTTACCAAATTCATTGATTAGCTCTAGTAGTTTTCTGGTAGCATCTTTAGGATTCTCTATGTAGAGTATCATGTCATTTGCAAACAGTGACAGCTTTACTTCTTTTCCAATTTGGATTCCTTTTATTTCTTTTTCTTCTCTGAATGCTGTGGCTAAAACTTCCAAAACTATGTTGAATAATAGTGGTGAGAGTGGGCAACCTTGTGTTGTTCCTGATCTCAGTGGAAATGGTTTCAGTTTTTCACCATTGAGGACGATGTTGGATGTGGGTTTGTCATATATGGCCTTTACTATGTTGAGGAAAGTTCCCTCTATGCCTACTTTCTGGAGCGTTTTTATCATAAATGGGTGTTGAATTTTGTCGAAATCTTTCTCTGCATCTATTGAGATGATCATATGGTTTTTCTCCTCAGTTTGTTAATATGGTGTATCACATTGATTGATTTGCGTATATTGAAGAATCCTTGCATTCCTGGGATAAACCCCACTTGATCATGGTGTACGATCCTTTTAATGTGCTGTTGGATTCTGTTTGCTAGTATTTTGTTGAGGATTTTTACATCTATATTCATCAGTTACATTGACCTGTAGTTTTCTTTCTTTGTGACATCTTTGTCTGGTTTTGGTATCAGGGTGATGGTGGCCTCATAGAATGAGTTTGAGAGTGTTTCTCCCTTTGCTATATTTCGGAAGAGTTTGAGAAGGATAGGTGTTATCTCTTCTCTAAATGTTTGATAGAATTCGCCTGTGAAGCCATCTGGTCCTGGGCTTTTGTTTGTTGGAGGATTTTTATTAAAAAAATTTTTTTTATTCTGACTTCCTTGCAGTTAGGAAGTCAGAATTACTTTTTAAAAAAAAATAATTAATTTATTTATTTATTTTGGGCTGTGTTGGGTCTTCGTTTCTGTGCGAGGGCTTTCTCTAGTTGTGGGAAGCGGGGGCCACTCTTCATCGCTGTGCGCAGGCCTCTCACTATCATGGCCTCTCTTGTTGCGGAGCACACACTCCAGATGCGCAGGCTCAGTAGTTGTGGCTCACAGGCCTAGTTGCTCCACGGCATGTGGGATCTTCCCAGACCAGGGCTTGAACCTGTGTCCCCTGCATTAGCAGGCAGATTCTCAACCACTGTGCCACCAAGGAAGCCCTTGTTGGAAGATTTTTAATCACAGTTTCAATTTCAGTGCTTGTGATTGGTCTGTTCATATTTTTTATTTCTTCCTGGTTCAGTCTTGGCAGGTTGTGCATTTCTAAGAATTTGTCCATTTCTTCCAGGTTGTCCATTTTATTGGCATAGAGTTGCTTGTAGTAGTCTCTCATGATCTTTTGTATTTCTGCAGTGTCAGTTGTTACTTCTCCTTTTTCACTTCTAATTCTATTGATTGGAGTCTTCTCCCTTTTTTTCTTGATGAGTCTGGCTAATGGTTTATCAATTTTGTTTATCTTCTCAAAGAACCAGCTTTTAGTTTTATTGATCTTTGCTATCGTTTCCTTCTTTTTCATTTATTTCTGATCTGATCTTTATGGTATCTTTCCTTCTGCTAACTTTGGGGTTTTTTTGTTCTTCTTTCTCTAATTGGTTTAGGTGCAAGTTTAGGTTGTTTATTTGATATGTTTCCTGTTTCTTAAGGTAGGATTGTATTGCTATAAACTTCCCTGTTAGAACTGCTTTTGCTGCATCCCATAGGTTTTGGGTCGTGGTGTCTCCATTGTCATTTGTTTCTAGGTATTTTTTGATTTCCTCTTTGATTTCTTCAGTTATCACTTTGTTATTAAGTAGTGTATTGTTTAGCCTCCATGTGTTTGTAGTTTTTACAGATCTTTTCCTGTAATTGATACCTAGTCTCATAGCGTTGTGGTCGGAAAAGATACTTGATACAATTTCAATTTTCTTAAATTTACCAAGGCTTGATTTGTGACCCAAGATATGATCTATCCTGGAGAATGTTCCATGAGCACTTGAGAAAAATGTGTATTCTGTTGTTTTTGGATGGAATGTCCTATAAATATCAATTAAGTCCATCTTGTTTAATGTGTCATTTAAAGCTTGTGTTTCCTTATTTATTTTCATTTTGGATGATCTGTCCTTTGGTGAAAGTGGGGTGTTAAAGTCCCCTACTATGACTGTGTCACTGTCGATTTCCCCTTTTATGGCTGTTAGTATTTGCCTTATGTATTGAGGTGCTCCTATGTTGGTTGCATAAATATTTACAATTGTTAGATCTTCTTCTTGGATTGATCCCTTGATCATTATGTAGTGTCCTTCTTTATCTCTTGTAATAGTCTTTATTTTAAAGTCTATTTTGTCTGATATGAGAATTGCTACTCCAGCTTTCTTTTGATTTCCATTTGCATGGAATATCTTTTTCCGTCCCCTCACTTTCAGTCTGTATGTGTCCCTTGGTCTGAGGTGGGTCTCCTGTAGACAGCATGTATATGGGTCTTGTTTTTGTATCCATTCAGCCAGTCTGTATCTTTTGGTGGGAGCATTTAATCCATTTACACTGAATATAATTATCAATATGTATGTTCCTAATACCATTTCCTTAATTGTTTTGGGTTTGTTATTTTAGATCTTTTCCTTCTCTTGTGTTTCTCGCCTAGAGAAGTTCCTGTAGCATTTGTTGTAAAGCTGGTTTGGTGGTGCTGAACTCCCTCAGCTTTTGCTTGTCTGTAAAGGTTTTAATTTCTCGGTTAAATCTGAATGAAATCCTTGCTGGGTAGAGTAATTTTGGTTGTAGGTTTTTCTCCTTCATCACTTTAAGTATGTCCTGCCACTCCCTTCTGGCTTGCAGAGTTTCTGCTGAAAGATCAGCTGTTAACCTTATGGGGATTCCCTTGTGTATTATTTCTTGTTGTTCCCTTGCTGCTTTTAATATGTTTTCTTTATATTTAATTTTTGATAGTTTGATTAATATGTGTCTTGGCGTGTTTCTCCTTGGATTTATCCTGTATGGGACTCTCTGTGCTTCCTGGACTTGATTAAATATTTCGTTTCCCATATTAGGGTAGTTTTCAACTATAGTCTCTTCAAATATTTTCTCAGTCCCTTTCTTTTTCTCTTCTTCTTCTGGGACCCCTATAATTCGAATGTTGGTGCATTTAATGTTGTCCCAGAGGTCTCTGAGACTGTCCTCAGTTCTTTTCATTCTTTTTTCTTTATTCTGCTCTGCAGTAGTTATTTCCACTATTTTATCTTCCAGGTCACTTATCCATTCTTCTGCCTCAGTTATTCTGCTATTGATCCCTTCTAGAGAATTTTTAATTTCATTTGTTGTGTAGTTCATCATTGCTTGTTTCCTCTTTAGTTCTTCTAGGTCCTTGTTAAATGTTTCTTGCATTTTCTCTATTCTATTTCCAAGATTCTGGATCATCTTTACTATCATTATTCTGAATTCTTTTTCAGGTAGACTGCCTGTTTCTTCTTTGTTTGTTAGGTCTGGTGGGTTTTTACCTTGCTTCTACATCTGCTGTGTGTTTTTCTGTCTTCTCATTTTGCTTATCTTACTGTGTTTGGGGTCTCCTTTTTGCAGGCTGCAGGTTCATAGTTCCCATTGTTTTTGGTATCTGTCCCCAGTGGCTAAAGTTGTTTTAGTGGGCTGTGTAGGCTTCCTGGTGGAGGGGACCAGTGCCTGTGGTCTGGTGGATGAGGCTGGATCTTGTCTTTCTGGTGGGCAGGTTCATGTCTGGTGGTGTGTTTTGGGGTGTCTGTGGCCTTATTATGATTTTAGGCAGCCTCTCTGCTAATGGGTGGGTTTGTGTTCCTGTCTTTCTAGTTGTTTGGCATAGGGTGTCCAGCACTGTAGCTTGCTGGTTGTTGAGTTAAGCTGGGTTGTTGGTGTTGAGATGGAGATCTCTGCGAGTATTTTCCCGTTTGATATTACGTGGAGCTGGGAGGTCTCTTGTGGACCAGTGTCCTGAAGTTGGCTTTCCCACCTCAGAGGCACAGCACTGACTCCTGGCTGGAGCACCACAGCTTTTCATCCACACGGCTCAAAATAAAAGGGAGAAAAAGAAGAAAAGAAAAGAAAAGAAGAGAAAAGAAAAAATAGAAAAGAATAAAAAGAAAAGAAAAAGAAGGAAGGAAGAAGAAGATAAAGTAAGATGAAATAAAATAGTTACTAAAATAAAAAATAATTAAGAAAAAAAATTTTTAAAAAGTAAGAATAACAGGGCCTCCCTGGTGGCGCAGTGGTTGAGAGTCCGCCTGCCGATGCAGGGGATACGGGTTCGTGCCCCGGTCTGGGAGGATCCCATATGCCGCGGAGCGGCTGGGCCCGTGAGCCATGGCCGCTGAGCCTGCGCATCCGGAGCCTGTGCTCCGCAACGGGAGAGGCCGCAACGGGAGAGGCCACAACAGTGAGAGGCCCGCGTACGGCAAAAAAAAAAAAGTAAGAATAACAAAACAAAACAAAACAAACCAGACGGACAGAACCCTAGGACAAATGGTGAAAGCAAAGCTATACAGACAAAATCTCACATAGAAGCATACACATACACACTCACAAAAAGAGGAAAAGGGGAAAAAATAATATATCTTGCTCTCAAAGTCCACCTCCTCAATTTGGGATGATTCCTTGTCTATTCAGGTATTCCACAGATGCAGGGTACATCAAGTTGATTGTGGAGATTTAATCCATTGCTCCTGAGGCTGCTGGGAGAGAGTTCCCTTTCTCTTCTTTGTTCGCACAGCTCCCAGGGCTCAGCTTTGGATTTGGCTCCGCCTCTGCATGCAGGTTGCCTGGAGGGCGTTTGTGCTTCGGTCAGACAGGACGGGGTTAAAGCAGCAGGTGCTTCGGGGGCTCTGGCTCACTCAGGCCAGGGGGAGGGAGGGGTACGGATGCGGGGCAAGCGTGCGGCTGCAGAGGCCGGCATGACGTTACACCAGCCTGAGGCATGCCATGCGTTCTCCCGGGGAAGTTGTCCCTGGATCATGGGACCCTGGCAGTGACTGGCTACACAGGCTCCCCGGAAAGGGGACATGGACAGTGACCTGCACTCACACACAGGCCTTTTGGCAGCGGCAGCAGCAGCAGCCCCAGCGTCCCACGCCCGTCTCTGGGGTCCGCGATTTTAGCCACGGCTCGCGCCCGTCTCTGGAGCTCCTTTAAGCGGCGCTCTGAATCCCCTCTCCTCGCGCACCAGGAAACAAAGAGGGAAGGAAAAGTCTCTTGCCTCTTCGGCAGCTCCAGACTTTTCCCCATACTCCCTCCCGGCTAGCTGTGGTGCACTAACCCCTTTAGGCTGTGTTCACACAGCCAACCCCAGTCCTCTCCCTGGTATCCAACCAAAGCCCGAGCCTTAGCTCCCAGCCCCGCCCGCCCCGGCTGGTGAGCAGACAAGCCTCTCGGGCTGGTGAGTGCTGGTCGGCACCGATCCTCTCTGCGGGAATCTCTCCGCTTTGCCCTCCGCACCCCTGTGGCTGCGCTCTCCTCCGTGGCTCCGAAGCTTCTCCCCTCCGCCACCCACAGTCTACGCCCGTGAAGGGGCTCCTAGTGTGTGGAAACCTTTCCTCCTTCACGGCTCCCTCCCACTGGTGCAGGTCCCATCCCTATTCTTTTGTCTGTTTTTTCTTGTTTCTTTTGCCCTACCCAGGTACGTGGGGAGCTTCTTGCCTTTTGGGAGGTCTGAGGTCTTCTGCCAGCATTCAGTGTGTGTTCTATAGGAGCAGTTCCACTTGTAGATGTATTTCTGATGTATCTGTGGGGAGGAAGGGGATCTCCATGTCTTACTCTTCCGCCATCCTTCTCAACTCTGCTAGTGTTGGAGGGTCTCCTGCAGAGGCAGGGGTTGGCTGTGGCTCACCGTGCGGTCAAGGACACTGGCAGCAGAAGTTCTGGGAAGTACTCCTTGGCATAAGCCTTCCCCGAGTCTATCATTAGCTCCACCAAAGAGCTTGTAGGCACCAGTGCTCTAGCTGATATTTATTTATTTATTTATTTATTTTTTTTTTGCGGTACGCGGGCCTCTCACTGTTGTGGCCTCTCCCGTTGCAGAGCACAGGCTCCAAACGCGCAGGCTCAGCGGCCATGGCTCACGGGCCCAGCCGCTCCGCGGCATGTGGGATCTTCCCGGATCGGGGCACGAACCCGTGTCCCCTGCCTCGGCAGGCGGACTCTCAACCACTGCGCCACCAGGGAAGCCCTAGCTGATATTTTTGATGAAAGAACTACCTGTCTTCATCCACCAAAGGTATTTGGTTACTCTGAAATGCAGAAAGGCAGGATAAATGTTTAATTCTTTCCCTTTATTATCAATTTACCGAGTAATGATTTGGTACCCTTGCAAATTTCCATAATATCTAATGAGTTTTGTTTTGTTTTGCCCCCCCCCGCCCCTTTTAAAGCATCCTTCTGAACTCATTATCTACTTGTATGTGTTCATGTGCATGATATGAGGTGCAGTCTTTATTCCTCTGGATGTTTAAGTTGTCCCATTTTGGTTAGTGGGAACCTCTTCAAGCATGTTCCTATGTCCCTTGGACATGACTGATCACTTTTTGGTAACTTTTTTGCTTTCTGTCATTAACAAGATATCCCAAACCCATTTCCTGCCTCAGACATGGAATCAACCATTTCCTAAAGGAGTTCTGATTCCTTTTGGTGGTAGATAGTATGTAAAGACCAAGTACAGGAATGACATTTCTTTTAGGCCTTTTTGATGAACAGAAATAAGACTGTATATTTTAAAATGAAAAAATTTTTACATAAAGATGATATATAATTTTGCATAATCAATTCTACTTTCTGTAGAAAGGCTGCTTCTATACTTCTCATCTTCTCTCGTGTACTCATTGCACCCATGGTAAGGTCTTTCTCTTCTTTAGGAAGTTCAGTCACTACAACTTGTGCTGTCGTTAACAAGGAAGCCACACGGGCAATATTTATCAAACCTGTTCTTCCAATCATAATTGGGTCAGTAATTCTTTTTTCCACCATATCACGGAAGAGTTTTGTGTGAGATTATTTTTATTTCATTATTATTTATTTGGTAGAATTCACTTGTGAAGCCATCTGGGCCTGGGGATTTTTTTGTGGGAAGGTTTGTTGAAAATGAATTTAATTTATTCAATAGATATAGGGCTGCCCAGATTTATTATTTCATCTGTGTCAGTTTTATTAACATGTATTTTTAAAGAGGTTTGTCCATTTCATTTAAATTGTTTAATTTATTGCATAAATTAGCTCATAGTATTTGCTATTATTCTTTTAATATCCATAGGATTTGTAGTGATTTTACTTTCTGATGTTTATAATTTATGTTCTTTCTTTGTACTTACTGATTAGTCTAACTATGGGTTTATCAATTTTGTTGGCCTTTTCACATAATCAGTTTTTGGCTTTGTTAACTTTTTCTGTCATTTACTTTATATATCATTTGATTTCTTTATTATTTTCTTCTCCTTTCTTTGGGTGTTCTTTGCTCCTCTTTTTCTAATTTCCTAAAGCCATTTTATACCTTTATTTTTTGAAAAAATAAGCATTTAAAGCTGTAAATTTTCTTCTAGGAACAAATTTTTTTTTTTTTTTTTTTTTTTGGTGGTACGCAGGCCTCTCACTGTTGTGGCCTCTCCCGTTGTGGAGCACAGGCTTCAGACACGCAGGCTCAGTGACCTTGGCTCATGGGCCCAGCCGCTCTGTGGCCTGTGGGATCTTCCTGGACCGGGGCACGAACCTGTGTCCCCTGCATTGGCAGGCGGACTTTCAACCACTGCACCACTAGGGAAGCCCAGGAACAAATTTTTTTTTTTTTTTTTTTTTTTTTTTGCGGTATGTGGGCCTCTCACTGTTGTGGCCTCTCCCATTGCGGAGTACAGGCTCCGGACGCGCAGGCTCAATGGCCATGGCTCACGGGCCCAGCTGCTCCGTCCGCAGCATGTGGGATCTTCCCGGACTGGGGCACGAACCCGTGTCCCCTGCATTGGCAGGCGGACTCTCAACTGCTGTGCCACCAGGGAAGCCCAGGAACAAATTTTTATATGTTGTATTTTCCTTGATATTTAGTTTGAAATCCCACAAAATTTGAAATGTATTTTCATTGTCAGTCATGTGTAATTAATTGTCCATATTTTCAAATATGGTCATTACTTTGGAAATATTTTCTAATTTCCCTTGTGATTCCTTCATTAACACATTAGTTATTTAAGAGTGTGTTATCTAATTTTTAAATATTTAAGATATTTCTGACATTTTAAAAATTATTGATTTCTAGATTATATCCTTTATAGTCAGAGAACACACTCTGTTTAGGATTTCAATCCTTTAAACTTATTTAAAATTTATTAAGACTTGTTTTAGAGCCCAGAATATACTGTTTCGGTCAGTGTTCCGTGTGCACTTGAAAAGAATGTGTCTTCTGCTCTTGTTGGGTGCAGTATTGTATAAATATATTTAGGTCAAGCAGGTTGATACTGTGGTTTAATTCTTCCGTGTTTTTATTGAGTTTGTCTAATTGCTCTATCAGTTTTTGAGATAGGGTGTTAAAACCACCAATGGTGGCTTTGTTTATATTTCCATTTAATTTTGGCACTTATGTTTCATGATTTTGGAAGCTCTATTAGGTGCATATACATTTATGACTATGATGTATTCCTGATGATTGAGTGTTCAATTGTTATAAAATGTCTCTGTCTCTGGTAATGGTCTTTTTCTTGAAGTCTATTTGAACAGATATTGATATGTCCCTTTAGCCTTCTTATGCTTGCTATTTATACGATATATCTTTTTCCATCTGATTACCTTCATCCAGTCCATGTGTTTTTGTTCAGAGTTGTCTTTTGTAGCAGCAGAGAGTTGTTGCTTTCTTAATCCATTCTAAAAAATCTCTTTCTTATTTTGTAATCCTTATTTTTTTTTGGCTTATTTTGTTGGTAGGACCTGAAGTACTATATTGAATAGTAGCAGTCGTAGCACTATTCCTTGTCTTGTTCTGGATCCTAAGGAAATATATCCAAATTTTCACCATTAACTATAATGTTTGCATTAGTTATTTGTAGATAGCCTTTATAAGATTAATGAAGTTCTACTTCTAGTGTTCTTAGCTTTTCCAGCATGTATGTGTTAAATTTATGAAATGCTCTTTAAAAATCTCCTTAAATTATTATTTTTGGTATTCTTTTCTTATTTTTATTTGGAATAATAAAATGAATTACTTTCAAAAGATTTTTGGAATAATTTGTATAAGGAATAGATTACTTCTTACATGAAGTAAGAAGCATATGTGGAATCATACGCATGTAAAATTATTTGCACGTGGGGCTTTTTGGGGTTTTTTTTGAGAAGGTCTTTGATTAATATTTCAACTTATTTAATGGGTATTAATTTATTCAAGCTTTCTACTTGCATTTTGGCTTAAAATTAAATTTATTAATTTCATCTAGTTTTATATTTATTGACGTATATTTGTTTACAATATTTTTTAACCTCCATTGTATTTGCAGTTGTTTGTATCTATTTCTATTCTTTTGTCTAATTTTAAAAGGCCTAGAATATACTCTTCTAAGTGGGGAGGAGAGGTGATCCCCAGAGTGGGGAACCTGTGGGCTGGATCACTTTCATTCATGTGGTCTTCTCACCCTCACTGTATCCCATCTGGTGTTCCATTCCAGTGACTCTTCCCTGAGTATATAAATCCTTTTAAGGAGCTGTCTTCCTTAGCTGTAATTAGAAACTTTGACAAATGGGGACAAAGGGTAGGAAAAAGAGTGAAGAAATGAGGGAAGAGAATGCTCAGGATGGAGTCCAGCCTGCCTGTACTTGTAGCTTTTCATTCTAACTCTAGCTGAACTCCTGTGCTATCCTGATGCTATGTCCCCCATTCTGTTGGCTCTGGTTTGGAGATAGGCAATGACATTTTAGGGTAGTGTTGTGGAAATAAATGGGCACCATTAGAAAACCCTTGACCAGGCTTTTCCCTGTTATTGCCTCTCAGTCTTCTGTGCTTGGTTGCCGTCTTACCCTCAACCCCCTTCTCCCAGTTACACCAGGCCTTGACCTCTATCCCTAAGAGTTTTCCGTACGTTTGGTGCAAAGTTCTGAGATTCCTCAACCTCTGTCTCACTTCTTTGGCATCATCAGAGTTTGGTTTCTGAAGAGGTAGCCAGAAGCTGTTGTTAATTTGCCATATTTTCTAGGACAACCAGTAGATTATTTGTAAAATAGAGAATCTGCTTAACATGTAACCATTTATTTTTAATTTTTTTTCTTAATTGTGATAGTTATAAGTGCTGGTCATCAGAATATTTTTGCTTCTTCTCCTGGGCACAGAGTAGTATTGCAATTCCCTATCCCTTTGCTAAAATTCAGTGTGGCCATGTGATTTGTTTTAGACAATGAAAAGTGAGCATAAATCGCTGTTTTACTTCTGGGTGGAAGCCCTAAGAGTCAGTGCTTGATTTGCCATTCTTTCTTATACTCTGTGACATGCCCTAGTTCAAGAGTTGGCAACATTTTTCTGTCAAGGACCAGATAATTATTTTAGGCTTTGCGGGCCATATGGTCTTAGTTGCAGCTACTCAACTCTGTTGTAGTGCGAAAACAACCACAGACAATACATAGGTGAATGAACATAGCTGTATCCCAGTAACACTTTATTTATGGATATTGAAATAGAAATTTCATATAGTTTTACTTTTTATTTTTTAAATTAATTAATTAATTTAACATCTTTATTGGAGTATAATTGCTTTACAATGGTGTGTTAGTTTCTGCCGTATAACAAAGTGAATCAGCTATATGTATACATATATCCCCATATCCCCTCCCTCTTGCGTTTCCCTTCCACCCTCCCTATCCCACCCCTCTAGGTGGTCACAAAGCACCGAGCTGATCTCCCTGTGCTATGTGGCTGCTTCCCACTAGCTATCTATTATACATTTGGTAGTGTGTATATGTCCATGCCACTCTCTCACATTGTACCAGCTTACCCTTCCCCCTCCCCGTGTCCTCAAGTCCATTCTCTACGTCTTCGTCTTTATTCCTGTCCTGCCCCTAGGTTCTGCAGAACCATTTTTTAAAATTTTAGATTCCTATATATGTGTTAGCATACGGTATTTGTTTTTCTCTTTCTGACTTACTTCACTCTGTATGACAGACTCTAGGTTCATCCATCTCACTACAAATAACTCAGTTTCGTTTCCTTTTATGGCTGAGTAATATTCCATTGTATATATGTGCCACATCTTCTTTGTCCATTCATCTGTCGATGGACACTTAGGTTGCTTCCATGTCCTGGCTATTGTAAACAGAGCTGCAATGAACATTGTGGTACGTGACTCTTTTTGAATTATCATATCGTTTTAATATGTCAGAAAATATTATACTTTAAAAAATTATTTCAACTCTTAAAAAATGTAAAAGTCGTTTTTAGCTTCTGGGTCAAACAAAATCAGGCAGCAGGCCAGATTTGGCCTACAGGCCATAATTTCTTGGCTCCTGTTCTAGATGAAGGCTACTCCATAAACCTGATTCCCAGGGGGAGGAAAACAGCCAAGCCCCAAACTGATCCATGAAAGATATCTGCTTTGGGGGAAAAAAAAAACCCCAACTAGTTATTTTAAGCCACTCAGATTCTCTTTCAAATTACAGCATTACCTAGTGCGATCTGGTGCACTATTTCTATGTGTAAATGATAAGGCAGCAATGAATAACTAGAAGACAGACGTTAATGGAAAGACAAAAGAAAGAGAGAAAGGGCAGCTGAGAAAGAACCAGGAGGAGTTTGGACTGAAGTTAAAGGGCTCAGGGACTTCCCTCATGGCGCAGTGGTTAAGAATCTGCCTGCCAATGCAGGGGACACAGGTTTGATCCCTGGTCTGGGAAGATCCCACGTGCCACAGAGCAGCTAAGCCTGTGTGCCCTAACTACTGAGCCTGCGCTCTAGAGCCCATGAGACACAACTACTGAGCCCACATGCCACAACTACTGAAGCTCGTGCACCTAGACCCTGTGCTCTGCAACAAGAGAAGCCGCTGCAATGAGAAGCCTACGCACCACAACGAAGAGTAGCTCCCGCTTGCCGCAACTAGAGAAAGCCCGCGCACAGCAGCGAAGACCCAATGCAGCCAAAAAAAAAAAAGGGCTCATTAAAATTCTGACAGATTACCCATTCTTTTCATCTGAATCCCATTTCTTTACATTCTGATCATCTGCCTATTTGCACATTTAATACTGTATCTTCTACTCTTTCTGGGATGCTGGTATGTTGACTGTTTCAAATAATTAAAAAAAAACAAAGTCATGGAAGTACTTAAAGTAGAGCTGAAAATTGTGTCAAAAAGTCAGGAAGGCCAAAATAAGGAGCTCTGTTAAGAGATATTCTATCAACCAAAATATCTTTTCTCTACTCTGCCGTGGCAACTCCAGAATAGTATAGAATATGTAATATGCAGTATCCTTGTTTGAACCAGGATGCTGAGAATTGTGCAGCCAACAAATGTCTATTTTGGTGGCAAAAAGCGGCAGAGTCTCAAAAGAGACTGTACTGATTTTGTAGCACTTGTTGAGCTTCCCCAATTGTTAGTGGCAGAATTCCAGAGACACTCAAGGTATCCCCTTTCCAACGGCTTAAAACTGTATATTTACCTTGTGCGTCTCTGTAATTGCTGGAGCTCTGATTCTAACACGGTTGGTGTGTGTTAAATAATCTTTTTCTTTGGACGTGCCAGAGCAGGAAAGAGAAGAGATGTTTGTGGTGATAAACATTGCACTTGTCAGAGCCTCTCGCCCTAGAAATGTTGGTGGGAAAATAGTCCTTATTTGATCATTTTTAGGGTGAAGGAAATGAAAATAAGTTGTGTGCAGAGGCTCCAACTCCCTCAGGGTAGCTGAGTGGGAGAGAGAGTCTCTTTGGAAAACCTACAGTTTCTTCTTACAAAACAATGTAGCCTCTAAGAAGTTGAAAACATTTGGAGAAAGTACAGAAATGAAAAGCATTATTGTGTGAGTACAAAATCTCAAGAAAAAAAAAAGATGTTCTATAACAGGTTTACTTTTTTTCTTGGAAATCCTCTGGCCTACAATAATATGATTTGTTTAAAATATGGCACTTAAGTATTTAAATGCAGCAGGCCCTATGTGTTTAATTTCTTTGTTTAACTGATGCATAGTTTCCCAACTATGTAGTCACTGGTGTAAAATGTGAAGCTGTTCTGTATCTATGTGGTTCAGCTTTCCAGAATATTTGGATACTGACTTTAAATGTGTACAGTATCGTTCCTTTGCAGCAGTGTTGACTATGCCCAAACCTATTAATATTAGACCCTCCCATAGTCCACTTTTCTGAAGTATGGTTAACAATGAGAAGAGTAGATTGAATTTATTAAGTGGTTAATCAGAAATGCAGGAACTACAGAGCATTACAAAGTTAAATTTCCATTCACTATGTAGAAAGTCTGATGCCTGGTAAATCTTTTATTTATTTATATTTTAAACAATTATGCCTTTAGTATATGGATTGATTCTTTCTGCACTATCAGTATGTATTCTGATGTAATTACAATATTTAATAGTATGAAACACAGAGCAAGGCATTAAGCATTTAAAAAATAATTAGCTGATTCTCTATAAAAAGCAATGAAAAAAAGTTTTAGAAGTTTTAAAACTTTTAGAAGGAAAAAAGAAGTGAAATGGTAACCTCCAGTTAATGGTTTTACACAGAATGAATGTCTTCTGACAAAGGTTTGACTATTCTGGTGCCCTGTGACACCAATACATTCTTTTAGAGCATAGAAAAGTGAATGTGGATACCACGATCTGGTCATGACCTCTCTGGATACATGGAACCTCTCCCTGGGGCCGACGTTCACTGGAGGAGGTCAGTGACAAGAATGTGGCCTTGAAGGAATCATAAATGGTTGAACAAGCAGAGAATATGAAAGAGTACATTTTCTATCAATCAACCTTTATTAGTCCCTGGAAGAGTGCATATGTTTTAGAAAAAGTAGTCCCCACACCTGGGAATTGGGGCCCAGGGCAAAAATGAATGAAAGAATAAGGAAACAGGCTGAGAGACAAAAGAAAGCTAAGGAGAGTTTATATTATAAAGCACGTGCTGAATTCCATAATGTACAGTGTTCAAAGTAAACACAGTTTTAAACAAAATAGATATTCCTGGGCTTCCCTGGTGGTGCTGTGGTTGAGAGTCCGCCTGCTGATGCAGGGGACACGGGTTCGTGCCCCAGTCTGGGAAGATCCCACATGCCACGGAGCGGCTGGGCCCGTGAGCCATGGCTGTTGAGCCTGCGCTTCTGGAGCCTGTGCTTCGCAACGGGAGAGGCCACAGCAGTGACAGGCCTGCGTACCGCAAAAAAAAAAAAAAAAAAAAAGCAAGATATTCCTAAGATATAACGCATTTTATGGTTCTAAGTGTTCTTAGGCAGCTGCACAGACTTTCATAGGTCAAATAAGGTGATAAAATGTTTCTGTGTATTCTACAAGAGACTATTAATCTGAAAGATTTGGTACAGCATCCTAAAACATGTTATCCATCTTAGGAAAAATCTGTTTCTTAAGAGACTATTTTTTTAAAATTTTGTTTTTGTTGTTAGTCTAATTTTATTTTATTTATTTGTTTCTTTGAAATGTTTATTGAAATATATGTACAGAGAAGCACACAAATAGCACATATATAGCTCAAGGTGAACACATGTTTTTCCTAAGTGAATACATCCTGGTAGATGTGCTCAGTCCAGGAAATAGAATATTACTAGAAAACCTCTGCCTTCTCCTAATCACTAAATCCCAAAAGGTAAGCATTATTCCTGACTTTTAACTCCATGTATTAGTTTTTCCTTTTTTTTTTTTTTAATTTTGTTGAAATAGAATCGTCAGTAGGTATTCCTTTGTATTAGGCTTCCTTTGCTCAACATTCTGTTGTAAAATTCATGTTGTTGCATTAACAATAGTTTATTCTTATTGTATGTTATACCATCATTTGAATATATCACAATTTACTGTTCTAATGTTGATAGAAATTTGGGTCATTTCCAGTTTCTGACTATTACAAATAATGCTGCTATGAATATATTCACACATGTTTTTGTGTGAACATACACATGTAATTATATTGGAAGTAAAATTACTGGTTCATAGGATATGAAACTATTCACCTTAAATAAATACCACCAAATAGTTTTTTAAATGGTTGTAAAAATTACTTTATATTCTGCATTTACTATGGCTGATAAGCTCCTATGAGAGCTGACCCTCACAGACATAATAACTATAAATTCTTGGCAAAATACAGATATACAACTACATGAAGACATTGAGAAATGAATGAAATTAGGCAGATTCTGGAGGGGGAGTAAATTCTTAGGAGGAGGAAATGGAAAAGAGTGAGCTAACATTGTATTTCTTTTAGTCCAAAGACTGGCTGAAAGTGGTTCTGCATGGGATGGCTGTAATTGATAGAAATCCTGCATATTTTCAAATTGAAATAATCAGAGAACACAATTTGCTGCAAGAACTACTGGAAAATTTAAGGGGAATCTCAGAAGGGAGAGCACCTGTCTCTTGCCAACTCCTGGCATGCACAGAACATACTTTAAAAGGCCTAGTTAGTAATAAAATAACTAAATTGAGACTTGAGCAACTGCCTACATTTTTAAAACTATTTTTTAAGTTGAAGTATAGTTAATTTACAATGTTGTGTTAGTTTTAGGTACATAGCAAAGTGATTCAGTTATACATATATATGTATATGTGTATTTTATATATATATTCTTTTTCAGATTCTTTTCCATTATAGAGTATTACAAGATATTGAATATAGGTCCCTGTGCTATATAGTAGGTCCTTGTTTTTTACCTATTTTATATATAGTAGTGTGTGTATATTAATCCCAAACTCCTAATTTATCTCCCCCCTGCCCCCGCCCCACCCCCGCTATCCCCTTTGGTAGCCATACTTTTGTTTTCTATGTCTGTGAGTCTATTTCTGTTTTGTAAATAAGTTCATTTGTATTATTTTTTTAAGATTCCATGTATAAGTGATATCATATGATATTTGTCTTTTCTGTCTGACTTCACTCAGTATGACAATCTCTAGGTCCATCCATGTTGCTGGAAATGGCATTATTTCATTCTTTTTATGGCTGAGTAATATTCCATTGTATATATGTACATCTTCTTTATCCATTCATCTGTCGATAGACGTTTGGGTTGCTTCCGTGTCTTGGCTATTGTAAATATTGTTGCTATGAACATTGAGGTATATGTATCTTCTTGAATTAGAGTTTTCTCCAGATATATGCCCAGGAGTGGGATTGCAGGATCATATGGTGACTCTATTTTTACTTTTCTAGGAACCTCCATATTATTTTCCATAGTGGCTGTACCAGTTTACAGTCCCACTAATAGTGTAGGAGGGTTCCTTTTTATCCACACCCTTTTCAGCCCTTATTATTTGTAGACTTTTTGATGATGGCCATTCTGACTGGTGTGAGGTGGTACCTCACTGTAGTTTTGAATGTTAGTCTAATTTTAGATAAGACAGGTGTTCTAGGCTGAATTGTGTCCCCCCACCAGCCTGCCCCACAAATTCATATGTGGAAGCCCTAACCCCCAGTACTTCAGAATGTGACTGCCTTAGCAGATGGGACCTTTAGAGAAATGACTGAGTTAAAATGAGGCCTTTAGAGTGGGCCGTAATCCAGTGTGATGATTCCGTTTTCAAATCCCGGCTCTGTCAACTTGTTTTATTGTAGGACCATACTATTGGTCCCTAGACTGTGGCATGTGGATTAGAAGTATGGATTTGGTGTGTGGGCTTGATCTTAATTCCAATTTTAGACAATCCACTGACTTTTAGTAATCTAGCCTACTCTCGCAGCTTTGAACAAGGCCATCTTAATCCCCCCAGGCCTGCTCTAGGCAAGCCCCATGCTTTGATTCCACCTTATTTGTAGTAAGTCGAGTTAACCTTTTCCAGAATGCTGCTTTAATTGACCTTTCTTTTGTCTGGGCGTACCACACATCCACAGAATTAAATCTTATAAAAAGCAAAAATCTTCATCTTGTTGAAAGTTTCGACCTTTGTCACCACAGAAAACTTTCTTAACCTCTGTGTATCTTCCTTCTCATACCTTTAAATGCAAATAATGGCTATAGCTCCAAGATACAGAAAAATGCAAATATTTTTGATGTTTTTCAGTTTAATAAAAGCTCATTATTTTCTCTCTTTTTCTTTAGAACACATTCTTAATATTAAAGTTGATATAGGATAGGTGGCCTCTTTTGGATACCAGATTATCAGGAACACTCAAAGAATTAAGACTAAAAATATTGATAGGCTCCTCTTGGAATTGTGGTAAGTCCAGAAGTTGGGTGGAAGGAATAGTGCTCCAAAGTAATCACAGTTCATAAAGGCATGAAATGAAAAGCTGAGTTAGAGCAGGGTAGTGGTATCAGCTGACAAACACATGTGTGTAAGAAATATAACTTGTATAATTTTTCTGTGATTGAAATTAATATGCATTTTGAGCACTAGTTACACGGAGTGGCTGAAATATCACCTCAGTCAGTTCAGGGTTTCACCACCCCTTTCCCCAAGCTTGTGGCCAGTTCGCAGCACCATATACAGAGTATCAATGCAGTAGTGAGGTGCTTTTACATCTTCCCTGGATTGTTTTAAACAATTCACGTGGGAATGTGCTGAGGTGGATATTATCTGGTCCTGTTCATCAGTCCTTGCAGGTTGATGCTGAACTGTCTCTTGCTCATGGTCTAGTGGGAAGGAGAAATCTTTGGTTGCTAGTTGTCCCCTCTGTGAGCTGTATGATCCCTATGAGCTGACTTAGCCTCTTTCTGCCTGCACTGTCCCTTCAGCCAGTACTACGCCACTGGTCCTGCACTTTACTGAACCCTAGAGTCTCAGAGTCTCCCTGTTTTCTTGAGTGTCTTCTGAGAATGGGAACTCCAAGCCTCTGTCATTCTCCATCTTCCCTGTTCCCCTGCCCCAATCCTGGATTTCATCTGTGGGAAGAGTCAGGACACAGGACTCCTGAAGAGACCCAGAGTCTACAATCTTTTCCTTCCCTTCTCTGAATCATTATCTTTCTCAGACCTGATTTCCAAAGAGAGCCATAAATGCTGCCTCTAACTGATAATATGATCTCACAAAGATATTACTTATAGCATGTATTTATGCCCTGAGCTCTTTATTTGGCTACTTTTGAAGCTACTCTTTATATAGCTCAGGTCCTAGAAACTCAGAAGTTAAAAAGTGTTTACAGTTCTTTGTTCTGAACTGCCTCAACTGCCGCCTAATGGGAGAATGGGTCATATGTGAACAGGAAGTATGGAAAAATGAAATCAAACCAACCAAAACATACAAAGTTGGTGATTATAACAAAACTAGAAGAGTGCATAGAATTGAAACTTAACTACTAATTAAAATCCATGAGCCAAAAATTTCAGTTGCCAAAACTAAGAAGATAGTCCAAACACTAGACGGTTGCTATCTATCTATCTATCTATCTATCTATTATCTATCTGTCTACCTATGTATCTTTTAAAATCCATGAGTCTAGGGCTTCCCTGGTGGCGCAGTCGTTGGGAGTCCACCTGCCGATGCAGGGGACATGGGTTTGTGCCCTGGTCCGGGAAGATCCCACATGCCGCGGAGCGGCTGGGCCCGTGAGCCATGGCCACTGAGCTCGCGCGTCCGGAGCCTGTGCTCTGCAACGGGAGAGGCCACGGCAGTGAGAGGCCCGTGTACCGCAAAAAAAAAAAAAAAAAAATCCATGAGTCGAGAAAGATTTAAACAGGCATGAATTGAAAATGAGGTATAGTGATCAATGGCAATGAGAGAGGACCAGAAGGAGGCCTAGAATAATTTTAAAGGTTCTTTAAAGGCAATGACTTCTTGCCTTTGATTTATGTTCAGATCCTGTGGGTCATGGGTGAGGGGCAAGTTCTTTTTTTTTTTTTTAAAACATAGACCTTTTTTCCAGTTTTATTGAGGTATAATTTGACATACAGCAGTATATAAGTTTAAGGTGTACAGCATGATTTGACTTTATGAAATGATTATCACAATAAGTTTAGTGAATATCCATCATCGCATATAGATACAAAATAAGAGAAAAAGAAAAAATATATTTTCCTTAATGAAGGGCAAGTTTTGAGTAGTTAAAGGCAAAGAATGGATAGGTGCTCTGGCTACCATATCAGTCTACAAATGTCCGGTGGAGCTGTCTTGGATCCAGATATGATCTATAGCAGTGCTTGAAAGGGGTTCATTCTTTTAAACTCAGAACTTTATAATGAGAATACAATGGATTGAGAATAACTGAAACCACCCTGAAGAATAGACTACATATGGTTTACATTGACTATAAACTATAAACTGTACTCAGTGGTTATGAAAATAGCTTGGGCTAGAATCTTGGTTTTATCACTTACAAACTTTTTCATCTTGAGGAAATTACTTTGCCTCTTTGAATTTCTGTTTCTTTATCTGTAAAAATGGGAATTATAGTAATAGCTACCTAAGAGGGTTGTTGTCAGAATTCAAAGTTTGAATGAATAAGTTCACTTAAAATACTTTTGTAAGTCCTCAATAAAATTTAGCTATATTATTATATTATCATTATTATTATATATGATCCTTATCATTATTATATGATATACTATATATTCATAGCATTAACTTCCAACTGTTCCCACTAGATTGCTCATGAAATTCCCATGGAGGTGTCATTAGGAGAAATTTGTTGATTTTTTTTCTGTATTCTTTTCTAAGTTAATTCCCCTGATTCTCAGTCATTTACTGATTCTGTTCCAATGCTAGTTCTCCCTCTATCCTTGTTTGTGTCTGAATGGTTCCTCTGCATTTTTGGGAACACCCCCCCCCTCCTGCTTACAGAGGATTATCTATCAGGCTTTCCACCAACACTTGCTCAAATTTCATCCTTCAGTTGTCCTCAGCATCAGTTGTACTTCTGCAGCTCTCTTCCTACTTAGGAATGTCCACATCTGTGCAGTTGCTGAAACTTATAGAGGTCGGAGCTCATTCACTCAACAGGATTTGTTGAGCCCCTGTTATGTGCCAGGTACTGTGTCATGTGCTGCAGCACAGCATTCCTGCTATCCTGAGGCTTTGAGAGTACAGCAGGCTCTGTGAAATGCCTGTAACCATTGCTCTTTCTTCTGGGGATGTCTGAGGTGCGTTTCTCCTTGCCCACCCTCCGTGTTCTGCTTGTTCTCTGATATGCTGATAGAGTGGGAGAAATTTTTCTTTTATGCCTTGACACTGAGGTGGGAGCAAAGAAATGTCCATTTTGTCATTGCTGTGCTTTTCTCTGCACAGAACTCATTCATTCCATAATCTGTGTTGCAGTATTGCTTCCTTGGCTCCAGTAGTGCTTAAGGCTTCGTGCTTTCATCATTTCTTTTCACTCTAGTGGGGATTGGGATTCTGTAAGTCTGTGTATTGTATTGAAAAACAAAGTATATGGAGTGTATGGACTTACTGTAGTATAGAGTTTACTAGGAGTTGGATAAACTGGGGTTACAACTCTGATTCTTCAGCTTTTTAGCCGTGTGTTTTTGGGTAGCACTATTCTATATCGTTCTCAGACTCCTGTTTTCTCATCTATAAAAGGGACCAATAACTCTCACCTTGAATGGTTGCTTTAAGAAAAAAGTTGATGTCTATACAGTACCTGATGCAGTGCCTCAAAGTTACCCCCCAAATGGAAGGTTATTTTGAATTGTGCAATTGATTCTATCATCCTATCATTTGTGTTCCTGATGCTATAAAAATCTATCAACTTGGACTTCCCTGGTGGCACAGTGGTTGAGAATCCGGCTGCCAATGCAGGGGACAGAGGTTCCATCCCTGGTCTGGAAAGATCCCACGTGCCATGGAACAGCTAAGCCTGTGCACCACAACTACTGAGCCCACGCTCTGCAACTACTGAAGCCCATGCGCCTAGAGCCTGTGTTTCACAAAAAGAGAAGCCACCTCCATGAGAAGCCCGTGCACTGCAATGAAGAGTGGCCCCCGCTCGCCGCAACTAGAGAAAGCCTGCACTCAGCAACGAAGACCCAATGCGGCCCAAAAGAAAAAACGTATCAACATTCACTGACTATTTGCCATGCAATTTCTGGGCACGATTCAAAAATTAATAGAAAATATCCAGATGGCATTATCCTATGGGTCAAAAAAAACCAAGGAAGAAAAGAAAAAGAGAGAGAGAGAGGACATAAGAGAGTGAGAGAGATCATAATCAGGGACTTTTTTTTTTTTTTTTTTGCTATAAGACTTAAAAGCCCAGTCAAGCTAGCTTAAAGCAATATTAATTTATTAAAAGAATTCTGGGATATCTTAAAGGATCCCGGGTCAGAAAATACATCTGTTGCCTCATGAAGAAATGGAGAGATATTAGTAATTAAGAAAGATTTGTTCTCTCTTATATTCTTTGTCTCGTTTTTGCTTTCTCTTGTCACATGGCCTCATGCCTCTGCCTGTTTCTGAATCTGTTATTTCGCTTTCTTCTCTCTGAAATTTGGTTCTTTCTGCTTCCTCATCAGCATAATTACACCCGAATGGCCACCCTTGTTCCTGATACTACAGTATCTTTTTAGCTCTAGCTGACTCTCAGTTCGTGGGTTCTTAGTTCAAGTTCTCAAGTGAGAGGGTCTGATGGGACCAGTACAAGGGTCAGATGTCTACCCTTATCCAGTCAGCTCTTGGCCACGGAGGAATGAGGTCGTGTGATATAAACAGCCGGGACTGTAGATGGATGAGGCAGCTCTCAGAAGAGGGCATGAGCTGGGCAAGCACCCTAAAGTGTGTTGATGATAAGCAGTAAGCTGAATACCGAGGACAATTTTAATTCAGAGTGTGGTTGCTGAGAAACCATTTGGAAAAACAGCTTATGGCAGAGGTTCCAAATGGGGTGTGTGTGTGTGTGTGTGTGTGTGTGTGTGTGAGAGAGAGAGAGAGAGAGAGAGAGAGAGAGAGAGAGAGAGAATACAGAATTCCCATTATAGAAACCAGGCCTAAATGGGAAGGAAACTAGTCTTGCAGATACCAAAAATGGGTCTAAGAACAGTCGGTTGTCCTAGGGCTGGAGGATGGAAATTGTTTAGACTATCCAGAAAACTGGAACCTGGAGGAGGACAGTACCTAGAGGAAAAGCCTTCTGAGGGAGTGTGTGTGTGTGTGTGTGTGTGTGTGAGAGAGAGAGAGAGAGAGAGAGAGAGAGAGAGAGAGAGAGAGAGGGAGAGGGAGAGGGACAAGAGCTCGTAATAATAATTTCTTAGTGCAGCTTGGGCTTATACATGTACCTAGAATGGGTTTCCTGTACCTCTAAGGGGCTTAGACCATTCTAGCTCTCCAGCATTTTATGTGAAGTATAAATGAGAATAACTAATAAAAACAAAAGAAAGTTAATAGAAATAAAGAAATGATGGAGGAGGGGGAGCAGGAGTAAAGACAGCGGGAGGGGAGGAGGAGACAGAAGGGAAGCGGGGAGAAATCGTCTGGTTCTTTCAACGTAGCTTACGTTAGTTACGGGGAAACTGCTTTAGGAACATTAACCTTTTAAAAACGCACACCCAGAAATTCCCACCCCATATGTTTAGTTAGTTGAATCCTTGGACTGAGTGTGCATATTGTTCAGGAATGGAAGAATGAGGTACTATGAAAGAAGAGTCAGAAGAGAAAGGTTTAGGTCCAGGAATATAGTTTTTTGCTGGAAAAAAATTGCTGTTTTTTAAAAAAACTCTTGGTTAGGTGGTAGCATTGTGTTGAAGCTCTAACAATAGATGAATTGGGTGTCAAAATCTAAAATACCAGTTTCCAAGCAGAATTTAAAAACATATATTCAGAAGAAAGTGTGAGCAGTGATTATTCCTGGGGAGTAGAATTGAACTTGCAGAGAGGGTAGGAAGAGGGATTTACTTTTCATTTTGTACTCCTTTGTCATGTCTGACTTTAAAAAAATAATTTAAAATTTTATTATAGTTAGAAGAAAACAAAAAATATCATCTATGTTAAAAACTCATGGGCTTCCCTGGTGGCACAGTGGTTGAGAATCTGCCTGCTAATGCAGGGGACACGGGTTTGAGCCCTGGTCTGGGAGGATCCCACATGCCGCGGAGCAACTAGGCCCATGAGCCACAACTACTGAGCCTGCGCGTCTGGAGCCTGTGCTCCGCAACAAGAGAGGCCGCGATAGTGAGAGGCCCGCGCACTGCGATGAAGAGCGGCCCCCACTTGCCACAACTAGAGAAAGCCCTCACACAGAAACGAAGACCCAACACAGCAAAAATAAATAAATTAATTAATAAACTCCTACCTCCAACTTCTTTTTTTTTTTTTTTCTTTTTGCGGTATGCGGGCCTCTCACTGTTGTGGCCTCTCCCGTTGCGGAGCACAGGCTCCAGATGCACAGGCCCAGCGGCCATGGCTCACGGGCCCAGCCGCTCCGCGGCATATGGGATCCTCCCAGACCGGGGCACGAACCCGTATCCCCTGCATCGGCAGGCGGACTCTTAACCACTGCGCCACCAGGGAGGCCCTACCTCCAACTTCTTAAAAAAAAAAAACAACTCATGGAAACACATTAATAGGGACAAATATTTATTTCCAGCTCGGTTGGAGTATTAAGTTTTTGTGGAAGTGGGTTTTGTTGTTTGTTTGTTTGTTTTTAAATGTCTGAAGTTTATCCTTCTTCAGCAGCAACATTTCAACTATTTTGAGTGAAAATCTCTCTAAGGTGACATGCTGCTCCCTTGCTTTCTTAAAAAGAGAATATTTGATGATTCAGGGATATGATGATTAGAGTGTGTAGAAACTCAGACAAAAGGTTAAAAAGTTCAGTAACTTGAATTTTATGTGGATTTCTAATTTAAAATAGAAATACAGCCTAACGCACAGTTGGAACATAAGTTATTCTTTTAAGAGTACAGTATGTGGTTCCAGGATTCTAAGATAAGGATGTGGGAAAGAATGAAAAAAAATCTGTTAATTAATAAAGGCTTCTAAAGCCAACTGTTCTTAAGTATTTTAATATTAAATTGAGAAAAATGTGATGCTGCTTATTTTATTATAATCATGGCACTGCTTTTTTAAATGACTGGAAACCAAATCAAACCCAACATGTAGCCTAGCAACCATGAGAAACAAACATTTTACTTTGTTTCTTAAGCTAACTGATGTTAAAACACTATCAAAGATTCCTAAAAATACCTGCCTCTGAGTTCAGTTCTTGGTTAATCTTTTTAGTTCTCAAACACACTTTTTTCCCCCATTAGAACACATGACATTAAAATTCCTAAGATGCAATTTAGTAATTATATCAGTAACTTATCAACTTTTCTTTTCAAATAATTTTAAATTGCTTTCAATATTAGTACTCTAAAATGACAAATCAAATATCTACAAACATGGATTACTTAGGAAAACTTTTCTTTTGGCTTAGAACTTAATTGGAAGGGAGATGTTATACAGTTGAAAAGTTTTGGTGCCAAAGATGTGTGTTGAAGAAAGAAGTAATAGTTCACAGTTGTCTTTTACAAGTGAATTTCCACTAACCGAATCCACATCCTCCAGGTACATGGTTCATGCAGGAGGAGAGAGTCTTTATAGCTCTGTCACTCATGCTGTGTTATCAGAGCAGGATTATATAAGACGTTATGACTTCTAGATGAGGGCCTTGTCTAAATAGGAGATCTAGAAATAACCTAACAAAGAGATGGCTATGTGACTCCCTGGAGGAGAGTTAGTTTATACTCCTGCTATGAGAGATATCAGCAAGTTATTGTTTTTTGAAAATATATTTTAAAAATATTGAATATCTAACAAGAACAAATTTATCTTTTGTCTCATTTGCCTAGAGATAAATGGAGATAAATCAGGTGGAGAAGATGTAATATGGGTAGAAAGATAACTGCTGTTTATTTAAATTTGGATAAATAAAAATAATGATGCTAGCAAATATTTATTAAGCATTTATTATGTGCTGAACACTGGGTAAATGCCCTACATTTAATCCTCATAACTATACTTGAAGTAGGTCGCTAGAGTTACTCATTTTAAATATGTAGAATGAATGGATAGAAAGTTTAGGTATCTTGCCGAAGGTCACACACAAAAGGTGGCAGAACCAGTTTCAAACCTAAGCATGTCTTGGTTCCAAAGGTCTAGTTCATGACCATGAGAGTACATTTAAGTCGTCATTTATTGTTCGGTATTAGCTAATTGGTCTATATTAATAGGTTTGTATCCTAGTTTGAAGTTCTATTAAGTTCTATTAAGTTCTAATTACTGGAAACTAGACCATTTGTTTTTGCTGAATTTAATTGAGTTAAATCTATACTCAGTAAATCTTATAATAAAGCAAAGAGTGTCTTCTTATGCATGTGGGCTATATACCAGCTCATCTTAGCTTCCTACTGTGTTTTATATAATTTTATTTCCCTAGAGCTTAGCTCAGAGCCTTAAATATAAGTGCTCAATGAAAAATTGTTGAACAAGTGAACCTAGTTTACATTTAGATCTTAGATTTCTTTTAGCCATTAAATCTTTTATGTGTTGACTATGTCAAACTACGAATCACAGTAAAAGTAACACATCTGTAGTGCTTTGCAGGTGTCAGACACTATGTTAAGTGCTATATATATGTTAGCTCATCTAATCCTTGCAATAATTTTATGAGATATCTACTAGTTACCCCTATTTTACAGATGAGGAAACTGAGCTAAAGAGAGAGATTAAGAAATTTACTAACATCCTATAGCTTGTCAGTAGTGAAGCCAGGATTTGAACTCAGGCTCTCTGGCTCCAGAGACTTATGGTCTAGATAGCATTAAGAGGAGAAGAATTGAGTAGTACCAAGTTGCCTGGGAAACATCAAATTGTCTTCTCCTTCTTTTTCCCTTCATCCAATCTCATACTCTGCTCCACAACTCACCCCACTTCTTTCCCCAGAAGTACACTTAGGATGGCCAAATTATTTATCATTATAGAGAGGGACACTTCTGAGAGTAAAAGGCGATGCTAATTGGATGGAATGCCAGGACAAAAAGCATAAACACAGACTGCCCTGGAAATCGGGATTTTGGGTCATCATAAATATGCTGTGCTTATGTTTTGCCTTTTTTTGTTGTTGTTTGGAGTTGCATGAAGTAAGCACAATGAAATAGAAGTACCAACGTTGATTTTGCCAGCCCCTATTTCAGGATATTAAGCTGTTTCCAATAGTTTGCTATTTAAAAACTGCAGTGTATACTCTTATGCCTTCGTATTTCACACCTATGTGTGAGTAAATCTGTAGGATAATCTTTGCGGGGCTAAAGAGTATGCACAATTGTAGCTTTGATAGACATTGCTGTAATTCCCTCCAAAGAGGATTTACCAATACCTATTCCTATCAACATGCATGAGAGTACCTGTTCCCAATATACTTGCCAACAGAGTATGCATAAAACTTTAGAGCTTTGCCCATTTGAAAAATGACATTTCAGTGTGAAGTTTATTTGCATTTCTCTCATTTTTATTTCCTTTTTATAAACTGTCCTATTTTTCTTTTCCTGTGGGGTGGATGGCTTTGCTATTTGACTTGTGTGAGCCCTTAATACACCCCTTTGTGATACTTGTTGAAATGTATTTTCCAAGTCTGTCATTTGTCTTTTCATTGTGCTCATGATAGTTTTTGCTATGCAGAAAATTTTACTTATAGTTGTGTTTATTTGTATTATGTGTTTAGGTTTTTAATCAGACTTAGGAAGTCTCCCAAACTCTAAGTTTATATTTTAAAAAAACCCAAAATGGTTTCTTCTGCAACTTTTACAGCTATTTTTTACATTTTTATAATTTATCCACCTGAAATTTATTTTGTGTAAAGGTGCTACAGATAAACTTGTTTTCCAGATGACTACCTAGTTTTCCAATACCATTTGTTAACCCATCTTTCCCAAAATTTGTGATGTCACTTTAATTATACACTAAGTTCTGGTATGTATTTGACTCTAATTCTTTTTGTAGTGTTCCGTTGATCTGTCTAGTTGTGTGCAGTAAAGATTGTTTTAATTATCATAGCTTTACAATATGTTTTAAATATCTAATAAGGCTATTTCCTCCACTTTATATCTTTTTTGCAGAATTATCCTAACTGTACTTTTATGTTTAGTTTATATATACACTTTGGAATTATCTTATCCAGTTGTGTGGATACATAAAATTTTTCTCCTAAAGAATATTTTATAAATACACACATACATCTCAAACCCAAACCCACACATAAAACAAATAAGTTCCCTCCTTCCAAAAAGCATAAAGTTATTGTTAAAGTTATTAGAGTATGTATGTTTATACACAGCATACAGACAACATGTTATTTTATGCCCTTGAATATTCAGATAAACAAGAGTATTTAAGGATTCAATATCAAAACCATCACACATATATTGCTATTTGTACATTTCTTCAAGCTATCACAGGGCTTTCCTTCTGTTACAGTTAGGCTGTGAATTGTCTCCAATTTGTTAGGAAGAATACTTTTTCAGTCAGCTGGTGAAGTCAAGAGAATGTCAATTCTAATTTATTTCCCTGTCTTTTGTTTCTATCTCCTCTCTCTCTGTGGTGTCAAGATATGTCAGTGACATCAGCTGGTACATTCCAACTTCTTTTAGAAATCAAAAGAAGGGGGAAAAATAATTACCCAAAAATGCATTGTCCAAGCTCCTTGGGTCCTTTTAGTCCCAGAGGAAAATTTAGGGAATTGTTTCTTTCTGTGAAATAATCTTATTGGATTCAGACAATATTTACTGAATTTATCCTATAATTAAAAAAAGAGAAAGAAATGTCTTTGCTTTCGGTAACCACTGTATTTTATCTCACATGATTCCGTAGTCATCGTTGTGAAATACAAACAGAGTTTTGTGTTAGGCCTCATGGCTCCCTTCTTACCCAGAGTTAACCTGCTTACTAACACCATTTGGCCATTCTCTTTAGTCATCCCTGCCGGACTCACGTGGCTCAGTTAAGATTTTTTTTCTTTTGCCTTTCTTGGCGACTGTACTGGCATGGCTTCCAGAAGGAGAGGTGTTGACACATAAGTGATGTGTCTAACAGTAGGTCTTTTTTTTTCTTTTCCTGAAGCTGGCTTTGTTTGATTTCTGACCCAGATGAGGTTTTTAGAATATATGAGGAAAATCTCTTTGGTAGAGAAAACAAAATTTCAAAAAAGAGTTTTTCTCATTACCGTCCAGCATCTTTGTGATGATTTTGTTCCTGAAAATAACTTTAGAAAATTATCTCTGGACCATGAGTACACAAATTTGTCCTAGTTCTTGACAGCCCAAAGTGTTCAAGATGAGGACGTCTCTAAACAAGTAGCTTAACATAAAGGTGATTATGAATGTTTGGAAATTCCGTGCTGGATGTGTGGAGGGGAAAGTGTCACAGTGTTAGGAGGTGAACATTTCTGCTTGGACTGAATGTACCCTAATGTCTTACAAAGGAAACATTAACGGTGTAATAGCTAGGGATCCAGTTAGGATGTGATATATTTTTTTTTAGCCAAATAGTGCCTTAAGGTAGGCTTGGAAGTCAGACAGACATGGATGGGAACTCTGGCTACACAACATATAAGGGTCATGAACTTGTGTACACTGCTTGATCTCTCTAGACCTCAGCTTCTTCAATCATCTTAACTGTGTGTGTGTGTAAATGCTAACTTTGTTGAATTAGCAAACATGTATAAAAACATGAAACCAAGTGCTTAAAAAATAATAGATACTATTTTAAGTTTAAAAACCGGCTCTGGTAAGAGGATAATATAAACATTAAAAAAACCTGGAATGTTTTAAGTACTATCCCAGAGTCACTGATATGTGGAATCTAAAAAAACTGAATTTGTAAAGACAGAGAGCAGAATGGAGTTTAGCGGGGGCTAGGGGTTGGGGAAATGGGGAGATGTTCAAGGGTATAAACTTGCAACTAGTGGATAAATAAGTCCTGGAGACCTAGTGCACAACATAGTGATTATAGTCATCAATACTGTATTATAAACTTCAAAGTTGCTAAGAGACTAGATTTTAAGTGTTCTTAATACAAAAAAGAAATGATAATTACGTGACATGATAAAGGCGTTAGCTAACACTACAGTAGTAATCGTATTACAATACATAAATGCACCAAACCAAAAAAAAAAAAAATAGGAAAGGGTTAGTTGAAAAGAACCAAAATAAGTCTGCAAATAGAAATTTATATAACTGACAACATAGTCTCCGTAGTTTTGTAATTAGCAGAGTACTCCTGGTTTCACCTCTTACTAGCTTTATTGCTTTGGGTAGGTGACAATTTTGCTATATTTCTTTACATAGCTGTAAAATGGGTATAATGATTGTATATGCCTTACCAAAGAGGAAGTATAGAATAATGGTTAAGAGCATAGTTCCTGGGAGAAAGCCTTCCTAGGGTCAAATCCTACCTCCACCATTTACTTGTTTGTGGTTTGTCGTGACCTTGGGCAAGTTACTTCATCTTTGGATGTCTTGGTTCCTTATTTGTAAAGTGGTAGTAATAGTAGTATCATCTTATAAGGTTGTTATGCATGTTGAGTTAGTTTATGTATTTAAAGCTGTTCACTTAGTGAGCACTATGTAAGTGTTAATATTTATTGTAATGACCTTATTCAGTTGTAAAGCGAATTAAATAGAATTCGTATTATAATGCCTTCTTCACGATTAAGCATTCAGTAAATGTTAATTACTGTGGCTGTTACTGTTTGGGTCTAGTTCCAGCTCTGCATTGGCCATTGGCATACCATAGTCAGATTACGTTTATTGAAGTAACACTTTTGTCATGTTTTACTCATGGTAAACACTCTCAGTTGCTGCCTATACCTGTAATAGTGGTCCTCCTTAGACTATCTCTATCCTAATCATTTTAATCTATTCCCCAGGCATGCCTCACACCATCACTTCACCTAGTTTAAGACTTTCTCCTCACTCATTGTTCCTCAAGAACTGTGAACAGTCTGAGATTTTACCTCACTTAGAAGCTAACAAATTAGCCTGCCACAGTTTCGTGGATGCTGGCAGAAGACTTGAAATTCCTGGGTTATTACTCATAGGACAGCAAGCAGTGTGAGCCTCATGTTTGCATCCATTATTCTTACTCCCTAAATCCCCAGAGTGGGGTGGGGGTGGGGACTGCAGAGGAGCCCAGGTGGGTGCTCTTCATGCAGTGGGCTTGTGTCATAGCTGAGGAACTCCAAGCTTAGGGTGCCTGATATTCTTTGATAACAACTCAGAACTCAATAAATAGTAGTTTCATAGAGCTTATTTGCAATGTAGAATCTGAATCAATATTTGTTACTATGTTGCATTACAGTTATCTTGCATCTTGAATGAATCTTTTACCCATGTATGATTTTGTGACATATTGACCTTTTGAAAAATATTGGTTTCCTAGGTTATGTCAGCCTCCCAAATATTGACACATTTCCATAAACAATATAAAAGATTACATTTGTTAATATCATTATTGACCACAACAGAAAAATCTTTAAATATTGGGAAACAATGAGGCTCAAAGAATCAGATATAAGTTTTCCAAAATTTGGATTTTCCTAATATCCTAATTAAGATGAATTTTATGCTTTTCTAATATTCATGAAAAACGTGTTTTAAAAATTCAACTTGAGGGCCTCCCTGGTGGCGCAAGTGGTTGAGAGTCCGCCTGCCGATGCAGGGGATACGGGTTCGTGCCCCGGTCTGGGAGGATCCCATATGCCGCGGAGCGGCTGGGCCCGTGAGCCATGGCCGCTGAGCCTGCGCGTCCGGAGCCTGCGCGTCCGGAGCCTGTGCTCCGCAACGGGGGAGGCCACAACAGTGAGAGGCCCGCATACCGCAAAAAAAAAAAAAAAATTCAACTTGAAACTCAAGCATTCACATAATTGCTTTTCTTTGAGACAAGCATTGTTTCAATATGTCAGAAGTGCTTTATGTGTACTTTTATTTATTTATTTATTTTAAATTTTTATTTATTTATTTATTTTTTTGTGGTACGCGGGCCTCTCACTGTTGTGGCCTCTCCTGTTGTGGAGCATAGGCTCCGGACGCGCAGGCTCAGTGGCCATGGCTCACGGGCCCAGCCGCTCCGCGGCATGTGGGATCTTCCCGGACCGGGGCACGAACCTGTGTCCCCTGCATTGGCAGGCAGACTCTCAACCACTGCGCCACCAGGGAAGCCCCATGTGAACTTTTAATTTCATCCCACAGAATATTTAAAAGGTGCATACCTAAGAGTTAAGATTTTGAAAAATCAGTAATTTTTACTGCTTCATCAAAGATATTCTTAAATCATGGTGGTGAAAAATACAATAATATTCTAGTGTAGTTTGCTGCCACTGACTTATTCATGCTAAGTTGCCAGCAGTTGTACACCATTGTTTTTTGCAACATTAGTGCAAGTGTCAACACAGTGAAAATGGCAAATAACATCTTAGTAGTATCATGAAGATAATTTTGTGGATCCCTGGAAAAGGTCTCCAAACCTCTCAAATGATCTTGGATCATCTGTGGGAACTGCTGAGGTAGGGAGACCTGTAGCTGTTACAAGAGGAAATTGAAGGGGACTTGAACACAGAATGTAGAGCATGAAAGAAAAGCAATTTGAGAAATGGAGCACACTGATTCTAAGTTGTCTGTGGATAGCTCAGGTACAGATTTATGGTAGCCTTTAGAAAATACGAGTCTGAGTATAGAAAGTCAGATTTAATGATCTATATAATGGAGGCATCCACACATAGGTTGAAGTCATTGGACTGCATAGCATAGTGGTTTAAGGCAGGGGTCCCCAACCCCTGGGCTGTGGACCGGTACCAGTCCGTGGCCTGTTAGGAACCTGGCCGCACAGCAGGGGGTGAGCGGCGGGCAAGCGAGGGAAGCTTCATCTGCAGCTCGCCATCTCTAGCATTAATACCTGAATGCCTGAACCATCCTTCCCCCCCCACCCCAGGTCCGTGGAAAAATTGTCTTCCCTGAAACCGGTCCCTGGTGCCAGAAATGTTGGGGACCGCTGAATAGGCTTCCTTATTTTAAATTCTAGTTCTGCCCCTTTCTTTTTTTTTTTAATTTATTTTTTATTGAAGTATAGTTGAATTACAATGTTGTGTTAATTACTGCGGTACAGCAAAGTGACTCAGTTATACATATCTATCTATCTATCTATCTATCTATCTATCTATCTATCTATCTATATATATATATACACACACATTCTTTTTCATGTTCTTTTCCATTATGGTTTATCACAGGATATTGAATATAGTTCCCTGTGCTATACAGAAGGACCTTGTTGTTTATCCATTCTATATATACCAGTTTGCATCTGCTAATCCCAAACTCCTACTACTACCATCTCCCACCCCGCTACCCCTTGGCAACTACCAGTCTATTCTCTATGTCCCTGATTTTGTTTCTGTTTCATAGATAAGTTCATTTGTGCCATGTTTTAGGTTCCACATATAAGTGATATCATATGGTATTTGTCTTTGTCTTTCTGACTTCACTTAGTATGATAATCTCTAGTTGCATCCATTTTGCTGCAAATGGCATTATTTCATTCTTTTTTTATGGCTGAGGAGTATTCCATTGTATATATGTACCACACCTTCCTTATCCATTCATCTGTTGATGGACATTTAGGTTGTTTCCATGTCTTGGCTACTGTGAATAGTGCTGCTATGAACACAGGGGTGCATGTATTTTTTTTTTTTTTGCGGTACGCGGGCCTCTCACTGTTGTGGCCTCTCCCGTTGCGGAACACATGCTCTGGACACGCAGGCTCAGCAGCCATGGCTCACTGGCCTAGCTGCTCCGCAGCATGTGGGATCTTCCCGGACTGGGGCACAAACCTGCGTCCCGTGCATCGGCAGGCGGACTCTCAACCACTGCGCCACCAGGGAAGCCCGCATGTATATTTTTGAATTATAGTTTTGTCTGGATATATGCCCAGGAATGTGATTGCTGGATCATACGGTAATTCTATTTTTAGTTTTCTGAGGACCTTCCATACTGTATTCCATAGTGGCTGCACCAACTTATATTCCCACCAACAGTGTAGGAGGGTCCCCTTTTCTCCACACCCTCTCTGGCATTTATTTGTAGACTTTTTAATGATCGACATCCTGACTGCCACTTTCTTAATCAGTTTATGTGTTGGCATCCTCATCTGGAAAATGGATAAAATAATAGTATTTACCTCAAGTGTTTGTTATGAGGAGAACATGTGTTGATGTTTGCAAAATGCTTAGAACAGTGTTTGACACATAGTAATACACACACATGTATATTAATTCATATATGAAATCCATATTTATAGTAATCCATATATATATAATTTTTAAGAATAAATGAAATAGAAGAATGGGAGTATGTGAGATTATTCTGGGAGAATATTGGGAAAGAAGAAAGCCCAGGGTTGAGGGGAACCGATATTAAGAGAAAAGCAAAAAAAAAAAAAAAAGGAGCCAGCAAAGGAGACAGGGATGAGAGAGTCAGGCAAAAACTCTGGAGAGTGGTTTACTGGAAGCCCAGGAGGAGTGTGCAGCAATGTGGACTTAGGCAGGAATGTAAACCTTGAGATGGCAGGTGCTGCATCTACTTCGTTCTTGGCTCAATTCCCTGGACTTAGCATTGTGCCTGATACAGAGCAGGTGCCCAGTAACTATTTGGTGAATGAAAATTGTTACAGAGAAGTCAGAAAAGATAAGGGCCTGAATATATTCATTTAGGATTAGCAAAAATAGGTCAGTTGGGGACTTAGACCCTCTATATAGTGCCAAACTAACATCAGAATTAGTTGTTAAAATCTTCTTACTCTGTGGTTTAACCATTAGAGTTATTGTATTTTATTACCATGGTTTCATTACAATTTTATGAAACCAGACTGAAGTCTCATTTTTTTTAATAAGTAAATTCTGCCCACGATCACAGTAATATTTTTAGTCTTTTTTCCTAAAAGCCAAAATTAGTCATTAGCTAGAAGTCCTGATCATTAACCAGGCCACTGGATGACTCAAGATTCCATCATTTGACCTCATATTGCAAATATGAGGGCCAAACAGAGTTTGTCTGACAAGCAGCACTGCAGCAGTCTTTTCTGCTTTTCAATTTTACTGTACAGGAAAAACATAATCAAAGCACTGGTTTTCCTTTTATTTTGGCCAGTGGCAGTATATTGCTCTTCACTGAGAATGGTCTGACTGTAAAAATCTCCACATGAGGAGGTGGTTACAAATGAATAGCAGCACCACATTTTCTGGGCTGCTTAGACCAATGGATTCCATTTAACTGGTGTCAGTTTAAATATCCCTAATTATTACATTAATTTTGCCACTTCCTTGCTCAGAAATTTTTCTATGGAGTGTATATCGAAGCCTCTTTTAATCTGGCTAAGTTCCCTTTCTGAACTCCCCCTGCAGAAACCCTATACTATAGTCACATGAGGTTACATTGTTTTCTTTTCTCAAACACTTCATTCCCCTACTTGTTTAACTTTTGTTAGATCTATTCTTAGAAATCTTACAGTATTTGTTTTGAATGGAATATTTTTTGTTATATTATCTAATGGATTATTACTGGTGCTTAGGAACATGTCATCAACTTTTGTAGGTTACTCTTTTATTCATAAATCTGCTGGCTTTTAAAAATTGTAATGGGTGAATATAGAGTCTATTGAATTTTCTGTATAGACAACCATATTTTCCACAAATAATGACACGTCTCTTCCTTTCCAATTATTATGCCAAAAAATTTTATTGACTTGCATTTATTAGAACTTACACTAAAGTGTTCAGTAGAAGCAGTGATAGCTGGCATCCCTATCTTTTTCCTGACATTTAAAAGAATGCTTCTCAAATTTCATCATTAAGCTACTTGATGAATAAATGTATGTGTGAGTCAGCATTCCAGATGGTTACGAGATAGGGCTCTGGACCAATCTGCCTGGGTTTAAGTTCTAGCTGTGTTACTTACTGCTGTGTTATATTGGAGAAATTAACTCTGGCTTGATTTCCTCACGTGTAATAGAGGGGATGATGGCACCTAATCATAGGGTTATTGTAAAGATTCAATGAGTTAATACTTGTTAAGTGCTTACAACCATCTGGCACATAGCAAGCATGATACTGTGTTCCTTATATAAATATACTGAATTGATCATTTGAAATTTCTCATTCAATATATTACGTTAATTGATATTATTATATGTAATGGCCTTTAAGTTCCTGAGATAAATCATATTTGATTGTGAATTTTAAAGGGCATGTAAATTGGTATAGCCACTATGGAAAACAGTATGGAGGTTCCTTAAAAAGCTAAAAATAGAGCTACCATATGATCCAGCAATACCACTCATGGCATCTATCTGCAGAAAACCATAATTTGAAAAGATACATGCACCCCAGTGTGCATTGCAACACTATTTACAATTCCAAGACATGGAAGCAACCTAAATGTCCATCAACAGATGAATAGATAAAGAAGATGTGGCAATTTTTTACAATGGAATATTACTCAGCCATAAGAAAGAATGAAATAATGCCATTTGCAGCAGCATGCATGGACCTAGAGATTACCATACTAAGTGAAGTAAGCCAAAGATAAATATATAATGTCACTTATATGTGGAATCTAAAAAAAAAATGATACAAATGAACATGAGTTCCTACAAAACAGAAAAAGACCCACAGACATAGAAGACAAACTTATGGTTACCAAAGGGGAAAATGGGGGAGGGATAAATTAGGAGTTTGGGATTAACATGTACACACTACTATATATAAAATAGATAACCAATAAAGACCTACTGTATAACACAGGGAACTATTCTCATTATTTTGTAATAAACTATAAGGGAAAAGAATCTGAAAAAAAAAATATATATGTATAACTGAATCACTTTGCTGTACACCTAAAACTAACACATTATAAATCAACTATGCTTCAATAAAATTAATTAGTTAATTAAAAAAATACATGGTTCACTTCTATTCAATATTGTACTGGAGGTTCTAGTCAGGGCAATTAGGCAAAAGAAATAAAAGGCATCTAGATGGGAAAGGAAGAGGTAAAATTATACCTGCAGATGATGATATTACATACAGAAATCCTAAGGAATTCACACTAAGAAAAAAACCTATTAGAGCTAATAAGTGAGTTCAGCAAGGTTTCAGGGTATAAGATCAATATACAAAAATCAATTGTATTTCTATATACCCAGCAATGAACAATTAAAAAGGAAATTAAGAAAATAATTCCATTTACAATAGCATCAAAAAGAATAAAACAATTAGGAATAAAGTTTACAAAAGAAGTTCAATACTTGTACACTGAATACTGTAAAGGATTTTTGAAAGAAACTAAGGAATATCTAAGTAAATGAAAAGTTATCTTTTGCTCAAGGATTGGAGGAGTTACTAAGATGGGAATACTCCCAAAATCTGATCCACAGATTCAATACAATCCCTATCAAAATTCCAGCTGCTTTTGTAAAAAAAGAAATTGACAAACTAATCCTAAAATTATGCATAAATAGAAGGGTCCCAGACTAGCCAAGCCAATCTTGAAAAAGAACAAAGTTGGAGACTCACATTTCCTGATTTCAAAATTTACTACAAAACTGTAGTACTCAAGGCAGTGTGGTACTGGCATAAGGATAGACATATAGATCAATGGAATAGAATTGAGAATATAGATATAAATCCTTCCATTTAGGATCAATTGATTTTTGACAAGGGCGTCAAGGCAACTCAATAAAGAAAGAATGGTGTTTTCAACAGATGCTGCTGTGACAAGTGGATATCCACATGTAAAAGAACGACATTGGAACCCTACCTTACAACATATACAAAAATTAAAAATGAGTCAGTGATCTACATATAAGAGCTAAAATGATAAAACTCATAGAATAAAACATAGAAATAAATCTTGTGACCTTGAATTAGGTAATGGTTTCTTAGACATGACATCAAAACATAAGCAATGAAAGAAAAAATGGAATGCATCAACTTAAAAACTTTTGACTTTTTTTTTTTTTTTTTTTTTTTCGGTACACGGGCCTCTCACTGCTGCGGCCTCTCCCATTGCGGAGCACAGGCTCCGGACGCGCAGGCCCAGCGGCCATGGCCCACGGGCCCAGCCCCTCCACGGCATGTGGGATCTTCCTGGACCGGGGCACGAACCCGTGTCCCCTGCATCGGCAGGTGGACTCCCAACCACTGTGCCACCAGGGAAGCCCAAAACTTTTTTTTTTTTTTTTCTTTTTGCGGTATGCGGGCCTCTCACTGTTGTGGCCTCTCCCGCTGCGGAGCACAGGCTCCGGATGCGCAGGCCCAGCGGCCATGGCTCACGGGCCCAGCCGCTCCGCGGCATATGGGATCCTCCCAGACCGGGGCACGAACCCGTATCCCCTGCATCGGCAGGCGGACTCTCAACCACTGCGCCACCAGGGAGGCCCGAAGCCCAAAACTTTTGAGTTTTAAAAGACATTTTTGAGAAAGTGATAAGATAAACCACAGAATGGAAGAAGATATTTGTAAATTATATTTCTAATAAGGGATTAGTATTCAGAATACATAAAGAACGCTTATAGGGAATTCCCTGGTGGCACAGTGGTTAAGACTCCACACTCCCAATGCAGGGAGCCCGGGTTCAATCCCTGGTCAGGGAACTAGATCCCATGTGCATGATGCAACTGAGTTCGCATGCCACAACTAAGGAGCCCACATGCCGTAACTAAGGAGCTGGTGAGCTGCAACTAAGGAGCCCTTGAGCTGCAACTAAAAGGAGCCCACCTGCTGCAACTAAGGAGCCCACCTGCCACAGTGAAGACCCAGTGCAACCAAATAAATAAATATTAAAAAAAAGCGAATGCTTACAAAGCAACAATAAAGAGACAGATGACCCAATTAAAAAATGGGCATAAGATTTGAATAGACATTTCTCTGAAGGAGATATAAATGGCCAAAAAGCATATGGAAAGATGATAAAAATCACTAGTCATTAGAGAAATACAAATCAAACCACAATGAAATACCACTTCACATGCACTAGGGTGGCTATAATAGAAAAGATGAGCAATAATAAGTGTTGATGAGAAGGCAGAGAAACTTGAACACTTGCACATTTCTGGTGGGAAAGTAAAATGGTGCAGCCTCTTTGCAAAATAGTTTGGCTGGTCCTAAAAAAGTTATATATAAGAGTTACTATATGATTCAACAATTTTACTCCTAGGTATATAGACATTGAAAACATATGTGCACCCAAAAATTCACTCATAAATGTTCATAGTAGTATTACTCATAATAGCCCCAAAGTGGAAACAAACCAAATGTTGATCAGCTGAGGAATGGATAAACAAATGTGGCATAACCATATAACAGAATATTATTCAGCAGAGGAAAAGATACTTGCTGCATCAAGTATCAGTAGCAATGGATGAACCTTGAAAACATTATGTTAAATGAGAAGACAATCACATAAGGATAATAGCAAATGTCCAGAATAGGCAAATTCATAGAGATAGAAAGAAGATTAGTGGTTTCCAGGGGCTGGGAGTAGGGGCTGGGAGTGACTGCTTATAATATGGGATTTCTTATTGGGGTGATGAAAATGTTCTAGAAGTTGTAGAGGTTGCACAACTTTGTGAATATATTAAAACCAACTGAATTGTACACTTAAAATTGTGAATTTTATGATATATGAATTACATCTCAAAAATGTTTGAAGGATACATGGTTGGATTTAACTTTCTAGTATTTAATTTAGAATATTTGCATATATGTTTATGAGTGAGACTGTTCTTTTCTGTTCTCACACTATCTTTAGTTTTCGTATCTGAACCCAAATAATCTGACTCCTCTCATTGTTTTGTATACAGTCCTTATTTCTCTCCAAGTCTAATTCCAGTTTTGCATTAATTCCTATCCCTTCTTGCCTATTTAAGGACATAATTCTAGCAAAGTCTCCCTCTCTTCCCTACATCAATAATTTTTTCTTTTTGTTTGATAATACCAAGTGAGTATTCAAAAGTGATACAACAGGTCTTATTGTGAAAGCACCTCTTCTTGACTCCACAGTCTTCTCTAGCTACTGCCATGTTTCTTCGCTTCTCATAATAGCAAAACTTATTGAAAAATTTACTTATGGTCACCAGCTCACTTCTTTCCCCCCCGATCCTCTCTTGGAACCATTTCAATCAGGCTTTTGTTCTCACTTATGTGCTAAAGCTACCAGTTAGCTCCATGTTGTTAAATTCTAATGATCAGCTCTCCGTTATCATCTTACATGAACTCTCAGAAGCATTTTTTACAATGGATTACTCTCCTGAAATATTTTCTTCAGTTTACTTCTGGGATGCCACTTTCTTGGCTATATGATTGAAGATCATGGCTTTTTGCTGGTTGTCAGCTGAAGAGCATGCTCAGGTGCTGGAAGACCATCCACAATTCCTTGCCGTATGGGCACCTCCAACATGGCTGCTTACTTCATCAAGACCATAAGGAGAATCTCTGACCTCAGGGAGAGCCCAGCCACCTTCACCTTATGTCTTTTCATCTGATTAAGTCAAACCCACCAGATGATCTCCCTTTTGATTAACTCAAAAGAAATTGATTTGGGATCTTAATTACATCTCAGATACCTTGACTGTGGCCATATTCTATTGGCTAGAAATATGTCACAGGTCTTGTCCCACACTCAAGGAGTGGGAATTACGCAGGGCATGAACACCAAGGGGAAGAAATCATAAGGGCTATTTTACAATTATGCCTACCACACTCATCTGTTCGATCTCTCAAATGGGAATTCTTCAGGACTCAGTTCTTGGGTCTCTTCTTTGTCTGTGGTGCTGAATATCTTTCATTTGCCTCTCCACATTTGCCTTCTCCTCTTCTTTGATTTGTGCCCTAAGAGGTGATCTGAGTACACTGTATCAGCAGATTCCCTGGCCCTTGTCTTCCTCTTGGAGGTTGGGAAGAGAGTGGAGTTGGGGTATTTATTCCTCTATCCTCCTAACTGCTGTGTTAACCTCCCTTGACTAAAGGTTACAGCTCTTGTCAGGGGGCCCTTTCCCTTCAGCCGCCTCCTCTGTGTTCCTGGTAACTCCTCCCTCCGTTTACCCCTTTAGGCTTTTTGCTATTAGGGTAGTGCATTATACCTTGTTCTTTACCCTAAAATCTGCCATGCCATTAAAATAGACCCTTTGTGACACTCTTCTCAAACTGTATGGCTGGAGTGTGCTGCATGGACTGATGGATAAATCTACATGCTGTCCTTCACTGACCTCATCTAGTCTCATGGATACAAATTTTACGATTCCTCTGACGACTCCTAAATTTCTATCTGTAGCCTGCACCTCTCACTTGGGATTCCCACTTGAAATTTCCACTTGGATATCTTCTTTATACCACAGACTTAACATGTCCCAAAGCTCCAGCTCTGTTCTCACCTAACTGCCAACCTCAAACATAACCTCTCCACATACTTCCCAGTTTCAGTAAATGGCAATATCATTCTTCCAGCTGGCTTCCAGGAGGCCAAAAGATCTGGAGTCATTTTTGACTTTCGTCTTTCTTTTACACTCCCCATTCCATCTAACAGCAATCCTCTTATCTCTATTCAACATATATTCATATTTCAACCACTGATCACCAGCTCCACTGCTTTCACCTTGGTCTGAGCCATCATCATCTCTGGCCTGGATTACTTGAATAGGTTTCTAATTTGTTTCCTTGCCTCATTTCACATTCTACTCCAGTCTTTTCTCAACAAGGCTGTTGTACTGATCTTTCAATATATAAGTCGCATTATATCACCCATCTCCTCAGAATCCTCCAGTGGCCTCTCATGTCACTTGGGAGGAAAAGCCAAAGAACTTAAACGGTATAGAAGGCTCTATGTGATCTCACTGGGCTTCTGCTCCAGTTCCAGCCTTTGCTTTCACCTCTCTTCTTGGCTCACTCCACTCTGGTCACACTAGTTTCCTTGCTGTTCTTTGAACATGTGCTCCTGCCTTAAAGCCTTAGAACTTCTTGTGCCATCTGCCTTGGACACTTGTCCCCTGCATATCTATATGGCTGACTCCTTCAGATATCACCTTCTCACTGGTTCTTCTCCGGCACTCTCTATAAAGGAACTTCTTTCCACTTTGGTGCTCTTTTTCCTCCTTACATTAGTTTACTTTTTCTTCATAGTACAATACTTTTACCGTCTGACATATTATATATTCTTCTCTGTATTTGCGATCGGTTTCCCCCACCGCCCCCTCCCCTGCAGTTAGACTATGCCGGGACTTTGTTTTGTTCATTCCTTTTTCTCCAGCACCGAGAATACTGCCTGGCATGTCATGCTGCTCGATAAATAGTTGTTGAGTAAATAATTGAGTATATTAACGAAAAAGCTTGTGTGATTAGGGCATTATCATATTGGTTTGGTAGTCAAAATGGATAAAGTCTCTAAAGTTGTTTTGTTCTGGGGCTCCTGATCCATAGTCGTATTGGGGATAGTACAAATATAGTTAGGGAGCTAGGGGGTCTTTGAATCAGTTTCTGGTCTTAAGACTGTGTCTTGTTTCTCCTCCTTTCTCAGATCCAATACTTCCTAATAAACCACAGCCCCTAGCAGCAAGTGAGTTGTTTTTTAAGCATCCTATACCTGCATGGTATTTCCCACCCAGCTGCAGCTTCGGGCAGGGTGCGTGGCTCTGGCTGCTTATCTGCCTGAGTCTTGCTCACCACATGGCCTTCCTGTTCTGTTCCTGGCCTGTGGAGATATTTATCTTGATTTTGCACCCAGCTACCATCTTAATGCTTTTACCTTTTTATACATTTCCAATCATGGCTGAGGGTTTGGAACAAAGAGGGCGTGGTAATTTATGAACTCACTAAACCATCTCAGAAGTCCGCATGCATCTCCAAACAATGTTCGAATTGTTGCCAAATTTAATATCCAGGAGACAGCACATAAAAATTCAGATTTACAGTTTATCTTGAAAACTTGGAACATCTGGCAACACTCAGCCCTCATTTCTGCATGTGACAACTGAGTGGAGGTAAGTAAATACTAAGACCCTTCAATGGGTCATGTACTGTACAAGTTGCCAAGTTCTCACCACTGCATATTTTCTGAAACTTGACAGAAACCTGACCTAACTCCTTTGCTTTATCTGCCTAACCCCTGTAGGTATTTTGATTTATGATCCCTGTTTTGGGTACATGATGAGCTAAAGCATCAGATAATTTATTAAGAGGTTAAAAAGCAAAAGCCACCAAACAAAAAGCATTATTTTGAATCGTATGTAAGAAATGGAGCAAGAGAGAGAGCCAGTAAGTTTTTTCTTCTATATCTTCGGGCCCCAAACCTACTAAACCTGCAGCTTTTTCATTTTAGGGTAGACTTTTGCCCTTAATTTTTTTTTTCTTTTGGATTAAACTTTATATCAGTGAATCCCCTGGAAATGAGTGATGCCATTACACAATGACTAACGCAGCACTGAGAATATCACGTGTCTAGTCTTCTGCCAAGGTAAGGTCTCTCTAATTTAACAAAGAACTAACTCACTTGATGATATTGACAAGCTTTTCTTCCTAAATTGGGCTGAGTAGTTACAACAATCAAATTTTTCATGTATGCAAGAATCTAGGTAATCAGCTCCTTTTTGCCCAGCTACCACAGATTTTCTTCCCAGAATCATCTGTGGCCAGTTTCAAGTATTGTTATACTTATTGAGGAATAAATTTCTGGTTTATATTAAATAGTGACTTCTGTCCAAAAATGTGCAGGTGTACAAGACTAACCAGGGAATGGGCATTTGCCTAGCTTATGTGATTGGTAGAGTTTCAGAAAAACCTATTGCTTCCCATGTTTACCAGTGGGTCATGGTGCCAGAAATGACTATATTTCTCATTTATTCAGGTTGATGCATTTAAGCTAATGTTGAATAGCAAATAAATCCTCTTATGTTTGTGCCATTTGTCATCTCATTAGAGATTTCAGGTTTGCAAGGGCAGTTAACACAGTGCTGCTCGCTACTTCCTAAATACTCCTCCAGAAAACTTATGACATTGCTGCTTATTATATATACTTATTACTTACCTGTGCCTATGTAAGGGGGCTTGCTTGTGGTCTAGAGAGTTTAATTTTTGAAGTATGGTTTGAAGTTATGGTTGTAGCATGTTTATCTGTTCAGTTGTTGTTTTCCTTCCATAAAAGTTAGAACTCTGTCTTCAGAACAAACATTTGCTAGTATCTAATCACCACATTTCCAAGGTAAGAGTCTTTACACAGAACAAGATTTAAAGAAAATCAGACATTAAGTACACATTTTAACAATAAAATGAAATATTATCAGTATTTGTTTAATCTGACCTTGTTTTTTCTCCTAAGCTTGAGTTGGATCAATTCACTTTGAATGACAAATATTATTTTCATTTATCATTTTTATTATTTTATTGTTGTTTGAATACAAGCACAGGTGGTTGATTCCACTCAGCATTTGAGGGAATCTTTAGCTGCTTACTCAGGAACTATTTAGAAGGCAAGTTACAATTTCTCGGGAACAGTTGGTTCATAGGCAGGGATAGAAAAATGGATTTTGTGGACCCATCTATATCACCTGAGCCTAAGGTTAGATAATCTCATTTGAACCCTGTAGATTTAAAAGTCTTCTCTTAAGTCAGAGTAGGATCTTTCTTTCTAGAAGTTCTAACAGTTTCTTTTTCCCTTCCCTAACTGTTCACATATGTTTAACTCCAAAACACTCCAATTTTTTTCTTTTTAATCACCTACCCTATCTTTTGGGACTCTAGGAATTTCATCTTAAAATTCTAATTCAAATAGTTGTTTTTAAAGACCAGTCTTGCCTTTTTGCTTTCCTAGTAATAGTGTGGGTATCCTTCCCACACTGAACTACCCTAGCTGACCGGGACAGCAATGCATCTCCTTTAGTTAGATTTGCTCAGGTGGCCAAGACAGAGTCATTTAGGCAACATGATGTGAGTGGGGATATTCTGGAAAGATGTGAGGAGATGAACAGCAATAAAGGGAGCCTCCTTAGCAGCTGTACAGAGTGTCCTTCATGGAATCTCATTCTTCATTGTTCCGTGTTCAGCTACTGCAGCTCTAGTGATCTCATAGCATCTTGGGTAACCTTGTCATTTGCCCACCCACAGAAGGGGGCATCCATTGGTCCTCTCAAATTTTAATGCCTCAGCTCTCCTTGGTTCCTGCTTCTTTCTTTTTCTGATACATTGTCCACTGCTTTTTTCCCATTGCTTCTGCTTTCTTGTAATTCATTCTCTCTTTCTCTCTCATATTCTCGAATTCAAAACTACTTTTGATCCCTTTGAACTTCTAATGCCTTGCTACTCAAAGTCTGGTCCTTAGACTAGCAGTATCACATTAACTTGGAACTCATTAGAAATGCTGAATCTCAGGTCCCCCCTCCAGACTTGAATCATATTCTGCATATTAACAAGATCCTCAGGTCTGAGAAGTATTGCTCTAATGTGGTAGCCCCTTTACTTTCTCCCAGTCCATCAGCTCCCACCTTCTTATCTTTTTTCATTTTTTCACCATCATTGTTCAATTTAGATCCCACAGTCCTTTATTTGAATGACACTCTCACCAATACTGTTAACTACCTTGTGCCTTCGTCTCTTAAACATTGATTTTTTACATTTATCTGACAAAAACCCAACTCTAGATGACTGCATCTATGTGCGTTCTCTATACCTACAACAGAACAGCCTGGCACTGCCAAAAAGTCACTTATCAGACAGACTGGTTCCAACACACTGGATTCTTTAAGTCTGCCAATTCTTCCATGTTTCCCTGGTAGGTTCTCTCCCTGTATTTTCAAAAATTGTTTTAAACATTCTACATTCTAGTCAAACTTTAAATATTCTTAACTCCCCCTCATTCTCGGCAGATGACTTCACCTCCTACTTCCTGAAGAAAATAGAAGGCATCAGATGGGAACTCCCTCAGCTTCCTGCTACCAAATTCATACAGTTCCATCTCTACCCACGTCCTTCTCTTTCCCTCCTGTGTTAGTATAGGATCTAGTCTTCTGATCATTTAGGGCCAATCTCTTCACCTGTGTTCTGAATCTCATCCCTTCACGCCTTATCAGAAATCTCACATTATCAATTCCTCCTCTCCAGCTCCACTCTGCTATTTATTCAGCATATCCTTCTCAACTGAATTATTTCCATTTCCATTTAAACGTGTTCATGCATTTTCCATCTTAAAAGCAACAACCTTTTCTTGACTCCCGTGTTCCCTCTCCAGCTCCTTTCAATCTTTTCCATTTCTTTAAATCTAAAGAGCTTTCATTATTTGGTGAGTTCATTTTCTCATCTCTAACTCACTCTTTTTTTTTAAAATTAATTAATTAATTTTTGGCTGCATTGGGTCTTCGTTGCTGCATGCGGGTTTTCTCTAGTTGTGGTGAGCAGGAGCTACTCTTCATTGTGGTGCATGGGCTTCTCACTGCGGTGGCTTCTCTTGTTGTGGCTCTAAGTGCGTGGGCTTCAGTAGCTGTGGCGCATGGGCTCAGTTGCTCTGTGGCATGTGGGATCCTCCTGGACCAGGGCTCGAACCTGTGTCCCCTGCGTTGGCAGGCAGATTCTTAACCACTGCGCCCCCAGGGAAGTCCACACTATTTGTTTCTTGAAACATGTTTATTTTGGTTCCCGGGACCCCACGTTATCAAGGTTTTCCATCTTACTTTCTAGCATTTCCTTCTCTGTTACTTTGCAGATTTAACCTTCTCTTATTAGTTAGTTCTAAGCATTTTCCCCTTTTCATTTTGTACTTTTTTTATTGGTTGGGTCCTCTAGATCAGATGTTGTCATGATAGAGTTTGGGGTACAAGATGTTCATTATGAATCAACACCTGGGGAAGGAAGGTTAAGATGTGAGAAAGCAGTTGAACTTTGACACCGTCCTAACAAAGCTTTGGCCAACCTGAGAGTGGAGGGGAGGGCTTTTTTTTTTTTTTTTTTTTTGTGGTACGCGGGCCTCTCACTGTTGTGGCCTGTCCCATTGCGGAGCACAGGCTCCGGACGCGCAGGCTCAGTGGCCATGGCTCACGGGCCCAGCCGCTCCGCGGCATGTGGGATCTTCCCCGACCGGGGCACGAACCCGTGTCCCCTGCATCGGCAGGTGGACTCTCAACCACTGCGCCACCAGGGAAGCTGGACATTTTGAATCATGGATGCATCCACCATTGGACTAATGTGGCTGAGCCTCATACTCCTGCCTTACTCATTTACCAGAAATGAGGTACCCAGAAAAGGCATGAGGTCCAGTGAAGAGGTTCTCTCAGCTGAGGCAGATGCTGAAGCATCACAAACACACATCTTTGTGTTTATCACATATTCTCTCTCTAGACAGTATTTTCCATATCCATGGCTCAGTTTTCATCAATTTGCTAATGGTTCCCAGATTTATACATCCAGACCAGACCTCTGACCTCCTGACACATACACTCAATTGCCTATTCAATATCGCTACTTGTTTGTCTCAAAGAGTTCATAATTTCAACATGTCTAAACCCCATAACAAATCTTGTCAAATTTATCTCCCAAATATCTTGTGAATCCATCCACTTTTCTCCTTTTCTACTGCCACTGCTTTAGTCCACAGTACCATTTTCTCTAGCCTGAACTCCTGCAGAGTCATTCTATTTGGTCTCTCCATGTCCACTCTACCTCTTTCATCAGTTTATTATATTGCAGCCAGAGAAATCTTTTATACAATTTTGAGTACGTTACCTCCTCTCTGTGCCCAACTCCCATCCCTTCAGGGACTTACCATTGTTGTTTTAATAGAGACCAAAATAATGAACATAGCCCTCAAGGGCTTCTGTGGTTTGGCTCCTATCTATGTCTCCAGCTTAACCTCACTCTACTCTTTTCCTCAATCCCTGCATTCCAGTGGCATTGATTGCCTACGGTGCAGTTTTATTCTGGTCCCCAATTTTCCATGTGAATATTTAAAAGTTTGTTGTTGCTTGCCCCAAAGTAGGGAAGAATGGCATAGTCAATAGAATAATGCTCTTTCCTTAGCAGGATTCATAAGTTGAGTATAACTGGTTCATTAGAGCCTGGGCTTTGGGGCTTCCTTGGTGGCGCAGTGGTTGAGTCCGCCTGCCGATGCAGGGGACGCAGGTTCGTGCCCCGGTCCGTGAAGATCCCACATTGATTGATTGATTGATTTTCTAGTGGGCTCACAAGAATCTCACAATACTGTTGTTCTCTCTACTAGTAATACTCTTCTCCCATTCTTCAGCTTGTTACCTCTATTTCACCTTCATTTCTCAGCTCAAGCCACTTTTTTTTCAGATCAGTCTTCCTTGAGCCTCTCATGTTGGGTCAGGTTTTCATAGCATTGTTTTACTTCCTCATAGCACATGTGTTAGAATATAAATGTATGCTCATTCATGTGATTATCTTACTAATATTTGACTTCCCCATTAGTAAGTTCCATGAGCATAGAAAACAACTGTCCATTCTTCAGTATCTGCAGCACTTGGATGCACTGATTGACCCAGAGTATGTCCTCAATACATACAAGTTGAATGAATGTAAATGTCTGAAGCTAGAGCGTCTGATAGGATTGTTAGCCACCATCCAATATAGAGTCCATCATACCAATTTTTTTGTTACAGGCTACCTAAGAGGCTCTTGGTTCAGCCACTCGGTTGCTTCTGGGGAGGAAGTTGGTTGAAGTCTGTGTAGTCTAATCACAAGCAACCAACCTCAGCCAATCTTGCATTAGGAGTTACATGTGGTTGCTTTTTCAGAAGGTAACTATGGGTATAGCATGTCCTGGAGAATGAGATTCACTTCTCCAGTTTCAGACTCCTTGTTTATTTACATTTGAGATTAGATGACATTAGATTAGAGTCTTTGGTGGATATCAGAGAAATAAAACCTACTCATACTTCTCTTCCCTGACTGTTATGTTAGTGCCATTCTAAGTACAATTTTTAGTAAGCAAGACCTATTGAATCTGCTATTAACTCTGAGTAGAGTTGTAGGAAAGTTACCTTAGAAATGTTCACTATATCTAGTTGACATTGTACAAAATCTAAACATTTTGCTCACATAAGTGCATGAATACTAATGGCTTTCCTTTGATTGGAAAATTCTCAGAGTGATTTGCCAACACACAGAAAGTTCACCAATACCAGCCAGGTCTGAGACTGCAGCTGGGGGGCGGGGGCAGCTCGGGGCAGCTGTTTACCATAGCATGATTAGATTAGGCCTTTTCAAAATGCAAATATAAAAGAATACCTTATTCAGCTGAAGCTTCAGGGGAAATTTAGAAAGGCAAATGCAATTATGCAAATTGGATAGCTGCCAAAGAAGGAGTTGGCCAACATCTTTAATTTTGTAAAGAGGGCTGTTATCAATTTATATATATAAATCTCCATCTGCCTCTGGAGAGATAATGAGTCCTCTGGGGTACAAAGTGAAGAGATGTTTTTCATGGAGAATTAGTAATATGTAAACAATAATGTTGATGCCAAGATACGTATAGCATCTGCTATCAAACAGGCAACTATACCTCATATAATTAGACAATGCTAAGCAGTGGTCAGGGTCTAAAATTTTTATTATGCATGAATTTTTATTTTTGTAACTCCCTGGTGATAGCAGACAGAAGAGAAGCATATCACTTAGCATTTTGTCTCTTGAAAAATGGCTTGGAAAAAATCTAGTTGGAACACCTACAAACAACCAATGTTTAGAAAATAAATGTTAGTAAATATATACTTATAATTTTTCTTATCCCCAAAGTGAAATCCTGAGCTCAGTTAAAATTCTTTTAGGTTCTCACATAGTCTTCTTTCTTTCTTCAGAAGCCAAGGGATCAACTGAAAGGAGTTGATTATTTTTTTTTATATCAAGAATTTATAAATAAATTGATTGGTTCATTCCACATGTATTCATTTTATTGAGTACCAAGAATGTGCAAGACATCGATTGGGTATTAGGGATACAAGAGTGAGCAAAACTAGACAGTCTCTACGTTGGCATTTATAATACAGCAAGTGTGATAGACTATAATGAAGTAACCACACAAACAATTGTAAAGCTACAACTGTGTCAAAAGATGTCAAGGGAGAGGTACCCAGTACAGTTCCAGGAAAATTCAAAATTAATCTAATGGGTGGATTGATGTGGTCAAGGAGGTCAGGAAAAGTTTCTCCTTCTCTGACGATGAGATCTTTGAGCAGAGCTCTGAAGAATGAAAACAGAAAAACTTGCCAGGCAAAAATGAGAGCCTATGTGACAACTCTGTGGTGGAAGGTTGCCTAGTATGTAGGAATAACTGAGGGAAGACCAGAGAGGCTGAAGTGGAGCGAGCATAAGGAGGGTATAACATGATGTGGGATAGCAGGAGCTGGACTGTGCTGAGCTCCACATGCCGTGCTAAGTTTGGTCTTTCCATTCAGAGCAATAGAAAATATTAAAGTGTTCTAAGCAGAGGACGGCAAGATGCAATTTGTATTGACTCCTCAGATTAATGTCAATTAAATTTAGACTGCCAATATATATGTACTGAAATATGAGTGGGATAATATATGTGTGCAGGATATCAGCTCATTTTACTTCATACCATGTCCTTAAATATAGGGAGATATTTTGAAAATGAATTTTGATACCACCATTTTGAGGAAGATTAAGTCAATTAAACTGAAGTCATTGAAATTCATTGAAAAAGTATAAATGGCTTTGATTTTTAAGTGCTGAAACAATCTTGGTCAGTGAAGTATTTAAGAAAGTGAAGATTAATAAGTATTTTGAACGTAGATGAATAAAAGGTGAGAAGCAAGGAACAGAAAGATGGGAGTGTATAGAGGAGAAGGTGAAAAATATGAGACTAAGTTTGGGTATTCAAAAATGTAAAAAGTATAATGTTAGGTCTGGGCATTGAGAAACATGGTTAGTCTGAATGCGAGGGAGACACTGGACAGTAAAATGAATGAGAACAAGTAACGTGCTTTTGAGTTTTTCCATTTTTTCTGTTTTTCCATCCCTGCATCTCTTCCTTTTGGAGAAGGACTCCCTCCTACACTGATGGTTCATGTAGTTTGAGTAGAACTGACCCCACCCATCAGCTCCAAGGATAGCCAATCAGAGTTCTCCATTTCCTGGGCCACAAGATTGATTTAGGAATGGGCCTGTGATCCAAGAAGATACAAAAGGAGTCATTCCTGTAATAATTTCTGAAACTAATGGGAAAGATGTGCTCTCTTTTTTGGGATTCTCTTTTGCAATCAATGAAGAAGAGTTTGCCTGAAAACAACAGAGAGTGAAGCAGAGTCAAGAAATGGAGAAAAAGACATTGCAGTTGACAGTGGTGAAGCCCCTGGAACCACAGATACTTTAAAGTGTCCATTTATACAGCCTGATCACTTTTTTTAAAAAATAGGTTGAAGTTGAGCTAGCTTGAGTTGAGTTTCTGTCCTTTGAAACCATGAGCCTTGCTAGTGGACCAACCCTGCAAAAAACTCATACCTGGATCAATCTAACTATCTGTCATCTCTGTATACCTGGGATCTTAAAAATAATTGTAGAGTCATTGAGGGAATACCTCAGAGATGTAAAGTACGGCTGGAGATCACATGAGCTTGTAGGCTGGTGCCATGAAACAGTCATGGTTCACAGCCCAGTTGGGACTTCGACACTGCTTGGGAATGTGTGTGTGTGTGTGTGTGTGTGTGTGTGTGTGTGTGTGTGTGTGTGTGTGTGTGTGTGTGTGTGTGTGTGTGTGTGTGTGTGTGTGTGTCTGGTTAGGGTCTCTCCCGTTCTTCTCAGTAATTTTATTTTTATTTTATTTAAAAAATCTCATTATATCCTCTATCCTGTTAATTCTACCTTCGCTATTGGTGGATGATGCTTCCTTTTACTTCACTGAGAAAATTGAAACCACCTGGTGAGAATGTCTGTTTACCTACCAATGGCTCAGCATCTGCGCTCATCCTTTCTTTTTTGTTCTCTTGGGACAGCACAGGAGGAGGTTATTTTCTTCCTCCTCAAGATAACTCTATATTGTGCTTTGGTTTCCATTTTCTTTATCTCCTTGTGGACCTTGCTCTGTTGATCTTCCTGTCTCCTGTGTTATCAATCTCTTTCTATTGGTTCTTCATTTGTAGTCTCTTGCATTAAAAATAACCTTCTCAATTTCATATCCACCTCCTCTGTCTGTGGCGCCTTCTCTATTTTTCCTTCACAGCCAAACTTCTCTAGAGAGTTACTTAGATATCTCCATTTCCTCACCTCTCATCTGTGCTTTAACTCACTACAGTCTAACTTCTGCCCCTAACTCGGTTGTCTGCTCAGATAAAGGTCACCAGGGACTTCCATATTGGCAAATCTTTTCTCTCCTTATCTTCCTTGACCTCTCTGCAGTACTTGACACTGTCCATGGCCCTTGCTTTGAAATGGTCTTCTTCCTTATCTGCCATAAGTCTTCTCTCCAGCAATGTAACTTTTAACTCTCAGGTTGTTTTCTTCTGTAGCTCACCACTAAGGGATCAGCCTGCCTCATGACATGCACTAATTTATTAAACACATATTTTGTGCCTGGTCCATTAGCTATGTAATTATAAATATTCTTTGAGGTAGGCACTATTATCTATGCTGTACAGATTGGAAAATTGAGGCTAAAAGAGGTTATGTAACTTGCTTAAGAGAATGCATCTTGTCAGATATGGAGTCAGGACTTGAATCCAGAGTCTGCTTTGTACTATTTTAACTAAACTTTTTAATGAAGTCTAATATACAAATAGAAAAATGAATAGCTTGATAAACTTTCATAAAGTGAACACATCTCTGTAACCAGAAAACAGATCAAGAAGCAGAATGTTCCTAGCACCCCAAAATCCCCCTCATATCATCACTACACCCCCCACAGGGGATAACCAATATCTAGACTTCTAACACCATAGATTTTACTTGTTTTTCAACTTCATATAAATGGATCATGGAATCATACAGGATATATGTAAGACTCATTCATTAAGTTGTGTGTGTGAAAAACTCATTCATTGTTATTACATTATTACCTTTTAGTACTTCATTGTGTAGATACACCACTATTTGTCCATCTGCTCTTGAATGGACTTTGGGGTTGCTTCTTATATATTTTTTCTATAACAAATAGTGATGCTATGAAAATTCTTTTATACATCTTTCGATGGACAATATGTGCATTTCTGTCAAGGAGTAGAATCACAGGTCATGGGGCATGCTTATGTTGGTTTTCATAGACACTGACAAATGATTTTCCTAACTGATTTTATTTTATTTTATATTATTTTATTTTTGAGTTTTTTTATTTTTTAATTTATTTTTTTTATGAGTTTCTGCTTTATAACAAAGTGAATCAGTTATACATATACATCTGTTCCCATATCCCTTCCCTCTTGCATCTCCCTCCCTCCCACCCTTCCTATCCCACCCCTCCAGGCGGTCACAAAGCACTGAGCTGATCTCCCTGTGCTATGCGGCTGCTTCCCACTAGCTATCTACCTTACGTTTGGTAGTGTATATATGTCCATGCCTCTCTCTCGCTTTGTGGCACAGTGGTTGAGAGTCTGCCTGCCGATGCAGGGGATGCGGGTTCATGCCCCGGTCTGGGAAGATCCCACATGCCGTGGAGCGGCTGGGCCTGTGAGCCTGTGCTCCGCAATGGGAGAGGCCACAACAGTGAGAAGCCCACGTACCTCAAAATAAATAAATAAATAAATAAATAAAACCTAACTGATTTTATCTTAATGATTGACTACTTCAGATCCTGTATGCTCAAAATAAGCCCATTATCTTCTAGAATAGAAAGGTTTTCTTTGTTTACTGATCATATCCCTTACATGTACCCTTCATGCAGGATTTATTTATATATGTATGAAGGATACTTTTGTCTGTTCCAAGATCCACATTTATTATTATATTGATAAAATTTTTATCTCCTTTATTGACCCCAAAAATGGAATCTTGGTCTGAGTCAACTTCTTTTTAGATGTGCTTTGTTCTCTTTTTTCTCTTTATCCAAAAACCATGAGCGCATCAACTAGAAGTCACTACATTGTTATGTTGCTCCAAATGTGGCTGCCTTTCATTTGCCCATGCTTAAAACACTGTTCATGGACATGGTAGTCAAAGATATCATAGTTACATCCTTTACTTAAACATTTTCCCTGTTAAGGGGAGGGCGTGGATTTTGCTTCAGTTAGTGCCACAGCAAGCAGTTATTATTGCACAGTGCTCTAATTGTTATTCTGGCTTGGACCAGCTGAATCAAACCCTAGAAATTCATGTGTGATGGAAAACATACTGCTAACCCAGTGGTTTTCTGTAAAGGAAGCCCATTGTGAGGACTAATTTTCACTGTACACTTTCGAATAAAGCCTCTTCATTCTTTGAGAGATTCCTCTATCCCACAGATGTGCATAAGTTAAAGCCTGGCATTACCCAGCTGAAATGTTATGTGAACATATGCAAGCAAAAATGCCCCAAATAATATCCTCATGTGTTTGGCTGACATATTTAGTTTCTCTTGTTTGCCTCACTCATATGCTCTGGCTGTCTCTTCTACCCATTTTATCAAGTGAGGACTGCACCTGTTGAGTTCATCTTCTTCCATGGGATAAATAAGTAGATACATAGATAGGTACATAATATATTTTTTATAGAACTATATTTGATATATAACATTGTGTAAGCTTATGGTGTACATGTTGATTTGATACATTTACACATTGTAATATGATTGCCATTGCAGTGATAGTTAGCACCTCTATCACATTACATAATTATCATTTCTCTTTTTTTGTGGTGGAAATAGTTAAGATCTAGTCCTTTTGTAAGTGTGATGATTATCATTCAATATTATTGTCTATATTCGCTAATCTGTACGTTAGATCTCTAGGACTTTTTTTTTATTCAAGTCTTTATTGTTTTAAAAAAACACATCATTGTCACAAATACATATATACACTTACATGCACACATATATCTAGGAAGGAACATAAATATGACAAACTTTATCATTAAACAGATGTGAAAAAGTTTCTTAAAATGTTATTGTGTACTGTGTAAACCTTAAGTAAGAAGAATAGGATGTAAGACAATTTTGCCCTTCATTTTCATTCTCATTACTGGTTACATTTTTCTGTTTATTTGTTTGTAGGACCTACTTAATAGATATGTAATATTAAGTAGTTTCTCAGTACTTTAGAAATGTGTAGTTCGTGATCTTTAAACACGTTGGAAAAAATAATCTTTTCTTGAGAATGCATGCTTTAACTTAGTATAGAGGCATCGTGATTTAATACAGTGGCAGCCAGCATCCACAGTTCCATGCATTATTTTTCTATATAAATGATGAGGAAAAATATGTCTTTAGAAGTAAAGGCACTTTTCACCTTTTAAAACTAAGCTTAATATTCACATTTACTGTGATTCCACAAACTGGTAGGAAGTAAGAAATTCATGAATTGATTTAATGTTTGACTGATTAGTTTTTTAAATGCTAAAATACTGGCTTAAGGCAGCCATACTGGCAAAAAAAGTGAGAGTTATGCATTGACTATGTTTGTTTTAGTCTAGAATGAATTGCTTGTGTCTGATGATCAGTCCCATGAAGTTTGCCCTTTTCCTTTTGCATGATATGACAAGTGTCTAATATTACCTGTGTTCTGAGGTAATTTTTATTCCCTCTCCTCTTTTCCATAAGTTATTTGAAAATCTTTAATATCTCCCTCCACTATTGTCCTAGACAAGACTAGACTGTTTAGAAGAGCTTTTTAGCTCTATTCATAGGGCAAGGTTTTCTTCTTTTTATATTTCAATCTTCCTGAGAGGGCAAAATCTGTTTCACATTGGTAGTTGGTACAGTTAAAACGTCACTTGGATATCCATGGAGTCAGGCCAGTGTTTAAAGATCCTGGCTCAGTCTTTTTATTGTCGTATCTTTATGTTCAGGTAACTTAAATCTATCAGATTCCTCATTGATAAAATAGCAACGATAATAATGGCTCATATTTATTAACCCAGGCACTAGTCTACATACTTTATATACATTAACACTTAATATTTATAATAATTCTTTGTGCTAGGTAATATTATATTATGATTCCTGATTTACAGATAAAGGGAAGATACTACTATTATTCCAGTTTTACCAGAAAGAGAAATTGAGGCCTAGCGAAGACGACATTAAATTACTTTCCCAAGGAAAACAGGTAGTAAATGACAGAGCTAGAAGCTGAACTGGACTGTATACTATATTGTCTCTTACGTGCCAGGTCAGGTTGTGAGAATTAATTATTTAATTCTAGTGAAAACACATCACCGTGAACTCTACCTAATAATACTCAATAAATGGTGATTATTGTTGTTTTCATCGAGACAGCAGGGAAGAAAGAAGACATAGCGGTGAGAATGGGAGGTGAGGTGTCTGTCCTTTTCCCTTGGGTCTCCCCTACCTGGAACAGTGCTTCGCAATGAGTGAATGAATGCATATTGAGTGATCTTAGGGCAGGATTAAATTGGACAGGATTGACAGAAACCTTACATAAGGGTACAAAGTGGTCTCAGTGTATCATGAATGATGTTATTCAACTAATGGTCCTTAAAGTTTGTGTCTGTAGTCATAATGAAGCTGAGAAAGGGATGTAGGAACAGAGAAATGAAAAGAGGCTTTAAGAAAAAGTCCTAAAGATGTTAATGTTATAATAATTTCATCAATTTGTTTTATTAATTGTAATTGTGCTTACTAGCAAAAAAAGAAAAGAAAGAAAGAAAGAAAAAGAAAAAAACCCCTGCAATAAAATGTCAATTTGTTGTAAATTTGTCATAACTGAAAAGAAAGGATGAACATTCTGTGATTTACTGGAATTAAAAATAACGATTATTCAACCTTTAGGAAATTTTGTGAATGCTACTTCAAATTACTTTTTTGAATGAATACCAAAAATAATATTAATGTAAAATTTTTGTCAATTTATGTCTCTGTGAGGAGAAGGAACAAATTCACTCCTTTGCAGTTATATATTCACCCAAATATTTCTAAGAACAATGGTGATGTTTTGTTATCCTTTGCTTATGATACTCAAATACCTTATTTAATTAAAGAATGTAATTTATTTTTAATAGGTCAGGATAACAATTCAACTTTTATAAATGTATATAGTTCAGCAAAAAAGAAGTCATTGAACCATTGAAAAAGAGATAATTTATTTGTGCTTTTCTTGTATCATATGTGTTAATCATCTGTAAGTCTGTCTTACTAAGGATAAAAAGGTAAGGTTTCAGCATTAAAATAAGCTGTCTCCATATTAAATCTCTTATAACCCTGCAGTGGTTAAAGCTTTCAATTCTCGAGGATTAGACACTGTATTAAGTTTGGCTAATATTATTTTTGGCTGAGAAAACAGGTTATTAGTTTTGCCAAACTGTAACTTTTTGGATTGCATTTCAAATTTTGTTTTTAAAAATATAAAGTGCTTAATTCTAAGCAAGAACAAATTAAGAAAAATATGTAACTGTGTGCTCATTATCATTACTAATTTTTACATGATGGGAGAGAACACTATCAGAAGTCAAATTTGCTTAAATAATTATAATTGCAGGAGACAGATTCTACTTGACAAATTTCTGCTTTCATTACATCTCTAAAGAATGAGGAAAGCAGGCATTCTTCCTGTTTGCTTTATTTGTTTCCACCATGGCTAAAAATACACAAATTTGACTTTGTTATAAAGCAGAAACTAGCACACCATTGTAAAGCAATTATACTCCAATAAATATGTTTAAAAAATACACAAATTTGTATGCATATGGAAAAATGCATGTTTGACACTCAGCATGATATATATGCTATGAATACATCATATGCCATGAATACATGATATGTGTATTTTGATGTCAGATTCACTAAAACATCAGAAAGAAAATATTAGAATCAATAAAACTTAAGTTTTTATTTTCTTGGAGACAAATTAACCACTCTTACTTTTAAATAAACTCAAACATAAATTAAATATTCTAATGCAGTAGTTTTCAGTTAAATAATTACCAACATTTATATGTTTATTATAAGCCAGGTACCTTCAAGCACTTTCCATATTTTAATTCATTTAGTCCTCATCACAGACCTATGGAGTAGTTACTTATTATCCTCATTTTAAGATGAGAAAATTGATTCACAGAGAAGTTAAGTAGTTTTTCCAAGGCCACACAACTAGTAAACCATTAGTTAATAAAACATTTGCAAAACCTGTTTTGTGCCAGGCACTATCCTAAGCACTAGGGTACAGAAGTGAATAAAACAGAAGACAATAAAGAGTATTGAGGGTTTGCAATTTTTGGTAGGGTAGTTGGGAGAATTTTCATTGGAAGGGTGAAAATTTACTTGGGTAAAGATTTGAAGGAATTAAGGAAAAAAAATTTTTTTGCCATGTGAAATTAAGGAAAATTTCTAGGTATGGAGCCCTATATAAAAATACTATTAGGAGATGAATCAGCTTGAGTTGATGATTAGATATAAAATATTTATATCAACTGCAGTGTTTGTACTGGCTATTTTCTTTTTACCCTTCCAGATCCATTATCTACTATTCTCCAGTCTCCTCTGTGCCCTAGGAGCTTGAGAGTGTGTACTATTTTAGTGTCCTTGTCCTTTGGCTTCTGGTTTGGTTTGGCCAGTGGGAGCCTCAGCAAGAGCAGAAAGGAGGGAGGAGAGAGAGGTCAGGTATTTATTGCCTTGTGGCTTCCCTGAGGGGTCTCCATGGGCTGGGTGCTTCCCTCTACCCAAGGTTGTGACCTCCATCAGGTATCTCCCTCCATGAGACTCTATCCTTTTGCCTCTGATAACTTCCCCACACTTTCTGGCTTAAGATGGTAAACATGTCCTCCTGTTATTAGCTATAGGTACCATGCCATGCCTTGTGCTTTCCCTGGACCCCATCCACTCCTTTGGAAAGGGTCCCTTTATTAAACTCTCTGTAAAGATTGCCTAATTTGAGTGTGCTCTCCTCTCCCTGATGTGATCCTGATGGACAGTCACCACATTAGCTGCATGTATGTCACTCCAAATCTTCTCTGTAAGGATTCTGAACTTGCTTGTCACCATAAATTCCTCCAACTAATGAACATGAGTACAAGTGTATATTTATTAGATATCTAATGCACTCAATGCTTGCATTTTCCCTCCATTCAGTCCCATCTTTTACTAAAGTATTTATAATTGACTCTGAAATCCCTTTAACTTTTAATCTTCTTTATCTTCAGAATGTTTTGGGTTCAACATCCCAGGGCACTACAGATGGACATTGTTGAAGTAAGGAAGTGCTCAAATAAGTGGTCATTTAAAAAATAAGTAGTGGGCTTCCCTGGTGGCGCAGTGGTTGAGAGTCTGCCTGCCGATGCAGGGGACACGGGTTCGTGCCCCGGTCCGGGAAGATCCCACGTGCCGCGGGGCGGCTGGGCCCGTGAGCCATGGCCGCTGAGCCTGCGCGTCTGGAGCCTGTGCTCCGCAACGGGAGAGGCCACAACAGTGAGAGGCCCGTGTACTGCGAAAAAAGCCCCCAAAAAACTGTACTTTTATTTTCAGGGAACAATTTTAGGAAATGCTAGGAAGTTGGAGACAAATTATTCCTGAAAAGTGAGACTAATGGACTTTTTATAGAATAATCAAACGTGTTGTTTTACCTTAAATACCATTAAAAGGTAAAATTGTGGGAAAGTAATTTTTCATATTTGAATAACTTCAGGGGAATCATAGATTATAAATGATATATAAATTACAGAGGCTGTATAATTCATAGCTAAGCATATGGGCTCTGTAGAATGCCTGGGATTGAATGCCCCACTCTTCTGCTTACTTGCTCTATGACCTTGAGCAGCTTTCTTAGTTTTGCTCTACCTCTGTTTCTTCATCTACGCAATGGGGTTGACTTACCTCAAAGGATTGTTGTGTTGAACAAACAAGTTAATACATGAAAAGTAATTAGAATAGTGCTTGGCATATAATAAACACTATGAGTGTTAGCTATTATTATTATCAGAGAGAATGCTGGATATTTTCAGCATTTTATAGAAAAGTCTGAGTGGGAAAAATAGGTTTGAAAAAGACATTTAAAAAAAATAACTTGATAGGGTTTTTTTGGGGGGGGGCTACATTGCGTCTTCACTGTGGGCTCTTCATTGCGGTGCATGGGCTTCTCTAGTTGCGGCGAGTGGGCTCTAGAGCACGCAGGCTCAGTAGTTGCGGCGCACGGGGGGTATGTGGGATCTTAGTTCCCTGACCGGGGATTGAACCCCGGGCCCCCTGCATTGGGGGCACGGATCTTAACCACTGGACCACCAAGGAAGTGCCTGAAAAAGACCTTTTAAAGTTAATACAAGTGAAATAATAAAAAGATAGATAGCTACAGAAATTAGAAAGCTTTATAACAGCATTTCAAAGTGTATTCTAAGGACTGCCTGGTGTTGACAATTTATTTTTATTATATTAATTAAATATGTCTAAACATTAAGCTTTATTTAAACTCTCAATGCTTATGGTTCTTAAATGACAGTAAAACTAACACACATGCCCAAAACTACAAAACCAATAAAATGTAAATTAATGATGTTAATTTAATGTGTTCTGCTGAAAGGAAATTGTCACTTGTTATGTGAATACTGACTATTAAAGGATAGGATCTTTTGAGCTTGGTAAGCCTGTAATATGTTTTATGATGACTCAGTTTTGCCACCATGTTTTACAAGTTGGACTATAAAGAAATCTTTGTACAGCCTGCCATGATATCATTTGGTCTTCACTTGGCACAGATTCATCATTTAGATATTAAGTTAATCTCTGTTCTTTTTTCATTAAATAGTAACAATTAAAGCAGTACTCTTTGTTGATAATGTAGTCATAAATACAAGCACAAACACAGGCAGTTAAGTTGAGTGGCAGTATTGAGTTTATAAGACATTCAGATGTTCCACAATCTTTTTAATTGTGCTATTTTAGCATCAAACTAAAAATGTGGCATTAAAGAAAAAATCCACAGAGCTCTTTCAGACCCTTGAAAAAACCTCCCAAGGATCAATTTGAAAAGCAATGATTTATAAGATTTTTCCCTCAGAGACTATAGATGTCCTTTAAACTCTTTTTATAAAAATTTATGAAAACATATCTGACAGCGGTTAAGGTATAAGGGAGCAGGGAAAGAATGCATACTTCGAAGGAAAAAAAATGTGTGAAACAGATTTCCTGGAAAAAATGTTGCTGGCTAGGGACACATTACAGCTAATGTGATTTTCTAAATGATTACAAATACACTAATATAATATTATGGTAGTTTCAAAAGGAGGTACTAGATATTTCAATATAGCACAGGCACCATAATTCTTAAAGATTTTAAAAACTTGTTAAGGTTCTGATCCCTATTACTGCATTTCTAGAGTAAACCAAGAGTAAACAAATATACTAAAATGAATCTTTAGTACTCTCTCTGCAACACTGAGTAAGATATTAAAGTCTTGATTTTCTATTAGGATTGTTGTAGACTTTATTTGTCTAAGCGGGAAAAAAGAAAAATAAAAATTGGGTCAGAAAATTAGACTTCTAACTAATATTTTTAGTTTATTGCTAGATTGATATTACCACTGAGAGAAATATTCCTGATAAGATCCAATAAAAAAAATCAACACACAACAAAAAGCAGCAACAATTTCAATATCATTATCAACAAGCAAGCATTACTAACTAGCAGCAACTAAAATTTATTGATTTGTCACTAAATAACAGGCACCACGCTAAAGGCGTTGCCTGGATTTTTTCATTTAATCCACACAATAACCCTGTGATTATGTTCTATTATTATCCCATTTCGCAGATAAAGAAGTAGAGTAGCTTGCCTGAGGTTACGTGTTCAGTGAATGACTGAGCTGGAATTTGAATCCCTGCAATCTGAGCCTGTACTTATGACTCTAGGCTGAGAAGCTTTCTAAAATAGTTCACTGGTCAGACCAATATGGGCACGTAAAAATATTTTTCTATCCCCTTAGTGACCCCCTTCTCAATTTGCATTTTTTACGTGGTTAGTAGCTTAAATAAGGCCTCCATATATTATTTCTTAGGTTGAAGTACTGAAAACATCATTGCTAGTGAAGTATATAAAATGATATTCATTCCTCCTATTTACTACATTTGCAGTAATTGAGAATACTAACTCTTAATAAAAGAGAACTACTACATAAATTTGACAAGTCAGAGTTACACAGAGAATTAAATGAATCAATTATTTTTTTAATAAATCTATTCTTTTGTTAAAATTTTACATTTTTTTGAACATTAACTTTGGACACAATGAACTATTAGCTATGTGGTAAACTATTCCTTTGCCTGAACATTAACCAGAAGCACTGCAATGTTGGATGCCAAAAGCAAACCTGGAATGCACATATATCACACAGTCTAACAAAGTATTCTCAAGATCAACCAAACAACTAAATAAGGTGGCATTGAAAGCACTGAATATAGTATATCAACAAAGTAATTTTGAATTGTCTCAGAATTCAGGGATGGAAATAAACAAGTAGGATATAATGTCCGTTCTTTGCTGGTGAGTATGTATTTTTAAACAAATGAAAGGATAAGAAAAAAAATCAAACCAAACCAAAGCACTCTATGTTCTTAGTTAGGGTCTTTTTTTTTTTTTTTTTAAACCTATGTGTTAACTTTTGAAGGTGATGGAATAGAAAGGAGGGCAAGACATGACTGTCATATTAAAAGTGTTATATATATTTTTCTGTTTATAAAAGTAAACTCTGATCCTATACAAGAGGATAGATTTATGGTCTTTTCCCAGGGCTATATTAACTCTCTCATCCTCTGTCTTAATATAGTCCAAAGGGAACTGTGTCATCCGGACCTTCTGCCAGACATCTTCATGGTCCACTACATTGACAACATCAAGCTAATTCAGTTAGATGAGCAAACTGATTAGACTGGGTGAGTCAAAAGTGGCAAGTGGACTGGAGGCCTTAGTAAGACTCATGCATTCAGGAGGGTGGGAGGTAAAATGATTCAGGGGGATCCCACATCACTGAAATTGTTAGAGGCCTAGTGGTCAGGGTCAGGCTGAGACATCCCCTCCAAAGTAAAGGACAAATGATTATATCTGGAACTCCTACCACTAAGAAGACAATCCAATTCCTGGTTGACTTCTCTGGGTTCTGTAAGCACCATTAGAGTGAGCATGCAGGAAAGGTCAGGTATAATGGAAGGTGCTTATTATTTTTTCCTGTGAGGGAGAAGGTTGACACACCATCATATTTTCTTTCTATAAAAATAAATTATATATTATCTATATGTTATTTATTCTTGTGGGAGAGACAACAAACAAGGAAATAAATACATTATTTGTTTCCTTGATTACTATCTGTTCTTCCCATTAGACTATATGCTCCTTGAAAGTGAGGACTGTATCTCAGCATCTAAAATTATGGTCAGCACATAGCAGTCTCTCAGACAATATATGTGATTCAATGAATGAATATATGTAGAATATAAGTATAGTACATATATACTCATAAGTATATAAATATATAATATATAATGTATATGTGTAACACATAAACGCATACATAAGTGTGGAAGGGATATATGTCTGTTTTCTGTAGATTTATGTCCTTCTTCACTCTCTCACTGGTACCTGAGAGACCCCTGGTTTAGAAACAAACTCAAAGAAGCTTATAGCCTAAGTATGAGATAGAAAGATTTTGCCAGTTGCCTACAGAACCATTATTTTCACCTCCAAAAATTAGACATGAGGTGGAGGGAAGGGACCAGAGGCCTGTAGATGCAACTGGAGAAAGGAGGGTGTGAAGGGAGTGGGGTTAGAAACATAAGAAGAAGGAGAAGGAGTTCCCGGGGCTGGTGAGGACCAGGGAATAGAGTGCAGCTTTTCTGAAGCGTGGATCACCTATGGATACCCTGCTGTCCAGCAGTCCTGAAAGCCCCCTGAGAGCGGATGGGGATGTAGACGCATGTGAAGGGAGAACCCTCCTCCTTGTTCAGGTTGAAAGTGGACAGAACCCAGGCAATGGCAGGCACACAGCCACTGTTAATAAACACGACCGTCTACCGAGAGCTCCTGCCATGTCCCAGGACTGTGGAAACATTAGCTTAATAATTATTACAGTAACTCTATTTTGCAGACATTAAAAAAAAAGGAGGATCAGGTCAATTATGTAATTAACACAAGGTCATAAAGCCAGCCAGAACTATGTTTTGGATTAAAACTCAGCTGTCTTAATTCCAAAATTAGGTTCTGAACATAACACAGCGTGCTACCTCATTGGGCTTTTGGTTCTGGTTTTTTGGGTGGTGCTTTCCTTCTCTACTTGGACAGGAACAGTTTCTGTGGAAATGTGGCTATGACAGTGGATAGCAGTCCAACTCTCAGGGTTCAAAGGGTGAGCTCTTCTCTGACCTGAGCTGGCCTTGATCTCTAAGTGCCTATTCTAGTGGAAAAGGAGTAGGGGTTTGCTGGAGGTAAGGAGCCTGCATTTATTTGTTGCCTATTATTTATTGTGCTATGTTCCTTATCTTCCTTCTCACAGGAAGTCTGTGAGCTGGATGGTATTATCATTATTTTGAGGAGAGGGATGGAAAAATGAGACTCAGGAAGGTGATTTATTTGTCTAACATTTACTGGTAGCTAGTAAATGGAGGAGTTGAAAGTCAAGCATGGGTCTGTCTGACTCAAGAATCAGGCAGTGGCAATAACTGTGGTCAGCTGTTCTGGTTCTGGCAGGTCTGTTCAGTTTGAAGCACATCTCAGCCAGTGTGGTAGAGGGACCAGGACTGTGCTTGGTCACATGCCCATAGAATAAGCAACATATCTCTCACATTCAGTTACTCCTATTTTTCAAACATATATGGCTGATTTTATGATTAATGAGAGATAAACTTCTTTCTTTATAAATTCAGAGTTCCCTTTTGTTGTTATATAGCAACAGATTGAAAGAGTATACTCATGGGTTGAAGGCAGAATTGTGAAATGGTTAAGAGCCCAGGTTCTGGAGACAGAATCCTTGCATTTAAATCCTGACTTGGCTACTTACTCTCTAGGTTGGTGACACTGGGCAAGTTATTTCATTTCTTTAAAGCCCAGTGTCTTTAACTGTAAAAGAAAGATATCATTGATTTCGTAAGATATTGTGAGCCTCAAATGAGTTGAGCTATGCTAGTTGCTTAGACAGCACTTTGCTCAGAATAAGCACTTAAGTTTTCTTTATTATTATATCTGATCTTCTACAGGGACTTTAAGAAAGTTATTGATTTTAAGAGGGAAAATACTTGGAATGGGTAAGAACCTCTGCATTAGAATCCAGCTTCATCCCTTAGGAGCTATGACTTGGAAGGTCACTTAAACTTTCTCTTATCAATTTTCCTATAGGGTGGTTTTAATGCATAAAATGAGATTGTGCACTAAACACAGTGTTTATATAGCACTATATATATATTTATATATAGCACTAAACACAGTGTTTGAAAAATCATTAGGGCTTACTATGTGATAAAGATGAGAAACATGATTATTATGATTTAATCATTAGCCGTATAGAAAATTTACTTGGATGAAATCACTTTTCAAAAATATTCATCCAAGGAAATGTGTGACAGAATGAAGACAGCAAAACCCCAAATTTTCAGCAAGTTTTATGAGCCTGTCTCTGTGCTAGAGTAAAAAATGAGGAGGTCCCTGACTGAAAGGAACTTACCATCTAATTTGGGATATGAGTCACCCACAAATGGGATAATGTTTGTAAAGCTCTCAGTACCTTGTCTGTCACAGAGTAGGCACTCAGTCACTGAGAGCTGATACTATTATTAGGTTATTATTTATCAAAAAGTACATAACAAAGAGCTAACCAATATAATACCAACAATTAGAGTCTAAGGTTTTGTATAATAAGGGGCTGACTAGGGAAACAGTATGTAGACTCCTCAAAAAATTAAGAACAGAACTACCATGTGATCCAGCTGTCCCACCTCTGGGTACTTTATCCAAAGAATACAAAAACAGTAATCTGAAAAGATATACGCCTCACTATGTTCATCACAGCATTATTTACAATAGCCAAGATATGGAAACAACCTAAGTGCCCATCAAGGGATGAATGGATAAAGAAGATGTCGTATATATATACAATGGAGATACTACTCAGCCATAAAAAAAAGATGGAATCTTGCCATTTGTGACAACATGGATGGAACTTGAGGGTATTAGACTAAGTGAAATAAGTCAGAGAAAGACAAATACCATATGATTTCACTCATATGTGGAATATAAAAAACAAAAATAAATGAACAAACCAAACCAAACAAAAATGAACATGTAGATATGGAGAACAGAGTAGTGGCTTCAGAGAGTAAGGAGTGGGCAGGAGTGGGAGGGTGAAATGGGTAAATAGGATCAACTGTATAATTGTTGAACAGAAACTAAATTTTTGGTGATGAGCACACAGTACTGTGTACAAAAGTAGAAATACAGTGTTAGACACAAGAACCTTATATAACGTTATAAACCAACGCTACCTCAATACAAAATAGATTAAAAAAAACCCAAACAGGGTGAAACAACCAACATCCTCACCAAGGACCAACAAGTAGATACCAATTCCATGGTAGATAGTATTATGTAATCTGTTAAAAAAATTACCTATAAAATATAAAATCAAAAATATAAAATAAAGTAGAATGTTAAAAAAAAAAGACACCTTATTACCAAACCAGGGCCATTTGGCGAACAAGTCTCAGATCCACCTCCCTGAAGGTGAGAGAGTAGGATTTTTATGGGATAAGCTGGGTGGACCTGGGCGTGGGGAACGGTGATTGAAGGTAGGAAAAAGGTGAGGTAATCGGTCTTCTATGCAGGCACAACTGGCTTACATGTTTCTGCATATTTTAAATCGGAGGCACTTAGCACAATTGGAGGGTGGAGTTTTCTGGCCCTCTGTTGTCAGAAGGCCAGTCATTGGACACCCTTGTAGGCCCGTTCGAGGGTCTCCAGTCCCAACCAGCCCCAGCCAGCTGGCACTGGGCAGGAGCTGACTCTAAGTTCCTGCAAAACAACTGGGCTTTGTGAAGCTGTGAAGGTATGCAGTTAAAGAGAGGGAAAAAGGAAAGAAAGGAAAAAAATAAAAATAAAGTGAGCTTAATCAATGAAGGCAATTTATAAGTAAAGGGGTTTTAACAAACTGTTTCCTCATCTGGTGTCCTGTAAGACAAGCTCACAAATTTCCATTAGTTATCAACTTCTGTTAACTCTGTGGGGCACAGTTTCCACCTCATTTAATACATATTGTTGATTCATGAACATTGACCTCACAGCCAATAGCACTATAACTCATATCTGAATGAAGATAATCTAACACGTGTTTTGTCTGTAAGACAACACAGCTTTCTTATGCTTAGGAATACTAGACAGCTTTCCAGCACTGTGCTTGGGGGTCATTTTAAATGGTAAAATCACCAACAGAAACACAAACAGGCAAAAAACATGGCATTAAATAGATGACAAAAGGGACTCATTTACAGTAGAACAGCTGAAACAACAGGTAGAGCATTGCCTTGTTTGGCCACAGCTGGGAACATGCTGCTCTGTATATGTCATAAATGACTGAAAGCACTGCGAGTATTGATTTCAGGGTTACAAGTAAATTTTAGCCAGTACTGTAGGTGAATTTGCAAATACTGAATCTGTGAATAATGTATATTGTGAATCTGGAGAACGGGCTTCATAGAAGAGGGGAGTTTTGAGGTAGACCTTGCAGGATGAGTGAATGAAAGTGCGAGAGGTGGGGTGGGGAGAGATGCCAGCCTTTATGGGGTCTAGTTTCAGTTTCCCTCTTACCTTCCCGACCACAGATTGGTTGCCTACTCTAGGATACCATGCTGTCTCCCAGGATAAATCTTGGAGCTTTACAATTTCCTGTTTTTTAGAGAAGCAGTTTAATTATCAAACACAGGGAGGCATCTAATTTACAGAACAAAGTACTGTTAGATGTCTCTCTATATATAACTTTTTTTGTCTGTGAATGAAAATAGTCTGGAGATTTCACACTTGGGGATGGATATCACTTAAAAAGCCAGGGTCCAGCTGCAACTAAATCTGCAAATCAGGACAGATTACTATTTTGTTGTCATATATCTACATTAGGCAGAGGAGAGATAGAAAACTGTGGTGACCAAGGAGGGCCTTTCAAATCTTATAATGCTTCCCAATACCCAAATTACTTTATGTTGTTTTTGATTTTCTTTAAGTGGAAAAAAATGATTTCCTCTTAATCCGCAAGTCAAACATTGCTTCTCAAAAGCGATAAAAATAGCATGTAGGTATTAGTCAAAGATTTGCTTTTTCAAGATTTGGCTGAAAACCAAACTAAAGCTTCCATGTGCTCCAATAAACCCAGTGTTTCTCATAGGTTGCTATTTCTAATCCCTGTTGCCATGGAAATGGACTTTACATCAGCAAAAAGGGGATGAGGTACTGAGTGATTTATACCCACTGTTTGATATATTAAGTGATTCGCCACTGTTCTTTTCCTTTTCTTTAGAAATTATATAAGGATATTTTTCTTGTAGGACTCTTAGACCTTCAGGTTAAAGGATCTCTAGAAATATAACCCTTAAGGGATAAAGCCACAGCTGGTAACTTCCTGATAAAACATGGGGGCAGGGAGCAGGGGGACAGAGACTGATGTGGTTATACGAGAGGAAACCTAGAAGTCATGGTAGTTGACTGCTCTACTCAAAATGCTTTAATGGAAATGGGAGATTTTATGAAGGATTTACAATATATCCTACAACAAGCTAGGATAAAATTATTATTAAAATCAGTAGTTTAAGAATGACTTTTATTTTTTCTTCTGTAGGATAATCCTGCCTTTGATAAATCTAAGAACCCCTGGGGCTCACTCAGTTGGAAGTATCAGTGGTTTGGTTCCAGTCACCTTCCAGAAAGGAAACTGGCAATTCTGACAGGTCTACTTGTGGACCTGTGCTCAGTGGCCATTGTTGCTGTTGCTTCTACATGAATGGGAATAATTCATTAATTAAAACTCAGTTCTCAAAGGGTCAATTACACCTGCCTCCTGCCAATTTCCTTTTTTTCTTGGGCTAAATTTCCCTGCTTCCCAAGTCTGGCAAGTAGGGATCCCTTGACAGGTTGACACTCTCAAAGTTTAAGAACTCAGGACTTTTAGCTGCCCTATTGGTAGCACTACAGTTAATTTTATTTTATTTAATTAATTTATTTTTTAAAATTTACTTATATATTTATTTTTGGCTGTGTTGAGTCTTTGTTGCTGCACACCGGCTTTCTCTAGTTGTGGTGAGCGGGGGCTACTCTTTGTTGCAGTGCGCCGGCTTCTCATTGTGGTGGCTTCTCTTGTTGTGGAGCACAGGCTCTAGGCATGGGGGCTTCAGTAGTTGTGGCACGCGGGCTCAGTAGTTGTGGCGCATGGGCTTAGTTGCTCGGGGGCATGTGGAATCTTCCCGGACCAGGGCTCAAACCTGTGTCCCCTGCATTGGCAGGCCGATTCTTAACCACTGCGCCACCAGGGAAGCCCTATAGTTAATTTTAAAGTGTTGTTTATACTAAACTTAGTAGTGAAGTTCCATATAGACTCCTATAGTTGATTTCAACATTAAAGAAAACACGTGGTTTTTCAAACTGCTAGAAAGTGCCTGACTGAATTCACTATGTTAACCTGTGTTCGAGTGTTATGGGAAACTAGTTAACAAGCTCATTATTTTACAGAAGTTAACCTTTTTTTCTTTTTCCTTCACGCTGGTGTTGGTGAGCCATTCTTACAACTCTAAAATGTTTATGCAAAAGAAGAATGATTCAGTCTGACTGTAGTCATTGTGCTAAGATGAATAAATCCTTTCCTACTTTTGTTTTTCCAGTTCCTCTACTTTCACTTTTTCCCTCTGTGGCTGTTTCCCATTTCAAATGGAGAAAATAATAGTACATAAAAAAAAATTCTTTTCGGTTACCAAGGCAACTTATTTAAACTTTTCTCTCCAGTACGGAAGCTCCTTGACATTCAGTAATTATTCCATTTTCTTTACATAGGAATATATTTCTGTAGCACTAGGTTCAGAGTTGGCACCGATAGAGCATTAAACAAGAGCTTGAAGAAAATTTTATAATTCCTGCATACTTATGAATAAACATCCAATGAATGGCAAAATGGAAAGTCCCAATTTAAAAAAGTGAGTGTCTCTTGCTGTGTGATTCAAATGTTTTCTTTAAAAGCACTTAAGAAGTTCCTGCAGAATCTCTTGCTCCCTCAAAATTTTAACAAATCCTACTTGCTCCTCCTATGTGAAAGGTTGATGTTTCCACAGGAGTTCAAATAGAATGGTGTGGAACAGGTCAGTACAGGCTGAATGCCTCTAGTTCTTTTTGTGGTGGTAAGTGGGTGGAATACATATCCGGTTTTCTTAACACAGAGAATTCTAAGTGCTTTGAATATTTTAGTGTAAGAATTAAGGTAATCACAATGCCTCCCCATTTTAGAACTCCTTCTCACCACCCCTTCCCAACAATGTCCTCCTTTCTGATGTTCAGGCTCTTGGATGTTCTCCAAAAACAAAAGGCTGAGTAGAGACTGTTTTCACCCCTCTTTTACAGTCTATGCTTTCGCACAATTGCATTATAATTCTGTTTATATAAAAGAAGAAAAATAATTATTTATAGTCTTGGTATAACATATTCATCAGGAGGCCATGTGGAGAGAGAGTGTAAAAAGGAATGGTTTTAAAAAATAATGCCTGATCCTGTATATTTGTTACGTCATCTAATCATCATAACTGTGGAAGCAGTTAAAAAAAAATCAACATCTAATAGATTAAAAAACTAAGCAGCTTTCCAAGGGCACAGAGCTAGTTATAAGGGAAACTTGAGGTTGGAGTACATGTTTATCTGAGTCCCATACTGTACATGTAAAGGGGGAACTGTTCTAGGTAAAATGATGTGGCATTGATGTCTTCAGTTCAGTTTAACAGAAAGTCATTTGGGAAGGGCTCCAAAATTAATCTGCTCCATTTCAAATTTTTTTGTTCTGGAGAAAGGGTATTTGGTCTCCAGGGAAAAACTGAAATCAAGTACAGTTGATGCTTGAACAATGGGGTTAGGGTCACCAACCCCCCATGCATTTGATAAGTACTTGTATAATTATAATTTAAAATATATAATTTGTATACCCCCCTGTATAATTCTGACTCATCCAAAACTTAACTACTAACAGCTTACCGCTGACTGGAAGCCTTACCAATAACATAAACAGTCGATTAATACCTATTATGTGTATTATATACTGTATTCTTACAATAATGTAAGCTAGAGAAAAGAAAATGTTATTAAGAGAATCATAAAGAAGAGAAAATACATTTAAAGTATTGTACTATATTTATTGATTCCATAAATAAAATTGAATCTTGTCTGTTTGCAAGATAAATTGTCTGTCAGTACCTACATCAGTATTATCTTGTATGATACAAAATACTGTGTTGTACATATTAATAACACTGGACATCAAAAATGAAAAGAAATGGAATGAAAAGATAATGTGAAAAGGAAATTCATATTTATTTACAGCTGTAACAAACGATTCACGCCTTGATAATGAAGAAGCATCAATATGATTGCTCTGTGGTAGCCTAGTGTAATTGATGGCGCCATGTACAGCCTGTAAGTGTGTGGGTAAGTTTTGGTAAATTTGAACTATTTGTAATAGATTTGTGTATATTTTATGGTAGTAAATGATAAAATAGTATCTATATATATTTTATGCATTCATGACATATCTTTTTATTCTTTTTTTTGGTATTTTTAGGCTATATGGTTTGTCTGTGAGTTTTTTCAAGTTGCTGCAAATCTCCCCCCAAATTTCCAATATATTTATTGAAAAAAAATCTGCATATAAGTGGACCCATGCAGTTCAAACCTGTGTTGTTCAAGGGTCATCTGTAATGTTCTTAACTTTGCAATACAACCTTATGTTCTCTGATGTAACAATGTATCCAAACCAGACTTCTATTAATTCCAGACCTGTGAATCTACTTCACTTCACAAACTGGCCCACAAACACAGAGGGCAAAGAGAGACCAAAGAAAGAGGCGGGCAACTCCAGATTGGTAAGTGGCAGTTTTAATAAGCAAGGGAATTTACATACGGGGCTTGTCTTTGTTGGCTGCAAGATAAATGTATCTCTGCATCTGCCCACCAGAATCTTAAAAATTTATATAGAGGCCTTAACTGGGTTTGGTAGCATATTCAATCCAGATGGTCTCAACACCAGTAGTGTTAGAGGAGGTCATCAAGAAGATGTGACTGCGGATTGACCCATGAGCTGGACCGGGGCAGTTGGAAACTCCTAACGCCCAACCCTGTCCTTGGAATGTAACTTCCACCCACCATTCCCATAGCCAGAGCTGTGGACAAAATTTCAAGGACACAGCCTTGAGAGAGCAAGTTGTTTGGACCATCTGAAGCATTTGAATACCCAGATTCAGTAACTTTGGGGTGGGACCAGGATTCTGACTTTTTAAAAAGCTCCCCATGTGACTTGCATAGTTACCCAGATGTTTTGGGGATCAGTGTTTTGTGGCTGACATTAATAATATTCTAAATCCTACATATGACATCATGTCCTGGCAGGAAGGCACCATAAGACAGGATTATTTTATAAACGAAACAGTTCCTACATTAAGTGTGCATGCAATAAATAAATACTTGCTGAATGTTTATAGTGCCATCCCTTTGATATCGTGGTAACTGGCCTCCTTTAAATGGGGCACAAGATAGATATACCTTGTGAAAGCTCAAGGCCAATCTCTGCCCACCAAGAACCGTCACAGCTCCACAGCCCTCCCCTGATCCAGACTCTGTAAGGGGGTGCTCAGAAAAGCCACGAGCATGTAGCTCTTCCATTTCTCAACATTTGCTGCTCACTGGAATCTCCTGGGAGTTCCAACAAATTGATACTTGGGCCCCAGTCATGACCAGTTAAATTCAGATGCCAGGAGAGGTGTATTCTCTGCTAATTGTGGCATAGAGCACTTACCTAACTTGGGGAAAGACCTAACTCTGTCAGCTAGTTGGGACCAAGGATACCCTTAATAGTAAAATGACCGCAGTGTCTTAATTCTTCGTTGACTTCCTTATTCCTTCAAGCAGGCAAACCTTGGATCAGGGAGGTGAGAGCAGGGTTGTGGGTGGGGTTGAGGGGAGCTGTCTGGTCAAGCACATCTTAAAGGCAAGGCATTGTTTTAGGTGTCCATGGATTATGTCACACAAAGTCTTTAGTAATAATTGTATATCAAGAATCTTTTAAGAAATCTGGTGAATTCATAAAATTTAAAATTATGAGCAAAGAATGTTAGAAAATAAAACTAAAATTAAGAAAATACGCCGAGAAAAAAAGTTGTGACTAAATCAGAAATTTCCTATCTTAGGGTACAATTTATTTATTTAAAACTATTCTAAGAACATATGCAGTAGAGGTAACTGTGGGTTTAAAACATCTGTGGAGAGGAAGTCACTTCAAAATAAATTTAATTTTCACTCAGTTATAAAATGCTAGGGGTAAAAGACATCCTGGGGTTCATCCTTCATTTTAAAGAGAAGTCAGGTTACTTGTCTAAGGTCACACAGCTAGCTATTTTGGGAAGGTTTCTCATATACCAGCTAAATTTCTAAAGAAAATGGAAATGGTGATATCAATTCAGAAGGCGTTATTTCAAGACATCCCACAAATTTTATCTTTGCACTGCATATTTTTATTGTTCTTAGACAGTAATCAGATTTTTCTAATTAAGACTTTTTCCATCTGGAGAGTAAAAGTAGTAAAATTATTAATGTTTTCAGCCCAGCCTATAAAAATGTTTGAATATGTATCAGGAATTGCAAGTATCGTGAAACTTTATTTTAATACAAAAAGTGAAAATTGATAATAACGTTTTCTTTCCTATTCCCCAAATCTTGTCTCTCCTTACCACACCTGCCTTTTTAACTTAGACTTTATGATTCTGGATAAGAAGTGGTAAATTGATATCCCTGGCATGACTGCATTTAAATAACTATTTCTGAAAATGACTTACGGAAAAGTTTACAAAGCACTGGAACTTTGCTGTAAATACATGAGGGTATTGACAATGGAAATCATGACTGGCTTGGTTCCAAAAGGTACTGGGAAAAATAACATTAACCATTTGCAGATAAAAACATTTCCATCAAAATATGAGCAGACTGTTTTTTGGATGTGTTCAGAGCTAGTCATAAGACCAAATATCTTATCATATCATTAAAAATAAAAGAGAATCATTTCAAGACCCATAAGGATGGATAGATGCAAATTGTAACTGCTGGGGTGTATTAATGAAAACATTTGCTGCCTCTGAGGCTGTGGTGTCTTGTCAGTTGTTAGATTCAGATGTCATCAGTCACTGTCTCTGTTTGGCAAAATTTACACATGAGCCAATGAAGGAAGATTCTTCAGCTCTTGGCAGCTTCATCTTTTTATGATATCATCACTTTTTCCTGTCTTCTTTTGGGACAGAATGGTCTTTACATTATCAGGAACCACCTCTTCCTGACATCATTGTGTCTTCATGGTCTTCACAGACTATGTCCAGGGTCCCATGTCATTACACTAGTAATCTGGTTTAGGTTTATTACCCAGTGGATTGGTGACCAACTTTGTGTTTATTTTATCTCTGCAGAGATTGAATGTCCATCTTCTTTATTTCCCTTTCCTTTATCTTTCCTCTTCTTTTCTCCATATGTTTTTACTAATTGCTTTTCTCTTCTTCTACATATATGTCTTCAGCTGATGCACACTCTCAGATTTTCAAGCAACTGGCACCTATTCTATGGGGTATAAAGATTTTGTAGCAATCTTGTGGAAGACACATATGCACATGCATATTCACATGTACAATTCCCACCCCCACTGCCAAACTCACAGAACCCTGTTGTCCATGCCTCACTAGTACTTATTATGTATGATGCTTAGGACTGAGTCATTCCTTATTTTGTAACTTCTTTGGCTATGTTTGATTTTAATCATTACTTTACAGAAGGCAATACAATAGTGGGCATTAAACTCTTATTTGTAGTTTCTATCATTCTACATAGTGAAAAATAATATGTTTTTGAAGCATTTTGTTTTACTTCAGTGAAATTGCTAAAAATTGTGTTGAATTACCAATTTGACAAATTTATCAAGTGATTCAATTTACAAATATGTGTCTTTTAATTATTTATACATTTTATAGCAATTTATAATGGGTAAGGTGGTTTAATATCTGGCTGATGTTGGCTGGATTTGCTTAAGTGTCTGAGCTCAGAGGACAGCTTGGATGTAGACTGTACAATGTAGACTGTAGAATGTATTAGTTTCCTATTGTTGCCTTAAAAAATTATGTCAAATTTAGTGAAATGTTATGCCAGTAGTTAAAAGAAACTTACCCTCTGTAAATTGCTAATATTCAGACGCTGGCAAATGGACTTTTAAGATTTAGTCATTTAGCTGATTGACTTTCAGTGAACTGGCTTTAGAAAATTTTATTTTTGACATATTGATGTGCGTTCCTTTCAGATACATTATATCATTTGAACTTTACAGTAATTCTGATTTATTATTCTGCAACAATTTTGAATACTTTTTCATTTTGCAGTGGCAAGTAGGTGGAGTCATATCCAGTTTTCTTAATACAAATTATTCTGAGCACTGTGAACCATATCAGGATGCACACATATTGCCAGTTTGTCCCATAACTGGTGATATGAAATTTGATCTCTTGGCTAAAGTGGCATTTGCTAGGTTTTTCCATTGTTAAGTTACTTTTTCTCCTTGTTGTAAACCATAGCAATCTACGTGAGAAATGCTATGAGAATATGTACATATCCTGTTCAACAAACTTCCACCCAATGGTTTTAACATCCACTGATGATTTTGCTTAAATCAATTATTACCCTGGTGGTTGTACAAAGGTGTTTTTCTTTTTTCTTTTCTTTTTCTTTGTCTTTTGGCTGTGCCGCGCAGCTTGCAGGATCTTAGTTCCCCCACCAGGGATTGAACCGGGGCCCCCAGCAGTGGAAACGTGGAGTCCTACCCACTGGACCACCAGGGAATTCCCACAAAGGTGTTTTTCTAATTCTAGCATTCATTCTACATTTATTAGCTGGCATTTTTCTATAAAGAGAGTACAGCAAATCATGCACTGACTCTTAAAGCTGCTGCCCAGAGGTACCATGTCACTCATTTGCTTTTTTTTTTTTTTTTTTGCGGTATGCGGGCCTCTCACTGTTGTGGCCTCCCCCGTTGCGGAGCACAGGCTCCGGACGCGCAGGCTCCGGACGCACAGGCTCAGCGGCCATGGCTCACGGGCCCAGCCGCTCCGCGGCATATGGGATCCTCCCAGACCGGGGCACGAACCCGTATCCCCTGCATCGGCAGGCGGACTCTCAACCACTTGCGCCACCAGGGAGGCCCTCATTTGCTTTTTTTTTTTTTTTTTTTTTTGCGGTACAGGGGCCTCTCACCGTTGTGGCCTCTCCCATTGCGGAGCACAGGCTCCGGACACGCAGGCTCAGTGGCCATGGCTCACGGGCCCAGCCGTTCTGCGGCATGTGGGATCCTCCCGGACCGGGGCATGAACCCGTGTCCCCTGCATCGGCAGGGGGACTCTCAACCACTGTGCCACCAGGGAAGCCCTCCATATGATTTTTTAAAAAGATGTTTAGACAAATTTGGATTTAAGACTTCATTATTCTGTGGGGACACAGAAAACTATAAACTGTCTTTTCAAGCTTTTAAAGCCTGAGTTGACCCACATCCTTTCAATCCTCATTTCATTATTGGCCAGAAAAACACCTGATTGGTCACCCCCAATTTCAAGGGACGAGAGAAGTGGAAATCTACTACAGGCCTAGAAGGATAACTGGAATACCACTGATGACAAAAACATCAATCTCAATGACCAAAAATGCTTATAAAATACACAGCCAATCAAACTTTGTTAAGGCTTTAGCTATTCTCTTAGATTAGTTTGTGCCAAGAAAGCAAAGCCTGAGGCAAAAGCATATGTGAAACTTTTAATTAGGGAATACTGGGAAGCTGGTGTGAGTGAAAAGGAGAATGAGGCAGAGGAGGAGCGAGAGCCAAAGGAGGATATATTCTGAGCTGGCCGTAGTATCACCTGGTACCGAGTGCAACTGATTTCTCACTTTTGAAAGGCCTCCTTACAATAGACCATGTTAAATTACATCCCTGGCTGGTCCACCTTGGGAAGAAGAAATTATCCCTCAGTTCTCATCTTCCATTGCTCAAAGGATTGCTCCATAAAGTGTTATCTTCTCTGCACTTTGGGTTTGCATGTGTGTGGTTTGGGCAAGCGGGGCAGTATCTTATGCTTCAGTGGCAACAGGGAAGCCCTGGGATAGGAGACAAAAGATTATTCATTGGCATGAAAGGTCAGATGCTGTTGGGTAAAACTATTGGAATTCATATAGAGTTGGTCGTCAAAGTGAATGCTCAGGTGGACCAATTGGACAGGGACCCCAAAGACAAATGGGGCTATGAATATCTGTGGTGAAACATACGAAGTGTTTGACATAATCACTTTTACCTCTGAATCTTAGTTATCATCTTAATTACTGTCTATAAAATAGAGGCAATAGGGCTTCCCTGGTGGCGCAGTGGTTGGGAGTCCGCCTGCCGATGCAGGGGACATGGGTTCGTGCCCCGGTCCGGGAAGATCCCACATGCCACGGAGCGGCTGGGCCCATGAGCCGTGGCCACTGAGCCTGCATGTCCGGAGCCTGTGATCCGCAACGGGAGAGGCCACAACAGTGAGAGGCCCACGTACCGCAGAAAAAAAAAAAAAAAAAAAAAAAAAAAAAAAAAAAAATAGAGGCAATAATAATTATCTGTAGGGGCTTCCCTGGTGGCGCAGTGGTTGAGGGTTTGCCTGCCGATGCAGGGGACGCTGGTTCGTGCCCCGGTCCGGGAGGATCCCGCATGCCGCGGAGTGGCTGGGCCCGTGAGCCATGGCCGCTGAGCCTGCACGTCCAGAGCCTGTGCTCCGTGACGGGAGAGGCCACAACAGTGAGAGGCCCGCATACCGCAAAAAAAAAAAAAAAAAGTTATCTGTAGGTGGCATGCATATCTATCTATCTATCTATATATATATATACACACGCACATATACATATGCAATAGAACTCATCATGTCTTCTCTAAAACAAGTCCTTTTTCTGACTCTGATTTTTTCATTAATGGCATTTGAATTTTCTTATTTAGGTTTAAGACCTTGGAGTCATCTGTGACTGCTGCTTCTTCTTACTATGCAATGTCAGTTAAAAGCCTAGTCATGTAGAATCTAACTCCACAATGGCTCTTGAATCTGTTATGTAATTTTCATTTTCAACGTCATTTTAACTCAGGCTGAGCACATTTTGCCTGAAATAGCCACCCGATGTTTTCTGTACTTCGCACCTCTTCTTTCTCTTGTTCACTCTGAAAACAGCTTGCCAGAATAATCTTCCTAAAGCATCTGATAATGTTTTTTCTTTATACATCAATTGCTTCCAAAATTCTACCAAATTAAATTTAACCTTCTTTCTGTAGGGTATAGAACAATCCACAAATTAATTAAACCTGCCTTATCTACCTGGTTCTGTTTCACAAGTATCCCTGTACCCAATTGCAACCAAATTAAATTTCTTGGACATACTGTGCTTTCTTGATGTTATTCCTTGCTCATATTTCCCTCAATCTTTTTTTTTTTAAATTGAAGCATAGTTGATTTACAATATTGTGTTAGTTTCAGGTATACAGCGAAGTGATTTGGATATATATATATATTTATATGTATAAATAAATATATATATATATTCTTTTTCAGATTCTTTTCCATTATAGGTTATTATAAGATACTGAATATAGTTCCGTGTGCTATACAGTAAGTCCTTGTTGTTTATCTATTTTATATATAGTAGTATGTATCTGTTAATCCCTAATATACATTCCCACCAACAGTGTAGGAGGGTTCCCTTTTCTCCACACCCTCTCCAGCATTTATTATTTGTAGACATTTTGATGATGGCCATTCTGACTGATGCGAGGTGATACCTCTTGGTAGTTCTGGTTTGCATTCCTCTAATAATTAGCGATTTTGAACATCTTTTCATGTGCCTGTTGGCCATCTGTATGTCTTCTTTGGAGAATATTTCCCTCGATCTTAAATGCCCTATGCCCTTTCTACTACTGCTCTTTTTCAAAATATTCACCTTCCTTCAAAGCACATTTTTAAATTATTTCCTTCAGGAAGACCTGGCAGTATCATCAAGCCTACTGTTTTTTTTTTTTTTTTTTTTTTTTTTTTTTGCGGTACGTGGGCCTCTCACTGTTGTGGCCTCTCCCGTTGCGGAGCACAGGCTCCGGATGCGCAGGTTCAGCAGCCATGACTCACGGGCCTTGCCGCTCCGCGGCATGTGGGATCTTCCCGGACCAGGGCACGAACTCGTGTCCCCTGCATCGGCAGTTGGACTCTCAACCACTGCACCACCAGGGAAGCTCAAGCCTGCTGTTTTTATCACCACCAGTAACCAATTTCTTGCCTGGGTGTTCTTCATTTCTTATTTGGGCTATTTTTTACCTTCCTTTAAGGGCAAGTGTGTATGTGGTGGGGGCAGCGTGTGTGTGTGTGTGTGTGTGTGTGTACATGTGCCTATTGTATTATCAGTACCACACCCTGAGTTGCTGTCTAGTTAAGAGCTTAGCCCAAGGGAGGGAAGAGGTGAACTTGGCAGGGTCAGATGAGGGAAGTTGGAGGTGATTATGCTGCAAAGATACCATGTTCTATACTCCTAGATTGAGCTCCTTGATCATGCAAGTCTATAGAAAGGTCTTTCTCAGCTGCCACCAGGCTATGAAGCATGATTGAGTCAGATTGATGCTGACCAATTTTGCAAAGACAGTAAACTACGTATCTGCTGTTTGGGATAATCTGGCAGGCCTGGGAAAGGGTCAGAATAATGTCTTCTTTCTCCTGATGGCTTAGGAAGGGGAAGGGGACATTGAATCTCATGAGCCAAAAATGTTTAATTATAAACAAACCCTAAATTCAGTTACATTTACAAAATATAGTAAACAATAACTCAACCAATAAATCTCTACCACAGCCCTTTAGAGTGATGTAAAATATTGTTTGACACAGTTTCAAATACTCAGATATCATTTGCTTTATTTGGGTGGAGTAATTTTTACTAATAACAAAATTGGGGAGAAATGACTTATTGCATATAAGCTAACATTTTGTACTAGTGAGAGTATATTTTGGTAGGAAAAAGGTAATAGCTAAAAGTAGTAACCTGGAAAAGTTATTTTTATCAGGCAGATTCTGACTGAGAGAGATCCTAAAACGCTTGTCTTAAGAAGTGTTTAACTTAGATCTGGTTTTTCGGTCATCTTAAGAAAAGGAACAAGGGGCCTCCCTGGTGGCGCAAGTGGTTGAGAGTCCGCCTGCCGATGCAGGGGATACGGGTTCGTGCCCCGGTCTGGGAGGATCCCATATGCCGCGGAGCGGCTGGGCCCGTGGGCCCTGGCCGCTGAGCCTGCGCGTCCGGAGCCTGCGCGTCCGGAGCCTGCGCGTCCGGAGCCTGTGCTACGCAACGGGGGAGGCCACAACAGTGAGAGGCCCGCATACCGCAAAAAAAAGAAAAGGAACAAGATTGCCTCTTGATATTGATATTGGATGTCAAACAAGGTTTTTGGTTTCAAAGTAAATAGAATTTTATTTATTGAGAAGAGGCCTGCTTATAAGGAGGAAGCTGGCTAATTTTGGCCCATTTCCCTGGAATCACAATTTCGTATCTGATGGGAATGTGAGGAGCATGATTGTTTAGACTCCAGAAAAGCCAGTGGGAAGAAGAGAGGAAACAGCATCGAGGGACTGACCTTCTGACTCAGCTGGCAGCCAGAGCCCAAGATTTTAGAGTTACGACTGCAGTGCATCAGGGGCGCATCTTCCTAAGGCAAATGAAATATGATTCTGAGTTCCGTGAAGAATACAGGACTCTCGCCCGACGATCTCTTAAATCTGTTCTCTCCTCGTCACCATTTCTCTGCAGGATACATGCAACAGCTTCTTAGCTGGTCCCATTGCCATCAGATTCACCTGGCTTCAGTTCATCCTACACTTTGCTGCTAGTGTTATAACTGAAATGATAGAGATTGTCTGTTTTGCTCACCAAGACAGTACCAGGCAGTCACAGATAAATAAAAACATTTTAAAAAATAATGAATGAATGCATTTTCCAAAATAACAAATTCACAGATTTGTTCTTGGACGCTGCGGTCCTTAGGCAGTGGTGGCAGAACAAAGGATTACTTGAGGCTAAGGAAAGGAGATGGCCTTTAAACCCCCAACTCTTTGTTATCCACCCCTGTAGTGGATACTTTTTTTTTTTTTTTGCGGTACGCGGGCCTCTCACTGCTGTGGCCTCACCCGTTGCGGAGCACAGGCTCCAGACGTGCAGGCTCAGCGGCCATGGCTCACGGGCCCAGCCGCTCCTTGGCGTGTGGGATCTTCCCGGACCGGGGCACGAACCCGTGTCCCCTGCATCGGCAGGCAGACTCTCAACCACTGCGCAACCAGGGAAGCCCTGTAGTGGATACTTTTGTTCATTCGCCAGATCCTGCCCTCACCACCAAGACCCTCATTCCCTTAAGGGCCTGGAGTGTGGGCTGTTGAGGGTCATAGCTGATTCCTTCCCTAAAAAATTATTTTGGCTGCCCAAGGTTACATCCCATTCCTGGGGCCTCTAGATTTCTTACGACTAGTTGGTGGGGATAGACAGGGTGAGTGGGAGTGCGGAGTGGGAAGGGCACAAAGGCCCAGTTCCTTGTTTCAATTCAGGTCATACCTGAGGGGCCATTCTGCCTTCAGAGAAGTCCGTGGGATGGGTTGAGGCCTCTGTTCAACTGCATTGCAGTTCAACTTCTCCCTCTGCCCTATACTGCTTCTCTTACTCCCTTACAAGTGTTGTTCTTTAGAACACTGCCACAATAAACCACGTGTATGTAAATCTTTGGCATAGGAACCAACTCATGACAACCTTTAAAGCCACCATCAAGTAGACACTTGATCTAAACAAAATCAGAATGATTTCTATGTGTATGAATCTTTATGGTGGAGACTCCTAGGCCTACTTTTAAACCAGACTGTTGCTCCTTAAGCACCTCCATCAGATATTCTAGAAGAGAAACTCTTGACTCGAGCATAGTATGGGTGTTAAATATCTGCAGCAGCCTCCTCATCCTTGGAAACCATCTTCTAGAAGTCTCTCATCCCTCCCTACAGGGAAGAATCTATACAACACAGAGTGAGTTTAACCAGTTTAGGTAAGAAAAAAAATCACTGCAGCAGCTTGAATGATCTTGTTTGGTTTTCTAAACCAAAACCAAGTAAATAGAATAATTGACACGAAAACTCTTTGCTTTGTATCTTGTAGATGGTCTAATATTATGATATCTAGACTAAGGGAACTTAGCTGACATTATAAGGATGATAGGATAATATATATCCATAGTGGGAGGTTCTCTGTGGGTTTATGTGGGACTAGTGACCAATCCTTTTATCCCTCACTAATCTTAAACAGGAACAATTAGTATTGAGTTCCAGTAATTAGAGGTGTGCCTGAGTTGCTGAGGTGTAAGTCTGCAAGAAATGCACAGAGAATATATGGGGTGACACACACTTACAGTTTGTACTTAGTTTCAGAACATGGTTTTATAAACGTAAAAAAGACATAACTGCAAAATCATCATACAGCTAATATAAATAACTCAGGCCAGAAATTCATCTGAGACTCAAATGAGCTTATTTAAGTCATTTTAGATTGATTCAAACAAACAAACAAACAGTTGTTAAAAACCAGTCTTTTGAGTTGTGTAGGTAGCTAAAAAGAAAAAAAAAAAGTACTTGAGATCACGTTTAAGATTGATATACAGACACACTTTTACCTTACGAACTTAGTTCTAAGATAACGTTCCCACAACAAAGCAGAAAAAATGCACTGTTACCCAACACTTAAGTGCCTCTGTGTTCCCTCTGCAGGGCCATCGTGACATACCTTGATAATCAATGGAGGGCAAAAATGATTGTCCTTGTTTATTTCACAGGGCTATGGCAAAGCTAAAATGAGACTAGCAGGCGAAGAGGAGTTTGGAAGTAAGGGACAATGCAATGTACATTGCATTGGTAATTTTTAGCACGATTATTTAGTGGAAGAGGGCAAAACTTTCCTAGCTGGTCAAGATGTGGCAGTGGAGAAAAAATCCAGATGTAGATTCAGAAGATAATTTCTTTGCATAATCTTTGCTGACTATGTTTATAGAAGTAAATGTCAAGGTAAGCTTGGCAAGGAACAAAAGAGATGTCACATTTCTCCCGTCTCATTCCGGAGATGTTATCTTTTACCTTTCTGAGTATGTACAAGGCTGACACTGGGTTTCTGCTCCTTTATGGGAAACAGTATGCAAACACTCAAATACGAGCAGGACAGTCATTTTTCATATATGCTTTGTTTCCATTTCTATGACTTGGAAGGACTAAGTTTCCAAACGTGGAAATCCATGTAGTTGCCCTGCAACTCAAGTCCCTGCTTGCACTCCGGACTTTAAAAACAATTAGTTTTAGACATGCTCTTGGAAGAGAGTGTAAGCTTTGAATTAAAAACCCTTTTCTCTGTGTCTTGCTTTCACATCAAACAAAACCAAGTTAATTTAGAGAGTAGAAGGGTGTGAATAAGACTTGTCAGTACCTCAGTCTTTTTGTGTTTTAAGTATATTTTTCTATGTTTCTGGAACAGCTTCTATGTAATCAACTATTATGTCATAACCTGCCAAGCCAACAGGTGTTAACAGCAAGAAACTGTGCCAGTTGCTTTTAGGATCCATTGACTTTTATGGTTAACAATCTTGACTTATTATACTAGTAGAAAAGACTATTTTACAGTTTCCTTATAGCTTTATAATGAGAGTGGTATGGCCCTTCCTCAGCTTTAATATCTTGAATCATTGTCTCATTTTTTGCTTTTCTTTTACTTCCAAACTTCCTTAAAATATTTTATATTTGTCACCTCTGTTTCCTTCCTATTCATTCTTTGTTTCCTTGTGGTCTGAATTCAGCTCCACTACTCTCCTAAAATTTTCTTCATAGTCACCAGTAACCTTTTAGGAAACATATGTAAAGACTTTTTAAAACTGACTCACTTTTTGGACCTTTCTATAACATTTGCCTTGTTGATTGCCATCACTGCATTAAACTCTTCCTTTGTTCTCTTAACTTCTGTGACGTTGTATAAAACTGATTCTCAAAACCAGCAGATGTGGCACATATATACAATGGAATATTACTCAGCCATAAAAAGAAACGAAACTGAGCTATTTGTAATGAGGTGGATAGACCTAGAGTCTGTCATACAGAGTGAAGTAAGTCAGAAAGAGAAAGACAAATACCGTATGCTAACACATATATATGGAATTTAAGAAAAAAAAATGTCATGAAGAACCTAGGGGTAAAACAGGAATAAAGACACAGACCTACTGAGAATGGACTTGAGGATATGGGGAGGGGGAAGGGTAAGCTGTGACAAAGCGAAAGAGAGGCATGGACATATATACACTACCAAATGTAAGGTAGATAGCTAGTGGGAAGCAGCCGCATAGCACAGGGAGATCAGCTCAGTGCTTTGTGACCGCCTGGAGGGGTGGGATAGGGAGGGGGGGAGGGAGGGAGACGCAAGAGGGAAGGGATGTGGGAACAGATGTATATGTATGACTGATTCACTTTGTTATAAAGCAGAAACTAATTTAAAAAAACACAAACAAAAAAAACCCCAGCAGATATTCTCAATTTCTCTAGTTTGGTCATGGCTTAAAACCATAAAGTTATTTTGTGCTCATCTCCATCTCTTTTCTACTAAGTCTTATCTGTTTATCCTTTGTAATGTTCTATCTCCTTTTTTTCCCTCCAGATCCCACTGTTATCACCCTTGTCCAAGTTCTGTGTCATGCTTGTTCTTCTTAACTGGCCTCTTTGTATTCAGTTTTTCCTCATTCCAACTGTTACTAAGCTACTGCTAGATTTTTTCCCCCAAAACACTTTTTTTTTTTAAACAAATCACTCCATCATGCTCTGTGCTTGGAAGTAGCTGGATTCAAGCCAGTTGGGATTGCATCTGTTCTGATGATGTGTTTCTCTTAAAACTAGACAAATACTAACAGTGAAGTTGCAGGGAAAACACATCAGTGGTTGTCTTGGACGTAGAAACTGAGGTAGGCCAATTTGGTCTGAAGCTTGGAGTTGGATTGCATAAGATAGAGGTTAGGGCTGTGCAATCAAAGCCAATTTAAAGGGTGAAATTTAGTCTATGCAGAAATGTGTTGAAGAATATTAGGGGCTTTAAACCAGAAAGCACCGGCCAGTCTGAGGACAGATGAGGATAGATGTTATGGCAGGTGTTCAAAGGAAATAGCCAGTCAATGGTCTGGGTTGAACAAATTTTGGTTCTTACACTACTAGAGATGATGTGGAGATGAAGGGGGCGTGGTCAAACTGAGTTCTATAGTTTCTGCTCTGATTTTTGCTTACGGAGTAAAGTTGTGCTGAATGGTCTTAGGAAGATTCTAAAGAAAGAGACTAAGGATTTCCTAGGCTGATTTGCTGGAGGGTGATTCTTCCATGAATTCCTTTACATGAACCTATTGTTTTAACCAAATGAATGTAATAATTGTTCCCCAGCCCATTCTCACATCCCTGCCATATTCCCTGTCACGCCATGATCTTTCTTCTCTGCTTTCGTGAATTCTACCTTTCCTTTAAAATTCACAAGTGTTTTATCTGCTCTCAGTTCGTTCTTTCTTCAAAGAAATGAAAGTGAACGATGGCTAACTTCAGCTGTCCCTTCCTCTCCCACCCAAAATGGATGGGGAGTTAGAATTTAGTAGAAGAAACCACAGAAGGCTAGATGATAAGGATTGGGACAGCTGGAACGAAGGAAACTGTGGAAGGTCAAGAAGCAGGAGACATAGCAAGCATCTCACGGCAAGAAAAGCCTGGTAAGGACTCTATCACTGCCATTGCTGCTGCCATGACCTTGACCTCCAACTATCCCTTATCATTGCATCCCCCTCAGAATTCCAAGACCTGGTATAGAGCATCCAGTTGACGCAGACTAAGTCACATGTCCACTTGTTTGGCCCAGTTTGATCTCTGTTTTCATAGTGTACAGAGAATAGTAGCTCCAACCAAGAGCATACCCAGTGGGGGCTTTTCCCCTCAAAAGAGTGGATATTGCTAGGAAAAGCAGGGTCAGTTGCTGGAGAGCACCCAAATGGTAAATTCCCACCATCAACTTCCTCCACTAATTGTCCCTACGTAACCCAGCTCAAAGTGACCGCTGCTGCTCCTTAAAGCTTTTTTTCCCCCCTCTGCCACTCATTTGGTGTGTAGTCCTCAACAGTTAATTCCATTTCTATATATCGTTTTTCTTAAGAAGATGTGAAGACCTTGAGGGCAGAAACCTTATCTTTGTATTCTAGCACTCAAAAAAGGACTCTGCACACAGCATGTACTACATAATTTTTTACAGGATGATATTGATCAACTGTTTCATTACCAGTGGATGGTGTCCTATGAGAATCGGCTTCATGTTTTATTTAGTCTAATGTGGGATGAACCAGGAGAGAGCAACGGGCATTAACCTCACACTTACTGAGTGTTAGGTACCGTGCAGAATACTTTCTCTTGTAATAATAATGATAACAATAACAGCTGTATTTTACTTAGCTTTATTGTGCCATGCATGAAGTGAAGTGATTTACATACATTATTTCATTTAATCCTCATAACGACCATGTGAGATAGGTCTCATTGTTTTGGCCATTTTACAGATGATGACACTGTTGGCTAGAGAAGTTGTAATTTTCCCAAAGTTTCACAGCAGGTAAGTGTAGAGCTGGAACTCGGAAGTCGTTCAATCTGATTCCAAAGTCCTTTTTACTATATTGCATTGCTTAAATTGCAAGAATAAAGTTTGAATGAACATACAATTTCAATAAGCATTTCGTCTCTCTCTTCATTAACTACTTCAGGTTCTCAGTATCACTTGGGAACTTGCTTGAAATGCAGTTTCTCAGGCCCCACAACAGACCTACATTCAGTAGGTCTTGAAGTACATTCAGTATGTCAGAAACTCTAGAATTGGGACCCTCAAATCTCTTCTGAACAAAAAAGATCTGGATGATTCTGATATATGTTAAGGCTTGAGAACTGCTAACCTGTCTTCTCTCTCACTGTCTATGTCTTTCTGTGGCTCTCCACCTGTATAAGTCATGCTGACCACCTGTTGTCTATGTATTGTATTCTATTATATGCCATCATTTAAATTGTATTTGAATTTTCTCTTATATTTTCCAATTCCTATTTTTAATTTATCCTGTGCATTCTTGGAGGCTGCTCTTGGTGAATGAGGTCTCACATTAAAAATACAAAAATATATGTACAGTGTACTTATGTGAATGCCAGTTACTGTATTTCAGAATAAGCCTCAGGTCTACTTTCCCAGGGTCCTGGACGTTTTGTATGTACTGGGAGGGAAACAGAATGAGAAGCAGAACTTAATCCATGCAGGCAAGGTTTATCTCTGCCACTTCATGCCCTTTGCCAGAGGAGCTAAATGTTTTAGTCATTGATTTTACATTGCCTTCTCTTCTACCTTTTGCTGGAGTGTCAGTAAGGATATCAACATACCAATTATGATTCTACATCTCTCAAGCTTGCCTGGGATTCATTGGAAATCTGGCCAGATGCTCAAGATTGATGATACCTGAGGTAAATGTTCATCTCTTCTCTAAAACGTAATGATTGTCTGCTGGTCATTTTAGCCATCAGAGGACCAGGTATGTATTCCAAATGAATGAAAGTTTCCTGCCCTGTTCATCTCACCTGTATTAAGCAGATTGAACCTTATTGGAGGTGGTTTCAAAGATAATGTTAGGATTTATGAATGTTTTCTCCTATTTTCTTTCTTTTTAAAAATTTATTTGTTTATTTGTTTATTTATTTATTTTCAGCTGTGTTGCGTCTTCGTTGCTCCACGTGGGCTTTCTATAGTTGCAGCGAGTAGGGGCTACCCTTCGCTGCGGTGTGTGGGCTTCTCATTGCGGTGGCTTCTCTTGTTGTGAAGCATGGGCTCTAGGTGCGCGGACTCTAGAGCACAGGCTCAGTAGTTGTGGCACATGGGCTTAGTTGCTCCAAGGCATGTGGGGTCTTCCCAGACCAGGTTTCGAACCTGTGTCCCCTGCATTGGCAGGCGGATTCTTAACCACTGTGCCACCGGGGAAGCCCCTCTCCCATTTTCAACAGGGAAATGAGTCAGAAATGGCAAAATGAATAGTTACTTTCCCTTCTCTTTATGCATCTCTCCTGTTACATTTATAATAAAAGTGCACTTTACTTGAGTCTAATTCAATTCATTTATTCTGATCTTTGAGTTCAAAATACAAGTAAAGTGACTAAACTAGTTTAAATTGCCTAGATTAGGTTTTAGTTATTTCTTTTTCTTGTATCTTTAAGGAAACACCCTAATGTTTATCACTTGGATCTTGCTTCTGTATTTAAAATTTGCTTAATAAAAAGATTTTCTTTCTTTTTCCTCTGTCTCTCCTCTTCCATCCTCCCTGCCTCCTTCCACAGCTTCCGGCTCCACTTTGATTACTAAAGAAGAAAGGAAAAGCCAACAAACATTTGTTGAGCATTGACTCTGTCCCAGGAACTGTACTCACTTCTCAGATTGTTTTTTCAGTCAATTTTATTCATGGTAATCTTTCCTACTCCCACTGGTTCAACCCTCATCTTTCTACTGGACTTTAATTCTCTAGACAATGTGTCACCTAGTTCTATTGACTCAGCTTCATAAACCTCCCTTAAATCTATCCTTACCACTCTATCATCACTGACTTACTCATCTTTCAGCCTAAGTATCTAAATGAACTCTTAACTTGTCTCTGTGACCTCATTTTTTCCAGTCTTTAGTGCACGTATATTTTTATCACTATCAAAATAATCTTTCCAACATGCAAACCTAGTCGGTGATTAATTCAGCAAAAATTTATTGCGTGTCTACTGTTTTTCCAGATGCTTTGTGCTGTGAATACTTGTGTGAATATGACCAGGGTTAAAACCTCAAAATGTTTCCTATTTGGCAGAGGAGGCAGATGTATAATTGGACAATTATTACAGAATGTAATAGGTAAAGGGATAAAAGTATATGCACAGTATTAAGGAAATACTAAGGAAAAGTATGAGCCTTGGGCAGTGAGTGGGCAGAGAGGTTTAGGAAAGACTTTCTGGGCAAAATAATTCCTGAAAGGCATCTTGAAAGATGAAAGAAGATAATTTAGGAGGAAGATGAAGGTCGGGCTGGGCACGGGTGCTAGAGGAAAAGGACATTCTGAACCCAGGGGTAATCTCAAGCAAAGGCAACAAAAGAGAAAGAAATAGATTGATGTTTTCAGAACTAAAGAAATTCTGTTTATTGTTAGTTTAAGCTCCTAATTTGGGGAATGGTATATTATGTAGCAATAGATAACTAATGCAGCAACTGAAGGGCTGTTTGCAAAAACAGTACAAAGAAAATCTAAACTGGACTGGTAGCTACAGAGATGGAGAGAAAGATATGGACGTAAGAAACCCATAGGAATTAAACTCTTTAGGATATGGTATTGACTGGATGGTAGTGAGGGTGAGTGAGAAAGGAGAATCAAGGATGACTCTCAGATAAGTTTCAACCCGGCCACGACATGGACATTACTTCCCCGTACTTAAAACCCGTTAATGGTTCCTCATTATTTCTAGTAAAAATATCAAATACCAGCATAGACCTCTCTGACTTCTACAAGCTGGCTCTTGCTTTTTTTTGCGGTACGCGGGCCTCTCACTGCTGCGGCCTCTCCCCTTGCGGAGCACAGGCTCCGGACGCGCAGGCTCAGTGGCCATGGCTCATGGGCCCAGACACTCCGCAGCATGTGGGATCTTCCCGCACCGGGGGCACGAGCCTGTGTCCCCTGCATCGGCAGGCAGACTCTCAACCACTGCGCCACCAGGGAAGCCCAGCTGGCTCTTTCTTACCTTACCAACTTTATAACCAGTTCCCCCCTCTCACCCCTACCCCCGCTCATGCTATTGATTTTGGAACATATGCTCTCTTGCTTTTTTTTTTTTTTTTAACTTTGCTTGTGGTGATTCCTCTTCTAGGAATGTCTTTTCTCTTCGACCCAACCTCAACTCTTCACACATACTTCAACCACACAAAGCACTCTTAAGAATTCCATGTTTCTCTCATCCCTCCACCCAAGTCAAAGTTAAATATTTGATCTTCTGTGTTACTGCAGCATTTTACTTTTATCTGTATTGTCATATTATATCATAATTATTTATTTACATGTCTACGTTTTCTTCTAGACTATGGACTTTTAAAAAAATGCTCATTATCTTACTTTCTTTTGGTGTAACTGCCTATACTAGGACCTGATGTATAGTAAGTGTTTAATCAATGTTTATTGAATATATGAATGAAAGTATATCTTTGAAATCAATGAAATATTATTATATCTCTCCTGAATTTTTAAATTCTTCACTTTATGATACATATTGGAGATGCTTACACATGGAATTTACCTGAAAATTAATGTAGCTTTTACAGAGTCTGTGATCACCTGTCCTTGGTCTCTCCACAGTCTAATCATTCAATCAATTTTTAATTGGTTTGTAATTTTTTCTTTATTTTTTTGTTACCCAGGGTAAAAATATTTTTCATTTCTGTCATTTCTTCATATCCCAGTAGTCCAAGGAAGATGAGAGTTACATGGAGCATCCCTGGACCCAACTTACAGCTTGGACCTAAACCCAGTCAAGCCCAGGCTAGATCAGTCAACCCCTAGACAATGCACAGATGTGTGATCAAGAAAAAACATCGCTTTTTAGAGCCACTGAATTTCAACGTTTTTTGTTAAATAACATTATTACAGCAATAGCTACTGACAAAATCAGTTCCTTTCTTTCTTTCCCTTCCATTCTCAATGCTACCATCCTTTTTCTTTTATTATTCACGTGGAGTATTGCTATAGACCACTGAGAAAAGTCTTCCAACCTTTAGTTTCTTTTCCTCTCAACTCATTTTATGTACCACATCAGATTAATCTTCCTGTTTTAAACCATTCTTCAAATAAAGTCCAGATAAGTAGTCTATCTCCACTTATTGAAATTCTATGTGCCCTTCAATGTCCATCTCAAATGCCACTTTCTTTAGAGACCTGCTGTCTTCCTCCCAGATGATGAGCTCTCATTTTTCCTTTGGACTTTATCATCTCCCCAATTCTCCCACGCCTTAACCCCTGGTAAGCACCATTCTGCTTTCTGCTTCTACAAGTTTGGCTTTTTTAGATTCCACATATGGGTCATATACAACATTTTTCTTTCTCTGTCTGGCTTATCTCACCAAGCATAATGCCCTCAAGGTCCATCTGTGTTGTCAAAATGGCAGGATTTCCCTTTTTTCTCATGAAGGAAATATGTATATATATATATGTATGTATATATATATATATAAAATGTATATAAATATATATTATATATTATACACACACACCTCCTTTATTCATTCATCTGTCGATATCTCCAACTTCTAAATATTGAATTCTCCAGCGTTTAGTCAGTGAAAATGCTCTCTTTATTTTTCCTTTATCCTACTTAGAACTTTTGATCTTCCAGAATCTATGGATTGATATATTTCGTTAGGTTTGGAAAATTATTGGTTATCATCTCTTCACATATTGCTTCTGTCCCCTTCTTTTTGTAAATCCAGTTATATATGTTAGACTTCACAGTGCGCTCTAGCCCTCTTGCCACATGCCTTGATTTTTCTTCTCTGGATTATTTTTTTCTGACCTTTTCCAGTTCCCTATTTTTCTTTTTAGCCTGATATAATTTTCTTTTAAATCCTTCCGTGACTTCTTAATCTTGGTAATTATATTTTAAGCTCTTTTCAAATTTGCTGTGATTCCTTTTTATAGTTTTCAGTTGTCAGCTTTCCATGAATAAAGTAAACATGGTTGTCTTAAAGTCTAATTATGGAAACTCCAACATCTAGAGCCCCTGTGGATCTCTCTATTGTCTGCTGTTTCTGCCATATCTCCTTGTATGCTTTATTATCTCTGATTGTATATCAGATATTATATTTGAGGTCAGTTGTAGAAATACTTTGAGGCCTACATATATATTATATTCCTCAATATAGATTGATAGTTTTTACCAAGTTCTTGAGGGCACTAGCAATCTAGTATCACCTTAATTCGGTGTCAGCTCTGAGATTTTCTGGATTACTCAAATGATTTGCAGTCTGAATCTTTGATGCTTTTCTGAAGATATGGATGTTTTTATAATTAGGTAAGCATTTACTTTTTAGCAAAAGAATTATTTTGTCTACTTTCTTGCTATTTTCACTCTCATGCAATCTTATAAAACCTCATGGCTTTAAAACAGTCTCTGTGTATACGTTGGTGAGGCTTGAATTTGTTTCTTTACCCTGGACTTCTCCCTTGAATTCCAATCTTGTATATCCAGTGTCTTCTCTATGCCTCAATTTGGATATTTACCAACATTTTCAAATCAAACCTGCCTGAAAATAAACTCTTGCTTTTCCCCAGAGCATGCTCTTCTTGAAGTCTTTCCAGTCTCTGTTGATGGCAATTCTGTCCTGGATGCTTAGTCTAAAAATCTTAACACCATCCTTCTTTTCTCTTCCTTTCAATTCTATTTCAAATCATTTAGTAAATTCTTTTAGTTTTACAGTTCAAATATATTTAACTGAGTCCAGTCACCTTCATCACCATTACTCTGGCCACAGCCAGTATCCCTCCTACCAGGAGGATACTTAGTATAACTGCCTCCTACCAGGATTAGTATAATTGCCTCCTACCCGGTCTCCCTGCCTCCACATAAGAGAGTAATAAGATACCTTTTTTACCTCATGAGGTATACCACATAATATATCTTTCACCTCTTCTGTTACTCAGTTGCTAGTTCTTAGCTGGTTTTCAAACATTCCAGGAATGCTTCAGGCTTTCGGACTTGCTCATCCCTCTACCTGTACCAGATTTTCTCCAGACAGCCACAGGGGAAGCTATGGGTGTTTGTTCAAATGTCCCCTATCAGGGAGGCTTTTTCTGACCACCCTGTTTACAGTTGCTGTCTTCACCGTACTCTAACCCGTCCCAATATCTCATCATTCCCTGTAATTTTTCTCCTGTTTTTGTTGTTTGTTTGTTTGTTTTTTGCAGTACGCAGGCCTCTCACTGTTGTGGCCTCTCCCGTTGCGGGGCACAGGCTCTGTACACGCAGGCTCAGCGGCCATGGCTCACGGGCCCAGCCGCTCCGCGGCATGTGGGATCTTCCTGGACCGGGGCACGAACCCGTGTCCCCTGAATCGGCAGGCGGACTCTCAACCACTGCGCCACCAGGGAAGCCCTCCTGTTTTGTTTTTTACATAGCATTTATTAGCCTCTGACATACTATGTATTTTATTTATTGATGTTTATTTCTTATTTTTCTGTCTCTCCTCCATTCCATTAGAATGTAAGCTTCACAGGATAGGGATCTTGATGTGTTTTCTTTACTATCCAAATCCCAACAACAGGAATATTGCGTGGCACATGATAACGTTAAACGGGTATTTGTTAGCTGGGTTAATGTTCCCAGCCAGAGGAAAAAAGTGCACATTTTTGGTCAGTTTCAGAACTGAAATCTTATTAATGCAAAAGGCTATTTTCCTTTAGGCCAAACAAGACAGGATTGCTGTCTTGAACAAGAAATATTTAATCTCTCAAATTTAATCCTATTAAGTCGATTGTAGATGTCCAATTTATAATGAAATGCCAGTGGTTACTATAATTTCATGTTAAAAAGGAATTTCTAGGCAGCAAATAAAAAAATGTCACTGCATTGATATCTACTGAAAATTCAGTTACCATCTGGTTCGCTATGCTTCTGGCACAATTAATTGTGAATACTTATTTTTGTGTTTATCCAATGAAAGACATTGGTGTGGTGTTTCACAGGGATCACTTTAACCTGCCTTGACAGTCCTTTGATGAACTGGTGAGAAATGGCAGTGATCAAAATCTCTTGCCAAATTAGATATTTGACCCAGGACACATCAGGACACTGTTTTGGATGTTTTTAACATTATTCTACTCACTGCTTATACCTTAATATGCTTTCAAAACATTAATGCTAACCAAATTCTGAGAATTTATTTTTAATCCTGATTTTACAGATGAGCAAATGGGGAAGAAGTTAAATGGCTTATTTAAAGCTGCGTCACAAATTAACAGCCTACTGGGACTTTGTGCCAGGCATTTTTGTCTCATGTTTCTAAGTTTATTAATGTCATGATCTGATGCCAGGATAATCCAGGAATCCAGGCCTAAGGAACATAATCTATCTTCTGGGGATGCTGCCGTGATGACTGGGGACTTCCCCGTTAAAATTCAGTGTCTGGAACAAGACTTGGTTCACGTTGATAAAAAATGAAGCTCTAATGTGTATCTCTGTTCTTCGGGAAGAAGTATCATTTTGGTGTTCCCCAGCCTTTTATATAGAGGGGCTCAAATAAAAGGCTTAATGGAAAAATAGAGTTCCACATGTTCTGATGCTAGTACAATGGAGTATTATGGTTTATAAATAGAGTTAGAATTTCCTTCTCCAAGAGGGTAGAGTTAAGTTAGGTATCACTTCTCTAGACAACCACATACTCAGTTATACATATGTGGAGTAGCTTGTTGTGAATCAAAATGCATGAGTTCCTTCTGGGGTATAGGGGATTCTTGTCCATGGACAAGGACTCCTTTCTTATGTTAGAAAGAGGGGCTTAGAATTATAATTATACTTGGCTAAAACTGCCAGCTGGTTGATAAGATTATTTTCTTATTCTTTCATATTCTTAGTTTCCTCATCTGTTAAATAGTGAGCATTGTAGAATCTCTCTAATAAAGTTGTTATAAGAATTAAATAAAATTAAGTTGAGTGTTTGGCACATGACAAGTACGACATATTGTTAGCGTTGTCATTCTTCTCATCTTCCTCCTTCTCATTATTACCATTATTAAATGATGATGATTATTAAATGAAGATGAGAATGTATGTTTTCCAGATGAGTACGATGGGGATAGTGAGGATAATTCTTTTTATCTTCTATATTTCAAAGACTGGCTATGAGAGCTTTTGCTACCAGATGCAAGGTAAGAACATCATCAACTACTTTAGTAGTCAGATGACTCCAACATGGAAAGCCAACAGCTATATTAGCATTTTAAAGTGATAAAAACAAATGTCAAGAAAATATTAAGTCATTTTTACTTAGATTAAAAAAATGGGGGCTTCCCTGGTGGCGCAGTGGTTGAGAGTCCGCCTGCCGATGCAGGGGACACGGGTTTGTGCCCCGGTCTGGGAAGATCCCACATGCTGCGGAGCGGCTGGGCCTGTGAGCCGTGGCCGCTGAGCCTGCACATCTGGAGCCTGTGCTTCGCAACGGGAGAGGCCACAGCGGTGAGAGGACCGCGTACCGCAAAAAAAAAAAAAAAAAAAAAATGGCAAGAGTGTAATAACGGACTGTAGTTGAATAGTTAATTGATGCGTTCTCAGAGAAGTTAGAGTGAAGGTAGGAATGTAAAACTAATATTGATTAGTGGCACATCATTAACACAGAAATGTTTTTTGGGTGAATGAGTAAATGGGTGGGGTGGGTGGTTCCTAGCCTAACCACAAGTCTCTGAAAATGTCCAGTGTGGCAGACATATAGATTGTCTTACCCACATCTTTTCCAACTTTCTTTTAGTGTGTCCTTTTGTATTGCAGAGATTGGAAAGCTAAAAACCTTATCTCCCAGACTTCTTTAATAGTGAGGGTACCAGATATGATTTAGGTCTTGTCGGTCAGTGAAGTCATGTGAGCTTTGAATTTGGACCTGAATTATGCCATGAAAAGAAAAGCAAGAAGTATCCATTTTTCTGGTTGAGACTGTTGTAGGGGTGGATGGCACTGGGGCTGGCCTTGAAAGTGGGTGCTCCTTGATTGTGATAGGGGAGGCAGCTGTCTTGGCAGTCCATTCCTGCAGTGGGAACTTGGGAGTTGTTCCTGAACACTCTGCCAGAGTTTATTCATTTAGTATTCCCATATACTCTGTGAACCTTTTAACACCTGGGATTTATAGCCATCCCTTCCTATTTAAAGAAGTCAATATGGATTCTGGCCTCTGCAACTAAGACTTGACTGGTGGTTCCTTCTACCTCCAGTACCCCAACTTCATCCTTCACATTTTTTTTCATCTTGCCTTGGTCAAATCCTACCTCCTTTTGTAAATATTTTCTGATCTCCCCAGCTAATGGACTTTATTTGATCCACTAGAAGGTTTTGTGTTTGTGTTATGGTTTTTGTAATATTCTGTCTTGGTTTTGAGTTAGTCTTCTTACTCTGAATGCAAGTTTTTTGAGGAGGTATAAAATTAAAATATGCTTCAAGGCCTTTTTGAATTTCCACAGTGCTTATCATAGTTTCTTAGGTGTAGTAGGCACTTAATGCATATTTACATCTGAATGTTCTACTCACAACCTAAGACAAACATTTCCCAAACTGAATTCATCATTTATACCCTTAACCCTGCCTTTCCTTCCCCATCGCAGACTGGTCTTCCTGGAGCAACTCTGTCACATTTTTTGAGTTATTTTTCAGCTTTACCACGATTTTCTTTATTTCAACTTCAGTGTCAGTGCAGTTACCTGTGAAGTTCAGAGTTAAATTCCTGGCTTATATGGATCATTTTGAGAGACTATACCTAGAGTCCAGTTTTAAGGCTGATTTTGATGTCTGCTTTGTTAACTATTTGTGCCCAGTTTTGCCTGCAAGATGTAAGTTTTCAGACAGTCTTACCATCGTTAACTAAAGAAATAAATCACAAGTGTCATCTATTATTATTATTGTTATTAGTTTGTCAAGAAGCAGAATACAGTGTTGAGAAGTGAGGACATGGAGTCAGACTAGCTGGTTTGGGATCACCCAGGCTCTGCCACTAACAGCCTGGTGACCTTCAGCCAGTTCCTTAATCTCTCTGTGCATCAGTTTCCTCATTTGGAAAATGTGGATAATATCTTCTTCTAAATGTTGTTGTAAGGATTGAATAGTCAGTATACATAAAGTACTTAGAATGGTGCCTCGCTTGTAGTACACATATGGCATCAGCTGTTATCTTTCCTATTTACTAAATGTGAATTTGAGCTTTTTTAAAAATAAATTTATTATATATTTTTTATTTTTGGCTGTGTTAGGTCTTCGTTGCTGCCCGCAGGCTTTCTCAAGTTGCGGCGAGCAGGCCTACTCTTCATTGGGGTGTGTGGGCTTCTCATTGTGGTGGCTTCTCTTGCTGCGGAGCAAGGGCTCTAGGTGTGCAGGCTTCAGTAGTTGTGGCTCGCGGGCTCTAGAGCGCAGACTCAGTAGTTGTGGCGCACGGGCTCCGTTGCTCTGTGGCATGTGGGATCTTCCCAGGCCAGGGATCGTACCCGTGTCCTGCATTGGCAGGTGGATTCTTAACCACTGCACCACCAGGGAAGTCCCTTGAGCTTTTAAAGTATCTAAATGGTATGAAATTCTGACTAGTTAGGACAGAACAACTAGTATTCCTGGGAATGTATGTGGACTTCAGGGATTTTAGTAATCGAGTAATTTTTCTCCACATTTGTGAAATAAACATACATAAAATAAAAGTTTTTTGAGTGTACATAGATTAAATTATCCAGATAATTGTTAATATAAAGTAGTTTGCTCCACAAGAGTCATAAGGAAGCAGTGATATTTCTGTAGCTCTTGCAGATGTTTATTGGAACTTAATAATCTTTTTATTCTCATACCCTTTTTTAAAAGGAAGAAGTAGGTAATTAATACTCTGTCACATTTCCTGAGTTTTTTTTTTAAAGTTTATTTATTTATTTATTTTCTTTTTGCGGTACGTGGGCCTCTCACTGTTGTGGCCTCTCCCGTTATGGAGCACAGGCTCCGGACACACAGGCTCAGCGGCCATGGCTCACGGGCCTAGCCGCTCCGCGGCATGTGGGATCTTCCCGGACCGGGACACGAACCCGCGTCCCCTGCATCGGCAGGCAGACTCTCAACCACTGCGCCACCAGGGAAGCCCCTGAGTTTTTAAATTATACAAAGTAGGGTGGTGATTTCAAGGGAAGAAAGGCAAGATATTTTTTATTAGCTATAGAAATAAAATTAAGCTGTGGAATGAGTTTTCTCTTTTTTTGTCCTTTAGTCTAATTTGTGGAACATTAACATCTACAGTATCTTATCTTTATTTTTCTCCTCTGATGGAAAGGTGACTATTAATGATTCATTTTTTGAGCATCAAGGTATATCATCAGAAGGTGACAATGTTCATGTATGGATATATAGGAAATCAGGCACTTCTTTACTCGCATTTGGTGTTCAGGGGAGAAGAATGCTGCCTACAGAGAACTTGGGGGTTCTGAGCACCCTGCTCAGCACTCACCCTGCTCCACTCTTGCAGGTGCTCAGTACAGATTCACTGAGTGAACAAAGAGGTGAAGTTCTCTAATAACAGGCAGACTTGTTGTATCAGGCCTTGCCATTCCGTGGATGAAATCTTTCTGAAGGATGTCAACTTCCTTTTGCTTTCCTTCTCCAGTCTTGTTTCTAAGATCTCAGAGACTCAAAGGATCAGCCACCATTCAAGACTTTTTATGTCAGTTCAACAAAGGGACGTAAAGGTCAATTTCAGGTTGCTCATATTGTACATAGAATATTCAAAGTTAATGACTGATAAATATATTTTTCTATATGTATATTTGTAGTAGAAAGAATAGTTTTATATTTTACGGTCAGCAGCAGAATTCGTTTTTGGGTAAGGAGAGACTCATTTAAGAATGAATGTACCATAATAGCTACTTTGAGAAGGATATGGGAAACTGTCCCCGACACTCCCTCCTTACCCTCTCCTCCTTCTTATGTGGGCTTGGCCAAGGTAGGATTGACTGAGATCAGGAGGGAACAGTATTGCTTACTTCGTATAGAATGGGAGAACTTCTGTGTTTCTGAAAGAAGATCAAGAGAGACAAGGAGAGAAACTCTTTAAGAGGGAGGAATATGAGAAAGATTTAGATCAGCACTGTCCAATAAAACATAATGTGTCATACAGATATATAATTTAAAATTTCCAGTAGCAAGGTTTAGAAAGAAAAAGAAACAGGTGAAATTAATCTTAGTAATATATTTTACATTAACAGCATGTCCCAGTTTGGACTAGCCAAATTTCAAGAGTTCAGTGGCCACATGTGGCTAGTGGTTACTGTATTGGGCATCACAAATATAGTGACAAGAGCCTCAGCATCATTAAAATTCTGAGCGGTGGGAATGGATGAGGGTGCTTACTTTTTTTGCAAATTATTTATTTATTTATTTATTTATTTATTTATAACATCTTTATAGAGTATAATTGCTTTACAGTGGTGTGTTAGTTTCTGCTTTATAACAAAGTGAATCAGTTATACATATACATATGTTCCCATATCTCTTCCCTCTTGCATCCCCCTCCCTCCCACCCTCCTTATCCCACCCCTCTAGGTGGTCACAAAGCCCTGAGCTGATCTCCCTGTGCTACGCGGCTGCTTCCCACTAGCTTTCTATTTTATGTTTGGTAGTGTATATATGTCCATGCCACTCTCTCACATTTTCCCAGCTTACCCTTCCCCCTCCCCGTATCCTCAAGTCCATTCTCTAGTAAGTCTGCATCTTTATTCCCATCTTGCCCCTAGGTTCTTCATGACCTTTTTTTTTTAGATTCCATATATATGTGTTAGCTTACGGTATTTGTTTTTCTCTTTCTGACTTACTTCACTCTGTATGACAGTCTCTAGGTCCATCCACCTCACTACAGATAACTCAGTTTCGTTCCTTTTTATGGCTGAGTAATATTCCACTGTATATATGTGCTACATCTTCTTTATCCATTCATCTGTTGATGGACACTTAGGTTGCTTCCATGTCCTGGCTATTGTAAATAGAGCTGCAGTGAACATTGTGGTACATGACTCTTTTTGAGTTATGGTTTTCTCAGGGTATATGCCCAGTAGTGGGAATGCAGGGTTGTATGGTAGTTCTATTTTTAGCTTTTTAAGGAACGTCCCTACTGTTCTCCATAGTGGCTGTATCAATTTACATTCCCACCAACAGTGCAAGAGGGTTCCCTTTTCTCCACACCCTGGATGAGTGTTCTTAAATTAAAATTTTTAATTTATTTTCTGTGTTATGCCAAGATGCAACCCCCTCTCCATCATCCCTGTATCTTCAGTAAAATTGTATTATTGTGTATAGAATATTTTTTGCGAAATTTATTTTTATCTGTATTGGCAGGAATACTATTAAGTATTCACCCAACCCAGGAGGATAATGTGTCTCCCTCATTTCCGGAAGCCTAATAAAGCCAAGTCTCATTCATTCTACAGCCTTAACATCTCCTATATTCCTCTCCTCCTTTCTATCTCCACTTTGCTTTGTTTATACTGTACACTAAAAAGAACAGGGGCTGTGTTCCACATTTGGTTTACACAAAGCAGAGAAAATAAAATAGCCATCAGGAGACAGATGTGAGTGAGATGAGAACCCAACAGAAAAGACAAATCAGAGAAGGCTTGGAGATATGGCAGGAGGGCAGAGCAGGGGGTTGCCAGTCTACATTGGATGGGAACTTGACTCATTTTTATTCAAGTATTAAATTTGGAGAGCTTGGGACCATTCAAGAAACTAGTAATTTTTTTTTTTTTTTTTTTTTTTTTTTGCGGTACGCGGGCCTCTCACTGTTGTGGCCTCTCCTGCTGCAGAGCACAGGCTCCAGGCGCCCAGGCCCAGCGGCCATGGCTCACAGGCCCAGCCACTCCGCGGCATGTGGGATCCTCCCGGACCGGGGCACGAACCCATGTCCCCTGCATCGGCAGGCGGACCCTCAACCACTGCGCCACCAGGGAAGCCCTAAGAAACTAGTCATTTTTATGGGCAGGGGTAGGTGTGAGATTTGGGAAAGGCTACCTAGGATGAATTAACATAACATAACATAACATAACATATTCTATCTTGGGAAAATAATTTGTTGACCTGAACTACAGTACAGGTCAACAGTATACTACAGTTCTGGGTTTGGGTCAAACCTAGCATGAATTGACATAACGTTATTCATAGTATTTGTTTTCACATTTAGGGTGACTATTCATACATTTTGTAGCAGGAATATTAGTATATATAATAATGGGGTGCTCCCTCAGACCGCACGATGGGGTGTGACATAATATAAGATATATGCACTCTATTGAAGTCCCCAAATTTTAGAATTCCATTTCCAGCTGGCCTCTTGAGTTTCCAGTAAGGGACTGTGGACCTGAATTTGGTTTGGAGGTAGGGTGTGGGTGGAGAGAGGAGGAATGGGAAAAGCTTTCCTAAAACACTTCACATCACAGCCTAGAGGTCAGTGCTTGACTTGTCACCTCTCTGCTGATAGACACACCCCTTCTCCCCTGGTGACAGCAAGTGTTCTCTCTCTTTCCCTTACCAGCCTTCGTATCTTTCATTCCTTGTTGTTTGTCCTCTACCTCCTGAAGTCCTATAGGGTTGTGTATAGTTCTCCACATAAAATTCTAGGATTGTTGGGTAGTTGGGAGAAACTCTTAAGTCTCAAAGTAAGAGATGCTGTTAATCAGAACTTCACCTCAAGAGTTTTTTTGGAGCAAAAGAGGAGATTGTTTGACTCAGGTTGGTTCTGTTTAACTGAGTGTGTTGCTTGATCTTGAAGGCATGTAGAAGGCAGAACACGGGCAGTACATATGTGCTTGACGTTACACATCAGTCACTCTTGTATGTATAGCATAGTGATTCTGATCCTATTGGAAGAGTAACAGCTCATGGAGTATGCTATTCAGGTATACTATCTAAATCTAGAGATTCTTTCATCTGAGAGAGTTAACAGTACTCTAGAAGGGGCTGATTTATGCGTTTTTAAAAAAACTTTATTGAAGTACAGTTGATTTACAATGTTGTGTTAATTTCTGCTGTACAGCAAAGTGATTCAGTTATATATATATGTGTGTGTGTGTATATATATATATATACACACACACACATATATATATGCATTCTTTTTCATATTCTTTTCCATTATGTTTTATCACAGGATCTTGAATATAGTTCCCTGTGCTATACGGTGGGACCTTATTGTTTATCCATTCTATATATAATAGCTTGCATCTGTTAATCCCAAACTCTAAATCCATTCCTCTCCCACCCCTTCTGCCCCTTGGCAACCACAAGTCTGTTCTCTACGTCTGCGAGTCTGTTTCTGTTTCGTAGATAAGTTCATTTGTGTCATATTTTAGATTCCACATATAAGTGATTAGATGGGGCTAATACATACTCAGGGAATAACTTACATGGCCAGAGAGATGTGTATATCTCTTCTGTGTATTCGGAGGCATCCACAATGTTCTGATATTTTGTATCTTTCTTTTTATAATGTCTGATGCAAACTATAGAAAGGAGTTTGCTCTCTCTCAGATAGAGAGTGCTGCATGGCCAGAAGTCTTTGTTCCCCACAAATCTCTCCAGATTATTTTTTTCTGTTTATCTTACTGAGCCAGACTTCTTTTAAGAATTATATCTCTCCTCTATGTAATATTCATTTTGAAAATGCTTCTCTTTCTATGCAGCTATGACAGAATAATTTGTTCCTTGCTGAACAGAATGCAGAGTAATTTCTTATCCAATAAAAATGAAAAAATGAAGCTGTTCAAAAGAAACTTCCAAATTGCCCTGCAAAGGGAGCTCCAGAGAGATACCCCAGCAAGCTGGGAGATCAAAGGGTAACATTCAGGACTCATCCATTTGCATTTATCTTTCATCTGGGCAGCGAGTGATGTGCCAGTCATTAGCCTTTTGCTGTTTCTAAGGCAGCAAACAAATATTACAGTTACTGGAGAAAAAACCTGAAGCCTTGTGGTTGATAAAAGAAAACTCAAAAGTAGGCCTTAAGTTCACAGACATCCCTTGTGACTGATTTTCAGTCAGAGACCATACAGAGCAGTAATTATTGGCCTATGTTGAGTCATGATCATCACAGAAGAGTAAGGACCCTTTCCCCAGAAAGATGCATGCACACACAATTTTATATAATTTAGGTGTAAGCGTATGGATTCTCTGAAGCCTGTGTCTGTACCCCAGAGTAAGTCTAGAAAGGGAAAAGCATAGAAAGCAAGTATAAATATATGTTCTTAATTTTTTTTAACTTTTAAAATTTATTTCTGGAAAATAATGCTTTGTTTGTATCTGTATCTTAAAGAAATTACTAAGAAAAAGTAATGTTCAGTTATTTAATTCTGGAATTGTATGTGGCTGAAATAATAGATAAGAATAAGATTATAATAGATAAGAATAAGGTTAATTTCAAAATCCTGACAGGACAAACCATCGTGAGATTTTTCCAAGGTCTAAAATGTCAGTTTATCTGTAGACACTAAAAGAAGAATTCTATCCAAAAAGACTCTGTGAGAGCAGAGCCACCTTATTCATACCTGAATTATTATAGGACCTTTAAATACTCCGCAGCATGGACTCGGACCTTTACATATTCACTGTGTCCTTTAGGTGGGCTTCTTGTGGATTGTAAGTGCTCCAGCATGGAGGGAATAATGGGGATGAGAGGTAGGGGAAGCAGTTAACCAGTCGGTAATATCACTGTGAATGGCTCTCCAACTTAAAAGACATTAAACTTAAAAGACATTAAAAAGTCTAAAGAGCATCATGAATTCGGTGCCTTATAGAGTCCAACAAAGCTATCTAAATGTTAACTTTGTAGGGCCTTGAAATTCATTTTATGGGTACTTTCCATAGCTATTATCATATTTTATTCTCTTTACAACCATGTATGGTAATTATTATTACCATTCTTATATTTTGGATCAGGAAATGAAGGTCAGAGAGGTCAAATAACTTGCCCCCAAATCCTAGTTGTGATAGATCTGGGGCTTCAATCCAAGTTTCTGATTTCCTTCCTTTTGACTCCATCAAGAACAATACATTCCATGTCAGGGTCACCTGGCACTGCCAAGTGTTGGTCTGGTTATCACTATCAGAATTTGTAAAATGAGACTGATTTCTTCTAGGGCAGGAAGCACCAGGGTCACATGAGTGTGCTAGGCTCCTTGTCATAGAGGAGCATGGAATGGTGGGGCATGGTAGATAGAGAATAATGGCTCTTGGGGTTTGGGAGTTTGGTAGCAAAGAACATAGAAAATAGAATCCTTACTTCTCATTTCTCTCAGCCTACTCCAACATAGCACAGTTTGGTAATGAAGTGAAAGATGGCTTTAGGAATGAGAAAAATAAAATAAAATAAAAAGCAGAGGCCCAATCAACCTTGTGCTTCATTCTTTGCTAAGGAAGATGCTAAGAAGATTTTCCCTCCCAAATTCCAGTTTGAAGCTGAAAGGTCAGAGGTACTAGAACAGATAATGACCAAGGCACAGTATGTTCTAAACCTAATGACAAAGTAGATACAAATAAATAGCTGGAACTGGAGGGCACTCATCCAAGGGTCCTGAAGGAACTCAAGAGTAAAATAGTCTGTGGGTCTAAGACAATTTATAGTCACAGATGACCCTGGAGTGTTCCTAGAGTTTGAGGACAGGTAACAAATCCAGTTCCCTGTTACAAAAAATTCAACTTTTGTCACTGATTTGTTTTTATTTCTACTTTAAAAAATCAATTCACAGGGCTTCCCTGGTGGCGCAGTGGTTGAGAGTCCGCCTGCTGGTGCAGGGGACATGGGTTCGTGCCCCGGTCCGGGAAGATCCCACATGCCATGGAGCGGCTGGGCCCATGAGCCATGGCCGCTGGGCCTGCGCGTCCGGAGCCTGTGCTCCGCAACGGGAGAGGCCACAACAGTGAGAGGCCCGCGTACCGCAAAAACAAAAACAAACAACAAAAAAATCAATACACAAATGTTCATTGAGTATCTAGTGTTAGACATTATGACATGATTATGTTTTTGACTTTTCAAATTGATTTTACTAGATTTCCAGAAAGCTCAACCAATACCCAGAGGTTGCACAAGAATCCTTATAAACCTAGCAGCCTGCTTATTCAGGACTTTAATCTATTATAAGTTAAACAACAGTAGTTTAAGAAAATAAAATCACAGACCAATACCCAAAACCCATAACATAGTTGACGAACAAAATTAGTTTCTTCTTTCAGGTAATTTAAGAGATGATGTTGTATGTGCTTATTCTAAATAGGAATGATAGTTTTTGAATGAGGATTACAGGAAAGTGTATGTTTATTTCTTTTCTGTCCTGCCAAACTAGAAATGGTTCTCTAGATTTTTTACAGAAGCATGGAATGGCTTTGAATTGAAACTTTTAAGTTCTTTTATTTCACTCCTTTCAGTCAACCTGAAAAACTATCAGAATCAGAAAAAGAATTTTGATAGAGTCTTTGGGAGATATTCCCCCAAAGAAAAGCAGTATGTAGGTGAAAAAGTACTTTAGCTGATGGTTGTAAAAATGCAACAATTAAGGCTATATAGTTTTGCAACTATAGAAGTTGCAAACTTTTTTTCTCCTTAAATAGCACTTTTTTTTCTCCTTAAATCCTTGTAAGAGACAGTTGGATTTCTGCTCCCTGCTCTATCTTTCCATGACACTTTTATTTATTTATTTATTTATTTTTGCGGTATGCGGGCCTCTCACCGTTGTGGCCTCTCCCGTTGCGGAGCACAGGCTCCGGACGCGCAGGCTCAGCGGCCATGGCTCACGGGCCCAGACCCTCCGCGGCATGTGGGATCTTCCTGGACCGGGGCACGAACCCGTGTCCCCTGCATCGGCAGGCAGACTCACAACCACTGCACCACCAGGGAAGCCCTCCATGACTCTTAAATGTCAAGGGAAGACAGAGGACCTATGGGGACGAAGAGGGAAGAAAAAGTGTCACACTTCGGTATTCTTAATATTATTTGAATTACAGCCCCCTGACTGTTGCTGGGACTAGGATAATAATAGTCATAATGAGTCTTCAACATATTTGTATATCTTTTAATTTTGGACCACATAGTGTGATTGTACTTTCCTAGAAAACTCCATGTAATGGTGGATCATTTAGTAATAAGATTCCATTCTATTTTGTCTTTTTCGTTATATATATGACCTAGCTCAAGAAGTGAGTTTGTCTATTTTTCTCTCAGTTCTTTTTCTCATTGTTATTCTTTCTTCCTCCTTTTATTGTAAAGAGAAGGAAGTTAGACATTAAGGGATTAGAGGAGGGCTTGTTTGATCTTCCTAAATCGTATTCATTCTCAGAGACTTGTATTTTATAGATGGGAAATAAGGTTTTTCTTATAGCTACCCATAAATTAATGCTGGCCTTTGACTGAGAAATTAATATGCTCCTCAGAAATTTCTGCTACTTATCTGGCAATTTTCCTCACATGGAATAAGGATTCACCATTATGTCTAAATGTAACATGAAGATGGAGTTTATGAATGTGCTCTTCATTGGAACTACTGTCAAAATTATGGAGGGTCAACAGTTGTTTTTTTCTGCTCTCTGAAATATTGGCTGAGCTGAATAGTGTTGAGTTGAATAGTGTTCTAACACAGGCTTTCATTCACATTTGTATCTCCAGACTCTACCTAAAAAGTGCTCAATAAACAAACATCTTGAGCATCTATTAAGTTCTGGGACATGGTGATGTTTAGGAAGATAGGCTCTGGATATAGAACTATGTTGCCATTGTGGTTCCACTGTTCTTAATCTCTTTGTATTTCAGTTCTTTTATTTGTAAAAGAAAATAATAATGCCTTCCTTACAGAGGTGTAAGAGTTAAGGAACACAATGTACAATATCAGGCTAGTTTGGGGATTGTTTGTGTTCAGATCCATTCCTTGCCCTTCCCCAGCAATACTTAGTGTCACAGAGGGGCTGACTCCTCTGAGCTGCATTTCCCCAGGCTCCTGTGTTAACAGACTTCTGGCTGGTGAAAAATTGAGGGAGCAGAAAAAAGGGAGACGTCAGGGCATTTCCCCCCTCCCTGTCTACTCCAGGGATATTCTTGGGCAACAACTACATCTTCTTCATGGCACCAGCTCCTGCTGGACAGACCCACCTGGCTTCCTACCTCCTTCAGGTGTCCCCAGCCTCTGGGCTCCCTCCTCCTTTTGTCTCTCCATCCTGTGGGTTACAGTGGCTTCCTGCCGCTGCTGCTCTCTGGCTTACCTCACTCTTCCCTGTTCGGGTCTCAGTTCCTGCAGTCACTTGTACAACCAATTCCCTGAATTAATTTCTCTGTTGTAAATTCTTAATACTGTTTCTGCTTTTCTGGTAGGTTCTTTATTGATGCATGTATATAAAATATTTAGTGCTTGGGCAATAGTATGTTCTCCTTATATGGTAGGTATAAACAAGTATAAACCAAGTAGAAATTTGTAAATCTGTAAGCATTTTAAGTATAAGGAAAAAAACCACAGCATCCTTATCCATAATTCCAAAATTGATAAAAGCTCTGAAAACTTGAGTGTTTCAAAATAAGTTTGTGGCAAATAAGTTTGATTGCAAATTCTGACTTGAACTGACATGAATTATTTATTTATCCCACTTAGGGTGCTTTTATTTATGTTTTATTGCATAAAATAGATGTGTTTGATCTCAGAAGACTGATCAGGCTCCACTGGGAACATTATGTAATAAATGGTATGTGCATTTATTCTCTGTATAAACTCCCCCAAATTCTGAATTCAGAAATTCACTGGACCCAAGGGTTTGGAACAGGGGATGGTATGGCTGTATCAGATTTCAGAAAAAGAAAAAGTTGAAATGGCTTTGAAGAATGGGAGAGAGAGGAGATGGGGAATTCTGAGTAAAAAGGCAGTTATAAAGAAAAGAGTGGAAAAAAAGGAAAAATGAGGTGAATGTGAAAAATAGTAAGTAGGAGGAGGAAAAAAGAGAATAAGTAGGATACACATTATAAAAAGAATCTTCAAATGTTGGATTTTATTGTTAAGAAATAGAGAACCCTTGAAGAGTTTTGAGCAGAAGAGTAACAAATAGCGTTATGCTTAAAGGAACATTAAAATAAGTAAGTTGGAATAAAGAAAAAACCTTTTGGAAATGGAGATACATTTAACAGGCAACTTTAATAGGATGAGTAAGTGCAATTGAAGTGAGGTAGTGGCGTGCCAAACAAAGTACAAATATAGAATATATGGGACTTGATAATTAACTGGATATGGAGGAAGAGAAAGTGTGATGGTTATTTTTATGTGTCAATTTGACTGGGCTAAGGGATGCCCAGATAGCTGGTAAAACATTATTTCTGTGAGGATATTTCCAGAATAGGTTAGTATTTGAATCAGTAGACTGAGCATAGAAGATTGCCCTCACCAATCCATTGAAGATCGGCTAGAACAAAAAGACCAAGGAAGGGCAAATCTGCTCTCTGCTTGACCTAGAACATCCATCTTCTCCTGCCCTTGGACATTTGCGCTCCTGATCCTTAGGCCTTCAGACTTGGGCTAGGACTTACCTGCTATCTTGGTTCTCAGACCTTTGGGTTTGAATTGACTACACCACTGACTTTGGGTTTGAATTGACTACACCACTGACTTTCCTGGCCCTCCAGTTTACAGACGGCAGATTGTGGACTTCTCAGTCTCTATAATTGATCTCTTTCTTTATACCTTTATATATCCTGTTGGTTCTGTTTCTCTGGAGAATCTTGACTACTACAGAAGGGTATCTAGAATAATTAAGTTCTTGCCTGGGCAATTGAAAGAAAAGTGCTGCCATTAGCAGATGTATGCCAGGCAGGAGGAGGAGCAAGTTTGTGCAGAAGACAGTATATTTAAGTCATGACATACTGAGAGACTCAAATATTAAAGCCATCTGGAAATGATAGAATGTTTATGAAGATGGCAAGTAAATATCAATTTTGCTAGATTCACTTATGGATTCATGAGAGTTTGAGAAAAGCAATTTCGAGTATGTTCTTCATTTGAAATTAACATGTAGAAATCTGACTGCAGAACTGATAGATTTGCTTTGGTAAAGCTCTTCAAAACAAAAGCCTTGCCAATGCTAGAATTTAAATAAATATACTTTAAGTAAAACTAGAAATTTCTATTCTTATATTAGCAATTCATTTCCCCAGCAAATATGCCACAGTTCCAGAATTACAAATTCAATGAACACATAATTATGAAAAAATTCCAAAGTGACTTTCTTGGTTTTTACTTCTTGTGAATTTGGAATTACCATTTTAAGGTGATATGAAAATTCTTATTCTTCAAACGTAGTTTATAAAGTGGACATTTATCTCCTTTCTTTGTGAAATGTCATTACAAAACCACAATCATATTTCATCATTGCTCAAGTACCACTGAAACTGCAGTGTCATAGAAACAGATGCACTTCTCTAATTATAGAGAAAATGCCTTGCTTAAAGGCAAGCAGTCTTCAAATTTACAACTAGCTCCTTTTCATTAAGTGGGTCTCCTTGTGGCTGGAGTGGTATTAACGGCGGTAAGTGTACACAAAGACACCTGTATGAGTTTGCTAGAGCTGCCATAGCAAAACACCACAGATAGAGTGGCCTAAACAACAGAAATGTATTGTCTCACAGTTTTGGAGGCTAGAAGTCCAAATCAAGGTTCAAGCAGGGCTGGTTCCACTTGAGGTCTGTGAGGGAAGGGTCTGTTCCAGACCTCTCTCCGTGGCTTGTAGATGGCCATCGGATGCATGTCTGTCTGTGGCCAAATTTCCCCTTTTATGAGGACATCAGTCATATTGGACTAGAGCATACTCTTTTGATCTCATTTTAATTTGATTACCTCTTAAAGACCCTATCTCCAAATAAGGTCACATTTTTTTTTTTTTTTTTTTTGCGGTATGCGGGCCTCTCACTGTTGTGGCCTCCCCCGTTGCGGAGCACAGGCTCCGGACGCGCAGGCTCCGGACGCGCAGGCTCAGCGGCCATGGCTCACGGGCCCAGCCGCTCCGCGGCATATGGGATCCTCCCAGACCGGGGCACGAACCCGTATCCCCTGCATCGGCAGGCGGACTCTCAACCACTTGCGTCACCAGGGAGGCCCTAAGGTCACATTTTGAGGTACTGAGGGTTAAGGGTCCAGTATGTCTTTTTTGGGGGACACAATTCAATCCATAGCAACACCTCCTCATAAGTAAGGTATGTTCCGATGACTCAAGTGCCCCTAGGTCCCACTTTAATATAGAGAAAGACTATGGAGTTTCTTGAGAACTAGGTAGAAAGCTAGCTAGCAGCAAAGCAGATGTAAGGATCTCCTGGTTGGTCAGCTGTCACAGCTCTTTCAAGGAGGAAAATTAATAATAATTGAAAGATTAATATTTGCTCACCGAGTCCTCATTACTTTTAGAATGAAGATATTATCTCCAAAAACTTAGAACCTGGATGCAGCATAATTGTCTGCCTATGAGTAAAAGCAATAACTTTGATATGAAAAAATTTTTGAGAGGTACTTACTTTTATTTTATTTAAGGTATTTGTCTTAATTAACATTTATTTACTTAATTATAAGTTTTTTCTGATAGGGCTTTGTCTTATGTTTGACATGTAGTAAGTTTGTCAAATGAATAAATAAACTAATGAACAAATGACATTGTTATATAACATTGGATTATCATTTGGGGAGAAGAATATGGAAGAGGAAATAAAAAAATGGAATAATAGAATCCCCTGTAAATAGAATTAAAATGAAATCATAGAACATTATAACTTAGAGACTTTGAAGATCCTTGTAAGAGAAAAGTTTAGTTCCTCCTTTTACAATGGAGAATTGAGGGTCAAAGATGTCAATGTTTCTGAGCTCATAGGACCAAGTTAGTAATGTGGTGTAGTGGAAGAGCAGGCATTCTGAAATCAGAGTTTTTGTTGTTGCTGTTTTTTTAAACAGTAATCATTAATTCTATAGATCTGTAGGTCAACTGAGGATTGGCTGCTCTCAGTTGGACTTGGTTGGTGGCTCTGTTGAGATTGTCTGGGCTCTGCTCACGTATCTGGAAATCAGCTGAGCTAGGCTATGCTTGACTTTGATTTGAATTTTCTCACTGTGTCTCTCATTTTTCTCCTGGCCAACTTGGGTATGTTCTCATGGCAATGACAGAGGAGCAAGAGAGCAAGCCCAGTTGTGCAAGCTCTTTCAAGCTTTTGGTTATGTCATGTTGCATTGGTATTGCATTGGTGAAGTCAAAGGGCTGAGCCCAAGGTGGAGTGGTGGGGTATATTCCCCCTCTTCAGTGAAAGGAGCTGTGAAGTTACATGGCAAAGGCCGTGGATATGGAGGGGCAGATTATGAAGAATTGGGGCTTTAAACTACTGCAAGTGATGAATGTTGGGGAGTGCGAGATAGAGGGTGGGAGTTTGTGACTTTTTGTTGCAAAGAATAAGGTACATGCGATCTTGGCTTTACTGCATAGCTTTGAGAAATCTGGCTGTCCTCAGTTTCTTTATCTGTGAGCAGGGATTTACGATATCTGTATTACTGGATAATTGTGAACAATAAAGAGGGAGCACTTATAAAACATTTGTTATGCAGTATATTTTGAACTTGTGTTAAGTCTCTTCCCTCTTTTTCAGAGCAATTTCAGGGTGTACATCCCTAAAAACCAAGAAGACCATTATAAAGCAAAAAGCAAATAAACACATAATGTACTAATGTGTGTTAGTGCATTAACGTAGAAGAGGAACAAAATAAGGGAAAATTTTCTTGGCCTGAAGAGGATATTCAGTGAGGATTAATGGAGGGGACTGGAGAGGGTATTCCAAGGGTAGGGGGGATAAAACAAAATGTGGGGTGATGTCAAAGTGAACACATTTAGAAGATCGTCTCATTACAGTGTTTTCCCCCATGTGGGAGACTAGAGAAAGAGGCCTGTCCCATGTGGGTCCTTAAAAAATTCTGAAAAATACCTCTTCTCTCACTTCCATCTGGTCCCTCCCTTTTCCTCTCCCAGGACTTTTTAGAGATTTGTAAAAATGGAGAGAGGACCCAAGGAGGCTGGTCTTAGATGTGGTTTGCTTCTCTCCTGTCTTCTGATCTTTTCTCACTGCTTTTTCTAATCCTTGCTAAGAATGGATGTGGCATTATTTTTTTTTTTATTCATAAAGCCATTATTGATGGCCAGCTCTGTGCAGGGCACTGTGTCTGATGCTGAGTAGAGGTGGTGGAGTAGTGGTGGTGGGATGTGTTTACAGAGATGTATGAAAAGGGTTTCTGCTATCACGGAGCTGCATATTCTCCATTTGCCTCCACCCCAGATAATCTCCACTCTTTTCTCCCTGCACTGTGTCTCAGGCTGGCCTCTGTTGCCTTCTGGCTTCCATTGGAGTTCAGTCAGTGAACCACCAGCAGGAGGTTAGAGACTGGGAGATGAGAGTTTGGTTCCTGCCCTGCAGTCTTGACAATTGGCATTGGCTACACTCCTAAAAGTCATGGCTCCTGTACCCTTTCCTAGAGCTATGGATCCAGCTTCCCCTGGGTTCTGGTAACAGCTCCTTCTTACCCCTTTAGCCTAAGCTGGTAATAGCTTTTCAGCGTTACTAGTCCTTAGATGCTTCATCAATACTTGGTGGTTTCCTTTAATCCACCCACACCTTTGTAGATACCCCTTCACTAAACCTTCTTCAGTCACTTCTTCTGATTATGCCATCTGTGTTCCCTCAGGACCCTCACTGATACACCTTCCTACTGTAAGATCAATATGGGAATTGAGAGACAGGTGGTGCTAATGTGCTTTCTTTCCAAAAGGAAGCTTTGCTGGATTAGTGATATCCTATTTTTTAAATATATATTTCATACATTTGCCTTTTTGCTTGGAAAATGCTTTCATTAGGGCTATTTGTCTTCTCTGAGATACTGAAGACAGCATGTACTGTGTGGTGTAGTGGCTTTTTCCCTCCCTTCCTTTACCTTTCCTTCCTTCCTTCCTTCCTTCCTTCCACCCTCCCTCCCTCCCTCTCCCCTCCCTCTTTTTCTTCTTCCTTCCTTCCTTCCTTCCTTTCTTTCTTTCTTTCTTTCTTTCTTTCTTTCTTTCTTTCTTCCTGTTTACTTGCTATGTGTAGGAAGACAAGAGAGACAACATTTGAAATCTAAGCAATGTTTGCACAAAACTATAGAGCTGGTGTTTTAAGGAAAGAGGATAGCACTAAAACCAGATAATTTGTTCCCCATTTTACATTAGGAAAATTTTAAATGCTGGTGTTTCTATTTATGCATAATACTTTCTCATGACATACTTCCAACTAAATACCTCACTCTCAATAACCTTCCTGCCCCCTTGCAGTCTGTTGCCAAATTTTATATGTATTACTTCTACAATATCTCAAGAATTGATTTCTTTGTTTCTATTTCTACTATACATTCTTCTTAAAATCTTATTCTATGGGGCATTTGAAATAGACTTGATTGTATGATGGCTTGATTTAATTTTTTCTCCATGGCCAAACTCAACTTAGCTCATGAACCCCATGTACAATTTTGGCAGAAACTCATTCTTGTTAATTCAAGGTTAACACAGTTATGCCATACATTCCTGAATGGAGTATCAGACAACAGCCTCCCCCAGGGTCTGGATTCTGCCTACTTTGTTTCCTGTCTCATCCTCTGATGTTCAGTCACTGTTAACATGGGGCCAGGCTGAACCACCTGCAGTTCCTCAGTGTATTTAATGCTTTTTCCTACCTCTGTTTTCAAACATGTAGTTCTTTTAGCTGGGTAAACCATGTTCCCCTTTCTCTCCTGTCATGTTCTTCACTTCAAGTGAATTAATAAATGTCTAGTCTCTTTACTTGATCTCTCTTTCAAAAAATTCAATAAGGACCTAACTTACCAAAGTCCTATGGAAGTAAAGTTATTCCCATTACAAAGATAGGGAAACTGATGCTCAGAGATATGCCCAGCATCATAAAATTGAAAAATATATGAGTTGTGCAGGTGGAATTGAAAATTCCTGTTTCTGACTCTAAATTTTGTGTCTCACTTTCTGCTTACCATAACCTGTTTATTCGTGTAGCCTGTATTTGTGGAACTCCTAATATGTATCAATCACTGGGATACAGAGAATGTTTAAAAATTCTCACAGTTCACTGGAAATGGTGTGTAAGTAGATAAGTACAACACCAATTGGAGAAGAATTAATGGCAGTAGAGTTAGAGGCAGAGAAAAGTAAACGTGCCATCCTCTGGGAAGATGTAAGAATACCCTCAGAGAGCTAACATTTAAGTTAGTCTTTGTTTTTTAAAAAAAATATTTATTTATTTATTTTTATATATTTGGCTGTGCTGGGTCTTAGTTGTGGCACGCGAGATCTTTGTTGCGGCATGTGGGATCTTCCTTGCGGCATGTGGGATCTTTATGCGGTATCTTTAGTTGTGGCATGCGGGATCTAGTTAGGGATCGAACCTGGACCCCCGCATTGGGAGTGCAGAGTCTTAGCCACTGGACCACCAGGGAAGTCCCTGAGTTAGTCTTTAAATATAAGTAATACTTTCCTAAGCAGAATGAAATTCAGGCAGGGGTAACTTCTTTTAATTTAAAATTATGGTAGTTTGTTTATTATACATTTTGTTGCATTGACGTAGATTTTTAAAAGTATTACTTAAAATATTTGTCTTGATTTTTGAGGTTTTTTGATGCCCTTTTAAACTCTGTGTTTGAAGCAACTGCCTTGCTCTTCTCACCCTGGTCCTTTTCCTGTAACAGTCATGGAGTTGGAAAAGGTATACTTTTTCAGTGAAAGATGACAATTTAGGCTTTGTAGAGTGAAGGGTGTGAGTTGGTGTCAGTGGTCGGGAGGTGGAGACTGTCCAAAGATATGGCTACTGCTAGATTGTGAAGTGGTTAACAGGCTAGAAATTTTTGTTTTTATTTTTTATTTTTTTTATTTTTATTTTTTGGTTTTGATTTTTTAAGTGAGTTTTTGGATGTCTTTTTTAAAGATTAAGAGTGGTAACATCAGATTTAATTTTTGGAAGATCTCTTTGTAGAGTACTCAGTGGAGGGGGCAAGACTTGAATGTGGCAAAAAATTAACAGTTGGTTTCATCAAACAAGATAAATATTGAAAGTCTAAATAAAAGCAGTAATGATAGATATGGTATTGGAAGTAATGTGATCTTATATTTTTTAATTAAAAGTTTCTCTTACTAATTATATAATTAATTTTTTTCTTCAAGCATGCTTATTTGTCCAAGATTTTTAAAAGAAAAATCATCTTATTTTCCGCCTTTTAATATTTTACTTTACTCTAGTTAAAGTATAAAATGATGGTGAAGTGCAATGTTACACCTTCACCCCATAATGCCCTATCTGATGAACATTGCTTTATATGTTCTCAAAAAAAATCAACAGCAGGAATCCTCAGAGTTAATTTTGTTTAGCACATCACCACCTAGTGAAAAACACGCACATACACACACATGCACACACACATACAAAACAAGTGCAAAAAGCCTGAGCAATTGAAAGTCATCTCCCAGTCACTCAAGAATTCCTCTCATTATACTTTACAAACTCTTTCAGCCCTAATAAGGAGAAGGCTCCTCCACCACATGAATGGTTAACTTACTCTAGTGTAGTTTTCTCATATGTTGACTTAGCAACAGCCTTTGACTCTGAGAGTTAAAAAAATCGGCTGTAAGGAGTAAACATTGATTTACCTAATCAAGTAAGCATGCTTGAGGACAATTAGTTCATATATAGGCCAACCAGGGTGTGTCATGTTTTATTAAGTTGTACTGATTTTTTTGAGAGGGGTCTCAGAGTAACTATACTGGGAAATTAAGATATGAAATGATAAGTGATGGCAATTAATGTTCCTGATCAATTTGCACCATGACATCAACAAGAATCATATCTATAAAAGTATGAAGTTAAAAGAATGGAGCAAAGGCTAAGTTAAGTTTGTCCTAGAAAAATATGAAATACTCTGGAAGGTAATAGGTAACTTTATTTTGGCAGTGACTTCTGGCTGACTTGGAGGATATAATTTAATAGATTTTTCTGAGTGTTCCTAATAGGGCATCTTCATCATGAACCTCAATGCTAAGTGTGTTATCTTGGAAGTTATCATCTCTTCTTTCAGTGGACAGAGAAAGAGTGGTTGAGAAGCCCCTCTCTAGTTTGGTAAATAGACCATCTTTAAGCAATTAGGAAACTGAATATGTATCCATAGCAGACGTTAGTTAGGCTCTGTCATCATCTTCCCTCCCCTCCCCTCGTTTGTTTTCTTTCACACTTTCACAGTTTTATATTTTATATTTAGGTCTATGATCCATTTTGAGGTATTTTTTGTATAAAGTGAGAAGTACAGGTTAAGGTCTTTTTTTTCTCCATTGAGTTTCTTTTGCACATTGCTAAATTCCAGCTGACTATATTTGTGTTTATTTTCTGTTTCACTGACCTTTGTTCTTTCACTAACATCACCCTGTTTTGATCATTGAAGCTTTATAGTAAGTGTGAAAATTCAGATACTGTGACCTCCAACTTTGATCTTCTTTTAATTGAGCTTTTAGTTGTTTTGGTTATTGTAATTCTTTTACTTTGTCAAAAGCTTGTAGAATCAGCTTGTTTATATTTTCTGGGAAGAAGAATCATGCTTCTTCTGGGTTTTTGATTGGGATTTCATTAAATCTACAGATCAATTAAGGGAGAATTGACATCTTAACAATATTCTGTCTTCCAATACATGAATATATCTCTTTATTTTTCTTCAGATCTTCTTCAGTTTCTTTCATCTGTGTTTTGAAGTTTTCAGTGTATATATTATGCATGTATTTGTCAGATTTACACCTCAGTATTTAATCCTCTTTGGAGTTGTTGTAAATAGTACTTTAAAAAATTTTAGTTTTTATTTGTACATTTATAGTATATAGAAACAGGGATGAATTTTTATATTGATATTTTATCCTGTGCACTGCTAAACTCACTCATTAGTTCCAGGAGCTTTCTTTGAATATACATTGGAATTTTCTATATAGAAAATCATGTCCACTGCTATTAGAGGTGGTTTTATTTCTTCCTTTACAAACTAAGTGAATACCTTTTGCTTTTTATTCTCCTGCTTTTTTGCTATGGCTGGAATCTCCAGGAATATTGAAAAGGAATGATGAGAGCAGACATCTTTGCATTGTTCTCTATCTTAAAGGGAACACATTCAGTTTTTCACCATTAAGTATTATATTACTTGGTATTTTGCAGATTCCCCAATCAAATTAAGGAAACTTCCTTCTATTTCTACTCTTTAAAGTTTTTTTAAATCATGGATAAAGTTTGAATTTTGTTGAAGCCTTTCCTGCATTTATTGATATGATCATGTGGTCATCCTTCTTTAGTGTGTTAATAAGATGCATTACATTGATTTTTGAATGTTGATCCAGCATTGAATTCCCAGGATAAACCCCACTCAGTCATGATCTTTTTGAAATATTCCTAGATTCAATTTCCTAATGTTTTCTCGATGATTTTTGTATCTATTGTACATTCATGAGGTTTATAGATCTGTAATTTTATTTTCTTGTACTTTGTTTGGTATAAGAATAATGCTGGCCCACTAAAATTAGCTTGAAAGTCTTATCTCTACTTTTATTTTCTGGAAAAGATTGTGTAGAATTGGTATTATTTATTCCTCAAAAGTTTGGTAGAATTTGGCAGTGAAACCATTTGGGCCTGGAATTTGCTTTGTTGGAATTTTTTGAATTTGATTTCTTTAATAGATATATGACTGTCCAGGCTAGCTATTTCTTTTTGAGTGAGTTTTAGTAGATTTCTTATTTTAAGAAATTGGCTCATTTTATCTAAGTTATCCAATTTTAAGGCATAAACTTGTTCACAGTATTCCTTTACTATCCTTTCAAGGTCAGTGAGGGCTGTACTAACAACCCCTCTTTCATTTTTTATATTAATGGTTTGTGTTTCTCTCTTTTATTCTTTGTCAGTTTATCAATTTTATTGATCTTTTCAAAGAACCATCTTGTTGTTCTATAAATGTCTTGCATTATTTTTCACTTTTCAATTTCATTGCTTTCTGCTCTTTATCATTTCCTTTCTTCTGCTTGCTTTAGGTTTAGTTTGCTCTTCTAGTCTCTTAAGGTGGAAATTAGACCTTTCTTCTTTTCCAAGATAGGCATCTAATGCTGTAAGCTTTTCTCTAAGAAATGCTTTGGTACCATCTCACAAACTTTGATATATTTTATTTATTTTCATTTTTATTTAGTTCAAAATATTTTCTAATCCAACCTCCCTTTGCAGCCTCATCTTCTAAGACTTCCCTCATGTACCTTGTGTTGTAGACATACTTGTTTGATTTTATGCTTTTGTTCCTTCGCTTCTGATGTTTCTATTACTGTGACTGTCCTTTTTCTTAGTTCAATCTATCAGTCTTACTTATCCTCTTCAAATGTCATATACTCCATGAAGCTTTCCCTGATCACTTCCCAGGGAAGTGATATCCCTTCTTTGAGCTCCCAAAGTATATTATACTTTGCTAATGTCATTTAATAACTATTTCCTTATAGTTACTGCCTACTATAACCCATTTTCTTTGGCTGCAGAGGAGCATTGGTAACTTTACTCTGGGTAAGGCAAACAATGGTCAGAGGAAACAGTTTTCCAGATTTTTGGATTGCAGTATTTCCTTGAATGGCTTCATTATGTACTTGATTACTCCTACAGGTGCCAATATACCTAAATAGGTGGTGGTGGTAGAGGCAGCAACTTATAATTCTTCTTTGCCAGCTAAACTTACACCCAGAATGCTGAAGAATGGTTAAACAGTTCTTTGCTCAATGCTTCCAGTGATGAAAATCTAGAATGTACACATTGGGCATGTTTGTGAAAAATTATGTGTTGCACCTGTAGTCTGACTCATCCCCGTGTACCAAATAAGAATCCATTTTCTTTCTTCAAGTCTCCTCTTTCTTCCTCTACCACTGCCCTTCCCTCCAACACACTCTGCTTGTGTCCTTTTTATTCCTTCTTTTCTCTGGCTCCAAGTCTCTACCTTCCCTCCTGTTCCAAATTACAGCCCTTCTCCCAGCAGTTAACAAGGCCCTTGCCTTATCTTATATCTTTCAAATCATACACTACTGTATATAAAATAGATAACCAACAAAGACCTACTGTGCAGCACAGGGAGCTATACTCAATATTTTGTAATAACCTGTAAGGGAAAAGAATCTGAAAAAAATAGATACACATGTATGTATAACTGAAACACTTTGCTGTACACCTGAAACTAACACAACATTGTAAATCAACTATACTTTAATAAAAAAATAAATATAGCTGGAAAAAAATCCCAAATCATATGGATGAAGATTTGGCAATGTGAGTCATTGTTCTTCTCAGGGTGGTCCCTGGAGAGGTAGATGTTGGCTTAAGAGGTGGGGGAGGGCATTGGATTGCCTCCTACACTGACTTGCTTTTTTCCTTCTGTGTTATTTTTTCTGCATTTCCTGAGTATTTTAAAAAGGCAGTGATCTTACATCATTCATGTTGAGTTCTTATCAATAGCTACCTTATAAGATTCATATGCTCTCTTTTATGTATCTCCCAACTCTATTAGTTTAATCTTGGAGGATACCATGTCTAATTACCTTTTCCAAATTTCTGTGTTTCTTTTCTCTTCCGCATTGATTACGGTGAGCAGAAGGAAAGGCAGTTCATCACATATAATATTGTTTGTATACATATATCGACTAGATTAGAATATTTCTTGAGAGTGTAGATTAATTAATCTTTTTTATTCATGTGTTTCCCACTTATCATTACTTACCATGGTGCTGGATATTTAATTCATCCTCAGTTAATGAATAAAATTGAAAATGAATGAATACAATTAAGACATGGTAACAAAAAAAAAACAGGTAGAATACCTGGAAAAGTTTCAAAATGAAGAAATCTAATCAGATTTGCCAACCTGTTGAGGCAAAGAATGCAGAAGTATGTCTTATTAGGAATACAAATTTGGACTCCCTCTTGTGAGAACACCAGATTCACAACTAACTTCTGAGCAGTCATTGACAGGAAGACACTGGAACTCACCAAAAAAGATACCCCGCCTCCAAAGGCAAAGGAGAAGCTGCAATGAGATGGTAGGAGGAGCACAATCACAATAAAATCAAATCCCATAACCACTGGGTGGGTGACTCACAAACTGGAGAGCAGTTATACCACAGAAGTCCACCCACTGGAGTGAAGGTTCTGAGCCCCATGTCAGGCTTCCCAACCTGGGGGCCTGGCAATGGGAGGAGGAATTCCTAGAGAATCAGACTTTGAAGGCTAGTGAGATGTGATTACAGGACTTTGACAGGACTGGGGGAAACAGAGACTCCATTCTTGGAGGGCACACACAAAGTAGTATGCACATTGGGAGCCACCGGGAAGGAGCAGTGCTCCCATAGGAGACTGAACCACACCTACCTGCTAGTGTTGGAGGGTCTCCTGCAGAGGCGGGAGGCGGCTGTGGCTCACTGTGGGGACAAGGACACTGGCAGCAGAAGCTCTGGGAAGTACTCCTTGGCGTGAGCCCTCCTGGAGTCCTCCATTGGCCCCACCAAAGAACCTGTAGCCTCCAGTGCTGAGTCGTCTCAGGCCAAACAACCAACAGGGAGGGAACTCAGCATGACCCATCAGCAGACAAGTGGATTAAAGTTTTACTGAGCTCTGCCCACCAGAGCAACACCCAGCTCTACCCACCACCAGTCCTTCCCATCAGGAAGCTTGCACAAGCCTCTTAGACAGCCTCATCCACCAGAGGGCAGACAGCAGAAGCAAGAAGAATTACAACCCTGCAGCCTGTGGAAGGAAAACCACATTCACAGAAAGACAGACAAAATGAAAAGGCAGAGGACTATGTACCAGATGAAGGATCAACATAAAAATCCCAGAAAAAACAACTAAATGAAGTAGAGATAGACAACCTTCCAGAAAAAGAATTCAGAATAATGATAGTGAAGGTGATCCAGGACCTTGGAAAAAGAATGGAGGCAAAGATCAAGAAGATACAAGAAATGTTTAACAAAGACCTAGGAGAACAAACACCTAGAAGAATTAAAGAACAAACAGATTAACAATACAATAATTGAAATGAAAAATACACTAGAAGGAATCAATAGCAGAATAACTGAGGCAGAAGAACAGATAAGTTACTTGGAAGGCAGAATGGTAGAATTCACTGCCGTGGAACAGAATAAAGAAAAAAGAATGAAAAGAATGGAAGACAGCCTAAGACACCTCTGGGACAACATTAAACGCACCAACATTCGCATTATAGGGGTCCCAGAAGGAGAAGAGAGAGAGAGAGAGGACCCGCTAAAATATTTGAAGAGATTATAGTTGAAAACTTCCCTAACATGGGAAAGGAAGTAGCCACCCAAGTCCAGGAAGCACAGAGAGTCCCAGGCAGGATAAACCCAAGGAGAAACAGGCCGAGACACAGAGTAATCAAATTGACAAAAATTAAAGACAAAGAAAAATTATTAAAAGCAACAAGGGAAAAATGAGAAATAATATACAAGGGAACTCCCATAAGGTTAACAGCTGATTTCTCAGCAGAAACTCTACAAGCCAAAAGGGAGTGGCATGATATATTTAAAGTGATGAAAGGGAAGAACGTACAACCAAGATTACTATAACTGGCAAGGATCTCAGATTCGACGGAGAAATCAAGAGCTTTACAGAGAAGCAAAAGCTAATAGAATTCAGCACCACCAAACCAGCTCTATAGCAAATGCTAAAGGAACTTCTCTAAGTGGGAAACACAAAAGAAGAAAAGGACCTACAAAAACAAACCCAAAACAATTAAGAAAATGGTCATAGGAACATACACATCGATAATTACCTTAATCGAGAATGGATTAAATGCTCCAACCAAAAGACACAGGCTAACTGAATGGATACAAAAACAAGACTCATATATATATATATGCTGTCTATAAGAGACCCACTTCAGACCTAGGGATACATACAGACTGACAGTGAGGGGATGGAAAAAGATATTCTATGCAAATGGAAATCAAAAGAAAGCTGGAGTAGCTATACTTATATCAGTTAAAATAGACTTTAAAATAAAGAATGTTACAAGAGACAAGGAAGGACACTACATAATGATCAAGGGATCAATCCAAGAAGAAGATATAACAATTATAAATATATATGCACCTAACATAGGAGCACCTCAAAACATAAGGCAACTGCTAACAGCTATAAAAGAGGAAATCGACAGTAACACAATACTAGTGGGGGACTTTCACACTTCACTTACACCAATGGACAGATCATCCTGACATAAAATTAACAAAGAAACAAGCTTAAATAACACAATAGATCAGATAGATTTAATTCATATTTATAGGAGATTCCATCCGAAAACAGCAGATTACACTTCCTTCTCAAGTGCACATGGAACATTCTCCAGGATAGATCACATCTTGGATCACAAATCAAGCCTCAGTAAATTTAAGAAAATTGAAATTGTATCACGCATCTTTTCCAAACAGAATGCTATGAGATTAGAAATCAATTACAGGGAAAACAATGTGAAAAACACAAACACATGGAGGCTAAACAATACGTTACTAAATAACCAAGAGATCACTGAAGAAATCAAAGAGGAAATCAAAAAAATACCTAGGGACAAATGACAATGAAAACACGATGATCCAAAACCTATGGGATGCAGCAAGAGCAGTTCTAAGAGGGAAGTTTATAGCAATACAATTCTACCTCAAGAAACAAGAAAAATCTCAAACAATCTAACCTTACACCTAAAGGAACTAGAGAAAGAAGAACAAAAAACCCCCCAAAGTTAGTAGAAGGAAAGAAATCCTAAAGATCAGAACAGAAATAAATGAAATAGAAACAAAGAAAACAATGGCAAAGATCAATAAAACTAAAAGCTGGTTCTTTGAGAAGATTAACAAAATTGATAAGCCTTTAGCCAGATTCATCAAGAAAAAGAGGGAGAGGACTCAAATCAATAAAATTAGAAATGAAAAAGGAGAAATTACAGTGGACACCGCAGAAATACAAAGCATCATATGAGACTACACAAGCAACTCTATGCCAATAAAATGGACAACCTGGAAGAATGGACAAATTATTAGAAAGGTATAACCTTCCAAGACTGAACCAGGAAGAAATAGAAAATATGAACAGACAATCACAAGTAATGAACTTGAAACTGTGATTAAAAATCTTCCAACAGACAAAAGTCCAGTACCAGATGGCTTCACAGGCGAATTCTATCAAACATTTAGAGAAGAGCTAACACCCATCCTTCTCAAACTCTTCCAAAATATTGCAGAGGAAGGAACACCCCAAATTCATTCTATGAGGCCACCATCACCCTGATACCAAAACCAGACAAAGATACTACAAAAAAAGAAAATTACAGACCAATATCACTGATGAATATAGATTCAAAAATCCTCAACAAGATACTAGCAAACAGAATCCAACAACACATTAAAAGGTTCACACACCATGATCAAGTGGGATTTATCCCAGGGATGCAAGGATTCTTCAATATACGCAAGTAAATCAATGTGATATTAACCATATTAACAAATTGAAGAATAAAAACCATATGATTATCTCAATAGATGCAGAAAAAGATTTTGACAAAATTCAACACCTGCTTATGATAAAAACTCTCCAGAAAGTGGGCACAGAGGGAACCTACCTCAACATAATAAAGGCCATATACGACAAACCCACAGCAAACATCATTCTCAATGGTGAAAAACAAACTATTTCCTCTAAGATCAGGAACAAGACAAGGATGTCCACTCTTACCACTATTATTCAACATATTTCTGGAAGTCCTAGCCATGGCAATCAGAGAAGAAAAAGAAATAAAAGGAATCCAAATTGGAAAAAAAGAAGTAAAACTGTCACTATTTGCAGATGACATGATACTATACATAGATAATCCTAAAGATGCCACCAGAAAACTACTAGAGCTAATCAATGAATTTAGTAAAGTTGCAGGATACAAAATTAATGCACAGAAATCTCTTACATTCCTATACGCCAACAATGAAAAATCAGAAAGAGAAATTAAGGAAACAATCCCATTCACCACTGCAACAAAAAAAAATTAAATCCCTAGGAATAAACCTACCTAAGGAGGTAAAAGACCTGTACTCAGAAAACTATGAGACACTGATGAAAGAAGTCAAAGATGACACAAACAGATGGAGAGATATACTATGTTCTGGGATTGGAAGAATCAACATTGTGAAAATGACTATAGTACCCAAAGCAATCTACATATTCCATCTACATATTTTTTACAGCACTAGAACAAAAAAATCTTAAAATTTGCATGGAGACACAAAAGACCCCGAATAGCCAAAGCAAGCTTGAGGGAAAAAAATGGAGCTGTAGGACTCAGAGTTCCTGACTTCAGACTATACTTCAAAGCTACACTAATCAAGACAATATGGTACTGGCCCCAAAACAGAAATATAGATCAGTGGAACAGGATAGAAAGCTCAGAGATAAACCCACACTCCTTTGGTCAACTAACCTATGACAAAGGAGGCAAGGATATACAATGGAGAAAAGACAGTCTCTCCAGTAAGTGGTGCTGGGAAAACTGGACAGCTACATGTCCAGTATGAAATTAGAACACTCCCTAACACCATACACAAAAATGAATGCAAAATGCATTGAAGACCTAAATGTAAGAATGGACACTGTAAAACTCTTAGAGGAAAACATAGGAAGAAAACTCTTTGACATAAATCACAGCAAGATCTTTTTTGACCCACCTCCTAGAGTAATGAAAATAAAAACAAAAATAAATAAATGGGACCTAATGAAACTTAAAAGCTTTTGCGCAGCACAGGAAACTATAAACAAGATGAAAAGACAACCCTCAGAATGGTAGAAACTATTTGCAAACAAATCAACGGACAAAGGATTAATCTCCAAAATATATGAACTGCTCATGCAGCTCAGTATTAAAAAAACAAACCCAATCAAAAAATGGGCAGAAGACCTAAATAGACATTTCTCCAAAGAAGACATACAGATGGGCAAGAAGCACATGAAAAGCTGCTCAACATCACTAATTGTTAGAGAAATGCAAATCAAAACTACAATGAGGTATCACCTCACACCAGTTAGAATGGGCATCATCAGAAAATCTACAAACACCAAATGCTGGAGAGGGTGTGGAGAAAAGAGAACCCTCTTGCACTGTTGGTAGGAATGTAAATTGATACAGCCACTATGGAGAACAGTATGGAGGTTCATTAAAAAACTAAAAATAGAACTACCATATGATCCAGCAATTCCACTATTGGGCATATACCCAGAGAAAACCATAATTCAAAAAGGCACATGCACCCCGATGTTCATTGCAGCACTATTTACAATAGCCAGGTCATAGAAGCAACCTAAATGCCCATCAACAGATGAATAGATAAAGAAGATGTGGTACATAGGTAAAGAAGATGTGGTACATATATACAGTGGAATATTACTCAGCCATAAAAAGGAACAAAATTGGGTCATTTGTGCAGATGTGTGGACGTAGAGTCTGTCATACAGAGTGAAGTAAGTCAGAAAGAGAAAAACAAATACCGTATATTAACGCATATATGTGGAATCTAGAAAAATGGTACAGATGAACCAGTTTGCAAGGCAGAAATAGATACACAGATGTAGAGAACAAACGTATGGACACCAAGAGGGGGAAGTGGAGGGGTGGTGGTGGTGGGATGAGTTGGGAGTTTGGGATTGACATATATACACTAATATGTATAAAATAGATAACTAATAAGAACCCGCTGTATAAAAACAATTTAAAAAATGCAAATTTAGCTCCAAATGCATGGAACACATGAAAGAAGAACATTACAGTCTTCTACAAAGTTGGTAAGCCTATTTTCTATTCTCCAAATAAATTCTCAATGGAAATAAAAAACAAGGAAGTATCTAAGTCACTCATATGGATCTATATGGTAGAATTAGGTGATATGCAGTGTTTAATATCTATGAAAATTAAGCCTTTCAAAACGCACCTATCATCAAAGTGTTAGATACAAATATCTCATTTTTAGGTGTGAAGCTTTCAGATGAATACAAGTTGAAAATTGTATTGGCATACTAAAATGACTCAGAAAATTATATTGTATAAAAGAAAAGCTTCTTATTCAGGAAAATGTGCTGAACTGTATTTCTAAAAGTGAATCAGTGTTGGTCCAAGAAGACTTAACTGAAGTTACCTTGAGCATTGCCTTACTCTATTAGAAGCCTCTCAGATTATGATTCTTCAGAGAGATTATAGAGCTGAAAGGAATAAGCATGATTCACATTTTTAATCAGGGGAACTTGTATTCCTTTATCTAGGAAAGCGAATCCTTCTTTTCATGCACCCTTAAGTTCTGCCTCTACGTTTTTTTTTCACATTGAGCTCTTGTTTCATATCCTGTGTCAGACTGGGTATCTTGGCAACTCTACTTCGGGTGTGGTCCTTGTCTGGGGGTAGTGATGGAACCTACCAGCAAGCCAGGGTGACTGTTATCCTGGCTTGCTCAGTTAGCTCTTTTCTATACCAAGATGAAGACTGAAGTTTCATTTCAACAACCCAGACATATGTATCTATTTTAACAATGGCCAAATGAAGTTATTTAAAGTAAGACTTTGGAATAATTGAGGTTGATTCTGAAGACACAAAGCTATCAGTAATTTAAAGGTAAGTTTTAAAATGGTAAATGTAGGCTTGTAAGTGATCAATTACAATATGTATACTCAGTAATCACTCTTCATTAGAGGAGAGAAAAACATTCTAGCCATGGATGGCTAGAAAACAGGGAGCAGTCCCAGTTTTTAACTCTGCTGTAATTTTTGCCCAAAATTAAGCAGCTATTGTTCGTCTTCTAATAGAAATATTCAGAGTCTTAGTTTCGGAAATTTTCAGAGTTTGCTGCATTTGCTGAAGCACCATTTTATATATATAATACCTTTTGCCAAATTCTGGTATCATTTTTTATTTATTTATTTATTTATTTATTTATTTATTATTATTTTTTTTTTCTTTTTGCGGTATGTGGGCCTCTCACTGTTGTGGCCTCTCCCGTTGCGGAGCACAGGCTCCGGATGCGCAGGCCCAGCGGCCATGGCTCACGGGCCCAGTCGCTCCGCGGCATATGGGATCCTCCCTGACCGGGGCACGAACCCGTATCCCCTGCATCGGCAGGCGGACTCTTAACCACTGCGCCACCAGGGAGGCCCTGGTATCATTTTTTAAAACAATTTTATTGAGATATAACTGACATTTATTAAACTACGTATATTTAAAGTATACAATTTGATAAATTTTAACATATGTATAAACCTATCATGCCATCACCACAAACACAAATAATGAATATTTCAGTCATCTCTGAATGTTTTCTTGTGCCTTTTTATAATCTGTCCCATTCTCTTCAGAACCCTCTTGCCCCTCCCTAGGCAACAACTTATCTGCTTTCTGTCATTATGGATTAGTTTGTATTTTCCAGAGTTTTACAAAAATGGAATATCAGAGTATTTTTTTTGGTACTTTGAAAGAAGTATGCTTCTTTCATTCAGCATACTTTTTTGAGATCTATCCATGTACTTGGCATGTATCAATTATTTCTCCTTTTGTTGCTGAGTAGTAATCCATTGTATGGATATACCTGAATTTGTTGATCCAGTCACCTATTGGTAGACATTTGGGTTGTTTTTAGTTTCTGGCTATTACAAATAAGTCTAAATTCCATAGACATCCATGTATAAGTTTATGTGTAGATTGATACTTTCATATCTCTTTGGTAAAAGCTGGGAATAGAACTGTTGGGTCATATAGTAGGTATATATTTACCTTTCTAAGAAATCGTCAAACTGTTTTCCAAAGTGATTGTACCATTTTACATTTCTAGTAGCAGTGTATGAAAATTCTAGTTGTTCTCCATCATTGCCAAGAAATGATACGATCAGTCATTTTAATGTTAATCTCTTTCCCTAGTGACTAATGATGTTGAGCATCTTTTGATGTGCTTATTTGCCATCCATATATCTTCCTTTATCTTCCTTGGTGAAGTGTCTGTTCAGTTGTTTAGTCCATTTTTAAAAATTGGGTTGTTTGTCTTATTGAATTATAAGAAATATATGTGTGTGTATATATATATATGTTCATTCTGGATCAATGTCCTTTTTCAGAAAAATGTTTTTCAAATATTTTCTCCCAATAGTTTTAGAAGAGTAAACATTTTTAAATTTAGTGAAATAAATGTGATGATTTTATATTTGTGTCTTTTGTATTATATTAAGAAATCTTTGCAAAAACAAGGTAATGAAGATCTTCTCCTAAGTTTTCTGCTGGAAATTTTAGATCTTAATTTAAGGTCCATGACCTATTTCAAGTTAATTTTGTATACGTTCCCTAATCATGTGGTTATCCAGTTGTTCCAGCACCATTTGTTAAGAAGATTCTCATTTCCCCATTGAATTGCCTTAGCACATTTGTAGAAAATGAATTGATCATATGTGTACTGGTCTATTTCTGGATTCTCTTTCTCATTTTACTGAGCTCATTGTCTATGTTTTTGATAATACTACATTGTATTATTTATTGTAACTTTACGATAGACCTTGAAATCAAAAGTATAGATCCCTCAACTACATTCTTTATCAAAGTCGTTTCGGTGATTCTCTGTACTTTGAATTTTTACAGAAAAGTCTGTTGAGATTTTGTTTGGGATTGCATTTAATCTATAGATCAATTTGGGGAAAAATGACATCTGAACAATATTGAGTCTTCCGAACCATGAATATGGTATATGTCTCCATTTACTTAGGTCTTTTAAAATTTTTGCCCAATGTTTTGAAGTGTTTAGTGTACAGGTCTTACACATATTATATTTGTTCTTTGAGGTTGCTCTTTAAGCTTTGTTAGAATAAATCAGAGCAATCTTTAGCCTAGGTTAATTTGCTTCACTACCAAAGTAATACTCTTCTGAATACTTTACCCAGTACCCTGTGGATTACAAGGTTTTCCACTGAGTCTCATGGGAACATGAACTAGTCCTAGCCCTAGGTGGGTTTTATTTGTTGTTGTTGTTTTTGCCAGCAGCAGATAGTTTCTACTTGCATGTGTGTACTAACCAATACTCAACTGCATATTTAAGGGGGGCTTTCTGCAGATCTCAGGAATGGTCTCCATTCTTCAGAACTCTGCCTTGCAAACTCTGGCTTTCTTGGCCTGCTTCATCTCTCAGCTTGTCTCCTCAACTCAGAGAGATTACTAGTCTATGCCTGGGATCTCCATTTCTACTCAGACACTAGACTGGGGCAATTGAAGTACCCACCACACTGTTTCTCTCAGTGATCACTGTCCAGTGTTGCCTGACATCCAGCATCTGAAAACCATTGTTTCATATATTTTGTACAGGTGTTTAGTTGTTTCAGTTGGGAAGTTATACCTGGTTCCTGTTACTCCAGTTTTGCCAGAAACAGAAGTAATACTACTTTTAAAATCTTCTTTCTACCCTTATCTTTTTGCATTTGTACACTTTTATTTTGAAAGTTATTTCTCTGTACCTAGTATGTAAATTATGAGTTTTTAGTTTCAACTACTGCTTTTGAGGTGGAAATTTCAGGTAAGACTAGAATCCCAGTAGAGAACTGAGATATAATATAGAAAATGTTGTGCATTTGAAGGCTTATTACTCACACGATGAGGCTTTCTAAGGAGAGCAAAGCAGGCGCCTAAGTAGGTCTGAAAATGGCTTGAGAGAGCAGGGAAAAGGAGACTGGCTTGGCTTTTATTGTGACCGGGGGGTGGGGCTGCTCGCTGGAGCAGGCTTATACGGTTTGAACTTGTGCTGGAGCCAGAGGAGAGCTCTCTTATCAGCTTGCCCACATGTGGGACAGAAGAAGAAGTGGGAATGGTGAGGCTTGAAAGCTGTCAACAGTCAAACGTCAAAAATGGAGTCAGACTCATAATTTACAACTCACCCTGATATTTGACTGATGACTGAAATGGGTCATGTTTCATTTCATTGAATTTGACCTTGTTTAAGTAAGTCCTTATGGCTCTATATAGGTCTTGTAGCCTGAGGTCAGTAAGGGAGGTGAAAGCTTCATTAAATGCCTTTTGCAAGAGCCCAACATTGTGTATTTTGAGAAGTGAAATGAGCATCTTGATCACTTTCAGTCATGTTTAGAACTCTGAAGGGGATAGGGAGTGAGGCCTCCTATTGTGGCTTTAAGTACGTGCAGAAACATGTGAGATCTTGGTTTATATTTTGGGTGTATATGAGGCAAGAGATTTCCGGATCTCTTTACTCTAAATAAAGAAAATAGGGCTTCCCTGGTGGCGCAGTGGTTGAGAGTCCGCCTGCCGATGCAGGGGACACGGGTTCGTGCCCCGGTCTGGGAAGATCCCACATGCCGCGGAGCGGCTGGGCCCATGAGCCATGGATGCTGAGCCTGCGCGTCCGGAGCCTGTGCTCCGCAATGGGAGAGGTCACAGCAGTGAGAGGCCCGCGTACCGCAAAAAAAAAAAAAAAAAAAAAAAAAAAAGAGCCTTGAGTAAGAAATTGTTCTTGCTGGATTAGATGGACAAATAACAATGGCTTAACAGTTTTTTAAAATGTGCAAATGGTGCCAAAATTTGGCCAGGGCATCCAGTGCATGAAGTTTTGGATTGTGTTGGCCCTTGGATCCCATCCATGGTTTGGGATATCCTAGTTAAAGCAGCAGCTCTTGAGTGAGCATCCATCACATGTTGGTGTTCACAAAGTACAGTTCATAATACTTTTCATTAAATACATAAAATACAAAAAAAAAAAACCCCAAAAAACCCTCCCGTTGCTATTCACTCAGCTGTTCCCAAGGGGCTTCTCAGATAACCAAGGGGTCTTTGAGAGGGCTCACTTCCTCCAGAAATAAGGCATTTGGCAAGGTACCGAAGGGGAGACCACCCCCTCCTGTAAGTAAGATATGCCAGAAAGGCGAGGTTTGTCTCTTTCCTGTGGGTACCATTTCTATTTTAGCAAAGAGGCCTTGGGGGCCTTGCTGAGCTTGCAGGGCGCTGCTTTCAAAACCCAAGGCATAATGGGTATGGAGGATCATGGTCAAGGCCTGTGAGAGCTTTTTGCTTCCAGGATGACCCAGTGTACAGTCAGTGATTGTCCCTTTAATGGGGTAATCTAATGTGGCTGAGGAGGGCAGTTTTTTACCCCAGAAGTCCATGGGCAACTTGTGGCCATCATGGAGGGTCCATAGACTTCAACAGGCATTAGAGCGAGTTGCTAAAGCCTCAACATGGAGGAGACTCTGGGGAACACTAAGGAGAGTTCTATAGTATTGTAATTCAGACAGATTCTAGAGCCCTTTATTGTGGGGAGTCTCATTCAAGGTGGGTCAACTTGTGAAAAACAACATAAATGGGATTAAGAAAAATTTAAATGAGGAATATGTTGCCATCAGAACCTAACTAGGCCTAAAAGATGTTGAGCTTCTTTTAGTGCTGTGATTGCTTAGAGAGTTGATAGCTGTTTCTTGACAGTGGCGGGATAGAGTGCTTTTAGGAATGTGTCAGCAGCATGTGCCACAGTGACTAGTCTTCCTCACATAAGTGACCGACCATAAGTAGTCTGTATACAACATGAGTGGGCCTGTATATTCCACAGTGTATCAGCCTTTCTCCTGAGCTCTATCTAGAATTAGGGCCAATGCCTGGTTGAGACATACAACCAGTGGTCACAGGGTAAGAGCTTAGAGTTAGTCACAGCTTATGCTGGAATCAAACTCATGATTCAATCTGAGATACGCAGATAGGTCTGGTCCTATCCTATGGCACATGACCCAGGGTCACTTTTAAGGTAGGACCCCACTCTTATACTCCTGTCTCTAAATGTTAGTTTTCACAACTTTCTAATTAGGTCAGTTAAATCTATGACAGAGTCTCAGTAGGACTCAGCAAATGCAGCACAAAGCAGCACAGCTCAAAGTGCAAGCTTGCCAGCAGGCAGCAGCATAGCTCAAAGAATGTGTTAGACAACAAGCAGTAGAGCCAGTTAGCCAGTTGTTTGATCCAGTACATTCCCCTTATACCAATTTGCATCACCATTGGAAAAGAAAAGTTAAATAGTACATGGTTATACTAAACCAAGGAGCTCCTGATGTAGTGTATCAGTTAAAAAAAATAATTGTGACTGGTAGACAGAGGTAGGATGAAGGCACAAAAGAAAGTGTAATCATCTTTTCTAGGGTAGAGTAGGATTTAAAGAGAAGGGAACACATGAGCTGCTCTGGAAGGAAGATTAGAAGTTTTCCAGGTGGAAAACTGGTGGAGTGGGGATGGGTTGGATTGGTATTATAAGCTGAAAGAATTGCACATGCAAAGATGTGCACTAGTGCATTTAAATAATTCTAAGAAGCTCAGGATGGTTGAAGCAGAACGTTCACATCAGCAGTTAGGCTAAAGCAGATAGTGGAGACCTTTGTGCTCCACTGAAAGAAAATCATGATAAAGTTTGCATTTGGAAAGGTCAGTATTGCAGCAGTACGTGAATGACTTAGAGGAAATGTCTGGAAGCCGGGAGGCCCAAGGCTACAGTTAGCTCATGTGGAACTTTTATGCAAATTAGATAATGGTATCCTTTCTTAAGGTACTTTATTTATTGGAAAACATTCATATCACTGATTATAATGGATGTTTTCTTGTGAAGTGAGAAACTTTTATAAAAAACATATAAATCTATAATGCCCATAAAGTACATGGTACCTTCATCAACAACCTTAAGTGTGGTGAGCATGCAGAGCACAGACTGTACAAACATACATGTCTATCATCTGTCAAGGCCAATAGGAGCAATTTAAGTTGATACAATCCAAGGGCTTGGTGATCTATGGTTACTCAGACTCGAAATTCCAGATGTAAAATGTGAAACAGTGGTAGGACTCTTAAGAAATCTCCAATCCTGCCCTGTCCCTTGGGAAATGGGTGGATAATTATGTCATCCAAAAAATGGGCAATAAAAAAAGAAACAGGGTGGTGGTTGGAGGGGTATACTAGGAAATGATCGTTTGGTTTAGCTTTAGACATACTACATTTGTAGTGTTTTTGGACTTACCTGTAGGAAATTAGATATACTAATCTGTAGCTCAAGACAAAAAAGTAGATTGAAGTCACAGACTTGATAGTCACCCACATATTGGCTGTCATAAAAGACATGGGAATATGTCATGGTTAATTACAGGAAATTAGATGGCTGAAAGAACCAAAAGTAAGCATGGTTCCTTGTCTCTTCCTCCCGTTTTTTCTAATATTGTGACAGGGTTCTTGTATGATTTCACACAGGGAGAAATTGAGTCTCCCAAACAACCGGTATTGGATTGTCATCCTTCTATCCTGATGTGTGGGGACTCAGAGAGAGATTTACTTCAGTTTTAGAGAAAGGAAGCAATGTGCCTTTTCTTGAATCTGCTCGTTCATATTGTATATATAGAGGCAACAAAGCTTCCTGATTGAATACACTGGCTCTGGAGGCCAGTGTTCCTTCAGCGTGAGAAAGTGACATCCCAAAATGGAACATGGCACGTATAGAGAAGAACCAGCGAAATGGGGATAACACAAGAATCAGGGCAGTCTGGACAGAGAGGCAGAGAGTGCAGCGATTAGGGACTTTGAGATCAGGTTGCCTGGGTTATAATGCAAGCTCTGCCTCTTACTTGCTACGTTAACACGTGAATTGTCCTCACTGGGTCAATTTCCTCATCTGTAAAATGGGATAATAATGGAATGACCTCACAGAGCTGTTTTACTGATTATAGGATTAAATGAAGTGATATGTATAAAACTTTTAATTTAGTACCTACCACATTTGTTTTTAGCAAATGCTAGTGATGTGCATTTTGCATGAGGAATCTATGTGCTTGCTGTCGATGTGTGTGTCTTTACAGTATGTATAGAAGAATGTTGTAACTATAATTGATTAATTGATGCTTATTCTAATTTATTCACAAAGGGATTTGATGTGGCACTATCATCAGATACAAATATAAAGAGATTAGAATAAAAGGACAAATAAGTTGAGTCATATGAAGCCAAGAGGACACAGCAACACATGCCATAAAGTACACTATATCTGCAAGTGGTCATATATTCAGCTGAACAAATTTAAAAAGGTGGAGTACACATTTTGGCTAATGCTTCTTTCCAAGATAGTTTCTGGGTTCATGCCATTCCTGTATTTCCACACTGCACTTCTTGCATCTTGGCAACGGAGTAGTGTTTCACTCTCCCTGAAGAGAAAATGTTTTCAAAAAGGTCTTTTCTCCTGTCTTCCCAATTTTGGTTAAGTGTTCTACCATATGCCCAACTCTCAGAAGTAAAACTTTCGGCATATCTTGGTTCCTTTCTCCCTATATCTACTCCATTAAGGACATGTTTTCCTCCTTTGCAGTGCCTGTCCCATCAGATCTCACCTTTCCATTCTCACCACCATCCCTTTGGTTTAGATCTTCATCGCTTCTTGGATGTCCTTTATATTATTTTCCTATCTGTTTTTCCCTCTGCCGTTTGATCTCACCCTATTTCCGTCCCTCTAATACATCTTTATCAGATGTATCAGTAGCTGCTCCAAACAGAGGTATAATCCTCTTACTCACTCGCTAGAAAACTTTGAGTGGCTCCCCGATGCATTCCAAAGAAAGGATAAACACCTGAGGTACAAGGGATCCTCATAATCTAATCCCACTTTTTATTTCCAGATTAATCTTTTACCATGTTCCAACACATAGCTGTGTTCTAACTGCTACCCCAGTGCTTTCTTCTTTCCTTGTTCCTACATGTTTAGAGCAGTGTATTAATCGTCTCTGTATTCCACGAAACACAGAGTGCAGTGCCTTGCTTAAGGTAGAGGGTTCAAGTAAAAACTAGAGTTTTCCTTTTAGTGAATTGAAAACCCATAAAGTGCTGCCCCCTTGTGGTTACAGTAACCTGGAGTCCAAACCACCAAATAGAGAATGATGCTGAATGACTCATCTTTTCCTTTTGATTCGAACCCTCATGGAAACAAATAAGGCAGGGTGAAATAATTCCATACTCTTTTTTCATTTTATGTAGCTTCAAAGATTGTTTAAGGAGATAGAAGGTAAAATTCTGTATAGAAAACTTGGATGTCTACTGATACAAATCATATATGTAAACTCAGAGCTGGAGTAAAGCCAATAGTACTTTGAACATTTCCAGAACCCTAAGAATATTCAGGCTTTAACATAGACTTTTATGTAAAAGCTAGGGGATGATCAAAGGACATATATTCCCTAAAGACTTTGTAAGGTTAAAGGACAGCCTCCGGATTAAAGGGATACTGAGGCAAGTAGCAAGGTGGTTTTTCACACTGATACTTGGTGTTTGGTCAAGTAAGAATTAATGTACCTGACCTAGAAGATAAAGAGTACTTCTTCCTTTGTTATTTTAATTATTTTTTTTTATTGGCGTATAGGTGGTTTACAATGTTGTGTTAATTTCTGGTGTACAGCAAAGTCAGTTATACGTATATCCACTCTTTTTTAGATTCTATTCCTGTATAGGTCATTACAGAGTATTTAATAGAATTCCTTGTGCTATACAGTAAGTCCTTATTGATAAAGAGTACTTCTGTAGGACCTTGCTGGGTTCCCAGTTTGTGACTCCACCTGAGCCAGTCTTGAAGACCCAGCAGAAGTAGAGAGGAAGGATGACTCAGAGTCCAGTAAGGATGGTGGCCACATTTTTAATGAAGGGATGATAGGATGATAGATGCACAGGAAAAACATCCCAAGCGCATGAGGTCTCTTGATTATAATAGGAACGTCTAAGGCTGTTAATTTTAGAGCTTTATAACCATGTCTTTGTTATGAATCACATTGAACCTCTCTAGGTATAAAGACAATGAATGGTAGATAAGCATGCACTATAAAGAACAGGAAATCTCAATTAAGACAGACCTTGAGCTTTATCTCAGATGTCAATAAAACCAGACTTCCTTGGATCTGAAAGGGAAAGGCATTCTAAAACTGAAACTCAGCGGCTGACAGGATGCTCCACACCTCTTGGAGGAGGACGGAAATGTTGTGGGCTGGTGCCTGATGCAATCTTGGCACCATCTTTGATTACGAGCTAATGTTAGCAGAAAGCTCAGGTGCCGGTCATGACCAGAGTTGTTCTTTACTATCTCAAGAAGGTCACTGGATTGCTGCCCCTTCTGTTGTGAAACCTGATCTGGGGACCACAAACAGCCACAATGAGCTGGATCGCTGCCATGTGTTCTAAATTGGGCTGACATGGCTGACTCAGTGCCAGGAGTAGACACAGGATGCAGCCTGAAATATTCAGATGGAGAGAGGGTTGGGTTCTTTTTCACTTTCAGTAATGCTATTTGAAGAGATAAGATTGGATATGAACATCAAAGAGTAAATTAAATGAGATTTGTCTTGCATTTGGATAGAGGAGATCCACCAAGGTCTACCACTTTTCCATGTTAAATTTTAGGTTGTGGATTACCTTCCTGTCTTGGGAGGCCGCTGTTCCTTTCCAATGTGGTGGGCCTTCTCTTTAACACTGTAAATTTAAAATTAGTTCAAATGTCCGTGAGAAACAGTGGAAGATCCCTCTTGTGAGCAAGGATATGTACACAGCCATAAACACAGTTTCTATTATTTCTGTGTGAATTTGCCAGCTGCACCTCACTAGAGCTGAACTTTTGCTACATAAATAAAACCATCTGTTGTATCCCAAGAATTTCAGTCTCTAGAGAACAGGATCATAAACAATCGATCCTCCCCAGAGCTTTCAGTATGTTAGTTTGAGTAAAGCTTTCCCACAGCACTGCTTTAATTATTTTTATGTTTTTAATCTAAGGATTTTATAATTTGGTCTCTCTAATCTAATGTTTTTTGTGGGTATGGAAGGAAAAAGTCTACCCCACCACTTTTGGCAATGTGAAGAAAAATTGCATCCTTTAAGGTATTTTGCTGAATGGATCACAAATAGATGCTCAGACAGATTAAGAGAGAGTTTGGAAGACGGAAGTATATTATTCAATTTTTCTGATGGGAAAATGAGACATAGAGTGATAAGTTCAAGGTCCCACGTACCACAACTATTAACGGCTAAACATGATCCAGATTTTGTGAATCCCAGTTGAATAATCTTTTTACTCAACACTGTCTTCAACTTGATGTTTATTTTCTTTGAAGGATGGATAGCAAGCATGTTTCTTAGTAAAACAAAGAGAATCCAATCTTTGACCAATTGACCAAACAAGACCCACCAGCTGGGAAATTGGTTGCCTCATAAATGTGAAATTAGCTACTTTCTGCTTTTCTCTTTTCTTTAACCTCTCCTGCCCTCTTTAGCAGAAATTGTTTAGTGTTATTTCATTTCATGGAAGAAATGAATTTCTAGGAGGCTTCTGAAACTAGAATATGTTTGTCTAGAAGACCAAAAGGGATTGATCACAAAAGTCTTATCATTTTTAAAATTAATTAATGTATTTATTTTTGGCTGTGCTGGGTCTTCATTGCTGCGCACGGGCTTTCTCTAGTTGCGGCGAGCGGGGGCATCTCTTCCTTGCGGCGTGTGGACTTCTCATTGTAGTGGCTTCTCTTGTTGTGGAGTGTGGGCTTCAGTAGTTGTGGCGCGTGGGCTCAGTAGTTGTGGCTTGCAGGCTCTAGAGCACAGGCTTAGTAGTTGTGCCACAGGGGCTTAGCTGCTCCGCAGCATGTGGTATCTTCCCAGACTGGGCTCGAACCCATGTCCCCTGCATCGGCAGGAGGATTCTTAAGCACTGCGCCATCAGGGAAGTCCCAAAACTGTTTCCACTGAATGCTGGCCAGAGAGTGTCTCTATCCACAAAGCTGTATTAGAATCACCTGGGGAGCTTAAAAATGAAACACTAATGCCTGGGTCCCACACCCAGAAAGTAGAATTTCTTTGGTCAGCGTGGGGATCTCTAACATAATTCTAAACGTGCAGGCCGGTTTGAGAACTACTAGTTGATGCACCTTATTCCACAGCGACAATGAGCCTATGGATTCCAGTCTTTCTGCTAGGGTGGTCTTCTTAGGAATAATTTTAAGTGAAGTTAAGAAATCAGGTAGCAATATGGAAGGAGGCTCAGGAGGGATGGAAAACAGCTGAATGTAGTGGAAAGACTCACTAAAAACTGGTTTCTACTTTTTCCTGAGATTTGACTAATTCTCCAGTAAAGCTTGGGTGGTTGGAAGTATGGAACATATTGACAGGGTTTCCTGACCATGGCTCCTGCCAGAGCTGGCCACAGCTCCTCTGGCACCTTTTTTATAGCAGGTTGAAATACTATATAGACTCTGCCTTTTTAATTTGGATATATAACAATGCTGTTGTTGTTATGATTTATTTTGGCACATAAAGGCATTAATAGCAAGTATCTTCACTGAAATTGTATTTGGATGTGACTTATTAGGCTGCTCTATGCACACCCTGATATTTACTGAGCTATTTGGGAACAGGATGTACCCTGCATCTTAAGTGACCATGAGCCTCCCCAGTCCAGTAAATGCATACTTCAACTAGTACAACTTTTAAATATCTTAATGCTTAGAAGTAATAAAAAGAAATTCAAAGAAGTTTAAAAAATAATTAAAGCTGATGTCTACTTTTTCTTCGGGACAACAAGGTATCACGGGTATCAAGTCAATGTTCGCAGTTTGGGAAGAATCTATTCATGAGTTTATCTTATGCCAAAACCATGGGCAAAGTAAATCCTGTAGCTCGTTATGAGAATTAGTCCAAGTTTTGTTTAGTGTTAGTATCCTTACTGGTTCCTCTTTAAAAATAGTTCTTTTGGGGCTTCCCTGGTGGCGCAGTGGTTGAGAGTCCGCCTGCCGATGCAGGGGACACGGGTTCGTGCCCCAGTCCGGGAAGATCCCACATGCCGCGGAGCGGCTAGGCCAGTGAGCCATGGCCGCTGAGCCTGTGCGTCCGGAGCCTGTGCTCCGCAGCGGGAGAGGCCACAACAGTGAGAGGCCCGTGTACCGCAAAAAAAAAAAAAAAAAAAAAGTTCTTTTACTTTGTAGTTCGTGCTTTTCCCAGGCTGGTTCGGAGGAGCCTGGTAAGGCTGCAGCAAACAGGGAAAGGACAGCTCTCCACCTAAGGCACGCCAGTTCTCTGGTCGGAAGGCTTTCTGTTAGCATAAGGGAGTGGGCTGGGAGGAGATGAGGGTAGTTTCATCTGTAGGCGTGAGGTCACTATCTCTTTACTTTCTAGGATAGATCTGTTCTGGCCATAAGACATACTTTAAGTTTATTTTTATATTGTGGCTTTAAAAATATTGGATATTGCCAGATACCTACTATTTTAGAACAAGGCGGGAAGGGCTAAGTGAAGTTTTTTTAAAACCACTTAATGTGTTTCTTAATACATGTAAATTTTACTCAAGAGAACCAAATATGGTATCGACTTATAAAGTTTTGTTCTGTTTGTTATTTCTCTTTCAAAATAAGAATGCCACATCCAAACAGTTAACCACTTACTTAGATGGGACATTAAAATTTTTTTTGACAATTGGTTCTTTAAAGGCTCTGGTGTTAAAATAGTTTATAATGATTCTATTGTAACAAAGTGACGTAAAAGAGTAATGCTCAGGGCCAGCTAGTGAGAGTGAGTTCTGGTGCCAGCTTCACTACTCACTAGCTCTGTGACCTTGAGCAAATTATCTTGATCTCTGTTCACAGGGGGAGAGAGGACAGACGGACTGCTACACCAGCTTTAAATACTCTGGTGCACTTAAACACTATTTACATTTCAATGAAGAAATTCTAAAATGAAATTTTATACAGATTTGCTTTCAAGAAATTCATCTCTGTGTGCAAATTATTACTTTAATCATCCCTTAGAAGAACCAGTTTATACTCAAGACTATATAGCAAATTATTTGTGTAAGAGACATCAAGATGGACCCTCGCCACCCCCTGCCCCCCTTTGCTCTTTCCTTCTATGGGAAAAATCTATTTCCCTGGCCTGTGTATCTTGGAAGTTCTGATACATTATTTTGTCTCTCTTAGATACCCTCAGCACATATGGTAAACTTTTTGATGAAACTAGTATGACAAGTCAGAGCCCAGAGCAGAACTTTCTGCTTGGCGACTGTCTCCATTCTCACAGAACTTGCTATGCGGCTGGCTTCTTACCTCCATCAGAACTAGTGCCGTAATGTGAGGGCCCCAGCCTGCTTGTCCAGTCATGGTTGCTGCATTGCCCTGACTGAGATGGACTCAGTCCAAGATCAGCCAGTCACCTCCCCCCGCCAACCAGAATTCTCTCTCAGATCCTTATTCCTAGTCCCTCCTTCCTTGCTTCACCATAAGACCTTACTTTCTCACAGAATTTTATGGGAAAATAGAGGCTATGTGGTTCTCCATTAGGTTAAAAGTGAATTTCCATGCAGGAAATGTTGCTTTCTCTAAAATAAGGTCCTGGATTTTACATAAAGAGGAAGTTTCTCCAAGATTCTGTGAAGCATTATCCGACTGAAACTCTTGTCACTAAAAATAAAAATAGCATGTTCTCTTAACAGACAGGTCTTTTTGAAGGAAAATGCTGTGTAATTCTAAGTGAAAACGGACATGTATAATTTTGTCCAAAGTATTATTACATTTTAAATGAGGGGAAATAGCTGTCAAATTAAAAGCTTCTGATAATTGATGAAAATAATTAAAACCTAGTAAGTGGTTGTTAGAAATTACATTAAAAATTTTTTAACCATGAAACTCCTAAAAGTAAGCACAGTGAGTCCATAGTATGTATCCAAATATTTCGTGAATAAAAAGAAAGTTACTACTTAGACAATCAGTTGAAATTGGAGAAAATGTCCTCTTCACTGTTACATAGTATGGGCTTATTCAAATGTTTTTTAAAACATATCTGTTGAGGGCCTCCCTGGTGGCGCAGTGGTTGAGAGTCCGCCTGCCGATGCAGGGGATACGGGTTCGTGCCCCGGTCTGGGAGGATCCCATATGCCGCGGAGCGGCTGGGCCCGTGAGCCATGGCCGCTGGGCCTGCGCATCCGGAGCCTGTGCTCCGCAACGGGAGAGGCCACAACAGTGAGAGGCCCGCATACCGCAAAAAAAAAAACATATCTGTTGAGCTTTAGAAAATTATTGGTAGAGTTATCACAGAGAGGTTGAGAGAATTGGATATCTGTAATGGACCCCCTAACCCCCTTATCTGGAAAATACAAAATGTCCTCTAGATGGAGCACCAGGACTTTTCTTTGTTAAGTCTTACTTTTGTGAAAGGAACTTCAGAACTTCATTTTAAACAGAAAATAAAGAACCTATTCTTAACTTTGGCATGTATTACCTGGAACATCTACTATTTGATGAAGGAAATGTTATATTTCAGAAAACTTATCCTTGCATGTGCTGGAGTAAAATGTGTTTGATTTTTATTTTATTGATTTTTATTTTATTATTATTATTTTTTTGTGGTACGCGGGCCTCTCACTGTTGTGGCCTCTCCCGTTGCGGAGCACAGGCTCCGGACGTGCAGGCTCAGCGGCCATGCTCACGGGTCCAGCCGCTCCGCGGCATGTGGGATCTTCCTGGACCAGGGCATGAACCCGTGTCCCCTGCATTGGCAGGCAGACTCTCAACCACTGCACCACCAGGGAAGCCCAATGTGTTTGATTTTTAATTCTCCAAGTGAGATTCACTGGGTCCTGGAGACTTGCTGTGGCATGTGCAAGAGCCAGAAAAGCTGCAGATGTTCTCTAAAGACTTGAGTATAAGTGAGAGGGAGGGATGGTGGAGGCTAAGAGCCACAAGGGCTAGGAAAAGTCCCTTTGCTAGATGGAAGCATTCTCCAAAGGTAGCTTCAGTGTCTACCGAAGAAGTAATCATGAATGTGAAATACAGAAAGGAAGTTTGAAGTCATCTAATGCATTCTTCTGATTTTACAAAAGAAGAAAAAGAGAATCAGAGAAGTAGATGTCTTTCTTTTATGGTGATGCAGTTAGTGATGTCACAGACAAAATTGACTAAGTAGTATGGTGAAGCTTTGTGGTTTTAGGTGTCTAACATCCAGTCCCTTTTCCTAAAAACACTGATTTTCTTTTGGGAATTATATTCCCCAAAGTGTATGAAATCTTGCAGTGGAAGCTGACGTGTCCCATGAAATTCCTTCTGTATAGCCAAGGGTTAGGTATGTGACCCAATTAGTTTTCGAGGGACTTCAAATCTTGAGCAGAGTTTTTGTAAGAAGATAGGAAAGAGTTGGAATTCATTTATCTTAGGTAATCTTATAACCTAATATTCATTTTACTAAACATGATTCTTTTTTCCCCCCAGCTTTACTGAGATATAATTGACTTATAGTATTGTGTAAGTTTAAGGTGTACGACGTAATGTTTTGGTATATGTATTCATTGCAAAATCCAAGCATGATTCTTCAACCTTCCTATTAGTTCTATGAGATCTCCAGTAACCTGATAATTTCCCTTTTGCTTAGGTTGGCCAGAGTTACCTTCTGATACTTGCAACTAAAGAACCTTGTGATTCCAGCAACTACCATCCGCCCAGCAATGAAGCAAGACCTTCTTATTACAAATTTAAATCACCCAGCAGAGCTGCCTTAGGTCACCAAGAGTAATTTAAGACTGATTCATACAGGAAAAATAAAAACACTCTTCTAATTGCCCTGACCAGAAATATAATCAGAATACTATGTTCTAGATCTTTTGAACAATTCCAAATTTTGAATTCTAGTCAGATTAATCTGACAACACTATTGTAATAAACATTTGTTGCCTCAATAAGAAAAGTTTTCCATTATATAATATTATGCTAGAGAACACTCTAAAATTATATTTAAGATAGCATTTACAATCTTTTCTGATGATAAAAGTAATAGTGATTTATTTTGCTCAGATTTTTTCCTAAATCTAAAAATTATATAAAATGAATAAACTGTTGCTTCTTTTCCTATTAGAAATGAGGAAAAAATTATCCAAACTGGTAAAGTAGTACAAACAATAAGCTGTAGAGTTATGTGAGTCAGACTAAAATAACAATGAAATACTATGACTGTTGAAATTTCTTTGCTCATTCAGATTCTTTCTCAAAAGCATTTGGCTTAACCCTGCCATGTAGAAAATGTGTACAAAAACCTCCTTTTTCTTTTTAATGTAATTTCTTTTAATATACCCAGCAAGTAATCACTCACTCCCACCCACGGTATCTCAAAATATAATTTTTAAAAAGGAGTTTGATGTTTATAAAAGTTTCTTAGGCTATTATAACTAATCTTTGGAATAATGCAGTAGGATATGATTTATAAGCTGACAGGTCTCGTGTTTTAACAATGAAATCTACTAGAAACAGTTAGACCATTCTTATCTTAATGACATTTTAAGGCAAAATTTGCATTTTGGCTCAGCTTGCAAAGCAGGGGAAAAGAATGCTCCAAAGCCTGAGAGCAGGCACGTTGGCTTTCAAAAACAAGCCAGCAGAGGGCTTTCCTGGGCTTGCTACAAGTGCCTTGTTAATGGCATATTCATAGCACAATTGAAGAAAAATTACCTTATGAAATGTAAACTCATATTAAAGGGAAATCAATTTCCTAGATATGAGCTACCTTATTAAATAAAAAGAAAAGAGAAAGACTGGTTAGTAGATTGAAATTTATATGATTTAATTCAACCTAAAATTTGTCTTTTTAATGTAACATTCTTTTGAAGGTCACAATGTGTGTTAATCAGGTAGAAGTGCAGGTAAAACCTCACCAGACTGTGGGGTCCACTCATATAAGATTTTGATGTAGTTGGTGCCCTACTGTGGCTATAACTGGGTTGCCGTGTAGTGGGGCTGGAGCCAGCTCGTACTGGCTCATGAAAGCCTATTATTAAATTTGCAGAATTTAATGAGTCAGTTGGAATCACATTTGTAGCTCAGAATTGGCCGTGGTGGAAATATTTACACCATGGAAATTTGCAAACACTCTAAATCTGGGCACTCCCCTTTCCCCTGAGCTGGTTGTTAAACATTTACCAGCACATCTCTGGATATAACAAAAAGGGGAGATTTTCTTAAGAATTGTGCCGTCTCACACCATTTTCATGCCTGTTCATGCCTGCCTCTGTCCAGGCTGGCTGAGTGCACAAAAAGTCATTCTTTTTTTTTTTCTTTTTTGCGGTACTCGGGCCTCTCACTGCTGTGGCCTCTCTGGCTGCGGAGCACAGGCTCCAGACGCGCATGGCCAGCGGCCATGGCTCACGGGCCCAGCTGCTCCGCGGCATGTGGGATCCTCCCGGACCGGGGCATGAACCCATGTCTCCTGCATTGGCAGGCGGACTCTCAACCACTGTGCCACCAAGGAAGCCCAAAAAATCATTCTTGAAGGTTTGGTTCCAGTGTCTTAGATATTGGGAGCTCAGTCTGGCTCTTTCTTCACCGACAAGCAGGTGGGATCTGGAGGTGGGCTCTGTAGTCGCCCCTGGGGTTTGGTGTGCAGGGGAATGTGTGTGGATGAGACAGTGAGCGCAGGCCTTGATGTGTCTGTGAGCACTGGGCTGCAGCCCCTCTCTCTGTACCTATTGTTTATTCTCTCCCCTCTGGTCTTTCACAGGTTATAGTAATTGAGATTGTCTCAGGCAAGGTTAACCTGTGTCTCAGCTGTGCCTTCTAAAACGCTATGTCCTTTCAGCTTCACACCTCACATGGCATCTGTCATTGTCGATGTAATAATATTGTTATTTATAAATGTGGTGGGGCCTCAGATTTATGAACACCACACGCAGATGTGCAATGAAAAATTAGATTCCTTATTTTTTTCTGTAGCTGACCTTAGCATGATCACCATCCACAGCTCTATTTGGTTGGCTTCGGTAAATGTCCTTCACAGTTCCAGCCCCTTCCCTGACTGGCATCTGCGTGTGGAGGTGTCACTGTCCTTGACAGTCTTTTGAACACTGGCTCTGAGGTCTGTACAGTGTTCTCTGAACTAGTGCTGGTCTCCGCTGGGAGTGGCTGGTCTGGACTTCTCGGTGGGTTGGTGACCTTTGCTTTGCAGTTGTTCGTATCCCTTGTGTTTTGCTGATGTGTGCAACTGCTGATGGAAGCTGCTGTAACTCTTGCTTTGTTCTTCTGGTTATTTTCTGATGATTTGGGACTCTACTTCAGCTCTCACTGGCTTTGTGGAACGCTTTGAAGTCTGTGAATCCTTGGCCATGCATCCAACCACCAGACTTCTGTGTTTGAGGTGCTTCTTTCTTCAGATAGCTGCCCTCTGGTGAGCTCTGAAGTCAGGCTCTCAACAACCTTCCATGGCATTCCTGTGGAAGCATGGTCTCATCGGTCAAGTGGCATCTGAGGGCTGCCAGGAGAGCTGCACTCAGGTCCTCCCTTTGCTTAATCCATACTTTGCTTCTACCTTCCACATGGCCTTTGTGGAGCCACCTTCTTTCCTACCTTTGATTCTTTCTCCTCCCCACAGTCTTTCTGGCTGTGTGTGATGACCTTTAACTCCTTCTTCCTCTTACCTCACTGAGAACTCCATAGAAAACTCTAAGACCTAATTCCTAAGTCCTGCCTCTTAATATATGAGGGGGAGAGAAGTCGTATAGCAAATCTCCTTCTTTGGAGATTTTGGAAAGATCATTGGAAAAGCTTGACTTTTAAATGTATTATCTTTTTGTAGGCACAATATCCTATTTTGTAGGTTTGAAGCTGAATATTATATTTTCCTTTTTTCCTCTGAATAATATGAAATCCTCAATGCAGATGTATGCCTCCTTCTAACTTGGAGAAGATCATACATATAAAATTGCAGAAGAGAAAAAACATATTAATTATCCCCATTACATACATGTAACTTTGATCACCCTCTGGGTTATACGCTCCACGATAGAAGGCTCTCCTACTGTTCAAGACCTGTTCTTTCTCTTCGAATTTGCAAACGAAGCAACTGACATAGGATTAATCTCCGAAATATACAAGCAGCTCATGCAGCTCAATATCAAAGAAACAAACAACCCAATCCAAAAATGGGCAGAAGACCTAAATAGACATTTCTCCAAAGAAGACATACAGATTGCCAACAAACACATGAAAGAATGCTCAACATCACTAATCATTAGAGAAATGCAAATCAAAACTACAATGAAGTATCACCTCACACCAGTCAGAATGGCCATCATCAAAAAATCTAGAAACAATAAATGCTGGAGAGGGTGTGGAGAAAAGGCAACCCTCTTGCACCACTGGTGGGAATGTAAATTGATACAGCCACTATGGAGAACAGTATGGAGGTTCCTTAAAAAACTACAAATAGGACTACCATACGACCCAGCAATCCCACTACTGGGCATATACCCTGAGAAAACCATAATTCAAAAAGAGTCATGTACAACAATGTTCATTGCAGCACTATTTACAATAAATAGCCAGGACATGGAAGCAACCTAAGTGTCCATCGACAGATGAATAGATAAAGAAGATGTGGCACATATATACAATGGAATATTACTCAGCCATAAAAAGAAAGGAAATTGAGTTATTTGTAATGAGGTGGATGGACCTAGAGTCTGTCATATAGAGTGAAGTAAGTCAGAAAGAGAAAAACAGATACCGTATGCTAACACATATATATGGAATCTAAAAAAAAAAAAAAAAAAAAAGGTTCTGAAGAACCTAGGGGCAGGACAGGAATAAAGATGCAGACGTAGAGAATGGACTTGAGGACATGGGGAGGGGGAAGGGTAAGCTGGGACAAAGTGAGAGAGTGGCATGGACATATATACACTACCAAATGTAAAATAGATAGCTAGTGGGAAGCAGCCGCATAGCACAGGGAGATCAGCTCAGTGCTTTGTGACCACCTAGAGGGATGGGATAGGGAGGGTGGGAGGGAGATGCAAGAGGGAGGGGATATGGGGATATAGGTATACGTATAGGTGATTCACTTTGTTATAAAGCAGAAACTAACACACCATTGTAAAGCAATTATGCTCCAATAAAGATGTTTAAAAAAATTTTTTTAAGTAAAATAAAATGAGGATAATGATAAAAAAATAAAAATTTATCATATGCATGTGTGTATATGTGCATATATTACTATACATGCCTGTATACATACAGTGTATGTATGTGTGTGTGTATACATACATGCATATGTGTATGTATACACACACACACACACACACACACACATATAAAATCCTGTTTATGTTACTCCTTTGCTTCAAACTCTCCACTAGTTTCTATTCTTCTGAGGGTAAAGTCCAAAATTCTTAAAATGGCCCAAAGCAATTGAATGACCTTCCTTTGCTGTTCCCACATCCCAGCCTTGGCACTGTTCTCTCCCGGCTCACTCTGCTCCAGCTGCACCAGCTTTTATTTCTTCAAACCTACAGTGCTCTCTCCTTCTTAAGGCATCTACATAAGCTGTTTTCTCTGTCTGGTAAAACCTTGGTTCTCTCTGGTTAACTCCAGTTCTCAGTTTAAATGTAACCTTCTCTTGGAAGTCCCTTCTGACCCTCCCCTTTCCTGCAAGACTCTCTCAAGGCATCTTGTACTTTCTTTAAGGGCACATATCACAATTGAAATTAAATAATTAACTTCATAATTATTTTAATGTTGTTTACCTCACTGAGGAAAGAGGCTATCATATTCATTTCTCGATTATTTTGCCTATAATTATAGTGCCTATTCAGTTAGTTTGAGATGATTTGAATGTTTTATCTTCACATGTTTTATCATCATACTACCTAACATAGTGTTTTACCCATAGTAAATGTCCTAGAACTTATACCAATAAACAGTTACAATTTTTATTTTCTCCATTTTCCCCCCTGCCTCCTCTGTCCCCTCATCTGTAGGAAAAGGAGAGTTCTTTTTGAGATATTTCTGTGAAGATCAAAGCAATCGAACTCAAACCAAAAAGTAAGCCAGGTGTTAGCTTCTGAAATGTTGAATTCAGCTTCGTGTAGCAGTTTGCTATCAGAGACCTTTTTTTTTTTTTTTTTTTTTTGCGATACACGGGCCTCTCACTGCTGTGGCCTCTCCCATTGCGGAGCACAGGCTCCGGATGCGCAGGGTCAGCGGCCATGGCTCACGGGCCGAGCCGCTCTGCGGCATGTGGGATCTTCCCGGACCAGGGCACAAACCCGCGTCCCCTGCATCAGCAGGCGGACTCTCAACCACTGCGCCACCAGGGAAGCCCTATCAGAGACCTTTTAAAAAAATGCCACTGGAACTTCTAATGGATCACAGTTGCCTCCGGAATGCCTCCAAGTCCATTATATTTAGCATGGAACATAAGGCTTTCCATGGTCTGGACTTCACCTCCTTCTAGCTTTATTTCCCACCTCACTCCACCCTGCCCTCCAATCCTGCCCACCAAGCCCACGTATCAGGAAAGGGAGATGATCATCATCAGTACCATCACCACTAACAATGTTTATTAAGAATTAGTTTACACCAAACACTGCGTGAGGGCCCGTGGGGACATACATAGATGTTTAACTCAGGATCACAGCTCTCAATCACCTATTAATCTAGGCGAAGTGACAGATATACTCATAAAAGACACATTACAATATAAATTAGTTAAGTAGCAAGTGCCACATAGTGGTTGAGAGCAGAAGTGCAATTTCCTGAGATGCCACTAGTCCTCTGCTTTAGTTTTGTGTTTCCACACGTAAATGTGACTGTTGGGAATCAAGGAAAGGTAGGGAGGAGATATTTAATGTTCTGCCCGTCTCTCTGAAGGTAAGTCCTATGATTTATCCACTGCTTTGTGTAGTCTTCCTTCTTCCTCATCCTCAAAACTATTGTAATTCAATCTGAATTCAGGATACAAAGGAACAGATGTTTGTCAATGACTGATGGCCCTCATCCATGTCTCCTTGAGCCCTTGGCTTACTAACTTTACCAACTCATATTTATTAGCCTGTGGAGAGCAGTGCTTGGATTCATTCACATGGAGGAGTTAACCTGGTCCACTGGATGAGGCCATGCATTCAAATACCAAAAAAAAGAGGCTTTGAAAACTCTACTTCCCCAAGAGTCTTATAGCAGCGGCATATATTAATTTATTCAATTAACAAATATTTTTGAGACAGTGAGGAAAGGAAGTGATTAAAATGTGTTCCATGCCTTCAAAAACCCACAGTAGGTGAGACAGACCAGTAAATATATAATACATTGTTCTGAGAGCAATGACAGTGGTATGGATGATGCATCACACAAAGGACTGAGCACCTTGTTATTGGAGAAGGGCTACACAGCAGGGGTGATGTTTAAATTTAATATAGAAGATGAGCAAGAATTAGCTCGGGGAATTCCCTGGCCATCCAGTGGCTAGGACTCTGCGCTCTCATTGCTGAGGGCCCAGGTTCAATCCCTGGTCAGGGAACTAAGATCGCATAAGCCATGTGGTGCGGCCAAAGCAAAAGAAGTTCAAGAACTAGCTTTGCTTTACTAGAAAAGAGTGGATATTAAGTCCCCTGTGTCTAATCCTGTGTATTTTCCTATCTGTTTTACCAGAAGTGGTAGTTCTTAGGCATAACCTGTGAAAAAAAGTAGATCTAGATGCTTTCTTCCAGACCTAGTGAAGACCACTCTGAAGAGAAAGCCCTCCCAAGTGCCAGCCAGGGAAGGCCCATATCACCACCTCTAACTGCTCTACCGAAGCACTGACCTTACTAATTCTTCTAAATAAGGAAAGTTGATGCTACAATATTGTTGCATATAACTAACAACCCCAAACCTTAATGGCATACTACACATTTATTTTTCTGGACCATGTGCATCAACTCTGAGGCTATTTTACGCTGCAATCTTTTCCACATGTTTCCTCATTCTCCTTGGACTAGTGGCAATCCAGGACGTATTATTCTTCTGAGGGATAGCAGAAGTGCAAGAGAACAATCCAAAACTGAAACACGTGTAAACCCCTGCTGGAGTTGTGTCTGTTAACATTACATTGGCCAAAAGAGCCATGTGACCAATTCAAACATCAATGGGGAAGTGAAGTATACTTCTACTACTCCAATGGGAGGTATTGCAAAAGCACACAGAAAAGGGAAGACGTAATTCTATAACAAGGAGAATATGAATGAACAACTGGAAACAATCATCTATCCAAGTGTGTTCCTGCCTGTTGTCTGCATACTACCACATAATTCTCAGATGAAAGCCTTCATCTCCAAGCCACTCAGTGCTGAAAAATGTCTCCCAAACCCCCAGTCTTGTCACAACTTCCCTGTGTCACTGAAGTTGCCCCAACTCCCACCAATGGAGTACTGTAAGAGAAGTCTCACCTAGAGGTTCTCCTGGATCTGACTCTCGGGTAGCAGAAGAGTAGCTGTATTCAACACAGTGCTTGGTGATAAAGAGACTATTTCACAGTGCCTCATTTCTGTTTCTCTTGGGGTTCTCACTCACAACTTTCATCTCCCCTCTATACCTTTCAAGAAGATTTTTCTGGGAAAATGTAACATCTTTGGGTATATATAAATCCTAGTTTTCCAGTTTTTTCCTGTGTCTAAACAGATGATTTGGGAATCTTGGAATAGTAAACCCCATCTAGTTTATGGTATCTCTTACTAGAAGGTCATTGTCCCAAGATAAGTAGTTGGCAAGCTAGAGACCCAGGAGAGCTGATGGTATAGTTCTTGTCCAAGTCTGAGTCTGAAGGCAGAAGACCAATGTCCCAGCTCAAAGACAGTAAGGCAGAGACAGCGAATCCTTGCTTACTTGCCTTTTTGTTCCATGCAGTCCTCCAGTGGCTTGGAGGAGGCCCACCCACACTGCGGAGGGCAATCTACTTTGTTCAGTCTACCGGGTCACATGTTAATCTCATCCAGAAACGCCTTCACAGACACATTCAAAATACTGTTTAACCAAATATCTGGGCACCCTGTACTCCTGTCAAGTTAACACATAAAATCAACTATCACAGTCAGTCATCCTCCTTTTTCTCAATTCCTCTGTCTCAGTCATGGATCACTGCATGTCAAGGAATAAAATCCTAACCAAGTTAACTCAAGTAAAAAGGAAGTGATTGGATAGATGTAGTCATAGAAACCAAAATGTGGTGAAACATCTTCTCCATCACTTGTTTCTTTGCTTCTTTCTGAACATCTGTTCCATTCTCCTATTTCTTCTTGCATAATAGCTTTCTTTCTTATTTAACAACATGTACATAATTGGAAAATAGCTGCCATCTCTAATTCTGTGTGACCACAAAGCCTCAGGGCCCACAGACTTATGACTACATGTGACTTTCATCTCTATGATTTATGTTTCAATGCCTGAGAAAGAGAATTGGATCCATTGCTAGAACCACCATATATTATTTCGTTTAGCGTCAAGTGCCTATCCCTAGTGGCCAGAGAATGTAAGTGCCTTACTTCCTATTGCTGCTGTAACAAATTACCACAAACTTAATGGCTTAAAACAAAAATTTATTATTTTATGGTTCTGGAGATCAGAAATCTGAAATCAGCTTCACTGGGCTAGAATCAAGATGTTGGCAGAACTGCATTCCTTCTGGAGGCTTTAGGAGAGAATCCATTCCATTGCCTGCTTCTAGAAGCTCCCTGAAATCCTTGGCTGGTGGCTGCTTCCTTCATCTTTGACTCTCTCTTCCACTCCAATCCTTCTGACTCCTGCTTTCACTGATAAGGACTCTATGGTTCTATTGGGCCCACAAGGAATTAAGTTAGAGGAGTTGTTAACTTAATTACATCCATAAATCTCTTCTGCCATGTAAGGCAAAATTCACAAGTTCTGGGAATTAGGATGTGGTTGTCTTTGGGGAGCGATTATTCCACCTATCATAGTGAGAGTTGTAAAGATGTAATGCCAATGGAGCAGAAGCCTCTGGGAGGAGTTTCTCTGCATAAGAAGTGTGGAAAGAGTAGGCAAATTAAATAACAGATACACTTCATCTTCCCAAACAAGGAACTGTCTACTAGTAGGTAGTGAGGCTGGCCCTCAACCTCCACTTAATTTTTCCGACCTCTGCTTCTTTCTCCTCCAATGGGATCTATCAATGCCTCCATATTTGTAATGCACTTGCATTCCTTTTTTTGTACTAGAATAGACTAGTTTGGTATTTAATATTCCCGAAGCTAGATTCTCTATTACAACACAGATGCCTAACCCCCTTAGACTCATGGATCAGAAAACACTGGATGTGATGGAGGTGGGGTTGGGGATCTGTGCTTCTAATGTACTCCCTAGGTGATTCTTGCATACACCAAAGTTTGAGAACCACCTCTGTATTCTAAGGTAAAGCTGATAAACTTATCTTGTTAGAAGAGAAGACTGAAAAAAACTTTCCAAAGGAACTAGTGTGTTTTCACTGCAGCTTTTGGGAGATAATGATAACAATTTTGCATGTAACTCAGTAAGACTCTAATTCAGGCTGGAAGCCAGGGAAGAGGTCATGTCAAGATAAGGGGGAAACACTTTTTAGGGTTGATCCGACCTTCATGTGACTCTCAAATCACAATGAAGGGCTTAGTTTTTTCTGAGTTATGTTTTCATACTGATTTGTGCTCTGCTGAAAACCACAATGATGCCACGTCTCTAAAGGCAGTTTTTCTGTATTAACCTTGCCAACTTAGAAAAGGTAGAAGATGATAAGCTGATGTTTGACACTCCAGGCTGCAGTTTGCAGTGGCTATTGTCATAAATCATTGTCAGGTGTCTGAGTTGGAATCTTGGTGTTATATGAAGTCATCTCAACCATGACACTTGGGGATCTGACAGGTTTTCTTTTATATTTTAAATAATTTGATCCAAGTATGAGATGCTTTAATATGCCTTCTTTATAAATTTATAGTTGTTTGTTTTGAATAACTTGGATATAATTATTAGAAGAGTTAAATAAGTACTTACCTGTGAATCATAGATGGCTCCATATCACAAGTTTGTAATTCAGTTGAGAAAGTATGTTGCAAATACATAAAGTAGTAACCTAGAAAATGAGAGCATATAATTTTTGATAGTTGATGGTTCTGTTTTTGGCAGTGCAACAGATGAGATGATCTAAAAATTTGTCAGCTATAAAATACTTGGGCACGCTGAATAAAATAAAATATTCATCTATTTAAGTGGTTGAATAGAAATAAGGAATATCACCAGAGGCCAAAGACAAAGCAGAAACTAGATTTGGCATTCCCTCACTTTGAGTTTGGGATTTGAATTTATACTCAGTATGCTGGGAACCCTCAAATTGAGAAATTAACATGAAATTCCTTGGAGCAGTTGGCAGAAGTACATGCAAACTCTTTTTTGGAGAGGCATACCTTCAACGCTGGCAGTAAAGAATTACCACAGAAAATGTTCTACCAGACGTGAAACCAAAATTCAAAATTACAAAACCTATGCGGTAATCCACCCTAAGTGTGAGAAGCCAACACAGCAAGCAACAGGGTTAGAAGCCTCCTCCTCCTGAGAAATTCAAGTAATATTATCCCTCAGCAACTCTAAAATAAGTAAATCTAAAATGACTGAAGATATAAAATGGAATTGAAAATGTGAGAAACCAACATAATTTATACTGTTATATGTGGAGTACATTGTATATTACACTATATATTATAAATGCACATGTAATGTGCTATAGTATGTAAGTGCTACAGTAGTTTAGGAAATAAAGAGAACTGTGGGAAATATTGGTTTTATATCAAGAACTTGATGCTAAAGTGTTGACAAGACAAAACTTTAGTTGTAGGAACATTACTTCTTTCAAGATGAAAGATACTGCAAATCAGTGGCACCATAGCAACTTGAAAAATGAATGTACCTATAAAACACAGCACATTAACTTCTTTTTTTTTTTTTTTTTTTTTTTTTTTTTTTTTTTTTGCGGTATGCGGGCCTCTCACTGTTGTGGCCTCCCCCGTCGCGGAGCACAGGCTCCGGACGCGCAGGCTCCGGACGCGCAGGCTCAGCGGCCATGGCTCACGGGCCCAGCCGCTCCGCGGCATATGGGATCCTCCCAGACCGGGGCACGAACCCGTATCCCCTGCATCGGCAGGCGGACTCTCAACCACTTGCGCCACCAGGGAGGCCCCAGCACATTAACTTCTGTGGGTGAGCTTTAAATTGAAACCATGACCAACATAGATACCACTTATGACACACAGTCTGTATTCAGAAAAGCTAAGATAGATGTCATTTACAAATTAAATTATATGAAGCATTCCAGAAAGTGCTAAGCAGCACACCTCCTGAAAGCATAAATAGAATACTGCAAAACTATCTTATAATAAGGCAGTTAAACTCAGAGTGGTTAAAATCACGTCAAAGATACAGGATTCTGTTTGCTGCTCAATGATAACATAAATTCTAGATAAAATCACTGAACCTGAAATATGTTAGGTTTAGTAAGGCAAGTGAGGAATAGTTGCATTTCACTAGTAGAATGTGATATGATGGGAATCAAATGTTATCTATTTTAGAGTTGGTTTCAATGAATGAAAAGTGAGTGTTATATAAGTCACCATAGAAATTAATTTTTCTTAAAGATGATGAACTTCATTAAAAACACCGCTTTCTTTATTATTGACATATAAACTATAAGCCCAGCAATTTCCCATTCCTGACAGTTGTTTTTAATGTGGTGTGTTGAGGCCAATAGGCTGTCAGGTGTCAACTTTCTAAAGATCATATTCCATGTGGGAAAACGTGCTGTGTTCTTGTATCAGAAAGGGAACTGTTTATCTCATGCATTATGTAGTTGCCTCAGACTTCTTATGAACTTAATATCTCTTCACAAGCTGGTGACTGACTCACTTTTTGCCAGAGTTCCTTTGTCAGGGTAGAATGAAATATAAAAGCTGTCAACTAAATTTTGACAGTAATAACTACATGTAACAACAGTCATAAATTCCTTTTTTTGTGGTTCTGGGTCTAATCTTTCATCTAAACTCTCTATTCTACTGTAGCTATTCATGGAAGTCTATTTTGCCTATTTTCATGCAGCCTACCATTTAATGTAACGAATTCATAATGTAGTTAGTTGAAAAAGAACTTGGAATTTCTGGTATTATTTTCTCTGCCATTGTTCATTCTCCTTTACTAATCTCCGACCTCCTCTAAGCCTGGGGGGAGGAGGAATAGAAAGCCAGCATATGCTAAACCTCTAGCTATAAAAGAATGGTCACCCTGAGAATTCCCATTATAATTTCTTCTATTTTCTTTACCAGACAAAATAATTTATAGGTTTTAAATACATAGAGTTCAAAATAGAATAACAGTAATAAATATGCCAGGTGATATAACCTTGGAATTTTCAACTTTAACCAGTGAAAATGGCTGTGATGCTTTTGAATCAAACGTTTAAAGATACTGTATGAAATTTGAGATGAAAAGTTGAGTTATTACATTTGAATTAAGAATGTAAAATATCCAAGTTTATATTAGAAAGAAGTACTTTTCACAGGCTTTTTATTGCTGTTTACTAATCCTTTTTCACCAAGTTCTGGTAGTATTTAGAAATAACTATAAGCGTTATAAAAATGTTTCTTTTTTGAACCATGAAATTTAACTTTGGTTTCCATCTGGTATTTTTCCATAGGTATGTCACTTGTGAAAAATTTTAAGTCAAGCAGCTACCAGATTGGGGAAAAAAAATCCTAAAATATGATTTATAGAATCTTCATATTTTAGGTCGATTTTTATGGGAAATTATGAAGATAAGAGAAACTGTTGTAAATTAAGGAGGGGACTTAGTAATGTATATTTGTTATGTACATTTCCATGTTTTTCAGAAAGAGTTAATGAGCATTTTATGTAAATCAATTTCTTTAATTTAAAAAATTCTTTGGAGGAAAATTATTGCTCTCTAAACAAATTTCAAACTTAATTTTTTTAAAACATCTTTATTGGGGTATACTTGCTGTACAATGTTGTGTTAGTTTCTGTTGTATAACAAAGTGAACCAGCTATACGTATACCTATATCCCCATATCTCTTCCCTCTTGCGTCTCCCTCCCTCCCACCCTCCCTATCCCACGCCGCTAGGTGGTCACAAAGCACGGAGCTGATCTCCCTGTGCTATGTGGCTATGTGCTATGTGGCTTCTTCCCACTAGCTATCTATTATACATTTGGTAGTGTATATATGTCCGTGCCACTCTCTCACTTTGTCCCAGCTTACCCTTCCCCCTCCCCATGTCCTCAAGTCCATTCTCTACGTCTGCGTCTTTATTCCTGTCCTGCCCCTAGCAAGCTTAACTTTTAAATTTATTCTGTATTCACATCTTCTTAAGTATCTAGACTATTTTAATTTTGATTGTGGTTGAGTAGATACATAATTTTTAGACCAGTAATTAGAATGTAACTATAAATAACTAGGCCTATCTGTTTAGACTTATATTAATTTATTGTCTAGTTAGTTTGAGTAATGACCAATAACCTTTCAATAAATATTTATTAGACACATATTATACTTAAATTATTTAATCCATCAAAATTTAAGAATGAGTGTACATGTACGAGTGTGTGTGTGTGTGTAGGCATATAGCTACTTATATTTTGGGGGAGTTGGTGTGGTTTTCCTGCTTTAAAAATGAATTTATAGGCAAACATCTCTTGGCTCATAGAATTAGCAATTGTGTAGGCAATGGAAAGGCATTGAAATCATGTAAAGCAAGAGTAAAAGATTATTGAGTTTGAGACACAGAAAATAAACTGTTTATATAGTAGATGTTGGGCATGCAGTACATCAGGATGTTAAGGATATTTTCACAGAAAAGAGCAGGAAGTCATTGCACAAAAAGTGTCTGAGTACAACAAGGTATTAAGAACTGCTGTGTGTTTTTGTCTCATAAGGTAGTTCCTGTGTAGTTAGATATTCCTTACCACTGTGCCCCCATCTGTTAAGTGAGTCTGATACTTTGCAGGTAACTGATGGGATCTGCTATAGGAAACGTGCACCCATTATATAATCGTGGCCTTCACTCATTTATGGGGCTTAGATCATCTCTATGGAGTTCATTACGAAATATTAGAGCTGTTCTCTAATGCCAATCCAGGTAGTCAATCGCTTCCAGAGAAGAGTGCACTTAGTGTTGGATTAAGAAGTTCTTTTTTGTTGTCTAATTGGGTACTTGTCCCAATTAGAAAAACAGGGTGTGAAGGAAGGTTTTCAGGATTAGGTGAGTTACTTTATTTTCTTTTTAAAGTCAAATATTAGAATATCATCTTTTTGTGTTATTTTCTGCTTCTATTGCAGAATGTTTAACAGAAAGATCTGTGGGCACATGAATATGTCAACTTAAACTACACTGTAATGGGACTGGAGTTGAAAATATATGTACATAAGTTTAGTTTACTTATACTTCTTAAAGAAAAGTTTATGAAAACATCTAGACATTCTAGGAATGATTGATAGGGTTTTATTTCAAAGGACAGTAATTATTTTATGAATAAAACAGTCTTCTTTCAAAGGACAGTAATTATTTTATGAATAAAACATGGAATAGATCACTAATTAGGAATAATGCTTATCTCTTATGACATCGGGAGATAATAGGGTTTTTTGTTTGTTTGTTTGTTGATGCTACTGACTTTAGAAGTCATAAAAGGCTAATATAGGCTAAAAAGGCGTATGATGTGCAGGAGTCGGGTAGGGTGTAACTAATACCGGCTCAGTAAGAAGCTGCCATGCATTGCTAATGAGAGATTCAGCCAAAGGGTTGCCTGCAAGTTCTAAAGCTTCAGATGCTGTATGTGGTTAGAAATCCTGGAATTACTTTTTGAATTACTTTATTACAAAGCTATATTTATAAGAATTTGAGCACTCTACAAGTACTCATACTTCTAAGATGCCATCTTATTAAGGACCAACAATTTGGTTACATTTCAGGGAGAAAGGCTATACTGAAATGAACATTGTGAGAAAACTCAATTTAATGATACCTTGGAGTATATTCTTGCTTCAAATACTGCTGTTTTCATTACAAGGTAAGAACTCATGTTAAACTTTTACCTTATTGTATTTTAGTCTTCCTTGTAAATTGTAGAAACTGTTTCCTCTTATACTGTAAAACGTTTTGAAGTCATTAGGATGGGTATATACTAAATGACACCCAGATCATTTTTTGGGAAAATTTTTAATAACATAGATAATTTGGAACTTTTAGTTTTCATTTTCTGAGTCTCTTTTTTAAATGTTAAAATCATGATTTTATCATGATATGCAGTTGTACTGGAAGAAGCTCTGATTCTAACTTTTTCTCTTCTAAATAATGATTTTAAACAGTTGTGTAATTTAAACATTTGAAATTTTATAAAAGATAAGGAGACATTGAGTACTTAAACTTTTTTGATGCCATCAACCCAAAGAATGGTAAAGGAATGTTTTAAGAAGGACTTTAATGTTTGAGACTAAAAACTGATTTTCAATTATATTATAGCAATATTTATAAATTAATTTTTATAAAATATTTTTATGGCAGAAAGCATTTATTTACATTCAGTTGTTAATTTTTAGTCCCTGAAAAGGGCTGTATATTTTGGGGCTTGTAGAGGAAGTGCGAGAAATTACTGAAGTGTAGAAGACCAGCGAGGTCACAGGCACTATCTTCCAATCCTAGTAGTGACTGAAACTCCAAGGAGAAAATGTCTTAGAGCAGCGAGAGCTGGAGGAGACTTTGAAGATCAACTTGGCTACCACTGTTATTTTGTGATGTGTTTGCTTAAGTTTGGCATTTACTAAGTTGTAGGACTGGGACTAAAACTTGTATCTCTGACTTCAAGACTAGTGCTTATTCCACTGTATCATGTCTCTCTATAAATCAAGGTACACTGCCCATTCTTTCTGAATTACTGGTCACCCTGATGTCTCACAGGGAATTTGCTGGTCAAAATCCTCTAGAAAATGTAAAATAACTAATAGTAAAACTCAGTCTAAGTTTCAGAACTTAGGTTTAAATGATCTGTTTTATAATCAGATCATGTGATCAAGATATTTGGATAATTTTTTTCATTCATCTATATATATATTTATCTCTGGCAGGTTATATTTGTACTTCATCCATGTTGACGAGAACATCAAAGTGAGTATTTCTTGTTCTTTATGTCCTCTAAAACATAAAGCTAATGGGAATGAGCAAAGCTCAGCAGGTCAGTGTATCTGCTTTTGAAAAAATAAATTAAATATTTTACAAAATAAGGGCATGAGATTTAGTTCTTTAAAACATTTCCACAAATTAAAAATTACTAGGCATTCAGTTCCTTATTTATGAAACAAAAATATTTCCTTTCATTTTAATTACAAGAGGAGTTTTTGGTGGTGTCCAATGACTAGATACTAAGGGGACATTTTTCACTTCAAAGATTTGAAAAGAAGTTATATTCAGTAATTTCCTATTTCATATTATTATTAATGTACATTGTTGATTAGAAATGTGCTGTATTCTTAACATAGAGTAGAAGTTTTTAATGATAAAAGAATAAAATGTTTCTAGCAGTAAATAATGAAAATCATTTCTTGGACTAAACTGATCTGCTTAATGAAAAACGGAATTCTACTCACTGTTTGATTTTGATAACCCACAGTTTGATGTGCTTATGCTCATCAATGTTAACCTGCCCTTTAAGAATGGAAAGAGAGAGAATCGAGTATTATGTTTGAAAAACGTGAACCTGCACTTGTCGAATACTTATCTCACCAGTTTTATGAAGGCATGTGGAGAAATTATCATGCATGTTAGTGCTACAGTGTTACACTATTTTGTTTATTTCTCTGTCTCAAAGTTCCTTCCTAAAATGCAGTTTACATCAGAGACTGGAGAGACCTGGGGACACTCCCAAATTTTGTAAAATGAGACAGTGCCACCACCCAAATCTAACCCCTCCAAAGGGGGGAGGGGGACCTTTTCAATGTTAAAGCAAGAAAGACCTCTTTGATAAAGTGATGGAAATCAGGAGGAAAACACCAGCTCTCTCTTGGGAAAGGCTTGTTCAGGTTGCCTAGGGGCCTTTGACTATACAAGTTCTTTTTGTTTTCTTCCAGAAACGGGTTTAATGAAAATCAACAGAAAAGAGCTCTTTTAGCAGCCCAGGTAGGTTATGCCTCAGATGGAGAGAGAGGCAGAGAAACAATCCATCCTGCTTTGGGCCTCTGCTGTCCCTTCAACAATGAGACCTTTGTGGAGGGGAATAAAATGCTAAAAACAAGACAGGAAAGAGGAGGAAGAGGCAAAGTAACTTCTCTAGTGCTGTTCTGTGACCCTCCGGTTCAGGCTTAGCTCACATTTACTTGTTTGTGGTCAAATGCTTTTTGCTGTTCACCTCGGTTCCCTACTGATAGGCTCCCAGAGTTTGTGGGAGATTTCATCTCACTACTTGCCGAAACATTTTAATTGGTTTAAAAATTAAGCACAATGATAATAGGACAAATACAAGCAAACAGGGGAAGAGAAAGGTGTACGTGATCTGAGTAAAGTATCACAAAAGGGCATCAGAGGTGTCCTAGTGTCCTGACAAATGGGTTTTATGTTATCTAATAAATCTAAATGACAGGCATTGATGAAGAGGTGACCTTTCTTTTTTTAGAGGGGTGGGGTAGCACTGAATTTGAGGGGGCCTTTTTGCTTGGGTCCCTCTATATAAAGGATATTGGATAACATAATTGCAATATCTTCAAATTATGGTTGGAATGTTTAAATGGGTGGATTTTAAAAAATATTTCTCCGTTAAAGATGGATGGTAAGATAGAGAATCCTAACTCAATATTAAGACATTTCTTTGGAAAGTAATATGATTTGAGTATTTATGTAGCAAACAGCTTATATATTCAAGGTCTTTGTCAAACGCTGAATTGCAGTCAATTTCTATTAGCATTTTATGATGGATGCCTGTTTTTTTTTTAATATTTTGTGAACTTAAAGAGAATTGAAAAAATATAGATGGCAGATTTGATAGGCTGTTGTGATGATTCAGAAGGCAGAACTAATTTATTCTTATCAAGAGTGGAACTCTTTCTTTGCACTAGAATGGGCAAAGGATTGTCTACGGAAGGGAAACACTTTTTTTTTTTAAAAAGAGTATTTTGTGTACTTAAGTACCTATGTATCATGTGAAGAGGTTAAAATGATTTTTCTCTGAGAAGTGTCAAGTTGGCCAGTAGACCATATTAGCCACAAAAAGATATCAACGTGACTCAGCAGAAAATCCAATTTTGAGAAAAACTGTATTCTGGTAGAACCCACTAGATGAAGAACCTGTGAAATATACCCCCACAGGTGTCACATGAAACAGCCTGTGGATGGGCTTCTACTGTTGACCATTTGGATGATTTTAGAATTTGTATAATTTACCCCCCTAGAATTATCTTAATACCTCCCTTTTGTTAATAAGTGAGGAACACACTTGCCTTGATTTCCCTTTTAGAGAGGATGAATAGCTGGACACTTGCGCTTCTCTTTCCTGCAGCTAGAGAACATGCACCAACATTACTTAACATCTGAACAAACTTTAAGGGAAGAAATGTTAAAGAAGGGCAGTGAGGTCGCAATCACGCGTTTCACTGTTTAGGATTGAAATTTCATCTGTTACGAGGCCATTCTTGTCCACAGATTCACTCCCCTGCTCTAGGAAGACGGAGCACCGATGGACAGATAAATGTGCACATAAGGACTCAGGAATATGTTGGCAATGAGATAACAATGACCAGAGAAAGGGTAGACACAGACTTCTGTCAATGGTGTAATTGTGCGCTACAGTGATTTCTCATCTAAAGACTGTATTTGTCTGTGCTTCTCACCCTCCTGTGGAGATGTAATCAGCACGGAGGAAGAATGGGTTGTCCTCTTTCATCGGTTATGTGAATATATGCACCCACTGCTTGGAATTTTTTTGCATTTGCATCACATTTCAAAATTCTTCTCCTGAAAGCAGGGGCAGATTATTTATTTATTAGAGGTTGCATACAATTTGTATGTGCAGGAGTGAGGGAGAGCGGAAAGGGAGACTAGGAAGGGAGAAAATCCAGCACAGCTGTTAATGAGAGGCCTTCCTGCTTTAGGCATCTGGGGCTCAGTCTTGCTGGCATCCCTCTGAGGAACTGTGTACAGTGTTTTAGAATTGTTTCTCCAAGGGATGGGGGAGCTGGTATACTTATCCACCAACACCTGCCTCTCATTCCTTGAGGGCAGCTTCTGGGGGGACTTAAATCCCCTGAAAGTCATTTCTCTTCTCTATCCTGCTTGGACTCTACCCTAAGGCAGAGACAAAAAGAAGCCGGTGCTTGAGGGTCTCAGTGTGCACAGAAACCCAGACGCAGGTGAAATCCAAGGTGAGCTGAGAGGATATGTGGAGGGGCATCAACAGAACATTTTATAGTCATGGTTTGGGAGGTAAATCATTCCCATTTGCATAATGTCTGTTTCTGGTTCAGTTGGTATTTGCTGACAACACACAAGGGACCATGCTAGAGGTATAACCATGAACAGCGGTGTTTGTTCTCTAGAAATTCAATGTCTAGTGGAGGTAGAGCTGTAAAGAAGTCATTTCTGTGTAACTTGTTCATCGAATCTAAGACACCACCAATTTTTTGCCATTATTTGTATGATATAAAAAAATGAAAGGGCTTCCCTGGTGGCGCAGTGGTTGAGAGTCCGCCTGCCGATGCAGGGGACACAGGTTCATGCCCTGGTCCGGGAAGATCCCACATGCTGCAGAGTGGCTGGGTCCGTGAGCCACGGCCGCTGAGCCTGCATGTCCGGAGCCTGTGCTCCCCAACGGGAGAGGCCACAACAGTGAGAGGCCTGCGTACTGCAAAAAGAAAAAAAAAAAAAAAAAAAAGAAAGAAAGAAAGAGCTCCCAATTATAAATGTAAGATGTGCCATTCTGAATTCAGATCTGTTATAAAAATAAAAGCTGTGTGTCATGTCTTAACATGAAATGTTGTAATATGATGAGTGGAATGCTACAGAGATTAGGATGCTGTGGTAACCAGGAGGCTGGCGTGCTAAGTACTTATTGTGATTTTCATGGAGGAGGTGTAGCCTGAGTTGGGTAAGAGGATATGGAGTGAAAAACAAATTATATGTTTTTGCCTTGGTCTAATGTTGTCAAGTGTATTCAGTTTTTGCTTAATAATAAAAGTAGGTAACATGTTTACAACACTTATGTGCCTTGCACTATTTTTGGTGATTTACTTATCCCATTTCATTTAATCCTCACAATTCCGTGAGGCAGTTATTGTTATTCTGTTTTACAGATTGGGAAACTGAGGCTGAACAGGTTAAATAATTTGTTCTAGTTTATAAGCCTGTATGAGACAGTTGAAGTCACTATACACTTTTAGTGAGCATCAGTGATGATTCGTTAGCGCCAAAGTAAGAAGAATTTGCTGCCCGGTAATATTGGTTGTTGTGTTAGATTTAGGCAGTTGCAGACAATATAGCTAAAGAGAGAATAAGACTTGTCTTGAGGAATCCAAGTCATAGACTTTTGTGAGTCTGACTTAGTTTGAAGAGAGAGGAAAGGGAAAAAGGAGGAGATTGAACAGTGAGGACAAAACCTTGGAGGAATGAAAGCCGGAGACAATGAACTTGGAGACATGATGTGGGCCAAGGACTTTAGAAAAGAGCCTTGAAGTGGTGAGAGAGTGTGGGAGTCCTTTTGTCTGCCACGGGGCAGGTTTGCCCTTTAAAAGAAAAAGTACTGCAGTGCAAATTGCCAAAATAAAACTTTTACCATGGAGGCAGGAGACCAGAATCTGTTGAAAAGAGGATTGTACCTGAAGTCACATTCTTTATCACCCTATTTTTTTTAACATCTTTATTGGAATATAATTGCTTTACAATGCTGTGTTAGTTTCTGCTTTATAACAAAGTGAATCAGCTATACATATACATGTATCCCTGTATCTCCTCCCTCTTGCGTCTCCCTCCCACCCTCCCTATCCCACCCCTCTAGGTGGTCACAAAGCACTGAGCTGATCTTCCTGTGCTATGTGGCTACTTCCCACTAGCTATCTATTTTACATTTGGTAGTGTATATATGTCCATGCCACTCTCTCACTTCATCCCAGCTTACCCTTCCCCCTCCCTGTGTCCTCAAGTCCATTCTCTATGTCTGCATCTTTATTCCTGTACTGCCCCTAGGTTCTTCATAACCAATTTTTTTTAAGATTCCATATATATGTGTTAGCATACGATATTTGTTTTTCTCTTTCTGACTTACTTCACTCTGTATGACAGTCTCTAGGTCCATCCACCTCACTACAAATAACTCAATTTCGTTTCTTTTTGTGGCTGAGTAATGTTCCGTTGTATATATGTGCCACATCTTCTGTATGCATGCATCTTTCGATGGGCACTTAGGTTGCTTCCATGTTCTGGCTATTGTAAATAGAGCTGCAATGAACATTGTTGTACATGACTCTTTTTCAATTATGGTTTACTCAGGGTATATGCCCAGTAGTGGGATTGCTGGGTCATATGGTAGTTCTATTTGTAGTTTTTTAGGGAACCTCTGTACTGTTCTCCATAGTGACTGTATCAATTTACATTCTCACCATCAGTGCAAGAGAGTTCCTTTTCTCCACACCCTCTCCAGCATTTATTGTTTGTAGATTTTTTGATGATGGCCATTCTGACCGGTGTGAGATGATATCTCACTGTAGTTTTAATTTGCATTTCTTTAGTGATTAGTGACGTTGAGCATCCTTTCATGTGTTTGTTGACAATCTGTATATCTTCTCTGGAGAAATGTCTATTTAGGTCTTCTGCCCATTTTTGGATTGAGTTGTTTGTTTTTTTGATATTGAGCTGCCTGAGCTGCTTGTAAATTTTGGAGATTAATCCTTTGTCAGTTGCTTCATTTGTAAATATTTTCTCCCATTCTGAGGGTTGTCTTTTCATCTTGTTTATGTTTTCCTTTGCTGTGCAAAAGCTTTTAAGTTTCATTAGGTCCCATTTGTTTATTTTTGTTTTTATTTCCATTTCTCTAGGAGGTGTGTCAAAAAGGATCTTGCTGTGATTTATGCCATAGAGTGTTCTGCCTATGTTTTCCTCTAAGAGTTTGATAGTAGCTGGCCTTACATTTAGGTCTTTAATCCATTTTGAGTTTTTTTATGTGTAACGTGTTAAGGAGTGTTCTAATTTCATTCTTTTACATGTAGCTGTCCAGTTTTCCCAGCACCACTTATTGAAGAGGCTGTCTTTTCCCCATTGTATATTCTTGCCTCCTTTATCAAAGATAAGGTGACAATATGTGCGTGAGTTTATCTCTGGGCTTTCTATCCTATTCCATTGATCTATATTTCTGTTTTTGTGTCAGTACCATACTGTCTTGATTACTGTCGCTTTGTAGTATAGTCTGAAGTCAGGGAGCCTGATTCCTCCAGCTCCGTTTTTCTTTCTCAAGATTGCTTTGGCTATTTGGGGTCTTTTGTGTTTCCATACAAATTGTGAAATGTTTTGTTCTAGTTCTGTGAAAAATGCCATTGGTAATTTGATAGGGATTGCTTTGAATCTGCAGATTGCTCTGGGTAGTAGAGTCATTTTCACAATATTGATTCTTCCAATCCAAGAACATGGTATATCTCTCCATCTGTGTGTATCATCTTTAATTTCTTTCATCAGTGTCTTATAGTTTTCTGCATACAGGTCTTTTGTCTCCTTAGGTAGGTTTATTCCTAGGTATTTTATTCTTTTTGTTGCCATGGTAAATGGGAGTGTTTCCTTAATTTCTCTTTCATATTTTTCATCATTAGTGTATAGGAATGCAAGAGATTTCTGTGCATTAATTTGTATCCTGCTACTTTACCAAATTAATTGATTAGCTCTAGTAGTTTTCTGGTAGCATCTTTAGGATTCTCTATGTATAGTATCATGTCTTCTGCAAACAGTGACAGCTTTACTTCTTCTTTTCTTATTTGGATTTATTTCGTTTTCTTCTCTGATTGCTATGGCTAAGACTTCCAAAAGTATGTTGAATAATAGTTATCACCCTTTTTTCTTATCTTTCACTCTTTCCAGTTTTTCTAACATCTGGTTCTCAATTTGACAATTATGAGGCAAATTTGGGGAATGTGTATTCTGGTGAATGTAAAAATGCTGTTGGAAAGGACGTTGCCCCAGATGATACACTAAATTGACATTAAGTTGGAGTAAAAATCCATAATTGATTAGTTTTAATAATCCACAGCTATTTGCTACTATTCCATATTAACCTCTAAAAATCCTATGGTTTTATCTGGGTTGCTTAGATTAATATAAATCTCTTTCTTGCTAATTTTTTATGTGTGTGGCATTATGCTGGAATCTTTATATACATTATTTTATTTACTATTTGACCTACCTAGTGAAGTATATATGTGTCATTGTTCCCATTTTACAGACAAGTAAAAGGAGGCACTAAGCAGTTAAGAAACTTGCCTTAGAGTAAGTAATGGCAGAATCAAGACTCTAATCCAGATCTGTTTGATTCTTTAATTCATGATCTTAATGATTACCCTGAAGTGCCTTGGGCTCTATAAACAGATACATTTAAATTTCTATGAACTTTAAAATGTCAGCCCTTTGGACACTGAGGGTGTCACACACTTCAGCAGCAGAGGCTTCTGTGGATGGTGTCTGCACAGATGGGACTGCAGGAAGTTGGTACATCACTGTCTGTTGGTCCTTTGGTCCCATGCATTTTCTCCAGACCCATCTGCACTTGGAAGTATTAAAAAACTGCTACTCCTGCAGGCAAAGCAGTCAGTTAATGCAAAGATTAGATTCTGACCAGGCTCTTTTCCAAGGAGGGCAGGGAGGCAGAACTGAGGTCAGAGAGCATAAAGGACTTGTCAAATTCAGGTCAGAAGCAAAATCAACCTTGAAGTCAGATCTAACTACAACCTTAGAGGAGCCCTTTCTGCCTCTCCAAGATTTTGCCTCAATAACCCAAGGAAATATGGAGTCAGCTCTCTATAATTTCTGTTTGTAGCTGTTTTCCAGATTTTCCAATTGCATGTTTGTCTTGAATTAAATAATTTAATTCTCTTGAATTCTGATTTCTTTCTCTTAAAGCTTGAAGCAACTTCTCCAAGATATTTCTTCCATGAAGCTATTAATTGGGGTGAGAGTAAAATAAAAGGTTAGTGCTACATCTATGTTTTTGTATTTGCTTTCTCAAAAGACCCTTTTGGGGGATATAGTGAATCAACTCTCAATGATTTCCACATAATGCATGAAGGAAACTGAGCCAGGGTGGTAATAGTACTTAGTAATAGTTTGTTTACGTCATATAGAAATTTGAATTATATTTGGAAATACACAAGGTTAAGCAGTTAGACAAAGCTGATAACTGTACGACCAGGAAAGATATCACTGGGTATCAGGAGCTTTTTTTCTGAATCAATTACTGGCTCCTCGATTCTTCGACATTGCGATTTTTGCTTACCAATTTTCCATTTCCATTTAGCAGAATGCTAATGGTAGTTTGAAATTCAATTTGAATTTTTGTTGCATTTAAAATAGCAGGGATTTATGACTAGTTTTGTTTTGATATCTGTTTTCAGGAGAATAAACAGGGTTCTAACTAAATTTTTGAAGGAGATACATTTGCTTACATGATTACTTTAACACTTATTGATTGGAAAAATACAAGATTGTAACCTAAGATAAAATTTGAAGATATATATGCCCCCCTAGAAAAAGAAAACTGCATTTAAATTTATGAAAAACATCATTTTAATCTATATTTATGATTAAAGTTAAAGCAGCTCATTTCTCCTCAGTTAAGGTATACTTAGAGAGTTGTATGTCTTTAAACGTAGAGACATTTTAGATCAATGAATTTTAAGGTGAAAGGATAAGAGAGTTCTAAAATTCTTGCCTTCTGCAGAACTGTGGTTAAAATACTGCAATTACATAAGTGCCTTTCATAACCTGACCGTATTCCGGAGAAGGCCAATCTTTAGTAAACACTTTATGGTCACTCAGAGATGTTCTCTAATTCTGTTGAGGTGTTACTTAAATCCTTTATTCTTGAGTTTTGCCAGTTGTCACTTAAATCCTTTCTGCTTGAGTTTTACCAGTTGTCTCTTGTGTTCTTATTACAGGAAAATTTTTCACCGTGATTCATTTGCAGTTTTAAAACTCACTAAGGAGCTCCTAGTTTCTTTCTTCCTCTTTTCAACATAATTCTTTGGGGTGATTTTTCTTTCCATGAAAGAAAGAATATTTTTTGTGACAACCAGCAGTGATGTTGGCTTCTGCCCCGTTAAAATTAACCATGGGTCAGAAAGAATGCATTCATTTGTAATTAAGCCTGAGGATTAATACACAAACTTCAAATGGAATGTTTAATCATTCTCTTAAAAAAGTAGTTTCCTTGTGAGTTGTATTATATATTGTGTCTGATCCCTTGAGCTAATGATGGACGTTTTTCTTTAATACAACACTTGCTTCTGGAGAAGTAGCTGATCAGACGTGCCAAACTCCGTCAAGGGAATCATCTGCAGCTTGTGTATTTCTGGTTCTCATCATCTGGGACAGGGATTCCTTACATGGGAACTTGACCTTTCAATTGCTTGAAGGAGGCTAACCTTTGCTCTCAGGGTAGTTTGAGATGTGAAAGCCTGTCTTTCTTGTTTCACGGCACACATAATGAAATGAACTAGATAGAGACTTAAGGGACTTAAGTCTTTAGCTCATCAAGGCAGTAGGCCCAGGGTTCTATTTGAGTTAACAGAGGTTACTGTTAGTCCAAAGTAAATCTTGACAGATTTATGTTTATAAAAACTGATGCACGCCAGAAGATAACTTATTTTTTTACCCTTCAGGTTCTTGTCCTCATGAATGCCTTAACGGAGCTTTCTGTTCTAAGGCTGGTACATGTGACTGTCAAATATTTCAGGCACTTGGGACACGGTGCCAGATTGGTAAGTTTCAGGGATACTTATGAGAGAATTATGAGATGCCGTGGAGAACATGAAGGCATAATTTGCTGTATTAGTGTTCATTCTTTGGGAGTTGGTACAATAATGTTGTGTATTAACTAGAGTATCCACAATTTATTTCCAGTAATTTTGAAACAATGTGAAAGAAAATGAGTATGCCCACTTTTAACTTCTCACTGAACTCTATTTCCTCAAGTGTTTTTTCTTTTCTTTTCTGTTTTAAAATTTTTATTTAATTTTTAAATTAGAGTTGATTTACAATATTATTATTTTTTCGTATTCTTTTCTATTGTGGTTTATTACAGAATATTGAATATAGTTCCCTGTGCTATACAATAGGACCTTGTTGTTTATCCATTCTATATACAATGGTTTGCATCTGCTAGTCCCAAACTCCCAATCCAACCCTCCCCTGCCCCCCTCCCTCTTGGCAACCACAAGCCTGTTTTCTATGTCTCTGAGCCTGTTTCTGTTTTATAGATAGGTTCATTTGTGTCATATTTTAGTTTCCACTTATGAGTGATATCATACGGTATTTGTCTTTCTCTTTATAACTTCACTTAATTTGATAATTTCTAGGTCCATCCACATAGCTGCAAATGGCATTATTTCATTCTCTTTTTTTATGGCTGAGTAATATTTCATTGTGTGTGTGTGTGTGTGTGTGTGTATGTTTGTGTGTGTGTGTGTTTGTGTTTCACATCTTTATCCATTCATGTGTCGATAGACATTTAGGTTGTTTCCACGTCTTGGCTATTGTGAATAGTGCTGCTATGAACATAGGGGTGCATGTATCTTTTCGAATTATAGTTTTGTCTGGGTATATGCCCAGGAGTGCGACTGCTGGATCCTATGGAAACTCTATTTTTAGTTTTTTGAGGAACCTCCATACTGTTTTCCATAGGGGCTGCACCAATTTACATTCCCACGAACAGTGTAGGAGGGTTCCCTTTTCTCCACACCCTCTCTGGCATTTGTCATTTGTAGATTTTTTAAAATGATGGCCATTCTGACAGGTATGAGGTAGTACCTCATTGAAGTTTTTTTTTTAAAAACATTTAAAAATTTTCTTTATTGTTGTATCTATTTTATTTATTTATTTTTGGCTGCATTGGGTCTTCATTGCTGCATGCGGGCTTTCTCTAGTCGTGGCGAGCAGAGGCTACTCTTTGTTGTGGTGTGCAGGCTTCTCATTGCGGTGGCTTTTCTTGTTGTGGAGCATGGGCTCTAGGCACACGGGCTTTAGTAGTTGTGGCACATGGGCTCAGTAGTTGTGGCTCATGGGCTCTAGAGTGCAGGTTCAGTAGTTGTGGCACACAACTACTTAGTTGCTTAGTTACTCCACAGCATGTGGGATCTTCTGGGACCAGGGCTGGAACCCACGTCCCCTGCATTGGCAGGCGGACTCTTAACCACTGCACCACCAGGGAAGCCCCCTCATTGAAGTTTTGATTTGTATTTCTCTAATAATTAGCAATGTTGAGCATCTTTTCCTGTGCCTATTGGCCATCTGTATGCCTTCTTTGGAGAAGTGTCTATTTAGGTCTTCTGCCCATTCTTTGATTTTTTTTTTCTTCTGTTATTGAGTTGTATGAGCTGTTTATATATTTTGGAAATAAAGGCTTTGTTAGTCGCATCGTTTGCAAATATTTTCTCTCAGTCCGTAGATTGTCTTTTGATTTTGTTTATGGTTTTCTTTGCTGTGCAAAAGCTTATAAGTTTTATTAGGTCTCATTTGTTTATTTTTGTGTTATTTCTATTGCCTTGGTAGACTGACCTAAGAAAACATTGGTATGGTTTAAGTCAGAGATTGTTTTACCTTTGTTCTCTTCTAGTAGTTTCATGTTGTCCTATCTTATATTTAAGTCTTTAAGCCATTTTTGTGAGGGTGTGTTCTAACTTCATTGATTTACATGTGGCTGTCCAACTTTCCTGACATCACTTGCTGAAGAGACTATCTTTTTATCCATTGTGTATTCTTGCCTCCTTTGTCAAAGGTTAATTGACCATAGGTGTGTGGGTTTGTTTCTGGGCTCTCTGTTCTGTTCCATTGATCCATATGTCTGTTTTTGTGCCAGTACCATGCTGTTATGATTACTGTAGCTTTGTAGTATTATCTGAAGTCTGGGAGGGTTATGCCTCCTGCTTTGTTCTTTTTCCTCAGGATTGCTCTGGCAATTCTGGGTCTTTTATGGTTCCATATAAATTTTAGGATTATTTATTCTAGTTCTGTGGAAAATGTCATGGGTAATTTCATAGGAATCACATTAAATCTGTATATTGCTTTGGGTAGTATGGCCATTTTAACACTATGAATTCTTCCAACCCAAGAGCATGGGATATTTTTCCATTTCTTTAAATCATCTTCAATTTCCTTTATCAATGTTTTATAGTTCTCAGTGTATGAGTCTTTCACCTCCTTGGTCAGGTTTATTCCTAAGTATTTTATTTTGTTTTTGATGTGATTCAAGTGTTTTTTCCATTTTAAATGGTACTAGCCCATTAAAACCAGGTTTCCAATTCATCTCTCTTTTGCTTTATAAATTAGATTTGTTATTTGGAGCCACTCATTCTTTTTGACTTTGAATTAATGGAACATTCTGTACATAAAAGAGAAATAGTGTTGAGAGCTCTTCAAAGGCAGAAGGTTCTTAATAATATTTTTATCCTTGGTGTTTAGGTTAGGACCCTACATCAATAATGACTAAAAAGCATTCATTTATTTAATGAGTATTTATTGAGCATCTACTTGATCCCAGGCTGGGCACTGGGAAGAGTGAGTAATATAGACATGTTTCTGCCCTCTTGGAGGTTACAGTCTAGAGGAGGGGGACCAACACATAACAGATACACAGTAATTACACTTGTGATGTTCTGTAAAGGGAAGTGCAAGATTTTATGAAAATATGCAACAGAGGTAAGGCATACTATCAGAGAAGACTGCCTGAATAAGGAATAACTCTTTTTTCTTGAAAAGGCCAAAGTTGGCCAAGCCTAATACATTTAGGTAAATTACAAAAAGAAAAGATAAAGTGATTGTGCCTTATCTTTATGCTCCTTATAGAGTTTATTAACACATTTTAATGTCTTAACCAATATGTATTACACATTTTGAGTGCTCCGTAAATGTCACTGATTTTCATATTAATCTAGAAGGAAGGGTCTACAAAATCAAAATGGAATGGAAGGTGACCCACAAAGGTATAAAGGGAGATAGGCATGAAGGCAACAGGAGATGAAGTTGTATGCTTTAAGACAAACACTGCTTACAGTGTGACCAGTTTGAAGTCATGAATTCCTAAATTCCAGCATACTTTGGATGACTAATGCTCCCCATCCCCAGGTCCCAGACTTCTAAACATGACTTTTTGGTCAGTGGTTAATTTTCTCTGTGGATGCTATTATTTTTGAAAGAATTGCAGAGACTAGAACACTGTCAGTGTTAATTTTTAGAACACTTAGTGGTGACATTTCTTTCTTTCTGAGCCATTATATTTGCTTTATCACTATCACCTTCTTTTACTTTATCATTCTCTCCTCTCTTCCTCTCTTCCAGAGTCTTTGTTTGGAAGCAAAAATTAAGGAAGTTTCTAACATAAATCCTTTCTTCAAAACAACTTGGAGACCATGTTTTTCTTCAGAAGAGTTTGATAGTTTTGAGAGCAGTTGGTAATTTTGTTAGGTATTTTTCCCTGTGATATTGTCCACCAAAGAAGAAAACGTTTATTTTAATGAAAATTAGAATCACCTAGCATGACTGAACCTTGCCAGAAACAGGTATTATTTGTTTTATTCTTCTAAATATTATCCTATTTCTTTTCAGTGCCAAACATGGGCAATGGCAGAGATGGGATTTGCAAAAGCTGGGGACAGTACCACTTTGAAACTTTTGATGGCATCTACTATTATTTCCCAGGAAACTGTTCTTACATTTTTGCGAAGGACTGTGGTAATTTGGAGCCTCGGTACACTGTATGGGTAGGTGATTCTAGGACATAATTAACTTAAAAATTATTTCTGGGCAAGTCTGTATTTTTAAAGTACTGGACAAATCATGGAAAATATATAGTAATCATAGCATGAATACTTAGGGCCCTGACTAGGGAAGGAGAGGGGCTGGTTCTGAATGGGATGGGCCAAATTTGTAGCTATTTTGAGTATATTTCTATCAAGATGGAGCCTAGGGCTGGGAGAAGAACGGTTTGCATCCATATGGTAGGGACATGTAGGCAACACAGAAATGTCTATATCATGGATGTCATAATATCAACTCCAGTTGACATACTCATTCTTCACGTTTTATTTGATCATTTTCAAGAGGATAGTTTCAGGCATCAATCATATTACTCTTGTATGTTTCCTTCTTGACATGTCCAGTGTGATGGCCATCTGGATTTTTTAAAATGACATACCTCGGTCTAATCTGGGGGCTGGAATTTATTAAATGGAGTGTGTGAATTATATAAACACAGGCTAAAGGATGTGGAGACAGGCAGCTAATTTCTAGGTAGATTGATACTATATGATTGAGCTCAGAGAGTTAGTTCTTAGCTGCAGAGTTCTTCCTTCAAAAGAATTCATAGGAGACATCTCAAAATGCAAGCTGCAGAGTAGCTCTGGTAGAAGTAAGGAAGTAGGGACCTCTTTCTCTGCTGTTGTCTTCCTCTGAATTTTCTGGTGTCTCAAAACACAGCCAGAAAACTGCAGTGCTATCCTGTTCTAAAACTAAAACCCTCCATAACTATCATTTGTTTGAATCTCTGTTGTTGAATCCCTCCGACTTATGTTGGAGTTGCCTAAATTTTCCTCCTCTCTTAGACGAGGCAAATATTCAAAAGTAGGCCCTAAAGCTTTTCAACAGCAATGAATCCTTGTGCCTTCCTCAAAAGGAAGTCTATTGAAAGTTAACTTATGGGACATAAGGATAAAAAATTGGAGGTCTCCTTAGGTAAGGAAGTTAGTGGCATGCGTTTTTAGTTCATACAGGGCTCAGTCCCCTATAGTCCTTTACTCATCCACTCTAGGAAGGAGTTGCTGGGTTTATCACTCAAACATCTTCTGACTCTTTCATTGAAATGTTCTTGTCCAGTGACTGATCCTTTTGAGGACTAAGGTGTCAAGTAGATAACTGTGTGTTCATAACACACAATGTTCAACTGTGCTTCCAGAGTTAATAGGTAATTGTTTTTACTTGGCCCTGTTTGGTTGGTGGAATTTGCTTTCACATTAACAAATCCATTTACTTTAAATGTCGTCTTTCCCCGATTGTAAAAGTTGTTCACCTCTTTTGTAGAAAATTTGAAAAAATTCCAAGAAGTCTAAAAAATACTATCAGAATGATCAGTCAAGGCTTATCAGTGCTAATGGCTTCATATTTTTCCTTCTAAATTTTTTCCTCCAGATTTTATACACATAAATTTGAAATTTTACTATGCATAATTTTATTTCCTGCATTTTCACCTAATATTATATCAAGAACTTTTTTCCCACATGAAATGTTCTTGACAAACACAGATTTTGTTAGCTGTATTTGTTCCAACTATGAAATATTGAAATTATTTAATTGTACCCTGTTTTAGAAATTCAGATTTAAAAAATATTTTCAGTATCTTAAAAGATGTGTTAATAAATATCTTTATGCATATATCTTTTTTATGCTCTTGATTCTTTTCTTTTTCTTCTTTAAATTCAGTTTTATTTTTATGAAAATAATACATGTACTTAGTTTAAAAGATTTCTTTAAGATATATGAAGCCAAAAAAGAGCCCCTCTTTCCTTTACTCCTTGACCCCAGCTGAAGTCTGATGCCCCAAAGGCAGTTACTTCAATTTTTTAGCTGTTTCTTCTGGCTTTTACCTAACATGTCAAAATGTGCTATTATTTCTTTATTTATCAAAGTTAGGACTTATTTCTTCACTTCTTACTATGGAAAATGGGAAGTCATCTGTTATGTTATCCTACTTGCCCGTAACACACACACACACACACACACACACACACACACACACACACAACACACACACTTTCCTTTTCTCCTCCTAATAGAGTTATATCACCGTTATTGGTTAAATATATGGTTTTTATATTGTCGTTTACATATTGTACATATATGAACAATATTTATATAAATATTGTTGAGAGCTGAGCCTAATATGTTATTTTGATTTTATTTCTCTGTACAATTTTACAGAATTAACAGTTATCCCATTTTTCATTTGCTGCATTTTCTATACTTCAGTCATTTTTTTCCTTCAAAGTATCTCTAAACAACTGTTCTCAATATGGTCAGATACATCAGACAATCTCTCAGTTTCTCTTTCCTTCCCATGAGATGTCCCTTCCTCAGTTCTTCATTTTCCTGTTCCAACTGAGAGTGGTTGCTTTTGAGCCTACTGTACACCTAGCACTCAGGATTTTATTCACCATCTTCCTGGAGAATTTCATTCTTCTCTCTCCTGTATTGGTTTCCCTGTTTCTTAGGTCCCGTGAAGTGTCTAGCAGTCCTTGAATTTTGTTCATACTTGAGAGATAGGCTCTAAAAAGCTTATTGGGTGCTCTGATCATGTGGGCAGTGCTTGTTTATAGTGCTTTCTGGAAAGGGAAGATATTTTCCTGGAAAGAGTGTTACCGCACTAGGTTCATTTTGCCCATCTTGCAGCAAAGCCAAAATGCTGAGGTGCCGGGGTTTGCAGCAAAGAGAGGGTTTATTAGGCAGCCAAGTGAAGATACAGGAGAACAAATCTCAGATCCATCTCCCTCAAGGCAAGGGTCTTGGGGTATTTATTGGATAAAGAATAAAAAAGCAGGGCGGCCTGAGGCGTGGAAGCCTGGGGAAAGGTGACTGGAAAAAGGTGTGGGGAATCGTTGTTCCAAAATGGAGGCACTTAGCATGATCTGAGGGTGTTTTCAGCCCTCTGACGTCAAAAGGTCACCACACTTGCACGTTGGAGCAAGTTGGAGGGGAAGGGGTTCTCTCCAGTCTTAACCAGCTAACTCAAACTAGACACCCCTGACACCAAGTTCCTGGAAAACAACTCGGGCAAACATCTTATTGTTTAGGCTACATACTGCTTGGAGTACACGATGCGCAGGCTCAGCGGCCATGGCTCACAGGCCTAGCCGCTCTGCGGCATGTGGGATCTTCCTGTACCGGGGCACGAACCCGTGTCCCCTGCATTGGCAGGTGGACTCTCAACCACTGTGCCACCAGGGAAGCCCGAATTTCACTTTTAACATCATTTTATTCTTGTTTCGTGAATGGCCTTTTCTCACTGTTCTCCTTGAAGATATCAATTATGGATTCTTGGAAGTTTATTTTTCTGACTGGTTTTTGATTCCTTTGATCTCCTTTGTTTTGTTTATTTGGCACCTGCCTTTCACATTGCAGGCTTTTTATCAAATGATCCATGAATGTTTATTCACATTTGAGAATTAGGCTCTAAAAGCTGGTTGGAAGATCTGAATACATGGATGGGGGCTTGCTTGTCTAGTGGGAGATTGAGCAGGGAGTCTCTGGTTTCATTAAATGAGCCCCCAATATTAGTATCTGTACATCTTTTTCAATTTTGTTTCTTCAAGGAAAACTCCTCCAGTATCCTGCCTGGGGTCATATGTCTGGATTCTTGGATACTGAGAACATTTTAGTTATACTCCTACTTTAGGCTTTTTGCATTTGCTATTCCCTTTGCCTAGAATGGTCTAAATATCCATATGGCTTGCTCTTATCCCTCCTTCATCTTTACTAGAATTTCCCCTTCTCAGTGAGGCTTTTGTTGGCCATTCAGTCTAAAACAGCCCTCAACCCCCCAACAACCCTCAATACACATGCTGTCTATCTCTTTTCTCCACTTAGTATTTCTTCATGTCATGTAGCATGATGCATATTTTAGTTACATGTAGTTATTTTTTTTTATTAACTGTTTTTCTCTAATGGAATATAAGGTTCATGAGGGCAGGTATTTTTGTCTATTTTGTTGACTTCTACATCTCCAGAATCTAGAACAATGCCTGGTACATAATAAGTGATCAATAGAATTTGCTGATTAATCACTAAATTAATATATATTACATTCTTGCAGTATTAAAAATCTATCTTATCGCTGGTGATTTTTCTTATCACTTTTATGCTTTGAAAGTTCTTTTCCATCTATATACTTATATATATTTTCTTTCAGCTATCTTCTGCTGTCATTATTTGGACCTTTTAAAGTTTATTTTGGTGGTAGGGTAAGAGAAACTAACATTCCTCTTCTCCTTTCTTACTTTCCTCTTTTTTCTTCCTTGCTTTCTTTTTTAATTTTACTAGTAAACTAATTTTCCCATCAGTTTTTTGAGAAATAACCTCTCTTCCCTAAAGTGTTTGGACAATTTTATTTTTAGAGTTATAGTTACTTTTGCAACCTTTAAATATTACTTTGTGTAATATATATATTTTAAACATCTTTACTGGAGTATAATTACTTTACAATGGTGTGTTAGTTTCTGCTTTATAACAAAGTGAATCAGCTATACATATATATATATATATCCTCATATCTCTTCCCTCTTGCGTCTCCCTCTCTCCCACCCTCCCTATCCCACCCCTCTAGGTGGTCACAAACCACAGAGCTGCTCTCCCTGTGCTATGCGGCTGCTTCCCACTAGCTATTTTACATTTGGTAGTATATATAAGTCCATGCCACTCTCTCACTTCGTCCCAGCTTACCCTTCCCCCTCCCTGTGTCCTCAAGTCCATTCTCTAGTAGGTCTGCGTCTTTATTCCCATCCTGCCCCTAGGTTCTTCATAACCATTTTTTTTAGATTCCATATATATGTGTTAGCATATGGTATTTGCTTTTCTCTTTCTGACTTACTTCACTCTGTATGACAGACTCTAGGTCCATCCACCTCACTACAAATAACTCAATTTCATTCCTTTTTATGGCTGCGTAATATTCCATTGTGTATATGTACCACATCTTCTTTATCCATTCCATCTGTCGATGGATGCTTAGGTTGCTTCCATGTCCTGGCGATCACACCATATAGTTTTAGAATATTAACATCCTGTATGTAAAGATTCAGATCATTTAAATAAATATGCTAAGTTAACTTGTGCTTTATGAAGTTACTTCTGTTGTCCAATTTCTGAAGCAAATATCTTTTTTTCTCTTGAAAGTCCTAACTGTAGTTATAATTTTGTAAAGTGTCATGGGACTAATGATGCTATAGAGCTGTAGACGTGCATTGTGGATTTAGTTAACTCAGATGAAGGCAAGTTTGTGTGTTGTTGTTGGTTTCTATGCTTTCTTTTGTTTTTCTCCCTTTAAGGTTCATAATAGCCCTAAATGCCTTGGTTCAGTGTATCACTGTTATCGGTCGATCAGCTTGTTCTTTTCAGACCAAGAGGAAATTCGAATTTATGGGCATGAAATAAAAAAGAATGGAATCAGGTAAGATATGTTAAATGATATAATGAAAATAATACAACGGATTAACAGAATTTCTAAACATCTCACTCTGGAAGTGAATGTGGAGAGAAGGGAGAGGATTTCTTCAACAGTAACCTTTAAGTTATAGCATACAGACATAAAAATTTCAGTAGGCTCCAAAGCCAACCAGGTGGCCAGGAATCTAACAGTTTAGCCTCCCTACTGTTTGTGCAGGATACAAATATACTTATATAGGTAGAGGTAAGATTATTACGTCTACTTGTAAGAGAGATTCAGGAGAAATCCTCATAGTTCAACTCAAATTATTTTTGCCCCCTTTCTTAAATCTTTTCTTCTTCTTCTTTTTTTTTTTTTAACAGTAAATCAAAATAAAACTAAACCTCTGAAAATCCTTTCCAAATTTGTGTGAATGAGATTTGGGTGTCAGGATTTTCTGTTAGTGTTCTGACAAAAAGTTGAGTGTCAATAAATAGCTGGTCTTCTTGAAGAGATAAGAGAGGGGCCCACTTGTAGAACTGAAACTTGAGGGGACAAGGATGTTTATTTATTTGGTGGAAGGTTTCGTACATTTTAAGCTAGAAGTACTGTGGAATAATCTACCATCCAATCTAAATAAGTATAGAAATACTCAATTTTAAGTTGCCCCCCCATCCTTGACACACTCTCTGTCCCTTTTCTCTGCTTAATATTTCTCCTTCATGTCATCTACCATAGTACATATTTTAGTTACATTTCATCATAAATTTTATTAACTGTCTTCCTCTAATGGGATATATTTCGTGAGGGCAGGTATTTTTTCTGTTTTAGCTGACTTATGCTGAGAAAAGTAAATTGTGTTATAGCACAATTCTATCCATCATTCAGAATTCGCCAGCAAGTGTTTGAACCATGGGGATTTTTTCCAGGGCAATCGCTGTACCAACCTATGTGCTTTTTTTTTCAGTTTAGATTCCTCAAGAGGTAGCAGATGATAGCAGGAGGGGCTTTGGATGAAGCACTAGGGGAGCCAGGCACTGACCCAGGTTTTGTCATAGTCAGGCAACGCCAAGCAGCCCCTCTGCCTCTCTTGGGCTTATTTTCTTCATCAATAGGTTCTGTACTTTTCACTTTCTTATAAAAGAAAGATTATCCATTTGAATGGGAAGGTAATGCACTTACATATGTATTTCTTGGAGCTGAATTTAAACAGTGGTTTAGGATTTTTATATGGGATTTGGGGTAACATAGTGGGCACTTAAAAATTATTGCTTTATAAAACAAAAATGCCATTTAAGTAGACTTTCAAGAATACTAACCCTTTGTTAAATATAGGACATAATATTTAAATTTTAACTCAGAAAACATATTTCTTTGAAGATTTCCATTTGTATAATAGAAAGAAGGTGGTTTTCTTATTATTCAGCTGAATTGCTTATAATAATGCTATACCGGGCCTAGGGCCTATCTCATAGCAGATGCTAGAGAAATGTTTACCAAAGTGAAGTCAAATGTGGTTGGCTCTGCACATCATACTTTCCCTTTCTGGACTTCTGTTCTCTCGCCTGTGAAATGCAGCGTTTTGGTACATATGAACCTGTGAATAATTTTCAGTATTAATCTGTGCATTCAGTTTAGTTTGCATTGTTAATGTTTCAAGTTGCATGGAGGTTTTCTTAAATTTATGGGAGATTATCTAACTTTTAGTATCATCACCCATCTCTATCAGCATCGTTTAATGTATAGACATTTGGATAATCACAGTTATGCATGTTTTGTTTTCAAAAATTGTGTATTTATTAAAATTTACTATGAAAGAGATCAAGTGACAAATGACCAAACCAAGGAATACCTGCAAAAGAAAATCTATACCTTGCTGCAGTGAACATCCCATTGCTATGGAATATCTTTATAAAACATGACTCACTTTTTTCAAGTATAGCTTTTATAAACTTGCCATCTTAAACAATATTATTCATCCTAACTTTTACTAGGAATTGAAAATGAATTTCTTATGTTTATAATTTTTAATAAGAATAGATTATGACAATAAAGTCATTTATTCTCTGGTGTAAATTTTAGTTATTTTCCTATTCTTATAACTAAATCTTATGACTAAAAATTATCTGCACACATACTGTGCAAATGATTACAGATATTTTGAATTGTTTCTTTAGGGACTATCCCTATGTTAATGAGTATGTTTAATTTTATAGTTTTTATTTCATGTAACCATGTTCTTACTGGAAAGGAACTCACTAATTTGAAGTTTTTGAGAGAAATGTATGAATGTACCTACTAACCTCTCACCTTACATTATTCAGTTAGCCTGGCTAGTTTTCTTCTGTCCTCTTATGTCTCTCACTTCCTCTGTATGTGTACATGCTTGTGAAAAGTGGAAAGACTAGACATTGGATCAGAAGTTTAAATATTCAATGTGACCCTTGCTTAAATAGACCAAATTGTATGCAACTTAAAAATTATGAATATAATCCTTATGAATACTGTATGGAAAGTATTTTTTATTCCTAATAATATACTTTGCAGCATTAAAAATATAAATTATAATTAACATGCCTAGACATTTTTCTTTTGGAAAACAATGACTTGTACCAAGGTGACATTTTGGGGATAGAAGCTCTTATTTCTTTACAGCCAAGTTTAAAACAAAATTAAACAAAATCATCACTCAAAAATGTGTTTACATACTTTGAGTATTGTTTGTTCTTACTTCAAAATTGTTGAGCAGCATTTTTAGATTATCTTAAACTCTCTAGATAAAAATATAAATACATTCAGCTCTCATTATTCTAAATAGACAAGGTTATTTTCCAGATTTTAAAAATCACTGATATTTAGCAGAAGTGTGCTTTTGGTTGGTGGAAAGAAGCATCCAATTATAAGTATAAAATCTTAATCAGTATGTGAAAATAGGTATCATTTTTGCTGTCTTTTTATTTCAATATTAAACTTTCAAAAATGTTGAAAATCTAACTTCATAGTTTATTCATTAATTTTGAATAATTATCTTTTATTTAATTCTCATTCACTTCAAGAAAGAAATAGATCATCTGTAATTGATGTTTCATTATAACTCTTAGATTGTCTTTGTTCTATTTTTCAAGTTTAACATTACCTCAGACAATTGGACAGATTTTCATTGAGAAACTAGCTGACTATATTCTGGTGAAAACAACCTTTGGTTTTTCGTTGGCTTGGGATGGAATATCTGGAATTTACCTGAAGCTGTCTGAGGAGCATAAAGGGAAATCATGTGGCCTATGTGCAAACTACAACGACATTCAATCTGATGATTTCATCATTCAGCAAGGTAAGTGGAGCAGAAGAAATGGGTGGGTACTTCTGAGCTCTTCTTCCTTCACTGATCACTCTGTTTATACCCAGAAGGGTACAACTTGTCCTAGGTTGGGTAAAAACGGTAGCTATCGCTTGCCTGTTTATGTGATTTTAAGTGAAGCTTGAACAGGAAAATATTTTTGTGTCATTCTTGAAAACCATGAGCTAGCTTACATTTGCTAAATTAATACAAGTCAGGTCTTACTCATGTAACAGATACTAACTGAGCATTTACTTTGCGTCTGGCACTGTTGTAGGAGCTTGGGATATATCAGTGAAAAAAAAAAAGCTTCTCCCTTCTTGGGGCTTATATCGACATTTTAGTGATTCAGACCCACTTGAGGCAAACTTGTCTACTTTTGGGCAACAGATATTTTGCTTCCAGTCTTGATAGGAATAAATTAAATGATTGCCATGTAATAGTTTTATAAATACAATAAAATGTGAGCAGAATTTATAAAAGTTGAGTAATAACTTGGAATGGTTTTTATCATGTATAATGATGTACATATCATTCATTCATCTATTCATTCTAAGTCATGAAACTAATCCCAATGAGCTGTTAAAAATGGGTTTTGTTTCAATATGGGTACTAGTTTGCAGTGGCAACAAAATAAGAGAATTACAGGACGCAATCATGATTTAGGTCCACATATAAATGTGCAATAACAAAGAATACTGTTCTTAGTACCAGAAGACCTACCTGACTTTGAATCTTGTTCAGCTCTTCCAAGTTTTATAACTTGAGGCAACTCAATTAATCTCTCTGATATTCAGTTTCTTCAGCTGTAAAATAGGGATTAAAATAATTTAGAACTCAGAGCATTGTTAATAATAATAGCATAGGTTGATACCATTTAGTTATAGTTAATATGAGTACATAGCTATATTATTCCCAACTCTTACAACATCCTGTAAGGTGGGTGTATTTTCTTAATTTTACAATGAGGGCACAAGATGATGTGCCCAATGTAACACAGCTTGTAAATGGTGCTATCAGAGTTGAGTTACAGATCCAACTGGCTCCCAATTCTATTCTTAGATAAATGTGAGAGAAATTGACTTTTAATCTGTAAAGCGCTATATAATACTGTTTGTTTTATATTATAAAATTAATAGAGAAGAGTTGCCCATATGTTGTGTTTTAAGGGAATGAAAATCCTACTTAGAGTGTGGGTTCTGGAATCAGAATGTGGGATTCATATTCCGCTTTGCCACTTGTTAAACTTTCTAAGTTTAATGATATACTAGTAGTGTATACTTCATAGAGTTGCAAGGATTAAGTGAGGTAATCCCTGTAAAATACTTAGTACAGTGTCTGGCTTGGCACGTAGTTAATACTGAATACATTTTAGCTAATTTATAATCATCTCCAAGTGTTCTCAATGAGTCTATAATGGAGCTAACGTGAAAATGTTTGATTAAAGACATTGCTTTAAGAGGCCCTTGTCAAAATGCAAACATTTTCCCAGGATGCATAATGCTTCATCAGTATTAGTTTACTAGTAGCTAAAGAGCAGGACTTCAAGGAGTCAATTTTCTTACATGCAAAATGGAGATAATAATAATGACCCTTAGAGCTTCCCAGCCTCTGCGAATCTAATGAGAAAATGTAAATGAAAGTGTTTAAAAGTCTGTGAGCACAGTACAAATGTACAGTATTGTACATTTCATCATGAAATGTGTTTTGCATCCAGTTGGGTATTTAGAATGAGAGAGTTCACAAACTTGGAATCTTGAGACTATATTAGGAAGTAGGGTTTTGGACCCAGGCAGAACCAATCAGATGGCAGTTATTGATTTCTTTTTCTTCTCTATCAAAGCTTTATGAAAAAAAATAATACTCAATTCAGTTCTCAATGTTAGAGTTAAAGACTGCCATGGGCAACTTCCCTGGGGACATCTAGGGAACATGGTATAGAAGTTGGGATAGAAAATAGCATCTGCTCTTGTTAGAGGCAGAGAGACTCAGATTAGGATTTGTGTTAAGAGTCAGACAGACTTTCATAACCTGGAACATAAAATGGTTGCTTACAGTGAGATAATTGGGCAGCACGCAAAGGGGTGTTAGCAGATTATTTGTGGGAGAAGACCGGAAGGAGGCAATTTGACTGAATTACGGCTGAACTGGCAGAAGGCAAGAAGGACCCTGGAAAGTATATGGAAGGAGCCTAAAGAGAGATTTCAGCTCTTTCACAATTTTATTTAGTGCACAGAGTAAAGCAGAATGATAAAAAAACTAATTTATGGTAATTTATAAAGATGTGACTAGAATCTGCTTTCCGATTTTCTCTCATACCGTAATAATGCAAGAATACGTCTACAGGTGAGCTGTATTACCTTTAGCTTAAAGATGCCTAGTATTTTCTTGAAACTCATCCTGTACTTTGCTGATTAGGTAAATCTTTAGAGGCAGAGAGGTAGTTTTATTGAACCCCATTGAATTAATAATTTCTTAACAGTGATTAAAATTGTATTTCTCTCTGCATTCCTATGCATTCTTCAGGTATGACTTCACAAAGAAATGAGCCTTTTCAGAACTTCTGTAGATATAGAAATATTTAAATTTGTTGTCTAGTTGAGATTCTGGTTCCATAATTCATGTCTATAGCTACCTACTCATAGAAGCCCTGATTTACTCTTGTTTTTCCCAGCATAATAATTAATACTGCCTCTCTTTCACTCTTAGAAGTGTTCCAATATGGACAGTAAATTGCTCCGTTTGTAGTACATTTTATTTTATTTATTTATTTATTTATTTATTTATTTTTCTTTCTTTTTGCGGTATGCGGGCCTCTCACTGTTGTGGCCTCTCCCGTTGCGGAGCACAGGCTCCGGATGCGCAGGCCCAGCGGCCATGGCTCACGGGCCCAGCCGCTCCGCGGCATATGGGATCCTCCCAGACCGGGGCACGAACCCGTATCCCCTGCATCGGCAGGCGGACTTTCAACCACTGCGCCACCAGGGAGGCCCTGTAGTACATTTTATATGAAACATTTTAATTTTAGTTTCGCAGGCTCCCAGACCACCAACTGATATGGATTTAAAGTCTCATAGTAACCAACATTTGGGACTTTTTTGTTAATGCAATGTAGTGAAAAGAGCTAAATATGTGGTTAAAAGCTGGAATTAAAGTGAACTCTAAGGGATTGCCCAGGTTGTTTAGTTACATTAAAATTTGTGCATAAATGTGGAAATAGGTGGGCCTTTAGGAAATATTTTTGATTCTGCAGACCTTTAAAGTATGATGATGCTTTGAAATGAAATGTGACTATAAATTTACTTAAAAGGAACATGAGTTTTTCCTTTTAAAAATAATTATATTAAACCAGACCCACGCTTGGTTCAGGGTGTAGCATTTCCAACAATATCAGAGATAATAAAGTGGACCAAACATCTAGGACTCTAATAATCTATTTAATAAATATGGAAAACTCCCTTGTATTTATTCGTTCACTTATTTAGCAAATATATTTTGAGCACCTACTCTATACCAGATAGTAAACTAGGGATCCAGCAATAGGACAGCTTAGACAAGCTCTCTCCCTTCATGTAGTAGAAGGCAAAGCAAATAGACAAATTAAAATATAATTTTTGTGAGCAATAGCAGCCATAAAAATAGGGGAACAAGGAGACTAAGTGATAGAACAGTGTATGTTTGGTGGGTCTAGATGATGTGCCGGAGAAGGCTTCTCTGAGGAGGTCATATTAAATAGATGCCCACGTGAAGTAAGGGAGACAGCAGAGGGAAGATTGGGGTCGGGGAAGAGTGATTTCGAAGGAGGAGATGCACAAGCAAAAGCAGGAGCAGCGTGGAAATGAGCTGGAGTGAAGAACATTCTACAGCTTGTATGATTGGAGTAGGTTGAGCAAAGATAGGAGTGGAAGATGTAGGAGGGATAGGGCGGGGTGGAGTGGGGGAGCTGGGGGAGTGCAGAGTCCAGATCAAAAAAGCCTTCCAGGCCCCTGTAAACTTTGGGATTTTATACTAAGAGCGCAAAGCGTTCTTATAGATGAACTTTTACAATCTTCCCCAAAATTGGTGGTAGTAAGTAGACATCTTCCAATCTTGAAGATGCTGAGATAGACTGGTGAACCATTTGGCTTGCAGTTTTTGATTCTAGTGGTGCAGTAGCTCGTCATCAGTGGTGGACCTGTGGCTGTGTAAATCTCAGTGGTGGAGATGCTAACACTCAAACATGAAGGCTGTCAGATGGAACTTGGAGATGTCATCTTGTTTGGGTCTGCGGGGTCTTTGAGATTTCAGATTCAGCCCTTGTCTGAATGTGGGGCAGGATTAATTTTCATGTCAGACCCTGAACTTGTCCTCAGGCCAGATAGAAGGCCCAGGGTGCTCACCACCAACTGCCTGTTTGTTGCTGCCGCATAGTAGCTCCTGAATCTTGCCTCTGAATAATGCTGGGATGGTATCAGGATTCTTAATCTGTCCCGAGCATCTTTAGAAACACTATTCATCATATTCCAATGGAATGAATTCACTTCTTAGTACCCTCTTCTCCAGGTGTCTTTTCCATTTTTTCATTGTCTGTATGACCATCCTCTGAAATCTCCACAAGGGTTCTAGGTACCCCCAAAATGGAGCTACAATTTTAGTGAGGTTCTGACTTATGTCAAATAGAATGAGAGGGCTGTCTGAAAATTTTCATACCAAACTTTGACTTATGTTTCTTAATTTTATGCATATTTTTTCTCCTCTCTGCATTATAAACTGCAGGCTTTACTGGTATTCATTTTGTACCACTCACTCTCAACCCTTCCCCATTTTGCTTCAATGAAGTTTGCGTTCTCTCTCCAATGGTATTAACTTTTATTTGGTACTTAAACTTTGTTCAATTTATTTTTATTATGCTGAAGTAATGTTATAATCTAATATCATTGGTAATTATAAAGCTATTGAGTTTAACTTTTTGACCAGGAAGTTTATGTTGGTGAACTGTGTCTTTGTGGAAAGTGATCCTATTATACATATTTTTTTGTATGTGTTTGTGTGAAATAGAGGACTATACAGAAGACATTGCTATGTTTGCAAATAGTTGGTTGGTGCAAACTCCAGATGATACCAAATGTGTACCCACACCCTCAGATTTTCCAAATCCATGCTCCAGTGGAATGCCAGCATTTGAGGTAAATATGACGTGAAAAATTTAGGCATGTTGGATACACCACACATATACTGTATTTGTATATTTAACACTAAGCATTTTTAGTGTAAATACTACATAAACACTATTAAAATCAGGAAATGTAACGCAACAAGAATAACTTTATGATTATTTCAAAAATGGTGAATACAATGAGTTTCATAAAAGTAGTACTCATTATAAAATATGTAGTTAGAAAATGTTGTTTAAAATTTATAAGCCTACATACTTTCTCTTTCCTAGTAAGAACAGAGCGTCTTGCAAACAGATCAGTAGAAAAAAATGAGAGTACAAGCATATCATTCAGTATGTTCTGCTGACCGCCATCTTTTTCTGCATAGGCAATCTTCTTCAAGTGTCAGATACTGTTGCAGTTTCCCTTTTTGAGCTGTCATGAATATATTGATCCATATTTATATATTGCCAGCTGTGTTAATGATCTTTGCAAGTAAGTGAAATGATTTTATTTGCAATAAAATTTTCTTTATCCAAAAAGAAGAGCAAAAACCATTGTATAACTTCATCATCTCAGCAGTTCACAAAAATGTAATGGGAAATGTAAAACATAAACTGTACTAACAGCTATTAAAATCTTACTGGATAACAGGTACAGTCTGAGTGTTTTATATTAACAGCATGAACAGAATACATTAGTTCTTATACACTTTTTGTGCCACTGATCCCTTTTGGGAATCTAGAGAGGCTATAGGCTCTGTTCAAAATAGTGGTTTGAAATGCACAAAATAAAACATATAAGATTACAAAGGAACTAATTATACTGAAATAGAATTACTGAAATAGTAAAAGAAATGAATTTCTGATCCACATGCTCTTTTATATGCATTTCGGGTCTAATAACTAATGTAGTTTGATATAGTGATGAGTATAAACAATATTTTGAGATATCTGCAACAATTAAATGAGAAATGAAAATATGGAAAAATGAGATATGAGTTATATTGATGACAAAGTTACAGATTCTGCTAAGAACATTGTGATGTGTTGCCCATGTGTATAACTGAAAGAAGTGCTAAATATCAGCTGGAGATTAGAGAAAATAAACATGTATTTTTCACATCCAAGGTCACAGACTCTTGCCTTCACTCCTGGGTTAAGAACACGTAGACTAAGGTGGTTGTCTAGGGAACAAATTCAGTGAGACTCATCATAATGTGTTCATCATTGTAGAACTTATAAATTACCCATTATTGAGGTGAAGTCCTTTTTATTTTAGTTTTTCAAAAGTTTACCAAGTGAAAGATACATGCACCCTCGTATTCATAGCAGCACTATTAACAATCGCCAAGACGTGGAAGCAACCTAAGTGTCCATCAACAGATGAATGCATAAAGGAGATGTGGTATTTATATACAATGGAATACTAGCCATAAAAAGAATGAAATAATGCCGTTTGCAACAACATGGATGGATCTAGAGATTATTAGACTAAGTGAAGTAAGTCAGAGAGGGAAAGACAAATACTATATGGTATCACTTATTGTGGAATCTAAAATATGACACAGGTTAACTTATTTACAAAACAGAAACAAAGACATAGAAAACAAACTTGTGGTTACCAAAGGGGAAAGGGGGTGGGGAGGGATAAATTAGGAGTTTGGGATTAACAGATACAAAATACTGTATATAAAATAAACAACAAGGTCCTGTACAGAGCAGGGAACTATATTTAATATCCTGTAATAAACCACAATGGAAAAGAATATGAAAAATAATATGTATATATATGTATAACTGTCACTTTGCTGTACACCAGAAACTAACACAACATGTAAATCAACTATACTTCAATTTAAAAAAAATTACCAACTGTATGTGATTAGTTATCTTGAATGTTCGAGAATATCTCAAGAAATTTTTATGTTTGCATCTTTTAAGTATCCCAAGAAGTTTAAATGGTACATGGGAACATTGCTGTAAAGGACCAAACTAATTTTTGGTTGAGTAAAACCACTGAAATTATATCTTGGGTAGCTTGTTAAGAGGTCTAAGTTTATCAAAAGTGAAAACAGAGAGGAAAGGTTGAGGTAGTGTGAAGTTATTTATAATCACTCTGCTTTAATTAAATTAAGATTATTATAAAAATAATGAATGTAATAATATTTTCCAGGTATTAAATGAGATTGTTTGGGAAACTTGTTAATTTTGCATAAAGTACAGTTATACCTTTATTTGTATGTATCGTCTCAGGGATTTCTGAACGAATGCAGGAGCTTTGAAAGAGCATTCCCTCTGCCTAAAATATTGAGTACTGACCTTTATATTTTACAGCATTCTGTCCTCTATTTGGTTTTATTTTTCATTTAAGTGCTATATTGTTCTATCTCTGTTCTGTCACTTAGTCTCTTTTTTGAGGATCTCTGTAGGTAGTCCATTGTCCTTATTTAGCCATCTATATGGAATTAACATTTGTTCTTATTCCATGAGGACTCATTCTGGGACCATTCTCCAACAGTCTTTTCACTTGTCTTATCATCTTTAGCACTCATTTCTCAAGTAGGCTGAAGTGAAGGATCATTTGGCAGATCCAGAAAAGTCATTCGCCATTTATTAGTTGGGATATTGTTTGGTTGCTTCAATTGCCAAAGTATCAGTGGCTTCGATTCATTTGAATGCTTGTATTTCTCTCATATGAAGTCCAAGCTGGCAAGTGGTCCTGGGTTCAGACCATGTGTCTACTCCATGAGTTTTCCATTGACTCAGTGATACTATTGCTATGTCATCCCCCAGGGCCTAGGGTATTATTTTCAGTTTCATTGTCAAAACTGGTTCACCACTGCCATGCTCATATTTTAACCCTTAGGAAGGGAGAAAAGGAAATAGAGGGCTGTCAGCATTTTTAAGGAAGTGATCTGGAAGTTTCATGCACACGCTCACTTTTAACCCTTTGGCCAGAACTTAGAAACATGGGCCATACCTAGAAGTAAGGACAGCTGAGAAATGCTGTCCTTGGCTGGGCAGCCATATGCCCAGCAAAAACTTGCAGGTTCTAATACTAAAAAGAAGAGGGAACTGGGCATGAAAAGTAGCTGGCCATACCTACTTCATCTGAAATTTCATCATTAAGAAGTTAACACTTTTGTCTTTTGAAATTTTGATGTATTTAGGCTTTGGATTTCAAAACCTAATTGCTTTCTTTAGGGCAAATAAAAACAGCAGGATGGTGGAACACCTTTTACTGGTTGAAATCAGCTGACAACTTAAGATACATATCTGAGGTGAAGAGGCCGGGCAGAGCAGGCAGGTAATACCAAAGAAAGGGCTTTATAATGGAATAAGTGGGCATTGATAAAATGGAAGTGAGAAGGTACCAGGGTTAGCCTTTCACTCCCCTCAATATTTCAGCCAGGACTATACCTACCTACATTCTTTTTCCCCTAAAGGAGATTCTCTTCATTTCTTATGTTAAAGGACTGCCTACAGGGATCCTATACCATGATTATATAATTGTGAATCTGCTGCACACAAATTAATTTCCTGCTTGGATTATGAAAGTGTATTGAATTCAATTCAACACATTTTCTGACGGTTTATTCCGAGTTGAGCACTGTGCCACATCTTGGTGAAATAGAAACAATTTATTATGTTGATTTAAAAAAAATTTTTTTTAAACCCCACATTTGTTTATTTATTTATTTTTGGCTGTGTTGGGTCTTCGTTTCTGTGCGAGGGCTTTCTCTAGTTGTGGCAAACGGGGGCCACTCCTCATCACGGCGCGCGGGCCTCTCACTATCGTGGCCTCTCTTGTTGCGGAGCACAGGCTCCAGATGCTCAGGCTCAGTAGTTGTGGCTCATGGGCCCAGTTGCTCCGCGGCATGTGGTATTCTCCCAGACCAGGGCTCGAACCTGTGTCCCCTGCACTAGCAGGCAGACTCAACCACTGCGCCACCAGGGAAGCCCTATTATGTTGATTTTTAATTTATTTTATTTTATTTTTAAAATTTTTGTTGAAGTATAGTTGATTTACAATATTATATTAGTTTCAGGTGTACAACATAGTGATTCAATATGTTTATAAATTATACTCCATTTAACATTATTATAAAATATTGACTATATTCTCTCTGCTGTACATTACATCCTTGTATCTTACTTATTTTATACCTAGTAGTTTATACCTCTTAATTCCCTTCTCCTATCTTGCCCTGCCCCTCATCCCTTTCCCCAGTGGTAGCCACTAGTTTGTTCTCTGTGAATCTGTTTCTGTTTTGTTATATTCATTCATTTCTTTTATTTTTTTAGATTCCACATGTAAGTGAAAACACACAGTATTTTCTTTTTCTGTCTTATTTCACTAAGCATAATACCCTTCATGTCCATCCACGTTTTTGCACATGGCGAAATTTTATTCCTTTTTATGGCTGTGTAATGTTTCATTTATAATATTCCATAATATCTTCTTTATTCATTCATCTGTGATGGAAACTTAGGCTGCTTCCGTATCTTGGCTATTGTAAGTAATGCTACTATGGCAAAACAAATTTGGGGTGTTTACAGAACACAAAAAAAGTGTTGCTGGAGCATGGTGAATGGGAGAGAGAGAGGAGATGAAGTTAGAGAAGTAGGCAGGGTCTAGACTACCTAGAGTCTTAAGGCTCATAGTAAGGAGTATGAATTTTTGCTTGATCTTATTTCATACAACTTGACTATTCTCAGCAGATCTGAATTTGCCCTTTGCCTTATCTCTTACCCTACTCTGCTTATTCTGGGTAGGCTGACTGTGCTTTAGCCTGAATTATGTCAGAATGTCAGTTAGTTCATTTGGGATATAATAAATCTGGGGGGAGGGGGTAGTACAAAATGAAAATGCAAGGCCCCCTGTTAAAAACATTGTTGAGAATTTCAAGATAGTGACAACAGAGTGTGAAACCAAGTACAGGGCGCAGCTAAGTGAAGGGCCTTTTTAAGAGCAGGGCCTTGTGTGACTGACTACACAGGTCACATTCCCATAAAGCTGGCCCTGATCTTGATAAATGTTGCTGAAAAAAATGAATGCCTTCTACTGCTGAAAAAAAACAATGCTGCTGTGAACATTGACGTGCATATATCTTTTTGAATTAGTGCTTTTGTTTTCTTCAAATATATAACCAGGAGTGGAATTGCTGGGTCATAGGGTAGTTCTATTTTCAGTTTTTTGAGGAACGTTCATTCTTTTCCATAGTGACTGCCCCAACTTACATTCCCACCAACAGTTTACTAGAGTTCCCTTTTCTCCACATCTTCGCCAACGTTTGTTATTTGTTGTTTTTCTTGACAACAGCCACTCTGACAGGTGTGAAGTGATAATCTCATTGTGGTTTTGATTTGCATTTCCCTGATGATTAGTGATGTTGAGCATCTTTTCATGTGTCTGTTGGCCATCGAAACAAAAAACAATTTAGAAATAGTCCCTGTCCTAGGAACTCAGATTCTAATGGGGCAGAGAAACAGACCTTCAGCAATTATACATGCTTTAAATGCAAAGTGCAGTGAATGTGGAGGAGAGAACTACTAACTTTATCAGGTAGTGCCTAGAGGAGATGACAGCTGAGTTGGAATTTGAAGGATGATACATTACCCGTCCTTGAACTTGTCGTGTTTCTGCTTCTAAGAATGCTAAACTTAGCAGCAAGGAAATGCTTCTAATTTTGCTACACCCAAATCAGTTGATTTATTGATAAAAACAAGTGTTATTTAGTGCTCATTTCCCTATTAAAGTTCACATCCAAAATGGAAAAATAAGCTTATTTTCCCCTCAGTAAATTGCAATAATAATTTCTTTCTTGCCCGATTGTTGTTTTTATGCAATGCCAAATGTAATATGCCCAGTACAATTCCTAGCATAACATAGTCACAGTAAATAGTAGCTATTTGAATAATAGTTGCATTGGGTTGGAAAGCCAATATTCAGTTACTTTGTTAGTTTTCAGAGCCTCCATTAATTGTAGGAAACAATGCACATATTTAAAGTAAATCATAGATTTAATGTCTTTCTAGGAATTCAACAGTTTTAACTTACCTTGTTTTTCAGAGACTTTTCTTATTCGGAGGTTTAGAATATTTTCTGAGTTTTTGAAGTTTATATGCTCAGTCCTTTTTCTTCCTTCTAAAGCTCAGTTAATTGGACTACATAAGCTGCATGGCTCAATTACAGTAGCACAGGATAAGTGCAATTTGAGATGGGTGGCTTTGGCTTTTACAACAGAGATACTGAAAATGCTAAGGCTCACAAAATACAACATTCGTAAGGTCATTATCTTGAAAAATATTTAACTATTTAATTTTGAGTTTCAGTTGTGTTGAAAAACAAGCCCACTACCTTATAAACCCTGTTTATTTTGTAGATGCCTTGTTAATCTTGTCGGGAATTGGCAGATCTCTTATATTTGTTCGGAGGAGTTTCTAAGGCGATTATAAGAAAATACTTAGAGGTTATTCACTCTTGGCAGCATTATAAAAGCAACTAGCTTTAGTAATTTAAACCTGAAAGAATTAAAAATCTTCTTTTAAATCTTAAATTAAATGCTATTTATTTAATATTTCAAAAGTTCTGCAGGTTATTAGTATTGGTTTTATTCCAGCATGTATACTATCAAGAGCATGGTATCTTAGAAATAACTTTCGTATTTGTTGTTTTTGCTGTGATAGAATTTTATCGTTCTAATAGGATTTGTTAAATTCTGAAAGATCTAGGATGCTTTGCGTGGGAACAAAAAAATGCATACAAGGATTCTGGGAAGAATGTCATAATTAAAATAGAAATCTTTTTCAGTATAGGTACTCCCTTGAATCAAATGAAAAGTGGCCAAATTATTGAAAGACTTAGATGAAACAATTTACCTAGGCCTTTTTAGCTGGGATCCCATGTTTATCTGTTTTCTGCATTATTGTACATAACATATTATAATGTATTATATTATATACAAGCTGACATCAGCTAATATTAGAATATTCACCACATACTCAGCATTTCTCGAGATCAGGAGCTCAAAGGTATGGTTTCTGTCAATATTTCCTGTGTGATATATTGGATCTGTCTTTTCACTTTTCAGAACTCACGATGATGAGACCTATTGTCGAGCAGCCACCGAGTATGCTAGAGCCTGTTCCCATGCTGGCTACCCTATTCGAGACTGGCGAGATGACTTTCCAGCATGCAGTATGTTTCATTATTTTCCAGCCCTGTGCAATTCTATTAATTTTAGGCTTATCCTAGTACTCAAAACTTACCCTAGTGCTCAGAACTAATGAACTGCAAAGACTTGTTATTGATGCAATAATATTGGTAAACTTTTGCGTACTTGTAAAACACTGTATGTAATCTTTGTCTTTCTGTGTCTGCCTTACTTCATTTAGTATGATAATCTCTAGGTCCATCCATATTGCTGAAAATAGCATTATTTCATTCTTTTTTATGACTGAGTAATATTCCATTGTGTGTGTGTGCATGTGTGTGTGTGTGTGTGTGTGTGTATATATATATATATATATATATATATATATGCCACATCTTCTTAAGACAAATATCATATGATGTTGCTTATATGTGGAATCTAAAAGAAAAAAGAAGACACAAATGAACTTATTCCAAAACAGAAAGAGAGTCACAGACACAGAAAACAAACTTATGGTTACCAAAGGGGAAATGGAGGTGGGGGAGGGATAAATTAGGAGGCTGGGATTAACATATACACACTACTATGTATAAAATAGATAACCAACAGGGATCTACTATAGCACAGGGAACTATACTCAATATTATGTAATAACCTATAAGGGAAAAGAATCTGAAAAAGAAAAATATATATATGTATATGTATATATATATATATATATATATATATATATATATATATATATATATATAATATATATCTCTGAATCACTGTGCTGTACACCTGAAATGTACACAATATTGTAAATCAACTATACTCCAATAAAAAAATTTTAAAAAACCCCCAAAAAACACTGTAATCCTTTTGAGTGTTGAATAAAGTTGATTTACAGCTCGCCTGTTTGCCCATTTTAGTTGATAAATGTGATGACAGCTTTGTCCATCGGGATTGTATCAGTTGTTGCCCACCAACCTGCACATTTGAGGATCAATGTCTTGGGAGTAATCTCCATTGTCTTGACGGATGTTACTGCGCGGATGGTAAGTGCTTCATGAAAGAAACCATGTCTCCACTCCTGGAAACTATTACCCCTGTGATCCAAGAATCATGTCTTAATGTCATCTCTCAGGATAATAGGGCTGATGTGATTTTCTGTCCTTGTAGGATTTGATCCTTGAAGTGACTAGAAGGAATGGCTGCTTTTCTTTAGTAAAAGGCTTATTCTTTTGTAAATTTCCTTGGAAGTTTGGAACTTCGTCTTGAAGTTACCCATGGCAGATCTTTTGTTCTCTTGAGTATTTAAAGATATTTAATAATTTATATACGTTCATTTTTTAAAGATGAAATCAAGTTCAGAAAAAAAAACCTTCACATTTTGGCAGTACAAGATTTTAGTCCTGATGTAGTTTTAATATTTGAAATTAGAAGTAACATAGTAAGTGATAGAAACGGGATTTAAATCTGCTATACTGATAGACATTTATAAGAACATTGAGGATTTACTCAAACCCTTTTATTTTTACAGATTAAAAAAAAATAGAATCCCAGAGATGTTAAATGATTTTCCCACTGTCATACACTTAATATGACTGAGGACTACTTGGAATCAGATCGTTGACCTCAGTCCATTGTTCTGTCACTGCTACTCTAAGTACTTTGGACCCGTGTCAGGCCTAAACTGTTTGTTACCAGCCAATGATGAGATAAGGAGTTTGCACCAGAATATAACTCCATGCACCAAAATATAAGTCAATGCTTCCTTCATCTAGAGAGTCTTACTCTGAAAAACAGATCAGCTGAATCAAACAGTGTGCTTAGTAACACTGGTTCGACCACTTTTCCTCATTAGGGAGAAGTACTAAATGCAGTTCTACTGTACTAGCCCTTTGAGAAGCACTGCTTGGCTCTTTATTATCTGTGTGCTGATAGTGTAAATCTCTCACTTTGACATAAACAGAAATATAACCAAGAATATACTTTCTCCCTCTTCTCCCCTCTTCCCTCAAAAGCAAAGAGACATTAGTTGCCCTAATTCTGTACTGTGAATCTTGAATTTCTGATGGCGAGTCATGGGATAAGAAAGCTGAAAACCACTGAAATAGACCCTTATAAGGTAGCTACTGATGGAGACAGAGCCAGGCTGTCGGTAACCTCCTTGAAAGTAAAGAAACTTGTTACTTCCAGCACCTAGTGTAAGCAAGTGTTCAATAAAAGTTGGTTGAATTATTATATTCAAAGAATACAATCTTTATGATTTCTTTTGTGAATCTGATATGTGTTTTTCTTAAATAGGCCTCATAATGGAAAATGGGACTTGCATCTCCTTGGAAAATTGCCCATGCAATTTTCATGGATTAGCTTATTCAGTTGGTTCAAAAATTGAACAAGAATGTACTGAATGGTATGTGATTAATGTACATCTAATTATTTCTGGATACTTGACTAGTTGACCATTTTACCATGACATGTGTTTAAAGAAATATACTTTTTATTGATTTTTCTTCCAAAAATTCCAAGACACAGTTTTCCTTTTATTTAAAGCCTTACAGGGACAGGGTGGTGGGGGGAACATCTATATTTTCTTTTATGATGTAATTCTCCTCACTTCCCTTGGTAGTTCTATAAAATCTTATATCCATGTGATGAACTGTTGAATTGTCTTGTTATTCATAATCACCAATTTGCACAAACTTTTACTCTTAGAACTTGATGGTTCTCTTGGCCTTCTCTATTGAGTACCTTAAAAAGTGACTATCCAATTTTTGGCCATGATTAGAGACTTTTAGAAATTCTTCTTAAATTAGCTAACTAAGACTATTATAGCCAAAGATTAAATCCCTTCAGGGCAATCTAAAAAGAAACAGAGGTGTAAATGTCATTAGGCGATTTTCCCTTAGGTGTCTGTGTATATAACTGAAATGCAATTGAAAACTAACCCTATTCTTAGATAGTGATTTGAGTTCCTGCCATTCTGAGACTGCTTCTGTCCTCCAAAATTCATACCTGTTTGATGGTAGAAGGCAGAATTTATCTTACAAAGGGAAGATCTTTTCTCTCTCCTTAATGTCTGATGATGCTCAAAGCCAACTTTTAAAATTTTTAGTAGATGAGTTAACTTATTAATCGTAACTCTCTCTATATATATTTCTCTAATGATGTGGGTAAATACTTTATTGTGTGTGACCTTTTTTGGTTTAAGCAATGAGGGAAGGACAGAAACAGAAGTTCTCTGCTTAGTGTTTTTGTTCTTGACTAATTGATTTTAAAATATGGCATGCAATAAATAATAATTTAGGTGCTTGCCAGTCCAAATTTATCAGTTAACTGAACTTTTGGAGAGATATTTTTCAAGTCAGATTATTCCGAACCTAAAAAACATGATACATTTTGGTACATTTACCAATACGTTATTGCAAATATTCATACAATTTCTCTATACAATTAGATTAATATTTTTATCATTTCATTTAGTGTATGTGTTGGTGGAGTTTGGAACTGCACTGAGCATGACTGCCCAGGTAATCCTTTTAAATGTTTTTAAAGACAATGTCTTGATTTTCTTGAAACTGAGGAGGAAGCTAGCACTGATTTTTGTTTATTTATTTTATTTTTTTATTTTTCTTTTTGCGGTATGTGGGCCTCTCACTGTTGTGGCCTCTCCCGTTGCGGAGCACAGGCTCCGGACGCGCAGGCCCAGCGGCCATGGCTCACGGGCCCAGCCGCTCCGTGGCATATGGGATCCTCCCAGACCGGGGCACGAACCCGTATCCCCTGCATCGGCAGGCGGACTCTCAACCACTGTGCCACCAGGGAGGCCCCTAGCACTGATTTTTGTAAGGTCATCTCATATAAATGCAATGATTTCTAAATCCAGATATTAAGAGGATAGTGGAAAATTGAATAAATGATAGCTCTGAGCAGACAGCTTTGGGAAAAATTTACTAAAATAATAGAAATATTCTAAAAAATATGTGGGACAGCTATCATTTAATAAATTTTAAACTAAATTGAATAACATAATTTAGTAAGTTTGTCAAACTAATGAATTTTAAACACTTTAGTTATTCTTTTTGATACCTAACTATTTATCCTAAGTTGACCTACTTCTTTTTAAGAATAAACATAATTTCTTCCTCCTTCTCCTTTTCTCCTTCTTCTTCTCCTTCCCCTTCCTCTTCTTCTTCTTCTTCCTCTTCTTCCTCTTCTTCCTCTTCTTCTTCTCCTCCTCCCCCTCCTCCTCCTCCTCCTCCCCCTCCTCCTCCCCCTCCTCCTCCCCCTCCCCTTCCTCCTCCTTCCTCTTCTTCCTCCTCTACTTCTTCCTCTTCTCCTTCTTCTCCTTGCTCCTCTTTTCTCCCCCTGCTCCTCCTTCTCCTCTTCTTCCACCCCCCCACCTCCTCCTCCTCCTCCTTCTTCTTCTTCTTCTTCTTTTTTGGTAGTTCAATGCTCTGTTGTAGGTGATTCTCATTTTACTACTTTTGATGGTCGACATTATTCTTTCATTGGAATGTGCCAATACATCCTTGTAAAAGGAACTGGAAAAGATAAATTCACAATTACTTTACAGAAAGCTCACTGTGAGCAGGTAAGAACATTTCAGAATGACCAGAGGAATGTTCATTTTTTTTGACTCAAACTTCTTATCTCGGTTAAGAACGGTAACATGAATGGGTATAGTTATTTTCTTCAAAAATAAGACACCGTTGATTGTTAAGATGCATCATTATTCTGTATACTACAAAGAAAGAAAACGTGTTGATGATTAATCTGTTATACTATTAATATCATGCATCCTGATTTCAGAGATATTAAAATATCTAAAAATCTAAATATCTGCTAAAATATAAGATATTAAAATAAATTCAGAGTTATTAAAATATATTAAAAATATATCTTAGATTAAATAGTGCATATTTATTGTACTTTCTTTCTTAAAAATGGTATTTGTTTATGTATAGGTTTTTGGAACATTTCATGACTGCACAATAGACAATAAGCTTTTTGTTACTTCCAAACTGCTCTCTTTTTTTTTTAACATCTTTATTGGAGTATAATTGCTTTACAATGGTGTGTTAGTGTCTGCTGTATAACAAAGTAAATCAGCTATACATATACATATACCCCCATACCTCCTCCTTCTTGAATTTCCCTCCCACGCTCCCTATCCCAACCCTCTAGGTGGTCCTAAAGCACTGAGCTGATGTCTCTGTGCTATGCGGCTGCTTCCCACTAGCTATCTGTTTTACATTTGATAGTGTATATATGTCCATGCCATTTTCTCACTTCATCCCAGCTTACCCTTCCCCCTCCCCGTGTCCTCAAGTCCATTCTCTACGTCTGCATCTTTATTCCTGTCCTGCCCCTAGGTTCTTCAGAACCTTTTTTTTTTTTTTAAGATTCCATATATATGTGTTAGCATACGGTATTTGTTTTTCTCTTTCTGACTTACTTCACTCTGTATGACAGACTCTAGGTCCATCCACCTCACTACAAATAACTCAATTTTGTTTCTTTTTATGGCTGAGTAATATTCCATTGTATATATGTGCCACATCTTCTTTATCCATTCATCTGTTGATGGACACTTAGGTTGCTTCCATGTCCTGCCTATTGTAAATAGTGCTGCAATGAACATTGTGGTACATGACTCTTTTTGAATTATGGTTTTCTCAGGGTATATGCCCAGTAGTGGGATTGCTGGGTCATATGGTAGTTCTGTTTTTACAAACTGCTATCTTAAAGGTGATTTTTGACAGAATTTAAGAAGTTACACATTATTCTAAATAGATATGATGGATGTTTTAGCATTCTGGAATATTTATTTTAAAGACATTATCTTGAAATAAGCACATCAATAATTTGTAAACAAAGAAACCCAGATTTTTCATTCATCTCTCTCTAAATCAAGTGGTCAAAATTTTGCCAAAATCTTTTTTTCTACTTTCATTCCAACATAAAATGGTTGTTTCCAACAAAATTCTAGTCTACTTTGTTAGCTTTTTTAAATTTTAATTTTAATTTTTTCTTTTGCAATATGTCAGGTCTCAGTTAACCTTCTGCATGGAACAGTAATTCTCTTTGTTCTTTTCTACCTTGAACTTTTAAAATATTTACTATACCACAAATGAATTTGGAAAGATACTTTAATTATGCACTATGGAAAACATAATTATTGGCACTTTATTGAAAACATTTCTATTTAATAATCTATGTGAAGTGTATGTATGTATATGGTATATTTAATGCACTACATAAAGATATATTTTATTAGTAATGGGACTACATTAGATTCACAATAAGATGTAATAGCTACTTTATTATATTGCTTATTCTCAAGTTTTCTATATACCATAAATTTTTATCCATGTGCACTCTCTCCTTTCTTTTCTCCTTTCTCTTCCTCATCTTCTCCCATTTCCTTCTCCCATTGGTCCTGTCCCTTTCTATGTCTTTCTCTCTCTCTCTCTCACTCCTTTAATTGATAATTTGATTTTTATGCAGAACCTTGGCTTGGTCTGCCTTCAGTCTGTAACTCTAATTCTGGAGGATGATTTCAACAAACAAGTGACCCTTAGTAGGGGAGGACAGATCCTCACCAGTCCTAACCAGGGCTTCAGTCTGAATGGTAAGAAGCAATGCTGATGGTGTACCTTTCTTACAGGAACAACAACAGCAGCACAACTTCAATGGAGTCTTTTCCCGTTAGCCGACTAACCTAACATTTATTGAGGGACTATGTGTTGCCAGCTCCTCAGCCAGACTAACATGGTGGAGACGGCCATGTTTATGGGACCTAGTGTTTATCTCAAGTGGACTAGAGTTTGGAAGAGGAGAGATACAAGTAAACAGCCACTTAAAAATATGATAAACCCAAAGATGTGCATAGGGACTTTGGGGGTCTAAATGATTAGGTGCAACTCACTCAACCGTGCAGGTATGGTCAGGAAATTTTCTTAAGGAAGGGACTATCTCATTGAGCATTTACAGCTGAGGAATTGCCAGGATGAAGGAGATGGGGGAAGTGTTCTAGGCATAGCAAAGAGGAGAACTATGCAGTATGTTTAGGGGGAACTGTAACTACTTTGGCATTGCTGCAGCATGAAGAGGGTAAGTGTAGAATGTCCAGAGAAGAGGGAAAGAGATGGGGATGAGAATGGGAAAGACCTTATTTTTTAAATTGAAGTATAGTTGACTTACAATATTATATTAGTTTTAGGTATACAACATAGTGATTCAATATTTTTATAGATTGTACTTCATTTAAAGTTACTTCAAAACAGTGATTGTTATTTCCTGTGCTGTACAAATATATCCTGCTTGCTTATCTGTTTTATACATAGTAGTTTGTATCTCCTAATTCCATGGGGAATGCCTTATAGACAGGGCATCATACTTTGTGGTTTTCCTGGGAGGCCCTGTTCATGCCTGTGTTCCAGTATAGTTACTAATAACAGTCTGTTTTGCTTTCAGAAATGTCTTGAATTGTGTTATAAATTACATGGTCACAGTCAGTGTCGTGCCAGGATGTTGACTGAACTTGATATGAAATTGAATATGCAATTGTTATTATTTGACCTTTTTTTTTTTTTTTTTTTTTTTTTTTTTTTTCTGTATGCGGGCCTCTCACTGTTGTGGCCTCTCCCGTTGCGGAGCACAGGCTCCGGACGCACAGGCTCAGTGGCCATGGCTCACGGGCCCAGCCGCTCCGTGGCATGTGGGATCTTCCCGGACTGGGGCACGAACCCGTGTCCCCTGCATCGGCAGGCGGACTCTCAACCACTGCGCCACCAGGGAAGCCCTATTTGACCATTTTTATGTACAAAGATGACAATCTCATATGTTTCAACCAAATAAGCAATGAGTTTTAATGAGGAGACTAACTTTGTCTTTTTTTTCTTGGTAGACTACTATAACAACACTATGGAAATGGCTTTGAGAAAAGTTAGACACGAGACACAGATAATAGTTAGGATATTATTAGAGGAGGGCATACAAGGAATGAGGAGAAACTGATCCAAGACAGTGACAGTAGAGATGGAGAGAGGAAAACAGATTGAAATTTTATTTAGGAAAAAAGTGCTGTCAATTCGGTGATGGATTGGATTGGGGTTGGTTGGGGAAGGAGAACAAGGGGAATGAAGTGATCAAAGAATGCTTCTCAGATTTCTTGGTTTGGTGACCAGACTGATGGCAGAAATTGTGACAGGGATGCAGGAGCCACTCTTCTGGTTGCAAAAGTCAAATTCAGTCTTGAGCACAAGTTTCTCTTCTCTAGAGACGTCTCATAAAATGGTGCTTCTCTAGTGCTGTGCTCCCCTTTTTGCTGACAGTTTCAAAGGAATGGGGAATTTTTGAAAAAGTGCCCCTTCCTTATTGAATCATGACCAATTCGTGGGAAAACACACACACACACACATACACATACACACACACACACGTTAAGGAAAAGAGATCAGATTTCAAATGTCTAAGGACTGTCCACCCCCACCATGAGATGCTTGCCAACTGAAATTACATGTGCACCTGACAATCTATTAAAAATATCTGCTGAAGACCCAGAAGGGAAATGGAAGAAAAGAAAACAGGCACAAGGTGGTGAAAATTGGCCCCGGAGCACAGGAGCAGGGACTGGGAAGAAGTCTTTTGGAAGAAGACTCCCGATGTTGTACATTAACATTTCAGAACACTGCCTGTGAGTCTCAAAGCTGATTTATGTATGTTCTTTTCCTGCAGGAATTGTTGAAATTCAGACTCTGTCATCCTTATTTATTCTTCTAAAAACCACGTTTGGTTTAAAGATTCTGTTTGCTATAGATGGGGAAAGAGTTTATATTCAGCTCACTAGTGCGTGGAAAAGAAGAACGTTGGGTCTGTGTGGCACATTTAATGGGAACATAAGGGATGATTTTCTGTAAGTATGATCTCTGTATAGCTAACGTAACTTAATGACTAGTAATTTAGAGGATACAAATTCTTACATTAAAAATGTTTACTTAACGAATAATAGCTTAGTACTCACTGTTCCAAGAGCTTTACATGGATTATTGTATTTAAATTTTGTAGCAATCCCCTGATTAGTATCTCTATTTTATAGATAAGCTAACTGAGGCACCAAAGTGACAAATAAATAGCTCAGTCACATAGCTCAGATACAGTGGAGCTGGACTTTGGATTTAGGTAGTGAGACTCAGTCTGAAGGCTACCCACAGAATAACTTCCTGTTATTCTCTCTGCCACCTATCCTATCAAGCTTAACGGTATTTTATGTAAAAAAAATTCTGCTGCCTTTAAAAAGTCTTAGAATCATTTGGTGTGAATGATAGTAAATTATACTGTAATAATATTGATATCATTTGGTATGAATGATATCTCTAAAGCAACATTATGGCATCTAAGTCAATTGGATTTTATGATAGTTGGTGTTTCATTAGGAGAAAAAGCAATAAAATACATTTATACCCCTTGTATTAACAAAGCACTTTCACCTACATGTGATAAGACATGGTGTATAACTTAGTGTAAATGCTTTGAGCACCTGTTATTGTGCTAAGCACTGTGGGACAATAAAGGCAGTAAGACATGGTTCCCATCCTCAAGGAGCTTATATTGTGGATTGGGAGGGGACAACCGTCTTTCAGAAATAATTTGTTCTAGGCGAGGTATTAATCACAACATGTATAAAAATATTGAGGTGAATTCAAAAAGTTGAGTGTTAACTTGTGTGGTTGTGGCTAGAAGCAAAGCAAAATTTTGAGTAGGTCAGTGTGGGCTGGGTAGGCGGGCAGCGTTTCCTGGAGAAGCCATTCTCCAAATGCCATTAAAAACACACTTCTGGGGCTTCCCTGGTGGCACAGTGGTTGAGAGTCCGCCTGCCGATGCAGGGGACACGGGTTCGTGCCCCAGTCCGGGAAGATCCCACATGCCGCGGAGTGGCTGGGCCCGTGAGCCATGGCCGCTGAGCCTGCGCGTCCGGAGCCTGTGCTCCGCAACGGGAGAGGCCACAAAAGTGAGAGGCCCGTGTACCGCAAAAAAAAACAAACAAAAAAACCAAAACAAACAAAAAAAACCCACTTCTGCATATTCTTCCTGCTTTGGGTTCTGTGCCCTCCCTAATCTTCCCCATTAACTCCTATTTATTTTTCAAACCAACTCGGTCATTATTTGCTTCAAAAAGTGAGTTTGTATCCCATCAAAGTTAATTTTGACTGTTATCTATGAAAATTTGTCATTTATCTGTCTGGTTTCCACTTAAAACTGCAAAGGCTTTGAGAATAAAGACTGTGTCCTTAATCCTTATATTCTTAAGAACTGGCATAATACCTTATATGCACTAGACAGTTGAGCTGAATGGAGGTAGGACTTTTTTTTTTTTTTTTTTTTTTTCTGTGGTACACGGGCCTCTCACTGCTGTGGCCTCTCCCTTTGCAGAGCACAGGCTCCGGATGCGCAGGCTCAGCGGCCATGGCTCACGGGCCCAGCCGCTCCACAGCATGTGGGATCTTCCCCGACCGGGGCATGAACCCGTGTCCCCTGCATCGGCAGGCAGACTCTCAACCACTGAGCCTCCAGGGAAGCCCTGGAGGTAGTAGGACTTTTGATGTGGCACCAAGAAGAGAATTTGGATCAGCAAGGAGAAAAGGCATTTAAATTTTTTAATTTTAAAAGAGAGTTTCTTTTACCTTTATCCTGTGTAATTAATTTGCTTTTAGGTCATTTTCGGGTTTTTTTTGTTTTTGGGGGTTTTTTTCCTCCATTACTACCACAGCAAATGCCGCTGTACTTGCCTTGGCTACTCCCTATCTTTTCCAGGCGCCACTCCCCTTCACCTGCTGGTGGACGCTTTGGCCAGCTGACAATGCAGATATTTTCAAACTTTAAGGTGAATAAAAATCATCTGGAGGGCTTGTTATAACAGAGATCACTGAGCCCCACCAGAGTTGCTGATTCCATAGAGCTGGGACAGGGCCCTAAAACTTGAATATCTGACACATTATCAGGGGACGCTTGTAAGGCTGGTCAGATTGTTACCGAATGCAGGTTCGTGTGTCTGAAGCACAGTGAGGCCAAACAAACCTAAAGGTTGGAGTCTGGAGCAGAGAAAGGTTTATTGCAGGATTGAGCAAGGGGAGGGGTGGCCTGTGTTCCAAAAAACCCTGAAATCTCCAAAGGATTTCAGCAAAGCATTTTTTTTTTATTATTATCTGCTTTATAACAAAGTGAATCAGTCATACATACATTGTTTGTTTGTTTCATTTATTGGTAGATCAGAATATTGATTTCTTATCCATTTGTGAAACAGAAACTATATTAAGTGACTTGGTTAAGATGTGCAGAGGAGACATTAAGCCTTTTCTCTTCCTGTTTTTCAGAATGGGTTAGTAGTCAATGTTTAACAGATGGCAGATCTGTCTGCCTCTTTCTAAGGCACCAGTCTCCTCCATGTATAAACATTCAGGCCTGATAACAGTGCAGGATAATATTTCAGAGTCAGAGATAATTTTCAAACATTGTTTAGCTTTCCAGCATAAGCAGTTAAAATTCCTTGCATCACAAAGTTAATGTGAATCTGCAAACATAATGAATGGAAAATATTAATTACTTGAAAATTTATTTTGTATGCCTTGTTTTAGTAAGTTAACTGTGGTGAACTGAAAGGCTATTTTATAAAGTGAATGCAATAAATAAATGGGTCTACATTTCAGCTCCTTTTTTTGGTGTTTATTGTTTTAAGTGAATTAAATGAAATAAGAGAGCCAAGCTCTGAGTCAGTTCCTCCTGGGAATCCTGAGTACATCTATCACCTTGACCTATTTTATTGTGCTTTGTAGGGATGGAGAGGGAAAGAATGAAAAGAGCTAGTGCAAGTCATGCAATTTCTGTGCGTCTTCGTGTTCTCATTGGAGCAAAATTAGATTTCGGATTGGGTTTGTTCTAATTCTGTACATTTCTAGAATAGTTTCATTTTGAGGAATAGGAAAAAGAAGGAAAGGGTGGCTACAAGGGATGAGCATGGTAGAGTAGCTTGTGTGGCTCCCTCTTTTACTCCTGTCTTTGTGGTGAGAAGCTCCATATAGCTTCATACTGGTGATTGAGATAAATGGTAGGCAAAGTAGTTATGTTTATTTGGACACTAAGAGAGTGAAGATAAATGCTACTCTATTATTTGGCCGTGTTGTAGCAATTCATGAAGTTATGGTTTGCACTAGTGAAGTTTTGCTTGGTCAAAGCTTCCTACAGGAAACCTAGTCCAACCCGATTCTCTAAGTAGTTCTGACAGTGTCTGGCACAGCTCCAAGAGGGGTTGTTGCTCACTATTGGCTGATGACTAACTAAATCTTGATGACTTCTGGAGGGGACATTTTAGTGTCTGGCTCTTAAACATTGTTGTGGTTTATAAGCCTGAAGGGTAGATATTTCTCTTCCATTTTGGTTTGCTGAGGGAACTGAAGAAGTGAGAAAACTTGGGTGAAGAGTGCCTCTTAGGGCTTCCCTGGTGGCGCAGTGGTTGAGAGTCCGCCTGCCGATGCAGGGTACACGGGTTTGAGCCCTGGTCCCGGAAGATCCCACATGCCACGGAGCCTGCGCGTCCGGAGCCTGTGCTCCGCAGCGGGAGAGGCCACAACGGTGAGAGGCCCGCATACCGCAAGAGTGCCTCTTATACCATTTCTCCTTAATTTTCACTTGATTTGTTTGCCCAACCTCACAGTGGAACCTCAGTATGTCAGGCCTCATAATGAAAATTGAAATACTGAACCAGCGGTGTAGACTATTTCTTCTTTAGGACATTTGTCTTTACCCTGAAAAGAATCACATGAGCTCCCTACCTCCACCTCCCTAAACCACACGCATTCATGCTTTGGTTGTGTGAGTGTTATTTCATCAAAGTGGTGTGAACTACGTTTGAATCTCACCTCTGACACTTAGCAGCTGAGTGGACATTAATATTTCTCTAAGCTTCTGCTTTGCCTTCTCTCTAAAATGGGGATAATGGTGTTTCCTTCACAAGGCTGAAATGATTATTAAATAAAACCATGTATGTCCACAATTTGACACATTGTAAAGTCTTAATAATAGGAAGCTAACACCATGTATATTTTAAAATGTAATAAAACATTTCAAGCTCTAAGATTTCTTTGTAAATTAAAAAAGTAGTATTCTCTTTTTTCAATATTTGAAGACTCTGAAGGAAGGAAATGAATGGGAGAGGCTAAGAGAATATTATATTTGCTTTCTAGTTCTCCATCAGGCATGATAGAAGGTACCCCACAACTTCATGCAAATGCATGGAGAGTTTCCTCCACTTGTTTTGCACCTGTTCATGTTCCTATGGTGGACCCCTGCAACATTAATCAACAAAACAGTAAGTCTTTCTGCATGTAAACCTAGGAAAAAGTTCTCTTTATTACTGCAATTTTGTAAAATTAGATAGTGATTTTAAGTTCTGATTTTCTTCATTATGATAAAATTGATGCCATTCTTTATGTATTTTTATTTAATACACATGCCTCTTTATGTAATCTAGGTTACTTTAAAAAAGAACTCCAGAAAATGACTCTTTTATTTACTACTCTGCATTCATAAATTTACTTATTTTAGGTGTTCAGAAATCCCTCAACTGTTCCCAAATGTGAGCTAGCATTTTGGGTATTTCAGATTATTTAAATGCTAAAGAAAAGTCTCTGGAAGTATTCTAATAATGCTCGTATAGTCTTGGGATATTCAACTTCGGTTCCATAGTGTGACAGTGCGTGTGAATTCTCCTGTTTATTGATGTCACACTACGAGTTCCTACTCACAGAACATATTATGGCTTCATAAGCAGGAAGCCAGTGATCCAGAGAAGCTTTGTGCCATCAGGTGTGTAACAATTTGAGATGGTCATAGAGTTCCAATTTACAATGACAGTGCAACTCACATGCGAAGAATTTTTGGCTGCATTTTTTTTTTTTTACTAAAGCCACAGCAGACCATGTGAAAGGCTAATTTACTGTACAATAAAAGAAGGCGTATATTTTTTTTTTTGCAAAATCACTTTGTGAAAGAAAATTAATGTGCATGTTTAAATAGATATTTTTATAATTTAAATTTGTTCCTTTAACTATTTTGGTTAGTTTACTGTTTTTATGTAGTTTTAAAAATTCATAATTAATATTGATTGAGTACCCATGAGAAGTTAGTAGAGTTTCTGGATTTTGTAGTGGTTGTTTGGAAGGATTCTGTTTATTGTTCTATGGTCCTTATTATTAACTTACAGTTTTCATGTCCTGGAAAGAAAACAAGATGATCTTGCTTTTAGTGATTTTTTTTTTTAATCTAGGCCAACTTCTAATTTATCAATTGGACTCTAATTGTCTCTGGTTGTTTCTTTAATGACCTCCTTTATTCCCTACCATTTTTTAATATATATTTTTAAATCATTTTTGTCCCCATATCTTATGTCTTCTATGACATATATATTTTAGATATTATTTTTCTTCACCTTTGCCATGAACTATTATTTTTTAATTTCAAATAGGTAAATTCAAAAAGATCCCCAAAGAAAGGAAAATAAATAGATGAAAGTCAACTCTGATATGGATTCTGAAGGATATTTTTAAATAAGGATTTTCTGAGTCACCCTTTCACTTAATGTCAGTAGGAATGTTTTTTGATCTACAAATCTTTAGGACACGCAATAAAAGCTCTTGCTTGGAGATCCTGGGAATTAGGAGTATATATGCTAATAGTATGCTGTTATAGTCTGTCATTTGTTTTCATATGTTATGTGCATAACAATGCAAAAATATATAATACTCAGGTAATTACTTAGATAATTACCATGTGTTTCCAATAATAAATATATTTAAAAAGCTCCACAAAAAAAGTTCAGTATAATTCCTCAGTAGTGAAAAAATTCTGATCTCTAGCAGCTCATCTTGTCTCTCAAAGACAATGACAACTCAAAGATTGATTAATTTTATCTGTGAAGAAATCAATGCAATCAAGGTCCATTGCACCAAGAAATCACAGGACGAGGCTTTTTCAGAAAGATGAAATCCAGATTGTTTTGTCAAACTTGGTTACTCCCATAAAGAATTATATCTGAGCAGTCATTCTCAAGGAAAAGTCAACACATTTCAAGAACTTACTATACACGTCCCCTCAAATGGCTTGGTAGTGATAGCTCATAGCCTTTAGCATATGTTCCATTACCAGTTTCTATTCATTATTCATTTATTCACGTATTCGTCATAGATTCATTTATCAAACATTATTGATCTCCTAATATTTACCAGACATTGTGCACTACACCTTGTGCAGATATTGCGTTTAATGACTATGTGGCATCTACCTCATTACCATTTACCTCAGAGACTCCATTGGAGTGAGATGATTCCTAGTCCTTCCTGGATAATTGTGTATCCCAGTGAATTGCCATAACATCCACAATTGGCACTGCTTTTATTGTGTGTGGATGTTGGGAGATAAACCTTCTAATACTCATCAGTTCTTTATAGCAGAATTGGGGTGATTTCCTAAGATGGTCCTCAGGTGATGGGGTAATTGAGGCCACTTCTGTCAGTTAACCCTTCTGTTGCTCAAGTTATTCAGGTAAAACACAATACTTTTCTTTTTTTTTTGTTAGAAGAATATTAAATATGGATAAGTACTGTTACCAATATTACCGAAAGTAAAAAACCAAAAAAAGTATAAGCTGAAAATATTGGCTCTTACTGAAAATAATATGCAGTACAGTGTATTTCTAGGAAAGCAAGATGCTTGGATAGTGCTGGAATTTGATACTTTAGGGGTATTTGATACTAGCTAGACTAGTAAATGAAGTGCTAATGGGGTTCTTTGTCTGTTAGTTGGATATGCAGCACACTGTGATGTTATCCACCAAGAGCTCTTTGCTCCTTGCCACATCCATATTAGCCCTGGGCTGTACTATCAGCTATGCCGCCATGATGCATGCAAGTGCGGAAGCGCCTGCCTATGCAATGCTCTTGCCCACTATGCCTACCTCTGTGGCCAGCGTGGTGTTCCCATCGATTTCAGAGTTCAGATTTCATTCTGTGGTGAGTATGATGGCATTGTCACTGATAAAGATGATCAAATAACACTTTAGAGATTTTTGTATTTGTAATTACCGCTATTTTTTAAATAAAAAGGCAATATTTGCGTAAGTTATTTGACTTATTATAATGTGTAAACATGAAAAAAATGAAATACTTTATTTCTTAAAACTGGAGCTCTGTTGGATAAGACCAATGGCTTTTGACTATTTTTACCATAAGCAAAATTAGAGTGTAGTTGTATGGTTTGAAATATGCAACAGAAATAATTTGAAACATTTGAAAAAATTCTTATAGAAATGTTCTAAATACTGGAAAGTACGGGAAAGCATTATGTGGTATAGTGACACATATTTGTAGGTAAATAGGTAAATTATGCAACAGGCAATTATTATCTCAAGTTCTTAGGGCTCGAATCTTCCTGGTTATGATGTCTGTTGTTATCATGCATAGTAGATTGTTTCCTTTCCTTACTGTTCTATAATTTCTTTTATGATTTAATCTTTCTTTATCAAGACTGCCCATTCCCCTTACCCCCATTAGAATCTTCTGTGACCTGGGTTTCAGGAGCATCATTCTCTCCATCTCTTCATCCCTCAGTGGTTTCAAAAAACGTTTTCCTATTATTCCAGGAGTAACACTGGCCAGTTTTGATGTTAATTTCTCAGCTTGGGCTTTCTAAGACAAAAATAATGTAAATATAAAAGTAATGTAAATTCATATACCAAACCTGTGCAGGAATTTGATTTCTCAGAGGATACTTTATTTCATCAGAGACCCCACAGAGTTAGAGAAGCTTTCCTGGCATCTCCCTGTACTATGAGCAGATTTCTTCTAGTCCAGAAGTTGGCAAATTACACCCTTGGGCTTCCCGTGTTTTTGGAAATAAAGTTTACTGCCCATATGTTTGCATATTGTCTATGAGTGCTTTTGAGCTACAAGGGTAGAGTTGAGTAGTTGTGACAGAGACTGGCCAGAAAAGTTGAAACTGTTTACCATTTAGCTCTTTACAAAAAAAGATTGCTGACCTCTGCTGTAGTCCATCTTTTCAACTGACGATGGAGATTTTTTTGGAGGTCCAAGTTAAGGGTCTCCCAATTCCTTGCCCTGAAAAGGACCAACTTTCATTTTCCATTTCCTTAAGAGTTAAATATCAGGTCCAAGATTACTGGGACCCACCCTCCCTTCCTCTACTTAAAGTTCTGAATTTTATTTCTCTCTTTACTTCTGGAGTATGGAGAAGTTACCCTCCACCCCCATTTTTTTCTCACAAGATCAATTATACATTTAACATCATTTCAGTTGTGTTTTATCCAGCATTTTTCTTTGTATAAGTGTGTTTTTAGATTATTTTAGTTTGCCTACTGTAATCAGTTTGTTCTAAAAAGAAATTGGAGGGTTTAGCAAAAAGTGCAAACATGATTAAAAAGGCAAAAAGCAGGAGCTGTGAGTACAGATTGATAAAGTCAAGTTTTGTGCTATTTGCAGAGGACTAAAAGTTTACTTAGGATTAAATAATGTCAGAAAAGAAGGTGGTGTCAGTATAGCAGTAAATAAATTTAAAATGTGAGGAAAGGAAGTTTATTTACATGGATAAAATACCTTAAAAATATTTTTAAAAAATTATAGCACAGGCTGTTAAAGAGTGTTATGGAATGTCACACTTAAATATATGTCACATAGAAATTTTGTTCTTCTGTTACACTGAGGCAAAGAATTATTTTATTTATTTATTTAGGATATAGGATTCTGTAATGTTCTAGGTTTATTGATATAAGATATCTTCTTTTTTCACGATTTATGTCTATCATAGACTTATAACCCAGCATAAAATGCTTCTTGGCCCTGTGGAAATCTTTCTCAACTGATGCTTCTTCGTCCTCAGGGGTGGTGTGCCAGAAAGGCATGATGTACCATCACTGCTCCTCCTTCTGTCGCCGCGCCTGCATCTCTCTCTCTTCCCCAGAACAGTGTCATGATGACTGTGCTGAAGGCTGCAACTGTCCCGAAGGCAAATACTATGAAGACACACTGAGCTTTTGTGTGCCCATGTACGTCACAGGAGTGGGTTGACAGCGTCCAGTTTTTATCTCTTTTCTCCCTTACAGGATAACTGGGCTATCATGCCTCTTTCCTTTCTTTCTGTTTTTTATCTAATTGACTCAGCACCATAAATTTTTTCCACTATTAAACAGTCACTTTTTCCATGAAATAAGTGTGCATATATGCAAAGATCTGCTTGTGAGTTGTTTCTTTAATATTTCTTAATGTCTTTACCTTTATTTATTTATATGTATTCACAAAATCTCTATAGAAAGAGCTAAGGAATCTGATGGTTAATCCTGACGTTTATCTCCACTTGCTTTTGCCATATCAATAATGATAGCAAGGTTTATGTTTCACGGTCATGTGGCAGATTTTAGTAGCAGGATTTTAATGTCTCTCAGCGCTCAGAAATTTCTCAAATCTCATATGACATAAAGACTTTTGTTGTCTACATAAGGCTAAATGATATACCAGTTGTGTTTCTCTGAAGTGCCTTCAGGGACTTTTTATTTGGTGACAAAAATAACACAGTCTGTTCTGTCACTAAAACAATACAGAGCTTGAATTTAGAAAACAAAATCTAAAGCTGCACAAGGCTTCACATTTGTATAACAGAATTGTATGGAATCTCATGGAGTAATGTCATTGTTAGACTGTGCATTAAAATTATCAGTACAGAGCATATGGTCTGCTTGAATTTCAGTGTTTTTTTAAAAATTTGTATCCTATTTTGTTAATTTAACCCTTTCTTTTCCTTGCAGATTTCACTGTCGGTGTCATTACAGAGGCAGCATTTACCAACCTGGGGAGCTCATCCCAACGCCCTCAGGCTTATGGTAGATTTCAGTGATGGTGATTGTTCTTGACAAATAACATGTAATCATATAACTTCTTAGCCAAAAGCATAAATTGAAATATTACACCTATAATTTGAAAAATACAGATAACCTTAATATATAAACTTTTAAACCATATATATTACATTTATATATATTAAACCATAATATATATATATATATATATATATATATATTAAACCACATGTATATATTACATTTCAACATTTCAACATGGAATGCCTAAGTCTTGTGCTCAAAACTGCAGAAAAGAGCTATGAATTGAAGTTTCAAATAGTGAAATGGAAGGCCTTTGATCAGTTTGATTCTCAAATAAAAGTTAAGGATGAGATGAGTGTTCGAATACTGTAAGTTACCGAGGGGTTTTAGTTTTGTGGCTTATCCACTGGCTTATTGAGAACTGGTGCGTTTTTCCTTATCATGATATCTTCTTAAGGGATTTTCAAGATTCACATTGCCTGAATTTGGTTTTTGCCTTATGCCCTGACTTTCGAACTCAGGTTGCAAGATTGGACTTCACCTTGTCTTCCACACTGCTGCCAGAATGACTTTTCTAGAATTCAAACCAACCATATCACATCTGTGTTTAAGGTCTTTAGTGACTCACTTCATGGATAAATTCTTAGTGTCTTAATAGGAGCTGGCCTTTGACTCTTTGCCATCTGCATCCTCTGTCACTTCCCACATGGCACTCTATCGCATGGAAAGCTGTCCTACCCCTACATGGCTTTGTACTACATCTCCACTCAGTGTGACAGCCTTCCTACTTTAATCTATATCGTAACCTCCATCCCTTCTTCAAAATTTTCCCGACTTTATCTTCTTTGACTGCCCTGATGTCAATTGCTAACAGATTTTTAAACATTTTTTGGTGCTTTACTTCTATGTCTTAAACGTTTCTATGTTGCATGTCACACTGGCTAAATTATTTATTTGTATGTCTTTCTCTCCTACTAAAATATAGTAGGCACTTGGCTAAAGACTACGAATTTTGGTCTTTGAATTCCCCATGCCTGTCACAGTGCCCCACACATATATGAGCGTTTGATAAAAATGTGTTGAACTGAAATAGCTCTCTTCAAATTGGACCTAAATCAATAACTTATTTGTAAAAAGGAAAAATCGTATTTGTCCATTTTTGCATGTTATATTGTCTTTGAAATACAGAAAAAACTTGAGGTTTGGTTTCATGAATTAACTATTTGTTCATTTCTACCAGCCAGTGTTCAAATGGGACTGTGAAATGTGATGAATTAGCAACACCCTCTGCTGGTAAGATCTAGATAGATTTTTCCTTAAAGAGAACGTGCCTCTAGTACTGCTCCTACGCTTAGGGCAGAAGTTATTAATCTGTCACAGCCCTCTTTGCCAATGTGCATGGAGGAATAGCCTTAGAGTGTTTCTCAACATGGTACTCTGGCGCTTCCTAACTTTTTTCACATTCGGAATTATAATATTTGTAGGACAGTGTGGGGTGGACATATAAGGCTTCTTAGGGGCAGAGCTGATCAACCCAGGGATGCTGCCTTGATGCTGCCTATCCCAGCACCACCCCAGGTGCCCTCAAAGCTTTAGGGATATGTATCCAGATACCTATTAGAACTCACTTGTGCAATAGCAGTTGGGAAACCCTACTCCCGACCAGCAGATTCTAATGTACACACAGTCACCTGGGGATCTTGCTAAAATGCTGATTCTGATTCAGTAGGTCAGGGGTGATGCCTGCAACATTTCTGTTGATGGCCGAAGTGATGCTAATGCTACCGGGTCCTGGGCTACATTATAAGTAGCAAAGCTTTCGTACTAGCAGCCATCAATTAGAAATGGCATGTAAAATGACATCGACTGCCATCTCTCTTAAGAATATCGTCTTATGATTGCATATCATTCCTGAAGATCTTATATATTAGGAGACCCTTTATATTATTTATTTTCACCACCCAAAAAGCCTCAAATTTTTGGTCATTGTGGAGAAATTCTAGGCAAATACTAAACAAAACTACCTTTTGTTGATTTTAATGGGCAGGAAGAGTGTAGGCTGCTAAAACTAATTGTGCGCTATTGCTTTGTTATTTATTTGCACAGTTATGTAATATATTTTATAAATTAGCTTTAAATTATATGCCCTGGATTCAATTTATGAGGATTCAGGCTGTCTAGGGCTTCTTTACAGTGTATGTTCATGGACCACACACACATTCAATAGCTACTAGGCCCTCCCTACCTTGCCCCATTTGCGTCAGGGTGGCTCAGCATTGAAGAAAAGGATGCCCAGGTGGCCAGACTTCTCACAGAGGAATCCCCAAGATTCCTTTTGGCCCCAGATAAGGGGTGTTATTTAATCCCTCTGAGCTCAGAAGTTTCTGGAGCAAATATGTGAGCCCCAGCCTGCCTGTAATTATGTCCGTTTTCTGCACTTCTACATTATAGTGAGGACTAATGTAAATAATGACTCAGAGGTGTGAAGCAAGATCTAAAAGTATCATGTGTTTGTTGTAAACATACAACTTTGTAAAGTTTAAATATACTGTACTGTCAGTCCTCAAAAATGGATAATGTATGTTTGGATTAATCAGAATACCCTGGTTCTTGATTTCAGAAAATTATATACTAGTTGTTTAGTTACTACTTTATGGAAGGCAGCTAAAGTTTTCAAACTCAAAATAGATTTTGGAAATTTAGGTGATTAAAGGAGATCTGTCTAGGGAATGTTTGTAAGCTCATGAACCAAACATCACAGAGTCAGATCAGTTATTACTGTTAAATGCACTGTATTCTATGGTGAATTGTGTTTTGATGACAAATGCATGTCAATAAGATTAAATGTATAGAACAAATACAAAGTTAAGGGTATTTTATCTGTGCTTTGTCCCTGAAGTTCTCATCTGCCCCGAGGGAAAACAGTATTTCGACTGTAGGTTTCCTGACCCTGAATTACCAGCTGGTGGTATAAATTGTGAAACTACATGTGCAAACCTGGCTATGAACTTCACTTGTGCCCCATCATCACCCTGCATAAGTGGCTGTGTCTGTGCTCCAGGGTAAGCCTCTTTTTCTTGATAATACAGAACGTTTAGAATTTGATAGAAAACACAAGAGCACTTAAAAACATTATTTATAGGAATAGCTAAAATTGTGTTCTGACTAGTGGTTCACTTTGAGTTGGTAACTAGAAGACTGTTGTAATTATTTTTCTGTGCTCATAGAACATATCACATATGTTATGTGTGAGATGCATATCACATATAACACATGACTAAATAATGTCACAATATGTTATGTATACAATATAATTAAAGTAATGCAGTGGGGCTTCCCTGGTGGCGCAGTGGTTGATAGTCCGCCTGCCGATGTAGGGGACATGGGTTCGTGCCCCAGTCCGGGAAGATCCCACATGCCGCGGAGCAGCTGGGCCCGTGAGCCATGGCCGCTGAGCCTGCGCGTCTGGAGCCTGTGCTCCACAACGGGAGAGGCCATGACAGTGAGAGGATGGACTTGGCATTTACCTCCTGATTCAACTGCAATTTTGGGAAAATGATAGTGAGCCACTGTGTATTCAAAACACTTGAAGTACATATCTTTTGTATATTCTGTTGTGCTGTTACTGTTGTTGATTTTAAGTTATATTATTGATGCCAACTGATCTATCTAATGGCTGTTACAGAAAATGGTGTGTTGAGGCTACTTAGGGCAGTGGCTAACAGTGGGAGCTCTGGCTTCAGACACACCTGTTTCAAATCCCAGCCCTGCCGGTATCAGCTGCATGATTTTTCTGCAAGTTCCTTTAAAGTCTCAGTTAGGCATTTTGAAATGTGGTGTGTGTGCCTCTGTGTGTGTGTGTGTATGTGTGTGTATACACTCAATAAGTATGGGCCACTATTTTATGGCAGCATAATTTACTCTTATCTTTGTACATTTTCTTTAGTAGCAGAAATGCCTAGTGTACATGGAAGGTAAATACAGAATCTGGTGGCTATTTGCTTCCTTGCAGGCACACGTGGAATCTGGCCTCACTGGCCTTCCTTCTTCTGGTAATGAATAGAGGCAGTGCACAGAGGGAGGGCCACCTAAGGCAAAGAGGTCACCCATTCTTTCTCGATGAACGTACTCACACAAAGCTATTCCTGGGCTCTATTCATATAAACCAGGAGCAAAGAAGAGAGAGGTTTTGTGGTGTGTTTCCCAGGAGAGTCACATTTGTCTAAATGGTCCCAATCTGGAATAGGTTGAAGAGCCAAGTAATGGGATTGTATCAATCTCTTTAGAAAGAAAGGACATAGAAGGAGTGTGAAAGAACAAGGCCTTGCCTGGGAAAATAAAGGCAGGTAGAAATCAGGTCATACAGCAGATGAGCAAGGAAGACATTTTAGTAAAAAGGACAAGGGAAATAAAACCTTTATTATAGTAAAATAACTGAACCCTACAACATTGCTTGATTTATTTGATTGATTATGACTCAGGGATGCATGGCTGATTAAATAAATCTACATCCTAATTTTGTTTCATGTGCTTGTGGTTGATGCTATTATTTAAAAAAATATCTATGTGCTGTCACCTTTGACTTTTAGTTCAACAGTGATTTATTAATTTACTGGTCAAATTTTATTACAAAAACTTAAAGTAATTTCCTCCCACCTCCTCTTATTTTATTGAAATAAGTATAGTTGGAATTGACTAAGAGGCCTCTCACTGTTTGGAAATAATTTTGTTACATGGAACTTTCTATTATAAAGTTGTTTTTGGTAGTATGATTTGTAATGACTTCCACGTGACCTTGGCTGGCTTATTTTAGGACAATAAGCCTGGTGCCACTTGTTTCCATGGGGCTCCTTATAGTGCCAGCAGTTCGACTACAAATGGACCGCATACCTTAGCTCAGAAATCATTGTGGATTAAAGAAATGGAAAGTAATACAGTGGAAAGAGTCATATAGAAATGGGTTAAAATGTTGGCCCTCTTTCTTATTAGGTAAAGTACCTCAGGACAAATCTTAACCACTTGGAGTCTCAACTTTGTCTTTTTAAAAGGGGTGTAATAATATCTACTTCATAGATGGTTGAGTATATGCAGCCCACTAGTCATATGGTAGGTGCTCAGTAAATGTTTATTACTAACCCCACTTCCCAAACCTGCTTAAAGCAGACAATTCACAGTGATTTACAGCTCTCTTCTTCCTTCTTCCACTTTTGATTAGTTATGAAAAACTCATCAGTCATCAGTGTAACCATTTAAAACCACTACTTCGGCTGGTTATTTAAGAATTGTGCTTACGGGCTTCCCTGGTGGCGCAGTGGTTGAGAGTCCGCCTGCCAATGCAGGGGACATGGGTTCATGCCCCGGTTGGGGAAGATCCCACATGCCATGGAGCGGCTGGGCCCGTGAGCCATGGCCGCTGAGCCTGCGCGTCCGGAGCCTGTGCTCCGCAACGGGAGAGGCCACAACAGTGAGAGGCCCGCGTACCACACACAAAAAAAGTGCTTACAACATTTAATGGAGTATAACCTGTAAAAATACTGAATCACTATACTGTACACCAGAAGCTAATATAATATTATAAATTAACTACACTTCAATTAAAAAATTAAAAATATGAATAATATTTTAAAAAATAAAAGAAATGAGAATTGAAAAAAAAAAGAATTGTGGTTCATTTCCGCGAGGCATCCCTTATCTAAACAATTCAGCAGCCAATGTTTATGAAGCACCTAATATCTGGGACATTCTGTTAAGACACAGGGATGATGGTGCTAAAATAAATATATATAAGATAACAATAGAATCTACCTTATGGAATTGTCACTAGGATTAGATGAGTCAATGATGTATTTAAAGCGGGTGGAACAGTGGCTGGGCCACAGTTAACACTCAGAAATACTAGTTGTTGTTATTGTTCTTATTTTCTCTGTAAGACGTTTAATGAATTACTTGCAGTTCACTGTGGTAAACCCTCCAATAAAGGTTTGTACAGATTGCTATATATAGGGAGTGTGGTACATAAAAGATTGCACTGAAAAGACTGCACTAAACTGAGTCTTGAGTGATGAGAAAAAAATCTTTTAGTTTTCTAGGCAGAAGAGAGATGCAATGCTCTGGGAAAGTGGCTAGAAGTTTGGAAAGTTTGAGGGGAGAAATTATGGACTCTAGGGCACTGTTGTCTGAAAGAAAGAAATCTGAATGAGTTGATGCATCATTTATTTAAATAGTTTCATTTCTTCACCTTTACTCAACAATTGAGTGTCTGCTATGTGCTAGGCATTGGCACACAACCATTAACAAGATATTCATGGTCTTCCGGAGTGAAACTTAAAGTCAAATGGATAACATATTCATTAGATAAACTATGAGCGAGGAAGCAGAGAACTAAAGGAACATATGTGATCATTTCTAGTTTAGAGAAGAGGCAGGAAGTCAGGAATCCTGACTTCTATGTTAATTTGGACAACACAGAATTCTCACATTTTAAAGCAAGTTCAGAAAAAAAAACTATGTATCTTATCTATTTTTACTAGCTAGATTTGAATGCTGCTATTACTATTTTATCATCCATTATTTATTATTTTAATTTCTTTTATTATTATATTATAGTTATACTATTATATATTTAACTTATTGTATGTATTTAATTATGGAAGCTATTTTTGAGAAAAAAATTTAAGAATATTGAAAAATATATGTATATATTTATATTAAGGGTATTGAAATATTTATTATCTATAATATGTATTTATTTTATCTTCATATCAAAATATTTTGATAATATACCCAAATTGATCTTTCCTTGAGATTATGAATAATGATTTTGTTTCAATTTTTGTATTCAGAGGTATTTTAAGGTACTTTCTTATGGGGTAATCTTTCATGAAGGAATTACACTTTGAAGAAACCAACATTCAAAACTTGATATGTTAATAATAAAATGTGAAACACTTGATATAATGGTTTCTTATTCAAGACACACCTAAAGTCTCATGGCTTTTAACTTTAAGCACTAACAAAAGAAGCTTTTGATTACTCTCTCTATCCTGTAATAGAAAATGTTATCCAGCTCATACTTCACTGTTTTGTAAAAAAATTCTTAGACTCATAGACTCTTCTATCAAGTAGCAAATATTAAAGAAAGGGAGACTTACTTCCTCTTTAATTGTTTTTTCAGAATATCTCACTTTACCCAGAAATTTAGGCTTCTGTCTCCCTTTTATTGTACTAAGTGATAACAAAAAGTTTAAAATTTTGCATCCAGTCATTTGCCTGGCATTTATTTATTTCTTTGATGTGAAAGGTACTGTGTGGTAAAATAGAGGAGAAAGACTGGATTCGACCCCAGCATAGGTCAGACAGAACATGCTTACGACAGTTGTAACAAATATAGATGGTTTTGAATATGACAAGATTGCTGATTGTTTAAAAAACTGAAATTAGTAGTTTATATTAAATAGCATTTACTTCTTCACTTGAAAGAATGGCAGAGCACAAAGGAAAGTGTTATGTTCCTGAAAGCTGTCCGTGTATCTGGAAAGATTGGGAGTACCTCTCAGGAGAAGTGATTGCTACACCATGTTATACCTGGTAATGAGATCTGTTTATTTCACAATTTTCCTAAGAAATTGTATTAGTTTCAGTCATCTTGTATTTACTTAATGTGACTGATTTCAGCAAAAAGCAGACGAAGTCTGAGTAAATAAGATTTTAAAGGCTTTCAGGAGTTGATTGGGAGCTACTACCTTCAGGGAGATCATTATTTTTACTCCTATTTGTTCAACCCAGGAGAAAAAAATGAACTATGACAATTTGAAAATTTAATAGGAAAAACATATCTCAAGTTTATAAGAAAGTGATAAGTGTTCCAAAGAGAAGGTCACATTTGATGGAAAGTTTTCTGTTTGGAAATAAGCCATAAAATAAAATTGAAATACAGTTTCCTTGAAATGTGGATAAAAATTCTAAGTTCATGAACAAGTCCTGTCTAAGGTATTTAAATGGACTCCAGTAGATGAGATGGCATTGTGGTCTTTTAGCCACCAGCAGGTGTATGTTTAATTTTTCATTCCATCACCTGTTTTCTGTGTGACCCAGGCACAATTTCCAGGCTTGGCTGTGATGTCTGATAATTTATTTAGACAAAGTGGTAAATATATGCCTTATCTATCATTGTAATAAAATGTTATCGGAATGAATTGGCCATATTTATAAGGGCTATTGGCTCAGTGGATGCTTTTGAATACAAACCTTCCAATATTTATGCTGCTTGAAAAATACTAATTAGAGCCAGGTTTCTTAGAAAGGTAACAGTGTTTGTATTATTTTCTAATAGTGTTTGTCGACGAGGAATGTTCAACTGCACATATTATCCATGCCCAGCAGTGTGCACAATATATGGGGACCGTCATTATCATACTTTTGATGGACTGGAATATGATTATATCAGTGATTGCCAGGTATTTTTGATAAAGGTATGTCACAATTACTTCCTTTTACTTAAAATTATGTAAATACAATGTGAAAAACAAGTATGGTGGACCATGGCATATCAAATCCATGTATCATTACTAAAACCTATAAAAGTTATAGCAATTTAAAATTAATTTCCTTGACTCACTGTAAAGTTTTATTATGTATAAGTAATGGGCTAATTCGTAAACTTTCTGTGCCTCTCTTTTCTCATTTGTAAAATGAGGATAATAATTGTATTTATCTCCTGGGGTAGTTCTTAGGATTGAATGAAATAAATATATGTAAAACTCTCAGAGAGTGCTTGCTATTTAGTAACTGCTCAATAAATGTCAGCCATTTTTATTTTTATTTTTATTGGTTTAGTTTGGTGAATACAAATAGAAGACATTAAATCATGTATTGGACCACGTATTGTTTATAGTTGTAGCAATCAAAATGACATTGTTCTCAATTCTAGACATGCTATTTTGATGATATGCTTTGGCAAACCCTGGGCTCTGTATATCTGATAAAATCCTTAAAATTTCTCATATCTTTAATGCATTCGGATTTTCTGTATCCCTAAATTTTATTTAGATATCATTGATCCCAGAATTAAATTTCTAAATGAATAATGTAAGCTTTAGGAAGAAGTTGCACAAGAATAAGCAAAATAACATCTTTTTCTCCAGCAAGGTAACCTGTGATTATCTTGAATTTGTGTTTTTTTCTGGGTAAGGCTTTTATGTTTTTAGAGGTTCATGTATGACCCTGTTATTTAAGCATATGTCAAGAAAGTAGACATATTCCCATTTTGTATTAGTTACATTAAATAGAAAACAAACAGTAAAATCTATAGCCTCAATGGAAATCACTGGGTTTCCCTTTCAGTGCTATTTTTAGCCTTCTTTATGAACAATTTTAAGTTTCTTAAAGAATAGATCCCTGGGAATGGATTTGGCAGTTAGATAATTATAGAAGATGACAAGTTGCCTATAGAGGTTTTGTGTGTGTGTGTGTGTGTGGTTTTGATACTATTTGGAGCATAGGAAAAGCACAGTGATACATATACATTCTATGAGTATTTGTCCTCTTAGAACAAGGCTTATTTAGCAAACAATTTTACATGAGAATTTTCTTGTCCCCTGAAGTTTAGGTTGTAAATTGAGAAGCTTGGAAAAGTAAATAACAATTTAGAGATTTGAATACATAAACAGATACTTTTTTTCTCAAAATGCATCAGACTGATTTTATACCAAATCCTTACTTCCCTTGATATTTAGGTGTCTCTGACATTCCTTAAGATCCCTCTTCCTTTGACTTTCTAGATATTATGCTGTTGGAGCCCTTCAGTGTCTCTTCTGGTTTCTCCATTGTCTCTTTGTTGCCTTTTCTTTTAGCATAAGTCCCAGACCATAGATGACTGAGTTGGCTCCTTCAGGGCAAAGACCAAACCTTAGTCACCATTGTTTTACCAGTGTAGAGCCTTGTGCTGGGAGCATAGTTGTTCACTGAATGGATGTCTGTTCTTGGCTCTCTGCCCTTTTCTCCTAATGCTTGGTATGATCATCCCTCTCTACAATCTTAACCTCATCTACAAGCTGAGTTCCAAATCGACATGGACAGCTCTGACCTTCAACTTCTAGGCTCTTCTGACTCAAGTTCATCCCTATTTTTTCATTCTGTTAATCTTTCTAAGACTCACATTGCTATCATGTCATTGCTTTCTAAGAACTACGGTTGACTCCCAATTACCAGCTTCCATAAAATCAAATTTCCCTTGAGACCCTTTGATAATCTTTCAAGGGTCTCAGTTAGCTCCACCCCTCCTTTAGGTCTTTTCTCAGGGTATTTTCCTGTACCTGACTGCCTCTACTCCCTCAGAATAACTTTTCTAGTTCACTTTTATCTGTTCTGTTCTTACACATCCTATTGTATTTAATAGTCATCATGTCAAAAGCAAGCAGCCCATTATATTCTGATTATTTTATGTGTGCTCAATTAGATTCTGTATCATTTTATATCAGAGCTCTGCGCTATACTGCTTTTGGGTTCCTCATAAGGGCTAGCACAATTATGGTTGTACTATAAGCGCTGAAAAGTTACTTGCTCCATTTTTTAACCATTTTTTTAGAGGGTAGAAATCACAAGCTTACACTTAATTAGTAATCTTTGTTATAAACGCATATACATGCCTTTAACATGAAGTATGTAGAACAGTGCTTCTTAAACTTTAGTATGTATGCACATCACCTGGAAATCTTGTTACAATATAGATCCTGATTTTATGTGTTTGGAGCAGTATCTTGGATTCCGCAATTTTTAATAAACTACCCTGATGTTTCATGTCCATAGTCCACTCTTTGAATAGCAAGGATGTAAAGCATTTTCTTCTTTAAAAAACTAATTTTAACTATTTTTGAAATTCTCTTCTTCTGAATAGTAAACTTTGTCACATCTAGAAAAAACAAAGTATCACTGACAATATTGTATCAAACATGACATGTTCTCATTGGATATGTCATTGAGGTTAATTAATGATGCTTTTTATGCTTTCATTTTAAGTAGCAAAACAAAACTTCTGCCAAACTTTGTTTTCATTTTGTGTAGGGAAAAAATTATTTAGAAGTATTTACTAAAAACATTTTAAACCTTGTTCATGTATCACCATCATTGCAAACATTTTCCAATGTGTGACAATGGTCTTTGCTCATATGCATTATCATTTCATTCATTTAATAAACAATTTTTAGGGCCTATTAAATGTAAACTGTGTTAACAAAAACACGCCTTCTCTATTTATTAAGATAGAATTTTGCAAGAAAATTCTAAAGTTTTGAAACAAGGATCAGGACCTACATTTCTTTTTTCCTCCCCCCAGTCATTTTGCAAAATGCTGGGCATTTGGTGAACTCTTAACGACTACTTATTTGATCTACCTGGCTTTTCCTTAACTCCTCATTTGTCTTTGCAGTAGAGAAATCATAGTATTTACCACTGAATTTTCAAACAATTATTGTTTTTTTTAAATTGAAGTATAGTTAATTTACAATGTTGTGTTAGCTTCAAGTATACAGAAAAGTGATTGTGCAGAAAGTAGAATATTTGTCTCAACTCTGATTCCTGACAAAATGAAAGTATCCCACAGATACACCAGAAATACAGCTACACGTGGAACAACTCCTACAGAACACCTACTGAACGCTGGCAGAAGACCCCAGACCTCCCAAAAGGCAAGAAACTCCCCACATACTTGGGTAGGGCAAAGCGGAGAGATTCCCGCACAGAGGATCGGTGCCGAGCGGCACTCACCAGCCCGAGAGGCTTGTCTGCTCGCCCCGGCGGCGCTGGAAGCTGAGGCTCGGGCTTCGGTCAGAGCGCAGGGAGAGGACTGGGGCTGGTGGCGAGAACTCAGCCGGAAGGGGGCTAGTGAGCCACAGCTAGCCGGCAGGGAGTCCGGGAAAACTCTGGAGCTGCCGAAGAGGCAGGAGACTTTTTCTTCCCTCTTGGTTTCCTGGTGCTCGAGGAGAGGGGATTAAGAGCGCTGCTTAAAGAGGTTCCACAGACGGGCGCGAGTCGCGGCTGAAAGCGCAGAGCCCAGTGACGGGCGTGGGACGCTGGGGCTGCTGCGGCCGCCGCCAAGAAGCATGTGTGCGAGCGCAGGTCACTGTCCACACCGCCCTTCCGGGAGCCTGTGCAGCCCGCCACTGCCGGAGTCCCGGGATCCACGGGCGGCTTCCCTGGGAGAACGCACGGCGCGCCTCGGGCTGGTGCAACGTCACGCCGGCCTCTGCCGCTTCAGGCTCGCCCCGCACTCCGTGCCCCTCCCTCCCGCCCGGCCTGAGTGAGCCAGAGTCCCCGAAGAGGCTGCTCCTTTAACCCTGTCCTGTCTGAGCGAAGAACAGACGCCCTCCGGCGACCTACACGCAGAGGCGGGGCCAAATCCAAAGCTGAGACCCAGGATCTGTGAGAACAAAGAAGAGAAAGGGAAACCTCTCCCAGCAGCCTAAGAAGCAGCGGATTTAAGCTCCACAATCAACTTGATGTACCCTGCATCTGTGGAATACATGAATAGACAACACATCATCCCAAATTGAGGAGCCAGGAGTCAGTGCTGTGCCTCTGAGGTGGGAGAGCCAACTTCAGGACACTGGTCCACAAGAGACCTCCCAGTTCCACATAATATCAAACGGCGAAAATCTTCCAGAGATCTCCATCTCAACACCAGCACCCAGCTTCACTCAACGACCAGCAAGCTACAGTGCTGGACACTCTATGCCAAGCAACTAGCAAGACAGGAACACAACGCCACCCATTAGCAGAGAGGTGGCCTAAAATCATAAAAAGTCCGCAGACACCCCAAAACACCACCAGACGTGGACCTGCCCACCAGAAAGACAAGATCCAGCCTCATCCACCAGAATACAGGCACTAGTCCCCTCCACCAGGAAGCCTACACAACCCACTAAACCAACCTTAGCCACTGGGGACAGACACCAAAAGCAACGGGAACTACGAACCTGCAGCCTGCAAAAAGGAGACCCCAAACACAGTAACATAAGCAAAATGAGAAGACAGAAAAACACACAGCAGAAGAAGGAGCAAGATAAAAACCCACCAGACCTAACAAATGAAGAGGTAATAGGCAGTCTACCTGAAAAAGAATTCAGAATAATGATGGTAAAGATGATCCAAGATTCTATTTCCAAGATCCAAAATCTTGGAAATAGAATAGACAAAATGCAAGAAACAGTTAACAAGGACCTAGAAGAACTAAAGATGAATCAAGCATCGATTAAAAACACAATAAATGCCATGAAAAAATACTCTAGATGGGATCAATAGCAGAATAACTGAGGCAGAAGAACGGATAAGTGAGGTGGAAGATAAAACAGTGGAAATAACTGATGCAGAGCAAAATAAAGAAAAAAGAATGAAAAGAACAGAGGACAGTCTCAGAGACCTCTGGGACAACATTAAACGCACCAACATTCGAATTATAGGGGTTCCAGAAGACGAAGAGAAAAAGAAAGGGACTGAGAAAATATTTGAAGAGATTACAGTTGAAAACTTCCCTAATATGGGAAAGAAAATAGTTAATCAAGTCCAGGAGGCACAGAGAGTCCCATACAGAATAAATCCAAGGAGAAATACGCCAAGACACATATTAATCAAACTGTCAAAAATTAAAGCAGCAAGGCAAAAACAACAAATAACACACAAGGGAATCCCCATCAGGATAACAGCTGATCTCTCAGCAGAAACTCTACAAGCCAGAAGGGAGTGGAAGGACATAATTAAAGTGATGAAGGAGAAAAACCTGCAACCAAGATTACTCTACCCAGCAAGGATCTCATTCAGATTTGATGGAGAAATTAAAACGTTTACAGACAAGCAAAAGCTGAGAGACTTCAGCACCACCAAACCAGCTTTACAAAAAATGCTGAAGGAACTTCTCTAGGCAAGAAACACAACAGAAGGAAAAGACCTACAATAACGAACCCAAAACAATTAAGAAAATGGGAATAGGAACATACATATCGATAATTACCTTAAATGTAAATGGACTAAATGCTCCCACCAAAAGACACAGACTGGCTGAATGGATACAAAAACAAGACCCATATATATGCTGTCTACAAGAGACCCACTTCAGACCTAGAGACACATACAGACTGAAAGTAAGGGGATGGAAAAAGATATTCCATGCAAATGGAAACCAAAAGAAAGCTGGAGTAGCAATTCTCATATCAGACAAAATAGACTTTAAAATAAAGACTACTAGAAGAGACAAAGAAGGACACTACATAATGATCAAGGGATCAATCCAAGAAGAAGATATAACAATTGTAAATATTTATGCACCAAACATAGGAGCACCTCAATACATAAGGGAAATATTAACAGCCATAAAAGGAGAAATCGACAGTAACACAATCATAGTAGGGGACTTTAACACCCCACTTTCACCAATGGACAGGTCATCCAAAATGAAAATAAATAAGGAAACACAAGCTTTAAATGATACATTAAACAAGATGGACTTAATTGATATTTATAGGACATTCCATCCAAAAACAACAGAATACACATTTTTCTCGAGTGCTCATGGAACATTCTCCAGGATAGATCATATCTTGGGTCACAAATCAAGCCTTGGTAAATTTAAGAAAATTGAAATTGTATCAAGTATCTTTTCTGACCACAATGCTATGAGACTAGATATCAATTACAGGAAAAGAGCTGTAAAACATACAAACACATGGAGGCTAAACAATACACTACTTAATAACGAAGTGATCACTGAAGAAATCAAAGAGGAAATTAAAAAATACCTAGAAACAAATGACAATGGAGACACGACGACCCAAAACCTATGGGATGCAGCAAAAGCAGTTCTAAGAGGGAAGTTTATGGCAATACAATCCCACCTTAAGAAACAGGAAATATCTCAAATAAACAACCTAACCTTGCACCTAAAGCAATTAGAGAAAGAAGAACAAAAACATCCCAAAGTTAGCAGAAGGAAAGAAATCATAAAAATCAGATCAGAAATAAATGAAAAAGAAATGAAGGAAACTATAGCAAAGATCAATAAAACTAAAAGCTGGTTCTTTGAGAAGATAAACAAAATTGATAAACCATTAGCCAGACTCATCAAGAAAAAAAGGGAGAAGACTAAAATCAATAGAATTAGAAATGAAAAAGGAGAAGTAACAACTGACACTGCAGAAATACAAAAGATCATGAGAGATTACTATAAGCAACTCTATGCCAATAAAATGGACAACCTGGAAGAAATGGACAAATTCTTAGAAATGCACAACCTGCCAAGACTGAATCAGGAAGAAATAGAAAATATGAACAGACCAATCACAAGCACTGAAATTGAAACTGTGATTAAAAATCTTCCAACAAACAAAAGCCCAGGACCAGATGGCTTCACAGGCGAATTCTATCAAGCATTTAGAGAAGAGCTAACACCTATCCTTCTCAAACTCTTCCAAAATATAGCAGAGGGAGGAACACTCCCAAACTCATTCTACGAGGCCACCATCACCTTGATACCAAAACCAGACAAGGATGTCACAAAGAAAGAAAACTACAGGCCAATATCACTGATGAACATAGATGCAAAAATCCTCAACAAAATACTAGCAAACAGAATCCAACAGCACATTAAAAGGATCATACACCATGATCAAGTGGGGTTTATTCCAGGAATGCAAGGATTCTTCAATATACGCAAATCAATCAATGTGATACACCATATTAACAAACTGAAGGAGAAAAACCATATGATCATCTCAATAGATGCAGAGAAAGCTTTTGACAAAATTCAACACCCATTTATGATAAAAACCCTGCAGAAAGTAGGCATAGAGGGAACTTTCCTCAACATAATAAAGGCCATATATGACAAACCCACAGCCAGCATCGTCCTCAATGGTGAAAAACTGAAACCATTTCCACTAAGATCAGGAACAAGACAAGGTTGCCCACTCTCACCACTCTTATTCAACATAGTTTTGGAAGTTTTAGCCACAGCAATCAGAGAAGAAAAGGAAATAAAAGGAATCCAAATGGGAAAAGAAGAAGTAAAGCTGTCACTGTTTGCAGATGACATGATACTATACATAGAGAATCCTAAAGATGCTACCAGAAAACTACTAGAGCTAATCAATGAATTTGGTAAAGTTGCAGGATACAAAATTAATGCACAGAAATCTCTGGCATTCCTATATACTAATGATGAAAAATCTGAAAGTGAAATCAAGGAAACACTCCCATTTACCATTGCAACAAAAATAATAAAATATCTAGGAATAAACCTACCTAAGGAGACAAAAGACCTGTATGCAGAAAATTATAAGACACTGATGAAAGAAATTAAAGATGATACAAATAGATGGAGAGATGTACCATGTTCTTGGATTGGAAGAATCAACATTGTGAAAATGACTCTACTACCCAAAGCAATCTACAGATTCAATGCAATACCTATCAAACTACCAATGGCATTTTTCACAGAACTAGAACAAAAAATTTCACAATTTGTATGGAAACACAAAAGACCCCGAATAGCCAAAGCAATCTTGAGAACGAAAAACGGAGCTGGAGGAATCAGGCTCCCTGACTTCAGACTATACTACAAAGCTACAGTAATCAAGACAGTATGGTACTGGCACAAAAACAGAAATATAGATCAATGGAACAGGATAGAAAGCCCAGAGATAAACCCACGGACATATGGTCACCTTATCTTTGATAAAGGAGGCAGGAATGTACAGTGGAGAAAGGACAGTCTCTTCAATAAGTGGTGCTGGGAAAACTGGACAGGGACATGTAAAAGTATGAGATTAGATCACTCCCTAACACCATACACAAAAATTAGCTCAAAATGGATTAAAGACCTAAATGTAAGGCCAGACACTATCAAACTCCTAGAGGAAAACATAGGCAGAACACTCTATGACATAAATCACAGCAAGATCCTTTTTGACCCACCTCCTAGAGAAATGGAAATAAAGACAAAAATAAACACATGGGACCTAATGAAACTTCAAAGCTTTTGCACAGCAAAGGAAACCATAAACAAGACGAAAAGACAACCCTCAGAATGGGAGAAAATATTTGCAAATGAAGCAACTGACAAAGGATTAATCTCCAAAATTTATAAGCAGCTCATGCAGCTCAATAGCAAAAAAACAAACAACCCAATCCAAAAATGGGCAGAAGACCTAAATAGACATTTCTCCACAGAAGATATACAGACAGCCAACAAACACATGAAAGGATGCTCAACATCTTTACTCATTAGAGAAATGCAAATCAAAACTACAATGAGATATCATCTCACACCAGTCAGAATGGCCATCATCAAAAAATCTAGAAACAATAAATGCTGGAGAGGGTGTGGAAAAAAGGGAACACTCTTGCACTGCTGGTGGGAATGTGAATTGGTACAGCCACTATGGAGAACGGTATGGAGGTTCCTTAAAAAACTACAAATAGAACTACCATATGACCCAGCAATCCCACTACTGGGCATATACCCTGAGAAAACCATATTTCAAAAAGAGACATGTACCAAAATGTTCATAGCAGCCCTATTTACAATAGCCCGGAGATGGAAACAACCTAAATGTCCATCATCGGATGAATGGATAAAGAAGATGTGGCACATATATACAATGGAATATTACTCAGCCATAAAAAGAAATGAAACTGAGCTATTTGTAATGAGGTGGATGGACCTAGAGTCTGTCATACAGAGTGAAGTAAGTCAGAAAGAGAAAGACAAATACTGTATGCTGACACATATATATGGAATTTAAGAAAAAAATGTCATGAAGAACATAGGGGTAAGACAGGAATAAAGACACAGACCTACTAGAGCATGGACTTGAGGATATGGGGAGGGGGAAGGGTAAGCTGTGACAAAGTGAAAGAGCGGCATGGACATATATACACTACCAAACATAAGGTAGATAGCTAGTGGGAAGCAGCCGCATAGCACAGGGAGATCAGCTCGGTTCTTTGTGACCGCCTGGAGGGGTGGGATAGGGAGGGTGGGAGGGAGACGCAAAAGGGAGGGGATATGGGAACATATGTATGTGTATAACTGATTAAATTTGTAAAATAAATAAATAAATAAATAAAATGAAAGTATCTTCTTCTGTTTGATGCTGAATGATGGTAGCAGTCTTTTTTTATTGGTGCTGCAATATAACAGTGCCATTTTATTTAGCAGGCAAGAGCCATTAAGGTTTGGCTTTTAGATTTTATAAACCTGATTTCCTATCATCACTTTAATTTTCTACTATATCCTTCTGTAAAAATGCATACATAATGTTCAGTCTCAGATTTTAATGAGACATGCCTACCTGTATATGAGAAGACATGTTGCAGGAAATGTTATTACAACATTTGGATACCTAATTAAATATCTGGGTTAAGATCTGTCATTAGGATTCATGTGGTAAAAATAAGATGTAAAGAATATTAAAATATTAAAAGTCTAAAGCTTCAAGTATATGCCTTTTTTTAAAACACCTTTATTGGAGTATAATTGCTTTACAATGGTGTGTTAGTTTCTGCTGTATAACACAGTGAATCAGCTATACATATACATATATCCCCATATCTCCTCCCTCTTTCATCTCCCTCCCACCCTCCCTATCCCACCCCTCTAGGTGGTCACAAAGCACTGAGCTGATCTCCCTGTGCTATGCAGCTGCTTCCCACTAGCTACTTATTTTACATTTGGTAGTGTATATATGTCCATGCCACTCTCTCACTTTGTCCCAGCTTACCCTTCCCCCTCCCCGTGTCCTCAAGTCCATTCTCTACGTCTGCATCTTTATTCCTGTCCTGCCCCTAGGTTCTTCAGAACCATTTTTTTTTAGATTCCATATATATGTGTTAGCATATGGTATTTGCTTTTCTGTTTCTGACTTACTTCACTCTATATGACAGACTCTAGGTCCATCCACCTCACTACAGATAACTCAGTTTCATTTCTTTTTTATGGCTGAGTAATATTCCATTGTATATATATGTGCCACATCTTCTTTATCCATTCATCTGTTGATAGACACTTAGTTTGCTTCCATGTCCTTGCTATTGTAAATAGAGCTGCAATAAACGTTGTGGTACATGACTCTTTTTGAATTATGGTTTTCTCAGTGTGTATGCCCAGTAGTGGGATTGCTGGGTTGTATGGTAGTTCTATTTTTAGTTTTTAAAGGAACCTCCATACTGTTCTCTGTAGTGGCTGTATCAATTTACATTCCCACCAGTGGTGCAAGAGGGTTCCCTTTTCTCCACACCCTCTCCAGCATGACCAACATATACTTGATAAGCCAAGAAATACTTTATTCGACCATGGAGTAATTATTTCATACCAAAGACAAATTAGTGATTAACCAATGAAACCTAATAGTCATGGTTTTAAAATATTATCATTCCAGGGCTTCCCTGGTGGCGCAGTGGTTGGGAGTCCGCCTGCCGATGCAGGGGACACGGGTTCGTGCCCCGGTCTGGGAGGATCCCACATGCCGCGGAGTTGCTGGGCCCGTGGGCCATGGCCGCTGAGCCTGCGCGTCCGGAGCCTGCGCTCCACAACGGGAGAGGCCGCAGCAGTGAGAGCCCACGTACCAAAAAAAAAAAAAAAAAAATTATCATTCCAGATAGTAAATTTCTCCACACTTGGAGATTTTCTGCTGCAATTTTAATTAATTTATTTATTTTTTAAGAATCAGCATTTCCTTTGAGAAGGATAGAATGGCTGCCAGCACCATTCATTTACTTGCTGCTTTTTTCATAGGCAAGAATCACTTCTGTGAATATTTAATTTCTTCTTCCTTGTCATGCAGCTCTCTTTCCTCCTTGTCTTGATTACAAATTCCAGACTTTGTCATTTGTAACGCATTTTTATCTGGTAACACATATCATTTAGGGGCTTCCCTGGTGGTGCAGTGGTTGAGAGTCCGCCTGCCGATGCAGGGGACACGGGTTCGTGCCCCGGTCTCGGAGGATCCCGCATGCCACGGAGCGGCTGGGTCCGTGAGCGATGGCCGCTGAGCCTGCGCGTCTGGAGCCTGTGCTCCACAACGGGAGAGGCCACGGCAGTGAGAGGCCCGCGTACGGCAAAAAAAAAAAAAAAATCATTTAGTTTTTTGGGCCCTGTGAAAGATCTAGTAATCAAATTCATAAAAATTTCCCTTTTATTTGCCAATTGGACTTTTAAAAATTAATACTTATTCAGCTTCATCTTGAAAGTATAATGTTACTTGACTCTGACATATTGAAGGAATTGTAAAGGTTTTTTTTTTCTTTTTAATCTCTGGATTGTGGAGCTTTTTTGTTTTTTAACGTGGACCACTTTTAAAGTCTTCACTGAATTTGTTACAATATCACTTCTGTTTTATGTTTTTTTTTTTGGTCACAAGGCATGTGTGGTCTTAGCTCCCTGTCTAGGGGTCAAACCTGCACCCTCTGCATTGAAAGGCAAAGTCTTAACCACTGGACCACCAGGGAAGTCCCTGGATTGTGGAGTTTTAAATGTAATCTGATTCCAGCGAATACTTACCCTATCTTTGTTGATGTTTATCAAACTTTAAAAATTCGGGCTTCTCTGGTGGCACAGTGGTTGCGAGTCTGCCTGCCGATGCAGGGGACACGGGTTCGGGCCCCGGTCTGGGAGGATCCCACATGCCGCGGAGCGGCTGGGCCCGTGAGCCATGGCCGCTGAACCTGCGCGTCCGGAGCCTGTGCTCCGCAACGGGAGAGGCCACAACAGTGAGAAGCCCGCGTACCGCAAAAAAAAAAAAAAAAAAAAGTATACCATCATTTGTTTACCTTCCCTTCCTTTTGGTTCAAATGTGAGAGATAATCTAATTGTCTAGAGTTGTCTTTTTTTGTTTTTTGTTTTTTTGCCTGCATTAAAAAGTCCCTTGGCCCATCAAAGAATGTGCTGCTTTGGGGCCATTCAGCTGTGGAACATAAACCATGGCTGCCTGAGGCTACTGTATCAGCAGGGAGTTTCTGTGGGATAGTTACCGTTAAAAGGGGCTGGGACTATGACAGGTCTTAGACTGACATAGCAAGTAAAAAAATATACTACCTTGAGAGGTGCTGACATTTTATGTTTTGGAATCACTTGGGAGAATATTCTCTATCAGTGTTTTCAGTACCTGAGCATAAAGGGTTTGAGGAATCTATGTGGCACATTGCTGTTGACCTTTTACCTCTAGCTTTGTGTTACTTACTGTGTTGCTTAGCAACTCTGTAGCATTATCTCCAAACCTAATATTAACTTGAAATATATATTGGAAACGGAAATTGGAGAAACGTGACTCTTAGGACTTGATAGTTTCAAGTTACTGTCAGCATAACATGATATTACCAGGCAGATGATACAATATAGAATATTTCTTGGCATTTCTGAACATGATATTACCAGGCAGACTATACAATATAGAATATTTCTTGGCATTTCTGAATTCATATAGACTAAAGCTAACATTGAGGCACTTTAATTAATAGTAATAGAAATGTAAGGGCAATAGGAATCCTTTCAGCCAGCTTTTCACATCCCTTAATCTAAATAACTCTTTCCAAGGGGAAGAGGAAAACAAAACCCTGAATTATATATATATTTCTTCTTTGAAAATTGTTCATAAAGGCAGAAAAATGTGGCATTATTTTTTGGGTAATACAATGCCGTAATCATCTTGATGACCCTTATTACTCTCCTTTTCAAAGTTTAGGCAATTCTTTGGAAAAGAATTGTTTAAGAAGAAGAAAAAGCTCTCGGTTCTTATGAAGTAAGGAAAATTGGGTCACAGAGGGACAAATTAATTACTCTGTCAACAGCATTCATTGAAAACCTATCCTCTAGGCACTATGTTATAGTAATTACTAATAAGACAGGAAGAATTTGGCCAAACCAAGAAATATATTGAGCTAGTGTTCATATTGTTGGTGGTATAAAAAACTAAGTATGGAGAATTTACATCAAGACCTATATGACTTCCAAACATTTAAGGACTCTTCTCACTTTGAAAATAAACACTGCCCCATATATCTAAAAATGAAAAAGATTCAGGAAATGTATGTGAGCCTTTGAAAATTGGAATTTGAGTTCAAAGAGAATTGTCACTTTCTTTTTGATGAAATTCCCACCTTCCACTAGGTAGTGGAAGGACTCAGGGCAGTGTGGCTTTAACTTTTGGGGCGATAAGGACCACTTCAAAAATTTGATGACAGTCATAGACTTTCTTCCTAGAAAAATACGGATACTCAAAAACAACATTTTACAATGAACTTCCAGAGTCTGTAGAACTATTGAAGCCCATCTATTAAACTGGGATAAAAATTAAAAACCCTGTTTCCAGAGAGAGAGTTCTTAGTGGATGGAAAGGGGAGTGGCTGAAGGAAGGTGAGGGTGAGGTAACTGGTGAAAAGGTTAGTGTGTGGGACTAAATAATAGTCTCTGGAACTAAGGATTTCCTATAACCTACAACTGAATTTTCTCCTCAACCATTACTAAACTCTTCCTAATTTCTCTGCAAGTGGCATTATAAAGGAGGGTTTTGAACTGTGTCTCTGCCCTTATTTAGCTAAGTGACTTTGGACATTCATTTAATCCTTTTTAACCTCTGTTTCTTGATCTGTAAAATGGAGATAATACATAATTCAAGAATTATCATAAGAATTAAATGAGACAATTCATGTAAAGTTGGAAGGAAGCCCTCAAATGATATGCACCATTTTACTTACTAATACAGTGTCAAAGTTTTATATTTATTGCAATTTTATCTTGTAGGCAAATAATTATTTAGCCAGAAAACTGGCTGAAAATAAAACAAAAGATGTTGTCTAAAATGAAAATATTTCTTTTAAAATTCTCCTAAGTGGCATGTCTTGTTGGGTATTTGATAAGAAGAAGCTGGTTGATAAATTTGAGCTGTAAAAATAAAATGGAAAAAAATCCTTGTTGGAACAGCATTTTAACAGGAGACATGTTTAAAGATTGAGCTATCTTAGTATACTTTTATTAAATTCTTCACATTATTAGATCAAAATGATTTTTATTTTAGAGGTAAGTTGTATTTCAATTTCAATACAATTCATTGTAAATCTTGGACTTCTTTAAGATTTGTTAATGAAAAATAAGTAAAAATTATATATAATATACATTTGTATTAATATAATATTTTTGACATTTCAGAGTACAGATGATTCAGATATATCTGTCATTGGCCAGAACAAGAAATGCTTTGACAACGATATTGTTTGTTCTAAAAGTGTTTTGATTTCAGTTGGGGACACTGAAATTTACCTGAATGATACTCCTTACAAACAGGTTAGTGAATTATTTCTTGTAAATCATTTTAACTTGCCCTAAGGATACTGAAAATAAAATAGAAACATTGTGGGGGTACTTTTCTTTATAAGTGGTTACTAGGTTTGAAATTTTTTCTTTGTCATTTTATGTAGCTTCAGTAAATCATACTTGATTTGTCTCTTTTGTTTATGCTCCACTTCTCCACTTGCTGATTCTTTCCTTGTCACCTGTTACCTGGAGTACTTCAACATTCTCCAAGCTAGACAGCTGGCCTCCAGTCTTAGTTTTTCCCCTCTGATCCATCCTGCCACCCTGCAGCCAGGGTGGTATTCCTAGAATGGAAATGTAATCTCCTGACACCCTAGTGCTTCAGAACTTTCAAGCGGCCTCCCATTGCCCTGACGTGGCCTCTCCAATCTGGCCTTTGCTGCCTCTCCTGCTGTACCTCTCATCACTTTCTGCTTCAAGCCCATGTCCCAGAAGTTGGAGCTTTTATCAGTTCTTCAAATGCTCTATATTCTTTCTCTCACCTCTGGTTCTTCGTGAATATCATTGCTCCTACCTGGATCAGCCTTTCCATTTAGCTTATTCTTATGTGATAGCTCTTATCTTATCTCCTTCAAGGAGTTCCACCTCTTGCCCTCAAGCTCCTTGTCAGGACATGCATCACACTTTAGTGAAATTACGTGTGTGGTGGCAGTGGTCCCCAACCTTTTTGGCACCAGGGACTGGACAATTTTTCCACGGACTGGGGGGTTGGGGGATGGTTTAGGGATGATTCAAGTGCATTACCTTTATTGTGCACTTTATTTCTATTATCATTACATTGTAATATATAATGAAATAATTATACAACTCGCCATATTGCAAAATCACTGGGAGTCCAGAGCTTGTTTTCACTTGCCACTCACTGATAGGATTTTGATATGAGTCTGCAAGCCATTGATTTATGATGGTCTCCGCACAGTCACACCTCTCTGCTAATGATCATCTGTACTTGCAGCCGCTCCCCAGCGCTAGCATCACTGCCTCAGATCCACCTCAGATCATCAGGCATTAGATTCTCATAAGGAGCGGGCAACCTAGATCTCTCACATGCGCAGTTCACAGTAGGGCTCACGCTCCTATGAGAATCTAATGCTGCTGCTGATCTGACAGGAGGTGGAGCTCAGGTGATAATGCAAGTGATGGAGAGCGGCTGTAAATACAGATGAAGCTTCTCTCTCTCACCCACTGCTCACCTCCTGCTGTGTGGCCTGGTTCCTAAGAGGCCACAGACCGGTACCAGTCCAAGGCCCGGGGGTTGGGGACCCTTGTATGGTGGTCTGTGTGTTTTCTATTTGTCCATGAGTTCTGTGAGAATTGAGACCACTGTCTTATTTGTTCATTCTTGTATACTTGGAGGCTGTGCAGTTTGAAAGAATGAATAAAGTTCATTCATTCATTCATTCATTTATTCATAATATCTACTTTGTACAAAGTTATGTGTTAATTATTGGGACTACAACAGTGAAAAGACACTCACTGTGCTTGCATTTAAGGAACTTATACTGAGGTGAGGGACACGTTTCAAGTAAATGAGGCTGTGCAGTGTGGTGTGCTCTGGTAGGAGTGTGTTTAGGAAAGCAGGAGAATCCCTAAGAAGAAGACCTAAGCCAACCTGGGGTGTTCAGGGTAGCTGTGAAGAGCATAGACTGGCGTCAGTTAGTCACTTAGAACCTCTGTTCCGTCACCTGCTAACTGTGTCACTTTGGGTAACTTTATTTAACCCCTCCAAGCTGCAGCTTTCCCATTTGTAAATTTGAGATGATTATGGAATCTACTTCCTAAATTCACATGAGGATTAAATGAGAGAATGAATTAAGGGAAATGGCTCTCCTCCTCTCCTCGCCCTCCTTATTTTTAATTTTTTTTATTTTTTTTGCGATATGCGGGCCTCTCACTGTTGTGACCTCTCCCGTTGCGGAACACAGCCTCCGGGCGCGCAGGCTCAGCGGCCATGGCTCACGGCATGCGGGATCTTCCCGGACCGGGGCACGAACCCATGTCCCCTGCATCAGCAGGCGGACTCTCAATCACTGCGCCACCAGGGAAGCCCCGCCCTTCCTTATTTTTGAAGGCTCAGAAGACATGCTTTGAGGGAAATGATTTGAGCTGAGTCTTAAAGGATGAGTAGGTATTAGGCAGGTGAAGAGAGAGAGTAGAAAGGCAATCAGTACAGAGGAACAGTCATGTTGAAAGGAACAGGGTTCAAAGATAAAATGGCACGTTTGGAGAACTTCAAGCAGTTTCGTTTGGTCGATGTGGATGGGGATAGTGGAGGGAGGGTGAGGCAAAGAGATTCAGGGAGGAGTGTCCAGATTGACTTTCATGCAGGAAGCTTGGGGACAAGGGCAGTAGACAAGGAGGCTGTGTAATGTAATATTTGAACTTACTCTACAAGGAAGAAATTTTGGAATTAAGTGACATGATGTGACATATGGCCTTTATAAAGTGGCCTATTTTTGAGTTTTTAGACTAGTGTTTCTCAGTTTGGTTTGCAAAACTTCTGCATTAGAATCATCTAGAATACTTATTATAAGAGCTGGTTCCCTGGACTCCACCTCAGGAATTAGAATGGCTGAAGTTGATGACAATCAGTATATCAATGGTTCCACAAATTCTGCACACTGAAGTTTGAGAATCGGTGCCATAGATCTTAGCTCATGTCTCAGTAAGAAATGTTGAGACCAACCAGGCAGCAATCAAGATTTGAGCAAAACAGAGTTTGTACAAGTCATGCTAACATCTTTTTGAAGTAGTTACTGCAGTTTGGTGTAGCCATCAGCTGGATATTCATTTCTAGGTGAAGGTTCTCTCTAAGAGAAAGGGTGTGTTAAGAAAAAGAAAAACTGAAGAGAAAATAGTAAATGCTCTTATAAAGACTGTTTGACACATTTTTGAAATGGTAATTGCAGTTCTGTGTAATGTTCGTCTTCCAATTCTCACCTGAATGCAGGTGCTGATGAATCTCCTTCATATCAGTTGTGAAGTATAAAGTAAGATGAAGAAAAATCATGAAGATAGTTTGACCCTAACAAATCTCTGGCTAATATTTTTTCTTGAGCATCAAAATTGAAAATAAGTACCATTTGTTTTATGGCAGATGGATTGCTCATTCAGGGGAAAGAAAAAAACCTGTTATTTTTTCAATAAATATACCACTCTAATTTTATCAACTATGTAGCATATAAACATTTTATGAGTTTAAGCTGTATTTTAAAAGTTTTAATTCTCTGCTTTTTATAACTTACTTTTTCTAACATCGCTAGAGTTTATTTAAAGTGCAATAATTCTCCCCTGAAGTGGAGGTCCAATTCATAATACCTCAACCTTATAAGGAGAAACATCTTTACTTCCTAATCTGAAAAGTAAGGAGTGAGTATACCATCTCCTTTTGACCATTGTTCTCTTGTAGCAAGCTGCCTTGTCTAATAAAAATGAAGGATTTAGCTCTACAGGCAGATAGAGAGGATGTGCTTTTACATCAGGATAACTAATACAAAACCAACCTGAAGGAAGTCCAATGATCTTATCCAAAAATTTATTTCATGTTCCAGTGATATGTCAACCAGTCTGAGGGAAGTTTAATAGGAAAATACATGAAAAAAGTATTTCATGGATTGAAAAGGAGCTACAAGCTACAACATTTCACTTACTTACTTTGATTATTGCTGTTCAGGCTGGAAGCTGAGAACTAAGAACAGGCCAGTGCAGGAAGGTGTTAAAAATATATGTTACCCTTGATCTAGAAGCTGCAGATACTGCCATGAACTTGACAAAGTGCATCCTTCTAGGAGCTAACGTTCATATAGGGGGGAAGAGAGATAATAATGCCAAAGACAAATCAGATAATAGAAAGGTCCTTAAAAGTGTAATCAAAATGATAAAAATAGGTTCTATGGCAGAGGGTGATATGGGGGCCTGACAGGCTACACATTTTATGGGCCTAGTGAAAAATGAAAATGTAGAGCCCTTGATCAAACAGGGAAAATTTTTTTCCTTTGTTTTTTAGTCTTTCTTTACCTGCATAGTGTTTTTTCTTTATTATTTAATGCCTTGCTCACTTAGACACAGGGTACTTCCAGGTTGAGTGCAGACCCTCACAGGTACTGAGGGCATTGCCCTATAACTCCAACTTGGCACTTGGAAGTAGAAGGAAATGAGATTAGGTAGAGTCCATTAACAATTCATACTGTCCTATACAATATACCGAGCGCTTATAAGTATGACCTTGATCTAGGAGACTGAAAACTCCTTATGGATGTGACTGAGTTTATTTAATTTGCCCTATGAAATACTTATAAAACGGTACACTCTAGTACAGTGTATCCAAACTATGCTTTTGTTCTTACTTGGGGGAGAAAAATAACCAAAGGACTTCATATCTCCTTCACAATTTTTATTTTGCTTCTGGTTAAATTTGTTTTATTTACTTTGACTTAACCATGTACTTTTAAAGTTATTATGTGAGTTAATTTCAATGCCAGATTCAGCATAATCTTTTATAGGGTATAGCCCTTGCCCATAAAGAACATTGCATATTCTCACTTTAGGTTAAAGGTACTCTAAATTTTCCCAGTGGGTTCCATCTCTAGTTTCTCCCTACTATTATCCTTTCTAGCACACACGTTATTTTCTTTTAATATACAAACATGGTCTGTCATTTTACTATTCAAAAGCCTTTATCGAGGACATTTTGCACATGGAATAACAGCCATTGATTGTGATGGGTAACTTGATGGCAAAGGGTCTCAGACTATGCTTGTCATGGAATCCATGCTGTAGCTCTCTGGTGCTCTCCTTAGTACTGAACAAATCTTAAACTTCCTGCCCCTAAGCCTTTATTCAAACTGATTCCGTTTTCTTGGGATGATTTCTTCCTCATTCTCTTTTCCAGCCCTTTATATCTTCCTATCATGGCCTCTTACATATCAGTAATATATGTTCCACCTCTTGCAAAGAGCCTTCCTAAGTTCCTTTTATGGAAATTCATCTCCCTGTCCTCCTTAACACCTCTTTCTCTCTATAGACACACACACACACACACACACACACACTCTATGCTTTTGTTTTTCAATTATTCAGGTGAAGTCATACATTTTTAGTACTCAATCATATTTATTCACCATCAGTATAGAATTTCTGGGTCAGCAGGTATATCCCCCTAAAGTACTCTATGTCCACGCCTTGTTTGTGCTCTTCTCTATAACTGAAATACCTTTTTCCCTTTGCTCATTTATCCATGTTGAGCCTATCTACCAGTTTGTATCTTGTTACCAATTTTATGATTTTCCTATTTTATGCACTTGTTCCATCTTTCACTACCAAATTCAAGAAAGACAGGGCTAAGCAAAAATACTAGTACATAGATAATTATTGATGGATATTAATTAATGTTTACATTCTGGTGAGAAAACAAGAAATTCATTTTTTTCTTTATTATGCTTTTTCTTTTTTGAAGAAACGATCAGGTTTTTTTCTGGAAAGTAAACCAACATACCAGCTTTGGAAGGCAGGGTACTACATGGTAGTATACTTTCCAGAGAAAGACATCACTATTCTTTGGGATAGAAAGACAACCATCCATATCAAAGTTGGCCCACAGTGGAGGGTAAGTCAGCCTATATGGTAGGTCAATCCAAATGAGATGCAAAAGATGAAATTACATTTACCTTTTTGATGTTTTACAGAAATAAAATGATTGATGTTTTCCTTTAAGAAATAAGTTACATTTTCAGAATTACTAACTCAGACCCGAGAGAAGAACAACTTTACCAAGTGCTGTATACAGTTCTTTTTTACTTCAACCTTACAGTATCCAGTTTTCCAAAGTTACTTAGGTCAGGTTCTTTTTCTCCCATTCCCTGAAGCATGGTTATTTGATATGTTTGTAGTAGAGTTAGATTCATTTATTATAGTTTGCATTCCATCTTTTCCTCCATATTCTGGATATTTTTTAAGTTTACATACAGTAAAATTCTAAAAAAAATGTAAAATAATTTACTTTTGTGGGCTGCAGTTCTGTGGATTTTAACAAATGCATGGAGTTGTGTATCCACCACCACAGTTCTAGATAGAACAGATCCATCAATTCCCAAATTTCTCACATGTTGCCTCTTTATTGTCAACTCCTACTTCCAACCCCTCACCTTTGGCAACCATTGATCTATTTTCCATCTGCATAGTTTGGCCTTTGCTGGATACAGTAGAAATGAAATCATGCAATCTATAGCCTTTTGGGTCTGGCTTCTTTGACTTGGCAAAATACATTCAAGATTCATCCATATTATTGAATGAATGAATTGTTTGTTCCTATACACTGCTAAGTGGTACTCTGTTGTATGGATGTATTAGTTTGTATTATCCATTAATGGTTGAAGATTCAATCTGGGTTGTTTATAATTTTTGTCAATTTATATTTTACATTGTTTTAATTATTGTTTACTGTTAAATATTGTACTAGATATTATTAAATATTTTTATTATTTTAGATATTTACAATTTTATTAAACATTTTAAGTTTATATGTTAAGGTTGTTTTTGAAACGTTGATATAGTTTTAAAAATCCACCTTATCTGAAATTGAAATTGAGACTCATGGATATAATCTGTGGCAAGTTAGGGAAAAATGGGGATAGTAATAACAAATTCTTATAAAACTGGAAAATATACATATTTTAAAATATTTAAAAATGTTATAAACTTAAGATATGATTGTATATTGAAGTCATTTTCTTTCAGCCCTAAGCAAAATAAAGCCCCAAAATCTATTCCTAGATGTTTGCTGCCATCTTGCATTTCTTTGATGAAGATGAAGTAATTTAGTCATTGCCATACTTCTTCAGCTATGCTTTCTGCCATTGTCTACTATGTATCCTCCCTTCCTTACTTTTTGAAAACAAATTAACAATTTATTCTTCTACATCTTCCCTTACTTTTACTGCTGCCTTAAATTTTGTGGTGAGCAGCAGTGGAAGAGGCCACTGTCTTTGAATAGGTATTGCAGCTTCTGAGAGCAGAGGCAGCATGGTAAGCAGTGGCCATGGCAGTTGCAATGCCAAGGTTATCGTCAGCTTTGCTGGAGGCATGGGCAGCCAACTTTATTAACAAAGGGCTGCGTTCCATTCTTCAGTACATGAGGAGAGAGGTCAGTTTGTTTAATTCCAAAGCTTAAGGAGGATTTTCATTGCTTTTGGAATCTAATTCTTCCCTGTACTTTTAATCCACCTCCCTCCCCAAGAGAAAAGTTTTCCACATTATTTGAGAAAATGCAGTGGACATTGTTGATGTGGATAATCCATATGGCACTTGCAGTAACCACTGCATAACCCATAACAAACTTTATAAGAATTAGGTAAGATGTGGATTTCATTTATTGTGTCTCATGGTGGCATGATATATGAATATAGAGTTAACTTTTTCTTTAAAAGTTATGCTTTGATTGTTTTGGCTTTTCAAAGTATGACCTAAAGAAAGATAAATTATTTCTATGGTTTCATCATTTATAGTCTTAGAAAACCTTAAACATAACAGGAAGTGGGTCTTTCATCATTAAAATGTAAATATGTAAATATACACAGAATATGTATATATACACATATTTGTATATACACACTCAGACATATACTGTAATGTTTGTATTATACTTGTACAAATACTGTAGTGTTTGTATTATACTTTTCCAAGTTACTTATATTATTAGTTATATCAATGCTAAGACAATGGTAGGTGTGAATAGATAAAATTTGGGGGATGGAAAAACATTTTTGAGAATCTAAAATAACTGTTAATTATAATTAAATAGACATGAAATTCCACCTTCTTGAAACATTTTTTAAATGGTTATTGTGGAAATTCTTAAAATGTCTATTTTAAATCTCTTGAAAATTTCAGTGAATATTAGTCCTTAAATGTTAAAATGAATATAGAATATTTCATGATAATTTTCTTTTACTTTAGAACAAATTATCAGGATTATGTGGAAACTTTGACAAATGTACTTCAAATGATATGACCACATCCAATAACTTAGAAGTGAGAAATGCCCAGGTATTTGGAGATAGCTGGGCATTAGGACAGGTAAGTGGAATATATGTATTTTAGAACTAAACAAATATTTTTTGTTGTATTTATCCACTAAAACATTTTATCCTTACAGAAAAATTTATTTAGGTAATACTATTTTATGTAATATTTGTGCAGTAATTCATAGTTGACAAACTCAAACTACTTTCACGTTTAATTTCTCATGTAATCCTGTGACAGTCTTGTAATGTAAAGGGTGTTGACTCCATATTATAGATGAAGAAATTGAGACTCAGGAAGGTTAAACGACTTGTCTAATATTATATATCCAGAAAGCCGCAGGAGTGACTTTCAAATTCACATCTTCTAATCTCATGCTTTTCCTTTCACTGCAAAATTCTCTTTCAGTGTATTTGTATTTCTAATGATGTATCTTTTGTCAACTCAAGGTAATGAATAAATGAAGGCAGTATTTCTTAACATTTGCTCTCCAGACATGGCTGGATGTGGGATGGGGAGGGGTAGGGAGTGGATTTGTGGCCAACTTACCTTTCGGAGCAGTTAGAATAAATTAAGTCAGGCATATTTTTTTTTTGAAGGATTTCTTGAGGCATTATATTCCTCTAAGGGAGGGATGTATTTGAAGAGATTCCCGAACTTACTGACACAGAACTTACGTTTTTGTGTATTAGTTATCAAGGAAATAGTTTTCTATGGGATACAATCTGAGAAATGCTGAACTAACTCAGAAAACAGTCAAACTGGAAATTTGTTCTACTCTTTTCTTCTACATTTTTTTAACCTATTTTTTTTCTAACTGAAAGTAGTGTCTGCAACTACAATTTCCTGGTTGGCTACTGTTTGGTTAGTTGCCTTACTATTTTGCCTAATTTACTAATATATCTAAATTTTTTTATAAAAGTAAAAGGGGATTGGGGTTAAACATTCATTCAATTTAGTAAAATTTAAGCAGTATATTTCATTGTGGTCTACGTTGGAAAGTATAAAGATTTTGTTTTTTAAAATATAAAATGAATTAAGGAATACCTAATTTATAATAATACTAAATATTTGGACTCATCAAAGGATTTTAGACTCATTAATACCTAATGGACAAAGCTGAAAATAAAAAAAAATTCATTCAGTAAGTTCTATTTAGCACTTAATATTTTCCAGGATATATGAACACATAATATTATTAAAACATAGCCACTGCCCTTAGGAATTTAGAGTCTAGTTTAGCAGACGAGGTAGAAAAACTTAACAATGGAAATATGAGACAGGTGCTGGATAGAGGTGTATACAACATGGAGTTCGTGATGGTCAAAGGAAGCTTCCCCAAGAAGGTGCCATTGAGCTGACTCCTACAAGACTCATAAGAGCTATACAAGTGAAGATGATGGGAAAGAGTGCAGCAGCAAAGGAGGGAGCATCCCTTTAGAACGTGTCAGGAAGACTGGAGTGAGTATGGTGCCTAACAGAATTTTAAGAAGTTCAATATGGCTGTGGTGGAAGGTTTGAAGTAGGGAATGGCTAGAATGCAAAATATAAAGCTGCAAGATATGTGTGCTAGGATCTGGACTCGAAGGCCCTAAATTAGTTAGGCTCTTATAATCCAGCTAAGAAATGTTAAATCAGTGAAGATTTAGAAAACTATCTAAATCTGAGAGACATCTGAAACATCAGCATCTGTTGAAAGGACTGCATAAGAAAAGATGAATTTGGAGAATTCAAGAATGCCTCCGATTGTCCTGGCTTATTGCATAGACACTGGTGCTCTTCCAGGAGACAGGGCACAGAGGAAAGTAGGTGGTAGGGGACAGTGGGGACAGGACAATGGTGTAAGATAAGTACATTTTAGAATGTGTTGAGACAGAAGTGACAGAGATATTTATGTGGAAATGTCCCAATTTTTGAGATCTCAGAAGAGATATGGGCTGGAAATATGGATTTGGTAGTTACTCTCATATTCAGGTTGCTGAAGCCATGAGAAGTGTATAGGATGAAAAAAATAGAGATTTGAAGATCAAGTCTTGCAGAGAAGGGAGGTGGAAGGAGGATGAGGAGTGGCAGCAAATGAACTATAGGAGGAAACCCCGCAGAAAATGGTGCCCCGAGAAACACATGAGAGACATGTAAGAAGGGTAAAGTATGAAACAGAATCAAAGACAGCAAAAGGGCAAGTGAGATGAAGACGGAAGAATTGCCTTTATTTTTAGTAACGAGATCAGTGATGGCCTTCTCCAGGCCGGTTTCAGGGAGGTGGATTAGAAGAGGCAGAGACCGAATTGTTTAGTATATGGGAGGTGAGCCTGTAGACACTTGAGTGTGTGCAACTCCTCAGAGGATGGCTTGTGACAGAAATGAAGGATGAGAAAATTAAAGGAAAGAGAATAATTTGCTTAGGCAATTTTTTTAGTCATGTAATGCAACACTTGACAGTTTAAAAATGATTTACCTTCACTCTCTAATACTTTCATGATTTTAATAGTAAATTTAGTTGCTTTCAAAAATAATATATACTATTAACACTGAGTTGGCTGAGCACAGGTGCTTTAGGTAAAGTCTGTCTAAAAGAATGAGAATATATTAGATATGATTGTGGTGGATGAAGTCAGATTAGGTCACTCTGGTTTCAGCTTCAGAAATCACCCCTTAAAAACATTTTTTTCTCTTTTTCCACAGTGTGAAACCCCAAGTGAATCATTTAAACCCTGTGAGGCACATCAAAACAAATTTCCTTATGCCAAGAAAGAATGCTCCATTTTGTACAGTGATGTTTTTGCTCCTTGTCACAATGTGGTAAATGAACGCTTTACTAAACTTTCCAATTTAAACAAGTACTGCTGTATCTATAATATTGAGATGAACAGGACAAATAATTTAGCTACCCATTGGCTTTTCAGGAATACTACCTAACCCTTGTTAGGAAGACAAATTTGGTAGTTTGTTTTTCTGTGGCACTGACACATTTAGTTGATTTACATTCTTCCTGACTCCATCTTATTTAACAGCGTATATAATGCTTGTTAATGATCTGTTTCAGTTTATGAAACATTTTTTACGTCCATCCTCAAAGCCATAAATGACTGATCAAAGCCATAAATTCTTATTTCTCTTCAGAGGACACTACCAAATGGGCATTCTTCTCCTTAACCCAAAGTATAGTTTAAAAGTATTATTAGTGACACATTTAAAATGGTTTTAGAAGCACATCCCAAGATTGAATGTAATTTATTTAGAAATGTAACTTTTTAAATGTCTTTCCAACATAATAATTTTAGGTTCCAATAGAAGTTTTAAAAATAGTTTAAGATATTATTAAAAACTGAGCAAAAGTACATTTGTAAGTAGAACATTCTTTTAGTGCCATGCGAATATGCCAATAAAGAAACAATGAGCTTCTACAGATATTAATCTGTTGTATTGCAGATGTCGAAGTTATATTTGTTAGTCCCGTTACCTATGTTGCTAGTTCTTTGATCTTACATTTGCCTAATAAATTCCTATGGATGAATAGAAGTTTGAGATATTGAGAACTCTCTAGGTGGCAGTGTTAAGCTGATAATAGCAAATTTTGAAAATCTACCAGTTAGTTTTCTTTTAGAAGGTTGAATTTTAATCAGCTGTAGTTAGTACTTTTTGAAATTAATTTATCTTTCACTTCATTTTCAGATTGATGTTACTTCTTTTGCCAAAAATTGTCATGAAGACACGTGTAACTGTAACCTTGGTGGGGATTGTGAATGTTTATGCACAAGTGTAGCAGCGTATGCATACAAATGTTGTCAGGAAGGGGTTTCTGTTCACTGGAGATCATCTACTATTTGTTGTGAGTATCCTCTCCGGGCATCACCACTAGGTGGGAACCTTATGAAGAGATTCATATTGTCTTGTCTTAGAAGCGATGCCATGGACTCATGGAAATAGAATATCTTTAGGATGAGTAAATTTTATATTCTTTTGACAATGAGATAAATTGTAGTATAGCTAAAGGATTTATAAAAGAAACTTTGAAGTAAGTTTTTCTGTTCTGTGTTAGACTGTTATGACTGTAACATTTGAACTACAAATTATTTATTTACATACCATCTTCAGAGATACTGTTTTGACTATTTCTCTTATGGCTATGAAATTCCACTGTTCCAATGATAAGAGACGTAGTTTTAAAAGCATCATTTTGAATTTGCGTTCAGATTTGACTCTAAACTTTTCATTTACTTGTGTAGATAGTAAGTCATCTGATGAACACCTTATGATTTTAACACTTTCAGTGGACATCTATAAATTGGCAGATATATTTGCCTACCTATAAAAGAATCTCAGGAAACTTAATGAATTATTACGGAGCACTCTGAAAGAATCCTCTTTGCTCAGAGAAAACTCCCAAATGATGTCATTCTGAGTTCTTTCACTTTGTCATTGATAAACCATACCTTGCATATATTCAGATAAGTGGTGAGATCCTTATTTAGTTTAACATTTCTTCTTTTTTCCTTTCAGCACTCGATTGTGAATATTACAATGAAGGTATGTGACATTTAAAGAATATCACTCTAGTATTCTATTAAATATATCTTCAGATTCAAAGTTCTTGAACAAGTTTGCTGGGAACAAGGTATGAAGAGTTCATAATTTGGCATACAGTTAACCCTTGAACAAGGAGGGGGCTAGGGGTGCCAACCCTCTGTGCAGTTGAAAATCCATGTATGGCTGTGTAGAGAGGGAAAGATGATTTTCAGGAGAAGAGGATACAATCTGAAGGTAGGAAGTTGGGAACATATACATTTAGGGAATGGCAAGTGGGCCAGGAAGGATGAGAGACGTAAGAAGGAAACTGAGGTAGAGCTGAGTCCCCTGGGCTGAGTCTCAGGACAGTTTCCAGGACTTTCTGAATGGAGATTTAGTGGTCTTCTAATAACGCACTACCTTTGCTGGGAACCAAAAGCTATAGTGTGGTCGTCATTAACTGCAGCTGAAGTCAGATCTGGATTAGAGTCCAGTCTCTGTCACGTATAAACACTGAGAACCTGGTTAAGTCATTTAAGTTTAATTTTTTGTTTATTTATTTCTATGTTTGTTGTGAGCTTAAATGAGACACTGTGTCACCTGTACTGCTGGAACAAAATAAACCCTTATTAAATGGTGCTGTTATGATAACTAAAAAAAAAAAAAGAAAATCCATGTATGGTTTATACTCACCCTGTGTATCTGCAATTCTGCATCTTCAGGTGCAACCAACCATGGACTGTGTAGTACTGTAGTATTTACTCTTGAAACAAATCTGCGTATAAGTGGACTTGCACAGTTCAAACCCATGTTGTTCAAGTGCCAACTGTATGACTCAATGAAAGCCATTGCCTTCTAAAATGTATCTAAATTTCTAAGTATTTGTGCTAAAATTTATTCCCTGTAAAATAAAAGTGTTGTAACTAAGTTCTCAGCACCTAGGAGGCTCTCAGTAGTTTCTGAATAACATGAATGAATGAATGAGTAAAGCTAGCTAATTTTTTAGGTAAAAAGGATGAAAGATATATACCAAATGCATACCTTTTACCATTATGAATAAATATGGACATTATTCACACTTTTTTTTTTTTTTTTTTTTTTTGCCGTACGCGGGCCTCTCACTGTTGTGGCCTCTCCCGTTGCGGAGCACAGGCTCCGGACGCGCAGGCCCAGCGGCCATGGCTCACGGGCCCAGCCGCTCCGCGGCATATGGGATCCTCCCAGACCAGGGCACGAACCCGTATCCCCTGCATCGGCAGGCGGACTCTCAACCACTGCGCCACCAGGGAGGCCCTATTCACACTTTTATTATGTTGTGGAAATCAAAGAAACAAACTATAATATAGGAATTTATTTAGCCATCATTTTAGGCAAAATAATTATTTATATCTTATCAGAATGAGAACTTATTGATTTAGTAATAATGAAAATCTCCTAGTCTCCCAAGCATTCAGATTTGCAATGGGAAGTCTAAGAGGAGGTGCTGCCTAAAGCTAAGGCATAGATGTAAGAGACAGAGAATTATATCCTCATTGAAAATGCCAGACATGAGCAGAATTGAAGCCTGCTTTTTGTCAAACCTATTTAATGAGGAAGGTGTAGCCACTTAAACCTAATTCAGACAAATAAGATGATCCAGGGAAGTGTCCATTTTGACAGTAACTGGACAAAAACCCATGATGAGTAGGTTAGAGTAATAGTTACAGGAAAGCTGATCCATTAAAGAAAAAAACCAAACAACCAATGCAAAGTATTTTCCATGACTTATTGAGCCAGGAAGAAATCTGTCGGCTGTAAAAGTACAAAGAAAGCCAGAAAATTTTAGTAAAATAGAGATGATGAATTAAAAAGAAAATGGACATTTTAGTCTTTGGTTTTTTCTGTTATATCTTTGGAAGTTTGAAAAGGAAAAAAATCCCACATTAAAAAAATTCTGTGTTTGTTAAAGAAAATCTAAACCAAACATATTTCCCACACCACACCCACTCCACATCAATCCTTTGGATTCCATGCTTGAGATGAGAATGATTGCCTAATATTAAGCACCTAATAATAAAAATGGCTTTTGTTGTGTTAACTATACCTGTATCATATAATTTAAGCTTCAAAATATGCCTGAAAGACATAACATTATTATTATCATTATTAACACTTACAAAGGAGGAAATTGAGGCATAGGTGAATTAAATAACTTGGTCAAAGTCGTTTAGCCAAAATGTGGTAAATCGATTTATAAACAATCTAAGTTCAGAACCCACGAGCTTGATCTCCATGCTACACTGCCTAGTTATGGTTAGCACATCCTACTCTAGGAATGATCACTGCACATCGTTATCATATGCTCTACACGACGTACACAGACAGCAAGTTGAGAAAACGCTCCAATAACTTCCTTGCTTAAGAATTCCTTTCTCACACAGTTCTGCTGTGAAAATCTCCATCTGTGCCTTTGTACTTTCTGGCGTTCCTTCTGCAGGCCCTTGGAAACAGAAGCAGAATTTTCTATGAATATTGAATTTCTACCTCTTGCTGCTTGGTACATTTTGCTTTCTGTCAATAAGTCTGCTGCACTTCTACCGATGGTTTGTTTCCCTAATGTGTTACAAGATTCTTCAAACCAGTTCTTCTAGTTTCATTTGTGATACTGTATTGGTAGTATTCAGAGGGTGAACACGGGGCGTTCGGCCTTCATGAGACCCACGAGTGACAGAGATTCTGTTTCCTATGATCAAAGTAATAGGGAACAGAGTCAACCTGCCAAGGAGAGGAAGAGTTGTGAAAGTAATGTGATCAAGGTAGATAATTGAAGGGGAATAAAGAATTGTGGAAGTTGTTGATAGTAATAAAAAGAAAAAAGTTTTAAATGAGTATTCTTAATTTGTTTCATCTCAAATAATTTCACAACTACTGTAAACTTACCTAGTCTTCTTTGGACATTCATAGCGGGCATTTTTCTCTGGACACTATGTTATTAAAATACTTAAATTATTCAAAGCAAATGCAGAGATAAATGATTGTGATTCTGTAGGAGGAAAAATTTTTTTAAAGTAAAATTCAGAGGTTACTACTGAGATAAGTTCAATAATCCTTCACACAATGACTGTCTCTAGTATCTTCATTTTTATGGCATTTGCTAAAAATATAAAGGTTCTATTTCTGTAGGGAGTTAAGACTTCAAGATCCTGCTAAAAATTGTTGTGCAAGTTTTGAGTTCAGAGTGATTTTGTTAGATCAGATATTCTTAATACTGTGCTTAAATAATAACTACAGGAAATGATTGCTTTTAGTAGACAGTGAAATTATAATTCTCCCTGCAGAAAATTAATGATAAAGTCAGTGACTTTTGTCCCTCAATTGCTAGTGAAAATGCAGGAAAACAATTCAGACACAAGATATCCATCAACTGGGAATCAATTCAGGAGCTTTCGATTTTTATACAAATGGATTTCTCAGATGACAGTTGTCTCTTCAGGTTGCTGTAGGAAGGTACTTGTGCAGTAGGGGAGAGAATATTTTGTTTAGTGGTCTATCTCCTTTCTCCTGTTCTTCTCTTGGACATCTGTGAGGGTGCTTGAAGCCCACAAGCTGTAGTTGTATATGTCATCTTCATTTTGAATTGAATCTCATGATTTACATGTTTATATACCTATTTGTACATTATTTACATATTCACACAAATCTAAACTGGTGTATATTTTCATCTTGGAAGTTTGTGTTGCTCTTGTCTTCCCTAGAAAATGAGCTAGTAGGTGGTGGAAACTGATGATATAGTTTTCTTGGGTGTTGTAGACTTCGGCTCATAGAGAAACTGTGCAGGGTATATATTTGTAACAGTGGTGGGGAGTCCATTGCTGCCAGGCTCATAGCGAAATTCTTCACTGCATCTGCTCAGTTCCATCTAGGTGTGGGGGGTAGAGGTTTTCAAAGCTCCATGTGCACTCAGGGTGTCTGAGTCCCTCCTAAAACTCCTTCCCCATGGCTTAGAAGTGTCCCTAGCTGCTCAGTGGTGAAGTGTCTCAGCTGATGAGTCAGTGGATGGGACAGCACTTAAAGATTCATCCTATAATCCCTACCTTCTCCTGTTCCTCATGATGGAAATTTTGGTTCTTGCTCTCCTTCCTGTTTGGGAGACTTTGTAACCCTCTAATCCAATTATCTTCTCCCCTTCTCTTAGGCTTTGTCTTCATCCTGAAAGGGAAAAAACTCAGGTTGTGGGTTTCTTTGAATTTTTTTCCATCTGTCTTAAGAGTAGGCTGGGAAAGGAAAACTGTCCTTGAGATAAAAATTGGAGAAAAGAGGAAAAGTGAAATTCACTGAGAGCAACCAGATTGTTCTTTTCTGAAACCACCTATTGCACCTATATTAGCATTTTACATAACCTACAACGTAAATATCTACATATATCTGTAAAAGTACACAGCTAATAATTATGTAATTTAGATAATTCAGAAGAAACCTCAAAGTTTTATAGTACCTCACTTATTTTAAAACATTAAACGTCATAGAGATTGGGTTGAAGGTAAACTGACATTATTATCATAAAACTTAACGCATCAATTTATTTTTAATATCAGTGAATTTTAAAATTAATTTATATAGTTTTCTTTATAAGATGAAGTTTGTAGGAATACTACTTTGTTCAGGTTTGGTTCTACACTAAGTAGTTTTTTTACTATAGTATATAATTTTCACTTTATATGAAACCATTGGGTGTATGGAAATGACAGCATAAGTAAAATGACATTTGACTTCTCTGTTCAGCATCATCTTATTTTCTTCTTTATAGACATACCTCACTGATGAAATTCAGTAATCCCCCAAACAGTAAAATATTGTATATCATGTCAGTGAATTTTGTGTTAATGTAATGCAACCTATTAAGGAGAGATGATTTTTAGAAGACTATCAAAATACCTTACCATTGATAGAACTAATCTTAAGTTTATTGAGAGTAGATTAGTCTTGGAATATTAGAGTGAAAGGTTACCTAGACAAACATCTTCAAATAGGTGAGAAAATTTGAGGTCTAGAAAGCTTAAGTCAACCTTTTATCCATCACCACTAGGTATACATGTACATATACATATACACATACGCAGTCATGTATATATATATTCTAAACTGCATATTCTACATATGTATATATTCCAAATCAATATAATATATTCTTTTTGAAAAGAGTTGTTATTTTGTTACTGATGAATGTTTAAATGCTCAATAATTTTCGGAGTATTTTTTGGTATTAGAATTTATTCCATTGAAATGACAGCTTGAAATGTAAAAATCCTGTGCCAACTTATAATTCTCTCATTTGCATTTAACTAGGGCTTGGAGAAGGACCATATATGCTGGCAAGTTATGGGAAGACTGGCCTTATCCTGGGGGCCAATATGACCAGTAGAAGCATTTTCTCTCTGCCAAGAAGTAGTATTCATGGCAATTTATTTTTTAATTTTATGATCACTCCAGGCCTTTTCAAAGAGAAGGCATCATGTAAGTATAATTTCCAACTGAAAGTAAGAATTTAGTTTTCCATTGACCTTTTTTCATTTATTCATGCAGTAAATATTAATTGGGGAATCTAATATGTTTATGACATTTTTCTAGGTGCTCTAAAGGATTTGAAATAAAATAAGACACTGGTATACGAACTAGCTCTCTCTTTTGTATATAAAATCATTTCTTTGTTTATCTATTGGCATATATAGATGCAATTAGAATTACAATTGTTTGGTTGAGTTTTTGGTCCCAAATAAAGCACAGCTTCAGTTTTCATAGCATTAATCACAGAACTGAATTTGAAATTTTTGAAAAACAGTCTGCTGATAATTAACATGTGAAAGATTTTCATGCCAGATTAAAATAAAAGAAAAAAAGTTGTGATTTAATATCAAGCAAGTTAAATTAAGACCATAAATCAAAGTCTAGATAGTCATTGAGATGGTCTGTTTTTCTTACGTGGCCTTGTCTGTCGTGGTACCTGGCACCACATTTACTGGTTTGCCTCTGTAGATCTATACTGGTCGTATCCACTTGGCACCTGTTCTGCCTGGTGGTTAGTGTCCCCTTCTGATCCATGATGTTCAGGCTATATTGTTACTATTCTTACCCTGCTTAGAACCATGCATGGTGTGTTCTGTAAACTTAGGAAATATTTATTGAATGAATGAATCCGACTTAAGTTTCACTTATTCAGAGAAATCTCCTGATTTTCCAGTTAAAATAAATTGCTCCATTCTTGTAAAAAGAGCTCCTTTAATTCTTTTTAATCTGTGTAAACACCTATCACAGTCTAAAGTTCTAATTTATATATTAGTTATATATTTTTTCTCTTATAAAAATATCTTTTATTTTTCTTTGCATCTTCCAGTGCTCAGTAGAGGGGTTTGTAAGTTTTAGGACACAGTAAATGCCTTTGGAATCGTTTATTGGATTTGAGAGAGCTCTTCATTGTATGATTTACAAAAATTAATTTTTTAATAGAAAAATCCTAGTACATTTAAATTAAGGAATTAAGACCTAAAGAAATTAAGGTTTAAGAAATTAAATCTAAAATCTCAATGAAGAAACTTATGCCATGGGTTTTATAAATATAAGGGAAACTTTTAAAGCACATAACAAAAAAGCAGGCACTTCTCAAATGCTTTGTGGTTGTTCATTAGCTTTCTTATCATCCTTGGGAAATAGACAACAATGTTAAGCAAATAGTCTTTTCTTCATGCAGTGATCACTTGCAAGAACACTTGCTCATTAAAAATCCAGTGATATTGAAATGCAGCACCATGTTTAAATTGATCTGTTTCTCTATTCTCTTTTTCTTTTCTATCGTCCAATTTAGCCATTTGTAGATTTTGTACATTTGAAAATGTTAAAGCTTGCAAGTACAAATGTGTGTCCAATTAACTGTTCAACTATTTGTATGGAATTGTACATTCTGGGGTCCTAAGTTGATACTTCTTTTTTTCCCCCAAAGACATGATCAATTATTTAAAAAATGGAACTTATCAAAGACTGATTATTTTTGGAGCTGTCACTTTATGCATTGCATTAAAACACTGCTTTTTCCTTTAGAGATCTTATAATTCATTTCTGAAATCTTTGAGATTGGCATTAACTATGTATGACAATTGTGCAGTTCTGTTTATGTCAGCTTTATAAATGAATTTTATAATGCCAGTGCTGATGATCTGCCTTCTCCAGAGAACCCAGGGAGTTGTCAAACACTGCTCTGTTTTACAGCATTGACACTTGTTTCCTTGGAATCTGCTGAAAGGCCAAACTACTTTCTCTATGTCCACGATGATGACACTCTTATTCTGAAACTGTGGGAGGTGAATTCAGCCTTTCATCGGAGAGCCACATTTTTTCACCATCAGGACCTCTGGATTCCAGGTTACAGTGCTTTTGAGTTATACAGCAAGAAAGGCTTTTTCATCATATTGACAGATTCTAGTGCCAAAGCATCAAAATATGATGATTCTGAAGAATTTAAACATTTAAGTAGCTTCAGCGTAGAAGGTATGTTTCCTGGGATCTTCAAATACAGATTAAGTAGATAACTTAAATAATGACAGAATATTTATTAGGTTTTAATTTAAAAATCATTTTTAATGTGTATAATTAGTTGCATGACCTTTTATGACCTTAGTAAGTTTCTTAACCTCTCTGCCTCTCAGTTTACGCATCTGTAAAATGGGAGAAATAATAATTCCTACTTCATAGGGTTATAGTATTACATAAGTAAATGTGGTAAATTGTTTAGAATAGCCTTAAATGATGTTATTTTTATGATTGCCTCAATGATTACTTTCAGTGCAGTCTGGGCTTTGGAAACAGAACTTACCCATGTCTCCTTGTTGTCTAGTTTTGTATCTACCTTTTCCTTCATTAGAAGGCAACTTCTCATATAGTTTGATTCTTAATGATAAAGACAATGTGTTTATCTCTGTTCTTTGAATACTACGGAGTCTGGTTCCACTGACCTCTAGAAGATTTTTCTGGTTCAGCAGAATCCTGGTCTTATTTCTAGAGATCCTTGCTGTTCTATAGCTATTGAGTTTTCTAAATTTCAGAGCGGAATCCTCACTGCCTTTTCCAGTGTTTAAAAGTCATGCTTTATTTTCAAAACCTAAGAGTTCGATATCTGCCTTGTGTCTCCCAAACAAATTTTTTTCATTGTAACAGACTCTTCTAAGTCAGTCTAAGAGAGCTAATCATTTGCCTTTTTTTGTTGTGGATACATTTCTATAAATCTCTTTGGATTTTAGAAAATTCAAACTGAGCTTCAAATTTTTGCCTATTGAATGGGGTTCCTGGACTCATGAGAAAAAGAGTCATTGACATGGCTATACAACATTCTGTAGAGTGAGCGTGATATTTTTACTTGAATTTACTTAAAAGTTGACTTTTGCAAGCCTTTATTTCCTCTCCAATACACAAATCTCCATTAGAACCAGACCCAGTGGCCTTACCTGAGCTTTGGACAACTGCAGCCAGTGGCATCATCAAAATCTCAGAAACTCATCTTTCCAAACCTAGGATACACTAGGGGTTTATTCTAGTCTTGGAACCAACCCTCTCTCATGCCCCATGATCCTAGTAACCCAGGTCTAATGAGTATTTTAATATTTAGATGCATAGGTGCCTTCCAGAAAGCCTTGTTTTCCTTCTCATACCTTGGAATTGAATTCCATATCTGAAGTCCAAGAAACATAACCTGCTTCCTGAACTTTCTCCCTTATGGAGCTCTCTCCTTCAGAGATAGTTTTGGACTGCTGCAGAAGGACTGGTCTATGATGTGGGAAGGGGAAAATATTAGCAGAGTGTGCAGGAGAAAAATCTTTAGTCAAGGAAGGTTTTTCTAACTACAAGCATGTATTATTAAAGCCTATTCATTCATTTTTGTCATTAGATAATACTTACCATGTACGAGGCAATGAGCTAAATTCTGTGAGAAGAACAAAGATGGGGTGTTTTCCTTACGTCTGATGTCAGGCAATAAATATGTCTTTGGTCTTGCCATTTTTCCAGTTGTTTGAATTTGGCAAGTCACTTGGCTCCTCTTGGCCTCAATTCCTTCATTTATAAAATGGAGGTCATACCCACTCAACAGGATTGTTGCAAGGATAAAATAAAATTATGGACAAAAAATTATTTTGCAAAAAATAAAATTCCAAACAAGTGTATGCTATTATCATGATACATAGATCAATGAACACCCACTAAACATAAAGAAAGGAAGAAGAGTTAGAATTTTCCTTGGCCTCCTGCACCTCTTGCTTTTTTAAATGTTTGGAAGACAAACTAACATTTTGATATTCAACCTGAGCATGAAATGCTTTGATCAGCAAGCAATTACAATGCTTTTTATTCCCCATAGCCCTGTCTTTTCCACAGCATTATAGTCAAAGAAAGATCAAACCCTAAAGGTTTACTATCAAAAATCATTCTTTTTCAAGCTGTCCATTTTTGTACACAATCTAAATTTCATTTTTCCCCAGAAATCCAGGCAGCAGTGCCTTACAGGAGGATGTGTGAATGGAGATATGAACCTTGTGCCACTCCCTGTTTTAAAACGTGTAGTGACCCTGCAGCGCTAGCATGTAAATTTCTTCCACCGTAAGTCATGTTTAACCATTCATGAACGGATTCTAGCATTAGCAGATTCTGCTGTCAGTGATGTTTTTTTTAGATTAAAAAAATTCTTAACAATAATTTGTTCTAGATACTCATTCACGAATTTATTTTGTTTTATTCAAGCAGTAGTTATTGAGGGTCTGCTATATGCCAGCAATTCTTCTAGCTGTTAGGGATACAGTATTGAACGAAGTATTTACCTTTCCGCAGCTTAAACATTTTGTTGCATTGAGGCAGAGAATAAAAAATAAAAATGTAAATATATAATGCAGTATATTGTTAGATGGACTTATGTATTCTGGAGAAAAATAAGGGAAGGTAAGGGAAACAGGGAGCATCAGGCAGGTGTGTGTGTGTTTGCTCATTAATGTAGGGTGGTCAGGGAAGAATAGGCTGACAAGGTGACATCTAGTAACAGATGTGAAGGAAGTGAGGGAACTAGCCATGTGGATATCTGGGGAAAGAGCCTTTCAATCTGAGAATCGTGTAAAGGTCCTGAGATGGGAATGTGTTTGGTGTGCTTGAGGATGAGCAAGGAGGCCAGTTAACTGGAGCAAAGTGAACAAAATTGAGAGGTAGGAGAAGAGAGCAGAGAATCATAGTGCTGGGTGAATCATACAGGGCCTTGTAGCCTGTTGTGAGGACTCTTTTTTTTTTTTTTTTTGCGGTACGCAGGCCTCTCACTGTTGTGGCCTCTCCCGTTGCGGAGCACAGGCTCCGGACGCGCAGGCTCAGTGGCCATGGCTCATGGGCCCAGCCGCTCCGTGGCATGTGGGATCTTCCCAGACCGGGGCACGAACCTGTGTCCCCTGCATCGGCAGGCGGACTCTCAACCACTGCGCCACCAGGGAAGCCCTGAGGACTCTTTTTCTCTGAGTAACGTCCTGGTGTCTTTTGGGCAGAAGAGTGACAGGATCTTTTAAAAGGTTTACACTGGCTGTTGCACTGACTTTTGGTGAGGGGAAGAACAGGGCAGGACTGGGCAGTAATACAGACACGACGGGGATTTGACTGGGTTGGTAGCCCTGGAGGTTATGTGGGAAGTGAACAGATTCTGGATATATTTTGAACTTAGGGCCATAAGGAATACGGATAGAGTCAACGTCAGTTATGAGAGAAAGAGGAGTTAAGGACTCCAGTTCAGGTCTCAGCATTTTGTAGGTTTCAGAATCATATGAAATCACCATTTTTGTGGTCAAAACTGGTCAAATATCAACAGACTCGAATGATTTCAATTTAATGGAAGGGCTGAGTTGCCATTTACTAAGATAAGGAAGATGTTAGGAGGAGCAGTTTGGAGGAAAAGCCAGGAATTTTGTTTTGAGGATTTTAAATTTCAAACTGAAAATTGTTCGTTGGATTTGGTGATCTGGAGAATAATAGGAAGAGGCAAAATGGAGATAAGCAATGTAACAGCTTTTTTTTTTTTTTTTTTAAGGAGTTTTGTTTTAAAGGAGAACAGAGAAATGCAACAGTAGTAGGAGGGAATATTTTTAAATGAGTCATTTTCTATTAGTCATTTATGAGCTTCTGCTCTACGACAAACATGCACTAGAAAAGGTTCTGGCATATGAGTAAATGAGGTGTAACCCTTATTTCAAGGAGCTCACAGTCTTTAGGAAGAAGACAGGAACAATAGCAGATAATTGACAATACAGGGGAAAGAGGGCTAGAGGAATAACCACCACAGCAACTAGCACATTGAAGTATTTACAGCATGACACACACTGTGCTAAGTGCTGTGCAGTTGGTAATCTCATTATTCCCATTTTCAGAAGAGAAAACAAACCGAGGCACAGAGAAGTTAAGCAACTTGCCTCAGACCACGCAGTTTGCAGGCAGCAGAGCCAGAGTTTGAACAACTACATCCTGTTGGGTAACAGGTGCTATGGGAACAGAGAGAAGGAAATGATATTTCTGTTTATTTTCTTAAAAATAAAAACAACCAGTTCTTTCTGAAAAGAAGTCTTCACCATTCACTTGGACCCCCCACATTCACAAACCTATTTCCTGTCTCTTCTGGGAGCCATCGTGAGGAGGGGAAATAACAGGGGCCCCATAGGAAGGAGAGCACATGGGGGAGGAAGGAAGAAAGAGAGAGGGGCAAGGCCAGCCCTGGCACTGGGGAGGAAATGGAGCTATATTTTGAAGCCGCATTTGGCTAGTTTATGTCTTGTGGCATACCCAGTCTCCAGGGTGGTTGAACCCAGATCTTCAGTGCTTCCATTGTTTGGTCTGTAGCTCCCCCGAAGCTTCTTTTTTGTTATAGTTAGAACGCAGAGAAGAGACTAGGCGTGAAACGTCACCCCTGCCAAACTGTTTCTCATCTCTGTCTTCACCACTGTTTCCTTTCTACTTCTTCCGGTTCCCTGGGCTGAGGCACCTCATTATGGCTGCCCCTGGTACTTGCAGTCCTGAGGGGAGACTCAGGTACTGAGCTGGCGTGTCAACCTAGCCCTGCACGCCTCCTTCAAGTCCCCAGCAGAACCACCCTGCTTGTTCTAGATGATTTCAGTTTCTGGCACATAGCAAGTGTTGAAAATAAAAATATCTAGTGGAAATGAGAACTTTTATGAGAAAAGATGCCAACTAGCATACCACAGAGCCCATATGTGAGTAGAGCCATCCCTATTACATAATATACCTATTATAAGAACTCTTCTACATCTGAGGCATATTTATCAGTCAGAAGTTGACTAGATTACCAGTTGTATGACAAAATAAAGAGGACCCTGCTGTGTGCAACCATGATGACATTTTAAAGGAACAAGTTACTGGGTTTTGGAAGATGATTTTAAAACAATAGCTCTGGTTTTGACTTGCATAAAGCAACTGCAGAATAATTGAGTTGCGTAAAAAATGATGTTTATTTAATGTGAGGATAATCGACTGGCTCTAGTATTTTCAGTAATCTAGTAACTTTTTCTTTTTTGCTTGACAGAGTTTAGAGTAGGATAGGAATATCATATACTGGTTAAAATTTTATTATTTAAGTTCACTTTATGAAATAAATGATTGGTCTTATAAGCTGAGCTGTTAATGTTTTTTAAAAAAAAAATTGTGAAGGAGGTATCCAAGAGATGGCCAAAGGGTCTTCTGTTAAAAGAGAAATTAGCTTTTCTTGGTTTTGGATTTCCTTCCATGAACGAGTGCCCTCTGGTGGCAACACGTGCCCCTAGTGTCAAGTTAGTTCATTTCCACACTGAATTGGAAAGGGGCTGTATTTTTGGTCCAAATTTTTTACTTCATAGATAAGGCAAATGGAAATGTTTTAAAATATTAAAAATAGTATCATAGCCTGCTGCTGTATTTGAGAGGCAGACAAGCAAGCCTTTTTTAAACTATGTGTACCGTAATTCTCTCTAGCAGGTATGAATCTAATAATTGGCTGTACATGAAGGATGTATTTGTCTTGAATCAGAATAAATTGGACTCTGAGCCCCAACTGGACGAGAAGGAAGACTTTACCTCAGTCATTATCTTGGCTTCATTCCCTTAGAGGATAAGCATTCAGGATGGTCCTGCCTGTTTTTGGCCCCCGATTCCCAAGCCCATGCTTCTTGAAATGTGGGCCTCCTGATTTCATGTGCCACACACAAGACCAGACGTTTCGGGGCTTGAAATTCAGTCTCTTTAGGCTCATCTACAACCACCTCCTCCCAGAGCACGGCCACTGTTTGGGGCACAGGCCCCGAGGCTCTTGAGAACTGCAGCCTCTGCCCACCCCCTTCCCTGTTCTCAGAGAAGAGCAACCATGTCCCACCTCCATCTCTGCCACCCAGAGATGTCTAATTACTTTTCAATGACTTCAGGGCTTAATAATAAGCAGGGAGAGCCCCTGAGCATTCTGTTTTTGTTCTACCAACATCCTTATGGATATTCAAAGAGTGTGTCTCTCTGCTTATATGTGGGGGAGTATAGGAAAGTAACAGTATGATGAACATAGAGTAAAATCACAATTATAGAACACGGCCTTAGTGTGTCCCAAACATAAGTGTATGTTTTGAGTATTCTGTGTTCAGATTCTGCCTCAGTCATGAATATTTCTTTATCATCCACTAGCTTGTGATTTCGTACGATGAGGTATGATGGGATAATAGCAAGCAGAACACTGCTTAGTGCTTGACAAGGATAGAAGAAGTTTAGGAAAACTGTATCTGAGTTTCCTACATTAAATGTAATATATGTTTATATTAAAATTTTTTTCTTACTTTAATTTTTTTTCATCGAAAGGGTTGAAGGATGCCTGCCCTACTGCCCTAAAAGTATGATCCTTGATGAAGTCACTCTCAAATGTGTTTACCCAGAAGACTGTAAGTGTGAACCTTACTTCACTTCTTCTGAAAAGGAAAATACTTGAATATTTTTTATATGATGACAAGTGATTATAAACAGAAGTTTTAGATAGACAGTAAACTTTCATGAGATTCTTATTCATTGTCCTTTTCAAAGTTTTTGGATTCTGAATTACTTTCTAAACCATGTAAGTCTTTGCTCTCACATTCCTCCTGCATCCTCTCTCCCAAAGTATTTTCCTTAAAGCTAAACATCCTTATATGAACTATGTGGGCTTCACTTTAAGCAAAACAGATTAAAGAAGAGTATCTTTGCTTCTTTGTAGGCATACCTCTGATTCCCACAGAACCAGCATTAATTTCTCCAGGTAAGCCATCTCTACCCGTGTTTACAAGTATCGTTACAACTTTAGACACTAAACGTAGCATAATGTAATTTACATCTTGGCACTCCTAAACAGCTGCTGGTGTTAGTACTATCGCATCCGCGAGGGAACCCAGGAGTCACTTTGGTCTCACTAAGTAGCTGTTCACTGGATCCACAAGCCACATTTTCAGAATGGCTTCTACACTTGGTCCACCTCTGTCCCATTTTAGTTAGTATAGATAATAAGGACTTCCCTCACATTTTTGCCTAGAATTTAGCTTTTGCTAAATCCTGATTAAATTTTCACAGTGACTAAGTTGATGCTGAAGAGACCTTAAGGCAAATGAAGTCATCCTTTAAGCACCTTTATTCTCATTCCTGTGTTCTCTCCCAGCCTCTGGAGGAGGCATTCTGGGCTCAAACCCTCACTTCGCTCCCTCACTGTGAAGCTTGCCTCAGGAAAGGATTGAATAAATCCACTCACAGTGAGGCTTGACAAACCTAATGTATTATATCTCCTGGGGTTATAATTTAGAAAAATTCAGACATTTATTCTTTAAATACGTTTGACAAGCTTTCATTGAGGGTCAACACTGCCAGGTACTGTCCTGACACTGGGGGTGGGGAGGGGGGAGGAAGGGAGAATGGTGAACAAGTCACAGCTCCAACCCTAAAACAGCGAGTAGTCCATAGGCTGTCGTGATATTACAGTAGGAGTAAGTCCAAGCGGTAAGCAGGGGGGGTCTTATGCTGGACGTGGTCTCAGTTGGGTAACAGAAGGTCAGAGGTGGATAGCTAGGAGAAGGAGGAAGTGTGTGCACGTGCAAAGGCCTGCAGCCGAGAGGGAACCTGTCACACAGAGGGGCTTCAAGCAGGTCATCGCACCTTGAGAGTGTGGTGTGGGGGAATTGTGCCAAGAGATGGTGTGGAAGAGATGTTTAGAGGCCAGATCACAAACGGCCCATGACAGGAAAGTTGTTGGGTTTGTGTTTTTTTCTGAAGGCCATGGCGAATCACTGGAGGATTTTAATAAGTCCTGTGACATCTTCCAAATAATAGTCTCACTACCATCATCGCTATTACTACTATTCTTTTTTTTAAATTATGATATTTATTTATTTTTATTTTTTTCACACACACACTCTGTATTTTATTTTTACAAGAGATAAATAAACTGACACCAAGCATTGTAAATGCATGACCACAACAAAAGCAACAGTGATTGCAATTACCAAACACGAAACACACTCATGCTATGTCATAATATTGACATTCAGTCCAGGAGTCCTCCACTGTAACAGCTCCTTTACTTTGCAGTGAAAATTGATTTGTATAGTTTTTGTCTCTGAGTCCTTGTGGGATTTTTTTTATTTTATTCAAACAGAAAGTCACAAAGATTATAATCATCCTCACCAGTTCACTCAGTCCCATGTAATTAATTTTTTCATCTTGATCTTTTGTTAGGACTTTTATGAATTCATCAGTTTTCCATTAGAGTTCTGAAAATGCTTATTCATTCAGTTCATCAGTATAGTCAGTTACCAGAAACCTGTACTTGTCAGTCTTTTCCATGAATTCCTTGAAGATGAAACCCTTTTATAGGAACATTTTTGCAAAAGCATCAGAGTACACCCAGAACTGTCTGTAAATGACAAAAGACTTAAAAATGACCATGGTTAAAGATTTGATGAAAGTTCATAATAATGCAGTTGACAAGGAAATTTAGTTATTTCTGAGATATACATTTTAAAGTAATAACTAGAATTATGACTTATAACATTATACCAGAACATATAAGATTTTTAGAAATTTCATGTAATGTCTGAATCATTTATATTAACATATTTCCATACAAATAACCCAAAGAAAGTTTAGTATTAGTTGTTTCTTTTTGTTTGTTTGTTTTTTTATACAGCAGGTTCTTATTAGCCATCAATCTTTTTTTTTTTTTTTTTTTTTTTTTTTTTTTTGCGGTACACGGGCCTCTCACTGTTGTGGCCTCTCCCGTAGCGGAGCACAGGCTCCGGACGCACAGGCTCAGCGGCCATGGCTCACGGGCCCAGCCGCTCCACAGCATGTGGGATCTTCCCGGACCGGGGCACGAACCCGTGTCCCCTGCATCGGCAGGCAGACTCTCAACCACTGCGCCACCAGGGAAGCCCCTGAGGGTTGTCTTTTCATCTTGTTTATGGTTTCCTTTGCTGTGCAAAAGCTTTTAAGTTTCATTAGGTCTCATTTGTTTATTTTTGTTTTTATTTCCATTACTCTAGGAGGTGGATCAAAAAACATCTTGCTATGATTTATGTCAAGGTGTGTTCTTCCTATGTTTTCCTCTAAGAGTTTTATAGTGTCCGATCTTACATTTAGGTCTCAAATCCATTTTGAGTTTATTTCTGTGCATGGTGTTAGGGAGTGTTCTAATTTAATTCCTTTTTAAAAATAATTTATTTATTTTACTTATTTTTGGCTGCATTGGGTCTTCGTTGGGGTGTGCGGGCCTTCTCTAGTTGTGGAGAGTGTGGGCTACTCTTCGTTGCGGTGCACATGCTTATTGTGGTGGCTTCTCTTGTTGCGGATCATGGGCTGCAGGCTCACGGGCTTCAGTAGTCGCGGCACGTGGGCTCAGCAGTCGCGGCACACGGGCCCAGCTGCTCCGCGGCATGTGGGATCTTCCCGGAACAGGGCTCAAACCCGTGTCTCCTGCACCAGCAGGCAGATTCTTAACCACTGCGCCACCAAGGAAGCCACTCTAATTTCATTCTTTTACACGTAGCTGTCCAGTTTTCCCAGCACCACTTATTGAAGAGACTGTCTTTTCTCCATTGTATATCCTTGCCTCCTTTGTCATAGATTAGTTGACCATAGGTGCGTGGGTTTATCTCTGGGCTTTCTATCTTGTTCCACTGATCTATGTTTCTGTTTTTGTGCCAGTACCATATTGTCTTGATTACTGTAGCTTTGTAGTATAGTCTGAAGTCAGGGAGTCTGATTCCTCCAGCTTCGTTTTTTTTTCCCTCAAGACTGCTTTGGCTATTCAGGATCTTCTGTGTCTCCATACAAATTTTAAGATGATTTGCTCTAGTTCTGTAAAAAATGCCATTGGTAATTTGATAGAGATTGCATTGAATCTGTAGATTGCTTTGGGTAGTATAGTCATTTTCACAATATTGATTCTTCCAATCCAAGAACATGGTATATCTCTCCATCTGTTGGTATCATCTTTAATTTCTTTCATCAGTGTCTTATAGTTTTCTTCATACAGGTCTTTTGTCTCCCTAGGTAGGTTTATTCCTAGGTATTTTATTCTTTTTGTTGCAATGGTTAATGGGAGTGTTTCCATAATTTCTCTTTCAGATTTTTCATCATTAGTGTATAGGAATGCAAGAGATTTCTGTGCATTAACTTTGTATCCTGCAACTTTACCAAATTCATTGGTTAGCTCTAGTAGTTTTCTGGTGACATTTTTAGGATTCTCTATGTATAGTATCATGTCATCTGCAAACAGTGACAGTTTTACTTCTTTTCCAATTTGTATTCCTTTTATTTCTTTTTGTCTCTGATTGCCGTGGCTAGGAGTTCCAAAATTATGTTGAATAATAGTGGTGACAGTGGACATCCTTGTCTCGTTCCTGCTCTTAGAGGAAATGCTTTCAGGTTTTCACCATTGAGAATGATGTTTGCTGTGGGTTTGTTGTAAATGGCCTTTATTATGTTGAGGTAGTTTCCCTCTATGCCCACTTCCTGGAGAGTTTTTATCATAAATGGATGTTGAATTTTGTCAAAAGCTTTTTCTGCATCTATTGAGATGATCATATGTTTTTTTTTCGTGGTACGCAGGCCTCTCACTGTTGTGGCCTCTCCCGTTGCGGAGCACAGGCTCTGTACGCACAGGCTCAGCGGCCATGGCTAACGGGCCTAGCCACTCCGCGGTATGTGGGATCTTCCCGGATCGGGGCACGAACCCATGTCCCCTGCAACGGCAGGTGGACTCTCAACCACTGCGCCACCAGGGAAGCCCTATCATATGGTTTTTATTCTTCATTTTGTTAATATAGTGCATCACATTGATTGACCTGCATATACTGAAGAATCCTTGCATCCCTGGGATAAATCCCACTTGATCGTGGTGTATGATACTATTAATGTGTTGTTGGATTCTGTTTGCTAGTATTTTGTTGAGGATTTTTACATCTATATTCATCAGTGATATTGGTCTGTAATTTTCTTTTTTTGTAGTATCTTTGTCTGGTTTTGGTATCAGGGTGATGGTGACCTCATAGAATGAGTTTGGGAGTGTTCCTTCCTCTTCAATTTTTTTTTTTTTTTTTTTTTTGCTGTACGCGGGCCTCTCACTGCTGTGGCCTCTCCCGTTGCGGAGCACAGGCTCCGGACACACAGGCTCCGCGGCCATGGCTCGCGGGCCCAGCCGCTCCGCGGCATGTGGGATCTTCCGGGATCGGGACACGAACCCGTGTCCCCTGCATTGGCAGGCGGACTCTCAACCACTGCGCCACCAGGGAAGCCCTTCCTCTTCAATTTTTTGGAAGTGTTTGAGAAGGATGGGTGTTAGCTTTTCTCTAAATGTTTGATAGAATTCACCTGTTAAGCCATCTGGTCCTGGACTTTCATTTGTTGGAAGATTTTTAATCACAGTTTCAATTTCATTACTTGTGATTGGGCTGTTCATAGTTTCTATTTCTTCCTGATTCAGTCTGGGAAGGTTATACCTTTCTAAGAATTTGTCCATTTCTTCCAGGTTGTCCATTGTATTGGCATAGAGTTGCTTGTAGTAGTCTCTTAGGATGCTTTGTATTTCTGCAGTGTCTGTTGTAACTTCTCCTTTTTCATTTCTAATTTTATTGATTTGAGTCCTCTCCCTCTTTTTCTTGATGAGTCTGGCTAATGGTTTATCAATTTTGTTTACCTTCTTAAAGAACCAGCTTTTAGTTTTATTGATCATTGCTATTGTTTTCTTTGTTTCTATTTCATTTATTTCTGCCCTGATCTTTATGATTTCTTTCCTTGTGCTAACTTTGGGTTTTGTTTGTTCTTCTTTCTCTAGTTCCTTTAGGTGTAAGGTTAGATTGTTTACTTGACATTTTTCTTGTTTCTTGAGGTAGGCTTTTATAGCTGTAAATTTCCCTCTTAGAACTTCTTTTTCTGCATCCCATAGGTTTTGGATTGTCGTGTTTTCATTGTCATTTGTCTCTAGGTATTTTTTGATTTCCTCTTTGATTTCTTCAGTGATCTCTTGGTTATTTAGTAACGTATTGTTTAGCCTCCATGTGTTTGTGTTTTTTACGTTTTTTTCCCTGTAATTCATTTCTAATCTCATAGCGTTTTGGTCAGAAAAGATGCTTGATATGATTTCAATTTTCTTAAATTTACTGAGGCTTGATTTGTGACCCAAGATGTGATCTATCCTGGAGGACGTTCCATGTGCACTTGAGAAGAAAGTGTAATCTGCTATTTTTGGATGGAAAGTCATATAATAATGAACGAAATCTATCTGATCTACTGTGTCATTTAAAGCTTGTGTTTCTTTGTTAATTTTCTGTCTGGATGATCTGTCCATTATTGTAAGTGAGGTGTTAAATTCCCCCACTAGTATTGTGTTACTGTCGATTTCCTCTTTTATAGCTGTTAGCAGTTGCCTTATGTATTGAGGTGCTCCTATGTTGGGTGCATATATATTTATAATTGTTATATCTGCTTCTTGGATTGATCCCTTGATCATTATGTAGTGTCCTTCCTTGTCTCTTGTAACATTCTTTATTTTAAAGTCTATTTTATCTGATATGAGTATAGCTACTCCAGATTTCTTTTGATTTCCATTTGCATGGAATATCTTTTTCCATCCCCTCACTTTCAGTCTGTATGTGTCCCTAGGTCTGAAGTGGGTCTCTTGTAGACAGCATATATATATGGGTCTTGTTTTTGTGTCCATTCAGCAAGACTGTGTCTTTTGGTTGGAGCATTTAATCCATTCATGTTTAAGGTAATTATCAATATGTATGTTCCTAATACCATTTTCTTAATTTTGGGGGGGTTTGTTTTTGTAGGTCCTTTTCTTCTCTTGTGTTTCCCACTTAGAGAAGCTCCTTTAGCATTTGTTGTAGAGCTGGTTTGGTGGTGCTGAATTCTCTTAGCTTTTGCTTGTCTGTAAACCTTTTGATTTCTCCATCAAATCTGAATGAGATCCTTGCTGGGTAGAGTATATCATGCCACTGTATATCATGCCAGGCTGCAGGATTGTAGTTCTTCTTGCTTCTGCTGTCTGCCCTCTTGTGGATGAGGCTATCTAAGAGGCTTGATGGGAGGGACTGGTGGTGGGTAGAGCTGACTGTTGCTGTGGTGGGCAGAGCTCAGTAAAACTATAATCCCCTTGTCTGCTGATGGGTGGGGCTGGGTTCCTTCCCTGTTGGTTGTTTGGCCTGAGGCAACCCAACACTGGAATCTACCTGGGCTCTTTGGTGGGGCTAATGACAGACTCTGGGAGGGCTCACGCCAAGGAGTACTTCCCAGAACTTCTGCTGCCAGTGTCCTTGTCCCCACGGTGAAACAGAGCCACCCCCGGCCTCTGCAGGAGACCCTCCAACACTAGCAGGTAGGTCTGGTTCAGTCTCCTATGGGGTCACTGCTCCTTCTCCTGTGTCCCATTGCACACACTACTTTGTGTGTGCCCTCTAGGAGTGGAGTCTCTGTTTCCCCCAGTCCGGTCAAAGTCCTGCAATCAGTTCCCACTAGGCTTCTAAGTCTGGTTCTCTCGGAATTCCTCCTCCCGTTGCCGGACCCCCAGGTTGGGAAGCCTGACATGGGGCTCAGAACCTTCACTCCAGTGGGTGGAGTTCTGTGGTATAAATGTTCTCCAGTCTGTGAATCACCCACCCAGCAGTTATGGGATTTGATTTTACTGTGATTGCGCCCCTCCTACTGTCTCATTGTGGCTTTTCCTTTGTCTTTGGATGTGGGGTATCTTTTTTGATAAGTTCCAGTGACTTCCTGTCAATGATTGTCCAGCAGCTAGTTGTGATTCTGGTGTTCTCGCAAGAGGGAGTGAGAGCACGTCCTTCTACTCCGCCATCTTGGTTCCTCCCCAACTCATTACTCCTATTCTTAATAGCTACCATTTACTGAGTACTTACTATGTGTCAGGTATTGGAGTACAGACTTTGCATGTATTTAATCTTTATGAGAAACCTAAGAGAGAGGTCTTTTTATTAGCACTGTAGAGATGAGGAATTACTCTACTGCTGTAAAATTTTAGGCATCAGTGAATTTAGTATAGTTTAAAGCATATTTTGAGAGGGGCTGATGGTACTTTCCCTGTGTTGTATAATCTACGGAGTGAATAAGTTTAGAATAACACTGCATGTACTAAATCTGGGACATACACTGTTAATTCCTCTAAGTACTGCTGTCTACTTTGCATTCTGTAATATCCCCCCAAATCAATAGTCATTGTATATTTTAAACATCTAAAACAATTTAAAGTACCACAGTCACTATACTGGGGAGATAGATTTTACTCCATGACCCCCAGAAGTAAGAAAACTACCCTGTAAAATTATTTTTATTTGTAGATGATATGATCCTGTATACAGATTATTCTAAAGTATCCACTGAAACCTGTTAGCACTAATTAATGGGCAAATAGTTATACATCAACAAACTTACAGAAAAAAAAGACCAGTGACTAAAATCAGTTGTGTTTCTATGTACTAGCAATGAACAATCTAAAAATGAAATGAAGAAAGCAATTCTATTTACAGTAGCATAAATTATGTAGGAATACATTTGGCAAAAGAAGTATATGACTTGTACAATGAAAACTACAAAATGTTATTGAAGGAATTAGGAAGATCAAAATAAATGGAAAGCCATCTCATGTTCCTGGAATACTTAATATGGCTAAAATGACTATGCTCCCAAATTTTATTTACAGATTTAATGCAATACCTATCAAAATCCCAGTTACTTCTTTGCAGAAATTGACAAACTGACCCTACATTCATATGGAAATGCAGGGAACCTATAATAGCCAAAATAATCTTGAAAAAGGACAAAGTTGTAGGACTCATACTTTCCAATTTAAAACTTACTACAAAGCTATAGTTATTATGACAAGCTTGATTATTATAATTCTACCCCAAGACAGTGCTTATAACCCATTGATGATTTTAGAAAACAATGGACTACTTTATTGCTGAGACCACTCAGACCCCCAGTTATCAGAATTTTTCATGACTCTGTGCTTGCTCTGGGCTGGAACTTTGTCTCCTATTACTTTGCTCAAACATTTATGATGATGGAAATGAAGATATTTAAGTCTGAAAAAATATCATATTCTCTAGAAGATACAACATCTAATATACCATGGACACTGTTTATAAGACCAAGCAATGGGAATTTTTATTCTACTTCATTTATTTTGTAAGTTAGAAGCCATAAAATAAGTACAAAATTAAGGTTATTTATGGAATTTATTTAACAAAAAAATAAAAGTTTTGTCTAATGTCATTGTGGTAGGCTGAATAATGGCCCTCCAAAGATGTCCATGTCTTAATCCCCAGAATTTATAAATATGGGACCTTACATGCTAAAGGGACTTTGCAGATGTCATACAGTTAACAATTTTGAGATGGGGAAGTTATCCTGGATTATCCACGTGAGCCCAGTGTAATCACAAGGGTCCTTATAAAAGAGAAGGAGGAGGGTCAGAGAGAAGGTGTCACATGTCAGATGTCAGAATCAGCAGGGAAGGAGAAAGGGAGGGAGGGAGAGAGAGAGAGAGAAATTGAGATTTGAAGATATTATTCTGTGGCTTTGAAGATGGAAGAAGGGACCATGAGTCAAAGTATTCAGGCAATCCATAGTTGGAAAAGGCAAGGAAACAGATTCTTCCATAGGGGCTCCAGAAGGAGTACAGCCCTTGCTGATGTCTTCATTTTAGGACTTCGGACTTCCAGAACCACAGGATAATAATTTGGTGATGTTTCAAAACACTAAATTTGTAATAATTTGTTAACAGCAGTTATAGGAAACTAATATAGTCATTTTTAGATGGTATCAACAATGGACACCACAGTTACAGCTAGACAAAATTTCAGCCATTCATTTTCACTCTTCTACAGTCCTTCAGACTTTGAATATTTTAGAGGTACCTTTAGTACTAACAGAAAGCTTTGGAAGAAGTCTTACAAATGTGTTTACCAGTTGTGTTTTCCCTTTCCATGGATAACTCCTTCACCATACCCACCAACTGGGGTCTCCAATGGTTCACAGCATCAACTATTCTGCTTGCAAGGAAAACATTTTAGAGATTCACCAGGGAAATGAGTCAACCTCACTACTCATTTTAGAAATGCAACAAAATTTGTAACTCCTGAGCAATCTTTAGTGATACCATTGATATTTCTACCTGTTCAAACAAATTTGTTGACACCAACAAGGCAGTGAAGATGTTTCTAGGATGGTGCTTAAAAGCCAGTGCTCTGGAATCAAAATTGCCAAGTTCGAATTCTCCCTCTGACACTTACCAGCTTACCTCTCTACACCTTAGTCTCCTTATCTGTAAAATGACAATAATATTATTATCTACTTCACAGGGTTCTTGTTAGAATTAAATGAAATAATCTATATAAAATTTCTTAGCATGGTCTCTATCACAAATGAATTTTATATGTGATCAATACCACTCCACTAATGCAGGGGACCTCTTCATTTCCTTCAGGTCCAGAAATGACTACTCCATTTGACAAGCTAACACCTACGACAGGTTTGGAATGTGAGGTATGACTGAGTAATCTCTTCAGCTATTTGTCATTTCCTTATTGTGTCTATTCATGTTTCTGTATCACTATCCAGATGCTATTAAACTTCTTTTGGTATGCTCTCTAGTCTTTCTTTGCTAAATTAAATAAGCATTACATTTTAACAATTTTATTTCCTTAACTGTCAGATATTTCTTAGTAATTAGACTCTGGTCACACTAAGAAAAACAAATAAAATGCAACTGAAGTCTTAAGGATGATTCCTTAATAGTAGTAATTGTGTGATAGGTGTAATAATAATTACGTGTGATAACTTAATACTTTTATTTATTGATTTATTAATTGGATAATTTATTAACTTAATTATGTTTCTTTAATAATTCTTTAATGATAATAATTCTTTATAATAATAAAGAGCATATTGTGGGCTTCTCTTTGGGCATTCAAAAATATTTATTAAGCAGCTACTATATGCCAGGCACTGTGCAAGATGACAAATATATGCTAGTAAGCAAAAAAAGATAAGGTCATTGAATCCCAGAGCTAGTAATTGTCTTGGCTGAAAGTTGAGAAATTATCTCCTTATTCCAAATATGCTACTTGTTCTGATAAACCAATGATTTATTCAACCAATTTTTATTTAGCACTATTTCTGGCTAGGAATTATTCAGGTACCATAAATAAAACAACATAAAAGCAGGCAAAAATTCCTGCTTTCATGGAGTTTACATTTTATTGGATTCTGAAACAGCCAATAAGCAAAATAAATTACCAAGTTAAGTAAAACGCTAGAGATTGCTGCTCAGGAAAAAAATAAAACTATTTTCAATGAAATGATCCTCACCGATCCTCACTGAGAAAGTGACTGTTACTTTAGAGCAGAAAATCTGAAGAAGTGAAAGAGTGAACTACGCAAAGAACCAGGGCACCAGCGTTCCAGGCAGAGGGGCCACAGCCAAGTGCAAAGGCCCTGAGCTGAGAATGTATCTAACGTCTTAAAACAATAAAAGGGTAGCAAGGGGTAAAATAGTAGGAAATAGATTAGATTATGTAATAATAGTAGGAAATAGTAGGAAATAAACTAGATTATGTAGGGCCTTGTGGGTGATTGCGAAGACTGTGGCTTTCATTCTAAATGACACAGGAAGAGAAAAGGGAGATTTCTGAGCAGAGGAATTATATCATCTGATCTGTTTCAGGATCATTTTAGCTGCTGTGTTGAGAGTAGGGTGTAAAGAGACAATAGAACCAGTTAGGAGGCTATTGCAGGAATTTAGGCAAGAGATTGATGGTGATCTGGACCAGGTGATAGCATTGGAGATGGTGAGACATGTCTGGGTTCTGCATCTACTCTGAAGGTAGAGGCTACAGAAATTTCTGAAGAATTAGATGTGAGGTGTGAATGAAAAAGAGGCATTAAGGATTCTAAGAGTTTTGCCTTGAACAACTGAAGGATAAAGTTGGCGTTAATCAGGATGGGGAAATTGTGGGAAGTGAAGGTCTGAGGTGGGTATCGTCAGGAGTTCAGTTTTGCCACGTAAAGGTTAAGATTCCTCTTAGCCATCAAAAAGCTATGGGTACACAGATCTGGTGAACACAAGTGGAGTTTAGGGTAGAGGTCAAGTTAAGATGAAATTTTTGTAATTCTCAGTGGATAAAGGGTATTTAAAATTGTGGGATTAGATGAGATCACAAAGGGATTGAGTGAAGACAGGGAAGAGAGAAGGGTCACTACAGCTTCAACAGATTGAGAAACAATGACAAACATGCAAAGGATATTAACCACTGAAATAGGAGAAAATGGAGGAGATTGTAGGTGATCTGGAAGCCAAGGAAAGAAAATATTAAGGAAGATGGAGTAATAAGCTATACTAAATATGTTAACAGGTCAGCTAGATGAGGTCTGAGAATTGATCATTGAATTTAGCAATGTGGAGTTCATTGGTGACCTTGTTAAAGATTCTTTCAGTAGAGTGGAAGGTATAGATTCTTTAGGTGGTTTAGGTGTTGTAGTTTTCTTCTATCTCCTTTCATTTTCTGGGAGTTGATACAACTTATACACAGAAAATTTTGCAAGACTCAACTTGACTATTTGCCTACTTTTGGCTTTTAAATTGAGAAGTCCTCTCTTAATAGTCTCACTATTTAGAAAACTGTTTACCCTCTCTTATCCTTGTTTTTTTTTATCATGTATAACACTGGAATGATAGAAACTGACCCATGAAATTTAGGGAGAATTAAATGAAAAAAGCTACTTTATTAGTGCATGATATATAATAGGTGCTAAATAGATGTTAATTTTTCTTCCTCCATCCCCTGAGATTCAGTATAGAGTAGTGGTTAAGAGCACTGGTTTTCAGGGCAACAATGCCTGAATTTAAGTTCTGACTCTACTATTTACTAGCTATGAAACTCAGGGCAAGTAAATTTGACCTTAAACCTGATTTTCTATCTATGAGATAGGGAAAAATATTAGCTCCTACCTCAGAGGGTGTTTTTGTGGGAATAAAATGGACTAATTAGAACAATGTCTGGAGCATAATAAGTGTTATATTATTTATCATTGCTATAGTTATTACTATAATTTATATAGAATGTAATTTATTAAAAAATCTACCACTTATTTATTTTTTATTTATTTATCTAGAAGTCTGTGAGCTATATATAAAAAGTAATTTATGATTCTATCCAGGTGCTGTCAAACTGATATCACATTTGATTTTTAATGAAATATTTGGATAATATTAAGTTGTAATTTTTTTAAGCTGACATTAACAGAAGTCTTAATCATATACTAGCTTTATACAACATAATATGAAAGGTTGACTGCCACTGTATAAGTCTGCTTGTAAAGCACTAATCTAGACAATTTAGGACAAGACTTCAGTTTGCTCAGAAGTTGGGTATCTGGGCAATTCTGATAATCAAATCAATATTAAGGTAAAGTTTAAATGAAGTTCATACTGAGTATTTCAGAGAGGATACCTCAACAAAAAGCTGTAGTGAAATTTTAATTGTTCATCTTTCAAAAGCTTTTGTATTTAGGAAATGTACACTATAAGCAATGTGAATGGGAAATTTAAAAATTAATTTAAAACATTAGTTGAAAATGGAAAAATATGCATTAATTTTCTTTTTTATTAACAGCCTCAACAATTTGATCCTGTTTATAATTGTACCCAATATATATGTCTTAATATGGAATGGAAGTTGTACAACTGGTCTCTTAATTGCCCAAAGGACATAGAAATGCCTGACTGTGGTTTCCGGGGAAGACCTGTTCAAGTGAACAGCGATATTTGCTGCCCTGAGTGGGAATGTCCGTGTAAGTCTGCATTCCTTACATGGCAATAAATTTTTAATCGGGGGAGATTATTATTTTTTTTGAAGCAATCACCTCATCAAGACAAAGTTATTGTTGAACTTTCTTCATTTGATTTATGATTTTGATTCCCAGTAACTTTTAGAGTTGCTTTTTGTCAAACATAAGGAGACTAATTTAAAAGATGTTTTTAAAGGAGCAGTTATTACTGTAATACAAATAATTAGTTAATAGACTAAATCTACTCTCTACCACTTTTTAGGTCGGTGTTCCATGTTGTCAGAACTCAGCATTATTACATTTGATGGAAATAATGCAGCATTGTATAGTATGGCTTCTTATATCTTAGTAAGAATTCCTGGGGAAGTTATAGTTGCTCATATTGAAAAATGTTCCATGAATCAGGTAAGTCATAATCTATTCTTCTGTCATTTCTTCATAAATCTAGTAGCGAAAGTATGTTGCAACATTAGGTATTCCCAGAGTAAGAAAGGACTCAACAACTCACTGAGATTTATCTTCTGGTACTTAAAACAAAACGTGTTTCATGTGAATATATTTAGAGGCATATAGTATTAATCCAAATAATGTGTTTAAAAGTCAAGTAATGTATTTTTTTAAAATGTTTTTTCTTTCAGAATGGAAACTCATTTAAAAAGCTAGTGAGTATCTGCAAAATGTCTAGTGAATTCCTTATGTTTATTGCTAAAATTATGTTTAACTCCATGAATTTCAATTTTCTTTCAAATTAAGGCTTCCTCTGGAAGAATCTCTGGACTTTGTTTTAACAAGTTAAATTTGACCACATCTCTACATAAAGTACTTGTCAATCGGGCAGCAAGAAAGGTAGGAACACAAAGTTAAAGCATGTCCTCATAATGGATGAAATTGAGAAATTATATAAGCACAGTTATTTCCAAAAAGAGGGGAAATTAAACATATCAGTGGACTTTCATTGCTATGATGTCTAATCATTCTTTTCATGGACAGTTTAAAATGTGTTTCATACTATTATATGTCTCCTACCATAACATGCCAACTGTGGCAAATGTTTCTCCCCTTTTGAGGTTAACTGAAACAGCCATGTTAAACATGCTAAAGCTCTCTTGGATAATATGAGTGGCCAGTCTTCTTAGTGTCAGAGCTAATGTTTAGTGTTTCAAATTAGACAAAGTGGAAATGATGTGAAAGAGAGGATCATAATGTTGCAAAGGGTAGCAGCCAAGAACACCCGAATGAAGACTACTGAGAGAAAAACAGATGGTAAGAGTAGTTTTGAAATGTTGACGCCATTAATTAAGTGAGAGCTTAAAAAAATGAAGGAATATTTAAATTTATTGAAATGAACTGAAGAAGAGCAATGCACCATTAAAAAGTTGGAAAGGAGCCATTTGATTTTATAGGAAAAACCTTTATCCAAAGGAATTATATTTACCAAATAGGAGTGAGTTATAAGCTGGATGCTTCACTCAGATCTACATGGTCGCTCAAAACTATAAAAAAATAATGTATAAAGATTTTGCTCAAAATGGCTGAGATGTTATATGCTTTCTGGAAATAATTCTGTTAGCACAGGCCATACATTCTGGACTGGAAAAGTGTTAAAGCAAGCCTAAAATGCAGTAAGATATCAGAAAGTTTAATTTTAAGTCAAACTTAAAATATATGAATGTGTTACTTTTTTGGACATGAGAATTTCTATATATACCTTTGATTTTAATGAGGTTGGTATATTAACAAGAAGTGGGTGGGAAATTAAACTCAAAACTGGTCCGTGCTGTTGTTGTGAACGTTTGGTTGGAAGGGCTTATTTTTGGCCTCAGCTGAACTGATGGCTGGTCATGTATTCAGTTGAAAACTTATTAACTTAAAAAATCATTTAATGAGTTTATGTGATAAAATGACACAGGTCCTGATCTCAAGTAACTTGCAGTTGTGTGGGGGGTGCATAAATGTAATTATCTGCCAATTAAAAGGCAGTAGGAGCTATAGTAATAGAGTGATGACCAAGATATCATGGAAACAGAGATACAGGTCATTGAAAAATGCAGTTTATAGGAGGGTCAGGTGGATATTTTTGGAGGAGGTGACACCTAAGATAAATCTTAAAGAATGAGTAGAAATTAACCAGGCAAAGAAGGCTATTTCAGCTTGAGGGTGGCAAGAGGAGGAAGATATAAAGATGAGAAATTGGATGGTTAGTCAGACAGAACTCTGAGAAATTTACTGCTAGTTACAGCTCATGGTTCCATGTCATCATTGTTATTTAAAGCACAGTTTTCAAAGTAAAAATCCTTGGATTCCTTATATTAGTATTACCAAGAAAGCGTGTTAAAAATATAAGATCTAGGATCCAATCCAAACCTTAGAAGTAGAATTTCTGGTAATCTTAATCTTTACCAAGCTTCACAGATGGTTATTATGAACATTATAGTTAAACAAACACTGATTTAGAAGATCAAATAGAGGACCCAGATTAAAGAAAACATCCTGAAAAAAACTTTATTATCTTTAATTTATATTAGGAGGTAATGGTATAATCAACATATATTGGGGGAAACATTAAAAAGCATATATAACTTAGAAGAAAGTTAGGTTTTGAAGAAAATAAAGGGCCATGAGGTTAGAACAAGTATTGACTATAGCAAGACAGCAAAAGAACAATAAAAGAATTTAGGAGTTGTGAGAAACTGTGGCAGCAGCAGAGAAATAGATTTTTTAGCATTTAAAAATAGTTTACATTGGGCCTCCCTGGTGGTGCAGTGGTTGAGAGTCCGCCTGCCGATGCAGGGGATACGGGTTCGTGCCCCGGTCTGGGAGGATCCCATATGCCGCGGAGCGGCTGGGCCCGTGAGCCATGGCCGCTGGGCCTGCGCATCCGGAGCCTGTGCTCCGCAACGGGAGAGGCCACAACAGTGAGAGGCCCGCATACCGCAAAAAGAAAAAAAAAAAAAATAGTTTACATTAAATCAGAAGAAATGGAATAATCTGAATTTTCCTAATTTTTATGAGTGTATATTAAAACATAAACATTGTTCTAATAGGTGTAAATGCATTATGTAATTTTAGGTAGAAGTGGATTCTATTGCTGTACCTTTGCCTTTTGCAAATCAAGATCTGTCCATAGAGGATTCTGGTTCAATGTATGTGATTACTACTCCAGCTGGACTAATCATAAAGTGGGCTCATCTTACAGGGATTGTAGACATTCATTTTGGCTCTCAATTTAACTTGTCATCTGACACAGAAGGACTTTGTGGTGAGCACTGCTTTTCAAATCTCTATTTCTTCTTTTTTTTTTCTGTTCACATTTCACCGTCTTGAACCCTCTTGCCCCGTTTTTTGGGTTGGAGAAGTGATGTTAACTTTCAGGTCCCCATGTGAATATACTGAAGGAAGCAACGTCTTTCCATAAATGGACTTAGAAGCAAGAAATAACAGTTCAACTTGGGTATTTTATGGAAATATATGCTTACCACTGTTTCTACAATACTGTTTGTATTCCTACGAGCTCATCTTTATTAAGCATTAATGAAGTGTCAGGCATTATTTTACATACTTTAACTCATTTAATTCTAACAGTAGCCTCAATAAGTAGGCACTAGTGTTAATTTATAAGTGATAAAAATGAGGCATAGAATGATTAAAGACTTAAATAACTTTGTTTCTTATTTTTTTAAGTTTGAAATCAAAGAAAACTTAGTTAAGTCATCTTGAAAGTTATATACAGGGAACACAATGTTCTGAATATTAGTCCCAGTTTTCTTATGAAGTGTAAAGCCTAGATGTACCTTTACACATAGGTTCCATAAGTGTAACCTAAGTGTAAAGGTACATCTTACACTTTCTTATCATAATATGTTACATAGATACATAGTGATAAGCCAAAGGAAACAAATTAGAAAAATCTCTAGGTACATAACAAAATAAAAAGAACAATTCTGGCTCTGGTGTCTGCCAGAGCTATCCCCTTTACAAATGTTTAAGTGAACATCAGTTTCCTTATCTTTAAAAGGGGAATAGTAAAATCTGCCTTCAAAATTGTTGTTAGAATTGAATGTGAAAGTTAACGTAAAACACTTAACACATTGCTTAATACAGTCAATAAATATTAGCTTAGTACAAATACATCTATTTTAAACTCACTAAATATTAATTGAGTAAAAGTTAATGGATCAGCTTCTGAGTGTCTGGCATTATGCTTGGTGCTGACAACTCAAAACAAATAGACCAAGTCCTTGCTCTCAACAAATTATGTGAAATACCCAAATTTCTTCTTCAAAAATGTAAAGCATTTAGTGGAAAGTTTGGCTAAAATGGTTTACAATTTCCTTGCCTGTCTAGAGCATGCTAAACATAGCACAGACTTCTATGGTGACTTAGGTTATCATTATGGAAATAGTTATTGGATATACATGGTATTGGATATACATAATAACCCAATAGATATGATTGAGTAATAACTCAGGGATTTGGGGAATGCATATTTTTGCTTCTGATTTATCACTTCTGTGTGCTATAACTTCTGCTTGATTTTCATGTTTGTTTGGTTTTTTTCCTCTACTGTCAGCTTTTATGGAGACACTCTGCTCACTGGATTCTTAACTGGTCACTATAGAGAAGGGGCTAGGGTCACCTTTTTGCTAACAAGGGTCACCCCCTAAATGTCCTGACCTCCACGATGGGAGAGCGGTGGTTTGTTAAAAGGAAAGCAGGGTGCTGGCTGATTGAGTTGTAGTGGACAAGAGCGTGACCCAAACTGAGTATGGACACCAGAATGGGAGGTCTATACTGACAACTTGTTCTACATAGCACTGTGAAGTCTGCAGGAGTGGTGGCTGGAGTTGCAATGAAAACATATTTTTACTACCAGCACCTCTTCCCAGAAGAGTTTAGACTTTAAACGTAGCTACTTTACAGTATAGTTCGCTTAGCTTGAGTTTTATTGATTTATTTGCACTGTACTCAGTCTCCTGTATATTCACAAGTGTGGGGTAACTATGGCAGCAGAAACCTTTATTGATCTTGTTATAACTACCTGAGGATTAAGGTTTGATACTTGAAAAAAATGTTTCACTCGTATCTTTTATAGCTAGGAGCCTTGGGAATTAAGAAAAAGTTATGTCTTAAAGTAGGGTGGGATTCAGGTAAGGTAGGATTAGGGTCCTAGGCCCATTTCTCTGTACTTCCCTTGGCTTTTCACTCACTAGATAAAAAGTAAGCTCTGTCCTCAGTTTGGCTTCCCTGAAGGAAGCTAGAGGCTATAGCAGGTCACAGCATCGCAGCCATCCATCGGCCATGTCATTGCAAGGAAGAGAGATTGTCTATGTCCTAGAATTCCCCAGGTCAAATCCTGAGCTTAACAATGGTTGTTCTAATGTTGAACAAATCTATGTGTCTAAGTGACTGCCACAAGCTGACTGGTTTATGCCTGGATTACCTGTAACAGTTGTTAATGAAAAGGAGTAAGGCTTACCTTTATGCCTACCAGGGCCCTCTGCTGGAGCGGCGTCATGTGCTAGGTAATGGGGCAGAGATAGTTCCTGAAGAGAAAAATTTAATGTTTTCAGGCAGGGTTTTCCTGGGGGAATAGATGCTTAGGAGGCAATCACGAAATGTCTCCTATTCTGGGGAATACCCTGTCAGATTTAAGAACTAGTTCTTAAATTATGAGATAGTGCTAATAGTGGAAGAGTGTAAGGACAGAATCAATCTCCTCTTTCTTCTATGACCTTTTCACATATCTTGACTTCTAGGATTATAATTTCTTTCTTATCTGGTTAAGATGGTTCTACACTATTTTATCAAAGAATCAGACACATAATTAAAAAAAATCCATCAACGTTAAAGTCAAAGGACATAAATTTGACGCCTGATTTAGTAAATAATTTATTCATTTTAAATCAGTTATTGAGTTGATTTATTTCTGCTGCCTATATTTGGTTTAAGTGAAAAAAATTTTCCTTCTAAATGTCACACGTCTTTTTAGGAATTTGCAATGAAGATCCAGATGATGATCTAAGGATGCAAAATGGCACAATCATTACGAATATGGAAGATATAGAATTATTTATTGAGAGCTGGGAGATTGAGAAGTCATTTGTAGTAACAACGAGAAGGCCTTTTAGAAATTGTACTGAGCATGACTGCAGTCACTGCATTGAGTTATTAAATAGAAGAGTTTTCATCCCATGCCATAATGAAGTAAGTTGAAAGCAACCATAAATCAGAACTGTTATGTTAGACATGTTGAGAGTAAAAGCCAATAAATTATTGTTCTTGCCATGATGTTCTTCTACTGAGAATAGTTTATCCCCAAACCTCCTCTCTGTATGCTTTGGAATTCAAAATCATTTACTGTTTATTGACTTATAGAACAGGAAGGATAATTATCTTTTCCCCCCCATGTTTTTTTTCTGAACTATATCTACAGCTTTCAAGAAAAATGAAATGTTGTCCCATGAATAAATGCCTCTAGGAGAAAGAGATGAATGCCATTTGATAACCCAGTATAGAAACCAAGACAGTGAGGCTTTAATCAATTCCTGGCCTCTTAGGTGCATACTTGTAATAGAATCTGTCATATATTCAATTTAATTGTTCTTTATTAGTCTCTAACTTTCTGACTTTAGGTGACTAGTAGATACTCTAAATAATCTGCATCGTTAAAAAAAGATCTGTTGTTAGAGACAAAAGACAGACAAATACAGCACTTCGTGTATCATTAAATGAAAAATTATTGAGATCAAGTACCTACTAGGCACTGTGTTAAACTCCTATGATACAAAGATGAGTAAGACCCTCTCCTTGCTCTCAAAGAATCTAGAAGGAAGGCAAGTCTGTGAACAGATTAATCACAATATACAGTATGGAGATGCATAGGAGCCCAAGTCGGGAGAAGACCTCTCAGGGTTTCAGACATCTTAATTATTTAGAAGGATGAGTTTGCCAGGAGAGAAGACGGAGGAAGGGAGACCTAGGCCAAGAAAACAGTATGACAAGAGCAGGGTTGCTGGAAAAGGCCATGTTAGGAAAACACTGAAATAGCTTAGTGCAAGACTTACAGAGGGGCGAAGTCTGGGAAGGAGAGTGAGTGAATTGTCAAAGCAGAAGGAGTTCACTCTAGGACTTTCTGTGTTCGACCATCAAGTGTAGACGCCATAATTCTCAGCCTGCCCTCTATGAGTTCTCTGAGGGAAAAGCCTAACGATATGAAGTCATGGGATAAAAATGGTGTATCTTTCTGGAGCTTCAGTTTTACTCAGAGATTTGCAACAAAGTAAGTTTTAAATGTTTACATTTTAAAATGCATGCATATAAAAATGAAAAAAGTAGCAAATACTTTTTAACTCATTTGAGTGTCATTGTAATCTGTCTTTTTAAAGCATAAGGACTTTCAAAAATTGCATTTTTAACTGGGAACTTAGAAGGTTGATTACATCAGGAAACTTTTCAGCTTGACTATACAAGGCATGGTGAGGCAACACAGGGTACCATTTAGTCTGTGATAGCTCCAGCTTTCCCTGAGGTTCCTCCCAGTGAATTTGACGGCAAAAGAAAGGAATGCTTGACATTTCGTTTTTCTGCTTCTAATCTTCATCCTCATTTGCAAATCTCCACATAGCAGGCAGATGATCTTTTGAAAATGGAAACACGACTGGATTATTTCTCTACCTAAAATCCTTCAGTGTCTTTCACTTACCCTTAGAATACGCTCTAAATTTATCAGGGCTTATAATTTCCTCTATGCTTTGGCCTGCCTACTTTTCCAGCTTCCTCTTGTGCTAAACTTTTCTTACTGGCTAAGCTCCAGGCATTCCAGTCTCCTTTCAACTGTTGCACTATTTCAAGGTTTTTCCTGCAAATGGGATTTTATGCTTGGAGTGTCCTAAGCTAGAATACTTCCCTCCTCTGATCTATTTTAGCATGGTGACTCCTCTTGATTCAACACATAGGCTTTAACTATGAGATCCACAAGGCAGAGGGCAGGTCTGTTTTAGTCACCTTTACATTCCTCATGAATAGTACGGTGCCTGATATGTAGTTAGGTGCTCAATAAACTGTGAAAGGATGCATAAATGAGTGGATGAATGGAGGATACAGGAGAATCACCTTTTGTGGGTTCAGTACAGAAGGGTTACAATTTTTTTTTCTTTTTTTCTTTTTTTTTTTTTCCTGCGGTACGCGGGCCTCTCACTGTTGTGGCCTCTCCCGTTGCGGAGCACAGGCTCCGGACGTGCAGGCTCAGCGGCCATGGCTCACGGGCCCAGCCGCTCCACGGCATGTGGGATCTTCCTGGACCGGGGCACGAACCCGTGTCCCCTGCATTGGCAGGTGGACTCTCAACCACTGTGCCACCAGGGAAGCCCTACAATTTTTTTTTTATATTGGAAAAATTAAGTCATGTGGGACTTCAAGGCTAAAATACCCAGAAAAAATTTGAAGCTATTCTAGATCTCAGAGGAGACCAGTTGAAGCCAGAGGTCAAGTTTGGGGAGTTATTAGTATACGGAGTTTTTAAAAATAACAGTAACTCATGTATGATGTGCCAGAGTCTGCTCTTTATACTTTCCATATATTAGCTCACAGCAATCTTAAGAAGTAGTACATTTATTATTAACTCTATTTAACTTATGAAGAAACCAAGGTGAAGATGTAAATGCCCAAGATGGCGGTAGAAACTGTGGGAATGGGTGAGCCCACGAAGAGTGTTTGTAGTGAGTAGACAGGGCGATCAAGGAAGGGGTCTAGACAAATACTCAGAATGAAGCAGGAAGAGGAGACAGCAATGAACAGATGGAAAGGCACCAGAGTGTGGTGCTCTCAAAGTCAGGGGAGAGGGTTTTAAGACACAGGGGCCATGCATGGCATCATATGCCTTTGAGAGTTTGGCAAGGGTTTAGAATATCAAGGTGTTCCATGGATTTGACAAGTAGGGGGCTCTTGATGGTCATAGCAAGTATTCCATGAAAAGTGAAATGGTTGGAAACTGAGGAGATTCAACAGAGGAGACTAAAAAGAAAGTAATATCTTAGTGTTTATAGATATGGACCTTGAAGAAAAAATGGTAGGATATGAAAAATATTAAGTATTTTTATCTGACACTTTGACCTGTGTCCACATTTAACATTGAATGTAGATGCTTAGTATGTTTACTGAATAAATGAGCAGAGAAAAATTGGAGTGAATGTTGTTACAAGTTAAATTATTTAGATTTCAGGTATCTCTAGATCAAAATGAAACATAATCTGTAGAAAAAATGAGTTTCTAATTAAGTTGAGGCATGACAAATTATTTGACTAATGTTCAATATTAGTACACGATTTTTTGAGAAGCATTTATAACCTCATTTAATGGGCAGTGCCATGTATCATTACAGAAAGCTTTAGGAGCCTCCAGTTTTATCTGTAATAGATCAAAGTCTTATTCAGTATATAGAAAACATGACTGTAACCCAAAATGTAATATCAGAAATAGGTTTTTGCTAGGTCCACATACTCTGTTTCTTTTCCATCTTTATAAGATAGGTTTATGTAGATCAGTACAGACAATATTTATCTTATCTAAAACTGTGTGTTTAAAAAATTATAAATTCAGAAGTGACATCTAATATTATGAAGCTTTGAAAATCTAAGGTCAAAGAGGAACTCTAATGAATATTAACTTGCTACCTTTTGATTCTCCAAATAGTTTAGTCTAGCTTAGGGCCTTCAGAGAAATAAAACAACATAACTTATCCCAAGGCACAATGTATCTCTAGGTTTCACCACAAGACTTTTGTGAAAAGATGTGGATCAACTATACCTATTTTTGGAACTATGAATGTGATGCCCTTTCTGCATATGTGGCTCTATGTAACAAGTTTGACATTTGCATTCCATGGAGAACACCTGATTACTGCTGTAAGTAGTACACTTCAAACAATATTTTCCAACACTCAAATAACAGTCCAGTTTTTTGCATTCACTTCTTTCTTTTCCTTTTCAGCACAAAATACTTTTTTAAAATTCATTTATTTATTTATTTTTGGCTGTGTTGGGACTTCGTTGCTGCGCGCGGGCTTTTCTCTAGTTGCGGCGAGCGGGGGCTACTCTTCATGGCGGTGCGTGGGCTTCTCATTGCGGTGGCTTCTCTTGTTGCGGAGCACGGGCTCTAGGCATGTGGGCTTCAGTAGTTGTGGCACGTGGGCTCAGTAGTTGTGGCTCACGGGCTTGGTTGCTCCATGGCATGTGGGATCTTCCCGGGCCAGGGATTGAACCTGTGTCCCCTGCATTGTCAGGTGGATTCTTAACCACTGCACCACCAGGGAAGTCCACAAAATAATTTTGTAAGAATAAAACGAATGTAAGTGTAACCTATAGTTAGGTCTCCCACTTCAGCAACTTCTGTTTTTATCCTGGTCTAAATTTAAAGCAAGGGTGGGGGTCAAGAAGGTGGAGTAGGAAGACCTTGAACTCAGCTCCTCCAACAGACATACCAAAATTACAGTTACTTCCAGGGAAACCATCTATGAGAATGACCTGAACACTAGCAGAAAAGATATCCCACAGCAGAAGTCATAAAGAAGGAGCAACACCAAGATGTGTAGGAAGGACAAAGATGCGGGATAGTCAGGACCCACACCCTGTGGCCAGTGACCTATAAACAGGATGTGTATCACAGTTGTAGAAGTCCTTCCTAAGAAGTGAGGGGTCCAGCTCCACCTTGTCCTCCCCAGCCTAAAAGTCCTGTACCAGGAAGATGAGTCCTCAGAACTTCTGGCTTTGAAACCCAGCAGGGCATATGTTTGGGAGAACTGGAGGGCTATAGGAAACAGAGACTCTGCTCTTAAAGGGCGTGCACAAATTCTCCTATGCTCCAAGTCCCAGGGCAGAGGAAGTAGTTTGAAAGGTCACTGTGTCAGAACCACTTGCTGGTCTTGGAGAGACCACTGGAGAGGCAGGAGGCAACTGAGACTCGCCCTGGGGATGGAGATGCTGGAAGCATCCATTTTGGGGAGCTTATTCTACTGCAGTAACACAGGCGCTGGCAAAAGACTGTTTTGGGATCCTCCCACCAGCCTATTAGTTCCAGGGGCTTCTCTGCCCTCCAGTGGGTCAGCACCAGCTGAAAGCCCTCCAGGCTGTGCAGACAGCCATGCAGAAAGCCTACCCCACCCTCCAGGGGCCCCTAGTCACTGCGGAATTGCAGCCAACCAGGCCAGGGGCCAGCCCTGCCTACCAGTGCACCCACAGTAGTTGGCGCTGCCACAACAGAAGCGTGCTCACAGCCTACATAGGGGGCACTCCTGGAGCATGCAGCTCTGGTGACTAGAGAGGAGTGTGCCCTCATAACAAAAACCAGAGCAAGACACCAAAGAAAAGAAAATTACAGGCCAGTACCACTGAGGAACATAGATAACAAAAGTCCTCAACGAAACATTAGTAAACTGAATTCAGCAACACATTAAAAGGATCATATGTCATGATGAAGTGCGATTTATCCCAGGGGTGCCAATGATGGTTCAGTATCTGCCAATCAGTCAGTGTGATAAACCACATTAGCAAATTGAAGAATAGAAATCATCTCAATAGGTGCAAAAAAAGTTTCTGACAAAATTCAGCATCCACTTATGATAAAAGTCTCTCAATAAAGTGGGTACAGAGGGAGCATACCTCAATATAATAAAGACCACATATGAGAAAACCACAGCCAACATCATACTCAATAGTGAAAAGCTAAAGGATTTCCTCTAAGCTCAGGAAAAAAACAAGGACACCCACTCTCACCACCTTTATTCAGCATAGTATCAGAGGTCCTAGGCACAGCAGTCAGACAAGAAAAAGAGATAAAGTTGTCCAAATTGGAAAGGAACAAGTAAAACTGTCACTGTTTGCAGATGACATAATACTATACATAGAAATCCTAAAGACACCACCAAAATCTATTAGAACTAATAAATGAATTTGGTAGAGTTGCAGGGTACAAAATTAATATACATAAATTTGTTGTGTTTCTGTACACTAATAACAAACTACCAGAAAGAGAAATTAAGAAAACAATCCCATTTACAACTGTATCAAAAATAACAAAATACCTAGGAATAAATCTAACCAAAGAAGTAAAAGACTTGTACTTGGAAAACTATAAGACATTGATAAGAGAAATTGAAGATGACAAAAACAAATGGAAACAAGCCATGCTCATGGATTGGAAGAATTAATATTGTTAAAATTATCATTTACCCAAAATAATCTAGAGATTCAATGCTAACCCTATCAAAGTACCAAAGGAATTTTTTACAGAACTAGAACAAATAATTCTAAAATTTGTATGGAAACACAAAAGACCTCAAATAGCCAAAGTAATTTTGAGAAAGAAAAAGAAAGCTGGAGGTATCACCTTCCCTGATTTCAAACTATACTACAAAGCTATAGTAATCAGAATAGTATGCTACTGGCACAAAAACAGACACATAGATCAACAGAACAGAATAAAGAGCCCAGAAATAAAACCACACTTATATGGTCAATTAACCTATGACAGGAAGCAAGATGTATTTGGGGAAAGAAAGCCTCTTCAATAAATGGTGTTGGTAAAACTGGACAGCGGCATGCAAAAGAATCAAACTGGACTACTTTCTTAAACCATATACAAAAATAAACTCAAAACAACTAAAGACTTAAATGTAAGCCATGAAACCATAAAATTAGACGAAGGTATAGGCAGTATGCTTTTTTGACATCAGTCTTAGCAATATTTTTTTGAATATGTCTCCTCAGGCAAGGAAAATAAAAGCAAAAATAAACAAATGGGACTAAATGAAACTAAAAAGCTTTTGCACAGCAAAGGAAACTATCAACAAAATGGAAAAGCATCTTAGTGAATGGGAGAAGATGTTTGCAAAATATATGTCTGCTAAGGGGTTAATATCCAAAATATCCAAAATACTCATATAACTCAACATCAAAAAACAAACAACCCAATTAAAAAACATGTAGAGGATCTAAATAGACATTTTCCCACAGAAGACATACAGGTGACCAACAGACACATGAAAAAAAAGTGCTCAATATCACTAACCATCAGAGGAATATAAATCAAAACCACAATGACATACCACCTCACACCTGTCAGAAAGGCTGTCATCAAAAAGACAAAAATAACAAGTGTTGGTGAGGGTGTGGAGAAAAGGCAACCCTCCTGCACTGTTTGTGGGTTTGTAAACTGGTACAGCCACTATTGAAAATAGTATGGAGTTTCCTCAAAAAACTAGAAATAGCATATGGTCCAGAAATTTCACTTTTGAGTATTTACCTGAAGAAAACAGAAATACTAACTCAAAAAGAAATATGCACCCCTATGTTCATTGTAGCATTATTTACAATAGCCATGAAATGGAAACAACCTAAGTGCCCATCTATAGATGAATGGATAAAGAAGATGTGGTATATATACAATGGAATACTACACAGCCATAAAAAATGAAATATGACCATTTGCAACAACATGGGTGGATCTAGAAGGAATTACGCCAGGTGAAATATGTCAGACAAAGAAAAGACAAATACTGTATGATCTCATATATGGAATCTAAAAAACAAAACAAAAAAACAAAACAAAACAAAAATAGATTCATAGATAATAGAGAACAAATGGGTGATTGCCAGTGGGGAGGGGTGAAATAGGTGATAGGGATTAAGAGATACAAACCTCCAGTTATAAAGTAAATAAGCCTAGGCGATTTAATATACAGCATAAGGAATATGGTCAATAACATTGTAATAACTTTGTATGTGGACAGAGGGTTGCTAGACTTATTGTGGTGCTTATTTCATAATGTATGCAAGTGTCAAATCACTATGTAGTACACCTGAAACTAACGTAATATTGTACGTCAACTATATTTCAATTTGAATAAATGAATGAATGGATTTAAAGTAGGCTTCAGTTCTCCCAAAAGGAAACCTAGTCCACAAATGTTAGTTAGCAAAATAGATTGAAATATTGAAGAAATCACAGAGGTTTGAAGGGGATTTTAATCTTATATCCTACAGCACACTTTGCTGGTCCTCATTCAACCTGCCTCTCTTTCCCATGCTTGTCCTTACACGTCGTATGTGGAGAGGTTGGAGATTTTTCTTCCCCCTTTTCCTTCTTCCTAACATAATATCTACATCCTAGAAACCAATCTTTCTGGCTTTCTTTGATTAATATCTAGGTTCGATATTTTTCCAGATACATGTTTGTATTCCCTTTTTCTTTTATATTTATCCTTTGCCCATTTTTATACATAGGGCTCAAGCTTTCTCATCAAGTTATAACTTTTCATACAAATTTTTTTAAAACTTTTCAACAATCTTGGGCACATTTTACAGAAAATATTGTTAATTTAATTATAGTCATTCAATGGTAAAAGGTTTTCAAAATGAATGTTACTAAAATGCTCAAAATAAAAGGTTTTCATCCCCCCCAAAAAGAATAAAATGCACAGATAAAGAATAATATATCATAGACACCAGTTACATGACTCCACTTCAGAAATAAAGCAGCTCCTGGTGTACCCTCTCTTGTCCCTTTCCTCTCCCTACTCCCCCAGAGGTACTCACTATTCAAGAGTGGGGTTACTTGATTCACTGGGAACATACGACATCTTCAGTTTTACTACTACAATCGTTCTCTACTGAGATGTTACCATTTTACACCTCCACCGCCTGCATGTTCATTTTTTTTTTTAAGAAGATGTTGGGGGTAGGAGTTTATTTATTATTAATTAATTTATTTTTGCTGTGTTGGGTCTTCGTTTCTGTGCGAGGGCTTTCTCTAGTTGGGGCAAGCGGGGGCCACTCTTCATCGCAGTGCACGGGCCTCTTACTATCGCGACCTCTCTTGTTGTGGAGCACAGGCTCCAGATGTGCAGGCTCAGTAGTTGTGGCTCACAGGCCTAGTTGCTCCGTGGCATGTGGGATCCTTCCTGCCCAGGGCTCGAACCCGTGTCCCCTGCATTAGCAGGCAGACGCTCAACCACTGCGCCACCAGGGAAGCCCCTGCATGTTCATTTTTTAACAGTATGACTTTTTTTTTTTTTTTTTTTTGCGGTACGCGGGCTTCTCACTGTTGTGGCCTCTCCCGTTGCGGAGCACAGGCTCCGGACGCGCAGGCTCAGCGGCCATGGCTCACGGGCCCAGCTGCTCTGCGGCATGTGGGATCTTCCCGGACCGGGGCATGAACCCGTGTCCCCTGCATCGGCAGGCGGACTCTCAACCACTGCACCACCAGGGAAGTCCAACAGTATGACTTTTTAAGATCACTGAAAATCAACAAGAATTTTCTGAAGCATCATTTAGAAACTGCTCAGCAATGGTAGTTTCTTTTGACAGTGAAGGATTAAGCCTAAATACGCGGGATTTTTCTTTTCTATGACTTGGTTGAGTTGCATATTTAAAACATGTTTCTGTGCTTATTCTGTGTGGGCTGTTGTATCTTCTACTGCACAGAGCAGTAACTTCATAATAGTTGACTTTATATTTATGCCAACCAAATTTGGGCTGCGTTTTGGTCATATTTATTTGATATAAATCAGATGAATTTTTCCTGCTATAACATAATACTAGCTGGACACCTGGAAGATGCTCAAAAATACTCATTGATTGTTTTGTTTCTAATTTATAGTTAAGTAATACATGAAAAATGGACTTTGAGGAGACTGAAAATGTGCAAAATTTATTTTCAGAAAGAAAACTAACATTTCTTCCTTTTACTAGAATTCAAGTAGGTCACTTTTATCATTAGCAAATTCCACAAATCCTCTATTATTTATAGCTTTGAGTTGCCCAGAGGGGAAGGAATATCAACCCTGCGTGCGACCTTGTGAAGCAAGAACGTGTCTGAACAGATGGTTCTATGGACACTCTTCACGTCAGAAATTAAGAGAAGACTGTGTGTGCAAAAATGGAACCATTCTTCACAGGCCAGAGTCAACTCAGTGCATTCCAGAGAAAGAATGTGGTAAGCAGAGAAGTACAAAATGACATCTTAGGGACCCAGCAAATATATAATACTTTTTTAGAACTTGGAGAGATGTGCTGAGAAAGATTGATTAAAGGTCACCTAAGTGCTGGAAAGGAAGAGAGTATGTAGTTTGATTTTAATATGATTTCAGTTGAAGTTACCAGAATTAGGGGCTTCGGTGGTGATACGTTTTAATCTCTACTTATGTTTATAATAACTGGAAAAGAATATGGCACATTAAGAATGAAGAGAATAGTGTGTGGACTGAATTGAAAGTTCAATTATTTCATGTATTAATGATTCAGCTTTACCTCTATGAGCCTGAGGTTATGCATCTGCAAAATGGGGAAAATAATAGGACTTATCCCACAAGGTTAGCGTGGGATACATAAAATAATAGAAAGTTTTGTAACAGTGCCTAGAGAAAAATAAACACTCAAGAAATTTCAGAGTGTTATTATCTGGGAGAAAACATTGAGTATTTCTACTTTCATTTTCAAACCATTTTATCCTGACACATTGTCTCTGTGGTGGTTGTGGATAAAAAAGGGCCCAACTGAGAAAACCACAGTACAGTACTTTATCTATCATAGGGCTCATTGTTATGGTCAGAAGTAACGCTAGTAATTCAAGGGAAAGGCAAGTAGAAGTGAAATGCATATATTGTTTCAGAAAAAAGTTTGTGTTTGCCACTGAAGAAAGTATTTGTGGAAGAATTTGAGAATATACATGGGTATATTTGTTTTTAGGGACCTGTGAGATTGGTTTGGTAGTAAATAAAGAGAAATTCACTGGAGGCTGGGAATATGGTGGTCACTTCATTTATCTTTATTATTCCTTAAAAGAACTACTAGAGGGCCATATTTATCATTATGTAAAACATTCATGATAAAAGTAATAGAGTCACTAAATATTTTGCTTGACTACCTACTTTCTACATTTAGATTTTAAAGCGGAAATGTTTTGAATTCTGATATGACAAACATGTTAATGTGTGGTAGAGACTACCTTGTTTTCTAATACTAGTTTTAACAGTTGATATTTTAAAACCAATTAAAATTTATGTTACTAAGTTTGTTCAAGCTAAATAAATTGTATTAACAAGACTTAAAATGAATAAAAAATAATTAAGAAATCATCTTATTTATAGAAGAGGACATGCAAATTTATAGATAGTTGTAGAAGGGAAAAATATTTTCTGTGGACCATAAAAATTTCATTAAAGAAAAATGTAAGCTAGTAGCTGATGAACAAAAAGAAGAAGCTGAGAAAGGGTAGATAATGTGACATGTTACCTGTGTCACTGGGCCAAGTCACAGTCTGAAATCAAAACATCACAGCTTGGTTTATTTTCGTGCCCAGGTTCTAAGTGATATAACATTGACCATCTTTTTAAGCGTGCACTGATAGTGAAGACCAGCCTCGAACTGCTGGGGAGATTTGGAATGGGGGCATTGACGAATGTGCCCTGTACAAATGTTTGGAGAATGGAAGTATTATTCCCATAGAACCTGATTGTGATGAAGAGCCCTCGCCAATTTGTGAACGAGAAGCTGAAGTTGTCCTGGGCTTCACTGATAAGTGGACCTGCTGTTCAAAGGAAGTTTGCAGTATGTATGCAGGCTGAAGCTTTACAGTCTGTTAATGCCACAAAATATGTTGATATTCTTTGTGAAAAAGCAGGGCAGGCATGATGCTTGGCGTTAAAAAAAAATGTATGGGGTTAAAGTAACAATGAAAATATTGCCATAAATGTCACCTACACTTTCTCAAAGCAAGTTTTACCTCATTATAGTTTTGTTGATTTTGCAAATAGACATGCAAAACTCTGGCTATTATCAAATAATAATATTCAGAAATACGTGAAGATAAAAGATCTGGGAATCTTTGACTTATGACAATCAGGGGTCAAAGACAACAATAGGTAACCTTAACTCTGCTGCCTTTTCACATATGACCATTCTGTGAGCTGAATGGTTTAATTGTAGTGTAAAGACATGCATAGTGAGATTCATTTCCCTGCTTTGAGTTAGAAACACAGGATTTTAGTTGTGTTCACAAATTTTTTAATACTTCTGTTTATTTCCAGGCTGTGACATGACTTTGTGTGAAACTGCCATTCCAACATGTACAAATAGTCAAAAATTGATCGTTGGCCATAGCCCTCTTTCTTGCTGTCCACAGTACCAATGTGGTGAGTAATTAATTAGGAAAAGTAAGAATGAGGTTCACTGTTCAGAGTAGTGGATTAAATTCTCATTTTTGTGTCTACAAGGAAATTTATTATAAAAGATTGTTTGCAGAGCTGTCTTGCTAAAGGTAGCTTTTTAAAAACCTGCAATTTCTTTATAAATATGTATATATATGAACTTTAAATCTATTTATTATATATATAATTAACTCATTCTAAAGACCTTAATTTCAGTGGAAATATGTATTTTGAATGTATATATTTGTATATTTTAAATGTAAATAATTTGCCATTTCCTATACATTTCTGCTAAGATTTTATAGCAGGATATATATATATATATATATATATATATATATATATGTATATACACACACACACACACACATACATACAGATGATTAATCATATATATGATTAATAGAATGTTATATATATGTTTTAAATGTCTATTGACATATATTTTATATGTAAAATATTTATTTTAAATATAAATAACCTGCTATTTCCTATATATTTCCACTAAGATTAAGATTTTTTTAATGAGCTAATTATCACTAAATTCAAAGAGAACTGAGCCACACTATTTCATTTATTTATTGTCTCACTCTATACACATTTCCAAATATCTCTGGAATGTTTCTGCAGAATGTGACCCACTCAAATGCCCCAAAATTGCAGTGCCAGAGTGCAGAGAAGACCAGTTCATGTTGCAGGTTCAACAGGAAGAGACTTGCTGCTTTCCTCCTGCCTGTGGTAAGCATTCTGTGAGGTCATTTCCTGGAAGAAGAGGGAGGATCTAGGGAAAATCTCTGATTTCATGTGAATTTCATGGGACTCAATGGTAACCAATATTCTTCTGATATACTCTTAAAATTCAACTGAACAAGAATAGCAGAAAAGAAAGTACAGCATTTTCAATGATTCTTGACAATTATTTCAATTAGTACTACTTTTCCCTATTGACAAAGACTATGTACATCATTGAAAACATGATCAAGATAATATAATCAATTAAAAAAAATAAGGCTAGCACCTAGTTCTTTTTAGAGAAAAATTTAGCCCTGGCTTTCCAGAATAACCAACTAAATAAACGACTCTGCTAAGCAGCCTACCTCTTTAAAACTTCATCTCCTGTATATCCTGTGTAAGCAGATGATCTCGAAAAGAGAATGGTAGAAATAAATGAAAGGTGTCTGGGAAATGACTGAATTTGAGCTAAATATTCTGACGAACTAGACTTTGAAAAATAAAGAATTCTCTTTTCCATTTCACTGAGGAATTATCATATCAAAGGCTGTTGATTAATGTAGGTTTCAGATAAACCTATGTAGATCAAAGCACTTCTTTTTGTATCATTTAAGGTTCTTTGACTGCAGTGGCAACAACTGATTGATTCTGGCTAGCTTAAGCACAACCAATTATTGGGAGAATTGGGGAATCAAGATTTTGTAGAATCAAGATGAAGCATTCAACCAAGCCCTGGGAAGGAGGGAAACCAGCTTCTCTAGGTGGCAGTCACTCATGATTGAGTCAGCAACATCCATTTCTTGTCTTGATGTGCCTCTATTTATGACTCAAATGCTGTAGAAAGACATTCTCATTCGTCTAAATGAGACATTCGTCTCATTCGTCATTCGTGGGTTTTTCCTACACGTGGGCCTGGTAAGAGTGAGGCACCTTAATTAAGAGTCACTCCAAGGCTGCGTAGGTGAGGCATTTCCTCAAGTGCATTAAGAGAGTTGTTATCAAAGTTGGAAGAGGGATGCTAAGAGCTCAGAAGAACAGGGGCCTACTACATTGTTCATTCATAGGAGTGATCAAGAGTAGTGAATTAAGAAAACTTAAATAAGTAAATAAATGGTATTTTGATCCTAGTAAGAACAAATTACTCCTGAAATCTTATATTTCTGGTAAGATGGTTCTTCTGTATCACTGTGCTTGGGAAAGTATAAAGCAGTACACTCAGATAGTATTATTGTTTTTATGACCAAATAAGGAGATCCGTTTATTAAATCCTTATTTTCCTTGCTTCCTATTTTGTTTTACATAATGTATTTTTATTTTGATTTTATATGTGTACAGTAATGTGAACTGATAACTAGTTTGTTTTTAGCTCAGCTGTGACTTTGCCTTTTTGTTTCACCTTTAGTTTGCAAAACCTGCACTGAACCTATTCCACTATGTACTGATGGAGAATTTCTCACTGTGGACCTTAATACTACACACTTCTGTTGTCCTCAGTATTACTGTGGTAAGTATATTTCAACTAATTACAAATATCTAGATATGTTCAATATTTAAGAAGGCCAGTGCATGTTAATTGTACTGTTACATGAGACCTTAGTTGAGTTCTAGCATATTAAATACATGTAATGTTTTCATACATCTAAGAGTGCTTCTTGGACAGTATTGTTACCTCCCCAAAATAGATTAGCTATGACTTTTCTCATCATCCTAGATAGACTTTCTAGATATACACGTGATTCCATCCCCTCTTCACCTCCTTTCTCTTCTTGCCCCCCTGCCCTTTCTCAGGGCTCTTAACCTGATGAGCGTGTCCTAGTTCTATTACTGTTGTTGTATCTGCGTGAGAGTCATTGGTTCTGTCCTTACCAACACACTGCAATTGGGTGGTGGGAGAGGCAGCTCTGGGGAGATCCAAGTCCATGTATCACATCAGTAATGGCAGTGGACTAAATGGTAGCTAGTGAAAACTAGCAACTACGTGAAGTTAATCTTTACTCATGTTATTTTTCTATTTAGTGTGTGAGCCAAATCTCTGTCCTACGCCACTACTCGTCTGTGCACAAGATATGAAACTTGTGAAAGAAAATGTATCTGGTCAATGTTGTCCAGCATGGCACTGTGGTAACTAATTTTCATATTTCAAAGTTTTATTAGAATGTACTAATATATTTGATCAATATAAATATGTTGTTTTTTGCCTTTTAGAATGTAGCTGTGAAAGTTTTGTTGTGCCAACTTGTGAAGTGGTAAGAACACATATTTTTATTGAATTTTAATATAATTCAAATCAGTTTATTCTTCCTTTATTGCTTTCATTTCTGATTTCTTTTCAGAGTTAATGGAATTGTTCTCTTTAAGTTGTACTGAAGTAGATTAAATCTTCTCTGATATTAGGGAGCAGTCAACATTTTAAATTATACTTGAGACAGGAAAGTACAATCAATATGTTATTTTTTTTCCACTGGTGACTGAATCTACCAGTCTTATATCTACTTAAGTTCACTGGTCTTAAAATAAGCACAGTATTGAAAATATATTACCTCAGTAATGAAAGATTTCCCAGTGATTCTTTAAGAAAGTGAACTAACAATGCATCTGTTTCAGAGGAGGAGGGGGTATAAACATGTAACTAACTGTCTGTACCTTGTTAGGGGTTATGTATGAACATGCAAACCTTACAGAAATTCCAAAACTTTAATTTTTAGAAATAATAATTATGACTCTGGTATCACTTATTTAACCATTAGATGGAGGTTATGGTGCTTTACAAGTCTTTTTTTTTTCTTTAAGTATTTACCTCCATGGTATGCCTCTAAGACTTGAGAAAGATAATATATTCCTGGCCTTATTTATCAAAGAAGACATGTTTTCTTTCACAAAGATTTTTTCTTTTCCTTCTCAAACAATGTGTATCATTAGAAACTCATTCAGACTTTTCAGGCCAAGGCTATATTCTGGGGAATAAATGAGGCACTTTTTAAAGTAACAGAACCCTTCTTAGGATACCACTGTTTCATTTAAAAAGCAGGGTGCAAAATTTCAGTTATGCGGGATGAATAAGTGCTGGGAGAACTGTTGTACAGCATAGTGACTATAGTTAACAGCACTGTATTGTAGACTTAAAAATTTGCCAAGGGGGTAGAGTCCACGCTAAGTGTTCTTTCCACAATATAATAATAATAATAAATAAGAGAGTGGGAGGAAACTTTTGGAGTTAATGGATAGGTCTATGGCACGGTGACATTTCATGATGTAGACTTATCTCCAAATTTGTCAAGTTGTGTACATCAGTTATGTACAGCTTTTGTATGTCAAATAAATTAATTAAATTGTATTTAAAAAAAGCATTAATCTAACATTTACTCTAATGATGAGTTACCATCTGTGATTTGCATAGAATGTTTAGGCTTTACAAGTAACTTTCATAAAAATTCTTTTGGGTTATTTTGTGTATACACTATATACATACACCTACAGAAAAGAGTGGAATTATGATATTGTATTTTTCTCAAGTTCTTCACAGTTTACATAACAAGTTTTGTATATTATTTCATTGAATCTTCACAAAGTAGATATATTTAGCTCATTTTATAAGTAAGAAAACTGAGGTCTAGAGAGAGTAAATGATAGACTGAGATCTTCAGGAATTAGACCAAGGGTTGTGTCTAAATGCCCATGCAAGGCAATTTATTTTTAACATCCCTTGTTCTACAAAGGTATTGACCTGACCCATTGTTCCTGAAATTGCTAAATATTTGTTTCAGTGTCTAAGATGATATATTTTTAAAATCACCATCTAATCTTTTGGAGTAATTTATGCAGTGGGGGAGTTTGATTTATTATTATATTTAACTCTGTATTCCAATATTTTATTTCCAATCCCATTAGAATTGTGTAATGACTAAAAGTCATAAAACATCAAAGGCATTAATGTCTATGAAACTACTTTACAACTCGTAAAGCACTATAAAAACTGAGATATTATTAGCTTATGGAGAAAAGTGCCTTTTATATATTACTATGAATTTGAGTTATTTTTTGTGTCAAGAATCAAATTAGTTTTTATTACTGATGTCATATGAAAATTAAACACACCCAGGAAAAGTTGATGTTTAAAATACAATTCTTGAAACTTTAAGCCTGAGTCCTACACTTGAGAAGAACCTATACCATTTCCCTAGTAGGGAAAAGTTTAAGCATTGGTCATCACAGCAATTTACTAACAGCTAAAGGTTATAGCACTTTCTGTACATCAGCTTGTCTTAAGCTCTTTACATATGTTGATCCATTTATTTCTTTCAAAAATTCTGAGGCAGACGGTATTATTATCCCCATTTTACAGATGAGGAAGGTGAGGAGCAGACTGGCTAAGTAATCTGCCCTAGATGACGGAGCTATTAAGTAGCAGAGCATGATTGGCACAAGGGCAGTCTTGTTCCTGTGCCTGTGCTATTAATCATTGTACTACACTCTTCTGCTCTTGTTTTATATGCTAAAGCAGCCTTGCTCTGATGCAGACATCAGAGTTCTAGACCACCTCTACAGAGCAGATCAAGAACATTTTCATCAAGAGAATTTTCTAGGGTTAGCAAGCCTTCTTTTATTTCTAATTGCCCACTGGAAGCTCAGAATCTAAATATAATTTTAAAGTTAGGACACATCATAAAGATCATCTTATCCACCTTCACTCATTTAATAGATAAGGAAATTTGAGTTTAGAGAGACTGAGTGGTCTATGATCACATTTTTATTGTGAGTATTTTCTATAGGCTACTAATTAAATGACTACTGGGTTAATCAAAGCTTGTTCACTGTCAGATATTTTTATGAACTTGCTATGTGGCTGTGGGGTAGGAAACTTATTAGATGTTATATTGTGCTTTTTTTTTTACAATGGTAATATAATAAGCCATATTGATAAGTCATGTAATAATATCTTTCTAATAGGGAGAATTTCCTGCAATAGACCGCGACTTTCAGAGTAACTGTGGATGTGTACAGTATCTCTGTGGTAACTATGTTTTTTGAAACTTTTAAATGATAATGAATATTATTGATATCTGTTGTTTACTATGAATAAATTAAAAATAAGTTTTGAGATGTATTACACATTTTAAGCCATTGGCCAGTTTTTAAGTATAAAAAGTGTACTTTTTATTTTTCAATTTCTTCTTTTGTAATATTCCTAAATGTTCTGAGAAACTTGATAACCGGACATAAAAATTATTCTTTTTCAGAGGCTTCACAGAATTTAAAGTTGATGCCAGGGTTCTTTTTAGTGTATATAATTTAATTTAAAAATAGACAACATCTAAAAGTCAGAGATTTTTGCTCACTGTTTTATTATTATTGATGTTAACACTGCAAAGCATAAGGTTGATTTTTCTATGAAATAACAAATCTTCATATTAAGTATTAGTAGGTTAATAGAAAATAAACTTTTGTTCAATAGCTTAAAACTTTTGTATTTTTATATGAGAGAAGAGTTAAATCCAATGTTGGCAAGGCACAAAGAGCTTCTGAGCTGTATTCTTCATCACTATTCTAGCCTACTATAAGCCACTTTTAATGATGTGATAGCACATTATATCACCTACCTTCATCATAAAGTATGATTTATATGACTTTATTTTGCAACACAAAAGATTGAAAATTTTCTCTCAGAATAACAAAAAACATGAAATGTTACACAATCCCTTCATGAAGAGACCTACTGTTGCTGATTTAGATTTTGCCTCCATTTATATCCACTCCCCAAAATTGTCACGTTATGTTTCCAGAAGAGGGAACAGCAAGTAGCTTGATGATCACTTTGGGCTAAAATTCTGGAATCTGCTATAAAGTATAGTTTTTAGAGGCAGTTCAAACAGTGTATAGCAGTTGAGTTTAGGAATCAATTTCTTACTCTGTGTTAAGGAATAAATGCTACATTCATTATTAAGTGAACTCTTGAGCTGTTAACAATATATAAAGGTAAAGATCTTTACTGGTTTTGAAAAAATTGCACATCACAATAAAAACATAGACTTAAATAAAAGTTCCAATGATCAATTAATAAAAAACTTAATATAGTACTTTTTGTTGACTTTTCTTGTTTTCTTAGAAAAGGATGATGTGTGTGTATTTCAAGAAGTATCAGTATTGAATCCTGGCCAATCTATGATAAAGTATGTGGAAGGGGACTTTTGTTACATGGTAGATTGTCTAGAAGAGAAAGATAACAATACAGGCTTCCACACTTTGAATTTTACAATGTTGAATTGTTCAAAAGAATGTGATGTTGTAAGTATTCTTTGTAAGTCATTCTGGTGGGAGTTAATTAATCTTTAAATGGCAGCTGTAGAATTTGAATGAGTGAATACTCCATAAGTTAAAAATATACACTTGAATAGTTCTTTAATAATCTGTTAATTTGTAACATATCTATATAATGCAGTTTCCTTTTCCTGTGTATAACCTTGAGCTTCAGGAATCTTATTACCTATACAGCTTGTTTGACCTGAGCTTGTTAAATCTACTTGATGAATCTTGGCTGCTAGATGTAAAGGTTAACAACTACTTCACTTCTAATACAGCTATATAAAGTCAGTTATTATTTGAAGTGCTTCAAATTCAACCTCAGAAATGCTTTACAGGTGTTCTGAGACAGCATAGGTAATATTGGGAAGCACTTTCAGAATGAATTCATTAAAAATATCAGTATTGTTATCAGCTAATTCAAATTATTATTATTACTATGCACAGCACCAGGTATACACTCCATCGCCAAGTGATTATGATTGTTGTGGTACCTGCAAAAATGTATCCTGCAAATTTCAAATGGAAAATGGAACATCAGTTATATATGAGGTATGAATTTCTTCGTTCCTAAAATGTGCTCCACGGAGGGTAGCTGTCTGTGCTATTTTCTAAAGAAGCTGTTCCCATAAATTTGAAAAATATCACTCACACACACACATAGTGTTCTACATGCAACAAGCACACCCATATACAGCATGCTTACAACACACAAGACATAGTTACATTTTAAAGTATCTGATTTCTGTTGTAAAGGAGCATGTTAAAATGGCTTCTCAAACTTATTTTATCATAGATCCTTACTTTTTTCCCCAGATGTTAGGAATGGACTTTGAGAAATGTTGATTTCTAATAATTAGAACAAAGGAAAAGAGCAATGTTATTTTATTCACTCATTTGAAATGAAACATTTTGATAGAAATCTGAAACTCAAGTTGTTAGCACTTTATATTATTTCAGGTATCAAAGATTTCAGTGGGTAAATATGACAAAAGATCAAGAATATTTGAAAAATTTTTTTAAAAGAAGATCCCAAGAGTAATGAATGCTCTACCACATCTTTCTGCCCAAAACAATAAAATTATTATTCAGAATTCTTCTGTTATCTCATAATAACTCTATGGAGGTTTGAAGACTGACCTACTCCTTTCCTTTTTTAGAGTAGAAGAATGGAACAGTGTATTAGTACAGTTGTTAGTGATGTCATCAGATTTAGGAGGGTCACAAATTCTGTTTATAATTTACATTACCTGAAGGTAGTTCCAATTTATTATTGCTATCCTTAAATTTTTTCCATTAATAGTTTAATTATATGGATGTCTTATTTATGGTGTTCTTAAGTACAAGGGATTACTCATAGACCCAAAAGAAAAAGAAATAAAAGATTAAATTATATTTAGAATATTTTTTGAGAACACAACAAGTAATGTAATATAGGTAAACATATATCAAGATTGTTAACTCTTGGCTCTTTCAAAGATAAGCTTTAGTTATCTAGAAATCTAATTCTTATGGAACAAGTAATTTTTGATTTCAGATAAATTAGATAGTACTATTTGAATTGAATATTAGAATTAATATTCGAATTTGAATGTTTTATCTTCTTTTATACCTGGACTTGTAGATCTTTTCCAGTTGAGATTCATAGAAGACCTGATGATATTTATACATTAAAATAGAATCTACAGAAAATAAACTTTGTCAGAATTCTTTGCTGGTTCACAAGAAATCTTCAAGTCAGAGTCTGACTAGCATTTTAAAATGCAGGTTATAAAATAAAAAAAATCAACAATTACAGCCTAATAATTATATAATAATTATTTTCAGCTGATTTTATTTCTAAATAGGAATTCTGAAATCAAGAATGAAATAAACACTTAGGGACTCCCCTGGTGGCACAGTGGTTAGGAATCCGCCTGCCAATGCAGGCGACACGGGTTCGAGCCCTGGTCCGGGAAGACCTCACATACCAAGGAGCAACTAAGCCCTTGTGCCACAACTACGGAGCCTGAGTGGCACAACTACTGAAGCCCATGCGCCTGGAGCCTGTGCTCCGCAACAAGACAAGCCACCGCAATGAGAAGCCCGCGCACCATAACAAAGAGTAGCCCTGCTCGCCACAACTAGAGAAAGCCCATGCACAGCAACAAAGACCCAATGCAGCCAAAAATAAATAAATAAAATAAATAAATTTTTAAAAAAGAATGAAGTAAACATTTAATATGTTGAAAAAGTTGTTAAAAGAATAGGGATATGTTTAAAAGTAACCAGAAGGTATAGAAAACTAGAGCCATAGGTGAATAATCACTATCATCCAAAGATTTTTAATTTTTTGGTGATAAGGGAGTAGAAGGAAAAATAAACAAACCTCAAGAGAGGAGGCATACTAAGTAATATGATTTGTTGTTTTATAATTAGTAAGGGAATATTAGAGCAAGACCTTTGACACTTGGCCATATTAGATAATTAATTTTGTAGTAGAAAAAGATACTTATTTGCTTCTTTCCTCTCTGTTGCTTTGTTTCACATTTACATCTTGGTTCTAGTATGAAACCAAAACACCCACCCACACACATACCACATATATGTATTTTTAATTATTTTAGATAAGTTTGGGGACAATGCCAGATGGACATTTTATGTTACAAGAAGCTCTCTGAATCTTGACTTCTGATTCAGTAGGATAGGAAACATTCTACTTGAGAAATATAGCAGATTTTAATAAGCAAACAGTAACTTTCTCTTTTATTTTTAGGAGGGGAGTACCTGGCACTATAATTGTACCACATTTGAATGTGTTAAGACTGACGAAGGGACGATGATTCTGAAGTACAGTATGGTCTGTCCCCCTTTTAATGAGACTGAATGCAAAATGGTTTGTACTTTGTTATAGCTAAGAAAATTTGGCATTAAATATAATTTAGAAAATACACATTAATATGTTTTCCAAGGTCATACATACATACATTATGGCTTATTTATTTTGCTAAATGTTTTATTTTCATGTATACATAAAAGCTCTATTATATTTCCTCAGTTTGACACTTTGAGTTATATATGGCATTCCAAATAATTTTGAGTCTCCCTGAATGGACATGATGCTATGGGTTTTTAATATGTAGATGAAAGGATTATTGAAAAATCCTTTGATCAGCCAACTTAGCCTCTTCTTTCCATATGGATTAATAAACTAATCAATCAGAACTTGGTCAAATTTCTCTTTCTTAAACACACAGCAGATTTATGCTGTCATTCGCTGTTTAAAGCATACTAGCCTAAATGAAATTTGCCGTAGTTTCTCTGAGCATGGGCCACTGTGAAACTCAGCACATGCCAGAGCATTGCTGATTCTTTAGTTTTGCTCTTCCAATTCCCTTTTCTCTCGTAGAAGAGCCTACTGGGAGAGTAGATTTTCTAAAGTCACACAATTTTTAAAAAAAGATTCTTTGTAGCCTTAATTATTTAGGAGATAATAATCCCTAATGAAAAGTAAGCTTTATTCTGTTGTGTGAGGCAATATTTTTCTTTAAGTGTAGAGAAATAGCATAGTTTCACTTTTTTTTCATGATGTGCTATTTTAGTGATGATGGTTAGCTAGCTGGCTGGCTAGTGAGATACAATATGTACTAAAGTAATAGAATTTCAGCTCTTGAAAGAATCTTAGGCATCATCTTATTTCACAGATTCATTTTTATAGAATAAATTCTTTTATTTGAGTTACAATTAGCAAGTTACTAAAAGCAATTAGCAACTTACTGTAAGAATTCCAAAATAGATGAAATTTTCTTAATTTAGCCTTTGGCAAGAGACATCCTGAAGTGGGGAATTTTTTTTGAATAATAAAATATTAAAGAAAAAGAGACATCATTTTAACATTCAGTTATATTCAGGAACTCAGTCTAGTCTCAAAAAGTAGTTCAGATTATTTCAAGGAGTTTAAAAGATATAATGGCCTCTATTTAGAGTCCCTATTAGTACTTTGATTTGGTAAGAAAATCTTTTGTGGTATTTAAAATGGGTTCTTTTAAGTAAGTTAATCCTTTTGCACTTTTTCATATTACTAATGAAGAAATAACAAATTTTAAACAAAATATCTGCTCCTAATTTTACAAACAAATTCTTATTAGAAATTGTTAAATTTCAATCATCTTTCTATAAAGTCTTTGTGATATTTAGTAAAAATATTGAGAAAGTTGGTTTTCTATTTCTAGTTTAGGATGAAATGACAAAACACTGAATCTTAACATTATTCCTTTTTTCTTCCTAGAATGAAGGGATTGTAAAGCTTTATAATGAAGGCTGTTGCAAGATCTGTAAGTGAAGACAAATTACATACATTAATTTGATTAGTTTGAATTGCTCATGATTATTATTTTTTCTCATAAAATTCAGTTCCTATGTTGCAATGAGGGAAACAAATTTTATAATGTTTATTATTTAACAAAATTATGTGCATGCAATATATTTATTTGAATTATAAGGTTTATTTCGTAGTGCTTTTTAATGATTTTAAGGACTGAAATAGAATAGAGGGGTATTCATGCAACCATTTATGTGTTTATGATTTTATTTTTTGTGTTCATGAATTTATGTCAAGAAAAAAGTTTTAGAGGGGAGTGGGGGAGTGCTGCTTCATGGGTATGGGGTTTCTTTCTGGAGTGATGAAAATGTTCTGATATTGGATAAGGTGGTGGACGTACAACATTTTGCATGTATTAAATGCTACTAAATTGTGTATTTAAAAATGGTTAGTTTTAATGCAAACTTCACTTTAATAATGGAAAAAAATGTTCAATCTCACATATAATAAAGTTATTAAAATCCAATGAAAATACTAAAACAAAAAAAAAAGAAAAAGGTTTTAGGCAACTTGGCATAAATAATAATTTTAACATTGTTTAGAGAAGCTTTTGGGAAGAAAGGCTACAACACAATTCAGGTTAATAATGCCACTGTGTAGGGTTGGATTCTTAGACACAAATTATCATGCTTCTCAAGGGAGAGTTCTGAACTTTTTTCATGAAGGGCTAAATCCCATAAATATGTAAGAATAGTCTTGTCTATTTAGAGGTGTTAGTTATATTGAAAACAATATTAAAATGTATTAGGGACTTACCTGGTGGCACAGTGGTTAAGAATCTGCCTGACAATGCAGGGGACACGGGTTTGATCCCTGGTCCGGGAAGATCCCACATGCCGCAGAGCAACTAAGCCCGTGTGCCACAACTACAGAGCCTGCGCTCTAGAGTGCGAGGCACAACTACTGAAGCCCGCGCGCCTAGAGCCTGTGCTCCACAACAAGAGAAGCCACCGCAATGAGAAGCCCATGCACCTCAACGAAGAGTAGCCCCTGCTCACTGCAACTAGAGAAAGCCCTCACGCAGCAATGAAGACCCAACGCAGGGAAAAATAAATTAATTAATTAAAAATAAAATAAAATAATTATCTTTAAAAAAAAATAAAATGTATTAAAATTTTGATGAAACATAAGTAAAATATATATTATTGAACATAATAACAGCTTATAAATCAGAAACTCACCCGTTTTCTACTGACAATTTATTTCTCACAAAATTCCAATGATGGGTTCTGCATTTATCCTGATTTTCAGTTTAGAAAGTTTAAGTAACTCATCTAAGTCATACCTCTTGTGGGATTTCACCCCAGGCCTGATCTCACAGCCTGCTTTTTAACAGCTAGTGATATTCTGGAACATTATCAGTATAAGTTTTAGGAGAGGGCAGAGGCTGACTGATGTTGTCTGCTCATCAGTGCAGGGCTGGAACGACAGAGTCTATTTACATGAGGTGTGAAATGTAAAATCCAACACATTCATACCCACCCACAACAAACATTCTGATGTCCAATTTGTTCTTGTATTCATTTGCTGGGGCTGCTGTTAACAAAATACCAGAAACTGTGTGACTTAGCAGAAATTGATTGTCTCAAAGTTCTGGAGGTTAGAAGTCTAAAACAAAGGTGTCAGTAGGGTTGATACCCTCTGAGGGCTGTGAGGGAAGGGTCTCCTCCAGCCCTCTCTTCTTGGCTTGTTAGATGGCCATCTTCATGTTCACACGGTGTTCTCCTTGTAAGTGGATCTGTTTCCAAATTTCCAGTCATAAGGACACCAGTCATATGAATTAGGGCCCACCCTAATGACCTCTTTTTCACTTGATTACCTCCGGAAAAAATCCTATCTCCAAATAAGATCACATTCTGAGGCACATAGGAGTATTTGGAAGGCAGAATTCAACCCATAACAGCTATATTGCCAGGACTTTAGCGGGTAATAGAGTACCACTTAATGCTTTTTAATAACTGGGGCTCTTAGACACATACTAATGAAAATTTTTTGCTCATTAGAAATGAGCAATTTTTCATTGTTTTCTCTGAATCAAATGTAAACTAATGTGTATCAAATAGTCATTGTATCCAGAACTCAAGGAGTGAAATTTAGGCTCCAGAATCTAAGGAAGTTTATATTTTTATGCTCTCATGTCTTTTTCCTTCTGCTTCTTTAGATTCTAGACTCTTCCATACGTATGAGATACAGGAATAGAATCCCATTGCAATGTAAACACCTTATTCTGTAACCCCATTTTAATTATTAGAGAAGTGAGTGTATTTATGTTATCTGAGGGCAGACAGGGGAAGATCTGTTTGACTTGACCATATGGCTACTATTGATTGTCTGTCACATGTCAACACTCTATTAAACCCATAGCAGACAGCACTGCAACGAATCTTCACCACAGTTCTGGAAGGTAGGTGGGGAGGTAGGTATGGTTTCCCTACAGGTGAGGAAATGAAGGTTCAGAAAAGTGTATCACACTAATCAGTAATGCTCAATAGATTTAGGCCTCTCCAGTGCCTGGCCTCAGGATATTTCAATTTTGCCAAGCTCTGTGAAGTGCAGAATAATAACACACCTCCTCATTTTCTCTCATCTGACGTATAAGGCCTTGTGAAGTAGTTTCTGCTTTGGCATTAGAGAACCCCTGTCCATAGTCTTTGCTTTTGGGTGACCAGGCCTTATCAGGGAGACTGTGGATATTGCGTATTGTTGCCGGTGCTATGCTAAACAAAATGTGTTACCATAAAGTCTCTGAGGAATAAATAGGAAATGGCTCTTGGCACGAACACATCCAGCCAACTAACAATACATTTATGCTGTCCCAGTTTCATTCATTGAATGAGTTAACACAAACAGATTTTCATTGAGTGCCTCTCACGTACCAGACACCCTTTTAGGCACTGGGACTATGATAGCGGATGAAACAATATCTGCATGCATAGTGTATGTTATCAAGAAGGGGAAGAAACAATAAGAGGTAAATATACATTATTATGTCAGGTAGTGATGAATGGTATAAAGAACAATAGTGCAGAATAAAAGTGATGGAGAGGGAGGGAGATCGGGTTGTTCCTTTAAGTGGGTGACTAGAGAATGCCTCTGTGATGAGGTGTCGTTTGAATAGGGACTGAGTGTCCTTGGGAGCCAGCCGGGTAGAGTGAAGAGTGTTCAAGGTGGAGGAAATGGCAAAGTACAGTCATGGCACAGGGATGAAAGTGATAGAAGAAGATAAGGGCCTTAGAGGTCATGTCAAAGATGGTTTCCTTCTTGACTATTCTTTGTTTTAAAACTTATGAGACTAGAAGGGCTAATGAAGTAACCACTGGGTGAAAGCATCTTAAGGCACACAACAGCCTGCCCTCTGCCACCAACACTGAGCCTCAGTCCACAACGTATTTGGGGGGTCGGGGAAAGGAGAAAGGACAAGCATAGGAGATTGAGGAGGAGCCACAAAGAGATGGCAGGCAGAGCAAAGGGGACGCTCTGGAAGCCAAGTGCAGAAGGTGTATCCAGGAGGAGAGGGCGGTGGGCTGAGTCAGACGCCGCTGAGAAGTCACGTAGGATGAGAACCGAGATGTGACCTCTGACAACAGCAATTGAAAGTCATGGATGGCCTGGGCGAGAACAGTTTAATTTCAGGCCGTCTTTGCGACCCATCTCTGCTTCAACCAGAGTGGCTTAACTTTTATATACTTCACATGTTCAGATTTCATACAAGCATTTATTTTAAATCGAGATTTTGCGCTTAAACTCATTTGAAGATTGGAGCTCTAATTCCAGTCTTTTGCAAACAAGGAAACTCAGAATGATTTAGTCTCTTTCCTAAAGTGACAGAGCAAGTTAGTAACAGAGTGAGATGAGAACCTTGGTGGTTTAGTATCCTGATTCAGGGACTACATTCTCTACCATACAGCATTAACTATATATTATTGGGTGTATGATCAAGTGATAATACATCATGCACACAGAAGCATATTAATAGATTAATTAATACAAAGGGTTTTCATTAGAAATTGTGACATCGTTTCAGAGCCATAAAATCAAGTATGAGTCATCCATACATTTCAACATGGTTGATAATAATTCAGTTACCTTCTTGAATTTTACACTAATATCCATTAAGATAATGTGACTTTAAATCTATCAGTTTATATTTTAAAATAGATTTATATATATATGTATGTATGTATGCCTTAATTATGTACATGTATATTTACCTGTACCTGTACAGGTAAATATGTATTACATTAAAATATAATGTATAAATATTACATTAAATATAATAATAAATATACACCCGACACAGGTTGATGTTAGCATTACTCCATGTGTGGAATATGTTTGATTTATGATTATGATAATTATTCTAAGACAATAAGATAAAGAGATAAATATAAAGCTAGAAAATATATGAGAAAAGAAGTTGAAAATAAATATTAACAAACTAAGAGTAAAATTTTCACTATCTCTTATTATAGAAATATGTTTTATATAAATATATCAGTTTTTAATTATAAATATATTCATATGTTTAATTGAATTAAGAAACAATTTGATATGGACTTTTGATGAATAAATACATTCTGTATTTTATCAGGCAAACGAGAAGAAAGACCATGCCAGAAAGTGATTATTAGATCAATCATAAGGAAAGAGGACTGTATAAGTCAAAGCTCTGTAAGTGGAAAAATATCATTTGTTACATAAAGCATATGTGTCTTTCCAGAAGTATATGTGTCACAGCACTGGTAAGTTTGTAAGCCAACAAAATGCCAACACTTAAAATATTTAACTTTTGGAGACTATTCCTACATTCTAATATTAAAATATTCTGTTTGTGAAGAAGTATGAATTATTCTTGGCATAAATAATCAACAGTTCTGAATGTTAATTGCAATCCAGAGAGATGGAAATTTAAACCTAAATATATTTGACCACATATTGTCTTAAGTGTGTAATTTTAATCAGCAAAAATAGTCTTAGTTCTAACTTTTCCCACTTTAATAAGACCTGTCTGATTCTATAGTCTACTTAATTGTGATACAATACAGGTTACAATAGAATCATTAGATTGTGATTACTATAGTCCATAGATCTGTCTAGTTATGTGTGCACATTTCATACTTTGAGTTATGTCAGATTGCCATCTTGGACAAACAATATGCTACCTTAGTGGAATCAATATTACTGTTTTAAAATTTTTAAAACATTTTTCTCGTCTCTCCTTACAGATAAATGTTGCATCTTGCGATGGACAATGCCCATCAGCTACCATATTTAACATCAATATTGAGAGCCATCTAAGATTCTGTAAGTGTTGTCGTGAAAATGGAGTGCGCAACTTGACTGTGCCACTGTATTGCTCAGGCAATGGCACTGAAGTCCTGCACACTCTCCAGGAACCTATAGACTGCACATGCCAGTGGATTTAAATTCTTGGATTCCAAGAACTCTATGCAACATCATAAGGTCAAATGGAGTTAACTTTTATCACTCTTTTTAAGGCACTGGCAGATTTATACTGTTTAATAATATATTTTTCAGACTACTGGGATATGGCAATTTAACACTTGCTACAAAATAAATACAATTTCCAGGAAAAACTAGATTTATTGACTTAGTCTATTTTAGAGAATCAAATGATTTTAAGGTGTTCAGCTGAAATGCTGTTATGTATATAATTGCAGCATGCAATTATATTCTCATCTATTAGAAGGTTGTTTAGTAGGATTCTTTCAGTTTCACTCAATAGTTTTTTCTTTTTAATTTGACAAGTCTGCCATAGCTATTCGAATTAAGATACTCTTTATTGCTACTGTTTATTCTGGTAAATGTAATCAGTTAATAGTGGCATCTGGATAGTCATAAAGAGTGGTACGCTTAGAGACTGATCATAGAACAATAGGATTTTAGACTATTTGAAGTCTGAATGGATATTAGGAATGTTATTGCAAATTTCCTTTATTTTGCAAATTTATCAGATAACCAGAGAAGCTGTGTGACTTGTATAAATTCATCCGGTGTAACGATATAGTGAATTCATGTTAACAGCTGGATTAGGTCTACATCTTTGACATTCCAGCAATATGTTCTTTCCTTTTGAACAGTATGGTAAGGTGTGTATCACAGAACCTTTTATTCTTAAAGAGTTTGCTTTGCCTAGAATTAAGAATTTTAAATTCAATGCCTTTAAAAAAAGGAAAAAATGCCGCACATACATATGTATATACATACATGTAATAGTTACCTGAATAATAAGGAACGGGGAAATGTAGCATCATTTGCTAAATAGAGGAGGGAGATCTCGGGCTTTTATTTTTTGTACCATTAAAACTGTTTTAAAATATGTTGTTATTATTTAACATTTAGTTAGCTATTTACTGTCTCATAGACGTCTGATTTTTGAGATGTATTTGCCTAACTATTGAAGTTGCATGCTATTTTTCTGTTCATGCTGCTGTTTTGCCAATGAAGGATGAAATAAAATGATTTGAATGTATTAGTAATTCTACAGTGGAATGCCGCACTTTTTAAAGACAGTAGATTATTGACATTTGCAAGGAATATATTCTAAGATCTTTGCAAACCCCCCAATTCTTTGCCACTTATAGTATATAATTATCTGATTCTCCTCATCTGTAAAAAGGAGAGAATGCCCCACTTGGTATGATTGTTGTGAGGATCAAATGAAGTTGAACATCAATGAGAGAAGAATAAAACTGCATTGAAAAGTGGATGTGGGAGCCTGATGACTAGGCTGAACTAGGTGATTTGTTTCTATTTCAAAATCATGCTACCCAGAAAAATTACAAGAGATTAGATATTTTGGGACCCCCAGGGTTACTAAGAAATGGATGAAAGAATCAAATGAACATTGTATCTGCAGAGCCCCGGTACCTACTGTATATAAAAATTGATTTTATTTTATTTGCACTTAATAACACTTATAAGTGTTCTGTCTAGACATTAACATTTCAATATTCTTTGATTCCTGTTAACATATAGATTAAATCAAATATATTTGGTTAAAATATACTAACATTTTGCTTAAGAGAAACTGTATTTACCTCAAATGAGGTACATAATATTGTATATTGTCTACCACTCATTTCTTTATTTTCATGCTCTGTTAAATATTTATTATATTAAAAATATTAAATTGTCTTTAAACCTATTTGTGGGGAAAAGGGAAACATTTTCCTAGAACTTCATAAACGTTCTCAAATACAACAAATCTATATTGAGCACTTCCTATGTGTCAGGCACTGTTCTAAGCTCTTGAGAACATAGGCAATACAAAATAGACACAGGGCTCACCCTCATGCAACTTAGAGTCTAGTGAGAAAGTAGGTATTGCATAAATAAACACACCTGCAGGGAAAGTCCAGAAGGAAAACCCAAAATTCTTTGGAATGTAGTTCAAGGCGGCTATCAAATCAGCAGAGGGGTACAAATGGACGTTCCATAAATGGTGTTGGGACAACTGGATAGTAAACTGAATAAAAAGATGTTAGATCAGGGTATACGGAGTCTGGGATATGAACTTCTCAATGTAGAACAATATATTTTTTAATTTCTGAATTATGTTTGTATCACATATTCCTCATACTTAAATTAGTTTTAAAATAAGTATAAGGGATCTTAGAAAAGAACAGTCAGGAAAGGAGGCTGAGAAAGAATAGTTACAGAGTTTGGAGTAAAGCCTGGAGCCTTAATGGGGGTCATAGAAGCCAAGGAGAAGCCAAGGAAATAGAAGGTTATATAAAGAATTGGAGTTATTCTGTCAAATGCTGATGAAAAGTCATTTGATTTATAGAAATAGAGTTCATTGGTGTTTCTTATTATGAACAAAAGCCATAATGAAATGGTGTATTAGTCAGTTTGGGCTGCTATAACAAAACAGCACAAACTGGGCAACTTAAAAACATCAGACATTTATTTCTTACAGTTCTAGAGGCTGGGAAGTCCAAGATCAAGGTGCCAGCAGATTTGGTGTCTGGTGAGGGTCTGCTTCCTGGTTCAAAGACAGCAGTCTTCTTGCTGTATCCTTTCATGAAGGGGTAAAGGAACTTTCTGGAGTCTCTTCTAAAGGGGCACTAATCCCATTTGTGGGGGCTTCACCCTCATGTTCTAATCACTGCCCAAAGGGCCCACCTCCTAATACCATCATATGGAAGGTTAGGACTTCAACATATGAATTTTGAGGGGACATGGGCATTCAGCCCATTGCCAATGAGTTGAAAGGTGATAAGTAGATGATAAATTGGACTCAATACGTGCACTGCGTCTGATGTACTCATGCCCAGATTCACTCAAACACATGCTTATGTTTCTGCAGCTGGTGCCGCCTGCTCCCATCTTCATGACAGTTTCCCTTCCCAGGCAGCCTGAGGCAGCTAGGCAGGAACAGCACAGCACATGTGCAGCAGGCCCAGACTAAGCCATTGACCTCCTTGCCTTACTCTGACCACTGTCTCAGTCTTCTGGGGAGGAAGGACTGCATCCCTCCCCCATGTCTGCCTTAGGGGCTCTGGTTTCTCCTACTACTTCTGAGCCTGGAAGAAGCATCATGCCCCCTGATTACCATGAAGAACTGAGTAATGCAGCCTGGAGAAAAGGAGGAATTAATACCCTGAGAAGTAAACTCTGAACAATGGACAGGTCCAGGAACCAGCAGGTAAATTGCTCACTGTCACCCCTCATCCTCAATGACTATTCCAAGATGCAGTGGTTCCATTTGGCCTTTCCAGATATATCTGTGTTTTGTGTAAGCAGTGGCCTGCTCTCTAACAATCTGACTTGTATTAGCTTTTGTCCCTCTCCTGCCTCACTTTCCTTAAATCAGTTCCTTGAAGAGTCTTCTTCACCTCAGTAAATGACAACTGTCAAATTTAGTGTGTGTGTGTGTTGCATTAAAACTACAAGATGTGATTTTTAGCTTAGATTTTTTTAAACAGCTAACACTCTTTATTGAGTCATTTTGGAAGGGAGAAGAGTAAAAACAAACTCTCTTGTATTGTTTGTAGGAGAAAAATAATACAAAACGTACACATAAATAATTTCTATTGTCATTTTGTTTATTTTTGTTTTTCTCCCTGCCCTTCCTGATCTTGGATTAAATTGAACATAATTTTTAATTTCTTTAAGAATTTTTAGTGAAAGCAGTCTTGAGAAAAAAGAACAAAGCTGGAGTTATCATGCTGCCTTACTTCAGACTATACTACAAAGTTACAGTAATCAAAATAGCATGGTATTGGCACACATAAATCAATGTATCAGAATAGAAAGCCCAGAAATAAACCCACACACCTATGGCCAATTAATCTATGACAAAGGAGCCAATAACATACAATGGAGAAAAGACAGTCTCTTCAGTAAGTGGTACTGGGAAAACTGGACAGCTACATGTAAAAGAATAAAATTAGAACATTTTCTCACAGCATATACAAAAATAAACAAAATGGATTAAAGACCTAAATGTAAGATCAGAAACCATAAAACTCCTAGAAGAAAACATAGGCAGAACACTCTTTGACATAAATCATAGCAATATTTTTTGAATCTGTCTCCTAAGGCAAAGGAAACAAAAGCAAAAATAAACAAACAGGAGTTAATTAAACTTAAAAGCTTTTGCACAGCAAAGGAAACCATCAACAAATAAAAAGACAACCTATTGAAGGGGAGAAAATATTTGCAAATGATATGATTTTGGTTGATATCCAGAATATATAGACAGCTCATACTATTCAATATCAAAAAAATGAACAACCCAATTTAAAAATGGGCAGAAGACCCAAATAGACACTTTTTTCCAAAGAAGACATACAGATGGCTAACAAGCACATGAAAAAATGCTCAACATCACTGATCATCAGGGAAATGCAAATCAAAACCACAATGAGATATTACCTCACACATGTCAGAATGGCTATCATCAAAAAGTCTATAAATGAGAAATGTTGGCAAAGATGTGGAGAAAAGGAACCCTAGTACACTGTTGGTGGGAATGTAAATTGGTGCAATCACTATGGAAAACAATATGGAGATTCCTCAAAAAACTAAAAACAGAACTACCATATGGCTCAGCAATTCCACTATTGGCTATATAGCCAAAGAAAATGAAAACATGAATTTGAAAAGATACATGCATCCCAATGTTCACAGCAGTATTGTTTACAATAGCTAAGATATGGGAACAACCTAAGTTTCCATCAACAGATGAATAGATAAAGAAAATGTGGTATATACATACAATGGAATATAACTCAGCCATAAAAAAGAATGAAATTCTGCTATTTGCAACAACATAGATGGACCTGGAGGGTATTTTGCTTATTGAAATAAGTCAGACAGAGAAAGACAAATACTGTATGTTATCACTTATAGGTGGAATCTAAAAAAATAAATGAACAGATAAAACAGAGACTCATGGATATAGAGATCAAACTAGTGGTTACCAGTGGGGAAAGGGGAAGGGGGAGGGGCAAGATAGTGGTAGGGGATTAAGAGGTACAAACTACTCTGTATAAGATAAATAAGCTACAAGGATATATTGTATAGCACAGGAAATATAGCTTTCCGAGCTTTTTCTATGCAATTAATTACCATGCAATGTTTCAAGATTAATGTTCACATTACACAGAAAATAACACTATTGAAATCCAGGTATCTCAATAATTTCTTTAAATTAATCTATTGAGAACATGTGTGGCTACAATATATAGATTCAGAAGATTTCAAGATACAGAATAAGTATGAATCTGATCAGAGCGCCTGTATGTAGCCCAAGTGGATTAGGATTCATGTTTGTGCTAATATTTCCAGATAGGGTCGCTGTGAATGATTGTACATTTTGGTGCCAGTATTAAAGTGCTCATCTGAGGGGGGAGGCTGTGCTGAAATCTGACTCAGGTTCCTCAAGCCAGGTCGGTGAACCATGACAAGAGACTGTTTCTAACCAGAGGATGAAATTCCCTTTTCTTTGCACAAAGGCACTGGCCTCTTGCCAAGCCAAACACCCGTCTTTGGGACTGCATCTTCCCAGAGGGAGGAGCCTGTTTCTAATAACTCCTGAGGTAAGAAAGGGGAGGCATTTTCTAATTCATCCACCAGACATTGTGCCTTTTCCTAATACACTTGTCACGAGTAGGCACCTTTTCCTAATTTGCACAAAGGTCAGCAACTGTCTGTTCCCAGCCTTCATTTCTTTCTAATAAAGTCTTAAAAATGACTATAGTGCTTGAAATCTTGCCTCTAGACTGCATCTCTGGGGAAAAAACCCTTAACTTCCAGATTTTCTCTTCAACTGCTAACTAGAAAGCTTTAAGTTCTAGCTAACATAAAAGTTCTATTATTAGATTATCTATTATCAGAAAATACAGAGATTAGCAAACCTTGAGATTGATAAAAAAATAAATTATACTTACTAAAGAGTATGGAATATAAGTTTTCTGCTTTCTCAGTCATTTATTTTGTGTCAAAATTATCTTAAATTATATGTCTATATTTTCTATTAAAAGCTATATATGACACATATAAATAACTTTTAGTTTTGTGACCCAATTTAATAGTTCTATATGTGAGTAAACTATAATCCTTACCATCAATGTCAATGGCTCCATTATTTAATTCTTATATTTGATTTATTTCTTGGTGCTTGATTTAAATCTCCAAGTAATTTTTCTCTAGAAAAGTACATGGAGTGTATATTTTCTAAGTTCTTAATCACAGTGTATCATGACAGCTAAGATTTCAGGCTCTCAGATCAAGTAGGTACAAATTCAACTCCTGACACCTTCTTTTCCTGTGTGACACTAAGTAAATTTAACAATTTTGCACTTCATATTTTTCAAATTTCTCATTGGATTAGTGTAAGCCTAATGGAATTAATGCTTGTAAAGCACTTACTATAGTGTTTAACATGTAAAAAGGACTTGATATATATTAGCTGAGTATAAAAATCTGAGGTGATAGTTTGCTCCTCCTTACATCCTTTCACGCTCCTGTGATCATCCAAATTGTCAAAATTCATGAAAAACTACAATTTCCTTCTTTCACAGCTACTGCTTTTGTTGTTAGCCATCTTCATCTCTAATGTTTGTGTTGTGATGGCCACTCATAAAATACAGTGGGATGCTGTTAAAACCTGTTGTTTCCTGGCAGCTACTATGTCTGAATAGATATAGAAAGACCAGGGAGACAGTTGGAGTAAAAGAAACTTCAGATACTTTTGAAAGATGCACTTTTGTAATAATACGGTTTCTGGCCAGTTTCTGGTATTTACAGATCTCAAAACTCCAAGTTAAGGAATTGGAAATGGAAGAGCTGTAAGTTATTTCCTTTCCCTTTTCCTGGTAGACTTTGATCTATTATAAATAACAGAATTTCTTCCAAAATCAGTTTTGTTCTGTTAAGCAATTTTAGTTTATGAATTTTTTTGTTTTTATATTTTTGTTTCTTCACTGTTTAGAGGTACATTAGCCAGGGTTACACTGAAGTGCTGGTGATACACCATTTTAAACTTGAAGATCCATTTAAACATTTTTTTTATGGTGCCCCAAATTTGGAAACAACTTAAATAATCTACAGTTCTACAGTTCAGTTATTGTTATATCAATTACTCATAACTTGATATTCATAACTTGATTATGCACAATTCAAAATTATATTTTCAAAGATTCTTTACTGAAGCAACATGTTTTGTGAAAAACAAAATATAAAAGTAAATAATTTCAATCTTGCCAAAAAAATATATATATGCATTGCATAAACAATATCGGGAAGAAACAGATGAATATGTTCAACACTTGCTATCTTGGGCTGATGGGATTATGGGTAAATTTATGGTAAATTATGGTACATTTTCCATGTATACATCTTTTATATACAACTGTGTACCAAAAATGTATACAAAATGTATACATCTCTTTAAAAAGCAAGTGTTTCTTTGGGGATTTGAAAAAACAATTTTTTTCTTTTTTCTTTTTAAGGAGAAAGTGAAGTCCTTAGAGAAACAATTGTGGTAGATGGGATTAAAATCAAAATTACCCCGAAGTACAAATTTTATTACTTAAGTAATGCATAAACAACTCTACTCATTTTTGCATTTTTTCTTTAGAATTAGCCATTTTGAATAATATCAACCTCAAACACTGTAACACTTAATAGAAGAGAAAAATAGAAAACTGGTTAGCTTAAGTAAAGGAGTCTATATTGTGATTCATGTGGAATTTGTGGCCCATATTCTAAGAATGATGTTTGTTTGTATTAAAAGAGAAACGCCCACCAGCCTTTTAAAATTTACTACAGTGGTAATTGTTTCTCTTCACCTAAGAATTAGAAGATATTGAAAAGGAACACTGCTTATATCTATCATTGTCAAAAAAATGACCATCTTCAGCAGCTTGATTTTGGCTAAAATAACATGCATATACTACGTGTTTATGTGGCACACATAGTTGAAATAAAGCACTACATTTTCTTGTCTGTCATCTGTGGAACACTTATTTTTTGTGCCCTTTTCTTTCCTGGATAAGAATTATATATTTTGTAATACATATAGTATACTTTTAGCACCCAAATCTTGTCACTGGTTTTATTTTAGAATAGTACAAACTCCGAGATCAAATATCAACTTTAAATAAAATGTCTATAAAATTTTGCAAAGAAGTCTTAAGGAAATAAACTGACTATAATATTAGGATAATAAATACCAAATATATGAGAATTATTCAGTGATGAGAACAGTACAATAAAATCAACATTTAGAAAATGATTTAACTTCAGAAATAAAATACATAGGTTATAAATATATTAGACCTTTTGCTAAAAGTAGTACCTAAATACCTGTACTTTTTAAGTTATATCATTTCCTTGATCTAGCCTCAGCTGCTCTAAATTATATCAAATAAGACAAAATTATTTAGTCAATGAGCAAGGAGATTCTATAGCTCTTTATGTAATTAATGGTTAGGAGAACAGACTCTGGCACTAGAGCGTCTGGGTTCAAATCCCAGTGATGTCACTTACTAATCTGGGAGAGGAGCTGTAGCATGAGTGCCAGTCCGATGGATTCCTTCAAAGAATTTGAGAATTTGAGATAACTGGACTTTGAGAATGAAATGCTGGGACTTGAATGCATTAACCTCTGCTTCCCTTACTCTGCTAGCTTCATCTTTCCCACTGCCCAAGTTGTTGCATATGCAGCTTTGATAACTGCGACCTTACATACAGCCACGGCCACGCAGCTTTGGTGAAATCATCTTTATTATGTTTGTCAACAAGGGGGAAGGAGCATCTGTCTCTGAGCTCTTGCTAGGAAATCCTGTGCAATGATTGGTCAGGCTTGCTTATCACCTGATCAATCACATTGACTGTTGGGTGTGTATTAGCTTTCTATTGCCATGAAACAAATTACCACAAATTTTGTGGCTTGAAGAAAAATGTTTATTATCTGACAGTTTCTGTGGGTCAGGAGTCTGGACAGAGTTTAGCTGGGCTCTCAGGATCTCACCAGGCTGAAATTAAGTTGTTAGGTGGGACTGTGATCCATCATCTGAGGTTTTGGGTCCTCTTCTTGCAGGCTCATTCAGGTTGTGGGCAGAAATTAAGTTCCTTGTGATGGCAGAAAACTGAGGCCTGTTTTCTTGCTGGCTGTGGGCCGGGGCACACCCTTAGCTACCGGAGGTGATGCTTATATTCTAACCACTTGGCCTTCTCACATCATGGCTGCTTACTTCTTAAAGGCCAGCAGGAGAATCCCTCTTTTGTTCTGCTACAGTGAAGTCTCATATAATGTAACACAGCCATGGAAGCGACTGTTATTTTTACAGGTCCCACCAACCCTCAGAGGAGGGGGATGGTACAGGGTGTGACTACCTGGGGTGAGAATATTGGCTGTCATCCTAGAAGTCTGCCTACAGTAAGGGTTAGAGTATTATGCTTGGACCAGCCAGTATCACTGGCCATCCCTATGAGCTCACAGAGCTCCGTCGTCCTCTACTCTCCTATGAAGGGAGGCAAAGACAGTACCACTGATTGATCCAGCTGAGGAGATTTAAGGGAGGATGTTTTTATGTTGGTCTTTAATCTTTTTCTCTAATTTTTCAAGGTGTAAGGATAATGGACCTTCCCCTCTGGATATAAAGCCCTTGCAGTAAGTCAGGATTTCACCTCTGCCTCTCCTTTTCTTTCCCTCCACCTAAGATACTTTCTGCATCAGTTTCCCAGTAAAAGTTTACTGAACTGAATTCATTACATGTTAAATGTGCTAATGATCTCATTTAGAAAAAAATTCCCACCCATCCTGGCATACCTGTTAACAAATCTAGCAGGAAAGCCATCAACGTAATGGACCAGACCTCTGAATTACTTCACAACCACCCCTATTCTGGAGATGAAGATCCTTTTTGTTTAGTCCAGATTCTCAACATGACATTTGCATTTTAGTCCACACCAATGGATATAGATAAACCCAATTTCTAATCTTGGATTCTGAAGCACAGCCAATAACACTTTATTAAACATAACATTTTCACTCAAAGTAAATTAATTTGGATTATTTTGGATACTTAAATATTTTCATAAAAGATCAAAATAACTACTTTTCATATTGTATAAATGAATATGCTAAAAGAGACTACCACCAATTTTAAGGAAGTTTTACATTGTAGAAAAGGCCAATCCTACTTTATAGAACCAAAAAGCCAATCTTTTTGGCACCACATTTAAGAAATCAAATACAGATGAAAAAATGCTGCTAATCCATCTTTTATTTTCTTTCTTTTAACTTACGCCAGTAAAAGCTTAGGAATTCTATAGCAACAATAGCTTCCCATTAAATAGTGATAGAAATATGGCTCACTTTGATTACATATCAGCTTGTAAAAGTGTTATTTCTGTGAGAAAAGTTTGAGTAAAATATCTTCTTTGAAAGAGGAAATTTAAAAAGATCTGTAAGAACGGGAAACATGAGACAAGGAAAGACAAAAAATAGTGCCACTAGTTTTCCATTTCAGAAGATGTAAGGAAGAATGTTTTTATGTTGGTCTTTAATTTTTAAGTATGGTTCCATTTAACTTTAAAACAGTACACTTTTCTACACTCTGGAATGTGACAGATCTTGGCCACTCTAAAGGTTAACACATAGTTTAAGAAACAAAATACAACTGAGTGAATTTTACAGATCTTATTGGCTTATTCAAGGGTGCATGAAAGGGGCAGAATCCAATCTAGCAGACAGAAAGGAGCTCCAAGGAGCTGTACAAAATGGAAGACTTTTACAAGCAGAAGGGATCAGGAACAAGGAAGTTATACTAGAGGAAAAAAAGCAGTTGGTTATGACAAGGTCACTTTCCTTTAGGGAATGGCAGGAGTCTATCAGGCAGATTACCTAACTAGTGTTCATCAGGAGATTCCTGATTGACTGGTGTAAGATTCCAGTCAATCTGGGAGAGCTGAAACTGTAATTAAGTCTCAGTTTGGTGATGTGAGGCTTAGCATAAGTGACTCCATTTGGGGCCTGTTGTCTTGTTTTTAACAACATTAAGAAAGATTCTCATGAATATTGCAAAGGACTCTGAAAAAGACTCTGAAGAGTTCACGGCAAAGGCAGAAGTTTACAGTAATATTATAAATCACGCATGGGGTTTTCCAGAGTGGCATGATTCATGTTAAAATTTCTATTCAATATTTCCAAAAACTTTTTTTTTTTTTTTTTTTTTTTTTTTTTTTGCGGTATGCGGGCCTCTCACTGTTGTGGCCTCTCCCGTTGTGGAGCACAGGCTCCGGACGTGCAGGCTCAGCGGCCATGGCTCACGGGCCCAGCCGCTCCGCGGCATGTGGGATCTTCCCGGACCGGGGCACGAACCCGTGTCCCCTGCATCGGCAGGTGGACTCTCAACCACTGCACCACCAGCGAACCCCCCCCCCGAGTTTTATAACACTGTATAAGTTTAAGGTGTACAGCAAAATGATTTGATATATGTATATATTGTGAGGTGATTACCACAATTAACATCCACAATTAACATTACCACAGTTAACATCCTTGATGGATTTTTAATTTGATCATATTTCTCACAGACTAAAAGCTAATTCATTGGCAATGCAATCGTTTGTGATATATTGCCTTGACCCTTTCCACTTTTAAAGACTAAAGATATGTAGGGCCCTCAGGAATTAAAACAACATAAATATAGTTCACATGTATAACTGCTTGAATTAAGACATAGTCTGTGACATCATGAAGTTCCTAATCTGGCTGAGAATATATATAAATACATAAAAAGTAAATTTTTGTGTTACAATGTAAACAAAGTTCTATAGGAAAACAGAAGTGCAAAGGTTTATGGCATGTTACTTCACTGAGGGTATAAATTAGGGTGCCAAGGAAGAGGAGAGAGGTGAAGTTGGAAAAGTGAATTTGGCCAGAGGTACATCGTAAGCAACCAAGAGTCAGAAGAGACTTTTAAGTAAACACCTAAAAAGTAAGCTTTTTTTTGGTTTTGTTTTTCAAACCATTCTTATTTACTTATTTAGGCTGCTCTGGGTCTTAGTTGCGGCATGCGGACTCTTAGTTGCAGTATGCAGCCTCTTAGTCGCAGCATGCATGCGGGATCTAGTACCAGGGGTCACACCCGGGCCCCCTGCACTGGGAGCGTGGAGTCCTACCCACTGGGCCACCAGGGAAGTCCCAAAGTAAGTTTTTAAGTATGCTCATGTGTGTATTTCAGAAAGATCACACTAGCTAACAGTGTTTAGGAGAGACTGGGGATATCAGATAAAGAGGCAGTCCAAGTATGAGTTTATTTGCATTAATCCGGTGAACCAATATTAGTTGTCACTCTATTAAGTGTTTACACTTTACTAAGCACTGTTTAAGCTTACTTTTGGCCACAGTCAACTTTTCAGAGAGATGATCAGCTAGTAAATGGAGACATAGGATCTGAACTGAGTTTCCAACTCTTAAACATGGCACATACTTTCCAGAGAGAAAGATAATTCGGTTTTCAGTTAAGCCCATGACTATGGGAATAGAGAGGAAGTAATCAACCTAAGAAATATTTTAGAAGGAGAACCAGAGGGATTTTTGAGGACGAATTGGCTTTGAGTAGTGAGGGAAAAGATCTGAGGATGCAGAGTTGGTGATTTTTTTGTTTGGTTGGCTGACCCTCTGCTCAGGAAAGTCTGGGAGAGGGAAGATCATGAATTTAGTTTTGGAAAGATGCTTTTGAGTTGTCTGTGGGGGACATCCATGTGGAAATGGCCAATGCAGTCCTGTAAATACTGCTCTGAAGCCCTGAAAAGAAATGAGATCCAAGATGGAATGACTGAGAGTCTGAATATGACTGAAAAACATAAAAGTGAATGAAATAACCCTGACTCATAAAGGATGAGATAGGATGGGACCTGGGAGTGCTTGCACATGCACCTAGACCAATGTCTTCTCGAGCGACAAAACACATGGAAACTGTAAGGGACTAAAAATAATTGCTTGAATGCACAGATGGGGCTAATATTAACAATAAGACACAAAAAGGCCACAAATCAACTGCCATTTCTGAGGTGCCAAGAGCAAAAGCAGGGTACTGTGCATGATCCCTGCACACAGAACCACCCAGAGGCTGGGCAGACCACCTAAGCTACCCCTGTGCCAGACCCACCAATCCTCCCTCACCCCCATTTAAGGAAACAGCTCACCCCCCCTCCGCTGCAGGAATGGGCAAGGGCACCTGTTTCTTGTACTCCCTCCCTCCAGCTGCAGCAGGAGTCCCAATAAAGCCCAATAAAGCCCAATAAAGCCTCACCTGAATTCTTCGTCCGGCCTCTTACCCATTTCTGTTGATCATGAGACAGGCTGGCGCCTGAAACCTGGGATCTGGGACCCTTTGCTGCAGTGCTTGCACCCGGACAAAGGTCTCCTTCCGCAACAACATACAAAGAAACTATAGGGATTAAAAATAACTTACCGCATGCGCAGTTGGGGAAAATTAAGAACAACAACATACACAAAGACCAAAAACCCAACTGCCCCTTGTGAGGAGTCAGGAGCAAAAGCCGGGTACTGGGCATGCACCCTGCACACAGCACCAGGGGGGTGGGCAGACCACCTAAGCCATCCCTGCATCCTGACCCCTAGACCCTCACCCTATATGAGGAATCAGCTCACGCCCCCCACCCCCCAAGGGGGCGAGCAAGGACACCCGTTACTTGATTTCGCTCCTTCCTGCTGAAACAATAAAGCCTTGCCTGAATTTCTTACCTGGCCTCTCATCAAATTCTATTGATGAAGGAGTCCAAGAACCCTGGCCTGTAACAAACATAGAGTCCAAAGGCCCTAGTGGTAGAAAGGCACCATGGGTCAAGTCAATTTTTAAGTTGCAAATGTCAGGGATGATGTGGACTTAGGAAGACAGAAGAACCATGTGAGGGTGATGTCAGGGAAGCTAACTGCGATCTCGGGATGGAGGAAAGGTTCAGTCAATTCTGTTAAACACTACAAAAAGCAAACAACGAGTAAGCAGACCACACAGCTGTTACCAATGAAAGAAAGCGGCTTCATACACAGCCACGTTGGATGAACTTAACTCAAAACCGGGCCCAACCAGGATGCTTCGCAGCCACGGCGGCCGACTTCTGTTTTTCCTAAGAGGCCAGTTTGAGTCCTCCTTCTCCGCCCTACCCTTTCCTCCCTCCTTGCATGTGCTGTCATTCTCCTCCACAAACCAGTGTTTGGGGACTTGCCTCCCACGCCTCTCTCTTCCCGCAGCTTGCCGTTTCCATGGAGACCTTCACTTAATTAACCCCCGCGGAGAGAGAGGGCGTTGCTGGCGGGAACAAAATCCACCAGAACAGCGGCGGGAAGAGCTGGAGCGGAGCGGAGGCTTGCTGAGACGGGCCTGGAGGAGAAGAGCGGAGCAGCCGCGAGGTGGGGGCGATGGCGAGCTCCTTCCCCCCCCAACCCCCCCCACCCCCCGACCCCGTCACCCCGGCGCAACACGCGGCGCACGAAACTTGCAAAGTGCTGGCTGCGCGGCTGGGGTCAAGGTCTGGCAGTGTCAGGGCGGGCTGCGCGGGGCACCCGGCACCCGCAGGCTTCCTCCACTGAGCACCCGTCGCGCTTCGGCTTCCAGGTCCCTGGTCTTTTTCCTTTCCCCACCAGTCTAACCATTCTTAAAACCGCCGCCCTTTTCTTTTAACTCTGTTCTTTTCTCCATTGGTCAAAAGTTTGGGACTATTTCTAAAACCGCGCGGCCGGGGCCAGTTGCTCTCTTTTTACACTTTGGGAGCAGACCCTGACTGAGAGCTATATTTGAACGGGGATTTGGACTTCAACAGGCAGCAGGGAGCGATCTTTCCACTTCGGCGTTCTTATTATGCAGCACCCAAACCTTCGAAATTCTACCTGACAGCTTAGATTTTGGGGGAAAAATTAATACCCCAACCCCGCGAATGGAACGCTTATAACAGGTTGCTGAGAATAAAGAACAGGGTTAAAGCTTTGCAGTTTGTGGAGGAGTCTGTGGATTGAATGATTAGGTATTTCTTTTTAACTGGGTTGCATTTTATCCGAGGTGAACACCTGCTTAAGGAGACCTACAGAGGATTTTGTAGGAAGAAACCTGCTTTAGAGTGGGCTTTAGAGAGCTTTAAAATTGATCCTGGGGACCTGTTTACTATTAAAATGATATTTTTCAGGTTCAGAAATATGTATTTTTAAAAAAAATACAGAGGTGCTTATTTTTTCCTTTATACCTTAAGTTGAACGTGACAGTTCCTAAGCCCCCAGGGACTCAAGGTTCCTGGGAAAAGTTATACAAGCTTTTTGGATCAATGCATTTTAAATATAAATTCAGTTGAAACGAATGTTGAATATTTTTTCCATTTAAGTTTCAATTTCATCCACTGTATTTGAAATATTTTTCATAATGATGGTATAATTTAAAAATGTGAGGAATTACTTCCAACAAAGTAGCAGTGTGTAGGTGTTCTAGATTTTCATCCATTAAGCTTAAATAGTTTCACACAATGCAATGTAATTTTGTGTAATTGCCTGATAATTGATTTTATTGCTAACATCTCCTTTATATTTAATTATAGCAGCTTCTAGAAGCAAATTGTTTTGCTATTTGTTATTGGTTGAAAAGTACTGATGTTTCCAGTTTTATTTGGGTGGACAATATTATGAAGCACCTACTTATTAATGCCTTAACATTCGGTTCGATGGGCAGTCTAAATTGAAAAGACCTGACATTAAAGTGATATATACACACACACAACCTAAAGAATTTCCAATAGTTTAGTTTTGAAACTAAAAATATACATGTTTAATTGAGCTGAATATACTTTATTTTCCAGATGGAGAAATCAGTTATTCTACTGCTCTGGATACAATATGTTTTTAAGGTAAGACAATTTTGAATGTACTCTTTTTGGAATTAATTGGCAAGATGCTATTGCATTGAGTCTATCCATTTTGGAATATAAAGCGTATGTTGAAGACAAGTAACACTAAATATGAGATTTAGTACCTAAGAAAAGTTTTCTTTGGTAGGTGCTGCACAAATATATGCATATTGGTGGCAGCTGTTTTCACTGCTTGCAAATTGTTTTGGGGGATGATCAGTGAAGAGGGAGAGAGATCAGAATTTGGTAAAAGTCAAGGTATAGTGAGGCATTTTAAAGTTGTTTTGGTAGGAATTTTGATGAATGTATCATTCTCTTGGGAGTTGAATTATTTTTTTGTCATCTAGGGAACATAAAGGGTCTCTGATAATGTGGTGAGGCTATTTTGGCTTAGTTGCTAACATTTCCTTTACCTACAAACGAACCAAGGTTTTAAAGTAATTCAGAGTCAAACATTTTGCGCTCAAACTTATTTTCATTCTAAGTGCTTTGCCAAGAGTCCATTATCGTATGGTAGTTCTATTTGTAGGGTTTTTTTTTTTTTTCTGTTTGTTTTTTTTGCGGTACGCGGGCCTCTCACTGTTGTGGCCTCTCCCCTTGCGGGGCACAGGCTCCGGACGCGCAGGCTCAGCGGCCATGGCTCACGGGCCCAGCCGCTCCGAAGCATGTGGGATCTTCCCGGACTGGGGCACGAACCCGTGTCCCCTGCATTGGCAGGCGGACTCTCAACCACTGCGCCACCAGGGAAGCCCTATTTGTAGTTTTTTAAGGAACCTCCATACTGTTCTCCATAGTGGCTGTATCAATTTACATTCCCACCAACAGTGCAAGAGGGTTCCCTTTTCTCCACACCCTCTCCAGCATTTATTGTTTCTAGATTTTTTGATGATGGCCATTCTGACTGGTGTGAGATGGTATCTCATTGTAGTTTTGATTTGCATTTCTCTAATGATTAATGATGTTGAGCATTCTTTCATGTGTTTGTTGGCAATCTGTATATCTTCTTTGGAGAAATGTCTATTTAGGTTTTCTGTCCATTTTTGTATTGGGTTGTTTGTTTTTTTGTTATTGAACTGCATGAGCTGCTTGTATATTTTGGAGATTAATCCTTTGTCAGTTGCTTCATTTGCAAATATTTTCTCCCATTCTGAGGGTTGTCTTTTGGTCTTGTTTATGGTTTCCTTTGCTGTGCAAAAGCTTTTAAGTTTCATTAGGTCCCATTTGTTTATTTTTGTTTATATTTCCATTTCTCTAGGAGGTGGGTCAAAAAGGATCTTGCTGTGATTTATGTCATAGAGTGTTCTGCCTATGTTTTCCTCTAAGAGTTTGATAGTGTCTGGCCTTACATTTAAGTCTTTAATCCATTTTGAGCTTATTTTTGTTTATGGTGTGAGGGAGTGTTCTAATTTCATACTTTTACATGTAGCTGTCCAGTTTTCCCAGCACCACTTATTGAAGAGGCTGTCTTTTCTCCACTGTATATTCTTGCCTCCTTTATCAAAGATAAGGTGACCATATGTGTGTGGGTTTATCTCTGGGCTTTCTATCCTGCATATACCCTGAGAAAACCATAATTCAAAAACAGTCATGTACCACAATGTTCATTGCAGCTCTATTTACAATAGCCAGGACATGGAGGCAACCTAAGTGTCCATCGACAGATGAATGGATAAAGAAGATGTGACACATATATACAATGGAATATTACTCAGCCATAAAAAGAAACAAAATTGAGTTATTTGTAGTGAGGTGGATGGACCTAGAGTCTGTCATACAGAGGAAGTAAGTCAGAAAGAGAAAAACAGATACCATATGCTAACACATATATATGGAATCTAAGAAAAAAAAAGTCATAGGGCCTCCCTGGTGGCGCAAGTGGTTGAGAGTCCGCCTGCCGATGCAGGGGATACGGGTTCGTGCCCCGGTCTGGGAGGATCACATATGCCGCGGAGCGGCTGGGCCCGTGAGCCATGGCCGCTGAGCCTGCACGTCCGGAGCCTGCGCGTCCGGAGCCTGTGCTCCGCAACGGGGGAGGCCACAACAGTGAGAGGCCCGCATACCACAAAAAAAAAAAAAAAAAAAAAAAAAAAAAGTCATGAAGAACCTAGGGGTAAGACGGGAATAAAGACACAGACCTACTAGAGAATGGACTTGAGGATATGGGGAGGTGAAGGGTAAGCTGTGGCAAAGTGAGAGAGTACATGGACGTATATACACTACCAAACGTAAAATAGATAGCTAGTGGGAAGCAGTCGCATAGCACAGGGAGATCAGCTCGGTGCTTTGTGACCACCTAGAGGGGTGGGATAGGGAGGGTGGGAGGGAGGGAGACGCAAGAGGGAAGAGATATGGGAACATAGGTATATGTATAACTGATTCACTTTGTTATAAAGCAGAAACTAACACACCATTGTAAAGCAATTATACTCCAATAAAGATGTTAAATAAATAAATAAATAGAGCTGCAAAAAAAAAAAAAAGAATCCATTATCAGCAGGGTACACAGTTTGACATGCTAAGAGGGTGTGCTGTGACTTTGTTTCTTCCTTCTTCCTGACTCCAGGATCCTGGTGATTCCTAGTTTGAGAGATATGCATCTAAAATTTGCCTGCTCTTATTTTACTTGCCTTTCTTTTTTTAAAAATTTATATTGGAGTATAGTTGATTTACAGTGTTGTGTTAGTTTCTGCTGTACAGCAAACTGAATTGGTTGTACACATACATGTATCCACTGTTCTTTAGATTCTTTTCCCATATAGGTCATTACAGAGCATTGAGTAGAGTTCCCTGTGCTATACAGTAGGTCCTTATTAGTTATCTGTTTTCTATGTGGGAGTGTGTACAAGTCAATCCCAGTCTCCCAATTTATCCCTTCCCCACCTTTCCTCCCTAGTAACCATAAATTTGTTTTCTACATCTGTGACTCTATTTCTGTTTTGTAAATAAGTTCATTTGTATCATTTTTTTGGATTCCACATATAACTGATATCATATGATATTTGTCTTTCTCTGACTTACTTCACTTAGTATAATAATATCTAGGTCCATCCATATTGCTGCAAATGGCATTATTTCATTCTTTTTTATGTTTACTTGCCTTTCTTAAGTTATTTCCTGAACTATGCTTATAAATAGAGTATCCAATGGATGTTATTTAATTTATGTATAGAAATCGATGTTACTGAAATATTTTTCAATCATAATTTCGTATATTTTAGGTTTCATTTTTTGTAAATTTGCTTATAAAAAATAACAAAGAAGGCATTTTTATTTACCATTACTTTTCTTTCCCATTTCAGATCTCAAAAAGTTTCCATTATATACCAAAGAATAAACAAACAACAACAATTTTTATTGAATGGGATGAATTTCCTAAGGGAGGAAGTCCTGAATTTTATTTTTTAAAATACCAACTTGTTAATAATTTTGCTCAAAAAGTAAGGCATGTTTTATTTTTTGGCTCTGATAAAAGTGAGCATAGTGTAAATTTGTTGTAACTGAATGCCACATCATAAACAGGAATTTAATAGTCATTGCAATATCTTACTTTAATTTTACTAATATATAAAATGCTAGCATTTCATGAAATATCTTCAATAACTAGTTGATCAAGGTAATATTTGTTTCATCATCGGAATGGTTATGTATTTTCCTTTTTAGAATTTATGTACTACACAGAGAGCAACTATTTAAAAGGTAATATTTTATGTAAAAATAAATAGTTTATGTATGTTTGCATTTCATATTGGAAAAACTGCTTCTTATGAAGACGTAGAGAAGTCAAAGCTCTAATTTTAATGCATCTTACATAGAGTTAATAAACATTTCTTAAGCAGATAAATCTCATTATTTACAGAATGTGAAAAGGATTCTCGCAGACCCACAAAGGCTTCCAAAATCAATAATAACACTAGAAGAAAGTAAAGACTGTCACATCATTATACAGTCCATAAAATATGGACACATTTTAAGTGAAAAGTCATTTCAAACCCGTAAGTAATATGTATGTGTTGTTCAGCTATCTTACCTAATTATAAAAGGGAAAATTTTTTATTACCAGATCATTTGAATTTTACAGTGATTAATAGATATACAGTGGTAATTAAAAATCACATCCCAATAGTATCTTGTTTTTTATTATAATTTAAATTTCAAAATTTAAAGGAAATTGTAAACTAAGGTAAGAATATGATTTTCAGTTTTGACATTTAATGTGTGCTAATATGAATAGATAGGTATAGTGGACATATTACATATAATCCAGATTATTCTTAAAAATCCTATATTGTGGATTGTAATCTAATTCATTCATTCTAAGCAGAGTGCAAGAAACTCCCATATAGTCTAGAAAAGGTTTTATAGTTAGATATTATTTTCCCATCATGGTGAATCTTTTGTAATTCAATATCCTTTGTGTTTCATTCAGTTTTATTTGAAACCATACTAATTATTCTCCCTGATCTTTTAGGTGGAATATCAACTAGAAATATTAAAACAATAGCAACAAGTACGAGTGTTTCTTTTAACTGGAGTGTTCTATCTTCCAATGACACTTTAGTGTCAATATCACTTAATAATTCTTCACAAATTATGCAAAATAATGTCATGTTTTATGAGTGGGATGATTTGAAACCTGCCACCTTATATGTTTTTACATTTGAATTTAAACAACTGCATTTGGATTTTATAAATACATTTCAGAGACTGGATGTTCAAATTGAAACAGGTATGTAGATATTTATTATTAACTTACATATTATATATTTTGTAGATAACTTGGCAGCTTTCAAAATAGCGATTCAGCCAAGTATTAACCACTGTAAACTGCTTGTAAATGAATTAACATAGTCCTCTTTTTCTAACTATATTATTCTGATATTTGACTGATTTACTGAACAAGCTGGATTTAGCAGGGTAAAGGTAAGAACCAACTTTTTCTTCCACCACTTCTTTTAAACTGAACCAAGTGGCTTCTCTTTTCTTTAACTCTGGCAATGGTTCATATAGATTCCATGGCTTTTTGGGTGACTTCAGTATATCAGTGAACATTCTCATTTTCAGATATTAGAAGATCATTAAAATCTAGTATAAAAATATAAATCTTTCATCAGCATACCCAGAATAAAATGGACCCTCATATATAATAAAAGGTGAAAAGTGTAGCTCAGTAGACTTAGAGAGCTAACTCCTTTGGTCTCAAATTATTTTTTAGAAACATAGCATCAAATTGTATGCTATGGAATTTAGAGATATTCTAGTCCAGAGTCGTTGGTTTATGGTATGTCAATGGACTGTATCTCCAAAAAGAAAGTTGTTTTAAGAAACTGAGTCAAATAAATCTCTCTTTACTGAAGGAAAAAAAAATATATATATATAAATCCTTCATCCTATTTAAAGTTTCTCCATTACTCATCCCTGATCAGACCTGACCCAAATTTGGAGTACTGCAAGGGGGAGGTGAATGTGTTCAATATTTTGGTATTGTCCTATTTCCTATTCCTTCCCTCATATGGTAGGAAAAGATATGAGAAGAAGACAGAGTCATAGATGGCTAGTGGGGGCAGTGTACTTTCTGTGATGGGCTAAGGGTCCCATTTTAATACCTTCTATAGGAATAATCAATGAACTGCAATATTTTTTATAATATTTTGGTAATAAAAAGACAATAAGGTATTTAAGCATTCCCTCTCCCCATTCTTCTTTTTCCCCTACGAAAAAAAAGACAACAGTTCAAAAGATCCTTCTTACATCTTCCTAATATGTTGGGTTGGGCACTGATGAAGCATAAGCATGAGCTGAAGTACAGTTTCTACTCTGAACAGGCTGATATTTTCCTGTCTTTCTGTGATGTGTAATCTTGGAGAAAAAGGCTAAGTGGCTGGCCATTCAGTTTTTTCTGGAAGGTGAACCCATTTGAAGTCAAGTAACAGAGAGCAGAATTCTAAGCAAGCATGATGTCTAGTTCTCTAAATTAAAAAGAAGCCTGAAATATACTTAAAAAGTTCTCTACCAGTACAAGAGTAAGGGAAAGGAAAGGTAACTTAAAGTAATTTAGAAAGAAAAACATCTGTTGTTTTGTGTTAAGTTATAATTGGATGATAATTCTGCATAATTAATTCTTACAGCTACTTAAAACTTTTAGTTGGTGGTAATTCATTTACTACTTGAATAATGACAGCTTTAGCACTTTTATTGGTTTGGGAGAAACATAGGGAAAGTGCACAGTTAATACTATGAGGTTTTCACAGTTAACTTATGTAGATGTTAAGAAATGTAATTACGAAATGCTATATTGCTGAATCCATCTTTAACAAAGCATTTTTCTTTTGGTAGGTTCATGTTCACAAGGATGGGTAGCATTAAAAAATAACTGTTATAGAATTAGCAAAGACAATAAGCCATGGAATATAGCCCAGCAACATTGTAAGTTATCTTTAATTTCTGCACACCTTGTGGATATAAAAAATGAAGAGGAAAAAGAATTTATGTTTTCACATCTCAGGTCAAAGAATCAAATAATAATATGGACTGGTCTTAACGATTTGAAGGTCAGTAGATATAAAGAAATATGTATATTGTGATAAAACTTTTATCTATAGTCATTGATTCATTGATTCCTTCTTACTTTCATTCATTCAATAAGTATTTATTGAGTACTTCTTTTTTTTTTTAAAGATTTTTTTTTGATGTGGACCATTTTTTAAAGTCTTTGTTGAATTTGTCGCAACATTGCTTCTGTTTTATGTTTTGGTTTTTTGGCCACGAGGCATGTGGAGTCTTAGCTCCCTGACCAGGGATCAAACCCACACCCCCTGGACCACCAGGGAAGTCCCATTTTTGAGTACTTCTTATAAGCCAGACACTATTTCTCTTTTTACAAATATAAAATGATATGTATCCATCATTTTGGTATGGTACAGAATATTTTCACTGCCCTAAGAATCCTCTGTACCGTGTCTGTTCATTCCTTCCCCACCTCCTTCAATCTCTTTTGTAGGCATTTATTTCTTTACCTAATTTCTCTTCGTTTTGGTCTTTTCCAGACCCCTCTTAGATTCATTTGATTGATTTTAACCTGTTTCTTCACTTAGTTTACTACCTAAACCAGTTAGTCTCAAATGTTTATCTAGTTCACTTTCCTCTTATGACTACCAGACACCTATCTAATTTTTCTCTACTTATCCTTTTTGGAATTTTCCACAGACACTTCAACATGGCTAAAATTGACTTTTTACCTCCTTCCCATCAAACCTGCTCCACTTCCTCTATTTCTTTTTTATTTTTTATTTTTTCCCCATTTTTTTTTATTAGTTTCTGCTTTATAACAAAGTGAATCAGTCATACATATACATCTGTTCCCACATCCCCTCCCTCATGCATCTCCCTCCCTCCCACCCTCCCCATCCCTCCCCTCCAGGCAGTCACAAAGCACCGAGCTGATCTCCCTGTGCTCTGCGGCTGCTTCCCACTATCTATCTAGCCTACGTTTGGTAGTGTATATATGTCCATGCCTCTCTTTCGCTTTGTCACAGCTTACCCTTCCCCCTCCCCATATCCTCAAGTCCATTCTCAAGTAGGTCTGTGTGTACCAAACGTAGGCTAGATAGATAGTGGGAAGCAGCCGCAGAGCACAGGGAGATCAGCTCGGTGCTTTGTGACTGCCTGGAGGGGAGGGATGGGGAGGGTGGGAGGGAGGGAGATGCATGAGGGAGGGGATGTGGGAACAGATGTATATGTATGACTGATTCACTTTGTTATAAAGCAGAAACTAATAAAAAAAATGGAAAAGACTATACTTTCAGGGATCATTTCTATAGTTTGTCACTTCCTCTATTTCTCACCTCTGTGAACAATACCATAACATGAACCCCAAAACATGGAGGTCTTCATTTTATTTCTTTCACTGTAGACATCCAGGTTTATGAAGTTCAGTTTCACTAAGAGAGATACAGAAAGATCTGAAGATTTTAGTCAATACCAGTGAAATAAGGAATGTGTGACATTTTTCTCCCAAAATTCCTAATACTATGGAATAGCTAATGAAATCTCATTTTGGTGAACGTTTTGTAGGAAAACTTGAGACCTAACACAATTATCTGTCTGGTCTGTGTTTTCTTCTTGATGATCCATTTACTTTTATTTCCTGCCATTCAAAAATAAATCTATTCTCCATGAGACATGCTGATCTCTAGTGACCCAAGGCACATTCTCTCAGTTTGATACCAATTTTTCTTTGGAACTTTGCATAAGCTTGGGAGAAACTGTTGGCAATCTTTGATTGCATTTTCATCATCCTCTTAATGAGCTTCCTTTATCTTTTAATAGGAAGTGAATGAAATTCTAATAATGATTCCTCAAACCACAGTTCATCTCAGAAGTCCCCCTCCCAGAGTGCCAGTGTCTTTCCAAGTAGGCCAGTTAGTGTACATATAGTTGTTTCCTGCTGTTAGTTATGGTGGTTATAAACTGTTTAAATTAGAATGTTCTCTTCCAATAGTTACGGTTCCTGGTTTCTTGTATAAAGTTAGGTCACATGGTCATGATAGCTAAAGTGAGGCTCTCAAGGCTTCCTCGTGGTTGCTGTGAATTTTTCTAAGGTGTCTAAGATACAGACTCTGCTTCAATATACTTAAAAATAATTTGGGAAGCAAATGAACCATCAAAGTAACTATTTAAAAAAACTTCCTTTGTAGTATTAACTGAGTCCTATAGTGTCTCCTAAGTGCTAAGTGCAATTCTATGTGATTTACTTGTATGACGTAAGAGGAAATTGGGGCACATGTGGACAGGCATCAGAGTCTGATCTTAACCACTGTACTCTAGGACCTCTGCATGAAGCTGGTCTCTTGAGGTTGACATCAGAGTTAGCTGCTAGGTCTTAATCCTTGTGGTAGATTAAGAAAGTAATCACCCCTTTAAGTAAACCCATGCTGAGTACGTGTGAATTTGTTATTAGATGTCAAGGATAAAGACAGTCTTATTCATCGTTGCATTCCCAGCTTCCAGTTGGGACCTTGCCACTCAGGAGGAACTTAACGAATGAAAGAGGAATAGTTTCTTTATTCTACTTTGGGAGGGTTACATGGGTAAACTCACTGGGTTCTCACAACAACCTAGTGAGATAGGCAGTGTCATTATTCTCATTTTATAGATAAGGAAAATGAACTCAGAAAGATCCTGGGTCACGTAGCTAATAAATGGCCATGCCAGGCCTTGAACCAGTATCTGTTTGGCCAACCCTCATGCCCTAATCACTTGACCACACTGCCTCTGAGCCTCTGTCTGTTTTCAAAATGGCAGTTCAATATATGCAATAAAGCAGACTCTGAGGAAATGATACTCCTCCATTCTATTTGGTGGAATTGGAATGTACTGTTTTAAAGTCTCTTTAGGAGGGAGCAGGTCTCTTTAGTCCTCACCCAAGCAACCAGCTTGGCACCATGCTTGATGTTGGGGGTAGTGTCATAATCACAATACGGACATAGTCTCTGTTTTACCGAGCTCATTATAAGAATTATATTTGTGTGTTTTTGTTTTTTTTTTTTTTTTGATACACGGGCCTCTCATTATTGTGGCCTCTCCCGTTGCGGAGCACAGGTTCCGGACGCGCAGGCTCAGCGGTCATGGCTTACGGGCCCACCTGCTCCGTGGTGTGTGGGATCTTCCCGGACCAGGGCATGAACCCGTGTCCCCTGCATCGGCAGGCGGACTCTCAACCACTGCGCCACCAGGGAAGCCCTATATTTGTTTTTGAGGTGCTGTTACGGGCCTGGCATTTTACATACATATTTTCTAAACCTGTTGAGAGAGGTCTTCTCTAAACCATGCAGAGTAGTCATGATTAGTTCCATTGCATAGGTGAAAACATTTCATTTCTAAGAAGTTAGCAATTATCTGGGAGTAGATAGTAAGTGGCAGAAATACTGATTAGAATCCAGATATGTCTCTGTTGAAGCTTCTATTTTTCCTACTCAAGGAGAGTAGCCACGTGACTATCTAAAGATAGATTCATTACCTGTGCGGGTTGAGGTTGATGATATTCACCAGTGGCATCCTTAGCAGAAAGGTAACAAAAACCTTTTATTTGTTAACTAACATCTAAGGAATAATGGGTCTGTGCCTGGCATTGTGTTGAGCCCTTTGCATGCTGCACTGCCTGTGATCCTCACAACAGCTTAGATGTAGTGTACCCATTTTACAGCTGAGAAGATAGAGGTTTAATGTGAAATTTAGCAATTCTCCTGAAGACATGGCTAATGAGTGAATGAAAATGAACTCTGTCTCCAGCTCAGGATCTTTATCATGAAGGAAATCCACATAAAAAGGTGAAACTGGTTGATGATTTAAGTCTTAGAAAATTTTATGATATAGGTGTGTCTAATAAAAATCTTATACACATATTTGAAGACATGACACTTTTCCTTTAAATTGGCTTAACTTGTACATCTTATTACAGAAAGAAGGTCATCTCACATGGACAGATGGATCATCTTTTGGTCTTAAGAAAAATGAAATTTTTTCTTTTCCACTGCTACCCAAGAATGAAACAGATTGCTACATTTTACAGCAAAATGCAACTGGATCAAACTATTTCTTTACAAGATTTTTCTGTTATGTTCCCTTGCCATATATTTGTGAATATGAATGTAATTATTTATTAGTATTCTTATATTCATGCATCTTACTCTTTTATTACTTTAAAGACAGAATTATAATTTCTAATACAAATAATTTTCCTTTTTATTTTTTCAGCACCTTCTCCACAGGAAAACCTTTTATTTTATGTAAAGGATGTTGGAACAACAGAGGTGGTATTTAGTTGGAATAATTTGAGTGGTTGGAATAATTTGAATAAGTGGCTGAAACTGGGGTATAAAATTATCGTTAAATATTATTTAGACTATACAGAAGAACGGCATTTTGAAAGCGTGCCCCCAAATACTACAGAAAAAGCAATTACCCAGCTGTCTCCTGGCCGTGTTTACAGATTTTTATTCTCTGCAATAAGTGAATGGGAGGCAAAGACTACTTTAAGTCCAGTATTCATTGTTGAAACATGTAAGTTACAAGACATCTGAAAGTATATTTTTTCAAATATTTAATATCATCATTAGCACATAATTCCTGAGGGTCTGCTATTTTCTCATAGCATTCTGGGAAATCTCTCTCTTTAACCATTGTAGGTTACAATGAATCTGTTTACGTGTTTGGCTTTCCTATTAAACACCCAGAAGGACAGGAACTGTATCTTATTTGTTTTATATACCAACTAGACTGGTGTCCAGTTCATAGTAGATAATCAGTAAATTTGGGGGAAGCTGAATTTTCGATATGTGCCCATAGCAGGAGATAAACAGACATGCATCCCAGACTTAAAGGGATGTACAATGGAGAGAATTAGTAAAGAATAAAATTAAATGCAAATAAAACTGTATAGAAAAATATAATTACCTAAATTCCCATCCAGTGGTACATTTGATAAATGCTTTCTAGAATTCAGAAGGTGGGTGACAGGAAGACTCCTGGAAAGGAGAGGCTTAGATTCACCCTTGAAGGAAGAAAAGCACGTTTTGAGCAAAAGCGTGAAGGTAGGAATTTGTAGGAAAAGAACAGTGTGGATTGACTGGAGATCCTGAGGCATGAGGGTGAAATCAGTTTGACTGGTAGGTGGTATCAGATTTGGGCATGCCAGGGGTCTCTGTCTTAGATGGTTGGACTTGACCTTAGAAACAAAGGAAATCCATGAAGACTATAGTTTCTAAGACTTGTTTTACCTTTTACAAACACTTTTAATGCATTCTTTCCCCTTTTGCCTTTTACAAACAGTTTTAATGCATTATTTCACAGTCTTTATCTCAACCTTTGGAGGAGCTATATAGAAATGAAAAAACTGAGCTTCAGAAAGGTTAAGTAAACTGACTAGACTAACACGCTTTGTTAAGCCACACAGGAGTCCAGGAACCCAGATGGTCTTGGTTTAACTCTCCAGCTATTGCTTCTAAAGAAAGAATCATAAAGAATGTGCGTGCATATCTGTGAGTTGGGAGGGTAGGGAACAGATACAGGTTTGAGACTGATACGTGCAAGGTGCTGTTTTAAGAAAATTAATCTGGAGGGATTAACTAGGAAAATCACTGGCACTGGATGAAAATTTGGAGTTGGGAAACGTTTCTGTAAGAGGATGAATGCCTGAGTTCTGGTGATGTTGGGAATGAAGAATAAATAGTATGAAGTCCCTGCCCTCTGGTCTGACAAGACAGTAGTAAAAGACATAATGTATGATCACTGAATGCCAGAAGTACCATTGTGTGGTGCTTGTAATAAAGTTGATTGAACAGTACTGTGTGTCAAACACTTTGCCAAGTGGTTTACCCTCCTTATCTCATTTAATCTTCATAATTACTCCTATAATTCCCATTTTATAGTAAAAAAAACAAAAAACCCCCCGAGGCTCAAGAAAGCAATTTACTCAGGAAGTTGGAGATATAAATTGGGCCAGGGCTCAAATCCAGTGTTCCTTTTCTCTCCAAATGAGAGTATCATGGAAGTACTGAGAAGTGAGAGATTACTCTCCAAACCGTCTCACTAGTATAATGTATTTTTCTGGTTTCATCTATCTTCTAGGTCCATTATCAGCCCAAAATGTCACAGTTACTCATGTGACCCCAACGGAAATATTTTTACACTGGGATGCTCCAGATCCTGTATCTTTTCACCATTATTTTGTGGCTATTTTGGATGTTGTAAACAATAAATCAGAAGAGGTGTTTGTTGAAAAATTCAACACATCAACAACAATTGGAAATCTAAGACCCTTCCATCATTATCTGATCTATCTATTCAGTGTAGCAGAAAGAGGAACTTCAAGCTGCTTTGAGAAACCTATTTCAGCCATTACAGGTAAGTGTGGGCACGTTTTGCCTTTTGATCAAAAATACAAACTGAATATTTAAAAATACTATTTTGCCAAAATTTAATAGTGTCAGTCCTTTCATAGGTACAAGTAATCAGGTTGAACATTTGTTTGGATGTTGAATCACAATGCTAAGCGTGGATTCTAAAAACTAAATTCATTTAGATTTACATGAACCCCGTAAACATCTGCGTTGCTCCTCCCAGAGTTCCTAGAAGACATGTTTCGTATCATAGCCTTTGCTGGAAAATAAATTATCTTAAGAGATGAAGATTAGTTCACCCAGTTCTCTTTAACAGCACTAGATCCAACAAGTAGATTTGCACATTTAATCAGTTTTACCTGGTCCTTTCTTTCCTCACGCAGTGTTATGAGTTGACCTCTAGGGGGCAGTGTCATCCCAGGACTTTTGGCAAATGCATTTCTAATCTCCACTCACCTCCACACGGCAGTTTTTGAATCATTGTCTAGAATATAATCATTAAAGTACTCTATCTTTTAATTAAGCATTCTATTTACCCCATTAAGTATAAGTCAATCTTTTTTGAAAAGCGAAAACACTATTTATGAAAGTACATAACTAACACATTTTGGCATATCCCTGTGTGTGTGTAACACGTGTATTGTCTGTGCATGTGTATTTTACATGTCTATATGCAAAGTTCTTTGAAATTGCACGAGCTAAAATTTAAATGCACTAGAACTGAGGGAGGAGGAAAGGAAAACCTGCACGTGCACAGACGTAGATTAATTAACCTTCTCATATTTGCTGGGAATACTTGGGATTCTTTGAATAACAATAATAAATTGTAAGTAATAAAATATATTATTTCATGCTTACTGAATGCAAATGCTTAAGATACATGCATTCACCGTTGAAAATCCTAATCAAAAGTATTTTTCCAATTGGATACTAGAGAGCAGATGTTTTCTCTTCCCTGAGCTCAAAGCATCTGTCAATTGGTAAATGCTTGATTGACTCCCTTACGCTTTAGGGAGATGCTTTCATTTTTAACTGACAGGCAGACTAAGAGGATTTCTCACAGATTCATTAATTTTGAAGTCACATTAAAATCTTCCATGGTAGATGTAGAGAAATTGACATCTTCCTGTACTAATGGTGGGAATGTACAATGGTACAGTTATTTTGTAAAGCAGTTTGGCAGTTTCTCAAAAATTTAAACATAGTGTTATTGTATGACTCAGATATTCCTCTCCTAGTTATATATCCAAGAGAATTGGAAACAGTTGTTCACAAAGGAAACTTTATATGGATGTTCATAGCATATAGGCAAAACATGGAAACAACCCTAATGTCTATCAGTCGATGAATAGATAAACACAACATGGTGTATCTCTACAGTGGAGCATTATTCAGCAATTAAAAAGAGTGAAGTACTGATACATGCTACAACATAGATGAACCTTGAAACGATATTAAGGAAATTAGTTACATAAGACCACATGTAGTATGATTCAATTTATATGAAATCCATAGGCACATCCATAGTGACAGTAATTAGATTGGTGGTTGCGAAGAATGGGAAAAGAGAGAAAGAAGGGAGTGGTGGGTGACAGCTCATAGGTATAGGGTTTATTTTGGGGGTGATGAAAACTTTCTGGAATTAGATAATAGTGATGCTTTCAAAACCTTGTCAATATATTAAAAATCACTTAATTATATACTTTGAAATGGTGTTTTGGGTACCTGAATTAAGTCACAATAAAGCTTAAAAAAAAATCTTCCATGGTATGTACCTATTTGTTTAATAGAGGGACAGGAGAAAGGTACATGTGAGTCTGCACATTTAATTATGTCATTTGCTATGTATGTTGACTCTAAACTGACACAGCTGTGCCTGTCTAGGATTTAGTAATCCATTGCTCTTACTTTCCTGAGGTTGAAGCAATATGCATTTTTTTCATTCATTATTCACTCAGTAGATTATGTTTTAGTGTCAGGAATTGCAGTGGGTACAGAGAGCTTACATATTAATGGAATGAGACAAATTTTTTAAAAAGGATGATGCTGTATTATAATTGCTATTATATGGCTTATGCTCTTGGTCCTGTGGGAGCATAGAGAGTGGTCAGTTAACCCAGACTTGTGGTACAGGGATGGCCATGAAAATCTTCCTGGAGGAGTGATGCACTGAGTCACGAAGGAAGAGTAAGAGTGAACCAGGTGGCAGTGGGGAGGCAGAGGGAAGTTGTGAGTAGGGCAAACAGCGTGTGCACAGACGGTGAAGACCTTTTTTTTTTTTTTTTTTTTTTTTTTTTGCGGTACGCGGGCCTCTCACTGTTGTGGCCTCTCCCGTTGTGGAGCACAGGCTCCGGACGCGCAGGCTCAGCGGCCATGGCTCACGGGCCCAGCTGCTCCATGGCATGTGGGATCCTCCCGGACCGGGGCACGAACCTGTGTCCCCTGCATCGGCAGGCGGACTCTCAACCACTGCGCCACCAGGGAAGCCCCAGAGAGGCTTTTTGATGAGACTGACAACTGAACATTAGGAAATGGGGAGTAGATTGGCATGGCTAGAGGACAGGGGAAATGTAGTGAGAGTTTAGAAAATGTAAGCTAGGCACACAACATGAAGGGTCTTGATATAGAGAGTATATTTTATTCAATAAAATCTAACTCTTCTGGGTTAATGGAGCCTTTGAGAATGTGGAAAAAATAATGAACTTTTCTCCCATAAAAATGCACAGGCATGGCTAGAAAATTCTTTGAGTAATTATAGGACTATAACAGACTTATAAGTTTTGTAGGTATGTAAGAAAAAAATATCTGAAACTTTCACCATGGAATCTTGTGAACAGTTTTCTAATTGGACTATTCTGGCATTTTCTGATAATTTTACATCCGTAATCAATTTCAACACCTAAAGTCAGGCTGGCTCCAATTTTGTGAATTGAAGGTATGGAATGAATAGACTATGGGTCTGACCCAGAATATTTTCCTAAGAAATTAAAATGTAGTGTTTAATTGTGTTGCTGAGGAGGTGAACTTCAAAACAGATTAAAAATCACCTTATAGTTTCTGAAAACAAAGTAATTTTGAAAATCATAGAGAATTCTTTAAAGATTATTTAAAGTAAACTTGAACAGTTTAAAATTGCATAATTATCCTTATAGGCATGAACTAATGATTGATCATTGTACCTGAGAACTATCAAAAGTTTAGGGGAGGCATGTAACACAAGACAATGAGACTAAAAGGAAAGCATTACAATTTCCAGAGAATTGTATAGTAGTGAAAATCCCCAGGCCTGATATTCAAATAAATTGTGTAAGGAGATAAGCCAAAGTATTTTCTTTGGTTATTACAAAAGAGTATCAAGAAAATTCTCCAATACTTGCATAGTAATCACAAAGACATATTTTTCTCTAAAATTTAGTCCTTTTCAAGACATGGTGACATGAGGATTTGTTACATTTTAAACATGAATTAATATTGAACTGAGATATTTTTACTCAATAGCATGAATAATGCTGACAGTAAACTAAAATGTATGTATCCATTTATCTATTTCTCGAAGGTATTAATCCACCTCAGAAAGTTTATGCTAAACTTGAAGATGTGGGAGAAGACAGTATAATTCTTCAGTGGGAATCCCCACAAGACGGCTACGAGGTCTACATTCAAATCAAATCCATATCAGATAGAAGAGAAGTCAGGAAGCTTTTTGTAAAGGATGCTAATAGAGTCAAGGTTGATCACTTAATCCCTGGAATGACATATGACATTGGAATGGCAACAGTAATGAATGGGAACTTGAGCGAGCTGGTCACTATTCAACAAACTCTAAGTGAGAATCAAGTACTTTTCATTCTTAACAGATATTTGCTGATTTGGGGGTATTGTAAAATAGTTTCTGAAAGAGCCCTCTGGTAGCAGGTTTTATCTTTTCACAATAAATAGATTGTTAGTGTGCTTCAGGATCTGGAGCAGTTCGCATCTCTTGTATCCTGAAAATGTCCTGTGCTTGTATAAAGGCAGTATTGTTTATGATTAAGAACCTGATCCTAAAGCCACACTACCTAGGTTTGAATCTGGGTTCAGCTATTTGAGTAACCCTGGACAATGTATTCAACCTGTTTATGACTCAGTTTCCACATTTGTAAAGTGGGAGAAAATAATAGTGTGTGTTTCATAGGTTGTCCTGACAATAACTGATTTAATAAATGTAAGGGCTTAGAACAGTGCCTGACATATAGCTGGACGTGTTTATAATTTTTATTGCATCCACAAAGGCATGCTGTAGCACATTGGACAGAAATATCGACAGTGTATAAAAGGTTTAGGACTAACAAAAATTTTCCATTTTTTTCTCAAATAAAATTAATATACTCAATAAGTAATTATTGAAAATTTAATAAGGAGGAAGAAAGAAAAGGAAAAAATGAAAAGTAAATACATGAAATAATATTTATAGATATTTATAAATTATGGTAAATATTAAGAAGGAAAAGAGAAAAGTGATGTCAGAGAGTGTCAACTGAAATAAAAACATAAAGCATAAGAACAGTGAGTTTCAGTTTCATTTGGGGATCTTACTGAGGACTGTAGCCTGGGAGACAGCCTCTCAGAGAGCCTTAAGGAACTGCTCCAAAGAGGTAGGGGGAGAGGCCAGTATAGCATATGTGATTTTTGGCTAAGAGGTACGTGCAGTCAAGCATGCATCTTGGTAGAAGGTTACTGCTAGTCATGAGGAACAGATATCTCAGTTAATGATCTTAGTGCTTTTCTGAGCATGGGAAGATGTAAGAATATGGGTTCATAAGAATTTTTCCTGAAATATATCTAACTGCTTAAGGGCCTGTTTTGCCTGTGTTCCCAAAGCACAGAGTGCTTCATCCTATTCTTTATCCTGAATTCCTTTCAGGGTGTATCGTAGGTCAGCGACTGCAGTGGCTAATGACTTAATCCTGGTGTAACAGTATGGCAAGTGACATTCCTTGTTTTACAAGAGTAATTGAAGTGGGATGGAGGGTTCTGCTGGAGATGGGCTGTAACAGAAGGAGTTACATTTGAATGGAGGCTTAAACCGTGAGAAGGTGCCAGAGTAGAACAAGATGGAGGAAGGGTACTTTAGGCAGGAACAGCTGGCATGAAGGCTGTAAAACAGGAAAAAGCTTGGTGTGTCTGAGGACAAAAAGGCCAGGATAAGTGTTGTCTAAGGAAGACGGAGAAGGGTAGTAGGAAATGATATTGGAGAGGTAGTCAGGGGTCAGAGCACATAGAGCTTGTAGGCCATGCTTTTGAGTTTGTTCTGAGGGCAACGGGAAACCATTGAGGGGTTTATGCAGGAGAGTGACAAGGCGACCTATGTTACAAAAATGTCTCTCCTGATATGTGCAAAGAATCATTTGTATAGGGGTGAGAGTGGAAGTAGGGAAACTGGGTAAGAGGGTGTTGTAGAATATAGGCAAAAGATTATGGTGGACCCGATGGGGAAGTGCAGATGGAAAATAGGAGACACATTTTATATTATGGAAGTAAGAAGTCTGAGCTTTCACACTGGAGTGCTTGTGATAAGTAAGGGAGAAACTGGGGTTTTGACTTGACTAATTTGGGTGGATAGTGGTGACTGTGAGGAAGGAAAGCTCATTGGACCTCACAGGCCTTTTGGCTAACAAAAAGGGCAGCCTGATGGAAAAAGTGAACTGGTTCAAAAAATTGTGTCTTAGCAGGGTCCGCACTCAACCAGCATCAGATCTTCCTGTTTTTACTTCCAAAGACTAAACCTAAATTTGGTTCCATAACTTTCAAGCTTAAATTTTAGAGAAAACCTACCTAAATATAAATATCATAGGAAACTGTTGTGAAAAAGGAGACAACTAAGAAAGAGATATTGCTAAAAAAAAACTATTTCATGTCTATTAAACGACCCAATGCATATTTATAGTCAGAACAGAAGTACTAAAATTAAAATGCGTAAGTGGAAAATGAACTGTAGTCTTAGAGCCACCAATCATTACCAGTTACTACCAGTATGAGGTTAGATTTTCCCCATATTGTCTCAGGGCCTAGGTTTTTGCTCCACAAGATTTAAATCACTGAGTGTGTGTATGTATGTGTGTGTGTATGTGTGTGTGTATATATATATATATATATATAGACACACATTTTATTTTTTAACATTTTAAAATTTTATTTTATTTTTAAAATTTTTGACTGCGTTGGGTCTTCATTGGTGCATGTGGGCTTTCGCTAGTTGCGGCAAGCAGGGGCTACTCTTCATTGTGGTGCCCGGGCTTCTCATTGCAGTGGCTTCTTTTGTTTTGGAGCATGGGCTCTAGGCGCGTGGGCTTCAGTAGTTTCAGCATGCGGGCTCAGTAGTTGTGGCGTGCGGGCTTCAGTAGTTGCAGCGCGCGGGCTCAGTGGTTGTGGCTCGCAGGCTCTGGAGCGCAGGCTCAGTAGTTGAGACACACAGGCTTAGTTGCTCTGCGGCATGTGGGATCTTCCCAGACCAGGGATTGAATCCGTGTCCCCTGCATTGGAAGGCAGATTCTTAACCACTGTGCCACCAGGGGAGTCCCCACTGAGTATATTTTTAAATTGGTTTTCATCTCTAAAGTCCTATTCTTCTTTGACTGTAGGGAACTTAGCATATTTCAACCCATCTACCATCTAAAACCAAATTTTGCCATCCTTTCTATATAGTGAGCTCTTTTGAAATCTTATTAGGCTCTCTATTTTCAGGTGTATGCATAGTTCTTGACTCTGGTTAATTCAAGTACTTATTTATAAAGTCACCATTTAAATGGATGCTGAAACATGGATTAATATATATAAATCCTAGGAAGAATAATAGAATTTTAGGGTTTGAAGTTAGAACAGAGATTTTCTGGCCAATGCCTCATAAGATATGAAATTCCTCTGATCATTTTGTAATGCATCCCTGTAATTTTCCTCTAGTTTGGAGCCATGTCTGTTCTCCAGAGTATCACAAAGCAAATCTATTCCCTGATTCACATAAAAGTCCATATGTTTGGAAACACCCATTAGGTGCTTGTGGTGTCTATATTTTCTTTCCTTCTGGTGAATTTTCTCTAGTTCCTTCAAGTATTCCACTATTTCTTATAATCCTATTTGTCTTTCTATTCAGTTCTTAAACTTTATAATCACTTTTGGCATCACTTGATTATTTATCATTCATCATTTTTACTTGTGTCAAGATGATTAAGCAAATGTTAACCTATCCCAAGGTGCAAAGATGGAAATTAACTCTTTCCTTGTATTCATTCAACAAATAGTTGTTGATAACTATTATTTACTATGTCCTGTTTCTCTTTCTTCCATACACTTTGAGGCTGTCAAGAATAGAGGGACATTTACCTTTTAATGAGCTTCTACATGTTACAGACATATAGAAAAAAATAAAATTTACACATTCCTTTATTTTCCTTTCCCCTTTGAACCTTCTTTGTCTCTTTCTCAGTTATCCTGAAAGCAACTAAACAAAACTTGATCTCCAGTTATTACTGTGTGCCTGAACTATAAAGTGTGCACTTTGGGAGAAGTCAGTGCCTATGACAACAGACCTTGGAACCAGATTACCTGGGTTACAGTTCCAGCTCCACGATGATCAGTTTATGTCTTTTGGAAAGTCATTCAACCTTTTTCGTCCTCAGTTTTCTTCTCCCTAAAATGGGAATTATAATAATCTTATCTACTTTATGAAGTTAATATAATTTAAGGGCTCAGACACCAAGCAAGCACTCTGAGAGTCTTTGAGGTTGTTATAATTTTTATTTCTTTACAGGAGTGGAGTGACGGCATTGCGGAGCTCTGGCCATCCATAGTGGGAAGTAAAACCTGTTTTAGCTACTTATGTGGTCTCTCTTTGTCTAAGGAGTTAGCTACATCCAAGTTTTCTTGAGGGAAGGAGATCTGTAGGAGAGCTGGTGTTTGAGTTTTCTTTTTTTCCTCTCATTTTAGAAGAATAAATTTTAAGATAGACTGGGCATCTCTGAGGCCTCATTCTAACTTACCTATAATAAAAACCTTTGAGTTTGGCCTAGTTCAGTTTATCTCATATTGAAAAAAACTCATACAGCCCTCAGGGCTGCCACTTCTTCTGAAAAAGCTTTTGCAGGAAAATAGGTAAGGATGGAGGTCACGGTCACAGAGGTGGAGACCCACTGGAATCCACCAGAAATGGCAAAATCGTCTCCCAGTTGAGTTTTCCGAAGTTCAGGGTATAGTTTTGAAGAGAAGGAATAACTTTATCATATTCTACACCTGTCCAGGCTTGGTGTCCCTCTGCTTTAACATGTCATGTGTTAACACCATTGACTATATCTCCTTGGACAAGTGGAGTTGGTGTAAAACCTTATATTTACCCACTGGAGGGAATGTTGCTGACTCTGTATGCTTTCAGAATCTAGAGTAAACTGCCTATTTAAAGCCTTGTCTCTCCCTAGAAAATGTTTTCAGCACCCAAGAGCATGCAAGTGAATTTTTTCCATGAGGGAACTGGTTACTCATTTCCAATCTGCAGATCTTTAATTGTTGCTCAAAGTACATTTAGAAGCTTTCATAGATCATTGCCCACAGATTCAGATGGATTGGATACTTGTGGAATGTCATGCTAGTCTTGCAAAACCATGCTTACTGTGAGAGCTTTGTAGCTGAAGAAAGCTGTAAGGAATTTAAAGAGGAAACCCATCAAAAATGTTAGTGATGACAGAAAAAGAAAAGTAAACATAACTGGAAAAAGAAAAACATGGTAAAAGTGCCTTGAAACCCAGTAATATACCATATAGAATGTGTTATGGTTAGTATATTGAACGTTTCCTCATAACCACACAGAACATAAAAGGAAAGTTATATATTACAGCTGAATGAATTGGGGGAGAGATTGCACAGATTTTGTGTTCTATATTTCTAATTATAGATGTGTGTTTAAATCTTTTTAGACAGTACTGGCTCTGGGTAAAGTGACAGAATCACATTGTCAGATCACATTGTCACTGTTCTAACAGTGACTTAGAACAAGTTCCATCACACCAAACCAGATGTCACCAAAAAAAAAAAAAAAAGAAAAGAAAAGAAAAGAAAGAAAAAAAAAAGAAAAGGAAAGGCCGTGTCATTTTCTGGAAGGAAAAAAAAACTTTTTCAGAATGTATATTTTAGAAGAAGATAGAAGATATCTATTTGGAAGAAGACAGACTTAAGGATATACTAGATGGTATCCCAATAATCTAAAAATATAATTGAAATTAAAATTGACCTGAGGAAAAATAATGTGAATAGAAGTCACCTAAAATTTCAAATCTGCTCTAAATAGCAGAATAGAGGATTGTGGTACAATAAAGCTCTTTAACAGAGGTCAGGGAGAGTATAAAATGTAAATGAATCCTTCCACCAAACTGTTGCCAGAACCGTGTTCCTAAAAATGAAATGAAACGTCTGCTCACAATCGCTGTGCAGACAGGATAAAGTCTGATCTCGAGATCATGGCATGCAAATCCTCTCGCAGACAGCGGCCAGCCTCTCACAGACAGCGGCCAGCCTCTCACAGACAGCGGCCAGCCTCAGAGGTGGCCTGTTCATGCCCGGTCCCTGTTCCTCACACACACCCTGTGCTTGAACCACCCTGAGTGCCTGCCCTGTGCCTGGAACTGCTCTGAGCACTTTGTGCATAAATGCAGTCTCTCACTTAATTGTCACAGGAACCCTGCAAAGTAGATGTCCTTCCCATTTTAGGGATGAAAAAGCCAAGGCACAGAGTGACTAAGTAACTTACCAAAGATTAGAAGTTGGAAACTAGTTGCCAAGGACTAGTGACTAGTAACTTGCCCTGCTAGTAAAGAGTTAAAAGAACTTGGTATTCCCTGAATACACGATGATGCCCATTTTGGTTTCCAGGCCTTGCTAATGCTTTTCTCTTGGTCTGGAATTGCCTCCTGACTACCTCTCCCCACCACGCACACTCTTTCAGGTAGACTCAGATAAGACTCAGATAAAACATCATCATCGACTCTGGAAAGCCTTCCCCAATTATCTCTGCTAGAATTGTTGATTTCTTCCTCTCTTCTCAACAACCTTTTGTTCATGTCACTCTAACCATTTGGGACTCTATAGTTAGCGATCTGTGCATGTCTTTTCTGAGATTGGAAACTCTTTGAAAGCAGAAATCTGGCCTTATTTATTTGAGCACTCCTTCTAGTATATAGGTTTTCAAAAGTATTTTCTTAATAAATAGATAGAAAGGAAAAAAATGGGAAAATGTCAGATTTTTATGTTTTTTTCAGACTGTTAATGAGAATCAAAAAATGAAAGTTAATTAGGTCCTCTCAATATATATGTACATACAGTCTTTCAGAATGTACACCTTATTCCTCTGTCCAGTGGTGACATAGTAAACACAAGTTTCATATATAGGCATTTAATTTTTTCACAAATTCTAAAACATGCTAGACATAATATAGAGAAATATGAAAGTTTTAAGAAAATACTAATTATAAATATCTCTTTTTATCTTTCAGAGCCGAAACCAGTTCAAATTGTTATCCCTTATGAAAGTCATAGTACCTCTGTAATCTTATATGTTCAGATGCCTGATGTTGGAGTGTTTGATGGCATACATATTGCAAGTGACAGAGGGCCAAATGTAACCAGGGTTTTGAAACAGGACAATAAAATAACTGTTGACAATTTAACCCCAGGCACAGAATATAATTTCTTTGTTTCTACCATCAGTGGGACTGAATTAAGTAATATGTATTATGTGCCAGCAGTAAAAACATGTAAGTATTTTAGGACTTGTCTAAGATGCTTCTTTTTTCAAAATTTAAAATTGTATTTATTTATTTATTTTTTAACATCTTTATTGGAGTATGATTGCTTTACAGTGGTGTGTTAGTTTCTGCTTAATAACAAAGTGAATCAGCTGTACATATACTTATATCCCTATATCCCCTCCCTCTTGCGTCTCCCTCCCACCCTCCCTACCCCACCCCTCTAGGTGGACACAAAACACTGAGCTGATCTCCCTGTGCTATGCGGCTGCTTCCCACTAGCTATCGGTTTTACATTTGGTAGTGTATATATGTCCATGCCACTCTCTCACTTTGTCACAGCTTACCCTTCCCCCTTCCCATGTCCTCAAGTCTGTTCTCTAGTAGGTCTGCGTCTTTATTCCCGTCCTGCCCCTAGGTTCTTCATGACAATTTTTTTTTTTTTAGATTCCATATATATGTGTTAGCATACGGTATTTGTTTTTCTCTTTCTGACTCACTTCACTCTGTAGGACAGACTCTAGGTCCATCCACCTCACTACAAATAACTCAATTTCGTTTCTTTTTATGGCTGAGTAATATTCCATTGTATATATGTGCCACATCTTCTTTATCCATTCATCCAATGATGGACACTTAGGTTGTTTCCATGTTCTGGCTATTGTAAATAGAGCTGCAATGAACATTTTGGTACATGTCTCTTTTTGAATTATGGTTTTCTCAGGGTATATGCCCAGTAGTGCGATTGCTGGGTTTGTATGGTAGTTCTATTTTTAGTTTTTTCAGGAACCTCCATACTGTTCTCCATAGTGGCTGTATCAATTTACATTCCCACCAACAGTGCAGGAGGTTTCCCTTTTCTCCACACCATCTCCAGCATTTATTATTTGTAGACTTTTTGATGATGGACGTTCTGACAGGTGTGAGATGATATCTCATTGTAGTTTTGATTTGCATTTCTCTAATGATTAATGATGTTGAGCGTTCTTTCATGTGTTTGTTGGCAGTCTGTATATCTTCTGTGGAGAAATGTCTATTTAGGTCTTCTGCCCATTTTTGGATTGGGTTGTTTGTTTTTTTGATATTGAGCTGCATGAGCTGCCTGTATATTTTGGAGATTAATCCTTTGTCAGTTGCTTCATTTGCAAATATTTTCTCCCATTCTGAGGGTTGTCTTTTGGTCTTGTTTATGGTTTCCTTTGCTGTGCAAAAGCTTTTAAGTTTCATTAGGTCCCATTTGTTTATTTTTGTTTTTATTACCATTTCTCTAGGAGGTGGGTCAAAAACGATCTTGCTGTGATTTATGTCATAGAGTGTTCTGCCTATGTTTTCCTCTAAGAGTTTGATAGTGTCTGGCCTTACATTTAGGTCTTTAATCCACTTTGAGTTTATTTTTGTATATGGTGTTAGGGAGAGTTCTAACTGCATTCTTTTACATGTAGCTGTCCAGTTTTCCCAGCACCACTTATTGAAGAGGCTGTCTTTTCTCCCTTGTATATTCTTGCCTCCTTTATCAAAAATAAGGTGACCATATGTGTGTGAGTTTATTTCTGGGCTTTCTATCCTGTTCCATTGATCTATATTTCTGTTTTTCTGCTAGTACCGTACTGTCTTGATTACTGTAGCTTTCTAGTATAGTCTGAACTCAGGGAGCCTGATTCCTCCAGCTCCGTTTTTCTTTCTCAAGATTGCATTGGCTATTTGGGGTCTTTTGTGTTTGTATACAAATTGTGAAATGTTTTGTTCTAGTTCTGTGAAAAATGCCAGTGGTAGTTTGATAGGAATTGCATTGAATCTGTAGATTGCTTTGGGTAGTAGAGTCATTTTCACAATGTTGATTCTTCCAATCCAAGAACATAGTGTATTTCTCCATCTGTTTGTATCATCTTTAATTTCTTTCATCAGTGTCTTACACTTTTCTGCATACAGGTCTTTTGTCTCCTTAGGTAGGTGTATTCCTAGGTATTTTATTCTTTTTTTTGCCTTGGTAAATGGGAGTGTTTCCTTAATTTCTCTTTCAGATTTTTCATCATTAGTGTATAGGAATTCAAGAGATTTCTGTGCATTAATTTTGTATCCTGCTACTTTACCAAATTCATTGATTAGCTCTAGTAGTTTTCTGGTAGGATCTTTAGGATTCTCTATGTATTGTATCACGTCACCTGCAAACAGTGACAGTTTTACTTCTTCTTTTCTAATTTGGATTTCTTTTATTTCTTTTTCGTCTCTGATGGCTGTGGCTAAAACTTCCAAAACTGTGTTGCATAATAGTGATGAGAGTGGGCAACCTTGTCTTGTTCCTGATCTTAGTGGATATGGTTTCAGTTTTTCACCATTGTGGACGATGTTGGATGTGGGTTTGTCATATATGGCCTTTAATATGTTGAGGTAAGTTCCCTCTATGCCTACTTTTTGGAGGGTTTTTGTCATAACTGGGTGTTGAATTTTGTCGAAAGCTTCTTCGGCATCTGTTGAGATGATCATATGGTTTTTATTCTTCAGTTTGTTAATATAGTGTATCACATTGATTGATTTGCATATATTGAAGAATCCTTGCATTCCTGGGATAAACCCCACTTGATCATGGTGTATGATCCTTTTAATGTGCTGTTGGATTCTGTTTGCTAGTATTTTGCTGAGGATTTTTGCATCTATGTTCATCAGAGATATTGGCCTGTAGTTTTCTTTTTTCGTGACACCTTTGTCTGGTTTTGGTATCAGGATGATGGTGGCTTCGTAGAATGAGTCTGGGAGTGTTCCTCCCTCTGCTGTATTTTGGAAGAGTTTCAGAAGGATAGGTGTTAGCTCTTCTCTAAATGTTTGATGGAATTCACCTGTGAAGCCATCTGGTCCTGGGCTTTTGTTTGTTGGAAGATTTTTAATCAGTTTCCATTTCAGTGCTTGTGATTGGTCTCTTTATGTTTTCTGTTTCTTCCTGGTTCAGTCTCAGGAGGTTGTGCTTTTCTAAGAATTTGTCCATTTCTTCCAGGTTGTCCATTTTATTGGCATAGAGTTTCTTGTAGTAATCTCTCATGATCTTTTGTATTTCTGCAGTGTCAGTTGTTACTTCTCCTTTTTCATTTCTAATTCTATTGATCTGAGTCTTCTCCCTTTTTTTCTTGATGAGTTTGGCTAATGGTTTATCAATTTTGTTTATGTTCTCAAAGAACCAGCTTTTAGTTTTATTGATCTTTGCTATTGTTTCCTTCATTTCTTTTTCATTTATTTCTGATCTGATCTTTATGATTTCTTTCCTTCTGCTAACTTTGGGGTTTTTTTGTTCTTCTTTATCTAATTGCTTTAGGTGTAAGGTTAGGTTGTTTATTTGAGATCTTTCTTGTTTCTTATGGTAGGATTGTATTGCTATAAACTTCCCTCTTCGAACAGCTTTTGCTGCATCACATAGGTTTTGCATCATCGTGTTTTCATTGTCATTTGTTTCTAGGTACTTTTTGATTTCCTCTTTGATTTCTTCAGTGATCTCTTGGTTATTAAGTAGTGTATTGTTTAGCCTCCATGTGTTTATATTTTTTACAGATTTTTTTTCCTGTAATTGATATCTAGTCTCATAGCATTGTGGTGGGAAAAGATACTTTATACAATTTCAGTTTTCTTAAATTTACCAAGACTTGATTTGTGATCCGATGTATGATCTATCCTGGAGAATGTTCCATGAGCACTTGAGAAGAAAGTGTATTCTGTTGTTTTTGGTTGGAATGTCCTATAAATATCAATTAAGTCCATCTTGTTTAAAGCTTGTGTTTCCTTATTTATTTTCATTTTAGATGATCTGTCCATTGGTGAAAGTGGGGTGTTAACATCCCCTACTATGATTGTGTTACTATCGATTTCCCCTTTTATGGCTGTTAGTATTTGCCTTATGTATTGAGGTGCTCCTATGTTGGGTGCATAAATATTTACAATTGTTACATCTTCTTCTTGGATTGATCCCTTGATCATTATGTAGTGTCCTTCTTTGTCTCTTGTTGTAGTCTTTGTTTTAAAGTCTCTTTGTCTGATACGAGAATGGCTACTCTAGCTTTCTTTTGATTTCCATTTGCATGGAATATCTTTTTCCATCCCCTCACTTTCAGTCTGTGTGTGTCCCTAGGTCTGAAGTGGGTCTCTTGTAGACAGCATATATATGGGTCTTGTTTTATGTATCCATTCAGCCAGTTTCTGTCTTTTGGTTGGAGCATTTAATCCATTTACATTTAAGGTAATTATCGATATGTATGTTCCTAGTACCATTTTCTTAAAAATATGGAACGCTTAACGAATTTGCATGTTATCCTTGCACAGGGGCCATGCTAATCTTCTCTGTATCGTTCCAATATTAGTATATGTGCTGCTGAAGAGAGCACCTAAATTGCTTCTTTATTTTGATTTTGCGTGTCATTTCAAAATAGTAGTATACATTCACTTTAACACAGTCGTTTTCAAAGATCCTTTAAAACATTTGCAAAAACCTCATTACTGAGCCTGATCTTTAATTGCCCAAGTATGCAGATAGAGCTAAGCTTGTTTAAAATTGGTAAGTCATGAATTTTTTCTTATGTATTAACAGAAAAAAAATACTTGCATATTAATCAGAATTTTCAATGACTTAATCTGAGTGTGAGGAATGTGAGTAATATTTAGGCAGATTATGAAATCTAGATCATTTTTTTTGAGTGTAGGGGCCCTGATAGTGTCTCTCAAAGCATATAATCTAAGTGTGTGTTTGCTCATCCCATGCTGCCATTTGTCTGGAAAGAACTAGCTTGTATTTTCTTTACCTCTTTGAATATTTTAAATTAATATGTTTAATATTTGTTCATACCAATACTTACATTTTGAGATTCATGTTGATTTTGATTTATCTTTAAGTCACTCAAAAATTCTACAGATATTAATTTCAAAATTTTGGGATACTTGAAATTTTCTAAGGTATCCATCTACTTGATGTAGAAATAAATGGCAAAGAATAATAAATGCCATATAAAAATCACGTGGTGTCCTAAAAACATATTTCTGAGTGTAAATATAAATAAATGTCCAGGTTCTTAATGATTTGCTCTTCCTGACTATAAATCTTCACGTATGTAATTATACCACTACAAGTCTTCTTCCCCCAAATTGTAATCCTTCCCTTAGTGTTTAAACTCAATTTTTTCCACAAAATAACTCAAATTGATGTCACAAATCACGTTATTCCAATAGCATTTTAACATGTTCATAATCAGCTCAGTATATGTTTATTTTACTTCTGCTTGTAATTTTTGTAACTTTTTATATGTGTATTCTCTGCCCCTCTTCCTTATATTATGAATCATTGTGGGCAGCATTCTATTTGACAGTTCTTGTCTTTAAAAATAAATTATACTTGATCATCTATATCAATATCATTATATCAATCAGCAGAAATACCAGTATATGAGATGATTGTCTAAAGCTGACATTTTTCAGGTTTTCTAAAATAATTGTTTTCCTTTATGCTAGATGAGATCTTTAAACTGGGAAAACTAAACACTAAAACTCATCAGGTGAAATTTGTTTTTAACTTCAGCCAATATTTGATACAAAGGGATTCTTTTACTTCTTTGTGTAGACTTCATATTTCTCTCTCTGTTGTCTTTTCAGCTTATGCTAATAGTTTCAGAAAGCTTTAATTCTTTTTTCCTCCTTTGAATATTGTACATTTACTCCTGTGAATTTGCTCTTATGTAGTTTTTACTGCAATATCAAAGTTAGCTGCATGTAATGGTATTTACAATGATTCTGAGTATTGCAATTGATTATCATATTTTATAAGCTGTCATATGTGTAAACAGCTATTTTTAATTAGGGTAGATAATTCATTGATAAACTATTGTCCTTTTTTACACTGTGCTTTTTATTCCCTTTAAAGGGGTAAATTAAAAAGAAAAAAACCCGGTTAGAAGACATGCAGGAGGAATTTAAGTGTTTCGTGTATTTTGGGTAGGTCTGGAAGCACCAGCAAATATCCATGAGGGCAAAGTTACAAACTCTTCCATTGAAATTCTCTGGAATCGAGCTGATGGGAATTTTCAGCATTATGAAATCACATGCATAAACTGTGCTGCTGCTTTCATGGTACGTTATAAGGGGTTCTCAAAGGAATAACTTGTATTCTGAAGCCAGTATTGCTGCATTCTTGTATTAGGTAGTAGTGAAACTAAGTAACCCCCACCCTTTTTTTTTGCTTGTGTTTGATGGTGGAGCATTTCTTAAATGAACACTTGGTAAGTTATTCTTTTGGATCGATAGGTCCAGAAGGTATTTCAAGAAGCAGCAACATTCTCTAACCTGGATCCCGCCACAGTGTACACCTTTTCAATTCGCACTGAAAAAGAAGGTTTTAAAGACAGTTCTCCCTACATAAAAGAAATACAGACAGGTACAGCCTATGTAAGCACTTTAGGTATTATTCAGTGTTCAAATACTTTTTTAAAATTTCCAGGTTTCTAAAATATTTTATTGTTAATATAATCAGAAGGATTCCATAAAAATGCTTTGGTTTTATGTATTATTTTCTTTCTTTTTAAAAATATTCATTTATTTATTGATTGAGGTATGATTGACATATAAGTTTCAATGTTCAAATATTCATTTGGTTCTTATAGGGAAGACTTAATAAATAGTTCATTCTTCTCAAATTTTCTTAATGGGCAGGCAATATTTCCTCTTGTCTCTTTTTCTATTTCCCCTTGTATGAATTAGCACAGTCTCTTTTGTGTGTCTGTTTCCAGACAATAGAGTTGCTAACTGTCTGGGTTCTGGCCAGAGTCTCCATTTGTGATTTAATTTTTCCATTGTTCAGTTAAACAGACAATGAAGTGCCATTTCCCCAGCGTTAGCAACTTACTCCCAGTGGCAGATGGTGATTTATTCCATGGTAGTCATATGAAATAAAGGATGATTGGGAAGGGTGTATGCAAAATGTGTACGTTTTCAAATGTAGGTGAAGTAAAATTGTCAACTATTCTACTAATATAACTATTTTAGATATTCTTGACATGGATGGTATGGGAACATTGATTTATGTATTTAGAAACTGGTCATGTCTGGTATTCTTTTACTGTAATAACATAGAATGGAATTGAGAGAGAATATCGTGGCAATTTTGTTCTTTTCTTATACATGGGAGAATTTTAAAGGGGAAGCAAAATATATATTATACACTATTTTAACATTTTTTTCAGAAAATAAGGGAAGCATTTCATATTTAGATTGCAGTTAACTTTCCTGCTGATTAACCTTGTCACTATTTGGTATTTAATTAGAATGAGTCCTAAAAATCATTAAATATTTCTGAGGTTGGTGATTACACATGACCAAGATATCACCTCTTCCTACATTATAGAGGCAGGGGAAATATTGAGTACAACACTGCTGGGGTACATATTGGCTCTGTTTCAAAGTTTACAATGATTCTTGTTTGTTTGTTTTTTCCCCCCCACTCTTTTAACTTCTCATGTCTACCAGGAAGAATAAAAGGAATGTCTTGGTTACCCTTAGAGTTTGCAAAGAGTCAAACAAATCCTGAGAGTATTTCAGGGTGGTTATAAAATAGGTGCTTTGTACGGTAGAAAATGTTATTTTACGTGTATGTTTTAAATGATATAGCCCCAAGTGCGGTTGAATTTCTGAATCACAGTAGGAATTCAAATGCAGTAACTGTTAGCTGGCCTTCAGCTAGAAGTCTTCTGGATGGATACATTATTTCAATATCCAGTGAAAGCTTAATGAAAGAAGAAATCCTGCCTTCCACAAAAAGGTATGAAAATATTGAAAAGAAATTGTATCAAGTTACATGGAACACAAGATGAACATTTTATATGTGTTGTTAGAAAGCTATGTTAGTGGTTTAGTATAAACAGAAATTAGAAAACTTTTCAAGAGAACTTTTTGGACTATAGTGTGATAAGAATAACTAAATCTGATATACAGTACCAAATTATTTATGCTAATAGTAATGAATTAATTCATGATTTCATCATGCTTGTATGTATGACATACACACTTTTTGACTTAAATTTCTCCATGTAAGAAGCTATGCTTTCTCAGTAACTGTTTGTGTGTAAGCATAGCAAATTGTTTCCATAATAGACAATAAAAAACCAAAACTTATATATAAAATTCTTTCTGCAAGTAGTGTGAGAAGATGGAGTTTTCCAGTGTTTCTGAGCTAAATATCTTAATATTTGATTTTTCTTTAATGTGTAGGACATTCTCATTTAACAGCCTTTCTCCAGGGACTGACTTTTTAATTAGCATTATAGCTACCAAGGGACTAAAGAGAAGCCATCCTACTGTCCTCATGGTTAGCACTTGTAAGTTCATTTTATATTTAATTAACTTTTCATGGGTTAAGGGAAAATAGGGAAATAGTTGTGTTTAAAGCCAATATCTAGTTAACAATCAATATAAAAGTGGTTTATGACATTATGGCTTGAAGAGAAGGAGTACTTCATTTACATGGAGAATGCCTGCATTATATTCCTTTCTCTATCATTTATTGTGAACTTGGGCAAGATTTTTTGACCTTGGACAAAACTATGAAGTTCTTACTTAAACGATGAGAATAATTATTCCTGCCTAGGTATAAAATCTTGTTACTAAAATCAAATGCAAACTCTTTGTGACAAGAGCAAAGTACTCTGAAACCCTAAGGTATTGTCATCTTGAAATACTCAATATTTTTCTAATATTTTGACTATAACTGTTAACATTTTATGAAAAACAAAACTTTGGAACTAGAAAAATAGATGGCACTGTCTTTTTTAAATAAATTTATTTATTCATTTATTTAATTTTTGGGTGCATTGGGTCTTTGCTGCTGCACGTGGGTTTTCTCTAGTTACTGAGAGCGGGGGCTACTCTTTGTTGCGGTGCGCGGACTTCTCATTGCATTGGCTTCTCTTGTTGTGGAGCACGGGGGCTTCGGTAGTTGTGGCCTGAGGGCTCTAGAGCGCAGGCTCAGTAGTTGTGGCGCACGGGCTTAGCTGCTCCGCGGCATGTGGGATCTTCCCGGACCAAGGTTCGAACCCGTGTTCCCTGCATTGGCAGGCAGATCCTTAACCACTGCACCACCATGGAAATCCAGCACTGTCTTTTCAGTTGCATTTCTTGGGTTCATTTTGCCTCTTCTGACCTTATTAGCATCACTTACACGTATGCCTGCCTTGAACATATACAGATGTTCCAAAGAGCCCTGTCACTTGTGGGTCACAGTCACATGAACGTGTGCTCAAGTACCCATGCCCTATCAGTGTGAGAGGAGGCTTCCTCTCAGGATTTGCAGTGTGGAGGATGGGAAGGCACTGGAAAATGCAGCATCAGTCAAATCAATTCCTGGAAAATAAACTAAAAACATTTGAGCACTTATTATATACCAGCAATGGTACCATGTGCTTAAGTTACTGTGTTGAATCTCCCGGAGTTATCTACAATGTAAGTGAAGCCTCATAGGCGTTCATAACTCATTACTGAAGGTGAGATTTAACCCAGGTATCTAACTCTCAAACTGATAGGACACTCTGCTGCCTCTCACAAAGACCATCCGAAGAACCATCAGCAATGGATGAGAAAAGGCTTTTTAAAGAAAATGGTAGTTCTTGTTTTATATCAGTGAAAGTGCCTTAGATTGCTGCTTAGATTTGGTTGTGTTATTATCATTGTCATCCTCATCATCACCATTGTCATCATCATCACATTGAGTGCTTGTTCTTTGTCAGGCACTTTGTCTAGCATTTTCTATGCCTTATGTCACTGAATTCTCAATCATGATATTCATTCTACTAATAATGATGAGATGCATGTTTTTTTTTTACGAATGAGGAAACTGAGGCTTAGAGAATTTCAGTAGCTTATACAGGATGACAGATTTCAACCCATATTTCCCTGACATCAAATTCTGTCCTTGTAACGACTCTGCTTTAGTGGAAAGGCCACTATGCTATAGGAAGGACTGACACTACCCATTCTTAGGTCTATGGCTTTGTACAAATCATTATTCTATTTGGACTTCAAGCTCCTCATTTCTACCCTAGGTTTAATAGTACATTCTGTATTTTTAAAAAACTTTTAATTTATTTATTTATTTATTTTTGGTTGCATTGGGTTTTTGTTGCTGTGCACAGGCTTTCTCTAGTTGTGGTGAGCGGGGGCTACTCTTCGTTGCAGTGCGTGGGCTTCTCATTGTGGTGGCTTCTCTTGTTGTGGAGCACGGGCTCTAGGTGTGCAGGCTTCAGTAGTTGTGGCATGCGGGCTTAGTTGCTCTGTGGCATGTGAGATCTTCCCGGGCCAGGGCTCGACCCCGTGTGCCCTGCATTGGCAGGGAGATTCTTAACCACTGCGCCACCAGAGAAGTCCCTACATTCTGTGTTTTAAGAGGTTGTTGCTTTGGCTGTGTTTTCCCAAACAAACCTGGCAACCTTTTCCCCCCCAACCCTTCCCACTTTACAATTTGACTTTTGTCTTCTATTGTATATTAATAATTGTTGGTCTTTTTTGTACCTCTCTTTCTTTGCAAGCTACCTCAAATCCATTTGGAAGTAGAGGGAGTATTAATAAATGTAAAAAATAAAGTTAAAATATTATGGGACTCTGGGGAAATAGTAAGTTAATTCCAGTTGAAAGGGAATATACATCAAAGAAAAATAGAATAAAAAGAATCGTGAATCAGTGACACAGGTTTAAATCTACCACTGAATTGAATTCTAATAGACTTAAATCAATAAGTAAGTAAGTACAAAAAAAATCTCGCACAGAATTTGAATATTAGATGTGAGATTATTCCAATAAAATTTTAATATGGTATTTCTTCCAGTTAAGGAAAGAAATGCTACATTTCAGTTTGAAATTTCTATAAATTAGAAATAGAGACATGCTACTGAATTGAAAAAATAAGTTTCTAGAACCTTCTCAGATAAAATGTTTAAAGGGAAAAGGAGTTTGGAAACTTAAGGAAGGGGGCTAGATATATCTCAACTTACGCAGTGCATAAAATTCTAAGTTAAAAATCTCACTTGTAACAACTTCATACTGAATTCTGCTATGACAAAAATAAATATGAAAACCCATACTTTATATAATTTTATTGTGGAAAAAGGCTTTCTAGAAAATTTGTTTTCCTGTTGCATTGTGGAGATGAGGAGACTGAGACTCAAGGTAAATAGCCTGCGCAAGATTGCATAGTGCTAAAACTGACTAGAAAAGCCTACGTATCATGTCTGTCTTCCATAGTGTGACAGTCAAGTTTATCAGCCCACTACAGATAACATGATGATAGAGATGTTTTTTTTTTTTCAAAGCTTTCATTTCTGTGTCTTATTTCCTTGCCCTAGATCCAGACCCACCATCAGATTTGCTCATTTTGGGGCAGGAAGAACGCACAATATATTTGTCTTGGAAACTCCCACAAGGAGGCTTTGAAAGGTTTCAGGTAAAGTTGCTATTCATGCAACCTTGATGTTTATTGAGGCCTTTATTTCACTCCTTTTTGTCCTTCATTTTACATTTCTTAACAGTTTAAGAAATTATGGTACCACTCCTTACTGTAAGGTTTTTCTCCAAAGTAAGAAAGAACTGGAATCAGATGTTTAAGGCTACTGAGGCCCCATGCATTATTTTCTTACTGTCTACTTCTTTCTGCTCATCAGCCGTAGTTTATTTTTATTTATTTATTTTTCCTGATGACCAACTTTCTCTGTTAAGCAATCCATGTGGTGAGTGGAAAAATGCCATGTACAACTTCTAAGCACAAATGGTGCATTATGAGCCACAGAGAAAGACAGATGCTCCCTACATTCCCAAGGAAGGGACTGTGATTATTCCATATTGTAGACACCCAGTCCAGTTTCAGTCAACTGTGGTTGTAGCCCCCATGTTGTATAAAAGTGGTGGCCGTGGGTCTGTGGGTGATGGGGGTTATAGAGTCATTAGAATTTGAGCAGATACAACAAAAGGTGTTTCCTGTAAATGAAAAACAATATAAAGTTTAATAATTTATAGAATCAATACAGCCTAAAAGGAACCAGAGCAGTAAAATTACCAGACATTTGAAATGAACTAATTAGTACATCTGGATTTTATATTTGAGTATGAACTTCTTAACAATGACAACTCATAAGAGAAACAAGATAATAGTCATTATATGATAGATATGAAAAGAATCCACACTTATTTAAGGTATCTGGTACTAAAGACAAAGAGGGATGTAGTGGGCAGAAATAATGGCCTTCCAGAGATCCACAGCCTAATTCACAGAACCTGAAATATGTTATATTACATGGCAAAGGGGAAGCAGATGGAATTAAGTTTGCTAATTAGCAGGTTTTAAAATAGGGAGATTATAGAGAGTCTAGATCCAGATGGTGGAGTAGGAAGATCCTGAGCTCACCTCCTCCCATAGACACACAGAAGCTACAACTGCATATGGAATAACTGTCTTGGAGAATGACCTACAGACTAGCAGGACACATTTTCTACAACCAAGGATATAAAGAATAGGCCACAGTGAGACGGGCAGGAGGGGCAGAGGTGCAGTCTAGTCAGAACCCACACCCCCAGTGTGGTGACCCACAAGTGGGAGGGCTATCACAACCACAGAGGTCCGCCCTGAGGAGTGAGAGGTCCGCGCCCCATGTTGGGCCCCCCAGCCTGAGGGACCTGCACTGAGTAGAAGAGCCCCATAAAGTCTGGCTTTGAAAACCAGTGGGGCTTATGTATGGGAGAGCCAGAGGGCCATGGGATATGGAGACTCTGCTCTAGAAGGGCTCACACGCAAACTCGCTGCCTCTTGAGTCCCAGTGCAGAGGAAGCAGCTTGAAAAGCAGCTAAGTCATAAGACAAGAAGATTCATTGACTAGTATTAGGGTGTGTGCTGGAGGGGCAGGGATCTGGTGGAGCTTTCTCTGGGAATGGAAGTGCTGGTGGGTGCAATTTATTTTTTAACTCTCCTTCCGCCTACCTGGCAGGTGCTGGCAGGCACCATTTCTGTCACTCTCAATCAACCTAATCAACACCATGTGCCTGCCCCAGTATTCCCCGAAGGCCAGTGCTGCCCAGCCACCCACCCTGGCTAGATTTTCCAAAGGAGCTCCTAACCCACCCCACCCAGAAGGTGGCCTTGGCTGGCCCAGTGCCCCTCCAAAGCAGCTCCCACTCTGGGGGGACCACTTCTGCATACCATTATACCTGCAACAGTCACAGCTGGGCCTCACAGCTGGTCACACTGGGGCCAGTCCCACCCATCAGTGGGCCTGCAGCAAGTACAGCCCAACCACCAAAGGAGGGCACACACAGCTCACATGGGAGATACTCCTGGGGCACCTGGCTCTGGTGACCAAGGAGGACTGCACCACTGGGCATCACAGGACACCTTCTAAATAAAGCCACTCTTTCAAGACTGGGAGATTAGCTGATATAACTTATACATAGAAACAAACACAGAGAGTTAGGAAAAATTAGGAGACAATGAAAAACCTTCCAAACAAAAGAACAAGACACAACCTCAGAAAAAGAATAAAATGAAATGGAGATGAACAATTTACCAAGTAAAGGGTTGAACATAATAGTCATAAAGATGCTTACTGAACTAAGGAGAAGAATGGATGAATACAGTGATAACTTGAACAAAAAAGTAGAAAATATAAAAAAGAGCCAGGCAGAACTGAAGAATGCAATAACTGAAATTTAAAATACCCTAGAGGGGAATGCTCAACATCACTAATCATTAGAGAAATGCAAATCAAAAGTACCATGAGGTATCACCTCATACCAGTCAGAATGGCCACCATCAAAAAATCTACAAACAATGCTGGAGAGGGTGTGGAGAAAAGGGAACCCTCTTGCACTGTTGGTGGGAAAGTAAATTGATACAGCCACTATGGAGAACAGTGTGGAGGTTCCTGAAAAAAAATAAAAATAGAACTACCATACAACCCAGCAACCCCATTACTGAACATATACCCTGAGAAAACCATAATTCAAAAAGAGTCATGTACCACAATGTTCATTGCAGCTCTATTTACAATAGCCAGGACATGGAAGCAACCTAAGTGTCCATCGACAGATGAATACATAAAGAAGATGTGGCACATATATACAATGGAATATTACTCAGCCATAAAAAGAAACAAAATTGAGTTATTTGTAATGAGGTGGATGGACCTAGAGTCTGTCCTACAGAGTGAAGTGAGTCAGAAAGAGAAAAACAGCTACCATATGCTAACACATATATATGGAATCTAAAAAAAAAAAAAATGGTCATGAAGAACCTAGGGGCAAGATGGGAATAAAGATGCAGACCTACTAGAGATGGACTTGAGGACATGGGAAGGGGGAAGGGTAAGATGGGACAAAGTGAGAGAGTGGCATAGACTTATATATACTACCAAATGCAAAATAGATAGCTAGTGGGAAGCAGCCATTCGTTTTTCAGGAACTTCCATACTGTTCTCCATAGTGGCTGTATCAGTTTACCTTCCCACCAACAGTGCAAGAGGGTTCCCTTTTCTCCACACAGTCTCCAGCATTTATTGTTTGTAGATTTTTTGATGATGGCCATTCTGACTGGTATGAGGTGATACCTCATTGTAGATTTGATTTGCATTTCTCAGATGATTAGTGATGTTGAGCATCCTTTCATGTGTTTGTTGGCAATCTGTATATCTTCTTTGAAGCAATGTCTATTTAGGTCTTCCCCCCATTTTTGGATTAGGTTGTTTGTTTTCTTGATATTGAGCTGCATGAGCTGCTTGTAAATTTTGGGGATTAATCCTTTGTCAGTTGTTTCATTTGTAAATATTTTCTCCCATTCTGAGGGAGAAAGGTTTATGGTTTCCTTTGCTGTTGAAAAGCTTTAAAGTTTCATTAGGTCCCATTTGTTTATTTTTGTTTTTATTACCATTTCTCTAGGAGGTGGGTCAAAAAGGATCTTGCTGTAATGTATGTCATAGTGTGTTCTGCCTATGTTTTCCTCTAAGAGTGTGATAGTGTCTGGCCTTACATTAAGGTCTTTAATCCATTTTGAGTTTATTTTTGTGTATGGTGTTAGGGAGAGTTCTAATTGCATTCTTTTACATGTAGCTGTCCAGTTTTCCCAGCACCACTTATTGAAGAGGCTGTCTTTTCTCCATTGTATATTCTTGCCTCCTTTATCAAAGATAAGGTGACTATATATGCGTGGGTTTATCTCTGGGCTTTCTATCCTGTTCCATTGATCTGTATTTCTGTTTTTGTGCCAGTACCATACTGTCTTGATTACTGTCGCTTTGTAGTATAGTCTGAAGTTAGGGAGCCTGATTCCTCCCGCTCCATTTTTCTTTCTCAATATTGCTTTGGCTATTCGGGGTCTTTGTGTTTCCATACAAATTGTGAAGTTTTTTTTTCTAGTTCTGTGAAAAATGCCATTGGTAGTTTCATAGGGATTGCATTGTATCTATAGATTGCTTTGGGTAGTATAGTCATTTTCACAACGTTGATTCTTCCAATCCAAGAACATAGTGTATTTCTCCGTCTGTTTGTATCATCTTTCATTTCTTTCATCAGTGTCTTATACTTTTCTGCATACAGGTCTTTTGTCTCCTTAGGTAGGTTTATTCCTAGGTATTTTATTCTTTTTGTTGCCATGGTAAATGGGAGTGTTTCCTTAATTTCTCTTTCAGATATTTTGTGATTAGTGCATAGGAACGCAAACCATTTCTGTGCATTAAATTTTGTATCCTGGTACTTTACCTAATTCATTGATTAGCCCTAGTAGTTTTCTGGTAGCATCTTTAGGATTCTCTAAGTATAGTGTCATGTCACCTGCAAACAGTGACAGTTTTACTTCTTCTTTTCTGATTTGGATTTCTTTTATTTCTTTTTCGTCTCTGATTGCTGTGGCTAAAAGTTCCAAAACTGTGTTAATAGTAGTTAGATGGAGCAGCCTTGTCTCATTCCTGATCTTAGTAGAAATGGTTTCAGTTTTTCACCATTGAGAACCATGTTGGCTGTGGGTTTGTCATGTATGGCCTTTATTCTGTTGAGGTAAGTTCCCTCTGTGCCTACTTTCTGGAGGGTTTTTGTCATAAATGGGTGTTGAATTTTGTTGAAAGCTTTTTCTGCATCTATTGAGATGATCATATGGTTTTTCTCCTTCAGTTTGTTAATATGGTGTATCACATTGATTGATTTGCATATATTGAAGAATCCTTGCATCTCTGGGATAAATCCCACTTGATCATGGTGTATGATCATTTTTATGTACTGTTGGATTCTGTTTGCTAGTATTTTGCTGAGGATTTTTGCATCTATGTTCATCAGTGGTATTGACTTGTAGTTTTCTGTTTTTATGACAGCTTTGTCTGGTTTTGGTATCAGGGTGAGGTGGCCTCATAGAAATAGTTTGGGAGTGTTTTTCCCTCTGCCATATTCTGGAAGAGTTTGAGAAGGATAGCTGTTAGCTCTTCTCTAAATGTTTGATAGAATTTGCCTGTGAAGGCATCTGGTCCTGGGCTTTTGTTTGTTGGAAGATTTTTTTTTTTTAGGGTTTTTTTTTGTGTGTGTGTGGTATGCGGGCCTCTCACTGCCGTGGCCTCTCCTGCTGCGGAGCACAGGCTCCGGACGCGCAGGCCCAGCGGCCATGGCTCACGGGCCCAGCCGCTCCACGGCATGCAGGATCCTCCTGGACCGGGGCACGAACCCGCGTCCCCTGCATTGGTAGGTGGACTCCCAACTACTGCGCCACCAGGGAAGCCCTGTTGGAAGATTTTTAATCACAGTTTCAATTTCAGTGCTTGTGATTGGTCTGTTTATACTTTCTATTTCTTCCTGGTTCAGTCTCAGAAGGTTGTGCTTTTCTAAGAATTTGTCCATTTCTTCCAGGTTGTCCATTTTATTGGCATAGAGTTGCTTGTAGTAATCTCTCATGATCCTTTGTATTTCTGCAGTGTCAGTTCTTACTTCTTTTTCATCTGTAATTCTCTTGATTTGAGTCTTCTCCGTTTTTTTCTTGATGAGTCTCGCTAATGGTTTATCAATTTTGTTTATCTTCTCAAAGTACCAGCTTTTAGTTTTATTGATCTTTGCTATCATTTCCTTCATTTCTTTTTCATTTATTTCTTATCTGATCTTTATGATTTCTTTCCTTCTGCTAACTTTGGTTTTGGTTTGTTCTTCTTTCTCTAATTGCTTTAGGTGTAAGGTTAGGTTGTGTATTTGAGATGTTTCTTGTTTCTTGAGGTAGGATTGTATTGCTATAAACTTCCCACTTAGAACTGCTTTTGCTGCATCCCGTAGGTTTTGGTTTGTTGTGTTTTCATTGTCGTTTGTTTCTAGGTGTTTTTTGATTTCCTTTTTGATTTCTTCAATGATCTCTTGGTTATTTAGTGGTATATTGTTTAGTCTCCATGTGTTTGTATTTTTTACAGATTTTTTTTCCTGTAATTGATATCTAGTCTCACAACATTGTCGTTGGAAAAGTTACTTGATACGATTTCAGTTTTCTTAAATTTACCAAGGCTTGATTTGTGAACCAAGGTATGATCTATCCTGGAGAGTGTTCCATGAGCACTTGAGAAGAAAGCATATTCTGTTGTTTTTGGTTGGAATGTCCTATAAATATCAATTAAGTCCATCTTGTTCAATGTGTCATTTAAAGCTGTGTTTCCTTATTTATTTTCATTTCGGATATCTGTCCATTGGTAAAAGTGGGGTGTTATAAAGTCCCCTACTATTGTGTGTTACTGTCGATTTCCCCTTCAATTGCTGTTAGCATTTGCCTTATGTATTGAGGTGCTCCTATGTTGGGTGCATAAATATTTACAATTGTTATATCTTCTTCTTGGATTGATCCCTTGATCATTTTGTAGTGTCTTTCTTTGTCTCTTATAATAGTCTTTATTTTAAAGTTTATTTTGTCTGATATGAGAATTGCTACTCTAGCTTTCTTTTGATTTCCATTTGCATGGAATATCTTTTTCCATCCCTCACTTTAAGTCTGTATGCATCCCTAGGTCTGAAGTGGGTCTCTTGTAGACAGCATATATATGGGTCTTGTTTTTGTATCCATTCAGCCTGTTAAAATAGACTGTTATATGCATAAGTTGTTATGTATGAATATTGTGCTAACCACAAACTGAAAATCTGTAACAGATACACAGAAAATGGAAAGAAAGCAATTCAAACATAACACTAAAGAAATTCATCAAATCACAAGGGAAGAGAACAAGATAAGAAGAAAGAAACCAAAAATAATTTACAAAAACAACCATAAAACAATTAAAAAATGGTAGTAAGTATATCTCTATCAATAATTAATTTAAATGTAAATGTTCTAAATGCTCCAATCAAAAGACAAAGGGTAGCTGAATGGTTAAAAAAAAAAAAAAAAACAAGGGCTTCCCTGGTGGCGCAGTGGTTGAGAGTCCGCCTGCTGATGCAGGGGACCGGGTTTGTGCCCCGGTCTGGGAAGATCCCACATGCCGTGGAGCGGCTGGGCCCGTGAGCCATGGCTGCTGAGCCTGTGCATCCGGAGCCTGTGCTCCGCAACGGGAGAGGCCACAACAGTGAGAGGCCTGCGTACTGCAAAAAAAACAAAAAACAAAAAACAAACAAGATCCAAGTATATCCTGCCCACAAGAGACTCACTACAGATCTAAAGACACACACAGACTGAAAGTAAGGAGGTGGAAAAAGACATTCCATGCAAATAAAATGAAAAGAAATCTGTGGTAGCAATGCTTATATCAGACAGAATAGGCTTTAAAACAAAGACTGTAATGGAGCAAATAAGGACGTTACATATTGATCAAGAGATCAATCCAAGAAGACAGTGTAACATTTGTAAATACCTATGCAGCCAATATAGGAACACCTAAATACATAAATATTAACAGACATAAAGGGAGATATTGATAGTAATACAATAATAGTAGGGGACCACCCCATTTATGTCAATGAATAGATCATCCAGATGGAAAATCAGTAAGGGAACATTGACCTTTAAGTACACATTAGACCAGATGGACTTAATAGATAAATCTATGTAGAACATTTTACTCCAGAAGAACAGAATACACATTCTTTTCACACAGGAACATTCACCAGGTTAGATCACATGTTAGGCCACAAGGCAAGTGTCAATAAATTTAAGAAGATCCAGATCCCATCAAGCATCTTTTCTGACCACAACAGTACACAACTAGAAGCCAGTTACAAGATTAAAACTGGAAAAAACACAAACACCTAGAGGTTAAGTAACATTCTACTAAACACAATGGGTCAATGAAAAAACCAAAGAGGAAAGTTAAAAATACCTGGAGACAAATGATAATGGAAATACAACATTGCAAAATCTATGGGACTCAGTAAAAGCAGTTTTAAGAGGAATGTTTATAGCAATACAGGCCTACATTAGGAAACAAGAAAAATCTCGAACAATCTAACTTTATACCTAAAGGAGCTAGAAAAAGAAGAATAAAACCCAGAATTAGTAGAAGGAAGGAAGTAATAAAGATCAGAGCAGAAATAAGTGAAATAGAGACCAAAAAAAAAAAAAATAGAAAAGATCAGTGATACTAAGAACTGGTTCACTGAAAAGATAAAGGAACTTGATAAACCTTTAATTACATTCATCAAGAAAAAAAAGAGAGAGGGCCAAATAAATAAAATCAGAAGTCAAAGAAAGAGGAGAGTTACAATCAACCACACAGAAATAGAGGATCATAAGAGATTAATATGAACAACTATATATATCAACAAATTGAATAACCTAGAAGAAATGGATAAATTCCTAGAAACACACAATCTTCCAAGACCAAATCAGGAAGAAATAGAAAATATGAACAGACTGATTATAGTAATGAAATTGAGTCAGTAATAAGAAAACTCCCAACAAACAAAAGTCCTGAACCAGACTGCTTCACGGTGAATTCTACCAAACACTTAAAGAAAAGTTAACACCTACTTTTTTCAAACTATTCCAAAAAAACTGGAGATGAAGGAATACTTCCAAACTCATTCTAGGAGGCCAGCATTACCCAGATACCAAAATCAGATAAAGACACTGCAAGAAAAGAAAACTACAGGCCATTGTCACTGATCAACAGAGATGCAAAAATCCTCAACAGAATATTAGCGAACTGAATTGAACAATACATTAAAAGGATCATACACCATAATCAAGTGGGATATATCCCAGTGATGCAAGGTGGTTCAACATCCACAAATCAATCAGTGTGATACATCACAATAACAAAATGAAGGATAAAAATTGTATGATCATCTCAGTAGATGCAGAAAAAGCATTTGACAAAATTCAACATCCATTTATGATAAAAACTCTCAACAAAATGTGTATAGAGAGAATTTAACTTCATATAATAAAGGTCATATTTGACAGTCCCACAGCTACCATTATACTCAACAGTGAAAAACTGAAAACATTTCCTCTAAGATCAGGAGCAAGTCAAGGATGCCCACTCTCACCACTTTTATTCAACATAATATTGAAAGTCCTAGCCACAGAAATTGGACACATAAGCAAAATTAAAGGCATCCAGACTGGAAAAGAAGTAAAACTGTCACTATTTGCTGATGACATGATATTATATATAGAAAACCCTAATGATTCCACCAAAAAGCTATTAGAATTAATACATGAATTCAGTAAAGTTGCAGGATACAAAATTAATATACATAAATCTGTGGTATGTTTATACACTAATACTGATCTCTCAGAAAGAGAATTTAAGAAAATTTTATTTACAGTTGTATCAAAAAGATTAAAATACATATTGACGAATAAATTTAACCAAGGAGGCAAAAGACTTGTGTGCTGAAAACTATAAGACACTGATGAAAGAAAATGAAAATGACAGAAATAAATGGAAGGGTATAACATTTTCATGGATAAGAATTTATATTGTTAAAATGTTCATACTACCCAAGGCAGTCTATAGATTCAGTGCAATGCCTATCAAAATACCAGTGGCATTTTTCACATAAATGGAACCACAAAAGACCATGAATAGCCAAAGCAGTATTAAAAAAGAAAGAAAAAGTTGGAAGTTGTATGCTCTCTGATTTCAAACTATCTTACAAAGCTATAGTAGTCAAAATTGTATGGTACTGGCAAATAAAACTAACACAGATCAATGGAAAGAAATAAAGGATCCAACCCTCAATTATATGGTCAATTAATTTACAGCAAAGGAGCCAAGAATACACAATGGGGAATAGACAGTCTGTTCAATAAATGGTGTTGGGAAAATTGGACAGCTACATGCTAAAGAATGAAACTGGCCCACTTTTTTACACTATATTCAAAGAAAAACTCACAATGGATTAAAAACTTAAATGTAAGACCTGAAGCCATAAAAATTCCAGAAAAAAACGTAGTGTGCCCTTTGACACTGGTCTTAGCAATATTTTTTTGGATCGGTCTCCTCACACAGGGAAAACAAAAGCAAAAATAAACAAATGGGACCACATCAAACTAAAAAGTTTTTGCACAGCAAAGGAAACCATCAACAAAATGGAAAGGCAGCCTATGGCATGGAAGACGATATTTTAAATGATATATCTGCTAAGGGGTTAATATCCAAAATATGTTAATAACTCACACAACTCAATATCAAAAAAACAATCCATTTAGAACATGGACAGAGGACCTGTTTAGGCATTTTTCCAAGGAAGATATACAAATGGCCAAAAGGCACATGAAAAGATGCTTAGCATCACTAATCATCAGGGAAATGCAAATCAAAACCACAGTTAGATACCGCCTCATACTTGTCAGAATGGCTATCAAAAAGAGAACAAATAACAGGTGTTGATGAGGATGTGGAGAAAAGGGAACCCTGTGTACTGTTGGTGAGGATGTAAGTTGGTGCAGCCACTATGGAAAACGGTATGGAAATTCCTCAAAAAATTAAAAATAGAACTGCCATATGATCTACCATTTCTCTCCTGGATATTTATCCAAAGAAAATGTAAACACTAATTTGATACAACTTTGATATACATGCCTGTGTTCAGTTTCCTGTAATTTTATAAGGTGTGGTAGGCAGTATGGTGCAATAGAAGGATTAAGGCCCTGGAATTCCTTGCTTGGAATCCTAACTTCACCTCTGTTGTGAGACCTTGGGCAAATTTTGATCCTCTTTGGTCCTGTTTCCTCATCTGTCAATGAAGATTATTGTGATTATTGTTATTCTATAGAATTGTTTAGGGTATTCAGTTAGATCATGTGTTTGGCAAGTGTTCTGGCATGCAAATTCTGTGAGGACTGGGCTTTTTTTATCTCCTCTGGTCACCATTTTTTAGATCATTGAGACCAGTATCTGACATACAGCAGAAGTCAGTAAATATTTTGATGACTGAATGATTATTAGTTTTCTTTTTTTAAATTTTTCACAGTTCATATTTCACAATCAAGGAAGCTTAGTGTTTTAAATTCTTTTAAAAATTAATTTGTTTATTTTTTTATTGAAGTATGGTTGATTTACAGTGTTGCAGTAGTTTCAGGTGTTTAGCAAAGTGATTCAGTTATACATAAATATATGTATTCCTTTTCAGATTCTTCTCCCTTACAAGTTATTAAAAAATACTGAGTATAGTTCCTGTGCTATGTGATAGGTCCTTGTTGGTTATCTATTTTATATATAGTAGTGTGCATATATTAATCCCAAACTCCTAATTTATTCCTCCCCACCCTTTCCCCTTTGGTAACCATAAATTTGTTTTCTATGTCTGTGGGCCTATTTCTGTTTTGTATATGAGTTCATTTGTATCATTTTTTTAGATTCCACTTATAAGCAATATCATATATTTGTCTTTGACTTCACTTAATATAATAGGTCCATCCATGTTGCTGCAAATGGCATTATTTCATTCTTTTTTATGGCTGAGTAATGTTCCATTGTGTACATGTATCATATCTTCTTTATCTATTCATCTGTCGATGGACATTTAGGTTGAAGGAAGGTTAATTTTGATGTGAATCCCTCCTTACCCTCTCCCTTGCCACACAGCCATCAGAGTGCTCTTTCTTAACAGTAAATAAAATGTCATTCTTGTGCTTGAAAGATTCCTTACCATGGCTCAAGGCTCTCCCTGTCCTTTGTGACTCCACCCCAGCTCCTACCAATCTCTCCCATCTCAGGAAAGGACCCTGTCCTGAAACCACTTGCTCAGTTATCTTTGCTTCTTTCCATTCCTTCATTCCTCAATCCATCACCTGCTTCTGTCATTTCTCCCTCTGAAATGGATCATTAATGTGTCCAGTTCTCTTCATCTCCACTACACCTAGTTACTCTCACTTCTTATGGAGACTGGCAGCCTAGGTGATGGACGATAACCTCTCACCTCCTAACTGGTTTCTCTGTTTCCATTCTTGATTTCCATATAATCTACTTTGCACACACAACAGCCAGAAAGAGGGAGAGAGAAACAGAGAGAGAACGAGAGAGCACTGTTAAAAACATAGTATCTCTCATTGGTTTAACCACCTCCATTAGATTTCCATTGCCCTCAAACGAAGTCTAAACTCCTTGCCATGGTCTCCAAGAGCTCACCCGATTGGATCTTCATCTAATTATGCTGCCTGCTTGGTTACCATGTTGCTACCATATTGGGCTCTCTTTCTGTAACTTTAGCATGGCAAGCACTTCCCCATTGCAGGGTTTTTGTGCTTGACATTCATTTTGCATGGATATCTTGCCGCCAGTTTGGATCGACTTTTTCCTATCATTGGGTTCTTAGTTCAAGAATCATCTGTCAACTAAAAGAAAAATGCACATTGTAAGAGTTGTGACTTTCAGTTTTACTCAGGGAATTTAATGAGGACTGTAGCCTAGGAAACAGCCTCTCAAGTAGGTCGAGGGAACTGCTCTGCAGAGGTAGGGGAGAAGCCAGTACATATATGATTTGGGGCTAAGAAATATGTGTAGTGAAGCATACATCTCAGTAAAAGGTTACTGTTAGTCACAAGACACAGATAATGATTTTAGTGCTTTTCTGTGTATGGGAAAATGTAAGAATCTGGGTTCATTAAAATTCTTCCTGAAATATACATCTAACTTTCTGAGGGGCCTGTGTTTGCAAAGCACAGAGTGCCTCAGTCTGTTTTACATCCCAAATTCCTTTCAGGGTGTATTGTAAGTCAGCAACTGCAGTGGCTAATGACTTAATCCTTGTAGAATTAAATGGTGAGCAACATTCTGTTTTATATTCTCATCTCCTTCCTTGATTACCTAATCTAAATAAAATCACTCTTTCTATTCACTCTGTGATGTAGCAGAGTTATCTCATTCATTTGTTAATATTGAGTAGCTTGTTGTTTGGCGTCACCACTAGAATGTAAGTTCCCTATAATCAGAAGCCTTACCTGTCTTGCTTACCGTAAAATACCTAGTACCAATAATAATGCTTTCCCTGTAATAGATGCTCAATAAATATTGGGTTGGCCAGAAAGTTCTTTCCAGATTTTCCATAAGATATTATGGAACAAACTTTTTGGCCAGCCCAGTATTTGGTAAATAAATAAAACTTTGCATAACAGTGTTCCCATGTATGATTGGGGGTGATTATGGATGGAGGATATCAATACTGAATATAGTTACCAGCAAAGGGTAGAGCTTGAGGTTAACTTTTAGGAACGGGTAGTGTTCAGACTCATGGAAAAGAGGAGAGGATATTCTACACGAGCAAGTTCACAGTCAGGAGAGAGTGTTCTGTTTGTCATTCGTAAATGTCATTCAATGATAGGGGCATCTTGAATAATAAATGATTCATGAAAAAGTCTAGCCTTTCTAGAATGATTTAATTCATTCCTGTATTTAGTGTAGGTATTCTCTAGAGAAAATTCTAGGCACTTATGTTAATTGTAAAAGATCCACATTTTTTACCCTTATCTGGTTGTCCTAATTCTTATATTTCAAGGCAAGTGCCTAAAAAGATGATCTTCCCTTGGGGTTAACTGAGGCCATAAATTTATTTGTTGTCAGATAAAATATATACCCCTAGAATTATGTTTTTATTATTTTTATATGAACACATTTTTTTCAGAGACTGTAATTTATGTATTTCTTAAGTAAAACTTATTTTAAGAAATCACCTTAATCTTTCAGATTCAGATTGTTTATTAACTATATTATATCACTAATGATTATTCTAGTCTTTCTCAACCAATGAAATTATTTGTTAAATTTTAATGAATTAAGCAACAGTATCCTGGTTGCTTAGCAAAGTGTACTTGCATAATTGGGATCATTTTCCTAATCATTTAAAATTAATCATCCCAGGTTTCAAACTATGCTTTAAAAGTAGAAATAAAGCACAAATTATGGTTTCTTCAATTGATTTCTATTAGATATATGAAGTCCACATAGTTGGGGAAACAAATTTCTATTTTACAAATTTATTTTTAAAAATTTACATCATTTTATCATGAGATCACTGCAGTCAATTTCTTTTTCTTTTAACCCTTCATTAATGCCTTACTATGATTATTTGTATGTCTGAATTTAGCACTTCATTAAGATTATATTCTTCCTCTGCTATATGGTACTTTTCCTTACCATTTCATACCAGAAGTTCTCAGCATTCTATTCACTATTCCTATCTTCCCATATGCCAGACAAGCAAGGTAATTGCCAGTGACACCTTATAAATCAATAAGCAGTGATATGCTTCTAGACCTCATGATTATCTTCTTTCAGTAACAAAACACTCTTCCCACAAGACAGTGATAAACATGTTTGCCTAGGAAATTTGTTTCTCTGACTCTTACCACATGACAAGTGTTTTTTAAAGCATAGTGTAATTTAAATTATAAAATTAATGCGATTACTTTCATTTAGATGTATCTTTTCTTTCACAACATGAAATATGGAGTAACGAAGAGTAAAGATTGTTACAACTAGCTTTTAATGACTTAAAAAATCCACAAGGTACTGGAACGATCAGATTAGTTCACTGAAAATTTCTAAAGGCAACGCCAATTCTCAAAGCTTTAATGAATAATTGGCTATAATGAAAGATGGTTATAATGAAAGATGGAATGTGACACCATTCATTCATTCAACAAAAAATTAAAGTGCCTCCTCTGTTCCAGGTGTTTATTTTTGCTGTTTTCTCTCGTGCTGGTTTTTTTTTTTACTACTCCCTTGGCTAACACTGGTTGGCTTCCAATGACATCTGTTTAGAAGCCCTCCAAATACTGGCTCTCTCCTGAGGCATATGTGTGAGTTCTCTGGAGGGGCCTGGGGTTATCCCACTACCCTTGGAATGACAGACCAGCTCTAGCTCAGTCTTTTCCAACTACTGTCAGCTCTTTCCACTGGCATTTATCCCACTACTTTTTGCTGCTTGGATGTGTTTGCACAAGGGCCAACCTTCTTGGGTGGTGCACTGGTAAGATTTCAAGCCTGATCACTCTCTCTGGTCATACTTGACCCATGGGAGACTGTGGCGTCTTTGTCGGGGCAAAGGTGGGTATGCAGAATGCTCCTCAGCTCTTCCTGACTTCCTTTTTCTCTGATCAACCAGATACATGAGCCAAAAGTCTGCTTCCAGCTGGAATGTGTCATTCTCTCCAGCAGGCCTCTCCATTTATGATAGTGATGCACGTGGGGCCCTCCTCATTTAGCTGGAGTGCAGTTGGTGGGCAGAAGCACCCTCTTTCCAGTTGCTTAGGCAGCCAGGAGAAAGCCATGGTGTTCTCCACAAGGTCAGAGTCTAGGAACTTCAGTGATAATCTGCTTTCACTTCCTCTAGTTTTCTGCTTATGTGGAGTTGGGGGAGTGGGCATGCCTGAAATTTTACAAACCAGTTTTTGTTTTCAGGTGACCAACAGGTAAAGTCCCATTCATATTTATTGTATTATGCATATGTACAAATAAATCATGCATATATATACATAAATATATGAAATTTGGAAATACTTGGAGACCATTGGTCTTTTAGTATGTAAACTATGTTAGTCCACTGTACTTATTACTATGTGAACTTCACTAAGTTATTCAGCCTCAACTAGCTCCAAATTACTTCTTGGTGAAGATAGGACAGATCACAAATTCTGCCGTGCAGTATTAATCTATGTGATGTGACTGGTATCGAGTTCATGACAAATAAATCTTTTTTTTTCTATTTTTTTTTTTTTTTTTTACGGTACGCGGGCCTCTCACTGTTGTGGCCTCTCCCGCTGCGGAGCACAGGCTCCGGACGCGCAGGCTCAGCGGCCATGGCTCACGGGCCCAGCCGCTCCGCGGCATGTGGGATCTTCCCGGACCGGGGCACGATCCTGCGTCCCCTGCATCGGTAGGCGGACTCTCAACCACTGTGCCACCAGGGAAGCCCAATAAATCATTTTTAAATCATGAAAAACATGAATTTCTCTCTCTCTTTCTCTAGATATCCTATTGTATGACATCTAGAAAGGAAAAACTATTTAAAGTAATTGTTTATAGCAACAAAGCCAAAGTAAAGAATTTGACTCCGGGTATGGAATATCTGTTCCACGTGAAGACAGTTAGAGGCAAAGATTACAGCATATCTGTAATGAAAAAAGTGGCTACAAGTAAGGAAATGTCATAAATAAAATTTTTGCTTTATAGTTTTGTAAGAACTGGAAGTATTTTGGCCCAACATAATTAAAGCTATTTTTAAACATAAAGCTTGATAATTAAGGAATAATGATGATCATAATATGATTAAGAGAACTCTCAAGATATATGTGAACTTAAAAAAGTCTTTGTCTAAATGTATTGGAGACTACATGTTTTTTTTTCTAATCTGAAGCAAACATGTATATATATGTATGTACATACATATGTATGTCACATATATAGAATATATGTATACATATACACACATTATATATACCATGTCATAATGATATAAATGCAATTCATTTTCTATTGAGGTGGGGGTTTCATAAGCAGAGAACTTCTATTTTTTCTTCCCTGATGGTTGTAAATTCATTGTAGATCAGTTTCATAATGTTTTGGAGTGGGGTGGAGTAATAGTATTTGTCACCAACAAGTCTTGTGAAAGTTTTTGATGTTTACAGGATCCCCTCTCGGTGGAAAGCAAATGATAATGCAAGAAACAATATTACTTCACCTGATGAATGGATTAAAAATGCAGGGATATAGGCATGCTGAAAACTTTGATGTAGCTGAAAGAACCACATTTGAAAATGCCCTTACTTCTGCCCCTCACACCCTCTCTTAACTTATTCTGTTTCATCTTCAACCAACATCTAGCTATCTGCTAGGTGGTAGCTAATGAACCTATAACTGTATCATATAAGGATACTTCTGGTTACAAGTGCTCAGGAGGCACAATTCTAAAAGAATGACTATTGGAAGTGACTCATGATTGATTAAGGAAAGATATTTGGGAACTAGGGAGGATGTTAATGTGTCACTTAAAATAAAACTCTTGTATATATAATAGCCTATTTCTCTATTTGCAGAGCTGAACATGTAAGACATTATATTGTACATGAATAAATTCAATGATTATTATGTAGATGTTTAAATTATACTATTTATGTTTGATTTATTTTTACATATATGTGTGCAGTTTTTATTTATATGTATTTACATATTTATACATATTTACATATTTTATTTACCTTTTCAATAGAACCATCCAGGATATGTGGCTTAATGTTGAAAGCTGTGAATACTTCTTCTGCAAATTTAATGTGGAATCCAACAGAGACCAACTTCACTCATTACAAGATTTATATATCAAACAGAACATTTGCTAAAGAATATCTTATTTGGGAAATGATGACTGAGCACACAGTTACAGACCTGACTCCTGGTAGAATATATAACATCACAGTACATAGAATGAGCGGCAATATTGAAGGATCTGGCACATTTATCAGAGTTGTTGCAGGTATACAAATTCTTTTTGATATTTAAAAAAATTTACATTTGTATTGCATATTATACTGTTCAAGATAAAATTTCAATGCATTTTTTGAAATTTGAAATTTTACAGTCTATAGGATATTTCAGAGGGTAAAAATACTCATTTTACTGGGATATTCTGAGGATTTTTGAGATAATATATGTAAGATGTAAATTGGATAACATAGTATCTGGCACATAGTCAGTGCTCAATAAATGTAGCTAATACTATACATAGTTTCACATCAGATGAGAGGTTCAGCTAATGAAATTAGGTAGTTGATTTGGGGATCATCCGTTCTCCTAAAACCTTGTTCTTTGTCTTTGATATTCTACTATGTGCTATACACATGAAAAAGCATAGTCTTAGGGTGTGTGGAGAGTAATAAAGGATACAAGCATGGAAATACATATAGTGTAAGTCAAAATAATAGGTGAAGCAATGGAAGTGTTTAAGTCTTATTGTGGTTGCACAGAAAAGGGAATGATTAACTTCATAGAATGGATGGAAAAGGCTCTCTGGGGCTGCAAAAGGATAAGGAGTTTCCTAATCAGATTAGAGGGCATGTGGGGTGTGTGGAAAGGAGACTCACAGAGAGAGGGAACAATCTGTGCAAAATTGTGTAGGTGTAAATGATATGGTGGAACTTCAAGCAATTCAACATTGCAAGATTTTATTGTTTTTATATGAGAAGAGAACAAAATCCTATTCTGAATAACTTAAAGCATCACTTTTATATCTGAATGAAGTTGTGAAACCTATTAATATTTAAAATTTTTCAAAAGAGAACAAGATTGCAGTAATTACTAATGAGATTACTCTTAAATGATCTCTAAGGCTATGGATCTGACAGATAACCCAAAGCAGACATATGATGATAACTCAGTCTATAGACATTTGTTATGTGGGTGTCACACTGTATTAGTTTCTTATTGGTGTTGTAACAAAGTGCCACAAGTTTTGTGGCATAAAATAACACAAATTGATTGTGTCAGAGTTCTGTAGGTCATAAGTCTGATATGACATGGTTCCCATCAGGCTAAAATCAAGATATTGGGAGGGCTGTGTTCCTTTCTGTGGGCTCTTTGATCATTCAGGTCATTGCAGAATTCTGTTGCTTGTGGCTGTAGGACTGAGGTCACAATTTTCTTGCTGGCTGTCAGCTGAGATCTGATCCCCTTCTAGAGAATGTCTCATTCCTTGGCTTGTGATCTTCTTCCTCTATCTTCAAAGACAAGAAAGGGGGGTTGTCTTGCACTCATGATTCAACTCTTTTTCCTTTTTTCCCCATTACTTCAGACTCCTCTTTCTCTTCTAAGGGCCTTGTAATTAGATTGGATCCACCTGGATAATCTAGGTTGCTCTCCCTGTTTTAAGGTTCATAATCTTAATTCCATCTGCAAAGTCCCTTTTGCCGTGTAATGTAACATTTTCACAGGTTCCAGGGTTTAGAATGTGGGCATCTTGGGAGCCCATTATTCTATGTGTCTTACATACTATTGTTCTCCTAAATGTATATATTGTTCTCCTAATGTATCACATATATATACATATATATATATATATGTATATATATGATAATGCAAAGCAAGCAGAATTTAGAAATCATACACCAACTTTACTCCTGGATTTGACGCTTGCTAGCTGAGTACTATTGGGCAAGTTACCTAGTAAAAGAGTCGATGATCTCTGAGATTCCTTATGGCTCTTTTTTTTTTTTTTTTTTTTGCGGCACGCGGGCCTCTCACTGTTGTGGCCTCTCCCGTTCTGGAGCACAGGCTCCGGACGCGCAAGCTCCGCTCACGGGCCCAGCCGCTCTGCGGCGGCACATGGGATCCTCCCGGACCGGGGCACGAACCCGTGTCCCCTGCATCGGCAGGCGGACTCCCAACCACTGCGCCACCAGGGAAGCCCTCCTTATGGCTCTTAAACACTCTATTACACTTTATTTTTATATTATATATCAATATATAAGGCACATCTTTATTTCTTAAAAAGCATGTGCATTTAATGATGAATGTCTTTTTCTTCAGGATTTTGCAGTAGGTAAAGTATACAATCAAACACATTAAAACTGGACTCACTGTAAAAGTTTTAGTCTGTGGCAAGGTTTCTTAACCTCAGTACTATTGACATTTTGGGCTGGGTGATTCTGTCTTGTGGGGATTCGTACTTTTTAGGATGTTTAGCATCATCCCTGACCTCTACCTACTAGATACCAGTAGGATCCTCTTAATTGTGACAATCAAATTTTTTCTAGAAATCCCCAGAAGTTCAGAAATTGCCATAAGTTTGCAAAAATGACAACAGATGTATGGCAAGCACTGATCTGTATGGTTAGATAGAAAAATCAAATAGTCCACTGAGCAAAGGTTGAAAAAAGATACAATAAATAGGGCTTCCCTGGTGGCGCAGTGGTTAAGAGTCTGCCTGCCGATGCAGGGGACACGTGTTCGTGCCCCGGTCCGGGAAGATCCCACATGCCGCGGAGCGGCTGGGCCCGTGAGCCATGGCCGCTGAGCCTGCACGTCTGGAGCCTGTGCTCTGCAACGGGAGAGGCCACAACAGTGAGAGGCCTGTGTACAGCTAAAAAAAAAAAAAAAGGAAGAAAAAAAAGATACAATAAATAAAGTGTTTTGCTTATGCACAAGTCAAGGAGGCAGTGTGGTTAGTGTGAGTGACAGGATTTGCTCACTTAGATTTTGATCAGAGGAAAAGGTGAGCAAGGTAATGCCAGTATCAGGAAAGTTTCATGGAAGATATCGAATATCAATGGTCATTTTAATTAAAGAGGGCACTTTATGAAATAGCAGGAACTTGATGTTCTGCTTGGATTGTGTGGTTTAGGTGATGGTTTTGAGAGATTAGAGGTAGGTAATGGAGAGCTGTGATTTGGGAGGTGAGCTGATAAGAGGAAATGGGAAAGGGTGGTAATCTAGGTTTTCTGATGTACCTCTGGAGCAGAAAGAGGTTTTACTGCCCTACTTTTTATAAAGGAGAGAGTGGTGATCATGGAGCGATGCTGGGCAGAGCACTGAGTGGCTGTGAGGAGGGAGCTAAAGCTAAGAAATGAAATAGCAGTAATGCATGGTTTTACTAAGAGATGACCAGGGTTTATAGGGAAAGATAGCAGAATGAACAATAGCTGTAATTATAGCTTGCATTTACTAAGATTTTGCTATGTTCAAACCACTCTTCTAAGCACTTTACATATGTTAACTTATTTTATTCCCACAACAGTGTGTGGGATAGGAGGATTATTATCTTCAGGTTGATGAGGCCAAAGAGAAATAGAGAGGTTAAGAGTTTTGCCTAAATTCTTAATTTATGTGGCAAAGCTAGGATTTGAACCTAGTTATCCAGTTATAGGACCTGTGACCAGTGCCTTACTAAAAATTGATTTTTTTAGACACTTGTGGCACCTAATATGATGCTGACTTATTAGAGGTTGTTTATTTTACTATACCTAGCCCATTTCCAAAGTGTGAGGAAGCTACAGGAACTTGATAAATAAATGTTGCCTTGACATAGAACATATTTGGATGGAGTCCCCTAAAATTAAATTGATCGTCACTTCAACTAATAACCTTCGACTTTAAAGGAAAATTATAGATCATCCTATTAATGCTTGAATCCTTTCTCAAATGTTAATACATTTAGGATTTTTTGATGTGCTATTATTCATAAGCCACTTTGTGAAGGTTAGAGGGACACAAAGTTATCGAGGTGATTAAACCTTGAGCTCTGAAGCTATGGCTCCTGGGTTCAAATCCTGGCTCTACTATTTACCTATTTGCTTTGAGACCTTGGTGAAGTTACGTAAATGCTTTGCTCCTCAGTTTTCTCACTTTTAAATGACAGTAATCATAGTATCTCCTTATGATTTGTTACAGCTGTTACATAAAACAATGAGTGAAAAAGCTTAGTGCAGTGCATAGTGTATCATAAACTTGGTATGAGTTACTTCTTAATATTCTACATGTCTGGTATCTCCTTAGTCAAAACATATATTATGCCCAACCTGTGATAAATCATGAAAAGACTTAAATGTGATATTGAAAGCATATCATATACAGTGTTGGTACATATGAATTATAAATAAAAGTTAATAATAATGGTGATGGGACTTTTAAGTCTTCACATTTTATTTTAAAATATCTGTCCATTGTAGGCTTTGTTTCCTTGGTACTGTTCTGATAGGTTTGTTTGACTCTTTTGTGGGTATTCTGAAGTATGTAACGTTTTGGTCTCATTTTGTATACACTCTTTTAAGAATCAGAATCTACTGAGGAACTCTCTAAGAAGCTTGCTTTTCCATTTTGAATCTCTTCTTACTCTCTGTCTCAAAGGTTAATCCACCATAGTTTGTCTCAGAACTTTGTATGTGAGGTCCTTTTAACTCTTTTGAGCTCTTTTCCTGTATAGACATCATAGGATCATACTTCTGTTTTTTTTCTCAGTTTCTCGAAATGCAGTTGAAGTAAATTCACTGAAATGCCAAGGAGAAAAGTTGAGAGATGCTTTAGAGCTGCACTGTCCAGTAGACAGTGATTAGCAACATGTGACTGTTGAGGCTTGAAATAGGACTAGTCCAAATTCAGATGTGCTCTAAGTGCCAAAGACACATGGCATTTCAAAGACTTAGTATGAAAAAAAGTGATATTATTATCTCATTAATAATTTCATATTGATTATGTGTGAAATGATGTTTTTGATATGTTGTGTTAGATAAAATATATTATTAAAATTAATTTTACATTTTTTTTTACTTGTTTAATGTGGCTTACATTGTATTTTTATCAAACAGTGTTGCTTAAGTATGAATCACAAGACACATACTTAAGCCTATTTAAGGCTCTGAGCTACCCTGCAATAAATAACTTAGAAAAGGAATTATTTAACAAAATGGTTTGATCACAGGACATGTATTCAATTCTAGGGATTTAGGGTATGAAGGATTAATTTTTGGAAAATTCCGGTCTAAAAAAACTGACTAGGCCTAGAATTCCTCTTGCTAGCCCTAATTAAATTGAACATTATGTGATATTTTTTCTTTAAGAACTCAAAATCCACCTCATGATCTGATTTTTGTTAGTTAATAACAATTAGATTGAGAGTGATATTTTTGCTTCATATTTTCCTACCTTTTCAGAGATTAAATTCCATGGAGTGCAAATCATGTACTTATTATGGAATCTGTTTCAGTTAATTGAATCTTCCAGTTCATATTCAGGAAGCTACAGTCTTTCACAATGACTTAAGCATTACTTCATCTCTACTACCTTTTCCTGAGGGCAAGCCTCCCTCCTCTCTCTGCTCAGACTACCACAATATCCTACGAATTGGCCTTGTGCTGCCACTTTTGCTTCTGTCCAATTCATAGCCCATGTTCTAGAGTAATCTTTTTAAAATTAAAAAAAAGTCAGATTGTTTTTCTGCTTAAAATTTTTCAATGTTTTCCATTGCATTTAGGGGAAAAAATCTAAAATGTTTATTGTGGCCTACATGATCATCAGACTGTTCTTTCCTAAATGATCCCACAACCCAGGCTGGTTTTCTCAGTCATTTTAAATTCTGTCCATTTCCAAGGCTTCTATTCACTTTGCTTTGAAAGGTCTTTACCAAACTGTCCTGAAGCTTCCAGGCCTTCCCTTTTTATCAGATTGGCAAATTTCCAGACAAATATATTCTTCCTCCTCTTGGTGAGACACACTTCATCCTTGGCCAAGGGTTCTTCAGTGTGTAATCTTAAGCCACAGTCTAGGAAACTACATCCTATCTCACCACCATCTCAGTAAACAGCCCTTCACTTCTGTCTTCATTTTTCTTCCAAGTCTCATCCCAGCTCTTTTTCTAGTTTCTTGCCTAAGATGTCATAAATGTTAGTTACTTTTTAGGACTCTTGAAGAGATAGTATCAGCCCTTACATAAACCAGTAAGTGTGAGTAGTGGTCAGACTTCTGTCATGTTAGACTTTTGTCCATTTTAAAGTGGGCTGGCCAGGAGAATCAAGCTCTTTTCTCTCAAGCCTGAAAATACAGAAGACATAGGTCTGTGTGCAGAATCATCCAGGAAAAATGCCAGCAGCTATGTACAACAAAGAAATTCTACCCATCGCAAACTGGGTATTTCTCTGATCTTTCACCTTAGGTTTGCAGCATTTCTAAAGAGGTATTATAAAACTGTAGTGCTCACTGAATGGACAGCTTGGAGATGATGCCAAGAGAATGTATCTTTGAGGATGTCATGTGAAAATTAATTGATCAATATTAGCTTTGGCCACTAGGGAGACAGTTGTATTATAAGCATTAAAGGAACTTTTCAGTGAACATTTTGGTACATGACTCTTCCTGAAAGGAGATAAGGAAAACCATTCTAAAAGTATATCCCCCCCCAAAAAATACTAGGAAACTGACCTGTTATCTATTTTATGCAATGTGCCCTCTCAGTTTTGTTAGGAAATGTACACTTTATTTTTTTAAATATATCGATTTCCAAATCATCTCTGGTTAAGTGGGGGGCGGGAGTGTTTAAAATGATAAATGGAGTTCAGTGACTAATTCCAGACTACTTTATTTTGGAAATAGTGTTAGATTGGATCTGTATCAGGATGTTTTTCGAATGCTTGGCTTCATAATCTCTGCCCCTCCCCATATATTGTTTGGAATCTGCACTAAAGATAAGAAGAGTACAAATCTGACTCATTGGCAATCAATCAAAGAACTTTACGTAGAAAACTCCCTTCAAGTAGGTACAGGCAGTATAAGCAAAACTTTGGAAACAGTGGAAGCAAAGGTAGAAAAAATATGGTTGAAATGGCTAGGACACTTACTACTTACTGTTCAAAAACTATCTTTTTTTCATTTCCAATATGAAATTTTGGTAGATTTTGATATTTTTTGGATATTTATTTCTGTTTGATAAATATCCAGGTAATTGGATAGTAGTTTGTACTTACTTATCTTTAAAATGATTCAGTTTTTCAATTAGAGCATAAGCTTTAAAAAAAAAAAACAATCTGGTCAACCAAAAGATTTCAGTAGGTAAGGAATATCCCAGAAATAGATATATGAATTGATATATCATTTTTGATGATTAAGCTTAGAAACTAGCTATTTTTAAAGATATACATGCCTAACACCTACATAGAGCTAGAGATAATTTAAAGGATCTGATGCTTTCTGACAATTTGGTTATTTTGAAACCTGGCCCTTAGACTATTGATTTTCCTTTTTTCTTTGAGGGTTTAGGAGAATAACTATTTTAAACCTCTGTTTTTCAATATCAGAACCGGAAAAACCTGAGAAACTTAAAGCCTTCAATATTTCTGCACATTCCTTTTCTCTGCACTGGAGCCTACCCTCTGGCCATGTGGACGGGTTTCACGTGGATCTTGTTCCTGACAGTGGCTTTGTTACTATCAGAGATCTTGGAGGTGGAGAATATCAGGTATCGTTTTCATTATCGTACTTGCCAAACTAACTTGTATTTATATTTGGTCCAAATAGGAAAGTTCTTTATGAAACTCATCCACCATGAAAGCTTACTCCTTTGAGACTTTTTAAAAGCATAAGATGAAGACAAAAACACGGATGCCGAATTGATGAGTTTAAGTTTCAGCATTAGTGGACTGTTACCTTAGTAACGTCTGTGTCTTTTTTTTAAGTCTACCCTGAACCTACAGCCAACGATCCAAGGGTTCATGAATAGTTTAACAATGAAAGGGCAGAGCTATTGAGTAATCCACGCTCATTAATTGTGCACTTGCCAGGAGGATCTGTCTTTAAATCATTAATGCAGGCAACATTTCTCTCTAGAGCCATCAATGTGATTCCACTGCCTGAAAAATGTAATAATGATGGATTTTCTTATGATTTTTCTTTTACTTTTTATTGGAACTTCAGAGACACAGGTATTTTGTACACACTCTTAAATACAAGGGCTAAGCAATGGACTGTAATTTTCTTAAGACTCTTAAATAGTTGTTTCTTTTGACAATGAACTAGGATAGATAGAAATACTGATGTAGTCTTTGATAATGCAGTATGTTTTGTTAAGTTTTTGTTATCTGTTATTTGGTAAATAGTTATGTGATATAACAAATTTATATTTTACAGTGATAGGAAACATATTGTGATATCTTAAATAGTGCAGAGTTATGTAGTGAAGTGTTACTGTATTTTATTGATTGTGATAGATTTATGGTTTTAAGTTTCTTGCTTTTCAGAATTTTAACACAATCACTTGCTTTTGGTGTTCCAGGTTGATGTTTCTAATGCTGTTCCTGGTACGCGGTATGATGTAACCATCTCTTCCATTTCTGCTACAACATACAGCTTACCTGTTAGTAGAACAGTGACAACGAATGTGACAAGTAAGTATATGTTTTCCTTTTTCTTTTTTTTTTTTTTACAAAGTATTTGGAACCATTATAAATCTGTTGGATAGAAATATTTACATTGGCGGTATGTGCATTGTATGCATGAGAACAGTTTAGTAATTAAAGCAAAATGGAAACTTAAGAAAGTGATCTGTTTAGAACCTGAGTTCTACTGGTTATCTTCCATTACTTTCAAAGAACAAAGATAATTTTTCTATACTTGTTTGTGAAATGGATCAGAAATACTGTTAATCGTAATATTTAAATAATACAAAGCCATGAAAATAAACTCACTATAGTTGCTCTGAAAGAGTTATTCAGTTTGTAAGACTGGTTCTTGTTTTCTTAGTGTTTGTGTATAAGCCTTGCATCAAGTAAGTTTTTTAAAAAAATGATTTGGCATTAAAAGTATATTTGGCATGTAGTATTTAGTAGCATTCCATTTTTTACATTCTTATAAAAGACTATTTTTGGTATTCCCCAAAGCATTTAATATTTTTTTTTTCTTGTGGTAGCAAAGCTCTAAGGAGGATAAACTTACACTTATGAGACCATTAGTCTTTGGGAACTTCAGAAGTCTACAATTTGTAGATATTTTTCTTACGTATGATTGTGAAAATACAATAGTTGTTTGACCTTATAACAACATGAATTTTTTCAAAAAAAATAGAACCAGGGCCTCCAGTCTTCCTAGCAGGGGAAAGAGTCGGATCTGCTGGGATTCTTCTGTCTTGGAATACACCACCTAATCCGAATGGAAGGATTATATCTTACATTGTAAAATATAAGGAAGTTTGTCCATGGATGCAAGCAGCGTATACACAAGTTAGAGCAAAGCCAGACAGTCTGGAAGTTCTTCTTACTAATCTTAAACCTGGAACAACATATGAAATCAAGGTAAGTATTTTGTAAATAGTTAGTATTAGAATATTCATTCCTTTTAAAAGTGAAGGAGCTTTATCCCACCAGGTCAAGCCTTTGCAGCAAGTGACTGAAGAACGATCATCTGAGTCTTGGCCTCATTGCCCATCTGGGCTTTTAAAACGTGAACAAATTTTATAATCTCTCTTTTGTGTATTTATATAATTTATTTTTCTTATTGATATTGAACCTACTGGCAGTCAGCTCTTTATCATTTATCTTCTGGACAAATCAAAGTTTTATTATTTCAGATTCTGTTTAATTAGAGAGTATAAAGCTTGAATGTAATTCTTTTGGTCTGTTCTAGGTTGCTGCTGAAAACAGTGCTGGCATTGGAGTGTTTAGTGACCCATTTCTCTTCCAAACTGCAGAAAGTGGTAATTTTCCTAAATCATTTATTCTGAATTAACTTTGTTATGAGTTTTTGTCATTGAAAATAAATAGGGATATAAACAAAATCCGGCACTAAAATGCATAAAATTTTCAACAACATGGCCATTCAGTTACTTTTAGAGTCTTCTTGGATAGTAAATTTACTCATTAAAATGTATATTGTTCTTTCTGATTATAAAAACACTAAGTGTTATCTTAGAAAACTTTGAAAAAAACAGAAATAAAAAAAAATCCTAAATGAAAGTTATCCATGGCCCTGTTATATAAAAAATGCTGTTATCCTTTTGGTCCATTTCTGGCTGATTTTTTTTTTTCCTATGAATATATGTCTTTGTGACTATATATTAGTAAAAGTAGGCTTGTGCCATTTATGCAAGTTTATAGCCTGCCTTTTCCTCTTAACATCAAATCATAAGTATTATTATGACATTAGACTTTTGGATATACAGATTATAATGGTTATCATATTATTCCATAACATGGAATACTATGGAATACTCTTTCACTAAATATCTGTAGAACTCTCTCCCCAGTTGATCCAGATCTCACTTTACCTTTCCTGACTACACCTTCTAAAATAGCCCCTATTTCCTTCTGTCCATCTTTATTTCCAACAGATTTATTTTTCTCCATTGGACAAGCCTGACATGTAACACATTTACTTGCTTACTATTTTATTGTATGTATTAGCCTAGTAGAACATAAGCTTTGTGATAAAAATAAGTTGTTATGGAATGGAGGTAATTTTATTTATTTAGTAATTCAGCTGTTTATTTATAATAGCAAACAGTCAGAACGAGTAAATAGAAAAATGGCACAAAGAATGGCATCTCCAATCAATAGCAGACATTTTCTGTGGAGCTTATACTCTAGTGGGCTAAGATAAATAAATGAGTTACTAAGTAATATAATAAATGAGTTACTAAGTAATATACTAGATTGGTGAGAAGTGCTATAAAAACAATTTCTGTAATTTTGTGCAACTATAAATGTTCTGTATAAAGATACAGATAAAGATAAAAATATCCAGTGGTTCACTGCCAAAGGGGTACATTGAAATGGGCCCTGTATATCTAGAGGGGATTATGCAATTATAATGTTAAAAGAAACATATGCCAAGCTTTATGGCCCAGTTTTTATTTGAGACCCCATCAAGAGAAGCATGTGAATACATGCTCTATGCCATAGAAAGAATTAAGAGAAAATTCTAGAGTTTATTTAAAATTAGAAATTAATGATTCATGAGGTCTTTTTCCTATTGATATTGAACCTACTGACATTCAGATTATTAGCACAACTAAAAATTGAGAAAATTATTATTTTAAATTAAATGTTCACTAGGATATAAAAGAAAAATTTATTACTTATGTTTCTAGCTTCAGGGAAATAATTGGAATAATTTTTGAATGACTTCGCAAATAGTTTATTCTTTTTTTAAAACTCTCATCTTGATACAGCTTCTGATAAAGCCTGGTACATGCAGATTATGATTTCAACTTGACAGTATTTTGAACTTTAAATATTTTATACTCTACTAACTGTCATAATTTCTGGAGTTATTTGCTCTCTTGGCAAATTATGATTGGGACAGACTAACACTCTAGGATGGCGTGAAAATAATACCGGAACAGAAGTTTCACTCTGTTTCTGACTTGCTTGTTTTCTTGGGGAAATTACATAATCACATAATCAGTCTTGCCTTATCTTTTGTTTTTTTAAAAAAATGTTAAGTGGTAAAAATACAAACCTAAATTTAGTTAGATCAGTTATGTCCAAGTTTTCCCCCAAGGACTCCTTTTTATTATTTATGCTACACAGAACTAAATTTAAGGAAAATTTCTGTGGAATAAATAAATTGCATTTATTATTATTAAACCAGAAATAATTTCTTTCTCCATGAATAAAAATACTCCTAAAGTAGAAAGTTAACCCATTATACCATACTGAGCTGATATCACATCCACAAGCACAAAAATCTCAACTTTCTTACTTCTCACACAGCATTGTTTCAGACAAATGTAGAATTTTAGCTTTAAAATATTAGAAATATCTCTTGTACCTTCATTTCTAACTTGGTGGATCCTTAGAAATATAAATGACTCTTTTAGAAGTCTCTATATTTGATTTAGAAAGGTTTTTTTTTTTCCTGGCTCAAGAAAATGTATGTTTTGTATAGTATACACTTTGAAAAGTTTTAATTAGTTTCACATACTTATATATTTACGCAAGTCACTTGTTTAGCTATGCCCTCAAAGTGTGTGGAAGACTTATCTGCAAGGTGAAGTGATTTATAAACAGAATTTTTTGGTGCTTTAGTGTCAGATCTTTACTTGGACCAAGATGGATAAATTCACTATAAAAATCAAAAGATGATGGGATTTTGGTACCTAAAATTCCAGAAGTAGAAACTAGAATATTTAAAGTAGGGGAAGACCTGTCAGCTACAGAAAAGAGCCAAAATTAGTCTTCAGACACCACGAAGTCACAAAAGGAAAACACACAGATTTTACTGAGGCAAAAATAATGTAATTTTAAGTGAATAAAAATAACCTCTTTTTCACTAAATGTTGTTTAACAGATTTAATTAATTTTTATCTAATATATCTGTGTACTTTAAAAGATTTTTTTTTTTTTTTTTTGCAATACGCGGGCCTCTCACTGTTGTGGCCTCTCCCGTTGCGGAGCACAGGCTCAGCGGCCATGGCTCACGGGCCCAGCCGCTCCGCAGCATATGGGATCCTCCCAGACCGGGGCACGAACCCGTGTCCCCTGCATCGGCAGGCGGACTCTCAACCACGGCGCCACCAGGGAAGCCCCCTAAAAGATATTTTGAAGTCATGTTTTGGAATGTAATAAAGGTTTGGTTACCTTGTAAATTCAAATTTCTCTACACTTGGGCAGTTCCTCATGATTGTTGTTAAGGCTGATTTGGAAATGTGCCAGCTTGTATGCAGTCTGTTATTGATATATATTTCAGGCATTCTTATAAAATTTGCATACTTTAGACCAATAAGAAATTTAAAACAATGATTAAGATTAATGATAAAAGCTTTGATTCTTATAATTCCATGGCATCACGTATTTAACAAACTTTGCTTTATTATATTTTATCCACTCAAAAGAAATTTTAGTGCTAAATCTTTAGTATCAGAGAGTTTTCATATTGTCACTGTCCTTTTTAAACTCTAATTCCATTGATCAGTTTCTCTTGAAGAAAAAAATTTCTATCCATTATGACATCCATTATTAATGATGAATCATCTTCCCAAATTGTTGTATTTTACTTTTTTCCATTAAAATGCAGCCGTTGTTAGGTTTCTTAATTACTGTTTAACTCATATCATTCACATATAGCTCTCTTGCCCATTCACATACAGCTCTCCTGCCCAGGACCTAACTTTCTTATATATTTTATATGGCTTCACATTTTGATATTCTTCTCTACAATGTATACCTAAACTCTGGTTATTTGATTTCTCAATACTAGGCACTTCTACTATCATTTATATTGTCTTACCCCAAACATCTTGTTTTGTTTTTATTTCTTTCAATAGTGACTGGTCATGGTTGTTCTATATTCTAAAAGACCTTGATTATTTACTCTACTTGGTCAATTTTGCATAATTAACCTTGAATTAATAAGTATCATTTTTCTTCACTCTGGCCTCATGTTTATCTTATTCCAACTAAGATAGCATATAGCTTATTATTATGCATATTATTAATAATTAATAACAAAGTATCATGAATTCTGATGAAAGTTGATTTTGAGGGTGTATGAAAGTCAAAATATAATAACCACAATCAATTGGGTGGTATCCATTTTATATTAGACACTAAATATTTACATACATTCTAGAAATGTGCTTTTTGGTGCAAATGGTTATATAATTGTTTGAATTTGCCACTTCTTCATTATCTAAGGAATTTACATAATTCTAAAGTATTTCAGAAAGTAAGATATTCATTATTCAAATTTCTATAACCACAAACAACTATTGACTGAATATTTTTTCAGACTTATTTGAAATAGTTTATTGATGGATGTATTGGCCAAATAATCCTGAAGTAAAGCTTATGTGCCTCTTAAACACAACTCTCTGGGCCCAATTTCCAGTTCTTTATTTTAGGCAAAAGTCAATTCAAAAAGTATACTCAAGTATATATTTCAAAAAGTATTACCCAAGTAGATTTTATACAATGTATTATACATTTAATTTCATATAACATGGGAAACGTAACATCCCAAAGCTATATAAATGCCATTCTAAGTTTTATAACAATGTTTTTCCTCTCCTTCAATCCCTCTCACTTCCCCAGCTCCAGGAAAAGTGGTGAATCTCACAGTCGAAGCCTTTAACTATTCAGCAGTAAGCCTGATTTGGTATTTACCTCGGCAACCAAATGGCAAAATTACCAGCTTCAAGATTAGCGTCAAACATGCCAGAAGTGGGATAGTAGTGAAAGATGTTTCAATCAGAGTAGAGGACATTTTGACCGGGAAATTGCCAGAATGTATTGTAAGTATCATGGAACATTTTCTATGTCTCAAAAATTTTAGGTAAATTACATCTTGAAGTTTTAGTAAAATTTCCATTTTACCAAAATGATTCTTAGCTATTTGATTACTTATAGTATCATATGATATACAATTGGCTATAGTCAAGGCAGAATAAGAGAAAGGTTTGAGAATTCAGCAGTGAGTTGTCAGATCACTTAGGGAGCTCTGAAAAGACTACATGATAGGCATGGCATTTGTGATAGGCCTTGGAGTAAGGATAGGTGGAGATTACGTGGAGGTAGAGGATACTTTGTAAGCCCTGAAGTAGGAAATCATAGGATATCACTGGAAAAAATATAATACTTCCATGTGACAGGAGAGGAGGGGAGGGGAATAGTCAAGGTTAAGTTTGTGGAAGTAGATTGTTTTTGTTGTGTATATCTTTAGTGAAGAATTTGTTACTACTCTAGTCATAGATGGGAAATCCCTGGAAGTACTGTAATAATGCTTTTTAAAAGTTAATTTTGGTTATCTTTGTGATATTATTGATGAGAAAACAACCAAAATTACTTTTCTTTTAAATGCTTTAAATTGTAGAAGTCACAAAATGTTTTTTTTAATTTGGATATCTAATACACATAAGCACATATACACATGTGCCCATATACACACAAACACATGTTCTATTAGCTTTGTCTTTTGAATACTGTTGCAGAAAAAATGATCATAACGGTAAGAAAGTGATGTTATGTTTGAAATTTCACAATAGGGAAAACATTTCATCTCTTTGCCTCTTGCACTTTTAACATGAATTTTAAAAATTCTTAATAATGATTTTGCTATAGTTATAGCTTTACTCAAAGCCACATGCAATCCTACTTATAAGAAAGATGAAGGTGTAAAGAATGCAGTAAATACATTCTGTTCTAAAACTGTGGACAATGGTATTGATGGTATAACTGTAGACGGTAAGTGGGTATAATTAAAATCTAGCAGATTTGTCTGTAGCTATAATGGGTAAGTGAATCTGTTAAACTCTTACCCAATCATACACATACACACACAAATTAGGAATAATATTTGTAGTATAAAGAAAAAATGAATTACCCTTATCATCGCCATCAAGTGATACCACATTATTTTCCCATTGATATTTATTTTATTCACTAGGAGAAGAATGAATCCTTTTTATGGAGTACAACCAGCCCTTCTCCAACCCTCGGGAGGGTGACGCCTCCATCACGTACCACCTACCCATCGAGCATGTTGCCCGGGAGGAAGATTAGCTCTGTGTGGAAAGAGCCTATCAGTTTTGTAGTGACACATTTGAGACCTTATACAACGTATCTTTTTGAAGTTTCTGCTGTTACAACTGAAGCAGGTTATATTGATAGTACAATTGTCAGAACACCAGAATCAGGTATAGTTTCTTTCTTTCTTTCTTTCTTTTTTTTTTGGTAGGAAAAGAAGTTAAATTATTCGTAGAATAACCTTTCATTTTTTTCATGTAGATAGTTTTGTTAAAACCTTCCTTCCCTTTCAATAACTTTTTTTGCCCTAATAACAGATAATAGGTATCCCTTCTGGAGCATCTTCAATTTCAATACTCTTTTATGATACTAACATAAGCATCTAAAATGAGAAAGGAGATTTGAGAGAAGAGACTCCTGAACTCATAGTCTTGATCCTAAGATCAGCTTTTATCATTCTGTGACCCCAGCAATTTTTCGTAATCATCCTGTCCTTCATCTTCTATAGTCATGTGTAGATGACTTCTCTCACTGATATTGCTATTGCTACCTGCAGTAGTAGAAATATCATGCGATTAACATTCAACATCAGATAAAAACAGTAGTTAAAAAATACCTACCTGTATCCTCTTTGTATTTCAGTTTCCTTTTATGAAAAATGGAGACAGTAATAGTATCTTCCTTATGGAGATGGTGTTAGTACTAAATGAGTATGATTAGATATTATTATTACTACTAAATTCTAAGAGTACATATTTCTAGGTATGGTATTTATAGATTTAATTATGATAATATGTCAGCGTCCATATATACACATATATATAGACACACATCTAAACATACTACATAATGCCATACTAAATATATAGTATCAGAAATTCAGTTGGATTGATGATTTTTAAGGCTACTGGAAATTATTACTTGTAGGGTAATTTCACTAAAGCATAGTATTTTTTTCTGATTACATAGGTGTCATTTAAGTACATGTAAATTTGAAGATTTTTCTTGAATTAAACATCTTTGAATCAGACCATTTCCTCTTCCATACTCCTTACTTCTTTTCATACAAAAAAAGAAAGAAAGAATTTCAAGAAGGTCACACAGGTGAAATTTGGTAGACAAAAACTTTGTTTTAAAAAATATTTGGAATGTTTCATTTCAATTAAAAGAAAGTTTTTTTTAATATAGAAACATCTATGAAAAAGACTTTTTAAATATTATTATTTTTATATGTTACCAATGTTACATTTGAATATAGGTTATAAATTTCCTCTCAGAACCAAATGCAGATATTGAAATAAAAAGTAAAATCACTGCCAACAGATTCTGAAGGTTGAGTTATTTCTTTGCCCCTTCTACCTGTGTACACCAGAGGGAGAGCTTTTATCAAGCCAGATGCCCAGGGCTTGTTGAATGCAATACGTATAAAGTGCTTCTAGACAATGTAACTGTACAATGAACTATATAGGAATAAAACACCCTGTTCAATCATATACAGCATTAAATAAAAATAGTAATTGTTGCAAATAAGGAGTTTATCTAGTGGTCCACCACTTATTCAAATTCTTCAATTATAGCCTATTTTTTCTTTTTGTAGGTTGAAAAAACAAACACTTTACTGTGTGACCTTTTATTTTTTCTCTGATTTTGTGCTTTATTTTGTGTATTTAATAAGGTGCTTTTAAATTTTATATATATATCTATTATTTATTCATTTTTTTCTGTAATCATTTTAGTGCCTGAAGGACCACCACAAAACTGTGTAACAGGTAACATTACAGGGAAGTCCTTTTCAGTTTCATGGGACCCACCAACTACAGTTACAGGAAAATTTAGTTACAGAGTTGAATTATATGGACCATCAGGTAAGTCTTAATCAGTTTTGTGTTTACCTTTTGGAGTAAGAATTATATAAAATGTTACTATGATCAAACTTTTAAAAAGTATTTAACTGTTTTTAAAAGACCCTATAGTTGAAGCAAACAGTAAAAAAGTAATACGGAAATGAGGCTCTTTGAACTTTTTGTTTAAAATCATAAATAAGTATAAGGAGGATAAAACATTGTCCATGTTCCATATTTCATGACAAGGAGCTGAAAGAACAAAGGATGACCCCTCAAGAAGAGAAGTATTAGAGGAGAGACATGTCTTCCCATATTTGAACAGGAGGACCTTGACTTACTCTGATTGCAAATATACGAAGAACAGTGGGCTTCGGTTATATTAAATCAGATTTCTGCTTAGAAGAAAGAAACTATTTCTAATAATTGGCTCTCTAAAAGTAATATGGGCAACTTGATAATGTAGCGAGTTCACCATCTTTCTGAGCAAGGAGGAGCTGGACATCCACTTGTCAAATATTTTAAGGGGTTCAAAAACTATATTAGTAGAAGTTGATTAAGTAAACTCTACAATTCTTTCATAATCTGCATTCTATGGTTCTATGAAATAAGTTTATTTCAGATAGTAATGAAATAACATAAACTCACATATTATCATTTATTTGGAAGAGTGGAAAAATCGACAAATGTCCAAATTATTCATTTGGGAACTTCTAGGAATCTATCATGAAACTCATGAGTAAACTTTATTTCTCATCCCTGAGTACCTTATGCTCCTAAAATTCTGAAATATTTGCAGGCCTAAAGATATGGTAGTCTGTTTTTCCCCCTCCCTCCTCAATACATAGACACACATGGGTACCCAGACATACCTTTTCTATCAGTACTATTTTACAAAATTTTGACAAAGTGCTCTTGTATCTGTGAGGCTGGTAAGTCAAGAGAATGTATTTAGTAACTATCGAATTTAGCAACCTGGAAGTCATTAGCGATCTTATCAAGAGCAGTTATGATGGAGTATGTGGGGTAAATGACTGCTTGGAGTAGACTGAAGAGAGAATGGGAGAAGAGAATTGGAATAGTGGGTAATGGACAACTCTTGAGTTCTGCTGCAAAGCGAAGCAGTGAATGGAAGTGGGTAGTGAGAGTGAGGGGTAAGCATCATCGACAGGTTTTCTTTTCAGAGGGAACAAGCAAAGCATGTTTGTTGCTGATGGGAATAAATTTAAAAAAGGATATGTTGATGATATAAGAAAGGCAGGAATTATTGGACAGATATCTTTGTGTAGGCAGAAAATGGGATCTTTTGCTCGAGTGTAGGGATTGGTTTGAGATAAGAATCCAGATGGTTTATCCATTGTAACAGGTTATAAGGCAGAGTCTGTGGGTGCAGATGCTGTACATAGAGAGTTGCGTTGGTGGGAGTATGTGGCACATGTCTTCTGAATGATTAATTTTTCCAGTTAATCAACTGGGAAGAAAAAGTGTAAATATTCACCTAGAAGAGTAGAGAGTGACTGTACTACTGAAGTTAGATAAGGTGCTGAGTACCATTTAGGGCTCTTTTGAAGTGTGGTAATGAATAAAGTGATATCAGTCAGAGTGGATGTGTGTTTTTCTCCAGTTCCCTTCAACAGGAGAGGGCTTATGTAAGGCAGTGATTATTACTGACAATGACACTGAGGCTGGATAAAGAGTAGACATCAAGTGGTGAGGAACCAAACAAAATAAAACAAAGTAGGTGGTAAGATCAATGGATTGGAGGTCCCGAAGAATTGTTGGTTCTGGCTTCTAGAGTAGTGATCAGGGGACAGGAAGTGTGGTCAGAGACAGCCGCATGAAATTGAGATAATTTTTAGGATTTGCAGTTATTGGTAATAGCCATGTCTATTATGACGGTGAGGGAGTGACTGAGATCAGGTGGAGGACTAGATTATTCAAGGGGAGCTTGAAGTAGTTTAAGGTTGATCTCTAAGGATATTGAAATCACCACAAATTAAGATGGTAGCATTGAAGAAAATGCCACTGAAGCAGGAGCTAAACCATCCAGAATGAGAGTGAGTGACCCTGGGGTCCACAGATCACTACAACATTGAGAGTCAGTGGATGTCGCTGATGGCATGAGAGCTGAAGCTGTGGGCTTTTCTAAGGAGGAGCTAGAATTGTCTAAGAGCAAAGAGGAGCAAGGAGAGCACATGCCACACCTGCCTGCCTAGTCACTTGAGGGCTGCGGGGAAAAATCAGTCACCACCATTCAGGGTGGCTGTAGGGAACAGAAGCAGTGGTCTCAGGGGAGAGCTAGGTTTCAGTTAGAGCAAGAAGTGGAAAGAACTATTCAGAGATAAAGTTGAGGATTTAAGGAATTTTGATGATGGCCCAGTTAAGAAATTTTGCTCAGAAGCTAGGCTACAGAAATTTTCTAAATATATCTTTTTATAGAAGATAGTGAGAATATTTAGCATTTTAATTGAATGAATTTGAGTATCAAACACTGTCACTGTTTTTATATTGGTAAAACCTAATGTGTTCATTTTAACTATGTCAAAAAATAACACTGTGGTTCAATAGGGCTTCATATAAAAGTAATTTTAAATACCACAAGATTTTCATTTTTTTTCCATTTTAAATAAATTGACACCAGTGTAATACTAAGCTAAATGTTTAAGATATATTCGCTTTTAAAATTGTAATAGTGAATGTTAGTGCATAGGTTAACACTTTAATTGCTCTATACTTAAATGTAAGAATGATTACACGCTTGAAGAGTAAATAATCCACAATTATCTTTTGCTTTTTGCAGGTCAGATTTTGGATAATAGCACAAAAGACCTTAAGTTTGCATTCACTAATCTAACACCATTTACAAAGTATGACGTGTATGTTGCGGCTGAAACCAGTGCAGGGATTGGACCCAAGTCAAATATTTCAGTATTCACTCCTCCAGAAGGTAAGAACACCTCCTCTAGTGTGTTAATGAGAATTGTATTGCATCGGTTAAACATTGTATTAGAAGCTATTTGGTTGATATTTACCTAATTCATGTCATTTCCTTATCAGATTACTACCTAGTACATTCTGAACATGTGTTCCTTAGAACACTAAACCCATAGCATGCTTCATAATAAGAGGGACCAAAGATCAACATTACATGCAGTATCAGCCTGCATAATTCACAATGAATAGTACTGGCAAAATCTCAAGAATACTTAAACAAATGAACACATTTAGCATGGTTTAAACCACATTATTTAATGTTGACTCTATCTTCCCACAAAATAACATTCAGAGAAATCCATGTATCCCCCAATGCCTATAACAAAGTATATTTATAGTCAAAAGGATATTCTAAGGAAGTGAGGATTTCTGGAAGGTGCATAATATAAATTTACTAGAATATACTGAAATTAATTTTTAAAGTTTCTCCTGAAGAAATTTTTTAGTTGTATATATTAAACGTCACAGTCTAAGGCGAACTGTAGTGTTTAAAAAAACGTTACCATGCCATTTCACAACCTGTTTTCTGGGCCCACACCAAACTTGCTCAATGCCTTCATTTCTATTTAGATAGTGTAATTATTTAGGAGAATACAATAACTTTTTTTACAGTCACACTAACACTTGAAAAAGTTTTCAGTTTTTGTTTGTGTGATAGCTAACGTACAGTAACTTGTGAATTAAGTACACAGTGTGCACACATGCACATGCATACACACACACACACACACACGAGGCTGGGCATACCTTCATCAGATAAATCATTCAAGTGTTTCACCATGAGAGGGCAGCAACTATTAGGGAATTTTGTACTTCTCCCCCTTTCAAAGAATAACCCTTGATAATATTTTGCTATTGAAAGAACGTAAAACTTATGTTACATCGATTTCAAATGAAAATTCTAATGTGTATACGGTTTCAATATACAGGTTAAAAAAGAGATGCACACTCATTAACAAAATGTTCTCATTTTTTCATATCAAAACTTTTTCCATTGTATTTCTATCAGAAGAGTCTTAGCATTGTATGTCTTCTCCATTAGACCTGAAATTTCTCCCACCTCCACCTAAACCTGCTCTTAAGCATTTTCAAGAAATCTAGACAGATTTATGGATGGCTGTCAAACACCACAGAGCAATCTGGCCTTCGTCATACTTAGAGCCCTTGAATTTGGTCTTTTCTCAACCAACCCAACTGACCAATTTCTGTTCTCATGTTATGCAATTAAATGAATTCAATCTTCTTTCAAGCCAGGCCGATTTTGGTGCTCCTAAACTGAATCCACAATTTAAGATCATTGTGTTATTGTCATCATTCTTGGCCTACAGCATCTGACCCAAATAGGGAAATAGATAATACATGGCCACATACAGTGCCATTTTGCTTATTTGGGATATCGTTTAAGCATTTATTTCCCTTTCTTTATATCTGTCCTTTTTATTGACAAAATAATAAGTAGAATTTTAAGGACATTGTTCAACGTATTTCACATGGGTTACTTTTCACACCAAGTTCCTTTGAATAGATGACTCTACTTGCCCTGTGTAACGGGCAGTGCCTCCTGAGTTTTATCCCACTGCCTCCTGAACTACTCACCATGTAGACCACATCCCGGTGGCTTTCAGGAGAACCCACTGGCAACAGGTGGGTTTCTCTAAGGGCAGGCGTGGCACAGTCCTTACCTCTGCATGCCTGCTTCTCCATGGAGTTCTCAGGGAGTTTCAGTGGAAGGCTGGGGCACATGCAGTGAATGTAGACTCTGACAACACTAATTAATCCTGGTCCTGCTAATTAAAACTTTGCCATAAAGGAATCTTTAGACTATATGAGAACAATCTAATAACTCATTAGAACTATATACCTTCAGTTAAAATTTACACTTTAGTTTTCGATTATTCTGTTTATTCATTAATACAACAGGGTTCTTTGTATTCTAATTAAAGTTACTCAATTTATTTTTTTCTCCATATTTAAAAGTAGTCTATAGTCTATTTAAAAAATTGATTAGGACTAGTTTTTTTTTTTTTTTTTTTTTGCGGTACGCGGGCCTCTCACTGTTGTGGCCTCTCCCGTTGCGGAGCACAGGCTCCGGACGCGCAGGCTCAGTGGTCATGGCTCACGGGCCCAGCCGCTCCGCGGCATGTGGCATCCTCCCAGACCGGGGCACGAACCCGCATCCCCTGCATCGGCAGGCGGACTCCGAACCATTGCGCCACCAGGGAAGCCCAGGACCAGTTTTAAATTAATATATTTTAAAACAACTGGGGTTCTAACAAATCTCCAGATATTCATAGAAAAATATTGAATTGATTTCTTTTTTTGTTGTTTTGCGGTACGCGAAACTCCCACTGCCGCGGCCTCCCCCGTTGTGGAGCACAGGCTTTGGACGTGCAGGCCCAGCGGCCATGGCCCACGGGCCCAGCTGCTCCGCGGCATGTGAGATCCTCCCGGACCGCGGCATGAACCCGCGTCCCCCGCATCGGCAAGCAGACCCCCAACCACTGCGCCACCAGGGAAGCCCTGAATTGATTTCTTATAGAAAATATGTGCTATCACATTTTAATGGGGCTGATTTCTCTAATACTGAGAATCATATGGTCCATGGTCTACTTTGATTATCAAAGAAAATCAACATGACGTTGTTAAAGCAGTTATCCTATGTATTTCATAATGTTTTTACATATCCGTTAATATTTTACTGAGCAGATTTCTACATAGGCATGAAGAAGAGATGGTTTTGGAAAAAAATGATAATTTAATAATCTCTAATGTTATAAAAAATCATAGTTGCCTATTCCAAAATGAGGTAATCTGCTGAATATAACATAGGCAACAGAATTTTCTTATTATTTATATCGGGATTAAAGAAAACTAAATTTTGTTGCTTCAATATCCCCTAAAACTTCTCTGCCACTAGTGTCAAATATCTTTTAAGGATGTTAACATCATTTCTTAAAAGCAAACAAAGTGTTGAAATCCATATTCACTCCCCCATAAATAGACTATGGAAGTGAAGACATTTGTCCTTAGTAGTTTCAATTTGCTATTTTCTACCAATAGTAGCAACATCTTTGTAGGGAGATCACTGAGAAACTCTGAACTTTGTGTTTTTCAGGATTCTCCGTGACTTTTATTTTTCAGTAGATTTTTGCAAAATTCACTTCTAATGGAAGTTTAATTTGCTAGATAATGGCAGACTTACTTTAATGTATTTTCTCTACCCCAATGCCATTTGTCTCCATTTCATTTTTTTCTAAGAATTTTTCATTTGCAAACTCCAAATCATTTGGAATTTATTTTTACCAATCATATGTGTACTCTGTTTCCCATTTCTTAGTAAAATTTATAGATGTATTGACTTGATAATGATTCTTAGGTCATCCCCATGGACAACACCTTCATAATTGATGCTGAACCATGAATAATTGCTTTGTGTGTTTGATTTTCTTTAGTTAATTTGGTATCAATATTAAAGAAGTTTGATCTAATCCACACTTCTCTGGTTTCCCCATAAGAATTTGTGGTGTAACATATCAAGTATCTTTCTAAAGACAAGATACAATGCTGTCTACTCCATTTCCTTTATCCCCTAATCTTTTTCTTCTTTCAGAAAAAAAAGAGACGGCCTTAGAATCATTCTTACACAAGTTTGGGGTACATTTTTAGGGTAACATAGAACCACTTTAAGCTGGATTGTAACTTTAGGCATTAGTGTCATGGGGTCATACTTACTAAATTATACTGAAAAGTATAAATCAAAACATAGAGAAACAGTGTCTGCTACTATTTTTAGGTTTGGCTAACAGAATAAGAGACAGTACATTTTAAATATACTGCTGTACTGCGTAATGTTTGGTATCCTACTACATTATTATATCACATGGGACTGACCATTTCACTTATTTTATAGTAGGCAGGGTTTAGTTATCTGATTAATCTGATCAATGTAGTTATTAAACTGGCTTTTTTCAGTTAAGATTCTACATGTGTTCAAATTAGATGGAAAAGTGCCAGGTCTCTTCTTTGATTTAGGTTATGCAATACTGAGAGTTTGTCTACATAGCGACCCCAAAATAAAATGTCAAAGAAAGGTGGAATTGGAGTTTTGCTATTTAAATAGCTGTGTTGTTCTCACACTACATGGTTAATTAGAAAGGTCCTCTACTCTTGAAAAATGTATATTGGCATATGTGATGATAGAAACATAAGCTTTAGGAACAGTGTATGTTAATGAAATAAAACGTGTAAGGGGTGACCTGTGCAAAGGATTTTATCTGCTTTATTCCTTCCTCTATCCTCAAGCGCCTAGAACAGTGACTGTATGATGAGTCTTCAGTCTGTTGAATGATGAATGAGTCAATCAGTGATTGTAGGGTTCTAGCCTAGAACTCTTCCTCAGTCTTTCAAAGGTCAAACTATTTTTCCTTCCGATTAGAACACCTTTGGGGAGATCAGTCTAAAGAGTTATCCTTCTATATAGAGATATACCAAAATGTTTTTAGAAAAGGAGATGCAAATCATTGGCAAATTATAGGTGTACCCATGTTATGTTTATTTCAGTTTTGAGCACAGGTTTTACCCATACTGGACACTGGAAATTTCTTTTTTTTTCTTTTTTTCGGTACACCGGCCTCTCACTGTTGTGGCCTCTCCCGTTGTAGAGCACAGGCTCCGGACGCGCAGGCTCAGCGGCCATGGCTCACAGGCCCAGCAGCTCCGCGGCATGTGGGATCTTCCCGGACCGGGGCACGAACCCGTGTCCCCTGCAAGCCCATGGACACTGGAAATTTGACTGCAGTAATCAGATATGCTCTTAGTCCAGAATTCATCCATCTAGCCATTAACTAGTCAACAAACATTTAGAAATATTTACATTGTTATAATCTCCAGGGAGATTTTTTTTTTTTTTACTGATTACTTCATAGAGACAAAGAAAAAAAGAACAACTCTTAATCTACTGGATAAAATGCTACATGGTTACAGGAGCTTACTACATAGTTAACTTAAGCATAATTAGGTTCATTAATTATAATAATATTTATAGGAGTTGTGACATTAATTTTCAATTCCTTTTTGTTATCTTAAAGGAAAACAGAGTCATTCTTCATTTGTATTATACCCCTAATATGTCTTTCTTCTAACTGGAATTTGGTAAACCTGTACTACTGTGAAATATCTCAGCTTAGGGAAATAGGGAAATTAGGGAAATGAATTTAATGTGTGACCACGTCCTAATCATAAAGGACAATATTTTTACATCTCATTTTCTCTTTCTTGAACCAACATATTATAAAGTCTTCTGAATTTGTTCCTAACTTTGTATAGTGATAGGAAAGTTGTAATCACACCCATTTTATAGATAGGGAAACTAAAGGTGGAGGGGTGAATTGGTTATTTATAATCATACAATGAACTATAGACAGAAAGTGGACAAGTGCCCAGAGCAGGTTTACTCTTGGTTCATTACTCCTGTGGCCCTGGGAGGTTTCCTAGAGGTTGCTCTTGGTGACATACATAGATACATACATACATTTATTCATTCATTCATTTATTTAGTGATTTTATACTTTTATACATTACAAAATGATTACCACTTGATGACTTTCTAACTAGAATTTAAGTACTTCTTGCTTTATCTTAAACCAATTGTCAGTTTTTCTCTCTTTTTCTCTCTTTTTCTTTACTATTGCAAAGAGTGAGGGCATCTGAAATTTGAGATTCACATAATTAATTTGTAAAATCAGCAGGAAAATATCAGTCAACTCTTCAAACAATTTAATATAATGAATTAAAATTTGCCTAATTGATTTTTACCAACTACATGTAATTTCATTCACGGTATTCTGGATATTATTTTTTGGTATGTTGTAACTTTTGTAAAGTCTTCAGGATTTCTACCTGGCATTCATCAGTCATAAACAACTTTCCCTGGGAAGTTATTTTTATTAATTAACTTGTTTTGAACAAATGTTGTGATTTGGGAAAATTACTCTGTGTTATTCTGTTTCTTGTGTACATTTTGAGAACAACGTGTAGAAATTTAAATATCTGTATATTTTAAATGATCAGATACAAATTTAATTATTAATTAATTAGTATATTGTTTTAGTCTATTTTCTAATAGAATTGCTTATATATCTTCAATCGTGAACTAAGAATTAAGGGAATTTTAAAAAGTTTAACAATGTATTTTTAAATTTCCCTTTTCTTATTCTCTTTTTTTAGTTCCAGGTACAGTATTTGATTTGCAAGTTGCAGAAGTAGAAGCCACAGAAATAAGCATTACTTGGAAGAAACCACGACAACCAAATGGAATCATTAACCAATATCGAGTGAAAGTGTTAGTTTCTGAGACAGGAGTAATATTGGAAAATACTTTGCTCACAGGAAAAGATGAGGTATTGCACTTTAATTTCTTATCTTGGTGAGCCCTTTCTACTTGGTTTTGGCCCTGATAACTTGGAAGATTTGCCAACATGCAAACATAAAATATTTGACAAGCTTCAAAGTACAAAATGAAGTAAATTTAGGCTATGTCGATAATCTAGCGCATCATATTTCATTTTAGGACATATATTATTAGTTAAGTGCTATTATTCTTTTTCAGCAATGAAAAATGTTAACTGAGCAATTAAGCAGGACTAAAGGTACTTCCATAAGTGAATATTATTATGGTAATTAAGTTAATGAATTGTTTGGAAACTCCTGTTATGATTTAAGTACTCCTTCTAAGGCTGTGCTTGTAATTTGGAATAGTTGCCAAAGAAAGGCACAGTAATTTTAGTAGCTGTTGTTGACAAATGATTTGACCTACTTAGGAAGCCAAATTTCTCAAAGCTGCCTCATTTAAAAACAAACAAACATTATACATTTGATTAAAGAAATCAAATAAATAAAAGAGGTGAAATCATTTCATAGATATAAAATAAGAGGACAATGTTTGCTTCTGTTCACACCGGGAGTCTTTTTTCCCCCTTTGTTTCTGTTAGGAAGCAGTGATTTTCCTTCACTGTCTTCATTCACCTCATCCAGCCAGCTGTTCACCTGTGAGTTCCCTCTAAGACTGCAGACTAGTTGTATCCAGATATTGGTGGCTCCTGGGGCTCACAAAAATTAAATATACTTGGGACCAGTGAGTGTAGCAATCTCTGTACCTTAGAGGTACTACCTGATGGTTATTCAGTAATTAGGTTCCACTCCTTTGGTCCAGAATCACTGTTTTTTCCTATCTCCACATATATTATCTATTCTGTTTCTAGTCCCAGCTCTCCTCCATTTCTGACACCTACCTGAAAGTTGACCTCACTGTGCTTAATGCATTCTGGCCACCCAGGACTTATTACTCCAAGTCGCTTGACATCTCTGGCCCAGGGTTAAATTTTAATCCAATGTTGACTCCATTCCTCTGTGCAAAAACGTTGAGTTATGATTTCTCTGATACTTTAGTTGACTACTCAGGCAAAGGGCAAGAGCTGAATCCTCTGCTTCTGCCGAGAAAGCCTTAAATTAGATGCTTCACTATTTTAGGACCGGGCGACAGGTCTCTCACTTGTAATGACATCTATTGAATGGCAAGCCACACCTCTTTTTCTCTTGAAACTAAGAGATTCTGGAACGACTTATTTGTTATTCTGCCTATATCTATATGATCTGCAGTCTCTGTGATGTAGTAGAGAGAACATGAGCTTTGGTACTGTACAGATCTGGGCTTATATCCTAATTTGGTTACTGGGCTGTACAGCAGAGAGGTTAAGTGCATGGACCTAGGAGAAAATATGCTTGGGTTTAAACCTTGGTTTTTCCCTTAGTGATGGTTTAACCTTGAGAAAGTAGGCTTGTCCTCTCTGAACTTCAGTTTCCTCTTCTCTAAGATAGGGACTCTAAGAGTCCCTATAACACAAGATTGTTAATGAAGGTTTAGTGGATTAATGTGTGTAAAGAGCTTAGAACTATACCTGGCATATGGTAAGTTTGGTGCTAAATAATTGTGACCTGTTGTGATTATTAATCATGACACTGGACCTTTCACCCTCATTGGGACTCAGTATTAGTTTCCTTAGGTCTCAATAAAAGGAGATATACTTATACTTCTCTTTATTTCTGTGATTGTATCTTTCTTCATTAGATCAGGTGCTTTATTGATATTTCTGCTTCCCCATGTGATTGGTGTTTGGGTTCACCTTTCAAGAGGTTGATATGGGGAGACATATGGCAGAGGCTCTAAATCCAAATGAACCAGGGCCCTAGACCGGGCTCTGCCCTTTTCTAGATCTATGACCTTGGTCAAGTCAACTTTTGGAGACTTGCTGCCCTTATTTTTAAAGCAGAGCTTATATACCCACCTTATATGATGATGAGTAAAGGAGATAACAGATAAAACCTCTGGCTTAGTGTATTCATTCATTATCCTCTTCCTTGACCTTGATGTAGGATAAGGACTCTTCTATTCAGTCTTCAACTTCTCAGAGTATAGCCTCCACACCCTGTCTCAAGAATTGTTTAAATCCTTGAAATCTTGTTGGAAGTCACCAGTGGCCTCCTAAGTGTCAGATAAGGTGGTGATATAGTTTTAGCTGTCCTCATCTTCCCTGTCTCCTCCAAAATCCATTCGTTTGCCTCCTACTCTCCAGCTTTCGATACAACCATTTTCTCCCTAATACTTGCTCCACTTTCATATACTGTGACTATGCAAACATTTTGGCCTTGTGCAATGAAAAATGAATAAAATAAAAAAGCTAGCTCTTTTACATTTTTCTAACTTCTTCATTATAAGGGTATTGCAGAGAGTTCTGTTTTCAGCCATGTCATTACACTTTTTTTTTGATAACCGCACAGTTTCAATCACTGTTTCCTATTTTCATGATTCTTTTGCCTTGTTTTCCATGATGACTTTTCTGACACTCTGCATCCCTAATTCAAATCATCTGTGGTGAAGTTCTGCCAGGGCTCATCACATTTGAACTCATACAACAGAACAAAACAAAACAAGCATCCTTTTTGGGATAACAGGACTTGGTTCTTGATTGGAAGGAGGAGATGAAGTTGGAATGAAGCAGAGGTACTAGACAGAAGTTCTGGGACAGTGATGGGGACCTATAAAGTTTCCCACAGGACACAAGAAGAAAGTCTGTAAAGGCAATTACTAGTTTTAGTGGTCAAGAACAAGGCCTGGAGAGAGGCTGACTTGAAACCCAGATACTAAATAACAGGCTTAGAATTCCTAACCCCTTGGACTGGGCACACCACAGATCTCTGATCTGAAGGTCATTGTCTAAGCACTTGGAAGGCTTTCATGGCATTTTTACACCCCTGATATCTCTCTTTTTGGTTAATGACACCATTATCCTCTCTTCATGAGGGCTTGAAACCTTGGAATTACCTCTGACTTTGGTTATACTTAGCATTTAATAGCCACTCAATGTTAAGGCCAGTTATTTCTGCCTCCATAGTGTGACCTTCATACCTCTATATTCCATTCCTGTGTCCCCACCCCAGCTCAGGATTGAATAGTCTCTTGCCTGGACTGTTTTTGTTAGCTTACTACGTTAGTTTTCCATTGTTGTATAACAATTTGCCACAAGCTTAAAACAAGTCACATTTATCATCTCACAGTTTCTGTGGGTCAGGAATCCAGACAGCTTAGCTTGATTCCCTACTTAGGATCTCATACAGCTGCAGTTAAGTGGCTTACTGTCCTGTGTTCTCATCTGGAGCCTTGACTGGGGAAGAATCTACTTCTAGGCTCATGTAGAATTTTGGCAGATTTCATTTCCTTTTGGTTGTAGAACTGAGGGTCTTGGATTCTTGCTGGCCCTTTGACTAGAGACTACCCTTAGCTCTAGCTCATGGGGATCCCCCACATTTTCTTGCTACAAAACTTTCCCAACGTGGCCATTTACCTCATCAAGCCAGCGAGGAGAGTCTGTATAATATAACTGTGAGAGTGACATCACATCACCTTTGCCTTATTCCATTGGTTAGATGCAAACCACAGTTCCCACCCAAGAGGAAGGGATTATACAAAAACATGAACAACAGGAGGTAGGGATAGTGGAGGGATCATGAGAGAGGCTCTCCACTGTAGTCTCTCCACTGTTTTGTGTTTCACGCGTCTATGAGAATAATCCTTCCAGATTTAAGTATATTACTTAAACTATAAAAGTAACTAAATAAAAAATGAGAATGGACTGGGAACGGGAATATGCATCTATTTAAGTAATCTAGCTTTCCTGTCGTAGCAGAAAGTCAGTTGATACTGTCTAAAGTAAGTGAGCCTTAACAGAACAGTATAAGCATGCTATCTAGTGATTTTAGAAGTAACACCATAAGAACTGAAAACAGAAATGGTTAAAGGTGTTGCTTCCAACAAATATACAAATATTGAATCATTATGTTGTACACTTGAAAGTAATATGTTATATGTCAGTTATATCTCAATTAAAATAAACGATTGATTTCAAAATCTCCACAAAAAAAAAAGTGTTGCTTCAGGAGTGTAAGACTTGCAACTGGAAAAGTACAGACAGGGAAGTATTTCCATTGTAAATCCTTCATCACCTCTTGCATTTTTAGCCATGTGCATATATCATGATGATGACACTTTAAAAAAAAGTATTAAAATATAATCATCCTATGCTAGGCTTGACCTGATCTCATCATCCTTATTGAAATTTTTTCCAGTGACCTCTCATGAGTTGTTTGTTTCTTAATAAACAGAGGTTATTTAAGCATGCTGAAATACACATAAGATTTCACTCTCGATATTTAAAAACAGATTTGAAGAAACACATTAGAAAATTTAATCTCAGTGTTTGAGGACTGTTATTTCAACTTCCAAGCTTATATATGAATGTCATCTATAACATGCCTAATAAATGATTGGGAATCCAGCCTCTGCTAAAATATTTTATCAACTCTGACAATACGGTATCAACTACTACAAAAGCAGCTCCTATTCTATAAGCTTTAAACCATGTTTCCTTATGATCTCACAGACATGCGTTTATTAGGTAACTATAAAGTTCTAGGCACTGTGATAGGTCCAGAATATACATAGATAAATAAGAAACTACCCTGTTCTTTAACTGTTTTGGGCTGAAATATTCGTCCTCTAATGTTTACCAGTTTGTCCCATCTCTCCTCTATAGACCCACACAGTAGCTTATAATGACTTTGAGTTTGGGATTTGCAACCAGGAAAATGTGTTCCAATCCCACCTCTGCTATGACTAGCTTTGTGAACTTGAACAGATGACTGTAAAATGGAGATAATAATATCTTCCCCTTTAGGTTATAATGAAGTGATATCACATGGGAAAAAGTATTTAGCACTGTACTTGATACACAGTAGCTTTAAATGTTAGTCTCTGCAGTAGTAATAACAGTGCACAGTGATTTAACTTTTTATCATTTGAAGATAATGGTCATGGCTTCCCTAAGGCTTAACATCCTCAGTTTCTCATCAGTCATGGTTTCCAGGTCCTTCATATTATTGATAACTCTTCTGTGTATATTTTCCAATTTGTCAATGAGCCTCTTTCTCAGCTGAACACAATATTCCATATGTAGTTTGACTAGAGCCAAATTGAGCAGAATTATTTTCTCCTTTTGTGTAAACTTTCTACTTCTGTCAATGCAAAGAATAAAAGTAATTTCTTTGGGAGACTCATTCTGCTGAGACAGAAGTTAGAAAATCCCTAAACTCATCTCTCCATGGATTGCTCTCTAGCTGAATTTCATACTAAAATCTCATCCTGTACTTATAATTCTAATCGAACCCTGGGATATTTTATCCCCAGAGACACTGCTTTGCTATGTAGTGTTACAAATTTCTGAGATTTGTATAGATACATCCTTTCATCCAACCTATTTCTCAAGTATATCAGTGTTTGTCAGTGATGAGCATGAGAAGAAAGCCAGCTAAATGCTTGGACAGTTGCTTCAGATTGAGGCTGAGGACAGGACTTGAAGGTAGTTAAGGAATGCTTGAGACAAGTTTACTTCATTGATTATTAGGAACATAAATAGAATCAAGTCTTAAGGATTTATCGCCCAAATAATGTGCAGAATGATATAGTATCCATTAGAAGGTTTCCAGACATATGCTAATTGTAAACTTCTTTTTACCACTGGTTGATAATAGCACAAATCATGTTATAGTTTATAATAAAATAGAGAAGCATTTCTTAAGAATAAGTCAAAATTTTCATTAATTCAGTTGAGCAGACTTCTAGTGAGTGGAAGTTGATAGATGTACTAGAGTTTTTTTCTTTTTTTTTTTTTTTAAATCACATTAGTTATAATGAAGACTGTTACATGTAGAATCAGGTTGGTTTATTCAGGTGGATTAGGAACTTAACTCTGAAGACTTCTAATTCTTTCACATAAATTCTGAAGATTCCTAAGTAACATCTGAGAAGCTTTTCATGTTGATGAATTGTGACAATGCCTAACTCAGTTGTCCTCAACCAGGGGCACTTTTGCTCTCCAGGAGACACTTGGCAATCTCTGAAGACAGCTTTCACTGTTACTACTGGGAAGATGCTTCTAGTGGGTAGGGACCAGGGATGCTGCTAAACTCCCTACAATGCCCTGGACAGCTCCCTATACAAAAAATTATCTAACACAGAATGTTATTACTGCTGAGGTTGAGAATGCTGGGCTAACTCAATGAGTCCAAGCTTTTGGGAGTTGTGATGGGCCTTTATTCCCTTCTATATCCCTCATTTCCACTCCTACTTCTTAGCCCCTTCTCATTACTCTCTTAATTTCTGGTTCTTTGCCATGATTTTTGCTCTTAAAATTATTTCTTTTTCATCCTTTGAAAAACCTAATACTTAATACCTTTTAAGAGGGGCAAAGTGTGGGAAATATTCACAACATGGCACACTTGGTGATAATTAGTAACATTCTGGGTTTTTACAAAACCAGTGTTCAAATCATTTGTAGTCTTTACAATGAATTTGGGAAAATTCAGATAGAATTAACTCAGGTCAGCTCTTAGGCTGAAACAGCAGTTTGTCAACAGGGATGCTTAACTTAGTTAATTGATAGGATACGATGGTTTAACTCTCAAAAGCTTATCTGACATTGGTATAAAATATGAGAGATTTAATGCAAAATCATAGTTCAGGGGAAATTCTTTGTATTACCCCGTCGTACCCTTTATAGTGCTTTGTACACTGGATTCTCAAAGTGTGGCTGATTGATAGTGGAAACAGCTGTGTGGTTCAGGCATAAACTATTGACTGGACTACCAGAGCATCTCTGAATTATGTGTTTGTGATTCATGCCTTCTCTGATTTCCCAGCGGAGACAGAGCTGAAGTGTGCCTTGAAAGATGGAAGAGCTTTTGTTTGTTCCATATAGGGTTCCTTATCCAGAGTGCTTTATCACAATATTCTTAGAGTAAATCTTATTGGTATCTCCCTACTTTTTATCACAATACTTTTCTGGCTAAAGATGTAACAAGATTTAGATAATTTTATTTTATAAATATCATTTGGAGAACTAGAGATATCCTTGCATCTTTTCTCCATTTTTTTATTTTTCAGAAAAGTTAGTATTTAAATGAGCTGTCTTTGTAGCTCGTTAAATAAGTAAACTGCCTTAAAATTTCTTGCCTTCCCGATATTTTTCCTGAGTATCTACTACTTTTTTAACAATACTAAGTGCTTTATGTTAATAAGGAATTAAAAGCCTGTTTTTGGCTCTCGGAGTAAACACAATCCCCAAACATGTAAGATAATGAAAACGCAGGTGTACCCAAATTTTATAAATAAATAAAACCTATACTATGAATTAATTACCAATTCTGAGGGTATGAGAGCAGGGAATTGAGAAGGAATAGAATAATTTTCTTTTTTAAAAAGGTTTGGAGTGAGTTTTGAAACTGAACTTGAAAAGGAATTGACAAAAAGAGAGTAGTTCTTGCAACGAACAGTTTCTTTTTTTCCCAAAGCTATTTCATTTTGGAAAACTTTGAACTGGTGTAAATGGAGGAAGGAAGAGCATTATAAAATGTGTCCCCATGAACGCATCACCTGGACTCAGTAATCATCAGCACGCTGCCATTCTTGCCCCAGCTGTCCCTTGTTGTTGCTGCCGGCCATTTTGAAATGAATTCCAGACTTCATATCTTTTTCCTCTTATGTGCCTAAGTATGGATTCCTACAAAACATGGACATTTTAATTTATGCAGTAATTCCATTACCACAATTGACACAATTACTGATATTGTCTTGGTACCATCTGAAACGTAGACCATATTCACATTTTCTCATTCTCTTTCAATCTGTTATGCTATGTGGGAAAGAAAGGAGAGAGTCCTCTTGTTGTCCCAACACAAAACTCTACTGTGTATATCTGTAACCTCCTGATATTTTGTTTTCACTTCATTATTTGCCACTTTGGTGAACTCGACACTTGTGAGATACATTATGGCATCTAGGAACAATCACAGTTACCCAGAATATTCCTTAAATCCAGAGCCTTGGATAGGTCTGCCTTGAACCTTGAAAATTATTGCCATGTAATTTTGTTCATGTCTGTAACTTCTCTCGATGATAGATTAAACTATTATTAGTGACATGTATCTACCAGGCATGCAGGCTGCTCACACCTTGTATACAAATGAGGACATGTAGATGGCAAAGCAAAACACATATTAATAAAGCAGTAAGCCTAGAACACTTATTTTTGGGAGGGTGAGCCGTTAAAATATTTTAGTCATGAAACCTTTGCATGAGGATGTCTAATTTTACCATAAAGAAGCTAACTTAAGTCAGAAACGAATTATCTCCTTTTTCCCACAATACAGTATTGGTCTCTTAAGATACGGAATTGATCACAGTGGGTACAATGATGCAGGATTTTAGTAGCTTCAGAATGAAATCTTGGAATGTGAAAGAGACAGCAGTCATGGAAATAATATTATTTTTTTAAAAAAAACATGATTCCATGGGGCTTCCCTGGTGGCTCAGTGGTTAAGAATTCGCCTGCCAATGCAGGGGACATGGGTTCAAGCCCTGGTCTGGGAAGATCCCACATGCCGTGGAGCAACTAAACCCGTTGTGCCACAACTACTGAGCCTGTGCTCTAGAGCCCATGCACCACAGCTACTGAAGCCCACACGCCTAGAGCCCGTGCTCCGCAACAAGAGAAGCCACCACAATGAGAAGCCCGTGCACCGCAAAGAAGAGTAGCCCCTGCTCACCATAACTAGAGAAAGCCCATGCGCAGCAACGAAGACCCAACACAGCCAAAAATAAATATAAAAAAAAAAATTAAAAAAAAAAAAACCATGATTCCAGAATTACGAGTTTTTGAAACTAGTCCTTGAGTGAAGCCATTATTAAACATAACTGTCACGAGCAGTCTTTGTCAATATCTGTTTTCAATTGCAGTATATAAAAGGCCCCATGGCTCCAGAAACTGTGAACATAGTAGAGTCAATGGCAGGATTATTTGAAGGTTCAGCAGAGATGTCTTCGGACCTGTACTCGATTGCTTCAGTTATGTATAGCAGTCACCCATATCATAACTTTCCTGTGAGAAGTAGAGCTGAAGACCAGCCTTCAACAGTTGGTAGGTACATTTCTTTTGTTGTTGTTCTGTGAAATGTATTTAAACCACCAGTACTAGCTAGCACAGATATGAACCTTAGCTGGGAGTTCAACCCAATTATTAATGGTCCATGGGCTGGAGTCAGATTTTTTCTTCTTTAACTGTCGGATAACCTCATACAGCAAATGGAAATGCCACACAGGCAGGAGCTGGCCCCTCCTAACCCATCTGACCTTCCTCGGAGAGAAAGTAGCACCCTAGAGTCTCTAGCCAAGCTGCATAGACAATCAGTTATTACAGTTGCCAAAGCAGGTGTGATGGGAAGGGATTAACATATCTTCAAATCATTTACAGGCCTCACACTCTCTGCAGTTTTTGACTAATAGGTTTTCAAATGTCACTGAAGGTAAATAGGTCAGAAAGTTACAACTCCAGTGCATGGGGTGATAAACAGGTGTAGGTGACCCCAATGATGTGGTGATGTCATTAGTGTATACACTTGCTCTTCAGGGTCAATGGATCTTACTGTCTCTAAAAAGAGAATGTCATATATAGCGAATTAAAAATACTTGGTTAGAAGACACAAATCTAAATTATCTCTCTGGTTTTTCTAAAATGCTAAGTGAGAAAAAAAATTTTTTCTTACTGCCTTTTCTCTGATTTGTTCCGTTCCAAATTAAAAGTGTTATATTATTTTATTGATGATGGAATTAGGCAGAAGTATCAGATTACATTTAATATAAGTTTATTTGATTCATTGATCTGTTTTTCCTGAGCAAAGAAGACTTAATTTTTAGAAGACACTAAAAATTAAGAGGCCCATGATTTCTGATGTAGATGTTTCCTTAAATACTTTGTTTGGCCTAAATGCTAATAAACATTGTAAGCGCAAGTTCTAAAAAACTAAAAAAACTAACATTTTCTGAAATCCTTGTCCAGACATATTTATGTGGCAGTTTTATAAGCATGCTTGCTTTAAATCACTAATGGATTTAGCAAATGTGTGGCAAATTTTGAGTCCAAATAAAACCTTATTTCTATGATTTTCAAATTATAACGCAGCATTGACTTATAATATTTAAATTTGATATTATTGCCTAATGGTCTTTTCAGAAAAAACTCCTAGCCTGTCTTTTTTAGAAAGTTATATTTTCTCAAAACACTAATCTGTTGTTCTGGGATAGTGTATAACAACTAGCAAAACTATATTATGATCACAAACTATTTATGTATATTGTTGGGGTATATTTGGAATATTTATTATTAATTATATATCTACCTTTCATATAAAGGATTACATGGAGAGATTAATGAATAATGTGAAATTGTGTTTAAAATTTCACTGTGTGAGCAGGAATGATCTTGATCACAAAGCCAAACATTTTTAAAAAACTGATTTCAAATAGGAACTTCAAGGAATCAGTATATCGCTGACATTGCTGCTGAACAGCTGTCTTACGTTATCAGGAGACTTGTACCTTTCACTGAGCACATGATTAGTGTATCTGCTTTCACCATCATGGGAGAAGGACCACCAACGGTTCTCAATGTTAGGACACGTGAGCAAGGTAAGAATGTATTTCCTTTGAAATAATTACCTGCAAATATTGCTCTTGTACACTGTAATACTTTTCTTTTCATTCATATTAATTGTTCACTCTTCTTCTCAAGTGCCAAGCTCCATTCAAGTTATAAACTATAAAAATATTAGTTCTTCATCTATTTTGTTATATTGGGATCCTCCAGAATATCCTAATGGAAAAATAACTCATTATACAATTTATGCAATGGAACTGGATACAAACAGAGCATTCCAGATGACTACTATAGATAACAGCTTTCTCATAACAGGTAGAACAAAGTTTTATTTCGACATTCTTTTTCTGATGGAAAATACACATCTCTCTATGCCGTTAAACACAGCAGGGCACGTGTTGCATCATTCCAGATTTTGTTGTGCTATGCTCCCGTGGATATCGTGAAAAATACTTGCAGAAATTACTTGATTAGATGTGTTTTTCTTTTACTATATTTGTCTGCAAATAAAGTCATCAGATAACAGGTATCCTAAGAATATACTCTTAACCTAGGGGATTTTATGCCTGGTACATCAAAATAACTCAGTATTGATGGCTTGATTGATTGTATGTGACAATCAGCTGAAGTAATTGAGCCGACGTGGTGTTTGTGCCAAATCAACTGTACTCCTTGCAGTGTGCCAAAAATGATTTCTTCAGCCTCAGATGATCGCCTTAATATTTTAGGAAAAAACTAAAACGTCATCAAGCTGGAAAGGCTCTCATCCCAAGGAAGTTTGGGAGATTGGGATTGTAAGGAGGCTGATTTAGAGAACCAGTCTCCCAAATAAGTTATTTTCACTAGTCCTGTGTTAAATGGCACTAATACAAGAATATTATTTTAAGGACTTTAAACAAATTGCCTGTTGTCCTTATAGGGTTAAAGAAATATACAAAATATAAAATGAGAGTGGCTGCCTCAACCAGTGTTGGAGAAAGTTCTTTGTCCGAAGCAAATGACATCTTTGTGAGAACTCCAGAAGATGGTAAGAGTATGGGGTGCAGTTTTAATAAAAAGAAGCAAATGGTGTTGCATGCTTATTGCCATCTACCTCATGCTGCCTTTAGTGTCTGAAGTAATAAGCATGAAAAAACACATGTATTTAAAGTTTTGGTTTTTTTCCCCCAGAACCAGAATCATCACCTCAAGATGTTGAAGTTATTGATGTTACTGCTAGTGAAATAAGTTTGAAGTGGTCACCACCTGAGAAACCCAATGGGATTATTGTTGCTTATGAAGTGCTCTATAAAACTATCGATGCCTTATTCACGAAGAACACCTCAACAACAAACATAATTTTAAGAGACTTAAAACCTTACACCCTCTATAACATTTCTGTAAGGTCATATACCAGACTTGGTCATGGCAATCAGTTATCTTCTTTACTCTCTGTAAGGACTTCTGAGACTGGTAAGTTTTTGTTTGTTTAATACATAGTAAGGAAGTAAACATGGCTGATAATTGCCATATTGTTTATATTTTACATAACCTAAAGTCTGTCATTCTGTTTTGTATAATCCAGGAATTTATATGCTCTTTCTGGTAAAGTGTGGGAAAAGACTTGCTGTGCAAATTTTTTAAGTCTGATTTACATGTAAGGGAACTCCAGAATAAAAATCAGTGATATTTTTTCAAATGAAATACCTTGAGAAATCAAAGGCCTTTTCAGTGTACCTATAAATTTGGTTGCTTTCAAATTAGGTAATAGCAGAGACACGTTCATAAGAGTAGACTCCTATACTATATATAATCTATATACATTCTCTATACATCCATATACATCTACCTATAGATATAGATGTATCTATATTTATACATATATATGTATAGATGTACATACATGTAAAGCTGAATGTAGGTGTATATCTATAGATGTATATAGATGTATAGGGACTATATATATAAATTCTATACATATATATGTACGTGTGTGTATAGACACATACATATATCTACATACATTCTTTTTTAAAAAATAAATTTATTTATTTATTTATTTTTTGGCTGCGTTGGGTCTTTGTTGCTGTGCGTGGGCTTTCTCTAGTTGTGGCTAGCGGGGGCTACTCTTTGTTGTGGTACGTGGGCTTCTCATTGCAGTGGCTTCTCTTGTGGAGCACAGGCTCTAGGCGCGCGGCCTTTAGTAGTTGTACCGCATGGGCTCAGTAGTTGTGGCTCATGGGCTCTAGAGCGCAGGCTCAATAGTTGTGGCACACAGGCTTAGTTGCTCCGCAGCATGTGGAATCTTCCCGGACCAGGGCTCGAACCCGTGTCCCCTGCATTGGCAGGCAGATTCTTTTTGTTTGTTTGTTTGTTTTTTTTGCAGTACGCGGGCCTCTCACTGTTGTGGCCTCTCCTGCTGCGGAGCACAAGCTCCGGACACGCAGGCTCAGCGGCCATGGCTCATGGGCCTAGCCACTCCGTGGTATGTGGGATCTTCCCGGACTGGGGCGCGAACCCGTGTCCCCTGCATCGGCAGGCAGACTCTCAACCACTGTGCCACCAGGGAAGCCCAGCAGGCAGATTCTTAACCACTGCCCCATGAGGGAAGTCCCTACATTCTTTTTTTTTTTGGTAATTAAACTTTTTTTATTTAGAAATTGTAATATCAGTTATGTTAACACAGTATATAAGCCATCTCAAAGTTGGATAACATAAACTCTTTTTTAAAATAGAGAAAAATAAGTTTTCTTTAAATATATTTTAAATAAAAATAATTTGATTATTTTGGGAATATATTCTTTGATGAAGCTGTTATAGTCTATATACATTCTTGAGGTATGTGTATAGACAGAGGTGCAGAGTCTGAGCACAGAAAGAACATGCCTGGAGAAGCCTTACAGAGGAGGTAGCATTTGACCTGAGTCTTAAGGAGTCGGTGGAATGGACATTATAGAGGTTGTTGGGTGACCAGGGGATGTATCCCATATAAAGGAAATAATGCAAGCAAAGAATTAATTGTGTTTCAGTGATGCAAGAGCAAATAGCACAAAGCAAGACATTTGCCTGATGATCTTAGTGCAGTTTATATTATGTTTATAGTCATATATTGCAGCATCACTTTTAGGCCAACTCCGTAAAGTTACTGTTTGATCCCTGCATTGTAAAAAAATAAATATTTATTGCCTAGATACTGGCTGAACCATATGGAGTTGCTATTCCTATATGTCATAATTGGCCAAATATCAACAATTTCTTATGATTCAGACAGATGCTATAGGTGAGGCCTTGTCCCTGACCTTGAGGAACTAGGAATCTAGTAAAGTAGCTTACCTTTGAGCAAAAGTATCCTCTTGAGACTGGTCACAGAAATTAATAAAATTGACCATAGAGGATGATAATAGTTGTAATGGCAGGAATAAGAGTGTAATGAAAAGAGCATTTTTTATTATTATAAGTTATCCATTATAGTGCAATTTAATTGATATATATATTGGCATGCTTCATTACTTTTATAAATTTTGTACTTAAAATAAGTATTTTTGAGAAAAATATCTACTCTACCTGGTTTCATTTTACACCATGTCAAGGAATGAAGCATATTTTCAAGTATGTGCAACATACCATTGTGGGCTCTTCTATTGGCTTTCACAAAAATTGCCTTTTTAATTCTAGAATAAAGCAATAAGGTATTATTATCTTCATTCCTAATGAAAAACTGATGTCTGAGAAGTTCGTGCTTTCAACAAATATTCAACAAATAATTTACAGAATACCAACCCTTACTGGGCTATATTAGCACTGTAAAAGAAAATGAATTTCCACCCTCCTAAAGTTAATATAAATTACTGGGTGTTTCATATTCAATGGAATCTACATTAATGACTTTTCCTAGATCATGTTTGCTACAGTTGGACCACCGATTTGAGTTCTTTTTGCAAAAGAGGAAGCTATAATTTTAAGCAGTCTCAAGGTGTCATTTGAAGCAGGATGTGCTCAGGAGCAACTATCTGTTTGTTCCCAGGGCTCAATATTCTTATTAAATACAATAAATACACCCTCTACTCTTACTATAAAAAACAAGGTCCCACTTTTCAGTATTGTTTCATGAGAAATTGAGAGCTATGCTAACTCAGTAATGTGTTAATGCTGCTAATTACAAATAGGAGTACATTATTTGTTCAGATGTTTTATCTTGATTATTTTACTAATGCTTGGAAGTAAAATACTCTTGTGTTCAAGCAGGAAAGATCAATGTGAGGTTGCTGTCGTGTGTGTGTGTCTGTGTGGATTGAATGTGTTTCTGTGTGTTTATGTAAGTTTTAAGTATAGAATGTGCAGTTGATAAACAAACTTGAGATTAGCTTATATTTTCTCATACTTAGGGTACAATAACCACATGAAGAACATTAAGTTCCCATACAAATTACCCTTTGCTGGTCTCTATATGTATATTTTCTTTCCTTTTTTAAGACATAACTTTCTTTACAGTAAAGCCTTTAACCGAATGCCTTGAATAAGTCTGATTTGGGGCAACAACCACTAATGGATAGTAACTTAGATGTTGGTCAAAGCTCTGTGTAGGACTGTATACATTTATTCATGTTAATGAACGGCATTTACTACTTTCTCTATATAACACTAAAACTATGTATGCCAAACAACAATCTTTTGGCATACTCAGGGTAACTTCCCACTTTCTCTTTTAGGATCTTCATGACCTAAATTATTTTTAAAAAAAATTTTAATAGATCCAGCTTATTCCAACTGTCATAATAATTTTTATTCATGAGTTGTCTATTTTATGTGGTACTTCTACAATTGGAAACACCATGCTATTTCAGAAAACTTTTAAGTGCATCATTACTCTCCAAAATCACTGTCATTAAGTCTGTCTTGCTTTATTTTCCCTGAAGATCCAGCATTGGTTATCCCCTAAGGATAAAAGAATAAAAATGCAAAGGATATCAGCCTGGGGTCAGGGATGCATATTTGTATCCGGACTACTGGTGGAAGGCAGTTAACACCAGAGGGACAATTTAGCAAATTCCAATGAGAATTTTTCAAAATCGGAAGTTATACTGAGTTATAAAGTTCAAGCACAGCATCACTAATTCCTTTTTTCTTGCAATTAAAGAGCTCTTCAATTCAGTCTTACTTATTTTCCTTAGCTGTAAATTTCTTTCTTGTTTTAAATATATTCTGTATCATTTTGAGCATATTTATTCATTCACTGAACAGATTTTTATGGATTCCATATCACGTGCTACCACTGAACTAGGCGCTATCGTTACAGCAGTAAATAAGACAAAATTTCTATCTTCCTGGAACTTAACATTCTAGAAGGGTCACAGAAAATAAACCAGTAAACAGGTAATATTTATGATCTTTGGTACTGGCAAATTCCTTGAAAAAAAATATCAGGGAAAGAGAAGAGAGTTATAGAATAGTGAGCAGGTTATTTGAGATAGAAGACTGAGAAAAGGCCTCTCTGAGGTTATATTTACCTAGAGATATTAATAATGTAGGCCAGTGGTTAAAGTGAGGTGGAGGAAAAGATTATTGAAATTATGGAGCTCGAGGAATACAGAGTCCACGGAATAGCACAGATCATTTCCATCAACGTTGACATCTCTGAGAGTAGTAGAGAGGAAGTCAGTCATACAGGTGATACACTTTTTAAGACGTGTGGAGAAGTGGAAGAGTACCACTAGGTGATTGTCTTAAAGGAGGAGTAACACCTCGAGTTTTTCAGGAAGAAGAAGAATAGATCTGGATATGGCAAAGAAAAGCATAAATACTTGACTTCCAGGCCCTATGGTTATAGGAATGATGAGAGAAAAACAAATAGCTATCTGTTACCCAAGAGTGCTGAGTTGTAGTGTTCTCAAGCAGTTTCAAGATTTCTCTTAGAGCCAGAAGGCTAAGAAAGCATTCAGAGTAGTTGTTGAGGATTTTTCTCAATTTAATGGTATGGCTTGGAAAGATAGTAGAGAAGATTTTGAGTCTTTGGGAAGGGATAGTAGGATTATATTGCTATATATTGCTATACCAAGTTATGTACTGAATTACAGTTCTTCCCAAAGTTTTAGAAATATCAACATTCTTATCTCAGTTTTTCCTCTTAAGTCTGCTTTATTTTTATTTTTATTTTTTTTTCTTTTTGCGGTATGCGGGCCTCTCACTGTTGTGGCCCCTCCCGTTGCGGAGCACAGGCTCCGGATGCGCAGGCCCAGCGGCCATGGCTCACGGGCCCAGCCGCTCCGCGGCATATGGGATCCTCCCACACCGGGGCACGAACCCGTATCCCCTGCATCGGCAGGCGGACTCTCAACCACTGCGCCACCAGGGAGGCCCTTAAGTCTGCTTTAGATGCAATGCACTTCATAGCAGGTAACAGTGGGGGTGAGGGGGTACTGTTTCTACATTTTTAAGGCTTTTGAATTTTCTCTACTAAATTTATTAGTAGCATTTTTTTATATCCATTATATTTAGACTACCAGTAAAAAAGGTTCTATTCTTTCTTTTGAAAGGAAAGGACGTATATCAGGGCTCTATAATGGCAGTAATATGCACATATTTTGTTTATGTTGTTTAACCGTCAAGTTAGTGATTATTGTTACTGTTCTATGAAGGCAATTTTTAACCAGTATCTTTCCAACTGTGATCTTTCATCTCCAGCAAATATTTTTCTGCTTAAAGTGCATTGTTTACAGTTTCATCTGTTGAGGTTGCATTGATGGCTTTCTCTTTGTTTTTGATTGTCTGAATATGCTTTTATTTTGCTCTTGTTAATTTTTCTGGGTTTAGAATTCCATTAGTTTTTCAACTGAGGTCACTTTTCTGTCTAATTGTCATTCCTATGGAGATGATCTGTTTTCTTCCTGGTGCTGTTAAGATCTTCTCTTCTTTGGTATTCTGTAGTTTCACAATGATGTGTCTAAATATGAGTTTTTTTAATTTATTTAATTTATTTATTTTTGGCCTCATTGGGTCTTCGTTGCTGCGTGTGGGCTTTCTCTAGTTGTGGGGAGCTGAGGCTACTCTTCGTTGCGGTGCGCGGGCTTCTCATTGCGGTGGCTTCTCTTGCTGTGGAGCACAGGCTCTAGGCACGTGGGCTTCAGTAGTTGTAGCACGCGGGCCCAGTAGTTGTGGCTCACGAGCTCTAGAGCGCAGGCTCAGTAGTTGTGGTGCATGGGCTTAGTTTCTTCGCGGCATGTGGGATCTTCCTGGACCAGGATTCAAACACGTGTCCCCTGCATTGGCAGACGGATTCTTAACCACTGGCCCAACAGGGAAGCCCCTAAATATGATTTTTTTTTTTTTTCGGTACGTGGGCCTCTCACTGTTGTGGCCTCTCCCGTTGCGGAGCACAGGCTCTGGACGCGCAGGCTCAGCGGCCATGGCTCACGGGCCCAGCCGCTCCACGGCATGTGGGATCCTCCCGGACCGGGGCACGAACCCGTGTCCCCTGCATTGGCAGGCGGACTCTCAACCACTGCGCCACCAGGGAAGCCCAATATGATTTTTTAAAGAAAATTTTGCTTGGGATTTATTGGGATTCCTTGTTCTGAAGCTTGATATCTTTCAAAAATTTTGATCAGTCCCAGCCATTATCCCTTCAAATATTTCTTCTTCTTCATCTTCTCTACTTTCTTAGACCCCCTTAGTATATCCTTTATGTCTCTTAACTGCCATTTTATATTCTCTACATTTTCTTTCTCTGAGTTACTTTTTGATAATTTATTCACTACTGTAATTTTTTTTTGCTAAAATTTTCACTCTATCTAATCTGCTTTTTTGTGCATCAACAGAATTTTAATTTTAGTTATTTTTTTTCTATTCTACAAGTCCTATTTGGTTCTCTTTCAAGTCTGCTTGGTTATTTACATTATTTATTATTATTTAAAGAATTCTTTGCTCATACTTACAAATTTTTGATTTCTTGAAATATATTAAACGTTTGTATTTTTATTCTTTGATAACTTCAATATATAAAGTCTTTTGAAGTCTGACTGCTGTGTGTGTGTGTGTGTGTGTGTGTGTGTGTGCTTTCCTTTTTCTTTGTTGGTTTTAAGTATTGGTGCCTGATTTGCCTGTGTGTTTTGTGACTTTTATCAGTGAGTTCATAAATCTTGAAACTTCATCTGTGGGAAATTTATGTAGACTGAGTTGAAATTGAGTTTCTTCCAAGAAAATGTGTGTTTGCTTCTGCTAGTTGCTCTTGAGTAATGGCAACTCAAATTCATTTTAATTTATATTCTGAAGTAGAGGGCTTTTCAGGCTATATGGGTAGCATGGATTTAGGCCACATATGCTCATAGGGATAGGCTTACAGTTCCAAAAATGTGTAATTTTTCTTTCTATTCCACCTCTTCATCCAGAGGAGTAGCAAGAGGAAAAAAGTTACTTTTCTGGCCTCTTTTGCACGGTGGGCTTACTTCTCACCCCCTAGTCCTTGAGAGTGAATACACCACATTGCGCAAGCCTAGGAGTTACCACTCACATTGAGTTCTGTGGTACTCTGCAGAAGAATTCAAGGTGCCCCTAGAGTTGGCCAATATCATGGCCCTAGTTGAAATTGCATTCTTTTGGGGTTCCAATTCTTGATGCAGGGGTATCCTTTATCCTTCTTCTGGCCCAAGGTTTTATATTCTTTTTCTGGCAGTCTACACAGCTGTTAATACAGAAACTCAAAGTCACCAGGATTGACCAGTACCCTCCAAGGCAGAGCAGGCTTTAGTACCAGCTTCCATCTCAGGATTCTTGTGTTTACTTTGTTTTTTGTTTGTTTGTTTGATTTTATTTTGTTTGTTTTTTTGCATTTTTTTTTGCATTTGTTTTTGGACCACCAGAAATTTCTAACTCCCTTGTCAGCTCTGCAATTCCTTACGTGACAAGAAAAATGTTGATTTTATGCAGTTTTACTTCTTTTAATTATAATAGTCATTCAGTTTAGTGTTTATCTATTCCAGTATTTTGGCAGAATTGGAATCCCACATGTAGTATTAGTATTTGAATATATGTAGAAAACCATTTTGTGACCATTACATTCAATATAATAAGAACATTAATAGATACAGAAAGCTAGTGTTTTATTTATTGGTATCCTGTATCCTTAGTAGACTGTTTTGTTACCAGGTTATTATATGCAGCCTTATATCTAGGAGAGGATCCTTGTCTTGTCATAGATCTTGTTGTATATCAAAACTAATCTATTAATCATTTATGTATTATTATCAATATTAATGAAAGGCAGAATCAATTTTTAAGTGTTTTTCAGTCCTCCTTCTTGTACAGTTAGCCCTTTGTATCTGTGGGCCCTGTATCCACAGATTCAACCAACTGTGGATTGAAAATATTTGAAAAAAAATTGCAGCGAGTTCCAAAAAGCAAAACTTGAATTTGCTGCATGCTGGCAGGCAACTATTTACATAGTATTTCCATTGTATTTACAATTATTTTCATAGCATTTATATTGTATTAGGTATTATAAGTAAACTAGAGATGATTTAAAGTATACAGGAGAATTTCCATGGGTTATATGCAAATACTATGCCATTTTATATAAGACTTGAGCATCCTTGAATTTTGGTATCCATGAAGGGGGTGCGGGTGAGGGTCCAATTCACTGGAGATACGAAGGGACCACTTTATCTGCATGTACTGCAATGTAAGACAGTTTAATATAGTCTCAGGTATTTTAATAAAAATATCATCCTATAGGGCTTCCCTGGTGGCACAGTGGTTGAGAGTATGCCTGCCGATGCAGGGGACACGGGTTCGTGCCCTGGTCCGGGAAGATCCCACATGCCGTGGAGCGGCTGGGCCCGTGAGCCATGGCCTCTGAGCCTGCGCGTCTGGAGCCTGTGCTCCGCAAAGGGAGAGGCCACAGCAGTGAGAGGCCCACGTACCACAAAAAAACAAAACAAAACAAAAAAAAACACATCCTATAAACATTATTCTGTAGAGTTGTAGTATGAATTTTCTTTGAAATGAAATTTGTCTTAAACAGTTGTAAGTGCTATAATTTACCCATATTTTATTGCATTTAGGATGTTTATTATAATCGGACTCTAATGAATGTTCATGTGTACATATCCTTATCCACTGGAGCGAAAACTTCAGCAGAATGCACTATTAGGGTGGAATTATTTTATGTATGTATATTTTTATTTTTTTCAGTGCCTGATAGTGCACCAGAAAATATTACTTACAAAAATATTTCCTCTGGAGAGATTGAGCTATCATTTCTTCCCCCATATAGTCCCAATGGAATTATACAAAAATATACAATTTATCTCAAGAAAAGTAATGGAACTGAGGAAAGAACTATAAATACAACCTCTTTGACCCAGAACATTAAAGGTAAAAATATATATAATATTGGATATTTACATTTATATTGACAGAATGGCCACAAAATATTAGCTTGTTGTTATATTAGAAATGGTAAGTGTGATTAGCTTTATACAGGGTGTGACAATTCTGGCCTTCTGGTAAATAAACTAGAAGTTTATGGCAGGTCATATGAAAGACTACTCTAAGTCAGTTCTTTTCCACATTTTTAAATATTTTGTCTTCATAATAGGAGTTACTATTCCAAGAACTACATTTTCATTTAGTTTTTACTTTTGAAAGAGTGTTGAGGCATTTCATAGTTTGCTTCTTGCATATAATTAAGGGACATTTTGTAAGTCTTATCTATTTTATTTCTATTTAGGACTGAAGAAGTATACGCAATATATAATTGAGGTGTCAGCTAGTACACTCAAAGGTGAAGGAGTTCGGAGTGCACCCATAAGTGTGCTGACTGAAGAAGATGGTAAGTATAGCAGTGAATAGTGATATATTTTGAATCCATCACATTTCAAAAAACATGTATACAGAATGAAGATATAAGAATTCTCCAACCTTGGGTAGCACTGTGTGCTGCACCAGCTTTATACAGAGATTTCATTGTCATGGTTTAAAAGAAGCTTGCAAAGTCAGATTTATGTTCAGTAAAATCAGATATAAAATGCATTTTTTTTATTCTGAAGTCATCCATGCTCTGTAAAAAAAAATCAGTAATATTTTTTTCCATGGGAATTTTTAAGGCTAAAATTTTGGTGTGAATAGCTTGAACATCAATCAGTATATGTTATGACTGTGTTTTTCAACTTTAACATTCTTAAAAATAGACATTTACATAAGTTTTATAGTAGATTCTGTTATGTCAACCTGCAACATTTTTTATTGGTATTAGGATTAGCTTGCTAATGACTTCAGGCTGTTTTCCAGATTTCTCTACATAATTTGCCAAGATGCTATTCCTGAATGTTAATAGCCTTAATATTGAATATTTAAGCATACATTTTCCTAACCTGAATAAAATCGTCTTTACTACTGAGACCACTTTACAATAATACTTCACCAAGTTATAGGCATATATCATGCTAAGAAAATTACTTTTGAGAGATATATTTGGGATTTGGATTTACATTTTATGTTTTTTACATTGGGTATTTTGAGACTTATTTTTCTTCTGTAAAAGAAAGTCCCATTGCGAAGAGGGGTAGGTCTGGATGTGTTTGTAGAATATCTTTTTGCACCCTCTCAGGTTTCCCCAACTTCACACTAAGCTGCACTCTGTGGTTCAGATTCTAGTCATTCACTAGGACAAAATGTATGTTACTTACTTCCAGAAGAAGGAAGGCTTTTCTCTGCATTTTTCTTACTTTACTCCAAGTAATGAAGTCTTCAGAAGCCTTCTTCCCCCATTTCAGGTCCCTCTATGTTTTCCCCTCCACCAAAATATTTCACCAAAGCATCCTGGTAAGGTAATCTACCAGGGTTAGAAACTGGTAGATCTTAGTTTCTTCCCCCAGTTCTAGAAACTTAGAACTTGTTGCCCCAGTTTCTAAGTCTTCTCATGGGTTAGTCTTCCTTAGTTATTGCCTCTACTTTCCATGCTTGTTTCTTCAGCAAAACTCAACTGTCCAAATTTTCATTTTTTTCATAGATTCTTCTTGCTCTCAAAGTGAAAATTAACCAAATAAAAAAGTTCTCCCAAAGAGACCATGGCTAAAGGCTAGGGAAGAAGGTTAACTCTCCTTCTCTCTTAGGTAATGGCTAAGAAAGATGTATTAAATCATTTTAACAATGCCCTAATAGACGTAGTACCCTCTTTATTTCCAATCTAATGAAATAGTCCCTATAGTAAGAATCCGAGGTCTTATATGAAGGACCCTAGACCAGTAGTGAACATATATTTTGAACAGGCAGAGTTTATTACCACTCAAATCAATAGCTGCAAATTATACTATGCATCCAAATTACCTGGGCTGTTAAAAATGCAGAGTCATGGTAAACTTCCATCTAAGTCCTTGGCCCAGTTATTGATATAATTGCTATGGAATAGGGTGAAGAGCAAGACCTCTTTTAAAAAATTATAGCAAATCTAGAATGGATAAAGGCCTGAGAAGCTTTGCTTTATTGGGTAGTAGGAGCTCCTTGCTTTCATGGAGCTTGAAGTTCAGCAGAAGAGATCTAAATCTGACAAATGTGTAGACAGGTAATTTTTATTATTCTAATTACTGGTTTAAGTGTTCACCAGGACCAAAAACAAGGAATTTTAGCTACTCTGAAGCATCCAGGAAAATGTAGCTGATTAAGTTAGTTTAAACTGTGACCTGAAGACAGACGAATAGAAGGAGGGTGAGGGATAGGAAAGATCATGCCAAACAGAGTAAGTAAGAGCCTTAGGAAGACCCTTATCTATCCTCATATGCTCTGTCTTGATGACTTGGATAGATTGCAAAAGATATTGCATTTATTTAATCTAATTTTTCCAATTTCATTTTTTAAAACTGCAAATCTGAATACAAAGGTTATTTTAACAAATGCTTAAATGATTGAAACTTAGTCTGCTATAGTAGATATTCAGTATTTTATTTAAAAAGACATGTTAGGGCTTCCCTGGTGGCTCAGTGGTTGAGAGTCCGCTTGCCGATGCAGGGGATGCAGGTTCGTGCCCCGGTCTGGGAGATCCCACATGCTGTGGAGCGGCTGGGCCCGTGAACCATGGCTGCTGAGCCTGCACGTCCGGAGCCTGTGCTCCGCAACGGGAGAGGCCACAGCAGTGAGAGGCCTGCAAAAAAAAAAAAAAAAAAAAAAAAGCATGTTAATTACATTTATTTAGCAATAAAATGTTTTACATAAAAAACCCCAAGAATATATTGAAGACTAAATATAAAACACCAAGAACTGATATTCCACATAAACATCTTAAAGCATATTGTAGAAGAAAAATGCTTAGTTGCAACATATAATATTCTATATCAGTACTAGTTTTGATTAAAATTCTTTTTTTCCAATAATAAACAAAAGTTAAGTTTTGCAATGATATTCAGAAAAAAAGTATTCTAGGGTTTTGTTTTGACAGATGAAAGAGAGTTCTTGCTTAGGGGTAATTCATATCTTGGGAAACAGACATCTCCAAATGATATATGGATTCTTGTGATAATCAATATTTGTTAGCATTTTTATTATAGTGCCAGTGAGAATACCAACTGAAAATATAAATTAGCTGTCACTGTTATTCTATAGAACTCATAAAGCTTTTCTCTGCTCAATAAATTTGTTTTAAAAAACTGTTGTTACCAAAATAATGAAAACACACACGTATGTGTACACTATAGTGGAGGTTACTCAGAAAATCAGAAAGAAAATATAATAATTCAGGCAGCATTTTCTCCAAATTATTGGAAAAAGTGATTTGCACAAATACTAATCTATAACATTGTTCAAAGATCTGAATAAATTCTCAGAATTTCTATTAGCTATGAGTCCACTTTCCATGCATAACTAAAACAATGATCAAAATGGTAGTAATTTATACCCTTTTACATGCAAAAAATTGTGTTAATATTCTAAGACATTACTATACTGTCATACAGGAGCTGAGAAGTGCCATTCTAAATGTTTTATCTAAGTGGAAATATAAACTTGCTAATTAGCTTACAGCAATTTTTTTAGTGTTTATTCAATTCAGAATGGCTAAAATATTTAAATCCTTACACTATTATAGCATAATTAGAAGTAGACCCTAAAATGTCTCTATTCTTGTTTATGTGCTACATTGGCATTTCCTTTGTAACGCATTCAGTTTTGAAGACTCAATGAACAGATTTTGATATTATTTTGCAGTTTAATGACACTACTGAAATTGAGGAATGTAGTTTTCATTTGTGAGGTCTGTCATTTTAATTGCTCTCACAATGTTATACTTATCACTTACCCACTTCTTGGATGCGTGTTTTTTTCCCCATCTCTTTTTATTGTTTGTGGAGCTCTTTTATTTTATATTTATTCACCCCAACCAATAGTTTTATTTTTATTAAAGGCTGATAATTTACCAAGATGTACTTGAACAGTAGGTAAATCACAATGACATAGCCCTTGTTCTTTTTTTCTCATGAAATATTTTTTTCCATTGAATCACAGAAACAGATGTTCTAACACCACCATGCAAAATCTTCTTTTATCATCTCATTTTGAAAGTAAACAGTCTCTCAAGCCCATGGAGAAAGGCACTGTACCTGATTCATTTACCAGAAAGTTCATAATAAAAATTTTGTGCATTTCTGTTTTAACTTTTTCTTATATATGTTTAATAAAATGCACTATCACATATTCTAACTTTTCAGCTCCTGATTCTCCCCCACGAGACTTCTCTGTAAAACAGTTGTCTGGTGTCACGGTAAAGTTGTCATGGCAACCACCCCTGGAGCCAAATGGAATTATCCTCTATTACACAGTTTATGTCTGGTAAGAATGTTTTTCTTTTTTGGAAATAGTTCTGAGAACAAGTATTAATCTGTAACATAATAGGAATGCAGTTTTAAAATTTCAGATTGTGAAGGTACATGAGGAATCTGATTATTAATAGGCTAGTTAATATGCCTTTATTAAGAAACAACTTTTTCCTACATTACATAGAGGTCTAAGCACAGTCAGACAATGATTTTTGTAACCAAAACAAAAAAATGTGTATTATGTGCAGTTATACTAAAATTCTGCTCTTCAGAGTCGTGGACTGGTCAGCTTATGTGAATACAAGTGAACACAGAGGCTTTCAGTTTTACTCCAATATTCTCTATGTCACTGTCTCTTTAAGTTTCCTTGAGCAGAATAATTAAACTAAAATTTAACTAAAGGATATTTCTCCAGAAATCTATTATTTAAGGTCAATTTTCCATTGAAATGTAAGCAATATATTTATTTTTTACTGATCACCTTTACCCTAATTGCCTATTTATGAGTCAATCATGGAAAAGACGTAATCCTATAGTGCTTCTCATCAATTAACAGCATGGCTATATTGCTGCATGAAAGCTCAACAGATAAAAATGCTCACTTTGATCTAATAGAAATCCTTGTAAAAGGATTCACCATTCAATAACATATTTACTAGTGTATTTTAAATATTTCAACTCAGAAAATACAATTTACATAATGCTTTATAGAACATAGGCATTTCTTACTTGTGTATTCTTCACTTGGAAGGTCCATCATTGAGTAAGAGGCTATGGTGTTTTTATTTTTAATTTTTTATTATTATTTTTTTTTCGGTATGCGGGCCTCTCACTGTTGTGGCCTCTCCCATTGCGGAGCACAGGCTCTGGACGCACAGGCTCAGCAGCCATGGCTCACAGGCCTAGCCACTCCATGGTATGTGGGATCTTCCCGGACCGGGGCACGAACCCGTGTTCCCTGCATCGGCAGGCGGACTCTCAACCACTGCACCACCAGGGAAGCCCTATGGTGTTTTTAAAAAGTCTATTCTTCTCTTTCCTAAATTAAGATTTTTCCCCCCAATGCCTGTTTATACCCTTTGCATACTGCTCCTTAGGACATGTCCTGTATTCTTCATTGCCTGATTAGTAGTCATTTTGCTTACTCTTTGGCAAAATTGGGAGTGACATGAGGGATGTTAGTGGGAAGAGAAGCAGTGAGAAGAAGGTAACCATTCCCCTCTATTACCCGACTCATTCATTTATCAATTCAGTTTTTCATTCTTTCATTCAATAATATTGATAGAGTATCTATTTACCTGTGAACAAGGACCCTGCCCTCAAGGAGCTCATATTCTAAAGAGATAAGTGGATTATATACCCAGAAATTTAAAAATGAGGGGAAATCGGGGTAAAGAGGGCTACTTCTCATAGAGTGCTTTGGAAGTCCTCTTTGAAAAGGTGGCATTGAGTTGTGGTCTAAATGCCAAGAAGGAGCTTCTTGTCAAGGGAAGATCTGCAGGAGGAGGGAACATCAACCGCATAGGCTCTGTGGGGGACACACCTGTCGTTTTGAAGACCATAGAGGAGGTCAGTGTTGCCGGAGAGAGAGATACAGAGGAGAGTTATCCTGGAGAGTAGGAGGCCAAAAAAGGTCAGGAGCTAAGCCAACGTAAGGATTTTGTTTTCATTTCAGTTGTAATGGGACTTACTAGAGAATTTCAGGCACCTTGGATACTTTATGGAGAATGAATTGCAGGAGGTGAAAGTGTTAACAGAGTTACTAGGTAGGAGATTACTTTAGGAGTCTGGGCCATGGATGATGCTGGGATGAAGGAAAGAAGTGGGCAGCTTTTTATAACATTTAGGAAGAAGAGTTGATAGGATTTGGTGAATGGATTGGCTGTGAGAATGAAAAAAAAAATCAATGGAAACAATGATGACTTCTAGAGTTTTCTTTTTCTTTCTTTTTTTTAATGTTTATTTATTTTCTTATTAGTCATCCGTTTTATACACATGAGCGTATACATGTCAATCCCAGTCTCCCAATTCATCACACCCCCACCCGTCTGCCGCTTTCCCCTTTGGTGTCCATACATTTGTTCTATACATCTGTGTCTCAATTTCCACTCTGCAAACTGGATCATCTCTATCATTTTCTAGGTTCCACATATATGCGTTAATATACGATATTTGTTTTCCTCTTTCTGACTTACTTCACTCTGTAGGACAGTCTCTAGATGCATCCCTGTCCCTACAAATGACCCAATTTTGTTCCTTTTTATGGCTGAGTAATATTCCATTGTATATATGTACCACACCTTCTTTATCCATTCATCTGCTGATGGGCATTTAGGTTGCTTCCATGACCTGGCTATTGTAAATAGTGCTGAAATGAACATTGTGGTACACGACTCCTTTTGAATTATGGTTTTCTCAGGGTATATGCCCAGTAGTGGGATTGCTGGGTCATATGGTAGTTCTATTTGTAGTTTTTTAAGGAACCTCCATACTGTTCTCCATAGTGGCTGTATCAATTTACATCCCCACCAACAGTGCAAGAGGGTTCCCTTTTCTCCACACCCTCTCTAGCATTTGTTGTTAGTAGCTTTTCTGATGATGCCCATTCTAACCACTGTGAGGTGATAACTCATTGTAGTTTTGATTTGCATTTCTCTAATAATTGGTGATGTTGAACAGCTTTTCATGTGCTTCTTGGCCATCTGTATGTCTTCTTTGGAGAAATGTCTATTTAGGTCTTCTACCCATTTGTGGATTGGGTTGTTTGTTTTTTTAATATTGAGCTGCATGAGCTGTTTATATATTTTGGAGATTAATCCTTTGTCCAATGATTCATTTGCAAATATTTTCTCCCATTCTGAGGGTTGTTTTTTCGTCTTGTTTATGGTTTCCTTTGCTGTGCAAAAGCTTTTCAGTTTCATTAGGTCCCATTTGTTTATTTTTGGTTTTATTTCCATTACTCTAGGAGGTGGATCAAAAAATATCTTGCTGTGATTTATGTCAAAGAGTTCTTCCTATGTTTTCCTCTAAGTGTTTTATAGTGCCCAGTCTTACTTTTAGGTCTCTAATCCATTTTCAGTTTATTTTTGTATATGGTGTTAGGGAGTGTTCTAATTTCATTCTTTTTTTTTTGGTATGTGGGCCTCTCACTGCTGTGGCCTCTCCCGTTGCGGAGCACAGGCTCTGGATGCGCAGGCTCAGCGGCCATGGCTCACGGGCCCAGCCGCTCTGCGGCATGTGGGATCCTCCCAGACCAGGGCACGAACCCGTGTCCCCTGCATCGGCAGGCGGACTCTCAACCACTGCGCCACCAGGGAAGCCCTCTAATTTCATTCTTTTATATGTAGCTGTCCAGTTTTCCCAGCACCACGTATCGAAGAGACTGTCTTATCTCCATTGTATATTCTTGCCTCCTTTGTCATAGGGTAGTAGACCATAGGTCGTGGGTTTATCTCTGGGCTTTCTATCCTGTTCCATTGATCTATATTTCTGTTTTTGTGCCAGTACCATATTGTCTTGATTACTGTAGCTTTGTGGTATAGTCTGAAGTCAGAGAGTCTGATTCCTCCAGCTCCATTTTTTTCCCTCAAGACTGCTTTGGCTATTCGGGGTCTTCTGTGTCTCCATACAAATTTTAAGATTTTTTTGTTCTAGTTCTGTAAAAAATACCATTGGTAATTTGATAGGGATTGCATTGAATCTGTAGATTGCTCTGGGTAGTATAGTCATTTTCACAATATTGGTTCTTCCAATCCAAGAACATGGTATATCTCTCCATCTGTTGGCATCATCTTCAATTTCTTTCATCATTGTCTTATAGTTTTCTTCATACAGGTCTTTTGTCTCCCTAGGTAGGTTTATTCATAGGTATTTTATTCTTTTTGTTGTAGTGTTAAATGGGAGTGTTTCCTTAATTTCTCTTTCAGATTTTTCATCATTAGTGTATAGGAATGCAAGAGAATTCTGTGCATTAATTTTGTATCCTGCAGCTTTACCAAATTCATTGATTAGCTCTAGTAGTTTTCTGGTGGCATCTTTAGGATTCTCTATGTATAGTATCATGTCATCTGCAAACAGTGACAGTTTTACTTCTGCTTCTCCAATTTGTATTCCTTTTATTTCTTTTTCTTCTGTGACTGCTGTGGCTAGGACTTCCAAAACTATGTTGAATAATAGTGGTGAGAGTGGACATCTTTGTCTTGTTCCTGATCTTAGAGGAAATGCTTTCAGTTTTTCACCATTGAGAATGATGTTTGCTGTGGGTTTGTCATATATGGCCTTCATTATGTTGAAGTAGGTTCCCTCTGTGCCCACTTTCTGGAGAGTTTTTATCATAAATGGGTGTTGAATTTTGTTGAAAGCATTTTCTGCATCTATTGAGATGATCATATGGTTTTTATTCTTCAATTTGTTAATATGGTGTATCACATTGATTGACTTGCGTATATTGAAGAATCCTTGTATCTCTGGGATAAATCCCACTTGAACATGTTGTATGATCCTTTTAATGTGCTGTTGGTTTCTGTTTGCTAGTATTTTGTTGATGATTTTTGCATCTATATTCATCAGTGATAATCATCTGTAATTTTCATTTTTTGTAGTATCTTTGTCTGGTTTTGGTATCAGGGTGATGGTGGCCTCATAGAATGAGTTTGGCAGTGTTCCTTCCTCTGTAATTTTTTGGAAGAGTTTGAGAAGGATGGGTGTTAGCTCCTCTCTAAATGTTTGATAGAATTCGCCTGTGAAGCCATCTGGTCCTGGGCTTTTGTTTGTTGGAAGATTTTTAATCACAGTTTCAATTTCATTACTTGTGATTGTCTGTTCATATTTTCTATTTCTTCCTGGTTTAGTCTTGGAAGGTTATACCTTTCTAAGAATTTGTCCATTTCTTCCAGGTTGTCCATTTTATTGCCATAGAGTTGCTTGTAGTAGTCTCAGGATGCTTTGTATTTCTGCAGTGTCTGTTGTAACTTCTCCTTTGATTTGAGTCCTCTCCCTCTTTTTCTTGATGAGTATGGCTAATGGTTTATCAATTTTGTTTACCTTCTCAAAGAACCAGCTTTTAATTTTATTGACCTTTGCTATTGTATTCTTTGTTTCTATTCCATTTATTTCTGCTCTGATCTTTGTGATTTCTTTCCTTCTGCTAACTTTGGGTTTTGTTTGTTCTTCTTTCTCTAGTTCCTTTAAGTGTAAGGTTAGATTGTTTACTTGAGATTTTCCTTGTTTCTTGAGGTAGGCTTGTATAGCTATAAACTTCCCTCTTAGAACTGCTTTTGCTGCATCCCATAGGTTTTGGATCGTTGTGTTTTCATTGTCATTTGTTTCTAGGTATTTTTTGATTTCCTCTTTGATTTCTTCAGTGATCTCTTGGTTATTTAGTAATGTATTGTTTAGCCTCCATGTGTTTGTGTTTTTTACGTTTTTGTCCTTGTAATTCATTTCTAATCTCATAGCACTGTGGTCAGAAAAGATGATTGATATGATTTCAATTTTCTTAAATTTACTGAGGCTTGATTTGTGACCCAAGATGTGATCTGTCCTGGAGAGTGTTCCGTGTGCACTTGAGAAGAAAGTGTAATCTGCTGTTTTTGGATGAAATGTCCTATAAATATCAATTAAATCTATTTGGTCTATTGTGTCATTTAAAGCTTGTGTTTCCTTATTAATTTTCATTTTGGATGATCTGTCCATTGGTGTAAGTGAGGTGTTAAAGTCCCCCACTATTATTTTGTTACTGTTGATTTCCTCTTTTATTGCTGTTAGCAGTTGTCTTATGTATTGCGGTGCTCCTATGTTGGGTGCATATATATTTAAAATTGTTATATCTGCTTCTTGGATTGATCCCTTGATCATTACATAGTGTCCTTCCTTGTCTCTTGTAACATTCTTTACTTTAAAGTCTATTTTATCTGATATGAGTATTGCTACTCCAGCTTTCTTTTGATTTCCATTTGCATGGAATATCTTTTTCCATCCCCTCACTTTCAGTCTGTATGTTTCCCTAGGTCTGAACTGGGTCTCTTGTAGACAGCATATATATGGGTGTTGTTTTTGTATCCATTCAGCCAGTATTTGTGTTTTGGTTGGAGCATTTAATCCATTCATGTTTAAGCTAATTATCGATATGTATGTCCCTATTACCATTTTCTTAATTTTGAGGGGGGTTGTTTTTGAAGGTCCTTTTCTTCTCTTGTGTTTCCCACTTAGAGAAGTTCCTTTAGCATTTGTTGTAGATCTGGTTTGGTGGTGCTGAATTCTCTTAGCTTTTGCTTGTCTATAAAGCTTTTGATTTCTCCATCGAATCTGAATGAGATCCTTGCTAGGTAGAGTAATCTTGGTTGTAGGTTCTTCCCTTTCATCACTTTAAGTATATCATGCCACTCCCTTCTGGCTTGTAGAGTTTCTGCTGAGAAATCAGCTGTTAACCTTATGGGAGTTCCCTTGTATATTATTTGTCATTCTTCCCTTGCTGCTTTCAATAATTTTTCTTTATCTTTAATTTTTGCCAATTTGATTACTCTGTGTCTCGGTGTGTTTCTCCTTGGGTTTATCCTGTATGGGACTCTCTGCACTTCCTGGACTTGGGTGGCTATTTCCTTTCCCGTGTTAGGGAAGTTTTCGACTATAATCTCTTCAAATATTTTTTCAGGTCCTTTCTCTCTCTTCTTCTTCTGGGACACCTATAATGTGAATGTTGTTGTGTTTAATGTTGTCCCAGAGGTCTCTTAGGCTGTCTTCCTTTCTTTTCATTCTTTTTTCTTTATTCTCTTCCACAGCAGTGAATTCCACCATTCTGTCTTCCAGGTCACTTATCCGTTCTCCTGCCTCAGTTATTCTGCTATTGATTCCTTCTAGTGTAGTTTTCATTTCAGTTATTGTATTATTCATCTCTATTTGTTTGTTCTTTAATTCTTCTAGGTCTTTGTTAAACATTTCTTGCATCTTCTCGATCTTTGCCTCCCTTACTTTTTCCGAGGTCCTGGATCCTCTTCACTATCATTATTCTGAATTCTTTTTCTGGAATGTTGCCTATCTCCATTTTATTTAGTTGTTTTTCTTCGGTTTTATCTTGTTCCTTCATCTGGTACATAGCCCTCTGCCTTTTCATCTTGTCTGTCATTCTGTGAATGTGGTTTTTGTTCCACAGGCTGCAGGATTGTAGTTCTTCTTGCTTCTGCTGTCTGTCCTCTGGTGGATGAGGCTATCTAAGAGGCTTGTGGAAGTTTCCTGATGGGAGGGACTGGTGATGGGTAGAGCTGACTGTTGCTCTGGTGGGCAGAGCTCAGTAAAACTTTAATCTGCTTGACTGCTGATGGGTGGGGCTGGCTTCCCTCCCTGTTGGTTGTTTTGCCTGAGGCAACCCAGCACTGGAGCCTGCAGGCTCTTTGGTGGGGCTAATGGGGGATTCTGGGAGGGCTCACACCAAGAAGTACTTCCCAGAACTTCTGCTGCCAGTGTCCTTGTCCCTTGGTGAGCCAAAGCTTTCCCCTGCCTCTGCAGGAGACCCTCCAACACTAGCAGGTATGTCTGGTTCAATCTCCTATGGGGTCACTTCTCCTTCCCCTGGGTCCTGATGCTCACACTACTTTGTGTGTGCCCTCCAAGAGTGGAGTCTCTGTTTCCCCCAGTCCTGCTGAAGTCCTGCAATCAAATCCCACTAGCCTTCAAAGTCTGATTCTCTAGGAATTCCTCCTCCCATTGCCAGGTCCCCAGGTTGGGAAGCCTGACGTGTGGCTCAGAACCTTCACTCCAGTGGGTGGACTTCTGTGGTATAAGTGTTCTCCAGTTTGTGAGTCACCCACCCAGCAGTTATGGGGTTTGATTTTATTGTGATAGCACCCCTCCTACCATCTCACTGTGACTTCTCCTTTGTCTTTGCATGTGGGGTATCTTTTTTGGTGAGTTCCAGTGTCTTCCTGTTGATGATTGTTCAGCAGTTAGTTGTGATTCTGGTGTTCTCAAAAGAGGGAGTAAGAGCATGTCCTTCTACTCCGCCATCTTGAACCAATCTTAACTTCTAGATTTTTGCATCAAAGGGTGATAGCTCTGAGATTTTTGACACCATTTTGCTAAGTTAGAAATAAACTTGAAAGTGAAAAAAATTAATGAAAATGAGAGTCAAGACTTTTCTGGCTGGGGTTCCAGCCCTACACTTGTGAGAACAATGTCATTACTCTGTACGCAGTTATCGCACAGCAATCATGCTGCGTGGGTTCAACTCCCCAATAGTGCTTTTTCTCTCCTTTGATATCCCTTTTCTGTCTCTCTTTCTAAGATGGATTATAGATACAGGGGAAGCTCACTGAAAGTAGGATGAGGGGATCTCAAGTCTGGGATATGGTAGCTCTTCTCACCTGGCTTTTGGGAATCATCCTGGGACCCATCTCCCATCATAGCTTCTAGTTTCAAGGTTTTTATTTTCTGTTTTAGCCTTGATCCAGCCTCGGGCTTATTCTAGTGCCCTGGCTCTCTCAGCGTGTCTGTCTCAACCCTCAGGTAGCTAGATGCTCTTGGTTATTTTCTCTGAACCAATCTGTAGTGTGCAGGACTGGGAAGGTGACTTCCACACTGTTCCCTAGCTCTGGATGGTCGGCTAGAAGAGCCCTTAGATCTTACGGGGATATAAGTAATTACTGGACATAATTACTTACTAGACGTAAGTAATGCCATATGGAAGACAGAGATTTTCTAAGAGGTTTGCCATTTTCCTTTCCATCCTGAGAAGAAGGAGCTCTACGCTGGTATTTCCTTCACTAACCTGTTTTCACCACACTACCCTCAACTTAAGATCCCAGGACACTTCTGTCTGAAGGTTTTGTCCTGTTCTTTCTCTCACCTTTTCTTAGTGGAACAAAACTTTTTCTTGTTCTTGACTGTTGAAAGCTTTCTTTCTGCATATACTTCTTCCTTTCTATACCATGACTTATTATAAAACTTTACGGTCTAAAATCATGCAGGATTGACTGTCGATGTGGTAAGAGAATGTAAAAAACACTTTTTCCTCAGTAGAACTTGGCTTTATCTTACACGCACGCACACACACACACACACACACACACACACACACACACACACACACATAGGGAGGGAGAGGGCAAGAGAAGAGAGAGAGAGACAGAGAGAGATTGAGATACTATCTGCTTCAAGATCTGGTTTGTTAATTGCTGTATCTGGAACAGAAAACTTCCTGGCTCATAATTGAAGCTAGATATTTGTTGAATGGATGAATGAATGAAGAATATATATATATATATATATATTTTTTTTTTTTTTTTCTTTTTGTGGTATGTGGGCCTCTCACTGCCGTGGCCTCTCCCGTTGCGGAGCACCGGCTCCGGATGCGCAGGCCCAGCGGCCATGGCTCACGGGCCCAGCCGCTCCGCGGCATACGGGATCCTCCCAGACCGGGGCACGAACCCGTATCCCCTGCATCGGCAGGCAGACTCCTAACCACTGCGCCACCAGGGAGGCCCTGAAGAATATATTTTAAGAGTTAAAAACTTAATATAGACTTACTAGCTTTTCATTTCTGGCATAAGAGTAGTGATGCTTTTCCAGACAACGAATACCTTCAGTTGAATAGAATTAGGTCTTATAAAGAAAAAACAAAGAAGGAAAACACCTTAACATGTTCAAGAATATTATCTATAATAGACTGAAATATATAAATGGTAATCAAGTATATACAGAGATATTTTTAAATTTCTAGCATCTTCTTCCCTAAGATATCTGTTGGAACCACTGTAGTTAAAGGGATAGTCATAATCCTAGGTTCTTTCGTATCACTGTCACTAATCACTAATGCTTTTTTTGAACTCTTGCTGTATCAGTTTTACTGGAGAGAATAGGAGGCATGTATAATGGACATGCATTCTGAGTCAGAGAGACATAGGTTTGAGTCATGGCACTGCCACTAAATTATCTGTGTTGTTCTCTTAAAATATTGTATAAGTGGTGGCTATCTTTATTAGCAGAGTTCCTGTTTCAGGGGTCCATATTTCTCTCACAGTTCTCAATTTCCATTATTTTAGTTCTTTCTATAACTACCAACTTCTTTTAAAAAAAACATCTTTGGATATTTGCTGTTTTCAATATGTCTGCAAATTGCAGGTTACCTGTTATATTTGTTATACTGGTGACTCCTCCCTTTGTCATGAGTATTTCTTTACAAAATAGCTCATGAGGGTTACTGTGCAATCATTTTATAACCACTGCTATGTGAATCACATTTGATTTGTAGATGACGTGTTCAGAAATCTTCTTTAACCCATTGCATTTTATATAAATTTATTTATTTATTTATTTTTGGCTGTGTTAAGTCTTCGTTGCTGCTTGCAAGCTTTCTCTAGTTGCTGTTAGTGGGGCTACTCTTTATTGCGGTGTGCGGGCTTCTCATTGCAGTGGCTTCTCTTGTTGTGGAGCGCGGGCTCTAGGCATGCAGGCTTCAGTAGTTGTGGCGTGTGGGCTCAGTAGTTGTGGCTCGCAGGCTCAGTAGTTGTGGCACATGGGCTTAGTTGCTCTGCGGCATGTGGGATCTTCCCGGACCAGGGCTCAAACCAGTGTCCCCTGCATTGGCAGGTGGATGCTTAACCACTGTGCCACCAGGGAAGTCCCAACCCATTGCATTTTAAAATAATGTTTTCTTTTAAAGTTTGCTTTGTGAAATAACTTTTGTCATCTAAGTAGCACTTTTTCCTCAGTAATACTGGTAAATTATGTTTATATGGTTTCAGATGAGAAGCAATCCTTTCATTCCTAGGGCGGCCACCATTAAATAAATGAATTTCTACTAGAGCCCTCTAAGCTTATTCTTTTAATACACTTTGGGTTGAGGTGTGGTATTCTAGTAGACTGATTAAACAACTTATTTATTTATTTTATAGTTGAATTCAACTTGGATTTGTTTAGCAATTTATAATGTCAGTAAAATTTAACAGTAGTTTTCTTCTTTGTTTATAAAAATTTTAAGTGAATGGCTCATAAAAGACTGTGGAATGAAAGTGATGCTGAAAATTCTAGCTTATATACAAACCCTGGCTTTTAAATGTTTCTTGGTCTTCTTAGTAGTTGTTATGAGAAGTAACTTTGAATCAGTCAGTCTGACAAATGTTTATTAAACTCTGTGGGGAGATAAAAAATATATAGAATCTTAAAATGATTGTAGACTAATTAGAGATAAAATATGCCTGTGTGAGATAACTTAAAAATACTTGCTGAGCAATATATTAGGAAGTCAAAACAGTTTTACTGCAGCATTTTATTAAATGTCACTGGTCAAATGATTTCCCCTGTAGCATAAAAGCTTACCTTTGGAAATGGCTTTCATTATGCTAAAAAGATATGCATAGTCCTATTTCTTCCACTTTTCTGAAAGATTTTCACTCTATTAAAACTACCTAATGGTTTGAACATATGATATAGATCAATAATCAGAATGGGAAGGGGGCTATTTCAAATTTCCTGAGTTTACCTCCCATTTGGAATGCAGTTGGTAAAGGCAGATTGATAAGTCAGGAGAACATCTCAGTGGGAACAGTATATGAAGGCTTGGAGGCAGCATGAATGAACTGTGCCAAGAAGTTGATAAGTAGCCTTGTAGACATGAAATAGTGGGGCAGGATTAGGATGGTGGGCGATACAAACACGGGTGGATGGAGTGGTTGAGTGTAAGGGTGCTTTTGATTATTTAACCTGAGGTTTCTAGTGGGATATTAAGAACTCTGTCTCAGCTCTTTTTTTGCTAATCATTTTCATGAATGACTTAGATGAAGCTTGGGTACCGAGGCGACAAGCAGGCTATTAGTAGGCCACCCATGCTTTGCTGGACCAGCAAACTGTTAATAAATTCTGAATAGAATTCTGTCAGTATAGTGAGTAGATATCTAGTGAAACTTCAACTTCCTTTGTTTCTTAAAAAAATCAGAATTCTTTTGCCATATTCCCCATGAAAATAAATCAGCAGGAATTAAATAGAGGTGGTCTTTAGGTGGAGCATTTGCTTTGCAGTTTACCTCAGTTCCCACCACACTCTGTTTTAAATTCAATCATTTTAGTCATTTACTTTGCCTTTGTGGATCTTGAGTTTTTATACCTCCAATTTCAGGGGTCTTCTCATCCCATTTGTGAAATGTACAAAGCTAGGAAAAATTGTGATTGGAGAACAAAACATCTTGGAGAGCTAAAGAAAAGGACTCAAGAGGGATAGTGGAGTAGTTAACATTTTGGGACAAATGCTGTGTTTGGTTTCTTACCTGTTTTCCTACTTGTTTTTCATGACAAAACCTTAAAGAATATTATCACCATTTTATAGTTGTGGAAATTAAGTCTTGATGAGGTTAAGGAGCTGATTAAGGTTACAGAACTAGAAGATGACAGAACCAGGATCATAACCGGATCTGTATTACTCTCAAATCATGCTTTCCCCAAATCACTAGGAGTAAGTGTTATAATTGCCCTTTGTTCTAAAAACTCAACAGTATGCTTATAGGCTTGGGGAAGTCTTAGTTTGATAACAGCATTTGTGATTAAAGACTAATGGAGTTATAATAAATTAAGCTTAGTGAGTCAACTCACATGGCATATTTCTACCAAAAAAAATCACTGGCTTGATATTGGTCTTCATTAGTTCATGGACTTTATCCCTTATGAGAGCGTGATCATACTGTTTTATGTGTAAACCAGTTGAATTACTGGTCTTCACAGTTACAATGGTAAATGGATAAAGCAAGCTTGTTCAGCAAGGAGTGATGATGATGGTGGAAATACTCGAGATCAAGGCATATGATAAACTATTAAATAATGGAAATAGGTGTTAGTCAAGATTCTTTTAGTTTCCAATGATTGTGCCCAACCTAAATTGGCTTAAGCAAAATAATGACATATTTAGCTGAAAAGTCCAGGGGTATACTAATTGGATGTAGAAACTCAAATAATTTCATCAAGTGTGGTTAACAGCAAGAAGCTTGGTGTGGGCAACAGCAAGATGGCCCTGTGTCTTGAGTATAATGGCACAGGAGGAAGGTGGGAAGAGATGAAACTGGAGGGGTGGACAGGCCAGATACATGGAGATTTGAGGCTTGAAGAAGGATCTCTCTCTCTCTCTCTCTCTCTCTCTCTCTCTCTCTCTCTCTCTCTCTCTCTCTCTCTCTCCCCACCCCAACCCCCGTGTGTGTCTATCTAGAGAGAGAGAAGAATGAATCTCAGTATTGAATGGGATTTTTAAATTTTATTTTCATCACTCACCCAAAGATTACACCCAGGAGAAAACATTCATAGGACTTTGCATTACTCTTGGAATAAAATCCAAATGCTTTATTTTGGCCTGAGGGATTGCGTCTGTCCTCAGGGGATGAAATCTTTCTCCTCCAGCTTAAGTACAGTCCCTCCTCCTGTCTTCTGGACCCTAATTCCTATGTTGGCTTCAAGAGGATGGTTTATAAGTGTATAAGTGAGCTTCAACCTCATTCTCCATAGTGGCTTTCTCCTCTAATCTTATAAATGTGTCTTTTCTGCTAAATGCAAACAAGCAAAACAAAGTCAAACCAAATCAAATGAAATCAACCAGCCAAGCAAATGATGACAAGAGGAATAAGAGTAACAATAAATGAATACCCTACTTTGACTCAGACTTTCTCTGAGATTCTAGTAAATCTTTAGAATCATAGAATATGCAGCTATTTATGCTAGTTTGGGATTCTTTGATATGTAATTATTAACCTACTGATTCAATCCATCTATGAAGAGTAAATATTCTAGAGTAATTGCAACATAGAAGACCAGTGTCATTGGGGTGGGAAAATTAGTGAAGTTGCTGGGTCATGTGAGAGAGAAAATGATTTGATAGAGTCAAGTAAATGCATGTTGAAATTCTTTATTTTGGGGAATGGTATTTAGTGAGTGAAAGGATTAGTGTAGAATATTTAGATAATAGCAGATTAAACTTTAAAAAATAAATTCATAGGAAGGTACAGGAATGGGTGTATCATCAGGCTAGATTGCCCACATGGAACAAAATATCAGATGATGAAGGTTAGAATTGAGACCATGACCTTTCAAAGAGTCTCATACCTTGTCTAGGAAACCATTCATGTTCACAGTTAGGGAAATGGGGAATTTTGTTTAAGTCTTTCCATATGGTTTTGATATTCATGGTTCCTCTTAGGCAGTTGTTGCTTAGCATAGTCTTGATGTGATAAGAAATGAGCAAAGGAATTGGTAAAGCAGAGCAAAGAAACAACTCTTAAGCTCTAGAATTTCCTTTATTCCCTAGATGTCAAAATGTGGCCCGTCTTTTGAAAAGAACTATAAATTAACTAGGAAATAACTTCATCTTAAAGACTCCATTAATTTTATCCCAATATGTTTTCTTGATGTTACCAATGAGTCTAGACAAACAGAAAAACTCCATCTTATATTTATTCAGAATAATTTCAAAGTCATTCAGATTCTTTTGATTTCTTAAATTCAAAAAGGCTTTAAAAACGTTCTAATGAGTTTATAAGTTAAATCAGTAAAATGATAGCACTGAAGACTCCCCAAGTTTTTTTTTTTTCCTCAGTTTGAAAATCTGCATTGCGTGGGAGGTTTGGCTGATTTTCTAAGTTATCTACTTTATAGGTTAAGTATTGTGTGACATTTATGGTCCTTCCATTTCCACACAGCTTATGACTTTGGATATGTAAGAGTTAGACCTGCTCTGTCAGGTGGGCCTTCTCTCTTCCTCTTCCCTCCTCAACTCCCTATTCTACCCTCAAACCTCACAAGCTTGCTTTCTAGTGAACAGTTTCCTGCATCTCTGGGGGCTGTGCTTTATTCTCCTTTTCTACTCTTTGGTCACAATTAATTTCCTCACTCATTCTTTCTCTTTTTCTTTGCTTTTAGCCACTAGGGGAAAAATTACTGCCCTTAAGGGGATCCCACTGTTATTAATGAATTGTTTTATAATTATTTACTGCTTTGTCTCTCTATTTTGAGGGTAAGGCCTGTCTCTTACTCACTTAATAGTTCCTGACATATAATAGGTGCTCAAAGAATTTTGCTGAATTTTGTTGAATATTGATTGTATATATATCATTACTAAATACAGAAGGAGTGAGGAAGATATCTATCTTTCTGAATTTGGAGCACTATCTAAAAGAACAGTGCCTCCTTAACTCCCCGACATATACTGTATTCCATTTAAAAGACTAAAATAAAGTATTTAAAAGAAAATGTATGAATAAGTTATTCCAAAACTTGGACTGCAAATGACCAATAAGATAATCTGTTTTACTCATGGTCAGAGATGTGCAAATTAAAAAAATGTTTCTGGTCAATTAAATTTGCAGAAATTAAGAAAATTAATATCCAGACAGGTGGTGAAAGTTTGCACACTTGCTGTGACTCCAGATAATAATGATTTATTAATTATCATTAAAATAAAAATTTTATAAAACCATTTGACTCAGTCACATTATTGGGAATTTAACCTGCAGAAATAAAAGTATTGTTATGGAAAGGTATTTGAGTAAGAATGATTACTGCATCACTGATAGTAATAAGAAAAAAAAGGAGAGAAACAACCTAAATGTTAATTTGTAGAGGGAAGGCTGAAGACATATGCTATATCCAAATTAGGCAACTAAAAAGAAAATAATGGTATAGATTATTGTTATTAACATGAGAAAAATCAAGATATAAAACATATATTTTTATAAATAGAGGGGCCTCCCTGGTGGCGCAGTGGTTGAGAGTCCGCCTGCCGATGCAGGGGATACGGGTTCGTGCCCCGGTCTGGGAGGATCCCATATGCCGCGGAGCGGCTGGGCCCGTGAGCCATGGCCGCTGGGCCTGCGCGTCCGGAGCCTGTGCTCCGCAACGGGGGAGGCCACAACAGTGAGAGGCCCGCATACCGCAAAAAGAAAAAAAAAAAACATATATTTTTATAAATAGAAATAAAATGCTGTAGTGGAACACATCATAATCCTATTAATAATGTTTTTAAACTAATAAGAACAAAACAGACATTTTTAAACTAAACCAGCTAAAACCGGGAGTAACAGCTGATTCCAGCAGTGTCAAAGCTGGGTTTCTTATGCATGGGAGAAACTGTAGGATTGCCCATGAGATGGCTCTTCAGAGAGCAGCGAGCTCAAGCCTTAGCCCAGAGGTTTCTGTGTGTTTCCGCCAATCTGGCAGCAGCATAAGAGCAAGGAGGGTGGAGTCAGATCCTTGGGAACAGCATCACTTCTCTTTCCTTTTCCTACTTCTGGGTTCTCAGTTTTATGGCAGACCATCTCTTATGTACCCAAGATACATTCTGAACTTGCACCAGAAGTTGAAGCTTCAATTGAAGATTATCTGTGCTTAGATATTTTTCTACCATAGTTATTAAAATATCAGCCACAACTCTAAACTACAAACACCAAACAGACAAGACATATCAGTATTTGAAAAATTTTTGTTAGCACTGTTTTGTCCCTGGAGATAAACTGGAGTAGATGTGGAAACTATACCTATGTATGCTGAGGTGGACTATTGAATTTGTTATTCAGATAATTTATAAAGACTATCTTCTTTTTACTGAAATATCCAGATATTTAAGACAAAATTTATGTTTGACCTGCATTTTCCAGGTAATTGCCTTGATTCTGTGTTACCTATGGAACATAATTGGGGCTTTTCTTATTGTAGGCAGATCCTTATCTGCACTATTTTGCTGTGAAGATCAGGGCAAGAAAGTAGTCATGCAGGCAGCAGATATTATTAAAAATATGCTTGAAAAGAAAGTTTTGAAACATATAATGCAATTAGGTTGCTTTAGCTAATTTCATAGCTTTAGAGATCTGAATTGGACTAGCTATACTGTAGTGTTCTCATGACCTGTGACCAATGACAGGAGTATGCAGTTGGGTAAAGTTTCTATGACAAGGCATCTTCCTCAGACTAATAGCCTAATAGCCACAGCATTAAGAGTTTTAAAAGGTTCTCTCCTATAGTCTCAGCAAAGTCAAAGAGAGAACTCAGCTCTCCCTATGGCTTCTGAAAAAGGATGTCTGATGAAACTCTTTCAAATTACTGAATAGCCTGGCTAATTCTGCCTGTCTCTAATCTCATACTCTGAATCCATATTTCTCACTATGGTAAGCTTTCCAGCTATTTTTCAGATAACCATACTTACATTTGGAGTGAGTTGATGCTTTTGTAATGGTAAAACCATGGCTGAAATGTATCTCTCTGTGGATATCCTTAATTCACTTAAAATCTGTTATTCCCCTTAATGATTCAAGGATTCAAATATTTCAGTGGTAAAGAAAATGCATTTTATGTTCAGAGGGAATATCCATTTACCTCTTGGATGCCTTGTGCTTCTAAAGAAGAAAAAAATGAGATTACATGAGATATGTATCTTTTCTGTGATATTACTCGTATTTTCGTATCTAAATTCTTTAGTAATTAATTTTATTGCTCTTAAAAATCAAAATTTCTTTTTAAAATGCATAGTTTTCAGTACCATTATATACATATTCATTCTTTAGATTCTAATCTATACCCAATTCTATGGAAACTGAATTAACATGACTGAAATTAATTGTAGTGCTGTATTACTTAGCAACAGTGTGCTCTTTAGATATTTCCCCGCTCTCCTGGCATTTTGGTACTTACTTGGAGAGTTGAAGTCAATATTTACTTTCTTTTCTGAAGTGATATTTCAGATACATTTAAGATTTTAATTGAGTGAGAGATGTGAGCTCTACTTTTTGCTTTCCTGTTATGTTATACATACATTATTTTAAATCTTGTTTCTAATTACATAAAGGATAACCCATACTCATTATTTTAGATATTACTATTCAGGTATTTATCATTTGAAATTGATTTGAATTGGTCTGAAGTAAATGTTACTTTTGTACAATATATGTAAAATGTGTTTGATAAATATATGGTATAAATTAGATTTTGCCAACACTTCAAAAGAACACATATTTGAACAACTAAAACATTGGTATGAAAAAGAATGCTGTAATTACTTTGAACACCCAGAATTCCTAGAGAGCCATTAAAATTAGTCCAAGCAAACTCTTAATATGAACATCCTATTAACACTTGATTGAATTACTGAATATACTTGAAAACAAAAGAATTTACTCACTGAACTATTCTGAAATTCTTTTCAGTATTTCTGGATAAGTAGCATCTGTATCCCATTAATCTGGATTAATATCTGTGCATAAATGTTGCTTATTTTTAATGTACTTGTACCCAAAATGTATCTGTAACATTTAATTTAAAGGTCAGTTGTGCAAATAATCCTTTTTTTTCCTCTTAGGGATAGATCATCATTAAAGAACATTAATGTAACTGAAACATCATTAGAGTTCTCAGATTTGGACTATAATGTTGAATATGGTGCTTATGTAACAGCTAGCACCCGATTTGGTGATGGGAAAACGAGAAGCAATATTGTTAACTTTCGAACACCCGAAGGAGGTGAGTTCTTATGGATGTAGGCCAAGTAAAAGAATATCCTACTCAGAAAAAAAAAGTGTTAAATATAAATATGTCTTATTAAACCTAATATCTGTCACAGTTACATGCAAAATTGCTTTTCGGTCACTCTCTAGCTATGTGATGTTGGGAAAGTTAGTTAATCTCTCTGTGCCTCAATTTCCCATCTGTATTATGGAAACGATATGTTACCTACCTCACAGGGTCCTTATGAGGATTAAATGAATTTATATTTGTAAATGCACTCAGCACAGAACTCAACACTTAGTAAGCATTTAGTGTGTTTGTAAATGAAACAAAGTAAAATGCATGAAGTCAGCTCTCTGCCTTTGTCCTCTATTATTCAATTTCAAATTGCAAGTTAAACTAGAATTTCATATTATGCATTCTATATCGGAAACTTGTCATAATGTTGTTTTCAAATCTAGGGCAGTAGGCATGTTTTAGAACTGGGATAGTGTTTTATGAGTAAGAAATCCGTCTGTCTCTGCTTAGATATTGCTATGGTAGAGTGTTACGGGGATGGCCCAATGAGCCTTATGGATTTCATTTCTGATTTCTAATTAGATATTATTCTTAGTTTTTAAACAATTATCATAACTAATCAAAGGCAGGTAACATTTAGAACATTTCACACATTTTTTAGAGACACAAGTTTTTTGTTCGATCATTTGTTTTCTAGCACCAAGTGATCCTCCCAAAGATGTTCGTTATGCAAACCTCAGTTCTTCATCAGTACTTCTTTTTTGGACGCCTCCTTCAAAACCTAATGGGATTATACAATATTATTCTGTTTATTACAGAAATGCTTCAGGTACTTTTGTGCAGGTAAGACCTGAGTTTTCTCCTGCTTCTTTACTTACATACTTCAGCTCTGTTGATAAAGACTTCACATGGTAGAAAAAGTTGCTTATCTTACATTTAGAATTTTGTGTAGACATTTTATAGAACTGTCATTGACATAGAAAAATGTGATGGAGAAATAAATACATTTTAAACTGTCTAAGCATGCACACATATACTCAAACACACACATGTTTCTCTATCAGCTTCAAATGTGTTACCAACAATGAAGCTGCCACCTTTTAAAAATTCTGTATATAAATATGGCCCTGAGTGCCTCTTCTCCAAGAAGTGTTCGCTAGAGAGTTAATAGTTTCATTTACCCTCAGTTATTTCTCAGCTTAAAAAAATTTCTTTTTGTTTGTATATAATATAAATAGTTTTCATGTTTGGATATGTTTGTGTGTTTTTCTTCACTTCTAAAAATATTTTCAGTTGTTAGCAGGAGGGCTTATTATCATCATCATCATCATCATTGCTTCGTATCAGATGTAATGAAACTATTAAAATGTGCTTATTTAACTTGAAGTATGCAAGGTTATAGGGTCGCACACTGCAGATGGACACTTTCTGAGATACGAACAATAACAGTTATAAAAATAGCTAAAGTGCATTTCGTTTAGGGAAATAGTTTTAATTTTTCAGCCAAATTCCTTTATTTCTCCAAACTGTTTCACAGAACTCTAGTAGATGAAAAGATTAAAACTGGACTGGTTGTGATTGAATCAGGAATGGGGAGAGTTGGAATATAACTTGAAAAACACTAATTTAAAAGAAATACTGCAATTTACAGAATATGTACCTTACCGATAGGAACTGACTGCATGTTGATTATGACTCTGACCATTAAGTGTTTGCATCCTTTTAAGCAGAAGGAGGATAGAGATAAGTCTTATTAATTCTAAGTTGCCTAATTCCATTTGTGATTAACAACCCATGTGTAGCCACTAGAGTTAGTTCTTGTGAGCAGAAATCTCTGGGACTAAAGTATGACTTGCTTTAGTACAGTTTAGGCTAATGAATAAGGTCAGAGCAGAACTTTGCAAGCTGTGTTAGGCCTTACTCAGCAGTGAGTAAAAGACAGTCCAGAGGTTGGTTCTATTTTTATATTCTGTTCAAGGCCCTCTCAGAGTGGGACTGCATAAGAAAAGAGGGTCTGTTTGTTTGTTTAACTCTGTACATCAAGCAATTTTTGCTGTTCCTTTTTGTTCTGCTGTATTTGGGGATCAGTGTGCAATTTATTTTTTTTTACCACAATGTGTTTACAAATTTAGTAATGTTTCATTATGTCATAGAGGCCATTCAAATTGCAGATTTTTTTCATGCATTTAACCAATATTCAGTATTCAAAATTCAGTAGTTCTGAATCTTAGCAAAGGATTTGCCTCTGTACAGTTTACTTTATAGCTTGTCTCTGATTCAATTTTGGTTCTCTTTGTCCACATCTAGGTAATCGAGTGTAAATGTTTAACTATGATTTCAACATGATTTTATGAACCTTCTTATTCAAATCTGAGTATATAATATGATGCCATTTGCAATTCATCTATCTTAGAAAATGTAATCTTTTATTAAATTATCTTAAGAGTGCTTTTAAGTGTGACAGCTGCAAGAGGGCACACAGGCTAATGATGTTAAAACATTTCTTACATTCCTTGAAGTTCATCCGTGCTTTAATTTATTTCTGAAGTTAATGTTAAATATAGCATAAAAATCTTCACTACCTAATTTTTTATTTGGTATTGGTAGAATAGAAGAAATCCTCAAAATGAAAATTATATAGCAGAATAGACGTATAGCTGTTTTCTTCCTTCTCTTTCTTCTTCCATAGAACTTTGTAGCATATCTCATGCATGGCACATCATATCATCATATTCTGCTTTCTATTCGTGGTATCTGCTACTTATCTTAGCTCCCTCATCCCATAGCAAATAACATGAAGAAAAGAGTTGTGTGTGACGCTTGTCTTTCCATCCCCTGAAGTCCTCTGGTACAGTATGATAATGCTCAATAAATGTTTTAATCATAGAACATAAAATTCTGATAACAGATCAACATTATTTTTAGTACTTATTTATAACTTTGGAGCGCTTGAGTTTGTTGTGAAGTGATCTTTCCTTCTTCTGACTTTGTGGAATTTAATCTTTTGGTACTACTTGGAAATACATCTTGTCCCTCCTCCAATTGTGGTATATTGTGTTGTGTACAGTGTATTAACTCTTCTACATCTTAACATTTACCCACTTATGTCTCCTCAGTTTGCCTGACATAGTGTCTTTTATTAAAAAGTGTTAAATGAGTACTGGTTGATTAATCAAATTTGAGAAGTTTTTACTAAATACCTTCTGACTGTATTCATATACACAAAGAATAAACCTTAATTAGATAGTTTGAGTCACAAGACATTTTTTCCAAAAATAAACAGATGAATGGAATAATCATCTGGATAATTGGTATAATTCTAAATTTGTTACATGTCTGTTCATGTTTACTCACACTCAGCATGAATAACTTCTGGGTGATTAAAAATAATTTGTTACTTAATATTGTCATCAAGGTAGGTCATAGGTAGTCAGAATAAATTTTATAGCAAAGAAAAATCAAAAATCTCTATTAATATTTTAAGAGAGAATTTATATAAGCCGGTTATGCCATGTGTAAAGTAGATGTGTTGGAAGATATTAAAGTTCACAGATCATATTTTGTGTGAGATTAAATATGTTTTAACTTGTCTGTTCCTAAATAAGTCACCACAAAAGTAAAATAGATCTTTTCTGACACTTACTCTCTCCCACTCCCTATACTGGGAAAGAACCACAAAAATTTGCTGAATTTAGTTTGTTGATACATTGCAGAACCACGATAACTATAAATTTTAGTCAAATTGATTATCCTATGTTACTAATTTTAATGAAGTTTTTACTAATTATCATTTTTTTATCGTGTGCCGGAGATGGTATTGTTTTGTATGCTTTATATTATCTAATCCCCAAAAGCCCTCTGTGAAGTGGAAATGATTATTCCCATTTTACAGTTGGAGAAGCTTTGTGATCAGATGATTTATCCAGAGCTATTGCCAGAATTGAATGCAGGTTTTTGGACTCTAAGGGCTTTGTGCAGATTGGAATGATTCAGATTTCTCAGTATAAGTAGACATTATTATAAAATTATTCATACTTAATTCATATTTAATTACCTACATGACTTTTAAAACAGTCTGTTTTCCTTTATTTTAGAATTGATTTTGACTATGTGTTTTGTGTTTAAAATTTGGTCAAGGAAGGGATGATTGTAATTCCTTTATTATCAAAAAATGCCTTGGGACAAATATAACTAGAGTCAGGCAAGAGAATTTTAAAATTTCTCTTACTCAGCACATATGAGAGTGTATCCAACTGCCTTCCCATTTCTCTGCATGATTGTAGAAAAAAAGAGGGTCTATGAAAGATGAATAATAACCATTTGAATTCATAGAAAGAGATGAACACTTTTGTAATTCCTACATTGTTAACAGGAAGAAAAAACTTAAAAATTTTATAATACTCCCAAACTTGTTTAAAAATATATAGTCAATGTTTTGAAAAATACTTGAATGTTTCATAAAGGAAACTGACACTGGTCAGCACATTGTAGCATTTCCAGTTCACCATTAGACCTTCCTCACTGCAGCTAAGCTTGGAGTTTTTGCTACTCTGTATGTTGATTTAATAAAACTGCCCATCTATTCCTCTCTTAGTACAAACATATTTCCAGTTTAATTATTGCAATAAAAAAGTTCTTTGTTTATTTTCCTCAAAAATTAACGTATTAAAATACTGAGGCAACCAATCCATGAATAATAATTACTTTGAAATGCTCATGTATACTAAAAATATATTCTGAACAATTAAAACGATATGTTTATTTTTCAGAATTTTACACTCCATGAAGTAACCAATGACTTTGACAATATGACCGTATCTGCAATAATAGATAAACTGGCAATATTCAGCTACTATACATTTTGGGTAACAGCAAGTACTTCAGTTGGAAATGGGAATAAAAGCAGTGACATAGTTCAAGTATACACAGATCAAGACAGTATGTAAATGAAAAGCATTCATTAATGTTTAATAGGATTAATTTAAAACTTTATAATTATTTCAGAATCTTTTTCTATTTGTATGTATTGGTAATAAAATCTGTGTTTTACTTAGGCACATTTAACCAGTCATAGAAGTTTGAAAATGCATTTAATATAACTATAAATCTATTACAATAGTAACAGCCTTTTCTATTCCTGAAAACTGCTACCATCCATTTATAAAAATTCTGTCACTTTCATTGCTTCGAAAGATGTCACAGCCATCCGTTATGGGCATGAAAAAAACCGTTGCGTATGTGGATGGATTTTGCAATACTTAATATCCATTTGCTCTAGAAATGATATTTTTTTCTCTCTAGCAACTTGTTTCCTTTTCAGTCTTTGAACCCACAAAGGATTTTATGCAGCATCTTTGTTCTTATTGTGTTTGTGACTAATATGTCCCAAATATTTTTTTTTAACTCTGGAAGTTTCTCATTTGTGGCTTCTGCAGAATCCTGTTTGTGTGGAGTATTCAGAAAACTATAATCACTGAAACTCTTGCTGTTTTTTAGCTTTCAGTTTCAAGAATACGATGATACATGGATCATTGTCTATTTCTTCTTGTGGTTGTTTCTATGGTCCATTTATTTTTAAAAGATTAGTCCTCTTACTGAGAAATGATACTGACCTAAATTTCTGCTGAGAGTATAATTCCATGTTTATTATTTGAAGATTATAAATTTGACAGATACTTTAAGTATGAGGAATGAATGTTCTCCCTGTTGTTGGAACAATCTTTTAAGTTGTTTACTCATTGATCAGCAGAGTAGATATGATATGTGGAAATACAAGTTTGGGGAGTCTTCAGCAAAAATGTTTAGTGCAATTTGTGGTCAATATCATTTCAGGCATTCTTTAAATGCAGATCTCTTCCAAGATTTTCACCAACCTATAATGTTTTATCAGTTATTATTATAGCACCATGAATAATAAACCCTGTGCTCTGTTCCCAGTGAGAGGTCCTGGATGACTTCATATGTACAATAAGGATAATCTTTAGAAGAAAGAAACTAAAAATATTGTTTAGATAATATACATTATCAAAATATTTAAATATCTGGGTATACATGCACACATACATGTGTGCATACTCATAATCTCATACACATAATTTCCATCACATACTCATAATCTCATACACAGACTCATAATCTCCATCTTGCAGGAAGGAAAAGCCAAGAAAATATTGTATAAAACAGTTCTCACACATATTAAAGATGACAGGGTTTCTTTTGAATGATTTTAATATAATTTTAATATAATTATTTACAAAATATTTTGTAGTAGATGATGTTACCACATGTGGATTTAAATAATGTAAGAGCAGGTGATGTAGTAGATGCCATTTCAACAATTATCCTCCGGTTTGTGAATTTACTTATATTTTATTTAGGGTGACTGATGATTTTTATATTTTGCACATTACCTATCATAGTACCTGAAGGAGTTGTTGGAAACCTGACTTACAAGTCCATTTCGTCAACTGCAATAAATGTAAGCTGGGGCCCTCCGTCTCAACCAAACGGTCTAGTCTTCTACTATGTTTCTCTGAGCTCACAGCAAACTCCTCGCCACGTGAGACCACCTCTAGTTACATATGAGAGAAGCATGTATTTTGATAATCTGGAAAAATATACTGATTATATATTAAAAATCACTCCATCAACAGAAAAGGGATTCTCTGATACCTATACTGCCCAACTACACATCAAAACTGAAGAAGATGGTAGGCTGGACCCTTTTATTGCCTATTAAGCAGATTGTTGGTGTTCTCTTATTTATATTGCTTTCTGATAGAAAACATTATTCTTATCACTACATAGATTCTGTTTGTTCTTAAGTAATTAGTCTTTCAATAAACACAGTAAGCTCTAAGTTTCTTAAAATTAAAATAATTACCTGTTGATAAAAATTAAGTCCCATTATTATTAAAGCCTCTTCTTCTTGATGCTAATCACTCTTGTTTCATTTAATATTCTTTTTTTCTTTTATAGTCCCAGAAACTTCACCAATAATCAACACTTTTAAAAACCTTTCCTCTACCTCAGTTCTCTTATCATGGGATCCCCCAGTAAAACCAAATGGTGCAATAATAAGTTATGATTTAATTTTACAAGGACCAAGTGAGAATTATTCTTTTGTTACTTCTGATAACTATGTAATACTGGACGAGCTTTCACCATTTACATTATATAGTTTTTTTGCTGCTGCAAGAACTATAAAAGGACTGGGTCCTTCCAGTGTTCTTTTCTTTTACACAGATGAGTCAGGTAAGCCAGAATCCATATTTCTTCCAATGATTTCACTGTTGCAGCACTTGCTCTCTCTTTTTAAGGAACAGCATGGAAAATGAAAGGATATTTGATTGTTTGTAATGGCCTGACAACTATTCATCTGCTTTGCTGAACATTTTTTTTTTTAATTTGAGCTTCAGAACAGGGTGTTCTGTTTAAAGCTACCTTGGAACTACTGAGTTCCAAGTACAAAAGCATGATTACTTCTGCTCTTTATTTCTGAAATTAAAATATGATCAGTTTATAAATCTTTCTTAACTAGTGTCTTCAAGAAGCTAGAGTCACGATGATATTTTTCTGCTAAAAAATGTTATGAATATAAGTTTTATAATGTGTTTTCCTGCAGTGCCTTTAGCACCTCCTCAAAATTTGACTTTAGTCAACTACACTTCAGACCTTGTATGGCTGAAATGGAGCCCGAGTCCTGTTCCAGGCGGTATTGTTAAAGTATATAGTTTAAAAATTCATGAACATGAAACTGATACTATATTTTATAAGGTAGGTTGATGACAACACTATATATTTATTTCAAAAATTTAGAAAGTCAATTAAAGTATTGACATGCAGGGGGAAAATGGACTGCTTTAATTAACACAAGGACCATCTTTTTAAAATATCTTTTTGGTTTCCTACAACTTAAGGATGCTTGCAGAAAACACAGCAAACGTTTGTCAAATATGGAAGTGGAGTACTTCATATAGCGTTTTATTTAGAATTTGTAACTTCTAGATAGCTGTAAGTTAGGAAGTAATTGCACCATTTTGTTAATGCTGGAAAGTATACAGTAAATTTTTTCAGACTCTTTAAAACCTGTTATTGTCTTAAGGGTAATATATTTCTACATTCATCCCCCTTACCCACAGGGGATACATTCCAAGACCCCCAGTGGATGCCTGAAACCATGAATAGTACTGAACCGATATGTACTGTGTTTTTTCATATACATAAAGTTTAATTTCTAAAGTTTAATTTATAAATAAAGCACAGTAAGAGATTAACAACCGTAACTAATAACAAAATAGAAAAAATTTTAACAAACCGTAATAAGAGTTATATGAATGTGGTCCCTCTTTCTCTCTCTCAAAACATCTTCTTGTACAAATTTAATGCCTTTTCTATCTTAACTAAGCACTTATCACATACTATGGCAATAACTTTTACAGTTTGAGGTACAACAGCAAGACTTGTACATTTTTTCCCCTTCTTCCCAATTTCATAGAATGTCACAGAAGCTTCATTTTTACCGAAGATCTTAGCAGCCTCAGCATACGATTATTTTTTCTTTCCTTATTCAGAACATTTTTCATCTTTTCACTTAAAGGAAACACTTTATGGCTTCTCTTTGGCATCTCTGAATTGCCAGCATTGCTACTCTTGTACTTTGGGGCCATTACTAAGTAAAATAAGGGTGACTTGAACAAAAGCACTGTGCTGTCTGACAGTCGATCTGATAACCAAAAAGGCTACTGACTAATGGGTGGGAGATGCTGGACAAAGGGTTGATTGATACCCTGGGCAAGATGGAGCAGGACAACTCGAGATTTCATCATGCAGCTCAGACCAGTTCACAATTTAAAACTTATGAATTGTTTATTTCTGGGATTTTCCATCTAATATTTTGGGACCATGGTTGACTGTGGGTAACTGAAACCATGGAAAATGAAACTGTGAGTAAGGGGGGACTATTGTATTTGTTGTTAAAAGAAGTACCAAATGAATGTTTTTAACCTGTTCAGAAAAGTGTTTATACTGGACTTCTGTTAACGTTTCCAGATAGCATGTAATCCCACAATAATTGGTCTTTTAAAATATGTCATTATTATTTTTCTTTCAATGCTAATTAGTTTCAATGCTAAATGCCCTTTCACTCCTCCATTTTTAGGTTTCAGAATCAATGAAAACTACCCAAAGAACTGATGTAACAAAAGGTCTCAAATACACCTGTATGATTTCTAGCATTTAATTGCCAAAATATGTTGTAATTAACTAGCATTTATTTGAGAAAGTGTTCTTATTTTTTTTCCAAAGGCAAATGGAGTACTGGAATGCTCTTTAGTTGCAGCAAGGGGAGTGCAAAAACTTTGCGTGAACATTGTCCCCAATATTATATGCAGTATAATTTATTACTGATGGTAAATCATTTTTATAGCATGTGTAGCTTAAAAAGTGAATAGTAAAAATCAGAAGCAGTGCGTAAGTTTATGTCATAAGGAATGATGATTTTCTTTTTTGGAAATCAAGATATTACTCTAAAATCTGATAGGCTGAGTAGAGTTCAAATTGTATTTCTTCATAAATGTGGAATCTGTTTCCTAGCAGTGTGAAATTCCATTAATGGTGTTGAGTCTCTAGCCTTCTAGTTTCTATTTCTAGTCTAATCTTAACATTTTACATATTTTTTAATGTGCTTTGTCTGTATGGATCACTGGTAAATAGGTATCAAATGGGGAAAAGGAATCATTTTCTATATTTCTATATTTTAAAGATAATAATCTTTATTATCCTAGGAATGTGATCATTCCTAGGATAAACATGTATGTATATTGAAGTGTGGATGTGTATGTGTGATCTTTTCCTCAGAACAGAGATCTCTACCATCAACACTGTTAGCATAGTCATGAATTAAGGACTCTGGCATCAAATTTTCTGGATAGAAGCCTGAATTTGAGACTTACTGTTCTGCCTTAGGGCAGTTGCTTAACTTCTTAATGACTCAGTTTCCTCAAGTGCAAAATGAGAGCTGTAAAGATACATCCACTAAAAAGTGAAGATTGTAAGGGAAAATCTATATAAAGCATTTAGAACAATCCCCAGCATATGATAAACACGGTAGCTATTGTTGTTTTTGTATATGGTTTTAAAAAAAGAACAAATTCCATTCAGCATTGTAATAGCACTAAGCCTGAAATGACAGTACTCCTCTACCTGAATATGAGGGTAAGTTATATTATAAGAGTTTTAGACATTTGTTTTCTCAATAGTAAATGCTACCATTGAAATTTCACTAGTAGCAAAGATATAATCTTTATACCATAAAGTATTAAATATATCCTTTTTGGGGTGGAAGGAGTAGTTTTCCTTTAAAATCTACTACTTTTAGTTATTCCTTTTTACATCTATTTTATCTTCCATGAATTTTCATAGCCTTATTTTCTTTCAAATTCCTTTAAATGTATCCTCATGCCATCTTTTTTCCTTTCTCAACACCTAGTTTTCTTTATCTGCTTTCCTCCCTCTGTGTGGCTTTCTCTTTGAGTGTGTTGTCCTGTTTTCCTTTCTATGTTTTCAGCTACCTCAATGTCCCAACTATTAGTTTCTTTTCTTTTCTTTTTTATTCTTTCAGATTATATGAGAGTTCCTGGAGGCATAATAATTCCAGGACCACTCCAAATGTTCCTGCCATCTCAGTCAATCCAGTTTAATCCATTTGGAGATAAATAAGACCCAGGTCTGCTGCTAACTCAGGTCACTCACACGTACTGAAAGAAATTTTTTATTCCGTAAAAAAGTTCTGTTATGTTTGGAACTATTCCTTACTCATGTCTCCATCTTACAACTTACTTTGCCAGTCTGTCCACTATCCAATAAGCTACTCACACTTTTTATTATTATCATCTCCTGAGTTCAGTCATTTCTCTGGGTACTTACTCACCCTTCCTAACCCAAGTCAAAGTTTACCTGCTTGTGTTTAATTTCTTCTTAGTATGCAGTTGTTGGTAGATTTCTCTAATTAATATAACAATCCCTTGATGACAGGGACCATGTCTTATATATCTTTATAGTCTCCTGGTTATCTAACAGTGTGCTTGGTAAATAGTAATTGTGGAAGAATGAAAGGAAACAGCGTAATACAGTGAGTTCATAAAGTATGTCAATGACTTGTAAGAGATTAATTTAAAATATGATTCTAACTGTGAGTGCCCTGAGCATTAGTATTCTTGCTAAATTTCTGCCACTGAAATGTTTAATATATAAGTGAAAGTAGTTTATATTTTGGATTAGATATAATGCAGTATTCTTGAAATTATACCACATAGGAGATTGTCTTCTTTTTCCATAGGGTAACTATTAATCTTAAGTGCTCTTTCTATTAGGACAATTCTCTTTGAATGAAGGCTTTATATTTGATGGTAAAATTTTCTATGAGAAATAGTATCCTCTTTTGAACAACTGTGATAACTGTTTTGTTCTTTTTTTCATTTTCCTAAGAGATTGCATAAAATTAGAAATGTAGGAGTTGTCTGGGAAAACTCATAATTTAAGTTTCATAGGAGCAGAGGTTCTGGTTCCTTCACTGCTGTATCCCCAGTGCCTACCATACAATAGCTGATGAATATATTAATTTACACAGACTGCTACTGAGAATTAAAAAATGAATTTAGATGAATTCAAGAAAAATCAAGTACCACTGACTGCTCTTAAGTTGGATTTCAATTGAGGACTTCAATTTTAGCAAATTTTAAGGAAGTAATCAGTATGTAATTCCAAGTAAAAATCAGGAAGACAAAATGAAAACAAAACACTTCAGCTTTAAAAACAAGTGACAATTATGAGATTCTTCAGTGCTGAGAGGGTCTCCAGTTCATCCTTGCTTTATCAGCTGAGCACACCCTGGGGCACACACAAAAAATGTTTAATTTTAAAATTTTTAATAAAAAATACCTGTGCTTCCTAAATCATAGGTTAAACACAGAAGACATAATTTTGATGTATTAAATATTTCTTCCAGTTATAAATAAGTTTTTTGATGATGCATTGTGACAAAGAATTTTATTTCTGCTTTTCAGAATATTTCAGGTTTTCAAACTGAAGCCAAACTTGTTGGACTGGAACCCATCAGCACCTATTCTATCAGCGTATCTGCCTTTACTAAAGTTGGAAATGGCAATCAATTTAGTAACGTAGTAAAATTCACAACCCAAGAATCAGGTTAGACATGGATTTTGGATCCTAAAATGTTTGATTTTGTATTTTAACACTTTTCCCTTTCCTTTCTCAGTTTATGTGACTAACTATCAATATTTAATTGTTCATTCAAAGGGAAGTTGAAGTTCAGTGCTTTAAGGATAGGCTGGGTTGTCTTGTTTGCAATCAAATAGATATATATTTACACATGGTTTTTCACTTTGAACTGAGGAAGCTGAAATAAAAGACTACTTTAGGAACAAAGTAGGCTTCTAGATATATGTAAAACTTACCTACTTCTTAGTACCATCTGAGACAGCTGGGAAAAAAAGGAGAAATGAACCATTAATCAATTTTAACAGGTTGATTTATATTTTCGTGAAAAAAAATCTGTAATTTTTTAAAGATGTGTTGTGACATTTGAAGAGCACTAGTCAGTATGTAAGCTTTTACTTTCCCATAGTCCATTTGTGACATGTGGAGGGGATTATGAAGACTGAAATACCATTGCTCTAATTAAACAACTTACCTGTGCATCACCTACATGTCATAACTCAGCTGTGTACTGAATAGTTTTAATTTATAACTGATTTAATGATTTAATACTTTTCCTTCTCTCAACTGGACTATATATATATATATATATATATATATATATATATTTTTTTTTTTTTTTTTTTTTTTTTTTTTTTTTTTTGCGGTTCGCGGGCCTCTCACTGCTGTGGCTTCTCCCGTTGCGGAGCACAGACTCCGGACGTGCAGGCTCAGCGGCCACGGCCCACGGGCCCAGCCGCTCCACGGCATGTGGGATCCTCCCGGACCGGGGCACGAACCCGTGTCCCCTGCATCGGCAGGCGGACTCTCAGCCACTGCGCCACCAGGGAAGCCCTGGACCATGTTTTTAAAGGCAACTCTTCCTCACTCTTTTTTTTTCTTTTTGGTCAATGATTATTGAATAAGCGCAAGATCCTGCTCTAGTCATTTCTTCCCTGTACCTCTCGGTGCATTTCTTTTTGTTTTAGTGAATCTCTAAATTGAAATTGGAGACCACTCACTGATAAATTAACCATTTTACATTAATTTATGAATACCTGATACTATTTTCATGGCATGCCTATAAGACAGGCTAAATAAGTAGTACTTATAGTGGATAAGAGTTCATGCTCTGCAGTCAGTGTCTGGATTGGAATCCAAGCTCTGCGACTTGCTAGTTGTATAACCCTGGCAAAGGCACGTGCTTCCTCTGAGCCTCTGTATCTTTAACTGAAAAGAAAAACACATTAGCTGTAGCCACCCAGAAGGTTGTTGGGAAAAATATTTGAAAAGATCCATATGAAGCACTTATTAGAGTGTTGGACACACAAATACTAAAAAAACATTACGGTTGCCCCTGTTCCCATACTTCAGATGAGGAAGCCATGATTCAGGCAGATTAGATGAAAAGGGCTGAGAAAATTAGTGAAGAAACTGAACTGGAACGTCAGCGTCTGACCTCTAGTGCAAACTGGACGTGACTGTAGGAAATGCATAACATAACTGAGTGATACTATAGAAAAAGGCTAAACCCATAAAGAAAAAAAACATTTTAACTATTTATACACATATTAGATTGATAAAAATCAAGGCTAATCTTGTAGACAGTAATATGTAAACCAATAAAAAATTTTTTACCAGTAAAATAAAATAATTCCACAAAATCCTATGCCCTGATTGGTTAAATAAAATTCTCAACTTGAAGTGTTATCAGCTGGCTAATTAATTGTTTTTAAGTTTGGAGAGTCAGTGAAATAGATGTTCACAAAATCCAGATTTATAATCTAAAGTAAATTATCAACTGTCTCTTTTTCATTTATTGGTATTAGTATATGTTTTTGAAAATAAGAAAGCAAATAATTAAACATATTTAACTGCCAGAGCCCTGGATCAGCCGAGGAATTGTCTTTTCTTTCATTTTAAGTGCCACACCCCCCCTAAGTTATTCTCCTTTAGTTTTGATGCCTTTATCTTACAGAGGAAGAAGCGTTTGTAAAGATAGAAATTAACGCCACAGGAGAGAACTGTAGGCAAGTCAAAGATTACTTGAACATTCTTTAAATAACTATGTTTTGCACAATGACAAGTTGTTTCTTTTCACTACTTGCTGTTTGTAATCCACAAATTGACTATATGCAAATTTTCTTTATAGCTTCCTCTTTTTAGCGTGACAAAAAAAGCTATGCTAACGTTAGGGGGCATTATATAATCAGACATTTCCCTGAGAAGTACCCACTTCAGTGAGGCACCTACATCTACGTTTTGCATTAAAAAGTTCCATCATAAAGTATGGCTAAGACTGCTCCTTCCCATTAAGAGGTAAAGAGGGCAGGCTTCAACCACTGCCTGAGCTTGAGGCTGGCTACGTAGTTGCTACTGAGGATCTGAGGGTGTGATTGCTGCTTGAGCCTAGGAGAATATTCAGTGATGGATTCAGTATTGTAAGGATTAATATGGTAACATAGAAAATGGGCCAACCGCCATTTGATTCAGCCCATGTTAAGAATTTTTTGAGCGCACATTGAAAGGTTGATATGTTAAATTTTTATTCTGTCTCTACTCCTAAACATGACTTTATCTAGCAATCGCATAATGAAATCATTTATCTACTACATATGTATAAATTTTAACTTTGGGCATTTGCTTATCTCTTAAGTTCCAGATGTTGTACAGAACGTACAGTGTATGGCGACTAGCTGGCAGTCAGCTTTAGTGAAGTGGGACCCACCCAAAAAGGCAAACGGAATAATTACACATTATATGATAACAGTTGAAAGGAATGCTACAAAAATCTCTCCGCAAGATCACATGTATACTTTCATGAAACTTCTCGCCAATACCTCGTATGTCTTTAAAATAAGAGCTTCAACCTCAGCTGGTGAAGGTGATGAAAGTGCATGCAACATCAGCACGCTACCCGAAACAGGTAACTAACGTGAAACAGGTAACTGATCCGAAGCATGTAATTTACCTGAAAGAGAGAACTAACCTGAAACACAATAGCACATTTGTCTAAAACTTTAAAAGAAATATTAAAAAATGTAACACATACTTTTTTATCCCACATGTTACCTGAGGACCAGCTGTGTGGTCCATTGAACCACCTCCATAGCAATGGGAGGCTCAAAGGAGGAAAAAAGAGAAAATCTGCTTCATTGTGTTTTTACAAATATCTATTTCTTATTATACAAACACCAAACTTACTGAACTATGCTTTATTGTAATTTAAAATAGGGAACGAATATGTAACATATATATATATACACACACATATATATATCTTTTTTTAAATTGATTTATGGCATTCTTGATGCTTCCCTGAATTCCAAAGTTGCAGTGTCAGACTCACTTTCATCTACTTCCTTCTCTTTATACCAGCCTTCATCTTTTGTATTATTGGAATAAAAATATCTAGGTCACTAAGCTCTAGTCTTTAAAGAGGAAAACTCTTACTCTCCCTAACAGTGATCCACCCTATGTCGTAATCTCTTTCATCTTCTACCTTCTCTAATATTGTACCTCTTCATATAAATGAAAACCTGATTCCTTCCCAATAACACCACTTCCCTGGAGGTCCTCCCTAGTGGGAACTGTAGGTATTGACATAATTGTTTACCTCTGGCACCTCTCGATCCTTATCTCTGAAATATCTTTTAACCCTTTCCTCCTTTTGAAATCAGCATCACCCAGTTTTACTCTACTTTTCTATCTTTGAGGCTATAAACCACAGAACTTCAAGACATGGTGTACGTTCTCTGATTTTAGCATCTTTTTCTTCTCATCCTTTCAAGGCAACATTTCTTGAGACTTCAGTGTCTTACCTATTCATCTGGAATGGACGCGTTGCAACAACTATTTCTTGCTCCTTACATCACAAGGCGTGTCACTGTAACTCATCTTCCAGGAGATTCCCAACTCTGAAAGGACCCCACTGTTTGTTTTCACTGGATGCTGGCTGATGAATAGTGCTGGAGAAAATGTAAATGGTTCTATCTTGTTCAGCTATTCTTTAACTCTCCCAATTGCTCCACAGTCTACTCTACATCCCTGTTTACACTTAATCAATTTTCCATAAGAAAATTCTGCTCTTACTCTGAACATGGTCTACCCCCACTATCATCCATCTTTGATGTTATTATTCATTTTACTAATAGCGTCAAAGATAATTGATTTGCCTTCCTTCAAAATTTACCAATATCTTTATGCTCTCAGGGTAGCCTCCCTTGGGAATTGCCTTGTCATTGCCTTCCTCTTTTCAGGAATCTAACTGCTCATTTTTGTTTCAAACTCGTGTTTTCCTCTAGAACATAACTCCATCAATTTAATCTACTTTCTCCTGCATTTTATCTTCTTTCTCTGTCTCTTGCACACAAACACACACCAACAGCCACGCAAATTGTTAGAAAATTTCAGCTGAGGACCTGGTTGGTATATCAACCCTAAACATATTCAAAGTGGAATTTATGTAACATGAATTCTCCTTCTCTTCCTCACTTTTCTATACCTGTTCTTTATAATCAGTTGGGGATCAAGCCTCATATTCTTACGTGATTCTTCCTCCCATCTCTCCTACATGTAATCAGAGCTTATCAATTCAGTCTCCGCCATGGCTCTGCCATTCGCCCCTTCTTCAACTTGACTGCCCCCATTTTATATCAGACTTGTTGCTTCCTATAGTAATACCCAAAGGGCCATTATCACCCATACTCATTCAGCCTGCCTGTCAGTACCATCTTTCCACCCACTTATTTTGATTGAATTGGCTCTAACATACAATTTAGAGCATTTATGTGTTGGCTGTTGAATTTTATTACCTGAGGGGTAAGAAGTAGACATGGAGATTTAGGTATCTGAAGCATAGAGGTGATAATGAAAGGTACTATGTATAAGAGATGGCCCAGAATACTCCAAATGTTTTACTTATTCTCATCGTGTACAAAATATACCCCAGAATTCATCACCAGTTAGATTTGACTTCTGTCTAGCTTTTCATTCTTTTGTTTCTCCACTGCATCTCTTCATATAACTGATACCTGTAGCCAAACTTTATTTATTCAGCACATTAGATTTCATGTATTCATTTCAAAAGACATTTATTAAGCAACTGCTATGGACTAATAATTGATTAGATTCTCTTCTTTAAAGGTACTCAATACTTTTCACCATCAGATTGTCCTGTTCCCTTTCTACGTCACACAAAACTTTATTCTTAAAAGCCCAGCTTAAGTGTGTGTGTGTGTGTATGTGTGTGACTGTGTGTTTAAGTCTTCAATGACATACTAAGCATTAAAACTACAGATTCCTAGACTTCACCCTAGACTTGGCTGAATCATAGCCTCAAGAGATGAAGCCCAAGAATCTGTAGTTTTAAGCATCTCTCTGATGATTCTCTGTAAATTTTCTGAATTACTGGACTAGATTACCCAGGAATTTTGATGGCAGGTGATACGTAGCAGTGAGGACAGGCAAACAGTGTCAGAGAGGTCCAGAAAGGGGTAGCAGGTGTTTCCCCAGTGGGTGGGCAGCAGATCATTGCTATACAGAGTCTGAGAAGGAAATATGTTCAAATGCAGGCAGGTGGTCTGCATCAGGGTGGTCTAGTACCAGGTGAAATGGTCTTGATCATTGGACGGGAGCTGAGTCCTAGAGAACTGGCAACGAAAGACAAGACAGTAATTCTGAGATAAATGAGAGGTTTGGAACTCAGAGAACAAGGCAGAGGACTCATTATTATTGATGATGATAGTCACCTTGTATTCAAGGTGACTGTGCAGTCACAGGAATGAAGCAGAAGTTTAATTAGTAGAACAGAGATGCATAATCAAAGTATATACACTTGATGTAGAGCCACCTGAACTTAAGGACAGGTATTTGTTAAAAAAAAAAATCCTTTAACTAAGGATTTGAATTAGATTTTAAGTCAGGATTAAAAGATCGCATGAATGGAGACTGAAGGAATTCTAAACCAATGGATTAGGAAGGTATTAGGCATATTGTACCATGTATTATGTGCTCCCTTACTACTGAAGACAAATGTTGCTCAAAGTTTGGACTGCTGACTCTCCCTGCATCAGAAGGAACATCCCCGAGGCCCTTCTCTAGACCTGTGGAATCAGAGTTTGGAAAATAAAACTCACAAATCTTCCTTTAAACAAGGCATGTGAGGTGAGACAGTGCTGAAATTTGAGAACCATTCTATTCCACTGTATACTCTTTGCTTGTGGGGCTATGTCTTATTTGTCTTTATTTTACTCACAGTTCATAACAAAGAGGCTTGGGCATTCTAGGCACTCAAATTTTTGTAAAAGAAAGAAATGAATTGTTTTCTCATGAAATTCATAGTTTTTCATAAGGGTGTTACTCCACTGCAATGTATTATTTCCACACTTTCATCAGGCAAAATTATAGATATTTTCTCCCAGGCAAATGTAAAAGTTTTTTCAATTAAGGAGAGTCATTCATATGAAACATGAGTATTAACTGCTGCTTTACAAATACTTAAATAATTTGTTTATCTTTAAAATTAATTTTCAGATCTAGCATGTAATTGTAATTATGATTACAATTTTTTTAGGTAAATAGTTTGCTTTTATCTGGGTTCACATGAATTGTTTGTTGATAAGACATTAGTAAGAACTGGAGATTCATTGTTCAGAATGGAAGCAGTTTTATAGCTGTTGCAAACTTCTAATTTATGGTGGTCTAAGATTAGTCACAGTGTAAAGTCAGCTCTGAGTCACTGACTCTGTACTTACTTTTGACATGAAGTAAAATCAAATTTGGCTCTCTCCCTTACTGCCTAGTGTCTGACCTTAACATTCCTTCCAGGGATTATTGGGTATTTTTCTCAGTGTAAAGTTGGTCATATTGGGCACAGTTAAACATGCATCATGGATGATGGAATTTTTGAGGAGATTAGTGTTCTGTGTCTAAACTGGTTCCATTGTCTCAGTCAAACACGTCAGAATAGGGCAAATACAGATGAAAGCCCCCAAACCTGGTAATTTTAATAGCATTTTCTGTCCAAGTATATTATATGTACCAATAAAAATATTATAGCAAGTTCAAGTGCATACAAGACTTAACTTTTAAAATCTCAAATTAGTTCAAAATGCATGCACTTCTCCATATTATTTTCAAATCTTATTAAATATGGTGATTTAATATTGAGTTTGAAAATTTGTTCTTTTTTTCTGGAAGATAATTTTACAGTTTGGATTTATTCAAAGCTCTTCCAAGTCCAGTAATTTAGAATCAAAAGAGGAAAATAAGCTATATCCCTTGGATGCCCAAAACTTAATTGAGGGAAAGTGAAATACGCAGTTGTGGTTTTTAGGGGTGTTCTTTTCAGCAGTGATTTCTTTATTAGATTTTTGTTCAATAGGAGGTATTAGCCACCTAGATGGACCCACTGGAAGTCCACTGAGCTTGCAAATATATTAATGGATCAGCACTGAATGGGAGTGTGTTTAATATCCCTGTTTTTCCCCCCTCTACTCTTGGTTCTTTCAAATCACTGTGTACTGTTTAATAGCATATATGTAAACTCTCAAGCCTCTTCTACAAAGCCATGACCACCATTCCCCTAAGAATTATTTAAGAAATGTATTTGTTATGTACTTTATTTGGATCCCTGTTTTGTGGGCCTCTGTGAGCAGTGTAGAGATTACCGGGTGAACTGTGATTATGACAAAATCTAACTTCCATTTACCAGCTTTAAAAAAAAAATAAGATATACCATTCATAAGAATTTAGACCATTCTTTTTTTTTTTTTTTTTTTTTGCGGTATGCGGGCCTCTCACTGTTGTGGCCTCCCCCGTCGCGGAGCACAGGCTCCGGACGCGCAGGCTCCGGACGCGCAGGCTCAGCGGCCATGGCTCACGGGCCCAGCCGCTCCGCGGCATATGGGATCCTCCCAGACCGGGGCACGAACCCGTATCCCCTGCATCGGCAGGCGGACTCTCAACCACTTGCGCCACCAGGGAGGCCCTAGACCATTCTTAAGTACCATTTAATAGAGTGGATGTGGATGGTAACAGTTTTCTCAAGGTTGGAAATTAATGTGCTGATTCAAAAGAAGTTTACTTTTTCCTTTGTCTGCATCCCAGTGACATTGCTCTCCTCAGTCGAGATGAGAAGTCAAACGTGCAGGAAAACTGTGTGATCCTGTTCGTTCTTAAGCAAGTGAATTGGCACATTCTACTTACCAGTCAGTGATTGTAGAAAGCACAGAAGCCATTATAGTTGCCTGTCATGGATCAGAGAGAAATAGCTATTAGCATTGCTACTTTAATTGAAGTTCAAATGCTTTACAAAATATATTTCATACAGACTTAATTATTAAATATAATACTTTCCTTAAGAGTGAACATCAGGTGCAAAGTATCCTTTATACTTGTGGTATGGTGGACATTTGACCAGTATATACTCATGTAATGCTTACTGAGTCCAGGCTTTGTGCTTGGGGTTCAAGACTCAAGTTTGAATCCCAAATGGCATTGGTGATTTCGGCTCTGCAGGTCCAAATAACTCCACCATTATTGTAAAGACGTATCTAATAAATATAAAGCAATTAAACACAAACCTACATAAATATGTCAGTTGTGTGGACTGAATATTGAATCAAATAGGAATTCAGGAGAAATACATTTTATGGAAGGCCCTATTGAAGAAGTGGAATAGGAACTGGATGTTGCTTATTGATAGCTTTGGAATTGCTTTATAGAAGTTTAGACTCAGTAACCTAATTAGAAGATGATGATATGGTTTTGGAACTTGAATTTCATAGTCAGGTATACTAATGTTTACTTAGATTTACCTGATATAGATCAATAAAATAGCTAAGTTTACTAATTATTCTTTTTTGTTGTTCCTCAATATGCTATGAGAAAATGTCAGTTGTACATATCAAAGAACATTCTTCTTTTTATTTGAGCAATCTTAGATGGAGGAGGTTAGGTAGACCTGAAGATTATGGGTATGCTAAAGCACTTATGGTAAGCCACTCTGTGGCCCCATCGCTATTCATGAAAATGGTGAGATAGATAGAGGGGAGTAAATAGAAATTCCAAGACACAGCAAGGGAAAACACATAGTAGCACAAAGGAATGTAATACAAGGGGTCAAGGCTGAGATGGAAGCCTGACTAGACGGTGTTGTATTGAAAAGAGTATAGGAGGTGAGATCGAATAACTCAGGTGGACCTTACTCTGCTTTGTATAGTTGTAGCAGAAATTTGAATACAATATTATGGAAAATTGGGAACTCTGCTAAATTTAGAGTAGGAAGCAACATAAATTGACTCTGAAAACAGTTATTTTTTTTGGCCATTTTCCTAAAACCTTGCAGTAATCTCTTCAGATGGAGAAGGATTTGTTCATTACAAATTTACTGAATCTCCCAAATCATAAAGAATAAAATCCACAGTCATTTTAATGGTCCATAAGGTCCTTTTTCAACCCAGCATTCTCTTCCCTAGTAATGTATGTGTCTCTTCCTTCATCTTTTGAAATTTAGCCTCAAATACCACCTCTTCAAAGAGGATCTAACTTATTTATGATTAAAACTCCTCCCAGCTAGAATTTTCTATGCCTCTTTCTTGCTTTGCTTTTCTCTGTTATATGTATCATTATCTGTGGATCTGTCCTCATTACAATGCATGCTCCATGAGAATAGGGATTTTCCTTTGTGCAGTTCACCCTTATTTTCAGTGCCCAGGAATGCATCTGGCGTACCGTGATACTCAATAAATATATTATTAAAGAATGAATGAATCAGTCAATCAATATACAGGCCTAGAAGAGTGATAGAGACACAGTGAACACTCAGTATGCCTACTTTGGGTGCCTGAAGTAGAAACTTTCAGCCACAAAATTATGTTTAGATAATTATGTGGTAAAATATCTAAGACAGGCATGTCTTCTGTGGTAAATCTTTTTAATTAAACTTTTTATTTTGAGATAGTTATAGAGTCACGTGCATATATAAGAAATAATATAGGAAAATCCTGTGCTCCCTTTATCTAGTTCCCTCCAATGGGAACATCTCATAAGACTGCAGTGCAGCATCACAACCACCATATTTATATCAATGCAATCAATATAGAGAATATTTCAATGAGGATAATTTCTCATGTTGCCTTTTTATGGCCACACCCAACTCCTGCTCACTCTCCTTGTACTTCTGCTTATCTTAACCCTCTGATAACCACTAATTTGCTCTCCATTTTCTGTAATATTGTCATGTTAAGAATGTTATATAGAGAGTAAGACGCGGAGATCACCTTCCTCCCCACAGATACACCACAAATACAGCTACACGTGCAACAACTCCTACAGAACAACTACTGAACGCTGGCAGAAGACCCCAGACCTCCCAAAAGGCAAGAAACTCCCCACATACCTGGGTAGGGCAAAGCAGAGAGATTCCCGCAGAGAGGAGCGGTGCCGAGCGGCACTCACCAGCCCGAGAGGCTTGTCTGCTCCCCCGCCAGGGCGGGCGGCGCTGGAGCTGAGGCTCGGGCTTCGGTCAGAGCGCAGGGAGAGGACTGCAGCTGGCGGCGAGAACTCAGCCTGAAGGGGGCTAATGTGCCACAGCTAGCCGGGAGGGAGTCTGGGAAAACTCTGGAGCTGCCGAAGAGGCAGGAGACTTTTTCTTCCCTCTTGGTTTCCTGGTGCGCGAGGAGAGGGGATTAAGAGCACCGCGTAAAGGAGCTCCAGAGACGGGCGCGAGTCGCGGCTGAAAGCGCGGAGCCCAGAGACGGGCGTGGGACGCTGGGGCTGCTGCTGCCGCCGCCAAGAAGCCTGTGTGCGAGCGCAGGACACTGTCCACACCGCCCTTCCGGGAGCCTGTGCAGCCCGCCACTGCCGGGATCCCGGGATCCAGGGAAGGCTTCCCTGGGAGAACGCACGGCGCGCCCCGGGCTGGTGCAACATCACGCCGACCTCTGCCGCCGCAGGCACGCCCCGCACTCCATGCCCCTCCCTCCCGCCCGGCCTGAGTGAGCCAGAGTCCCCGAAGAGGCTGCTCCTTTAACCCTGTCCTGTCTGAGCGAAGAACAGACGCCCTCCGGCGACCTACACGCAGAGGCGGGGCCAAATCCAAAGCTGAGACCCAGGAGCTGTGAGAACAAAGAAGAGAAAGGGAAACCTCTCCCAGCAGCCTCAGAAGCAGCGGATTAAAGCTCCACAATCAACTTCATGTACCCTGCATCTGTGGAATACATGAATAGACAACAAATCATCCCAAATTGAGGAGCCAGGAGTCAGTGCTGTGCCTCTGAGGTGGGAGAGCGAACTTCAGGACACTGGTCCACAAGAGACCTCCCAGCTCCACATAATATCAAACGGCGAAAATCTTCCAGAGATCTCCATCTCAACACCAGCACCCAGCTTCACTCAACGACCAGCAAGCTACAGTGCTGGACACCCTATGCCAAACAACTAGCAAGACAGGAACACAACACCACCCATTAGCAGAGAGGCTGCCTCAAATCATAAAAAGTCCGCAAACACCCCAAAACACACCACCAGACGTGGACCTGCCCACCAGAAAGACAAGATCCAGCCTCATCCACCAGAACACAGGCAGTAGTCCCCTCCACCAAGAAGCCTACACAACCCACTAAACCAACCTTAGCCACTGGGGACAGACACCAAAAACAACGGGAACTACAAACCTGCAGCCTGCAAAGAGGAGACCCCAAACACAGTAACATAAGCAAAATGAGAAGACAGAAAAACACACAGCAGGAGAAGGAGCAAGATAAAAACCCACCAGACCTAACAAATGAAGAGGTAATAGGCAGTCTATCTGAAAAAGAATTCAGAATAATGATGGTAAAGATGATCCAAAATCTTGGAAATAGAATAGACAAAATGCAAGAAACAGTTAACAAGGACCTAGAAGAACTAAAGACGAATCAAGCATCGATTAAAAACACAATAAATGAAATAAAAAATACTCTAGATGGGATCAATAGCAGAATAACTGAGGCAGAAGAACGGATAAGTGAGGTGGAAGATAAAATAGTGGAAATAACTGCTGCACAGCAAAATAAAGAAAAAAGAATGAAAAGAACAGAGGACAGTCTCAGAGACCTCTGGGACAACATTAAACGCACCAACATTCGAATTATAGGGGTTCCAGAAGAAGAAGAGAAAAAGAAAGGGACTGAGAAAATATTTGAAGAGATTATAGTTGAAAACTTCCCTAATATGGGAAAGGAAATAGTTAATCAAGTCCAGGAGGCACAGAGAGTCCCATACAGAATAAATCCAAGGAGAAATACACCAAGACACATATTAATCAAACTGTCAAAAATTAAACACAAAGAAATCATATTAAAAGCAGCAAGGCAAAAACAACAAATAACACACAAGGGAATCCCCATCAGGATAACAGCTGATCTCTCAGCAGAAACTCTACAAGCCAGAAGGGAGTGGCAGGACATACTTAAAGTGATGAAGGAGAAAAACCTGCAACCAAGATTACTCTACCCAGCAAGGATCTCATTCAGATTTGATGGAGAAATTAAAACCTTTACAGACAAGCAAAAGCTGAGAGAGTTCAGCACCACCAAACCAGCTTTACAACAAATGCTAAAGGAACTTCTCTAGGCAAGAAACACAACAGAAGGAAAAGAACTACAATAATGAACCCAAAACAATTAAGAAAATGGGAATAGGAACATACATATCAATAATTACCTTAAATGTAAATGGACTAAATGCTCCCACCAAAAGACACAGACTGGCTGAATGGATACAAAAACAAGACCCATATATATGCTGTCTACAAGAGACCCACTTCAGACCTAGAGATACATACAGACTGAAAGTAAGGGGATGGAAAAAGATATTCCATGCAAATGGAAACCAAAAGAAAGCTGGAGTAGCAATTCTCATATCAGACAAAATAGACTTTAAAATAAAGACTACTAGAAGAGACAAAGAAGGACACTACATAATGATCAAGGGATCAATCCAAGAAGAAGATATAACAATTGTAAATATTTATGCACCCAACATAGGAGCACCTCAATACATAAGGGAAATATTAACAGCCATAAAAGGAGAAATCGACAGTAACACAATCATAGTAGGGGACTTTAACACCCCACTTTCACCAATGGACAGGTCATCCAAAATGAAAATAAATAAGGAAACACAAGCTTTAAATGATACATTAAACAAGATGGACTTAATTGATATTTATAGGACATTCCATCCAAAAACAACAGAATACACATTTTTCTCAAGTGCTCATGGAACATTCTCCAGGATAGATCATATCTTGGGTCACAAATCAAGCCTTGGTAAATTTAAGAAAATTGAAATTGTATCAAGTATCTTTTCCGACCACAATGCTATGAGACTAGATATCAATTACAGGAAAAAAGCTGTAAAACATACAAACACATGGAGGCTAAACAATACACTACTTAATAACGAAGTGATCACTGAAGAAATCAAAGAGGAAATTAAAAAATACCTAGAAACAAATGACAATGGAGACACGACGACCCAAAACCTATGGGATGCAGCAAAAGCAGTTCTAAGAGGGAAGTTTATGGCAATACAATCACACCTTAAGAAACAGGAAATATCTCGAATAAACAACCTAACCTTGCACCTAAAGCAATTAGAGAAAGAAGAACAAAAACATCCCAAAGTTAGCAGAAGGAAAGAAATCATAAAAATCAGATCAGAAATAAATGAAAAAGAAATGAAGGAAACGATAGCAAAGATCAATAAAACTAAAAGCTGGTTCTTTGAGAAGATAAACAAAATTGATAAACCATTAGCCAGACTCATCAAGAAAAAAAGGGAGAAGACTCAAATCAATAGAATTAGAAATGAAAAAGGAGAAGTAACAACTGACACTGCAGAAATACAAAAGATCATGAGAGATTACTATAAGCAACTCTATGCCAATAAAATAGACAACCTGGAAGAAATGGACAAATTCTTAGAAATGCACAACCTGCCAAGACTGACTCAGGAAGAAATAGAAAATATGAATAGACCAATCACAAGCACTGAAATTGAAACTGTGATTAAAAATCTTCCAACAAACAAAAGCCCAGGACCAGATGGCTTCACAGGCGAATTCTATCAAGCATTTAGAGAAGAGCTAACACCTATCCTTCTCAAACTCTTCCAAAATATAGCAGAGGGAGGAACACTCCCAAACTCATTCTACGAGGCCACCATCACCTTGATACCAAAACCAGACAAGGATGTCACAAAGAAAGAAAACTACAGGCCAATATCACTGATGAACATAGATGCAAAAATCCTCAACAAAATACTAGCAAACAGAATCCAACAGCACATTAAAAGGATCATACACCATGATCAAGTGGGGTTTATTCCAGGAATGCAAGGATTCTTCAATATACGCAAATCAATCAATGTGATACACCATATTAACAAGTTGAAGGAGAAAAACCATATGATCATCTCAATAGATGCAGAGAAAGCTTTTGACAAAATTCAACACCCATTTATGATAAAAACCCTGCAGAAAGTAGGCATAGAGGGAACTTTCCTCAACATAATAAAGGCCATATATGACAAACCCACAGCCAGCATCGTCCTCAATGGTGAAAAACTGAAACCATTTCCACTAAGATCAGGAACAAGACAAGGTTGCCCACTCTCACCACTCTTATTCAACATAGTTTTGGAAGTTTTAGCCACAGCAATCAGAGAAGAAAAGGAAATAAAAGGAATCCAAATGGGAAAAGAAGAAGTAAAGCTGTCACTGTTTGCAGATGACATGATACTATACATAGAGAATCCTAAAGATGCTACCAGAAAACTACTAGAGCTAATCAATGAATTTGGTAAAGTTGCAGGATACAAAATTAATGCACAGAAATCTCTGCCATTCCTATATACTAATGATGAAAAATCTGAAAGTGAAATCAAGGAAACACTCCCATTTACCATTGCAACAAAAAGAATAAAATATCTAGGAATAAACCTACCTAAGGAGACAAAAGACCTGTATGCAGAAAATTATAAGACACTGATGAAAGAAATTAAAGATGATACAAATAGATGGAGAGATATACCATGTTCTTGGATTGGAAGAATCAACATTGTGAAAATGACTCTACTACCCAAAGCAATCTACAGATTCAATGCAATACCTATCAAACTACCAATGGCATTTTTCACAGAACTAGAACAAAAAATTTCACAATTTGTATGGAAACACAAAAGACCCCGAATAGCCAAAGCAATCTTGAGAACGAAAAATGGAGCTGGAGGAATCAGGCTCCCTGACTTCAGACTATACTACAAAGCTACAGTAATCAAGACAGTATGGTACTGGCACAAAAACAGAAAGATAGATCAATGGAACAGGATAGAAAGCCCAGAGATAAACCCACGGACATATGGTCACCTTATCTTTGATAAAGGAGGCAGGAATGTACAGTGGAGAAAGGACAGTCTCTTCAATAAGTGGTGCTGGGAAAACTGGACAGGGACATGTAAAAGTATGAGATTAGATCACTCCCTAACACCATACACAAAAATTAGCTCAAAATGGATTAAAGACCTAAATGTAAGGCCAGACACTATCAAACTCCTAGAGGAAAACATAGGCAGAACACTCTATGACATAAATCACAGCAAGATCCTTTTTGACCCATCTCCTAGAGAAATGGAAATAAAGACAAAAATAAACACATGGGACCTAATGAAACTTCAAAGCTTTTGCACAGCAAAGGAAACCATAAACAAGACCAAAAGACAACCCTCAGAATGGGAGAAAATATTTGCAAATGAAGCAACTGACAAAGGATTAATCTCCAAAATTTATAAGCAGCTCATGCAGCTCAATAGCAAAAAAACAAACAACCCAATCCAAAAATGGGCAGAAGACCTAAATAGACATTTCTCCACAGAAGATATACAGACAGCCAACAAACACATGAAAGGATGCTCAACATATTTACTCATTAGAGAAATGCAAATCAAAACTACAATGAGATATCATCTCACACCAGTCAGAATGGCCATCATCAAAAAATCTAGAAACAATAAATGCTGGAGAGGGTGTGGAAAAAAGGGAACACTCTTGCACTGCTGGTGGGAATGTGAATTGGTACAGCCACTATGGAGAACAGTATGGAGGTTCCTTAAAAAACTACAAATAGATCTACCATATGACCCAGCAATCCCACTACTGGGCATATACCCTGAGAAAACCATAATTCAAAAAGAGACATGTACCAAAATGTTCATAGCAGCCCTATTTACAATAGCCCGGAGATGGAAACAACCTAAGTGTCCATCTTCGGATGAATGGATAAAGAAGATGTGGCACATATATACAATGGAATATTACTCAGCCATAAAAAGAAATGAAATTGAGCTATTTGTAATGAGGTGGATGGACCTAGAGTCTGTCATACAGAGTGAAGTAAGTCAGAAAGAGAAAGACAAATACTGTATGCTGACACATATATATGGAATTTAAGAAAAAAATGTCATCAAGAACATAGGGGTAAGACAGGAATAAAGACACAGACCTACTAGAGCATGGACTTGAGGATATGGGGAGGGGGAAGGGTAAGCTGTGACAAAGTGAAAGAGCGGCATGGACATATACACACTACCAAATGTAAGGTAGAGAGCTAGTGGGAAGCAGCCGCATAGCACAGGGAGATCAGCTCGGTTCTTTGTGACCGCCTGGAGGGGTGGGATAGGGAGGGTGGGAGGGAGATGCAAAAGGGAGGGGATATGGGAACATATGTATATGTATAACTGATTAAATTTGTAAAATAAAAAAAATTAAAAAAAAGAATGTTATATAAATTTTTTGTACTGATTGATATGTTCATGTAATTTTCTTTTTTGGCTTGTTAATATGGTGGATTAAATGGATTGATTTTCTAATAGTGAAAATCAGTGGTCTCTGGAATCAACCCCACTTGATCATGCTGTAGTTCTTTTTACTTATTACTGATTTCTATTTGCTAATAATCTGTTAAAGATTATTGCATCTATATTCGTGAGGGATATTGGTCTGTAGTTTTGCGGAGATTTTTCTTCAGTGTCTTTGTCTAGTTTTGGTATCAGGGTGATGGTGGCCTTATAGAATGAGTTTGGGAGTGTTCCTTCCTCTGCAATATTTTGGAATAGTTTCAGAAGGATAGGTGTTAACTAAGTGAAGTCTCTAAAGTGTTAACTTTAGAGAAGTCTAAATGTTTGATAGCATTCACCTGTGAAGCCATCTGGTCCTGGACTTTTGTTTGTTGGGAGTTTTTTATATCACAGTTTCAATTTCAGTACTTGTGATTGGTCTGTTCATATTTTCTATTTCTTCCTGATTCAGTCTTGGGAAATTGTACCTTTCTAAGAATTTGTCCATTTCTTCTAGGTTGTCCATTTTATTGGCATATAGTTGCTTGTAGTAATCTCTCATGATCCTTTTATTTCTATGTCCGTTGTAACTTGTCCTTTTTCATTTCTAATTTTACTGATTTGAGCCCTCTTTCTTTTTTTCTTGATGAGTCTCACTGTCTTTGTCTAGTATCAGTATCAGAGAATACTAGCTTTACAATACAAATCTCTTCTAATTTCTGGAAGAGATTGTGTAGAATTTCTGTTAATTCTTCTTTAAACATTTGGTTGAGTTCTCCAGTGAAACTATCGAGGCATGGAGATCTCTTTTTGGGGAGTTTTAAAATTATGTTTAAGTGTTCTCAGGATGCAAAGTTGGAGCTGAAATGTATATCGAATCAGCTGCAGAAAGTAGTACTTGTAAATAATACATTTGTCAGAAAGGAAGTCTCAAGAGAAATAAGAAATATGGTAAACTAAAATGTGTTGAATTGATATGAGATGAAAATACGATATATCGAAATGTGTGAAACACAGTTAAAGCAGTGAAGAGAGGGAAATTTATAGCACTAAATACATACATTGGAAAAGTCTCAGATTGATAATCTAAGGTTCTCCCCTCCTCTAGAGGCTAGAAAAAGAAAAGGAAGATATAGTGAAAGAAGTGAATAATAAAAATAAGAACAGAAATCAGTGAAATTGAAAACAGAAAAACAGTAGGAAAAATCAACTAAACAAAACTAGTTCTTCAAAAAGATGAAGTTGACAAACGTCTAGGGAGCCCGACAAAGAAAAAAAGAAGTCACAAGTTACCAATATTTAGAAATGAAATCACTGCAGACATCAAAAGGATAATAGGGAATAATATCAACAATTTTACACCTTAGATGAAATGAACTTACTCTTTTCTTTATTGGAGTATAGTTGCTTTACAATGTTGTATTAGTTTCTGCTGTACAATGAAGTGAATCAGCTATATGTATACATATATCCCCTCCCTCTTGGATCTCCCTCCCACCCCCCTCCCATCCCACCCCTCTAGGTCATCACAGAGCACCAAGCTGAGCTCCCTATGCTATACAGCAGGTTCTCACTAGCTATCTATTTTACACATGGTAGTGTATATATGTCAGCCCTAATCTCCTGATTCGTCCCACCCTCCCCTTGCCCCACTGTGTCCACATGTCCGTTCTCTTCGTCTGCGTCTCTATGCCTGCCCTGCAAATAGGTTCATCTGTACCATTTTTCTAGATACCACATATATGCGTTAATATACGAACTTACTCTTTAAAATCACAATGACCACAGCTCAGCTAATATGAAATACATGATTTGACTAGTCCTATAACTATTAAGGATATTAAATTTGTGATGGTTTCCTTTGATAGCACTCTGGTAGAGAAAAGGAGGGCACCTCTCCATTACCGCCAGATGTATGTAGAAATCCAAATTCCCCACTTGGCCTCTGCTGACACCCAAGGGGAGGATGCTGGGTGAGCATGAGAAAGAGGGCTGCCCACCAGGCTTCCACTAAGAAGGATAGGAGTGCCTCATATTCTTCTTACATATTCTCCACTGACACGGTGGCGGGGACTTACTACCTCCGGAAGGGGTGAAAGTTCTGGCTCCCTATTTTACCTCACTCTATCAAGGATGGTTGAGGTACCTCACTACCGCCTAGTAAAGGCAGAAGACTAGGTTCTTCATTTGACCTTTGTCGTCATGGGAGGAAGTGGGACCACAGCTTTTTTCTGTAGTTTTTGGGTAGAGTTGTTATTGTCTAAAAGTTTTCTGTCTTGCTAGGCTGCACTGTTTTTTTTCTGTTAGAGGGAGGAGGCTTTTTCTGAGGCTTTTTTAGTCTGAGCTGGTTGGCATTTGGAGATTGCTGGCCTTGGGGATATACAAGGCAAAAAGAAAAGCCAGGGAGCTCACCACTGTGTTGTTCCCTGGGTCGTGAGTTCCCTAGTTGCTTTGCCTTCTCACTACCTTTCAGAGTCTTCTTATGTTTGTTTCATAGTTAATGTCCAAGGTTTTAGTTGTACTTAGTGGAGGGAACTGGGAAAATATATCTACTCCATCTTCAAAGCCTGAAGTTCATTTGTGGGGATATGCTTAATATCACGTGTGGTACCCTTTTTAAATCCATATATTCAAGATTAAGTTATTTAATACATATGAAGTACTCTGCCAGAGACTACTGGTAAGACTATGATGAAACAAAATTATATTCTTGGGCTTCCCTGGTGGCGCAGTGGTTGAGAGTCCGCCTGCCGATGCAGGGGACATGGGTTCGTGCCCCGGTCTGGGAAGATCCCACATGCCGCGGAGCGGCTAGGCCCGTGAGCCATGGCCACTGAGCCTGCGCATCTGGAGCCTGTGCTCCGCAATGGGAGAGGCCACAACAGTGAGAGGCCCGCGTACTGCAAAAAAAAAAAAAAAAAAAAAAAAAAAAAAAAAAAAAAATTATATTCTTGTGCTTTTAAAATTTTTAATTATATAATTTTAGATCTTTATTGGATTTCGAAGATAACCCCATTCAGCCATTTCATTTTGCAAGTATGGAAAATGAAGCACAGAGGTTTAGTGTCTGCTGAGAGTGTGCTTTAACTAATTATTAGTGGAACTCTTACTAATCCAGAACTCTTTCTACCGTATTATGATACTTCCCTTACATTAGAAATTCAACCGATCATTTGTGTTTATTGGAATTAAAATGTTTTTCTCATTATTTCACAATATCTAAATAGAGTCATTATGGAGTGGGAAAATTCAGGTTCATCATATGAACTTCATTAATTTGTACAGGGATATATATGTTCTGAGTGTATACATACTTTTGTCCAAATATTGTTTTAAAATTTAGGAAAACTAAATTTCTATTATCAAATATGTGCTTAAACTATAATACTAAAAATACTATGAGTTAATATAGGAAGATCTGTAAAATACTGAAGCCATTCTGGGAAATTTTATACTTTCTAGTCACATATCACATTTTTTATCCTGGATCAGTTCCAAAAGTGTAATCTTTGCTATTATGAATTTCTGTCTTAGGTATCAAATTCTAAATTATAAATTTAAAAGTCCTTTTAAATGCAATTCCTTTTGTAAAATAATGAACCTGAGTTACTCTTCATAATTCTCCTTGACCCCACTGATGCTCTAATACCTTTCATTAAGTGGACTCCAGGCAACCACTCTTTTCTTCATCCCAGCTCCAGCTAAGGCCAGCTGTTCTTCAAGCAACATTTTTATTAACTTATTTAGGAACTGGGGCATATCTTATTACCCTATTTTCCATTCCTGTCCTATGCAGCTGTAGTTGATACTTTTCATAACAGCCTTTACATATCAACCTCCTCCTCCATTTCACCTCATTTTTTTCTTATTCTCTTTTACTTCCCTTTTTAAGTAAATTATGCACGTGTGTGTGCATGCAAAAGCCCCTCTTCTTTCTTTCTTTCTGGTAGCCATACGACTTGAAAGCCTCAGGAATGTGCTCCTTGTTTCTATGAGATTATAAGCTTCAGGGAAAAACATTTACTAATGGTGGAAAAACTCTGAAATGTAGAATAAATGAGTTTTAATAATAGCAAAATTTCATTAACAATATTACGTTAATTTAGACAATTTAAAAATGCAATATGACTACAAAGAAAAGGCTTTAAACAAATAGTAGGTTGTGCAATCTCAAAATATTACAAGTTTCATGGTATATAAGAAAACAACTTTTGGAGGAAGCTATTTTATAAATATAAGACATGCATAAATAGCAGCCACTTTTAGAATTCAAATAAAGTAACATTTCTTAGTATATTAATGTTATGGTAATTTGAATATTCACCACCTCCTATTCACTGCATCCTTGATGCACCCATCAGTTCAGTGCCTGGATACCTTATTATGAAGAATTACTACTTTAAAGGCAATTTGCAGTGTTAGAAAAATAATAAATGTAATTCCATATGGATCACAATAATGAAATCTGTACCAATTAAAGGATATGTTAAAAAACAGTATCCCAATTTTCTGACACTTATTACTAATTAAATTAGCCTACTTTAGATAGGAATTTTTAAAAGCCAAGGTTGTTAGTAATTTTTAAAATGTAACTATGTTAATATTTGCTATGTATGACAGTCTGACATTTTTAAAGTTTAGCCTGAAATTTAAAACTAACTTTGTATTTAGGATGTTATTACAGAGAAATTATTAACTGTGTGAGACATACTCCCTAGAAGCTGGATAGAATGCTCTTCTTACAAGTTCTATTAGAAAATTTGTCTGAAGATTGAACAGTTACCAAAAGAGAATTGAAAGTAGTTGTTGACGTGCTTCGACTAATCTATAAGGCTTCTTTTCTAGTATGGATACATGAGGAATACAATAAAGCTCATGATTTTTTCCATGTCCAGATTTATAAAATATTAGCTAGAAAGTATTAGTATGTAGTATTTTAATTTTCTATATAAATGTATAACATTTTGAATATTGTTGGTATGATTTAATAGGAAAGCCTTTTTCTTTTCATTTTTTTTAACATTTTCTAATTATGGGAAATTATTTTATATACAGTGAGATGCACAGAACTTAATTATACAATTAAATGAGTTTCCACACATGTATACAGCCATGTAACCACCACTCAGCAACATATAGAATATTTCCATCTTCCACAGAAAGTTCCCTTGGACACCCACTCCCCGAGGCAACTACTATCCTGATTTCAATCAACATAGATTAGTTTCAGTTGTTCTTGAGCTATATGTACTCTTTTATATCTGGTCTATTTCTTTCAACATAATTGTGAAACGCATGTTGTTGAGGGTTTCAGTAATTTGTTCTTTTTATTATTGAGTCATTTTCCACCATTTTAATATCCCATTGTTTTTATGTCTGTTTTCTTTTGATGGACATATGGATTGTTCCAAACTAAGTGTTATGAAAAAAACTGTTATAGATTTTTTTTTTTTTTTTTTTTTTTTGCGGTACGCAGGCCTCTCACTGTTGTGGCCTCTCCCATTGCGGAGCACAGGCTCCGGACGCGCAGGTTCAGCGGCCACGGCTCACGGGCCCAGCCGCTCCGCGGCACGTGGGATCTTCCCGGACCGGGTCACGAACCCGTGTCCCCTTCATTGTCAGGCGGACTCTCAACCACTGCGCCACCAGGGAAGCCCTGTTATAGATATTTTTGTATAAAACTTTTTTGTGGACTTGCTGGGTCATAGTCCAGACGCATGTTTAACTATTCAAGAAACTGATGATTTTCAAGTGGTTGCTCTATTTTAAATACTCACCCAACAGCATTGTATGAGAGTTCTAATTACTTCTCAGTATCAGCAAATTTGGTATTATCAGTCTTTTTAAATTTTAGACAGTCTAGCTGGTATGAAAGAACTTCTATCTTATTGTAAGTTTAATTTTCATTTCAGTGATGACTAATGATGTTAAATCCTTTAACATGGTTATTGATAATTCATATAAAGACAGTCTTTGCTTTACCTGATAATGTGGGACCATAAAAATGACTAAAGCTGTCTGTAAAATGTGTGCAAAGCAACCTTAATAATCAATAGGGAAAATGATGATTGTTCCATAACCTTCAAAGTTTTTGTCACTACATTAAAAACTGTTACTGTCGGTTATAAATATATAGGAAATGAAAAAACAACAAAAACAATATTTAGTACACTGTAATTTAAAACATTAGAAATAACTGAGAATGAAAGCTTTCACTTTATTAAAAACATCAAGAGTGTTTACTTTCTTTTTCTCACTGTTTAGCTTATGATATAGAGAGAGCATCTTTTCTATGACTTGGCAAAGTTTGGATTGGCTTTGAACATGCATATGGGCATGTGACATATGCACATGGGAGATAAGGAGGCCATATAACTACACACTTTGCTGCCTGTGCATGAACTAAATAACAGATGCACAGTGACCAATTAATGATAGGTTTCAAAAGTGACATTATTGGTCTCTGATTATGATGTACATCTGTTTGTGTGTGTGTGAGTGAGTGTGAAAAACCAAATCATTATTTATTTGTTTTAAACTTTTTATTTTATATTGGCATACAGTTGATTAACAATGTTGTGTTAGTTTCAGGTGTACAACAAAGTGATTCAGTTATACATATACATGTATCTATTCTTTTTAAAATTCTTTTCCCAATTAGGTTGTACAGAATATTTATTTTTTTAATTTTAATTTTTATTAGTTTCTGCTTTATAACAAAGTGAATCAGTCATGCATATACATCTGTTCCCATATCCCTTCCCTCTTGCATCTCCTTCCCTCCCACCCTCCCTCTCCCACCCCTCCAGGCAGTCACAAAGCACCAAGCTGATCTCCCTGTGCTATACAGCTGCTTCCTACTATCTACCTTATGTTTGGTAGTGTATATATGTCCATGCCTCTCTCTCGCTTTCTCACAGCTTGCCCTTCCCCCTCCCCATATCCTCAAGTCCATTCTCAAGTAGGTCTGTGTCTTTATTCCTGTTTTACCCCTAGGTTCTTCATGACATTTTTTTTCTTAAATTCCATATACATGTGTTAGCATACAGTATTTGTCTTTCTCTTTCTGACTTACTTCAGTCTGTATGACAGACTCTAGGTCTATCCACCTCATTACAAATAGCTCAATTTCGTTTCTTTTTATGGCTGAGTAATATTCCATTGTATATATGTACCACATCTTCTTTATCCATTCATCCGATGATGGACACTTAGGTTGTTTCCATCTCCGGGCCATTGTGAATAGAGCTGCAATGAACATTTTGGTACATGTCTCTTTTTGAATTATGGTTTTCTCAGGGTATATGCCTAGTAGTGGGATTGCTGGGTCATATGGTAGTTCTGTTTGTAGTTTTTTAAGGAACCTCCATACTGTTCTCCATAGTGGCTGTACCAATTCACATTCCCACCAGCAGTGCAAGAGTGTTCCCTTTTCTCCACACCGTCTCCAGCATTTATTGTTTCTAGATTTTTTGATGATGGCCATTCTGACCGGTGTGAGATGATATCTCATTGTAGTTTTGATTTGCATTTCTCTAATGATTAATGATGTTGAGCATTCTCTCATGTGTTTGTTGGCAATCTGTATATCTTCTTTGGAGAAATGTCTAGGTCTTCTGCCCATTTTTGGATTGGGTTGTTTGTTTTTTTTACTATTGAGCTGCATGAACTGCTTATAAATTTTGGAGATTAATCCTTTGTCAGTTGCTTCATTTGCAAATATTTTCTCCCATTCTGAGGGTTGTCTTTTGGTCTTGTTTATGGTTTCCTTTGCTGTGCAAAAGCTTTGAAGTTTCATTAGGTCCCATTTGTTTATCTTTGTTTTTATTTCCATTTCTCTAGGAGGTGGGTCCAAAAGGATCTTGCTGTGATTTATGTCATAGAGTGTTCTGCCTATGTTTTCCTCTAAGAGTTTGATAGTGTCTGGCCTTACATTTAGGTCTTTAATCCATTTTGAGCTTATTTTTGTGTATGGTGTTAGGGAGTGATCTAATCTCATACTTTTACATGTCCCTGTCCAGTTTTCCCAGCACCACTTATTGAAGAGGCTGTCCTTTCTCCACTGTACATTCCTGCCTCCTTTATCAAAGATAAGTTGACCGTATGTGCGTGGATTTATCTCTGGGCTTTCTATCCTGTTCCATTGATCTATCTTTCTGTTTTTGTGCCAGTACCACACTGTCTTGATTACTGTAGCTTTGTAGTATAGTCTGAAGTCAGGGAGCCTGATTCCTCCAGATCTGTTTTTCGTTATCAAGATTGCTTTGGCTATTCAGGGTCTTTTGTTTTTCCAAACAAATTTTGAAATTTTTTGTTCTAGTTCTGTGAAAAATGCCAGTGGTAGTTTGATAGGGATTGAATTGAATCTGTAGATTGCTTTGCTTAGTAGAGTCATTTTCACAATATTGATTCTTCCAATCCAGGAACATGGTATATCTCTCCATCTATTTGTATCATCTTTAATTTCTTTCATCAGTGTCTTATAATTTTCTGCATACAGGTCTTTTGTCTCCTAAGGTAGGTTTATTCCTAGATATTTTATTCTTTTTGTTGCAATGGTAAATGGGAGTGTTTTCTTGATTTCACTTTGAGATTTTTCATCATTAGTGTACACGAATGCCAGAGATTTCTGTGCATTAATTTTGTATCCTGCTACTTTACTAAATTCATTGATTAGCTCTAGTAGTTTTCTGGTAGCATCTTTAGGATTCTCTATGTTTAGTATCATGTCATCTGCAAACAGTGACAGCTTTACTTCTTCTTTTCCAATTTGTATTCCTTTTATTTCCTTTTCTTCTCTGATTGCTGTGGCTAAAACTTCCAAAACTATGTTGAATAAGAGTGGTGAGAGTGGGCAGCCTTGTCTTGTTCCTGATCTTAGTGGAAATTGAGTAGAGTTTCCTGTGCTATACAGTAGGTTCTTGTTGGTAGCAATTTTGTGCACAGGAGAGCTAGCAGTGAAGTACTTTATACAAGAACTCATAGTTAATATATAAAGGTAACAAAGTTTAACCCCTGTTTTGGGCAGACAGGTGTTATTTAATTAAATCATAAAAACAAATTCAAGCATATTAGAACATGCAACGTGAGGATTGTTCTATCATTTTTTTTTAAAATGCTTGGCTTATTTATTTATTTATTTATTTATTTATTTATGTCTGTGTTGGGTCTTAATTTCTGTGTGAGGGCTTTCTCTAGTTGTGGCAAGCGGGGGCCACTCTTCATCGCGGTGCGCGGGCCTCTCACTATCACGGCCTCTCTTGTTGCAGAGCACAGGCTCCAGACGCGCAGGCTCAGTAGTTGTGGCTCACGGGCCTAGTTGCCCCGCAGCATGTGGGATCTTCCCAGACCAGGGCTCGAACCCGTGTCCCCTGCATTAGCAGGCAGATTCTCAACCACTGCGCCACCAGGGAAGCCCTGTTCTATCATTTTTGACAGGTTTCCATTCAAGTCTTTAGCCCATTTTATATTGAGTTGCTTTTCTTTTTGGTGTTGAGTTATAGGAACTCTTTACATATTTTGAATACAAGTCCCTTATTAGATGTATATATAACAAATATTATCTCTTAGTCAATGGCTTGATTTTCTATTTCCTTAATGGTACCTTTGGATGAGCAGATTATTTTAATTTTGATGAAATCAAAATTAGCAATTTTTAATTTCACACTAGTACATTTTGTATCCTAAGAAATATTGTCTACTTCAAGATCATGAAGATATTATCCTGTCTTTCATTCTAGAAATTTTACAGTTTTAGCTTTTATATTTATATCCATAATTCATCTCAAATTTTGTATATGCGTATAGTATGAGATATGATTTAAAGTTCCTTTTTAATATATTCATTTAATTTTTCCAAAACTTTTTAAAAGACTTTCCTTTTCCCTACTGAATTACCTTGGTAGCTTTGTCAAAAATCAATTGACCCTATGCACTTGAATCTCTTTCTGGAATATATTCTCTTCCATTGATTTGTCTACCTTTATGAATACCACACTGTATTGATTACTACAGTTTTATAACAAATCTTGAAATCAGGTAATGTAGGTTCTACAAATGTGTTCTTTTTCAAGGTTGTTTTAGCTATTTTAGTTCTTTGTATTTCCATATAAATTTTATTATTAGAATCACCTTGTTGATTTTTACCAAAAAACCCTGTGGCATTTTCATTGGGATTGCATTTAATCTATTCATGCATTTAGGGAAAAATGCCATCTTAATATTGAGTTATCTGGTCCATGAACATGGTATATGTCTCCATTTTTATACTCTAATTTCTTTTGGCAGTGCTTTGTAGTTTTCAGCAAATGAATTTGACATGTCTTTTGTTAAAATTATTCCTATTTAACATTATGTGTTATTTGAAATTTTAATTTTAGTCACCAGTTGTTTGATGTAGAATCTAGAAATACAGTTGATTTTGTTTATTGGTATTGTATCCTACAACTGCTAAATTTGCTTATTAGTCTGAGAAGGTTTTTGTTTTATATTGCTTTAGAATTTTCTACATTTAAAAATGTCATTTCATCTACAATTAGGGTAATTTTTATCTCTTTCTAAACCCTGTGACTTTTTTCCCTTACCATATTGCACTGGCTAGACTCTCTGGTACTATATTAAATAGAAGTAGTAAAAGCAGACATCCTTGCATTGTTCCCAATCAAAAGGGGAAGCATCCATCCTTCACTATTTTGTACGATGTGTGCTGTAGGATGTCTGTAGATGCCCATGCTCATATGCTTTTTTCTCTTTCATTCTGTTACTGTGGTAAATTATATGATTAGCTTTTTTAATATTAAGTGAAATTTACCTTCCTGGGATAGACCACACTTGATCACATGCACTATACTTTTATATATGGCTTGACAAGTGTTTACAAATTTTATTAATTTTTCTGAAGAACTTATTTTTGAATTTGTTAATATTCTCTTTTATTTATCTATTTTCTATTTCACTGCGTCCTGATCTTTATTATTTTCTTCCTTCTAAATATTCTGCTTTTAATATGTCTTTTTTTCTGTATTTTTATGGTGAAGATACAGATCATAATTTTTTTCTTCTGTTTTTTTTCCCCAGCTTTATTGAGGTATGATTCACGAATAAACATTGCATATATTTAAGGTATACAGTGCAGTGCTTTGATATATGTATACATTGTGAAATGATTCCCCAATCAAGCTAATTAACCTATCCATCACCTCACATATTTACCTTTTGTGTGTGTGTGGTGAGAACACTTAAGATCTACTCTCTTAACAAATTTCAAGTATGTAATACTGATACATCATTATTAACTATAGTCACCATGCTGTGCATTAGCTTTTTCATATAACTTATTCATATAACTGAAAGATGTACCCTTTGACAAACATCCCTCTATCTCCCCTCCACTCCCCCGGCCCCTGGCAATCACTGTTCTATTCTGTTTCCGTGAGTTTGACTTTTTTAGAGTCCACACATAAATGAGATCTTGCAGTATTTATCTTTTTGTAGCTAGTTTATTTTACTTTACATAATGATTTTAAGCCTTTCTTCTTTTCAAATATAATCATTTACAGCTATAAATCTCCTAATAATTATATACCACAAATTTTGACTTCTTACTTTTGATAAAAATATTCTCTAATTTCCTTTGAAATTTCTTCTTTGAGCCATGGTTATTTAAAAATATATTTAATTTCTAATATTTGGGACTTATCTAGATATCCACATGTCATCAATTTTTCATTTATTGCCATTATTGTTAGAGAATATGTCTGTAACACTTAATTTTTAAAAATTAGTTGGGACAGTTTCTATGGCCCAGCATATAATTTATCTTGTTGAATATTCTTCCATGCACACTTGAAATAAATTCTTCAGTTGTTGTCCATAATGTTCTATGTATTAGTTCAGTGTGATAATGTTTTGCAAATCTGTATTCTTACCACTTTTCAGCAAAAATTATTTGATATATTATGGATAAGGAAATATTAAAATATCCAAATATATTGTGGATTTGTCTGTTTCTTCAAGTCTGTCAATATTTGGTTCGTGTACTTCAAAGTTTTTTATTAAACACATACATAGTTATAATTGTTATAGCTTCCTAACTGATCCATTAATCATTATAAACTGTCTCTTTTATCTTTAGATTACTCCTTCTCTTAAAGATTCTTTAGTCTGGTATTAATATAGGCACATGCTCTTTAGTTTACTGTTTGCTTTGTATGTTTTTTCTATCTTTACTTTTGAATTATTTGTATCATATTTAATTTGTGTGGTGGACAAATTATGTCTCTTGTGGGCAGCATATAATTTGGTCTTTCATTTTTATCTTACTTGACAATCTCTGTCTTCTAAATGGAGCATTTAATCTATTTATGTTTAAAGTCATTATTAAGTTAGTTGAGTTTAGTTCTATTTGCTATTTGTTTTCTAGCTCTTTTTTAGTTCCTCTGTTCTTTCTTTATTGCCTTCCTTTGGGTTAATTGGATGGTTTTAGCTTTCTGTTTTAATTTCTTTATAGTATTTTTATCTAGACTTCCTTGTCATTATTTTTAGTGGTCGCTCAAGGGATTACAATATAATTCCTTAGTTTATTGTATTTAAATTAATATTCTACAACTTCACATAAAATATATGAACTTTGCAAAAGTACAATTGCATATATTTTGTCATACATTTGACATCTATATATTTTAAATGATTAACATATATTTACATTGTAAACCCCACAATTTATGGTATTATTTTTACTTACAGAGCCAGTAGACATTTACATAAATTAAGAAAAGACCATGTATTTCCCATATAATTACCATTATTGATGTTCTTCTATTCCAGTAGTTATGAGTTACAGCTAATTACAGCTAATATTTCCCTTTCAACTAAAGAACTCGCTTTAGAATTTCTCCTAGTGCAGGTATGCTAGCATCAAATTCTCTCAGATTTTATTTACTTGGAAATAGGTTTATTTTGTTTTCACATTTTTTTTTTTTTTTTTTTTTTTTTTTGCGGTACGCGGGCCTCTCACTGCTGTGGCCTCTCCCATTGTGGCACACAGGCTCCGGATGCGCAGGCTCAGTGGCCACGGCTCACGGGCCCAGCCACTCTGTGGCATGTGGGATCCTCCCAGACTGGGGCACGAACCCGTGTCCCCTGCATTGGCAGGCAGACTCTCAACCACTGCGCCACCAGGGAAGCCCTGTTTTCACTTTTGAAGGTCTTTTTCTGTGGATATAAAATTCTGGGTTGATAGTTCTCCCACCCAATATTTGTCTCTTTAAAGAAGTAATTCCTTTGTCTTCTAGTACTCATTATTTCTGATGAGATGTCAACCACCATTTTTATCATTAGCTCTTGTGTATGAAATGTTATTTGGGGGACACTTTTCAAGTTTTTTTTTATCTTTACTATTAAGCAGTTTTACAGTAATATGGCTAGTGTGGTTTTTGTTGCATTTATTTTGCTGTGGGTTCATTTAGTTTTTTGTATTGGTAAATTAATATTTTTCTAAAATTTGAGAAATTTTGGGCCATTATTTTTAAAATTATTTTTCTGCCATCTTCTTTTCTTCTGGGACTCTAATTCCATACCTCTTAAGTGACTGAGGCTTTATTAAATTTTTTCACGTTTCTTCCTTTGTTCTGTAGATTGGAGTTCTGTTGATATGACATAATGTTCATTGACTGTATTCTGCCATCTTTAATCTGGTGTTAAACAAATCCAATATCATGTCAGGTATTACACTTTTAAATTCTAGAATTTCCCTTTAGTTCTGTTTCCTTACTTCCATTTCTCTGCTGAAATTCCCCATTTGCTTTGTTTTCCATTAGTCAAATAAAATATTTATAATGGCTTCTTTAAATTAGTTTTCTACTAATTTGTACACCTGTGTTATCCTGTGATCTCTTTCTTTTGAACACATTTTCCTCCTGACTACAAGTCACATTTTCCTGTCAACAATAATTTTCCTACCTGCCTAGAAATTTTTAAACTTATATTGGATATTGTTTGTGACATTGTGCAGAAACTCTGGATTTTGGTATCTTCTTTTGAAGGGTGTTGGCTTTTTATTCGAATAGGCCATTAAATTACTGAATTATAGTTTTGTGAATGTGTGATTTTGGTTTCAACCTTATTTGTAGAGAGAATTCCTTAATCCTGGGACATAGAGCAAAGTAAATGTATGGCCCTTTTGGGATTTTAAAATGAGGCCTGCTGTTTACCAATTCCTTACTTTGGTGGGATTCAAATTCTGAATTTTATCTCCTCTGCATTGGGAAGCAACTAAAATTTCTAGTAAGTTTTTCATCTGTTGCCTTCCACTTTGCTTCTTGGCATGTCCTTCATACTTCCACAATTATGAGATTGGCCAAGGATTTTCAGGGAATTTAGAACTGTAATTTGGGTCTAACCCCTTTGTGGCTTCTTCCTTTTTTTTTTTTTTTTTTTGCTGTACACAGGCCCCTCACTGTTGTGGCCTCTTCCGTTGTGGAGCACAGGCTCCAGACGCGCAGGCTCAGCGGCCATGGCTCACCGGCCCAGCTGCTCCATGGCATGTGGGATCTTCCCAGACTGGGGCACGAACCCGTGTCCCCTGCATCAGCAGGCGGACTCTCAACCACTGCGCCACCAGAGAAGCCCGTGGCTTCTTCCTTTTTGAACTACTCTGGCAATCCTGCATCCCATTCCCTGCCACCACAAGCCAGAACCTGTCCCTCCCTCCCCCACAGAGTTTATAGCTGTTATCTGCAGAAGGATTAGTGTGACACAAGCTATTCTGGCATCATCAGAACAGATCCCTCAAACTTATTAGATTTGGAAAATGGAATATTTTTACATAAAGTTTTGACTACAGCAAAATTTTTTTGCACGATTTTGACAATTCTAATCACACTGTGCACTTTTATGTATAATAGCCTTACCAAACATTTTGTGAGTACATAGAGGAAGGGTTTACACTGCAATAATATGCATGACTTTAAATAAATTAAACAGTATTTTTGTTCTTAAAAATATTTTGGCAATCTGGAATTTTTCTACTGGCTACATTATTTTACAGTGCCCCAAGTCTCTATCCTTTGATCCTTTCTCTATTGATTGTTTCTGCTTACATCTTTCCTTCTTTCCTTGTTCTCTCTCTCTCTCTCTCTCTCTCTCTCTCTCCCCCTCTCCCCCCCCCCATCTCTGTCCCTCTCTCTCTCTTTCTCTCATGGAATCCTTGAAAAATCCAAATTCTTCTGTCCTGTAGAGCTTTCCCCAAACTTACATCCAGGACTCCTTTTGTATACTTTACTCTATCAAGGTTTTCTGTACAGCCAGTTTTTAGAAAAGAATGCTTTTAAGCAGCATTTTTTTTTTTTTTTTTTTTTTTTTTTTTTTGCGTTATGTGGGCCTCTCACTGTTGTGGCCTCTCCCGTTGCGGAGCACAGGCTCCGGACGCGCAGGCCCAGCGGCCATGGCTCACGGGCCCAGCCGCTCCGCGGCATATGGGATCCCCCCAGACCGGGGCACGAACCCGCATCCCCTGCATCGGCAGGCGGACTCTCAACCACTGCGCCACCAGGGAGGCCCTTAAGCAGCATTTGATTATAATCAGCATTGGTGACACTTGTTCATCAGTCAACATTGGTGACATTTTCTTCTTGAAATCCATGCATTCATCAAGGCATCCATGTATCCATCCATTTGTTTGTTCATTTATTCATTCGTTAAACAAATATTTCTTAAGTACCAACGTGTGCCGAACATTATTGGCTTATGTGAGTTTTTTATGATCTCTTTTTCCTATTCTGTTGATAATTTACCCTGGATTAACTATTGACTTGACAGAGACTCAGTTTTTTTTTTTTTATCGTCTGCTTTTCTGATACTATAAATACCACCCCCTTATATGTTCATTCACTCTCATGGTTTCAAAGCTTATATATATACATATTTACCCCAAATTGGTTTTCCCTACCTCTTACTCTAACCTAAGCTTCTCCCAAAACAGCTCTATTTATTCATGCTAACAAGATATGAAACTAACATTTTATTTACTCATATCCATCCTCAAGCACATTATCACTAACCCGTATATCTTTCTCATTGCTTCATCAATGTTAATGGTTCAATTTAGTCTCCAGGTGTTATAGGAGTGGTCTTAATAGATGATTAATTCTGCTATATAATTATTCCCCTAAGAACTGCTTGTGATGAACTATTTCAAAACAAAGTTGTCATTTTTGATAAGTATTCTCGGGAGATGACTTGCTATATAGAGCTGTCAAACGAATGACTCTATAAAACAAATCAACTCACTTTGTCTCCAAATAGAATATGTATCGTCATTTTCCTTGTTGAGTTCTCCAAGAAAAAGTGACATTTTCCCCAGAAGTTTTACTGAGATATTTTTATAAATAAGTTATGTTTCAATAATTTTTGGTTTAATAACTAATATTATTATAGCTGTGGTCCATAGAATTTTGGGTCCCCAATTGTCCATCTATACATGCACTGTGACAGACACTTAAAAATCATTTTAGAAAACCTTAGTTCTGTTTATAGATACTTTCTCAAGTCTCTTTCATGCAAATGGAATATTTTAAAATGACTTAATTTGGCATACTAATAAGTGTGTCATTCTATATTCTCAGCTTTGTAGTATCACCTAAAATCATGTTTATGTAGCCTATTTTGGTAAATTTTGCTTCAGCTACTCCAAAATGTATCTCTGAATTAAGCCAGACCAACAGAGAGAAGTATACCTGAACTGAATAATTAGAACTTACAAAGAAATAGTTTTACAAAAATGCATTTGATAATTATTCCGCCCACCCATATTGAGAGACATTATAAGAAAGAGCCAAGTTAAACATACTTAGTATTTACTATGTAAGGATGTTGTTGAGGATGCTGTTTATTAAATTACATGGTATTGTTTATGTGCTTTTCTGGGGGAGAAGTCTACCTTTGATCTCAATACCAGAGTTTATTTCATGTTTCTTGCTCATTTAATTTGTCTTTATTTATGGTCACAGAGATTTACAGTCTTAAGTTTTTCCTTTGTATTATCTTCTGTAATGTCAGAGCCAAATCATAGCCTACTTCTAGGACATGTACAGTGTACATTTGATCTATTAACCTAATTGCTGGGTTGATTCCATTTCTTTACTCCTATTTTTTTCTCTGCCCAATAAGTCATCACATTTTTGCCCATATTCTTTGGCCTTTTAGCTCTATTCCTAATTATTCTTTATCACTGTAGTCTACATTGTACTGCATATATACAGTATCTAACCAGTTTCTATCACGTTTACTGTTTCCTAATGACTATAGCCATATGGAGGCTCAGGATTTTCTTTAAGTTTATACTTTACCAATGAATCTGTCGGTTGTTCTCTGTGTTCTGCAGTAGTCATCTAAATTCATCTCTCAAACGTTCAGTGCCCTTCAGTAGCACCACACTTGATATCACACTGCCCACAACTTTTTTCTTATGACTCCCTTAGACTTTCTTTTCTCCAGTCTGGTATACTTTCCAGACCATGCCATTTATATATCTCTCCCTATATTAATCTACTTAAAACATTATTTCTTCCTCATCTGTACTAATCATCAGTTGTTCCTTCAAGTTGTAGCTCCCAGATCTTCTCCTTCCATTGAGCCTTCCTTCTGGCATCACCTATTTGTGAGAGTTTCTATTAGCTAAATTACTTTTATATATGTATGAAGAAGGGCTTATACCCTAAGACTTATAACTTGCCAATACCACTCAATCTGAATGTCTAGTAAATGATATTGATTAAATTCAGGTTAGTGCAAAATGTATATCTGGTTTGGGAAATCTTCTTTGCACCCGACTTTTCAGGCATTTCTTTGTTTATATTGATCCATATTATGTTAGTGTTAGTAAACTGTACTTTTGTTTGTGTATGTTCAGATCATATACTTGTGTTTTGTTTAAAATTAGTAGAGACAAAAATATTCTTAATAAACTAGGAAAGATTGTGTTGATACTTTTGTAAGTTTTATAAGTATTTATACATTTTTCAGACACCTGCTTTGCTTAAAAGAGAATATAGCTGTGCCTGAAGATAAATGCATATAGTCATGACTAAAGATTTAAGGAAACTTGGTCTTCCAAGTTAGTATACTTAACCAGGTCAGTGAGAAGTCAGTACAAACTACCATCCTATCATAAGAGGTTGGCAACTTCTTATAATTGATATTCAGAAGTTTAGAGAATAATTACATTTTATACACATTTTCATCTTCTAAGTGGAATATACTAAATAATCACTAAAAACTGACATGCCTTTAAAGTGTAACAAATTTTTACTTGTATAGATCTACAGACTTTCAACCATAATGAAAGTATTTCGCCGGTAAGAATAATTTATGAATAAAAATGTAATTTACGGAATACCTTGGCAGAGAATGTTGATCGCTTCATCACAGTTCAGTCATGTTTAGAAAATCTAAACAAGCTGCATGATTATTCCAGGAAGCATGGACTGATGTGTTCAAATGAGTACCATCTGTGGATAGAAAAAGTTTGAGGTTTTTAGTCATTCTTAAAGAATGGAAATCTGATTCTCCATGCTAAAATGAGTGTAATCCTTTTTGTATCTGTAATTCAATAGGGCGGTTGCCTTGAAATAGTCCAGTTCAACACACGGTTCATCAAAAGAGAAGATGCTGGATATAAATGAGGCCTACATACTGCTGGTCATTTGTGTGTGCATCTGAGGTAGACTTGTTAAAAAAAATTGTCTACAAGTTATACATATTTGGCCTCAGATTAGATTTATTTCTGGTTCATCTTTATAAATACATTTGAGTGAAAAATGTGGACAAAATTTTGTATTGCAAGAAAACCAAAGGACTATTTCATGAACCATGATTTATTCACATAATCAACACTTAATGAGTGCCCATACGTGCCAGACTCTGGGTGTCTCGTGCAAGGCCCATCCCTGTGCTTGTCACATGGAAAACAATTGCAATTATTTTACCCTTCCTTTAGCCAGGTTAAAAATAACTCTTGTATGGATCTTGTTTCTTTGTCAAGTTAAAGTACTGTCCTATTTAGACCTTTTCTTCTCTGTAACACTTATTTTGAGAATAGTGGAGTATGTGGACAAATACTAATCTGCTGAAAATTTTTTACTGTGCAACAAACTTTGCCATTAGTTTTCTTTCCTGAAATCTAAACACTGGAGGGTATAAAAAAAGTTGGTCAGAGAGCCATGGGCATCTAGTCATTCCCCATGATGAAATATGAGGAAAAGGTGGCCTCCTCTGCCTTCTCCAGTTCATTGAATAGCTAATGCATCCTTTTTTCCTTCCACCTTTAGTTGCTTAGTAAACCCTAGGTAAAGGAAATTGAAACATGAAAGGGGTAGTTAGTGATGGACTGGAAAGAAAGGGAAATGTCTGGACCACAGTCCCTTGCGCTCATGGGGAAAAGCAGACTCTATGGTTTTATTTGTTTATTTTATTTATTTATTTTTGGCTATGTTGGGTCTTCATTGCTGTGTGCGTGGGCTTTCTCTAGTTGCGGCGAGTGGGTGCTACTCTTTGTTGTGGTGCGCGGGCTTCTCACTGTGGTGGCTTCTCGTCGCGGAGCACAGGCTCTAGGCGCGCAGGCTTCAGTAATTGTGGCACGTGGGCTCAGTAGTTGTGGCTCGCAGGCTCTAGAGCGCAGGCTCGGTAGTTGTGCGCACGGGCTTAGTTGCTCTGTGGCATGTGGGATCTTCCCGGACCAGGGATCGAACCTGTGTCCGCTGCGTTGGCAGGTGGATTCTTAACCACTGTGCCACCAGGGAAGCCCTTTTTAATGGTTTTAATGCAAATGAAAAGTCAATATAAAACTTATCAAGGGGCTTCCCTGGTGGCGCAGTGGTTGAGAGTCCGCCTGCCAGTGCAGGGGACACGGGTTCGTGCCCCGGTCCGGGAAGATCCCACATGCCACGGAGCGGCTAGGCCTGTGAGCCATGGCCACTGAGCCTGTGCATCCAGAGCCTGTGCTCCGCAACGGGAGAGACCACAACAGTGAGAAACCCATGTACCACAAAAAAAAAAAAAAAAAAAAATTATCAAGTATTCCCACTGCACTTAGGATAAAACTAAAAATCTTGAATCCAGACTCAACATTATCTGATTCTGGCCTACATCTCCAACTTTCTGTCTTCCTCTTCATCTCCTTGTGGATGTAGCAGCCTTCTTTATGTGTTTCCAATGTGCCATGTTCTCTTCCTCAGAGTCTTAACACCCTGATGCTTTTCCCCTGGGAAGTTACATCTTGTCTGTCAGATCTCTGATTAAATTATAATTCATCAGGAGAACCTTTCCTGACCATCTATCTAAATCAAGTCTCCTGTTATACCCTCTTATTCATTTGTTCCTACTTTCAAAAATATTTATTAAATGCCTATTTTGTTCCAAGAATTAATCTAGACCTTCAGAGACATAATCTAATATGTAGGTTGGCATTCATATATGTATATAGTATATAAATAATCATATATTTTGGAGTAATTGCTCAGTCTTTTTTATTGATATGAATGCAGAATAAAAACCTTTCTAGTTCTTCGGTATAAATGTTGGAGTAAAGTGGAGAGGAAAATAGGACTAGGACAATTCAAGGTGGGTGTTCAGTTGTAGAATTAGGATTTATAGGAAGGTAGATATCTGTTCAAAATAATGAAGGCTGTACAAACTAATAGAGCTATCTGGAAATTAATTTTAAAATAAAGCCCCAAGATTTTGCTCTGTATATTTAAGAACAGGCTAGATAAGTAGAGATGGGTCATTTGGTAGAGTGAAGTTGTATTAGTTTTCTATTGCTGTGTCATGAATTATCACAAACTTAGTGACTTAAAACAACACCCATTGGGCTTCCCTGGTGGCACAGTGGTTGAGAGTCTGCCTGCCAATGCAGGGGACACGGGTTCGTGCCCCGGTTTGGGAAGATCCCACATGCCACAGAGCAGCTGGGCCCGTGAGCCATGGCCGCTGAGCCTGTGCATCCGGAGCCTGTGCTCCGCAACGGGAGAGGCCACAACAGTCAGTGAGAGGCCCACGTACAGAAAAAAAAAAAAAACCATTTATTAGAGCACAGCTCTGTAGGTCAGAGTGTGGGTATGCTGTGCCTGGATTCTCTACTCAGAGTCTCACAAGGTCAAATCAAGTTATCCATGGGCTGTGTTCTCATGTGGAGTACAGGTCCTCATCCAAGCTCACATGGTTGCAGCAGAATTCAGTTTCTTACAGTCCTAGGACTGAGATCCCCAATTCCTGGTTGGCTTTTAGCCAAGGGCTGTCCTCAGCTCCTAGAGATGTCCTGGTGGCCCCTTCCTTCTTCAAAGCCAGCAGTGGAGAAATGTTTGTACATTTAATCTAATCTCTTGCTTAGAATACTTAACTTCCTCTTTTGTAACTATCCAAAGAAAACTCTCTGCTTTTAAAGGACTTGTTAAAAAATCAGGCCCACTGGATTATCTCTCCCTATTTTAAAGTAAGCTGATTTGGATTCTTAATTACAGCTGCAAATTTTTTTTTGCATCAGCACCTATCAGTGTTTGGTTGAAAAACTGGAAGAAGGTGTACGTACCAGAATTTTTAAGGGACATCTGCCTCCATAAAGGTCAGACATAACAAGACAGGTTGACCAAGATCACTTCTAAGTTTCCTTCAGATTCTGATTCTGTGATCTTATGATTCATTTGCCTGTTCTATGGATTCTACCACCAAAATAGATCTAAAAATTCACCTCTTTCCTATTGCTATCATTTTATTTCTTCTTTGCTGAACAAATCAAACGTTCTATGAATTTGTCCCTTTTCCTGTTTGCAATTATCAGACTGGACTTGATAAAATGTACTACTGAACATCTGATTCTGTCACCTTGATAGCTTTCCATTGCCTGAGAAGCTATCTATAATCCTGTGCCATAGTATGTCCTCAGACTATTTCTCTTTGTCATTGCCAGTGTCAATTATAAGCTATAAACTTGACTTAGATCACATTACCCACCTCTTCTTGAATCTCTACCTTTACAGTTAGTGGAATCTCCTCTCACATGCAACCTTTTCTCTTAACACTTTTCCTGAACCCCCAAATCAGTCATATTTCTCTGCTTTGTGTTAGAATATTTTGAAAATGTGCCTTATCTCCAAGAGGTCTGAATTCAAACTTAGTGGCTGAGGGATTTCAATAAATTATGGAAATTCTACTTTTTAGTCAATTCTAAAACTTCTTCCTCTATAAAGGTAATTGTTCCTTAAAATAACTTTTTCTCTCATTGCTCTTATGCATAACTAAAGATAGTGTGTTGTAAGTCATATTATAAGTGTTCTGTTTGTAGAGCTACCTTTTTAAAGGTTACTGTTCAATTAAATACAGTAAGATTTGATGATAAAAGTATTTGAAAACAGTAATTGAATCTGATCACATGGCTATAAGTAATTTACTACTTGTTTTCCATTGCATTAGACTTTCTCTTCTTTTCCAGGTTTAGGCAAATTTACAAGCAATAGGTCTGTAGATAGTTCAGTAAAAAATTAAGAGGAAATCCAAATTTTTAACTCAGGTCCAGATCTCCCTACAGAACTCCAGACTCATGCACCCGTCTATTACTTGACATCTCCTTCTGGGTATCTGATAGGCATTTCAAAGTTAACAGGCTCAAAATAAATTCTTAACCTTACTTTGCCAAAGCTTACTTCTTTCACAGTCATCGCCTTCTTGGCTAAGTGACTTCATCTCTCTGTTTGCTCAACCCGAAGACCTTAAAGCTTTCTTCTCCTTTCTTTCTGTTATACCTGCCATGTCACACAGCAGCAAATCCTGTCGGCTCCCCTGCAAATTATATTCAGAATCTGAATACTTGCTTTCGTTTCTGCTGCTGCAGTCCTGCTCCGCGCCATCCTGATCTCTTGTGCTGACGCTGCAGTAGCCTCCTAATCACTCTCCTTGTTGTCATCCTTCTCTCCCTTGTCTAGTCTCAACACAGCAGCTAGAGTGAAAACATACTTCAGAGCCTGTAACTCCTCTGCTCGTGTGAAAGTCTTAAAGTTCTACAATGTCGTATATAATCAAGCCTTCAGTGTTTCTTCTCAGACCTCACCTCCTACTAGCCACGCTGGCCTCTTTTTTATTCTTCAAATATACCAGGCATGATTCCAACCTAGGACCTGTAATCATGCATTTCCCTCCGCTGGGAATGTTCTTCCTCCAGATAGTCACATGGTTAGTTTCCCCACCTTCATCAGGAACTTCATGTCTCCTAATCAGTCAGGCTTCTTTTCTGACTACTCAGTTTAAAATTTCATTATCCTTGGAACTCTTTCTCCTTTTTCCCTTTCTTATTTTTTTCCATAACACTAATCATCATCCAAAATACTCTATATAATCCTTATTTATACTTGTGTCGTATATAAACCTCTGGAATGTAAATTACACCAGGGTGGGGACTCTTGTCTATTTTGTTCATTGCATTCCCAGCACCTACAGTAGTACTTGGCATAAATTAGATGCTCATTAGGTGTTTATTGAAACCTGAATTAATATGATATGTTTAGGAATGAATGACTTTTTCACGAATGAATTTTCTAACTCATTAATTTTCTTATCTTTACTGCACATATCAACATATAGTTTTTATGAATTGTGTAATTTTCATACAAGTCATTGTTATCAGTCTCCCTGTCTCAGCCTTCTAAGAAAAGGTCCTTGCACATATACAAGGACAGGCATGAAAAAAGTGCCCATGTCACTTAATTCATTGTTCTTTTATATTTCTAAGCATAACACACATATTATTATACTTGTCTAATAAGTGACTGTTTCTTGAAAACAAGACATAAGCCTATGTATCTTGATTTCCTAACACCAGCCTCAGAGCCTGACACATGGTATGAATATAGCAAACCAATGGTTAATATGAAATCTAATAAATGACTCCAAGGAGGACCATGTGATTGAAGGTGATATACAGATACCTTATTCTGTATATTAATGTCAGTGTGCTTGATGATGTTCTAGAAAGGGTTATACTAATTTTAAATATGTTCAAGATAAAATAAAAATTAACTAATTGTATACATTATTAATTCATTTAATAATCTTGTTTATTTAAATTATTTTATAATCAACATCTACTATATATAAGATGTGCTTGTGTCTATCTAGTCATTTAAATATAAGAACGTCTTTTTCGGGAACTGAATATTAAAAACTCAGACCATTCCTCGGAAAGTACATAGGATTATATGAGCATGCAATTTTTCTTTGTACCAGTGCTTATATAAGGAACCAAAGTAAGTTTTTATAAGTAACTTGTGAGTGAATTTGGGAGCAAAATTAGGAATAAAAACATCACAATTGTTTTGTCTCCTAACCCTTTGAACCATTGCTCTGTGAAGCATCACCTTCAGTTTCTGCTTATTAAATGTGGGGATATTAATCTAAGGGCAGTTGTAATAAGAGATCACCACTACGTGCATAGTAAAGAAATATTTGTAAATCCCATTTCTCCCTCCTGTTCACACAATGTTTGGTAATTCCAATTGTTTTCCTTTTTTTTCCCCTTCAACTTTTAGTTCCCAGCACTCCCACAAATATTGCTTTTTCTGATGTTCAGTCAACTAGTGCAACATTGACATGGATGAGACCTGACACTATCTTTGGCTACTTCCAAAATTATAAGATCACCACTCAACTTCGGGCTCAAAAATGCAAAGAATGGGAATCTGAAGAATGTGTTGAATATCAAAAAATTCAATACCTCTACGAAGCTGACCTAACTGAAGAGACAGTATATGATTTAAAGAAATTTAGATGGTATAGATTCCAAGTGGCTGCCAGCACCAATGCCGGCTATGGCGATGCTTCAAATTGGATATCTACACAAACCCTGCCTGGTTGTAAGTATTGTTCTGTATGTGTATATATACTTCTGCATTCAAGAAAAAGCTCTTTAAATGTTTTTCCATAGAAATCATTCAAAATATAGGTAAAGATTGCTCTTGTAACTTTAGTTTTATATTTTAAAATTAACTGGTTGCCCTAATTGCTTAAACATCATTCACCATAATAGCATTTATTTTTTCTTAATTGAATCCCGATGGGAAATTCAATTTCAGTCATTATTAGGGCTTTTCTTAAACTCCCAGAGTTGTACCAAGGTCCTAGAGTCTTATATTGCAACAAAAAGCACTATGATCCTCTAAGTGGTCTGTCATTAGGCTATACTGATAGCCATCAAGTACCCTTTGTCTATGCCTACATTTCCCCCTCGTATCTGGGAGCTCTGCTGCTTTCATGCCAGGCTTTACCACGTTTTCAGTGACTTTAGGCTTACACACACACATAGAGTTTCAGTGATAAATAGATGCTGTTGTAGACCTTTATAAATAGTGAAATAAACTTTGATCTAGAGGCTTTATTTTTTAGGTTGCCAAATGTGTATCTTGTTACTATTCTCCGGAGTACCTGGCATAATGTTTGTATAGTAAATGTTCAGTGAATGTTTGTTAATGCAATTCAACATTTGAGACAGAATCCAGACAACTCAGCCTTCAACACACCTCTCTTCTTTGTGGCTCTTGGACTCTTGATTTCTGTGAGATCTGCTCTTCTGGTTTTTCTCTTACCTCCCTGATAGCTCTTTCTCAGTCTCTTTTGCTTATTCTCTCTCTCTCTCTCTCTCTCATTTTTTAAATCTGAGTGTTGGAGTGTTCAGAGATAACATACTTGGCCCTTTTCTTTTTTTCTTTTTTCTTTTTCATTGGCCCTTTTCTTTATCAACACACAACCCCTAAGAGATCTTACCTTAAGTGACCTTATCCTGTCCTATGGCTTTAAAGTCTACTTATATAATGATTATTCTCAAGTATCTATTTCCAGTTCTGATTGCTCCCTGGAACCCAATCAGTATATTTACCTGATCAACTGACATCATTGGGCAGGTGTGTCTAATATCCTCTCAAAATTAACGTGGTCTAAACACTAAGCCTTCTCATCGTCCAAAGGCAGAAAACGAAAATTTAGGCAGTGTTCTTTTCCTCTTCTACTCTGCCAATGATTTATTTCAACCATGCTATCTAAACACATCCCTCCATTTGCATTACCAGCATATTAGTCCTATCCTTCATTACTGCTACGAGTGTGTTAACCTGACCTCCTTAGCTTTCATGCTGATCTTTTAAAATGTAAATCAGATGATGTCACTTCCTTGTTTAAAGCCTTTCAGTGAATTTCCATTGCTCCTGGAATAAAATTTAAATTTCTTAACATGACTAACAAAGCCCTATGTGACTTGGCTCTTAACCTAACACTCTAACCTCATCCATAATCATTTTCCCACTTACCATTATCCTCCACTCACACTGGATATTTTTTGTGTTGTTTGAACACACTAAAGTACTAGAACTTGGCCCTGTTCATTTGGATTGGAATGTTTTTCCACGTCTGTCTTTGCATGAGCAGCTTTTTATAATGTATACTTCTACTTGAATGATTCCTGCTAAGAATGAATTTCCCTGACCACCCAATCTAAAAGAGCCATGCAGTTTTTTTTCTAGAATATCATCTTATCTTAATGAAAATTTATAATTACCTGATCATTTTTTATTTATATGTATTTGCTTATTTTTAGAAGGTGTCTTGACCATTGCTGTTTCCTTATTGCCTAGAATGGTGCCTGGCAACAGTAGGCACTCCATAAATATTTCCTGAACGAGTTAAACTTGATTAAATAAGCTAAAATGGGGGAGGCAGAATGAACTGTTTTCCAGTGCAGGGGATAGAGAGGATGATAGTGCCATAACAAAGGAAAGGAAAATATGGAAAAATCAAATCCAGGTTGCATTTAGTCAGTAGTTATGGTTATTTTGAGCCTGTTAACTTTGAGAAGAAATAACTGATAATCTAATTGACTAGAAAACAGAAAGTAACAGATGCTTAGAGACTAGAACATAGGTAAAGTTCAGAATTTTAGTTGCTTCAGCCAGTAAGAATAACCAAAATTACAAGTGATAGAAAAATGGGACACTGAATGAATGAATACATGTTAAAGTCCCAAGGACAACTCGAAGTTACCTGAAGACATCAGTCAGGTACCATAATGAATGAAGCAGGCTGATGTAAGGCGATTGAGAGTGGTGGAAACCTTGGCAGATTAACAGAACGCGCTGTCTACAGGGGCAACCACTACTCACCTCTGTCTGATTACTGTCTTATAGAGAAGTCATGCTATTAGGACTTAGGATGTTTTCAAAGAAATAGGAAAGTTAGACTTTTTAATGTGAACATACTTAATTTCTTGCTGTAACAAGTTTTTAAAATTTAAAAACATTTAGTTTTTCAAACCAAACATGTCAGTAGCCCACATCTGGCCTGTGGGCAGCTAATTTATTACCTTTGATTAAAATAGACCATATGCCTGTGCATCTGTTGCCACTCAGGGTTCCCGTCCTACTCCTTAGGAGCGTCTCACTTGGACAGTAGCTGCTTCTGCCTGCTACAGTGAGCCAGGAATTAGAATTTCTAAATGTATCATTTCCTCAAGTACTCTAGACAGGATGGTGGAAGATGTTCAATTAGCATAAAAGAACATATAACCTGACCAATTCAAAAGCTGGTAAATGAAACAGGGAAGTTGGATTTTTAAAGAATCTCCCATTCTTATTCTGAAAATTTGGGAGTCTTTCCACTTGAATGTCATTGCTTCCCCCCGAGCCCCTCCGCTTCCAACCCCACTTTAAGGTCTATGACCCACTCACTAGAATTTGGTCATTTTCAATTTCCTACTACTCCACTTTGCTTATTCTGGTTTAAAAGAATAATGGTAGAAAATTTCAAATATTTCACAATCAGTGTGAGCTTCTTAAAAAATAAATAGCATTATTTTTCTAGTTTTATTAGGATGTGTTCCTTTGCCATCGGTGGTTAGTTGGTTGAGTTGTTAGTTCTTGATGGAATGGAGAGGATAATCTTGGCTTCTTTTTCACCCCAGCTCCCAGATCTTTACTTGATGACTAATCGAAAGAGTGCCTTCGTATGGAGTACCAGTTTGACTTTTATCTGGTACTTTTCTTCTCTCTCAGTCTGGTATCTCACTGCCACAATTTGACTTCTCCATCAGAGAGTACTTGGGTGTGAAAAAAATTTACCAGTAGTTAAGTAGATTTTCTATGCTACTCCTATTCCCTTTTATCGTTCTTTATCCTTAAGGACTAACTTTCTACTCTGTTCTTTATCAATAAGATAGAAAAGGGGATACACGGAAAGTTGCCTTTCTACCACTGTGATTAAGAGAGAAAAGTGAAAAGATTTATATATTTCAGAATTTGTTACAACAGACTTACTATTTTTCTTGGCATTCTCAAACTTATTAGCTTTTCAGCTTAGTATTCATATGGGGGTGGTAATAATAAATAAATTTTGAAAGTTATGAGAATGAGTTGGTCACTCTTCATTTAGTTTCAGAAATGAAGGGGACATTTTTCTAATGATAAATATATTTGAATTTCATAAATGTATAGTAAAAAAGTTTTATTTATTAAGCCAAGGAGAGATACTCTGAGGTGGCATTTGATATGAAAGACAGAAAGACACTACATATATTATTGCAAGACAATATATATAGTGAACTACTAACATATTGTATAAGAATATGAGAAATAAGAACAGTCAAGCAACAAAAATCTTGAAAAGTAATAATGTTTTTAAGATTAAAAGCAAGTAATGCTTAGATGTTGATTCTGCATACCAAAGATGAAAAGCATGACCGACATTTTGCAAACATAAAAAGTAATCTGAAGAAATTTAATAAGATTTTTTATGTCATTGATTCCAAAAAAGTGTTATGTTGTTTTATAAGAAAATAAAACAATGAAAATGAATGATTCCTCTGAATTATGGAAAACACTAAACAACAATATAACTTAGTATAAAATCACTATTTCAGATTTGTGCATGTTACTCTAATAGCATCAAGTTGTGCCCAAGCACTTATTCCCAGAACTTCTTATCAAAACCTGGAGCTTCTTTGATAAGGAGCTAGCAATTGATAGCTAGTTTGAGGTCAGATTATTCAACATTTGGATAGCTCAAATAAGAAGACCACCCAGTTGGAATAATAAATATTATGAGATGTTCTAAAATGACTTTTAGAGTAAGAAAATATGTTGTATGAACTCTCTCTGAGCTCATAAAGAAGAGTACTCAAATTGAAGATGCAGGGAGCAAAGTTGGAATGCACGCTGAGAACTACATTGGGTTCCTTTCTGAATCTAGATCTGCCACTGTACACTGGAGTGAATAAAAGAAACAACATTCGGTCAGCTCAAGCTAACATTTCTTTCTCCCACATACTCTGATCTAGATAATTGAAACCGAATTGTTTTTCTGCTTAAATCATCTGTATAATAGCCATTACTCTCTACTTCATGCTAAGTGTGCAGAGATACAAACATAAGCACAGAAATTACAAATGGCAGAAATATTTAACTTGAAACATTAACGTCTTATAGCTTATTTTACTCATCTCTTATTTTTCTGATTATCCTTATACTCAAAATGAGTTGTGTGTGTGTGGGGGGGGAAATGCAGAATGGAAGCTGTTAAACATCTCTGGTGCACAATAGGTACTTATAATGCTGAGGGAATGTACAACTTTAAAAGAGTGTGGGTGTGAAATTTAGTATGGAGTGAAATGGGACTCTCATAATGTGCATCTCCTATAGACCACCAGGACTGGAAGACAGCAAGAAAGGAAAATTCCTGGGGTAACACTTAGGTTGTGAAAACCACGGGATACCATACTCATGAGGAATTTTAACTACCCAAACATCTGTTAGGTTAAAAAAAATTCAGCAAAACATGGCTCATCAAAGAAGCTTCCAAGGAATGCAACTTTATGATTTAAAAAGAAGAAAAACCAAATAGAGGGCAAGGCACTCCTTAACATTTTTAAAAATGAGACATTGTTGATGAGTTACTATATATTCAATTATTTTTCTTCATATATTCTAAATGGCATAATGCACTTATAATGTGGTGAATGCTATCATAACAGAGGTAGGTATTCTCCTTTCTATAAAGAAACAATTATATAATGATAAGAAGAGAAGTTAGCCATAAATAAATAGGAAAATATAATTCATGACGTGAAGAAGCCCATTTGGTGGCAGTGGGTTTTTAGAATAGGCTCTATCCTGGTGCCAGTAAAGGAATTGAATATAATTTATTCTAGACATGATGGTTGTACTTCTGCAAAATTAATTATATGCTGTTGAAAGTCTTCTAAGTTAGTTGCCTAAGACTCCCAAATGTGTAATTCAAGACATCTCTCTCTCTTCTAGACCTGTAGATTGAAGTTACTGGTATGACCACTTAGATTCCCACAGACATCTCAAACCCCGTATTACCACTGTTCCTGCCCCACTGCACGCCTCCTCCTACCTGTGTGTTCCCTGTTTCAGTGTATTGTACTGTTGTTCGTCTGATTCAAGCCTGCAATCTAGGAATCATATTTAATTCTTTTGAGCCTTTCCCACCCCCAAGTCCATACCTAACTCCTACTGACTTTCCCTTCTAAATATTTCTTGAATTTGTTTATGTTTCTCTGTTAAGGCTCCCTAAATTCAGACGTCTCCTAGATTATTACAAAAGATATCTAAATGGTCTTTCTGTTCCCATTTTCTCTACCCTCCACCTGAACCTAGTTTTTGAATACACCTATCTATTATTCCTCTGCTTGAAATCTGATACTTTTCTATTTTCCTGTTGTGTAAAAATTATATTTTTAGTATGCTCTATATGGTTACTTATGATTTTTGTTTATATTCCCCACATGTACTTTGCTGTTTCTCCTTTGTGCTCCAGAGAAAGAGCAAAGTATGTGTGTTCTTACTGTTCTTTCTTACTGTCCTTTCTGTCCTCTTTGGAGACCAACTGCCTCTTCTTTGCAAAGGAGACCAAATATCTCCTTTGCAAAGCCTTCTATAAATTCCTCTTTCCACTCCCACCTTCCAAAAATTGTTTCTAAATACTGAACGTATTACATCATAATTGTTTCTCTCTCTCTCTTGTCGAACTCTGAGCTCCTTACAGGCAGAGATGACAGGTGATCATGCCTTATGTATGTTTCTACTCTTCATGCCTATTCAATATCTAAGACTGAATGAATATGGCATTTGGACTCAAGGAAGACATTTGACTTTAATTGGAAAGTATTTCAGTGTCAAAATTCTCCATATTGCAAAAATGTTCATACACATTTTCTTCAGATTTTCTTTCTGACTGTAGCTTGTCTTTCAAATATTTGCATGGTTATTGTCAAAATTAAAATTCTCCTGGTCAGTTTCCATTCATGTTTGACATGTTCAGCTTCTTTTATTTCACAAAACCAGTTTATTTTATTTTATTTTATGTATTTATTTATTGGTTGGTTGGTTGGTTGGAAAGGAAAGATTGCTTTATTCAGGGGGCCAACAACCTAGGGAGAAGGCAGACTCATATCCAAGAACCACTCCCAAGATTCTGCTTGACCATGAAAGTTTTTAAAGGGAGAAGGGGAAGCTAATCGCAGTTAATCATTTGGGGAGGGAGGTCAGAGTCTTTTATCTTCCACTGTGTGCAGATCTTCTTCTGATTGGTTGGTGGTGAGGTAACAGGGTGTTGCTCCAGGAATCATACTCTGCCTGAAGTTACCATCTTCCACCTGGGTGGGGGCCTTAGTTTGATTTTAGATGCTTCCAAGGTAGTCTCCCAACCAGTTGTTAGTGCCCAAAAAGTTGTCGCAAAGAAACGACACAGAAGATGTCCCCAACGGTGTTGACAGTGAGCAGGGGTTGGTCTAGCTGGTCTCAGGACTTAATGAAGCTCAGGTTCTTGATGTCACATTGCAGAAAGAATTCAGTGAGAGACAAAGTGATGGGTAAGAAGTGGATTTATTTAGAGAGAAACACACTCCACAGACAGAGTGTGGGCCATCTCAGAAGGTGAGAAAGGCCCAGTCTATTTTATATTGTTGATTTTTTTTCTTTTTCATTAATTAACCTAAGTATGAATTACTGCATATAGAAAAGAAATATGCTCATAATAAATTGAGAATTTCAAACAATGAAAGAAAATAATAAATGCCTATTTCAGAGTGGACTGAAGCTTTAACATATCAAAATGATTAACTGAGATAATAAACTGTGATTGATAGTCCATGAAGAAAACAAAGGAGACCGATGTATAAATTTGGGTTGCTAAGTATAATTACAAAGAGAGGATATTTGCATGAAATCATAATTTAAAGAACATAATAGTCAGCATGTAAAATTGTTTATTAAAGCATTCAACTGTATACTTAACTTAAAAGAGCTTTTGCCAGGTTATTAAACAGCTTTCCATAATATAAATAAAAATATTTTGAAATCCTATTACATAAGCACGTAGAATGTGTTTTTCAGCAAAATCACTAAAAATCAAAGGATGAAAATGATCACTATATTATTTTTTAAATCATCAATATTATAGAAAGTCTGGGTTTTTGTTTTGTTTTCTTTAATCTTATATGCTTTTATTGCCCATATCGGGGTTTCTTTCAGTTTATTTGGAGTTTTGTGAGATGAACCATTCAAGGTGCATGAAAAGACATAAGTATGCCTCTAGAAAGCCTGGTTATTAAAAGGATAAAAGAAGAAAAAATCTTTCTCCCAATAATAGCTAGCTGTATTTTATCTTTTAAAAATTCAGTGAATTCTCCCTCTTTCTCATCTCAAACTTCAAATCTCATGTTGAATTGAATTGATTTTGACTTTTCTGAGAATCTTCTTTCTCTTGGTTCAGAAAGAAGTGTGAAGTACATTTAATTCTTTGTGATTTCTGGTCATTAACCTCAGTTCAGGCCTGCCTCAGTATTAGGCCCTAGGCCAACAAATTTTCAGCTCTGTTTTCTTCTGCATTTATTAAGGAAGAAGGGAGAACTCTGATTTGACTATGGAAAACTCCCATTTCTGAAAAAAGACATAGGATTGCTATGTCTGGTAGTTGAGGGCACTTTTTGGTTGGGCCCAGTACCTGAGCTGGGACTCCTTGGCTGGATAGTTAAGAATAATGACAGAAATAGCTAAGCTTATCAGGTGTTTGTTATGTGCTGGTACTATTCTAAGAACTTTACACACATTGATTTATTCATGAACCTCATTCATTTCTAGGTTAGAGCCTGTGCTCTTAGATCTTGACAAAGACTTGGGTAAAGCCTCATGGTGGTATGAAAGTACTAAGAGATGGAAGGGTGCTAAGTAGTATACAAAGAGAAGATAGGTGAAACCCTAATTTAAAGGAAATAACAGAATGCATGTAAAATTAAACTATTTAATAAAGCATTCAACTCTATTTTTAAAAAAAAATTTTATTGAAGTATAGTTGGTTTACAACATTGTGTTAATTTCTGCGGTAAGGCAAAGTGATTCAGTTGTATATACATTCTTTTTTTATATTCTTTTCCATTTATCATAGGATATTGAATATAGTTCTCTGTGCTATACAGTAGGACCTTGTTGTTTATCCATTCCATATATAATAGCTTATAACCCCAACCTCCCACTCAGTCCCTCCCCCAACCCCCTCCCCCTCCCCCTTGGCTTGTGGTTACAAGTCTATTCTCTATGTCCATGAGTCTGCTTCTGTTTCATAGATAGGTCATTTGTGTCATATTTTAGATTCCATATATAAGTGATATCATATGGTATTTGTCTTTATTTATGATTTAGTTAACTTAGTATGATAATCTCTACTTGCATCCATGTTGCTGCAAATGGCATTATTTCATTCTTTTTTATGGCTGAGTAGTATTCCATTGTATATATGTACCACATCTTTATCTATTCATCTGTCAGTGGACATTTAGGTTGTTCCCATGTCTTGGCTGTTTTGAACAGTGCTGCTGTGAACATAAGGGTGCAGGTATCTTTTTGAATTAGAGTTTTGTCTGGATATATGCCGGGAGTGGGAGTGCTGGATCATATGGTAATTCTGTTTTTTGTTTCCTGAGGAAACTCCATACTGTTTTCCACAGTTGCTATAACAACTTACATTCCCACCAACAGTGTAGGAAGTTTCCCTTTTCTCCACACCCTCTCCAGCATTTATTGTTTGTAGATTTTTGATGATGGCCGTTCTGACCGGTGTGAGGTGATACCTCATTGTAGTTTCGATTTGCATTTCTCTAATAATTAGTGATGTTGAACATCTTTTCATGTGCCTATTGGCCATTTGTATTTCTTCTTTGGAGAAATGTCTATGTAGATCTTCTGCCCATTTTTCAATTGGGTTGTTTTTTTTGTTATTGAGTTGTATAAGCTGTTTGTATGTTTTGGAAATTAAGCCCTTGTCAGTTGCATCATTTGCAAATATTTTCTCCCATTCTGTAGGTTATTTTTTTGTTTTGTTTACAGTTTCCTTTGCTGTGCAAAAGCATGTAAGTTTGATTAGGTGAACTCTATATTGAATTTCAAAAACAAAAACAAAAACAAAAAACTTTTGCCAGGTTGTTAAGCAAGTTTTCTGGAATATAAATAAAAATAATTAGAAATTCCCATTTGCATGAACAAGTGGAATGCCTTTTTCAGCAAAGCACTAAAAGCCAAACAGTTAAAGGAAATTTAAAGGATAATCAGTATGTGGCATTATTAGCTTTGAAAACTGAGACTAAGAAAGATGGAGATATTGTACAAGCTTCTGGTACATGATCCAACCATCTCCATTCCCAAACAAATTAAGTGGGACTTGCCCTAACACACATAACCTCTAAGTACACTTTTAGTTTCTCTTCTCTTTAATTATACCCTTGATAGTTATTTTACCCTGATTATACCTGCATACAATGCATGGGAGAATGAAGTAGCAATGTTTATCCCAGCCCTAACACTTTGTTATGATGATGACCTTATCTGAATTATTCCAGGTTGCTCCTACACATAGCTTCAAGGTACCATAGAAATGATGATGTTTTCTTATGTTCTCATGGAACATGATGACCTGGTATTACTCTAGAAGCTTTGGGAATGAGAGGGAGTGATGGTAGGGAGAAACCTCTTCATCGTTTATTCAGAATTAAAATACATGAAAGGCACAAGGAGACCAGTGTGTGGAGTGTCTGTTAGCTAGATGCAAGTTTCCATGTTTATCACCAGCTCCCAAGCCCTCCACCACTAACTACATTCCCAGTCCTCACAGAAACAGTAATCCCCCTTTCTAACCTTGTTACCAAGAGTTCTAATCATTGGTACCTGATCTGAAGAGCAGTGCCACTGCCTTTTCCAATAGTACGTTGATGTTACAGAGCAGTGGCTCTTTAACTTGTACCACAAGCGTTAGAATCATCAGGAGGGCTTGTTAAAACACGGAGTGCTAGGCCCTACCCAGGTCTTCTGATTCAGTAAGTCGGGTGTGATCTCAGAATTTGCTTTTCTAACAACTTCCCAGGTAATATTGATGCTGCTGGTTTGAAGACCACATTTTTGAGAACCACTGTTGTAGAAAGTTGTTTTATGAACATAATGCTATTCTAGAAAAAGCTGTATTATCTGATCCTAAAAGCAGTGGAACTAATATGAGAATATTTTCATTCTTACCTGGCATGGCTAATATTGGAAGTGAGAGTTTTTTGGTATTTTGTATTTTTTTTCCACCTAAGCTAACCTGAAATGACTCAGAAAATTACTCATTCAGCATCAAAGAAAATGGTCATACAATGAAGTCTAATCCTGTGGGCATCCATGAATCATTCTCAGTACTCATCAAACAGTCTAATAGGTCAAATTCTTATGCTTGTAATAGTTGCCCTTTGTGCTACTATCTTGCTGTTGGGAAATCTAACTGTAAAACAAAATTAAAATCTTGTAAAAGGGTAGGAAATATTTCATACACCAACAGTAGTATCTCATACTGGGCAGTGAAATCACTGGGCTCTAGGGAAACATTCAACACCAGTGAAGGATAGCCAATTAGTGCAGTATTGTAACCAGTGGGATGTGTCCTGAGATGCTCTTGGCCTCCATCAATATGGTCAATCTAATTGCTGAACTTCTTCAGGGCCCTTGATGCCCTGAATTATTTAAGATGTAAGGAATCCACCCAAACCACCCAGCCAATTAGATTTTGTTTAGTCCTGAGAGACATCTAAAACTTAAAGCAAATTCCTTCAGGTATGGTGAATCTAAGGCAACGCACAGTCCTAGAGGCTGTTCATACTTGTATAAGCTGAAAAAGAATGGGAGTCCTTCATTTAGTGATGACAGTAGATAGGAATCTGATGGTCCAGTGTACCAAATCCTGAAACTAAAGTACCCTGAAGGGAAGGACCTTTAAATAAACTTGAAATGAACTTAAATTCAAATAGATGTGCAGACAATCTAAATCATACATGTGTACAGAGCTCAAGAGTTTTTGCCTTGTGAGTTGCTGTCAAGTCATTTATTTATGCTTATTCTTTAGGATGGTCACTACAGCATGCACTAAAAACCAGAGTATTTTCTACAACGTTTTTCATCATTAAATAAAATTTACAGGGATCTGCAGAAGGCAAAGTTTCTAATAACTCTTTGCATGTGCTTATTCTGAAAGTGTAGTATTAGACACACCAAAATTTGATGGTTCTTAATCAAAGTGTCATAGACTTGGGGGCATTCAAACTTTTATATGTACTAGGCATAATGATGGTCTATCCAGACTCACCTTTCAGCTAACACACTTAGCATGGGGACACAGATGGATGGGAAAGATGACCCTGACCCACATAAGACCCACATTCCTGTGCAAGGATAGAAGCATGATAATCAGGAAATGATGGTTGTTAGTTACAGAAAATGCATTATTGCGAAAACCAGGGGAAAAGTGCTTATGAGAGGAAGTGATTGGATTATGGGGAATGAGAGAATAAGGATAGATCATTCCTACTGAGTAAATTGCTGTGATTTATAAGAGAAAGGGTATAGTGATATCTTGGCCTACTACTGACTAGATTCATTTCACAAACAATCCTAAATCAGAATGTGACAGTTTATGGAGAGACAAACAAAGTCTCCCAAAGATGCTTATATATTACTAAGCTTTTAAACTGGCATATTTTCAATTCCCCATACCTTTACTGTTTTAAGCTTCCTTTATTTTGATTGTTGACATTCATAATTGTAATTTTGTATTCCCCCTTATGTAACTCTAATAATAGTTTACTACACACTGGAATAAAAGAAAAAAAAATAATACTGAATTATTTTATTATGCATTTTTGGAATTTTGATAAAGTCCAAGAGAAAACTGCATAAAAGAAACTTGAAAATGATATTTGCTTAAAAGTACATTATAATATTTGGACAATATTAAAATAATTAGATACTATTTTATAGTATACTTTGAGCATTTGGTGTTCTAAATATTTCTCTTAAAATATTTGTGAATTAATCAAATGTTTATCTTTCATTGCTTTATACAGATGAAATATATATTCAGTTATGTGCATATAATATATTCATATCAGTTTAGTTAGGTATGTGTTTACTTGTTTTAATTTCAGATTTAGGAGTTCTTATTCCATCATATTATAATTCTTCAAGAATATAGATTAATATAATATGTTCTAAGAGAAATATTTCATAAAGGATTTAACACAGGGGACACTTGTGTAACAAAACAGGCAATTTTATCAAGTATACTGAAAATGCAAATGTTATTAAGAGTGATTGTTTCTTAAAAAAGAAAGATAAAAAACACTTTAGGAAAGTTCAAGAATTAAAGCACAGCTCAGAGAGGGGCTAAATACCTTGCCTTTTTATAATGATTGATTAGTGCATAGAACTTAAAATATTTAGTAGTTCAAGTGGTTAGTATGTACCATGAATGATCTTTGAATGTCATTTTTCTGTCAGCTCTGCTTGGGGTAGCAGACACTCCCTGATGAGGGCTTTGATTGCTGGTATTAAAGGAATGATTGCAGGGTTGACATTTCACTAGGAAAGATGAGAAGTTGAAGCAAGGCATCATACTGCTTTCTGAGCTATAGTCTACAGACATGTTTGCAAGACTAGCCGAGGTTTTCCTTGGGAAATGGTTTTGGATCTGTCCTCATTTGAGACCCCAAAGATCCAGACTACAGAGCAGAGAAGACACAGACATGGAAGAATATTTCCAGAAAATATTTGTAAAAAGAAGCTACCATCAACCTAGTCACAGAAAAATCTCATTGGCTTTCTTATCACAGAAAATTCTCAGTAAGCTGTCCATGTTATCTGGGCAACAGTAATGCACCACCTTGCCTGCCTGCTAGAATGAGTTAGGTTTAAAAGTGTAATCCCGGGGCTTCCCTGGTGGCGCAGTGGTTGAGAGTCCGCCTGCCGATGCAGGGGACATGGGTTCGTGCCCCGGTCCAGGAAGATCCCACATGCCGCGGAGCGGCTGGGCCCATGAGCCATGGCCGCGGAGCCTGCGCGTCCGGAGCCTGTGCTCCGCAACGGGAGAAGCCACAACAGTGAGAGGCCCGCGTACAGCAAAAAAAAAAAAAAAAAAGTGTAATCCCGACAGCCATCGAGTTTATATATGTTATAGAGGCATAAGAATAACATTCTGGAGATAATCTGTCCTCTTTTGATATAATGGACTTTGGCCCATCTTCTTGGTATGAGTTAGATACCAAGCACCAAAATCTATAGAGGCTCCTTCTAGTTCATGATATTAGTTTATTAAACTATGGCGTTTGTCTTTTTTGTCTATGACAGCAGTTCTTAAAAGACCTTAGCCGTGGCATTAAAGGCCCTACACAATCTGGCCTCATTTCCTGTCTGACTCAACATTCTGACTTACTTGGCTCCAGCCTCACTGGAGTCCCTGTTATTCCTAGAACACACCAGGCACAGTCCTGCCTCAGGGTCTTTGCACTGGCCGTTCTCCTCCCTGTGACACTCCTTCTTCAAACATTCCCGTGCTCCCTCACCTCCTTCAAATCTTTGTTTAAATGTTACCTGTTTAGAGAGGCATAGCCTGACCACCATATTTTTTAAAATAGTAACTCCTATCCACATTCCCATCCCAATTACCCTGCTGCATTTTTTGTCATGGTACATATCACTTCCTAACATAGTATATCATTTATTTGTATGGTATATATTAATTTATATAAATTTTTATAATATACTTATATATTATTTGTCTCCCTCCACTGAAATAGGGGTTCCATGATCTTTGTATCTCTGGTTTTCTTCTCTATTCCCAGCACCTCAAAAGTGCCTGCCTTGAGTAGGTGTTCAATAAACAGTTGCTGAGTGAAGAAGAGTGGGTACATACTAGAAGCTCTATATAGACAGGTCCACAGCTACCTTGATCACTTCTATAAGCTTGGTGTCTTCCCAGTCCCTGGCACATAGAAGATGCTCAATAAATATTGGTTGGATAAATGCATAAATTTCACCTAAAAGCCAACAGAACATTTTGGTAGAAATAAAGGAAAAGGTAGGCTAAAATATTTTCCTGTCTCATACCACTTGAAACGTGCAGCCTGTCAGAAAATTCTTCCTCTCCACAATGGTCCATACAGAGCTAGAAGGCAGCTTTTGCAAAAACATTAATAAAGGATAAATAATTAAAATATTAATCAATAGCCACCTTAATAAAGCTTTACTTAGCTTCTAGCTCATCCCCTTTTACAGAGTCAAAGGCAGGAGACAGGCCATTGAAACCCACAAAACATCTTACATTTTTCAGAGCGATTTCTCCATGAGGAAAGTATATAATGATGATCAGTGATGGTGTACCTAATCCTGAAGCCTATCCACTCCTTATTTCTAAGGAATATCCAGCTTGCGAAGGAAAGAGAGTTGCCACTTTTGAATATGGAGTGCATTATTCTGTGAGGGCATCCAAAAACAATTATGCTGCTGGCAGGAGACCTCCTATAGCTCTCATTTGTTATGTGTCTAGTTATCTAAATGAATTATGCTACAGTTTGAGGCAGTTTTCCTAAATCTAGGATCCTAAAGTTAGAATAAGACTGAAGATCTCAGGACATGCAGGGTGTGTTTAAGTGCTGAGATTCCATGATCTCTCTACATTAGTTACCAGAGAAATCATGTGCCTAATTCTGTCATTATTATTAACACCTCTCAGCTTATCACACCTCTGAATCCAGGAGCATCCCCTCCTCACTCTCTCCCCTGGATGCCATATAGACTGGATCTCTGAGTCAGTGTTCAGCGTATTGCACAAAGTTCAGAAAAGGCACAAGTAGGAAGGATATGTTTGTCACCCCAAGAGCATTTTCCCACAGAAACTTTCTTATACATATTTCCTAGAGTCCTCTATAGTAACATTTGAGTACTTCTTTAAATTATTTCAGTGCTACTCTTAAAAAATACTTTTATGGGCTGAGCTGGGCTCCCAAATTCCAAAACATATAATATCATCTCTCTTGGAAATGTTCTAAGTACCAATAACTCATTCATAGTCCAAAGATTGTCACTACTATTAGCATCTTAAACAGCTACCTGGCGTTGAAATAAAACTTTTGTCTTTCTTCAGAGCCTGTGACTCACTTGAACCAGATATACTTGCCATATTTATACTATCCCAATTTGTAAGGAATTATCTGAAAAAATTTAAAAACCCTTCTCCATCTTGGTCCTGTCTCCCTGGTTCTAGGCTCACCTTTCCAGTTGCCAGGCAGGCATCTGAATCCTTGTGAGTGTCTCAGACTTAATGAGTACAGACCAAATTTATCATCTCCTGCCATAGTCTTATCCCTACCAAAACTAGTGTCTGTTCCTGAACGTGCTGTTGTTGTGAATTCTAGCGATACTCTCCCAGTATTAATACATGGGTTAGCTTTTACTACATTCCTCTATTTCACATCTCATCTGCCCTTAAGTTCTTTTTATTAGATTTTCTAAGGGCTCTGGGATGCATCTCCTATCTCTACCTACTGTCACTCTTCTACTTTTGGGTCTCATCAGATCTCACCTGGCTTTTTGGAAATAGCCTATCTGGACTCATTGCTTCAGAGCACATGTCTTTTTCATAGCTGCATCAGATTTCTTCCTAAATCATTAGAAAAATACTTCCCTTCTGAGAACTTTCAGTGACATCCCATTGTTTAAAGAATGAACTTCAGGGCCTCCCTGGTGGCGCAAGTGGTTGAGAGTCCGCCTGCCGATGCAGGGGATACGGGTTCGTGCCCCGGTCTGGGAGGATCCCATATGCCGCGGAGCGGCTGGGCCCGTGAGCCATGGCCGCTGAGCCTGCGCGTCTGGAGCCTGCGCGTCCGGAGCCTGTGCTCCGCAACGGGGGAGGCCACAACAGTGAGAGGCCCGCATACCGCAAAAAAAAAAAAAAAAAAAAAAAAAAAAAAAAAAAAAAAAAAGAATGAACTTCAGACGCTTTAAGATAATCGAGTGCTCCCTAACTTAGTTCCCAAATGACTGCTTGAGGCTTGTTCCCTACCCTATCCCTCCATTAATGCTGGTTTTTCTGTGATATCTCTATTCCTTAAATTTAGGGGTTCTGATTTTTTTTGTACCATGAATTCCTTGGACAGTCTGGTGAAGTGTGTGGACCCCTTCCTAGAATTATATTTTTCAATTATAAAATAATAAGCATAAGCATAAGATTAATAAGCATTAAGAAAGCCATTCTGCAGAAATAATATTCAGTCTGTGGACCCCATTGTTTTTATCTTTGTGGCTTTGCTTATGACCTTCTTAGCAAAGAAGTGCCCCCAAACCTGCCCTTCTGATTATTGAAATCCTTCTCATGTTTCAAAGTCTATTCAATCCCCAGCTCCTCTCTGCAACTTTACCTTGACTCCCCACCTAACTGTACTCACCACTTTGTCTTTGCCCTCTCATAGTAGATTATTTGTATTTCTAATTAGTTCTTATCTTTACTTTGCCCTTTGTTATAATATTTTGTATTAATTTACAAAAAGGGCCAAACACTAAACTAATGGGCTACTCTCACACATTTTGTGTTCACAGTTCCTTTTAAAACACTGTGAAATATGCATATGAAGAGGAAACTGAGGTCCAGAAATTTTATTGTCTGACCAAGATCATACAACTTGTTGCTGTTATAAATTTGAGGAAATGAATATTTTCTCTTCTTCTTTACCCCTTCTCAGGATCTAAGGAATGATATTGTTCAGTAATGTTTGTTCATGTGGATTTAAAAATCAGAAATGCTGGGAAATACTCATCTCCCAATATTTAATATCCCTGGAATTGACGAGGCCCCGTGATAGGACAGGGATGTGTAAACAGTGTTTCTAGGTCAATGTCTATGTCAAAGTAACTGTGACTAAATCGTTAACATACTGAAAACTCTTCTAATTCCTAGTAGTTTCACAAATTGAAATTTCAACACAGGTTTTCATCAGTCAGTTCCTTAAAATATTATTTCTTGTTTTGCACTCTTGAGGAAAGATAACAATAATAAAAGTAAGACAAATTAAAGAATTTGTTTGGAATCATAATGAACTCAGGAAATGTTTACATTTGTAATAATAAGATCAGTTGTATAACCTATTTCCTATGCTACCCCCTCAGTAAAAACAATAAACCAGCCCAATTTATTGATACATTTGTAAGACAATACATTTTAAATATAATTCACTTGAACCAGTTCCACTTTTCTGTAGTCAAATATGTTTAGTTTCTGCAGGTTTTCCTAAAACAACATTGTTAAGCTAACTATTTTAAAATAAAATATTGATTTGTTCAAAAAGATTTATTTTAGCAATAATAATGCTTTCTTTTCAAACTGTTATTTCAAGTTTAAAAATCATGTATTTATGACCATTAATTTCTCATATGGAAGTTCTTTATGAATAGTAATTATTTTGAAAGTAATTACATCGTTTGATTTGCCAATGCCTTTTAGCATGCTGTGAACTATAAATTTATGTATAATTAATTCATCATGATTATCCTTTTTTATACTCTTTTCTATTATCGTATTGTGGCAAATACTAGCTTAAATATAGCAAGGTAATTGATTTTTTTCTATTTTCATAGCTCCAGATGGTCCTCCTGAAAATGTGTATGTAGTAGCAACATCACCTTTTAGCATCAACATCAGCTGGAGTGAACCTGCTGTCATTACTGGACCAACATTCTATTTGATAGACATCAAATCGGTAAGGCATGTCTTACCTTCGACAAAAGACAGTATAGAGCATGGTTAAGAATATAGTTTTTGGAACCAGACTTTGAATTTTAATCTCAGCTCTGTTAGGCAGCTTACTTAACTTGTTTGTGTTTCAGTGTCCACATCTGTAAAATAAAGATTGATAATACTACCCAGAGTACAGAGATTTTGTGAGAACTAAATTAGAAAATTTACCTAAAGAACTTAAAACATTGCCTGACGTGTAGTAAGTGTTCAATAAATGAAAATAAAGTATTGTCACCATGGTTATTATTGTATTTATCGTCAGGGTATAGATGATGTATATAAACGAGGTTAAGTTGATAATAATATATTGGTTTAAAATACAGTGAAAACAAACTCAAAACATAAAAGGAGAACGGACAAGGCATTAGGAGAAATATCTCCCAAATAAGATAGCATCAGAGCTTAATTTTGAAAATAATTGAAGCAGAACATGAAAAGAAAATGGTAATAGAAGTTAGAATAATAGAAAAGTTAGCTTCCTTCAGGAAAAAGCAAGTAGTTCTGGAATCCTTAGTCAAAACTTTCAAGAAGAAAAGGCTGAGAGATGAGGCCAGATCAGGAGGCAGACTTATTACATGTTATGGAGTGTGGGTTTCATGGTAAGGGCAGTGGGGTGCCAATTGTGGAGTTAAAGCGGTGTCGGGATACAGATTTCTGTTTTACAAGATCAGTATGGGTGCATTGTAGAGAATAGTTTTAGAGAAATCCTGGGGGTGCAAAATTAAATAAGGAGACAGGGAACTATAAGAGTAAAACTGGACAAGAAAAGAAGGACATAGGAAATGGAGTGAGGAAAACAGAATGAAAAATAATTTAAAACTACAGGATTTGGTGAAAAAAATCTGTGGATGGTGAGTGAAAAGAATAATCAAGGATGACTTTAAGATACATGATTTGGAAAATTGTGAGGAGGAACAGATTTGTAGAGGAAAAGCATGAATTCAGTACTAGATGCACCGACTTTAAGATGCCTGGGAATCCTCCAGATGAAGATAGCTCATTAGCAGTTTTATTTGTGGATCTGTAGTTCAGGAGAGGAAGTTTATATTCCCAGATTTAGGAACTGTTGGTGTTTAGATGATAGATGAAATAATATGAGTAGATGAGATTAACTACACAACATGTAAAGACTCTTCTGTAAGAACTAACCTGAGGATAGTATCCTGGGGAATACAAACATTTAAATAAGATGTCCCTGAAGACACCAAATTGGAGTAGCCTTCCAGACACAAGGAGACCCAAGCATGAGAGTCAAGCCTTTCACCTAAGAGAGGGTGCTGCACAATGTGAATAATGCAGAGTTGTTATCTAGGGTTAGAATTGGAAATATCTCCTTGCCAGCCTGCTTGAGCTTTACTGGACCTGATGAGCAGTCTCTTACGGTTGCGTCTAACATTAAATTAGGTAATTCATGGTGAATTCTCCTTTCCTTCTTGCTGTTTCTATCCAACTCTTGTTTAACTTCTATGATTTTTTTTTTTTTTGGGGTACGCGGGCCTCGCACTGCTGTGGCCTCTCCCGTTGCGGAGCACAGGCTCCGGACGCGCAGGCTCAGCGGCTATGGCTCACAGGTCCAGCCACTCCGCGGCATGTGGGATCCTCCCGGACAGGGACATGAACCCGTGTCCCCTGCATCGGCAGGCAGACTCTCAACCACTGTGCCACCAGGGAAGCCCCAACTTTTATGATTTTTTAATGTCTTTATATTATTTCTTAAAGGAAATACTTCTTTCTCAAAAGACGTGTCATGATTAAAAGAAAATTTCAGGGTTTATTGGTACATTTGTTCTCCCATTCAGTCTTCAGTTTATGTTCCTTTTTTAGAGCACATCTGTGAAGATTTTTAGTTAATAATTAGCCAAAAATAATCAACACGAATGACAAATGCTCTGGTAATAGCATTAAAAGCAAATTATAAAATGTTAATGCTGGGGCTTCCCTGGTGGCGCAGTGGTTGAGAGTCCGCCTGCCGACGCAGGGGACACGGGTTCGTGCCCCGGTCCGGGAAGATCCCACATGCCGCGGAGCGGCTGGGCCCGTGAGCCATGGACGCTGAGCGTGCGCGTCCAGAGGCTGTGCTCCGCAATGGGTGAGGCCACAACAGTGAGAGGCCTGCGTACCGCAAAAAAAAAAAAAAAAATGTTAATGCTGTGCTCTATCAAGTAAAAGATACTTTATTAAGGAAAATAGCTCTCTCTTGGAATTTGGTTGTGTTTAAAGGAGGGAAAAACAAAACATTAAAAAAAGTGATTTATAACCTCATTCTCTTAGCATTCTTACTGAGATTAAAAATGAGCAAGGGAAAGAGAAGGATGGAAAGATAACTAATATTGTAATTGCTTATTTCAGTTACATATTAGCTCTTTATATGCATTGTATTATCATATCTTATCTAATAACATTTTGATGTAAATATTATCATCTTCATTTTGCATAAAGGGTAACTGAGGCACAGAGATGATAAATAACTTCTCAAATATTAAGACGTGGCTAAAACCAGTAGACAATGGTATGATGGAAAATAGGAAAAACCATAAAAAAGCAAATAAAAATTGCCAAACTGAAATATATGCTCACCAAAACACCTTTGGATCAAAGATAGCAAAAATTCAAACAGATTCTAACACTTCAGAGTTTCCCTAGGTTTCTTGGAACTAAGTTGTCATTTGTTCCTTCTTCCCTTCATTCTTTCAACACACTTTATTTTTTAAATTTTTATATTGGAGCATAGTTGATTAACAATGTTGTGTTAGTTTCAGGTGTACAGCAAAGTGATTCAGTTATACATATATACATGCATCTATTCTTTTTCAAATTCTTATCCCATTTAGGTTATTACAGAATATTGATCAGAGTTCCCTGTGCTATGCAGTAGGTCCTTGTTGGTTATCTATTTTAAATATAGCAGTGTGTACGTGTCAATCCCAAACTCCCAACACACTTTTAAATACATTCAAATGCCAGCATTGTGGTACGTGCTGGGTATGTAGAAGTGAACAAGTCTGACGTGGTCATTATCCTTATAGAGTTTATCTTCAGCTCATTTCATGAATATATAACTATCTACCTTCAAAAGTCATTTGCTTGCAGGCCAAAGAAGAACGTATGTCACTGAATTTAGGACTTATGCTGCAGCCTGGCCTCTGCCAAATACTAACTGCAAGGGCATAAAACTCTTCCCTTAAAAGACTCAAATTAAGCAAAAATTGACAATCTTGAATAAAGATACATGGGCTCAGGTATCATCCTGGATGATTCTACTGGAAATTAATGCATTTTGTGGCCCTTTGTTTGTCAGTCCCTTTATTTTTTAACTTAGCAAATACTTAGTAGCTTCTTTCACCAAGACAAAGATAGAAAACAAAGTTCTGCTTCCAAGTAGCTCACACTCTAGAGAATGACACCAGAATATAAAGAGCTAATTGTAGAGTATGAGGTATGCAGTCTTTTTTGGAATATAAACTAACAAAGTAATTAAAGTTTCTGTTATGGGGGACATAATATATAGAGGAGACTGCACAGAGAAGATTAAATTTGTTCTGTTCTGGGATGTAAGAATTAAATGGGAGTGTACCAGGTGGGGAAGAGTGCAGGTGGGGCAGGCAAAGGAGAGGAAAATAGAATCAGAATCTAATTACTGACAATGTATATAAAACAACCACACTTCAAAAAAATGGCAGACATTTCATTATAATAAATGATGGTCAAATATGAGCAAACAAATTTGGAACTGATTGAAGGGAAATGATGGGTCAAAGAGGTCTGAGGTTTCAGTCCTGGGTAAGTGGACAAATATTAGTTAATGATAGTAGGTTTAGTGAAGAAAGAAAATGAATTTTTCTACATGCTGTATCTGAGGGCCCAGCATTCTTTTTGAATTTTACTGTATATTTTTTAAGATACAGTAGATCACATGCATTTTATTTCGTGTTTTACTACTTGCTATTTGTTATCCATTTTTTAATGGAAGGCATTGGAATAGTTTAGTTTTACTTTATAAGACCACGCCCCATGACTTTGTGTAGAGAGGTCTGGACCCTTCAAAGACCTGGGAGTAAATCTTGTCTCAGCTACCAAGTTGCTATGGAATCTTGAGGAATTCAGCTCAACTCAATAAAATCAGAGTCGAAATAGCTATAGTAGTCAGGCAACGAACATCAAGGAACAGTCACAATGAAGCTTCAGTGATGAATTGGAGACCCCTGCCCCATTAGAGGAGTCACCTGTCACTCATCTCTAGATAACTGTTACCCAGCATGAATATAAGCCTAGTCATAGGGGAAATTTTAAAAGCCCGATTTGTATGTGATATTTAGATGTTGACAACTAATTAAATACATACACACTTTCTACCAGTGGGTGCATGCACCCGATCAATTGGATTCCTACACTGATTGATTTGTTTTTCTGCCATTTTAAAAGTGGAACACCTCCCTCCACTGCTCTGGTTTGATCTGTTTGACTTTTTGCAGATATGGTATTTTTCAGCCTTTTGCTGTGTTTCTCATAGCAACATCGTTTTTAGTTTAAAAAGCTCTTAGAAAAGAGCATTTGAAGAACATATTAAACAAAAAAACATCTTTCAAAGTTACGAGAGAGGGTCAAGTTGAAAATGAACTTGATAGTGAGGACAGTGTATTCAACTTGTTTTTAAGTCTTTCAAGTACTTGAGAGAAGCAGGCACAATAGGATTTCAAATTTGCTGTTGTTCATCTCAGGAAAAGCCCTTCTATTTAGTGCTAGAAACTTTAGCTATGTTTAATCCCTACAGTGAATAGGCCAGACTCTCCATCAAAGACAGACTATGTTTAAATAAATTATACAACTATATTTAATATACCTAAGCATACTCATTTGTACACATATAATAATTATGACATCATGTTAATTAACTGATTCCTTACTTAGTGCCTTGCATGGTGCTAGATCAGTTTTTCAAACTTCAATTATGACCAGCATTTTTTTAATGAATTGGAATAAAATTAAAAAGAGCAGAAAATATCAAAGTGCATTTCAGAAGTTGTATTTCTGAAAAGCAATTTTCAGTTATAAAGAGTACACACACACACACACACATCCTGAATTATGTTGCAAAATGTGTTTCATTTTTGTTGGTCATGGTAAAAAAAAATTGCAAATTTCTGTGCCAGCTACTTCAGATCTGTTTTTTCTAAATCATTAAAATACTTTAAGTAGATATTATCACCCCAATCTTACATATACAGAAAGTAAGACAGAGAGCATAAATGACTTATCAAATGCTACAGGAGTTATTAAGTGACCAGGTTGGGATTTGAACCCCTGATGGCTGGGTACCAACCTATATTCTTTCTTCTATAAAACATTGGACTATAAAATTAAACAAATGGGACCTAATGAAACTTAAAGGCTTTTGCACAGTAAAGGAAACTATAAACAAGATGAAAAGACAACCTTCAGAATGGGAGAAAATATTTGCAAATGAAGCAACTGACAAAGGATTAATTTCCAAAATTTACAAGCAGCTCATGCAGCTCAATATCAAAAAAACAAACAACCCAATCCAAAAATGGGCAGAAGATTTTAAATAGACATTTCTCCAAAGAAGATATACAGATTGCCAACAAACACATGAAAGAATGCTCAACATCACTAATCATTAGAGAAATGCAAATCAAAACAACCCTGAGGTATCACCTCACACCAGTCAGAATGGACATGATCAAAAAATCTAGAAACAATAAATGCTGGAGAGGGTATGGAGAAAAGGGAACTCTCTTGCACTGTTGGTGGGAATGTAAATTGATACAGCCACTATGGAGAACAGTATGGAGGTTCCTTAAAAGACTGAAAATAGAACTACCATATGACCCAGCAATCCCACTACTGGGCATATACCCTGAGAAAACCATAACTCAGAAAGAGTCATGTACCCCAATGTTCATTGCAGCACTATTTATAATAGCCAGGACATGGAAGCAACCTAAGTGTCCATCGACAGATGAATGGATAAAGAAGATGTGGCACATATATTCAATGGAATATTACTCAACCATAAAAAGAAACAAAATTGAGTTATTTGTAGTGAGGTGGATGTACCTAGAGTCTGTCATACAGAGTGAAGTCAGAAAGAGAAAAACAATGTATGCTAACACATATATATGGAATCTAAAAAAAAAAAATAAAAGGTTCTGAAGAACATAGGGGCAGGACAGGAATAAAGATGCAGAAGTAGAGAATGGATTTGAGGACACGGGGAGGGGGAAGGGTAAACTGGGACGGAGTGAGAAAGTGGCATGGACTTACATATGCTACCAAATGTAAAACAGCTAGCTAGTGGGAAGCAGCCACATAGCACAGGGAGATCAGCTCGGTGCTTTGTGACCACCTAGAGGGGTGGGATAGGGATGGTGGGAGGGAGACGCAAGAGGGAGGAGATATGGGGATATATGTGTATATATAGCTGATTCACTTTGTTATACAGCAGAAACTAACACACCATTGTAAAGCAATTATACTCCAATAAAGATGTTTAAAAAAATTGGAGTATAAATTTCATTGACTGCAGAGATGATTTCTGCTTGTTCTGATTAATTGTGATTGATTTTTTTCTTTTACTTTCAATTGTTGAAATAATTGTAATTAGTAAACTGTTAAAGTAGCACTTTGGATTTCCCAGGTCCATCTGACTGTAAATAAAAGAATTTTTAAATCTTGGCTAGAAAAATATACCACTCATAGCTTTCTATTATTATGTTTTAGTGATTTGTATCTCAAGTGCTGCTTCCTTTAATTGTTAGCTATTTTTTCCTGTAGGTAGATAGTGATGAATTTAATATTTCCTTAATCAAGTCAAATGGAGAAAATAAAACCATAGAAATTAAAGATTTGAAAATATTCACAAGGTATTCCGTGGTGATCACTGCATTCACTGGAAATATTAGTGCTGCATATGTGGAAGGAAAGTCGAGTGCTGAAGTGATTGTTACTACTTTAGAATCAGGTAAGGTTTATTTTTCATGCTAAAAATTGACTGAGTTCGGTGTCTCTTTTACAGTTTCTCACACCTTACCCTACAAAGCATATGTGTTAAAAGACATTTTTTAAGCATATAAGTTTAAAATTCAATGACTCACTGTGGCTGACAAAAGTAAAGCTTTGTATTTACATTTTTGAGGCAAAGTGGAATTATGTAGAATAATCAATACTTGTAAATACAAAAATAAATTAGTTCATAATAAGGTAACCAATTGTACTTTTTTGCATTTATTTAAACACTGTTTCAGAAGTTGAGTTACCTTGCCTAAGAGATGATTTTGTCCAACTGTCTATAGCCAATAAAGCTTCACCTTAAATTCTATTTTAATTATTTCTCTCCCATGGTTTAAATGCACATTAAAGTAATAATACTCTATTATTAAATAATCTAGAATTCAAAATTAGAACCCAGGCTATGTTTTACCATATCTGTTTTCTTCACTTAGTTAAGTGACGTTTTATTACATAATCTATTTGATAAATGTCAGAATCTATACAGATTTCCTCCAGTTCCTATGAACAGGGTCTGAATGAATAATAAAATTGTAACCAATAAGAATTTAATGTGGAAAGTCAACTTCCCAGAACTCGCTTGCCCCATCCTCCTTCAGACTCCTGATGTTCTTTGCCACCAGATATATCTTTGGAAAGATCACATGAAGGGATGTGTTGCTATAGTTTATTTGTTGCTATCTGTAAGGTAAGTATAGGAGGTAAAATCTTTTTTAGCTAGTCTTTTCATTATGCTACATACTCTGTTGTCTATAAACGTACGGTTCTAAATTGAAAAGTACATCCTATCCTCAGCACCCTAAAGTTCTGCTTGTTTCCATTTTGTGGCCATGTATATTCCAGGTACTTATTTTCTTATTATACTTTTTGTTCTTCTTCCCTATCCTACCTATCTGTGAGGAAAGTTGCTGCTAAACTTACTCACATTCACACCACAAAGCACTGATTGCAAATCCTAATGTGCTAACTCTTCCAAGGATATCATAGTTTAAGAAATTTCCACTAAACCTCTAAGAGTAGAATTTTAGATGTCAAACGAAAGATATTTGGTGGATAGAAGGTCCTTTCTATCATTCAGATAATTCTTTCATGTATTCAACTTTTTAAAGCTGATCCTAATTTTAGAGAAACAATTCTTATAAAAAGAAAAAATATATATGTTTCTTATGTAGCATAAACATGTATAACAGCAAAAGTTGTGAAAATGTGTGTTGAACCAATTTAACCTTTATTTCAGCTATGCATTTTTTCATCCTGTGTTATTTGGCACAATGACATGTTTATTTGCTTTTCTCTTTTTTTTTCTCACTGTTATTTATTTACTTATTTTTTGCTTGCCATAGGGCACTATCTCTAGGGATGTTTGCAACAATATCTGAATCATTGATAGCCAAATATTAACAGCCTTTTCATGGAAATTCTTTACTTAGAATTTTAAAATTTAGAATGGAATATCCATTTCAATGTGATCAAAATAAGTTATGTTCATTCAATGAGTCATTTATTTAAAGAACACTGATTATGTAGTACAACAAAAACTAGTCTTTCATAAAATGATTCATAAATAATTTTATCCTCATGTGTATCATTTTAAAATAATAATTTATTGATATTTAGCTAATTATATGTTAGGATAACTTTTATTTATCCAAAATAAACTGTAATATCTAGAACATAAAGAAATCTTAAAATTCAACACTTAAAAAGGATCCAATTAGAAAATTGACAACGTGAACAGACATTTTACCAGAGAGGAAATATGACTGGCAAATAAACTCATGATAAGATAGGTTTTCAACACCATTAGCTATTGAGGAAATGCAAATTGAAACCACAGTGATGTACCACTATACATCTACTAGAACAGATGAAATAATAATTTTTAAAATAGTGATAATACCAAATGTTGGAAAAGATGCAGAAATACTAGATCTCTGTCATACATTGCTAGTGGGAATGTAAAAGGGTATAGCTACAATGTAAAAATAGTTTGGTGATCTTTTATATACTACCAAATGTAAAATAGACAGCTAGTGGGAAGCAGCTGCATAGCACAGGGAGATCAAGATCAGCTCAGTGCTTTGTGACCACCTAGGGGGCAGGATAGGGAGGCTGGGAGAGAGACATAAGAGGGAGGATATGTGGGGATATATGTATATGTGTTATAAAGCAGAAGCTAACACACCAATGTAAAGCAATTATACTCCAATAAAGATGTTAAAAAAATTTTTTTAATGCACTTACCTCATGATCCACCAATTACACTCTTGGGCAATTATCATAGAGAATTGAAAACTTAATGTCCATGCAAATATCCGTAAATGAATGTTAATAGAAGACTTATTAGTAATGACAACAACAAAATAACTGGAAACAGCCCAAATATTTTTATAAATTAAACTCGTACATCCATAAAATGGAACACTACTCAGCAATAAAAATAGAATGAACTATTGATATATACAACAACCCTGATGGACCTCAAGGTCACTGTGCTATTGTCTTTTGCAAATGACAAAACTATGGAAATGGAGATTGATTAGTGTTGTGAGGAGGCATGGAGCGCAAGTCTAAGGGGAGAGCAAGAGGACATTTCTTTACGGTGATGGAATAGTTTTGTATCTCGTTTCTGGTGATGGTTACAGGAATCTACACGTGGCATTAAATTGCATAGAACTACACGCAGATACAGGAAAGCATGAAAAATGGTGAAAACTGAATAACGTCTATAGTCAACATTATTGTACCAGTGTCTGTTTCCAGGTTTGATATTAAACAACAGTTATATAAGATATCACCACTGGGGAAAGCTGGGGGAAGGTTACAGGGGACTGTATGTATGATTTTTGCAACTTCCTGTGAGTCTACATTATTTTTAAGTTCAGAGTATCATAGAAATGCATTCTGTATAAAAATACATATATTATAAAAGGCTAAATAAATAAGCAAATAAATTGGATCACTGTTATGGTTTCTGTGATTTATAGATGTCAATGATTCTATAATGCATGAGCCATTTTGCTTGTTTTCAAAATTAAATGGCTTAAATGATCTGTGTAATACTCTTTATAAACAGAAACTTGAAGCAAATCAGTTTTATATGGATATCAAAATGAACACAAATTTTTAAAAAATTGTAATTGCTAAATATTTCATTTCAGTCCCTAAGGACCCACCGAACAACATGACATTTCAGAAGATACCAGATGAAGTTACAAAATTTCAGTTAACATTTCTTCCCCCTTCTCAACCTAATGGAAATATCCAAGTGTATCAAGCTTTGGTTTACCAAGAAGATGATCCCACTGCTGTCCAGATTCGCAACCTCAGTATTATCCAGAAAACGGACACATCTGTCATTGCAATGTTAGAAGGACTAAAAGGCGGACATACGTACAACATCAGTGTAAGAATACATAGCTTTTAATTATTCACCTGTCTTACAAAGTTGGTTTACAAACTCAGCATTCAAAAATACTGCAGCTTATGTACATAATACATTTTTCCTATCTTTTCGTGGGATCGCTTAAGACATGCCAACTGAAAATAAATTTGGAGAAACAAAATTGCTGATTTTCTATTTTAATACAGCAAGTCCTGTGAAAATATGTAAACAACAAAAAAGTTTGCACAATTATAGTGGAAATCCAGAAATAAAGCAGGAAGAAAATCCACGTTAAAAGTTAAAGAGCAGTGACCCCTGCTCACCAAAACTAGAGAAAGCCTGCGAGCAGCAATGAAGACCCAATGCATCCAAAAATAAATAAAATCGATAAATAAAAGTTAAAGAGCAGATATATATAATGAGATGATTCTGCCTAAAGAAAAACTGTTTCTGTGTGATTATAGGTGGAAAGTGGAAAAACAAATTTCAAAGGCAGGTCAGAAATAACTATGTGATTGAAATTCACATGTATTTCACACAACTATTACTAAAAGCTAATATCATTTTACATCTTAACTCTAAATTATCCATTTGGTAAAGTAAATATGTATGTGAGTTCATATACATACCCCCAGACACACAATTTGTTTCATCCTTTCACTATTTTTGCATGTCTTAGAATTTTCAAACAGAATCATATAGTTCAGAAAATCATCTTTTAAGCAACATAGAATTCACCCTATACATTCATATAGCTCCATAACTAATCTTCCTATCAACTCTTTATATCAGAAAACTGTCATTAATAATCTGTGTTCCCTCGCGAACTTTATATCTCATTATATAATCTGACTTGCTAGGATTCTTGCTGCACGTACCATTAAATGAACCCCCGTTGTAGAAGATCTATTAGAAGGTGGTGGTTAAGGGAATGAACTGACCTAAGTTCAAATTCTGGCTCTGCTAGTTTCTTTCTGGGCAATTTCCTCTAATCTGTGCCTCAGTTTCCTTATCTGAAAAATTAGTAATAAGAATAGTAATTTCTATGTAGGATATTAATAGTTATGGTAGGTAGCAAGTGTGGTAACAGTTTTAGCTCTTGCAAATTAAAGAAAAAACAGGAAATAAAGTACAACCAATTCATAATTTAAAGAAAAACATCTGATTGTTTGCAAAGTGCAACATAGTGTCCTCAACACCTGAGAGTTTATTAGAAATGTGTAACTTTCGCACCTGTCCCAACCTACTGAATCAAAACCTACAGATCTTCTTTTAACAGGATTTGCAAGTGACTTCTTTCTCACTGCAAGTTGAGAAACACTGCCCAACTTTATTATCTCACTTAAAGTTTAGATTGTAAAGAAATAAAAATAATTAAGCACTTCATAACATCACTTTTATTTTGAATACTTCCTTTTTAAAATTACATGCACCAATAAATATTTCCTTTAGGTATTTTTAAGCTACATTTTATGGGCTTGGTTTATTTAGTATACCTACCACATCATGTATATTACTATTTTAATTCAATCAAAATACTTCTTAAACTATCCAGGGGGTGGAGGGTGGGTCACTAACGTATGAAACAAATTTATTAATTCCAATAAAGATATATTCTGAATTGCTTTATTGAATACAATGAAATTGGCCAAGTACACAGTCTTTATTTTACATAGCATGATAAAGTGAATGAAAGAAGAGGCTGTGTCTGCAGCTTCCTAAGCACAAAGTTAATTGAAAGGATTCACATTTGTGTAAATCACCTGCTGTAGATACAAACAGAAATGCTTTATGTGTATATGCTGCATTATGCAGGGTATAGCATCAGATACTTTGGGGCAGGGGTGAAGCAAGGCATAAAGGCCAACTTTCAGAGGGATGATTTAATACAGGAAAACTGGGAGGCTGAGGAATAGGGTTTCATCTCAGAGAAGGAAAAAAAGAGCGTCTTGAATATGGATTTAAAGAAAGTCGGAGTCAACCTGGCTACAGAGAGAAGGAACAGATGTTAGAGTAGATGAAGAGAGAGTGTAGACATAGTGACTTTTCTGCTCTTTCCTCCTAAAGGTTCAAACTGAAGCCACATCACTCTTGGTCTGTATGATAGGGCTGTTTAGGTCACTCAGCCTTTGTTCTCAGGGCTTAGTACCATAATATCCGTTGTAAGAACTATTTTATTGCTAATGTTCTTCCTCCATATATTAACTTGAGCGTAAGAAAATATAATTAACAGACTATATGAATTGTTTTCAAAAGTGCAATCATCTTAAAATGACATATAACCATAATCAGTTATACATACACATATGCAATAATTTGAAAATAATAACAAGGTGTTTCTTTGTTTTAGGTTTATGCGATCAACAGTGCTGGTGCAGGGCCAAAGGTTCAAATGAGAATAACCATGGATATTAAAGGTACATGAGCTGCCTTCCCATAAAATACTATTAATCAAAGAGTAATTATAATTTGTATTCTGTATTAGAGTTAAGGATGTAGTTAAGCTTTTAAATGATGCATATGCATAAAATAAGCATATATTAAGTAATAAGTAATGTATGCTTATTCAGGCTATAATTAAAATGTCTTAATCATAATGCAAATTACCATGTTAATTACAGAGAATGCCCACTGCTATTTATCTTATATTTCCTTTCTGCTAAATTTAAACTTTTCTGAGACAAGGTTTGTAATTGTATTTTATGTTTTTTAAATTTTATTGAAAAGAAAGCTCCTTTAAATTATCCATGACTAGACTTTGACTAGTTCTAATTAGATTCCTTGACTGATCTTTATTTATTTTGAAAGTCAGATTCTTTTCAGTTAATCAAATAGTGCTTACTGAACTACCATATAATCAACTTTATGACTCTGACTATAAAAGTAGATCTATCGGGCCTCCCTGGTGGCGCAAGTGGTTGAGAGTCCGCCTGCCGATGCAGGGGATACGGGTTCGTGCCCCGGTCTGGGAGGATCCCATATGCCGCGGAGCGGCTGGGCCCGTGAGCCATGGCCGCTGAGCCTGCGCGTCCGGAGCCTTTGCGTCCGGAGCCTGTGCTCCGCAACGGGGGAGGCCACAACAGTGAGAGGCCCGCATACCGCAAAAAAAAAAAAAAAAAAAAAAAAAGTAGATCTATCAATTCATTATTGACAGGGATTTTTTTTTCATAGAAAATGTACAAAAATTTGGAGACTGCCTCCCCCACCAAATCCCACAAAAGCCATAAAAGATTATTAAGAGGACTTCGGGGCATTCAGTCATTCAAGGTGCCTTCTCAAGACTGAAAATATGCACACAGTTTTGCCACTTCTCTAAAATCCTGTGTAAAACCTGCAGAGAGATTAAAAAAAAAAAGTGTATTGACCTTTAGTAGAATTCCACCTGATGCTCCTCTCTCTGAAACAAAAAGTAGCTTTTCTCAGTCTTTGGTAAGCATAGCACAGCACAGTGATTAAAAGTGCCAGCTTTTAGGCTGAGTCTAGAGTCAAGTTGCTGAGGTTGAATTCTGGATTGGCCACTTGATACCTGTTTGACTTTGGACACGTTTCTTAACACCTATAAGCCTGTAATGGAGATAATACTAATTCCTACCTCATAAGTTGCTGTGAGGATTAAAAGAGATAATCTTTGAAAAACCCATGGGACAGTGCCTGGAAACAAGCATTGTTAAGAATAAGAAATAATCACTAAGATGAAGCTGATAAATTTTACTTTTTTATCAATGGGTAGTTTATATAACTATAATACTATTTGTGTTATTTGCTTTTAGTTGATAAATATGTACTTGGAATGTACAAACTCCTGAAGTCTAAAAAATATCAGCTACTTTAGAAAATGACTTCATAAAGAAGAGCTTACCTCATACCATCCTAATTTATCTTTGTTATTTAGTGGCAGACATATCCATATATTCAGTATACAGGTAACAATAGATGCATTATATTTATTTAGTAAAACTTCCCATTTCAGATACTTTGCTCATCCTCAGGTAGAGATGACTAGTTCTGACTTTCCATGCCTTACATAGGGTGGATAGACTCATGACCAGTTATCTAGAGAAGATATATGAGTACTAAGGGGCAGTGGTTCGGTCCTAGAGAAATGAATTTTTCTCCAGTAATATGCATGATTTTATTAATGACATGGAGTGACACTGGATTAATAGTTGTCTCATTAGATTTGCATTTGACAGATAATGCCGAGTTGGATAGTACTGTCCCATGTCAGATCCTCTAACTGGAAACCTTGTCTTGGGGACTCCCCAGTGGCCTCTCTCAGTTTCTCAGAACTCCCTGAAACCTGAAGCCCTTCCTGCTGAGTCCTTTCTTCCTTCCTCCTCCCCATTCACACGTGTCAGGCCTGTGATCTTGCCACTGGCTATTGCCCCCTGCCCCTTTATTATCATAGATATTTTCCCCAATAAACTTCTATACATGTAATGTCATCGTAACTTTTATGTCTCAGAGGAGTGAGCTAAGGCATCAAGTCAGAAAGATTTGGTTCCAGTCTTGATAGTTCCCTCTTACCGCTATGTAGCAGAAGGCCATTTTCCTCATGTATAAAATGGAAATGATATTGCCAATTTTATGGCATTGTCGGAGAGGCTTTTTAAAAAGATTTTATAAATATGAGAATTGAAGTTTGATTAAGCAACTTACTGATGCTCAGCTAGTGTATGTAGCTATAAGATGAAATGAAACAAGAGGAGCTTCTACAAATATTGATTTTGGAGATACTCGCATGCATGGACGGTAAAATGTGAATTATCATGGCACTTTTAGAAAATTATTCTGGCAATATCTGTTAAAGTTAAAAGTACATGTTTCTTTTGTTCCAGAAATTCTGCCCTTGGGAATATATTCCATAGAAATAAAAGGATCAGTAAATAAAGCTAAATGTATAAGGCTGAGTAGTGAAGCAAATGTTCAAAACCTGAAGGAAAAGTGAATTCCCATCACTAGATGAATGACTGAATAAATATGATGCAGTTGCACCATGGTATACAACATAGTCATTAAGAAGAATGAGTTAGCCAGAACTTGGTGACTTGAAAAGATTTACACAAGTCTTATTTAAGTGAGAAAAACAGTATGTGGGGTAATTATAATACTTAATATAGCACCATTAAAACATATCAGTGAGAAGAATCCATTGTGTGTGACTGTATGTATTTTTATATGATTATGTGAACATAGAGAAAAATATGTGAGGATACCATCCAGATGTTTGGTATGGATAACTGCAGGGTTAGAGGGCAGGGCTCCTGGTATGACTAGAATAGAAACTGGTAAATCAGCTAAAGGAAGCAAAAGAAAAAAAAAACATGAAAATACTAGTATGATTTAATGCATTTGTGAAAATTATAAATATAGTTTGAATTCCTTTAATATATAAAGAGGAATCAGATGTCTGAAAATCACACCTGGGTCCCATTATCTTAGGCAAGTCTCAAATATATAATTATACCATTAGGAGGTAATAATTGCTAAATATCTGCTGTATCCAAACAAAAATCTGTTTCATTTGTTATATTTGTCATCACTTTATCTGTAAATTACTGCATGAAAGGAGAATTCAAAATGATTTTCTCTGCAGAAACAAAAAATGAAGTGGTAGTGATATTTCTTCTTTGTTTATAGCTCCAGCACGACCAAAAACCAAACCAACCCCTATTTATGATGCCACGGGAAAACTTCTTGTGACTGCAACAACAATTACAATCAGAATGCCAATATGTTACTATAATGATGACCATGGACCAATCAAAAATGTACAGGTGCTTGTAGCAGAAGCAGGAGGTATCATCACATGCCAGCTTATCTTGTCAAATTGCAGTGTGTGAACTGCTGAATGCTAAAGACATTTCAACTCAAAATTAGTAATATAAGATTGACTCCTGATTATTACACATCTCTTGAGTTTAATAGATCGTCAGTATTATTAATTTATCATTAATTTTACTGATCATTAATATATGCCTAAAATATTTTACCAAAATTTAAAAAGGCATGGTTAAAATATGTGATTTATTTATTCCATATGCTGGTAGGATTGTTTTGATTTTGGCAGGATGGAGTCTTGACAGCTTCTTTGGAGGTGTGAAAGAGAGAGTTAGTTACCCTTGACTGAGGAATGTTTTTTCTCCGAGAAGTCATTCTCCACAATGCCTATGGATTCATGTGTGATGGGAATGGATAGGGTTCCCTAATTATCCAGGTAGATCAGCTGAATCATCCCTGGTGGTTCACAGAGTGACGGATGTTACATCCAGATTTTCCTCGTGCAATTATAGAAACACCCTTTATAAATGTGAAAATACATTTGGATATTACTTGTAATCATTATTCTTTTTTCTGAAAATAGCTCAGCATGATGGAAATGTAACAAAATGGTATGATGCATATTTTAATAAGCCAAGGCCATATTTTACAAATGAAGGCTTTCCTAATCCCCCATGTACAGAGGAAAAGACAAAGTTTAGTGGCAATGAAGAAATTTACATCATAGGTGCTGATAATGCATGTATGATTCCTGGCAATGAAGACAAAATCTGCAATGGACCTCTGAAACCAAAAAAGCAATACTTGTAAGTATAGTTTATGCTTACTATGCATCATGTTAGCAAGCTAGCTGACAACTTTCATCATCCATCTACCCTCTTGTCATCTTTCTAGTAAGTGCTGGGCATCCATAATGTATTGTTACCTAATGCATGATAAAGATCGACAAGGCATTGTCCTTACATCCCGTAAACATACAGTTGTAGGGAAAGGAGGCAAGCTTAAAAGTAATCATGGTTTGATGTGTTAAGTGACTAAGGGCAATATGAAAAATGTGCAAATTGGAGAACGCAGGTAGAATTTAATTCTTTCTGTAAAGGGCAATGTGACTAATGTGTACTGTTTTGTGTTTTTCATTCCTCTGCCATGCATGCTAATGTCAGGTTTTTAGAAACATGATCCTAGTCTTTCAGTTAATTATGGCTTCAGTTTACCTCAGTCATAGCAATCATTTTCAGCTTTTCATACTATCAAACAACTGAATGAGGAATTGAAATCTTTACAATTCACTTTAATATTTGGTATTGTGTAGATTATAATAATCTAATATAAAAACCAATGCTGATATTTTAGCTTTATTAAATGCTTTGCTAAATTGGTTATTTTTCTCCTACTAAATTGACTGTTATTTTGTGTCATGACTATAATTTTTTAATTATTTAAATTATTTAATTTTCAAAATATAATTTTTACTACTAAATTTGAAAAATACAGCTAGTTTCATTTTTGCCTGCTAAAGCACTGTTAAATTCTTCATAAACATCCTAGGACAAGTTAACATTAGAAAAGTTAGAGAAGTTAGACATTTGAAAAAAGAATGCTTTATTATCTGTTATTAAGTACAATTACTTGGTTTACTAAGTTATGGCCTGAAATTAATCATCATACAATAACAGTTACAGAAATAATATACCACAGTTTAATATTTATCCAAGAATTGTTGATTTTACATAATTTTTTCCAAAACATTTCATATAATCCATAAAATCATAAGAATTTGAGAAGAGTAGGGATTAAATTATGAAGTGCAATTTATTAATGTAGATTAGTTTTATATTTTAAAATGCTTGTAGGTTCATAGTTTTGTTTTTTTAAAGAGTACAGATTTCCTTTTTAAAATATATTTATTTATTTATTTTTGGCTGCATTGGGTCTTCGTTGCTGCCCGCGGGCTTTCTCTAGTTGTGGCGAGTGGGGGCTACTCTTCGTTGCGGTGCGCAGGCTTCTCACCACGGTGGCTTCTCTTGTTGCGGAGCATGGACTCTAGGAGCATGGACTTCAGTAGTTGTGGCATGCAGCCTCAGTAGTTGTGGCTCGTGAGCTCTAGAGCACAGGCTCAGTAGTTGTGGTGCACGGGCTTAGTTGGTCCAAGGCCTGTGGGATCTTCCTGCACTGGGGCTTGAACCCATGTCCCCTACATTGGCAGGCGGATTCTTAACCACTGTACCACCAGGGAAGTCCCATAGTTTTAAAATAAGGTAAATTTCGGTTGTCTCTGTGGTGACAGAATCAACCAGTGATTTTTTTTTTTAAAGAAGATGTTGGGGGTAGGAGTTTATTAACGAATTTATTTATTTTTGCTGTGTTGGGTCTTCGTTTCTGTGCGAGGGCTATCTCTCGTTGTGGCAAGTGGGGGCCACTCTTCATCGCGGTGTGCGGGCCTCTCACTGTCGTGGCCTCTCTTGTTGCGGAGCACAGGCTCCAGACGCACAGGCTCAGTAGTTGTGGCTCATGGGCCTAGACGCCCCGCGGCATGTGGGATCCTCCCAGACCAGGGCTCGAACTCGTGTCCCCTGCATTGGCAGGCAGATTCTCAATGACTGAGCCACCAGGGAAGCCCTCAACCAGTGATTTTTAAGATTGATTTTCTTCTGCATCCATTTTGTATTTCATATGTCATGAAAGCACAGAAAGTGAAAATACAGCTGTGCACACTCGGAATTAAGAAGCATTGTTCTTCATTTGTTTATATTTGAACAGGGTAAGTTTTATATGACTATTCTAAATCTGGCTTATTGGCGTTTTCAAAGGTGGCTGAGGTATACCAGTTATTGTGCTTTATATTTATAAAGTGTGCCTGTGCAGACATTCAGTGGTTTCATCCAAATAAGTCTATGAAGGAGGTGATCTACTTCATTTGATTAACCTGCTGACTCTTCATGAGTCTGGTCAAACTTTTGGTCACTCTCTCATGAAGTTCAAGAGGTCCATGTACAAGATAGTTTCACGTAAAGATATTATTTATTTGTCCTGGTAGTGATTGATTTCCAAGTTTACACTTTGTACGTTAATTTTCTCTTTAACAAAAATGTCTTTTTCACAGCCATTTCTTAAATTATTCATAGAAAAAAAGTCATATGGTATGTAAATTGTTGTTGTTTTTTATTTCATAGATTTAAATTTAGAGCCACAAACGTCATGGGACAGTTTACTGACTCTGATTACTCTGATCCTGTTAAGACTTTAGGTAAGACATATTTCATAGTTTACTTTCATTTATAATCTCAACACGCTAATCACAGCTGTAACATTCATTAGTAATGTATTAATCCATGACGAATGTTCTCAAGGATAAAATCATTTCAAGGTTAATAATCCTGACTAAGGAAAAAATAGTATTTATAATACTCTTTTAAGTGATGGATGTTCCATCTATTCAAATCTGGACATAGACTTCAATATGGTATTTGGTTTAGGCTGATGTGTGGAACATGACACTAAGCAAATATTTATTTGGCTGTTTAATATGTAATCTTATATGTAAAACATTTTTACTTCATAAGAAAAGAAAAAGGATTATGGAAACTTTCCTGAAATAATCCTAAAAGATAGAAGCTTACCTGTCTTTTTAAATTTTATTTTCTTTCTGATCAACTCTGAGTTATTCAATTATATCCACCCAGTCAGGCCTGAATAAAACATCAATACAATTTAGTCAGATGCAAGGATATTTCTTCTTCTTCCTTTTCTCCTCCTTCCTCTCCCCATCCTGCTCCCCCTACGACGGCTACTACTTCTTCTCTTCCCCCTCCTCCCCTCACCCTTCTTCACCACCAACTATCTAACATTAAATATTCTGGGCCAGACATACTCTGAGGCTCTTTGTATGTATTCACTGATGGGCTCTTCACAGCTGTCCTTTAATTTAGGTCAGTGGTTCTCAACCAGTGATTTTACTCTCCAGGGGACATTAGACGATGTCTGGAGCCATTTTCGGTTGGGTTGTCACAATTGTGCGGCTGAGCTAGTGGCATCTAATGAGTGGAGAGGCCAGGGATGCTGCTACCTATCCTACAGTGCATAGGACAGTCCCTCCAGCAAAGCGTTATCTAACCCACAGTCAGTAGTGCTGAGGTTCAGAAACCCTGTTAGGTGCCAGTGTTAGTTCCACTTTACAGACGAGGAAACCACGGCCCAGATTAAGTAATTACGTGGCTCTGCCGGCACAAATTTTACAACCACTACAATACAAATGCAGGATTTGGACCTGGATTCAAATGTTGGCTCTACCACTTGAGAAAATAATTTAATTTCTATAAACCTCAGTTTCCTTGTTTGGAAAATGGTGATATTACCTGCCTTGAAAGATTTATGTAAAATAATATAGGTGAAGATATTAATATTTTATAGTTATAAAGTGTTCAATGCTTAATAGCTTCTTTTTGGATGAGTTATAATGGAAGATTTTTAAAATATATTTCCTTAGGAGAATTTGTTTCCCTAGGACTTCTCTGAGCAAATCACAGCTTTCTATTTCCTGTGTCAGGCTCTGAGAGGGTGGAACTTTGTGTGTTGTTCTGATCCACAGTATATCCACAGTACATCATGAATGCAATAGATTTCAGTGATAGTTATGGCTGGAAGAAGACAGAAAATGTTCCACCCTTTTCACTTAGAAATCCTCATCTGGTTGTGGAACATTAATTGTATAAAAAGCCAGTTTCTGCAGCCTCCACTTAGTTAAGGAAACTTTGGACCTTGAAGAAACCAAGGGGCACACAGTTTGCTACATTAATGTTTATAGGGGAATAACCTATAAATTTCGTTGGCTGTGCTGTCTGCTTAAATAACATAAAATCACTGGTTTGATTAATTTTACGTAATCAATTTTTAAATCAGCTGACTAGACTTGTGGTTTTGAAGTTGTGTCAAGTGTTTCTGCATTTGATAGGTGAGTTTATCACACCCTGACACCACCACAGTAAATGTTTTGATGGCATCAACTTAACTTCCTTTAGGTTATAGCATTCAGAAACTACGTATTATCACAGCTAAATGGTGACCCGGTATATTTACCGATGGAAGATAAGAAACATAGTACAAGTGGATTAGCTCATATGTCTTAGAGAGATGACATTTTGAGGATGCAGTGCTAAAAAGAGATCAGCATCAGGAACCATGGTGTACAGGGACGTGATTCCCAGATTCTGCTAAATGGCTTCCCTTTGGCCAAGGATGGGCCTCGTCCATCACTTTGGCCACAGGTAGTCTCAAGATGGCCCTCAGCGGTGGTCTTCTCTTTCTTTGTCTCTCAGCCAAGGCAGTGGAATACAATAAGTAATTCTAGAAGATAGAAGAAATACACCATCAGTTCTCTGACTCCCCTTTTGGAATCATCACCACCACCCAAGTGATCCAGGTGCTAATGTTTGTGTGCCCTGGTAACAGCAGGAATATGAGGGGATGTAAGATGTACAATGAACGGCAGAGCACCAGATCCTGTCAAGGTCAGAATAGTAGGGACTAGGGAAACCCAGGCTGGGCACAGTCAGTGAAATGCCATTGGGTTGGTAAGGGCTGGTGACAAGGAAGAGTCCCACGTGTCTACGATCAATTTTTCAGGGTTCATATGCTACCTGGAGGACAGTGACGCCAGGATAGCCTTTCCGGCTCCTCCTTAGGGTGGCCTCCCATGGGCTCTCTCCTGATAGACAGCAGCTTTATAATAGGAGTGTGTTCTCTAATGCTTACTCCGATTGACCACAGAAAATTCTGCTATCTAGATAGTTATTTGTAGCTAGGAAAACAGTGCCAGGCAGGAGTGGAGGAAATTAAAAGGAGTGCAACCCTCAGTTGTGGTGAAATGAAATGTTCAGATTTGGAATATGGTGAGTACCACTGGAGCAGAATTCCTTGATATCCATCAAAGTAGCCCAGTCATTTTGATGGTTAATGGATGTAACACCATCCATTTCTGGCCTCATATTAATTTTTTACCTGGCTATTGGATATTGTGGTTCTGTGTATATCAGATTCACTCTTGAGTCAGGAACCAAAGAACACCCTCCAGAAAAGGTGCTGGTCTATAATTGACATTAATAAAAGGCCATAGAGTCATAGAGTTTTTGGAAAAAGAACATTGTCGAGGAGGATAAAGCAGAAGGACCCAAAAAGGAAATAAAGTTGACTGTTTCTACAGTGGGCAGCGTTCAGTGGCAAGAATGGCTTCACGGCTATGAGGATGGAGGGAAGCAAACAGTAAAATGCATTGGTGTAATATCCCTGGTGTCATTGTAAGCATACAAAGGATGTTTGAGGCCTTTTTTTCTCTCAAACATGTCACGTATTGGGATATAGGAGAGCATTTGCAACAGGCTAGTGGTTCCCAGCATCTCTAACAGGCCTGCCCAACACTTAGGTGTGCATCTCACACTTCAGCAAAAGAAGTCTAGGTCCCATCTAGGTCATCAAACCACCACTGGATGTACTGGTATTTTGCACACCACAGGCAATGAGCTTCAAGTTGAGTCGCCCATCAATACAATCTTCAGGATTTAAGTGCCTTTGCAAAGCTGTGTTTCTAAGTTAGTATAGGACCTGCGCTTACAAGACAGACCATTTTGATAGTGGTTGTGCCTGTCAGAGATATGATTTGGATGTTAAAATTAGGGGCAAAGAATCACTGATGAACTAAAAGGCTTAAGTTTTGGGAAAAAGGCTAACAGCAGTACAAGTGAGAAGGGGCCAGACAGGGCTTTGCTGAATAAGGATTGATAACATGTAAGAGGTTTGCACGTTGGGAAATCTTTATAGCCTGTAGGAACAATGGGAAATGACATGTGCCATCATTTTGGTCCTAAAGAAATACTTACAACTTACTTGATTTTGTTTTCACTCAGGATTGAGCATTAGGATTTTTATTAAGAAAATTCACAAGACTCCTTAAATTCTTTTTTAAGAATCCTCCTTAGGGGCTTCCCTGGTGGCGCAGTGGTTGAGAGTCCGCCTGCCGATGCAGGGGACACGGGTTCGTGCCCCGGTCCGGGAAGATCCCACATGCCGCGGAGCGGCTGGGCCCGTGAGCCATGGCCGTTGGGCCTGCGCGTCCGGAGCCTGTGCTCCGCAACGGGAGAGGCCACAACAGTGAGAGGCCCGCGTACCGGAAAAAAAAAAAAAAAAAAAAAAAAAAGAATCCTCCTTAGGCACATCAGTTTATGGAAACTGCTTGTAGGCAATGTTTTGATTGCAAGGTTTAATTATAGAGGATTCCTGTGATTTGAAAACCAGACACTGCTTTCTGCACCTCACAGGGCTTCATTAAAGCTGAACACGTTGAAACCTTAAACCTCATGGCAAAGGCGCTCTGTGATTGTTTTCTTTTGTCATAATACTTCTCATTTAATTACTGTGCTAACAACGAAAAGTTCCAATATGCTCACTTGGGAACAGAGATAGGGAGTCACTACATATTTTTTGCAGCAAAAGGATCACTTGCCCCCAGGACACCAGAGGAACAGGGGAAGGTTTTATGATGTTAATGAGGCAGTGGTAATGCGATGGCGAACCTCGTAAAAGCCTCTGTAGTCAGACCAGCATATTTCAGGCAGTTTGGGCATATATGGAATTCATGTGACCTTGGGTTAGTTACTCAACAAATTAACTTCTGCAACCTTATTTCCAAAATGAGAATAATAATACCTACTTCATAAGCTAACTGGGCGATTAAATCAGATGAATGGACAGGTTAATGACTATGAAATGTTCTTAATAACGATACGAAACATTATTTATGTGACAAGCCCTGTATGAGTTTTTCTGTATATAACCTCATGTATCTTTCACCACAACCCTATAACACGATTTCCTGTTTACAGGTATCCCCAGTTTACTGGTAAGAAATCTGAAGCTGGGTCTCTAAGCATCTTGCCCAAGGTTACAGAGCTAGGAAGTGGCAGCACTAGCTTTTAGACCCAGGCAAGCTGACTCCAGGCAGTGCTGTGCTTATAGCCACTGTACTGCGTTGCCTGGAAATCACGAAGTGCCCAAGTAGCACTTGATTTCATTACTATTTCTGATCGTTCTGTTCCCACAGACTTCCTATCTTTGCTGTACCATTTTCTCCTCTCAACATTTAAAATTATTTCTAGCTGTTCTCTTTGCATCTGCTCATCTTAGCTTTCTGAGGCTGACATTCATACATAAGTATACTGTTTTTACACATAAAGATGCAATAATTCCTGTTTGTTTTAACAATGACTACTTATGACTTTGCAACCTGGCCACTGTTTATCATCTACTTCTAATATTTTGCCAATATGATGTATTAAAAGACATTTATTTAGGGTATTTTAATTTATATTTCTTGAATTATGAAACTGAGAGACCTTTAGTAAGTTCTTTGTGCGGTATTTGAATATTCTGGATGGCTAATACTGGGCTAAAAGAGAAGAACTTTTTATACTTAAGTTGTAAGAAGTTGTTTTCTTTTAAGATTAATAATAATATTAAGAAGATGATCTCTCATGCAGTAAGTACCTATATCAAGAGCCAGGCATTGTCCTAGAAGCTTTATAACTCATTTAGTTCAAGCTTCTTAGAGATATAAAACTGCATTAAAAAGTCAGATCCATAGAGGAGTTTAAATAATGATAATCAAAAGATAATACTATGAAAAATTAGGTAGTGCTTTATAGTTATGATTTGCTTAATTACAGGAGTACATTCTGTTATGCAAATAAAACAATTTAATTTGACCTTTCAATGGATTTTAAGTCTAATCAGGAAATGACTTGTACACGTTACAAAAAGGATCATGTTTATATCTTTAATTGAAAGAGTTTTGTTTTCTGTAAAAGGATTTAGAGAAATGACTTCATTCTGTACTGGTAATGCTCTGTGGGTACATGCATAGCAGTGAATCAAAATTTGTGCTGGACAGTCATAGTACATTTTGTCCCTTCCTAGTAGTACATTTGTAATACATGTGCCCAGAGGATTACCTATTGTTTATTAATACATCATATGTCATTTCCTCACTTCACTTGGCTAGTGCTTTGAAATGGTAATCTAATCTGAAAATTTTTTGTGGTCTATGAAATCATTTTTTCCCCACTAGGTTCCAAGGTCCAGTGACTCAATACTACCTGATAAAGATGATTCTATTCATCTTCATGTTTCCTTTCCCAAGCATATCCAGTTAGGAGTCAGCATGTGAAAATTCATGAAACAAACCATTTATATTTTAATGTATGAAAAAGGTGTATCTAAAATACTTTGTGAGCTACATGCTCCTTTAGAGTCTTCTAAATTTAGCTGGAGATTCTAGATGACCATGAAACTCTGATAACTGTTTAAGATTCAGTATTCAATTCAAATCCACGGTGCAGAATAGCCACAGAAACTCTTTCATGGTGTTAGAATTTCATAAGCACCAATCCAGGGAAGAAAAGATGAAACATTAACCCCTGTGTATTTTACAGATAGTTAACCTATTTTGTCACTTGACTTTAATACTTTTTACAGTAAAATTATACATTATATAACTTAAAATTGGTTATAATTATAATTACTAGTTGTATCAAAATAATTAATAACTTATATACTCTTATTTGGTTTAACGCCTAATCTTCAACCTGAAAATTTTTAATTTCTATTATACTTCAAAATCGACATTTTCATATATCAGTAAATTTAGAAAATATTTACTGAGCATTTGCTATGTGCCTGATACTGTTCTCAGGACTTGGAATACAGTTTTGAATACAACAAAGACTCCTGTCCTCAGGGATCTTACATTCTGGACAGGTAATAAACAATAAGATAATAAATAAATGAATTATAAGATACGTTACAAAGGGCTATGGAGAAAAGAAAAAGTAGAACAGAGTGTAGGGGAGGTGGAAGGGGGAAGGCAGGAAGTGAAGGAGTTGCAGCTTTCAATCTTAAATACGGTAGTGTCTTAGTCTGCTTGGGCTGCCATAACAAATACTATAGACTGAGTGGCTTAAACAACAGAAGTTTATTTTCTCACAGTTCTGGAGGGAAGAAATCCAAGATAAGGTTCCAGCCACTTCAGTATGTGGTAAGGGCTTTCTTCCTAGCTTGCAGAACGCCTCCTTCTCGCTATTTCCTCATATGGCCTTTCCTCAGCATGTGCACATGGAGGGAGAGAACTAGCTTTCTGGTGTCTCTTCTTAAAAGGACACTAATTCTATCAGATTAGAACCCAACCCTTGTGACCTCATATAGCATTAATTACTTCCTTATCAAATAGTGTCACACTGTATTTGTGTTAGGGCTTCAACATATGAATTTTGGAGGGACACAGACATTCAGTCCGTAAGAGGTGGTCAGTGTAGGCTTCACTGACTAGGTGATATTTGAGCAAATTCCTCAAGGTAATGAAATGGCTACCCAGGCAGATCTATACGAGAAATACCTTTCTAAGCACAGGAAGGAGCTGGCCAAAAGCCCTATATCAAGAGTGACCTGGTGTGTCCCAAGAACAATAGGGAGGCCAGTCTGGCTCCAGAGTTGTAAGCAAGGTGGAGACTGGAAGGGAAGTCAAACGGATAACAGGGAACCAGAGGCCATTAACCTATGGCCATAGGCCATTGGAAGGACTTTGGATTTTGTCTGTGAGAGATAAGGAGGATTTTAAGTAGACAGGCAATGTTTTAAAATCATTACTCTTGCTACTATGTTGAGACTAGATGGAAAGAGGACAGGGTGGATACAGGAAGACTTGTTAGGTGTCCATACAACAATTCATGCAAAACAGGATGGTGGCCTTGATCAGGATGCTTGCAGCAGAGGTAGTGAGAAGTGAATAGAGTGTACACGAAAGTTTTGAATAGTATAATGAACCCCCAAATACCTATTAATTAAATTTAATAATTTTTAATGGTTTGCCACATCTGTCTTAATTATACATTTTTCATTTTGTTTCTGAAGTATTTTAAAGTAAATCACAGAAAGCTTTATATATTCCACTCCAAAACAGTTTAGCATATTTCTGTAATAAGTATGTTGTTATATTGTTGCAGTTCAACAAAATTAATGATAAATCCTTGATATTATGTAAAACTATATATATATATATATATATATATATATATATATGTAGTTTCAAATCATCCTCTGATTTTTTTCTTTGTGGTTTGTTTAAAACAGGATCAAATAAGAGGTTCACATATTATTTTTGATGATTTTGTCTCTTAATCTATTTTAATCTAGAAGAGACTTCTTTCCCCCCCTATACCATGGACTCATTTAGGCAACCAGATGAGTTGTCCTGCAAGAGGTTCCATGTTTTGAATTTGTCTGATTGCTTTTTATTGGTGTCATTAACTCCTTTTCCTACTTTCTTATAAATTAGAGATAAGATCTAAAGGTTTGAATATTCACAATGAACATTTTTGGCAGGGCTACTTTACAGGTGTTGCTGCGTAGATCAAAATACCTCACATCAGGAGGTGTATAATACCTGGTTGTCACATTTTCAGGATGTTAAAATTGATCAGTAAGTTTAGTGGTAATGATAGCAGGACCTTTCACTGGAAGGTTGTTTTTTCCCTTGTTATAACCAGCAAATAATCTGTGAGATGATAGTGTGACATTCCCTAAATATCCAAATGCCTTTCAACCTTCCTCCTGGTCATTTAAAGGTACACTTATGATTGTTACCTGAGTCAATTATTTCATTAGGAATGCAAAATTAATTTCTAACTTTATTATTTCTTCCACATTTATTAAACAGAATTCTCCTCTAATAAGGAGGTTTTACCTCCTTAACTGGGGCTATTTTTTAATTCATAAAAAACAGTTCACATGAGAAAGCCACGGGAAAAATGTTTAATTTTTTCTCTTTAATTACAAATTTTTAGAGTGAAAAAAAGAGTTGTTTAGCTAAAACCAGAGGTTACAAATTAGTACTTTTTTGGTTTTAATTTTCATTTCTCTTTCATTGAATAATATTAGAACTCATGGATTTTTATATCGAATCTATTTCAATCAATTTCAGTTTTTATTCATTATAAAGTTTAAATTGTTCCATCTTTGGCCACCTCTTCAAGATGATCTTTTGTTCTTTCCATACCATTAGCCTTTGATCATTTCTTAGCTTTCTTGCCCCATTAGATATCCCAACTTCCTTTTGTTCCCTAATCACACTTTGGAATTACTATCTCTCCAAGTTTCCCTAGTTTCTTTTAGTGAAAAACATAGAGCCAACAGGATTTCCTCAGAGATTTTGGATGTGTTCTACGAAAGAGAAAGTCAAGTATGACTCCAAGATTTTTGGCTTGAGCAACTAGAACAATGAAGTTGCCATCAACTGAGATGTAGAAAGATGCAGTTGAAAGGAGGGAAGAATAGGAGTTCAGCTTTGGAAATTTGGATTTTTAAAATTTAATTACACTTCTAAATAAAGATATATAGTAGGCAATTGGATATACAAGTCGGGAGTTCCTTAGATTACAGTTAAGTAGTCATCATCATATAGATGAAAATTAAAACCATGAGGCTGCACAGGTTCACCAAAGGTGTGAGTTTAGATAGAAAAAAAGAAGAGCACCAAGGACTGAGCTCCAAAGTTAGAAGATCTAGGAGGAGAAGAGAAACACATTTGTACACTTCATTAGCATTATTGAGAAATATGCCAAATTGTTTTTCTGTATTTTGAGACCCAATGTAGTATTACATATAATAATAATTAATGATTTTATACGTCTTCCTCTTCAGGTGAAGGGCTTTCAGAAAGATCTGTAGAGATTATACTTTCAGTCACTTTGTGTATCCTTTCAATTATTCTTCTTGGAACAGCTATTTTTGCATTTGCAAGGTAAGACTTATTTGTACTTATTCCTAAGATGCTTTATAGACAGCATTCAGTCATGGCCCAATCAGGAGACAGAAGCCACAATGGTTACTTTAATGGGAAACATTTAATAATATGTTAACTAGTAAAAATAGTTAACAACTAAAGGGGGTAAGAGGAAACACTAAGGGATCCAGAAGTAGCAAGTGCAACAAAGCTACTCTCTCTAGGCTAAGGAGGAGTGGACAATAAAGGAACAAAGAACTAGAAGAAATCTCACTCCCAAGTTTGACATGGAATGGCTACCACAGGCACACGCAGCCCTATCACCTATCTTTGTGCAAAGAAATATGACAAAGGAAGGGCTGGAGCTGATCTGTAGAAGCTACCCATTGTTATTGGAGGGTTGGCAGGCTGGAATCAGACAGTGGAAGCAGCCCACTCTTGCCTGATGGCATGGGTGGGCTGGAGCCACCTGGAATCATTCACTGATGGAGAGAGCACGAACTTAAGAGGCAGCTAGTGCTCATCCAGGTGGGCTGCTGGGCTTCCACAATGAATAAGAATAATGCAGCCCTAGAACACTCAAGGGAAGTATCTCCCTGTCCCCATTGCCTTGTAGGATGACTGCAGTGTCCTCTATTGACAAAGTTTAACGTCCAGCCAGCTGGCAAAGGAGAAATGTTACAGAGTCTAACTTCAGTATCACAAAGCAGGGCAAAGAAGTGTGGATGTAGAGCTGAGAGACAGAGTGGTAACACAAAAGCAGAAGCTGCCAGGCTTTCTACATCTTTTCGAATATTTTATAACTCTGATAGGTTTAATTGAAAGTATTTTAATCAGGTCTAAATTTCAGATTTTATACAGAAGAGATCACTTTTCCAGTAAGGACACTTTAAAAATGTCCAACTTCTTTATATGATGGGCCCCTTTCTCAAGTTTACTTTATCAAAATGTCTGTACTGTGTTTTCCAAGTGTCTTTTAAAATTCTCAGTATCAGTCTCTTAATTCCCATTGTTCACAGGACCTCAGGGGAAATCTTAGTTGTGATCCTAAAATCTAGTTTCATAAGGTAGATTGCCGAGTTAAAGGGACCTTACATTTGGAAAAATAACCATTATACTAATTTCCTAAGTAGCTCAATAGGCTCTCTTTTATCCGAAGAATGGTGTCCTGTATCCCGTTTGCCAAGCATCCTCTGTTTCATCTTGAATCTTTTAAATTATCATTTTGATGGATAATTTGAAGGGCTCTTGAAAGATATTTTTCTTATACCAGAGAGTGTTCTCAGATTCAGCCAGAAGATGGTGAGAGGAGGTCGTTATTTTAGGCACTTTTAAAGTTATGTTGTGTAATATATGGTCCTTGTCCCTGAGGGATGTGCACCCACCATATTGATATCATTTTTCCTGCTCTAATATCGTTTTTTTATGGGATGAACTCCTTTTGTGGGGCAGGAAATGGGCCCCTCTTATTCCCTACAACTTTCCTACATACGGCTCTTCAGCCAACAGAGTCTGTTCTCACCTGAACATTCCATCAGTTTTCATACAACTCTGCTTTTGTTCAGTCAGCTGGAAGTGTGCTTCCTCCTCCTTCTCATTCTGGAACACTCAAGTCAAATCCTACTTTTTATTTCCTCTAAATACTAATAGTTGTAATCACTTATATAACATTTTATAACTAATCAATTACTGTTTTAGGAGTTGTAATTTGACTTCTTTTCTCTTTTTTTATGCCTTTTCTATATTTAGATCCTACTTCTCAACTAAATTATGTCCTTGAGGATAAGGACCATATTTTATACTTCCTATATCATCCTCAACACATAAATCATAATAAATATTAAATGTTTGAAGTGCAAAAGATACATAGAATAGCTAAATATTACTTTATAATATACCGTACTATGTCATATAAAAATAAACATGTAAAGGGCTCAAAATGAAGAGACTTTGATTTGATTCGCATATGCATGTGACTTTTTTGAACCTGAGTTTTCTGGTTATATATTATATTCTTAGATTACATAATCTGTATAGTTATATTATACTTAGATATTACATATTTGACAATATTTTTATAAAAGCCAATGAGACTATTCAAAACACATTTTTATGTATTTTCACGTTATGTAAAAACAGTGGAGCATTGTCTTTTAGCACTGGTGCTGATAGCAGTGAGCTATGTCCACATTGGCATATTTCCTTTCTATAACAAATATATGAGACAGCTTGAGGGAGGAGAAACAAGCTCACAGCCTCAGTCTCGTTTGCTCTGTATTTTAAATGTGCCAATGGCTCAGGCTTTAATGAACTAATTCTCATTAAAAGCAGCATGTTAAAAAATTATAGAATACATTCTGTGGAATTAAAACAGGAAAGAGTTGAGTAGCTGCAAATTTGCAACATACTCAGGGAAGTGATCCCAACAAAGAAATTATTTGACTAATGTCTTAAGAAAACTAAATATAATTTCACATGCTTTCTATGATATTCCCTTCTTGGACTTTATTAGAATTCGACAGAAGCAGAAAGAAGGTGGGACATATTCTCCTCGGGATGCAGAAATTATTGACACTAAATTCAACCTAGATCAGCTCATCACAGTGGCAGACCTGGAACTGAAGGACGAGAGATTAACGCGGTGAGCACTCCTCTGGGCGAACAGTGGTCCAGAGGGCCCGGAGCCATGACCCTATTCTGACCTATGCTTGTTGGAAGTGTTTGTGGGGCTCCTATTTACACAGGTCGCAGAGATCTTCTTTCAAAGGGTGACCTCCATCTTCTACACACTTCTCACTGGTGTTCGGAGAATCAATCTTCCTAATACTTTCGAGTTCAATAGGAACCTTGGACTATAATGTTCAACCAAGCCTTTTTTTCCTGAGACAAATATTTGTACACATTAAATCTTTAAAATTATATTTAATAATTCACTTCAGATGACAGTTTTTTTTTACATTGGATTTCCTGGAGGTGTCCACATTTTTTATCACAAATTTAAATTAAATTTGTAACTACTTGATATTGTTTATATCATTTTTATAAAAGCCTGTCTTATGCCTCCTTATTTTAGTATAAAATGACATTAGAAGTCTAAATTGTGTATTAACACTTCATTTTTTTAAACTGCCTAGTATTTAAGAATTAAATACAAAGTTAAAATTACCTTTGAAAGGAAAAGTAAAAACATGTATACTAAATATGTCATCATTATGTATTGGAAATAGTAGAATGCTTAATTGTAAAGATAAATTATTCAAAATGTTGGCACATTTGAAAAACTTCTATTAAGATAACTCACCAAATTCTTTTATATTTTTTATTTTTTTGCTTGTTCAGTGATTGATAGTTTTTTTTTCTTTTTCCAAATTCTTAATAAAAACTATCATCAGATTGTCTTAACAAGTTTCAATTCTTATGAGATCCAATATTTTGTGATGCTTACAAGCACATGACAATTGTTACAAAGTACCTGCACAGCTGTGTTGAATTTTAGAAATTGTTACCAACTCTGAAAATATGGCATCAAAGGTCTTAAAAAGGAATTAATAATTTATAGTTATTTACCAAAGTTGGTCTTTACCTAATAGATTTACCTTGCAAAAATATTTCCAGTATGTCTAAAAATATCTACGTGCTATATGTAGATATACGTATAAGTATATATACGTGCTATAGAGGGAAGTGTCATCTGATAAGCAGGATCCTTCCAAATGCGACAAAATGAAAGTTATTCAGTGTTGTCAGTAAATTACAAAGAAATTTGGTTTGTTGGATATGAAAACTTCCTTATATTTATCTACATTTGTTTATGTTCCAATACAGGTTGTTCCTATCTAAAATGGATAGTGCTCCAAAGACTATGTGTAAGATAGTTATATATTAAGCAGGACATAGTTTTCCACATGAAAGATCAACCAATTTTCAGGATAACCTGTTTAAGTTAAATCATATCATAGCAACAATAGAGCATTACTAGTATTAGGCTCTGTGTCTCAGTTCTATAAGGGTCATACTGCATAGTAAAAGGAAGTTTCTTCTCCTTTACCCCTGTGGGCCCCAACTCCCTTTCCACACTCCTTTCTGAGTTCAGGCCTGGGATCTCCATCTCTTTCTTCTACAGGTGAAAGTATACAAGGGATAGAACTTCAAATCTCTGAGTGCAATTAATTTTAGTTTTTTGAACAATTTAGTTGAATCTGTTCATACTAAAAGTGAATTTCTAAGTGCCCAAACAATTTTACAGCATTTTTTAAAAGATTCTTTGTTAATCCCCCAAAAGTCTCTAGTAAGTAGATCTTTAGGAGTTATAATACTGTGAAAAAAGCCAGTCAGTATTGGAGAAAGTATTCTTTTTCGAAGAGGTTACCATTCTATAGAGGCTATGTGAGGTCAGATCCCCTAAGCTCTATGTGTTTTCACAGCTTGCCCCCCACTCCACTGCTGAACACAGCCATTATCAAAAAGGGATAAGATATATATTTTTTAAACAATGACTGTCATGACAGCTAATGGAAAAGGTGGGCAAAGACTGTATAGATTGTTTATTATCGGGTACTTATAATTCAGGGACAGCCTTATTTAACCTTGACTCATTTATTTTCCTGTTCCATGTTTATTTATATATATGTCACTTTATTTGTACATGGATGTACAATTGCCTTTAAAGTATATTTCAAACAATTTTTATCTGTTTTTGCACATAGAAAACGGGTATGTATTACCACTAGTCATAGCACACTTAGAAATTTGTTTTCATGCTTTTTGCTTTCTCATTTACTTGTTATGATTCTAGTAATCGTGACTGTAAAAACTTTCTCATTGGTAATTCCAATGGCACATACTAATATGCTTTGCTTGATTTATTACAGAAATTTATTAAAATAACTATCAAGTGGTTTGGTAGTAATTCTTTTCATTATAGAGATCTACCTCCAGCTTTATTATTTACTGAAGGTTTTTCATGTTAATAAAGTCACTAATACATTAGACAATAAGACTAGAAAAAACAGTAACTAACAGATTCATAATTAGCCATGTGCACATATGCATGTGGTCATTCTTCACTGAAGCTCTCTTCACCTGTATTTCAGGTGCTGGAAAATCTAAATCTATTCAAAGCCATACATGTCTGATGAGGGTAGAGCCACAAAGACTAATGGTAGATTCTGAGACAGAAGAACCAAAGAGCTGGAGTTAGCTTCCAAATTGTTGAGTAACGTACTTATGCCATATGTCTTTGTTATTTACAAGAAGGAACTTAGATAATTTCCTTTAAATCTACCCAATTAATATATGCTCTTTATACCTGAGGCATAGGCATATTCTTTCCCTTCCAACCTGCCTACTTTCTTCATGCTAATTGGACTTGCAGTTTTCCTCAGTGTTATAGGTCTTCACATGTCCATAACAGAAATGATAAAATATCTAATCAGTAGTTAAAATATTAACTTTAGGGAGTTACCTAGTTGACCAAAAATGGTCATTACAATACTTGGTACTAAATCCTCTTCAGGATTTAGGGTTTTGTGGTTAAGAAATTTTTTATATCTGCCTATATATTTATATACATTTTAAGATTCTTCCTATAATTTTTATATGTATAAACTCTCATCATTTGATCATATTATACCTTATTTCACAAAGGACCTGAAGAAGAATTCTCTCATTCTTCTTCTCTTGAAAGAGAACAAAATTCAAAGATTTAATACTCTATAAATCCATGAGAACATTCAGAGATATGCTAAGATGTTTTTTAAGTTCTTATTTGGAATGATAATGACATCATTTCATTACATACATTTTCTATATAGCTTAGTGAACGCAAGCTGTATTTCTTGGGAAGAATTCTTGATATTTGTGCTCATCTATTCCACATTTACCAGATTAGAAAATAACCCTTGGGTTTTGCTATTTGATAAATAAATGAACAAAACGTTTTGTGATGGCTCCTTCAAAACACAGCCATTAACACAATGAAGTGAGAAACATTTCTAGGAGGAAATATTAGCAAGATGAGCATACACACACTGGTAACGCAGACCTATCTCTTTAAAATTGCTGAGCCTAGATCACTGAAGAAATCAAGGAGGAAGTCAGAAAATACCTAGAGACAAATGAAAACGAAAACACAACGATCCAAAACCTATGGGACGCAACAAAAGCAGTTCTAAGAGGGAAGTTTATAGAGATACAAGCTTACCTTGCAAAACAAGAAAAATCTCAAATAAACCACTTAGCCATATACCTAAAGCAAATAGAGGAAAGAAGAACAAACAAAACCCAAAATTAGCAGAAGGAAAGAAATTATAAAGATCAGAGCAGAAATAGAGACAAAGGAAACAACAGAAAAGATCAATGAAACTAAAAGCTGGTTCTTTGAAAAGATAAACAAATTGATTAAATTTTCACCAGACTCATCAGGAAAAAAAGGAAGAGGGCCCAAATTAATAAAATTAGAAATGAAAAAGGAATAGTTACAACAGACACCATAAAAATATGAAGGACCATAGGAAACTACTACAAGCAACTATATGCCAATAAAATGGACAACCTAGAAGAAATGGACAAACTCTTAGAAAGGTACAACCTTCCAAGACTGAACCAGGAAGAAATAGAAAATACAAACAGACCAATTACAAGAACTGAAATTGAATCTGTGATTTAAAAACTCCCAATAAACAAAAGTCCAGGATCAGATGGCTTCACAGACGAATTCTACAACACATTTAGAGAATCATTAACACCTATCCTTCTGAAACTCTTCCAAAAAATTGCAGAGGAAGGAATACTTCTGAACTCATTCTATGAGACCACCATCACCCTGATGCCAAAACCAGACAAAGATACCACACAAAAAAAGTATAGACCAGGGCTTCCCTGGTGGCACAGTGGTTGACAGTCCGCCTGCCGATACAGGGGACACGGGTTCGTGCCCCGGTCTGGGAGGATCCCATATGCCGCGGAGCGGCTGGGCCCGTGAGCCATGGCCGCTGAGCCTGCGCATCCGGAGCCTGCGCATCCGGAGCCTGTGCTCCGCAACGGGAGAGGCCACAACAGTGAGAGGCCCGCATACCGCAAAAAAAAAATAAATAAATAAATAAATAAATAAATAAATAAATAAATATATATATATAGACCAATATCACTGACAAACATAGATGCAAAAATCCTCAACAAAATACTAGCAAACTGAATCCAACAATACATTAGAAGGATCATATACTATGATCAAGTGGGATCTATCCCAGGGATGCAAGGATTTTTCAATATCTGCTTATCAGTGTGATACACATTAACAAACTGAAGAATAAAAATTATATGACCATCTCAGGAGATGCAGAAAAAGATTTTGACAAAATTCAACACCCATTTATGATAAAAACTCTCCAGAAAGTGGGCATAGTGGGATCATACCTCAACATAATAAAGGTCATATATGGCAAACCCACAGCTAACATCATACTCAACAGTGAAAAGCTGACAGCATTTCCTCTAAGATCAGGAAGAAGACAAGGATGCCCACTCTCACCACTATTATTCAACATAGTTTTGGAAGTCCTAGCCACAGCAGTCAGAGAAGAAAAAGACATGAATCCAAATTGGAAAAGAAGAAGTGAAACTGTCACTGTTTGCAGATGACATGATACTATACATAGAATATCCTAAAGATACTACCAGGAAACTACTAGAGATCATCAATGAATTCAGCAAGGTTGCAGGATACAAAATTAATACACAGAAATCTTTTGCATTTCTATACACTAACAATGGAAGACCAGAAATAGAAATTAGGGAAACAATCCCATTTACCATTGCATCAAAAAGAATAAAATACCTAGGAATAAACCTACCTAAGGAGACAAAATACCTGTACTTAGAAAACTATAAGACACTGATGAAAGAAACTGAAGATGACACAAACAGATGGAAAGATATACCATATTCTTGGATTGGAAGAATCAATATTGTCAAAATGACTATACTACCCAAGGCAATCTACAGATTCAATGCAATCCCTATCAAATCATGCATGGCATTTTTCACAAACTAGAGCAAACAAATTTACAATTTGTATGAAAACACAAAAGACCCCGAATAGCCAAAGCAATCTTGAGAAAGAAAAATGGAGCTGGAGGAATCAGACTCCCTGACTTCATACTATACCACAAAGGTAGAGTCATCAAAACAGGATGGTACTGGCACAAAAACAGAAATATAGATCAGTGGAACAGGATAGAAAGTCCAAAGATAAGCCCACTCACCTATGGTCAACTGATCTATGACAAAGGAGGCAAGAATATACAGTGAAGAAAAGACAGTCTCTTCAATAAGTGGTGCCAGGAAAACTGGACAGCTACATGTAACAGAATGAAATTACAACACTCTCTAACAGCGCGCACACACACACACACACACACACAACCTCAGAATGGACTGAAAGCCTAAATGTAAGGCCGGATACTATAAAACTCTTAGAGCAGAGTTGCAAAACATAGGCAGAACACTCTCTGACACAAATCACAGCAATATCTTTTTTGATCCACCTTCTAGAGTAATGGAAATAGAAACAAAAATAAACAAATGGGACCTAATTAAACTTAAAATATTTTGCACAGCAAAGGAAACCATAAACAAAACAAAAAGACAACCCACAGAATGGGAGAAAATATTTGCAAACAAAGTCACCCACAAGGCATTAATCTCCAAAATATACAAACAGCTCATGCAGCTCAATATCAAAAAACCAAACAATCAAAAAATGGGCGGATGGTCTAAATAGACATTTCTCCAAAGAAGACATACAGATGGCCAAGAGGCACATGAAAAGATGCTCAGCATCAATAATTAGTAGAGAAATGCAAATCAAAACTTCAATGAGGTATCACCTCACACCGGTCAGAATGGCCATCGTCAAAAAATCTACAAGCAATAAATGCTGGAGAGGGTGTGGAGAAAAGGGAACCCTCCTACACTGTTGGTGGGAATGTAAATTGGTGCAACCACTATGGAGAACAGTATGGAGGGTTCCTTAAAAAAATAAAGCTGGAGTAACCATATGGTCCAGCAATCCCACTCCTGGGCATATATACAGAGAAAACTCTAATTTGAAAAGATAACATGCACCCCAGTGTTCATAGCAGCATTATTTACAATAGTTGAGACATGGAAGCAACCTAAATTTCCATCAATAGATGAATGGATAAAGAAGATGTGGTATATATATACATACAACGGAATATCACTCAGCCATAAAAAAAGAACCACATAATGCCATCTGCTGCAATATGGATGGAGCTAGAGATTTTCACACTAAGTGAAGTAAGTCAAAGACAAATATCATACGATATCACTTACATGTGGAATCTAAAAAAGATTCAAATGAACTTATTTACAAAACAGAAATAGACTCACAGATATAGAAACAAACTTAGGGTTACCAAAGGGGAAAGGAAGGGGTGAGGGATAAATGAGGAGTTTGGGATTAACATATACACATTACTATATATAAAATAGAGAACCAACAAGGACCTACAGTATAGCACAGGGAAATATACTCAATATTTTGTAATAATCTCTAAGGGAAAGGAATCTGAAAAAATACATACACATATACACACACATATAAAATGGAATCACTGTGCTGTACGCCTGAAACTAACATAACATTGTAATTCAACCATACTTCAATTTAAAAAGATCCAATGAAGTTGAAAAAATCCAGTATTTTAATTGTATAGATTATCTATACTTCTACAAAATAAATCCTATATTAAATCTAGGATTAAACTCTTGGGAAAGTTTAAAAGAATAAAGATATAATTTAAAAGGCAAAAACACTGCTGAGCCTAACCGTCCCTGTGGTTTGTTTTTAACTAATTTAACTGTAACACAGATTGCCTTCCCAAGAGAGTTATAACACTTAAAATTAAATAACCCAACAAAATTTTCAGAAGATAAAGATACTACTGGCTAAAATGTTTTTTATTTTTCACTGTCTCCTTTCTACACTTAAGTTAGAAGTTTTGTTTCTTTCAGTGACTAAATCAGAAAAAAAATAAAATAATATTGATCAATGTCACTAATATTCTTACTTGACAGATACTACTTTTCTTCCAGTCCTCAATTTTTTCCCCCAAATTTTAGGCATCATTCTATACTAGTTATCTTGCCTATTTTAGTTGAGTGAATGTAATGGTGCATTATGTTAAGACTCAAGGCCCAATCCAGTAATCATGAATGGAATAAAATTCTCAACAAAATGAAGCAAACAATTGAATGGCTATTTTAAGAGTATCTTTCTTTCTTCAGTAACTTTAGAAGTTTGCATGTCAAATTTTTATTAAATATATATGCCTTCAGGAAGCTTACCATTCAAAAGAATCCTATGAATGTTTTGTAAACTGTAAATCAGAATACATTTGGTATTATTATTGTTATTTATAATATCTGTAAAATTAAGAATGACCCCAATCTACTTTCACATCCAGGGTTTGCTAACATAGTAATTGCTGTTTATGAGCAATTACTATTTGTTAAATTTTGTATGTAATGATCTCACCCAACCGTTCAATCATTTGTGGTAGGTACTCTTATCCCCACTTTACAGATGAAAAATAAAAGATGCCTAGAGAATTTAGGTAACTGTCCAAGGTCATGCACCTAGTAAATAGGACAGCCAAGATGATCCCAGGTCAGTTTGATTCTGAAGTATCAACATACACCTATAATTGTGTGTGTGTGTGTGTGTGTATTTAACTCTGAAGCGTACTGGATTAAATCAATATAAACCCAGTTAAAAAGACAAGGGCCCATGGCTTCCTTCTTCAAGTAGCATTTTCTATACAGAGAATGATTCGAAGGGAAGAACTGCTTCTTTTGAATTACTTCTTCTCTAGTGATATGGGGCGAAGGAATGGTGGCATTTTAGTGTAGGTTCAATCCTGCAGAAACTGGACAATAGTACAATTCTTGTGACGTCAGTAAGAATACATACAATTTGACTGATGTATGAAATTCTTTGTAAAAAAATTGTTAGCATGTTAATTGCCATCAGTTCTTTGACAGATTCTGGTCATTAATTTTACTTCTGTCTTAACTATTTTGCAAGCAATGGCAAAAATATGTGAATCCAAATAAGAAATGTCTGGACAAAATGTGAATTGGGGACAAGAAATGTCCTACAGTAGAATGAAATTTAAGATATTTACTGCTCATGTTCTTATAGCAGCAAATCAAAAACACTGCAGTGTGTTTTTATACTAAATAAATAATGAATCTTTACTTCCAGATACTCTTCATTTTTCTTTAGACGAAAGGAGATTTTTGTCATCCAGTAAGTTACTGTGGTGATGCAGAGCTCTGCTGTGATTATTTTAATCTTTTCAGGTGGTGTGCTCTATATTTTAAAATACAAGATATGAAGTGCTGTTGATTAATGTGCTATTTTTTCCAAAGCCAAAAAAACTGTAAAACAAAATACTCTGAACTTTCTACTTACTAAGTGTCCTCTATGATATTGCATGCTATTGATATGGTAAAGTTAACCTCATCAAGATGCACATTGACTTGCAATGTGCATGTCCAATGTGCATTTGCTGTGTTATCATGTTGTGCTAACTTTGATAGTAAAGTAAGTTTTTACCTAGATTTCTTCACATGCTTCTTGTCCTATTACAATGACACAAGAGTTGAGTTCTCTGTCTGATGGGTGGAGTCTGGGTTCACACTTCACACAAGCTCATTTCAACTACTGCAGGTGCTATTCTGTAAGGACTAAGACAATGACATTCCCTGTTCTCTGACTCTGGGGCATATACCAAGCAGCACATTTCATAGAAATTTGACTTCTATCCTGACCAATGGATAGCCAACTGTGCATGCTTTCAGGCATCGCCCTAATGCCCAGAAATGCCTTTTGTATCCTAGGATAAAAATTGCTATATACATTCTGAAGGTAGCATAGCAAAATGTCAGCATTAGCAGGGACCCAACAATTGATTGAGTGCCCCAGAGATACTCAATTTCTTCATGTAAAGGATATATGAATGGAGGCAGAGAGTGAAAATGCATTTGATTTTAAAATCCCAGATCTACTACAGCAGAGTGAGTCCCCATGAGCCGCAAGGCTGGATGGGATGGGGCCAAGACTCCTGACATTCCCATTGACCGTGAATAGTACTCAGCGTGATTAAAACAGAGGAAGCCAGGCCCTTTTCTACTCTAATCACATTTAGCATTTTGGAATCATAGCTAACCTCAGAGAAAAATGCTTCCATTTTTATCGAACCCTCACTGTATCTCTTCTATCACCACATTTTCTTCCCCTGGAATCAGTGAACAGTGTCCTGCTCAGTCAGAGCTTCTACTTTGATAGAACTAAACTTAATAGTTCAGGTTAATCAGAACCTTTAAACACCTCTACATACATCACGTTTGTTAAAACAGATGTAGTCTTCTTTCAAATCTAGTTTTTTGAGGTCACCTTCTAACCCCTGACAGGAATTTCTGTGCTTACCTGCCTGGCAAGCTAACAGCTCAGGCTGTCAAGACTTCTTTTTAAATGCTGTTATGTCATCTGTCTCCTCTTCATTAGGTCCCCTCACTAAGAGCCTTTGCCCATCTCTTCACACAGCTGTCGGCAGTGTTTTCATCCTCTCTACTGCTTCTGCCCTATTGCCCCGGAGGTAGCTAGGTTTATGACCACAGTTTTAATTTAAAATACACGGTTTACAAAATAAGAATCTGTCAAGAATTTGGTTTCACATGTGCTAATGTACAGAGGCTTAGTAATAAGGAAAATTCAACTCCTGCCACCCTGGGAATCTTACCTCACCTCTTTGACGTCAGCAAGAATGTTGCTCTTCTATATGTATTTAAAAGACCATTTCACCTTGTTTGAATAAAAGAACTATCAATTGGGCACCTACAAGTGCCAGGCACTGGAAATAACTGTGATGAAAAAGGAAGGGCACGGCCTCTAACGAGCTGCCGTTCACAGAGCTGAGCTCCCTTAAAACCTATTTGCCCTCACAGATATAAAAAGACGTGCTGAGGAACTACTTAGATAGCATTTACTAGTTGATTATTTTTCTAGATAATAAGAAAAATATTGCATGACTCACTTATTCAGGTGGCATGTTTACCTTATAAAGTGAAGTTTTAGAGTCAGCTGTATAGTACTAGCCACTGGTTGGGATAATATTTTTAATTTGTATTGAGGACCAGAGAAAAGTCATTGGTGATTTGATAAAAGAAAGGAGGAGGGTCTGAAAGGATACTATTTGAAAGCCTATAACAAATAAAAATAGAAAAAAACAAAAATTAAGATCCCTTTGAAAGCATTACAGTAAATGCTTTGGATAAGTAACAGAATATCATTGTAGAAATAAATGTAAATGTTGGAATAATGAATTGAAATATATAAACTAAAAACCTCACACTCAATATTTTACAAAACTTGGAAAGATCAGTTAACATGTTTTACCAGAAAGACAGATTCTTCAAAGATTTTTAGTTGAATATGAAGTACATGTTGGTGTGACAAATACATATTTTTACATTAAGGCAATAAAATTTGAGGTTCTTTTCTTTTTAACCTAACTTAACCGGTTAAGTAGAAAACACTGTTTCTCAATTTGTCTTATTCCACTGGTAATGCTGATTTAAGCTGCTCATCTATAGGCTATCATCTATGGCTCTCTATTTGCACTATATTTTAATTCCCTATAGATTTCAACTAATTGACCTTGAGGTAAAGCTGAGTCTCTGTGACAATATGGTCTTCAATCACCACTGCCAACATAAATAAATGGTTCCTCTCTGGATCTATCAAGAGTAATCTGAGTGGAATTTAAGTTTTTGATAGACTTTGAAAAAAAAATGAGCCCAGACATGAAATAATACCCTTTTTCAACAAAAGGGCACAGGATTTAAGCTAAGATTCATGTAATAAAAAGTGTTTAGCCCTTTATATTGGAAAGTGGTCAGTTATCTTATTGAAATCTGAACAATTCCCAAATTGATTTATACACTAATGAACTGAATATGATTTGACAGTATCCTTCACTGTTGTATTGTAAATGAATAAAATAAGAGGACTAAACCAGTCTAACATGCTCTCCATGTAACAATTTTTTAAGTTTTTAAAAATATTAATAGAAAGTTTTTTGAGTGTCTCCATAGATCACTTTATTTGAAAATAGCACTCCTGAAATAACATTGTTGATTTTCATACACATTAATTTCTATGAGGTTCTTTTATGCTTATCTAACCAAATAATTTTTCTTAAAGGAATTTAATTTCATCAGTAACAAGTCAGTGCATTTTCTTCATATTATATGCCACCTTCTTTTCTAATACCCTGCATAAATTGTCCACATTACTATTTTTTCCTGTTTACAAACAAAACTTTAAAACTTCAAAGAAAAATAAAATTTAGAATGCAGCCACTAGTTAAGAGAAAAATATACAATATGAGGCTAAGAATCAAAACAATGACATGGAGACTACAGACAAAAACAAGAAAAATACTAACTTTTATTTGAAACAGGTAATTTATGCCAAAATGTCTTCTCAATTTAAGCTTTCCAGATAGGTATTTTGGTTTCAGTTCACACATAATTGTGAGATAAGCATAGACTGGAAAATTACATAAAAACAGACTGTTAGAAGCCTTATTTCTCACATTATGTAAATACAAGTGTGAAGAACAGCTTATGTAAAATGATTGGGTTTAGATAAAGAGAGTGATACTGAAAAATAAATACATAAACCCAAATAGATCTTATTTTTTAAAACCTGTTTTTTAAATTACTTGTCTAGAAAAGAGTGATTCTATTGTTCATGTAATTTCCTAAGTATCTAGCATCTGTTAACTTCTAATGTGAGAGGATCTGATATGGCTTTGTTTAGACCTGTATACTGTTTATTGATGCACCTATTGATCATACTTATTTAAACCTTTGAGTAGGATCTCCTGAGAATTCTCAATTGCTTAATATTTTTGTGGAAAATTCATTTAATTCAGATATTCTCTCATAATAATCAGAGCAGTTGTATTTAGCTTACTATGTATCTTAGTCTGAATTCATCCACAATTTTATATTTAACAATGATTTATTCACTGTCTACTATGAATAAGTTTATGAGGGACTTGTAGTAAGCCAAGTGTTAATCCTGCCCCTGCCTTCAAGCACACATGAATCTCAATACATGTGTCCTTAATACATGTACTTTTATATAGCCGTAACAGAAGGTGGAAGATGATTTGTCCATAGAAATTTAGTTTCATAGAAGGAAGAAATGATTTTCTCTGTAACAGAACAGGGTAAGGTCCATGGGGGAGTTAACGTTTGAATCAGCCATTAAGCAATCAGGAAAATCTGGTTGTGGGGAAACACCTGGAATGGTAGAAGAAACTGATAGTAAGAAAATATCTGGAGTACAAACAGGGTAACGTGAAGGGTAGTTATAAGGAATAATGTAAAAAATGCAGGCATGATTAGAAATGCTTTCACATGATAATATGAAAACAATTATTACAGCCTTTATATTATTAGGGATTTATTTAGAATTTGAATTGAGAACTAGAAAACCAAACGTGGCTTTGAAATATTTGTGATCACTGTTTATTCTGGGACTCTGATTAGGAAGAATACCATAGGAAATTTTGCTGCTTAATTTAGTGCAATCTAGTCTTCCCAGTTTTGAGTAAAATTTATTCTTTTGGAAACAAAAAAAATCATTATATCAGTATCAAGTTGTAGAACAGATCAGTAGGAGGAGCTTGAGTTTTACAATAAAACGAGAAATAGCAATTTTAATACTAATGATAGTAACTAACATTTACGTACTGCTTCCAAAGCCAGGGGTGGGCGTTTCCTAGCATTTTACATATATGAGCTTGATTTACATATATTTGCCCTATTTTCTAAATTAGGAACTAAGAAAGATTAAGTAACTTGCTCAAGATAATATAGCTGGTAATTGCTGGATCAGGTATTTGAAGCCATTTTTAAAAGGGCATTGTATTTTTTTAAGAAAAGAATTCACAAATATCCACCCAAATCCAATAGCTAGCCAGTTATGGTTTAAAATCAGTATCTCTAGAGAGATCTTTCAAATGCAAAATAAAATAATAATAGTAAAATAAAAGCAACCTTCTGTGGAGTTCTTCACTGAAATGAAATTGACTAAAAGGTATTAATCATAATTTCTAAATGAGAGAATAGAACATTAATGAAAATAGAACAAGGATATGAATAATAATCTGGTGCTTTAGCTATTTCTTGCTCTACAAACTAGCTCTATTTCAGGTTCTAGATAGCATAGTAAAAATATTTCTGCCAGTACTACGTCAAATAATCCTGGATCCTCTGGGAAAAGAGAATCTCCCCACTATAGGATGGCTGTCATTAAAGCAGATGTAGTGTTTGAATTTCACCAATCACAAACTCAATAATGTTCCCTGCTATTATAAAAGTGATCTCCACACAACTCAAGCATTTCCATTTCTGCCTGGTAGCAGGGAAAATGGTCTTGCTAATTCAGGTATCTCATTCATTTCTGTCTTAAGCTCAATTCACTAATATTTGCCCAACCTGACCTTTGTTCCTTTCCTATTTCTGAGGAATATCATGGCATAGGAACACTGGGGCATCAGGCATCTTCAGGGGCTTGGGTAGCGTGGGTCTGGCTCATGGTTGTCTTTTTTCCTTGCTGGTCTTTGCTGAGGGGTAATTATTTTCAACGGGGATTGCTTGTTGCCTCAGTCCCCACTGCCTGTGTCAGAAGTCTTTCCAGGCCCTCCAATTCATACACTCTGTTTTCCTGTCCCCAAATTAAGGATTCTTCTGATTCAATATCCCATTCAGCCATGTCCATATCCATCTAGTTAGAGTCAGAATTTCTCTGGTGCCTCCTTAGAATCACTCTAGGGCATTGTGAGAAGCCCACAAGCTCATCCACCAAGACTTTGCTCTAACCTGTGATTCTGTGCTACGCTACGTTGCTCTACTAGGTTATACCCTGAGGAGCTGAGAGATACTTCCTTCTGCTTGGGGACACCTATAGCATTAACCAAGAATTCTACCACTCTTCTTGATAATACTTGCTCTAGCACCTCCATATTTTTCACCAATTCCTGTGTTGAATGAAATACACTCTTTTGACTCATGTTCTTCATTGAACACACACATCTGTGACCATTTTCAAAGTATTTAAGCCACATTTTTCAATCTAATTTTTTTTGTTTGTCCTTTACTTCAAAAACCATATCCTCTTGTAAATATCTGTCACTTAAGAAATACAGTGAAATCATCCCTAATAATATTTAAAATTAAAAACTTTGATAAAGGTACATGTTCTTCATTTTATTTCATCATACTTTGTGCCTTTTGTGTTTTTTGCAGTGCTAATTTGTTGTGCATGACAAATGTTATTAAAGATGTACCCATCTCTGAATTTGTGTGTTGCATAGTCTATTTAGCTGTTAAAAATTATTTCAATTTTTTTCAGAGTATAAATAACTTGACCAATGAACTGCCACAAAAGATATGTATATCCAAAGTAATTGAAATGATTGTCATTTTTTATGGTTATGTATTCATGAAAACTCACTCATGAAACAAGACTTAGGCAATTTGATGTCATTTTTCAAAGATTCACCCTCCCTGATTTAGCACTTTTTATGAACAAAGAAAAAAATTTAATTCACATGAACTTTTTTAGACCAATAAATACTATGCAATATATTAAAAAGTGACCTGTTTTTGATGTAATGCCCCAAATGCCTAACAATATAAAAGAGTAGCTTCTTAGCTTGAGAAAGAAGCCAAATTATTATCTGGCCCTATTTGGGTCCAAATAATATAATTTCAAAAATGATATAGAATTTAAAATAATGATCAAATATCAGTTAAAGGCATAGCATATTATACATATTATACATTGGTGATTTACCCTGTTTTCCTGATTTTAATCTAAAACTCTTTTAGAAAGAGCTGTACCCTCAACTCAATCCATTTAACACAATCTCTGTTGCAGGTTACTTAGTTATAGAAAATCCATCAAGTAAGTTTGTTAAATATCTTTTCTTCTTTTTGAGTATCAACTCTGGATTCCCTGATTCGATGAATCTTAATGTGTGGTTCCTTTTTTGTATGTTTGTTAGAAAAACCTCCAAGCTGGATATAAATCATAAAAGCATGACTAATTGCATGGTAACTGGAGAAATGCTTTCTCTCTCTCTGGGGTGAAGCCTGCATGTCTGTATTTTAGCTTGGGAAGTAATACAGGGATATTTAAACTCCTTAGGGTTTAAAAACCATGTCGTTACGAGAATGAGGTCACTGCAATATTTTATATCTTCTAAAACCTTGTAACGTATAAAATGTTTTCTGTATGACAAAGAGGTTTTATGTGTTTTAGGATTCAATGATGACTTTATGCCCTTACATTTGCTTGAAAAACTTCCTTCATTAACATGTTAAATCATTCATTTTAAAGTCACTTAAAATTTGAAGGATTTTTATACCGTGAAATACAAAGAAAGTGAACTTAAAGGGGGAAGCTAATTTTGTAAATATGACAGAGTGACTTTAAAGGGCTGTGTGCTTTTGAAATGTCCCTTGTCCTCTAACTTGTCAACTGTAAAGAGAGTGCCCAGGCTAAAGGAAAAGAACTCAACCTAACATGACTCCATTTTATACCTTTCTTTGCTTGGAGGCCGATAAGCAAGAAATCCTTTCTGCAACATGTTGAAGAGCTTTGCACAAACAACAACCTAAAGTTTCAAGAAGAATTTTCGGTATGTTACTAGCAGTTGTCACAACATTGCCAGACCTCCAGTCGTTTCATGTGTCACATTTCATGTCCAGTTTAAGCTTGCAAGGCCATGAAGGACTCTGGCCTTGATAATCAATACCCAATTACCAGGTTGATTGTTTGGATAGTAACGTTACACTGGGCAGCCTCCGGTGCAACCTGAACAGAATTATTCACCTACTGTGTCAGGAAAAGGTGCTCCTCATCAGAGACCTCCCCAGCAAGGGCAGCCTGGCTCTGTTTCTTCTTTGCCCTCTCACCCAGATGTACATGCAACTCTAGAATGCTGTATGCATCAGGTTTTGTGTGTGTATGAGGTTTGGGTGGTACCGTAAATGTGGCTTTATATTTAAATAACTATTTTAGATTTAGAAACTAAATAATTCCATTTCATATTTGCCTGCTTAGTTTATGATAGTGGTATAGATGAACCTGAGAACAGAACTTGATGTTTCCAGGAATTATTTTTAAAATGTTATTTTTAGAACTTTCCAAAAATAAAAAACAGATAAAAAGAAGCCTGTAAAACACAGGTATTACTTAAGTGATCATGGAATAAATGCTGTATCACATTATGGAGAATATATGAAGTTAAGAACTTGTCACTTTAACACTATTTGAAAGTTAAGATTAATTTTATTGCTTTTAGCATCTTATATATCTATAAAGTTGAAATTACATTAAAACATAAGGCATGTGTTAGTCTACAAGCTATTTTAAAACTTGTGAGGCTCTTTCCTTAGATTATTATTTTGTATTATAAAAATAAAACAGATTTCTAAATGTTACCGAAAACTTTATTTCTATTTTTTCACGAACTTTTTAGTGTGTGAACAAAAACAATTGGCTTGAATAATTCAGGATTGTAATATTTCAGTCTCTCAGGGAATAATCACAAAAATGTGAGAAGATTAATGGTATTTCCTACAGCTTTTGGTTATGCTTCTTAAGTAATATTGGTCTGGATTTAACAGAATCAGTGGTGCCATAAAACTCTTCTTAGCATTTATGCAGCAAGAACTGTCAATTTTTCAGGAACAAAAGGGTAGTTTCACTAGAATAGGAGTGAATATAGTTAACATTATACATGACTGAGCAGATGAAAAGTTTTATTAGCAATAACATTTTCTCATATATTATAATGAGAAAGTTTCTAGTTTAACTTTTTTGGAGATCATGGTTTTAAGTACTTGGGTGTTTTTATTTTTTTATTTTTTTTATTTTTTTGCTGTACGCGGGCCTCTCACTGCTGTGGCCTCTCCCGTTGCGGAGCACAGGCTCCGGACACACAGGCTCCGCGGCCATGGCTCGCGGGCCCAGCCGCTCCGCGGCATGTGGGACCTTCCGGGATCGGGGCACGAACCCGTGTCCCCCGCATCGGCAGGCGGACTCCCAACCACTGCGCCACCAGGGAAGCCCCTTGGGTGTTTTTATATAAATATATAGGTTGTGTGTATATATTAGGTAAATGTATATTCACATGTAAGGAACATGGTTTTTTTTAATTGCTTTTAGTTCTAGTGCTGTATTAATTTTTAAAACTGTTTTAATAAACAAATGCATATTTGATGCATATGTTTGATAAAACTCGTAACTCAGGTCATATTCGCTTATACCTTAAATATTAAAAAGCTCCACTATGTGACAGGTATTGATATATATGAATTCAACACTTAAACAGCTAAGTGACCTTGGGTAAATCACTTAAACTCTCTGTTGTTCAAAGTCCTCATTTGTAAAATGCTGTATCTATCTTGTTGAATTGTGAATACTAAACTGATTGAATGTGTGTAATACTAAGAATAGTGGCTGGCACAACTATTTGCCATCATAGTGATGGTTTCATAAAGAAGTTCAAATGATGAAGAAGAACTGCAGACATGTATTAAAAAAAAACCCAAATGACACCGTATCATGATGGAGGTATGCAGAAAGAAGTGAGGATCAACTCTGTTTGGATAGCTGTCAGAAAAGACTTTACAAAAGGGTGACCTGCCAGATGAACTTTAGGATGGAGCAGAAGTCCAATAAGTAGATAAAGGGGAAAAGGTATTCTAGAGAGAGAGAATGAATGCAAAAACATAAGGATGCAAAACAGTTCCACTCATCTGTGATCCCACTAAAAAGTGGGAACCGTAGGAGAAAGAGCTAAGTAGGAAAGGCTGGTTGAGGCCCTGTGTGCTCTGATAAGAATAAGACCACTGAGTGTAACATTACTATCCAAACAGTCAGCCTAGTAATTGGGTATTAATTATCAAGGCCATAATCATTTAAATCTATAAATGGAAACTTCTGTAACTACGGAAAAATAGGTACCACTTTTCAGGTGATTCCAATTCATCTTCTTTTCCCCCTCTATTTCTTTGTCTCTTATAAATATGCTGACATATTCTCCCAAAACCTGACTCAAGGAAGCTGTTCTAGGATTCCTCACTTGGTTAAAAAATTTTTTCTAAGCCTTTAGTGCCAAAACGCCAGAATTCAGATGTTTAACACTGTCCCTCTTCTCTAACACATACACACTCATGTAAAATACTGTCCAGAATTCTCTTTGAGGAAAAATAAGGGAGAAGGGAAAATTATCCAATTAAAAGAAATCATTTATAATAAAGTGGGAAAAAATTGCAAAGCCCCACGGTTTTTAACACTTTTTAAGGGATTTGGTAAATTGAGGCATTTCTAATATGGAAAACTATAAATTTCATAAATGTAAATCATCAGCTCAACAAAATAATGAACACATTTTCTTGCACCAGCTTTCTTTATGATGAATGGATAATATCGTGATTTTTCACCAAAATGTCAATAACAGATCTTGACCCTTCCTCTGATAATTCTTTATCACACCTTTGCATTCCGCTATCGATTTAACAATGCCCACTAAGAACAGGAATTGACCTTTGGCATTTTCTCACAAACTGACCAATGTTGTACCAATTAATAGGCGTGAAATCACACTGCCCGAGGAGAAAAAACAAAAAATAAATCACCGACTCCCTTACCCTACTAAGTAGACATTAAACTATTAAATAATACAGTGTATTTGACAAAACCATTAGTAAAGTATGAAAGGAGTTACTAACATGGTTGCTGCACCTCAGAGCTTCCCAAAGGGCAAAGAAATTATGCCAGAGAAAGCAGTAGCTCAACTAATCAATTCTATTCAGGAATCTTCAGTGAAAGTTCATATAAGTTCATTACTGTTAATTTGACCTTGCTTCTGCAGTTATGAGAAGTGTTTTCATTTTAAAAGTAAAAGGATTTAGAATAAAGAATAGTCTTTTACTAAGTGGAACTTCTTGTTTACCTCTGAAATAAATCTAAACTTTGCAATGACTTCAATCCACAGGAATTACCAAAATTTCTTCAGGATCTTTCTTCCACTGATGCTGATCTGCCTTGGAACAGAGCAAAAAACCGCTTTCCAAACATAAAACCATGTATGTGTACATACTATTTCTGGTTTTAGATAATGAAACATTTTCAAATGAGAGCAAAATGCATTTTAGCATTTTTTCTTAAATATATATTACATATTAATTGAATTATAATAATGCATTTTATTAGCAGCTGTTAAATTGTATCTCTTTTGCTTTGTTAATATTTATTAAAGTTAATGTATATGGTTTTCAGCTTATTCACATAAGGTCTACTCATGCAGGTGTAAGAAACTGTAGACCTAGTAGTTTCTTAGCTTTGTAATTTAACCCAAGTAACGAACCTCTCTAATATCTTCCTACAGACCTAGTTCTCAAATGAAAAGAGAAAGTTCACACGTAACTTTGTGCTTTAGTTTTCTTAAAAGCATGGCAGTGCTTTGTTAAGGAATATAAAAAAATGCATTGCAAAATATTCATTGAAGATCAGAGTAAAGGTATGCTTACCAGGATTGGTTTTACAAAGGAGGCGGGCTTGTGCCTTACCACAGTGAACATGGCTTCATTTTTCAGTCAATAAGAAAAGAAACCATCTTACATGGTACACTGTTATTATTCCTTATATGTCATTAAAAAGAATGTGTCTACTGATGTGAAATAAAAAACCATTAAAAATTATTAAGCAAATTATTGCTTTAAGGCTTAGCAGTGATGTGAAAAGAAAACATAACATTCCTCTGCTAACAATAGCTATATGTTTGATTTTTTTAAACAGATGTTCCTACTAACTGTATTCTGATTCAATACATTTTTACATATGAAATTAAAAAGTGGTATTTGTTAAGCTCTGAAATATTGTCAGTATTGTTTCAAAATCTAGAGTTTTAAAATATTCCTAATTATAGAGTTAGTGTATATATATTTTTCTATGTTCTATGCCTTTTCAAAACTGTATTGGGGAAACTTCCATATATATATATAAATTGAACTCTTCTGTCTAGAAAGACACAGACTTAAAGCAGGGTGTAATCACAGAATGTAAAATCATAAGGATATGGATAGGAAGAAATGGACCATATTCTGTTATTCTAGAACTAGAGGCATGAAGTAAACAAATTTAGGGAAACATGATATAGCAGGTAGTAATCTAACGGAATCTGTTAATTCCCAAGAATTAGAAAAGGATGAAAATACAAATAGCTTTAATCACCTAAAATCCTTCCCTGAACAAAACAAATCAAAGGTAAATGACTTTAAGAGTAAGTTGACAAATAAGACATTATTGTAGGAAATAAGGAATGTTAGTATTACATCTCTCAATTCCTGTGGCATGACCTTTCTTAATAAGTCCTTTTGTTTTCCCTTTCAGAGAGTTAACTTGAGTTGGATGCATCATAAGTTTAAGAGATACGGAAATTCTCATGTTTTTATATTCACCTATACCTAAATTTCCTTCAGACTCTCTGCTTCATGCTTACTTAATGATATTCTGTGAAAACAAGTACTATACTGTGATTGAAGGACAGTTACTGTGGAATATTTAATATTTATTTACAATTGTATATTTGGCTGAAGTAATGTGTATCACTATATATAAGTAAATCAAATATATCTAACTTATTTCCAAAGACTAAAGAGTATCTGACTTAAAAAATATATAAAAATTGTATATGTTAGACATTTTAAAAATGTGTCATTTCAATCTTTTATTATTAAGATCTCAGTGCATTATTTTCTGGGTTCACATAATGGCCATAGGAAAAGTCACATAATGCTAACTTGCTAGCTCTTACAGCATAAGAAGTGAATACGAGTGGTCAATATAACTAAACAGACATCCTTAAAACAACAAGGAGAACTGAGGGGTAAGATTATCCGGATATCTAAAGCTAAGACAAAAAATAACTAGTGATGGAATTATGTTGTAAACCAAGGACGTTTTGGAATATTAAAAGCTTTGCATGCATTTTTTTCACCTTTTCTAGAGTCAAATGGATAATGTCCAATTGTATTCTGCTTTCTTCTTGATTTCAGTACAGAAAACTTATGGTAGTTTTTCTAATAATATACTACATCCACATCCAATATCCTTTAATGGATTTTTAGGGGAAAGCTTTTTCTTAAGTGTCCTCTTAAAGAGTTGGAGGTCCTATAAGAAATAATTTTGTTAGGAAGAATGTTATATTTTTCAAGAATATTATTAGAATAATTTATTAGTTCAACTAATACATACTGCCTGCTGTATAGTAAAATGACTAAGAACATGTGGGCTCTAATCAAACCTCCTGGGCTGCAGTTCTGTTTACCTACTAACTACTTTAGTGACTGGACATATTATTTAGTGGTGTTGACCTCCTAACTTTCAAGAGTAGATGAAATAACCATGTAAATCACTTTGCCCAGTACCAGAACACAGGAAGCTCTCCTAAATATTAGTTCTTATGATTGTTAGTAATCAATAGATTGCTTATTTTTAAAAGCTTCTAACTTTCTGGGTGAAAAAAATTTAGTAACAGGCCCTTAGAGTCTATGGTCTAGAGATGATAAACCTACTTCCCTAACCTCGGTTGGAAGACAAGCTGTAAACTCACTTCTGCCTATATGGACAAACAGACCCTCGTCCCCACCCACATATACATGGAACAAGAAAATGAAATGTTTAAACTAAATACATTCTCCCATTGTGCTTGCAGAGAAGCCATAAAGCTGAAATGTTTTTTTTTCTCCCGTAGAGAATGAATTCATTTAATAGAGTCTGAATTTTAGCTTGAGCCAGCTAAGTGAGATTCATTGTTTCCCCTGAGTAATGTAGGAAGTAGGATTTCAAATATCACAGTGCATTTTAGAAGATATTAGCTTACAGGGCTTTAAGATACTAGAATTAGCAGCAAATGCGTGCAGAAGAGATTTCCAAGTCTCTCTTTGACAGGACACTATGACCTTCAGAAGTGTTCCAACACTACGAAGAAAAGTTTAGCTTGCTGTTGACTCAGTTATAAGCAGGCGTATCGAGTGAACAGAAACCTGATGGCTTCCCTTCCTTAGTTACATGACTGGCCACAATGTCATTAAAATAGGCAGATCATACCAAATTCAAAATCTTTGGGATATAAATCATTTACATAAATTTGCCTGAACAGTCCCCCTTCTTTAGATTCAAACACATTGGTCAGGTCATTACGATTACTAACGGTACAGCAAAGTCATTTAACATACAACGTGCTTAATTTTAAGAACATAAGAACGTGTTTTGTGTTCTATATGGCTTTATAAGTTCTATAAGCTTTCATATAAGTTTTCCTCAGGGGATTCTAAAAAATAAATCTTATAACTATATATTATAGCCGACGTAACAAAGGAACAGAGAAGGTAAGCAATTCACCCAATGCCATAAATGGTAGATCATCTGTAATTCAAACACAAACCCACATTTACCTATTTTTCCTCCAGTACTGAGTGCCTTCCCATTAAGATTAAAAACAAAACAAAACAAACAAAAAACCTTCAAAATAATTAAGTAGTAACAGATACTTTATATCATTCCCTTGTCTAGTTAAAATTAGCACTGGACATTTCAATTATAATACCAACTCGGTAAAAATTCTCAGGAAAAAATAATTTTTGATACTTTTCTTTGAAGAAAAGTAATGCGTAAAGGTTATCTAATTTTGCCATACCTTAAAAGTCTAAATAATAAGTTTGGTATTAAAGAAAGAATAGGCAGATAAATTAAGGGAAGAGTATAAATGGTCCAGAAATAGACCTAAACACATAGAGAAAACTAGTGTGTGATAAAAGTGGTGTTTTGAACAAGGGGGTAAGGATGGACTATTTGTTATTCCAAATGTTAACAAACAAACAAGATAGATTTTACCTCATTCTATTTCAAAAAAAAAAAGCCCAGGGCTTCCCTGGTGGCGCAGTGGTTGAGAGTCTGCCTGCCGATCCAGGGGACAGGGGTTCGTGCCCCGGTCCAGGAAGATCCTACATGCCGCGGAGCGGCTGGGCCCGTGAGCCATGGCCGCTGAGCCTGGGCATCCAGAGCCTGTGCTCCGCAACGGGAGAGGCCAAAACAGTGAGAGGCCCGCGTACCGCAAACAGACAAACAAACAAAACAAAACAAAAACCATCCCTGTCAATAATGAATTGATAGATCTACTTTTATAGTCAGAATCATAAAGTTGATTATATGGTAGTTCAGTAAGCACTATTTGATTCACTGAAAAGAATCTGACTTTCAAAATAAATAAAGATCAGTCAAGGAATCTAATTAGAACTAGTCAAAGTCTAGTCATGGGTAATTTAAAGGAGCTTTCTTTTCAATAAAATTTTAAAAACATAAAATACAATTATAAACCTTGTCTCAGAAAAGTTTAAATTTAGCAGAAAAGAAATATAAGATAAAAAAAAGCCCAATGGATCAAAAATCAAAATATTTAAAACAAAAGCAGAAAAACCAATTAACGTTCCAGAAGGAACTATGAATGAATTTGTGAAAATAAGAATATTGGTGTGACAAACACCTTTGTATATATCACACAAGAAGCCATAGTGAAGCCATAATGAAAAATAATGAGAAATTTGATTACAAAATATATAAATTTTATCTATGGCAAGGTAGCTAGCAGATAAACTGATTAATACATAGAGGCAAAGACAAATGACAAACTAAAAGAAAAATTCAATACATGTAAAACATTCTTAGTATATTTTTAAAAATAGAAAATTAGTATCATGTGAAAATGTAATTAATAGAAAATGTATTTAAAACGGCCAAGGCATAAGCAAAGAAGCTCAATTTCACTCATATTTAAGAAAATCAATATAAATATTAGGAGACTTCAATTTGTATCTATCAAAAGGTCATAAATTAAAATGTTTAATAATATGGCAGTGAAAGTAAGAGGAAACAGTTGTTCAAATTGTTCAAGCACTTTTGTTCAGAGTGATATAACTTGAGAACAATTTGTCAGTATCTTTCAAAATTGGAGATGCACAATATGATTTGGGAATTTTACGGCTGGTAATGTATTCTACAAATAGACTCCTACATATGTGCAAAAAGTCCAGTTATATTTATTCAGCTTTTTATAATAACAAAATGAGATGAGTTTAAATCACCCTAAAGAGCTAAATAAGTATGTTATATTCAAACACTGAAATACTATATGGCTTTTTAAAGTAATGAGCTACATATTGTTGTTTATGCTAATATGGAAGGACACAGGTAAATAAGAAATTTTTGCAGAATAGTGTGTATATTGCCCATTTGTGGTCAATTTTATATGAATATATATAGAAAATACTGGAAATAAATACAAAACCATATTAATAGTCATTGTCTCTGGGTAGTGGAAATATGGAATAAGAGGGAATTTCTATTTAAAATTTTACAGCCGTCTATAATTTTTGATGTTATATCATGAACTTCTTTCTATTACTGCTATAGTGAGAAAGTAGTAAAGTGAATTAGCATTAATTTCTTATATTTTCTTCTAGATAACAATAACAGAGTGAAACTGATAGCTGATGCCAGTATTCCAGGATCGGATTATATTAATGCCAGCTATGTTTCTGTAAGTTGCTATTTTTATATTTTTTTTTATAAAACATAAATACTGCAGCATTATTCTTCAAACTATTTAAAACAAGAAATTCATTACAACCTCTATGAATTTAATGTACCAGTTCCTTACAACAACATTATGTACCCCCATTTTATACATGGGGAAATGGAGGCTCCAAACAGAGACTGCAATTTACCCAACGATCATTTCACTAATAATGGCAGGTATACAACTTCTAGCTACATATCCCCTGGTCTTTCCACTATTTCCTACGTTTGTCAGAATATTCTCTGTATACAATGAGGTCGGCCAACCTCTCTTTCAAAGAAAAATTAGTCATATGTACAGTCATGTCCATATAATATAAAAACCTATTATGCTCTTCTTCCCTTCTAGATTTTCAGTCCTTCTGGGGGACTCTGATGCCTTGTTCTTTTCATCCTCAGCTACTTACAAAACGTGCACTCCATTGTAGCTACTCAACAAGCATATCTTAAGTGAACCAACATGGGGTGAACTGTGACATTCCTAGTATACTATGTTGCACATCATAGATAATAAATGCTTGCTGCCTTGGATTGAAAGTTGAATAAACCAAAGTGTTTTAAGGATCTCTCCCTCTCCTTCTCCATGGCTCTTTTGTTCTCTCAATGCTCACCACTATCATAGGTACACAGAAACCTTAGATGTACCCAAGACCTCCACTTGGGTTGACACAATCACGAAATCCGAGAGTAGGAACTGCTTTTGTGGTTATTTAATCCAACCATTCACCCAGGAAATCTTTCTGAAAAATTACTTATAATTAGATACTAGCCTCTCTTGGCATTGATTCACCTATTTCCTCCTTAAGGCAGATGATTCTATCACTGAACTACTCAAATACACAGTTGTTTTATAAAAACAAATATGTTCCCTTATATTTTCACCACTGACTTCAATTCTAATATGTAGCAGGGTTAACTATGCTTCTTATCATGACTCTACAGATGCTTGAAGGTTCCCTCTACTGCCCACACTCCCACTGGTGTTTTATTTTTTCCTTATTCATAGTCTTCTCACCCAGGCCTGCCATTTCATTTGGTCCCACTGGGGCTCTGCTTATGTGATGCTCCATCCTTTCCCCAACATCAAACATAACTTGTCCTATGTCCCATTCTCCCCATGACTCTGTTAAGGGGGAAAAGAAGAATTCATCCTAAATTTTATATTGGTTGATAATTACTCCAAAATTACAATTATATATTGAATCTTATTGTGAAAGAAGTGAACTATGGGAGCATTTAAGATTTCTTAATAGGAGAAGTGACGGGGGGTTGCAGAGGTTGCATAAGGCATCCTTTGAATTTCATCCTATTTTTGTGCTAGAACTTTAAATCTATTTTGAAGAAAACCCAAATTTACTATTGTGATGACATATTTTATTCATTTATCAAATCATTGATTTCCCTGAAAATGTAATTCTTTTCTAAAGATTTTGGTGAAATCTTGTGCTTACCAATTTTAATTGTATCTTAAACACTATAGCATGTAGAAGTTTTACTTTGATTTGTAGAATGAGGCATATATACATTTAGATATTTAAACTTAATCAATGATCATATATTTTGTGATACCATAGAACAGAGCAAGAACAAATTGTTGTATCAGTGATCTATTAATTCGTATCATTTTTATTCACCAATAAGTAGATACAAATGAATAGCTTATATCCTATAATGTTCAGCCAGTTATGGGATGACAGTATAGGTTATGAATATGATTAGGAAGGCAACCAGACAGTTTTAGGAGGTATAACTGAACCACACATAAACAAAGGAATATTCATGAACCCCCAGTGTTCCCTCTAAATATTATAAGTTGTCAGGAGACAACCATAAGAAGATCACAATACAGGATGAGCAGTAAACTAAATCTGAGTACATTAATATATACATATATTCTGCTGTGGTCAAGTGATGTTGTAATATAATAAATTTTACAACAAAGTCACTATGACCCATATGTAATGATATGCATAATCATTACTGAGCTACATGGTAAGCAGGCCCAGATGGAAAGCACTTTATATTAAGGCAAGTTTCAGTATTGGAGTGGGCAGTATGCTGTATTGCTTTTACTTCTGGGGATATCTCCTTCGCCTGGGATGTCAGGAACAGATGGAAATAGACAAAGTCATAATACCATAGTGGCCTCTCACTTCTCTATCCCCCAATTCAGGCAGTCTTCACCTCAGAAATAGTGAAGATTTCTCAGAATGAATGTTTGACACCTCAGTTTCCCCCAACTCCCCACTTTTGTTCCATGGCACCTCCATCTGAAAGTTCATGAACACTTGTTCCAGGAGCAAAAGACAAAGGCCATCTACAAATGGACTCTGAATTCCTATTTCTTTGGAAGCTGGAGGAGAAGGGAAAAGAACTATAGAGCAAGGTAGAGAAAAAGCAAAATAACTAGTGTTTAGATGGAAAAGAAAAAGTGAAGTCTGGAGAAGGGAAAAGGGAAGACCAGTAGGTGGTCTGAAGGATGTACTTTAAGACTAGGAAACTCCAGGCCTGGGTCTGTAATTAGCTTACTATATGTTTATCTCTCTGCCCTTGGCTCTTCTTGGGAATTGTGCTCCTGAAGCTAGGACTCAAAGAGAGCCTGGAAAATGTTGATTAAGGATGGACTGGGGGAGAGAGGTAGGGAGGAAAATAGATACTGCATCCTTGTAAACAACCACTAATTGTACACGTGACTTTAGGAATGTTTTCAAGAAAGCTAACAATAAGAACATTATGTAATGGGACAAGACCCCAATCCGCCACCCCAAATTATCTCTCCTGTCAACATGAGATGCCTGAAATTACTTCAATTTGAGGATAGCTTTTACCATAGCTGGAGATTGAAGATTAAAGGCTATGATGCAAATGAGCTGTAATCGTATCAGAAACATCAGATTTCATCTACTCTGGTAGAAGATTATAGTACCAAAGGACATTGAATCCCTGAAAAAGGGAAATGCAAATAACTAGGAGAAACATTTTATAAATTGATCAATTACAGTTAATTGTCCTCACCCTTAAAACACTTCAAGGACACCATTCTCTCGATTTTCCATCTACAGCTTTCACATTTTCATCTCAGTCTCATTGGTTCTCTCTTACCTCCTTGGCCACCAAACACTGAAATTATCTACAGCCCAATCCTTGAATTTACTGTTTCTTTCCAAACTCATTTCCTTGATGATCTCAACCATTCTTGTGATTTTAAGTAAGATCTATTTGCTAACTACTTTGAAATTATGTCTCTAGTTTGGACTTCTTTCTGAATTCCAAGCTCATACACCCAATTGCCTTCATGACATTCCCACTTGAATATCCAAAAGGAATTTCAAGTTTAATATTTCCATTATGAATTCTTGATTTTCCTTTTAGCCTGCTTATTCTGGGTGTGGAGAAAAGGGAACCCACCTACATTGTTGGTGGGAATGTAAATTGGTGCAGCCACTATGGAAAACAGTATGGAGCTTCCTTAAAAAACTAAAAATAGAGTTACCATATGACCCAGCAATCCCACTCCTGAGCATATATCTGGAGAAAACTCTAATTCAAAAAGGTACTTGCACCCCAATGTTCACAGCAGCACTATTTACAATAACCAAGACATGGAAGCAACCTACATGTCCATCAACAGGTGAATGGATAAAGATATGGTGTATATATACATAGGAATATTACTCAACCATTAAAAAAGAATGAAATAATGCTATTTGCAGCAACATAGATGGACCTAGAGATTGTCATACTAAGTGAAGTAAGTCAGAGAGAGAAAGACAAATACCATATGATATCACTTATATGTAGAATCTAAAATATGATACAAATGATCTTATATACAAAACAGAAACAGACTCGCAGACATAGAAAGCAAATTTATGGTTTTCCCAAGGGGAAAGGGGGTAGGGGACAGATAAATTAGGCGTTCAGGATTAGCAGATACAAAGTACTATCTATAAAATAGATAAACAACAACAAGGTCTTACTGTATAGCACAGGGAATGATATTCAATATCCTGCAATAAACCATAATGGAAACGAATATGAAAAAGAATATATATTATATATGTATAACTGAATCACTTTGCTTTACACCAGAAACTAACTCAACATTGCAAATCAACTATACTTAAGGAAAAAAATTTCTTTTAGGTCTGCTCTTCCTGAAGTTTTCCCCATCTTCATTTGGAATCATTATTGACTCCTCTATTTTTCTTGTATCCAATCCATAAGCAAATTCTCTTGGCTCTGTCTTCAGAATTTATCCAGATTTTATCACTTCTCACAATCCCCATTGCTATCGCCCAAACTAACCCTTGGTTGGATTGTTGCAATAACCTTCTAACTACTCCCCCTCCTTTCTCCTTTAAACCATATCAGCTTGTCTTACAGAAACCAGGATGAAACTCTTAAACCATATACTCTGTATGTTCAAAATCTTTCAAAGGCTTTCCACATCATTCAGAGTAAAATCCAAGACCTTATAATTACCTACTCTAGGACCTAAAGCACCATTGTCCTCCCTCCCTTGTTCTTTCCGACGTCACCTTCTGTTACTGTCCCCCTCATTCCAGCCACTTGCTGTTCTTAGAACATTCCAGACACATCTCTCCTTTAATGCTGTTATACTTGACTTTCTACCTGGAACACTTTTCCTTCAGATCTTGAAGGGATTACTCCCTTTCTGCTTCAGTTCTTTCCTCAGATTTCACCCATGAGTCTTTTCTGAACACCCTATTTTCTGAAAACTCTCTCTCACAACACTTATCACTTTTAAAAACTCTATGTAAATTGTTTATTTAATAGACTTATTAATAGGCTTGATGTCTATGTCCCCTAACTAGAATATAAGATAAATGAGAGTAGGAATTTTAGTCAGGGATGAATCCTCAGCTCCTGGAATAGTGCCTGACACACAGTAGACCTTCATAAACATTATTTGAATGGAGGAATGTGCATATTTAAAAAGTCTGTAGAGAAAGTGACTAAAATATTAAAGGTGCTTCATTCTGGATAGTGAGATTACAGATTAATTCCACATTCTATTATGTATTTTTCTGAATTTTCCAAACATTCTACATTGACTATATATTACTTTTTTAACCTAAAAAAAAAAGACCTTTACAACGTAAAATAATTATATATTTCAACTTAGACTGGAAACAGAGAAATGCTTTAGCATATAGTTTATTTAAGAGACTCAAGGTTTTATCCCAGAAACTGTCACTGGGTGATTTTGGGGAAATCACAAGTGGCTCATTATTCTTTAAAGTAAAATACACTGGTTGGATTAGATTTTAGGGCCCCTTGAGCTTTAAAATGTATATTTATTCTGTGTAATACTATATTCTCTGGCTACTGAGACAATTCCAATTTAAAAATAAAATTCACCTTTAATCCTCATTCCTCAAAATATTTTGATGTTTGGAATACATGTAATTTCATTACTATATTTTATTTATACAGTACCTTTCTTTAAGAAAAATCCACAGATACTACTCAAGTGGCATACTTACATTCCAGGTGAATGGACTGAGTTTTAGAATAACTTGATAAAATCTACAAGAGCTGTCATAATAGGGTTGAGACAAATCTCAGGTCCTATATTAGTTAAATGAACCTTCTTATTATTCACATTACTGTTGCTTTGGAGCTCTGGAGAATAATTACTAATGCCATAGTTTACATAGTTAAGTAATTTCTTGGAGAAAGAGTATGAAAATATCTGCACAATCTTTAAATATATGACAGTAACTTAGTGAAATGGGTAAGAGCGCTGGCTCTGGACTCAGACTACCTTGAAATCTACCACAAATTACTCCACATTCCTTAGCTTCAGTATCTTCCTCTCTAAAATGAGGATAATGATAGTTCTAATTCACAAGGTTTTTATAAGAAACAAATTAATTGAAATATTAACTATAAGATGCTTAGCATATTGTGTGCCGTAAAGTGGTATTATTATTTTTTAGTCTTTACTGCTTTATTCAGAATTAGAAATACATTTTAAGAACAGTTAGTTGTATAGTATATTACATTGTGAGGTTAAAATTAATGTTGGAAATTTTGAGTATCTATTATTATTTAGCATTCAAAAATGTACAATATTTTAAAATATTAGGTCATCTTAAACTAGTATGTTTTTCTTACGTTGCTCAAAAACTAAAAAATACTATATATATGTAAATATTGATGCAGTGTTGTAATTATATCATTCTAGGGCTACTTATGTCCAAATGAATTTATTGCTACTCAAGGTCCATTACCAGGAACAGTTGGGGATTTTTGGAGAATGGTGTGGGAAACCAGAGCAAAAACATTAGTAATGCTAACACAGTGTTTTGAAAAAGGGCGGGTAAGTTATTTGAAAATCTTTTCACAAAACTTTTACAATTGTGTTAATATATGTGTGACAATTTTAGCTAATACTTTCAGTCATCAATGACTTGGACATCTATAAAGCAGTTTTATCTTAGCAGAGATAACTGTGATACTTTATACACACACACACACACACACACACACACACGTATCTATATAAAACAATGGTTCTTATGACTGGTGATTCTTCTCTGAATACAGATCAGATGCCATCAGTATTGGCCAGAGGACAACAAACCAGTTACTGTCTTCGGAGATATAGTGATTACAAAGCTAATGGAGGATGTTCAAATAGATTGGACCATCAGAGATCTGAAAATTGAAAGGGTAAAAAAAAGGAGGGGAAGTCGAACATGATATAAAATATGAATGTTCTAAATGTCTAAAGTAAAATTAATTTCTAGACATATTGTTTGATACCTGTATATTCAATAATGCTTTTCTATTATTTTCAAAATAGAAGTTTTGAATTGGCACCTGCCTTCAATATCTACGTCACTGTGTTTAATTCCAAATTATATACTTAAAGTTCATATTAACCAGTTAATATCAAATTCTTAGGTAGACAGGGGAAGAAAAAGGAGGAAACAACTAGATCACTAAGTTTATCTTATTTTATAAAGAAACTGTAATATCTGATTTAAAACAGGAATTTCCCGAATCACTTGTCTCTGTCTACATCCTAAAATTGGATTTTCTATTTAATCCAGAACCAATACAGAAGCAATAGCATAGGATCCCACTTATATAACGTAAAGGCCTATACAGAAAATGATATAAGGATCTTTATACTTTCTGACATTATCAGATACCCTATACCTGTGTTGTGAATAATTTGTGAGTGTGTTTAAGTTGTTAGGTCACAATTGTTCAAAATCTACTACTCTTGTGTTACAAAATGTTACACCAAATTTGAATTTAAATACCCTACGTTATCATCTGCTTGCAAGCTGCCTCATTGTTTGCATTCATACAGAAAAGCAATTTTCTTTATTGTAGCAATAGTAGAAGGCTTCTCTTATAGGAAATCATGAAAACACAGTTTCTTCTGTTTGGTAAATTGTCATTTTAAAAGATCACCTTGAAAACCTGGGAAGTCAGCTGTCTTATCATGTTTCTTTAATGTCATTTTGTCTAGCATGGGGATTGCATGACCATTAGACAATGTAACTTTACTGCTTGGCCTGAGCATGGGGTTCCTGAAAACAGTGCCCCTCTAGTTCACTTTGTGAAGTTGGTTCGAGCAAGCAGAGCACATGACACCACACCTATGGTTGTTCACTGCAGGTAAGAAAGAGAGATTTTTAAAACCTCTGAACACTAGAAACACTAGAAATGGTACTGAAACTCAGCGTGACCTTTTTATTATCAGGACACCATTGATTTTCTCTCAGAATGTTAATATAGATTCAATCCAGCTTTCAGTTTTCAGATATTTTACTGGTTATAACAAATCAAGATGTAGTTTTATAAAAGGTTAGATGGCAGAGATAAAATGAGTAATGACTATGTCTAAAAGCAAGGGAAAATATATATCCTGGTACAGGAATTTTCCTGAAATCTTGACTGGATTGTACCTCTCGAAAGCCTTCAAATTAAAAACAAAAAAATTGTAGCCCATTTTTGATGTGGCTACACATCACATGGATGAGTGTGGGCATGTAGGATTTTTTGATTTTTACGAATAAACATCTGATCCTTCATTATTTCAATTGATATTAGTCTAATATACTAATTTAAACTTTTTTGTGAAAGCAAATTTCTAGATTTGACTTACAAAGAATAAAGAAAATGAACTTTAAAGTAAAGATCAAATTAAGTGACCAACCCAAGCATGATTCAAAATTTTTACAAACTATTCAAATATCTTTCTTTGACCTAGTTTTTTGAACATGATAAATAGAATGTGACTATAAATTAAGATTTTTCCCCTCTTTATTGTCACTGGTATTTTATACCACTGAAATACCAATACTCCCCTGCAAAAAGAAATAAAACTCACAGTTGTTTAGAATTCAGAGTTCTGGACATATTGATATGATTTATGATTTCTAACATTATATATCTAAATCAATCTCAATATGAGTTTATTCAACAGTTGTAGTTTGTAAATTAAAGAAAAAGTGGGTGATAATATACTGTTTTATGATTCCACTTATATGAGATACCTATAAGAGGTAAATTCATAGAGACAAGAAACTGGAATTGTGGTTACTAGGGACTTGGGAGAGAGAGAAATGGAGAGTTACTGTTTAACGGGTACATAGCTTCTGTTTGGGATGATGAAAATATTCTGGAAACAGATAGTGGTGATGGCTGCACAAGATGGTGAATGTGTTTAATGCCACTGAATTGTGCACTTAAATATGGTTAAAATGGTAAATTTTATGTTATGTATCTTTTGCTACAATAAAAAATTTAAGTAACAATATCTGTTAACCCATTAATAATTATTAATTATAATAATTCCAAAAATTAATTGGTGGATAATTATTCTAATGGGAATATACTATAATTAATGTGGTTAAATGTGTAAGAAAATATTAATCCATCTGATTTTTAAACTTTTTTTTTTAGAGGAAAAAACTCAACATGTAATTTAATTGAGTCTACATTTTCCAGGAATATTTTAGATGTTTTAAATTGTAAGAGTAATACACAAATGCTTGCTCATTATGAGATATCTTTTTTATATTTAAAAAGCACACAGAATGAAAAGTAAAAGCCTCATTCTTACCCTCCCAATTCCATATCCCATCCAAACACATAAAATTTTTAACAGATCAGTATATAGTATAAATAGAATAACAGTTTGCTTATAAAGTCAGTGATTGATTTTAAACTGGCATCAGTGATGATTAAAATGGATAGTAAGCTTCCTTCAGCTTCTCCATATTTTACATATACACTGCCCCTGGATTAAAATAGTGGATTTAAAAATCCATTAAAAAAGAAAAGTACAATCTCTCTTGTAGCCTCAAAAAGAGTAGTCTCCTCCTTTGTGATTTAAATAGATAAAAGAGACCAGAGAAAAAGTATGCTCATATTAATAATCATTTTTAAATATCATTTTAAAACTGTGTACTAAATGATTATCTCCAACCCCAACTTCTCACCTCAACTTTAGACTTATACATTTAACTTCCAGTTTAACCACAACATTCTGACAATTTGATGTGTCCAAAACAGAACACTTAGATCGGTCTCCAAACTCACTCCTTCTCATCCCCATCTTGGTAAACAGCAGTCCACTCTGCTTTGTCCAGAAACCCTAGACTCATCCTCAACTCTCTGCTTCCTCTCACATTCCACATCCAACCCAACAGCAAACACTCTGATCCCTGCCCCCCATCACCTCTTCACACACTCTCCCCACTCTGGTCTCCTTGCTTTTCTTTGAACACACAGAACACTCTCCCACTCAGATCTGTTCTCTTCCTGTGCCCTCAGGCCGTAATGTTCCTCTCCCAGGTACCCACGTGGTGCACTCCCTAACCCTACTCAAGTTTCTTTTCAAATATCACATTGTCAGAGAACCTTTCTCTAATGACCCAGTCCTACCCTATCACCTTTTATCTCCTTAACCGAATTTATCTTTCTCCATAGCACTTATTGCGGCTGGGTATATCTTATGCATGTTTCTTTGTTGTGTGGACTACCATTCTCCGTCCTCTAGAATATAAGCTCCATAAGTTCAGGGACTTGGTATTGTTCACTGCTGTACCCCAGATGCCTAGGACAGTGTCTGACACTCAAAATATATTGAATGATGTAATGACTGATTACTCTGTGCGGGCATATATGCGTATGTGTTACAGTGATCAGGTGTATGTTGTAATGCTATTTCTTAGGTTGAATCATAAGTATTGTCGACATTAGAATATTTTTTACCTACAGAGATGGCAGTTTTGTGATGTTCAAAATGACATTTAAGATTAGGTGACCTTTCAAATGTTTTTTCTTTTTTTCCAGATTTACTTCCTATATTAACCATTTAAGTACCTAGGAGTCTTGTCTTTCTAATTGGAATTTCTGAAAAAATCCTGTCAGGTTTATCAATTAACAGTTGATATGGAGCACATACCTGTCCTTCAGTATTAAACTAATTTCTTAAAAGGAAATAGCTTTCCAATTTTATTATCTATAGGAAGGAAAAGAAAATTCTAGGGAAGGTGAAAAGAACACATGAGAATCTATCAATGTGATGCAGAGGAAGTACTATATGGGCTAAATATTACAGTTGACATTTTTCATGTTTAACATTCCTATTGGTAACAAAAAATATATTCAATAAAAAGTTTCTGGGGTTAAGAATTTTCGATGATTTTTTAAAATATTCCCCATACTTCTCCAACTACAACCCTTAAAATATTATGAAAGAAGAGGGAAAGTTCAACTGTTTAAAAAAAAAAACTCAAATATTTGACAGAGTATTAATGATAATCATCTTGCTCTGTCTAAACAGTCTTGGGAACAATATAAATCCAAAGAAACTCCAAAGAAAATCTACCTTCAATAAGAAAAGAAACTATTTATAATTTATTGCTATCATAGTTTATTTCCTTCATCACAATCAACATAAACAGCCTTTTTGCTGAATAATTTGCATGTAATTTCACTCTTCCTGCAGTGCTGGAGTTGGAAGAACTGGAGTTTTTATTGCTCTGGACCACTTAACGCAGCATATAAATGATCATGATTTTGTGGATATATATGGATTAGTAGCTGAACTGAGAAGTGAAAGAATGTGCATGGTACAAAACCTGGTAAGATATCTAAAACTTCAAGCAGTTATCAGCTCTAGAATTTCTGCCTGGAAGGATCTTAGCGGCAGTGATCTGGTTAGACATGGACTTGAACTATATTAGCAAAGCAGACATTCTCTTTTCCTACATTATAAACCTCTGGGTGGGGGCAGGGTCTTGGGGACAGCAGCTGATGGGGATTATAGGAGAACTGAAATCCACATGCCCCAGTTATCCGTCAGCACTGTTACTGACTACCCATCCTACCCTGTTTATACTGATAGGCATAGAGAAAATAATTCATAAAATGGATTTGTCTTTAGTCTTTGGGAAACTTAGAAAATGAATCAAATTAATTTCTTTTGTAAACATGCTAGAAGTTGTATTTGGGAAAAGTTTATTAACTGTTACAGGTTTCTATGTATTTCACTTGTCCATATTTATCCCTTTTATTAGTAGTATTAATAATGTTTGTTATAGCATGTCATCAACTAACTGGGAGTTGTTTGTTTTGTTGTTCTGGTTTGGATGTAAAAATATTTTTAAAATATAGATTTTTGTCATTAAAAAATCATACGGTAGGGGGCTTCCCTGGTGGCGCAGTGGTTGAGAGTCCACCTGCCGATGCAGGGGACACGGGTTCGTGCCCCGGTCCGGGAAGATCCCACATGCCGCAGAGCGGCTGGGCCCGTAAGCCATGGCCGCTGAGCCTGCGCGTCCGGAGCCTGTGCTCCGCAACGGGAGAGGCCACAAACAGTGAGAGGCCCGCGTACCGCAAAAAAAAAAAAAAATCATACGGTATAATGGTAATGAAACTAAAAACCCTGTTGAGTGTCTAGTAGGTTCCAAGTATTATACTAGATCCTTTACATGTATTATCTTATTTAATTCTTTATTTGTAAGGCAGGGCCAATGAAACTAATCAACAGACTAGGTATTATGGTCTCTGCTTTACAAATAGGGAAGCAGATGTTCAAGAATTTAGTGATATTCAAAGGTCAGAGCTAAAATTCAAACCCAAGTCTGTCTAACTATAATACATAGGATGTTCCTGTCATATCTTTGGATTGATATTTTTATGCTACAGAGAGATTTTTCTTACAGTAAATATACAGATATTCTATAAGGGTATTTTCCAGGGTACCTACTAGAAAACACAAGTGGCTTTACGGTCATTAAAGGTGTGAGAAAACAGGCTTTTTGCTAAAATAAGTTTGAGAAAGAAGTTCTTAGAATTACAGCCTCTATGCTAATGTGCATTGACAATTATAAATACAGAGCCCTTGTGGACATTTCCCAGACTTATATGACTATGAAATCCTTGAACACTTTTTGACCCCAAAACCTATAATTCCATGATGTCATGGAACATTAATGTTCTTAGGAAGATGCTGCTCTAGACCAGAGACATCCAAACTTTTAGGAATACACATCCCTTTCAGGAGAAACGTTTGAGCATTCAACTCCAATACATATATATTTATTCTTAAAATGTAGATTGTGCAATTATGTAAATGATAAAGCACACACAAGAAGTTGAAAAACATGAGATAAAGGTCAAATAAGCAATTTTGACAACCTTGCTAATACTGGTGGCTTCATATTATATAAGGTATTTTCAAAAGATAAATACTTAGCAGAAAATAATTGTTTCAATAGTGGTTTTAAATACATATTTTAAATTCTTTGTTTTTTAACAAGTGATCTAGCTTTTCGTCAGATCTGATTACATCGTTGTTGCTTTCACCTCACAGCATGGCTATAAGACGGTTATTCTAGGAGCACGAAAAATGTCACTGCTGCCGTTTTATTGTCGTTCATTGGTGCTTGCCTGACAGATATTATCTTTAATCCACAGTCTCTCTGTAGGAATCTTTTTCAGCTTCAGTTATGTGATGGCTAGGTAAAACTAGGTACTGGAATCCATGTGCATTCCCTTATATGCTGGAAGGGAGCACATGAGTGAAGTATCACTCTTCCCTTAGGAAACTTCAGAAATGGACTCTGACTTGTGCCCAGGCTTGGCTTCGTGGGTATGCAGCCTACGCAGTCGCACGGGTCCCCATGCTCAAAAGGGCCTTGCACTTGATTTAATGTTTGCTGACACTGTTTTGAAAATCTTTAATAATTTTTGAGGAAGGAAACTCGTATTTACATTTTGTAGTGGGCCCCACCAATTATGTAGCTGGTTGTTATCCAAAGATCTTTTAAGGGCTTCAATATCAATATGACCATTAATGATGATTAAAACCAAATTCTTTCTTATTTTTAGTTGAGAATAAGAATAGCTAGCTAGCATTTTCCTCCCATGTCCCTGGGTGTACACATATGCACTGGTGATCAATGTTCTTGGCATTGATCAAGATTGGTTGGCTCTCTAGGATAGGTTTAGAAGGTGCAAATGATTGGGATATTTCCTTGTAGAGACTAGATTCGGTCTTCAAATTATAGAAGTCGAATTTTGTCATGCTCTACAATTTTGTGGAACCAAACTTTGTAAAGAGTGTGTTCAAGCATGCCTGTGAATAATTTCACACAATTTAGTATTCAGTATATGCTATAAACTTCATATATTATGCTGGAATAACCAGCCAGAGGAAAATGTTGCAGGTTGGGTAGGGGAATGAAAAGAGCCTGAATTTTGGTGTCAGAGAGTTGAGTTCAGATTCAAGTCCTGCTAATTGCTGGCTTTGTGACTTTGTTTAATTAACCTCTCTGAGTTATTTCTCTTTTGTAAAATAGCTGTGTTACACTGTTCACAAGTTTATTGTGAGTATTAAATAAGAGAAAGTATCTAAAGCACCAAGCATGCAGTAAATGCCCAGCATGCAGTAAAGGTCTGACAATATAGTTGTGCCGATAGCTTTTTAAGATAAAAAGGTGGCAGTTTGTTAAAATCCTGATAAACACTTACTGAATCAATAGGTAGAAGTCATGAGTATCAGTTGGCATGTTTGAAATAAGTACATCTTCATTGATATTCAAGAAAAGTATAGGTAGCCCTTCCATAAGAGGTTATAAAATTAAGATACACCCATGTTTACTAAAATAATTAGTCTCCATTTTGTAAACGATATAAATCACAATTCTCAGATCCTCACTTAAAATGTGGCACTCCAAAGCTCTCTTTCACCGGACTTTGTTCCCAGAAGCTATGTTCTTTACTTTCTTTTCTCTGTGATGAAAAAAGGGAAAATGACCACACCTTGGCTCCAGTCCTTATAAACCAGTATTGCCTTGCACAAGAGTGGTTTCTTAGTTTCTTCTCTTGCACTTGGGAATGATTCCAATTTCTGTGAAGAATGCTGTCTTAGCACATACTACGGTAGCCATGGCCAGGGGTGGGGAGGTGGGAAGCTCAGCAATATATCGCCACTAAAAGACACCAGAGGGCCCAGACCCTGGAGGGAACCTAAAGTTCTTTCACTGTCTACCAAAACACAGTTCAGAGCAGCCCCAGGAGATGTGAAAGAGCTTTCTGAGAGAATACTCTGCAGTGAGATAATATCCTGAGATACTATTCCTGCCTCAAAAAAGGATTCATCTGGATGAGTCCCTTTCCTGCTCTGGTTCTCTTGAAAATTGACTGATGTAAACTCCTGAGGTAGAAGAAAAAAGAATAATATATTTTTGGAGCCTAGTTTTTTGCCAGCAACATGTAATATATAGCTGGCCTTAAATCTCACAACATAGCTTTTCTGATCCCCCAGATGAGGAAACTGAACATCAGAAAAGTTTAATTCTTAAGGTAACAGGACTATCCAGGGTAGAAACTGGAACTGAACTCCTCACTGCCTCTTTGGCAATAACACACCACGGCAGAGGGATCTTGGAACATGTAGCACCGCCCTGTGGAGCTCAGCCTGCCCCGCTGGCAGAGTTTACACCCAGCATTCTTTCCAGTGGAGAGAGATGAGATTGGGACAGTCAGAAGCTTCACATATCAAATGTGACTTCAAATTCAAATGTGTTTTTTTTTTAAATACCAGAACTCATAAATTTAAATGACTGTTGTTTTCAAAGAAATTATACCATGTCAATATATTTCTGTCAATAATGTTATTCACTGTGCAGTGTATATTTTAAAATACTCATTTGGAATTACCCTGAGAAGAAATTTAACAGCAATTTCAATAGAATGTGTATTACCTTATAACAATCCTTCATTTCTTACCAAAACTGAATTATGTAACTTGATCATCCACCTCACACACTTGATCCCTAATGACTTCTGAATGTTCTCCAAATCAAGTGTGTCCTGACATGGTAAAGATCGGCTCACTGTGAGAATTAAATGAGGCTAAGTCAACAAACATTCATTACGCAACTACCACATTCCAGGCACTATTACACACAATGGGAATAGAGCAGTGAATATGAGAGTTCTGTCCTCATAGAACCGACAGAGATGAGATGTGTGTGGAAACCTTTTGTAATCCACGAAGAAACAGGTATTCCTAATAATGACCAACAATCTCTAGAGACAGTTTCAATAGTGAAGTTCCAAAAAGGGTTTGAGGTGTAGTAGCAATAGATATGAATATAATTTCTTAAGATGGTCACTTTAGAGGACATTCTATTTAAATCAGTTGTCAGTATGTGTGTGTGTGTGTGTGTGTGTGTGTGTGTGTGTGTGAATCTTAAACATTTGGTTATATTCCTTTAACTTCAGGTACCTTCCCTACGTAAAAATGAGGGTGCTTTTCTATGACTGTAACCTTAACTACCTTTAGGAAAGTGCAAACCCAGAAATGCTAACAGGTTATTGAATTATATTGAATACACTTAAAGAACCCAGATGGTATTGAATTTAATCCAAATTTTAGATGAAATGTTAGGAGTCCTGCCTTATATTTACAAATAGAGACCAGATCCTTGACATTAAGTAGGCCAAATGTTGGGTAATTAACAGAATTGTTAAATATTTTAAATATGCTGATGGTGTGTAGATATGCTCAGTCACAGCTTTTGAAAGTAAATTTAGTATCTGCATTCCAACAGCCATTCTAACAAGAAAAATATTTATAAGAAAAATTACTCAATTATGCCTAACAGGAAAAAGGAAACATAAACAAATTTAAATAATATAATTTGCTACTTTTTAAAATTACAGAAAGAACATATGAACACTTAGTATTTAATGATAAGTATTTAAAAAAACTGGAAACTACAAAAAGCCACAGGAATTTAGCAAACCTTATGTTTGAAATGATAAAAAATCATTTATATTCATGGTAAATTCTGTGCCTTTAACTTAGCTATTTAACATTTGTTGAATTCAATATTACTTTTCACTGTAAAAGTATAGCCCCCCCACCATAAGAAAATCCCTACCCCGTCCATTTATTTAACCATCCTTTCTTTGGTGTCTAGGCACAGTATATCTTTTTACATCAGTGCGTTCTGGATCTCTTATCAAGTAAAGGAAGTAATCAGCCCATCTGTTTTGTTAACTATTCAGCACTTCAAAAGATGGACTCTTTGGACACCATGGAAGGTAAACAGAGGCAATGTATATCAATTTACTACTAGTTTACCACCTATAGCAGGAGCATTAATTTAATAATAACCGTATGTTGAAAATGTTTTAGAAGCTTGGCTAGCACACATATCAATTTTTTAATTTCTCTCTAATCCAAGTTAGGATAATAGCCTTTCCAGGTACACTATATTTTTGTCATGAAACATTTAAATCTTTTGAACTGTTAACATCAATTCTCTCTTGTGACATGTTACTTTATGTTATAGGTGATGTTGAGCTTGAATGGGAAGAAACCACCATGTAAATATTCAGACCAAAGATTACAACTGGAAGATATTTTCAAATCCCAGGGGCCAAAATACCCCGTTACTCTTCTGAATTGAAATGTGCAACCTTAAATAAATCTCTACGCTTCCCTTACTGTGCCTTACTAAATGGATTGACATTTTATGAATAGTTCTAGGAAATAGCTAATTCAGGATAGTTATCTGTTTTGTACAGCATAAATATTATACATGTAAAATGTTTAAGAAGAGATATCCCAGAGATTTTTTGAAGCCTTCTGTATTTTGGGAATGAGCCAAATATAAAATTATTATTATATTTACGTTAATGTTTCAATGTGAATTTTCCCTACATATTGGATTTGATCTTGAACAAAAGTTGTAAATGTTGATTCAGTAGTGTTATTTTGGCCTCCAGGGTGTTGACTTTTCTCGTGGATAACTTCCAGGACTGTCATAATGATCTGTACTTCCATGTATGCCCCTGTGTTTTGAATCCCCTGTTTTATGAGTGCTGAGATATCATCTCATGATCTCGAACAGCTGAACAGTAACCCCCTGACACTGCTGGGATTACTTAGCCTTTATACAACACACAGTAGCTCTTCGGGTACACTTAGGGCTATTTCAATTGCATTGTAATCTTTAGTTTGAAAAACAAAAGGAAAAATTAAACAGTGCAATTGCTCATGTGAAGTTGTCGAGTACTTTTCTAGCCTGTCTGCATTTGTACATTTTCAGGAACAAGCTGTACCACTATATTGTATATTTGAATACATAGTTAAATGTATCAGTATTTGTCCATTAGATATGTATGCAACCTAATAACAATTTTGAAGGGTTTCTTCAGCAGAAATGTATGAAAACAGTAATAAAAATGTGATGTGTTACAAGGTCATAAACCAATGATGTGCTGCTGTGGTGCCAACCGGAGACTTCTGAATAGATTACATAAAACGGTCTTTATATCATTTCCCAAGGTTGATTTTTGAGGAGTGTATTAGGTGGAACTGAACACAAAGAAATTAACCAGACTGTAGCAAATCAGAGATTTTTTTTTAAAAAGAAAATAATTCACCCTCCTTTTTGTTAGACAGTAACAATGTACAAAGTAAGTTTTGAACTATATGAAATTATTTTGTCATAGATTTCAATTAAGGGTCATAAAATAGTATTAATTATTTTCTTTCTTTTATGGTAAGAATCATCTTATACTTATTTCTGCTGGAATATACATATAGAAAAAGTGATGGCCAATAAAATTGAATTTTAAGGAACTGAGTCACTGCAGCATGATTTCAGAGGTCCTTATAAACATAAATTTGATTTTGTATCACATATTAAGATATAATTAATAATTATCTTAACATAATGAAGTATAAAAGTACAATATAGTAATATAATGTAGTATAAATAATTAAGATATAATAATTTCCCAAGGTATCCAAAGATAGTAATTTTAAAATCAAATTTATTATGCAAGAAATTAAATCCTTTAGTCTTATAAGCAATCCTGCTTTCTGTTTTTTATGGCAAGGGTGTGTAAATAAATACAATCCATTAATGTTCCAACCAAAAAGTTTACTCTATAGAAAGTTACAGAAAACAATAAGAAATGATGAAAACTCTAAAAGATTCAAGTTTGAGTGACAGGTTCTTCAGTTTGCTTCATGTGTCAGTCATTGAAAATGAATGGTAAGCCAGTATTCATTAATGTGGGTTTTTGTATTCATGGAAGACAGATAACAGCCTGTGGAAAGTACTGGTGAGTCTACTTTTAAATGTATTAAATGGTAAGAAAATAAATCCTTCAATCCACAAGCCAGTCCATTTTCTATAATATCTATATAAAAGAGAGTACAGAATAGAGTTGACCCATGTGTATATGCATGTGTGTGCATATAAAAAAAGTTTTAATATAAGGCCTCCTCTAAAAGAGTGCTTATCAATCTTTAATGTGTATACAAATCATCTGCGGATTGTGGTAAAATGCAGATTCTGCTTCAGTAGATCCAGGAGAGCACCTAAGATTCTTCATTTCTAGAAAGTACTCAAGTAATAATATTGCTGCCTGAGCTCGGGCCATACACTGAATAGCAAATCTCTAAAAGACAGGATCAGAATAATTTTATTTCCATTTGAAATTATTTGAAACATGTTAAAAAAGATTTGCCTTCGTTATCAAAAACATAACAAAGCACCTGTTAAATGTGTATAGCTCACTAGCTATATCACAAAACTGTAACTGAGATTGAATTGAAACACATATTAATGTTAACTAAATTTCTCTTAATTATATTGTGAAAATGCTACTTCACAGCCAAATTTTTATAGGTGGCTACTAAGTGCAAATTAAAATAATGAGGAACATCTGTAACATTTTTAGATCAGATTTGTCAAAATACTTTGAAGCATATGTACAATAAATGAGCAACATGTGTTTTATCTGAACCAAATGAAACTGGAGCCTCTCAGAATGGTTTGCCAGAATCGAGAGCAGCTGTGGGTATCACCTCTACTTTCATCCTGCTTTAAAACACAGAATTTTCTCCTTTCACTTTATAGGTGAAATGTGTGATACGACTTTCGAAAAAGCTAATTAAACCTTTCCCTCTTCATAAAGGAGATGGTGATTCACTCTTCACATCTGGTACCAAACACTAGATTTTTTTTTTTTTTTTTTTTTTTGCGGTTCTCGGGCCTCTCACTGTTGTGGCCTCTCGCATTGCGGAGCACAGGCTCCAGACGCGCAGGCTCAGTGGCCATGGCTCACGGGCCCAGCCGCTCCGCGGCATGTGGGATCTTCCCAGACCGGGGCACGAACCCGCGTCCCCTGCATCGGCAGGCAGACTCTCAACCACTGCACCACCAGGGAAGCCCCCAAACACTAGATTTTAAAAATGAAATTTAAGTTCAGCAAACTACTCTACACATCCATGACATTACTGTGATAGGTCCACTTTTGTAGTTCAAGTTTTAGAAAACTCACAGTAAAGTTTTTGATGATGCCAGTAACACAAAATGATCTGAAATTCTCAACTGAATGATATTAAAAAGTGAAAATGTGGGATAAAAAAGTTCATAAAGCATAATCTTGACAAAACAACTTGCCTTCTTAGGACAAGTAATATTTCATGGTAAATGACATCATGAATATGTGTAGAGCTTCCATTTGGAATCAAAACTCACATATACCCATCAGTTCATGAAGATGTTCTGAGGGATAGATTAGATCACACATATGAAGGTGTTTCAAAAAGTACAAAGAACTCTACAAAGTTATGATAATTTTTTACCCAGGTTGGACAGTATGTAATGTTTATCAGTAAGATAATGTACCCCATTATAAGATTGTATTGTGTTTGTGATATTAATTCCATGTTTGTATGTCTGTTTCACATGCAAACGTTAAAGAGAAAATTATGGCAGATATACTGATTTCTGCTAACTAAAACCACTGATACTTTGTTTTTCATGAATGATTAAGAGCATTCTCAAGGAATGTTTGGACTAAAGTGAATAAACAAATAATGTAAATTGTGATTTAGAAAACAAATCAAGAAAATTTCCATTTCAGGTGTTTCAAATGGACATACTAAAGCACTGTCTACAATAGTCATTTGAAAATAAAACTGTAACTTAATAGAAGGTGATGAAAAGCATTATTCTCCCTTGTTAGTGAGATTATGTTTCTCTAGAATCACAAGCTTAAATTATTTTAATTTTTACTGAAAGTATTATATTGAGAAGTCATTTTAGTAAATTATAAACTTTTCAGAATACTTTTACCCCCATCATTCTGATTAATCCTTACAAAATCCTCTAAGATCTGCAGTGTCCCATATTACAGATAAATATAATGATAGCTTAACAGATGTGCCCAGAGACCACATTTAGTAAAGATGGAAGCTGCATATCATAATCAAGTTACTGAAAGCCAATGATATAGATAAAAATTTTAAAGGCAACAAAGAAAATAGAGACCTATTGAGGTGTTCAAATATAAGAAAATATGCTGGCTTCTATTCAGAAACAATGCAAGCCAACTGACAATGGAATGACATATTCAAAGTGTTCAAATTACCTCCTAAACCTGATTAAGGGCAAATACAAAAGAACTAGCGCTAATGTCATGGTAAAATATTAAGGTCTTCATCCTAAGAGCAAGAAAAAAGCAAAAATGCCCACTTTCACAACTTATATTCAACACTGTACTGGTGTTTCTAGCCATTACAATAAGGCAAAAAAAAAAAAAAAAAAAGAAGGAAAGAAAGAAAGAAAAGGAATAAGGTTTGTAAATGAAGAGAAAAAATTGTCTATATGAGTAGAGAGTATAATTATGTATGAGGAAATTCCTGAAAAAGCTACAAAAGAGAAAAAGCCACTAGGTATAATAAATACCTTTAAAAAGGTTACAGGATATAAGATCAAGATACAAAAATCAATTTTATCTCTACATATTAATCAATGAACTGGAAACTGCAATTAAAAATACCATTAACAACAGCATCCATAAACGTGAAATGCTTAGAGTAAATTTAACAAAGTATATGCAAGACTCATACACTAAAAACAATATTGATGAGAAGAATTAAAGAAGACTTAAATAAATTTTTTAAAATGCATATCCATGAACTCAAAACTCAATGTTGCTGAGAAGTCAATTCTCCTCATACTGATGTACGGATTAAATGGAATATCAATCTTAATCCCATAAGGCTTTTTTTCTAGAAATCAATAAACTTGTTTTTACAATTTATATAGAAATGATGGAAAGGATCTAGAATAGCCAAAACAATATTCAAATAGAACACAGTTGAATGACTTACACTACACATCTATAGCATTTCCGTTAAAATAAAAATAGAAAGTAAAAAAATAAATTCTCACACAGTTGGTCAATTAGTTTTCAACAAAGGTGACAGTGTAATTCAATGGGGAAAAGATAGTCTTTCCAATAAACAGTGTTGGAACAACTGGATGCCCATTTGGAAAAACATGAACCTTCATCTCTAGCCCATATAACAAATACAGAAATTAACCTGAAATGCAACACAAATCTAAATGTAAAAGCTAAAACTATAAAACTTATAGAAAAAATGTATGAAAATCCTCATGACTCTGGGACAGGCAAAGACTCCTTAGAATATAAAGAAATAAAATATAGAAGAAAAAACTGACATATTGTACTTCGCCAAAATTATAACATTCTTCTCTTTAAAAGACACTATTAAGAAAGTGAAAAGTCAAGCCACAGGCTGAAGAGAATGGGAGAAAATATTCACAATAAATGTGACAAGATGCAAGTCCTGGGAATGATATCCAGAATACATATATATTTACAGAATAATACACACACACACACGCACACACATATATAAATGGCCAATACATGAAAAGGTACTCAGCATTAGTCATCAAGGAAATGCAAATAAAAATCAGAATGAAGTAACCATACTAATAGAATGATTAAAGTTAAAATGACTGGTAATATCAAGTCATCCCACCATGGAATTTGAGCATCTGGAACTGCATGGTATATGGTACAATCACTTTGGAAAACAGTTTGGTAGTTTCTTATAAAGATAATACCCGGGTGCAGTGGTTGAGAGTCCGCCTGCCGACGCAGGGGACACAGGTTCCTGCCCCAGTCCAGGAGGATCCCACATGCCGCGGAGCGGCTGGGCCCATGAGCCATGGCCGCTGAGCCTGCGCGTCCGGAACGGGAGAGGCCACAGCAGTGAGAGGCCCGCATACCGCAAAAAAAAAAAATAATAATAATACCCTATTGCCATATTACCCAGCATTACCACTCCTAGTCATTTATCCAAGAGAAATTAAAATATATTTCCAGAAAAGGACTTGTACTAATAGTGCTCTTAGTAGTTTTATTCATAATGGCCAAAAATGGAAAGAGTCCAAATACCCATCAGCAGGAATGAACAAACAAGTTGGGGTATTTTTTGACAATAAAATAGAAATGAACTATTGATACACATGAGAACAGGGAAAATCTTCAAAAACATTATACTGAGTGAAAGAAGACATACAACGGAATGCATACTGTAAGAATCCATTCAGATGTAGTTCTGGAGCAGGTCAAACTAATCTAGAGTGATGAAGATCAAATCAGTGATTACCTGGAGTGCTGTATATATGTGGGGAATCAACTGCAATGGACAAAAGGCAACTTTAGGGGGGTGATGAAAGTGTTCTGTATCTTGAATGGAGTGTTATTTATACAGGTATATTCATTTGTCAAAATGCTTTAAGTTGTGTACATACAGTGAATGCATTTTTTCCATGTAAATTATAATTCAATAAAGTTGATTAAAAATAGAGTGATAATGAAAAAATAGTTAAGTATTTACAGAATGCTATTCATATGTTTTTAAAATACAAGTAGTACATATTTTTATGGATTCATTCATTATAGTACATACATAAAATCATAAGTGGTAATGTAGGTACTGGCATCAGAATCATGGCTTCCTCTGATGTGGGAGGAATGCAGGGAGAAGACGGATTGTCAGGAAATCAAGAGGATCCACAAGAGTTTCAAATGCATTTGTAAATTTTGTTTTAAAGTTTAAAGCATATGTGACAACACAGATTTGTTAAAATTAAATAATGAGTAAAAACTATATTATTCTCTAAAGTTTTGGGTTTGAAATTTCATAATTTTAAAAGTACAATTTAAACTTTAATAATTTATAACAATGACTTAAATGTTTATGGACTATTTTCATGAATCTGTCAAAGTATTTTGCTCTCCTGCTTGAATGAGGGCAATATGGAGAGAAATATTTACTTACTTTGTTATTTATTTACTCCATTCCCAAAGCTCTAAAATCGGTGTCTTAAACATTAAAAATAAAACTTGACATGCTGCAAGTGCTTTCCACAGAATTCACTAAGTCCTTACTCACTTAGTATTTATAACCAGGTGAACTGCCATGGAAGATATGATGAATTCACTTGCTGTACTCTCGTACTAGAAAACAGAGCTTCATCAATTTGAGGTCACCACATTCATAAAGCTGGTGCATGCTAACAGGATCAACATCAACTCCCTGGGCTGTTACATGAGAGTTTTTATTTATTTATGTTTTAAAGAATACACTTACAGTTGCTTCATTTGCAAATATTTTCTCCCATTCTGAGGGTTGACTTTTTGTCTTGTTTATGGTTTCCTTTGCTGTGCAAAAGCTTTTAAGTTTCATTAGGTCCCATTGGTCTATTTTTGTTTTTATTTCCATTTTTCTAGGAAGTGGGTCAAAAAGGATCTTGCTGTGATTTATGTCATAGAGTGTTCTACCTATGTTTTCCTCTAAGAATTTTATAGTGTCTGGACAAAGGATTAATCTCCAAAATTTACAAGCAGATCATGCAGCTCAATATCAAAAAAACAAACAACCCAATCCAAAAATGGGCAGGAGACCTAAATAGACATTTCTCCAAAGAAGATATACAGATTGCCAACAAACACATGAAAGGATGCTCAACATCACTAATCACTAGAGAAATGCAAATCAAAACTACCATGAGGTATCACCTCACACCAGTCAGAATGGCCATCATCAAAAAATCTACAAACAATAAATCTGGAGAGGGTGTGGAGAAAAGGGAAGCCTCTTGCACTGTTGGTGGGAATGTAAATTGATACAGCCACTATGGAGAACAGTATGGAGGTTCCTTAAAAAACTAAAAACAGAACTACCAGGTGACCCAGCAATCCCACTACTGGGCATATACCCTGAGAAAACCATACTTCAAAAAGAGTCATGTACCCCAATGTTCATTGCAGCTCTATTTACAATAGCCAGGACATGGAAGCAACCTAAGTGTCCATCATCGGATGAATGGATAAAGAAGATGTGGCACATATATACAATGGAATATTACTCAGCCGTAAAAAGAAGCGAAATTGAGTTATTTGTAGTGAGGTGGATGGACCCAGAGTCTGTCACACAGAGTGAAGTAAGTCAGAAAGAGAAAAACAAATACCGTATGCTAACACATATATATGGAATCTAAAAAAAAAAAAAAGTAGGGGCAAGACAGGAATAAAGACGCAGATGTAGAGAATGGACTTGAGGACACGGGGAGGGGGAAGGGTAAGCTGGGACAAAGTGAGAGAGTGGCATGGACATATATGCACTACCAAATGTAAAATAGATAGCTAGTGGGAAGCAGCCGCATAGCACAGGGAGATCAACTGGGAGCTCTGTGACCACCTAGAGGGGTGGGATAGGGAGGGCAGGAGGGAGACACAAGAGAGAGGGGATATGGGGATATAGGTATATGTATAGCTGATTCACTTTGTTATACAGCAGAAACTAACACACCATTGTAAAGCAGTTATACTCCAATAAAGATGTTTAAAAAAAAAGAATATACTTACAACTGTGATATGAAAAATTTACATGAAATAGACATAATTTTATTTATTGTAATTACTAATAGCTTTCTTTATTGAATCATTACTGTGTCCCAGGCACTCTTCTAAGGATTTTACAAATATTAATTAATCTCCTAACAATTCTTGGAAGTAGGTGCTGTGATTTGCATTTTACAGATGAGAAAACAAAAACAAAAAAAAACAAATAACGGGTTAAATAATCTGCCCAAGGTTACACATCAAGTAAGTGAAAGAGCTAGAGCTGAAACCGGAAATCTGATTTCAGAGTCTCCAGCATCAGCCACTATATGCCATTGTATTACCCAGAGACCATCAGATATATATTATCTTTGATCTCACCTACTTGGACGTAGAACATACATGTGAACTCTAATTACTCCCACCCTCAAGAACAGAAGTTTCCTGATAGCATCTAAAATAGGCCCTCTTATGCAAATTATTCATGTCACATAGTCAGCCAGTGGTTGTGTTAACCTTTGAATTCAGGTACCTAGTTTGATAGTCTTTCTGTAATTTGCTGCTTCCTCCAATATATATTTGATCCAAACCAAAATCTATTGCTTGTTTTTCCAATTCTCTGGAACTCATTGCCAGGTTTATCTCCTTAGCTCACAGCTCTGATCATTTTACTGATCCGTTCCGTAGCCCTTCATTGCCTATCGAGTTAAACTCGTAAAATGCCTCTTCCACAGTCTTACTCCAACTTTCCAGCCAAACTAGAATACTTGCTGCCTACTGAAACACACCATACACATTCCCAGTACCACACTTTAGCTCCTACATTCTCCTCAATAGTTCTTATCCTCCGCTGGCATTCCCCGCTTACTAGATTGTCAGCTGCTTGTGAACAAGGACTAAGTTTTTCTCATGATTTTAACCTCGTTGCATTTAGCATAACATCTTCTATATGAGATAAACTTGAACTAATATGTGCAATTGGAAAATTTCCCTTAGAAGAGGTAAACTAATGTTGTCTATGCAACAGTGTATTTTCCTAATCCACACTTGCTAAAATATCTTTTCAATCAAGGAGCAAACAAACACTACTGGATCAAAGATAAATGAAAGTGGGGGAGCAGGGAAAATGGGCAGACAGTAATCTGTCATTTGTTCAGGATCATCATTCATCCAGAACAAAACAGATCTTAACAGTACGCGAAAAACCTCTGAACAACTGAAGGTGACAAAAAGGAATACTGTACATTTGGGCAACATATTAAAAAACAGTTCATCGACAGTATTTTTTGTCTTACATTATAGACACTTCAACAAACATGATTTCCCAGTTCACAGCAGTTTGTAAACAGCAAAGCTAATGGTTTATATACTTATATTGTGCACACACAAACACACGCGCGCGCGCGCACACACACCCACACACACACCCCTTCCTCTTAAAAGCACATAGGCCTTCAAAACATAAAATGTGGGGACCATTTATAGAAATCCAATATATTTCAATAGCCACTGGAATATTATAACCAAAGTCCTCTTTAAGAAAACATATTTTTCTTTTTAAATTACATTATATTTACTCCTTAAGGAGACAGGTATGGATTTAACATATTCTTTTAAAGACCTCATCAAAACTAATTAGACTAAAAAAGCAGGGAGAGGCAGTTCCAGAAGAAACTTGGAACAAAATATTCCACGAGGTGAGACAGTTTCTGGCCATGCAGAGGCAGGTCTGTATTCAGCTGCCAATGTGTACAGGCATGGAGGCGGACACCAGGGCCAGAGAGGACAGTAACGAGCAACAGGTGGCAAACCAGGCTAGCAGGACACACGAGGGTGGACTAGTAGGAGGTAGCATATCATAACAGGCAGGTGGATCAAGGCTAAGGAGAATCCAGCAACTGGCACTACTCAGATCCAAGAAAAGCCGGAGGTAGGGAAGTGGGTCATCAGGGAGCAGGGTCCTACTGCCCAGCTAGATTCAGAGGCATCTCCCTTCCTCAGGGACAGACACAAAGTAGAGACTCAGGCAGGGTTCAATAACCCCTCATTTCCTGAAGGTAGATACAGATAAACAGACAGAGATACACATACACATATGTACCTATCTCTATATCACTCCTTCACTGTGGCTTAACAGTAGTAAATAAATAAACAGGTAACTGCATGAAAAATACATATGTGCTTTAAATAACTAAGGTACTAGAGAGATTTTAGAGACAAAGATTTTTATCAAAATCAGGTACCAAAAATGTATACTGCTAATCTAACCAAAGCAATAAGGAAAACAAAAATAACAGAAGTCAAAACTGTCATGATTCAACACAAAAATATTGCACACCTAGAAGACACAAATAAGTAAACTGAAATACTTTATAAGTAATAACAAGTTATCTAATACAAGTGACCACAAAATAAATATTCCAAAATTATAAGCAAACAATTAATGAGTGAGAAGATATAACGGGAAAAATCAGTTCACTGATAGTGTCCAAAATATAAAATACCAAGAAGCTAAACTTAGAGGTCACTTCTGAAGAAAACTAAAACAGGGAAATCTAAGATATGATTACATTTTTTGGTAAGGGAAGCCTATTATAAAAAACATTATAAAAACCATGTTTTTTATAAGTTTAATATGCCAATTTAAATTTAATATATATATAATATATATAATATAATATATATATAATATAAATTTAATATAAGTTTAATATGCCAATTTAAAAATCTTAAATAGTATTAGATTATTTCATATTTATAAAAACATCTTAAATTCATCTGGAAGAATAAATAACTGAGAAATAAGATAAACTTTTTTGAGTAATAAGAGTGATGAGGCGAGAACTTCCGTCTATTGAAATATTTTATTATCAAAATAAAGTGTATGACTGACATGAGAAGAAGCAATACCTAATGAAAGTGACAAGTTTTCAAACACAGGTCATGCTATAAGATTTTAATATGTCAGTAAGGATATATCATCCACCAAGGAAGAAAAGATACATCATTATTCAGTAAATGATGTAGGGAAATTGGCTGCTAGGGAAAAAAAAATGAAATCATGTTAAATTTAACCCCCTCACTCTAAACCAAAATGAATTTTGGAGTGAAAAATCTCAGTATGTTCCATGGTCTTATTTCTTTTGGTCTTCATTTCCTTTAAAGATCATAAATAATTTCACCTTTTCAGGATGAACACTCATCCAACTTCTAATGCCCAGTGGATCATACCACCCCAGTGTGAAACATTTACATTTTCTCCAAAATTTATAAGAATTCAAAGATATATGTCCCAGAAACAAAACCTGAAGTTTAAAGAAATAAAAGGTATCCAAATTGGAAGGGAAGAGGTAAAATTGTCATTATATGCAGATGATATGATACTTTATATAGAAAACCCCTAAAGACTCCACACAAAAACTACTAGAACTGATAAACAAATTCAGCAAGGTAGCGGGATATAAAATTATCATACAGAAATCTGTTGCATTTCTTTACACTAATAGTGAAATATCAGAAAGGGAAAGTAAAAAAAATCCCTTTTAAAATTGCATCAAAAAATAAAACACTTAGGAATAAACCTGACCAAGGAGATGAAAGACACACGCTGAGAATGGTAAAATATTGATAAAGGAAATTGAAGATGATTCAAAGAAATGGAAAGATATCCCAAGCTCTTGGACTGGAAGAATTAATATCGTTAAAATGGTCATAGTACCCAAAACAACCTACAGATTTAATGATACCTATCAAATTAACCATGACATTTCACAGAACTACAACAAATAATTAAAATTTATATGGAATCACAAAAGACCCAGAATTGCCAAAGCCATCCTGAGGAAAAAGAAGAAAGCTGGAAGCATAACCCTCCTAAACTTCAGACAATTATTACAAAGCTCCAGTAATCAAAACACTGTGGTATTGGCACAAAAACAGATATATGGATCAATGGAACAAAATAGAGAGCTCAGGAAAAAACCCACTCACCAATGGTAATCAATCCTCAACTAAGGAGTCAAGAATATACAATGGAGAAAGGACAGTCTCTTCAGCAAGTGGCACTGGGAGAGCTAAAAAAAAGAGTTACCATATGATCCAGCAATCCCACTCCTGAGCATGTATCTGGTCAAAACTCTAATTAGAAAAGATACATGCACCCGAATGTTGAATGCAGCACTATTTACAAGAGCCAAGACATAGATGCAACCTAAATGTCCACTGACAGAGGAATGGATAAAGAAGATGTGTGTGGAGATATATATATATATACACATACACACAATGGAATATTACTCGGCCATAAAAAAGAATGAAATAATGCCATTTGCAGCAATATGGATGGACCTAGAGATTATCATACTAAGTGAAGTAAGTGAGACAGAGAAAGACAAATATCATATGATATCAGTTATATATGGAATCCAAAAACATGATACAAATGAACTTATTTACAAAACAGAAACAAGACTCACAGGCATAGAAAACAAACTTATGGTTACCAAAGGGGAAAGCACAGAGAGGAGGTATAAATTAGGAGTTTTGAAGTAGTAGATAAAAAGCACTATATATAAAGTACATAAAGAACAAGGTCCTACTGTATAGTACATACATATGGTCCTGTAATAAACCATAAAGGAAAAGAATCTGAAAAAGAATGTATATTATACATGTATAACTGAATCATTTTGCTGTACACCAGAAACTAACACAACATTGTAAATCAACTATACTTCAACAAAAAATAAATACATTTTCAAAAAACCTAAATAAGGGGACTTTATATGAAAAGAAATATCATTGCTAATCATCTAATATAATGAATGTCAAAATCTACTTATGTGTTCCTGCCAAAATACAGAAACTTATTTTTAAAAATTCAACTATTAATTTGAAAAAGAATAATAACTCCAATTGATTAGAATATACTGAATGTGTTTAGTCCATGAGTTCATTTTTAAAACCCATGAATAGTCAGTCATTATTAGAGGATGATAATGAACCAATTTATTCTGAAAACTAGCAAATAAAGGGAAAGATTCAAGCACTTTATCCTTCCTTTTATACACAAACTGAATGACGCAGTAACAAAATATCTGAGGACAGGTTTTTTTCTTTATATTCTAGCTACAAATAAAGAAGAAATGACAGAATTAGACTATCACTACTTCTCATTCCATAATGGATCCCAGCAAAGATCAACAATGGCTGCTAATATCAAAAAAAGAGAGACAACCAGACATAATGTTTGTAGAGTAACAGACTATAATGTAATCTTGCCAGCCCTCCCTCCCCCATCAAGCCTGAATCCAATCAAGCCTCTACAGCGAGCTACCAATGAATCAAACTATAGATGTCAGAAGAATGTTAAATTATGCCAAAAGAATGCAATCAGCAAAGTCCAGATTTTAGAAAACTGTACAGGACTAATGATTCAATTTCTTCAACAAATTTGCAAAAGATATAAAGTTATAGAGGAGGAACCATAGAGACTTAAAAGATTTATCAACTAATCACATGTGTGGGCTTTATTTTGGTGCCAGTTCAAAAATACAAACTAAAATGGCTCCACACAAACACTTGTACGTAAATTTTTATAGCAACATTATTCATAATAGCCAGAAAATGGATAAATGTGGTATAACCTTACAATGGAAGAGTATTCAGCCACAAAAAGGAACGGAGTACTTATTCATGATACAACATATATCAACCTTGAAAACTTTATGCAAAGTGAAGGTGGTACTAACCGGGTTTGTTTTGCCCAACGTGCAGCAAGCTGAAACGGTGAGATGCCGAGGTTTGCAGCAAAGCGAGGAGACGGGAGAGGAGGTCTCGAATCTGCTCCAAGAACGCAAGGGGCTTGGGTATTTATGGGATAAAAAAAAGAAGCAGGGCTGTCGGAGGCGAGGGGGAATGGGGAAAGGTGATTAGAAAAAGGTGCGATAATTGCTGTTCTGCGCAGGCTTAACTAGCTACAGGCCTTTTCACATTCTAAAGTTCACGAGTGCGGATGCCTGCGCATGCCCGCGCATGCCCAGTTCAAGGGTCAGTGGTCCTTCCCGGTCCTAAGGAGCTCAGTTCAAACCAGACACAGCTGACCCTTGGCTCAGCTTGAAATAGATGCAGCTGACTCCAAGTTCCTGGAAAACAAGTCGGTCAGACACCTTATTGTTCAGGCTATGTGCTGCTTAGAGGTCGTGAAAGTCTTAAAGCCTTTATTAGTGAAGGCAGCTGAAATGGATTTCACCCATGGTTACAGAAGAAGCCAGACATATTGTAATTATTCCATTTATATGAAATATCCAAAATAGGCATATCCATAGAAGCTCATTAGTAGTTGCCAGGGACAGTGTGGGAAATGGGAAGTGACTGCTAATGGATACAGGGTTTCTTCTGGGGTGATGGAAATAGTGGTGATGATTGTACAACTCTGTGAAAATACTATAAACCACTGAACTGTACATTTTAAAAGGCTGAATTTTATGTCATGTGAATTGTATCTCAATAAAAAATACAGCATTCATGAGAAAAAAAACAAACTGAAGTTTAGACTATTGGGCTACTTTGAGTAACCTTACTTCCCAGTCCAATAAATTGAATTAAAGTAGCATATACCATAATCTGTTATAACTGGGAAGGACCTTATTCCCATAATTGAATTGCCCAGATAATTGAAGCTTATCATTTGGAGAAAGCTACATGGTTCCCAGCTCCCACAATCCTCATCTCTGTATATCAGAAGCAATTCACCCCAAACTCTGGGAAGATTTAGTCCTTTCTTGGGAAATTTTAGGTATATTCCTTCAAGAGAATTTTGCTGTAGCATCAAAAACAGTACAGGCCTTCTTTCCTGTCCTAAAAATTAAGATTCTGTCTTATTTGCCAGATATACTAGTTCTACTTGTGGATAAGTTCCTATTTTTATTTGATTTTCTTAAATAATATTCATTTGATTTTCTCATTACAAAACTAGAGAATGCTTATTATAGATTTTTTTTAATTACAGAAAACTCTCTTTTAAATTTATATCAACCAAAATTCTAGTACCTAAATATAACTATTATCAACAGTTTGGAGTAGTGCTTTCCAAACCTTTTTCTTCTCATCATGGTCAACAAAAGAAATTCATCAAAATTTCATGAAGGGGCTTCCCTGGTTTTGCTTTCAGAGATTGGGCCTGAATTATATGTAATTTACAAAAAAAATTTAATAAATTAATCCATCAAAAAATCTGCCAAATTAAGTCACGTGAAAGGAGAGGCCTGCTCTACTAGGTGTTCCACTAGTTCGTGTTCTTTTCTAAGAAGTTTACTGAGGCCTGGTAATTTCAACAGCACCTTATACAGACTACTGTAATCATTTCAAAGTCCTCTTATAAATGGGTTACACGGTATGCAACATTTAAGATACCATTTTTTAAAATGAATATTTACTGGACTAAAAAATGTACAAAATTAAGTTACTTTAAGGTAAATTAAAATATTTTATTACTATAAAGTCAAGACTTTATGAAGAAGAAAGTTGAAGGATACAAAGAGGGGAGTTAAGGATTACTAGTTCCAGTGCTGGGTTCCATACATACTATTCTGATTACCTTCAGGTACCCAGGAAACCCTGAACCCACAGGGTTCAAGAAGTGAAAAGGTGGCAACACAGACCAGCTTCTGGAGAGTGTCCAGAAGAATGGCCCAGGGTAAGATAACCACTGTCCTAAGGCTTTCACTCTCAGGGCCAGTTGGGTAAAATTGCTGGGTAAAATTGACATGGAGGCCAGAAAAAAAACAAGGATGACCAGGTATTCAGGAGGTGGATGACTAGGAAAAAGTAACCCACCAATACTTTTTTTTTTTTTTTTGCAGTATGCGGGCCTCTCACTGTTGTGGCCTCTCCTGTTGCGGAGCACAGGCTCCGGACGCGCAGGCTAAGTGGCCATGGCTCACGGGCCCAGCCGCTCCGTGGCATGTGGGATCTTCCCGGACCGGGGCACGAACCCATGTCCCCTTCATCGGCAGGTGGACTCTCAACCACTGCACCACCAGGGAAGCCCCTACCACTACTTTTAAAACAAGTAGCCAATAAACTATCATACTCTCTTCTTATAAACATAGCATGAGTGCCTTAACTCAAATTGATGTACTCTAATTTTGTTGTGGCAGCCAGACTTAGCAATTAATTATTTAGACTTAGTATCTAAGGCTTAGCAATTTCAGCTCCAAAAATAAATCTTGCTATATAATGTATTTTTGAGTAGAGCATCTCTTGTCCCATGAAATTTCCAGGAACTTCTACTAAAATAAAATAAGCATTATATCTTGCACTGATCGAGACATACAATGTTTTGGGCAATTCACCAAAAAAATTTAAACAAATCCCAAATAGAAATAGAAATAAATATCCAATAGGGGAAAACCCCACTTCATCTCCGAGAAGATGATGTGGGTTTTGACAATTATCACTGAGCAGAGATTACATACTACCTGTTTTCCACCAGGTGATCCTTCTCAGCAATGATGATTACATCGCTCCTGCTCTATAGAGTGGAGGATATGAATACATAATCATTAAAGGGCAATGTGATAAGTGCTTGGTTATGAATAACCATAGAAGCAAATATTGTAATCAATATGAGACATGTGAAAGGAGGCAGTTGTGAAAAATAGAAATTGTTTGATGATCCACACTCCACAAATAGTCTCTTGTGAGTATTTTCTTACAGTCATAAACTTTGAAACAGGAACATACGAGACAACATCAAGCTTCCAGTGATTCTGTGCTTTTTCAGCAACTTCTATTACCAAGGAAGGATACTTGTGCTTAGGAACAAGTAACCCACCAATAAAACATGTGCTTAATTCTAAGGCCTTTGATTTTCAAAACGCTGTGATTTTTTAAAAAGAGCAGATTTTGACAGAAGTCTAGTGGTCAATTCTGAACTAAGAATGACTTCACCACCCTGCATTTCCCCTTCTAGCTTTCCCTTTCCCCTCTCTCCTCTCTCCTTTCCTCCCTGCCCCTCCCCCTTCTCTCCTCCTCTGTCTCCATTATTTGCCTTTATACTAGATAGACTATTAAAAGCCCCAGAGTCCCAGAAAAGTCTTGCTGCCCACTTCTGAAGGTAGAGCTAAATTACTGTACCCTCAGGAAATCTCACACTAATCTTATAAGATCGTGCTTCATTTTTTCCTGCAGCTGAAGTTATTGCTAAGATAATGTATTTATAAAACTTTTTAAGTAACACACCACTGCCAAAAATAGTATTATAGTATTATCATATGTCCAAAAGCTGATTTTAATCATCACTTTAATCTTCAAAAGATAACTTATTCCATAGAGAAGACTGGGATTTTCTTCAAAGTCAGGAAAAAATAAGCAGTTTGATGAGTTAAAATGGATAAGATTAAAGAAAAAGTTCTGCTATGAGAGTTTTAGAAAGCTATATAAAATACCAAACACTCAAAGAAGTAAAAATAAAGTCTGAAATATAAGAAGTCTAGCTGTCTTAGAATTATATAGGGAACATGAAAGAATTAATATCTCGAAATTACTTAGTTAAAAAAAGCAGCATATGTTCTTAGTGCTATTATATCATAAGATGAAAGAAAATCTAAAAGATTAAACCATGTTCCTCTATAAAATAGTAAGATAATATGAAACAATCAAATATCACTTATTATATACTTATTTTTAAGCATAGCAACCACACATAAAATTTGCTACCTTCTGTCAAACTTCAAATGCGAAAATTTCCAGGAACAGCACAACAGATTGGTAAAGTGTAAAGCAGCCCTTGCCTCTTGCATTCTTTCTTCGTGATGTGATGTTTCTCACTAACCCAAAACAAAACTTGACACACAAGAAAAGAACTTGCGCCATGGAAAAGTCACAAGGTCCCACTTCATTTTACTACAAAAGAAATGCTATATTCTTCTATAGCCATTCTTGTATTATTCATTTTTATGCCCTTTAATCCTCAAAATGCTGGGGTTTCCCAATCATGAATAAAAATTAACAAGGTTGTTCATATGTCACAAAGAGATGCAACAATCATTCTGTGTTTACTGGGATCTGTTAGTGCTTACAGTCATGGCAGTGAAATGACCTCCCTCACACAGCGTGTGTATATACATACCTCCCAAACAGGAAAAAAATGTTTTTTTCTGTAAGAAGTTTATAACTAGAGATCGATTGGATGCAGTCAGGTCAGGTGTGTAGAATGATGCAGGTTAGGAAAGGAAGCACGGATTTGCTGCTATCAAGACCATTAAATCTTGCTGGAGAGAACTAATTGATTTTGTCCTTTTCAGTTTTTAAGGGGTCAGCTAAAGTCTCCCTCTGTGAGAGTGGATAATGGAGCAAGTGGTGAACTACACTAATGACTCTGTGACATACTCTCAGGCTCTGGTGTTACGCAGTCTGAACACAGAAAGAATGTTCAACAAAGAGCCATACCAGAAGAGTCTGTAAAACCTTAAATTGCTACAACAGCTGAGAGAAGAGAATAGTCCCATTGAAAGGAAATTAATGAACAAGTGTCAAAATGGACAGTTGGTGTCAATTCCTAGAGGATTTGGAAGTGAGAAGTAGACTTGAGGAAACCATGTTAATAGAGCCCTGGTTTGTATGAAAAGAAAATCATACTTTACCAAATATCCATCATAGGAGTCATGCCTGTCACAATCCACATGACTCTGTGTTTAGTAAAAAGAATGCTTTATTAAGGGCTACGTAAGCACCTTACTTTGTTGATCTCCAAAAGCATATGATCGTCTGTTTTCTTGAAAACAAATTTAGAAAGAAATTCTACACTCAGCTGATGTGGTAGTTCTTGAACAAAATGTACCCACCATTTTGAGGGAAAAAAAGACTCTTTCAAGCCCAAGCTATCTTTTTTTGCAACTTTCAAAAAGAAGCAAAGAACAAGGGGTGGGAAGTGGCAAATGGAAATTAGAGATTATGAAACTTTTATAAGATAGATTTATGTTAAAGAATTCAAAGAAATGAGGCAAGAAACTAGAAAATATCAAGCGATAGCAATTCTATTTGAAAACATGTAAAGAACTTCTGAAAGGAGATATAATATACATTTGCTCTTATTTAAGAAGATTCAATCCTACCATAGAGTATAAGAGGAAAAAATAGGGAGAATAGATGAAACTAAATATAAAAGCAAATGGCTTGGAAAACAGGTTAGAGACAGACAAAGTAAGTGTAGCCTATGCTTGTCAACATAGAAAGGGATGGAGGGCCAATTAAGCATCAAATAACTAAATATGCCTGAGAAACCCAATATTTAAGAAGTCTTAAACTGACCACTTATTGGTGAAATCCAGTTTGGTCCACAGAATCTGCTGGCTGCCCAGTAGATTATAGGTGAGCTGTAGTTTTGACTAGGTGTATAGAGCATCTGTGTATTTGTTCAGACACCTTCCATCTGCTGAAATCCTTTGATCACCCTCAATTCTAGTCCTTGTAGATACTGTAAGTGGGGCAGACTGAAGGGGAAGGGAGAAAGACAGGATATATATGCATTGTGTAACTCAAGACTTGTATAGTATGGTCTCTCCACCCCACTTTTACCCTATCTTAAGTGTGCTAACCCACTCCATCTTTCTCTTTCCTTCTTACTGTATATTTTAAAATAATCAAATAGACCATGAGTTTCAAGCATTTGAATTTGAGCATCAGTTTCATGACCTCTGGGACAGGCTGCCTGTACATGGCACTGTACATGGAAAATAGCATTGCATCATTATTTCCCAAAGAACAACACAGGTCCAAATCTCAACCAACAGCTACCGACAGTGCCTCTTTTGGTCACTGGAAAAATGGAAGTTACCCTACAGGTTGCCAAATAAACATTCAAAGGTCCTCTAAGGTAGTTTGCCCCTAGACTTTTTTTTTCCCACTGAAGACTACTCTTCTATTGGGCACTGTAAGGAGGCTCAGAATAAGAACTTCATTTTGATTATATAAATTACTGCTATAAGAGCCAGAGTTTAGTTTATAAGCATGTGATTTTCAGGCAAGTAGATTAATTTCTCAATGCTTTACTCCCTCTTTAAAATGGAGATAAATCATACTTGATAAAATATTGTGAAGATGTAATGAAATCCGGCTTCCCTGGTGGTGCAGTGGTTAAGAATCCGCCTGCCAACACAGGGGACAGGGGTTCAAGCCCTGGTCTGGGAAGATCCCACATGCCGCGGAGCAACTAAGCCTGTGCACCACAACTACTGAGCCTGTGCTCTAGAGCCCACGAGCCACAACTACTGAGCCCATGTGCTGCAACTACTGAAGCCCGTGAGCCTAGAGCCCGTGCTCCACAACAAGAGAAGCCACCGCAACGAGAAGCCGGTGCACCACAATGAAGAGTAGCCCCCGCTCGCCACAACCAGAGAAAGCCCATGAGCAGCAACAAAGACCCAACGCAGCCTAAATAAATAAATAAATGTATTTTAAAAAAAAATGTAATGAAATCATTTATTTAAAGCACTCTGACACAGGGACTGCAACTTTTTTTTTCCAGAATTGAATAATGGCTACAACTTTACAAAATAAAATATATATATAACTACTTTTTATTCTATACTCTAAAAGTACAAATTCTGGAATATTACAGCTTAAATCTCATGATAGTTTATACTTAAACAAAAGAAAATAAAAAAAGAATTTAAATGATTTAATAAAAAGATTATACTTACATTGTGAAATTATACAGCACAGCTTTTCCAATCACAACATCTAGCCCAGATCTTGAAATCAGGGAAGATAAAACTTAACATGATTAATTTTTATGTGACTAGTGGCACACTGAAAATATAATCCCTGTACTTAAAAAGCAGCAGATTATATACAATTTAAACATTTTATACCTTTTTCCATGTTTCTATCACTTACTATCCTAAAAGCTAACATGCATTATCTCAAGGAGAAATGTCTGAGCTTCTGAAAAAGTATGAAATGTGTGTGTACGTCTGATTAAACAACTTTTTTTCCAAACCGGTAGAAAAACTTTATGGAATAAATGTGTTTGTACAGTGGTGACTATTTGTCACAGTAGGCTGTGACATAGGCATTAAAGCACCAACTATTTTGGACAATATGTCATAACCAGCCAGTTGGAGGGCAGTAACAAAATACTTGGCTAACCATTCTATACTAGAGACATCTGTTTAGCTTAACAAGCTAGTAACATCAGACCCTACTATAATTTGGGTCATCTGAATACCACAATTCATTTAGTTTTTAAAAGGTGTAAATAACATTGAAAAATCATTCCATATATCTTAGAAATTTTAAACATTAGTTTTACATAGCATCATGGAAAATGTTTATGTAATATTTTAAGTGAAAAAGGCCATATATACATGATATTGCATTATATCTATATTCTTAAAATTATGTAATACAAAATTTACATTATGTATTATTACATTATATAAAATTTTGGGTCATATAGAAGACAAAAAGCAAAGTATGATTTATTGAGGTGACACGTAGATGGATGATTTTTCTTCAATCAAAAGTTAAATAATATAATACCAATTTGTATTGTTTACTATGCGCTAGACACCGTATATTGTTTATTAACTTTGTTTTAATCATTAAAACAACCTTATAGGGTAATATTATTTCCATTTTATGGACTAGTTGAGACTTAGAGAAGTTAAATGACTTGCCCAAGGTCAAATATTAGCAAATGGCAGAGCTGAGCCTAGGATCTAGATCTAACATCAAACCTCATATTTGTAGTCACTATAATTATGTTTAAAGAAAGTCTCCTTTATATATACTGTACTCTGTTCATTGTTCTTATTTATGAATAGATACTTGTCAGCACCTATCCTGTTTTTCCTGGAAGTAGGGTGACCAACTTGTTCTGATTTGTCCAGGATTTCCCAGTCTTTGTACTGAAAGTGGGACCTCCTGGGTACTTGTCCTAAGCAAACCTTTGCCAGTTGGTGACCCACAGGGAAGGAATACGTAACCTGAAAACATTCTAATGGTTCACAACTGTTGCTCTCAAACTCCTAAATCTGAATGAAAATAGGGAGAGTGCAGAATTATAAAGAGAACTTCATTTTTTAAGCACCAAATAAGAGTTTCTCAGGTAGACGAGCATTTGTGGTCTCTTTCCCTGGACACTGTGCCTAGAAACTAAACGAGCAGCAGCCCCTTTCAGTAGCATTTTGTATCTAGTACATGAACTGAACACAGGTTTTTGTGGAAGTCCTGTTCTAGTCCCAAGTGCAAGGGAAAGGGGGGTGAGAGCAAAGAGTAAAAAATACATTTGAAAAATCTGAAGAGCAGCCTCTCTGCTCATCTTAGACACATTTCTTCGGAGCTATTTTGAAAAAGGCAGCTGCCCAGCAGTCCCCGTAATCCAGATCCAGCCCCATTTCTCTGCCCAACTTCTCACTGCCACAGTTGCAGAGCATTCGCCTTTAAAACATTCCCTTCTCCTCTGCTTGGTCTGTGCCCCTCCCCCATGTCCTCTGAAGTAACTCGAATGTTCTGTCTAAGTGCAAACTATTTTTACCACAGTGTTCGGGAATCTCTGGGCACACACTGTCTGCAGATTAGGTAAATTACAGGTGCATGGCTTCAGGTTACTCATGTAGCAGCCACAAGTTTAAAGCATTAATCTGCCTCTTCTGAATTTTCCCTTTCAGTCAGCAGGCCCTTCCTTCACCTTCTGCTCTTCAGGGCCGCTCACTGGCCTTGTTAGTTGATCGTCTTCTCCCGGCAGGCTGGACTTAGTGCTGTTCATTTTCTTTCTCTCCTTGCCCTCCTCCACCCCCTTTCTTTTACTCCCTTTTCTCCTCTTTCTTTCCACTGCTGAAAAAGTATATTTTCTATCTGGCCCTCAGGTCTACTTTCTCAGCTGTAACTGAAACTGCTTTCTTTGAACCCAGCTATGCAATAATATAGCCAAATTCCTTAGGTATAACCACAAAAACCTCTTCATCAGTTTCTGACTAACCCTGTGTCTACTTCTTCCCTGACCTTCCTCCTACTGTCGCCACTACTCCAATCCACAGGTTTGTTAAAAACCTTCATCTCTGCTCCCTAGAAATACCAACCCAACATCTCAGGAACTTACATCCCCAGACCATCCTTTCGCAAGCTTCCATTCATGACAGACTCTTCACTGTTATACACTCATAAAGAACCACATTCTTTTCCTCCAAAGTTCCTAGCTCAGGTAGTCATTTTTTTAAATTAGTATCTGTCCCCCAGTAATTGGAAATTTGTTGAGGGCATAAATACATGAAACACAATTATCAGAGTCACTAGTTCTAATATTTTCACTTCCATTACCCCATTAACACAAATAAATCCCTAAATTTATCCTAAACATCTGTCTTAACAAATCTAGGTATTTCAGTTAATTCCCTTTGGCTATTTCAATCAGAGGCCTATGAATTGAGTAGGGGAAGGAAGGAAATTAAAATTTGTTGAGTGTATATTCCATAACAAGGACTCAACATATATTTTTTTCCATTTTATGCTAACAACAACCCTGTGATGTATACATTACATATGCCATTTGATCTCTTATAAAACTGAGGCTTGGAATGTATAATTGAGAATGGCTAGAACTTAGATTCTGGCTTACTCCGAGACTGTTTTTCTACCACATAACAGCACCTTCCCAAAGGCTCATAGCTAAAATCCACCATTGGCTGAGCTGGCCATAATCCTTTTCCTCCCACTCCTTTTCACGGAGAAGAAGAACTGGACATACTCAAGCTTTTGTGGAGATGATGGGAGGAAAATGCTTTTACAAATAACTAAGCATGAAGTAAGAATAATGGGGTGGTAAACTATTTGAAAACTCTCAATTCTATCACTAGCTTACTTTCACATTTTGTTATGAATGAACTCTAGGCCCCTGAAGTGATTTATTGACACAATATTATTATTCTCTTATTATTATTTACTTTTTCCATAATTAAAAAAACATATTTGAACTATTTAAACCTTGGAGGATAAACCTGTTTTGACCACTTGTCAAGATCTGTGTCTCCCAAGTTGTACTGAGAAATAATGTAATTGCAATTACAGGCATCTCACATTTTGTTTGAGTTCCAAGAGTTCCGTATTTAGTTGTCTGGAATCATTGTGTATTTTCCCATTACCTAATCTGATAAAAAATGGTTATTTCCCAAGCTGGCATTTCCTTTTTTCTCTCTTCCCATCCCTACTCCCAATCCCCAAAACAACAACAAAAGAGGGAAAAATCTGTTTGAACAAAGGTGAATAACAACATTAATTTTATTGGCCTGAGTTCTAGAGAATGTTGTGAAAGGGGCTTTGTAGTTTAATAAGAAATGACAGTTCAATAGTGATAGCTGAATTCACACAAAGAAATGCCACCCCTTTCTGGGAAGTTGCTCTTGATCAGCACCCCAAAGCTTTTTCTTCTTCTTTCTAGAATCTTCTCTTTCTACATTTTGAACTCACTGTGTCTCCAGTGGCAACACTTAAATAAGGGAAAAATGAAGGAGAAAGTGCACACTTTCATGTTCTTTAGCAGGTTCATGATGTGCAGACTTTCTCATATCTACTCGATACCTCTTAAAATCAGTGGTGAGTCTAAGAATGGTGTCACCTTAAACGTTACTTCTTTTTTTTTAATACATCTTTATTGGAGTACAATTGCTTTACAATGCTGTGTTACTTTCTGTCGTGCAACAAAGTGAATCAGCCATATGCATACATATACCCCCATATCCCCTCCCTCTTGAGCCTCCCTCCCACTCTCCCTATCCCACCCGTCTAGGTGGTCACAGAGCACGGAGCTGATCTCCTTGTGCTATGCAGCTGCTTCCCACTAGCTATCTATTTTCTATTTGGTAGGGTATATATGTCGATGCTTCGTTAATTCTGTCACCCAAGCAACAAAATTCCCTAGAAGTGATTTTTTTCTTATCTCATTTTTCCCCATACCTAATTTTATAGGTATGCAACATTTTTGAAGCGATTTCACATTTTAAAAAACTTTATCATGACCTTTGAGAGTATGATGTCTTTGTCATTATACATGTTATGGGTGAAAAAACTGAGAATTTGAGATATTAGGGTTGACTAAGTTCTCATAGGCCCAAAACGATTGTGATCTAGGTCTTCCACCCCCAATTCCAGTGCTATTGCTCCCATTTTTTAATCACTTAGTCAATTTCACTCACCCTTCTAGATTCCAACTCCATAAGAAGAGGTCATTTTTCACCATTTTATTCTTGTCACCCAGGACACTATCTGGCACTCAGTAGGTACCCCCAAAATGTTGAATAAATGAATTTCAGATATTGTTATCTTAATAATCTTAGCAATAATGTTATATAACTTACTGGTTAAAATGACTTTTCAAATTGTCTTCACATTACAAGATACAGCACAGAGTGAGGTTAAGAGCACAGGGTAATTTTCCTTAATAGATGTTAGGCTATTCCCTGAATTCCTGGAGCCTCCAATCTGGAGTCTTAACTGCTGATATTAGCAACCAGGGGAATGGCAGAAATAGGAGAAAATGTCACAAAAGTATTGGCTTCTTATTATTCCCTGTGCCTCCTACTTTTCCAAAAACAGAAAAATGGTTCTCACACTTTTTATTCAGCTGCACATAACAAAAATGTAAAAACAGCACGAAATGTCAAAACTTAACATCTCAAGTCTGTGGCTCAATAGGAAGAGACTATGAAGAATTATCTTCTGGAATAAGTGATTTAACTAAAAAGTGTAACTAGTTTCTACGTTGTCTGACCATTGAGTCCAAGGACATTGTCTTTAGTCTATTCATTTAAAAAATGAGATCGGGGGCTTCCCTGGGGGCACAGTGGTTGAGAGTCCGCCTGCCGGTGCAGGGGACACAGGTCCCCGGTCCGGGAAGATCCCACATGCCGCGGAGCGGCTGGGCCTGTGAGCCATGGCCGCTGAGCCTGCACGTCCGGAGCCTGTGCTCCGCAACGGGAGAGGCCACAACAGTGAGAGGCTCGGTACCACAAAAAAAAAAAAAAAAAAAGAAAGAACAGAAAATGAAATCGTATTGAACACAGCCTATAATTACCACTGCTTGGGGTAGAATAAGAAGATCTTATGTTTCCATCTAGTTTTTCAGGCACTGACTATAAAGGCTAAGACCAGAGTTGACTCTCACCCCAAAGGCAATGTAAGGTTGGAAAGAGTCCTTCCAGAGCTCTGGGAGGGGACGGAAAGGAAAGAGAAAGGGAAGGGATATAAAAAAATAAATAAATAAGTAAATAAATAAAGTAAAACAATTTAAATAGGAGAAAAATAAATCTCTGCTACAGCTGTGCTTTATTTCCCTCGTAAGACATGGTCTTAGCCTTGACATGGCCTTATGCTTTAAATAACTAATGTTCATCAAGAAGCTAATAGAAGGTTATATGCTTCACACGCATGGCATCATTTGATCGAATTCTCACCCAAATTCCATAAGGCAACCGTTGTTATCTTAAAGAAATCGAGACCTAGTATTACCCATGCACACATACGTAGAGATGAACTTAGCTGAGCCTTGAGGGGGCGTCTTTGGAAGTTAGGGGCCCTGCACGTCACCCTTATCTTGTGCTGCGTCCTCTACCACCACACTCGTGTGTATGGGACCACGGGCAAACTGCAGGGAACATTCTGTTCCTTGGTTTGTATCTTGGTTGCTACCTTTCTCATCTGAATCCTATGAAAGAACGTATTTGGAGTCAGTGGATACCGAGAATGCTAATGAAAAAGCTATGACCACACACTGTAGAACAGGAGCCTTAACAGAGGCATCTTGGAGTGGCACGTTGAATCCTGGAACATCAAATAGCTATAGTGTGAGTCGTATTTCCACTAAAACTATTTTTCAAGAGACATTATTACATTTAGTGCATCCCCATCCTCAGTCCCACCCCTTACCTTATAGGTACTACTGCTCCACCGTGGAGCCGGGGTACGGAATTCAGATCTTGGTTGCTACCCTCCAAAAAGAGATAGCCAAGGAAGGAATCTGAGCACCCTCCAGCCACCCCCTTCCAGCTCCCAAATTGTCATTCAACCTTAGTAAAAGAGAGGAAAGAGATTTACCTGCTGCTATTGAGGCTGAAGCCTGAAAGTCATGTATAACCTTTGAAGGACTGTAATGGTTTTAATCACAGGAATAGCACCTTTTTGACAGGCAGGAGGGAGAAAAGAGCTGAACCAGTCTGCAAACATTAACCAAGCTATTTTGGAGCAATGGCTACTGCCTTTGAAATCTTTCATCATGGGTCTATACTTAGAATTCAGATGAGCCTGGGGGGGGGGAATGGGGCAGTGTTAATCCCCAGTTGTTCTGAAGTTGTCCTGTAAGCAGGTTAGCATCTAAACTGCCCCAGACTGAAGTGTTCGATGCTTTGTTTAAATTACTGGATTCTCTCTATGTATTTTGTTTTAACCTGTTCTGCATATAGGTTGTCACATCATTCTGGGGGTGACACTTCTCAGTTTTCTTTCAAAGTAGATGTTCTAGAGAGCACTGGCTGTAATCACATTGAGAGACTGATGCTCCATGACAGCTAAAAGTTGGATTGAGTTTCAGGAGCTTCTATATATAAAGCTGGGGCGACTTAAGTCACCGCACTAATTAAATGCCATCTGGGTGGCTCCTCTGGGTTTTTGAGCCCATCACCCCGTTCAGACCCAGTCAGAGGCCAAGGAGGAGAACATGATGATGGACCTTTTTGAAACTGGCTCCTACTTCTTCTACTTGGATGGGGAAAATGTTACCCTGCAGCCGTTAGAAGTAGCGGAGGGCTCTCCTTTGTATCCAGGGAGTGATGGTACCCTGTCCCCCTGCCAGGACCAAATGCCCCCGGAAGCTGGGAGCGACAGCGGCGGAGAGGAACATGTCCTGGCGCCCCCAGGCCTGCAGCCTGCCCACTGCCCCGGCCAGTGCCTGATCTGGGCTTGCAAGACCTGCAAGAGAAAATCTGCCCCCACCGACCGGCGGAAGGCCGCCACGCTGCGCGAGAGGAGGCGGCTCAAGAAAATCAACGAGGCCTTCGAGGCACTGAAGCGGCGGACTGTGGCCAACCCCAACCAGAGACTGCCCAAGGTGGAGATTCTGCGGAGCGCCATCAACTACATCGAGCGGTTGCAGGACCTGCTGCACCGGCTGGATCAGCAGGACAAAGTGCAGGAGCTAGGGGTGGACCCCTTCAGCTACAGACCCAAGCAAGAGAATGTAAGCGCAGACGCCGCCGGGGCCGGGGAACGCAGAGGCTGATTAGGCGCCTCCTCGGGGCCTGAACCTCCAGCGGCTCCGTCTCCGTTCGCGTCCTCCTTCCTCACCCGCCCCTCCCGCTCCCTCTCCAAGGAACCCCCGGTGACCCGTGAACGCGGGGTGCCTGCAATAGGCAGGAAATTCGTACCCGGCCGGAGGAAACAGGGGAGACCCCCTCCCAAAGGGCCCCCTACCCCACCCCCGGAACCGATGTTTCTTGGCTAATCTGCTGCCTCGGTCTTCCTCCAGCTCGACGGTGCGGATTTCCTGCGCACCTGCAGCTCCCAGTGGCCAAGTGTTTCGGATCATTCCAGGGGGCTCGTGATAACTGCCAAGGAAGGTAAAGTAAAAGGGCACTGGACTGCGCTGGAGAACATCCCGGGAGGGGACTGGGGTGCTCGCTGGGGGCAGAAAGCGCTCGGAGCCCAGCAGGAGCCTGGACGGTCCCTAAGAGACCGGCGCTCCTTGCGCGGGGACCGGTCCTCCCGCGCGGTCTAGGCGGCTTCGCGCGGGGCGCGGGGCGCGGGGCTGCCGGCTTCTTCCTTCCTTCGGGGTTATGTTTGTGTGTGTGTTTTCTGCGCTCAGGAGGGGCAAACATCGATTCATCGGCCTCGAGTAGCCTTCGATGCCTTTCCTCCATCGTGGACAGCATCTCCTCGGAGGAGCACAAACTCCCCTGCGTGGAGGAGGTGGTGGAGAAGTAACCCCGCGCCGGTGCTTGGGATGTCCTCCACGTAGCAGGAAGATCCCTCCCTCCCTCCTTCGCCTAATCCTTTAGGTCACGTTACAGTAATATTTAGGAACCCAGACCCAGGAGCTTATGAAAGGGAAGGAGCCATGTCCACAAAGAAACTTCTCGGAAACTGTTGTGCACGCTCAGACGAAAAAGCCTTTCGGCTTTGGGCTTGTATTTTGGGAACCGCGAGTGGCTTAGATCTAGCAGTTTTGCTTTGTTTTTGTTTGGTTGGTTTTGTAATATATTTACTTTTATTACGGTGATCCTTTTGTGCCATGTTCAAAAGAAGTTCATTCCTGTTTAAAGCAAAGTGGGAACGTCTCATCTAAATGTTAGTGGTATTGAATATATTTTTGTAAATAATCTTAGTACTTTCATTTTTTTATGTAAACCTAAGAAATATATTTTAAATGTGTAGTGACGTATTGTATATAAAATGTGCGAGGATCCTGGTATTGTAATATTAAAATATAAGTTTCTATACGAACAAAGTTGTTCCTAATTTGATTCAACTGAAAAAAATATGTTTGAGGCATAAATAAAGGTGAACCACGTTTTAATTTAGAAATCACCCAAGCCCATTTATTTGGGCGTTTACTTATGGACTGATTTAAAGGGAGGAAAATGGGTTGTTTTCCTGTGTCTGAATTAAACTGTTCACTTTTCTATCTCATGTAGACCCCACCCTTGTGGTTAGAAATGAAGACCATCCGGAAGAAATCTGCCTTTTTCCCTTTTATCAGCATCCCTTTTCTTTCTGTTTTAACTGTCCTTTACCTGGAGATCTGGGTGAGATTTACTTTCTCAAAGTTAACAACTGAATGTTCAATCGAGGAAAATCTCATTGTTACAAGAAATTACCCCACAAAAATTCTGCTTATTTGCCTAAAAAAATCTTCCGCTAATTTAGCCCGAATTACTTTCCCTCTTTGAATTTACAGGCCCGGCCCTTCGTGAGGAAGCATTCACATGGTGCACCAGGGGCTGCGCTGGCCTCGGAGCCAGGTCTCTGGTCCCTCCCGGGTTTTCTTGAACTAGACTGGTGGCTAGAAGACTGGAATAGCCTCAAGACCTCTCGTGGTTTGGGTTTGTTTTCCAAATAGAAAGATAAAAGAAGGGGACGATCTGGCTCATGAGGTGGGGTGGGCGTCTTTGAAGGAAGGTTGCTTCAAGAGAGGTAAGGGTTAAATGGCTGAGGGCAAAAGACAACAACACACATGAAACCTCTTAGCTGGACCAAATAGCAAAGCCCCAGAGAGGCTTGAAGCCCCAGGAGCTCCTAACCGTGAGGATTTTACAACGTGTGCCAGGTTTGTTTATCCTGTAACCTCAGGAAGAAACGACCACCAAGAATCACAGTGGGAAGTGAAGCAGAGGAAAGAGGCAAGCTATTTCTCTGGAATTGCTACTTCTCTCTTACATTCCGTAAATGGTACTTTCACTCCCCGCCGCCCGCCCGCCCTTAACTGCTTCCTTCCCTCTTTTTCTCTACAGCTAGTCCTCAGTTCAGAAATTGAAAATCAAATCTCATTCAGCACTTCCCAGCCCAAACGTCATTCCCAACGCTCCAGTCTGGACCTTGTTGCCCGCCGCCAGAGTTCCAGATGCCGCCCCAGACCGCGCCCCCACCCCGCAGGCATGGAGCAGTGTCTTGCCCCTTTAGCATTTCAAAAGGCTTCTTCCTGGGGATAATAGTTACTCAGTTTTCTGAGTGTATGGATAATTCCACTTTCTCCTAAAATGCAGAAAGCTTCCTAGAGGAAACTGATCTTGACATAGAATCCCTCTCAAAAGTGTGAGAGAAGTAGGTGGGAGTGTTAGTGGATACAAACTGCTGAACCCCTGTGCGCCATAACTGGACTGAATCTTCGCTGCTACGGTGTAAACGTGGAACTATCACTGCTCCTCTCTTTCTCCCGTTCCCTCATTTATAAAATAATGGGGATGACTATAATAGTGCTTATTAACTCCTGGAGTTCTGAAGATTCACTGAGATAAAGTTCTTAACCAAAACAGGACACAAAAATAAACACTAAATGTCAGCTGTTTTTATTTTTCATTAGTAAATCTAAACTGACCAACAAGAGGCTGTTCTTCCACCAAAAGCCACAGTTCCGTCAGATTTAGTTTTCTAGCTTTTTTGCAGGCTCTGGCTGAGAAAGTATTAATAACAAAGAGGCCAGCAGTAAAATGAATGAGCCGTTACTAACACTTTACCTGTTTATTCATATAACCCTACGAAAACCTGTAAAGGGGTCCTTTTGTTATCTCTTATGAGAAAAGGATACTTTGGAACAGAGAGGAGTTCTTGCAGTTTTAAGTACAGAGTCAGGATTTGGAGCCAGTCAACAGCAGTGGCTTCAAGCTTGCTCTCTGAATTGCTTATGCATCCTGAAAGGGAAGCCCTTGAGAAACAAGAAGGAGCATTTAAGGGCTGTAGAATAACTTGGCTGTATTTGACAATTGTTTTCCAAAAGCTCTTTCTCAAGAGTGATTAGCTAGTAAACTCCAAATTAGAGGAGTCATTGAATTAAAAGATCCGTGGTCAAGCATTGCAAATTATCTAATCAGAACACATGTGACTGAAGATGGCTTGATGGCGTGTATATCCATTAATCATGCTTATTATGTATCTATGATTTTTTTTCCTGAGAATTGATAACGACTTCCTAAAAATGTATATGTACATGCACACCCCTATATTTTGGAAAATCAGATTCATGCCACAACTGAAATCAGATGTCGTAAGTGACCAGGTGAACTCATTTACTTTATAACTGCGCATATATTTATAATAAGATTTGTGTTATGGTCTGCTCATCAGCAGAAAGCTTTTATCAATTCATGGACTTTAACTGCTGATAGATTTTATTCAGTCTTTGCAAATCAAATCCTCTCTATCTCTCTTGGCTGGGTAACTTGAGAAACTGTTTGGAATAAGTTTGCCTATAGAAGTCTCTTCATTAAATAGAGCAAATATTTCCCAAAGACTTCATGTGACCTCCACTGCTATAGCTGACATGTTAGGCTTTCCAATGAAATCCTTGGTGTGTTTGCAATTTAAATGTTTTCATTTGATATTAATGATGATAAGCTTGACTAAGGCCAAAGCCAAAACAAACAGGGCTGTGGAAGCAGAAAATCAAGATGTTAATAACTTGGTAAAGATAAGCAATTTGAAATTAAAACTGAGCCTCTTTCCAGAGGCAGGCATGAAATTATCAAGTATAAAATAACAAGTGACTTTCTCTTTTATGTTACTATAGAAATAATTTGTAGAATGTCAAATGTCAGCTTTCTGAAACTAACTTTAATCATCACACCTGGATCATTGAGTTTCAAGCCTGAACGTAGTGGAAATCCACTTATGTCTAACGGACTCACTTTTTTTTTTCAGACTCTTTCATATGTTTTTAGGGTGGAGGTGTGGTGCTAAAATTCAGTGTTCCCAAGTCCTCTTGAGACTGGCAGAGAAGTCTTGGGCTGCTAAAGTGACCTCTATCCCTATTAAGACATCTCTTAACTCAAAGTTAGAATTTACCCATCTGTGCTTTTCTCTTAGTAATATTTTATCCCTTTTATTCATCTCAAAACCTTCCTCCTACAACACCTTATCTGGAAAAAATATTTTAAAAAAGTTTTAGTTTAAACTTTGAATATCTCATTTCCTACTCTAATGCATTAGTAAATTAGCAATAACATGGTATTTCCTCAAAGAGCTAAGCCATCAAGACATTTCTCCAACAGACTCCTCCAGTCACTCCCTTAAAGTCAGAAGAAGTGTTGCAAAAGATGACCCTGCTTCCTAGAGGTTTCATTCTGAAAAAGCAATTTTTTGCAAGCCTAGTTCAGAGTCAGCCTGTGAGATGGAATGCCTATGCCATGTGCTGGAACAAAGATAATGCTGCAAGGACTGGCTACTTTCTCTACTCTCAAGGCTGCTAAAAGTCCTTACTTAGGCCTTTGATCTCTCCTGGGAGTCTTCGAATTCAAGCAGAGGCCAATGTCTTCCTCAGCTGTCTTCTCCACAAATTCTTCCAGCAGCTTTGGCAGGTACTAATGTGTTTACTTAGGTGTGCCTGGTTCCCAGAGCTAATAGTGGCTTGAAATTATTTAGCACGTTGTTACATCAGATATAATAAGCAAAAATTTCAAGAACAACTCCCTTGGTCCAGGAGTTGATAAGGGTCTCAGGTAGGGGCAGAAACGAATTGAAATGAACTTATCTTCCTATGTATATTTGATTTCTCCTGCTAAGAGAAGCATGGAGAATTTTCAATCATGCAGAATTCCTAGGGTGGGCAAATTTTACTAAAAAAGGAAGCTCTAAGCATCATTTTGCTGGTGTGGTCTGTCCATCAACACTAGGATCGTTGCCATAATGGTTAAACTAAAATACGTTCTCTTTTAAAAAAAAAAACAACTTGATGATTACTTAAAGGTCTTTGCAATTAAAACCTGCTTACAAGTCTAAATTGTAAGAAAATTAAGCATGTGTTTATTTTTATTCAGAATGTAAAATGACACAAAAATTTAAAAACATTATATCTATTGATACTTCACCAGAACCTTGGTGGGCATTCATTTATAACACCAGCTGGGCTGAGTTTTCCTCCCATCATCTGACTACTGTGATACTTTCCTAGCAGACAGTGTTGGAATATCATTTCTAACAACCCGTTTACATATTAGACAATCGTGAGTTTTCTCTGCCTGGAAGACATCCACTTCTCTGGAGAAATAGTGGAAAACAGTATTTTCATTCTTTTCTATGAGAAGCAAAAGCCAATCTAGTCTGATTTTGAGAAGAAGAGGCCACCCAGATGAGCACTGTAAACGACCATTTTTTAAAAAAGTAAATTTTAACTTTTTTCATACTTCTCTGTTCAATTTTCCCACTCAAAAAAATTTTTTTTCTCTGTCTCGTTCACTCAGTTTCGCATTTTCCCCTCCCACGATCTTTCCTGGGAAAAGAGCAGGGGAATCTCTCCCGAATTAGGGGAGCCCAGCCATCTTTGAGGCGCTGGCTTCCTGCCTTCTTTGTATCCTGCCTCCCATTTTTTGATCTCTTTCTCCTCTCGCCCCTGACAGAGGTCTAAAAGTTTTGTCTCGTTTTTTTAACTTTGGTGCTCTGAGATCCTATTTTCAGCACTTGGGTCCCAAGGGTCCTCAACCCTGGACCCTGTTTCCCCCCTAGCAAGTCCCATTAAGCCGCCGGGCGCTTGTGTTTTCTCGGCTTCTTTAGTTCCACTCACCCGCGGCACTCTGGTAAATTTGTTTGAGATCACCTTACCAAAGACAGCCCTAACCTCTGAGAACCACCGTTCCTGACAGAGCCTCCTGAGTGACAGCGTCTTCCCAGCCCGGGAGCCGAGGGAAAGCTGTCGGGGACCGGCGTTTGCGAGTTTCTGCTCTGGAGCGTTAAGGACGCGCGCAGTGAGAACGAACTGATTCAAGAAAAAAACAAACGAAATTCACCTCTAGGAGCACAAGCGCTCCACGGGGATGCCTAGTTTCCAATTCTGTGTGACCGGGGGCAAAGGACTTACTCCTTGAGCTTGGTTACCTTCTTTTAATAATGGGTCCACTTAACAGTTGCCACAAATTTGTTCTAAGTCATAAACGAGTGAATACATGGAAAGGGTTGGGAACAGTGCTTGGCAAATAGAAAATTCTTAATAATTGTTTGTTCCACACATGCAACGCTGAGCAGTTTGGGTACAAAGCACATTAGGTGCCTGGTGGAAAGAAATCAGCTGAAAGGCAAGATAACTTCTATCTTCCACTTAAAGTTTATTTGTGCCCAAATCTTAAATCTGCACACAACTCAGTTTTAGCTTCGACCAGTGTGTGAACTTCTGGACTCTCTAGGCAAAGAAAATGGTACTATTGCTGCTGACCAGAACCTGTGGGACTTGGCTGAGAGTTCCCAGATGAGAATATTACCCACTACTGTGTTTCAGGGGTAGCAATGTGCATGGTTTGGAATGTTTCCACCTGCCTGGATGAGTCCTTTAGGAACTTAATTCTTTTATCTGGTGTAGCCCTGGGTACCTATTCATTTCAAAGGCAGCCACTTGTTAATAGTCCCAAATAAGGTACAGATGAATTTCCCACAGGCCTACTAAGCAGCCCGTTGGTATGAAAGGGCCTGATTTTCGAGGGTGGTTGGTGATGGTGGTGGTGGTAGTGTCTTTGTCTTGGAGATGACAGAACTCGGAAGAGAGGACTCTGGCGCAAACCTTGGTGACTGACACTCTCCCACCCCTGGTTTCTGGGACCTTCACTTTGGAGTACAGATTTCACCTGTAAAAGTTAATACTTCTCTGGCTCCTGCAGACAGGGATCTGCCTGCCAGGGTTGCTTTCGGAAAATAATTTTAGGAAAAAGTAATAGAAAAGAAAGCTCCCCCAGCCCCCAATACGTTCGGAGTCACAACAGTTACTGGACTGTATGACCCAAGATCAAGGTGAGAACTCTCTCTCCTCTTTGAATGAGGCTACAAGGCCTGACCCCAAACCTCAGAATACTTGTTTAGGCCTGAAGTAAGAGCTTTTCCCATATATAAACAGCAAGCCCCCCACCCCACCCCACCCCCGCCCACAAATGATTTGGTAGCGGGTTAAGTAAGGGTGGAGGAGGATTGACAAAAGCTGATTAATAGGTTCATTGTCACTTAAATGGCAGCCCTCCCCTCTCGCCTTCTAGCCACCAAAGTTTCAAAGACCCTGCTGTGATTGCTTTTCTGGAAGGCTTTTGTCGCCAAAGTGTGTGAAGTTTCTCGGATTGGAGGAGTTGGAAATTTTACACGAGCCAAGAAGGATTGCTGCGCCGGCAGCTGGGACGCATCTGTAACGGTGTTAGTTTGCCTGAAAGCAGAAAATTAGCGACCCCAAAGCCCTGCTTGGCTGTTTAGTCTGTAGAAACGACAGGGCGGAGCAGAAAGAGAGGGAGAAGGAGACGCACCCCTGAAAAGAAGTTCGCCGTCTAAAACTGGGTCTCTTAGAATACAAATCTTAAGAGGCGCAGTCAGTGCGTATCTTCCGCCGGCTCAGGGCCCATCAAAGGTCTGGCGCAAAAGAGGAGGCGCTCAGCAAACATGCGCATAAGCGGGAAAGAGAGGAAGGGAGGTGTGTTCCTGGCCACCTGGCCCTCCTGTGCCCACGCCTTTTGGATGAGCATAGAGAGAGAACTCAGAGCGGGCTCTGCCTTGGGGAAAAGGAACCCCCCCTCCCCGCTTACCCCCAATAACACAGAGCCTACAAAATGGCAATATGATAAGAAACAAAACATTAAAAAAATAATCTAGATCCACTCCAGTATTGAAAGTGCCACTTCAAGCTTTTAGCAACCGTTATTTGGCCTAGTGGCTGAAAAAATGCCTGACACAACTAAAGTTCATGAAAAAGAGAAACACCTGAAAATAAAGTGATCCCTCATGTCCCGGACTGGGAAGGCAGGTCCTCTTTTGGTGTCAGCTGAAGTAGGGAGTTCTATTTACTAATTATCTTTTTTTTTTTTAATGTGACAGCAATCGTGCAAAGTTGGACTTCCTTCGTTCCTTTTGTCTGTGACACCCTTTAAGTGTCCCTTGGTTTAGGTAATCTGGAGTGTGTAAGCGGGTTGGGGAGCCATCCATCACCCCCGCCCCAGCAGAAATGCAGTAAAACCATTAGCGTCAAAAGGGGCAGTAAACAGCAAGTTGTCTCTAGAGGAAAGGCGGAGGTTTGCCCAGACAGCCCCGGCGGGGGTTGCGGTGGGATATGCTAATAGTGCGGGGCCACTGGGGCCGGCCTCCCTTCCCCAAGAATATATAAAGAGCCTCAACCCCAGCGCGGCTGACCCAGGCCGCCAGGCGTCTGCCCTTGTTAATTACCGGAGAAACCGACCAGGGAGCTCCGCCCGGGACTCGCCTGCCCGCAGCGGCGCCAGGCTCCGGTTTCTCCCCTATCTCGCTGCTGCCCAGGTGCACCTCCTGCCTCTCCGCAGAAGATGGACATGATGGATGGCTGCCAGTTCTCGCCTTCTGAGTACTTCTACGATGGCTCCTGCATCCCGTCCCCCGAGGGCGAGTTCGGGGACGAGTTTGAGCCGCGAGTGGCTGCTTTCGGGGCGCACAAAGCAGACCTGCAGGGCTCCGACGAGGACGAGCACGTGCGAGCACCTACGGGCCACCACCAGGCCGGCCACTGCCTCCTGTGGGCCTGCAAAGCGTGCAAGAGGAAGTCCACCACCATGGATCGGAGGAAGGCGGCCACCATGCGTGAGCGGAGACGCCTGAAGAAGGTCAACCAGGCTTTCGAGACGCTCAAGCGGTGCACCACGACCAACCCCAACCAGAGGCTGCCCAAGGTGGAGATCCTCAGGAATGCCATCCGCTACATTGAGAGCCTGCAGGAGCTGCTGAGGGAACAGGTGGAAAACTACTACAGCCTGCCGGGGCAGAGCTGCTCTGAGCCCACCAGCCCCACCTCCAGCTGCTCTGACAGCACGGTAGGAGAGAGCTCCGCACCTACCAGGCCCTTCCCGTCTCTTACAAAACCCTTTACATCTCATTTAGGCCAGGTGTAGCGACCAAACAGCCAGTAGTTACGGGTGGATAGTTAGGGGTGGGGATGGGGAGGCCGTTGCTGAAAGGGAAGAGAGGTGCCGCATTTCGACAGACGCCAGGAAACGGGTAGCGGCGGACCAGGAGTTTAGTTTGACTTCCTACCAAGTTCTAAGTGTGCATCGTAGGAAGAGGTTGTCACGTGAGATAGGTGGCTGTGAATGATCAGTCAGATGTTTTCTCTACAACTCAGTTTATTTCCAATGTATACCACCAGTGGCCCCTGCCCTACACTAACATCTAAAGGCAACTGTGTGAGGCTTCCACTGTCCCGCAGTTTGTAACTTAAGAAAGAAATGCCCGCGTGGCCCGAGTCCCTGCTCTGCTGAGGCCCGGCTGGAAGATGTTGATGCTTCTTTACAGAGGGCGTTTGCGCCAACCCTGCCAGGTTTTAATGTGTTTTTGCCCTGGGAAAGTGCTCTCTCTCTGAATTAGTGTGGCTTCCTTCTACTCCAATCCATTTTGCATGGTTAACCCAACGCACATGGCTGCTGAATTCCACCCGCCCTCTTCCTTTTGCTGCCTCTCTCCTCTTCCCCAAGCACAGAGATTGACCTCAGTGCCCTTGCGATTTGGTGAGGCTAGCCCTTCCTAAATCAAGGCAATGAAGGTATTTGAGAGTGGTCAGTTTATGGAGCTGGTGGGCAAGCACTGCCACACCCTAGGTCAGAGCATCTTTTGCCAAGACCTGAAAACAAATGCCTTCTTTTGTGTCTTTTATTATAGCCCGAATGTAACAGCCCTGTCTGGTCCAGAAAAAGCAGCAGTTTTGACAGCGTCTACTGTCCTGATGTACCAAATGGTAAGAATTGATGACTTCAGAGGAGTTTAAAAACCAGTTCAACTTCACAGTTCAGCCTATCAGAGCAGAGTCTGTTCTTCCACGCGGTAGTGGGAAGAGGATAGAGCGGTATTTATGGCGTTCTGGGACAGAGCGAAATAAACACACATCTTCTGCTCAAAGTCCCCCTAACAGATACATCCATGCACACACACAGACATAGGGGCTTTTGCTTGAACTATTACCCGGGTGCTTCTCCACTCCCCGCCTTCATCCCCATGAATTGCTAGATATTTGTTGCAAATGTCTACATCAGGCTTTCTGTGACCACCTGACCTCTGGGTTTCAAAGGAGCTGACCTGCTGCTTAAGGGGCAACATAAGCAAGGATTTTTTTTTTTTAATGGTTTTCTCTTTGTATCCTTAGTATATGCTACGGATAAAAGCTCCTTATCCAGCTTGGACTGCTTATCCAGCATAGTGGATCGGATCACCAACTCAGAGCAACCTGGATTGCCTCTCCAGGACCCAGCATCTCTCTCTCCAGTTGCCAGCACCGATTCTCAGCCTGCAACTCAAGGGGCCTCTAATTCCAGGCTCATCTATCATGTGCTATGAACTAAAAATCTAGTTTAGATCAGTTCTGCCAGGAGGGCCTATTACACAGGAGGAAAGAGGCCCAAAAAGTCCAAAAGCAAGACAACCTGTAAATAAACATTTCCTTTCAGTTGTAAATTTGTAAATATTATCTTGCCACTTTATAAGAAAGTGTATTTAACTAAAAAGTCACTATTGCAATTAATACTTTCTTTTCTTCTTTTCCTTTGTCTTGCTTTAGATATATAGTTCCAGAGGTACTATTTCTTATAGGGGTCAGTTCATCAAAGGTAGCTTGTTGCAATGCTTAACTTATATTTTTTATAAATATTGCTTATCAAAATATTACATCTGATGTTTAGAGCTTTATTTTTTTTTCTTTAAAACTTTAGGATAGCTGTAAATCAGTTATAGGGAGTTTTATATATATTTAACTTTTTTGCTTGTCTCTTTAATCCTTTGATTATATTGTGTAAAATAAAAATATAACAATACTGCCTAATGGTATATATTTTGATCTTATAAGAAATGTATCTTTTTAATGTAAGCACAAAATAGTATTTTGTGGATGATTTCAAGATATAAGAGATTTTGGAAATTCCACCACAAATAAAATTGTTTAAATGAAGAAACATTTTGGTTTATGATTTTGGTGAAAGAACCCCCTAATGGAGTTGGCAGTCATTGATATGATATTTTTAAGGTGGGGCTGAAAATGCTGAAACAGTTGGTTTTGTAGATAAATCTGAATATTTATCATCTCATGGACTCAGTTTAGGTCCTGTTGGTGTCACAGATGAAAATACCACATTTCTATTTTAAGCATACTTCAAGGGAGCCTACTAACTAAAATTTTTCTTTTATCTTAATGTTGCACCATATAATGTCAAGCTGTGTGTATATGTGGGGGAAAGATAGAAGTTATTCAGGACAATAAAATATTTTTAAACAAAAAGAATGTACAACATTACATCATTTTAATATCTACAGTACATTAGAAATCATGAGTTAGGTCACATTTATCTACTTGCCTGAAAACTTCTTGATATATTAGTATATTAATATTGTCAATAAAATATTTAAAGGTATTGAGCGTTCTTTTGTATTATTAGAGTGCTGGCATAAGAAAATTTACACAAACCATAGTAAAGTGAAGCAGACTGCAACTGCCCTCCTCCTTTTCACAGCCTTTTTGATTTTATTAATCATATGTTATGCTCCTGTGTTGTGTGTGCGTGATGGACATGTATCTTTTATTGTTCATCATTTAAATCTCCTTTAGAATGAACTGAGATGAAAACAGAACAAGTAAGTGAAAAATTAGGTAGCCAATCATTGGAATCATTCTCACAAGGTTACCATTGAGAGAGATAAAAAGGGAAGTATCCTTGAAGCATCTAAATTGGCTGTTCATAGAGAGCAAATAAAGATAATTATCTTGTCTTCTAATTTGTAAATTAGTTCCAAATTTCTAAGGGTTTGTAGTGACATATATTCACCAGCCAAAGCATATGGACTCTTTGCTGGAGCTTAGCAATTGTACTGTTCTTAGGAAGGTTTCTCCTTCTTTTCTTTTGCTTGTCCAGTCACCAGGCTTAAAAGAACAGATATTATTCCATAAAGGAAAGGAGAGAGGGTGGGTTCAAAAACTATTGTAGCCACTGTCACTCTGTTAGCATCATGCCCTGATACGGGATGCTGACTTTACTACACAGGTAAGTCTTTCTTTATCCATGATTTGACAGTGTGAGGATTTGAAGTGAAAAGAATTCAAGAGGGCATTATAAAGATTCACATATAATTTCAACTTCAGTTTGAGTGATTCACTTTTGTTAGACACTGTCTCCTTCTTCTACTTCTATGAAGAAGTGGGAAATTTGTTGTTGCTCTTAGTAGAATTAGAATAAAAAGAACTATCCAAAGATTGCTTTTTAAAGTTCAATTTTAAAACACATTACCATATTCTGTTCCATTTAATAAAAGTAAGCAGAGAATATAATGTAATTTTTAATTCAAGTGAATAAAAATTAATTTTATTTCCAAATTTCAGTTACTTCTATACTTGCAAATGTATTTGATATTCTCAGTTAATACTATAATGCCTCAAAGTATTTAGTTAAGAGTTTTTCAGTGCTCTGGATTTAATACAGATGGTGATAAATGTATGATTTAATACAATACTCTCCATGACGGCTTGCTCGGATTAATCTCATTTCCAATGGACTAACAGTGAAGGCTGGTGTCTACTCAGTAAACAGCTCAGCACAACACATCACATGCAGTCATATATACTTTTCTGACAAGGGCCTTTGGGAGTTGGTTGCAGTAATCCAGACCCATTCCCTTCTCCAAGAAAGTAGGGGAGAAGAGGGGGAAAAGAGTGACTCTGACAAAATAGTCAAGTAAGGACATGACTTTGCCATCTCCAAAATCCCCTGGAGTGAACAACTGGGCTGCCACTAAGCTTATATCAGACCCACCTCAGCTGGTGGAAAACATGCCACTAACAGTCAAATTTATAGGAAAACATCCCCTTTCCCATTTGCAACCTGATGGGGAGGAGGTTCTCAGGAAAAAAAGAGTCAAAAGAGACTCCTTTCTCCTCATGCCTGAGAAGTGCAAGTTCACTGGGTTACACAGGAAAACTTCATCCAGTGAGGTTGTGGAAATTGGGAAGTACTATGTGGAAGCAAGCTGCTACATAAATCAAGGTGTCTTGATTGCTCCTATTTTTTTTCTCATTTGAAAAATACAAGTCAGATAAAATTACTGCTATGTTATAGCCCTAAATTCTTCTTTAAGATGGCATTCCTACAAATACTTAATCTGACAGTGGTATTTCCTGAAATTCTCTCTTTGAGGTTATAACAGTTACTAGATTAAAGAAGTAATTTAATTCTCTGACTTTCAGAGGTGGTATTTCTGGGAATGATATTAGAGTAGAGCTATTTGTAACTTTAGAAAATCCCTGCTCAAATGGCAAAGTACCCCTGAAAATGTCACCACTGAAAGTTCCCACGTTGTCACAAAAAGCACAGAACATGAAATTTATTTCTTTAACAGTTCTGATTTGATATTAGTTGACTAATGATTTAATTGTTTAACATGGTACATTTGCTGAGCAAAGGATCTAGAATTTAATGCAACATCTAAACTGGGTCTAAAATTGTTAATGTATTGCTCTCTTTTTAATTTTACTTGCCACATTGTAAAATGGAGTCAATGATAGCTTAAGATAACATTATATAATAAATAGTTACCACTAAAATTGTTATAGTCTTAAAATCTTATAGAAATAATCCTTAGTAAAGGGAAAAACAAGCCAACTCTTATCTCCTTTTATGCTACTTAATTCACTTCATTACAGATTGAGTGAACACTAATGATAAACCAGCAACTAAAAATTGAGTTTGCATTATTATGCAAATAAAGAAGTAGAAGCTTAAGGAGTTTAATAATTTTCCCAAGAACACTCTGTTTGGGCTGGCTCTTTGGGCCTCTTTACAGCACATATTCCAGGAGGCTCAGGTGGAAATCACAAGGTTCCTTATGATATAGCATGAAAAGTCCCAGAACATTGTGTCTATTGCATTATTCTGGTCAAGCAAGTTACTGAAGTCAATCCAGAATCACTGAGAAGCAAACTAAACTCCACTTTTCAGTGGAAGCAATAGTAATGAATCTGTGGCCATAGTTACTCTACCATAATGACTAGTATATACTTGCAGTCTCTATTTGTTTACCTTTCACTGATTCCACTGACCATAATCTGGCTCTGCCTCTATCACTATCCATGGTCATGACAACCTTCAAAACAGAGTGTTCCAGCCCTGGGCAAGCTTATCCTCCAGCCCTGATATCTTCCCTGATCTTCAGACCTGTATATCCAACTGATCTTTAGATTCCTGTCATCTCTTGAATGTGTCAATGGTACCTCCAAGTAAACACATTCCACGTTAAGTTCATGCTGTTCTGCCTCTCTCCCTACCTCTTAACCTGGCACCCTTTCAGTGCGGACTCTCTCAGTGAATGATATCACCAGTTATATAAACATGAAACTTGGGACATACCCCTGATACTTCAATCTCTCTTACCTCTTGTCTAATTCATTACAAAATCCTACAAATTTATTCTTCTTAAATACCTCTCAATCCAAACGATGGTTATCTCTATCCAGGAATATCGTAAGACCTTCTTAACCTGTTCCCCCATAATTTCTCTGGGCCTCCCATTTCTGGAGACAGCATCCAAGTTTGTCCTTGGGGACTGTCCCTTTCCTCTTCTCAGGCCATGTGGTTCAGGTGGGATTGAGCGTACCTCCAGAAATGAGCCTGACCACGAGTGTGTCCTCTTCCTTGGCCACATGATTGTTTCATGGATGGGAGTGTGACCAAGGTGTTCAATAAGTGTCAGTCCTGGGATATTTGCAGGAACCGTAGGGAAAAAGTTCTCTTTCTGCTGGGGTTCTAATATAAGAGATTTTTTTACTCTAGGCTTCCAGCTGCCATGTCATCCCCGGGAAAGGAGATCCTGCCTAAAAATAAAGCCAACGCAGTAGAAATCAGATCTGTGACACAGAGTGATATATCCCTGAAAATATCTTCAAGTATCTGGATCCCAAAATGCCTGAATATCTGCTCTTGGCCATGCTTTACAAGTTTGGAGCCAACAAAGATCTTTTTTCTTAAACCAGTAATAGTGGGAACTTTGTTAACTGAAACAGAAAAATCTTGCATGATGCCATTCTTTGGTCTTTCCTATTTATTGCAGCCAGAGCAATCACTTCAGAATGTTCATCTCGTCATGTCAATCACCCCATTTTCCCTCCCAGCATAGTGCACGTAGAGTATCGACAGAACAAGCCCCTTAATGTGTCCGTCCAGCTTCTGCGCGTCTACCTCCTATCGACCTCTCCAGCAGTACCTCCTTCCGGTCAAGTCCTTGTTCCCTCCGCTCCAGTGTCACTACATTCCCTCTTACCAAAGGAGCTTTACACATTCTCTCTGTCTGCAATGCTCTTCCCTCCTCCACTTCCCCTAAGTCCATTCCCACTCCTTTCAGACTTCAATTCAGGCACCAATTCTAAGGCAAGATTTTCTTGAACTCTTTCACAGTATCAAGTCCTCGAATCCTACGATTTCAAAATACCATATGCCTCTTCTCTATAGCATGTCTCAGAACTGCAATTGTGCATTAATTAGTGTGATTACTAACATTTGTTTCCTCCACCTTGAGAGCAAGGACCTGTTCTTGCTCAACCCTGGACTATATGAGAATTGATATTGCTGAAGCTTTTGTTGTGGAGTGCACCCTTAATTTTCAAACTTTCTTATTCATAGAATTCCTTGACACTATTTTCTACTTTTCTCATAATTTTCTCTTTTAGGTTAATTTCTTATACTGACCTCTCTTATTCTGGCCAATCTTCATATAGTTATTTTTTAGGGTTCTGTTGTGTGTCCTCTTTTCTTTTTGGTCTACTGTGGACCTTTCCCACTTCCATAGCTTCAACTCCCACCTATCTCCTATGTAGAGATGTTTCTACTATTGCTTCAGTCTTACCTTTCCTAAGGAAAGCTGCCCCACATGCATCCTTTGATTGGCTTGGCTGGCCTTTTTAGTAACTGTTAATCAGTTAGGGATGGGTATCTGATGTGAGGGCAACCAATCAACGGACTGAACAACATTTATGAAATGCATAGCTTGATTTCAATATTGCATTGAGATAAACAGATTCTTATTATCATGAGCCAGACTAAAAAATAGAGAAATTAAATCACCATTTAATAGTGGGAGCTAAATTGAAAGGTCATGATGTTGATGGGACTGGAGAGTTTATGAAAGGCCATACGCAGGCTGAAATTATGGGAGAACATGAGTTAAGTAAACCAAAAAGCCAATTGGTAGTGGAACAGAGTGGATTCAGAGGCAGAAGAGAACACAGCGCCCACTATTTGTAGTACATATAGGTCCCTGGATAAGAGTTGAAGTTGACCACTAATTTACCACTAATTAGCTGAGGGTACTTGGGTAAATTACTTAGATTCTCAGAAGCTGTTTTTTCACTTATAAATGTGGATAATAACAGAATAACTCACACGACTTTTTGTGAGAGTTGCATGACATAAGGCATAAAAAATGCTTAGCTTAGTGTCTAGTCCATAACAAATACAATGATTGAGATTTAGGATGACTCATGAGACTCATGAATGCTTGACGTGGGGATCTTTGGAATTATCTTGATTCCAAAGAAGTCCTCTTGGTTTAGTGACCATTGGCTCAAGTGATTCCCTTATTACTTTTCATGGGAGTCATATATGAGCTACCCTGAGTGGATTTGTAACTAAAAGAATCACAGTAAAATATTCTCCAAATATTAATCTGCAGATTTTTCTTCAGAAGGCCATTCATATACTCAGTGACCAATGGACTCTTTCCCCCTTAATGGCAATCTCAACATGGACAAAATTTAACTTGTCTTTTACCCCTACATATCGTATTTCATTTTGTGGCACCACATGCATAAGTATGCATGCCAAAAATTTTAGAATCATTTTTGATTCCTCCTTTTCCCTCAACAATTAATTTAGTTTGTCTGGATCATAATGCAAAAAGGAATTTTAAAATAATAGTAGTAATAGCAGTAGAAACAATAGTGTATTTCCTCAATAAGCATAATTTTCCACACTGTAATTTATGAAATCAGTCTGAGTTTTATAGTCTTTGCCTACATTAATGGAATAGGATGCCTTTCCTTCTCAAAAAAGTTGCAAATTGGACATCTTATAATCAATGAGATTTTAGGGTAAAGTAAATGTTGACTCTAAGCCTTATTGATGTTGATCATGAGTAGATAAAAATAATTACCTCCATTCATGGAGTGACCACTATGAACCTGGAACAGTTCTTGAAGTCTGATATGCATAATATATAGCTAAGCGTAAAAACAGCTCACAGAGTTGAGTATTACCCACTCCAGGCTACAGCTGAAGAAGGGCTCACACACACAGAGGTAAATAACATGATTAATTTAAAAGCAGAGTTTCTGTAAACTCTTCTGTTACAGACCTATGAAGCAACTAGAGTTCAGTGAAAACCTGAGGCAAGGCAAGGCTCTTGAGCAAGTATTTAACTTAGATCTTGAAAATGGTGTTTTGGTATCCTGGTTGTTTGGAATGGAGAGAGAGTAAAGTTAAGAGAACTAATTAAGAGGATACTGTAATAGCCCATGCATGAGGTGACATTTCCTTTAGCCCTTGCTGAGTTGTCCAGGCAAAGGGGGCTCTCAATGAAAGTTGTTGACTGATTGAACCACTGAGGTTGTGTCTGCATGATGCCAGACATCTGGATATAAAGACTAAAATCCAGTCATCCAGATGGTAAGGTTACATGATACAACACCATCAAACATTTAAAACTTTTAACTGATTGACTGCCTTTCTTACTTTACGTCCAGATAAACAGCATTGAGTTAACTCAGCTTGAGCATGTACCAATTGCTATTCCTTGCTTTTTTTTAGGGAATGCTTAGGTTGCCAATGCTGATGAATCACTAAAATAGTAACGGTGGTATACTAGACAGGTGAACATTGAAATAAATGAGAACTAGTAAATAATGAAGAAAGTGAAAGCTTCATATGATCAGAGACGTATTTTAAATACTATTTGTTGTGGTTGCCCTCTTTTTTATTCAAAGAATTTTCATTGGGTTGGGTGTCTCAAGCTTATAGCATTACAGTTCCCTAAGTAACTATTATTTTTTCACATCAAAGCTAACTCCTTGAAAATATTTCACAGACAATTAAATGTTAACACTTTCCTTCTGTGCACAGTTAAAATGAGATATAAAAACGAAGCACTGTAATATCATATTTAGTTCACTAAAAGTAAATTATCCTCCTAAGTAACTATATTACATATAATAAGGTATTTTTTAAATCCCAATTTTGATAAAATCATACTGCTGTAATTAAGTAATGATGGTAATAGAAACATACCTTTGTTCTTTGAAAAACTGTCTCCAAGTAAATATAACTTGAAAATAAGGATATTAATTTATCATTGAAGATAATGCCTTTTAATCATATTCATTCTATGTCCAAATGCTAAGCTGACCTGTTGTAAGTGAAAGTTTGAGTAAAGCAACTGGTTAACTGGGTGTTTTGTGTGAATGATGATAAAGAGATTGATTGATATGGGGTTGGCCTTTTTTTCTTTCTTGAAGAAATTATTGATTTTTAAAGTTACTTTTTGAATCACTTGGGTGGCTTTACATTTTGTGAATAGGGATAATACTCTTTTGGAAGATAAGCTTTCTACACAGGAAAGTAACAAAAAATTGAGATGATTTCCTGAATAACTAAACCCACAACTCCACTGATTTAAGCTGTCAATACTTTTTGGAAGGATTATGAGTTTGTGGTTAAAGAATACTAAAAGTATGTGGGTTTGTTTTTTTGTTTTGTTTTGTTTTGTTTTGTTTTGCTGCTGCATTATTAGTTCCCTCAATGCAGAACTGTTCTATGTATCCCTAGCACCTGGACTTGCTTCAGGCATTTAAATGCTCATTAAATTTCTATATTCTTATATCAATCTGTATACTTGTACAGAAACACTACTGGAGGAATTCAAACTTCTTCCCATATCTAATTGTAGCTCAGAACAACTATCCTGCTTTAAGTGTTATAATCTCTTTCAGAAAGACAGGATATATGATATGAATAGTCTCATACAAATTTAGAACCAATTCAACATGAAGAAATGAGTATCTGCTACAAAGACATCTCTTTACAGTCACAGGCTTAATAATAGAGCTAGAAATAATTGCATAAAAACTGTCTGCCAACATTTGAATGGCAGAAAGAAATTTTTATAAAGTTACATGAAGCATTTTGAAAGTCTCTCAGGCTTGCTATGCTGGATGGATAAATGTCTTTTATATTGACATACTGCCAACCCAAAGCATCTAAAAGCCTTTCAGAATTACATATAAACACAAATCATTTCACCCACCTCTGGGCTGGAATGTGACAGCTGGTTAAAGTAAGCATAGCAACACCACACAACAATGTCAAACAGGATGAATGGCTTAACCAATCAAAAATAGAGCATCAAAGTAAAACTGCTCAAATTAGACTTCTGGCCTGGCAGAAAGGTTAAATGTCCTGTACTGGTATAAAGTCTCTAGTATACTTAATGACCACGAAAGTCATGTTAGTACAACCAACTGAATTCAAGATGTGATTCAACAGCTCAAGAGTTCTTTAGTACTATCACATGGAGACTTTTGTGGTTTTCTGATCCAACATAAAGAATGTAGAAAGCTATGTATATAGTACTTAAGGGTATGACCTGTGAAGTAAGAGTGACCTTGGTCAAGTCACAAGTTCCCAGCTTATAAGTTGATCAAACTACTTTCCCTCTCTGTGCTTTATTTTCCTCAGTCATAACAGAGTTCTCAATACCCATTTCCACAAGCTATTTTTAGGGTTAGTTATATATATGTGTATCAAGCTCTGAAATCAATTCTTAGTACATAGAACACACACCATACATGGAGAAAATTATTTTGTCTATTAATGGTCAGCAAAATTCATACAAAATGTCAGGGAGGGGATTTTGAGAATTATTTCCTAATACACTAAATTATTCTTAACCTAGGGATCTGAAAAGTTGTTGACCCAAGAGGTTGTTTGGTTTAACTTAAGACATTACAGCAGTAGTGATAGATTAAATACCATAGCTAGAAGTTATATATAGGTGGAACTAGAGAAAAGAGAAGCATACTAATTTTTTTTTCCTTTTTTTTCTGCTTAGCAATAAATACTTAATCAAAATTCCAAGATGAATTGTTTCCAGCTCAGTTTGACAAACTCTAGAATGTTCAAACAGATATTACTGTTTAAACAGGAAGTTATATAATGATGTAATATTAAAGTTATTTAAATAAATTACTTAAAATCATTGTTCCTTTTATTTTGGTTAATGTACAAGTTCTAATAAAATCTTATCTTCAATTCCAGAGACTATATCTTCTCCATTCCATCTCCTTTCTAAACTTTGGCCTTCATTCTTTGAATGAATAACTAAAGATATAACTTTAAAATGTTTTCACAATATAAATTAAATTCTGAAATATGAACAAATGTATGTGAGCATATAATACAAAAGTACTGCAAAAACTAGTTAACAATCCTTAGAGAAAAATATCTGAGTTCTATACTGAAATCATATACCAGTGATTGGTGTAAGTGATCTACAGTCATATTACAACCATATGCTCTTCAATCTATCTAGGTTAATATGGCTATTTCACCATATGTGAGAACATAATTTTTAATCCTTACTCTAGTATGGTAGGCAAAATCATCCCTTTTAAAATCAATGTATAACAAAAGTAGAGCGGCAAGACTTAAAGTTCACTGAAACTAAAATATATAGGATTCTAATTATTAGTATAATCCTCTCCGGAGGTTAATTCCTAAAATCATGGCTATTAAGTTTCATGTGTTATATTTACTGTGGCACTTGGGAACATTGACAAAGGGTTGAGTATCTCCGGTATGCCCATCCTAGCTTTACTCACTGAGCCATATCACTTGCTGGTAAGCTATATAAAAGACTTCTATTTTTATGGGTGGTATTTTTTCAATTATTTTATGTATTAGCTCCCAGTAAATGTTCAGTCAAAAGTAATGACATTTTATAGAATTTTGCAAACTCCTCCACACAGTACTTGTGCTACATATTCCTATGTATTAATGCACCAAGAATGATAGTGTGTTTGGATGAGGGAACTATACATTTAATTGCTTCATTAGTTTTTCCTTTTTAATTTTTCCAAGGGTTTTAAATGGACACTTTAATAAAGAAAACAAAACAGTGCACAACTTATACAAACTCTTCTTATATCAACATTATCCAACCTGTAATTTCCTCTTTAGAGAGTTAGTTGACTTTTGAAAGCAGCCTTAATGTTTCATGTGCTGTTTGCACACGGATACATCTACTCTCATTAGATATGACCAAAAGAAGAAAGGGTTGGGATGGGTTGGGAGAGAAGGAAGGTGTATATGAGGGATACTACCAGACTTACTAAAAACCCATTAAGCTCATACAGAACTCTGACAAAAGGCTTCGCAAATGCTAATTGGAGTATATGTCTTTCCCTACTGCCCCTGTGATCATTCAGACCCCCCCCCCCATAAAATTGTCTCTCCCCACATATTATTTATACTCAAGACATCTGCCTTGAGAAAGACCATGCTAATTTAAAGACAGAAAAATAATGATTTCAGTCTAAGAGCTCATCCCAAATCTATTTCAGGGCCAAGAATAGGTGCTAATAATTACAACTCCAGTATCTCTGCTTCTCAATAATTAGCCTTTAACTGCAATTATTTGTTGTAGCTTACTGCAGTATAATAGCTTATGTTAATCCCTTTGCATAATTTGTATTAGTTTTTACAATTATAAGACAAGTCTCATTCCTATAGCCAATAATTTAATCAACATTTAGATGTATGTTTATTACCAGTACATCCCTCGTATTTTTTACTTTCAGTAGACAGAGCCATCTCTCCCTGAAAAAAACAGGTGGTCAGAGTCATATGGAGAATATTCCAGAAGTCCTAGGAAAATACTAGTCTTTTCTGAAGACTGGAAATGAGGGACTTGTAATTCTTTCATAAAATCCACACAATAACATGAAGATGCATACTTTATGTTACTTTTTCTAACAGATTTACAGAAAATTTTCTAATAAAAATGATGGGCTGGCTATAAATTGTGATAAAGAAGAGAAGCTGAAAGAAGAAAACGTTTTCATGGGAACTTCCTGATGTAAAATATAGGGGATTATCAGGGATGAAATTGCATGGCTTCCATAGGAAATCTGACCGGAGGAGGGAAGAGACACAGAGGCACCTGGAACACATTTCTTTATTGTTCTTCTCCCTCTCCAAATCCCTTTCTAGGTTCTTGTTCTTGATTTTTACTATAGTGGCATATACCTTCATATTTCAAATATTCTCTCAGTGAATTATGAACCCCAAATAGCTGTAATGTCTGTAATGCTTGCCTTCTAAAGGACTTAAGCTGAGCTGTATAGTTTATAGCTGATAAACTGGGAGTCAACCTTTCACTGTAGTGATGTATTCACTGCACTAAGAACTATTTCCACTATAAATTAATTCTTGAAATGTTGGACCATAAATGTCATCAGCATCATTACCCAATCTGCTACCAGAAGCAGTGACTCTGTCAGTCTGCTGCAGGTGCTGGCTTCTAAAAGCAAGGTGCTCCAAACCAAACACATTAAACCATGACTCCATTCTTAAGGGCACTGCTTTCAAGGGCCTCTTTGCATTATGCTGCTTGGCAAAGAGATTAATGGATGCCATTTCTGATATGCAACTGGCTTCAGGGTTTTTCTTTTGCCCTTTTAGAAGGAGGTAACTTTCAGTGCCTCTTAACAAATATATTTCCCAAATGTTCCTTCTTTAGAAGGCTCTGCTAGTTCAATCAGAACTCACCCTCTTTATGCCTTTGTTTGGAATATATGGACTTAAAATATAACCAGGTGTCAGGTCTTTATTGAGTCATCAGTGTGCAGAGAACTTATGTGGAGGCATAAAAGAATCAGGCAATACAGGGCTGCCCATGAGGAGCTTAGGTTTTTTTTTTTTTTTTTTCTTTTTGCGGTATGCGGGCCTCTCACTGTTGTGGCCTCTCCCGTTGCGGAGCACAGGCTCTGGATGCGCAGGCCCAGCGGCCATGGCTCACGGGCCCAGCCGCTCCGCGGCATATGGGATCCTCCCAGACCGGGGCACGAACCCGTATCCCCTGCATCGGCAGGCGGACTCTTAACCACTGCGCCACCAGGGAGGCCCGAGCTTAGGTTTTTGTAGGGTGAGAAGCAACCCTACCATGATGAAAATCAGGCAACAAATAATATATAAAGCCAATTTCAGGTTATTAGTTACTCAGGGCCCTCATTGTACATTTTTCAGTGTTTACTAGGGAAAAAATGTTCTTGGAGAAACCAGAGTAACATGAAAGTTTACATTTTGGGCAGATTTTGTTGAATAGTACATCATTTGGAATATTAAACTGATTTCACAATTGCTATGCAGAGTAGACAGAATTTTAAAGGTAGTTTTCTTGTTTGTTTTTAGAAGATGTTCTTTCTTTTCAAACTGTTCAGGTTAATTCGGTGGAGTGTGCACAAAATCTAAAGTTCAGGATGCATCAATCTGGTGAAAAACCTTTGGTACTGTCGAAGAAAACTGTTATTTTTTTAATCTTCTGATTTTGTAACCCAGGTAAGCACTAAAGAAGTGTTCTATTCCTTTAAGAACTCGGTTGGAAAATGTTAAAAACCCTTCACCTGAGAAAAAAATGTGATTTAGAGAGAGGTCAGTGAATACACGGAAGTACTGGGAGGTGAGGTGGGGTGCCTGAAGAGGGCTTGAAAGCTGTGTGTCCCCTCCCCCCATACCTTAACCTATACATCTCTTTCCTTTTTCTGTTCTTGACTTGTTTTCTTTATAATAAACTGATAAATGTAAGTAAAGTGAAGAAAAAAAGTCATTCATCTGAAAGCAAAAGTCTGATTGAATAATTCTAAATTGGTGTTCAATCAGTTTAAGTAATGAGTGGCCAATTGGAGTTCCTCAACTCTGGACATCTATTTATGTCTTACCTCCCAACGGACTTTAATTCACTGCCTTGTTTTAATAACAGGTATTTACTGAGAATTTACCTAAGGACAGTCACTGCAATCATTCCTCTACATGCATTATTTTACAGGTTATGAAGCCATGTGAGGTTAGATTAAGAACTTTACTCAAATGTTAGACTAGCATTCAAGCCCAAGATGTATGACAGAATCACTTTCTTTTTTCCTATAGTTAGATTATTCACATTCAAAAGAAGGCAGAGTAAACCTAATTATATCTCTGCTAAAGAATCTGCATTTTATCCTTTTTTTTCCTTCCACCTTTCCCAGTTCTGACCTCTTCCTCTTCATCATCTCCATCCCATCTCATCAATTCTTAATTTTAAGGTCAACATAAATGCTATGTCAGTGCTACCTGAGCTGTGCACATCACCAATAAACACAGTAAGGTAAGTTCAAAGGAAGAATTAGCTATTCTGGTCACTTTTTTTCTAACAGGTTAACACTATTCAAGTGTTAAAAAATATTTATGAGCCCTTCCATAATAAACAAATTGTGGTACCTAATTTCAAGAGGTTTACAATCACATGTGGAGGAAAGAAACAGACATTTTTTGCCTTTAAGCTTCAATCTGACTCTGACAATGATCTTCAAGCACTAGTTACTGAGCTCACTGATTAATGACATTGTAGGAAAAGGAAGCGCACAAGACCCTTTCATCACTCTATCAATCAAAAACATTTACTGAGATGTTTCTTAAAAATTCAAATGTAAATGATGAGAGGCAATTGGATATATATGTTTGAAGTTTAAAAAAAGGATTGGGATGGAAGTAAAATTTTCAGATTTTAAATTAGCTAAATATTCTTTGAAGCAATGAACATATTGGAAGGAGTGTAGAATGAAGAGAAGATGATTAAGAAGGATCCTTAAGGCTGCCAATATTTAACTGAATCAGGGAAAGGAAGACAAATTGGTGAAGGAGGCTGGGAAAGCACAGTCTGACAAGTCTGAGAAAATTAGTAAAGCATTATATGGAAGCCAACGGTCCAAATATAATATATGCGGTTGCTATTGTATGTTTAGTTTTGTGGCAAGTAACAGTGTCAGCTGATCTTGATTAGATGGGGGAGTGAAGATGGGGTTATTTATTACCAAAGCTTGTGTTCCATAATGCCTTATAAAATGGGTGGCAGGGGAGTGAGCAGCACAGGACTCTAAGAAAAAGAGTTGGACTTCTGGTTTCAGCTCTAACATGGGAAAACTTTGGAAGTCATCCACCTGTCCTTTATTTGCATAGATATGATGGCTGTGTAAAAAACTTAAATATTATACAAATTACTAGAGCCAATAAGAGGTCAGGCAGATGGCTAACTGTAAGATCAATATCTGAAAATTTCTTATTTCTTGGGAGAAATTTTAAAAACTTTATTGAAAAATATTCAGAAATACCTGAATAAAAAGAAAGGTAGACTATATCCATAAATAGGGGAATGTGATATTTTACTCATGTCAATTTTCATCACATTTAATCTTTAAATCCAGTATAATTTCATTGGGGAATATGATGAGATAACTCTAACATTTATGTTGAATGACCAGGATACAACTGAAAAAGCCAAAGGTGGGGTACTTGCTCCACCTAATATTAATATTTACTATAAAAGTTATAGTAATTAGGCAGTTTGATACTGATTCAGGGACAAATAGAGCAGTGGGGCAGAGGAAGAGGATACAGAGCCCTCAAATAAACAGACCCACCCATATGTGGACACTTTATGAATTATAGTGGTGGTATGTGAAATTCAGTGGTGAAATTATGGCTCTTCAACAAATTGTGCCTGGACATTTTATTATCCTAGGAAAAAAAGAAAGAAGGAGAGGAAGGGGAGGGGGGAGGAAGGGAGGGAGGGAGGGAGGGAGACTTTTAGGTAGAATGTAAATGTGAAAAGCAAAACTTTTAGAAGAACATATAGAAGAATATCTTTATGATGTTCAGGTGGATTTCTAACATAAGACACAGCACAAAACACAAAAAGAAAAAAAAATGATAAATTCTTCTATGTTAAAATTTTAAGTATTGTTCATCAAAAAACGTAATAAAAAAGTGAAAATATAAGCCACAAATAAGGTTTTACAACACATCAACCAACAAAGGATTGTATCTAATATACATATATAATATATAGGTGTATATATGTATATTAAAATATTTAAATAAATAATGAAAAAATTAAAAACTGGGCAAAATATATAACCCAGAAAATCATAAAAAAGGAAACTGGAAACCTGAATGGCCGATAAACATACAGAAAGTTGCTCGACTTAATTTGTAATCAAGGAAATACAAAATGAAACTATAATTGGCTCTCATTTTATGCATAGCAGATTGGCAAATGTTGAAAAAGCTGACAATCCCAGGTGTTGGTAAGGATGTGGAATAATGGGAGCTCTTAAATGCTGCTGGTGGGAGTGTAAATTAGAACAAATATTTGATCATCACTTGTCCCTTAACTAATAATTTTAATCATGTACATGGCTGTGACAAAACAATTTCATTCCTAAATATATAAACCCTAGGGCAGAAGTCTTCTGACTTTGTTACTTATATATCTCAAAGTATACAAAGACTTTCCAAGATATTTCAAAGGAATAGAGTTTCAGGTGCTCAATTCCCATATGCACACTTGCTTAAAATTGGTGTGCATGAGAACACATCTCAGCAAGTTTCTTATGTGTTCTTCTCCATCTCCCCTCTCAAACAATCTTTCTTCCATTTTATGAGTCAAAGATAATCCTCTCGGGCTTCCCTGGTGGCGCAGTGGTTGAGAGTCCGCCTGCCGATGCAGGGGACGTGGGTTCGTACCCCGGTCCGGGAGGATCCCGCATGACGCGGAGCGGCTGGGCCCGTGAGCCATGGCCGCTGAGCCTGCGCGTCCGGAGCCTGTGCTCCGCGACGGGAGAGACCACAGCAGTGAGAGCCCCGCGTACCGCAAAAAATTAAAAAAAAAAAAAGATAATCCTCTCACCCATCCTGAACCTTACTAGGGTACGTTGACCCCAGGTGCAAAAATCACCAGGATGCCAAACAATGGAACAAATGTAAATACTGGTGTATGTATTAGGAAGGTGAATGGCTGTAATGACTAACATAGCCTTTTGATGACAAGTAGTTTCTAATTATCCCCTTTTACTTATTTAATGGAGGACCTAATCAAGGTATTTACTAATAGGTCATTAAAAATAGCGTTTTAGTTCCGGGTAAGATGGCGGAAGAGTAAGACGCGGAGATCACCTTCCTCCCCACAGATACACCAGAAATACAGCTACACGTGGAACAACTCCTACAGAACACCTACTGAACGCTGGCAGAAGACCCCAGACCTCCCAAAAGGCAAGAAACTCCCCACATACCTGGGTAGAGCAAAGCAGAGAGATTCCCGCACAGAGGAGCGGTGCCGAGCGGCACTCACCAGCCCGAGAGGCTTGTCTGCTCCCCCGCCGTGGAGGGCGGCGCTGGAGCTGAGGCTCGGGCTTCGGTCAGAGCGCAGGGAGAGGACTGGGGCTGGCGGCGAGAACTCAGCCTGAAGGGGGCTAATGTGCCACAGCTAGCCGGGAGGGAGTCCGGGAAAACTCTGGAGCTGCCGAAGAGGCAGGAGACTTTTTCTTCCCTCTTGGTTTCCTGGTGCGCGAGGAGAGGGGATTAAGAGCGCCGCGTAAAGGAGCTCCAGAGACGGGCGTGAGTCGCGGCTGAAAGCGCGGAGCCGAGAGAGGGGCGTGGGACGCTGGGGCTGCTGCTGCCGCCGTCAAGAAGCCTGTGTGCGAGCGCAGGTCACTGTCCACACCGCCCTTCCGGGAGCCTGTGCAGCCTGCCACTGCCGGGGTCCCGGGATCCAGGGGCGGCTTCCCTGGGAGAACGCACGGCGCGCCTCGGGCTGGTGCAACGTCACGCCTACCTCTGCCGCTGCAGGCTCGCCCCGCACTCCGTCCCCCTCCCCCCCGCCCGGCCTGAGTGAGCCAGAGTCCCCGAAGAGGCTGCTCCTTTAACCCTGTCCTGTCTGAGCGAAGAACAGACGCCCTCCGGCGACCTACACGCAGAGGCGGGGCCAAATCCAAAGCTGAGACCCAGGAGCTGTGAGAACAGAGAAAGGGAAACCTCTCCCAGCAGCCTCAGAAGCAGCGGATTAAAGCTCCACAATCAACTTCATGTACCCTGCATCTGTGGAATACATGAATAGGCAACAAATCATCCCAAATTGAGGAGCCAGGAGTCAGTGCTGTGCCTCTGAGGTGGGAGAGCCAACTTCAGGACACTGGTCCACAAGAGACCTCCCAGCTCCACATAATATCAAACGGCGAAAATCTTCCAGAGATCTCCATCTCAACACTAGCACCCAGCTTCACTCAACGACCAGCAAGCTACAGTGCTGGACACCCTATGCCAAACAACTAGCAAGACAGGAGCACAACGCCACCCATTAGCAGAGAGGCTGCCTCAAATCATAAAAAGTCCGCAAACACCCCAAAACACACCACCAGACGTGGACCTGCCCACCAGAAAGACAAGATCCAGCCTCATCCACCAGAACACAGGCAGTAGTCCCCTCCACCAAGAAGCCTACACAACCCACTAAACCAACCTTAGCCACTGGGGACAGACACCAAAAACAACGGGAACTACGAACCTGCAGCCTGCAAAAAGGAGACCCCAAACACAGTAACATAAGCAAAATGAGAAGACAGAAGAACACACAGCAGGAGAAGGAGCAAGATAAAAACCCACCAGACCTAACAAATGAAGAGGTAATAGGCAGTCTATCTGAAAAAGAATTCAGAATAATGATGGTAAAGATGATCCAAAATCTTGGAAATAGAATAGACAAAATGCAAGAAACAGTTAACAAGGACCTAGAAGAACTAAAGACGAATCAAGCATCGATTAAAAACACAATAAATGAAATAAAAAATACTCTAGATGGGATCAATAGCAGAATAACGGAGGCAGAAGAACGGATAAGTGAGGTGGAAGATAAAATAGTGGAAATAACTGCTGCACAGCAAAATAAAGAAAAAAGAATGAAAAGAACAGAGGACAGTCTCAGAGACCTCTGGGACAACATTAAACGCACCAACATTCGAATTATAGGGGTTCCAGAAGAAGAAGAGAAAAAGAAAGGGACTGAGAAAATATTTGAAGAGATTATAGTTGAAAACTTCCCTAATATGGGAAAGGAAATAGTGAATCAAGTCCAGGAGGCACAGAGAGTCCCATACAGAATAAATCCAAGGAGAAATACACCAAGACACATATTAATCAAACTGTCAAAAATTAAACACAAAGAAATCATATTAAAAGCAGCAAGGCAAAAACAACAAATAACACACAAGGGAATCCCCATCAGGATAACAGCTGATCTCTCAGCAGAAACTCTACAAGCCAGAAGGGAGTGGCAGGACATAATTAAAGTGATGAAGGAGAAAAACCTGCAACCAAGATTACTCTACCCAGCAAGGATCTCATTCAGATTTGATGGAGAAATTAAAACGTTTACAGACAAGCAAAAGCTGAGAGAGTTCAGCACCACCAAACCAGCTTTACAACAAATGCTAAAGGAACTTCTCTAGGCAAGAAACACAACAGAAGGAAAAGAACTACAATAACGAACCCAAAACAATTAAGAAAATGGGAATAGGAACATACATATCAATAATTACCTTAAATGTAAATGGACTAAATGCTCCCACCAAAAGACACAGACTGGCTGAATGGATACAAAAACAAGACCCATATATATGCTGTCTACAAGAGACCCACTTCAGACCTAGAGACACATACAGACTGAAAGTAAGGGGATGGAAAAAGATATTCCATGCAAATGGAAACCAAAAGAAAGCTGGAGTAGCAATTCTCATATCAGACAAAATAGACTTTAAAATAAAGACTACTAGAAGAGACAAAGAAGGACACTACATAATGATCAAGGGATCGATCCAAGAAGAAGATATAACAATTGTAAATATTTATGCACCAAACATAGGAGCACCTCAATACATAAGGGAAATATTAACAGCCATAAAAGGAGAAATCGACAGTAACACAATCATAGTAGGGGACTTTAACACCCCACTTTCACCAATGGACAGGTCATCCAAAATGAAAATAAATAAGGAAACACAAGCTTTAAATGATACATTAAACAAGATGGACTTAATTGATATTTATAGGACATTCCATCCAAAAACAACAGAATACACATTTTTCTCAAGTGCTCATGGAACATTCTCCAGGATAGATCATATCTTGGGTCACAAATCAAGCCTTGGTAAATTTAAGAAAATTGAAATTGTATCAAGTATCTTTTCCGACCACAATGCTATGAGACTAGATATCAATTACAGGAAAAGAGCTGTAAAACATACAAACACATGGAGGCTAAACAATACACTACTTAATAACCAAGTGATCACTGAAGAAATCAAAGAGGAAATTAAAAAATACCTAGAAACAAATGACAATGGAGACACGACGACCCAAAACCTATGGGATGCAGCAAAAGCAGTTCTAAGAGGGAAGTTTATAGCAATACAATCCCACCTTAAGAAACAGGAAATATCTCGAATAAACAACCTAACCTTGCACCTAAAGCAATTAGAGAAAGAAGAACAAAAACATCCCAAAGTTAGCAGAAGGAAAGAAATCATAAAAATCAGATCAGAAATAAATGAAAAAGAAATGAAGGAAACGATAGCAAAGATCAATAAAACTAAAAGCTGGTTCTTTGAGAAGATAAACAAAATTGATAAACCATTAGCCAGACTCATCAAGAAAAAAAGGGAGAAGACTCAAATCAATAGAATTAGAAATGAAAAAGGAGAAGTAACAACTGACACTGCAGAAATACAAAAGATCATGAGAGATTACTATAAGCAACTCTATGCCAATAAAATGGACAACCTGGAAGAAATGGACAAATTCTTAGAAATGCACAACCTGCCAAGACTGAATCAGGAAGAAATAGAAAATATGAACAGACCAATCACAAGCACTGAAATTGAAACTGTGATTAAAAATCTTCCAACAAACAAAAGCCCAGGACCAGATGGATTCACAGGCGAATTCTATCAAGCATTTAGAGAAGAGCTAACACCTATCCTTCTCAAACTCTTCCAAAATATAGCAGAGGGAGGAACACTCCCAAACTCATTCTACGAGGCCACCATCACCTTGATACCAAAACCAGACAAGGATGTCACAAAGAAAGAAAACTACAGGCCAATATCACTGATGAACATAGATGCAAAAATCCTCAACAAAATACTAGCAAACAGAATCCAACAGCACATTAAAAGGATCATACACCATGATCAAGTGGGGTTTATTCCAGGAATGCAAGGATTCTTCAATATACGCAAATCAATCAATGTGATACACCATATTAACAAACTGAAGGAGAAAAACCATATGATCATCTCAATAGATGCAGAGAAAGCTTTTGACAAAATTCAACACCCATTTATGATAAAAACCCTGCAGAAAGTAGGCATAGAGGGAACTTTCCTCAACATAATAAAGGCCATATATGACAAACCCACAGCCAGCATCGTCCTCAATGGTGAAAAACTGAAACCATTTCCACTAAGATCAGGAACAAGACAAGGTTGCCCACTCTCACCACTCTTATTCAACATAGTTTTGGAAGTTTTAGCCACAGCAATCAGAGAAGAAAAGGAAATAAAAGGAATCCAAATCGGAAAAGAAGAAGTAAAGCTGTCACTGTTTGCAGATGACATGATACTATACATAGAGAATCCTAAAGATGCTACCAGAAAACTACTAGAGCTAATCAATGAATTTGGTAAAGTTGCAGGATACAAAATTAATGCACAGAAATCTCTGGCATTCCTATATACTAATGATGAAAAATCTGAAAGTGAAATCAAGGAAACACTCCCATTTACCATTGCAACAAAAAGAATAAAATATCTAGGAATAAACCTACCTAAGGAGACAAAAGACCTGTATGCAGAAAATTATAAGACACTGATGAAAGAAATTAAAGATGATACAAATAGATGGAGAGATGTACCATGTTCTTGGATTGGAAGAATCAACATTGTGAAAATGACTCTACTACCCAAAGCAATCTACAGATTCAATGCAATCCCTATCAAACTACCACTGGCATTTTTCACAGAACTAGAACAAAAAATTTCACAATTTGTATGGAAACACAAAAGACCCCGAATAGCCAAAGCAATCTTGAGAACGAAAAATGGAGCTGGAGGAATCAGGCTCCCTGACTTCAGACTATACTACAAAGCTACAGTAATCAAGACAGTATGGTACTGGCACAAAAACAGAAAGATAGATCAATGGAACAGGATAGAAAGCCCAGAGATAAACCCACGGACATATGGTCACCTTATCTTTGATAAAGGAGGCAGGAATGTACAGTGGAGAAAGGACAGTCTCTTCAACAAGTGGTGCTGGGAAAACTGGACAGGGACATGTAAAAGTATGAGATTAGATCACTCCCTAACACCATACACAAAAATAAGCTCAAAATGGATTAAAGACCTAAATGTAAGGCCAGACACTATCAAACTCTTAGAGGAAAACATAGGCGGAACACTCTATGACATAAATCAGAGCAAGATCCTTTTTGACCCACCTCCTAGAGAAATGGAAATAAAGACAAAAATAAACACATGGGACCTAATGAAACTTAAAAGCTTTTGCACAGCAAAGGAAACCATAAACAAGACCAAAAGACAACCCTCAGAATGGGAGAAAATATTTGCAAATGGAGCAACTGACAAAGGATTAATCTCCAAAATTTATAAACAACTCATGCAGCTCAATAGCAAAAAAACAAACAACCCAATCCAAAAATGGGCAGAAGACCTAAATAGACATTTCTCCACAGAAGATATACAGACAGCCAACAAACACATGAAAGGATGCTCAACATCTTTACTCATTAGAGAAATGCAAATCAAAACTACAATGAGATATCATCTCACACCAGTCAGAATGGCCATCATCAAAAAGTCTAGAAACAATAAATGCTGGAGAGGGTGTGGAAAAAAAGGAACACTTTTGCACTGCTGGTGGGAATGTGAATTGGTACAGCCACTATGGAAAACGGTATGGAGGTTCCTTAAAAAACTACAAATAGAACTACCATATGACCCAGCAATCCCACTACTGGGCATATACCCTGAGAAAACCATAATTCAAAAAGAGACATGTACCAAAATGTTCATAGCAGCCCTATTTACAATAGCCCGGAGATGGAAACAACCTAAGTGTCCATCATCGGATGAATGGATAAATAAGATGTGGCACATATATACAATGGAATATTACTCAGCCATAAAAAGAAATGAAATTGAGCTATTTGTAATGAGGTGGATGGACCTAGAGTCTGTCATACCGAGTGAAGTAAGTCAGAAAGAGAAAGACAAATACTGTATGCTGACACATATATATGGAATTTAAGAAAAAAATGTCATCAAGAACATAGGGGTAAGACAGGAATAAAGACACAGACCTACTAGAGCATGGACTTGAGGATATGGGGAGGGGGAAGGGTAAGCTGTGACAAAGTGAAAGAGCGGCATGGACATATATACACTACCAAACGTAAGGTAGATAGCTAGTGGGAAGCAGCCGCATAGCACAGGGAGATCAGCTCGGTTCTTTGTAACCGCCTGGAGGGGTGGGATAGGGAGGGTGGGAGGGAGACGCAAAAGGGAGGGGATATGGGAACATATGTATATGTATAACTGATTAAATTTGTAAAAAAAAAAAAAAAAAAAAAAAAAAAAAAAAGAGACTAAGCGAGCTAGGAGGCCACCAAGGCACTCCAGGGAAGAGACGATGCTGCCAGCAGTGAGAATGAATGGAAATGGGTGGGAGTAAGAAATCTGAATTACGGAGAATACAGGCAACTCATAAATGCCCTTGATGTTTCTCCTACTGCAATAACGTGAAGGTGTGAAACTCTTGTCTGTATGGGAGTTTACCTTCCTACGTTGCCTCTCACTCCTGCTAGAAAGCCATCCTGCCAGATTCCTCCTTTACATATTCAGTGTTTTTCTGTCTTTTCTTTTGCTCAGAAGTTCCTCAAGCATTTCCTTGACCAGGAGAGCCTTAGATATTTGTTCACAGATTGGCATGAGTAGTAAGTCAGTGTATTTTCCAGTGACTACAAACACTGGGTCTACACTTTGCTTGGGTCACGATAAAGCTCCAGGCTAAAGGGATCCGGGCTAAAGTAATGAGGTAATGATATTGAAGTCATCAAAGAAGTACACTGGCTACTGTAATACCTGCCAACAGGAAAACTAAGATTAGAAAGTAGATAATAATAATTGTTATTAACATCTACTGAGTACTTACCAATATGCCAGGTATTCTAGGTTGTCTAATATAAACCTCACAGAACTCCTATAAAGTGGGTCCTGTAATTTACCTCCATTTTACAGATGAATAGACTGAGGCTTAGAAAGTCTTGGGGATACCCATATTTGTCAAACTGACTATTGGGATTATCATAACTTGATTACTTCTCTGTATTCTCTTCCTGGGGAGGGAGTCATTTAATAGTCCCCTATCCAATCCCCCCCTTTCTAGTTTGTAAACTCAGCCTCACATCCGGTTCTGCAACTCAGGCAAGAAAGATTTAAGGGACAATATTGGATCAATTTTGCTCTTTAAGGGAAAAAAAGTCAACATCAGGCTAATCTTGCTACAAGTTCGTTGAGGCTCAGTCCTCTGAACTAGCTTCTATCTGTTACTGGGGTAGCCACCATCTTCTTCATACATGAGTGTGAATAAACCGATTCCTTCCTGAGCCTCTTCCCCAGCAGCAAGCCCAGTACCCCTAGGACGGTGCTCCTGTCTCTTCCAGCTCTCCTCTGCAGTACTGAGTCCTGGCATTTTATCTAGGCTCTTCTAATAGATGCCCCTGATGTGAATGAAAAGATCTTCAAATTCTGCCAGTGTCCAGAAGCCTGGTGATTGGGCGTGGTTTCGTGGAGAGAGGTCCTTGTTATAATGCCACGTATGTTGGACCTCGACCCTCTGATGTGTGTTCTGCCTGCCTTTCCTATCCCTACCTCCACCCTACCGTGGGAAAGATCTTATCCCAGGTCATGTTTTTCTCAGTTTGCTCTAGCCCTCTAAGTTTAACTGGATCATCCCCAGCCCTGTCAGTGCCTAGGAGGCATAAGTGATACAAATGACAGTGTCAGCATCCATGTAAGGTCCTGACTTCAACACAGGGATGTTAGGACTGTAGTCATGCCAGCTTCTCTCCTAGAATCTGAACTGTGGCCAGCAATAATTTCTGGCTGCTGGCCCAAGGCACAGAAGAGTTTAAATTTGAGTTATAATGCCAGGAGTGCTTTTATCTCATTAAAGTTGTTGGAAAAAAAAAAAAAAAAAAAAAAATAGCGTTTTAGGGCTTCCCAGGTGGCGCAGTGGTTGACAGTCTGCCTGCCGATGCAGGGGATGCGGGTTCGTGCCCCGGTCTGGGAAGATCCCACAGGCCGCGGAGCGGCTGGGCCCGTGAGCCATGGCCGCTAAGCCTGCGCGTCCGGAGCCTGTGCTTCGCAACGGGAGAGGCCACAACAGTGAGAGGCCCGTGTACCGCAAAAAAATAAAAATAAAAAAAAAATAGTGTTTTATTGTAGAGCCCTATGTGATTTTGACATATAACTCAGAAACAATTCAATGAACTAAATGACATTAGTTATTAGTCAGCTATCTTCTTCCGTTCATACTTACTTATGTGAATAAGATTTCTTAGTGCTTATTTTTAGGAAAAAATGGATCTGAACCCTGTTTTACTTTAGCGATTAGTAACAGTCATTCTTTGATACATGAATTGACAAGGAGGACTGTCTCAAAAAATAAAGTATTTCATTAAGGGATATTTCCAATATAATGTTGCTTTTTATGTTTAAGAATTATCAAAACTAAATATTAGTTATTTTGATCAATTATGTATTACTACTAATTGTAAAATCACAACTTAATCCCAAAGAAATTTTTTAACACTTAGGATTTTATAGTCAGAGGAAGTTTCTTTCTTTTTTTTTTTTTTTTTTCTTTTCTTTTTTTTGCGGTATGCGGGCCTCTCACTGTTGTGGCCTCTCCTGTTGCGGAGCACAGGCTCCGGATGCGCAGGCCCAGCGGCCATGGCTCACGGGCCCAGCCGCTCCGCGGCATATGGGATCCTCCCAGACCGGGGCACGAACCCGTATCCCCTGCATCGGCAGGCGGACTCTTAACCACTGCGCCACCAGGGAGGCCCGGAAGTTTCATTTTTTAAATTTAAATTTTATATCTACCTTTGTTGCAGGAAATTATAACTGAGATCAATAAAAGACTTTGAGTCATAAAAATTATAATGTATTAAGATTATATGGGCAAAATAAATAAAAGCACAAGTTTGAAAAAAAGGGATATGTTTTTTTGTTTTGTTTTGTTTTTTGCGGTACGCAGGCCTCTCACTGTTGTGGGCTCTCCCGTTGCGGAGCACAGGCTCCGGACGCGCAGGGTCAGCGGCCATGGCTCACGGGCCTAGCCACTCCACGGCATGTGGGATCTTCCCGGACCGGGGCACGAACCTGTGTCCCCTGCATCGGCAGGCGGACTCTCAACCACTGCGCCACCAGGGAAACCCAGGTATATGTTTTAAAGTTAATGTATTTGAAGTGGAATAAAAATATGAAGTACTATGCAAAATATCAGATCATATTATATGTCGTAAGCGTATCATTTCTTGAAAATGCTATTTCAGTTACACGTGTGTGTGTACAACATGTGTGTAGGAATGTGTAGGTATCTATGTGTATAATGAATCATGATGTAAAAATAATTTTCATGAGAGTAACAGCAAAAATCATCCCAACTCAGGTCATTCTGATGCAGCAAGCCATATAATCAGAAACAATAACCTAGGAGCGGTAAGGCTGAAAGAGTAAAAGTTGAAGACTTTGTCCTACCAAATAGTATTTTAATGTATATGTACTTATATGTGTATGTATGTATAAAATTATTTAAGATCTCAAAATACATGTTTGGGAATCAACCTGAACTCTTGAGAAAGAACTGATAGCAAGGAACAGAGTTTTCAGGAGGCTGTGGGGTACAGGACACATTCAGTAGCCAGAAGAACCCTGAATCTTAGAGATACATTTCAAGAAAAAGAAACAAACACACACATATACCACAGTAGTATGAATTAGGTTGATAGGGAGAAAAAACCTACTCAAGTAAACAGATCTAGCCCATACAAGAACATAGACACGTGGGTGAGGGCTGAGTTTAGGGAGACTCTTACACTATAAAAGCCTGATGAAGATCTATTCTTTTATGTCTTAGGTTAGGAAGTTGGCATCTCCAGACGTAGATCTCAAAATGGGGATCTGTGTGCAAGTAGCTTATTAAAGAAGTGTTCCCAGAAAAATCTGGGAAGAGAGTGAGAGAGTCAGAACAGGGAAGAGAAAGAAGCCAAGAAAGGAGATGATTGCAGACAAAGCTCCAGTAACAGCCTGTTCTCACTGGGATCCCTGGAATGTAAGTTAGAATTTGTCCTCTCTGTAGGCAAAGGATCTGGGCTTTCATATTTGAGTATCAAGTTAGTCATGGCCTAAGGGCCCTGCTGGTGACCTCTTAGGAACTTTCTGCTCTCTGCACTTGCAGGGAAAGTGGCTCTAGACAGGGTCAGCACTTTGTGTGGAAACAAGGCACACAGAACCTGGAGACGAACACAGAGATGAAATCAAAGGGATGTGAGGGGACTGGGCAGGGCAACAATGATAGCGTGCACTACCCTTTGGAATAGTTTTCTCTCAGTAGGAGACAATGCTATGGAAAGGGCCAGTTAGGGTCTATCAGAAGGGTAAAGTGAGCCATAGATAGGAAGGTTCCCAGGGGCTCCTAGGGAAAATAAATAAAAATACAATCACCCCCCCAATAAAATAATTTTTAAAAATATGAGAATGGGAACTGGACTAGTTTAAGGATATATTATTCCAATATTCTATATTTTCTGTAATGTTGTAGGAATGAAATAACTTTGGCATGCCAGTCATAATACATAAATATGATTTAATTACAATGCACTTCATAAGCTTTAAGAAGGAACTATTTGGCATCATTTAGAGGGCAAGGGGAGGATATGGGGAAGAATATATTTCCTGAGTTTAGCCTGAGCTCATGCTATGATAAATCTGCCAGTTTGCTGACTGTATCTCTAGCTACTAGAAAAGAAGACATCCAGGAAAAGTATATAAGTACAAATGTAGGTTTTTTTCAGGTTTACTGAGGTAAAATTGACAATAAAAATTGTTTATATTTAAGGTACACTGCTTGATTTTTTAATATATGTATATATTGTGAAATGATCACCAAAATCAAGATAATTAACGTATCTGTCAATCCATCACCTCACACAGTTACCATTTTCTTTTTTCTTGTGGTGAAAATCTACCTCTTAGATTTCAAGTTTACAGATGTTTCTTGGTTGCTTTCGGCACCAGGTGAGAGAAATGCAAGTCTGGAATTTATGTCTTTATAAGGACGCAGATATAAAAATGAAATACCAATAGGAATTATAATCCAATAAAGAGGAAGATGTGAGTAATGGTGCATATTAGAGTAAATAGCAGTTTGATTAAAAGGTTTAAAAACTCATTTTCTTTGGAATAATCAACTGTGATTTTAAAGGTTGGCCCTTCCAACCATCTATCAGCTAGAAATGCTTTGGGCTGAAAGTAGCAAAATCCTCAACTTTCAATGGTTAAATAAATAGGATAATATAGTGGTCAAAGAATAGGTCCTGGACATGAATTTTGTAGATTCAAACCTTAGATAATAAATTTATGCAAATTATCTAATTTCTCTGTGCCTCAGCATCCTCATCTAAAAGTGGGGATAATAATGGTGTGTATATGTAGTTGTGAGAATTAAAGTTAATACATGTAAAGTACCTGAAGTATACATGTACATAAAAGGGTACCCAAAATACAGTGAGTAATATATAAAGAAATAACTTAAAATTTTTCTTATATAAATAAAACAATAGAGATGGTTTTATTTTTATTAATCCCTAGAATAAGTTACCAAAGGAGGTTCCTTCAGCCCCAAAAACAACCCAGGCTTTACTTCTGGAATGGGATAATAAATTCTGTGCCTATTCATTTTTTATGCAAGTGAAATACCACCTATTTATTTTTATGTTTTATACCTTGCTTAAAACAAAATTCAGGCATCTTTCCGTATCAGCACTGTAGGTCTCCCTCATGCTCTTTAAAATCAGTACAGTATTCCATTATATGACTATACCATTATTTGCTTTACACTTTCCAAACTGATGAGCATTTGGGTTGTTTACAAACAACACTGCAATGTATATCCTTGTATATAGATCTTTGGATATTTATATGAATATATTTGGATAGTAATTAAGAGTTAAAGGATTTGATGTGACCCTACTCTGTGTAGACTGTTACCGTAAGGATTAAGAGAAATTCAGGAAGATGAGAAAAATGATAGAACATGTTAAAACTAGTAATTTAAATATATCTCACATGATTTAGAACATTCTGTGGTTAAATCTAAGTAAATGTGTGCTATAAACTGGGACTGAATATTTTAAATTCAATTTGACTAATCCTATAAGGAATCCCACCATCAACAAGTTTTTCTTATGTATATAGAGCTTCTGATCAGCTTTTCAGAGCCGAGCTTTTAAACATGAGTAGACAACCAAGAATAAGCAAATGTACAATGAAAGAAAACATAATAAATTAGAAAATATAATTTGGGAGGAAACAGACACTGTGCAGAGAGGAAAAAAACCCTCCAAGAATCTATAAAAATATCTCCATGGACAATCATTAAACAAATATTTAAGGGCCTACTATGTGCCAGGCACTAGGGATTCAGTAGTAAGTAGAACAGACAAAAGGCTCCACCTTGTGATGCCTAGAAATTATTGTATCATGAAACAAGAAATAACCCTACAAAAGGAATATTTGGAGAGCAAAAGAGGTCATGGAAATATAAAATATGAAATATTCAAGAGAAGGATTGAACAATAAAATTAAAGATACCTCCTAAAAAGTAGAAAAGACAGAGCAAATAGCATGGAAAAGATTAGACATTTTATTGGACGAGGCCAAGTGTTTTAACATCCAAATAATAAGAGTTCTAAGAAAGAATAAAGAAAGCAGTGGAAGGGAATAATGAAAAAAAATCAAAATATTCCCCAGAAATAAAGAACAGGGGTCGTCAGGTTGAATTAACCATTGGTGCACAATGAGTGAATACTCGGCCAAATCAAATAACATCAGTATGCAGTTTCAGAAGATCGAGGACAAGGAGAAGATTCTGAAACCTTCCAAGAGAACACAGATTTATACATACGATCAAGATCTGAAAGGCAAAAAACATCTTAGGAGCAATGCTGAAAGACAGAAGGCAGAAGAACAATACCTTCACAATTCTGTACAAAAGTATTTTCAATCTAGATTTTTTTCAATTAAGTGTGAAGGTAGAAAAAGGGCATTTTTAATAGACATGCATGGCTTCAAAAAATTTACCTTCTTTCAGAAAGTTTCTAAAGGATGCATTTCACAAGTAGAAAGGGGTTTACAAAGAACAAGCGAAACAAAATCCATGAAACGGGAAAGCAAACACAAGAATGGGTTAATGGGAAATTTCAAGGGGACAGCTGTTCATCTGGCCAATCAGACTGGAGCAAGACAGAATTCACCAGAATAAATACCTTCAGGAAGAGAAAACTGGAGAATACCTTCTGTTTTTAAATATATCGAGAAGTAATAACGTGGGAATGAGTGAGGAGATGAACTTAATATAAATGTACAAAAAACTCACACAAGAACAAAAGAAAACAAAAATGAATTCTATGGAAAACAAAACATTGTGCAGGAGGGGAAGAATAACCCATGTGATATATGGCCCCTCTGTGAGAAGCATTTATAGAACCCCAAGACCCAAGACTAGGAGTAATCTGGAATGAGGATGACATCACAGGCTGGTCGGTGGATTTTAATTCAGATACTTGAGGTCAGTTCTCAACTGATTTTGACCACAAAATGTCAAAGGTTTTTTAGTTGATGGGGTGGACTGAAAACATATGGCCACAATATTTTGCTGCATATCAACTGTGGGCTGATCTTGTGGCTTGCTTTAGCAAATAAAATGTTGTGTAAGTGATACTGTACAGGTTCTTGAACCTAGAACCCATGAAGTCTTGCAGCTGTCCCCTTCCCACACTTGGAACTCTGAGACTCTGTAAAGAAGCTCAACCAAGCCTTCTTGAGATAAAAGAGTACATAGAAAGACCCTGCCATTCCAGCTGCCCCAGCCAAGCACAATCCCCCAGCAACACACCAACTGAACGCAGCCCCATGAGGAAGCTCCAGTGAGACCAGCAGAAGAGCCATCCAACCATCCCGCAGAATCATGAAAATAATAAACTTTTGTGGTTTTAAGCTACTACATTTGGGGGCACATTGCTCTGCAGCAGTAGACAATGGATATAGCATATTGTATTTCCTTGCCACTTCTAGTAGCACCTCTTCCCTCCCCAGTTCAGTTTTATCAATCTTACCATGAATATTACTTGCTGTTGCTTTTCCCAAGACACTTCCTAATGTAGGAAATATTTCCATTATTAAAACTGTGTAAAAAAACGTGTTGGTTGTTTGGTTTCACATTCCCTTCTAACATATACTCAGTACCTACTGTGGATCAGGATATATATATATATTTTTAACATGAGGTCTATCCTCTGACTTCATTTCTGGCCATTACCTCATTCCATCACTTGACCCAGGTGCAATCCTCCAACTGTGACATTTAGCTCATGTCTCTTAGTCTTGAACAAGACACCATTCCCTCTCTCCAGAGTACACTTCCTTCCTAATCAGCCTCGCAAATGCTTACCTAGACACGTGGTAATACTGCTTTTTCTTTGCAAAGTTTAAAAATTTGCAATGCAGGATCCTCAGTGACCACGTCTAATTTGTTTCTACTCAGCATATTCAAAGCTTCTTTATTTTCATCTCCCACCAGAATCTGCGCTTCTTATGTTGTGATTCTACACTAAATGACAAAGCCTCCACTTTCTCCTGGGCCCAAGCATAGTGGTTGTTCCCACTGCTTTTCATTGTATTATTTTTTAGGCGAGTGAAACCAGCATGCTTCGGAAGGTTTTCACCTGATCTCCACATTGGTTTAGTTGCAGAATCTTCTTCAGCAGATTCCTGAGCTGATGCTGCTTTTGAAATACTGAAGCTTGTATCCCAGGGTCCAATAACGACCAATACCTCTGCTACGTTCTCCCCAAGACACTGTCTTCCTGAAGCTTTTGAAGCTTCCAGATCTTCCTTGTGCATATTTTTTTTACAGAGCTGCTATATTTTATTTCCCTTTAATATTCTCCTACTCTGCTTAGAAGAGTTAAGTCCAGCTTTTACAGTTAGCCTGATTCTGAAGTTGCTCCCTTTCCCAGTTTAGACAGGTGGAATTGACGCTGCCGGCCAAATCTGAACGTCTTGTTCTTTCCTTTCCTGTCTTTGTTTTCTGGCTCAGACTTATCTTTCTTACATATTTCTCTAGATTTTGTCTCCCTGGTGTCTGCTTTAGACAGAAATATCAAGTTTAAGGGGCTGCTAAATGCTTCCATAATTCAAACAGATGATGTCCACCTTTATTTTCCCCAAGTCAGATAATCTCACCCAGGAGACGTTCTTCTATCAGGCAAATATCCAGATGAGGCATGGACTCTGTTCTTGCTCTGCCCAGCTTCCTTTCGTGTCTCATCTCGTCTGTGCCTTCCCTAGGATTTGTGATGTTAACACTCCCTGGATCATATCCCTTCAAGGCAGAGGCAGTATATGCAGGCCTGTTGACGATAACTCTCAACTTGAAAGTTTACCAAGTAATTCTTGAGTTTCTATGTCAATGTCCCTAGTTTTATTTTCTCAGTAGGTCCAAATCCTCTATATTAAAACTGTTTGAGGGCTTCCCTGGTGGGGCAGTGGTTGAGAGTCCACCTGCCGATGCAGGGGACACGGGTTCGTGCCCCGGTCCGGGAAGATCCCACATGCCGCGGAGCGGCTGGGCCCGTGAGCCATGGCCACTGAGCCTGTGCTTCTGGAGCCTGTGCTCCGCAACGGGAGATCCTTAAAAAAAACCAAAAAAAAAAAAAAAAAAACCCCAAACAAACAAACAAACAAAACTGTTTGATACAGCTATTCAAGGCGGGGGACTCCAGGTGTACTCACTTTGTGCAGCTTTACTTGAACTAACTGTGCCATTCAAGGTCAGGAATTTCCTGAATCCTGCTCTTTGTGCAGGATTCTAACCTGCTCTTTAAGATCTTACTTCTCTTCCTCTATTAGATGTTATTGGATCCTAGTTACTCTTTGTGAGTAATGGAAATAATTCCTTCCTTTTATATGTTCTCTTTAAAAGAAACGAGACCTGGAAGCATTTTCTATTTTTGTATCTGTTTATTGTAGCCTTGAAGATCATATCTGTCTAGAATATCATCTACAGTCTTAAAATTAAAGAATGCTTTCTCTTCCTCAAGTTTACCTATTTGCTTTCCTTTATTTATTTGTATTCTTCTCTTGCTCCTTTCTGAGTGTATGGCTGAAACCTATTTTTCCAAACCATTTCTTGATTTCTTGGGAACTGTGATTCCAAGAAAAATTTGTTCCAGGTATAAGCCTCTTTAATTACTTTCATAACCTTTAGTTTTGCAAAGTTTCTTTGGGTTGTTTTCTGCCTCCAACCAAGAAGAAGGAATATTCTCTTTACGGTAAGGAACTACCTAATTTTACTTTTTTGCATAATTACCAAAATTGACCAACCTAATACAAATAAAATCAGAGTTTGGGCCTCTGAGATTTAAAACTAAGGTTAGAACATCTGTAATGAACAAAGCTCCAGCCATTTTGAGACCATGTAGTGATGGTAGTGGAGGGTGTACATGCAGGAACATGCAGACAAGGAACATTAATGGAAGATGTTAGCTCTTCGTCTGCCAGGAAAGCAGTTTAAGACAACAAAAAGAAGGATGGAATTTGAGGCAGCTGATTTAGCGCCGTCTGTTCAGGCCTGGCACTAATAATTTAGAGTCTGAAATTCATTAGTGTAGTTCACTTGGAACTCAACGGCCTCTGCTGTTCAAAGTCCCAATCTGAAGGCCTGGCTGAAAAAAACAGAGCATAAGCAGCAAATGTTTCTCTCCCTATCAATGTGCAAAAATGAACAAATGCATTTTTCTGTCTCTTTTGCAGTGCCATGACAGAATACTATTTACAGTCAAGCTACAGCAGCTTGCGTTCTAGAGCCCAAGCAGCCAACATCTGCCAAGGCCATTATGGCCCATTTTTGCTGAGATACAGTCAATTTGCCTGAGGATAAAGCCACCTTAAGTTGTGATGACCTGTCAAGGTCAAAATAACCACATAGCTTGTGCTCACAAAATCCTAAGTTCTAAAGCCACTCACCTAAATCAGGCCAGTTTAAAGTCAATTATGTAACCTTTAAAGCATGCCGTGCTGGTACAAATTTGACTATTAGCTAGATTTAAAAAAAATGAACACTTGATTAAGTAAACCACCACCACAACTTCAAGCTCCAGTTATATTACCAGAAGCCTAAGAGCAGACCATAATATATTCCCTGGAGGCAAACAGATTCCAAAGGGAATCCAGAAGGTGCCAGGCCACGCAGGCTTAGTTCCTTCCCTCAAAGTCTCCAAACAGCAAAGTCACTCCTCCCTCATAAGAGGCCTGGAATTTTATTGTAGGACAGTCACACTATACTGCTAGTTCTCAACTGAGGGCAATTTTGCCCCAGTGGCAATAACTGGAGAAATGTTTGGTTGTCAAAATTGGAGAGGTGTTACTGGCATCTAGTGGGCAAAGGCCAGGGATGCTGCTAACCATCCTACAAAGCACAGGAAAGCTCCTACAATAAAGGTTTTTCAGGCTCAAAATGTCAGTGGTGCTGAAGCTGAGAAAGACTGCTCCATATAGAAACATAAAAGTTGGGAAATGATATTTCCCTCTAACATCAAATTTGTCATCTCACCAACAGTACACACAAGGGAGGTAGACATGATTCTCCACAGATAGCAGAGTACTGGTAGGAAGGGGAAAGATATTAGAGTACAAAATGACAAATATCCTTTTCAAAATTATGTGTGTGTGCTCATATTTGGAATTATTAAGAGTAACTACAAGGCAATATTGTAGGTGATTTTAATTCCAACATTTCTAAACCTATAAAAATGTAAATTTTTATTTATATTAAAATTTTCCACGATGGTTAATTAATATTTCTGTAGTGATACATTTGAAGGAGTAAGTCACATCCTCTACTTGAGACATCCAGTCTGAGCCCTAGTCGGGGGAAAGAGAATAAACCTTGACATGATTCTGAGCCTTGCAAAGACATCAGGGAGCCTGTATCCCCAGTTGGAAGACTGCAAAAAAAGTACTATTCAGATTCTGACAGCCCTGATAGGAATAAAGAAGAACTTATTACAATTATTATTATTTATCTTTCAAGTGGCAACAGAATTCTCTCTGCTCTGTAGAACATAAAGGAACACATGACTCGGCAAATTCTTCATCATGAGTTCTCTGGTGTCTGTACTCTCCCCTTTTGTGTGGCATAGCCGGGAAGACAGAGCTGCTTGATTCCTACCATATCATTAACTCTAAATCACTTCTGAAATGAGAGCCCTGCAAGGAGGATTTAGATAACGGCACATCGAAGAATAGAAGCAGTCTAAAAATATTTGGTTTAAAACCTCATTCACAATGTGCCAAGTGTGATTTCCCTTGACATGCTCTTTTGTCTGCCTTTGCAAAACTATAATCAGAATAACTTCCCACTCATGTTCAATGGGGAAGAGCGTGGGGATTTCGTGACCCAGCTGGCAAATGTATAGAAATTGAGGAAAGTCCGGTTCAAAGAACTCTAGAATCATAAAATGCTAGAGTGAAGAGAAAGCAACGGTCATCAAAACTAACTTTCCTATTTTTAAAAACACAGAAACTGAGACCCCAGATGGAGGTATCTCTTGCTGAAGATCACATTGTTCATTAACAGAAGAGCCAAATGCCCTAAACAGTCCTTTCTTTACTCTGTGACACTTTCTCATCTACTGCATTTTTTCATCAACTATTCACTGAACATCGTTACAGGCCCAAAACTGAATCAGAGAACATTGTTACAGGCCCAAAACTGAATCAGAGAACTCTTATAGAGCTAACAGCTGAGTAAGAGGACAGACTTGTTTATCCAGAACTACATGATCAGACATTAAGTGATACATGAGAGATACAGGCACTAAAACAGAAAATCAGAGAAATGAAACTCTAACTCCTACAGAAACTAGACAGATAATGTAAACATGTGAAAGAGTCTGTGTGTGAATAAAGGGATTAGAGAGGACTGGGGCAAACAGAGACTCCAGGGAGTATTGTCAGCTCTACCTAATTATCACCAAGAAAGAACGCAGGCCCATTTTCTTTTTTCAAGAGAAACTAAGAATCTCAATTTTTAGGTAAATTGTCATATATATATTTTTTAAACTCTTTAAATTTGTTTATTTATTTTAATTATTTTTGGCTGTGTTGGGTCTTCGTTTCTGTGCGAGGGCTTTCTCTAGTTGTGGAGAGCGGGGGCCACTCTTCATCACGGTGCGCGGGCCTCTCACTATCGCGGCCTCTCTTGTTGTGGAGCACAGGCTCCAGACGTGCAGGCTCAGTAGTTGTGGCTCACGGGCTTAGTTGCTCCGCGGCATGTGGGATCTTCCCAGACCAGGGCTCAAACCCGTGTCCCCTGCATTGGCAGGCAGATTCTCAACCACTGCGCCACCAGGGAAGCCCCTAAAATTGTCATATTTTTAAATGGTGTCAACTAAATGAAATTGTGTTAAAATTCCTAACTTTGTATGTGCATTGTAGGGAAAGGGAGGAATGATAAGGAAAAAGGAGAAAAGAGATGAACTAGAAATGATTAAAGGCTGTGGGGCTGAGATGGCCATTCAAGTAGGATGCTAAATGTCATGCGGGTTTACAGTTGACCCTGTCCCAGCAATCCCACTCCTTAGGATCCTGTTATATTCCATATGAGTTTTGTGGTTTTGTTTTAGAGTGAAGTAATTGTTGAGCTATCTATTTTGGATGTCTGTTCACTACCTCAATAATAACGCACATTTTCTGACTCTAACAGGATTCATATGTACCCTGGGTACTGGCATTTGCATTTTTCTTACAGATTGAGATGTGAAACATCTCTGCAGCTTTTGTGCTACTCCTTTGAACCTTAGGTGGGCAGTGAATCTCTTTTGTGACAAGTTCCTACTGAAACTACAAAACAGATGGGAGTTGGCTAGAAATCATAAAGAACAGAGAGAAGCCAGCCATGAATTACAATTGCCAAGAAATCCTCCAAAGTTATTCTAGCATGGAATAGCATGGAATATACTGAAGACCCAGAAGATTGAAGAATAATTGAGTTTTTTGTTTTTGCCAAAGAGTAGTGAACGCTTTTTGATAGATATTAAGCACCAGTTTTCCTTCTCCTAAGATAGAGGTGGATGATTTCCTTTTAGACACACAGTAGTTAGGGTATAGGATGGGGAAATGGTTGGTACTCATGTCCTTTCTGCCACCCACGACAGGAGTTTCTGTGCCACTGAACTGTGACGTGTGGTGCAGTAATGGCTCCACATAGAAGACATACATTCTGTCCTTTAAGACATTTAAAATAGAATATGTGTAGAAATTAATGCTATTTCAGCCATGTATTGATATAGCAGGAGACAGAAATGTACTGATTTTAAATCAAGGCAAGGAAAGCACAGAGTAACTCATTATGGATGATTTTTTAGTTTTCATAATTATTCTGTTTTTCAATGAAGAAACCATACAACCACTGGGGGAAATGTTTCCTGAGTACTTACTATGTGCAGGGTATTGTCTCTTTGCTGGGATTTGTCTGATGAACAATGTAGTTCTCAACATCTACCATGTTCCATTCTAGCCTCTCAGCCTTGGAAATGCTGTTTCTTCTTTGTGAAATATGATTCCCTTCTACTTGTTCTTCAGATCTCAGCTTAAATGATCTCTTCTCTAGGAAGCCTTTCCTGCCCCTACGAGGCTGGATTAATAGCTCTTTCCTATGCATGCTCATAAAAGCCTGTGCACATCTCTATTACAGCCCTGGACTTCCTGTCTCCTCTCTAGACTGTAACTACAGTCAGTTGTATTCAACCGTATAGCATTCTTACTTCTCAGAGTTCTTAGTATACCCCACTCACTCAATGAATGATTGTTGCAGGAATGAATACATGAGTGAATGAAGGAATGAACAAACAAACATGAATGAATGAACGGATGGATGAATGAAATATACTCCAGAACATAGAGGGAATGACTTACTTCATCAGGAAAGACTTTACAGAGAAGACAGAAATATTTGTTGGGACTTTAAGCATTCTTTAATTCATTTAGTAAAGTTTTCTTGAGGGACTTCTCAGTGCCATATGCTTTTCTAGGTAATGGGAATAGAGTCCAGAACAAAAACGTCAAGGTCTCTACCGTCAGAGCTTACAGAGTAGGGCTAAAGAGACTATAAACAACAGACTAATAAACAGATAAATGATAAATAAATAATAAGTAAATAAAAACATTTTAGGTAGTGATAAATGCTATGATGAAAATAAAACAGTATTATATGAAAGGGCATGAATAAGGGCAAAAATGAGTACAACCTTCCCAGAGTTTAACTTAATCAAAACTCTTCATAATTTTGTTACCGGATTCTGTTCAGCTCTCAAGCTTGCAGCTTACTCGAGGTGTTAAAGCTGTCTCTGGAAGGCACATTGCTCTAGTTGGGCAAGACCTTCAGCACCTTGCTGCTCCTTGCTCTCCTACTTCAAAGTTTCTGCCCTTTTCTACTCCACACTCAACAACACCCCTTCCTCTTACTCAGTTAAGCCTAAAATCAAACTCCAAATCTCTTAGCAAACAAGCTGTACCCCTTTTTGTCTCCCTAGCCAAATGATCCAAGAAGAAGACAAGAAAATAAAGAAGAAAGTGGTGTCTTATGTTTGGGCTTTACAGTTTTAAAAAAATGTGTTGTGGGGTTGGCGGTCAGCAGGCACTGAGGGAAAAGTGTCTTCCTCTTAAATGGGAGAAACAACACTGCGACTGTCCACACAGATGTGTAATAGATCTCTGGGTGTCATGAGATGAATGGCAATCCAAAATTCTTCTGCAAACCTACTTAACGATAATCAGGAATTTACATGCTGGTCAACCCAGAATACATATTATAATTTAAAAACATCTAATGAAAGCATTGAAGTGTCAACAGAGCTGTTAAAATTCTCTCTTTGAATGTGAGCATGTTCAATTCAGGCATTTCATGACTCACACCCATAGGCATTGTGGTTATGTTCTATAAAAATCCCCAAACTCATTATAAGAACTATGGATGAGTCAAATTCCACTCCCATTTATTTCTTAGTAAGCTGTGCTCTTCCAAAAAGTAATGCATAGATGTTAGATACTCAGACTAACAACAGGTCATATTTGTTGACTGAAACATCACAGAGCATGGATTATAAAATCCATTATTCTAGCTTCTGCATCACTAAGGCAAAACATTCAGTTTCATGGTAAACTTAAGATGCCTATATTACATGCAGAATTTCTCAATATAACATGCTGCTTCCAAGTTGGATTTTTTAAGTGAAAAAATAAGCACTTTAAGAAAGCTGTGCTGTGCTTCCCTGGTGGTGCAGTGGTTAAGAATCCGCCTGCCAATGCAGGGGACATGGGTTTGAGCCCTGGTCCAGGAAGATCCCACATGCCACAGAGCAACTAAGCTTGTGCACCACGACTACTGAGCTTGCACTCTAGAGCCCACTGGCCACAACTATTGAGCCCGCATGCCACAACTACTGAAGTCCGTGCACCTAGAGCCTGTGCTCCACAACAAGACAAGCCACCGCAATAAGTCCGTGCATTGCAAAAAAGAGTAGCCCCTGCTCGCCGAAACTACAGAAAGCCTGCGCACAGCAACGAAGACCCAATGCAGCCATAAATAAATAAATAAATAAATTTATATAAAAATAAAAAAGGAAAGCCATGCTAAGAGGTTAGATCTTAAAAGTTCTCATCACTAGAAAAAAAAATTGTAACCACGTATGGGGACTGATGTTAGACTTACTGTGCTGATGATTTTGCAATATATACAAATACTGAATCATTATGTTGCTCCCCTGAAACTAATACAATGTTATATGTCAATTACACCTCAATAAGAAAGGAAGAAAAGGAAACAATTCAAAAAGGGGAGTAAATGAAAGCTGTGCTGTTCCACTAAAATACAATAAGTATTTTCCATTTATTGATTCACTCAACAAATATTAATAAAAACCTACTATGTAACCTTGCATTGTGCTAATTGCTGGAATGAAATGGAATGTACTTTCTAATTAGGAAGATATTAAATAATTATTCAGATAAAAGTTAAATTACAAAGGATACAATGGTTACAAAGGAAAAACATATGGTGCTTTAAAAGCAAGTGGTAGGGACCCTGATATAGTTTAGAAAGTCAGGAAGGCTTCCCTGAGGAAGAAATAAATGATGTGAGATTTAAGGGAGTTAACTGAGTGATTAGAGGGTAGCTGGGGTGTGGGATTAGAGAAGAGATTTCCAAGCAGAGGAACTGCATACAAAGCCCCTGCACCAAACTGGGTTCCATCAAAAGGGCCAGTATGGATGAAAAAGATCATTTTGAGATGAAACTAGAGAGGTATGTTGAAGCCAGACCTTGTAGGATCCTGGTAACCACTTTAGATATATTGGTCTTTGACTTAAGAACAACAGGAAGCCCTTGATGCATTTGAAGCAGAAGAATGATAATATGGTTCATCATGGGTCATGTTTGAAATAATTTTTTGTTAAGTATGCCTCATCCTGCATTTTAAAAGAATGAATAAAAACCTGTTTTGCTGTGCTTAAAGTGGTAAACAGACTTTCCCACCAGAAGTGTTCTTTTGCTTGTAAACATGTTTTTCTCACTAGTTGTTAAAGTTGTAAACATGTGTACTCCATTTTGGGTAAGCATAGAGCACTTCAGTTAAAGAAGATAAACATCTGCTGTGCCTCAAAGATGCAAACATATTTTGAAAAGTAAAAAAGGAAAGTTCTGGAATATATTCATAAGGAGTGATAGAACTTGCAAAAACATTATATAATCAATGATGTAATGGCTTATGTAACTTTGGGTCTAAACAATCAAAATGAGGCTGATACAACTGCAAACCAATCGAATATGAGGCCCTTCCAGAGTGCCCAGTTTCCCCAATTAGCTTATAGGTCTCCTGGCCAGACTATGAGGCACACTGAATCGCCGAGTCCTCGAGAGTGTGCAGAGCTGCCTGCAAACCACCACGTGCAGACCGTTAGGTAAGTCTTGCAAGTGACACCATGAGACACACCTGCTGGGAGTGAGCAGTGGCTAAGCTAGAGAGAAAGACTGTCAGTCACTGGACAGATAGCTTATGCCCTCTACCCCCATTCCATTTTGCTTGCTTGCAGATGTTTCTTAGCTTCTTTACAAAATAAAAAAAGGGAAAGCCTTTTGAGCTAAGTGGTATTTATCTGCAGTTTCTCTTGGTCTTGTCAACTTATCAAATCCCCAAACCTAGGTCCTTGTTTGGACCTGAGGTATATTTCCATAGACTGAAAAAGGCATGCCTTTAGAAAATCTCTTTTAGACTAGATGAAGAACTGCCTCCCTGGACACCCTTTCCTTTTTTTGCTAGTTTTTCTTCATCTCCCTGATCTAAAAATGTTGTTGTGACTCAGGCATCAGTGTCTTATATTGCTATAATTATTCCCTTAGTGAAATCATTCAATCTCATGGCTTTACATATTATCAAATGGTGAAGGCTCCCAAACTTATATCTCTAGTCTAGCTTTTTCTCTCTGAACTATAAACTCATAAATCCAACTGTCTGATGAACCACTCTACTTAAATGTTTAATAGGCATCTCAAACTGCACATGAACAGAACTGAATTTTTTATCTTCCTCATGCAGTAAATGACAATACATTATTTCAGCTACTCAGGCAAGAAAAAACCCAAAAAACAAACAACAACAACAAAAAACCTTTGTGTAATCTTTGCCTCTCTTTATTTCATGCACTGTAATGATTTACCAAAAAATCCTGTTGGCTCCACCTTCTAAATATACCGAAAACCAAAGAACTTCTTATTACCTCTATTGCTACCATGTTGGTTTAAATTACCACTTTCTCACACAAGATTATTGTGAGACTCACTTACCTAGTCTCTGCTCCTGCCTTGCCCTTTTCAGTCTATTCTCAACATAGTAATCAGAAAATTCCTGATGAAACATACATCTGATCACGTTATTCCTCTGCTCAAATACTTCAATGATTTCTCATATAATTCAGCACAAAAGCTAAATTCCTAAAAGTGATCTACAAAGTCCTTGAAGAGGTATTTCCATGTCACTTCTCTACTCTCACCTGTACTGTTCTTTCCCCTCCTTGCTGTTTATTGCACACATTTGTTCACTCCTACCTCGGGACTTGAGCTTACTCTTTCTGTACCTGGAATACTCTTCCTCCAAATACCCATGTGGCTCACATCCTCACTTCCTTTAGGTCTTAAATCAAATGTCACCTTCTCTGAACACAGAGGTGTTCCTTGACACCCCCCATCCTTGCACATGTCTTACCCCTCATTTCCTGCTTTACTTTTCTCCTGTAATTATTACCATCCAACATAATCTATATTTTACTTATTTATCTTGTTTATTATTTGTCTCTACCATTACAATATAAGCTCCTGAGGACATTTTTTTGTCCATTATATTTCCTCTTATTATCTCCAATGGCCTAGAAAATTGCCTGACCCTTAGTTGCTGCTCAATAAATCCACGCTGAACAGAAGAATTCGGGTTCAGGGCATGATGAGTAAAAGTGTAGTGAATGCATTCAATAAAGTACTAGGCAGCAGGCAGAAGTACTTAATTAGATGTACAAATAGCATCATGGATAAATTTTAAGAGCATAGTGTTGAATAAAGAAAAAATAAGATAGAGAGTATAATCTCTTGCATTATGACATTTACACAGTTTCTAAGCCCATTACGCTGAAATAGTATCATATTTATTAACAAGTATATATACCTACATGAATAAGCAGAATGAGAGAAAAGAATGGTGATGGGAAGTACAGGGAGAAAAAAATATGAAACAAGAGAAGAACATTGCATGGACTGCTGATGACAGTGTGCCATGAGCTGAGAAATATGAGTCACCCAATTCTTGACACCTGGGGTCCCAAAATAACCACACACACCAACAGGAATCACTCTGACTGTAGAGCGGAGAATGACTTTTAGGGGACAAAGGCCAGTGTAAAATATCTAGTTACGAATCCATAGCGATTGTCCACGTGAGATATGGTGGATTGGACTAGAATAAAAGTGGAGATGAGGGGAAGTGGATGCATTTAAAAGATACTGGTGGCGCAGTGGTTGAGAGTCCGCCTGCCGATGCAGGGGATACGGGTTCGTGCCCCGGTCTGGGAGGATCCCATATGCCGCGGAGCGGCTGGGCCCGTGAGCCATGGCTGCTGAGCCTGCGCGTCCGGAGCCTGTGCTCCGCAACGGGAGAGGCCACAACAGTGAGAGGCCCGCATACCGCAAAAAAAAAAAAAAAAAAAAAAGATACTGGGGAGGTAGGGACTTCCATGGTGGCACAGTGGTTAAGAATCCCCCTGCCAATGAAGGGGACACGGGTTTGATCCCTGGTCCAGGAAGATCGCACATGCCGCAGAGCAAGCCCGTGTGCCACAACTACTGAACCTGCACCCTAGAGCCCACTAGCCACAACTACTGGGCCTGCGTGCCACAATTACTGAAGCCTGCGCTCCTAGAGCCCATGCTCTGCAACAAGAGAAGCCACCGCAATGAGAAGTCCGCGCACTGCAACGAAGAGTAAACCCCACTCACTGCAACTAGAGAAAGTCCGTGCGCAGAAACGAAGACCCAATGCAGCCAAAAATAAAATAAATAAAACAAATTAAAAAAACAAAAGATACTGGGAAGGTAAAAATCTATAGGGTCTGATGCTGGATTGGCTATTGCATGAAGAAAGATAGGGAGATTTCAAAGATAATTCCTAAGTTTCTGATTCTGATGTTATCATTTGCTAAAAAAAAGCAAATATTAGCATAGGAATTTCCTCATCATTTTTGATCTGTTTCTATATATATAATTTTTATCATCTACTTGAAATACATTCAGATAGTAGTGTTCATGAGCTAACATTATAGTATTTTTTATTGATAGATGCTTGAATTATGTCTTATGGAATTCATACTTCATATTTTCTGATTCATTTCAACTTCAGATAAAATGATGAATTAAATTGAGTCCAGTTAGCACTTTAGATTACGGGAAGTTACTAGATTAAAAAAATAATCTTTAAAGCTCCAGGATTCAGGGCTTTGTACTTTGCAAAGCATTACTTAAACAAATGGAGGTAGTGACAAATGAAGAGCACAGAGTCTGATAACATAAAATGAAACCCACAGCAATTATTTGCAGTTGCTTGAGGTCAATTTAGTTGAAGTGTCTTGCAAGAGATAAACACACACACATATTTAAACTGAAATTTAAAAGTGACTGTCTCTAAGTATTGAAATTAATCATTCCTAGTCCCATCTTTCTATTGTGCCCTCTACCGTTATGATAGCACGTATCACTTTCTGCAGTGAATTATAATTGTTGGTGGTGTATGTCTGCGCCTCCTACTCAATTAGAACCTCTTTCTGGGAGAAGAAAACACCTCATTTTTTGTATGCTACTTGCCACTCACACATTGCTTAGTGCATAATGATCACTTAGTATATGTTTGTTGAATTTAGTTATCTTTTAAATTATCCATTTTAACTTCTGCTGAGACATTTTTTTTAATAGACTGGATCCGAACCAGTTTTCCTAAGGAAATGAAAATGACTTTATAAGCGTGAGCTTCTATTTGATGAACCTGACTGCTAGACCCTGAAGCATTGTAAAATACATTTTGAAACTCCATTCAAAGAATCTGTCCTGTTCTTTTCTCTTAGATTCCCCCCCCCATTCTTGTTACTCTTACTGTTCTGACCCAATTATACTCCTGGCGTCTGAAAAGCAACTCTTTGGCAAGAAATGATGATAGAAATCTGTGTTAACAGAGGTTTGAATTTTGCCAATCTCACATAAAAGAGGAAAACAAGTGAATTTATATGTGAAAGTGCTTAGAACAGTGACCCATAAATCTTCAATGTATCTTAATTCCTCTCTATACACTACTTCTCTCCCCCTACTCCAATTCAGTCGTTCAGCAAATATTGAGTATTTGTGGTAGTTGGGACACATCCATCAGTCAAACCAAAATACCTGCCACTGTGGAGCTTACATTCAAGTGGAGGGAAATAGACAAAATAAAATAAGCAGCAAAAAAGATGGAGGGAAGGGGGAGTGAATATAAACACACACGCATGTGGTTGGAGGTGATGGGGACTAAGGAACAGAAGGTTAAGTAGAACAGGGCATTATGGGCTGGGGATGTGGAGGGCTGTGGACGGGCAGGTTGCAATATTCAATTGAGTGGTAAGAGTAGACCACGTGGTGAAAATAAGACCTGAACACAGCTTTGAAGGATCTGCAGGAATTAGTCAAACGGGGGAGGGTATTCTGGGCAGAGAGAACAGCTAGCTCAAAGGCCTGAAGGTGGCCATGCCTGATATTTTTGAGGAACAGCATAGAGGCCAATGTGATTGGAGGGGAATGAGCTAATGGTAGGACTTGAGGCAGAGAAGTGACAGCTGGGTCACAGGAAGCCTTGAAGGACATTTTAAGTACCGTGGCCTTTATTCCAGGTGAAGAGTCATTACAGAGTTCTAAGCAGAGGAGTGACACAATCTGACTTGTATTTTTAAAGGATCTGGTTGCTGTGTTGAGAATAGATTGGGGGTGGGAATGTGGAATCAGGGAGACCAGTTAGGAAGTTATTACAGTAATTCAAGTGAGAGATGGTGTCTGGGACCAGGATGATGGGAATGGAATTAGTGAAAAGCGGTCAGCTTCTGGATACATTTTGAAGGTCGAGGCAACAGAATGATCTAACAAACTGGATGTAGGATGTGAGAGAAAAAGTGGAGTTGGGGGTCACTCCAATGCATATGCCTTAAAAAAAAGTGGCAGATTGGAGCTGCCACAAATTAAGATGAGAGGGTACTGAATGGGGGGTGAGGTGGTCAGAAGTTCAATTTGGATGTACTAGATTTGAGATGTCTATTAGTCACCTGAGAACTTATCTTTGAACTTCTTGGTTGAAAAAGAGCTTTGAGACTACAGTAAATAGAGTATTTGTCTGTCTAATCAATAACGTGTCTTTACAAATTAAGAGGTTCATTTGTGGAAAGGATTGGATGGCTTGCATAGGGCTACACAGCATGACAATTGTCATGAACAGTTGTTCTTTCAAACTTCAACCTAGTCATGGTCAGATTGCATAACCATAGCCATGGTCAGAATTCTCTGGCCTATTGAAGGGAAAACCTGTTAAGGGTAATGATTCCAGTCACCCGAGAAGGGGCTTACGGGAAACCTCCCTTGTAACAAAGACATACACCTTGCACTCATTAAGAGTTTGCATCATGCCAGACACACTGTCCCGTGATCTCACTTAAGGCTCACAGCAGGCCCGTGGGCTAGGTCCTGTAACGTTTTCCCCCATCTTACATAAAAGGAAAACAAATTACACAGAGATTAAGCAATTTGCTAGTAAGGCACAGAGCTGAGATTTAAATCCAGCACTCTGACTTCTGAGTCTCAAGTTCTGTACCTTCTCCCTTCTCCCTTCAGCTTAAGTGTTCAAGTCCTATAAAAACGCAGTCAGTGCTCAGAAGGGTAACTTTGAAAGCCAGTCACCATGTCTTTTATGGCAACTGAGGATATGACAACAGGTGTTTTGACAGAGGGAGGAGTAATCACGTGACTACTCGGCACTCAGGGAAGATGGGGGGCTGGGGTTACAGAGAATGTAAGAGTTAAAGACCTGGGAGGGGGAAGATTAGAACCCCCAGATTTCAAAGACACGTTTTCTAACTTGATTCTACGTAAGACTAATGATCCTTTGGAGAAGACCTGTTTAAATAAAACCCAGGGAAGGTTTTACAACATTAAGGGATTGTAGTCATACCTCGGATACATTGCAGGTTCAGCTCCACACCATTGTGATAAAGTGAGTCACAAAGTTTTTTGATTTTCCAGTGCATGTACAAGGTATGTTTATACTATACTGTAGTCTACTGAGTGTGCAGTAGCATTATGTCTAAAAAAACAATGTACATACCTTAATCAAAAGACATTTGATTGCTACAAAATACTAACCCTCATCTGAGCCTTCAATGAGTCATAATCTTTTTTGCAATAGTAACATTAAAGATCACTGATCACAGATCACCATAACAAATATAATAGTAATTGAAAAGTTCGAAATTGTGAGAAGTACCAAAATGTGACACAGAGACACGAAATGAGCAAATGTTGTTGGAAACATGGTGCCAATAGACTTGCTCATCTCAGGGTTGTCTCAGACTTTCCATTTGTAAAGAAAGCAGTATCTGCAAAGCACAATAAAGCGAAGTTCAGTAAAATGAGGTAGGCCTGTATTTTAAATTAAATGAAAAATACATAGCATGGTGACCTTGTATATTAAAGAATAATTTGTTTAAACTTGCCTAGAAACAAGAATTTTCTAATGCAATTTTATTGATTTATAGTTGATGGAGTGGAGTTTAATTTAAAATGTGCCAATGACTAAACTAAACTCTTTATTGGCACTTACACATGCAGTTAAATTGAGAATTCACTTTTCTTCTTTTTGCAGCTAGCCTTGCTATGACTAGAGAGAACTTCTAGGGATGTCTCTGTCAGTAGATTAACTATGGTGACAACGCGCAGTGTTCACCTTCTTTAGACACTTCAGGTAATTCCAGGAAGCAGGGGCGGTACATGTGGACATCTTTCCTTTTATTAGTACTTGCTCACTTTCAGAGACAGGAGACCCTGCCTCTTCAATCCAAACCCACAAAGTATGTGACAGTTGATAAAGTCTTTAAATATATTGAGATGGAAAATGGCTGAGACGTTTTGTTTTAGCGTATGCCTTCTGGCATCCTTTATTTTTGAAGACAAAAGCACTACTGTTTGTCAATCACTTTACGTCTTCGGCTTTATTTATGCTCCTTTTGCTGTAAGTTTTTGACATTTTCATGTTCAAGTGATTGAAGAGCCTTTATTGCAAGGCATTTGTCTGCCACCTGGTGGTCAGATAGAAAATTGCACTTTCAAGCACTGAAAAACCATGTGTGTTATTTCTGAACCACATTAAAAATAATAATAATATTTCAAATTGGCATTCAGAAGTCAATCGTCTTTCATTTTATCAGTAGGTGTGTCCTGCATTAGGTTAAATCATTGTTTTCCTAATTTCACTGAGGCTTCAAATATCCCTTTCATTATAATAGCCTAACATTTATACAGAGAAATTTTTATTTGCTTCATTTCAAGTGTACAGAGCTATAGTCTGGGACATCAGCTATTAGGGAACAAAAAAGGAGAAAAGCAAGATTAAGAGTCATTCCTAGAATTGGGAGGGAGATTGGCGTTTCACAAGATGCTTCTGAATTGCTGGAATGGTAGGTAAGACCTAGGCTTTCCTCTGGTTTGTCTTCCTTATAACACATACACACACATGAAGAAGATAGGCTTTTCTTGGCAGTGATTATTCACTTTTTATAATTTTCCATTTTGATATCTAGGCCCAAAGTGGTGGGGCAACTGTTCAGTCTAACTCAGTACCCCTAGAAAGACAAATGCATCAGCTTCTCTTCTCTAGGTTTTCTCTCCTATAAGTTAAGTCCCCAGATCCCCTAAAACATACGCACACCCAACAGGAGGTAGGTTTACCTACCCAACTGCAAATAACTCTGAAAATCCGTAAGCAGAAGCAGGATGACCGTGACACTGACGAGGCCTAAAGCTTGGGGCCCCTCACTTGCAGCAGCCAGCCCTGCGAGAGGCCTGAGCAAATGTTTTCACATCATCATCTGTTCCTATACGATTAGCAAGAAATAAAGCATTTTACTGTAATCCGTCAAAACCATTTTTCACTGACTGGCGCTTCTTTATATTTCCCCTACAGTGGCCTTGGGCATTTTAGTTTTGGGACAAGGGCACGATGAGTTGAGGATACTCCGTTTTAATTGTAATTTATAAAGCCAGTTTGGAATGTTTCAATAAAACAAGGGAGGAATTATAAACTCGTGATGTGGATATATATGGATATTATTGTACCACTTTAAAATGTATTTAATCATGAACTGAGAGGATATATAAATTCACATGAGTGAAACATGAAAAGAAAAGGTCACAAAAATGAGTGATTGGGACTTCCCTGCTGGTGCAGTTGTTAAGAATCTGCCTGCCAATGCAGGGGACACGGGTTTCATCCGTGGTCCGGGAAGATCCCACATGCCACGGGGCAACTAAGTCCGTGCACCACAACTACTGATCCTGTGCTCTAGAGCCCGCAAGCCACAACTACTGAGCCCATGCACCACAACTACTGAAGCCCGCGCACTCTAGGGCCTGCGTGCCACAACTACTGAGCCCACGTGCTGCGACTACTGAAGGCCGTGCACCTAGAGCCCGTGCTCCGCAATAAGAGAAGCCACCACAATGAGAAGCACGCACACTGCAATGAAGAGTAGCCCCCGCTCACCACAACTAGAGAAAGCCTGCATGCAGCAACATGGCCAAAACAAAACTTAAAAAATGAATAAATAAATAAAATAAAAACTATGACCCCCCCCCCCAAAAAAAGGAAAAGAAAAAAATGAGTGACAAAATCAATATGAATTAATCTGATATTGAGGAGTGAATTACAACAAAACAACAAATCAGATCATATCCAAAAAAGTATTTTATTAAGAGGTAAAGATAAGCTTGAATAAAAGTAATACGTAGGCTCTTGGCTTGATAAGCCAGTCAAAAGGAAGTATTCCATATGAACAGAGTGAGAAAAGATAAACTGCTTGCCAATTTGCTAAGAAATACTGACAGAAAAAGAAAATTTTAAAAACTCGCAATGTGCTACCACTACAGTGAGGACATCAGTAACAAAGTGTTTACAGAGTATTGACCTAAAATAAATAGACTGCTAGATATTTCTCCAGCAACAATGAGTTTATTCGGGATCAGCAGAGAATTGCAACTCAGGGTCTGCAACCATGGTGAGCCACTTGAAGTCCCTGAGTAACAAGAGAAGGAGAACACCTTTATAGAGGGGAGAGCGAAGTTGGAAGGGCTGTGGAAAACAGAGGCCATGGCTTTTCACTGGCCAAGTCCCTGCCAGGGAAGGAGAGGAGTCTTTCTTCTTCTAGGAGGGCTCTGCTATCCTCATAGGGCATGAGAGCTCCCTGTTCTGGTCTCCAGACTCTATTTAATGGAGGTTTCTCATTATTAATTTTTTACGAGTATTGTCAATTCAAATGGAATTAATTTTAAGATATGTCATGAGCAAAAACTGTCCTGAGACTTTATGACTTATATATGAGAGAAGGTTTTCCAAATTTAACCACAGTCCTAAAAAATTAATTTTATGTTCCAAATATCAAGTCATGAAGTTTTAAGAAACTCTACCAAAAACAAAAAACAAACAAAAAAATAACAACAAAGTTTAATCAACCAGTTTAGAGGAGACTGCTGAATGATCTTCCTACTTTTTCCATGGAAAATATTATGAAGTCAATGTTGTATCAAGAGACAATTTATAGGGACTTCCCTGGGTTCACAGTGGTTAACAATTCACCTGCCAATTCAGGGGACATGGGTTTGAGCCCTGGTCTGGGAAGATCCCACATGCCAGGAAGATCCCACATGCCACGGAGCAACTAAGCCTGTGTGCCACAACTTCTTAGCCTGTGTGCCACAACTACTGAAGCCCGCGTGCCTAGAGCCTGTGCTCCGCAACAAGAGAAGCCACTGCAATGAGAAGCCCATGCACTGCAACCAAGAGTAGCCTCTGCTCACCCCGCAACTAGAGAAAGCCCACGTGCAGCAACGAGGACCCAACGCAGTCAAAAATAAATAAATAATTGTACAAAAAAGAGAGAATTCATAGACAGCGAAAAGAAAAAAAAAACGAAGAACAAAAGAATGAGAAAGGGAAAGTTAAAAATTATGTAACATCTGGATTTTGTGGAATTTGTCAAGTTGTGAACATTTATAATTTCTTGTGATTTCTTTCTCACTCTAAATAAATATGCAGTTTTACCTAATTTTTATTTGCAACTTTTCTTTAAAAGCTTCATTTTCCACCTCTCCTCAGTATAAGCTTCAGGTCCCTCAAAAGCAGAATTTACCCCTATACACACCTTCACTGTAACTGTTACCAATCATGGGTCCCTTCTCAATTCTTATAAAGCAAGGTCTCTCTCTCACACACACACACACACTCAATTGTGATTTAATTTCCTCTAAGAATAAAGACCTGGGGGCTTCCATCGCTAATTATTAGAGAAATGCAAATCCAAACTACAATGAGGGGCTTCCCTGGTGGGGCAGTGGTTGAGAGTCCACCTGCCAATGCAGGGGACACGGGTTCGTGCCCCGGTCCGGGAAGATCCCACATGCCGCGGAGCGGCTAGGCCCGTGAGCCATGGCCGCTGAGCCTGCGCGTCCGGAGCCTGTGCTCTGCAACGGGAGAGGCCACAACAGTGAGAGGCCCGCGTACTGCAAAAAAAAAAAACCACAATGAGGTACCACCTAATACCAGTCAGAATGGCCATCATCAAAAAGTCTACAAATAACAAATGCTGGAGAGGATGTGGAGAAAAGGGAACCCTCTTACACTGCTGGTGGGAATGTAAATTGGTGCAGCCACTATGGAGAACAGTATGGAGGATCCTTAAAAAACTAGAGTTGCCATATGATCCAGCAATCCCACTCCTGGGCATATATCCCGAAAAGATGAAAACTCTAATTCAAAAAGATACATGCACCCCAATGTTCACAGCAACACTATTTACAATAGCTGAGACATGGAAGCATCCTAAATTTCCATCAACAGAGGGATGGATAAAGCAGATGTGGTATATATATACAACAGAATATTATTCAGCCATAAAAAAGAACCAAATAATGCCACTTGCAGCAACATGGATGAACCTAGGGATTATGACACTAAGTGAAGTAAGTCAAAGACAAATATCATATGATATTACTTATATGTGGAATCTAAAAAAAATTATACAAATGAACTTATTTACAAAACAGAAATAGACTCACAGACATAGAAAACAAACTTACGGCTACCAAAGCGGAAAGGGGAGGGAGGGATAAACTGGGAATTTGGGATTAACAGATACATTCTACTATATATACAGTTTTGCTGTACACCTGAAGCATTGTAAAAAACTGTACTTCAATTTTTAAAAAATGGTTTAAAAAAAAAAGACCCAGAGGTTTTCCAAAAGTCATTTCATTAACATAACGTAAGACACCTTTATTATTCTCAACACAGGAAGTGCCAAAGGTTTTAGGAGCTTTGTGCCACAAAGGGGGTCAAAGACCAAATGCAGTCTTCCCTCTGTATTCAACAGGGGTAGGTTCCAGGGCCCTCAGGGATACCAAAACCCAAGGATGCTCGAGTCTCTTATACAAAACAGTATAGTATTTGCACATAATCTACGCAGCACATCCTTCTGTATACTTCAGATCATCTATAGATTACTTTTAATACCTACTACAATGAAGATGTTATGGAAATAGTTGAAAATAAAGTGTAAATGCTAGGTAAAAAGTTGCAGGCATGTGGCAAACTTAAGTGTTGCTTTTTGGAACTTTCTGGAATTATTTTTCCCAATATTTTCTATCTGAAGTTGGCCGAATCCTTGGATGCAGACCTGGAGGATATGGAGGGCTGACTGTATTTTTTATTACAAATAATATCATCCAGGGCTGTGTCACAGGACCCAGTGGTAAGGCTAGGTAAGAATCATGAGATTGGAAATATACAAAGTGCAGTGAATATTCAATTTACAAATCCCCTCAGTTTATGGCACACAATCACACAACCTTGCACAACGTTAGTCACGCAAAGAAGAAAAGAGAAAAGGAGGTAACGAACCACTCTGAAGAGGGATCCAGGAAGCAGCGTCTCAGCATGAGAGGTGGTCTCCAGTCCAGCAACTGGACTCGCGCTCATCCCGAAGTTGCCTTCTGTTCTGACAGAGCCTCCGGCAGCATCCCTCTGGAACAGCTCACAACAGCTTAAAGTCTGGCCAAGTCGCTCATGGTCTCTTAAGGAGGCTGCTAGTAGGGTGTAACAACTATGCCCCACGGGGTCTTGCCTCTATGAGATCTCCTGTTTCAGTGAAGTCTTTTCATGGACGTTACCAAACAAATTTCTTGTCTAAAGCAACGCTCTAAGACACTCGCAGTCCTAGAGTGGACGTTTTGAAACTAATAATGGCAGTTCACACCGGCCATTGTGATTCCATTTTGAATTACTTAGCTTAAATCCTGTGAGTTTCACACACGATGAGTAGAAATCATAACGCAAAAGAAATCACATCGTAATCGGCTATTGTAACAGCAGAACCAGCCCCAAACCGGCCCGGTCCTGTTTCTAACAAGATACTGAGTTGTTTCTCAGAGACAACAGAACAAAACTGCAAGTCATGCAGCCGGAGCACGCTCGGAGGAAAACATTTTGACCTCACACACTACTCGGAACCAAAATTTCAGGAGCCAAAGAGCCAGGACATGCCCGGAACCTGAAGGCAAGAACACTTTCAGGAGTGAAGGGTCCATAGTTCCGGAATGAGTGGCGTTGAAGCCTCTTTACCGCGTCTGGCCATAAATGGCCAAGTTCCAAAGCCCTGAAATGGAAACCTGCCCCACCAGTGCTTCCGCATACCAGCCCTCCTCCCCAACGCATAAAAAGCTTGACCTCATCCCAGATCGGGAAGACGGATTTGAGCCTTGCCTCCTTCCTCCTTGCCGGTCGACCTCTCAAAAACCGGTGCCATAGTACTGGCTTCTGTGAGCTTCTGACGGTGAGCCCTTTATCTGGTCACACTGTTACCTAATTGGTTAAATTTTGAAGCAAGTCCTTTGCTAGAATTGGACTTTGATTCAAAGGTAAGGACTCACAAAAGGATAAAATAAGTTTAAAATTAGAGTGTAACAGAATTGTGATAGGATTTTTTGTTTCTAACTTTTTTTTTTCAGAATCTCTATACCTTGTGGTTTTTTTGTTTGTCTCTAACCTGTTTTTTTTTTTTTTTTTTTTTTTTTTTCAGCAACGTTTACTTGAATTTCCCTCTTGCAATATCATGGACAGATTCCACAACTTTCTGGTAGCTTATTTTATTGAAATTAAACCCAATTCTATTTAAAACTGCAATCTTTATGTTTGATACACAGTTCTTCTCCAGAGTGTACATAAGCTGTGCTGTTCAAAGTGTGGTTGTCAGACTCTTTTTGGTCCATGAGGCTTGCTACTGGTAAGAGGCAAAGTAAGTGAGAATAAGCATTTAGCAGCTTGTGTAGTAACTTGACATTGATGTAACATCCAAGCCCTTCCTCTAAGTTCTACACTCCATCACATGGATACAGTGCCACTGCTGAGGCCCTTATCTGTGAATCCTGAAGGCCACAGGGAATTGGAATGAAGTGGAGATTTGTCCCCATCTTCTTCCCAGGCACCACATTCCCTTCAAGCCCTGCTGGCACAAACTCTGAAGGGGGCCCCCTAACTTCTATCTCTTTGTTCATGTATGTCCCCACACCCCACATGTCGAAACTCTCCTAATAACCCTCTCGTGGCACTCAGCTGTAGAAGCAATGGCAACATCGGGGAACAATAATTTCTGCAGCTCAGTAGCCATTCATCTGGGGAGTGAGGTTCTAGTGACTTTTTTCTTTTTTATTCAATTAATTAATTAATTTGGGGGGGCTGTGTTGGGTCTTTGTTGCTGTGCACGGGCTTTCTCTAGTTGCAGTGAGTAGGAGCTACTCTTCGCTGTGGTGCGAGGGCTTCTCATTGCGATGGCTTCTCTTGTTGCAGAGCACAGGCTCTAGGTGCGCAGGCTTCAGTAGTTGTGGCTCGCAGGCTCAGTAGTTGTGGCTCGTGGTCTCCAGTAGTTGTGGCTCGTGGACTTCAGTAGTTGTGGCTCGTGGGCTCTAGAGCGCAGGCTTAGTAGTTGTGGCACACGGGCTTAGTTGCTCTGCGGCATGTGGGATCTTCCCGGACCAGGGCTCAAACCCGTGCCCCCTGTGTTGGCAGGCAGATTCTTAACCACTGTGCCACCAGGGAAGCCCCTAGTGACTTTTTTCCTTAAAGTCACCTCTACTCTTTATGAGAGATTGTCTTGAAGCTCCCCTCTCTCACATGGCTTAGCCTGGTTGGGAGTGGAGGTGGAGATTGAAAGCTTTCTCTCCAAAAACTGCATTCTCCCTCCCTCTCTCCCTCTCTCTCTCTCTCTCTCTCTCTCTCTCTCTTTTTCTCTCTCTCTCTGTTGCTGTGGTGTTTGGTGGTACGAGAGGTGTTGAAGTTAGTGGGGCTAATTCAACTACCTCTTAGAAAGTCCAAGGCTTTCTTTAGATTATGGGAACATATGATAAATTCTGATTTCAGCTTCAGGCCTTGGCTATCATTCTGAACAACAGAAAAACAAATTCTCTCAACATCCTGTTATATCTTCCTCAGTGGATTACATTCTGTTTGAGAGGAAAAGGTTGAAACCACCTGTGATGGTTAATTGTATGTGTCAACTTGACTCAGCTAAGAGATGCCCAGAGACCTGGTAAAATGTTGTTTCTGGGTGTGTCTATGAGGGTGTTTCTGGAAGGGATTAGCATTTGAATCAGTAGACTGAGTAAACGTCACTCTCACCCGTGCAGGTGGGTAGTCATCCAATCCATTAAGGGCCAGAAATAGAACAAAAAGGCAGAGGAAGGGTGAATTTACTCTTTGCTTGAGTTGGGACATCCATCTTCTCCTGCCCTCTGATATAGACACTCCTGGTTCCAGTTGCCAGGTGGCGGATCATGGGACTTCTCAGCCTCCACAGTCACAGGAGCCAATTCCCATAATAAATCTCCTCTTATATACATCTATCTGTCTATCCTTTTGGTTCTGTTTCTCTGGAGAACCCCAACTAACACATCATCCTATTAGCTGTCGCCTTCTACATGGGCAGCTGGGAACCCAAGCAGCAACTATGCAGCATAGTCTGACTTCTGAGGAGGAACAGCAACCCAGAGTTCAGGGAATTCCTGACTTTGGACTCAGTTGTTTCCTTTTATAATAGTAAGCCACATCTAGACTTCCATATGCAGGTAGTCTATTTCTCTGAAGTAAAAGATGTTGCAGGAATTAAAATGTGTTAATATATGTGAAGCTCTTAGAACAGTGCTTGGAACATGGTAAGCACTTAATAAATGTTAACTGTTAACTATAACTTTGCCTACTGAGGATTCTTTACCAATCATCTTATTTCAGTAAAAGTACTCTCGTGGACTGATTGCAAAAATGGCTGTTTTCTGTCCCTCTGTGTATGCATGCCCTTTGCAATGAACTTCTCCTTTCAAAACATAGAGACTTGGGCTTCCCTGGTGGTACAGTGGTTGGGAGTCTGCCTGCCGATGCAGGGGACACGGGTTCGTTCCCCGGTCCGGGAAGATCCCACATGCCACAGAGCGGCTGGGCCCGTGAGCCATGGCCACTGAGCCTGTGGGTCCGGAGCCTGTGCTCCACAACGGGAGAGGCCACAACAGTGAGAGGCCCACATACCGCAAAAAAAAAAAAAACCCCAAAATATAGAGACTTTGCCCCCAGTCCTTGAATCTGGGCTGGCCCTGTGACGCTTTGGTCAATAGAATGTGGTGGAGGTGACATTGTGTCGGTTTGAGTTTAACTCTTGAAATGCTTTGTGGACTTTTGCTCTCTCTTGAATTCTTTCCCTTTGCCATGGGAACAAGCCCAAACTATCCTGCTGGAGGATAAGACACCATGTGGAGGATTGCTGAGGCACCTCAGTTGGGAGTCAGCCAACCAAGAAGCTGAGCTGCTGAGCTGATTCAGGGCAACTGATTATGGACACTTGGGGAAGCCAAACCCACAGGTGGCCAAACCCACAAGGACTTCCTGTCTGAGCCCAGCCTAAATTGATGAGCTTCAGAATTAAGAACTAATACATGATTCTTTTTTTTTTTTTTTTTTTTTCTTTTTGCGGTATGTGGGCCTCTCACTGTTGTGGCCTCTCCCGTTGCGGAGCACAGGCTCCGGATGCGCAGGCCCAGCGGCCATGGCTCACGGGCCCAGCCGCTCCGCGGCATATGGGATCCTCCCAGACCGGGGCACGAACCCGTATCCCCTGCATCGGCAGGCGGACTCTTAACCACTGCGCCACCAGGGAGGCCCCTAATACATGATTCTTGTTTTAAGCCAAGATTTGGGGTAATGCTCCTCCTCTAGTCAATGTCTATCTCAAAGCTATTCCAGACTCCTTCCATACCTATCAAATCCCACTCAGATTTTACCACCCATTTCAACTGGTATCTCTTTTAAGAAGATTCTTCTAGTTTCTCTGTATTGCGTTATCTCACCTGTAATTGAACCCCCTTTTTGATATCTGTGTCCATTTTGTGGTTCTTTTCCTAGCTTGCTTGAGTACAACTATTAGTGTGTTACTCTTTTTTGGATTCCCTGCAGCTAACAGATGATACTCAGTAGGCATGAGGTTGTGACCGGGGCTAGCCAATCATGCCACCTTTTCCCATAGTGATTTGCCTCAGGTGGTGAGCACCAGAGCCAAGCAGGGCCATTCAGAGACTGCCTGTACGATATAGACTCTGAGAATAAGAGTCTAGTTTTCTTTTTAGATTAAGAGCTATAAAGATATATGCTTGGTACTGCAAGGACTAAGGGAGAAACAGACAAGGGAGAGAAACTGACTAGCAGGGAGAACAAGGGCCACAGACAAAAAGAGGAGAGACAAGTAGAGCTAAGAGAGAGGAGGTAAGAATTCTATCAACGCTGAGATCCCAGATCTGGCCTGCTTTGGCAGTAGTGAATTCTCTTTTCCACTCAAGCTCTATTCAGTCTTGTTTTTGTTACTTGCAACAAAATGGAATCCTCCCAGGCATCCTGTGAATTGAAGAAGGTCAATAAGAACCATCATCCTAGGGCTTTATCATTTCTAGGTAGGTTGACAACGTCTTGTTTTGTCTAAATTGGGGCACTTCTGAGAGTTGAAGGGGTGCTGTAATTATTCTGAGAAAACAGGTGTTAGCTGAGACTGTCCCTGGGTTTCCTAGAAAAAACAAATGAGCCTGGATCTGCAAAGCTGAGGACCAGATACTAGAAAGTTGTGTTACAAAAAATTCAGGTATAGACCATTTATGGGTCTCCTTCTATGGCAGCCAGTCAGCCTCTCACTCTTATAACCCTTTTAGATACAACAATGCATTTAATGAACAGAAGCCCATAGGAAGCAAGATTTATTAGACAGGTAGCAATTAAACTCTTTGAAACTATGTTGTATTCATGTGGGATATTTCTTGAAGTTCTGTTTGTAATCATTCTAACTTAAAGAATGGGAAAAAAGTGCATTTCTTTGTCTATGTATGGTAATTTTCCTTTAGGATATTGTGGTTTGTTTTCCTTAGGTTGGGGGGAGGGATTAAATTAGTATCATGTTTAAATTAAACATTGAACATGTTTGTTATATAAATGTCATACTCATAAAGCATTGTGTTGGCAACACAAAATAACACAATGTGTGGCTAAGGCTAGTAAAATGTTTTGATTTCTATTAACTTTTATTTTCCTGGGTCAGTTAAGGAGTTGAGACAATAGTAATTACTCTCCCAATCCCCCATTCCGAATGCAGTGGTTTGGGTCTGGAGGGGGAGGACTAATGAAGAGTAGGTAGTTCTGTGTTCTGTTGGAGAGTAGCCATAGGGAGGACCATTAATACAGGACTGGAGTCCAGTTGAAAGTAGTATTATGGTGTCCATTTTGTTTGTTTGGCTGTTGACTTGAAACCCAATTTTATCCTTCATCATTTCTCCCGCGGAATAAGTAACCAAATATGTGGGGATAAACCAGCAGTAAATCATTGTGTGTGTGTGTGTGTGTGTGTTTAGAGGGGGTGGTGGTGGTGATGGTCATCTAAAATGTTTACATCGACCTCCACATTCATCCTGAGGATAAAAATCAGATCAGAAAAACCTAGGAAATAAGTGATAAGGACTACCACTTTTATCGTTACTTTTTTTTTAAATCAAAATACTCAATAATTAAGGCTTCATTCTCTTTAAAAGTATCTGGTGTTGAGTTCTCAATTCCGATGAACTTTGCTGGTGACCTACTGAGAACTGAGACCCCCCAAATAATCTGGAAGCCATTCTGTGAAGTTGACAAGTGAAAGGTAATTCCTTTTATGAAATATTAAGCACCCACGCCATATGTAATTACTAATTGCAGGGGAAATCAAGATGATAAAGACACAAACGGGTATACTACAAGACAAGCTAAGAAAAGAGCTAAGGAGGGGTACAGATACCACAGTGGGATTTGATGATGGTTAATATCAGGCCTGGAAAAATTAGAAAAAGCTTCTTGGAAGAAGGACCATCTGAAATGGACCTTAAAAGTTGAGGATTTTTTTTTTTTCAGGAGAAGGAGAGAGGCATTTCAGAAATAATCAAAAGCTCAGGGGAAGAAAAGTTTAGGAGTTTCCAGGAATAGGTCGTGGTCAACTTGGATGGCAAGATAGAGCATGGCTGAAAAAGCAGTGCTATCTAATCAGGAAATCCACATCTCAAACCAGACTTGTGTCTAACGTTAGGGTGTTAGCATAACCCCGCACATTCACACACACACACCACCCCAAACAAATATTTTGGAATTGGTGCATCATAGTCAGATACAGTCCTGTATCTTCACCACAGAACACTGCGAGTCTCTCACTGCATTTCATTTCATCTAGAAGAAAACCTTGTGATATTTTTCAGTGTCAAGGAACCCCGTGACTTCTATCTCACAGTCCATGTACCAGATTTCAGTACCATCACATTTCATGTTCTCTGTTTTGCCCTTGTAGATGGAGGGGTGGCACTACAGTGTTCTCCAACATCATGTTGGTGTTTTGGTTCAGAGTCTTGACTAGAAATCTTAATTTTTTTTTTGATGGGGGACCCCTTGGAGAATTTTGAGCAAAGGAACAGCTACAGGGGGAGTTATCAAGCATCAATATATAGGGAAATTTATATGGGTAGACACGGTAATTGGGAAAACAGTTAAAAGCTCACAGAAGTCCTAGTAAAAAGTACTAAATTTCTGTTCACAGGTAGGAATATTGAAAATGGATAAGATAGTTGCAAGAAACTTTGTCAAAGTAGAATCTAAGAATTGATGTGAATGGCAAATGAGAAAGATCAGTAAATCTGTACAGAGAACGGTAATATCATTAGTAAAAACAAAAGTGTCAAAAGGGAAGTAGAAGTTAAGTATGGTTTTGGACAAAAGGCTTATGAGTTTACTGTTGTATTACGTGTAAAGCTAAACTTTCCAAAATATTATTTGAAGGAGCTAATTAGCTGGTATTAGGAAAGAATGATGAGGTAATAAAGTTTTCTTAAGAATACTCCTTGCTTCCACAAATATGATCCAGCATTTAAGTTGCATCATATGCCCATTTAACTGGGAGGGGCCAGAGAGAGAATAAATTTAAATAATGAGTATGATTCCTCTTTCTCAATTTTTGCCTTTCATATTGGTTTTAGAACCTAACCCCTCAATAGCATGACCTCACAGTATGATCTGGAATGGAGAAACACAAGGAACTTAACAGGAACTTAATTTATTTTACTTAATAAATCCAAATATTCAGGTGCCTTCAGCATCTAAAAGTCCCTCTATACTCATACTTTTTTTTTTTTTTTTTTTTTTTTTTTTTTGCGGTACGCGGGCCTCTCACTGCTGTGGCCTCTCCCGTTGCGGAGCACAGGCTCCGGACGCACAGGCTCAGCGGCCATGGCTCACGGACCCAGCCGCTCCCCGGCATGCGGGATCTTCCCGGACCAGGGCACGAACCCGTGTCCCCTGCATCGGCAGGCGGACTCTCAACCACTGTGCCACTATATTCATGCTTTAAAAGGACTTAAATTTGAGAATGAAGACAATAATTCCAGTCTGGTATCTAATACTTTTACTTCCCAGCAGCATATTACCACTTTGGTCAGGTTGAACCACTGCACAATTTTGCAGCTCTTTCAGAAAAATAATGAAAACAATTAGAAAGACAAGATCACATGCAATGGTGAGAAAATAGTACTATGGCCCAATCTTTCCCCATAAATGTGGAATATCCTCGATTCATCTCCCCATTGTGTATTTATTATAAGCCCTTACAGCAAGGGATTTTGTTCTTTCAGTTTTTTTTTTTCTGTAGCACCAAATAGACACAGTGGCTAACAATAAGTAATTCTGAAAAGTCATTGCAATATTTATCACGTGTCAGAAATTTTCTGGATCTGTACTTTTATCCATTTCCCTGGCTTGAAGTGTTCTTCATGAGAGTAAGCTGCAACTTAAGACTGAGTTCTCACTCTGTTTCTGCCACTGATGTGGTTTGTTGATCATAATACTTTACTAATATCTTTTTATATACTACTTTACAATTTCAAAGAACTTGTATATACAGTGACCCATTTATTTTACTGACATTTATTTTAATGTAATGGTGTCCCCCAAGCCACAGATAATGCTTAGACACATAAGCTTTTGTGTTATACTGTGTGGGTTCAAATCCCAGTTCCAACTGCTAACTGTGTGACCTTGGACAGGTCACATATCTGTGCTTCAGTTTTCTTGTCTATAAAATGGAACCTACTAAATAGAGTTGTTGAAGGGATTCAATGATATAGTCTATGAATGTACTGAGCACAGTAGTAAGAGCTAAATAAGTGTTAGTTATGAATAAATTATTACCTGCCTCACTGGGGTATAACTACGGTGTTTGGGTACACTGAGCAGCATTTTTGAGTGGTGTGTTTAGAAGAGCAAGTTCACATAAATAGGTGCAGAGTCTTTCATGGTTTCCATGGGGTAAGGGATTTCACTTCTTCTATTAGCTGTGAAGAAGGATCCATTAGACAGTAACCCTAGTTATTGCTAGAACAAGTGTTGAGGAGCCCCTCACAGCAAACTCCATGGGGGCGCCGCATCTGTCTTGTTTGCCATTGTATTTCCAAAACGTAGCATATGCTAGGTATACAATAAATATTTGTTAGATGAATAAACACATGGAAAAGTCTTAATTGCTATGTGATTAATCTTTAGCTCAGGTACATTCTAAGAATCAAATAAGAAAGGAGAAGTGATCTTTTGAAAGCAGGAAAAGATTCAGAGATGGTGTCTCCAATTACAATGAAAACCTTAGAGAAAAGTGGTTAATATATATTGAAGGACATATTAATGATATGTTTGATGATATGAATTTTCTTCTTTTTTAAAAATGAAAATATTTTACAAAATTTATAAATGGAGTTCCATGTTTGGATCATCCTTGTCATATAACTCAGGAACCTTTCATAAATAACTAGAAAGGTTGAGTTTTATTCATTGTAAAAACTCTGAATCCCTAAACATTCCTATCTAAGTGTTCTCAAACCCTTGAAGCCTTTCAAGTAATCGATTCCAAATTCATATATCTAAAAAATATTTATAAAGAGTCAATTCTGGTTCTAATTATGTAATTCAGACATTATAATTCCAATCAGGATAATATAAATTGGTGAAATTTTTCAAATTATCAGAAGGCAAAATTCATTTTTTTGGTCTAATTTCATTCATTTATTTAGTTGTCCATTCATTCAACAAATATTAATTGAGCGCCTCTACTGTGCTGGCATTATCCCAGATGCTAGGGATACAGCAGTCCACAAGGCGGTTATAGCCCTTTCTCAGGGATTTTATGATCTAGAGAGGGATGAGATGTGTAGGACTACCCCATGTTTCAGGAGATTTTGCCTTACGTTGGCCTCCCTGAATCTTTAGAGCATTGATTTCTACTTCATGATGCTGTTAAAGCTGGTCTTACTAACAGGCTGTGACTGTGTGATAAACCCAAACTAGCCAAAAGATGAGAAATTCAAGCATTATTCACACATCCACAAATATCTATAGATGTTAAACATAATGTAGACAAAGTATTCCAACGTCTCAGTCCTATGGGCACAGCTGAGTAAAATGAACTGAGATCAGATCAGTTTGATTTGTCATGGTTGAAAACTGCATTTGTAAATTGGTATAACCCATCCCTAGCCAAGTTCTTCAGAGACAGCCTTGAATTCTTAAAAAGCTCCTGAATGATAGATTTTGTATTGAGATCTTAGCATCGTCTTAAAAGATAGTGTAGTTCACAGAACTAGAGAATTCCCTATTGGTTACATGATGGAGGAAGCACAGAGTCTGTTAGTCTTTCCAAAGTCAATTGTCATTTAAGCTCATTATCTCCCTGTGGATGTTCTATTTCAAAGGGCAACAGAATCAAAATGTAAATGCTTCAGTGAAAAGGTTTAAGGATTCTCTTACTGAACTATGCTGTGTATTCTGCCTTCAAAATCACAGCAGGAAAGAGTTTAGAAAAATCTGGCCACCAATTAGGTCAAGGGAAAGAATTAAAATTCAGCAGGATCACTGATGAATAGTCACAACAGATTTTCCCCCAACTTTTACTATCTCATTTGTTTATAGTAAAGCTTCATGTAAGAGCAACATGATATGTCTTTTTTTTTTTTTTTTTTTTTTTTTTTTGCGGTACGCGGGCCTCTCACTGGTGTGGCCTCTCCCGTTGCGGAGCACAGGCTCCGGACGCGCAGGCTCAGCGGCCATGGCTCACGGGCCCAGACGCTCCACGGCATGTGGGATCTTCCCGGACCGGGGCACGAACCCATGTCCCCTGCATCGGCAGGCGGACTCTCAACCACTGAGCCACCAGGGAAGCCCCATATGTCTTTATTTTAATATGTTTTTGGACTTGTCAGTGGCTCTAATATGATCAGTAATAATAAAAGGCATTAATACAAGTTGTGGTAATTTTCTTCCTTTTCCCTCTGGCTTCAGTGAACCTTTAGACAACCACAAGCAGCCTCTCTAAGTCTTAGGGATGGCTACTTTTGACGAAAACTTTAGGGGAAGGCTTTCAACAACTAGATTTTACTGAAGAAAGCTGGCCATCTGACTGGTCATTTGTAAACAGGACTAGTGTGACATGTAATCTGTCCTTAGATGCCTTAGGTGTGATGGATTGCCCCTTCACTTGGACAAACGACTTGGCATACATTTATTAGCAGAAAACATTATGCAAATGAAGCATAAAATACAAAGGTTTCCAGAAAACACATGTAAGCTGTCTGCCCATTTGACAGTTGCTTCTGTAACACCATGACAATATTAATATTGACATGAAAACATAAGATAATTTAATACTAACCAACCACTTACGGCTAAACGAAAACATACCTTAAGCTCCAAATTTATACAGTGTACTGAGATGTGTTGAAATGACCATTTCCTCATCACAAGGGTGCAATGATTTCCCTTTATGAGAGTCTGTGGCATAGCCTGAATACCTTGAAATTTTTCTGTTAAATGATAACTAAAATATATGTTTTATTAAATTTTTCTTATAAAAATGGGAACTACCTCTTTCAAACTGAATAATACTCCCGTATTCTTCATTCATTCCCTTAGTCATGCTTACCTCTTCTGTAACCCTATTTTACATAACATTCAGGGTCCTCACCCCTGCTCCACCCCCACCCCAGTTCTCTCTAGTAAAAAATGATACATGTTCAAGAATGGGAATCTGTTACCACGGCAGGACATTGCTGAAATAGGTGTACCTCCTGGTTTCCTTACTGTTTGTCCTCTGTTGAGTGACGGGCTATGAAGAGTAGGCAGAACTTGGTATTGACAATAACACCACCCGACAGGGCAAAATGAAACATGCAGGGTAGTCCCAATTGGTTTTATTTTCAAGAAGACAGTTCCTAAACTGAGCTTCATAAATTTCTAATTTGAGGGACTATCTGAAATGTGAAATTTATTGTCTCTTGGGGAATCGGTTTCTTCATCTGAGAAAACAGAATATTCAAATATTTGCCTCAAGTTTTAATGATCTCTCTAGAATGTTTCAACTGGACATTTATTCTTTCTCCAGGTACATTTGTGTGGCTAAGGTATTTAAGTGCCCAAATAATTATTGCTTCCTGCTAATCCCATAAAGTAAAATCAGACTTATGTGCCTAGATTCACCATAAGTTAAAAGGTATGATCAGTATAGATGATTCTAACAGATCATTTTATAGTAAATGATACTTTCTGAAAGATGATATCTCACTGTCTGTTTACCTACATGAATATGTGTAATGAAGCAGGTATATTTTTACCCTAGAAGCAGTAATATCTTTTCATTCACAATATTAATATCTCTGGTTTCCATATGCCTAATTTTAAGAGGAGTAATACTTTTGATCTTACATTGCCAAGCATATCCAGTTTATACTTGGGAGAAATGACCTAGATTTTGTATGACATATATTTGTGTATATATATATATATGCACATCCATAATTTAGTTTTGTAAAGCCCTAAGCTTTAAAATATCAAACAGACTTCTATGACAGCACATCAGTGTAGGTAAAAAGAGTTTAGATTTCTCCAGTTTATCAATCAAAAATATAAAATTAACAAAAAATACTGAGAGCAGGGTTATTTATAAATATCATAGGAGGATCAGTTCATGAATCCGGGTCCTTTGCTAGTATTCTCTTACCAGATTCATAACACTTGGTAAGAAAAGACCTAAGTTTGTAACAAATACACTCTGATAATATATATTTTGTGGAATAAAAGACATTATATTCTGTTAGAATTAATAAGAATAGATACAAGCAAGACTTAAATTAAAAAAAAAAACTGTACTAGAGTTCTCTATCCTTGCTTTTAACTAACTAAAAGTTGAGTTGAAATTGCCCACTCTATTAATGCATAATTCATGGAAACAGAAAATAAAAAGCCAAATGCTTCTAGAACCTGAATTGAGTATAAATATAGTATAATAACTTGCCATTTTCAAGAGGGAAACAGAGGTTGAATTTGCAATTAACTGGAATTCTAATTCAGACAACTCAGCAATACAGACGTGGAACAGGTCCCCGTGAGGGGCAATGTGTAGGTTTCTTTTAAGTGGCAACAACCTTGAACTGATGCAGTTTGAACTATAGCCTAATGAGAGCTTTGTTAATCTCTGGAAAAGCTATAGACCCAAGATTCACTTAACCCTGGCCCTGGTGATTTATCTGAAAGTCATGGACTTTATTCTTCTTATACTGTTTCAGTCTGCAGACTGGAAAACCTCTCCCTTTACACACTGAGAATTCCCACTGCAGTGAATGGAAGGTCTGTGTGTGTAAAGAGCACGTGAGCAGCGGGGGTTCAGCCCCAGAGAAAGAAGGTGTCAAGTTGCCTTTGTAAAGAATTTATACACCACGTGTTCACAGTTTCTTGACAGGTATAATGATCAGTGTTGTCTTTTCCTTTACTATGTGCTGGGATTCTGAAGCACGGTTTCAAACTTGTGACTATTGGGTGTTTGATCAAGTAGCTTCAAGGACCTGAAAGGGGGGGGGAGATTGAAGAGAAATCAGTGATTAGTATTCAACTACAATAAGCTAAAAATATCAAAGAAGCATGTGCTATGTGAGAACAGCAAGGAGTATTTTGGGCGCTATCATTCATGCACAGCCTTCCACATGTGAAAAAACTGTTTGATGTCTGCAAAGGAAGTAATTACCAAATGAGGATGGAAGAGACACAGTTATTCCCTAAGATTAAAGTTTAAAAAATCAGTTTGGAAACATTTCAAACGTAAAACATTTCTTCCTCCCAATTCCAGATGACTCTATGTTTCTTCACAAAGGCAAAGAAGAGATAACCTTTATATATTATGACTCTTACGGTGATTAGTGTTGCTCCTGCTGAGATACATGCAAGCAAAGCCTCTCTCTGATAGGCTGGAAGCACCAATATCCCTTCTGTAAAGCAGATAGTAGGCCTGTCTCTTCCCCTGTGAGGTCAGCCAGCCTGACACAGAGTAGAACAGAGTAAGCAGGTGCCCCATGTGGTCACATCTTGGGGAGCAGCCTCCCCAAACATTCCCCCAGACCTGTCACTTTTCTACCATTATGGAGTCATTGCTTTCAGAAAGAACAGTGGTTTTCAATCTTTGTTTTTAAAGCTGCAGATATTTTTATTTCAATGAACGCAGAGCACCACATACAAAAAAAATTTTTAACGAACTGTTCTGGTTGACGTGAAAGTGTGCGTGGGGGGTAGGTTTGCCATCTGCCTACTCTGCATCAGCACTCTCCAGCCACCAAGGCTTCTAGAGAAATGCCTAAAAGCACCTTGGGCCCACAGCATGGAACTGAAAGTCAAGCATGAGGCCGCTGTACGTCTTCAGGAGTCACCTAACAAGATACTGCATAGAAGTATCATCTGCCATTAACATTCTAACTACTCTACTACTGCCGCTACTATTACTATTGAGCGCTCACCAACTGCCACATAGTTTGTTAAGAGTTTTACATATTTTTTCTTATTTAATCTCCATAACAGACCATTTTCATGAGTCTCACATTGAATAACTTCCTTCAAGTCCCTTAGCTACCAGGTGACAGAGCTACCCAGTGACCGAGTTTTTAATCCATTAACTTATCCAGTTACATGTCCTCAGGGAATGGGACTTAGAGCAGATGAATTGTAGTAAGAGTCCTGGGTCTCTTCATCTACCCAGAGGGGGACTAGACCCGAGGGATATGCCAGCAGCTGAGAGCACTGGGCATCCAAACTGTGCATCACTGAGATACCCACTGGGAAGAACCACCTGCCCCAAATGTTCTCACTATTTCCCTCATTCCCATGATGTACAATTGAACAGATGAATGATTCCTTGTTTTTTTAAATAAAGCCCTCATTTCCACATTAGTTTAAATTTTGTTGATCAAACTGCTTTGCTAATTTTTCAATGAGCCACTGTGGTAGGCAGAATAATGGCCCCTGAAATATGTCCACGTTCTAATCCCCAGAACCTGTGAATATGTTAAGATTCCACGGTAAGGGAAATTAAAGTTGTAGATGGAAGTAAGCTTGCTAAACAGCTGATGTTAAAATAGGGAGAGTGTCCTGAATTGTCCAGGTGGGTCCAATGTAATTAGAAGTGGAAGACGGTGAGAGAAGAGAGACCCAGGGAAGGGGATGTGATGACAGAAGCAGAGGTCAGAGTGATGCAATGTGAGGACGCGACCACCACTGGTGGTTTGGAGGGTGAGGAATGGAACCAGGAGGCAAGGAATGCAGGCATCCCCTGGAAGGTGGAAAAGGCAAGGAAATGAATCTTCCCCTAGAGCCTCTGAAAGCCCAGCGAGGCTGTCTTGAGCTTCTGTCCTACAGTATTACAAGAAAATTAATGTGTATTCTTTTAAGCCATTAAATGTGTTTTGTAATTTTTAGGGCAGCAACAGGAAACAAACAGAGCTGTAACGGCGAAGTACTTTGAAGCATAGGGCGCTGTCTTAGAGGGAAGTGGTCAGGGTTAGCGCCAACTCTAAGCAGTGTGAGACTGAATTCCTGGAAAGCTCATGTGAATGTGTCTATGAGGCGGGATGGGATATGAAAGGGCAGGTGCCATTGAAGAAAGAGGAAGAGCAGCACAGCTGTTAAAAGAAAGAGGCTTTGAAGCCCACATCCCTGGGTTTGAATCATGGCCCTATAACGTCTTAGCTGTGAAATAAGTAGACTTAAAAAAATCCTACATGACTCAGTTTCCTTCTTTAAAAAGAGATGAAAATAGTACCTAATACTCATAGGGTTATTGTAAAGATTAATTAATTCTATATACATGAAGCATTTAGAAGAGTTCTTGGCATACCCAATTTCTTAATAGATTGTATCCAGCATTATGATTACTATAATAAGTTCTGGTGCAGTTTTCTGCTTGGTAACTCTGGGTTCCTTGACTTCAGTGTTACCAGAACTATCCTCTGGGCCCTCTCAGTAAGTGGGCTGCAGTTCTGGCAGTGGCTGCCTGGATCAGACCGTGAGGCCCGTGGCTGTGGCAGTGGAAACGGAAGGCACAGAACAATAAATCGCAGATAAAATAAGGGAAGCGGGGGCCTGAAGAGCAAGAGGAAAAAGAAAGTCAGTGAGGCTACTGGCAAAGGCTGGCTGCTTTGTAAATCTGCTAAGATGCAGCCTGTATTTGAATGTAAATGAACTCTTCACCCTGGATCCGCCAATAGAAGGTCAGAGAAATTAAACAAGCTTTTGGTCTTGACTTCCTCAGAATAGTGACATCTCAAAAAGTATTCCTCCTCTTTCTTACTTTTATTATTTGGGAATCTGAGTGAAATATGGATTTATATAAGTCACACTTTTAAAAATGAGATGCTGGGGCTTCCCTGGTGGTGCAGTGGTTGAGAGTCCGCCTGCCGATGCAGGGGACATGGGTTCATGCCCCGGTCCGGGAAGATCCCACATGCCACGAAGCGGCTGGGCCCGTGAGCCATGGCCGCTGAGCCTGCGCGTCCGGAGCCTGTGCTCCACAACGGTAGAGGCCACAACAGTGAGAGGCCCGCGTACCGCAAAAAAAAAAAAAAAAAGAGATGATGGGCTTCCCTGGTGGTGCAGTGGTTGAGAATCCACCTGCCAATGCAGGGGACATGGGTTCGAGCCCTGGTTCGGGAGGATCCCACATGCAGCAGAGCAACTAAGCCCATGCGCCACAACTACTGAGCCTGCGCTCTAGAGCCTGCAAGCCACAACTCCTGAGCCCACGTGCCACAACTACTGAAGCCCGCGCGCCTAGAGCCCGTGCTCCGCAACAAGAGAAGCCACCGCAATGAGAAGCCTGCGCACCGCAACGAAGAGTAGCCCCTGCTCGCCGCAACTAGCGAAAGCCCACAGGCAGCAACGAAGACCCAATGCAGCCAAAAGTAAAAATAAATAAAACAAAATAAAATAAATGAGATGCTTATGGGGTGGGGAACAAAATAGGTGAAGGGGGATTAAGAGGTACAAGCTTCCAGTTATAAAATAAATAAATCATGGGACAATGTATAGCATAGGGAATATAGTCAATAATACTGTAATAACACTGTATAGTGGCAGGTAGTAACTAGACTTATCGTGATGATCAATTTGTAATGCATATAAATGTCAAATCACTATGCTGTATGCCTAAAACTTAATAATCAAAGTCAACTACACTTCAGTAAAAAAAAAAAAAAAAAAAAAACTCTTAAAGCTGAATAAATGGGACACTTTCTCAAAAAAAGTGGGTATAGTATTAAAAAGAAACCTATATTCATATTATCTGCTTAGGTTTCTGTAATGTAATTATGTAGTGATCATATTTACTACATTTAAGAAATGTAGTATATTGTTCCTGATTAACAAAGATGGAAGTTAGGGAAAAAGACAACTGAGATTCACTTCAGGAGAAGTTTAAAATTAAAAGTAGGCATAAGACACGTTTTCCACACACTACTTGCATTCAACCATTTTCCATCTGTATGCACCACTGACCATTGCTAGTTACTTAATAACTTCTACCATCTCAGACAAAATATTATTTCTAATTTATAGAACAGAAGTTACATTTCATGTGATAAACAGTAAGACAATATCTGACAAGTATTTTTGCTTTACCTGGTCTTTGCTTGACTTGTCAAACTTAAAAAAAAAAAAATCAGAGATCTGTTCAAAGTAAATAGTTTCAGATCTCTTCTCAAAAGCAACCACAGTATGCGTCAGCAAGTGTAACAAATCCCATTTAATCCTTAAAATATCTAATTAAAAGTTGAACAAGAGCTAACGTAGGTCTCTTTGACTGAATCCACCATAAAATCCATGGAAATTCTCAAGTGATTTAATGAAGACTGATGGAGGAGAGAAATGGAATTGAGTATATGGCCCAGCAGTATTTATGGCCAAGTTGTATACTTCCAAAGATGACTGAAGGAGCATAAGTACTGGAAGCTTTTAGTAAGACCTCAGAAGTCGGAATGGCAACATACTTCTTTTAAAACACTTTAAAACAATTTTACTATGGGCCAGTGTGGTAGAACAATTTAGGAGAATTGGTACAAGTCTGTATTATTGAGAATGGAAGAAAAAATCTGTTCAGGAAAAGAGTGTCCATGTTTGACTGAAGAATACTGGATTGTTATTATTAGCAAAAAGACCTTTGCAAGGATTCTGAAAGTACAAATGTGAAGTATCTTTACGTTTGAAACGGATTAGAGAGAAGAAGGATATGGACAAAATGACTTGTCTGTATGCATCCAAATCATTCCGTCATCCCAGTCCAAACCACCATATCTCTTGCCTGGACTCCTATATAATAGTCTCCTAATTGGTCTCTGTTTTTACTCTTACCCTGCAATAATCTATTCTCCCCAAAGCAGCCACAGTGATCTTTTTTTTAACAGTTTTTAAAATTATGTCACTCTTTTGCTTAAAAACCTTCAGTGGTTTCCACTGCAATAACATCTAACTTCCCTAAGCAGTTTAGAAAGCTCTCTATAACCTGGCCCCCATCTATCTAACCTAACTACCTCAGCTTTCTTTCTATTCCTCAAATGTCAAATAGGCTCACATCTGCCTCAGAGCTACTGTACTGGCTATTTCCTCCTCTTCTTATGCTCATTTCCTGGCTTTGCACTGTCATTCAACCTCAGCTTAAATGTTACCTCCTTTGAGGAGGGGTCTTCCCTGATCACCTCACAGAAGGTCATCACCTAGCCAGTCTCTATCAAAGCACATTATTTTAACTCTACAAAGTACTGGTCTCAATAGGATATTTTTTTATCTACTTGTTAATTAACTATCTCCTCCAACCAGAATGTAAACACCATGACGGCAAGGATTTTGCTCTGCTCATGCTGTTTCTACAGCCCACTGAACAGTGCCTGGCCCATCACGGTAACAAATAAATATTTATTGTTAAATATATATGCTGTCTATAAGAGACCCACTTCAGACCTAGAGACACATACAGACTGAAAGTAAGGGGATGGAAAAAGATATTCCATGCAAATGGAAACCAAAAGAAAGCTGGAGTAGCAATTCTCATATCAGACAAAATAGACTTTAAAATAAAGACTAGTAGAAGAGACAAAGAAGGACACTACATAATGATCAAGGGATCGATCCAAGAAGAAGATATAACAATTGTAAATATTTATGCACCCAACATAGGAGCACCTCAATACATAAGGCAAATGCAAACAGCCATAAAAGGGGAAATCGACAGTAATGCATTCATAGTAGGGGACTTTAACACCCCACTTTCACCAATGGACAGATCATCCAAAATGAAAATAAATGTAGTTTTTAGAATGGAATGTAATTTTAGATAAAGACACCAAACTGTGATATATATATAACAAAACTAGCAGGCTATAAAAGAAAAGATAGTTGAATCCCCAGAACTCTCTGAGAATAAATCCCATACTCTTTTTACTTCCCCATGCAGCTTCTTTTCATGAGTGGCACAAAAAAGTTGAAAATCTCTTCTCGAATTCAGTGTGTGCAAACAGTAATCTGATATTGAATGAGTTAAAACCACCATTACCCATTGTCATCTTCCCAAGAACATTTGAACCTCATTTCAAATACACATTTGCAGACATCATAGCATAGAGGTATATAACAATATGAACTGTCTCTTCCAAAGGATAGCAAGGAAAACTTACGTAACTCCAGAATTTCTGATGTTGGCACATGAAATACTTGGCAAAATAAGAAGGGAAAATAATTCTATGCTACTTGCAAGTGTGGTTGTGGGGAATCCACTGAAACTATTGCAGCTTCGTATCATTCATCTAAAAACATGGTGTTTTAGTGATACTTACTGTGAAGGGTTTTTTGAGGAATAACATGTGAGAAGAGCCTAGCACATAACAGGCACTTCAGAGATGGTGATTCTCACTCTTAACATTTTTTCTTGAATTTTCTTAAAAACATGTAGCAAAACCTGATTTAGCATTCTTTGTCACAAAGTGGAATTTAGAAGAAAGGCAGGTGTACCTTAGACACATTTTAAGTGAGCACCCAGAGAGAATTTCAAAATCTCTCAGAGCATAAACACTGGCAGGTCTCTACTTCATTCTTTTCAGTGGAGCAGTTTTCTAGTAAACTGTTTCAGTGTTCTAAAGGGGATCTTCCCAGGATCAGCACTATATGGTTTAGTTTGTACACTGTGCAAAGGCAACTGGCCAAGGAGGTGAGGGGGGATGGAATCTAGCCCACACTCTTGTCATATAGCATGTGCCTGAGGATCTGGGTTTGCACAGAGGCTGCATTTTTGTAATTTGTATAAAGGTATCATATAGTGTGTACCTGGCCTTCCTAAAGAATATCATTTTTCAAAAATACCTTACATTTGCAGGGAATATGGCTGAATGACACATAAAGTAAGCAACTGTCTTGTTTACATTTTCTGAGGTCATTTTGTTTGTTTGTTTGATTTTGTTTGGATTATTAAATCTAGTAATTATGTTCCAGCTGTCTAAGAAACTATATTTAAAAAAACAAAAAACAAAAAAAACATGTAAGGGACTTTTCCTTGTATAGAGGAAGGCACCTCTTACCTATGACATGTGGTTTTGCTGTGTTTGTTGCTGCCGCTGCTGTTGCTGTTGTTGAATTAGCAATTGTTGCTGCTGCCGACGCCGGGCTGTCCGTAGCTTTTCAAAGCGAGCCTCCATTTCTTCCAAGACTTTTGGGGTGTATCGGACCACCAGCTTGACGCTGTCCTTAGCAGCCTTGAGTAGTTCCACAGCTTTCTCATGGTGTTCTCCTTCCACACTCTGAAAAGACAGTGACATTTCTTAAAGGGGAGAGTTTCCATGTTCTTTTCTCGAGAGCCAAATGTGACATTAGTATCATAGTACAATCCTAGTCTGAAATTTCAAGAAGATATGGCAAATGAGATGTATTGCCATTGTTATTATTTATTACATTTGTAGCTGAATCGTGGGCAGGTTAGGCTGCACTGGGGTACAGGATGCATTGAATGGAAGTTCAAGTTAGGAGGGTGAGAAACAGTGAAGAACTAAACAATAACACTAACATTGAGAATGGAATTTCTAAATTTCACCTGGAAGAGTAAATGCACTAGTCTGGACACTTTGGAAAAAATATAAAAATAGTAACGAATGGGGACTTTGCCTATCTGATATTAACATTTATTAAGAATCTAGGGCTTCCCTGGTGGCGCAGTGGTTGAGAATCTGCCTGCCAATGCAGGGGACACGGGTTCCAGCCCTGGTCTGGGAAGATCCCACATGCCACGGAGCAACTAGGCCCGTGAGCCACAACTACTGAGCCTGCGCGTCTGGAGCCTGTGCTCCCAACAAGAGAGGCTGCGATAGTGAGAGGCCCGCGCACCGCGATGAAGAGTGGCCTCCGCTTGCTCCAACTGGAGAAAGCCCTCGCACAGAAATGAAGAACCAACACAGCCAAAAAAAAAAAAAAAAAAAAAAAAAAAAAAAACTAGGGCTTCCCTGGTGGCGCAGTGGTTGAGAATCTGCCTGCCAATGCAGGGGATATGGGTTCGAGCCCTGGTCTGGGAAGATCCCACATGCCGCGGAGCAACTGGGCCCGTGAGCCACAACTACTGAGCCTGCGTGTCTGGAGCCTGTGCTCCGCAACAAGAGAGGCTGCGATAGTGAGAGGCCCGCGCACCGCGATGAAGAGTGGCCCCCGCTTGCCACAACGAGAGAAAGACCTCGCACAGAAACGAAGACCCAACACAGCCAAAAATAAATAAATTTATAAAATTGTTATATTAAAAAAAAAATCTACAATGCTTAAAGCAGTGTCTTATTGGTGTAGTAAGAAACAGTAGAACAAAACAGAGTCTAGAAGTAGATCCATCATATATAAGTCTTGATTGTATGATAAATGTGAAATTTGGACCAAAGGGGAAAAGGACTGTTAAATAATGATGCTGAAACAACTAAAATAAAGCACAGGTCAGTGTTCATCATCTTGCAATGCAAAAGGAATTCTTAAGTAAAAATACCAAGAAAACCCCCCACAAAAATCAGATTTAAAGATTGTAAGTTTCTATGTCTCACACACCATGAAAGGTCAAATAAACTATAAAAAATGTTTTCAATACATGACAGTCAATTTGTTAATATTCTTCAAATGAAGAGCTCTTACAAGACAGTAAAGATCTAAGCAAAATAGGCAAGAGAACTCATGGACAAATAATAATTTTAAAAGGCCCAATAAACCTATGAAAAAATGTCCAAGATCCCTAATAATTAAAGAAATATAGATGAAAAAATATTTCATTTTTAATTTAAAAATGGTAAAGATGCATTTTTAAATATGGTATATTGACAAGGACATAAGGAAAAGGTACTCATATACTGTTAATAATATAACACAAACTGGTACAGTTTTTCTGGAGGGCACTATCGTTATGCATTGGATAAACCCTTTATAAATGAAGATTTTTACTTTCAGGAAAATTTACTAAGGATATAATCAGATATACACACATACCTATAAGACAGATGTGATGTGACAGAAAGCAAAAAATAAATCAATTCTTGGCTTTTGAGTTTCAGAAATACTCTTTGAACGTCATGGCACAGACAATAGCTGGGGAAACTATGTTTACTATAAGTAAACTCAAAGAGGCTCTTCCCAACCCTTTTAAGGTTTCTCCAGGTTGGGATTAGGGAGTAGTAAAAGAGAAGAAAAGTTGTAATCAGACATAAGAGAACCCTGAGAAAAGGAGGCAGTCCTTCCCTTTCAGCTGACCCCCAGGGTAGATGACATAACTCCTATTTTATAGGATCCAAGCGCAAAGGCCTTTTTGACTTGCTTCCTGGGTAAAGACAGATAGGGACCAAGATAGGCTTCAACACTGCCAGAATACCAAAGAGTGGCACTGAAGTGGCAGAGAAGGCCACCCAAAATTGGTTGAGATTACATTTTCACAAGCCAAGGAGAAGGGGGGCTAAAATGAATATTATCTTGAGTTACAAAAAATAATTTGCATTTCAAGCACACAAATTATATCTTGAGATTCCTAATGACGACTATTACACAGATTTGGAGACTTAAGAATTGTGTTCCATTCTGTCATTTGCTTCAGCGAGGTGGATGTGGACTGCAGGAAAAAAAGGCTTTGAACTTAGCAATGAGATAGCCATTGGTGGCCTTCAGTCATTTGTCCGAAAACCAGGCAGATACTAAGGGTTTAACAAATGACTGTGGAGAGCCCTGGAGGCAACTTATATAACCATTCCTCTGCCAAGTCTGGGTTAAATAGAGAGCAAGGGGTTATAAACAGCTGTTGAGCAGAGTGGATTTTTATCTGTGGCTGAAGCCTAGGAAAATAGGCTTATTCACTGATTAATTTATTCCTTTAATTATTCACTCAGTCATTGACTTGGACACTCAACAGATGTTTATTAAGCATTTATTTTACCAGTCATGTTCTACTACGTTCTCTGGAAGAACATGGACAGGGGAAAACTTTGACAACTTTGTACAACACAAACTCGGTTTTCAGTGTGCTCGTAATTACTTTATAATTTGTCCCAAGGTGATTTGTTAATGTATTAACAATTAATGTATGGAATTCTCCTTTAAAAGGAAAACTGGGTAATTTGCTTGTTCATACCCTTCTCTAGTTTCTTTTCTAATATTAAAACTTACATGTTTATATGTTTTAATAACAATGGTTCACCCATTTTCTAGGCCAGATGATTAGTCTCCAGACTTCTTTTTGGCTTTTGTTCTATTTGCTTTCATTTAATAGGGTTGGAAATTCTAGGCCGGACCTTTGGAGGCCCATTATCCCAGTTTAGGCACTCTGCCTACAATTTAGAGTTGCCACAGGAGGGCTGTGGGACTAATACATGGGACCATCAGGCTCTCACCATAGAGAATGGCTGAGAAACACGGCTGGTGTGCCGTACTCAGCCCTGCAGAACTGGCAGGATTACCTCTCTCACCCACAGTGCTGCTCTCCCCAATACAGTTAGCAACTGATAAAAAGCAGACTCCATGGGAGATTCCCTGGTGGCGTAGTGGTTGAGAGTCCGCCTGCCGATGCAGGGGACACGGATTCGTGCGCCGGTCCGGGAAGATCCCACGTGGCGCGGAGCGGCTGGGCCTGTGAGCCATGGCCCCTGGGCCTGCGCGTCCGGAACCTGTGCTCCGCAACGGGAGAGGCCACAACGGTGAGAAGCCCACGTACCACAAAAAAAAAAAAAAAAAAAAAAAAAAGCAGACTCCACGGTCTTTGAATCCAGAATTTTGCCTCAGTGCTGTATCTTTGGTTTAGACGGTGACTCAGATTCTTTCGGGCTCGGCAGAGTTAACAGGTCTCCTAGTCTGACTCTACCTTTTCCCTCTGTCTTTCCCACCAGGGCACAGAACCCACACGGGATCTGGGCAGTGTCACACTTCTTCATTTCTACTACTAAAAATGCTGTGTTAAAAATAATACAAATTACATGATTAAGCAGTATAACAGAAACTAAGAGGTAACTCAGAGATTTGAAGAAATATAAGCATGTTTATAAGACTATCATTTCAAACACTCAATAACTTTGTTTTTAAAATTGTTTTCAGAAAAATCTTGAGGATTATTCTGGGTGGCTCTCTTTTCCCACTGGCTTTGCCTACTTTATAAATACTTTGGGGGGCATATGTTTGTCTTCTTAAGCTATAATTTATCTCTGGAGTGCTTTTAGTCCTTCAGTATAACTTTTTAATAAGAATAAGGCAGTTTTCTCTCCTTTCTTTCCCTTTTAAAGTAAGAACAAAAAAGCAGACAACCTTTCCATGGAGTTCCTGTTCCATGCATAAAAAAAGCTATCTGATCAGTTAGGGTATACACGCTGAGGAACAAACACCTGTCAGCAGGTATTCCCTTAGCCCTCAAAGTTTATCATTTATTCCTACTTTTGACTTAGTCTCTCTCACTCTTAATGAAACTATGCCTCATTTCAAGCTAAATATTTAAAACATGTTTTGAAATAGTTTATTTGTAAACAGTTAAGCTTTCTATTACAGATATATATGTGTGTATACACACACACACACACACACACACACACACACACATCCTCCTAATTCAGGAATTGTCCTTTATAACAATTAGCTCAGTTTGAGCAGTCACTGAAAACCAGCTTTTCACATAGGATGAAAACGTGGCCCTTACGTGATTTGAGGAGACCAGGGGAAACTTCCAATTTCAAAGTGAAATTCCCTCCTCTATTAAAAAAACCCTGAGCTTTATACTTTCCATAAGAGCTTTCTATACTTTCTAAAAGAAATTCTGTAGTTTTAGATTTCATCCTCTTGCTTTAAGAGTTTATTGTACCTACTACAATTTGAGGAAGTCATTAGCATGGATTAATTTAACAAGGCTTTCCAACAGACATCTGGTAAAAGTTGGATGTCATTAAGGAGGTGAGGGGTGGTGAGGAAGGCATGGGGGTATACTAGGTATCCAGGAAATTTAGACCAAAGAGAAGTGATCTGAAAAAAGAAAAGCCCCTAAAGAGAAATATTACCTACTCCATAGTAGTGCCTAGTCTGGCCACGAGCCTTTACCAAAGTAAATTAAAATGCACAGGAAGGGGCTTCCCTGGTGGCGCAGTGGTTGAGAATCTGCCTGCTAATGCAGGGGACACGGGTTCGAGCCCTGATCTGGGAGGATCCCACATGCCCCGGAGCGACTGGGCCCGTGAGCCACAACTACTGAGACTGCGCATCTGGAGCCTGTGCTCCGCAACAAGAGAGGCCGCGACAGTGAGAGGCCCATGCACCGCGATGAAGAGTGGCCCCCGCTCGCCACAACCAGAGAAAGCCCTTGCACAGAAACCAAGACCCAACAGAGCCAAAAATAAATAAATAAATAAATTTTAAAAAAATGCACAGGAAGAATGGACATTCCCATCCTGAAAATATTTCTTTCCCCTGCTAAATTTTAAAAAAACACACATAGAAATCAAAATGAAAAGCACAGTTCAAGTGGTTTCATTAATATTACCATTTCCAAATGCATAAATACAAACTAATAAAATACTAAACTGAAGAAAAACCGTAAGAACTGGATCTTCTAAAATGTTAATATATAAAGGAATATATTTTCATTCAGGAAGCTGGGAAAAATGATCTCAGTAAATAACCAGATGCATACTTGTTTCATTAGCAATCTCATGTAGTAGTAGTAGTAGTAAAGCTCCGGGAAATTTTAAAGTTAGTGACTTTGATGCAAATTTGGCAAGTCAGTGGCTGATAAATGAACCAACTTTTAAACATTGTTGCATTCTGATTTTTCAGTTTTCCCCCCCCACACACAATATGAGTTATCAAAATGGCTGCTATTTCTTGGTACACTCAATATCTTGGTTGATCAAGAATCCCCTCTAATATGAGAGAACTTTGGATTACACTGCATACATGAATTTGCTCACAATATGTGCTCTCCCCCCGTTATAGAAAAACCAGTTGTTAAATTTTGACCTTGGCTAGACCTCAGATGGAAGAGATGCCTGCCCTGGAAAGGGATCTCAATATCTGTGCACAATCAGTTTCCCAATGGCCCATGCCCAGATCTTCATGTTCATGTGGTTCTTTCTCTGTGAGGATTACATGGACATAATCCTAACCCAGCTTGCTGATAAGTTGCTTAAACACTTTGTTGGATAACCGAGAGTTGGCTATACCTCTCAGTTACTGTAGATATCTAGAGCCAGGTTTATGCATAGGCTCCTAAATGCATCAGTCATTCTTTTGGATTAAGGACCAAATAATGTTATCAGGAAATAAAATGATATCAAAGATATTGAGTTATGTTAGTACAATTAAGTAGCTCACAAACTCAGAACATCATACCTGCAAAGGCCCTTAGAAGCAACCTTGTTCTCCTTGCACCATAATACATAAGGAAATAAAGACCAAGAGTGGCTGTGACTTGGTCCATTTTATAAATTTGTTAGTTGCAGTGCTGGATTAGAACTCATTATTCTTTTTTTTTTTTTTTTTTTGCGGTACGCGGGCCTCTCACCGCTGTGGCCTCTCCCGTTGCAGAGCACAGGCTCCGGACACGCAGGCTCAGCGGCCATGGGTCACAGGCCCAGCCGCTCCGCGGCATGTGGGATCTTCCCGGACTGGGGCACGAACCTGCATCGGCAGGCGGACTCTCAACCACTGCGCCCCCAGGGAAGCCCAGAACTCATTATTCTTGATGACTGCTCTTTCAACAACCTCATTCTGCTTTTTTAGATTAACTAATTCAGATAATGGTGGGTCGGTTTTTACATGATGAGAAAGGATAGAAACTAATGACAAGGATGTGTCATCTCCTAGCTCTAAAGTATATGAGTTGGCCAGTGAAGAAGCAGAATAAGACTCTATGCTCACTATTAGTGGGTTATTATTCTCAACTGTGAAAAGGTCCAATATAGCCAAAGACAGACCTACTCCTTTCCCACAAAGGTAATAGTGACTGATCATTTTGTTCTTATGATAGTTTTGCTTTTAGTCCATGAAGGTGTTTTGATATTATTTTAAGAGTGTGTGTGTCTATACATAATAAATGTGGATGTGTGTGGGGGGGTATGTGTGTATACTCTAACATTCATTGAGCACTTATTGAGTGCAAGGCACTGTTAGCTGCTTTGTAATGGAGAGGTAATGGACAGCTTAAGAAATTTGTCCCAAGTCCCCAGCTAGTCAGTGGAACAGATGGAACTTAACTGAGATCTGTTTCCAGAGACTAGGCTCTTACCTACTAATCCATAGCCTTAAATAAGGTAATAAAGAGAAAGTAAATATCATATCAGTGGTTCTCCTATTCATGGGTATTTTCAGACCAGTTGTTCTTGAACCTGGATGTACACAGAAATCAACTTAAACACTTTTAAAATATAGAGACCTAGGCTGTATCCCAGACTTGCCATATCAAGGTCCACAGCAATGTGAGCTAGGTGATACAGCCGGCCAGTCACTGATGTGCAGATTAGTGTTTAGACATAGTGCCCTAGACTATAACCACCTCAAACAGTAAATGCCATCTTAAGAGTGTCTTTACTATGTTACTCCAGGAAAGAGGACTGGATAGGTGAGAGAAATCTTACAATTTTGCCTTGGTGTAGCTCTGTAGTCAGCACTTTTGGTCATTAAAAAAATACATATTGACTGGATGTTTAATTCAGAATGGACTATCAAACAAAATTGAGTTATTTGCAGTGAGGTGGATGGACCTATAGTCTGTCATACAGAGTGAAGTAAGTCAGAAAGAGAAAGACAAATACCGTATGCTAACATGTATATATGGAATCTAAAAAAAAAAAAAAAAAGGTTATGAAGAACCTGGGGCAGGACAGGAATAAAGACAGACGTAGAGAATGAACTTGAGGACACGGGGAGTGGGAGGGGGAAGGGTAAGCTGGGACGAAGTGAGAGTGTGGCATGGACATATATACACCACCAAATGTATAATAGATAGCTAGTGGGAAGCAGCTGCATAACACAGGGAGATCAGCTCAGTGCTTTGTGTCCACCTAGAGGGGTGGGATAGGGAGGGTGGGTGGAAGGGAGGGAGACGCAAGAGGGAAGAGATATGGGGATATATGTGTATGTATAGCTGATTCACTCTGTTATAAAGCAGAAACTCACACCCCACTGTAAAGCAATTATACTCCAATAAAGATGTTAAAAAAAAAGTACTATCTCCACACAAGTTATAGGATGTATTCAGAAAAAAACCTTTATGACTCTTTGATTCTTTCCTTTTCTCAAACATGTTAATATCCTGTTCTAAATGTATTCTCTTTTCCTGAAGAAAAGTAGCAAGTATAAGAAGTATTACATTTATCCTCTGGAAAAAATATGCTAATTCCCTCCCATAGTACTTTGTTCCTGCCTAAATGCTAATATCTATTTCAGTGCGCTGTAATTTATTAGTTTTCAACCATTCTGCTGTCACTAGACTGTCCGAAGGCAAGATGAGTCTTATTTATCTCTGTGCCCAGCGTCTATTGTGTGCTCAATAAACACTTAGTCAATGAATCAGCCATACACACACACACATTTATATATATATATATTTTTAACATCTTTATTGGAGTATAATTGCTTTACAATGGTGTGTGAGTTTCTGCTGTATAACAAAGTGAATCAGTTATACATATACCTATATCCCCATATCTCCTCCCTCTTGCGTCTCCCTCCCACCCTCCCTATCCCACCCCTCTAGGTGGTCACAAAGCACCGAGCTGATCTCCCTGTGCTATGCGGCTGCTAAGGAGCCAGCACTGCCCAAGTTTGAATTTGAGCTTCTTAACTTAGTAGCTCTGTGAGCTCAGACAAGCTGCTTAGCATCCCCATGCCTCAATTTTCTCATCTGTAAAAAGGGTATCATAGAGTGTCTACTTTATAGAATCATTATGGGCATTACATTTATTGATAATATATACAAGGCACTTGGAAGAGCACCTGACACTTTAAAAAGGGTCCAAAAAATGTCAGCTGTTTGTTGAACTGTTTCCTGGGTGATCATGTTCCTGTGGGGCTTCAGGTGCTTAAGGACAATAACAGCAACAACAAAATGTCATTTGCCTTTGGAGTAGGTAGAAGTTTCTTGTATATTATCTAAGAAGCCAAAGAAAATGTATTTACTAAATTAATTATGTATGGAGTTTGTTGGAAGAAGGTTTGAAACTACTTAGGTAAATCAACTGCTTCTAATCACAGTCAAGTAATTTAGAAGCGTCATTTCCATACATACAGTTGATATGCTAATTACAAATGATCATCATTTATTCATGAAAAACTGCTCTCTCAGTCCCTCCACAGTGCCAGACTTTGTTAGGGAAAGGAAGCGTGTGCAGGAGATTCTCTTGATAGGAGCATGCGTAATGTGAGCAAACTTGAGAGGGGAAAATCATCAAATAACCAAACACTACAAGAGAGCAAAGAGGGTAATGAGGAAACAAAGTGTATATAATTACACACATTTTTATCCTGTGAGAGTAGTTATACATGTAAAATTTTTTGAACCATGGAAGTAGAGAATGCACAGCACTAGCAGTCGGCCCAGGGGCAGAAAATTTAAAGCAAGCAGAAGCTTTAAGAAAAAAATCAGTGCCAGCAATCACAGATCTAACATTTGGTTGATCTGAGCCTACCTTTTCAGATCCGGAGACTAAAACTGGAAACAAATACAGCTACTACATGTCAGTTGTGATGCTTTATAGTAACTCTGCTTAACCCTCAATGTTCAGGCACCAACAGGAGGAAAAAATTCCTGATGGTTGTTGGGATAAATACAACACACACATGCACACACATACACACACATACATGTATACCTATACATATACACTCAATAAACATATATATACATGCACACACATACACACACATGCACACACATATACGCATGCACATACATACAGCCATCTTCAAGAGTACAAATGTGAACACTAGACATCTGGAACCAGAACAAAGCTGTGTGGAAACATATTCCTAGCAAATGAGATCTTTAAATCGGTCTGTTAATTTTTGAGTGGTAGGTTTCACCCGGGAAGTCGAGTCACAAGGTACACTTCCAATCATTCACACTGATTCACACTGATTTGTGCTTCCAAAATATGTGCTCTGCCCACCCACACTCTCCCAAGCCGTGACACTCTGTGACACTCAACCCCCCCAGGGGCAGAGCCTCTAGCAAACGTTCAGAAGCAGGAATATCAAAATTGCCAACTCTCGATATTTGCTTCCAGGTCTGGTTTGGCCTGAGAGGGGGTCTGTGGAGGTGATGATAACATACCCACCAGAATCCCCTCCCTCATACTCATACGTGCTGCTCTTACAGCTCCACTTCAACATGCAGATACATCTCAGTCGCTAAAACCTAGTGTGGTTCCTAATCAAGTCGTCAAACCAACCCTTAGTACAGCCAGTGTGACAGGGCAGGAAGGCCAGGGATTTGGATTAGGAGGATCCCGGTTTGAGTCATAAGAAATCACTGTCGAAGAGTGTGACCTTTAGAGAATGACCTCACCTCTTTGTGTCTCAGGTCTCCGGTGGACACTGTCCTGGTTTTAGGACTCAAAGTCCCAGAAAATACCTCAGTCCTGGGCAAACCTAGACAGTTGGTCACTGATTAAGATGCAGGAAAATGTAAAGATTGAAGAATGCATCGTAGTGCTTGGTACATGATATATCTTCAGTAAATGTTTGCTGGGCTTTGAATTTTCAGTGGACATAGTGGGGAGCAATTTTATCAAAGAAGGATGGGTCTGTTGAACACCAAAGGGCAGCATGAGGAGAGGAAAGGGAAGGGAAGGAGAGATCTGAGTTAAGAGAAAGGTTTGGAAGAATAGGTTCGAGGGCAGGGGAGTCATTTTTGCTCAGCAGCCATAGCTCACGGGCTCCAGATGCGCAGGCTCAGTGGCCATGACTCATGGGCCCAGCCGCTCCACGGCACGTGGGATCCTCCCGGACCGGGGCACGAACCCGCATCGGCAGGCGGACTCTCAACCACTGCGCCACCAGGGAAGCCCTGCCAACACCCTAAAGACAGACCTAGTACTATGGAGCATTATCTCCTTCTGGTACTGTAGAATCCCAAGGATGATGGAGCCTGGCTTAAATGGCAAAGCTAGTTTAGGAGGAGTATCCAGATTCAGGTGAGGCTTTTAAAATTGATGAACCAGGCCTGCATACCTGGACACTGGTTGGATCCCCGAGGACAAATACCAAAGCTCATCCTTCAGATAGTCTCCACTGATTTTTATGGCAGGTGGGTTATGATGTGATGCAGACAGGACCAACACTGGAAGGTTCTTTGAAAGACTTTGCAACCTAGAAAAAGGCTTATTAGCCTATAGGAAGTTTTGGGGAAGTCTCCTTTCACTAAGCGTGGCATACATCATCCCATCTCCTCTCCCTAGATGTCAGCTTGTATTATGCTGCAATGACATCAGGATTCTGTCAACCAGAATAGTTTTCTTTTTTCCTTCAGTATTTTACGCTAGTGATCTCAGAGAGACCACTGTTTTCTAAGGGGTATCAATGGAGACAATAACAGGTCTCTGAAATTATTCAACCAAACCCTTCAAAGGGTACCCTTTATTATTTAACCTGTCTTAGAATTCTAGAAGCCCTGCCAATTATATAAAGGATAAAGGAGAAACACAACAAATCTAGGCAGAAGTTGTCCGAGTCCAGAGCTGTCAAATGTGTTTCCTGTACAGTGTAAAGCAGCAGGGACTTTTATGTTGCTTTGTACCATGAATAAGAAACAGTAATAATAGCTATAATGCTTAATTTAATTACAGAGACTCAAAATTACAGATGCCTTCTTGTAGGAGAAGGAGTGAAAATTTAAGGGATATCTCAGGTTTTACTGTCCAATATCTCACTGGCTCCACATATAAATGTCTCTTCCAATTAAAAGCACACCACAGAAAATTCTTTGGATTTGTCACCAGTGACTTATACTAAGATTTTTCAGGTAATTCGACAAAATAAAACTGTACTTATTTTAAATGTTCTAACTGGTCTAATCCCCAAAGATTCTTTTCACCCCTCCCCTCTGGCTCCTGCTATCACTAGCCATGCAGCCACCCAAACTAGGCATCCAGGGGATGCTGTTAATTCTCCCCTCAACCCACATCCAATTAACCACGGATACTGGTTGATATTTATTCCCCATTTACCAACTCATCTCATCCTCTCCTCCCTCTTACTTCTTACCATTTTAAAATATCCTCTAGTTTCTCTCTTGTCTAAATTCTTCTCCAGATTCTAGCCTGAGTCACTTGGTCTTCCTGTGTCCTTGCTGACAATCCAGTGACGGGCAGAAAGAACACAGTTCTGGTAGACCCTGTCCTTGAAGGCAGGGACTGAGCTACCTTGATTGTTTCTTCCCAGGACCCAGCACAGTGCACAGTACCCACCCAACCTGGTGAGTGCTGGCTTTGAAGGATAGGCCCAAAGATTACCAGCTGTGTACTGTAGGGAAACTTATTTCATTTCCTGAGCCCCAGTTCCCAACGTGCAAAACAATGTGAATAACATTTCCTTTAAAGATGTCATTTAAAATTTAATGAACTACCCATGTAAAGTGCCAAGTGCTACACCTGGCCCACAGAATGCACCCAATAAATGAGGGCCCCCTTACCCCATGAATATTTCCCCATTTTCTAGAAATGAAAATAAAAGTATCCCGTGGCATGCAAAGCACTTCCATCACACAGGCAGGTCCAACTCTATTTCCTTATATTCAGCTTCAACATATGAGCACCATGCTTTTGATTTTGCCACATATTTTTGTGTTTCCGTAATCTCTCAGTTTTATTCCCTCAGACTAGATCGTTCTTCCTCCTTCTCCTGTCTTAGGAAATCTCCACTCATCATTCAAAGTCCATTCCAAATAGCACTTATTCTCTAATATGTTATTTTCTTGCTCAAAATTAAGTGTGAACACCTTACAATGGCCTGTAAAGACCTTTACTCTCCACTCCCAGCTGGCCTCTCCAACTCCACCTTCTAAGACTCTCCCCCTCATTCAAACCCCAAATTACACTGGAGTTCTTTTTTGTATTATACATGCCTGGTTCATTCCTGCCAGGATTTTGTATGACTAGTTCCCTCTCATAAAGTTCTCAGGTAAAAGATGTTCAACTTTAATATTAGTTAGAGAGATGCAGATTAAATCCAGAATGCAATAAAAATTGTTCACTTATTTTTAAAAATTGATAACTATTGCTGAGGATTTGGTGGAAATTTTTATTCTCATACAATTGGCAATAGAAGCTGGGGGTCAATTTGGCAGCATCTATTAAAATAAAGTGTGCCCCTGTGCTCCTAACTTGGTTTACCACCTATCAGTATTCACCCTAGAAAAATAGTCATTCATATACATAAAGATTTTCGTTGAAGCAGTGTTCACAATAACAAAATGAGACAAAACAAAAAAACCAATTGGGTAACAAGCTAAATGTCCATCAACAGGGGAATGGTTGAATGAACTCTGGTACCCACATACCATGGAAGACTATACAGCAGATTAAAAAACATAAGTAGGTACTGAGAAGACAAGATATCCAAGACATAGTTCTGAGAAAGCAAGTCATAGAAAAATAAGTATATATGAAAATATTAGTGTATTTTAAAAACTTAAAATAATGACTAACATTCATTGAGTGTTTACTATCAGGTACTGTTCTAAGTGCTTTAAATTTATCAAAATAGTGACTCTTCCTACATACCTGGTGAGGTATGTAACGTTATCATCCCAATTTTATATATGAGGAAACTGAAGAACAGTAAGTTTCCATGGGCGCACCATTAACGGGTAACAAATCTGTCTCCAAGCCTGGCCTCTTAATCACGGCTCTATATTGTCTCATACACTTTATATCTAAAAATAAATAAATAATTGAATATATGTGTGTGTGTGTGTACTTGCGTTCAAAGGAAAACACTTGGATAAATACCCATCATCATGGTGTTTCCTCGGGTTGGGGGAGAGGAAGGAACTGGAATGGAGTGATGGAGAGGAAAATGATTAAAGAGGCTTTTAAAAAAAATCTGACCAGTTTTTTAACATTGAATTCTTTGGAAATTTTATAAGGATGCATTCACATATTTCTTGTATAACTACTGTAGCCCAGAATCAACATAAGGAAAGTGAGTCATTCTAGAATAAACCGAAGAAGGTGGGACAAAGGATACTTTTGTTTTCAAAGTGCTTTGAGGCACAGCTTTGAGGTAATTTGAGCAAAAAATAAATTATAACTGCAATTGCCTGGGCCACTTAGGTGAAATGAAGGGGTTTTAGCTACATTACCTCAGAAATTATGGACGTAGAAGTGTGGTTTGTGGGAGCTTCAAAACCCCAATTATAAGGGAAGGCCACCCAAATTCCATTCAGTCAGGACCGAACGCTTTTTCTCCTGGCATCGTTAATTTGCTGAAACCTGTGGTTTCCTTTCCTCCGTTAACTCTTGGTTGTTTATTTGTCCATGCTAGCTTTCGTTACATGACCTGCTAGATCATTCATGTTTAAGTGTGAATGATATAAATTGAGGATGATGTTTGACTAAGAACTGGTGAAGGAGAATTATGAAACACTGCATGTTCGAATTTTTGTTTTTCACTAATGGCTCCTAAGATGAAAAACTGCAGTGATTTCGAGGCTGACAGATGTGAGACCCCAGAGAGAGTTACGAATCAGTCGACCTAGAAATTCTTTTGCAAATGAAATGCGTTGGTTTTATGTTTCTCCTTTAGTACGATTATTCTTGATCCTCTCCTCGCATTTCCCCAAATAACAATGTATTGTAACAAAGACACATAGCTGTTCCCTACATAGCAGGTTCATAATGACACCTGTTTCTTCTCTCATTCAAACATTAAGTTATATCTGCCCCTGGTTACCCCGCCTCAAATTCCAGCCCCTTCTAGACCACTCTTCACATTGCAATCACAGCAGTCTTTCTAAAATGCATATTTGATCGTATCACTCTCTTGCTTAAAATCTGTCTAAATCCCCATATTGCTCAGATACAGCCCTAGCTTTGCAGTCCAGTGTGCCTCATTACAATCTGGGCCCTGCTTACATTTTTAGCCTCATTTGCCAACTCTTAAGGGTCCAAATGGAAGAACTGGCCTGGCCATGTTCTCTCGTGCCTGGACTCTAGCATGGTTTACTCTGAGGTGGCCCTTTCATGCTCCTTGCTGCCTCCATCCACCTACCCTACTTGCCTATGAGTTTTCTTCACAGAAGGAACCGTCTCTGGCCCTCCCATGCCTGGGTTAGATGCCCCTGTTATGATCTCCCATGGAACTCCATACTTATCCTTATTTACAAAATAACCTATGTTGCAAAGATAGTCTTCTTCCCTGCCTATTTCCTCCCCATACCTGTAAGCGTGAAATCAGGGGTTTTTATTTTTTATTTCACTGGTGACTAAGACAATACCAGGCCCAATAATATTTTGCCAAATGAATGAATGAATAAATATCTAAGTTTTATGGATTAATGTTCATCAACAAACCTGTAACTTAACTATGTTGTCACTTCTCAGAGAAAACATAATGATTTCTTATTTAAACCAATGGCTGCCCCCATAATTATGAACTAGTAGTAACAATCAACACAATTAATTTATATAGTAAATAAATAATTTATAATTAATTTAAATAATTTATATAGTACCTACTATGTCTCAGGAACTATGTTACGCCACTTAAACACCAAAACATAAAAACAAGGTAGCCACTATTATTACCATCTCTTAGCAGTGAGGAAACTAAGGTTCAGAGAAGTTACCAGATTACTTCGTAAACTCCATAAATTACATTGAATTAGTTTGTGAGACTTAATTTGCCCAGTGCATTTAGAGTGCTTAGGAAATGCCTGGCCTGTAAGCTCTCAAGGGAAGGCTTTTCTGTTACTACAGAAAAGTCAATTTTGTTACTACACTTAAAGGGCCGCCTGCTTTATTTCTACACCTAGTGTTTGGGGATTTTCAAACTACCATTAATATAGTGGCATATACGTTGAGCGGAAGACACATTTTTGAAAAGTTGCATATTTTTCATTAGCAAAAACTTTAAAAATTAAAACTGTGAGCTGCTACTGCCAAATTCATCTCTACCTTCTTTGTTTCTTCTCCAACATGCCAGTGCTCTTCCGTCTTAGGGACTTTGCATTGATTCTTTCCTCTGCCTGGAATGTTCCTCCCTAGATACTCATGCGGCGCCCCCCGCCTCATCTCCTTGATTCCTCTTCTCAAATACCACCTTCTCACTGAGGCTACTCTGCCCAGCAGCGCACCATCCTCTCTCTACCCTGACACCCCCTATCCTCCTTAATCTTTATTATGGTTGATAATAAATACTTTTTGAATGAATGAATGCATGTTAAGACTATGTCCAGGCAATGTTGTACAACCTCGTTTGGCCACATATGTGCTCCAGATACAGGGCATTTACGTATGTTTTGTCAATATACTGCCCTATGTAGTAGCTGTCAAACTTAGGGTTTGGTTCAGTAGCTGAGCAGGTGATCATGGTCTGATCTAGGAAGAGTAACACAACGAAGAGAGGTAAAGCTAAAAGTTCAACTTAGGTTACCCACATCCCTATAAATAATTGAAAGTGCATCAGAGGGAATTTTAATGACTATATTTGCCTTGTTTTCTTCACAGAATAATCAAACATGCTTACTAAAAAAATCCACATAATTAAACTCTCGATGATTTCCTTAAAAATTAAATAAATTTATTAAGAGGCCAAGCAGGTTTAAGTGATTGGGGTACTTTGTGGAACACTCAAAATATGTGCAAAATTATATTCAATGCAACTGGAGGAAAAAATATTTTAATACCTACAATGTTGACACCATAAAATGATGTGTGACCTGATAACTAGCATCAGACAGCTTTGCATTATACCTCTTGCCAACTGCATCCAACAAAACAGGACCCATGTGAAAATTATGTGTACAATGGGTCCCTGTGGTAATTAGCTAGAAATTACTACATCCTGGTCAGTAATATTTAAAATTGCTTCTAACATTGTATAAGAGTGAAGAGCAGGCTTCCCTGGTGGCGCAGTGGTTGAGAGTCCGCCTGCCGATGCAGGGGACACGGGTTCGTGCCCCGATCCCGGAAGATCCCACATGCCGCGGAGCGGCTGGGCCCGCGAGCCATGGCCGCTGAGCCTGTGTGTCCGGAGCCTGTGCTCCGCAACGGGAGAGGCCACAGCAGTGAGAGGCCCGCGTACAGCAAAAAAAAAAAAAAAAAAAAAAGAGTGAAGAGCAACATAATAATGATCATTTAATATAAACTTTAAAAAAATTTAAACAGATCATGGGCACAAAAATAAAGAGAATTTCGGGATTAGCAGCTGTCCCACTCCTAGCCTTGTGGCCAGCCTTATTTCAGATGTGCTGTAAAACTCAGAGGGCTCTGGTACCCTGAAGACTTCATTTTTAGACTTTACTGAGTAGTCAAATAGATACTGTGCCTTCTAGACTTAGGCAGAAGAGAAAAGTGGCGAGGCCTTAGCATATTTCTGTTTGTGACAAATTGACAAACAATTTCTCCAAATCACCCAAACCTACAGCTCAGGCCAATTATAACTAATGTGGTCCTCTCTATTTATGAAAAACTTAACTTGATGTTTCTAGGAGAATTAGATAGAAGTGAGCTCCTTTAGGGTATAAGCTATGATTTGTTTAAACTGTCCCTTTCCCAGTGCCAAGCACATGGCACGTGGTTAATAATTCTTTTTTGGCAGTTGGATTGAAGCCTTCAAAGTGGTATTCTTAAAATACTGTTTGCCTGTAGAGACAGGTTCAATAATGGTGAGCGGTCAATCTCCTTGCCTTTGTCATAGAAGGTAATTAGGGTCAACTGCAGGGCTTCTCCTCACAGATCCTCAATTCAGAGACAAGCCTTAGATAAAGTCTCTTCTCAAGAATTGGCCTCATTTGTGAAATTCCGTGCATGCTATGATTTGGTGGAAGTCCATTCTATTCACATACACCATACAGGGTATAACGTATGCAATTTAGATTTTAATGGTGCACCTAATATTTGGTTTGTATCAGTCTCCTTGAAATTGGACCAGTTTAGTTTAAGAAAATGATTCTCAACCAGGCATGATTTCACCCGTCAGGGGAGAGCTGGCAATGTCTGGAGACACTTTTGTTGGTCACCACTGGAGTGGGGGAGTGTGACTGGCCAGGAATGCGGCCAAACATCCTACAATAGACAGAACAGCCTCTCCAACAAAGCCTTATCCAGTTTAAAATACCAACTGTTCTAAGGTTGAGAAACTCTGATCAAGACAAATTAATTTCGTGAAAAGTTTACGAAGCAGAATTTTTTTAAAAAATAAAGTCTTCTACTTTAAAATGCTGCCAGTTTGCTAGAACTCAGTTAATTCATTTAAAATTACCCACGGCCTAAAACCTACACCCTCTCCAAAACCAGATGAAATCGTTCTATTTTGTATACTTTCACATGGATGACCTGCAGACAACCACAGTTTGCTGAGTAATGGGCACCTCACTTTCTTGCCTGAAACACCTTTTTTTTTTTTTAATTGCCAAGTCAGTGGAACACGTTTTGGACCATCACCAAGTGGAACTGTACTCTTAGGCCCCGAAATGCAGTTTTCTTTACATTCGTCCATGATGCCTCCGGGCTCCCGACTCTGACCTGAGGTCACCAAGTCCTCCTGAGAGCTCAGCCTGAAACACCTTTTCTCCTGTATCCACAAGAGGCAGGAACCATGCCAGAAACTTAGGACTTCCTGGGTAATTCCCTCTCCTTTACCTCTCACATCTAGTCAACCACCAGGTCTTGCTTATAGTACCATTACCTCCAAAATAGTTTTGAAATCTCTTCCTTTCTCTCCATCCTAATTCTTTTCTTGCAAGACGTTCATCATGTCTCTCCAAAACTCCTAGGAGTTTCCTAGTTGATCTCCCCACGTCCAGTTTTTTCTCCACTCCTTCACATACTCCCACTCCCACATGCTGGCAGTGGCCAGACCAACTTATCTAAATGCAAAAAAAAAAACCATGTTATGTTGGCCATTTCCTACCACCTTCAAATGCTAAGTCCAGACTACTTAGCATGGTAAGTACTATGACATGGCCCCTGCCCACCCCTCCACACCCAAGCCCACCACACTTTGCCTTACTCTTTCGCTACAGACATAATGCTGTTTCTTACGTTTGTGCATTATGTTGTCTCTTCTGCCTGGAGTAACCCTCCATCAACCGACATTTCTATAGATAACTACTATTTATCCTTTTAAAATTCTACTTATGGGCCTCCCTGGTGGCGCAGTGGTTAAGAGTCCGCCTGCCGATGCAGGGGATACGGGTTCGTGCCCCGGTCTGGGAGGATCCCATATGCCGCGGAGCGGCTGGGCCCGTTAGCCATGGCCGCTGGGCCTGCACATCCGGAGCCTGTGCTCTGCAACGGGAGAGGCCACAACAGTGAGAGGCCCGCATACCGCAAAAAGAAAAAAAAAAAAAAATTCTACTTATATATCATCTCCTCTACAAAGCCAGAAGGTGTTTTTTGTTTTTAAAAATTCTGAACTGTCCGCCAACACTGTCCACATTATCCAGTGGCAATAAATGGCTGGAACTGCGTTGGGACATTTCCTCTCTAGATTGCCACAGTTCCCACTTGGCCATCTCTCCATTCATTTATATAATCTTCTCTTGGTCCCCACTGTAGTCAAATTTATCACTCCTACGCTAAGGGGAGCCAAATCTACTTTTACAAAACCAAACCTATTACAGCATCATGCTCCCTTGGCTTTCAGAAGTAGAAGCTCAGTGACTGTCTAGAATCCTCAAGTTTTCTAATGTCACATTTTACTATATTTCTGAATAGGTACTGACTACTGCATACGTGGTGACGAGTTCAGAACGAAAAAGCTGAGTTGAGATGCAGGTGCTGGGTGATAAGCTAGGCTCAGGCTGATTTTAGGAGATCAAATCTTGTGCATACCAGCCTTGCAGAGACTTAAATTCATGCTCAGTCAAAAACATAATTGCAACCTATTCAGACTTTAACTCCAGGATGTAAAGTCTCAGTGCCTTGCTTCATATGCAAAGTTACCTTCCTAAGTCTTAAGCTACGCCGTACTTGCATAGCTGTTGGTGATAACAGGCACACCTATGAATAAAAACATGACTTCTGAGAAGCGTTTAGGTGCCACTGAAGGGCTACAATGTAACTTACATTTCAGAGTAAAGTCAGCAGTAAAAAAGTTACCAACGAATGATTCTGTATCTATGAGAAGACAGAGCAAACCAAGGAGGGAAGGCTTATGGTTCAATATGGGACACTTGGCCACTTCATTAAAACTGTCCACACCCCAAGGCGGAACTTGGAAACTGTGGCTCTGGCACCACAACTTCTAAGACTCTCTCACTGAACTTCCCATAGTGGAGGCTCAGCAGCTAACATTTGAGTTAAAGTTTGGGCAAAGTAGGGCTTCCCTGGTGGCGCAGTGGTTGAGAGTCCGCCTGCCGATGCAGAGGACACGGGTTCGTGTCCCGGTCCGGGAGGATCCCACATGCCGCGGAGCAACTAAGCCCGTGAGCCATGGCCGCTGAGTCTGCGCGTCCGGAGTCTGTGCTCCGCCACGGGAGAGGCCACAACAGTGAGAGGCCCGCGTACCGCAAAAAGAAAAAAAGAAAAGTTTGGGCATGTTACATGAACCTCCCAGTAATCACATGTAGCTCATGAAGTGTTATTTGATTCCCATCTGTATCAGTGTCTTCTTTCTTTGAGTGTATAATCAGGAACAAGATCAAAATCCATTCTATAAAACTGTACAAACGCTGAGACTTAACTTGGTTTGCATTTCATTGGGTACACCTATGGAGCTGTGGTTATATTAACAACATTCCGAATTTGCTTTAGGCTGGTACCAGTAGTCTCCAGGCCAACATTTAGTAAGTTCAGAGAATGGTCCTTCTCAAGCAAGTTGGGCTTAAATCGAATCATAAAGCATAGCTTTTAGGCAACAGAAAGTGGTTTCTCCAATAATGGTTAAAACAATAACTGGTAATTGGGTTTGATGAGTTTCATAAAGCATACATGATGCCAGAATGTGACCTAGCACAGAACTTGAAGGCAAGCACTGTATTCCTTCAAGGTGAATCGCTTACTCCTCAGCCAATAGAAGGATCCTTACTCTGTTTACATTTTCTGCTTTTGTAAATTAAGACTTTGCTGCCACAAGAACTATGAAGACATCCATCTATGCGTTTGATGAAAAGGCTGTTTAATAATAATATACAGCAATAATGCTATATTTTTGTGGAAAGATAAAGTCATATTTTTGCCAGTGCTATATTTATCAATTCTCTCTTTTACCTTCATTAGGAAAGGTAGATAGGATGCTGTCGTTACATCAGTTTTACAGATGTAAGGACACCCAAAAATCCAGTGACTTGCCAATAATCAACAGGACATGAGTGGGAGCTAACTGCCTCTGAAATTAGAATATTTAATGAGAGACTTTTATTGTCTCTTGAAAATAAACAGAGCAGAGGAAATGACTTAGTCTGAGCTGAAAGTTTATATCTACATGCAAGAAAACTGTAAGATAGGAAGGAGACTATTACCTGCCTTAAAGAAATTTATATTAACAGTTAATAACAATTAATAGTTAGCAGCTATTGGGGTTTTAAAAATTATTTTATTTATTTATTTATTTATAATTTTTGGCTGTCTTGGGTTTTTGTTGCTGTGCACGGGCTTTCTCTAATTGTGGCGAGCGGGAGCTACTCTTTGTTGCTGTGCACGGGCTTCTCATTGCAGTGGCTTCTCTTGCTGCGGAGCATGGGCTCTAGGCACATGGGCTTCAGTAGTTGTGGCACATGGGCTCAGTAGTTGTGGCCTGTGGGCTCTAGAGCACAGGCTCAATAGTTGTGGCACACGGGCTTAGTTCCCTTGCGGCATGTGGGATCTTCCCGGACCAGGGCTCGAACCCGTGTTCCCTGCACTGGCAGGCAGATTCTTAACTACTGCACCACCAGGGAAGTCCCAGCTATTGGGTTTTCAAAAGATACCTGCCATAGTGGCAGATACTTTCACACACTTTCTCTTATTTTAATCTTCAGATCAGCCATGTGAGAAAGATATTATTATCTCTGTTTTACAGATGATGAAATAGAGTCCCCAAATTGTAAATGGTCATATTATGGTTAGACTATCCTTAAACTCCTCAGAAACTATAAGAACTTGAAATGTAATGACTTATTTGAAATGTTGAAAATATCAATTGACAATAAAGTAAAAGTTTTCTAATTTCCATTAAAAGTAGCGATAAAAAGACAGAAAACTACTTACTTCTAAAGTTATCAGATGCCAGATCTTATTCAAGTGGTTTAAGGGTTTAGTAAGAAAATTTCAATATAGAAAAAATAATAACACTACACTAAAACAGAAAAAGTATAAGACACTTCAGTTTTTAGTGACTAGCCATAGTAGGTATCAGAAATTCTTAGCATAACACCAGATTTCAGAATTGATGGACAACATCGAGATTCCCATTGCACTTAGAATAAAATATAACCTTTTTGGTAGCACCTATAGGAATCTGCCCTATCTGGCTCCCACCACTCTTCAGCTCATCTTATCCAACTCTCCATGACCCAGTCTCTCAGCCAATCCTGAGACAGGCTGGGACCTGAGACTGGGACCCTTTGCTGCAGGGCTTGCACCTGGGCAAACATCTCCTCCAGTAACAAAATACAAAGAAACTATAAGGGACCAAAAATAACTGCGTGCATGCACAGTTGGGGCAAATTATGGACAACAAGATACAAAAGGACCAAATCCCACCACTATTTCTGAAGAGCCAGGAGCAAAAACAAGATGTTGGGAGCAAAAGCAGGGTACTGCGCATGCCCCCTGCACTCAACACCACCAAAGGGGTGGGCAAAGCACCTAAGCCATCCCTCGGGCCAGACCCCTGGACACACCCCTACTCTCACCCCATATAGGAATGAGCTCGCCCCTCCTTGGGGAGCAAGCAAGGGAGCCTGTTACTTACTTTCGCTCCTCCCTGCTGTAGCAGGGGCCCCAGTAAAGTCTTGCCTGAATTTCTTGTCTGGTTTCTTATCAATTTCTATTGATTAAGGAAGGCCAAGAACCCTGGTAGGTAACAATCCTACACTACAAGTCATGGACTTTCTTGCCTGGATACCTTCACACAAGCTCTTTCTTCTGATGATGACTGACTCATCCTTGCCCTTAGTCTCAGCTTAAATGTCACCCCTCAAAGAGGCTACCCCTAACACTATTAAAAGGAGCTCCTCTTATTCTTTTATACGGCACCTTGTTTTCTTCTCCTTTTTCCCCTTTAACACTTGTTATAGTACTTCATTATGAGGCAGTGTTATATTCTGAAGTATTGATATAAATTTGTGTTTTTTGTGTACTTCCCCTCCCCCTTTGCTTCCTTCAGCTTACATCTACAGGGCAAATAAAGAACTCAGAAATAGCTGAAAGACTTTGACTTAGACAGTAAGGCAGAAATGCATTTTTCCCCCCCGTTATCCAAAGACTAGAGATTGGGGCCAGGGGGCGGGGGGCAGGAGGAAGAGAAGGATGAAAAGCTTCACTGATTATTACAGGCGGAAGTAAAAGGAGAAAAGTATTCCAAGTGGGAGGGGAAAAAGAAAGTTGCATTGTCAGAACCAGGAGTAGGTGGAAAATACTCAGCACATACTGTCCTGAGAGTGGAAAACCAGTGTGCTCATGGTCTGTGGACAAGCGATCCCTTTCCACAGTGCTGGAAACTTGTAAGCCCTCTGAATTTAGAATAATGGTTTTCAAAGACATCAGGTCTTATTCACTGGAAACTGTAAATGTTGACTTGTATGGAAAAAGGGTCCTTGCTGATATGATCGACTTAAGAATTTTGAGATGAGATTACCTTGATTTATCTAAATGCCCTAAATGCAATCAGAAGTGTCCTTGTAAGAAAGAAGTAGAGGGAGATTCAACACAGAAGCTGCAAGAAGCAAGAAACAAATTCTCCCCTAGAGCCTCTGGAGGGAGTCCAGCCCTGCTAACACCCTGGTTTGGGGTCATTCAAACTGATTTCTGACTTCTGGCCTCCAGAAATGTGGGAGGATAAACTTCTATTGTTTAAGGCGTCAGGTTCGCGGTAATTTGTTACAGCAGCCACAGAAACTAATACACACAGAGTAAAAATCTCATTACTCTGACCAGTGTGGAAATGAACTGAATCTCTGGGGGAATTTCCTTTATGCTGGGATAAGTGATGGCTATACCACCAGTCACATATACATGGATATGTATACAGGCATATCTTGGAGATACTGAGGGTTTGGTTCCAGACCACCACAATGAACCAGATATCACAATAAAGTGAGTCACACGTACTTTTTGGTTTCTTAATGTATATAAAATTATGTTTACACTACTCTGTAATCTATGAAGTGTACAATAGAATTATGTCTAAAAAAATATGTATACCTTAATTTTAAAATATTGCTAAAAAATGCTAACCATCATCTTACAATGCAAGGTTGCCACAAACCTTCAGTTTGTAAAAAACTCAATTATCTGCAAAGCACAATGAACAAGGTATGCCTGTATGTTTATTATTATCATCATCACTATTTTTCTACTCTTTACCAGACAGAAAGTTCCATGAAGGTTATAACCCTTTCTCTTTTGTTCACATTTATACCCAGGTCTCTGCTTAGCAGCTGTCACATAATAAGTGCTTTACAAATAATTGTTGAATGAATGAAAAATATTGCTAAAATAGCACAAAATGAGAAAAACACAAACAACAAATGGTAAAAATAACTACAAAAAAGACTGTACCAGAAGAGAACTGAATAGTCAAATACCCATTACTAGCAATCTAAATAGAGATTTAGGTCAGTCTGACCCCATGGGTGGGAATGCTTTCCAGCATATAGAGACTTGTACTTTGATACGTGCTAAGTGTGAGTGTATTCTGGCATTGATACATTTTCGGTCAATTTCATCAGCACAGCCTCAGGATATGCTCAAAGCTCAAGTTGGTCTATGAACGTCTGAGAGCTAATGTACCTGGTGCCCATTCCTGTAGGCTGAAACCGCAGGGCGGGAACGTAGCAGTTCTGGCCTGTGAGTTCTTGTTACCTGCTCAGTTGGGGCAGCACAATATTCTTCTATTCTGCTTTTTAAGTGAGAAGATCTATCACGAGCCAACTCAGAATGAAGGGGACTGGAACACTGCCTGTTCGATGTTGCAAAATATACTGGATTATGTTGCCTTGTTTGTGCCATTCCTAAAGTGACGGGGTTAAGGCAACATAATCGTACTTGTCTTGGAGCCTTCACAATTGCGAGTGGAGTGTCCCATGAAATTATTCAGGGAACAAAAATTTCCAGCACTTAACTGAAATTCCAGCTTGCACTCCTATTTAATTATAACCCAAACAATCTCGCACTCAGCTGCCCAGCAAGGTAAAGAATCTGCTAACAACCCCTTGGCAAAGAGAATTTGAGAATAGCTTTACTTGAGGCCTCCTAGCCTAGAACTTAGGGATGCTCATGCCAGGCCTCTACAGGGACCCAAAGGCTGAGGCTCTGCTTTGCCTTCCCCCTCTTTATGCCTGTACAGCTTCCCTCTAACAGCCACGTGGACCCCCTAGAGTGGGTGTGAATCAGGGCTGTTCAGGGCACACTCTGGCCCTGTGCTTTCTGTGCCTGACACAAGGTGAAGTGATGGGTTAGGCAGGGATGGAACCATCCAACACATTCATACCAAACTCTCTGCACCCCCTCAGGACTCTGAGCCGTTTGAATTCAAGTAAATGCCTCCTTTCCCAAAATGCTACTGTTTTTTAGGAATGGTTCTTAATGGTTCTTAACTTTTTAAAGGTCAAAGCCCTTTATGAGAAACAGAAAAACAACAGACCCTCTCCCAACCAAAAATGCTTATGCAAACCCATAAAAGTTAAAAAAACAAAACAAAACAAAAAAACCACTTGATCATTTCTATACCATACAGGAAAATACTTATCTTTTAAGGGCTAAGATATTTATTTACCCTTAAATTAGGATGAATAAGGCCAGACTGCCCAGGTTAGACTCTCCACCTCTGTCATTCAGTAGCTGTACAACCTTGGGCAAGTCATTTGATCTCGCTTTCCTCAGTTTCCTCATTTGTAAAATAAGAGTGACAATAAGAGCACCTACCACAAAAGATCATTATGAGGAAATAATAGATTCAATATGTAAAGTGCTTACAGTGGTGCCTGGAGTTAAACAAATACATATGGAGCTTTGACTATGTCGATAGGTGCTGTTCTAAGACTGAAGGCAATGAACAAAAATTACTGCTGTCAATGGGGCATGTGTTTTTAATGTAGAGCTTAAATTTCCATAGAAATCTTATAGTGTATTCCATAGTAATTAAAAATATCTTCTCTTTGTTCAGATAACAGATAAGTAAGATTTAACACAGATTTCCCATCTGGGATGCTGTAGGTTCACAGAGCTCAGATCTAGACAGTTCTAATTTATGTTTCATCCTCATTCCACACCTGAGAGCCTTTCTGCATAAATAATTTGGGCTGTGAGGACTCACCCTTAACTTGGCCTAGGTATTTATAAAATGGGAGAAAAGTCAGATTCCAGGAAAACAATTTATGCTGTTCCATCCCTCAAGTTTTACTCATCCATCTGTTATGCTTAAAAATCAATTAGCACTGTTCATACACTGTATCGACAGCTTTATTTAGGATTAACTACAGAGCTGGGCACATTTAACTGCAATTTCCCTACCAATGATGCTCTGAAACAATGCCTGGATTTCAGGAGCTAATGAAGGTCTCTTCTGACTGTGACATATTTTTAAAGTTCTTATGCTTTTATTTTATCTTTCTGGCCCATGCCTTCCTGTCTCCACCTGTCCTCTCTCCCATCAGCACCAGGAGGATATCATATTTCAGGTTGATTCTTGGGGACTTTCTCCCTTTTAAAAAATTATTAGGAAATAATGATTGAGTCACAGGAAGTTAAAAAGAAATGTACAGGGAGGTCCTGTGCACCCTTTACCCAGCTTCCCTAAATATGAACATCTTTTAAAACAACTGTATAATATTAAAACCAGGGCATTGACATAGGCTCAATCCATGGAGCTTATTCAGATTTCATTGGGATTTACTTTTTAAGTAACCAGTTATTACATTTGGTAAGCATCGGTTATGATCACAATAAAGCTGAAATTCACTTCTTGTGTGTGTATTTGGTGTGGGCCTGTGTGTGCACATGTGTGTGTATCCATTTCTGTGTGTGTGTGTGTGTATGTGTGTGAGCGAGCGAGAGAGAGAGAGAACAAACTCTGACCCTACCCATTTCATGAGACTTTTGGGGAACAAATGGGAGAATTTTAGGTAAATACTGTTCATAAACTGTAAAATGCTAGATAAATAAAAAGCATTATATTGTAGTATATGTCTAATGCTCTGTTCAAGAAAAAACGTCTCATTAGTAGGGTACAGAGAGAGTATGTAGAGCCTACTTACCTGTATAAGGAGGGTGTGTGTGTGTGTGTGTGTGTGTGTGTGTGTGTGTGTGTGTGTGTGTGTGTGTGTGTGTGTGTGTGTAGGGGTATTTAGGAATCTCAGCAAAATCCCATCTGAAAACACGGTCACACAGTTAGAAGGGACCTTGGGACCAACTGTTCCAGCCCTCTACATTGTACACATATTTTGAAATCCTCTTGCTGGTTAGTCTTCTAAGGTCTGATGCAAACTTCCAATGATGGGCACATACTGACTTACGATTCAGTCTTTCCCTATGTGTTCAAAGGTCCTTTCTTATAATAAGCTGTAATCTGCCTTCCCAGTGGCTTTTAGCCACTGGTCTTGGTTCTGCCATCTACTGCTTCCCACAATGGAGGACAAGAGAAGGCAGCCACCGTTCCCCTGAGTCTCTTCTCTACCCTAAACAAGGCAAGTCCTTCTTCCCAGACAAGACTGCTTGACTCTGGATGAGCTTATTGTTCTTTGCAAGGATGGAACCACGATCAAAGTACAGTGGGGTGTGAGCTGAACAGCATATTCAGAGTTGGACCAGTCTCCTCCTCTGTCTGTACATGATATTTGTATTAATGGCCCCTATGATTACATTAACATATTTTTGTGCTTTTCTTTTTTTCCCCTCAACTTGCTTCATTTTTCTCTTGAAACCAATTGAAATCCCCCGGGCTTTTTTTTTTTTTTTTTTTTTTTCAGGTTTTTTTATTTAGCCATTCCTTCCTGATGCTGCACATAGGTAGCTAGTTTTCTGGGCAAATGAGCAGGACTTCATGTAGATTCTTATTAAATTAGGCCTATTGTACCATTCTATCGATAATTTTTGTATCCAGACTCAATCACTAAATGTATTTACTGTCCCTGCTGGCTGCATGTTGGCTGTAACCTTTACATACAGCCCTTTAGGTCCTTTTCAAAATTGCTGATGAAACACTTCGGTATAAAAGGGTGAAAAGGAGATCATTAGAAAGCTATAAATTCTAACTGTAACATTATGACCTCCTGTTACCGTTAAATTTTAATTGAGCACTCAGCTCTAAGTTTTTGCTGAGGGTTGACCTAAGAAGTAGCCATGCGCAAAAAGCCTCTGCATTTTCTATAAAATTGTATTAGGTGATTCAATGTCACGTTTGTAAAAATCCCATGGGAAATTTCTCCTGGAACTCAGGGATAGGAAAAAATCCCTACCAATGACAGCTGAGCTGCTATAAGTTCCCTTCTGTTTTGATTTCTAAGAGGCTAAGAGAAAAAAAAGTACTTGCTCTACTGCTGTATCTTTTCTTTATTTCTATTTATTGATTTTCTTCCTTTCTATCCCACGTCATTACCTAACATGCCATGTTAATGATTCTGTATTAACATATTTTACTCTTTACAGATATCATGATATACCCTTTCTAAAAGCAGGTAGGGCATAAAAACAAACATGCATAATTAAGACATCTTTTCATGTGTCTTTTCAGACGTTTAAAGGTCCATGCAACAATTTCTTTACTTTTCAAGTAGGACACTAGGAAATTTTCCCCCGAGTACTTGTACTGAAGTAGTAAGGTTTGCTTCAGTCCTTCAAATCACTTCCTTCCAAAATTTGTTCTCAGTTTAGAATGGCATGTTCTGAAAACCTTCCCTATTAATTTCCTCAAATGGTACTTTAAAGTGTAAATTCGATCATTTGCTAACATTTTCTCTTTTTGGCCCTTCCATTACAGAATTTTTTTTCATTAAATACTGCTATCTGCCTGGAATTATTTATCCTGAAAAGACTTGTGGATTCAGTGTTAGGAGCCCAGGGTTGTTGCCTTGGATTAACTACTTTGTGTGACTATTGGAAACCCACTGGGTCATGAAATTTCTCATTTACAGAAGGAAAACTACCTTTTGATGAATATCTGATAAATATTAGTACTGTTAAAATGTATATAACTTACTTATAAGTACTTTAAAATAGGTAGTTTATAGTGTATAGTGTATAGTGATTATATAGATGTACAAAGTTTTAAACTCCAAACTTAGAAGCTTAAAGCAGTCTAGGTGGTCAGCAAACATTATAGAGTGTTACCAAGGCAACATTCTAGAGGTTGGTCACTACAAAAGCATTTGTTATACCCAACTTGATGCTTTGTTTTATTAGCAACGTATGTCAGAAATGGAGTCCCACTGGCACAATTAGTGACTTATTAACTAGCATTATAAATGGAACTTAATCAACAAAATTAAAGGTTTTAAATATAAGTGGAATACTAAAGATTTTGGAGACGTCCCCCACCTTTGCATGACCAGGTTACAAAACTCTTAAGGAGGCCCACAGCCTGTACCAAAGGATCAGTGGCCTAAGTTGAACACTAAAGCTTCTTATTTCCAACTGTCAGTCTAGTAGAATTTCTGGTTGTTTGATGCTGAATATAAAGATAACAAAATCCTGGCTCTGGAACGTTGTTTCATCTGCCTCAAGTAAACCTTTTTTTCAAGGTGATGATTGGAACATCTGAATGGGCAGAGAACTAGGATGTCATCAAACTTACGGAAGAGGTTGTGTGAGACTATTAATGCCTATTTGCTAGTAAATGTTTGCTAAAATATGCCTATATGTGTAGCAGAATTTGCTTTTAAACTTATAACTGGCGATTATCATAGGGGGACTGCTAACCCTTTTCAACATTCTGCAGTAACCACACGTACCTATCAAATTATCACAGGATAGCTCTCAACAGACATTTTGCCTCATTTTAATTTTCATCAGAGCCCTTCAAATTAGTCACTACTCCCCTTACTCAGATTAGAAAATTCAGGTTTAGGGGATATTAATCCATAAAAATATGGATAATGAGTGGTAGAGCCTGATGTGTCTGATTCCACTGCTCCAATTCCTCCCGCAGACTCCCAGATAAAGTCACATGGTCATTGAAAGGAATGGATGAGTGGTTATGAAATGGCAGCAGCTGGGTTCCCTGCAAATGTATGGGTTAAACAAAGGCTCTTTAGCCCTTCTGACAGATAGCTTAAAGTCAATTCATATTAAATTGATTTGATATATATTTACTGTTCCTTTATATATGTATACACTTGCTATTAATATAGTTTTGGTTCTTTTTTTGTACTTTTCATGTTTTAAAATCTATACTCTCTTTTGATCTACCCAATATATTCAGAGAAATTGTAATTTCATACACTGAGGCACAGATTACTCTGTGACATAACTGCATGACCTAGCTCTAGAGCCCCCTCCTAGAAAGCTTGACTATGAAAATTGTCAGTTGAAACATGCTTTGAAAAGTCATAGTTATCTAAAGGTCAATAAAAAGCTCATCTCAAAGCATTGTTGCATAGAAAAAAGTAAATGAAATGGTAATTTTAGAATTGGAATGCTTAAGGGAAATAAAACATTCATGGACTGATGATTTTGATGTACATCCGAGATCAGTGGAGTTGAATGAATGATTTTGGGTCCTATAAAACTACTAATCAGGCTAAAAAAAAAACAATGCAATATATAAATAGAAGAATTTACTCCATAGTTACCAACAAAATATCACATTCCAAATTCATTTATTTTGGATATTATGTCCTTAGCAGATATCAATATGGCCACAAATAACCCAAATCTAATTTATTTTTTAAAATCTTAAGTTCTTAGAAGACAGATCCTAGGTGAACAGAAAAGTAAGCTTTGATATGTTCCTATCTATACTTCTGAAATTTATGCTTTTAGGTTAATTATTTTTTATTTAAGTAGAAGTTATGGGGAAAAATTATTCATTTCACATGAAGCCATTTCATTAACAACTCGTTATTACATGTGGAGGTAACGGCATCCAAAGAATATGAGGTTATGAAAAAAATGTATGTTCTTAGTTTTAACTTCATGTGAAAAGTAAAATAAATATGATGAATAGATAATATAATCAAACATTTCCAGGAAAGAGGCTGATATATTTTTGTTATACTATAGCTGTATACCTGGCTTACAGAATTATCTGTGCATCAGCCTTTTCCATGTGTTATTATTACACATATTAAAATTATTCTTCCTCTTTAATGAAAATGAAAAATATATAGAGAAGTTTTAGCTTTATTTTTTAAATGTGTATATTTGCTTATAATAACTGAATAAAAGTAACTTGAAATTATGTTCTTTTAAATATTAATTCAATTATAGTATTATATGGGGGAAATTCTACTAGTTGGGATAATATCTTGGGATGATTTTCCCACTAGGTCCTACTTATCATCCCTGAACAAGACAAAATGAGACACCAAAACTATAAAATTACTGCTTTTGTAGTCTTAATATCCATCAATGCTGAGGAAGCTGTTTGGACACAAAATTAAGATTTGTTCTAGGATTTCAACATTGACTTTAGTAACAGCAGGGGAAAAACAAGAATGTGCTTAGAGAGAAAAACCTCTGATTATGTTATGAACATACCACTCCATTCACTGATAGTAGCTGGTCTCCTCGCTTGAGGCCTCCGTGTCTTTCGGCCACCCCTCCAGGAATGATGCGAGAGATATAAATGGGGGAATTTTGCTCCTTTCCTCCCATCACATTAAAACCAAGGCCTTCATCCGTTTTTGGCAGCTCGACTACCCGAGGGTGGGAGTGGCCTTCACTAGCTGCAAAAGCTGCAACTGTTGCCTGAAAGAAAAGATGGTCATTTGGTGATAAAAACGAGGGAAATAAGGCTCATCACATGACTTGCAGTGTGTAGATCAGGCAACTCCTCCTATTTTATAGCATTCTCCTGTGAAAGAAAGAACACGAAAGGGAGGGGGCTTTCTTCATTTAGATGTCCTTTATAATTCCTTTCTTTGGTAAAGCTCAGTCCAACTATTGATATTTCCACCTTTCTAGACCTTACCCATTATGATAAAAATTTCCCTTCCTCATAAAAATCTTTCCCACTAACCTTGGTTAGATGCAAATCTTCCTATTCTTGGACTCCAAATAGCTTTGGTACACATAATACCTACATATGGTACATAAACTATAATTACTGTATATATTGTATATATGTTGACCATGGGCACCCGAATGGCCGAGATCGTGGCTTCCACTTCTTTGTATGACACACGGTCTAACTTGGTGTTTGCACATAAATGTATTCGATACATTGAGGAGCACTTATATGTATATATACTGGTGAATACATCTAGAATTTTGCTATTGCCAAACCACTGGCTTAGAAAATTTAGTTTCTTTTTCTTTTTTAATTGAAAATGCCTAAAAGAAAAAAAAGCTAAAAGAAAATAATAGATTCAAACATATTATAATTATTTCATATCAATATTCCATATTATTATGAGAGGTCCTCTTATGGCACAGGTTTTTTTCCCCTATATTTTACATTACTATTTCAACTACTGCTGTAACGTAGGCAAAATGAGCAGTCCGTGGTTTTATACCTAGATGTACAAAATATCATTTAATATGGATATAACTTTATTTTAAAATTCATATATATTAATTTAAAAAATAAGTTGAAGGAAACAACTTACCATTAGTTTTCACCCCCCTCCCCTCCATGGAGAAGATTTAAATAGTTTCTATCAAGAAAAGATTCTTCTGCCTGCTTCTTATTTTCCACCTCTGGTAAACTGCCTTAACCACAGTTGGTTAGATACCTACTATAAAGTGATTTACTCAACACTGTGAAAATATTGATTCCCAACGACTGTACATTCTTTTCCACACACAGCATTATCACATCAATTTAGCATTATGCTACTGTCTGCATTTAGTGAAAGATAGTGAATGATATGGAAATAATGGCTTGTTTTTAGCTACATGCATTTGCTCATGCAAACCTTGCTGTCATGCATAGATTTTAATGGCTGACATGGATGCAATGCAGACAGCCCAGAAACAACCAGAAAATATTGTGCTATTGCAACATTATGCTGCTATCCTGCTGTTCTACATGAATAAGAAATGAGAATGGTAAAACACTACATAATTCACTTTCCCCTTAATTAAACCATGTAGGGATCATTTTTCTGTGTGTGTTCTACTTCAGTACAAGCAAAGCATGATGTAATGATAATAATACCCTCTTTTTGCCTGGGTTAAAAAAATCAAAAAACAAAAAAAATCACAAATCTATAGTGTTCAGTTACAGAATGAAAACTGAAAAATCAGGAGAGAAACCAGAGGTGATGTAACACAAAAGAATTAAATGGAAAATTCTGACTATTTTCAGCAGTTCTTATACATATTAGAAAGAGAAAAGCTTTTAAAAAGCAAATGTGTATCTATTATAACATTTCTGTACTTGTAAAGTAAGAACCGCATTAGTGATTTTAGTTTAAAACTATTATTTCCTATGGTCTGTTTTCCAGATAATTTCATGATCCTACTGCTGTAACATTTTCATTTGGAAGGTCTCTGCAATCTCTGGATTTGAGTTTTTCAAGAGCAGATGTGGTCACTACCAAAACAGGTAACAGACCTTCCCTTTAGGTCAACGTCATATTCATTCAGCTACTCTGCTGAGTACATGGAAGAATCCTGCATCAGTGGGTATCAGGTGAGTTCTTGTCATGTCTAGCTTGAGTCAAACTTTTAGACTTGTACAAATCTTCATGCGTTGAATAGGGAACAGGTTCTTTTGGATCAGAGGAATGTGTCAGAAAACCAAAAGTATTTCATACAGTGAACCAGCAGATTTGCTTGTGCCAAATGAACATTCAGTGAGTTTAATGAAATCATTCTCCTTTCTTAAGCTACAGAAGCAGCAGAAACGTTCAATTTTCCATTAGGATTTTTACCTGGGAAGTAGTACTGGTTCTAGACTCTGGGCTGCCACTGATGTCTAAATTCTCTTACAGTGTACACACGAGAATACCTGAAACACACACGCGCACAGTCAATTACTAGATCACTGGGGTTAAGTATATTTTTAAAGTTACTCAAGTCTTACCTTTGCTGTGGCCCTGGCACGGAATTCGGGACAGCCATTAACAGTTATCGTTTCATGCATATATTGATACACCTAAAATGTTCACATAAAAAAGAATGTGTAAGAACATTAAGAATATCAATTCTTTCATTGCAGATAGGGCAATAAGTTTTCATTGTAAGACACAAGTTTCCTATCACAAAGTGAAATAGGTTTGAATCAATTATCCTGATGATTTGGACCAAAAATCCCTCCCATTTTTTTTGGGGGGGGGTGCAGGCGGTGGTTAGGGCAGAGAAGAGAGGGCAATCACTTTTTTTACTTTTTTTTGCGGTACACGGGCCTCTCACTGTTGTGGCCTCTCCCGTTGCGGAGCACAGGCTCCGGACACACAGGCTCCGCGGCCATGGCTCACGGGCCCAGCCGCTCCGCGGCATGTGGGATCCTCCCGGCCTGGGGCACGAACCCGTGTCCCCTGCATCAGCAGGCGGACTCCCAACCACTGCACCACCAGGGAAGCCCGGGCAATCACTTTTATTCACTTTTTAATTTGGCTATCCATGTTTATCAAGTAACAAAACTTTTATATTTGGTTTTATAAAAACCGTTGTTGGTAAAAATTTTTACCATTATTTATAGTTCTATCTCTCAAATGTGTAATAAAAATAATGTATATAGTTATTTCCTGAATCTAGGTAACACTTTAAAAATAGTTTTCTAAGTTAATATTCCACAGAACTGGGATTACATTATCTTTTCCTTGCATGTTGGAAGGTATGCAAGTTGGAATGTGTTACTGATACACATTCATAATTCATAACTATAGAGATTCAGGAGCAAAGACTAGTAAAGTAAGAGATTCTAGGAATTAGTAATACAGAACAACATATCAACTATGGGTTCATGTTAACATTTAGATGAAATAGAAAAAAAAGGGGGGTAAAATCTGGACCCAGAATGACGTCATAGAAAGCATACAGGTTTTGCTGACTAACGGACCTATGTTTGAGCCTCATAATACAATTGGGGAACTATGAGGTCCTGGTTGAACTACTTTACCACTTTGACACTCTTTTTGCCCATCTGAAAGATGGGTAAAGAATATTTATTTAGTATGGTTGTTTCTTTTTTTAATACAGTATACATTTTATTACTTTGTACTAACACATTCTCATATTACAAAGGCAATTTAGTGGAAGAATGTTTCTTTTGATATTTGAATAATCTGAAAGAACACAAACAGAATTATACATAAAAACATACTCATTTGGATAAAAATAACAACAACAAAAAAAGACAAGTTAAACAACAAAAAAATTGTCCTTTCTTACAGGTAGACATTGAAGTGGACCTAATTCGGTTTTCTTTTTAAAAGCCTCCAAAGATAAAAGCAGCTTAAAATCTAATTAAAATGAATAAAAAATGTTTACTAAATTACTGGTCTTTGGCACCATTTTCTGTTTTCTGTTGTTTTGATGAAGGTTCTTCTTTGCCTGTTTCTTCTCTTGCTCTTTTTACTGGTCTAGATGCACCATTTTCATCATGTTCACCATCACTATCAAATTTAGTTTTCTTGCCCTGAAACTGTACTTTTCCTTTAGCAGACCCAATCTGGGCAGCTTTATTTCCCTTTCCTTTTCCTTTAAATCTGCAACCTTTTGACTTCTATTTGTTTAGGGATTCTTGTTGATCTTCTATTATTTTTTTCAATGCTTCTTTTTCCACATCTCCTTCTAGAACTTCCCAGGTGACCTCTTTGTTCCTTAATTGTAGGTTACCATTATTTGCATCTTTTGCTTTATCCAGTGCTTCCATAGCTTTTACTTTAAACAGAATTATTCACTCTTTGGCTCCTCTGACAAAGTCTACACATTTTATTTCACCATGATTTGAGAAAAGGATATGCAAATCTTCTCTACACATCTGATCATCTAAGTCCCCCGAGAATTTCAGCAAGCAGCCAATCTTTTCTTCTAGAGATTTCATTTCAGCATTTTCTGCTAACTTTTGTTTTTCTTCTTGCTCATGTTTAGCTCGTAATTTAGCTTCTATTTTATTTTGCTTTCTTTCTTCATTTTTCTCTGCAAAGTAATCGTCCTTGAAAAGTATCAGCAGGTCTGTGTCTTTGTACTTCTGGTCAGGGGTCTCAACAAACTTCTTAGCAGATTCAATGGTATCAAATACAGCAAATATTGATCCCTTAAATACTTTGTGCAATGTTCTTCTCATCTGAATATTTAGTACCTGACCTTTATCTTCCAACCATTCTTTTACGTCATCAAGGGTTGCATCAATTGGGAAGCCTTTAATATAAACAGATCTGTTTTTTACATCATTTTTATACTCATCAGTCACTTCAGGGAGGGGTTTGCTTGGAGATCTTCTAATTTTAGTTTGATCTTCACTTATTTCCATGAGTTCTGCCTTTGATTTGCTCAATGCTTCTACTATTACATTAAAGTCTGTTGTTAGACGGTTTAACCTATTAAATTTTATCATTATCTCCAAAGGAACCCAGCCTTCAGCCAGGTGGATCTGTTCCTTTAAAAATTTGTCACGTGGCAAATTGAAGTTACCAAAATAATACTCGATTTGATGACAGATTTTGGCCTCCAGAGCAGCCATTTTTTCATTATCACCATTTTCTGCCATTCTGGCTATCTTTAAGTTCCCGGTCCCACAGAGACGCACCACAGGGTCACTAACAGCAACCGCAACATCTCCCCTCCCCAGCACCACCTGCTTGCCCAATGCACCTCAAGAAGATGGGGGTTGTCCCAGCCAGTATGGTTGTTTTTATTTGAAAGAATACTTTCAAACGCTATCCACAGCAGGTACTCCTTAGACAGCAGATATTATTACTAATTATGATTCTAGACACAACTATACAAATTGTTGAAACATAACAGAAAAACTGTTTTTCCTTTAAACTACCAGGGATGGGGTTCAGAAATCAGTAGTAAAATAAATTGCTCAATTTTAAATAAACTGAAGTATAGAGGATGAATTTTAAAGGATAGTTTGAAGAAGATATTTTGAAAAAATAACACGATTAAATATGCTTGGGGCCTCCCTGGTGGCGCAGTGGTTGAGAGTCCGCCTGCCGATGCAGGGGACACGGGTTCGTGCCCCGATCCCGGAGGATCCCATATGCCGCGGAGCGGCTGGGCCCACGAGCCATGGCCGCGGGGCCTGTGTGTCCGGAGCCTGTGCTCCGCAACGGGAGAGGCCACAGCAGTGAGAGGCCCGCGTACAGCAAAAAAAAAAAAAAAAAAAAAAAAAAAAAAAAAAATATGCTTGATTATATGCTCATTTTGAAGATTTAAATAATAAAGTTGTAAATATCTATTGCATAAGGCACAGGGGTAAAAGTCCATTTGGTATTATGCTGGAGTATTTTTCAGGAGTGGCCCATTAGCTACATCAGTAAAAGATGAAATAGGAAAATTTTAATTGAAGATTTTTTCCTTTCTATTGATCTTATTTTATATGCTTAAGTCAAAAATTATTAAGGTGAATTCAAACTTTGATTAATTCATCCATTCAACAACCATTCATTGAATGTCTGGGACGGATTTCCCAACATTTTTTATTGGCACATTTCTCAAATATATTTGGTTGAATCTCCACTAATGCTGATGCATCTTTCCCAGGTAGCATATTTAGGAGGAGAAAGACAAAGTGGTCTGGAGTAGAAAGGTAGGAGCACTACTCAGGATCCACCTTTTATCCTTATGTTTCCACTAAATAACTGGGGTATTCCGTTTCTGTGGGAAATCTGAACAGGAAGAGAGCAAGTGTCCAGAAGAGCATTTTGTGGAACTGGGACCTGTTAATGCAAATTCTTTAGGTTACCGAAATAATGGCTAAACATGTTTCCATGTTATTTCCTTGAAAGTGTATCGTTTTGTTTCACAGAAATGGCCCTTCCACAAATAAATGCCACTTACTTGCTCTTACACCCCATTTAAGAGGAGGATTTTCTCCAGCCTGTTTGCCTGTTTCTCTTGTTAATAAACTCTCTCAAATCTGACCCGTTTGCTCCATCCTAACTTATTTATTATCTGTTGCTCGAAGCACGGCATTAGTGTCTTAATTGGGTCTCTCTACCACCAAAACACTATAGACTTTAGTTATCAACATCAAGTACCTACCTGACCATACTGCTGCTGTGCTCTTGGCTGTCTGCTGCCCTTACAGTAAAGGTTGCAAAGTCAAATTCTTACAAAAGTCAAGCTAGTGCAAATAATGCAGAGCACAGCCTCCTCTTTAGTCTTGTTTTCCTACATCCTTTTCTCCTCCCTGACCATAACCCAAACATATCATACCCTCTTAGTTGCCCAGGCTTTTGCACATGCTGTATGTTCTGTTTGGAATGCCCTTCCATCAGGAAGACTCTTATTTATCTAAGTTTAACACAATCATTAAAGGCTTAATTCAAATATTGTCTTCTCTGTTAAACATTCTCTGCCTTCCCCAAGCAGAGTAAATTTCTCCCTCCTTGGCTCCTGGCCAACTGAGTTTGTCTGGAGTCATTGTGGTCATCTTTTCCGGAGGATTGACATGTTTGTTTGCATTCAAGGATGTTTATGAGGACAATCATGTAGAAAATAATTGGGGGAGGAGGAATGGTTGTCATCAATTGATTAAAACAAAAACTACTTTTTTTTAACCAAGGAGGTGAAAGGCCTGTACACTGAAAACTAATAAGACATCGATGAAATAAATTGAAGAAGACACAAATAAATGAAAAGATATTCTGTACTCATGGACTGGAAGAATTAATATTGTTAAAATGACCATGTCACCTAGAACAATCTACAAGATTCAATGCAATTCTTAACAAAATTCCAATGGCATATTTCACAGAAATAGAACACAATCCTAAAATTTATATGGAACCACAAAAGACCTTGAATAGGCAAAGCAATCTTGAAAAAGGAGGACAAAGCTGGAGGCATCACACTCCTTGTTTTCCAACTATATTACAAAGCTGTAGTAACCAAAACCATATGATATTGGTATAAAAACAGACACATAGATCAATGGGACAGAATGGAGAGCCCAAAAATAAACCCATACATGTACGGTGAATTAACTTATGACAAAGGAAGCAAGAATACACAATAGGGAAAGGACAGTCTCTCCAATAAATGGTGTTGAGAAAACTGGACAGCCACATGCAAAAGAACTAAACTAAACTATTATCTTGGACCTTACACAAAAATTAATTCAAAATGGTTTAAACACTTGAATGTTAGACCTGAAACCATAAAACTCCTAGAAGAAAACATAGGTGGTAGATCCTTGATATCAATCTTAAAGATTATTTTTTGGATCTGACTCTAAAAGCAAAGACAACAAAAGCAAAAATAAACAAATGGGTCTACATCAAATTAAAAAGCTTCTACACAGCAAGGGAAATCATCAACAAAATGAAAAAGTGATCTACTCAATGGGAGAAAACATTTCCAAATCATATATCTGATAAGAGGTTAATATCCAAAATATATGAAAAACTCATCCAACAGCAAAAACAAAAACGAAACAATCCAATATAAAAATGGGCAGAGGATCTGAATATTTTTCCAGAGAAGACATACAGATGGCCAAGAGGCACATGAAAATATGCTCAACATCACTAACCATCAGGGGATGCAAATCAAAACCATAATGAGATATCACCTCATACCTGTCAGAATGGCTATTACCAAAAAGACAAGAAATAAGTGTTGGAGAGGATGTGGAGAAAAGGAAACCCTCATGTTCTGTTGGTGCCATTGTAAATTAGTGCACCACTATGGAAAGCATTATGGAGGTTCCTCAAAAAATTAAAAATAGAATTACCATATGATCCAGTAATTTCACTTCTGGGTATTTATCCAAAGAAAATGAAAACACTAATTTGAGAAGATATATGCACACCCATGTTCACTGCAGCATTATTTAGGGGAGTCAAGGTATGGAAACAACCTAAGTGGACATCAGTGGATAAATAGATAAAGAAGATATGGTATATACATGCAATGGTATACTAGTCAGCCAAAAAAAAAAAGAGTAAAATCTTGTTACTCATAACAATGTAGATGGATCTAGGCATTATGCTAAGTGAAATAAGTTAGACAGAGAAAGATAAATACCACATGATCTCACTAATATGTGGAATCTAAAAAACCAAAACAAACAAACAAATAAAACCAAGCTCATAGATACAGAAAACGGATTGGTGGTTGCCAGAGAGGGGAGTTGGGAGTGGGCAAAAAGGTACAAACTTCAGTTACAAAATAAGTCATGGGAATACAGTGGACAGCATGGTGACTACAGTTAATAATACTGTATTGCATATTTGAAAGTTACTAAGAGAGTAAGTCATAAAAGTTCTCATCACAAGGAAAAAAAAACTGTAACTATTCATGGTTATGGATTTAAACTAGACTTACTGTAGTGATTATTTCACAAGGTATACAAATATTAAATTGCTATGTCATACATCTGAAACTAATATATGTCAATTATACTTCAATAAAAAATAAAAAGGAGGAAAACTGAAGCACAAAAGAAAAACTAATTTTGTAAGAGCCTGAGATAAAGCAAATACAAATTAAGAATAATTATCCTTAACACCCCAATTTGAACTGTGAATTTAAAAACGTGCTATGCAAGAAGTAGTACTATATACAGATAATTGCACAGGCTCTGGAGATGGCTTGGAAACCCTGGGTCACTTATTAATTGTATGATTTTTGTCAGTTCATTTCTCTGGGGCTCAATTTTTGCATTTGAAAAATGTGCTTAAAGCATCAATTAACTTCTAGGTCTGTTGTGAAGAATCAATAAGGTAAGAACAGTTTGTAGGATGTAGTAAGTGCCTAAAAAATTAGTTATTATCATTACTATTATCATTATTATTTAATGTTTCCCAATGTATTTGACCCTGGGATCTTTGAGGAAGAATCCTCTAGGACTAGGAGTCTATGAACACTTTTAGAAAGAACTGATCAAAGACTGTAGTTCTCAACTAGGGGAATTTTGCCCCCACCTCCAGCAAACACTGGGCAATGTCTGGAAACATTTTGGGTTGTCACAAATGGGGAGAGGGATGGTGCTGCTGGTATCCAGTAGTCGACATGCCCAGTAGCCGGGATGCTGCTAAACATCCTACAATGCTCAAGGCAGCTCCCCCCAATAATGAATTATCTGCTAAAATGTCAATGATGCTGAGATTGTGAAACCCTGAACTAATGAATCAAGCTATATATTTTCTTTTGATGTGTAATAATTAGTGAGCTATAAAACAACACTTGTATAGCACTGAGTGAAGGGTCTCGTAAGTGTTCAGTAAATAATTTTTGGAGTCAAATATCATGATTCTGGTGCACATTTAACAAGGACTTACTGTAGGCCAAGAGCATTTTATATTTATGAGTTCATTTAATTCTCGCAACTTGTGATTCAGGCATTCTACACACAAGAAAACAGCCATGGAGATGGTAACAAAACCACAACTGCACAGCTAGTTAGTGGCCAGTTTGGTACAGAAATTGATATCTAGTTGCCTCCCAAATGTTTCCTCTTTTAACCACATCTTATATTGAGACAACATCGGAACACTACTTTTTTTTTTTTTTTTTTTTGCGGTACGTGGGCCTCTCACTGTTGTGGCCTCTCCCGTTGCGGAGCACAGGCTCTGGACGTGCAGGCCCAGCGGCCATGGCTCACGGGCCCAGCCGCTCCGCGGCATGTGGGATCTTCCCAGACCGGGGCACGAACCCGTGTCCCCTGCATCAGCAGGCGGACTCTCAACCACCGCGCTACCAGGGAAGCCCCCGGACCACTACTATTTTGGCAGCATGTGTTGAAACAGATGTGCAGATGTCACAAGTACTTATATTTTGCATAAATGTTTCTGGGTTTTATACGGTGTCTACCACTATACAAGTGGTGGCTGCCAATCAACAATACGATTCTGAAACCAACAAATGCACCACTCCAAATGAAAGTGAAATAGCATTTTAATCCTCTTTTCTGGTTATAACATACTAAGATTAAGTGAAATAAATCCAGTATTATTGTCAGTCTTTTTTCCTATAAAATACAATAGATTCTGATAGCTGGTTTTTAAAAGTGAGCTAAAAAGGTCATGGTCTAGTTATAGAGTCAAGTCAAAACTTGGAGATATTAATTCTACTTCCAGTAGTTATGTCATCTTAGGAACGTTTCTTAGCTTTTTACTTCCTAAGGGGCAAAACCTATCCCCGCCTATCTTACTTTTCAAGGACAATTGTAAAAGTATAAAATTTTGAAGAAAGGTGTTATGGAAAGCTAAAGTATTTCCCAGATACCCTGAGAAAGTTTCTGAAGGGAAAACAGAAAATGGTTGTATGAGCTTCTTCAAGGGACAGTGCATGGGGCTTATGGTTCTCTGAATCTTTTGGGTCCCCAAATGTCTGGCAACCTTTAGCTACAGCATTTCTAAGCACATCCTATTGGATATTATGGGTTTAATTCCTAGTGAAAGTCAAATAATTTATAAAAACTCTTGTATAGAGTTTTAGTTTACATCTTAGTCAATAATTTCCTAACCTTGAATAAATCCCACAAATTCAATAGCATTTTGTATATTTAGAACCTATTCTAAGCTATTGAAAATTTACAAATACAGATCAATTCAATAAAGGCAGTGGAAATGTGGTGAGTTGGTTCAAAAAGATTCATTTATTCATTCATTCAACTAATATTTACTTACAAGCTATTCTAGTCAGTAGGTTAGGCACCTGGGCCAAAATATGAAAAAAAAATATTGGCTGTTTCTAAAACTTTGAATTAGTATTAATGTTCATTATAGAAGGAATGTTTTAAAATATTTTTAAGTGAGTAGTTTAAATTTTACTTTTTTTAATATTTTCTGGATGGAAAGTTTGTCACTGGGAGAATATCAAGTACAAATGTCATAAAAGCTTCTCTTGTGGACCAAATTTACAACAGAATTCCCAGTTAGAGTTAAAACACACAGCTAAAATTCAAGTGCAAGAGGATTCTTGCTTCTTAGCTCTCATTTATTATAGACTATGTAGACAATATCACAATATAAACTTTACACTGAATCATTCTTCTTGATCTTGAAAACCCTGATTGGTACAGAGATGTAGGAAAGGGATGACAAATCTATATCATCAGTTTCTTGCCCTTTGCTCCTTTTCTATGTGACTGTAAGGGACCTACTATCTGTGCATCTTAGTTTTCTACTATGTAAAATGCTATCTTCAAGAGTCAGCCAGGGCTTCCCTGGTGGCACAGTGGTTGAGAGTCTGCCTGCCAGTGCAGGGGACGTGGGTTTGTGCCCCGGTCCGGGAGGATCCCACATGCCATGGAGCGGCTGGGAGCGGCTGGGCCCGTGGGCCATGGCCGCTGGGCCTGCGCGTCCGGAGCCTGTGCTCCGCAGCGCCATGGCAGTGAGAGGCCCGCGTACCGCAAAAAAAAAAAAAAAAAAAAAAAAAAAGTCAGCCAAACAAGACAAAGTATGTGGCTTCATGAACCATAACCTGTTATTCTTATACTTTTATTATAATAGCTGCTATATTTCTATTATTACTATTATATGCGTGTCTAAGATTTGGTTGGAATGATGCCTTTAGAATTTAGCTGCTTGGTGAGAAGTGTGGAAAAAACTTTGAGTTCAAAACTAGATTCTGATTGTTCTGTCTTCCGCTCTTGCAGATAGCTATGTTGACTCTTATATTTTGATGTTATTTAAAGTTGCTGCGTGAGGCAAACACTACTTAGGCTCACCTTACCGCACCCCCATTTTCCACTCCCTCCTCCCAGCACTGCCACATGACCCAGTTCTGTCCAGCGAGAATTCAACTGGAAGTAGATGAGAGGCTTCTGTGAAAGTGTTGCTGTTTTGGTATAAACACTGTCTGTTTCCCCACCTCTATTTCTCATCCTGATTGTGGATATTATCAGCTGTAGTAGCAACCTGTAACTGCAAGAGAAAGGCCAGGGAAACACACAGACATCAGCTCTGATCACATGGAGCTCCTGAATCCCTGTGAGCACCTGCCTACTCTCAACTAACTGTAATGAAGAAAAACAGTCTATTTGTTTCAGCCACTGAAGGTGGATTTTCTGTTACTTTCAGCCAAGAGAATTCCTCATTGCTACATTACTCAAGTAAATGTTATACAGAACTATGCTATATTTAGAGCCTGTTTTCTTCTAGCCTCTTCCAATTCCAAAAGTTATAATTTTTTCATTAGAAATCAAAGCAAATTTGTTAATATGAGGATTTAGAAACTAAGAGAGGATAGACTAAAGTCACAGTAAAAAAAAGATGGAGAAGCTAACTCTTGGAAAAACACTGTTAGGAATATGAAAAGACAAGCTGACTAAGAGGAAATGTTTGCAAAACACATAGCTCATGATGGCCTCCTATCCAGAATATAGAAAGAGTTTTCAAAAGTCAATAACAAGAAAACAACCCAATTAAAAATTGGGTAAAGTATCTGAACAGGCATGTCATCAAGAAAGGTGTATGGGTGGCAAATATGAAAAGATAATCAACATCATTAGTTGCTGGGAAATTAAAATTAAAATCATAATTAGACACATGTACACATTTATTAGAATGTCTAGATTTTTTAAAATCCTGACAATACCTAGTATGTGATAGAATGTTGAACAACTAGAACTCTTGTGGGAATAGGAAATGGCACATCCACTTGAGAAAACAAATTAATAGTCTTCCACAGATTTAAACCTAAACTTGTAAGATTCACTTAACTACATTTAGCTGTTTATCCAAGATAAATAAAAAATGTATATTCATACAAAAATTAGATGCAAGCACACTTTATTCATAATCACCACAAACTGGAAAAAACTCAATTGGCTTCAACTGTGAATGAATATCAAATGGAAGCACATCCATACTATGGAATACTGCTAGGCAATAAAAAGGAACAAACTACTCATACATGCAACAATATGGATGAATTTCAAATGCATGTTGCTAAGTGAAAGAAGCCAGACTCTATAGATTTCATTTATAGGATACTCAGGAAAAGGCAAAATAATAAGGACAGAAAACAGATCAAAGGTTGTCAGAAGCTGGGGGTGGGATGAATTGACTACCAGGTATGAGAAAATCTGCAGGGTGTTGGAACTGTTCTAACATCTTGATAAAGGTTATGGTTAACATGATTGTATGGGATTACGAAAACCCTGAAACTGTACACTGAAAAGGGGAAATATTACTCGATGGCAATTATACTTCAATAAACCTGACTTTTAAAAAAGCAGAAAATATTTCTTAAGAGATGAAAATATTCAGAAACTTAATTGTTATTTTGGAAACCTAAAATAAAGACTTTAAAACACAAAAACCTACAGATATTTAAGAAAGTATTTAATATAATAAAAAGATAACATTAGCCCCCATTCCTCAAAGTTTATCAGTGTGGAAATCAACATATACTTTAATGGATGGTAATATCTCTTTCAAAGTGTCTTATTATAGATGGGCTAGCTACTAAAATGTCAATAGAATTATAATCAAGATTAAATAAACTTCTCTATATCAGTGACTGGAAAAAAGAAATAAAATTTTCAGCAACATTGTGAAAAATGAAAATGGCATTAAACCAAGTTACCTCAAGAGGGAAAATAGTAGACATATGATCAGATTAGAGAAAATGAATGAGAAAGTCTAAATGAGAAAATTACATGGTCCAAATCCTACCACATTATAATGTTCATTAAAGCTTCTTATATGTAGGTTTTTATTAAAAAGCAAGCAAGAATGTACTTTTTTAATAAGAAAAAAAGCAATGTAAGTATTAAGACTGGTATTTATATCTATAGCTATCTATAATTTTTTTAATGGATTTTTTGATTTTTCAGATTTGGAAACTGAGATAAGAGTTGAATAAAGTTATCTGATGTGGACTCTGATTTTAAAATACTTAAATTTTTCATAACACTAAAAGTGAAGACTGAGCCCTCTCATGTCCTTATATAATTAGAGGCCACCTGGGTAGTTGGACAACATTCACAATATTAAGCCACAGTGTATTTATAATAAAAACTCGGCAGTTTTTCTGAAAGCAAATTTTAGGCCAAGGGAGGTATCTAAAATAAATATGTGGCTCTAAATTTAATTGCATTTAGTGGAGTCCATGCATGAAGAAATCAAGTGCCCTGATGTGAACGTGCATACTGTACTCGATGTGACTAGAATAAAATAGAAATAGAGATTTCGTCACCAAACACATGGTCTACTTACTTTAGGAGGCTTTGTAGAAATAGTTCCAGACCAATTGAAAACTGGCCCATCTATTAAGGAAGAGATAGTCAAAATATATCTAATTTTTGCCTTGAATTTTTTCTTCCATATTGGAAAAATGGCAGCTATAATTAAATGTTATACATTTAAATCTATAGCAATCCATGTATCTATATTGTCCCCATACGCTTTTCTAACTGTAGAAATGTTCCATTTAAAATCACAGTGTTAGAATTCCTATAAACCACAAAATTTAGGGTATAAAATTTAATGTCTAGAACCAACCATTTTTTGAAAAGAAAAGAAGGTACACACTGGTTACAATTCATGTCTACTACAGTAAGACCATCAAGAGTCAAATCAATCCTGTGAAAATCCAAGAATAAAATATCTTGAGTAATGTCTTTTTCTACAGCTCTCTTTGACCATCAACTTTGATGAAAACACGCCACCCATTGGCCAAGAAAAACATTGACAGGTATAGAGAAACAAAGGACAATACATCTCTATTAGGTTGAAATGATTTAAAAAGAGAGTTCAGAGACTTCCCTGGTGGTTCAGTGGTTAAGAATCTGCCTGCCAATGCAGGGGACACGGATTCGAGCCCTGGTCTGGGAAGATCCCACATGCTGTAGAGCAACTAAGCCCGTGTGCCACAACTACTGAAGCCCACACACCTAGAGCCCATGAGCCACAACTACTGAACCCACGTGCCACAACTACTGAAGCCTGCGTGCCTAGAGCCCGTGCTCCACAACAAGAGAAGCCACCGCAATGAGAAGCCCGTGCACCACAACAAAGAGTAGCCCCTGCTCACCGCAACTAGAGAAAGCCCGTGCACAGCAACAAAGAGCCAACACAGCCCAAAATAAATAAATTTATAAAAAAATAAAAATAATTTTAGAAAAGAGAGTTCAGTCATTAAAACAGACGTTTGACACTATTACTGGTAAAATCAATATGTCGACTGACATTCTTGCCAGAAATGATGGCATTACCTACAATTAAAAACAAAAGCAAAAATCACTGAATTTGAAGACTGAACAATATGTGACATTTGGGGTAACTAAACATTTCTGACCCCTCTCTTTCAAGTGTGGGCCTCTGTACACCCGCTTACTTATTGCCTCAATATCCCCAGAGAAGGAAGACCTATCTGCTCACATGATTGGTCAGCACCCAAGAACGGTATTAAGCCATGGTTTTACCAGGGTTACTGACAGTGTCTCTAAAAGGGTTAGGAGCCACGAGACCCATCTTCTACTCTTTCTGCACCCATGTCGCAAGAATTCACGTAGGAGTTGCCTGCTTGGAGGAGATGTAGCTGTTGCTCTCGTTTTCTATTCTATAATACCTTCTTAAGCCAAACCTGACACCTCAGATTCAGACTGGAGAAAAAGGGGGATTCATTTAGATGTAAGGGCCCAAACTTCATTCTCCAATCTATATTTTACCAGAAAGAGCCATACTAGAGAGGATTTGGGTGCTTTCCATGTTAATAACAAAGTGGTCGTTTGTTTCCTATTTGGTTATGGGCCTTTCACGTTGCTTCCTTGGTTGGTAACTCCTTAAGAAGGACAGAATGCAGGAGAGGATTTGAGTACTCCTGGACCATTGGCTTATGATACCATCTTAACAGCACTGAAATCTCAAGTCTACCTCTCACAGTCCACACGTGAGACTCCATAACTCAGACTTTCTGCTGCAATGTGATACATGCCATTTGTGATCTGCTTTAAAGGACATTAAGTAGACTACAGCAGTAGAAAAGCTGAATTGAAATGGTCCATAATTTGTGACCTAACTCGTGTGTTAAAGTGAATTTATGAAAAAGGTATTACTAGACTGAAGGGAAATATAGCCTCAAATTGCAAGTGATCACCAATGCTTAGATATAGATGAAGATAAGGAACATTTTGGACAAATTGATGCCTTTCAATATCTACTCATCTTCCTAGCCAAGTTATAAAGGGACAGGAACTTTTTTAAAAATGCTGTTATAGGTTACTTCTAATGAGAAGGGCACACTAGGAAAGTTCTCCAGCACTCTGCTTCCCAAATGATGTGGCAGGGATGAGAGGACCCCTCAAGGAGGATAACCTGGGATCACTTCCCAAAGAGGATTAAATGCCCTTTCATGCCTGACAGTAAATGGATGGCACATCCTTTCTTTTTCTTCTTTTTTTAGTTCTGTAGGAACTCAGTAGGGGGGCATCAGGAGTGTTGGTATATTACATATCACAGTCTTCAGAATCTCCATCAATTTTTAAATTTCCAAAAGTTAGTTATATCATTTGTGGTAAGTGAATTAAAATGATTCTGCCATATACTTACATTTTCCAAAGGGAACAGAAAATACTCTGTTCAATTTTATAGTTTTATAACTAATTATAATTATTCTGTTATATAAAAGCAGAAGCATTAGTTGTGAAACTATAAAACTGAAGAATGACTATAATTTTTAAAACTATGCCATTAACCATTAATTTCTCTACTTTTTTGTTTGTTTGTTTGTTTGTTTTTGCAGTACGCGGGCCTCTCACTGTTGTGGCCTCTCCCGTTGCGGAGCACAGGCTCCAGACATGCAGGCTCAGCGGCCATGGCTCACGGGCCCAGCCACTCCGTGGCATGTGGGATCCTCCCGGACCGGAGCACGAACCCGCGTCCCCCGCATCGGCAGGCGGACTCTCAACCACTGCGCCACCAGGGAAGCCCATCTCTACTTATTTTTATAATTGGTTTATATTTCCTAGTGGGTTCTTAACACACATAACTTTCATAAGGTAGTACAAATACTTTGTACAAATTATTTAATAACTGCAAGGAAAAAATAAGATCACAAATAATGGATGATTTCCACAGGGTCCACGTGGCAGGTGGCCAAACCACCAGGGAGAAATCTCTTTCCTTATGGTTGTCTAAAAAAGAATTCCCTTAAGGCAGCTGTTCCTGTCCTGTAGTTGTTACACAACAAGAGTCCCCTGTGACAGGAAACACCTGAGCAAAATTTTGGAAAGGTGTCATTTCCAATTAGTATAGCACCATTCAAAGGGACTGGATTATCTCTATTTGCTTACTTTGGGTAAAATTCAAACAAGGTTTGGGGCTTAAAATCTGTCTCTTTTTTTCTGATTGGATTAAGACAATGTGAAATCTCATGAAGGATTCCAAAGTCCTAGGATATTGGCTCAGCAGGGTTGAAATTTAGCAGCGTACTTAAAAGTTTGCAAGAGTTGTAAAATCAATTTCTACTTCTTAAAATAGGTATTTATCAGGAAAATGAACTAATCATTTTGGATAATTAGGAGTATATTGTCAGTGTCATATGAGTCATATCAGCTAATCAAATGAATAGTAAAGAAAAACTTTAACTCAGTAAAAATCGACCTGATTATTCAGTTGATTGAAATAAATTTATTACAGGTAGTAATAAAGTTGCCAGAGGTAACAGTAAAAATACAGGATGCACAGTTAGATTGGAGATTCAGATAAACGATGAATAAATTTTTAGTTAAATTATGTTCTGTGCAATATTTAGGACATCATAAATGGATCATGGTTGAAAAGGAAACTATTATAGTTTGGCAAGCAAGAGATGCTGGATATAATTCAGAGTAGAATGGTGAATATGATTAAGGAGTAAACTGAACAGAATTTGGTGTTGGAAGCCTCTGGGAGAGAAAAGATGGAAAGGGGTCTGGTTTGCTGGCATGGGCAGGGATGCAGGATAATGAGTTTGAGTCACTGTGTGATCTCCAAGAGATGTTCAGTAGACAGCTAGATATGTAGGACCGAATATTAGAAGAAGTATGTGGGCTGTAAGATATAATTTGTGAGTTATCTATTTATTTAGTTGGCAAATGAAGTCCTTTGTGTATATGTTATCCTTTGGGAGAAATTTAGAGTGAGAAGATGTGAGAGTCTTGAGGGGTTCCAACATCTATTTATGTAATTTATAAGCTGAGCCTTAGTCTTATATTTAACCTATAGAGCCAAGGCATCTATCTGAATTTAAATAACTCATATATAGGCCTTTTCAAATAAAATATATTCAGGAGAGAGGGAATACAAAGAAATAAATTTTTAAAAAGTGATTTGACAGTAAAAGTAATCGATATATACTATAGAAAATTTGTACAACTGTACAATCAAGAAATTAGAATCATTTATAATTCCATACCAGGATATAACCACTGTTAACATTTTGGGGGATTTATTTCTAGTCTGCTTTATTTACTGATTTTAAGAAATCAATATCAAGTCAGTCATTACATACCTTTTATAATCTGATTTTTCACTTAAAATACTGGGAATATTTTTGCCATGTATTAGTCTTCTACATTATTTTAATGGTGCCATCATATTTAATCTTATAAATGTGCCAAATGTATTTATGAAAAAATGACTGAAAAATGAAAGGCACTCCATGTATAGATCTTATCATCTGTCCAAAAGACAGAGTTTATCAATTACCCTTTTTACTATAGCTTATATACTTCATACTTGGTTATTCCTACCTCTTCTTGCTTCTGTTCAGATAGACTCCAGAAAATACAGGCCCATTTACTGGTAACTAGAAGTCTGATAAAAAATGAAAGGGATGGGATCGACAGAAAAGAGAAACAGACTATTTATAATTATTTCCTGATCAACTTTGGGATATTCACTGCCAAATTCATATTAGACTTGTCCTGATTTTCTTTAACTCCTGAGCATGAAAGTATACACTATATAATTTAACTCAGTATTTTACCAATTAGATCAGAGCCAGATCATTAAAACACAAAAATGAATTGTATCTATAAGCATTACTCATCAGAATCCTAGTGGCACAGACATGTTAAGTAGTGGGTCCTCTGGATTTTTATAAGAAAATGTGAATTAGAAAAAATCCTATTGTAGATAGACATGATTTTTAAACCACAGAATTTCACTCCTAATGCAAAAAAAAAATAGAATCAGATTGTGTGACTTATTTCATAATCTACTAATTATTTTTGTTTTGCTTTGCTTTTCTTCTTTCTATTTTGATTACTTGAAAGTTAAATGAAGTTAAAACTGAGTTATGGACAGTTCAATAAGAAGAGAAGATAATAACAAATTATAATTCTAGTAATTCCCTGTCTGGTTTTCTGCCAATTTATGTGGTACACAGAAATAAAGATCTTTTATACTTACTACAGGAAGCAATGCTTGCTACAGATAAATTTTTCTATAACAATTAAATAGTGAAAATTACTAACAGATTATTTCTGAAATTAAGTCAGTACCAAAAAAGATTGTTTAATAAATGAAGCTTCAGAGTGGAAGAGGTTGCAGATACATGCTGAAAATGAGTAAAAAAGTATCCTGACTTCTGGTCTGGGTTTTAATACCAAATGATTGCATCATCACTTAAATTTTCCAAAGGTTCCATAGTTCCTCCTACTGTTTAGAAAGTGTTTTTAAAACATGTGCTAACTCACCACTTAAAGACTTTTTTAGATAGTAGCTGTGCAGCCTTCAAGTAGTCTTCAAAACAGAGAAGCAGAAGATTTGGTCCTTTCTCAGATAAGTTGCCAGATGGCAGAAGTTTTAACTGTCTCAGTTATGACCAAATCCTTCAGTGTACACTAACCCTACAGTGAGGCACATGTTGGTCATCTCTGTGAAACCTATAAAAATAGTTTAATCATGTTTCACATGTTTAGGTATCCTGGAAAATTATGAATTATGATCCTTTATATTATACAACTGCATTCCTAGGCCTGATCTGTCTTCTTGAATTGACTGTGTTGAAAATGAACACCACCACTGACTCTTGTTAGTTGCAATAGTTATGGTCTATAAAGTCTCTGCAAACATTGAATTAGCAAATACTGAACCACTGCTCCTATGGAAAATTCAGAATTGGGATGCTCTGAGTCTCTGGTTACATTTCCATCAATTGATGAATTTATTAGCTTGTTTTATGTGACTTTTTGTTTAAAGACACCTTATTCAATATATATTGTTGATAATTAACATTGAACTCAAGGCCAACAGCACTATAACTCATGCCTGAACAAAGTTAATCTAGCAAGAGCATTCTCTCTGAAAGGTACATCACAGCCTTCTGGCCCTTAGGAACAGTGGACAGCACCTACCCATAGGTGCACACAAACTTAACCAAGCTGCTACTAATGGCAGATTCATTTGGCCTGAATTATCCAGATTGCTCAGGTCCCTTCCCATTCTATTCTGATGAGTTGTTTACTTATATGTCCTAATGACTATGATTGCTCAGTCACCCAAGAAGGGAGAAAGGAGGCTCACAATAACCCCCCTGGTGGTAAATAAGTGTTGAAAATGAGAATATTTTGATGTGGCCCATCTGATGTGGCATTTTGACATAGTCCTCCTAACACAGACAAGTAAATTTAAAACACTATTTTTTTTAATGACCAAGCAATGGGTACAACAGACATCTCTGGTCCTCATCTATCCTGAACCCCATCTGGTGGTGTGGGTCAGGCTTGTGGTGAGGCTCAGGAATAAAGCTGTCATGACTGCAGGCACGCATAATGCCTAAGAATAGGGTAAGTGCTAATATCGCTTCAAGATCCTGATTTCAATTCTTTTGGATAAATACCCAGAAGAGGGGCTGCTGGATCATATGGTAGTTCTATTTCTAATTTTCTGAGGACCCTCCATACTGTTTTCCATAGCAGGTGCACCATTTTGCATTCCCACCAATCCACCAACAGTGTGTAAGGATTCCAATTTCTCCACCTCAACCAATACTTTTGTCTTTTGTTTACGTTAAGTGAAATAAGCCAGTCACAGAAAGACAAATACTCTATGATTTCACTTACAGGAGGTATCTAAATCAAATTAATAGAATCAATGAGTGGAAAGGTGGTTGCCAAGTGGTGGGGTGGGGGATGGGAAAATGGGGAATTACTAAACAATGGGCATAAAATTTCAATTAAGAAAGATGAATAAATTCTAGAGTTCTGCTGTACAACACTGTGCCTAGAGTCAACAATACTGCATTGCACACTTAAAAATCTGTTAAGAGGGGCTTCCCTGGTGGCGCAGTGGTTGAGAGTCCACCTGCTGATGCAGGGGACATGGGTTCGTGCCCCGGTCCGGGAATATCCCACATGCCGCGGAGCGGCTGGGCCTGTGAGCCATGGCCGCTGAGCCTGCGCGTCCGGAGCCTGTGCTCCGCAACGGGAGAGGCCACAACGGTGAGAGGACTGCGTACCGCAAAAAAAAAAAAAAAATTCTGTTAAGAGGATATACCTCATGTTCAGTCTTCTTAATATAATTTTTAAAAAAGAATAGGGTAAGAACATCTCTTGTGCATTGAACTGGAAATTCTTTTTCAAAAGCTAGCTGATAAAAGGCTCTTTTTTGGGGGAAAACACATTAAAATATTCCTTTGAGGATAGCGCAGCAGCAAACATTCACTTAACCCCCCAAATATATCTAGATTTTATTTTAGAAAAACCTCATCTGCATTTTTGCAAAATTTCACATCTAAAAAAAAAGATTTGTCAAATTACATGTCAATTATACCTCAATTTTTTAAAAAAATGATTTAAGATTATTTATACAGATCTTTCATTATTTCCATATCTACAGACAAAGTTACACTCATAAGTTTAAGGGCATAATACTAAGAGCAACTGTATTTATTTCTTTGTTGAAACCAAATGAGCTTACCTAGACATGAGGTTCAAGATGGCACGGCAAATCAATTTCAATAGTCAATTCCCAAAGCTTGACCCCTGTGATCTAATTATAACCTTACGGCTCTAAATATCCCCACTCTACTTGGAATCTATATGAAATTTTGTAAAAGTTGGTTCCATATCAAGACCAGAAAGAAAAGTTTAAGAAAATCACTTTATTGCTACAACAGAACACAGCAAAAATGATGTGAAAAAAATAATGGACTGTTTACATTTGCCATTTTAGGATGAAGGCATTTGAATTTTTTTGTTTTGAAAAATGATTTTTTTTTTATTTGCCAGGAAGCAGGCATGTGTTTTCATTAGGGATATTGTTGGAAGATTCACACAAAGAAAAACATCTGCATCATTATCACTACTGTCAGAAAAATTCTCTGGCATGCAAAGCAGGGAATGCCACTTGTCTCAGGCAGCAGAGATGCTAACTCATTAAAAAGCCCAGACCTGAAAAAGAACTGAACTTCATTTAACTTTTGGGAGGGATATGCCAGGTTTAATTATAGAATGTAAGAAGAAAGACACCAAAATGCAACATTTTTTATGTGAAAATATTTCATAAGACATTTTCTCTCTGAAAGAAAAAGTAGGTCAGTTTTATCAATGTGGAAGATGATTTGAATCTGAATGCATTATTAACCTGTCCTTAGGCATGACAAAAATCTGCCTTTGTATTTCCATATCCTGCAAATTAAATCCTATAAAAATCTAACTTTTGAAAGGGGGAAAAATGCTCAGAAAGTTTTAATGAGTTTGAACTGCTTCATTACTACCTACCCTCAATCAGGTAAATGCTATCAATTCAGATTGACGCAAAGAATCTCTTTCTCAGTCACTGATTATTCCTGTCACACAGCCCATTCATTTTTTTCTTTTTGCGGTATGTGGGCCTCTCACTGTTGTGGCCTCTCCCGTTGCGGAGCACAGGCTCCGGATGCGCAGGCCCAGCGGCCATGGCTCACGGGCCCAGCCGCTCCGCGGCATATGGGATCCTCCCAGACCGGGGCACGAACCTGTATCCCCTGCATCGGCAGGCGGACTCCCAACCACTGCGCCACCAGGGAGGCCCAGCCCATTCATTTTTATCAGAGATAACTGTCAGCATAACTCAGCATTAAAGGAAAATAACTTCTGATTCCATGCCTGCAAGTCTATAGTGTCCTCTTTATTTTCTTACTGCCTATGTAAATGCATATTTTTAAAAGCTTTTATTGAAAGAATAAGGTCGCATAGCCATTTTTCTCATCTGTTAAGCAAATTATCACTTTGTATTATAAAATTAAAGAAATTCTACATTGACATGACCAATGAAATGAAAAGCCCATTTATCTGAAATTTTACCGGGCTTGTTTTTTTAAACTGAGTGGCCTATCCTGCTATCTAATGAGACTAGGGGTGCCTACTTATTATATACTATCTATACAGTTCTTATTATCTTACTTTAAGACAAAGTAAGAAATCAAAACCCCAGTCCAGGGAGAATGGATATATGATATGTATGGCTGAGTCGCTTTGCTGTGCACCTGAAACTATCACAACATTGTTAACCCGCTATACTCCAATAGAAAAAAAATTCTATACTTATATATATGTGTATATAATTTTTTTGTATACATATGTATATACATTTTTTTTGCCTTGTGGGGGGGAAAAAAAACCCAGTCCAACGACTGAGCAGTGGAAAAGAGGGATAGGATCAATGACTGCCGTGTGATATTAACAACATCTTTGAAGAAACCGGAAGTTTTCTTTGGCAGCTGTCGTATTAGATCATGATGTAGTGTGATCACATACGTGGTCAACATGTAGCGTACCCAAAATATCTACTCTTACACAGTAAGGTGACACTGAAATTTTCAGCAAGATTCAGAGTCCACTGCATAGTGTTTTATGAAACTATGCGAAGACAAACAGGCCGCTGTCCTCTGGCTCTTAGATAAGGAGATGAACTGAAGAGTTACTGCTATGTGATCTCCACCCTGAAAAGGCAGATGACAAGAAGTTACCCTCCTCAAAATAAGAGGAAGTACAGCCTTCCAGAGAGTGGAAAATGTTTCTTCTATAAAGTGGTTGTCATAGAATTGTTGTCATGATTTACCTTGAGCTGTTAGGATTCTTGCCCGTGCCTCCCCAAGTGGAGCATAAGCCACTGTGGACCATTTCTTAGACCGTTTTCTAAATTCAATATTATGATAATCATGGACCAGGTAACAAGGTAAGAAAGCAGATGGCCTTAATCTAATTCACCAGTGTTAAATAAAAGTGTGTGTGTGTGTGTGTGTGTGTGTGAATGTGTGTGTGGTTGAGGGGATTTGTAACAGCTGACAAGAAAAATATAGCTTCCTTTCTTGAAATTATATGTAATAAAAGCCCATATTTGTTTCTATTATGTAGACATATTCTTCAAAGACTAAATGTAATAAAGATGAAAGGATTCTCTCACTTTTAATTATTTCACATAAATTAAATTTCAGGTTATTAAATAGATATAAAGCTTTAAAAAAGGAAATAATCAGACTACTCTATCAAGAGTAGTGGGGGGCGGAGTAAAGCTGGCAGTGTGGGAAGAAGACAAGTTAGCATCTCAGGCCGGCGCCTGCCGGCCGCTGGTGGGGGACCCTGATGCCCAAGGAGACGAGAGGAACCCCCAAGTGAACCGGTAGGAGGTGGGGGGACTGAGCGGGGAGGAGAAGTGGAGGCCAGACAGGATTGGTGCCCCTGAGGCTGGGGAGGTCAGGAGAGGCAGGTGGGAGGGGCCCTCCAGGAGGAGCTGGAGAGGAGCACAGGGCATTTGCCCCACCCACTCGGGCACAGGGAGCCTGCTGAGCTCCCAGGCTGATGCCCTGCCCTCCAAGGCCCCCTCCTCCCCCCCCCAACGCTGCATTGGTACTGGGGGCAAAAGAAGGAGGGCGAGGAGAGAACAGGAGAGGCAGGTGGGAGGGGCCCTCTGGGAGGAGCATGAGAGCAGCAGCCGGCATTTGCCCCACCCACTCGGGCATCGGGAGCCAGCTGGGCTCCCAGGTGAGGTCCTCTGCCCTCTGAGACCAGGGCTGGGGGGCACGACTGGGCCCCTTCTGTTCCTGGAGCCTAAGCCCCACCCTCCACAGCCCCCAGGGCCTTTTCCAGCCCTGTCTTAAGCATAGGCCCCACCCACACCCCAAACCTCGCCCTTGCTTAGGCCCCGCCCTCCACAGCCAAGGCCTTCTCCCCTCCTTTTTTTTTCTTTTCTTTCTTTCTTTTCCCTCCTCCTCTGTTTTACTATTGTGGTACTGATGTACCTCCCAGTTGCTGGTTCATCTATATTTTTATTTTTATATTCTTTCTAACATATCTGCTAGCTTCCTAGTCTAATCTTTTTTAACCTTGTTATTGTTCTTTATTTTTTCTCAGGCTGCTTGGGGGATCTAGGTTCATGAGCCAGGGGTTGGGTGAAGCTCCTGTGGTGGGAGCTCCAAGTCCAAACCACTGGATTAACAGAGAACCTCAGATCCCAGGGAATATTCATTGGAGTGAGGTCTCACGGAGGTCCTCATCTCAGCACCAAGACCCAGCTCTACTCAACAGCCTAGAAACTCCAGTGTTAGAAACCTCAGGCCAAAAAACCAGTAAGACAGGAACACAATCCCACTCATAAAAAAATTTTAAAATGAGACAGCAAAAAAATATGTCACAGATGAAGGAGCAAGGGAAAAACCTGCAAGACCAAATAAATGAACAGGAGATAGGCAAACTACCTGAAAAAGAATTCAGAGTAAGATAGTAAAGATGATCCAGAATCTCAGAAATAGAATGGAGGCACAGACTGAGAAAATACAAGAAATGTTTAACAAAGATCTAGAAGAACTAAAGAACAAGCAAACAGAGATGAACAACACAATAACTGAAGTGAAAAATACAGTAGAAGGAATCAACAACAGAGTAACTGAGGCAGAAGAATGAATAAGTGATCTGGAAGACAAAGTGGTGGAAATAACTGCAGAGGAGTAGAATAAATAAAAAAGAATGAAAAGAATTGAAGACAATCTCAGAGACCTCAGGAACAACACTAAATGCACCAACATTCAAATTATAGGGGTCCCAGAAGAAGAAGAGAAAAAGAAAGGGTCTGAGAAAATATTTGAAGAGATTATAGTCAAAAACTTCCCTAACATGGGAAAGGAAATAGTCAATCAAGTCCAGGAAGCACAGAGAGTCCCACACAGGATAAACCCTAGGAAAAACACACCAAGACACATATTAATCAAACTAACAAAAATTAAATTCAAAGAAAAATATTAAAAGCAGCAAGGGAAAAACAAAAAATAACATACAAAGGAATCCCCATAAGGTTATCAGCTGATTTTTCAGCAGAAACTCTGCAGGCCAGAAGGGAGTGGCAGGATACACTTAAAGTGATGAAAGAGGAAAAACCTACAACAAAGATTACTCTACCCAGCAAGAATCTCATTCAAATTCGATAGAGAAATCAAAAGCTTTACAGACCAGCAAAAGCTAAGAGAATTCAGCACCACCAAACCAGCTTTACAACAAATGCTAAAGAAACTTCTCTAGGTGGGAAACCCAAGAGAAGAAAAAGACCCACAAAATCAAACCCAAAACAATTAAGAAAATGGTAATAGGAACATACATATTGATAATAACCTTGAAGGTAAATGATTAAATGCCCAAACCAAAAGACAAAGACTGGCTGAATGGATACAAAAACAAGACCCATCTGTATGCTGTTTACAAGAGATCCACTTCAGAACTAGGAACACATAGAGACTGAAAGTGAAGGGATGGAAAAAGATATTCCATGCAAATGGAAATTAAAAGAAGGCTGGAGTAGCAATACTTGTATCAGATAAAACAGACTTTAAAAAATAGAGACTGTTACAAGAGATAAGAAGGGACACTACATAATGATCAAGGGATCAATCCAAGAAGAAGATATAACAATTGTAAATATATATGCACCCAACATAGGAGCACCTCAATACAAAGGCAAATGCTAACAACCATGAGAGGAGAAAGCGACAGTAACACAATCACAGTAGGGGACTTTAACATCCCACTTTCACCAATGGACAGATCATCCAAACAGAAAATAAATAAGGAAACATGCCTTTAAATGACACAAGAGACCAGATAGATTTAGTTGATATTTATAGAACATTCCACCCAAAAGTGGCAGAATACACTTTCTTCTCAAGTGCACATGGAACATTCTCCAGGATAGATCACATCTTGGGTCATAAATCAAGCCTCGGAAAATTTAAGAAAACTGAAATCATATCAAGCATCTTTTCTGACCACAACACTATGAGACTGGAAATCAGTTACAGGAAAAGAAACTGTAAAAGTCACAAATACATGGAGGCTAAACAGTGCGCTAGTAAATAACCAAGAGGTCACTGAAGAAATCAAAGAAGGAATTTAAAAAATACATAGAAACAAATGACAATGAAAACATGATGACTCAAAACCTATGGGACACAGCAAAAGCAGTTCTAAGAGGGAAGCTTATAGCAATTCAATCTCACCTCAAGAAACAAGAAAAATCTCAAATAAACAATCTAACCCTACACTTAAAACAGCTAGAGGGGGCTTCCCTGGTGGCGCAGTGGTTGAGAGTCTGCCTGCCGATGCAGGGGCCACAGGTTCGTGCCCCGGTCCGGGAAGATCCCACATGCCGCAGAGGGGCTAGGCCTGAGAGCCATGGCCACTGTGCCTGCGCATCTGGAGCCTGTGCTCCGCAACGGGAGAGGCCACAACAGTGAGAGGCCCGCATACTGCAAAAAAAAAAAAAAAAAAAAAAAAACCAGCTAGAGAAAGAAGAACAAAGAAAACCCAAAGTCAGTAGAAGGAAAAAAATCATAAAGATCAGAGCAGAAATAAATGAAATAGAAATGAAGAAAACAATAGCAAAGATCAATAAAACTAAAAACTGGTTCTTTGAGAAGATAAACGAAATTGATAAACCCTTAGCCAGACTCAGCAAGAAAAAAAGGGACTGGATGCAAATCAATAAAATTAGAAATGAAAAAGGAGAAATCACAACTGACACTACAGAAATACAAAGGATTATAAGAGACTACTAAAAACAACGCTATGCCAATAAAATGGACAACCATGAAGAAATGGACAAATTCTTGGAAAGGTACAATTTTCCAAGACTGAACCAGGAGGAATTAGAAAATATAAACAGACCTATCACAAGCAATGAAATTGAAACCATAATTAAAAATCTTCCAACAAACAGAAGTCCAGGACCAGATGGCTTCACAGGTGAATTCTATCAAACATTTAGAGAAGAGCTAACACCTATCCTTCTCAAGCTCTTCCAAAAAATTGCAGAGGGAGAAACACTCTCAAATTCATTCTACAAGGCCTTAATCACCCTGATACCAAAACCAGAAAAGATATCACAAAAAAAAAATTATAGACCAGTATCACTGATGAACACAGATGCAAAAATCCTCAACAAAATACTAGCAAACAGAATCCAACAGCACATTAAAAGGATCATACACCATGATCAAGTGGGGTTTATCACAGGGATGCAAGGATTCTTCAATATATGCAAATCAATCAATGTGATACACCACATTAACAAATTAAGGAATAAAAACAATACAATCATCTCAATAGATGCAGAAAAAGCTTTTGAGAAAGTTCAACACCGATTTATGATAAAAACTCTCCAGAAAATGGTCATAGAGGGAACTTATCTCAACATAATAAAGGCCATATATGACAAACCCACAGCAAGCATCATACTCAATGGTGAAAAACTGAAAGCATTTCCACTAAGATCAGGAAAAAAACAAGGATGTCCACTCTTGCCACTCTTATTCAACATAGTTTTGGAAGTCCTAGCCATGGCAATCAGAGAAGAAAAAGAAGTAAAAGGAATACAAATTGGAAAAGAAGAAGTAAAACTGTCACGCTTTGCAGATGACATGATACTATACATAGAAAATCCTAAATATGCCACCAGAAAACTACTAGAACTAATCAGTGAATTTGATAAGGTTGCAGGATACAAAATTAATGCACAGAAATCTCTGGCATTCCTATACACCAACAATGAAAATCAGAAAGAGAAATTAAGGAAACACTCCCATCTACCACTGCAACAAAAAGAATAAAATACCTAGGAATAAACCTGCTTAAGGAGGCTAAAGACTTGTACTCAGAAAACTATAAAACACTAATGAAAGAAATCAAAGATTACATAAAAAGATGGAGAAATATACCATGTTCTTGGATTGAAAGAATCAATACTGTAAAAATGACTATACTACCCAAAGCAATCTACAGATGCAATGCAATCCCTATCAAACTACCAGTGGCATTCTTCACAGAATTAGAACAAAAAATTTTACAATTCGTATGGAAACACGAAAGACCCCGAATAGCCAAAGCAATCTTGAGAAAGAAAAAAAGGAGTTGGAGGAATCAGGCTCCCTAACTTCAAACTATACCACAAAGCTACAGTAATCACTAAGTATGGTACTGGCACAAAAACAGAAATATAGATCAATGGTACAGGACAGAAAGCCCAGAGATAAACCCACGCACATATGGGCACCTAATTTATGACAAAGGAGGCAAGAACATACAATGGAGAAAATACAGCCTCTTCAATAAGTGATGCTGGGAAAACTGGACAGCTACATGTAAAAGAATGAAATTAGAACACTCCCTAACACCACACACAAAAATAAACTCCAGATGGATTAAAGACTTAAGTGTAAGGCCAGACACTATAAAACTCTTAGAGGAAAACAGGAAAAACACTCTTTGACATAAACCACAACAAGATCTTTTTTGACCCACCTCCTAGAGTTACAGAAATAAAAACAAAAATAAACAAATGGGACCTAATGAAACTTCAAAGCTTTTGCGCAGCAAAGGAAACCATAAGACGAAAAGACAACCCTCAGGATGGGAGAAAATATTTGCAAATGAAACCACAGACAAAGGATTAATCTCCAAAACATACAAACAGCTCATGGAGCTCAATATTTAAAAAAAAAAAAAACAGTTAAAAAACAGGCAGAAGACCTAAATAGACATTTCACCAAAGAAGACATTCAGATGGCCAAGAGGCACATGAAAGGATGCTTAACATCACTAATTATTAGAGAAATTCAAATCAAAACTACAATGAGGTTATCACCTCACACCAGTCAGAATGGCCATCATCAAAAAAATCTAGAGACAATAAATGCTGGAAAGGGTGTGGTGAAAAGGGAACCCTCCTGCACTGTTGGTGGGAATGTAAATTGATACAACCACTATGGAAAACAGTATGGAGGTCCCTTAAAAAACAGAATACAACTACCATATGAGCCAGTAATCCCAGTACTGGGCATATACCCAGAGAAAACCATAATTCAAAAAGAGTCCTGTACCTCAATGTTCACTGCAGCACTATTTACAATAGCCAGGACATGGAAGCAACCTAAGTGTCTATCAACAGATGAATGGATAAAGAAGATGTGGCACATATATACAATGGAATATTACTCAGCCATAAAAAGAAAGGAAATTGAGTTATTTGTAGTGAGGTGGATGGACCCAGAGTCTGTCATACAGAGTGAAGTAAGTCAGAAGGAGAAAAACAAATACCATATGCTAATGCATATATACGGAATCTAAAAAAAGGTACTGATGAACCTAATTGCAGGGCAGGAATAAAAATGTAGACATAGAAAATGCACTTGAGGACACGGGGTGGGAGGGGGAACCTGGGGCTAAGTGAGAGTAGCGTCAACATATATACACTACCGAATGTAAAACAGCTAGTGGGAAGCAGCCGCATAACACAGGGAGATCAGTTCCGTGCTTTGCGATGACCTAGAGGGGTGGGACTGGCAGGATGGGAGGGAGGCTCACGAGGAAGGGGATATGGGGACATATGTGTGCATATGGCTGATTCACTTTGTTGTACAACAGAAACTAGCACAGTATTGTGAAGCAATTACACTCCAATAAAGATCTATTTAAAAAAAAGAGTAGTAGTACTTGATTACATTTGAATATGGTTCAGTTAGATTGCTAAGCAACTGACTTAGAGTTCCTTTTGAAAACTATTAAAGCATTTTTTCTGACTTTTTATTATATTTTTCTTACTATTATTTCTATTTTTTAATCCAGTATAGCTACTTATACATATAATGTTCTTAGTTTCAATTTTTTTAAATTTAAATTCTACTGTTTCAGTTAGGGAGCACTCAGATGGAAATAACAAAAGATGTAATTCAAAATGGCTGAAACCAGATGTATACTTCAGACTTACAGTCCACATGAAAATACTTATCTCTGAAGCGTTACTGCACTGATAGCAGAGCAAGGGAAAGCTGGAAACAGCTATTTTAAGCCTCCTGTAGTGAAATAATGGATGGTTAGCAACTTGACTGCACCTCAGTAGCTTTTCTTCCCTCTGATAATGCTGAAGTTGCCTCCCAGGAGAGCTTAATAGTAATTATGAGAGGCCATCTGCCTAGGAGCAAGGCAATCATTCACAAAGTTCTTCAAACATGTCAGTGTTTGTCTACTCAAGGATAAAGAGACACCAGCCCTGATGATAAGAGAGGCAAGAAACTGAAAAGAGTTATGTCTTTCTTCACAGTTGTGTGTTGTCTTTTGGTATTATCTGTGTCAAAGTTCCCAGGAACTAATTAATTCAGAAACCAAGAAGTGGATAGTATCTCATTTAACTGTCCTCTAACAAGATACATCAGAAATGCTACCTGCCACATTGCTCAGGTGACCTATCGCTCAGCTTTAATTAACTAAGTGAGCATATACAACTTATTGGATAAGATCACTGGAGGGCAGTACTTGCCTCTGGGCTGGTTTCACAAAGGGCTCTTATCACCCATAATCGCTATCAAGTAGCAGGACAGGCTCACCCTTGAGGAAATCCTAGAGCAGACAACAAGTCTCCAGTGTCAAAAACCAACCCACTGCATCTCAACTGCTCTGCACTTGACAATTTAGGAAGACTGATAAGGGTGTGATACCCAATCTAAACAATGACACAACAGCCAGCAAGAAGCCGCAAGGTGAAGTACAAGGTGAAGTTAAGGTGGCCTAAGTTTTGGCTTAGGTGGAAAAAGGACACTGGCATTCAGCAATTTAAACCAAGGTATTTTAATCTTTCACAACAACAACAAAAAAGTCCTTTAGTTCATGAGACAAATGAGCAGAAGTCTACAAAGCCCAAGTGAAGGTGTCACGTGAACTCACTTTGTTATTTAAGATGCATGTGCTTTCTGGCCACACATAAATAAAGAGAGCATTCAATCTGAACTAGAGGATTCCTCAGTTGGGGGGAGCTCTGTGGACACCTGGATATGTCTGTCCCTTCTACTCAATTCAAACTGCGTGGTCAGATTGTTTAGTTGGCTATGTGTGGAGTCATCTTCAGGCAGAGGGCACCGCACTCCACCAGAGCACCATGCAGTAAGCTTGGTAAAGAGTCCCAGAAGTTTAGGCTGAAAACCACGTCTGTTGGCACCTTGTGATTTTTTTAAATTCACCTCTCAGGTGTCCTTAGAATAGCCATATCCTTAACTTTAAAACTGTTGGGAATCATTTCACTGAATAACATTTTTTGGAAGATTCTAAGAAGTATTGATAGATGGCCATATAACAGTATATGTGTTGTTACAAATGTAAATGACTATGTAGCTACTAAGAGCATAATTATCCTTTATGTAATTTTCTTATATATATATTTTCTTCTTTTCAGTCTAAGAGAAGGTCACATTTGAATACTCTTGAATCTGGCCCGTGGTGTACTGAGAGTAAGTGGACATGAATTAGATAACTGTGTTGCATGTAAACCAATCATACAAAATATAAAATTACAGAATCAAACACTTCCAGTAAGCATTTCTCATAAACTTTGGAGTTCTTCATGGAGAGGAAGGTAACCAGATGATTGAAAGGAAGGGAAACCATGCTGCATGAGGAAAGTTAAAAGATGTGAGGATGTTTAAATCAGGGAGAGGAAACTTGCTGGTTGCAAGGCTCCAAGAACTTCTGCTGAATCCTAACAGATTTGGGGTTTCTCGTAGAATGTCAATGTACATAGTATTGCTCCTCTGTGACAAATGTACCAAATGACAAAGAATATGTTATGAGAAATCCAGTCCTATACTTTGCACAATTGGTCCTTCTGTGCCTATTAGAAAAAGCTGGACCTTCCTCAAGACACAGCCATCTGCCAGGAAATTGTAGTAATAAACATTCAAATTCAGGACAACCACAGAAATAAATGGTGTTCCTAAAAGGTTCAGTGCACAATCTTACATGGTACCCTTGAGAAGTTCGGAAGACTTACTAATGTAAGTATACTCTCCTTTTCAATAAAAAGTTGAATCCTGCTTGTCCCCATAATAACTGATGCTACATACAGAAACCGGGCAAGTCCTGGGCAAAGGGTGAAGGACAAGCAGCTGCTACAAAATAAGCAGAAGTGGGGAGCACAGCAAGCATAGAGGACTGAAGAAATATTCCAAAGGTGCGCTAAATTATAACTATCATCACAAACACCCACGGTGTTTGGCACCATCATCTATGGCTTACGGGGAAGCCACAAAGGAAGACAAAGTCTTTTGTAACTAGACACAGTGAACAGGAGGTAACTCTGCAAGTTTCAAATGAGCCAAGACTATGGCCAGACTATGTATGGATGGATGAGTCAGGAACTTCACCAAGAGCTCCTCAGGTACTAGCTGGAAACTGAAAATTAGCATTTCATGGAATAAGGTAAAATATTTTTGCTGTACTATCATAGATACATTCAGATTCACTCATTTTGAGCCTAATTTCCTGTTGTACGTGAAAACTGTAAATGTGATATGTTTGTATCATTTTTAGCAGCAAACAAGGATTCTAAGGAATTATTTGTATACCTTAGGAAAGGTCAATGGAAAATTCTGCTCTAAACGGAAAACAGCATTCATGTAAAAATGATCTAAGCCCCAAGGTCATAAACCTAGTAAATGCTACATTTAAAAGAAAAGAAAAGAAAAGAAAAAGAACCAATATGACACACAGAATTAAAGAATCTTGGGCTGAAAACAGAATGTGCGTGGTGGAGCGTGGGAGGGGGAATGCATCCATCTCATTCAGCTTCTCTCTTCCGGACACTAAAAGGCAAAGGCAATGGGAGGAGAGAAGGTAAAGAGGATATATCAGTGGATACTCGGTTTTTAGAAGCCAAGTGAAAGGAGAGGTGATGGAGAAGAGTGGGAAACAGGAAATGGCCCTCAGAGTTAACACAACATATTATTTATTTATTTATTTCCTAAATAACTTGCTACATTAATATAAAATTATGTATATTGAATTGCATTGTCTGAAATGCTATCTCTAAAAGGTTATTTCTCTATTAGTAAAGTGAGTCGACAAGCTTAATTACAATGTAACCGCTTCTAAATCCAATTAAATAGTTTTATGTATTCAAATTAGCCATTGTATTGAGGAAAACTCTTTTACTTTTAGTTGCTAATATGTACATTGATACCAAACACACACTGAAATATAGTTCAATAAGCATATGTTTTTCTAACAATTTTAAATATTGCTTTCTTCAAAGGAAATCAATATTTGTAGACATCTGAACATTTGGCATTAAATAAATAAAATAGCCAGACAGATGATTAACTTATGAAGTTTTTGCTTGTAAACTCATATTTAATTAAGTATCCGCTGTAAAACATCTCTCAAAGTTAAATATAAGTATTTGATGGTCAAAAACTTTCTGGGACTTCCCTGGTGGCACAGTGGTTAAGAATCTGCCTGCCAAGGCAGGGGGCAGGAGTTCGAGCCCTGGTCCGGGAGGATTCCACATGCCGCAGAGCAACGGAGCCTGTGCACCACAACTACTGAGCCTGTGCTCTGGAGCTCGCGAGCCACAACTACTGAGCCCACGTGCCTGGAGCCCGTGCTCCGCGACAGGAGAGGCTGCCGCGATGAGAAGCCCGCACACCAAAACGAGGAGTGGCCCCCACTCGCTGCAGCTAGAGAAAGCGCGCGCAGCAACAAGGACCCAACGCAGCCAAAAATAAATAAATAAACGTAAAAAAAAATACTTTCTGGAATCTTATAATAAATGAACAAACATAAATCTTTATATCACTGGAAATTCAATGAGAGGAAAACATTTTGTCTTCTACAGAATGCAAATATTTTACGAAATACAATCACATTAGTCAATATTTATTTTTCTATTAGATCATTATAACTAGCTAACTAATGATAGAATAAATGTTCTGGGATTTTTTTTTTAAAGCTATAGCTTAACAGAGTCCAATTTTAATTATACAGAAATTCAGATTGGGGAAATTCATATGTGTAGTCATATGTTCAAATATTTGGACACTTCAGTCTGTCTTTGCATTTGGCAATGCAAATATTATAAAGCTGTAATTACAATAACAGTCAATTTCATTTGTTTTTATTTTTATACCATGATGACTAAATCATATTTTAAATGGATTCTTTTATTACCCAAGTTTATTCTTTCTAAGATGAAAGTTTGAACATCAGGTATGATTTAGCAATTCTATTACTTTTAGTCCTTATGTCATGGAGATCTTGATAATTCCTCCCTCAGCTGTAATCATGTGACACGATTAAAGCAAATGAACATTCTCAATGAATTTCTTCCCCTTAACTACTGTTTGAATAATTGCCTATGCTTGACAAGGTATTTTGCATGAAACATCAACAGTGTGATTTGAATCACACTCATAATTATAAACTCTTCACCAGAGTAATGAATAAATTATGGGGCCTTCATAATTTTCTAAGTCCTTTAATTTCTTCCAACCTAATTATGTGGATATATTTTTTATTGAAATATAAATGACACAAGTCTTTGTCATATCTGGAGGAAGGACATATTTTACAGCTTGTTTAGAAAAGTCTAATTACTTAGCTAATGTCTGGCAATCTCAATTCTCTCAATGTGCAGTGGTAGTTGGTTAATCTGTCCTAGACACGAAAGTAATTGCTGTCCCATCTGTGAGGAAACAATGATTTCCAAATGAATGTTATTAGAATCCAGTTATAATTCACTTTCTGAAATAAAGAGTCAAAAATATCTGGCAGTTAAACAGGTGGTCACAGAGTAAATTTAACAGAATATTCTTTCAATCAGAAACTTCAGGAAGTAGTATTCTTTAATTTCTCTACACAGCCAGCAACCTTTCCCACATTGACTACATATGGGTTTACGGTTCTCAGAATAGTTAGCCCTGAGTATTTTTTAGAAGATGTGTTACAGCACTGCCATCTTTGTATGACTGCATGCTTGTTGATATTTCCAAGTAGACAGGACCTAAAAATGGTGATCAAGGTGTGTGAAGAAAATGATATCAAGGAAATCAGTGAAAGAAAAACAATGTATTCTATTGGGTGTTGCAGAGAGATTAATTTCCCTTTCCTTTCTTGACCTTAAAGAGAGAGGAACATTACTATGTTTAACGCAGAAGGTACACATCTGTCCATTGTCATCAAGGTGACACTTTTGTGGGCTATCCAGACCTCCATGATTTCCCTGTTACTGTTGTCCTTGGCAACTGACCCCATCTTTCCAGATGCAAGACTGAGGAGAGGAAGAGTATGTGTGTCTGCTGGGCCTTAATCCCTCCCTCGGTGACTCTGAGGTAAATGGTTTATTGTGTTGTTTTTGTTGTTGCTTGGTTAGTTCTTTGTTTGATTTTTATACTTGCATATGTCTTTGCACAGCCCCAGAGAAATGTGCAAAGATGCCTTTAAAAATGACTGCTGTCAAAAACAGACCCAGAGACATAGAAAACAAACTATGGCTACCAAAGGGGAAAGGGGTGGGGGGAGGGATAAATTAGGAGTTTGGGATTAACATATACACACTACTATATGTAAAATAGGTAATCAACAAGGGCGTAGTGTATAGCACCAGGAACTATACTCAATATTTTGTAATAAACTGTAAAGGAAAAGAATGTGAAAAAATAGGTATATATATGTCTATAACTATTTTATGTGTAAAAATAGATATATATGTGAATCGTTTTGCTATACACCTGAAACTAACACAACATTGTAAATCAACTATACGTCAATAAAAATAAAAATGACCGCTGTCTCTTGCCTATTAACTGGTGGGACTGGACGCTATGATTGCACCTCCAGCTGCCAGCAATGTGTGAATGGAGAGCAAAGTAATTTTTGGCTGCACTTTAGCCAGTAGGCCAAGTCTGGGATGTATTTCTGCTGACCTATTGGAAACAGCAGCATGGAGAAAATGCAGTTCAAAAGTTTCCGAGGGGCTTCCCTGGTGGTGCAGTGGTTGAGAATCTGCCTGCTAATGCAGGGGACACGGGTTCGAGCCCTGGTCTGGGAGGATCCCACACGCTGCAGAACAACTGGGCCTGTGAGCCACAACTACTGAGCCTGCACGTCTGGAGCCTGTGCTCCGCAACAAGAGAGGCCACGATAGTGAAAGGCCTGTGCACCGCGATGAAGAGTGGCCCCCACTTGCCACAACTAGAGAAAGCCCTCGCACAGAAACAAGACCCAACACAGCAAAAATAAATAAATTAATTAATAAACTCCTACCCCCAACATCTTTTTAAAAAAAAAAAAGTTTCCAAGTATCAGGCTTAATAAATATTTGGGGTCTCTTATAATATGGCCAACAAGTAGACATGAGAATACAACGTAGTTTCAGAGGACAAGATTACCTGTAACAGTTTTCTTTTCTCTTTATCTAGGAGAGCAGGCCTTCTCCCTAAAGTTGTGGCTATTGGTTGAAACAGTTTCCCTGGCTGTCAAGCTAACTTATTAGGAAAAGGACTATGGGCACATTTGAATACATAAGCATATTTGTGATAGATCCTGAAACACATTTGCTAAAGCTTGGTCTTAAAAATACTAAATTAAAACAGAAACAGACTCACAGACCTAGAAAACAAATTAGTGGTTATCAAAGGGTAGAGGGATTGGGTGAGGTGCAACATAGGTAAAGGGGATTAAGAGGTACAAACTGCTAGGCATAAAATAAGTAAGTTACAAGGCTGTAAAGTACAGCACTGGGAATCTAGCCAACATTTTATAACTTTGTTTGGAGTATAATCTATAAAAATATCAAATCACTATGTTGTGCATCTGAAACTAATATAATATTGTAAATCAACTAACTATACTTGCAAAAAAAAAAAGGCCCTAAGTTATTCCAGAAGGGACTGAAATTTTCTAGAAATGTCGTAACTGTTTTGGTGATATAATGCCAAGTATACAATGATTAGTAACTAGATTTTTACACTGCCTTCTGGAAATTTGTATAACAAATATATGATACAATATATTACAAAAACACAATACATTATCTTGTGTTAAATAAGGCAAAGAAAGAACCAGAAGCAAAAATTTTAAATAATGCTGTTGGTATACATGGAACACTGATATGAATAGGAATTACGGAAATGGAATCATGATACAATTTTCCAATCATTTTAGCTCATTACCAATAAGTAGTGAAACAAATGTTTCATTGTCTCTACATTGCATAGTGTTCTATTTTTGCCACTGTCCTTAACAAGTGGAACCTGAACTAGACTCGGATTCAAGAGACTGATTCTGTACTAATTCAGGCACTAACTAGCTTGAAAGACCATGTAAACTTTCTGGATCTTATTTTCTCATCTGTAAATTAAGAGGTTATAATAAATCAAGATGCCAAATGGATCAGTTTCAGGGGATTTACCAGCTCCTGAATTTTAAAAAAATATTTGCACATGTACGTATTCTTGGGAAAATGGTCCATAATTTTACCGAATTCACAATCACCAGAATCACAAAGAAGTTATAACTCCCCAAAGTTAAGAAGCACAGGACTAAGTGCTTCCTAAGATTCCTTTTACACCCTATACATATTATTTAATTTTATGTCAAATACTGTTACTACATGAGAAACCACATGTTACATATTTGCACATTTATACCAACGTATATATTTATGCAAATACATAAAGAACCTTGAAATTTGATTCTAATTACAAGTCAGTTTTCAAGGCTGGAAACAACTTTTAAATGTAAATAAAATTTTGCTTCTAATTACAGGTAGCCTTTCAAAGTTGAAAGCCATTCTAATGTGAGAAAGATCTTATTTTGAACTAGAGGTGTCATCATGTTTTGTCTGGGATTTGTATGCACTCAGAGTCCTATTTGAAATTCAAGACTTATAAAAATCAAATATATGCTCGTCTACCAATGAAAATGAGCCATCTTAATGAATTTCTTCATGCACCCAACAGATATTTATTAAATGCTCATTATTATAGACACTATACTAGGTGCTAATTTTACTGTGATGGCTGAAACATTCTCTGCTTTCATTCTAGTAAGATAGATGACTTGACTTTAAACCCTTTATTAACTTTGATGAAAGAAATAGAAAGAGACCCACAAACTGTGAATGTGAAACTATGCTCTGAGAACATTAGGCTATGTTCTTTATTTTTTCCTTCCCTCCTTGGACCTCAGGTGCAAAGAACAGAACTGGAGTTACCATAATCTTTAATTTATGGCACATACTCATCATTGTCCACGGATCCATGAATGGCTTGCTCTTATTAATTTACTTTTACACATTAGCAAGCACTGACAAACCCCCTAATGAAACAAAAGCTAGGATCACAACCTGCAAGAATTAAAACTATGCCTCGCTCCCTGCCGCTCCCACCCACCCCCATATTCATTGCCTTGGATCTCCCAAATGAGATATGTAGGGAAATAATGAAGGGATAGATAAATTGACCAATTAATCAGAAAACCCAGAAACAGATCCCTGTGTATAGTTTTTGGTATATATTAATGTAATGGATCAAGGAGGAAATTATGGATTATTTAATAAATAAAGCTGGAAATATTTACCCTTATAGATAAAAAAAGAAAAAAAATGGATCCTTACCTCACACTATACAAAAATCAACTCTAGATAGCTTAAGGACATAAATTTTAAAAATAAAATTTTTACTTTTAGTAGAAATTATAGGTGAATATCTTTTAGACAGTGGCATAGGGAAATATTTCTTAGGTGAGATACCAAAATGGCATTGATTATTTAAAAAATGATCAATGTGAATATTTAAAATTTAACAATTTTAAAACATCTTAAAGACACGTTACAAAGTAGCTGAATATATTCACTATATACACCACCAGTAAAGAATTGATAACAAGAATATATTAAATATATATGTATACATACATATATAAAAGCACAAACTAGTAGAAAAATACATGAACAGATGTTTCACAGAAAAAGAAACATACCTACAATAATCACAAGAAGGGATATTCAACAGTTTAGTGATCAATTAAATGCAAATGATGACTGCAGTGAGATCCATCTTAGTTATTCAACTGGTAAAAGTTTAAATGTCTCATATGCCAAGAGTTGGAGCTAACGTGAGTATGCACCTTCTATATTGCTTTCTGGGGTATAAATTAGAGCAACCAAGTTTAAAAACTGGCATAACCTCTTAAAGTTGAACATTTTTACACCTTATGAACCAGAAATTCCACATCTACATATATAACCAAGAGAAGTCTTAGTCATCTAATAAATAAATAAATGCATGTATGTTAATAGCCGCACCAATGATCACAGTGAAAAGCTGGAAACAACTCAATGCTCTCCAATGGGAGAGTGAATTAATAAACATTCTCACAATGGAATATCACACAACAGTCAAAACAAGTGAATCACAGCAACACACACACAAAGTTTGAATCTTAGCACTGATATTAAGTGAAAAAAATATCCCCAAAGATTTTGTTAGCATGATACCTTATTATAACATTTTAAACACATAAAATTAAAATAAATGTGTTTGAGGATTAAACACAGGCACTCAGACTATATAAAGATCAAGGAAATGATGCATACAAGATGTGGTGGTCAGTTTTTAACCCTAAGTCTTCTATGAAAGAAAAAAAGGAAGAAAAGAATGACGAACGGGGGCCTCCCTGGTGGCGCAGTGGTTAAGAGTCCGCCTGCCAATGCAGGGGATACGGGTTCGTGCCCCGGTCTGGGAGGATCCCATATGCCGCGGAGCGGCTGGGCCCGGGAGCCATGGCCGCTGGGCCTGCGCATCCGGAGCCTGTGCTCCGCAACGGGAGAGGCCACAACAGTGAGAGGCCCGCATACCACAAAAAGAAAAAAAAAAAAAAAAAAAAAGAATGACGAAGGGAAACAAAGAAGGGAGGGAGCAGTTAAGTGCCTTGCATATATTTGAATTACAAGTGATACTAATTTCATTCCCTTTTCTATGTACAAATCACACTCAGGGATAACAGCAAGCTGGTTAAAAACGCCGATTTGTAACTTAACATTCATTTTAGATGGCTTGTACAAATGGACTTGTCTACACGTGTTGGCAATACTGAAGCAAGAAAAGGTTAAATGACGTTTTCACTGAGAGAAAAAAGTTATCATCTGTGGTGCCAAAAATAGAAGTTCTGATTTGCAGTCCTATGACCTCAACAGAAGACAGAATGTTCATTTTACCTGACTGATATAAAACACAGCTTCTCTGAGGACTCTATTATTTTGAACCACTGTGTAAGTACATGTAATTACAAGCTTCTAGAAATATGTACTGTTTATTTTATCATTTGTAGTAGCAAATAGAAAGGCTAGAGCTGAGTATTTACCCAACAGTGATGCTAACAGCCTTCAGAGTCATTACAGACTATTTGTAAGGGTCTGTTTAGATATCTTTAAGATCAATGACCCATTAGTGCAATTATACTCTAAGATGGCTCCTGCCACACAGACCCTGTTCTTGCTACCAGAAAGTGATATGTTGATGTTATAAACACGCCTTACATTGTTAAAAATGTGTCTTCTCTCTGAAAAAGCTGCAGGAATAGAACTCTAACTATAGTTTACACATTCTGTTTCCAGTGAGTGATGTAGTCATTTTGTTTTTGCAATTTCCTGTGATAAGATTATAGATTAGTTTCTCCGAAAAGCTCAACAAAATGAGTACACTTATCCTTTTATTATTTTTATCCGTTTAGAAGTCTTCATAGTATCTGTCTTTCCCACCCCATTCATACAGTCTCACATAGTCATATATTCCTCCCATGCATATATACTCAGCTTTACATAATTCTATGTAATCTATATAAAGAAAAACATTAAGGACTTCCCTGGTGGTGCAGTGGTTAAGAATCCGCCTGCCAATGCAGGGGACACAGGTTTGATCCCTGGTTCAGGAAGATCACACATGCCGTGGAGTAACTAAGCCCGTGCGCCACAGCTACTGAAGCCTGCGCTCCACAACTACTAAAGCCTGCGCGCCACAACTACTGAAGCCTGCGCGCCTAGAGCCCATGCTCTGCAACAAGAGAAGCCACCACACAACAAGGAGTAGCCCCTGCCCTCCGCAGCTTGAGAAAGCCCGTGCGTAGCAACGAAGACCCAATGCAGACATAAATAAATAAATAAATAAATATTTAAAAAGAAAAACATTAATTACTTGCTGTGTAACTATGTATAGATTCATAGAATTGGAAGGACCAATTAGAGTTAGAGATGGACTAGTCACGTAGTTACTCAACTCATACCATCACCCTTTATTAGAGAGTTTTCTTCAGTTTTTGAGGGATGGGGGTGGGAGGAGATATCATAGATCCTTCTGAGAATCTAATGAAGTTACAGTGTTATCCCAAGAAAATACATGTGTAAATGTTCATGTCTTTTTTTTTTTTTTTGGCCTTTGACATTGAGTCATTTCACAAAGGATAACGTGACTCTTTTTCCATGAAAATTAATGGCCGTTCCGTGGAATATATAATTCCAAATTAAACAAATCATATAAAAAAGAAAACTTTGTGCCTGCTTAAAGTATGTTTCAATAAGAAGGCTGTTTTATTTGGTTTAGAAAAAGCTAATATTTGGAGTTATCTTTTACATGGAAATATTTATGTCATTTTTAGTATCCAGTCAGAGTCTGGTTTCATACCAGGAAGTGCTCAAAGCTGCAGCTCACATCACTTTCAATGGCAAAGTCAGTTAAACACTTTATCAGAGCAGAGTAGCCTTCTATTGACACCTGAGCTTTCTCTAATACACTTCAAGTTAAATTCAGGTTCTACCAAATCCTTTATCCTCAAGTCAAATGATGTTATTTTTAGAAAGGCTGGTATCAACTATGCAGCCTCTGTCAGCTAGGAATGACGTTTGAATCCTTTTTACATTTAAATCATCTAAGCAGAAGTAACCTTTAAGAGTTTTGCAGGCTTTCCAGTTGTTGTAGATCTTCCCCATGGATAAACTGACAAGGCTTTCTCCGTTTCAACTCCCTTTCCCTCACAGATATCCTTCTTTCAGCACTGTAAAGGTCACAAATTTTCAGCTCTAAAATCTCTCCATCCAAAATGGCAGCTGTTTCCAACTGTAGACGATCAGCAAATCTGGAATCTAGGGACTAGCCTCCTTCTTATGGCCTAACATCTCTACAATAAAATCTAGCCTCGAATGAACCTCTCTTGTCAATTCTTTCTAAGATATAGCAATCCTTTACTTAAAAAATAAACATATTGAAATTTCTGACCCAAGCGCAATCAAGAGCATTAACACATCTTCTGGAAAGCCAAGAAACTTTTGTCAGTAAAAAGAACACATTTTGCTCCATTGCTAAATAAAAACTTGAAAATATAGGTTCCAGGCTATAGCTGTGAAATTATTGGACCACTTTCCACAGAGCAGGCAAGGCATCTTTTAGGATTATTGTCAGAGTCCTTGACATTAATGCACCCTGATGTTGAAAGTAATAAGTCTCTGTGAAAAGTAGAATGTCTGTCTTCTTCACCACACTAATCAAGCTGGATGCTAGACCCAGAAACTCCATATGTACTCCTCATGTACACACAGTATCAAGATTTTTCTTCTGTTAGGAGTTTTGCTTAACAAAGAAACTTTTCACTGTTAGAACTTGGCCTTTAAAAGATCCACGGGGTATCTCGCTCTCTCTCCCTCCCCCTCCCCCTCCCCCCCCCTCTGTCTCTCTCTCTCTCACACACACACACACACACACACACCAGGATATCATCATTCACAAGATAGATAAAAATCAGAACTTACTGAAACAATCATAGTTTTCACCCAATTGCATGCCAAGTGGAAATGGCACAGCTATTATTTTCACCATAACTGGCTGCAAAATATTAGCAAAATATCAAAGTTCAGAAGTAGGTTATAGCAAGTGAACAGAGGCACTCTTTTAATTTTTTGTTGTTTTTCTCAGCAACCCACCAGTTCAAACATTTCTAGAGTGCATGATTTGATCAAGCTTTCTCCAATTATTTAATGGTTTCTTTTGCTTGGAAATGTGTCAAGACACACGGTGGCCAATATAAGTTTTAGTAAATTTTCACTTTTTAAAAATTGAGCTTTTTCTGTAGAAAATAAAAATCCTATATTCTGTGATGTATTTTCAGGATGCTCAGAAATAAGCTTTCTTGACTTCAGGCTCTTGTTGGCAGGAAACTTATCACACAAGAAACAGTCTGGCTTTTGTGCCCCATCACATTTAGCAATGCAAATAAAATCAAAGGAAATGTAAGAGCCACCAAGCTTTCTTTTCTTTGTCATCTGCCAACTTAAGTTCAGTATGAACAGAAATATATGCATAAACATAGTTTCAGATGTATTTTTGTTAATTCTGATGAATGTAATGCTATTCTAAATGCCACTATATGACAAGGATGATAATTTTACATAATGAATCCATGCCACTCTATCCATATTTAAAGTAAAACAGTAAAAACATATTTTGCCATAAAAATTTTTGCACATACAGAGAAGGAAATAAAAATAAATCTTATATATATTTGCTCTTACCACACCTACAACATGAAACCTATATATGACCTTAAGTTAAAAAACTCTTGTTCTAAAGTAATCTGAAATATGACCAAATAACCTCCGTTGTTATTAACTTCTCATCATATGACAAGGTTTCCAGATTCCTTACGATATTGGTTTATTCTAAAACCACTCCAGACTGTCAACATTTTTCTTAAAATGTGGATCTTCCTATTAAAAAAAAAAATTCTAGGGCCTTCCCAGGTGGCACAGTGGTTAAGAATCTGCCTGCCAATGCAGGGGACGCGGGTTTGATCCCTGGTCCGGGAAGATCCCACATGCCCCGGAGCAACTAAGCCTGTGCGCCACAACTACTGAGCCTGCGCTCTAGAGCCCGCGAGCCACAACTACTGAAGCCCGCACACCTAGAGCCCGTGCTCCACAACTAGAGAAGCCACCACAGTGAGAAGCCTATGCACTGCAACGAAGAGTAGCCCCTGTTCGCCACAACTAGAGAAAAGTCCACACACAGCAACAAAGACCAAACGCAGCCAAAAATAAATAAAATTTTTAAAAAAAAGCAATCGTGTAAAAGAAAATTCTACGTTTGTTTGATTAATAACTAAAGAACTATTATTCTCTATAGCTGTAACAGTAAAATTTTGTGTTGTCACTAAAACCACTAATTATTTCACCAAAATAGGTACCATTTCTTAACTAGTTACTCTTTTAGCTAGGCACTATATTAGTCAAGGTATTTTATACTTTTTATCTCATTTGATCTAGTATTCCCAACAGTCCCAGGAAGTTATTTTATGTAAAAAAAAAAAAAAAAAAGTTAAACAAAACCAAGATCATAGAGATTAAGTAACTTGCACAAGATCACATAATTAAATGGCCAAGCAAAACTTTGAATCCAGGTTATCTGAATCCATTGTCAATGCTCTTTGTAATTCCATGTAATGTTCTTCCTATGTTTCCATTATACTGTAGTACATTATGCCATGATTAGCATCAACCAGCCTTCCTTCTTTCTTCCCTCCTCCCTTCCTTCCTCTTCCTTTCTCTTCCTCTTTTCCTCTCACTCTCCCTTCCTCCAGCTCTTCTTTCTCCATCTGTGTATCCTTGTTTCATCTCATCTTGTCGCTGCTGACCCAAGGATATGTTTTCTTAAAGTAATCAGAAATCTATATGCGATTATACAACCAATCATTAGCTTTCTCATAAAGCTCATTACATTTGCCATCTGAGTTTTCATGCACACAGTAGGTTAAGATGCTGTACAAAACAGCATCAGGAATGAGCACTTGAGTCATAAAGTTACGGCCCATGAGACTGTGGAATTAGGATGCAATGGCTCAATTTATTTTAATGCATGACAGTGGGGCAATGAATATGTCTATTAGTCTTATGGGGTTTCTTAGATCTAGTCTATAGAAACTACCATTTCTATTCCCATCTGTTAACTATTTCCTGACTTACCAAACACTGTACCCAGTAATAATTTTGGACTCTATTCTTTAATAATAATAGCATCCACTGATTGTGTAATTATTGGCTACCAGACTGTACTAGGAGGTTTTACATGTATGATGTCTAATTATCAGAATCACCTCAAGGCTGAGGGTATTACTCCCACTATTAAAAACTGACGAAATTTTAGAGAGGTCAAAAATAAGTAGCTAAGTTGGGATTCAAACATTGGTAAACTTGACTACAACACAGCTCTAATGACTTTGCTGCTCACTCTGATCTGACAAAATGTCTAGCAGTGACATTTTCCACATATTACTGGTGGAAGGCATGGTGGTGATAATTCTCAATCTATACATCCCTCCAAAGAAAAAAAAAATCTCATTGGAAACTAAGAGCACTTAAATAGCAAACTGATACCTTCCAACTATTTCTTCTATGTTGATTATACCTTCAAGTCTATAAGACAAAGAAAACCCTTCATAAAGAAATGGTGTGGGCTGCCCTGGTGGCGCAGTGGTTAAGAGTCAGCCTGCCGATGCAAGGGACACGGGTTCATGCCCCAGTCTGGGAAGATCCCACATGCCGCGGAGCGGCTAGGCCCGTGAGCCATGGCCGCTGAGCCTGCGCGTCCGGAGCCTGTGCTCCGCAACGGGAGAGGCCACACCAGTGAGAGGCCCGCGTACCGTAAAAAAAAAAAAAAAAAGGAATGGTGTGAGACTTAGATGGGGTGGGAGGTAGTGATGGAGGGTTAATGAGCTCCATCCTAAGGAAGAAAAAAAAGAGTAGGAGCAAATGGGAGATAAGCTAGAAGCAAACGGAATCTATGACCAAAGTGTCTCAACATTTAAAAATTTATGAGCCATCTAATGGGCACTGGTACACTATATCAGATAATAATTTCACATAGTTTTAAAAAGATTTATCACAGCTTACTAAAAACACAACATAGTTTTTAAAAATTAATTTTGTTTTATAGCAGTAAAAGGGTTGATACTGCTTATAACCTTTTTCCAAGGTAAATTTGGCTTGATGACTATTTTATTTTTTATTTTTTTTAGCTATGAAAATGGAGAGGCATGATTTAATAGAAAACATATTTGAGTTTGATGACTATTTTAGTATCAGTCAGGATAGCTTGAGTTTTGCTGTGGTACCATAACCCCAACATCTTGGGGGCTTAAAGTAACAAAGGTTTACTGCTTGCTGATCCTACGTGTTCATTAAGAGTTAGCTAAAGCCTGCATTTCTCATTTTCCCACTCTGTAATCCAGGCTGATAGATCATTTATCATATAAAACATCACTAGTCATATGAAAAGGAAAGGGAACATAGCAAGTACTGAATTGACTCAAAGGTTTCCATGAGGAAGTGGCAAGCACCCTTCCACTCACATTTCCTTATTCAAAGCAGTTGTCGTAACCACATGTAGCTGAAGGGAGGATGGGGAAGTCCAACTGTAATATGTCCTAAGAAGGAGAGGAGAATTGGAATATTTCTCAATAACCCACTATCCAGAATGATAGCTTCTATGTAGAGTTGGTTTTATTTTCTTATTCTATAGTTCTACTGTATTAGAAAATACTAGCACATACCATCTGGTGATCGGCCAAGGAAGGCAGTTTTGGGTAACTATGTCATTCAGTTCTGTATATTTGGTTCAAATATGCAAGCGACAGGCATAAATGTAGGAGCAAGTCCTCACCACGGTCTGCTCTTAGCAGCGCAGCATAGGCCAGATCAGTGAGCATATCACTCTGGAAAGCAGGAAGCCTGAAGGCTTTAAAACTTGGAAGATAATGATAGTAAATAGATGGCTAATTCTGTTTGTTCATGTTTTTTTTTTTTTATCATTTTAGTTTCAGAAGGAATTTTTTGGTATTCTGTTGCAGAAATTGGATTTTCTCTTAAAATATGACCATTCATATACTATTGATTTCTTACTCTGAAGCACAAGAATATAAAGTGTTGGGAAAAAGTCCATCTTTTGGCAATTGAGCTATCTGAACGGCAATTTAATTCTCTTAGGAAATTCTCTTATCCGAAAATCAACATTTTATAATCCTTTTATTTCAACCCTTACTTTTCCTTATATTTTAATTTATAAGTTTGGGTCATTCGAGCTAATTAATACAGTGATGAACTAAAACTTGAAGAAGCCACTTAAAGTGGCAGAAATGATTTTTACTGGGAATCAGTAGCATAGATTTTTAAAGTTCATCTCTCATTCAAAACTTTGTGTGAACTTTCTTTTGCCAACCGGTACCTCTCACTTCAGAAAAGCAGCATCACCTGTCACCCCATTTCTCTGCCATGTACTCCGAAATTACTTGCACCAAATAGGTACAATTGAATTATTAATCAGGTCTTGTTAAGATCACTGAGCAAAAAGACACAAGCGAGGTAAGTACTGCCAACTACTATCTGTATTCTGTGAATAAAGCTGGGTGTGGATTATCATTCAAGTGTAACTCATTTATTAACAGATCAATGCCTTTCTTAGTTGTATACATAGATGGTCTCATTTCAGTACTGATGTCAACAAAACTTTTTCAGTCTTTGTTACAGAGTACAGAAAAAGTTAAGTAGAGAAAACACCTAATCTCTTTTAATCATCCACATTTATTAAAAAACAAAATAAAATTTCATGAAACTATTCTTCCCATATAAGTGATGCACATACGCCAGAAGCTGATTCGGTGGTTTCAGCCAACTGTAAAACAAAATATGGGATTGCCTCAACATGAAACAATAACTACTATCACACATGTATCTGGCAAAAACAAAACTGGCAATAGCTTGTCCTGCTTTCTTTTAAAGCATGATTTGGGCTTTACAGTCTTGTTGGCAGTGGGGTGACCTGCACCTGTTTTTGCTCTGGTAAGTGCCACTAAGAAGGGTGCCTCTGTGGTTCTTGTTCTTTTCTCCAACTGTCCTGACTACATTTATAACTTTCACACTGGAAAGTATTTACTGGCAAATATTTCTGAAAAGCCAAATAATTTAACCACAGAAATTCTGAGCATTATTTGAATAAGAAACCAAAACTTCAAAGGTTTCATGTCAGCATAACAGGCAGTACCCAAGAGACCAGGAGTGAAATTCGATGTTATTTTCAGGTATTCATCATCGTATATCATCATACTTCCTAGTTGTACTTTATTGGCTTGTGGATTCACCTGTCTGGCAAAATGTATTCATATTTTATATTTTTATTGAAGAAATTTTCACTAGATGGATTTGCAATATTATTCAATGATTCAGAAATTTTTTATGCATATAGGCTTCACACTTTCATCATTACTTCCCACAGTTAGTGTAAAACAACCCCATAAGAATAATAAAAATCCCAGATGTAACAAATATAAACAATACTATGCAACTGGTATGAAATGTTAGCCAAGATGAAGGGACCAAATCAATTTCTATATAAAATGTATTGCCTTTAAGAACAAAATTATTACTAAGGATGGTGCTGTGAACATAAAATTAATCTTCTTAGTCCAAGTTTATAAAATGTAAGCTAGATAAGTTATATCATCTCTTTTTCCCCTCTGAAATTTTTGGACTGCTTACAGATCAGTTATAGATTTGCATGGACCACTAATGATAAACATAGCACACTTTACCACAGAGTTCGTAAGATATATTTATAATGCCTATACAATGTCTCCATATTTCTTTTCATTTTTTTTCTTACTCCCATCCTCTTTTTCCTTACCAAGGTCTTTAAAGAAGAAGGCCTGTGTGTTTATGTGAACAGATATCTACATCGCATTTACATCTCCAGCATCAGCTTCTCCCCTAAGCTTCAGATTTAGGTACCTGCCAGACATCTCTACGTGGATGTCTGAAAAGGACCATCAATTTACTATGCCCAGAACAGAGCTCTTGTATAGTCTTCTCCAAACCTGGTCCACCCCCAGAGATTCCCACCTCATTATATCACCACTGATCCGATTGTTCAAGTCCAAACCTACGAATCCATTGAGACGCCTCTCCCTCATCCATATATCCAGTATGTCAGTGCTTATTGCCTTTATTCTCAAAAACAGACACATTGAACTTGACGACTCCCCACTACGTGCACTGCTGTCATTTTGGTCCACGCTGCCATCATCTCATCTCTTACGTGACCTACTCCTTACTTTATTACTGGTCTCTCTTATTTCTACTCTTGCACAGACACTTGTATTCTCTCAGTAGTCAGAGGAACATTTTTTTTTTTTTTTTGCGGTACGCAGACCCCTCACTGTTGTGGCCTCTCCCGTTGCGGAGCACAGGCTCCGGACGCGCAGGCTCAGCGGCCATGGCTCACGGGCCCAGCCGCTCCGCGGCATGTGGGATCTTCCCGGACCGGGGTAATCAGGGCTTCCCTGGTGGCGCAGTGGTTGAGCGTCCACCTGCCGAAGCAGGGGACACGGGTTCGTGCCCCGGTCCGGGAAGATCCCACATGCCGCAGAGCGGCTGGGCCCGTGAGCCATGGCCGCTGAGCCTGTGCATCCGGAGCCTGTGCTCCGCAACGGGAGAGGCCACAACAGTGAGGGGTCTGCGTACTGCAAAAAAAAAAAAAAAAAAAAAAGCTAATCAGGTGAGGTCAAAACTCTCCAAGGGCTTCCTATCATGCTTAGGAGAGAGTCCAGTGTTCTTACCATGGCCTGCGAGGCCTTGCGTGATCTGCTCTCCAGCTGCCTCTAGGAAGCCTACCTTCCTTATTTCACTGTTCCTTCCATGGATTGAGATAATTCTTGCCTCTGTGTTTTTTCACTTGTGATTTCCTCTCCCTGGAACACTATACCCCCTGATACCTGTGTGACTTATTCCTTCAATTAGGTTATTTTCTGACCACCCTAATTTAATAGAGCCCTACCCGTACTCCCTTAATCCTGCTTTATTTCTCTCCATAGTCTTGTCACTTTCTGATATTGTATTATATATTTATTTATCATCATTTTCTCACTGGAATGTAAGTTCCATAAAAGTAGAGACTTTGCACTGATCACAAGCCAAATTCCCAGTGAGCAGAGAGATATTTGATGGTTCCTATTCTTTAGTTAGTTCTGTGGAAATAGAAAGGTGATGGGATGTCTAAGATGAAAAGTCAGCCACCAAATCTCAGGGGAGTAGCACTCTGTGAAAGAAGAGAGTATATAGGGGACTTAGCCTTAGTCTACAGAGTGACTACAGGAGGCCTGTGGAGTTTCTACGTATCTTATACCTTTCCCACTGAGCAGCTGATGGCCGAGAATTCATACACTTTGAGGAATTTTCTTTCAGTCTTTGGTCAAATTCATCGATTAAAGCTTAGAGATAAGGAACTTCCCTGGTGGCGCAGTGGTTAAGAATCTGCCTGCCAATGCAGGGGACATGGGTTCAAGCCCTGGTCCGGGAAGATCCCACATGCCGCGGAGCAACTAAGCCCATGCACCACAACTACTGAGCCTGCACTCTAGAGCTCTAGAGGCACAACTACTGAGCCTGTGTGCCACAAGTATTGAAGCCCGTGCGCCTAGAGTCCATGCTCCACAACATAGCCCCTGCTCACCACAACTAGAGAAAGCCTGCATGCAGCAACAAAGACCCAACACAGCCAAAGCAAATAAATAAATAAATAAATAAATAAATAAATAAAAATTAATTTAAAAAAAACTTAGAGATAGAATTATGGTTATTTCCTTAAGCTGCATTCATTATAAACAAAAATTAAGTAGTTAACACCTTCACTTAATAAATATTTAGCACAAGCACAGTCTAAGTCAAATCCCAGCAAAATCCAAATATTAACCTCACTGGGTAGGCTATGGTTTAAATATGTAGTGAGAGAGGACTCGTGTGTCTCTGCCTTAGGCACTTGAGGTTTTTTCACTTAGTGACAACTCATCAACTAGCACTGCTGAGGCACAGAATATGCGGTACCCACAAGTAGAGTTGCAAAGAGGAAGGGAGGCTGACACAAGCATTCCTTGAGAGGTGCCTGCCCGCTGCTACAACAAACTCTCCTGGCGGTCGCTGGGTTCAGCTGGCTTTGGAGAGAATGATGGTACGTAATTCACTACTGAGGACTTCTAGCAGGACAGATATGTTGGATATATGGACTTTAAGTGCTAATTAATGAATTATTATTTAGTACCTGATAGGGAAGGGGTGATGGGCTTACTGAATAAAACAAGGTAGTGTATATATCTTAAGTGAACATCTGGTAACCAGTGAAATTCATTAATTGATTAGTCAATTCCACCACCAGTCAATAAAAAATTCAAATAGTCATTTTAAACACACTTGTTTCACCTCAGGGTTCCTGAAACTGTTAACCAGGAAAGCATTATAAAGATCTGTTGAAGGCATATCAGCCTGTTCAATTTCCCCTTATTGCACTAGACAGTAATGTCTGTATTACTATAACTGCAGTCAGTAGGAGGCTACTCTTTCAGATTTACCTGAGGAAGATTTAGCTGAGTGTTCTTTTAAGAAAAGCTCAGTCCCCATTAATTATGCCTATTTCTACCAGAATTTCCAGATGACTTCACGTGACTCCTAAATAGTTTAGACTACACGCCAGAGTCCCCTGCTGAGGCAGTCACTTCATTGGTACCATAAGATCAACATTTGGTTTTATATGAATGCATAAATCCTAACTGAATCTAATTTTGGAATTTAGCAGACTAAATTATTTTTATCATCTGTCCAAGCAGTTAGAAAGCTAAGATGCAGTTACAATCTTAACTATTTCGACTGTGTGTGTGGAAAAGATGTGTTTTCTATTCAGAAGACATATGGCAGAATATAGTTATCAAAATCTTAGTCTCATACCTCTCGAATAGCAGTACAAAACTCACTCTGGAGCACTTTTTTGAGGGATTGTAGCTTGTGCACTGGTACTTCTCCAGATTCCTGCAGTTTTTCCAGTAATTCAATTGCTCTGGCAACATCTGAATGAAAAAAAAAAAATCAAAATGGAGAGACATGGAGTAAACTGAAAAAAGTACCATCATTTCAGTGACAATGAAAAGTAAGTGGAATTAATTGCAAAACGAGAATTTACAATTCATAGTTTATTGATCTCTTTTGATAAAAGGTCATTTAAATCTGTTCCACACAATTTGTCACTTAATACATCTTCCTTAATGGCATTTCTCATAAGTTATTTCTGTCACACAAATTAGTTTGAATATTCTTTCAGGAAAGAATAGAAGGAAGCATGTCTTTTGTATATTCTGATACCTCAACAACCAAATGAATCCTGTCAATTTTACCTCTGAGATGCTTTTTTCAGGTTTTCTTTTCGCATTCCACATTTATCACACCTGCATTTTTACATTTATTAGTATGACAATTTGATTAATGTGCATCTTCTCCACTTGTCGATAAACTCCTTGAGGGTAAGAACTTAATTGGGTTTATTCACCACTGCAGCCCCAGAGTCTGGTGTAATTTATGTGTTATGGTCATTTAAGTTTTAAGGCCCCCCTTTATCTTGGGAACAATTAAATTATACTAAGGATAACCAGCCTAATAATGCTAGGAAATTGGGCCTTAGGGACAGTGCCAATATATAATTTCCCTGAAAGATAAGGACTAGTAGAGAACAGACTAAGTCAGATGACCTGGGGGTACACTGGGCCGCACCTAATGGAAGAATAAAATTAATTCTTACTTATGACTTTAATAATACTACTAGCTATGTTATTTGCACTTTGCCTGTTTTACCAGATTGTTGTTTCTTGCATTACCAAATGTGTCAATGAGCCTCTGACAAAAATATAGAGTTCTATATGAGATCAATGTAACAGTGTAACTCCAGATATGGCAAGATGCAACAAGAGGGGATTTTTTTCCCGGACTGCAACAGACTAGTAAGACAGACGGTCCAGAGACTTTTGGCTACTGTTAATAGGTCTAGTCCAATAATAGCACATAGAGTGGCCTATCAACAAAATCTTCGCCAGACCTGGGAATGAGCATTCCTACCGCTGTGGGACAAAATGGTCATGAAACACCTCTCAAACCATGGTCGAATTTATGACAATGAGGGGGCCCTGTCACCTACAAACTGGCACTTGCCATCTGCCTCCACAAGGATCAAATTACGAGCTGCTGCAGCTGCTGATCTTCAACACCCCCTGAAAGGAGTTCAAGGTGGAGGTCGATAATGAGGCCCTCTGTGCTTTGGGAAAAACTGGCAGAACAGGTCTTTAGATAGTTAGATATTTTCAGGAGAAGATTTTATGAGTCCAGGTCTTGCATCTCCTCGTATCTAGAAAAGCACTAAAATCCTTCATGGTGGTGTCTGCTCCTCGTAACTAGCAGTAATTTTCACAGGACCAGCAGAAACCTTCTCCAAAAAGTAAGTGCTTGATTGCATGTATTCCCCCTCCACAAAAGTCACATATACACTGACCTTCCCTAATACCTCTTTGGAGCAGTTTCTCAGAACTATGTGGAATGCTGTCTCCCAGGCTATAGTCCTCATTTTGCCCCAAATAAAACTTACACACACACACACACGCACACGTTAATGTATCAAGAAACACAGTCTCTTATAGCCATAGCTTTAAAATTCCCAGGATGGTTTTGTATTGCCAAAAGAAAACGATATGATGAAGGCTATTTTAAAAATACGTATGGTGATCTCTTCTACCTCTCTTGCTGTAGTCGATAACTCACTGAAAGGTCACTTAGGCATTTATGTATAGAGATTTTCAATTCCTAAGTGATTAACTCCAGAAAGTATCCCGTATCCCTGGCATCAGATTATACATTCATTCATCCATCCATCCATCCATCCATCCCTCAATTTGTGTTCCTATTAGACCTGGCACTAGCTTAACAAGACACACTTCTGAATTCACAGCTAAATGAGAAAAAAACATAACAGTATAGCTACCTATAATAAAATTTCTACCACCTCTGAATTAGGGTGGGGTTGGTATAGGTTTATGTATCTAACCAAAGAAAATAACCAAAAAGTAACTTTAATGGAGACTCTCCTTTGACGTACTGCCAACTGATTGCCAATCGTAGCCCAAGGAAGCATAAATCCTGAAATCAGTAAGATGCTGCCAGTTTCAAAAGTCTGTCCTTTGATACATAAACTGAAAGTCAACATAATCAACTGTATCACACCAGCCACATCCACAATCAGTAAGATACCAAGCTAAGAATTGTATGCATTTCTAACTGCATGAAAGACTCTACCTAGATGCCAACGGGCACTTGGAACTCTCAACACGTTTAAAACTGTGCTCATCATATTTTTTTCCTGAAATGAGCTCTTCTCTTCTTATATTCCGTATTTCCATTAATAGCATCTCCATCCAGCCCGTCTTCCAAGCGAGACCATGGAATCATCTTCCAGATTCACCCCCACACGCAATCAGTCAGCAAGTGCCGTAGGTTCTCTCTCAAAACGCCTTTTGAAGGGAAACCCTTTGCTTCATTACTTCTCTTCTGAGGTACTGGAGCATCTCCGAACTGTTCTTTAAGTGGCTTTTCTTTTACAGTCCACTGCCCACTCTGCTCCCCGAGTGATAAATCTCATTATTATACTCTCTTGCATAAAACCTTCTCTGGCTTCCTACTGCCTAAAGGGTGAAGTTCGGACCACTTAGGGCTACATACAAAGCCCTTAACAACCAACCTCTTATGACTCATCTCTAGAAACCTCCTCCTGCCCATCCTATACGCTGACCATCCAAAATTTTTACCATTCTAGGACATGCCACAGAACAGCATGTTTCTGTGACTTTGTACATATCATCCCCTGTTCCTGGAATGCAATTAATTTATTCATCCAATTGTGCCAGGCATGGGAGACACTGTGGTAACAGAGACAGACGGTTGCTCTTGCTTTCATGGCATTTATAGGTCTGACGGATCACAGATACCCAACAGAGGGGGCATGAGCTATAAAAGCAGCTCAACAGACTAGTACATGGATGTCTAACCAAGACATTTATCATCATCCAGGAGGTCAGGGAGGAGCTCTTTGTGAAAGTAATAGCTAAGCAGAGCCCTGGGTAGGAGGTACAGGTGGGGAAAAGGAGAAAAAAAGTTCCAGGCAAATAAATGCAGATTGAAGTCTTACCAAGGGAGTGTGGGGCATTCACAGAACTGAGAGTTCAGTATGGCTGAAGTTGAAACCAGGCCAAGAGTAGCAAGAGACGCAGTAGAGAGAAATCATATCATGGAGGGTGTGTCAGGTCATGTAGGGAAGACTTGGCTTAAATAGCAACTCCTTAGGCATGTCTTCCCTGACCCTCCAAGGCAGATTTAGTTGCTATCACATCCATGATCCCACAGTCCTTTGTTCACTTATCCATTGTAATAATTACTACTCTCTGCTATAGCTCTTTTTGCATATATGTCTCCATCCTTCACCCTTGCAAATATATTAGCTTCTTGAGGTCAGGAACAGTATCTTATTTGTTATTGTATCCATAGTTCAATGAGGAGTACTTGACAAATATTAGGTGTTTATGTTTGCTGAATGAATTATGGATTAATTAATGAGACTAGCTAGGAAGGCAGGGGTTAGAGGTCTATGTCTAGGTGGACATATAACTCACTTCTCCTGAGACTAAACCTCCAGATCACCATCAGCCATGATCAAGACTGGCTTGGGTCTGGTGTGGGGGGGAAGGACGCAAGCCTGAATCCGTAGGCTAAAGGGTATCACGTGACTGAACTAGAAGAAGTTCAGAAAATCTGAAAGCGACTATTCAGGAGTTCTCACCCTGGACTGCACTTTAAAATTACCTGGAATACATTTAAAATTTATTTATTTATTCCCCCATTTTATTGAGATATAATTGACACATAACACTGTATTAGTTTAAGTGTACAACATAATGATTTGATATATGTATCCAGCAAAATGATTACCACAATAAGTTATTAATGCCTGAGACTCACCCCAAATGAATTAAACCAGAATATATGGAAGAGTGGTTCTCAACCTTGGCTGCAGACTGGAACCACCTGGGGAGCTTTAAAACCCTTGGATACCTGGGTCTCACCCCAGAGATTCCAATGAGATTGGCATGGGGGAGGCCTAGGCATTAGGCTTTTGAAAGCCCTCAAGGTGATGCTGAAGTGCAGTCATGGTTGAGAACCACTGGTCTAGTTGGCATGGGTAGTTTTATAGCCCTATTTAGTTCAAATGTGCATGCAGGGTTAAGAACCTCTGCTATAAATCAATGGTTCTAAAACATGAGTGTGCCTAAGAATTACCTGCGGAAACGTATTAAAATGTAGGTTCCTGACCCTTCACCCCCACTTGAGGGAGGTTGATTCAGGAGGTATGAGGATAAGGCCCAGGAATTTGCCTTTTAAACAAATGACTCAAGCGATTCTAAAGTAGTTTCACAGACCCCATTTCAAGAGATAGTGAACAAAAATGACGGTTCAGGTTTCTTTCAGCCCCAGCATTCCAGAAACTCTTGCATTTTCTATTATTCTTTGATACCCTGTAGAACAGGATACTGAATGGGACTCTTCTGGAAGCCTCAGAATTATTGATAAAAGTCCATGAATGAAAGTAATTAGTGTTAAGTACCAGCCCCATCCTGAAACAGTGCTCCTAGCAAAGGCTGCTCACCTGGATCACCTGTGGAGTTTTAAAACCAGCCTGCTTCCCCAGACCAATTATTCAAAATCTCTAAGTGTGAGATCCAGTCATGAGGTTTTGTTTGTTTCTTTGTTCTTAAGCTTCCAGATGATTCCTATGACCATCCAAAGTTGAGAAATAAAGTTCAAAAAAGAGCGATCAAAGAAATTAGACACTATCCACCATATTAAGACTTATTCAAAGCTGGGCCGGCCCTGTTATGTAATGTAATACCATAGGCCTTTTCCAGTCCTTATTAAGAGGTAACTGTGGGATTTCCCTGGTGGCGCAGTGGTTCAGAATCTGCCTGCTAACGCAGGGGGCACAGGTTCGAGCCCTGGTGTGGGAAGATCCCACATGCCACGGAGCAACTAAGCCCGTGTGCCACAACTGCTGAGCCTGCGCTCTAGAGCCTGCGAGCCACAACTACTGAAGCCTGCATTCCTAGAGCCCATGCTCCTGCAACAAGAGAAGCCACTGCAGTGAGAAGCCCACACACCACAACGAAGAGTAGCCCCCGCTCGCTGCAACTAGAGAAAGCCCACATGCAGCAATGAAGACCCAACACAGCCAAAAATAAATAAATTGGTTAAAAAAAAAGAGCTAATTGTGAGATGAAAGAAAATTCATGAAAAATTGTTAAGTCATTAACTTTGGACAGAATACTAGGTCTTTTGCTTCTCTTCCATTAACCAAGCGAGGAGTGTTCCAAATAGAACCAATTGTAGCCATTGGGGGTTGCCTGCAGAGGGAGACTAGAATCCCTTTCCTGGTGACACAGGCAGTGGACATGGTGATCTGCCTGCCCTCTGCCTATCTGATCAGAGGGAGAGAACTGGAGAGCAGTGGCACTAGAGCAGGAACCATCTTGCTGGCACCTACCCAAGGGAATCTAGCAGTATGAAGTCATGGGGTATGTGGCAGTTGGTAAAAGCCAAAAGAAATCTAAAAACTAAGAGTGAGTGAGATCAGGTCCCTCCAGCCCAGTCCTGGCTGGTGCTGCAAAGATGTGGTGAGTGATAAATTGGATGTTAGACTGGAGCTTAAAATGAAATTCTGATTCCCTTTAGCTCTGTAAAAGTACCAGAAACCTGCAAGCCAAGGTCTGGAAGAAAGCAAGAGAAGCCTTTGAGTAAGTAAAATACTTGTTCTTAAAATGATTGCAATAAAGTGTGTGTAGTTTATTTACGAGTTCCCTTAGGGTTCTCACTGAGAACCTCACACTTGTTTTATGAAACTATTCTACAAAATTTGGTTACGAATACAGAAGTCTGGGTTTATCAGGATAGCTCAGACTAGAAGAAATATTACATAACGACTGGGGAGGCTGCTTGACAAACACAATGAAGGCAAGAAGATCTCACAGTTTTTTTCTGAAATGGACTCATCCTCTGGTCTGCCAACTCTCAAGCTCATACTTCCACCATCTATCCCTAACCACTGGACTGCCAGGGAGTTCCCTGGAGAGCATTTAAATGATAGGGAAGAGTGTTTCTCAGCCTTGGCTACCCACTGGGATCACCTGGGTTAACTGAAAAACAAAACAAAACAAAAAACAGATACCTAGATCCTACCTACATATATTTCTGATTTCATTGTTCTGGCATATGGCCTGGGCATTAGTATCTTCAGAGTGCACTAGAGATATAATGCATGACCATGCTGAGAATCACTGATATGGCCTCTCAAGGTACACCCCGGGAAATCTAATAACAATGTTACTTATTGCTGTCACGTACAGCAATTGCTAATTGCTCTCATGTACAATGTTTAGTATGCACGAATTTTAAACATTTTCCTTCTCTTAGCACTATGAGGTAGGTACTATTATCTCCATTTTACAGAACAAGAAACTGAGACCCATAGAGTTAAAATTACTTCTCTGAGGAAAGAGCTAGTAAGTTGTAGAGTTAGGATTTGAATCCTGGCAATATGGCTCTAGAACCTGGACTACATTTGAGATGTGTCTCAGGAATCTATATTGTTAAAATCATTCCCAGCACCACTTCTCCAACATTGTTAACAGAGATTAAGCTAATCTGATCAACAAATCCTTGCTTGAGGGCTGAAAACAGTGGTTCTCAAATTTTAGTCAACAACAACAACAACAAAATAACCCTGGACCATTTATTAAAAATTAAGATAGGGTTTCCCTGGTGGCGCAGCGGTTGAGAGTCCGCCTGCCGATGCAGGGGACGAGGGTTCGTGCCCCCGGCTGGGAGGATCCCACATGCCGCCGAGTGGTCTGGGCCCGTGAGCCATGGACGCTGGGCCTGCGCGTCCGGAGCTTGTGCTCCGCAGCGGGAGAGGCCGCAGTGGTGAGAGGCCGGCGTACCACAAAAAAAAAAAAAAAAAAAAAAAGAAAAAAAAATTAAGATAAAAAAAAGAGGCTGAGGGTGAAGCTTTGAAATTTGCTCTTTTAGTAGTCATCTCAGATGGTGCTGATGCAGAAAGTGGTTCACAAATGCACTTTAAGGTTACTGATAGTTTAATATGTGATCCAGAATAAAGTGAGTTAAAGGCCATCATTTATTCATTGTTTACTTGTACTTAGCTCATCTTATAAAATCCTCAAAAATATATAAAAGGATTACTACTGTTCCTACTGTATAGTTAAAAACAAAATAAAACAAAACAAAAAACCAACTAAGGCTCAGAAAGATGAATTATCTGGCTCAAGGTTACACAGCTAGTAGGGCCAGGATTTAAGACCAGAGGGGTTTGACTCCAGTGCCCATGCTCTTATTTATTTCTCTATCCTGCCATGGAAAAGGGATTAGAAATAAAACAATAAAGGTATGGCAAACTTATTTTTTAAATATAGCATCATCGCAAACTGAGGCAAACAGATATAACACTGCCCAAAGTCCTGGAAGGTAACCCTTCAACACATTACAGTATAATCAATGTGCTCATATTGATAACTTTTTTTTTTTTTTTTTTTGCGGTACATGGGCCTCTCACTGTTGTGGCCTCTCCCGTTGTGGAGCACAGGCTCTGGACTCGCAGGCTCAGCGGCCATGGCTCACGGGCCTAGCCGCTCCGCGGCACGTGGGATCTTCCTGGACCGGGGCATGAACCCGTGTCCCCTGCATTGGCAGGCGGACTCTCAACCACTGCGCCACCAGGAAAGCCCCTTGACAACATATATTAATCATTAAAAATGATCAAATCATTATCAACTGCCTGATGATATTAAGATAACATATTCCGGAAAGACTTCCTTTAAAGTAGTTGAACATTATAACCAAAAACAATAAAACAGTGGAACTTAAATGGGATGAACTTCCAGTCATCTGGAAGAGTCCAATTATCATCTTCTCTTTCCTTAATGATAACTTTTTATTAACTTGGTTAACATTTAGACTGCAGAATTTAACCCATGACTCATCTGCATCTGGACCTTGGATGAAGATAGAGCTGGGTCATTTAAGGCATATTGTCCACTAATTCCACACAAATTTATTGAGTACTATAGCAAACAATATGAGTTATCTACCCCAAAGTCACCTAAAACCCTCACATCCCTTGCCTTCTTCTACTACAAAAGCTGGAAAGCAATCATACTTCTCTTTCCAGACTCTTCTGTCATTTGGCCAAGTTGTTGTAAGTGTAAAGTCACTGGGTATGGCTTCCAGGAAGGCTTTTTAGATGAACAAAACGCTGGCGTATGCTTCAGCTTTTAGGTCTTCGAACCCTTACTCTTTCCCCATTCTCCTGCCAGCCTTAAATGTGCCTAGAGGTGAATCAGCCATTTTGTGATCATGCAAACGGCTGTCACATGCTGAGGCAGGTGGAGTAGGAAGAAGGAAGGGGCCTAGCCCTTCATGTCATCACTGAGCTGTGTACTGGCCTTGAACTGTGCAACCCCATGATTCTTGCCTAGGAGACAAATATATGCTTTACTGTTTGGTTCCCTGTGACTGGCAACCAAATACAAACTAACTAATACCAGAGGAAATGACTTTAAAGGCACTATTGTAGCAGGGATAAGGTTGATGATATTGAGAAACTGGAGTCACATGTGGTGGTCCTTTGAATAAGACAGCCATGGAGAGCCTCTCTGAGAAGGTGACACTGGACTGAGACTTGAACATTCGTAACAAGCCAGCCATATGAAAATCCGAAGGAGGAATATCCGAAGAGAACAGCAAGGGCAAGGACCCTGAACTGAGGGGAGCAAGCCTACATACTAGAAGAACAGACAAAACCAGTGTCAGTGGAGCACAGTGTGTAAGGCAGACAGCGATCGCAACAATGGTGTGCTGGTGAATGATGAACAACCAGCTCTCCAAAACACATGGACAAAACAGAAAAAGCCCTTATTTGTAGTGTTTTCTGATTTCTGTAGTGTAAATACTGCGACCACGACCAGTTTCAAGCTACCAACATGATAACCACTGGCTTGAAAAATTCTTGACTACTCAACACTCAGCTCTCACAAGGCAGAAAGTACCAATTACAACACACCACTGTATAGGAAACAAAGTTTGAGAAGTAAACAGGTGTTAGATGTTAAGAAGATTTTATAAGAAGGTTATATTTTGGTGTAATTACTAAAGAAAGCCATTGAAGAGTTTTTAGCAGAATGATATGATTCGCTTCACATTTTACAAATATCATTATGACTACTGTTTGAAATGTTAGTTACAGTGGGTCAAGCATATACACAGGAAACCAGTTAGGAAGAAGGCTATTACAGTGGTCTTGGCAAGAAATGGTGAAAGCTTCAGTTAAATGGTGGCAGTGGGGATGGCAAGACGTGGACAGCACAGGTGGGGAGAAGAAGAATCAGTACCCTGAGGAGGTGCACAGCTGTATGATGAGGTCTCAAAAGAATGTCTCTGGGCTTCCCTGGTGGCTCAGTGGTTGAGAATCTGCCTGCGAATGCAGGGAACACAGGTTCGAGCCCTGGTCTGGGAAGATCTCACATGCCGCTGAGCAACTAGACCCGTGAGCCACAACTACTGAGCCTGCGCGACTGGAGCCTGTGCTCCGCAACAAGAAAGGCCGCGATAGTGAGAGGCCCGCGCGCTGCGATGAAGAGTGGCCCCCGCTTGCCACAACTAGAGAAAGCCCTCGCACAGAAATGAAGACCCAACACAGCCATAAATAAATAAATAAATACATAGATAGATAAATAAATAAATAAGCCAAGCATTTGAAGCCCTTTAAAAAAAAAAAAAAAAAGAATGTCTCTTCAGCAGAAAAGGATTTACTAGTGAATACAGTCACATGCCTTAGCCTGTTTTTTCAATAATTGTGTCTGCCTCTTTAGCCATAAGCAGATGGTGTCAACAACAAATTTAACAAGTGACCAGAATAACAAGGGAGAAGAAAAGTATCAGCACCCTGAAGACAGAACTATTTTAAAAGCACATAAGAATACGGCACTTTCTCCTGTTAGTCTCTTCCTATCCATATAAGATCCCTCTATTCAGCGTCAATTAGGAATGTTATAAAATGTTTTAGCACTGCACCAAGCAGTTGGAGAATATGGATATAAACCTAAAAGTCAGAGACCTGAGAAGTATAAAATGTGGTAATACTGATTATATACAGTTATTGTGAGGTCTGAAGGAGAATGTAATTATGATGAGATTTTCATATAGAGTATCTGGCACATGAACTATACATGACATCTATACCATCTTTTCTTTTAACCCTTTCTTTCTGTGGGTCCTCACTTCCTGTTCTATTAGTGGAAATATGTGAAGAGGAAATGTTAAATTATAGGAATGAAACTATGCTACTCAAATTTCCTTTGAAAAGGTGACTAGAGGTCCTCTTTTTAAAAACATACTTGACCCACAGAGTTTAAATTAAATGACTATGGACAACTAAATCTAGCCGTAAGTTAGTATTTCATGTACAGTATTGTAGAAGTCATTATTAAGTCTACAATTTAAATAGTGTACATGAAATACTGACTTATTACTAGCTTCATGATGTATCTAAAAATTGGACCAAAGAATGCTCAGTTTAAAAATCTCATGCTGCACAACAGAGCATGTGTACCAACAAATTAAAATAAATGGCCAATAATGCTTTGCACTTGCAGTGCTCTGATATGAAAGGAAACTCTGTCAATTTACGAGTTATAATGAGACATGACAACCATTGTGTCCTTCTCATCTGACACTCATCTCTGTTTGGATCCACCCACAAATTGCCATGTTCCTTAGATGCACACTAATTGGTAAACCTTAGGACTAGCTCAATTTAAATGTGCTCAAATTAAAAGCTTTACTTAGTATGCTGTTAAAAATAATCCCAATTTATGTTTATTATCAAAAGCTGAATGAATTCTCTTCCTAGGATTTGGGACGACACTGAAGTGTATCACAAAAGTCTGACAATACTAGAATTTTTAAATCATGAATCTCAAATTGTTTGCCAAACCTACTGCAACCAGAAGAACACTTTACACTACAAAATGAAAAGCTGTAGTTGCTAAGAGATTCTCTGAAGTGGCAGGTACCTGTTTCATTTGACAGTGATTACTTACCCAATAAACAAATCTTTAAGTATACAAAGCTTAAGATACAGCTTTGTTAAACAATCCCTGTTACGTGGTCTGAATGAGTAACGTGTTCCCAGTTTTTATAGGAACTATATTCAACGTTTTCTTCTTTTTCTTTCCTTCTTCCTTTTTAAAAAAAATTCATCTAATTTTCCCAAGCAGCTAAAATTGAAGCTTGATTTGCCTGCTATCACCTGAGACCTCAGGAAATCAGAGGTTTCAACTTTCTTTTTTGTTTGAGCTTTCTTATATCTCATATTTGATGTCTTTCCCTTTCTTCTATATTTTCACCTCACGTTTCTTTTTAATCTTGCATCCATGTCTTTACATAATGACAGCCAACTATAACCTTAGTCCTAATGACAGTGAAATTAGCTCATCTCATTTTCTGTTTCCAGCCTTCTTGGCAACCACGCAAATGAACACCTAACTTGATCGTGTTTGGAGAATCTATGAGAAATTAGACCTGGCCAAAATGTAATCTGTTTTTGCATGTCTGAAAGAAGTTGAACAAACTACTGCCCTCTTTTACACTAAATACTAAAACATCTGTGCCCTATTAATTTTTTTTTTTTTTTCTTTTTGCGGTATGCGGGCCTCTCACTGTTGTGGCCTCTCCCGTTGCGGAGCACAGGCTCCGGATGCGCAGGCCCAGCGGCCATGGCTCACGGGCCCAGCCGCTCCGCGGCATATGGGATCTTCCCGGACCGGGGCACGAACCCGTGTCCCCTGCATCGGCAGACGGACTCTCAACCACTGCGCCACCAGGGAGGCCCCCTATTAATTTTTGTATGCTCCATTATATCCAATCCAGAATCATAACAATTGTAGGCACTTAAAAACTGGTTGTTGAATACAACTGATTGTACGGAATTAAATGTTATTGTTATATTATACAAGTATTATGTACTTATATATACCTATATATTATATTAATATTATATAAAAGTATTTGTCTTCACTAGTTAACAGAGATACTATATCAAGCCCAATTTGACAAGATTTGGGTTTCTTACAAAATGTGAATTCTGAGAAAATTAGGATTTAAGGGACTAGACTCCATCTTTTTATAATAATCAACTTTAACCTTCTACAAGTGGGTGGAGTAAGAACCATGGGTATGACTTGGAAAGTGGATCAGAGTTTATTTTAGCACTCATGAAAATTTTTAGGGAAGCCTTATTTTAAACTCTCTGGGAGGTATTTCAAAGTACATTGTCCAAACTACATTTTGTATGCAGACAAATTGTTTCTAAAATTTCTGAGACAATGAATACAATGAGCATTTCTTCATTAGCCAGTTAAGTACTGGGAGTATAGTTGTAGGAATACAACTTCCACGTACAGATTAGCAAGATGATACCTCAACACTGCATCACCAGCGACCCAGCCTGTCCATCCACACTATGCTTTATTTACACTTCATCTACAGCCTCAACTGATTTTAGATGCACTTGATGAAAGAACAAAACACTTTTCACAGAGCTTTAAATTTAACTCTTAATTGAAGTCTATACATTTTACCTTCCCTTCCATAACTCCTTATCTGTCTAACGTTTTCTCAATAAAAGTTAGTTAAATAATTATTGTCTGGCACCTTAAAATACTAGACACAAAAAGATATGGATCCTTAGGTTCTATGAGTTTTAGTATTTCCCTGGCTTAGTACATAAAACATAACCAAGCTTTTACACTGGTAGTGATTCCACCTGTGTATATTGTCAAATTGGAAATTTTTTTCCCAGTAATTATTACTAGGACATCCCAACCGCCTTTTTCATATTGCTCAGGAAACTGGAAGGGAAAATTTTATCAGGAAATTGCTGGAGAGACAACCAATCGAGTTCAGTGTTTTCAAAGAGCTCATTATAAAGAAACCTTACAAATTTAACTTTTCATGTCCTCAAATATCTCCTACACTAGAGAATGGATGAATGTTTTTATCTAAACTGACACTTTGATAAATTATTCTGCTATCAAGCTACTTAATAATGTTTCCTCTGTTACCTTATCACTACTATATCATACTATGACTCAGTTTCTTAGTTACTTTGAGAATTGTATGGTGAGGTTAGTGCAGTGCTGTGTCTTTAAAAGATGATTAGAGCACAAAGTGAAGCTTGGTGTCTACAGAAATTGCTATGGTGAATAGCTGTTGAGAACATGACTACTATCAAGCTGTACAAAAGATGATTTAAAATTCCAAATAAAAGTCGTGAAATAATGAGTTTCTCCTCATTACATTAGATTCCCTGGGGCTGCTTTGTCAGACTTTCAATTGATGTTTCTTTTATAAAACAAATCTTGGGAATAGAGGAGGAGGAAAAATAATTGTTTAGTAACTTATTGCATTTGCATAGCAAACTAATAGTAACTAATGAAGTGTTATTTAGTCATAAGTAAAGTTATACGAACTATTGAATAAATTTAAAGATGACAAAAAACAAACTTGAATGCCTTTTTCCCCTAATTACAAAATAAATCCACTTCTTGGGGAGGTTTATAGGGTAAATATAAATTCCAGTCCTATGCTTTAGATATGTTTTCTTTGTTTAAAAAATATGCAAAAATTTTAATTTATGCTATCAAGACTATCACTACTCATTCTTTCTAAGATGCCCACTCTGTGCCATCCATGGTTCTTTCATAGTACCGTCCATCTTTGTTTCCTAGTACTTATCATTATTGTAATCGTACATTTATCTCCATGACTCTTTGACTACTACCTGTCTCCTGTAGAGTGTAAGCTTCATGAGAACAAGAACCATGATTGTTTTTTGTTCTCCTTTGATGTCCATTCCCAGCTGAAGGTCTGTAACATGGCAGGTACTCATTAAATATTTACTGAATAAATAAATGAGCCAAAAGAAAATACCTGCCCAGAGATGGAGGAAATATTTTGGAGTGTAGTGTTGACTTGCTCTATGCTATTCAACACACACTACACAAAAGACTGTTCATGGACTCTGTAACCATAATTCAATTGCTGTATGCATGAAAATGTATCAGAAACATTTTTTAAGTGTAATTTTAAGGAAGTACTAGGAGATGAAGTTTGGAGGTTCGGCTGTAGACTCTAAGCATGAGGAGTTAAGTTTAAAATTCACAAATAAAACATTTATTTGGACAAAAACAGATGCTGCAACTTCATATTAGATTAAAAATAACTTAGCATTTTCTTGTCAGATGAAAACAATTTAATCCCATAGACCACTAGATGTCCTTAAAATTATACTTGTACCTTTTCTAGTTCGTGAGTCATTAGGATCTGGCTCAAAACAAGCAGGCAAATGCAATAAACTTGAAATGACTTGTTCAACAAGGTCCTGAATTTATGGTAAATAGCTGGGTTTTGCTCCATTTGAGAGAAGATTAAATAAAATAAGCTTAGCTTTGTTTTATCTTTTGAATAAGCTAATATCCCAATACTTAAATCTGAGTATGAATTCACATTTTTTAATGCAGAACAAGCTACTCATACATAAACAAGTTTAATTTGAAAGGCATTATTTTTCAAGTAGCCTTAACATAAGCCAGTCCTGCCATAATTTACCGAGTAGTTTTATCTTACCTTTAATTATACGTACTCTGAATACCTTAACTCAGGTGCAAGAACGTCATCACATTCTAATAATGCTTTAAACACATTTATTTTCGTTACATTTATCAAGGATATCTCTAACAGATAAGGAAAAAGATTAACATTTCTCTCTTAGGGATCCTTTTTCTTCTACATGCATCTCAGTGTCAACACTTATTAATGCATATAAACGATGCAAAAGAAAAGAGGAAATTGTTATGTTGGTTTATTAAGTGCCGATAGAGGTAGCCTTACTATTTTTATCTGACATTTCAATAATAGAACGCCAGTTCAAATGCCATAGAACTCTGAAAGCAGTGATTGAGAAAAACACATTGTTTACCTGAAAATCATTGTGTATTTAAAGGCATTATGCTCTTCTTATGTATGGGGGTAGATGATGTACTTAACATGTGACTGTCAAAGTCAAGGAACATTTTAAACTAAATTAGATATGAAATCAATATGGCTATTTTTATCATGAATCATAGACTTCCTTTAAAACTACATTTTATAGAAAACATATATATATATATATATTTTTTTTAATTGAACAGTTCTTAAAAGTAACTCAAGCCAGTCTCCTGAGAAGTGCAAAAAGAAATCCTTTATGTGAATTGAACCATTACCATACCAGGTGATAAACTGTAAAATTCAAATAAGCATTTTAGGAATTCCAAAATATGAATAAGTGTTATTTCATTGTAAGAAAAAATAAGAATAAAAAATATGGGGGTTTTGGTGGGAAAAAATCAAGAATTTATTGTTTTTATTTGCAATTAAAATGTCAAATGCAAGAATTCACATGGCAGGGAGTGAGTTGAAAAAACACAGGTGCCTAATTCGCAAACTACAAAAAACAGTATAAAAGGTGACCATCTGGGGAGAGCTGGCTGACTTAATTTTCCTATGAGCTTACCGTCTGCTCCGTATTTTTCTTCCAAACTCCCCATTCTGACCTTGAAAATGCATCTACATGTTTTGCTACATGCATTTCCTCCTAAACATAAATGCAGGTTGACTTAATTATGCAAAGGATATTAACACAACAAAGGACATATTGTGCTGTATTTTATTTTATCTCAGTTTTCTTATTTTTTTTAACAGGTTTTATTTCTGATGGTGACAGTTTTTCAGCCTTTCAGCTGTTCTATAAATTCCTAGATCACAGCAAGATCCTTTTTGACCTACCTCCTAGAGAAATGGAAATAAAAACAAAAATAAACAAATGGGACCTAATGAAACTTAAAAGCTTTGGCACAGCAAAGGAAACCATAAACAAGACCAAAAGACAACCCTCAGAATGGGAGAAAATATTTGCAAATGAAGCAACTGACAAAGGCTTACTCTCCAAAATTTACAAGCCGCTCATGCAGCTCAATAACAAAAAAACAAACAACCCAATCCAAAAATGGGCAGAAGACCTAAGTAGACATTTCTCCAAAGAAGATATACAGATAGCCAACAAACACATGAAAGAATGCTCAACATCATTAATCATTAGAGAAATGCAAATCCAAACTACAATGAGATATCATCTCACACCGGTCAGAATGGCCATCATCAAAAAATCTAGAAACAATAAATGCTGGAGAGGGTGTGGAGAAAAGGGAACCCTCTTGCACTGTTGGTGGGAATGTGAATTGATACAGCCACTATGGAGAACAGTATGGAGGTTCCTTAAAAAACTACAAATAGAACTACCATACGACCCAGCAATCCCACTACTGGGCATATACCCTGAGAAAACCATAATTCAAAAAGAGTCATGTACCAAAATGTTCATTGTAGCTCTATTTACAGTAGCCAGGACAGGGAAGCAACCTAAGTGTCCATCAACAGATGAATGGATAAAGAAGATGTGGCACATATATACAATGGGATATTACTCAGCCATAAAAAGAAACGAAATTGAGTTGTTTGTAGTGAGGTGGATGGACCTAGAGTCTGTCATACAGAGTGAAGTAAGTCAGAAGGAGAAAAACAAATACCGTATGCTAACACATATATATGGAATCTACGGGAAAAAAAAAGGTCATGAAGAACCTAGGGGTAAGATGGGAATAAAGACACAGACCTACTAGAGAATGGACTTTAGGATATGGGGTGGGGGAAGGGTAAGCTGTGACAAAGTGAGAGGGTGGCATGGACAAATATACACTACCAAACGTAAAATAGATAGCTAGTGGGAAATAGCCGCATAGCACAGGGAGATCAGCTAGGTGGTTTGTGACCATCTAGAGGGGTGGGATAGGGAGGGTGGGAGGGAGGGAGGGAGACGCAAGAGGGAAGAGATATGGGAACATATGTATATATACAGTTATATAACTGATTCATTTTGTTATAAAGCAGAAACTAACACACCATTGTAAAGCAATTATACTCCAATAAAGATGTTAAAAATAAATAAATAAATAAATTCCTAGACTTTCCAGGATACACCTGCAAGTGCCGACAAGCACAGTTCTAAGCAACAACTGCTTCTTTGAGAGCAGTGGTTCACAAGGAGGCCCAGAAGGCAGACCTCTGAGAATGTCAAAGAGAGGAGTTGGAAACCTAGGACTGTACTCGTTATGTGGACCCAATGAATCATCACAGGGCAAATGACAAAGCTGAAACAGTGAGGAATTCCTGGCTTGTCACAATACACCGATTGCCCAAGTATGCTGAGGATGTCAGGATTTCTGAAGGAGGCATCACACTTTACTGACATGGGGAATTAACACCCTGAGCATAAAAACAGACTTTACACTGGTTTTCTTTTTATGTCTCAGTCTGAATACTGAAAATGATGCTTACTTTCAAGTACTTACTTTCAAGCACTTGTTGCCGCATCTTTTCTAAAATTAGACTTTTGCTTTATCCCACATTTTTTTTTCTGGAAAAAAATATCTGTAGCTATCACTTCTTCAATATCGCTAATTCATGCTCTAATCATTTCAAGATTAGCCTCCTGGACTATATACATGGTATCTGCACTCCTGAAACTTGTTTCCAGCCTTGAATGCTTTTCAGGTTAAAACCCTGATTTATACTTGGTTGTCCTCCAACATCTTAAAGTTCATCAAGTGCTAAGCTAAACTCATCAAGTTTGTGAACCCACATGTCTCCCCTTTGACTTTTTTCCTCTCCCCATTTTCATCATCTGTTAGTCAATACGGTATGCTCATCGTTATCTCATCCTTCCTTTGCATTCCTACAACTCTTCCTCAAATTCAGGTTAGGTCATCCAGATTACAACGATAATACAACAGTGGTCCAAAATTGTCAAACTGTTCCAAAGAATAATAGGATTCCTGGAACAAAGAGTTCCATGATCTGCATATTCCATACGACTTAGAGATTCACAAAGTATCTGAAAGGCTACAGTAAAGAAACATCTTATAAAGTTTGTTTAACCTGATTTTAGGAAACCCAGTGTCTCCTAATTCATTTTACTATGGAATGTTTTTCAAGGAGCATCCAATAAAATCTCCCAGAGTCATGTTTGTAAAACATTCTTCTTCCCCATAGATTCAATCCTGCAGCCAATTTTCATGGTAGCTAATAAATATACAGCTCAGATGATTTCACTTCCCTGCTCAAAATTTTCAAACACTCTCGATTACCCATCAAACAAAGCTAAGCACCTCTATCTACCTGCAACCTACATGTTTAATCTGCTTTTTCATGACTTCATTCATCTCTGTAGTTCACCAGGCGTCAAACCTAGGATTTACTGTACTACAACCGCTCATCCTCAAACCAAATAAATGTGTTTCATTAAATAAATGTGTACCATCATTTAGCAATGAATCAACCTTTCACACAAAACTCTGGTACTATGAACAGCTCTTTAAAGACTTAACGGCTTCCTGATGCTCTCCAAACTTAAACCAAAGTCTACTTTGCTAAAGAAAAATATATTTACTTTCTTCTCTCCATGATTTGAAAAACTCTGCTGTAGATAAAGTTACCTACACTGAATATTTTTAGCAAATTAAATTGTCATTATTGCATGGTTTTCCTGAAATAAAGGTGGTATGTGGTGCTTAGTATAATTGAGCCAGATGGGAAATTGGTATGTAGATGTGGAATGATCATATTACCTGTGATCATTTCTTTTTTTTTTTCTTTTTTCTTTTTTTTTTTTTTTGCGGTACACAGGCCTCTCACTGTTGTGGCCTCTCCCGTTGCAGACCACAGGCTCGGGACGCGCAGGCTCAGCGGCCATGGCTCACGGGCTCAGCCGCTCCGCGGCATGTGGGATCTTCCCGGACCGGGGCACGAACCCGTGTCCCCTGCATCGGCAGGCGGACTCTCAACCACTGCACCACCAGGGAAGCCCGATCATTTCTTAACCAGTGTCAAAACGCATATTCTTATCCAATTTTAAAAAAGTAACATCTGGGTTTCCCTGGTGGCGCAGTGGTTGAGAGTCCGCCTGCCGATGCAGGGGCCACGGGTTCGTGCCCCGGTCCGGGAAGATCCCACAGGCTGCGGAGCGGCTGGGCTGCTGAGCCTGCGCGTCCGGAGCCTGTGCTCCGCAACGGGAGAGGCCACAACAGTGACAGAACCTCGTACCGCAAAAAAAAAAAAAAAAAAGTAACATCTATTGAAGATACTTCTAAACCTTAACAAATTTTAGGCTATAATTTTAACTGAAATGGTACTTACTGTTCAAGAAATACTTAGTTGCACATCTGCTTTGGGTCAAGCATTGGTACCAGGCAAAAAGCAGTCAACAAGATGGACACAGTCGTTACCACAGTGTGTAGTTCTTACCAGGAGTTCCAGGCATGCTGAGAATTCTATCTCCCTCCAGCTACTATGCTATTTCTTTGAAAGCAAAAGTTCTACAAAAAGTTGTTCTTACTGTGCCTAAAATATCTCATCCTCTCCTGAGCCCACACCAATGAAGCTTTTACCTACTATTTCAAAAAAGTGTCAGGACCATCAATGACCTTCACACTGCTAATCGCAATGGTCAATTCCCAGACGAGGTCTTACCTCACCTGTTACCATTTCACACAGATAAGCCTTCCCAGCTTCTTAAAAGACTTCATTTACTTGGCCTCTGACCACCACTGTCTTTCGCTTTTCCTCCCTGGCTGGTGTTTCCTCATCTTCTCAACCTTTAAGTGTTTTAATTACGCAGAGCTGAGTCATCAAACGTCCCATCTTTTCATCCTCCAGATGGCTTTAAATACCATCTATACGTTGATAATTCCCGTATTTATATCTCCATCCTGGACTCTTCCCTTGAGCTCCAGAGTTTTTTATACAGCTGGCAACTCAAACTCTTCATTCTAGCGTCTAACAGATATCTCAACACGTCCAAAATCGGTATTTCTCCTGAATGTAAACCCCTCCCCCTATGCTCTTCTGGAGTCTTTCCAATCTCAGGTGAAACTTCATCTTTTCAGGTTCTCAGACCAAACACCTGATTCTTCATCAACTGCTTTGTTTCTCCTACACCTTATACTCAAACCTGCATCAAATCGTGTCGGCTAAGTCTTCCAGGCGTGTCCAGAATTTGACCACTCATCACTACCTTTCCTGTTACTACCAGGATCCCTACCACCATCATCTCTGATCTGGATTCTTTTATTTACTTCCCAACTAATCTAGCCCGTTCAAACTAAAAATCCCACCATCTGTGGCTTTAGTATCTTAGACTAAAAGCCAAAGTCCTCAAAATAGCAAGCGTCAGCCTCCTCCAGTCCGAGGGCGGGCTGGCCTACCTCCAGTGCTCGGCTGGGCTCCCGGAACGCGTCCAGGCCGCCGTCTTCCCGGGGGCGGCCAGGTGGCCCTCAGCGGCCGCAGTCAACATGTCCCGCGGCGGGTTACCTACAGCTGCGTGGTGACCAGGCTGCCTGGGGCCCCCTGTCCCGACCGCCCCAGCAGCTCAGAAAGGAGCTGGGCGCAGACCTGCCGCGGTGGATGCGCTGCGGTGGCAGTCCCCAGGCTGGGACAACTGAACGGCCCCTCAAACAGATGGGTACCATCTTCGGAACCCCGGAAGGAAGCGAAACCCCTCTGGGTGTTCGGGGGCCCACCAGCCCGGTGGAGGGCGAGGCCTGGCGTCCCAGGGAATCACCGAGACTCCCAGCCCCCAGCCTCGGGTTGCACTTCCTGGAGCGGCCTGGCGCCACCTCGTGGCTGCTCCCGAGGCTGCACCTTTAGGACTTGGCTTTCCTAGGACTGTCCACCCAGAACCCACACCCTGCGCCTTCCCCCTTGGCCCTGCCCATCCCAGAGATAACTGTAACAACTAAAATGACATCACTTGTCCAGAAAAAAAAACCAAAAAAACCCAAAGCCTCTTTGTCTTCATCTCTTTCTACCCTTTCCCTTGTTGACTGTGCCCCAGGCACAGGGCTCATTGCTGTTCCTAAAATACTTTCAGAACATTATTGCCGGCCTTCCCTGGTGGCGCAGTGGTTAGGAGTCCGCCAGCCAATGCCGGGGACGCGGGTTCGTGCCCCGGTCCGGGAGGACCCCACCTGTCGCGGAGCAGCGGGGCCCGTGAGCCATGGCCGCTGAGCCTGCGTGTCCGGGGCCTGTGCTCCACAACAGGAGAACCTGCAGCAGTGAGAGGCCCGCGTACCACAAAAAATAAAAAAATGACATTATTGCCTCAAGGCCTTTACCCTTGCTGTTTCCTCTGTGCTACTTTTCCCCAGTTATCCTCAGGGAGAACTCCTTATTTACTTATACAGTAAGTCCCCTACATACAAACCTTCAAGTTGCGAACTTTCAAAGATGCGAATGTGCATTCGCACATCCAATCATGTAAGTTACTTCACGTGTCTGGGTTACGTTGTCACGTGCGTGCATCCTCCACAAGTGGTTGTGCACTTTATTGTACAGTACTGTATAGAGTACAGTAGTACAGCATCTTTATTTCAAGCCCAGGATGTCCGGAAACAAGTGTAAAAGCAGTGGTGATAGGTATTATAAACTTATTACAGAACAGTACTATATAGCCGATTGTGTTAGTTGGGTACCTGGCTAACTTTGTTGGACTTACGAACAAACTGGGCTTATGAACACACTCTTGGAACAGAACTCGTTTGTATGTAGGGGACTTACTGTATCTAATACATGAGGACTTCCCTGGATCCACCCCTACTTTCCTTGGGTGTCTCACCGCCCCCCCGCAAACCTGCTTCATGTTTCTTCAGATTACTTAAACTTATAGAAAGTACTATGTACTTATTTGTTTGTTTTGTCGTCCTCCACCTCCACCTCACTACAACATACGCTTCACAAGAGTTGAAATTATGTCTGTGTTCACTACATAGGACCTAGAACAGGAGTTGGGACATAGTAGGCGCTCAAGAATTGAGTGAATAATTGGGTGAATTTACAAAAGGGCATTATAAGGTGCTATGGAAGCATAAAACAGAGGGAACTAAACTAGGCTCAGGGAACAAGAAAAGAGTTTTTAAGGAATCTGAAACCCAAATGCTAAAAAGACAAGTAGGAATTTGCCAAGAAACAGGAGGAAGAGGAAGGGAAGAGTTCTCCCCACAAAGAGAACAACATTGCCAAGATCCTGACTTTGTTTATTTAACAAATATTTATTAAACACCTGCAATGTGCCAGGCTGGGTTCTAGGTATTTGGGACTTAAGTAGGGGAAAGGCTACACATACATAATTTTTGGCCTATGGTCAGTTAATAAAATTAAGGACATATTAAGATTGATTTAAAATATTGGACAATGGGAAGCCACTAAAGAGTTTAATGCAAGGAATGACATGATCAGATTAATATCTCAGAAAATGAAAACCAAACACAAGCCTTACCCCCAGTTCCTGGCTGTTTTGATACTTAACCAAGAAGAGCTTCCTTTCAGGTTCCACAGTCATTTCTAATATAAGCCCTTAGTATCAGATAAAGTGAAAATGGTGCTAATTATTTTCCTGTATGTGAATACAAAACAAAAAAAGTCTTATAAGTAGAAGTTCTCAAGTTTTTCAAAACTTTAATATAATTTAATGTCATTTTATTTTTAAAACATCTTCTTTTAGCATTCTTTTCTCATATTTTTCAGGAATCTTTTTCAAAGTTACTTATTTTTTCAGTGTCATGTTCTCTCCTTATAGTTTCTATTTTTAAAGTGCATGTTAAAGTCATTATAAATATGCTTATAGTCTCTTTCTGATTTCTTCTATATCGAGTTCTTTTAGTTTTCCAGACGTATCTTTCTTCTTCTCTCTGAATTTCTGTTCCTTCTGCCCAAAACACGGGGCTCACTAACCCCCTGGTTTGTTGTCAGCAGACTCACTCGAATGTTCTATCTCCTTCTCATTCATTTCTAATGTTTATTTGTGAGCTCACCTTTGGCAGGGATTGTTTGTTCTATGAGAAACCAGTGATGGAGCTGAATGCTTCTTAAGAGTGCTTTCATTTCACTTCCTCTAGTCTGTCCTAGGCTAGGACTCGTTTTATGTAAGTTCCTTGAGAAAAAGTTTCCTGAACCAGCTCAGTGGTATATATTCAGACTCCAAGCTAAGCAATGCAGTTTAGGGTATGGGTATAATGAAGATCTAACACGTCACCCTCAGTTCCTGCTTTGTCCCCAGCCATGGGGCTTATTTCTCAGTCTAGGACCACTTGGCATCCTCTTCATCTCCCTCCGTCCGCTTGTACCAAGATGTCAGCGCGATACCACGACCATTCCAGCCTTCATTTCCCCTTTCATTCCTGGCACCTGGAGATTCTGCTTTCTCACTTGCATTCTAAGCTGTAGAGAGTTTAATTGTGAGATTTTTTTTTTTTTTTTTTTTTTGTGGTATGCGGGCCTCTCACTGTTGTGGCCTCCCCCGTTGCGGAGCACAGGCTCTGGATGCGCAGGCTCCGGATGCGCAGGCCCAGCGGCCATGGCTCACGGGCCCAGCCGCTCCGCGGCATATGGGATCCTCCCAGACCGGGGCACGAACCCGTATCCCCTGCATCGGCAGGCGGACTCTCAACCACTGCGCCACCAGGGAGGCCCCTAATTGTGAGATTTTATGTGGCACATCTTGATGTTTGTAATGGGAGAGGTTCTGTGTTAGCTCAGTCTGCCATATTACAGATTCACTCAAATTAGTCTCTAAATTGGATTTTAATTTGAAATATGAGCAACAACATAAAGACAGTCTGCCTAACCAAACAGTTGCTCAGATGTGCAAATAAATACCAAAAATTAATCAGGCTGCAAAAATGCTTTCAAAGTCTGTCTTCCCAACTGGGAACACAATTTCTTACTCAGTTAGGTTAGTGTGAATTTTAGCTCACATAGGATAAGTTAACTTTGCAAGACTGTAATAGTATAGGAAACTTGAAGAGTATAGAGACCCATCCAAGCAGAGAGGGGAGGTGAGCCAGGCTCACACCCGGCACAGGCTCACTCATCTGTGGCAGAGCATGGGCACAAGAGACACTGGGTGCCATACAAGTGGGTAAGAAGAATTCAGCTACAGTGTTTCACTGATTGATGCAAGTCCAAATGTGAGCTACCATGACAATATAAAACCTCTGGGAGTGGCAAATACAGGCAAGTTTTACAAACTTCTACTGGGAGCTCGTGAGAAAGAATGGATCAGAGTTAAGAGTAAAGGTAAAAACCTGTTACACCTGGGAGACAACTAAAAGAAAAAAACCTGTATGCCAAGGTGGAGGAAGAGGGAAGCAGGAAACAGTGTTAATTCCAGGATCCAATACCAATACTATTAGAGGCCCCCTACCACTGGGGAAGGGGCAGGGAGCTCTCCCACCAAGACCCTCCAAGGATGAGGGCAGAGTTTAGTCTGGTAGACCAGGAAGAGGCAGGATCATTGAGAAAGGCCCATCCTTGAGACTCAGGCACAGGGTCTTCCTGAGACCAAGGCTGGGCCAGGACAACAGAGAAGCTCCTGTGTCCCCCACCACCAGGCTAGTAAGTACCAAGAAAAGAGCAACAGTAGTCTACCCCTGGGGGAATGTAAGAGCAAAGAGCAAGAATCAGCTGGGACACGGGTGTACAAGGAAGACTGCAAGCTGAGGGTCAAGCAACTCAAATGGTTCAACTGAATGCAAATGTAAAAGCCATTCTCTCTTTTCCATTTCTTTAATGCTCTAAAAGCAGAGGTTGGCAGGCATTTTCTGTAAAGAGTCTGAGAGTAAATAGCTGAAGCTTTACAGACCAAATGGTCTCTGTCTCTGAAATTACTCACCTCTGCCACTGTAGCCTGAAAGTAGCCTGAAAGCAGCCATAGATAACATGTAAATCAATAAGCATGGCTATGTTCCAATAAAACTTTACTTATAAATATGGAAATTTGAATTTAATACAATTTTCATTGTATTAAAATATTTCATTGTCACAAAATATTTCTCTTTTTGAGTTTTCCAACCATTTAAAATAATGAAAAAAACATTCTTAGCTCTCAGGCTGGATTTGGTTGGGGGGTTATAACTTGTGAGCCCTGGTTTAAAGCACAATTAGTAGCAATGAATTATGCATTTATAGCATTGACTTAACAATAGCACAAAAGACAAGAGGCGGCAGTTGGAAGTATATTATTTTAAGTAAGGCTGTGATAAGTTAAAGATACACGCTGTCGACCCTAGCCAACACCCCCCCACACAATACAAACATTAAAAGAAAGACAGCAAAATCAGCAAAGGCCTACATCAATATTAGATCAGTAAAGTATTGTTTGAATGTAAGACAAATGATTAGATACAGCTCCTTTACATTTGGAAAATGCGTAATTTACAAATAGAAAATTTCATCTCGAAAAATATCCAGGAGAAACTGCTAAGAAAAAAATAATTAAATGTATTTAAATAATTCAATGTATTTGAAAATAATGGAGAACAATCCAAGAGAAGAGGCTCTGAAAACTTGTTAGTACATGTAAGACAAAGATTTCAAAACTCACACAGGGAAAAAAATGAAACTAAGCAGGAAATTAGGTATACTTTAATGTGTATCTGTGTACAACTTATCTTGCCTATAGCTAATTTGTCCAACTACTTAGGATAGAGGATTGCCGAGGCTAAGATCATGTGATGATTGCTATACTGTCTTAGCTTAAATTGCTATAACAAAGTACCATAACCTAAGTGGCTTCAAAAACAGACCTTTATTTCTCACAGTTCTAGAGACTGGAAAGTTCAAGATCAAGGTGCCGGCAGGTTCAGTTTCTGGTGAAAGTCCCTTCCCAGCTTGCAGCCATCTGCCCTCTGGATGTGTACTCACAGGGCGAAGAGAGAGCTCTAGTCTCTTCCTATAAGGGCACTAATCTCATCATCAGCCCCACCCTCATGACCTCATCTAACCCTAATTCCTGCCTAAAGCCTCCACCTCCAAATCACATTGGGGGTTAGGATTTCAACATATGAATGGGGAAGGGAGAGACAAAAACATTCAGTCCATAGCATATACACAATCTTAATACTTTGCTATTCAAAGTTATCATTTGGAAGCCAAACTGTCAATACTTGGAAAATGTGTGTCATCAGAAGAAATGAGTGTCTACATGATCCAGAATACCTTATTTATCCAGAGGCATATATCTGTCAAACTCAACTAACTAAAACAGGTCTGAGAAGCTGGAGTGATGCAGAATTTCCCTGTGAGCTAGCCACATAAATATCTCATCATTCCGTTAGTAATATGCATTGTTGTCCTGCCTTACTTGTTTTATCTTCCACTATTCTTTTACAAAACCTCCATTTTCTAGAGAACATATACTATATCAGAGAAGGAAAGAAAATGAATCCTATATTTTCAGGTTAAAAATGGTTAAAAATTGGGCTTCCCTGGTGATGCAGTGGTTGGGAGTCCGCCTGCCGATGCAGGGGACGTGGGTTCGTGCCCCGGTTCGGGAAGATCCCACATGCCGCGGATCAGCTGAGCCCGTGAGCCATGGCCGCTGAGCCTGAGCGTCCGGAGCCTGTGCTCCGCAACGGGAGAGGCCACAGCAGTGAGAGGCCCGCGTACCGCAAAAAAAAAAAAAAAAAAAAAAAAGGTTAAAAATTAACCATTAATTAATTTTCAGTTATCTGTAAGGTTTTGAGGCAGGAGATAGGTGGGCTCCAGGCTGGACATTTACAACTGGCCTGTTCACACTTCCTGGGGTGAGAAGAAGATGGTCTCCAGGCCGCACTTTCATTACCAGCCCCCTGTTTATACTTCCTGAGGCAAGAGAAAAACGGGCTCCGGACTACATATTTATGACCGGACTCTTCTCTATATTTCGAGATCTGCACTTCGATATATGAAACAGCAACAGGCATAGGGTAGATAACTGGACATTGGACACTTTTATGGCAGGGACAGAGAGGGACTAAATGCTGTTAAAAGATCAGGAGGTCATACATTTCCCATCCTTAGGGCAAGGGAAACATTGTACATGCACAGAAAGGCTCCTTGGGGGTCAAAAAGGAGGGGGCACCACCCCATACTTTGTGATGCTAAGGCCGTCCCATAGGTCTCTGGGCTGTGATCCATCTTGGAAAAAAGTTGTGCACACATGTCGGGGAAAGTCCTAGGGCAGGTGTGGAAAAAGAAACCAGATAATTGGCCAAAGGTAAACAAAGACCTGGAAGGACTGCCCTATATAGATGACTTCACTGCCTCTTTCCTGCACTCCTCCTCATTAGGGAGGACGCCCACACCTTCCTCTCCGGGTGTGCATCTCTGCCTTGCTTCTATCTTAACTAAACCAACCGTTTCTCTGTGTGCTCTCCCACTTGTTGTTGTGCTATGTCTCCAATAATAAACTTTGTATGTGTTTTTACAGTTTTTGCCTCCGTGAGAAATGTATTTTTCACTAGGGGCAAGAGCCAGGAGGGTCTGGTGGCTAGGATTCCTGGTTGTTTTTTTTGTTTTGTTTTGTTTTGTTTGCGGTACGCGGGCCTCTCACTGTTGCAGCCTCTCCCGTTGCGGAGCACAGGCTCCGGACGCGCAGGCTCAGCGGCCATGGCTCACGGGCCCAGCCGCTCCGCGGCACGTGGGATCTTCCCGGACCGGGGCACGAACCCGTGTCCCCTGCATCGGCAGGCGGACTCTCAACCACTGCGCCACCAGGGAAGCCCGGATTCCTGGTTTTCATCCAGGCTGCCTGGGTTCAATTCCTGGGCAGGGAATTAAGATCTTGCTTCCTGCCACCACTCACCGCTGCCTCTCTGAGATCAGTTTACTTAGATGGATCATCTCTCCCACACTGAATGCTAGGCAAATACAGCATGGCGTGGGCCACTGAAACACATGTTAAAACCTCAAGGCATATATTTTAAAGATCGTGGGTAAGCAGAGTGCGTTTATGTCCTTCAGGCCATTTAGAGCCAATCTTGAAGAAAGCACAGAAGTCACAGCTTTCTCTTCATGCCTGGAACTCAGGTTGTGCTGCACTTGTCGCACTTAACAGCAAAGACTGTACAGAAAGGGGCTTGGGGCCCTAGTATCACTGTTCCAACTCTCTCTGTGAGCCTGTCAAAATTCCAAGTATATGAAGGAGTTTTATCTGCGCATGACAGATCACTGAAAGATAATCTAAAGGTCACAGTCATAATCTCTTGGTTCACTGGCACAGCATGGAAAGAAGGAACAGAATCTTGCTAGACTTTCTTATAATTCCATATTTGGGTATTTTGATCTTTTGTACCAAGAAAGTAATAAACGTGATTAATAATAAGCACAACCATTTATTAAACACCTGCTATTTTCAAAGAATTGTGCTAGACTTTTAAAATACATCACTTAAATTAGTCTTTACCAGCGTTAGTATATACCCCTTTTTATAAGCATTGAATAAAATTCTTTCCCTTTTGTCTGAACAACATACCGTCCTGGTGGTGTCTCCTACCAGTCTGTCTGCTCTTTGAAGCCTTTGCAAGCACCTCTGTGTTTGCCATCCCTTACCAGTCCAAGTCCCTCAAGTCTTGTTACAGACCCTGTTACAGACCTATGTACTTGCTCTCCACAGCGTAGCATAGTGATTAAACTCAAGGTCTCAATATAAACCAGACTGAGTTCCAATCCCTTTATTTAGCCTCTTTCTGCCTCAATCCCCACATCTTCAAAATACTAATAGCGTGTGCCTCAGAGGTTTGTTTTCAGGACTAACTGAAATGAAATATGAAAAACTCTAAGCACAATGCCTGGCGTGTAGTAAATGCTCAATATGTGTGAGCTGTTACTATAATACTCAAACTATGTTATCATAAATTATGTTTCATGTCTGTCTTCCCTGGACTGCGCGCTCTACCCCTAGCCTTTGACTCGGTACCTGCCACATGGTAGATGCTCATTCTCTTTTCCTTGCAAGGCTAAGGAAGAACCTTAGCCTTGCAAGCCTATGTAACCACAGCCTGTAGCCTATGTATCACCACATAAAGTGGGTGTCATTATTTCTATATTAAGAATGAAAGAAGCAGAATGTGGAGAGAGTAAGCAGTATTCTAAGCTTCCACAGATAGTAAGTGGCAGAACTGCAATTCAAATCCATTCTGTCTAAATCCAAAGCCTGCGCACTTTTCATTTACTGCCCTGGGAAAAACACATGCCCTGGGGAGAAGGGGTGGGGAATAATCAGTGTTGAGCACTTACTATGGACTTGGCAGTGTTCTAAGCACTTGCATATGTTTTCTTAGTTAATTTTTACAGTAATCTTAAGAGATAGAAACTATTATTATTTTCAATTTTATAGATGAAAAGTAAAGGACAGAGAGAAGATATTAACAGGCCAAGGTTACAGAGCTAAGGAAGAGGCAGGCATAGGTAGGATTTGAACCCAGACGTCTGGATCCAGCGCTCACACCCCTGACTGGCATGTGTATGCCTCTCTCAGCATCATGTGATGCTTCACAATTAAACAGCACTAAACAAGAGTCAAAAAGTCACTCTTGGTTATATTTTCCCCAGTCAACTGTTGAGCACACTTTTTTTTTTTTTTTTTTTTTTTGTGGTACGCGGGCCTCTCACTGTTGTGGCCTCTCCCGTTGCGGAGCACAGGCTCCGGATGCGCAGGCTCAGCGGCCATGGCTCACGGGCCCAGCCGCTCCACGGCATGTGGGATCTTCCCGGACCGGGGCACGAACCCGTGTCCCCTGCATCGGCAGGCGGACTCCCAACCACTGCGCCACCAGGGAAGCCCAACAATTTCTTTTTTTAAAATAAATTTATTTATTTTATTTTTATTTTTGGCTGTGTTGGGTCTTCATTGCTGTGTGCAGGCTTTCTCTGGTTGCGGCGAGCAGGGGCTACTCTTCTTTGCGGTGCACAGGTTTCTCACTGCAGTGGCTTCTCTTATTGTGGAGCACAGGCTCTAGGCGTGTGGGCTTCAGTAGTTGTGGCACGAGAGCTCAGTAGCTGTGGCGCACAGGTCCTAGGCGTGTGGGCTTCAGTAGTTGTGGCACGAGAGCTCAGTAGCTGTGGCACACAGGCTCTAGAGCGCAGGCTCAGTAGTTGTGGCGCACGGGCTTAATTGCTCCGCGGCATGTGGGATCTTCCCGGACCAGGGCTCGAACCCGTGTCCTCTGCATTGGCAGGTGGATTCTTAACCACTGCACCACCAGGGAAGCCCCTAAAGTTACACAATTTCAATTACTCATAGAAATTATTTTAATTATCCATTTTTCTCCAAGAATTGATTTTGTCAGTCTTCTTTATAAGTCATGTAAAGACTTCCTTATAAGTCATGATTTTTTAAAAAGCCATTCTGCTTAAAATCAGGGCAAAAAGATAAGCAGAAGTAACATTTTGGAGAATTCCATTGTATTATCTTTTCTGACCTTGAGATGGAAAGTGAAGGAGAGTTGGAGCTACTGGACTGAAGGAAAGTTCCTAAATCCATGCATTTTTTAATATAGTGAAGTATTTTTATGTTCTTCATTATAATGGTATTAAGTATCATGGATTGCACCCTGCCTTGTTCCCTTGATTTTAGCTGAAGGTCATTCCTGGTTGTAGAGATTAAAATCCGGGCAAAGGTGTAGGGAAGAATTGCACTGAATATTTTAAATTCTGGAAGAGATGATTCCACACTAATCTCCTTATCAGCATCTTCTCTTTGCCACAAGGGTAAATTACAGTTACTTTCCACATCACAGTCTAATATAAAATCTTACACTGAAAATGAATATATCTCATATAATGACCACTTGGGTTCAACATGTAGATCTATGCATAGTGACATGTAAATTACAATGCTCAAGATATCTTTGGGGCTTCCCTGGTGGTGCAGTGGTTGAGAATCCGCCTGCCAATGCAGGGGACACAGGTTCGAGCACTGGTCCAGGAAGATCCCACATGCCACGGAGCAACTAAGCCCGTGAGCCACAACTACTGAGCCTACACTCTAGAGCCCATGAGCCACAACTACTGAAGCCCACGAGCCACAACTACTGAGGCCCACGTGCCTAGAGCCTGTGCTCCTCCATAAGAGAAGCCACCACAATGAGAAGCCTGCACACTGCAAAGAAGAGTAGCCCCCGCTTGCCACAACTAGAGAAAAGCCCACACGCAGCAATGAAGACCCAACACAGCCAAAAATAAATTAATTAATTTTAAAAAAAGGTATCTTTGAAAATCTAAATATATAGTGTTTTAGTCTAGCAGTAAGAAGCAAAAAGTTGAGATTTTCTTGGTATACTCATAACCAAATATCTACCCCAGATGCATACTTAGAGTGTTGTTATTTCTTGGTAATTTTTCTTTTCAATCATTTGCTTGGTTATGGAGGTATTAATGGGATGGTAGCCAAGCTTTACATGTGCAACTGCTTTTTTGTGTATTCTTCCCTCTATCCATAATGCTTTTCCTAAGGGTCTTATTAATACACCAGAACTCAGGTTAAATTTTACTTTCTCAGTGAGCCTTCTTCGACCAACACCATCTAAATAGGTCCTTCCCCATTATTCTCTATCCTCCTGTCATGTTTATTGTTTTCAGAGCACTTCCTATTTTCAACTAATCTAAAATCGTGATTATCACTTATACATCTGGCCCCTGGCCACCAACTCACAAATCCCATTTTTTGCCACTCTTCCCTGTGCTCACATTTTCGCACTGACTTTCTTGATGCTCCCAGGATACACACGTGAGGTCCTTCTCCAGAGCACATTCTTCCAGATATCTGCAAAGTTTGCTTCCTCACTTCCATCGGGTCTCTTCTCCAATGTCACCAACTCGGAGGAAAGGGTCTTCCTTGACTATCATGTTTCAAACAGCAGCCCATCACTCTCTTTGATTGTCTTACTTTTTCTCACTAGCACTTATAGTTGTATACCTATGTGTTCAGTGTGTGGTTCTCTCATTAGTATGTAAACTCCATTAGGCTTTATCTACTTTGTTCATTAGGACCACCATATTGCTTAAAACAGTGCTTGCCGTAAGGCTGACACTCAATAATTTGTTGAATGAATGAATGAATTCCTAACTTATTATGTTTTCCCCACTAGACTCTTAAGGACCATAAAAGCAGAAACTTTGTCTCTGGCATTCCTGTAGCATCTCGTATATAGCAGGTGATAAATGAATATTTATTGAATTAATGAATGGTTTGAATGAGAGTGTGTGTGTGTGCATGTGTGTGTAATTTCTTTCCCTCCTTAAGCTCTAATTTGAATGTGTGTGTGTGTGTGCATGTGTGTGTAATTTCTTTCCCTCCTTAAGCTCTAATTACCATGAAGACTATGTGGTAGTCTGTTTAGCTCACCAGTATATAGCAATCCCACAGTAGGGCCTGACTTGCTGTAGGCACTCAATAGGCAATCCTAAGGACTGGGACCAGCATGAACAGGAAGCTGCTGTGACCACAGCCACACATAAGCCCCCATAGAGTTAATCTGAGGTCTTAATGGCAGATGGAAAAGAGTTTAGGATGTACACAGAGCAGTGAAAACCTGAAGCCACCCTGTTTGTCCTTTCAGGGCCAGGCTGGTTCCAGCTAAGGCTTGCTTCCCAGACAAGAGCCAGGAAACTAGCGCAGACTTCTGAGCTTCTTACTTTCAGATAATATCTTTTGAATTCTGGGAGGGATCAATCTTAATTTCAAGCCATAGCTTTGATTTGTTTGCTTAAAACCTCCGCCCTGAAGATTCCAGATGAATCTGTTGATAATGCCAAAGGGCATCAAACAAGAAAAATTAGATTTTAGCATAAAATCTCCCACTAACTAGTAGAGTAACCTTGAAAACATCTCTTATCATTGCTTCTTTCATGTTTTTCATTTGAAAAATGAAGATGCTAGAAAAGAGCCAGCAGAATACATATGGATTATGTATTTGGGTTTGCTTGATGAGATGCCCTTAGGAGGCTTTATGCAGTGTCTTCTTTCCTTTTCTCCTGTGCTCACCTGCCACAATCCCCCTTGGTTAATAATCACAGATAAGTGAGCTATGGTTGCTGATGGAAATCTGTCAAGTGCATGGGGGGAAAGAAAGTTTAAGAACCACTGGCCGATGTTCTCCCTGCCATTCTTTCCAGGGTCAAAATGTTGTGAATCGGGCTTCCCTGGTGGCGCAGTGGTTGAGAGTCCGCCTGCCGATGCAGGGAACACGGGTTCCTGCCCCGGTCCGGGAAGATCCCACATGCCGCGGAGCGGCTGGGCCCGTGAGCCATGGCCGCTGAGCCTGTGCGTCCGGAGCCTGTGCTCCGCAACGGGAGAGGCCACAACAGTGAGAGGCCCGCGTACCGCAAAAAAAAAAAAAAAAAAAAAAAAAAAAAGGTTGTGAATCTATGAGCTGTACCTCTGTTCACTATGAAAACCTTATATTTTAACGGCATGTAAGTTGTTACAATCCTTAGTTCCCTTACACTAATTTACATTAATTTTTGATCTTCTACTGTGATCAGGGAATATGGCAGGCACTGAGAATACAAAGATGAATTTAGAAATGGTCTCTTCCCTCAAGGAGTTCTGTTCAATGAGGAGATAGATGCAGCTGAGTTTGAGAAATGCTTTGATGAGGCCAAAGTAGTGGGTGACCTCAGAGCATGTCACAGGACACCTGGAAGGGGTGGGAGAGGAAGTGATCTGCAAAATCTTCCAGTAGGTGACCGGAAACTGAGTCCTAATTTTAATTCGTTGAATTCTAGACTGTTAAAGCTGCACAGTGGCAGAATCATTTAATCCAAACTCCTTATGTGCCATAGAGGAAAACATGCCCAAAGAGGCTAACCAACTACTCCAAAGTGAGTATCAGAGTTACAGCTAGGAGCCAGATAAGTATTATTGGGCTCTCTCTTTTAAGAGATTTTTATTTTTTGTAGGAAAATTTTTATCAGTTTATTTCATCAATTTAATGATGTAATTAATCAGTTAATTATATTTTAATAATGTATAGGGGAAATTATTAATATGTATTGACTTCATGCACAGTAATGATGCCAGTAACCCACCATCTGTAAACTACAGACCTCGCAGCGAGCTGCTGGTGAATTTATTCAGATACATTCACTGTCTCACCCACCCTTGCCTCTTGAGCTACTTAATCCATGAACCTAATCACAACTGGGAAGGACAGGTACAGTCTGGCTGTGAACAAGAAGAATACAGCTTAGTCTGATTGCACTTCCTCTCCACAACTGATCCAGGCATTTAAAGTAAGACCCCCCCAAAGTGAAATGTTTTTAGTAGTAGTAGTATATAAAATTCCTCAGGTATGCAATTTTCTTGGAGTTTGTTTGCTTGTTCGTTTTCTCTCCTAACATAGTCGTTTTACTTGGGAATCTTTAAAGACTATGATTTAGGAATGGGACAATATAAGATCTCATTACATTAAAACAGAAATACTTGGGAAATCCATAATTTCTAATAGCTTGCCATCTGTTTGGTTTTTAGAGGCAATGGATTTATCCTGCTTAGGGCAGATGATGATCCTGGGGAGAAATCATGGATTATGCAATGGATTTCTGACCTTTTTAACTACTGTTATTAACTCACTAGATTGCAAACCAACATTTCCCAACATAAAATCAATTATTTTTTTGTCTTTCAACTCCTACCCCAAGTAAGGTTGCTATGGGCACCACATAACATCCGCTCTGGCGCCAACAGATTACATTAAAGTCACCCACAACCTCTCCAAATTAAAAACCTCACTAAGTTTGCCCTGGCCTTTTCACTGTACTCGCAATAGGATGCTCTTTTGCCTTGCCCCATAGTCCAGTTTAATCCGCTAGAAAGAATATTTTTAGAGGCACATCGGACTAAATCATTTTCATCTGAGCACACCATTTCCAAATGGCCGCCCACGGTCCTAAATCCGGCCGCTGCGGACCAGGACGAGGAGGTGTCCTCCGCTGCAGAGTCCTGAGACTCAGCGCATTCATAACTGGACGTCGGAAGCCAGAAAGGAAACTCGAACACGCAAAGGACAGGTATAACCCCGCACGGATGCACCGGAGAGGCCGAGATCGCAGCGGAGGTTTCCGTCCTTAGGCTTGGGGAGGGCCTGGGAAGGAAGCAAACATTGCTTCCCCAGTCAAGTCGGAGAGCAGGACGCACAGGGTCGGAGGTCAGAAGTTGAATTTCAACCCAGCCTGCGCTGCGTCCCAGCGCCTTCCGCAGCCCGGGCACCGCGGTGGCACAGGGCTGGGAGAGGACGAGGCTGGCTGGGGCAGGGGAAACTGTGAGTTGCCACTGCCGGAGAGCCGCCGGCGGCGAGGGCAGACACGACCCCTGGCGCCTTCAGAGCGCGAAGCCCGGGAGAGCAGGGCACGGCTGCCGCGACGCTGCGCCCCCGGCCCCGGCACGGCTGTCCGCGCTCCGCGTTGCCCTTTCGGCCGAGGGCAGCTCCCCGCCGCGGCAGCCCAGCCGCCGTGCGCCCCGGCACAGGTCACACGGGGTACGCCTTGTCCGTCCCCGGGCGGCTGCCCGGGCACCCGCAGCCTGACCGACCTTCGCCCCCCGGCGCGGGGACAAACTTCCTTCCTCCCAGGCCCCCGGCAGCGTAGGCTGGCAAGCGGCTCACTCGCCAGGCTTCCCCGGTCTCCGGCTGCAGCCGCCCTCGCCCGGCTCGGCCAGCTTCCTCCCTGCCCCTCACCAACCCCGAGCCCCGGGCGGGCGCCGAGCGATCCCCGCGCCTCCGCTCCAACAAAGCCGGCGGCCCGGAGGCGATCCGGCGAGGGGCTGGGAGTGGCGGCGGGGGCGCCAGAGCCCGGCGAAGGCACCCTTGTGCCGGGCGAGTGAGGCGTGAAGGGGGCAGCGGGGACGTGGCGGGCAGAGAAAAGGGGAAGAAAGTATCCTGCTCTCAGCGCGAAAGGCTTCTTCGCTGCTCCACGCTGCCCTGCTCCCCCTGCCCGAGCACGTCTGGCGGTCCCGGTGGGAGCTGGCGGGGCCAGAGGGGGAGGCAGAGGGGACGCGGTGGCCTGGCGGGTGAGCTGCTCCCTTACCTCTGTCCAGAGTGAGCGGCTGGACCGCTGTCAATGTCGCCATGTCTGCCGTGGGAGCCGAAGTGACGCTCAGCTTCAGCATCAGCAACCGCTTGTAGTGAGAAAAAGAGGAGGAGATTGGGGGCGGGGTGGAGAGGGAAGACGGAAAGGAGGGGGCAAGGAGGGAAGGTGGTGGTTGTGGAGGAGAGAAGGCTTGGGTGGGTTGGCAGCCAGATGGAGACGCGACTGTTGCGCGAGGGGCAGACCTTCAGATGCGGCGTGAAGCTGCGCAGGGACCGGAGAGCGAAAGCATCGCGGGCTCTGGCAAGGAAGGCTCTGCCCTAGAACTTTGCTCTTCCACCCCAAGGAGCGCCGGATGCGTGTAGCTAGTGTGTCGCTTTCTTTCAACTTTCCACTCAAACAAAATGGTCAGAGTGTCCGTGCGTCTGGGGGAAGGAGAAGAATGAAAGGGAGGGGATAGAGAGGAGGGCGGCAGAGAGATGATTTTTTTCGGATTAAGAGAATTTGTCAACCCTTTAATCCCGTCCCCTAGAAGGAAAATGCTTCTAGTTCAGAACTGTTGGGGTTTAACTGTAGTTGCTGTTAATTTCTGTTAAAGTTTATTTTGGAATGTTGACTTATAACAGTGCACGAGATAACTGACATAAAGCCAGAGTTCCATCACTAGGCCCCCGTTAAGGACCTGAGTATATTGCCTAGAAAAGAACGTATCTCACAAGCAAACTTCTTAATAATGGTTTTAAATTAAAAATCACAATGAGAAAACAATTAAAAACACAAAGAGAGGTTTCTATCACTAAGTTTGAAAAACATGTCCCTAGCACTCCTCCAGGTTGATCCTCAGAGCTGCCACTTGCTAATTAACATATGTGACAGGAATTGAACTAAGCCATGGCCTGACTTGGGGATTCAATACTGTCCCTGCCTTCCAGTAGCCTGTAATCTAATGGGAGATGATGTTTTTAAAAGGGTGACTTTAGAGTCAGTTGATCAAGATTCAGTTACTAGAACCTTCAACTATTAGCTGTGACCCCTTCACCCCAACAGACTGCTTTCACTATCTTGCCACTGTAGGGACTCTCATTTTTTTTTGATCAAGAAATTAAGAGGCATATAGAAATCTTGTGTAAGCAGAAGGGTGATGACTATGGGTTCAGGATTGGAAATGACAAAGCTGCCTCCGTCACCTTCCCTATGACAGAGCAGAATTGTTTTGGCTAGCAACATCCTCCTGAAGACAGACACAGTTTTACAGCAAAAGATTTGCATATAATCTACGTCATTGTCTTCTGATTACAATACGGATGGTTTCTGAAAACTTTCCCATCTCATGGTTTACATTTGAAAAAAAACTAACAAACAAGATTTCACCAGTGATTTGAGAAAGTCATAAATGATTGGCCAAACACCTAACACACCTTCAAGACATACGGAAAATAATAGTTCAGCATGCCTATATTTTCATTTAGTGTTTAGACAGAACACTGATCTGGAAATTCAAGTCTTAGTTATGTGCTTTTCAGAAATCAAAGCTCTCACTGATCCCCAGTTTCTTCATCTGTCAAACAAGGGCATTTGTAATCTTCAATCTCACTGAGGTTCTGTAAAATGAGGAAACTTATTCTTCCCTGCAATCTCACTGAGTTTTGTGAGGGTCTGACGAGATCATGCACACGTACGTGCTTTGAAAACAGTAAAGTATATACAAATATATTCATACAACAAACATACATCCCACCTGAACTGTATGGCAAGACTCTGCTAGGCGCTAGCCATGCAAAGATTAATGAGACGTGGCACTTTTTCTAGACAGTGCTCAGTACAGGTTGGGAGACAAATAATGAGCTGGCTGTGAGAATATGAGCAAGCTCTGAGCAAGAATGAGAGCAGCAAGTGCTCTAAGCACCGTAGAAAGGAAGTGCTGTGGGAGACAGGGGGAAGCAACAATTCTGGTGGATTATCATTATTCATCTCCCCTAAATCAAACAACAGACAGAAGTTGAACTGTGGACAATAACAACAGAGTATGTTCCAAGGCTTTGCACAAAATATCAAACCTCATTCAATAACTGAGGACGGGGCTTCCCTGGTGGCGCAGTGGTTGAGAGTCCGCCTGCCGATGCAGGGGACACGGGTTCGTGCCCCGATCCCGGAAGATCCCACATGCCGCGGAGCGGCTGGGCCCGCGAGCCATGGCCGCGGAGCCTGTGTGTCCGGAGCCTGTGCTCCGCAACGGGAGAGGCCACAGCAGTGAGAGGCCCGCGTACAGCAAAAAAAAAAAAAAAAAAAATAACTGAGGACGAAAAGAACATACAAATCCCTTGGCCACTAATGTAGTTCTTAACAACATCCTGTATTGTGAATATGTACTTTAGTGGCTTGATTCATAAATCTAAAAGCCATGATTTCAATACAAATCCCAGATTGTGAAGTCCATGAAGGTAGGCTTTTTGTCTTTTTGTTTCCTGATGTAGCCTCAGCACCAAATGTTTAATATAATGTTCCTGGACTTATGCTTTGAGCTCCCTAATTGAAAATTTACTCTACCATTCTCCCTCTGTGTTGACTCTGTAGGGTTTTTGTATGGATTGAAAAAGACAGGACGAGAAAGCACAAATCACCATATATTCGTTAGTTATTATTTCTAATAGTGGCAAGTTCAATGCTTTTAGCTTATGTCTGCACAGGTGTGAAAAATGAATAATAAACAATTCATTATCTGTTAGATTTTGCTTTTTATGAAGGATGAATAACTAGCTACTGTCTCTAATAACACTTGTGAATTTCTAATTGAGACATGCAGAAACATAAGAAAATATCCTTAATCTACTGTATTGCTTTGGTAGCTATGACCATGCTTAAGTCTCTTGAGTAACTGCCTGGACCACTCCTGTACCAAACACAGTGTTTCATCAAGGTCAGTATACTTGATCCATTCACATGTGTGTTGCCTTGCTGATTGTGTATTAATCAGGGAATTGTTAAAAACACCTGTGATTATACTTTTAGCTATTTGGTTACACAATCAGTGCAATTTTTCATTAAATGATGCATAGTAATTTACCTCTGTGGCACCTTTATTTTCAATGAAATTCATTAATTCAGACATTCTTATTCAACACTTTATATATATGCCAGGCTTGGAGCTAGGTTGGTTTCTCTTTATCTTTTCAGCCCAGAGGATTAGGTATTATTATCCCATTTTATAGATAAGTAAACTGAGACTCAGAGAGGTTAAGCAACTTGCTTAAAAATAGTAGCACCTGGGCCTTCCCTGGTGGTGCAGTGGTTAAGAACCTGCCTGCCAGTGCAGGGGACACGGGTTCGAGCCCTGGTCCGGGAAGATTAATGTTTGCTCTGATTCTGCCATAGGCAATAGCACATGCCATGGAGCAACTAAGCCCGTGCACTACAACTACTGAGCCTTCACTCTAGAGCCCGCGAGCCACAACTACTGAAGCCTGTGCACCTAGAGCCTGTGCTCCGCAACAAGAGAAGCCACCACAATGAGAAGCCCATGCACCACAACGGAGAGTAGCCCCGGCTTGCCTCAACTAGAGAAAGCCTGTGTGCAGCAGCAAAGACCCAATGCAGCCAAAAAATAAATAAAATAAAAAAAATTTTTTTAAGTGAATGTCTTTAAAAAAAAATAGTAGCACCTGTATTCAAGAGCCCCTGTGCTTTCCACTGAGAAACACGCTTCACCTTGCATTATTCAAGATTTAGTGATTTCAGCCTTTTATTTCAGAGTTCCATATATGAGTGTGTGTGTGTGTGTATCCTTTCTCTTTTTTGTTATGCTTGAGATTTACTCAAAGAGAGAAATGCATGGAGGAAATTTAGGTCAAAGGAGGAAAGAAAGAACTATGACACTGGTTCCATTTTATATAAATACAGGTTAATATTAAAATGACTACCTATTTTGAATATAAAGTCTCTTCTTGTTAAAAAATTCAAAGTTACATTAAGGTCTGTTTCACTTAATTGAATCTTTGTGAATTAAATGACAAAATCAAGAGAAGGTTTGAATAAAGCATTAGCATACCAAGAAAATGTGTTTAGTTAGATTATAAATGGAATATAATAAGCACAGTTTCATATGAGGAAAATAGCACCTACGAACTGGAATTCTTTCAGCCTTGGGTGTTAGAAATTATTTTTGACTGAGTTACAATATCACATTATTTTCTTTAATTCTCACAGCTTTGTCAAAATAGCATTAGATTAAGATGAAGTGCCAACCTATACTTTGGAATATAAAGGTTTGGGGGTTTTTTTGAATAATCATAGAGAATCTTACTATATTATTCTCTCCTTCGAGCTTTTTTAAACTGAGTGACAAGTATGTTCATGGTAAAATATCTGAATCTTAGACTTGTTTTAATAACTACTTATCTGTCTGTTCAGTCAATAAATACTGTACTTACTATATCCCAGACTCTGTTCTAAGCACTGGGATATCGCAGTGAACAAGAAAAGGCCCTGTTCTCACTTGGCTTATGTTCTATACAGGAGAGAAAGACAATAAAAAAACCTAAGAAACAAACAAGAAAGAGATCAGTTAGTGACTATGTGCTGTGCAGAGAATGAATAATTTGAGGACTGAATTGAGTCTAGGATAATGTCAGGATTACAAAAGACAGAGATAAGGGAAAAGGGCATTCTGAGAAGCGGGAGAGAAAAGCCAGGGATGGGAGAGCAGACATGGTGCGTTTGGGCAAAATAGGCAGTTCAATTTGGAGCATAAGATAAACAAGACTAAGCAGGGCCATTGAGAGTCAGGTTGTGAAAGATAATGTAATTAATAGAAATGTAATGAACCTTTCATGAATAGCTTTGTGCCCATCATACAATGAAATGTACAGACTATCCAGGCTAAGAAAAAAAATTGTGTTGTAGCATCTACTTTAAAAACTACTAACATCAGAATGAAATAAAGTTACTAATTCAGTGTTGGATGTTAGAAAATTGAAGATGAAATAAAAATATAAAATGTCGATTTTAATTATTTTTCATTAAAAAAAATTTTTTTTAATTTATTTATTTTAATTTACTTATTTTTGGCTGTGTTGGGTCTTCGTTGCTGTGCACGAGTTTTCTCTGGTTGCATTGAGCAGGGGCTACTCTTTGTTGCAGTGCGCGGGCTTCTCAATGTGGTGGCTTCTCTTGTTGCGGAGCATGGGCTGTAGGTGCACGGGTTTCAGTAGTTGCAGCACGCGGGCTTGCAGGCTCTAGAGCACACGCTCAGTCATTGTGGTGCATGGGCTTAGTTGCTCTGCGGCATGTGGGATCTTCCCAGACCAGGGCTCAGACCCATGTCCCCTACATTGGCAGGCAGATTCTTAACCACTGAGCCACCAGGGAAGTCCTCAAAAGACATTTTTAAAAATTCTGAAAGAATTCTGAAATCTGAATAATCCTCATTTGTAGGGTCTTACTTGCATTATTTTACATTACCAGTTATCATGCAAATAATAAATATAATAATTAATGTTTGCTCTGATTCTGCCATAGGCAATAGCACATGTAATAAGTGCAAAGTCTTTCTGGTAATTGTATATTTTATTTATGCCTATTTAATTCATAGAATATAAAATGATGTTTTTGTTTCATTTTGAAATGAACATTTTTCTATTTTCACAATTAGAAGTTATGATTGATCTTTTATAATGAAATTTAAATTCAAAGCTTACAATTTTCCTTTTTTCTTTATGCATCCCAACCTCATAATTACACCACTGGGAAAGCCTAATAGATGCAAGAGAGGCAAGATAAAATGATTTTTAAAAGTGATACTGGACTCATCTCTTCCTCTCATCTACTCAGGAGATATTTCTGAACTTTTAGAACCCACAAACTTTAATGTTTTTTTAAAAATATTTGTATTACCATCACATCTTAAAATTTTTTAATATACTTAATTTTGAGTCTACAATTATGCTTTTATCCAACAAATCTTTATGATGCACCTGCTACTGTATATGCCAGACACTGCTCTATGTTCAGTGGTAAACATGGAGGGAGTGACTTTCCTTATGGAGCTTAGATTTTATGAAGGAAAACAGATAAAACACAAATAAACAATAAATCAGATAATCTTAGGTAGTAGTAAGAACCACAAACAGTGATATGCTGAAGCCTGTTCACACTTGAGACCCAGTTATGTGCATCTTGCCCCAACGTCACTTTTAGTGACATCACATTGGTATCTTTAGACTGGCCATGGTGGGAGTGTTTACACCATGGATATTGGCAAATACTACATATGGAAGCTTTGTGTTTTCCTCAGGAAAGCTAGTTGTTAAACATTTGCCATCATACCACGAAGTCCACAAGGAAAATAAAATAGACAGTTGTGATGAAACATGCAGCAGGGAGCAGGCAACATTAGAATGATCAGAAAATAAGTCACATTGTGTTTGATACAAAAATTTTTTAAAATAACATATCTACCCTGTATTTGATGGAGTACTGACTAGGATGCTGGGCCTGGGATGAAGTTAGAAGAAATAGGAGACATTCATGTTATTTCTGAGGAATTACAAAATATTTGGAAAGGAAAGAGAAGCATCAATGGAAAGGCATAGTATGAATTACACAATGATGTATCAACAAGAATAAGTGATAGTATAAATTTGTATATGTTAAAGGCATACATAATAAAAAAAAACCCTCTGGATTCTTTGAATGCTTCCTGGAGGCAGTTTACATTCACTTTTATTTTTTATTTTATTTTATTTTAATTTTTTAAATTAAAAAAATTTTTTTTGCGTTACGTGGGCCTCTCACTGTTGTGGCATCTCCCGTTGTGGAACACAGGCTCCAGACACACAGGCTCAGCGGCCATGGCTCACGGGCCTAGCTGCTCTGTGGCATGTGGGATCTTCCCGGACTGGGGCACGAACCCGTGTCCCCTGCATCGGCAGGCAGACTCTCAACCACTGCGCCACCAGGGAAGCCCTTTTATTTATGTTTTAAAATACATTTTTAAATTATTTATTTTTTTTTTTCTTTTTTTTTTTTCTTTTTTTTTTTTTTTTTCTTTTTGCGGTATGCGGGCCTCTCACTGTTGTGGCCTCTCCCGTTGCGGAGCACAGGCTCCGGACGCACAGGCCCAGCGGCCATGGCTCACGGGCCCAGCCGCTCCGCGGCACATGGGATCCTCCCAGACCGGGGCACGAACCCGCATCCCCTGCATCGGCAGGCGGACTCTCAACCACTGCGCCACCAGGGAGGCCCTAAATTATTTATTTTTTTATTTTTGGCTGTGTTGGGTCTTCGTTGCTGCGTGCGGGCTTTCTCTAGTTGCGGCGAGCGGGGGCTACTCTTCATTGTGGTGCGAGGTCTTCTCATTGCAGTGGCTTCTCTTGTTGCAGAGCACGGGCTCTAGGCGCACGGGCTTCCACAGTTGTAGCATGCAGTCTCAGTAGTTGTGGCACATGGGCTTAGCTGCTCCACGGCATGTGGGATCTTCCCGGACCGGGGCTCAAACCCATGTCCCCTGCATTGCCAGGCAGATTCTTAACCACTGCATCACCAGGGAAGTCCCTACATTCACTTTTAGAGGAGACTTGGAGATATTTTCTTTCCTGTGTGCGGATAATAAAATGTCACACCTTTGAGGAGAAAGCTACTCTTTGCAATTTTGAATCAAAAGATTGCTAACCAAGTGGACCAGATCTTCTATGGGATTTCATGAGAACGAAAGAAAAGGAGGGACAAGATTATCATAGTTGGGTGCCTGTGTTACTAGAGAATCTTATCATGGTGATGAGAGAACTCTATTGGCTTGATCCTTAAAAATGGACACTAAGGATGTTCAAGGCTTATTTGTTTGTTTCAAACTTTAGCTTTATTTAAAATATGGTTTAAGTGGCTTTCTCTTGAAAAGCACCTCAGTTCCTGACTTTCATTTCTTTTCTTAATCCTGCCCAACTTACTTCTCTCTAATTCTGGAACAATGGAATTAATTAGGAATATTAGGAAGAAAGAGATGAAAAGGCCATCTTCAAATTCTTCCCAGATTGTGTCACAATACAGTAATTGAGGCAGTAACCGAATTTACTGTAGGTGTGCTGAGGGCCATACTGCCAGTAATTAGCAAGTTTGAGAGCAAAATGCAACATTAGCATGGACAGCACATTCAGGAGAGAGTTATAAACTCTTATTTTTATCCTCCAATTCTCTAAATTAAAGCAAATATCACTACAATTTTAATCGGTTTGCATTTAAATGTGATCTTTCTTAGGCTCAACCTGAAGCATAAAGTGTCATATCTTTTTCCTAAAACTTCTCAGTGGGGTCAAATTATGTTTTTCTTAAACTAAGTGCCTCATTCTCTGCTTCTCTGCCTTCCCTGCTTTTCTGGTCCTCGATGAATTTTTATCCCCTTGCTCGTGTAGGTGGATCTTTCTGATGCTTATAACCTTATTGTGCCGTTCCCCAAGTCCGCAGCTATGCAAGACACCATCCTGAAATACAGTGTCTTTGAGAAACTTCCTCTTTCAGTGATTTCTTAATTTTACTTCTTGCTCAAAGCATTTAATTGAATAATAAACACAATTATGACTTTATTTTGGCTTCTTGAGGATTTAACTAGAATAAAAATTAAAAAAAAATAAGGCAAATGAAAAATGTTTTAACTCTAAATATCATCAGGTACCTGTCACCTCAAATTTTGCCTAGATCAGTAGTGGCAAATCAAGCCAAGTATTTTTGTCTAGACCCCAAATCAAAGCAATTGCAAATAAATGGAGAAAGTAAGCAAATCTCTGCCATTTTTAACCTAGGACAAGCAAGTAAACTATTAAGTCTTTTATGTAGTTAATATATTTTCTTTTTTTGTGTGGTACGCGGGCCTCTCACTGCCGTGGCCTCTCTGGTTGCGGAACACAGGCTCCGGACGCACAGGTTCAGCGGCCATGGCTCACGGGCCCAGCCGCTCCACAGCATGTGGGATCTTCCCGGACCGGGGCATGAACCCGTGTCCCCTGCATCGGCAGGCGGACTCTCAACCACTGCGCCACCAGGGAAGCCCAATATATTTTCTTTTTAACGAGGAATTTTGTTTTGAAATGTTAAGTGTAAGACAATGCACATGGAAAACAATTCTTGATAGGTATTACAAAACCTTACCACAAGTGACCAATGTTAACAGGGATTTTCGTGTCTTCTTTCAGAAATTGTATGTACATACATATATATATATCTACACACATACATGTGTGTTCACATATCTTCTTAAAAACTCAAATAGCCTTATACACCGTATTTTACACCTTGATTATTTTATCTAGTGATATTTTCATATCAATACATTATATATGTAAAATCTCTCTTAACTACTTCAAAAAATTCCACTGAAATCTTCTCTTATAGATGAACTTTCAGGTTGTTTCTAGGTTTTTGCTATCTCAAACGGCATTAAGAAGGAAAATCTTTCTTGCTTATATCATCTTTATGAGCATAAATTCCACTCGGTTATAACTGTGTACTTCCGTATAACCCAGGACTAATGTGGCCCTTTTCAATGATAATGCTCTCAGATTATCATACCTGCAGCCATTTTATTCCTGCTTCATTGTAGGCATTCTATCCCATGAGAATTGCTACCTCTTTTCTATAGAACTGTCATATTTAATTGAACCTAAGATGCCAAAGTGATTGAAAAAAACTATTTGCCATAGACTGATGACCATTTTTGTCTTCAAAATATGTGGTATGAAGCACCATCCAGCAATCCAGTAAATCAATGATGATCACCACAATTTTCAACTGAGAAGCTAACAGTGTCTAAAGCGAGTTAAAAAAGTAAGAGCCTAAAAAAATCCACTTTTGGATATTTGTTTTATTGAAGGTTTTATTTTTATTATTATTTTTTTTCAGTACACGGGCCTCTCGCTGTTGTGGCCTCTCCTGTTGTGGAGCACAGGCTCTGGACGCGCAGGCTCAGTGGCCATGGCTCATGGGCCCAGCTGCTCCACGGCATGTGGGATCTTCCCGGACCGGGGCACGAACCCGTGTCCCCTGCATCTGCAGGCGGACTCTCAACCACTGCGCCACCAGGGAAGTCCTATTGAAGGTTTTATTTCCACCAAATGAGATAGGAACACAATGAAAACACAAGAAGATGTGTAAGTACCTTGTTTTTTCAAATAAAGTAACACATTGATTCACTAATTAGAGAAAACTCTAAGTAAAATTTAAAGTGAGAAATACTATTCTTTCATTAAATGTTGTTACTAGTTAGTATTCAAAAGAACATTTAAATGTTAGTGCATGTAGTGCTCTCTACTGGTCTTATCTTTATTGCAACTACACTCTGTGTCAAATTTGTATTTACAAAAGGTCATGAAAATTGTCTCTATCCCAAAAGACTACTAGTGTTTTTTAAAAATTTCTATTTGGTGTCTACTTTAAGTGTGTGTGTGTGTGTGTGTGTGTGTGTGTGCATGGACACACAAATATTCATTTTTGAATTTCCATACTGAAGTCAGTTTTGAACTCTGCACATGAATTGTTGACATACATTATCACAATTCAGTAATACAGAGATATTTAAAAAGATGGATATATAGTTTTAATGCAAGGGATAATGTTTTTCAGTACAGTTAATAGGCAGTGGCAGCATCTAAGGTGCTTGCTTTTCCTGATCCCTGGAGAAGACAGGTGAAGGCCTCCTAGGAGGAGAATGGGTGGCTGGGTGTATTCAGCAATTTTTAGGGGACAGTGATCACCATCATGAGCTCTTCTCTTTTTTTCCCTCCACTACTCCTTCCTGTTCCACTCCTCAAATATTTAAAAAATCAACTTAGTGGTGATTTTTTTAAACCTTAAGAGCAAATTTTATTACTGGTAGTTATGAAAGCTATTTGCTTCAGAAGTATGTGTGTGTGTGTGTGTGTGTGTGTGTGTGTGTTAGAGAGAGATAGAAAGAAAATACATTCATTCATTCATTATATAGTTTCATGTCAGGTGGCTGCTATGCACCAAGCCCTGTGCACTGAAGATAAAGCACTGAAGATAAAGCAGTAATCAAGACCACTGACACTGGAATTATTGGTATCTGTGAAATTACTTCTCAATTAAAATCGTTACAAATGCTATTAAGGGAAGTACATGGTACAGTGAGAATCTATAACCTAAATCAATGTTTAGGGATTCAGAAATGACTTCTCCAAAAATGGAACGTTAATGGTGTTTAAGGAGAGACTTGAGCATGTTTAAATACTAGCCATTCTTTAGTATCTTCAGTTCCTTCTTAAGCACAGAACTGATTTGGGAAAGTTATCTTTTCCATCATTACTGCCTGATTGAGTGAACATAAATGGAAGGAACACTCATTACTCTGGGGAACTTCCTGGCCAGGATTTTACAATATGGTCATCATTTGTCTAAAGCAATATATAGCAGTCCTATATTTATTACTAACATTTAGTAAATTATATTAGGACTACTAAAATATTTGTTTGAAGCTGATTACTATTTTTCATGACTATTTGATATTACTTAGTAAATACCCATACATGCTCTTACTGTATTCGGTCCCAACAGAGAGAAAGCAACTTAATTCTAAAAAAAAGACAGCATTGATATTGACATATATACTATTGAACAAGTTGCATCCACCCAAATGTATTCCTCCAGAGTCAAAATAAAATATAATGATATTTTTGAGCCAGTAAGGATGTTAAAGAACATCAAATCTGACCAATAGTGGAAAATGAGATCCAGAGAGATTAAATCATCTGCCCAACTTTTCCTAGCTAGTGAGGAACAGGGCTCGGACTGAAAGCCAAGTGACCATCAGTTCAGTGCTTTTTATACTACACTATAACACTAGATTGTAAATTTCATAAGCAGAGAGTCAATGTTTGGTTTGCCACTGTATATTCATTGCTTGGCATAAAACCAGAGCTCAATAAACACTAGTGAATAAAAGAATGAGTAAAATAATCATTTTTCCTAGAAGATAAACTTCACTTTAAATGCATTTTACAATGAAAAATTAGCTCACTATATTTATTGATTGCTTAATTTGTACAAGATATTTGCTCTACTATATTCTATGGAGATTCACAAGAAAAGGATAGATAAAATGTGACCCCTGCCCTACAGTAACATATAGCCATCATAATTATCTCCAGAATAAGGTAGGGCTTGGTAAATGCCACAACATTAAAATATATGAACAAAGGATTATATGGAACATGGTAGGCATCATGAAAGACATGTCATTTATGCTGCGTCTTTGAAAACAGAAGGATTTTTTTAGGTGGAGGCAGAACTGAATAGACCTTTCAGTTGAACTGAATAGAATGTATAAATGTATGCCTCAGGAAGCAATGGCATGTATGTTATTATTGAAACAGTTAAACTTGACTGAAACATGGAAGATGCAAAGGAAGTAGCCAAATATGAAGATTAGAAAGAAGCTGGTAGGGAAGGGGAATGGCAGGTACCATAGGGGGCTTTGGAAGTCACTCAGAAAAGTTTAGAATTTATTCAGAAGGCCTTTAAAGTTTCTGAGCAGGAAGGTGAGGAGGTTCTTCTTGAAATAGTATATTAAAATTTATTATAGGAAAATGACTACAAATTCTAAATAGAGTAGCAGAAAGTCAAAATTATCCATATCAACTGGTGATGTTCTAGTCACATATGAAGAGAAAAGACCCAATCTGAGGTCACACAGACAGGCCTTCACACCAAACTGTAGCTTGGTTGATTGGCTGGATAGCACTCAATGCAATTTTCTTCATTGTTCATCATGGAAGATATGAAACAACATTACTTTTTTGAAGGCTTTTGACTCTAGCTAAAGAAGTATCTCTAGTATACAAAGGAAAAGTAAGCAGTGGCCAAAGTTTGAAATTCTGAGGACTCAAGATTTCTTAACACCTCACATCTTCCCTAAAACGTCACTGTATATATCCCCCCAAACTCTTTGCTCTTTTGTGAACTCCTACTAACTGTAGTAGCTTACCTTATACTCCAGGTAGTATAAAAAGAACAATAAAATAACAGGAAAAAATGAGAGATTTTGTTATGGAGAGGATCTAATGAAAATACTGCTATTACATAGAAAATAAGATATTCATCAGGAGACGTTTTAGGGAATTATTGAGAAAACTTCTTCATTCCAAGGTAAGCTTTGAAATAATGATAATAATACATTCATTCAGTTGAAATGCTTTGAGGAAAATGAACTAGATGAGGACAGAGAGTGGCTATAAAGATTTAAATGGTGGTGCCTATACTGGGTCATTTATGTCAATTCTAATTAATATCAACGTCAGTTTTAAAATTAGAGACAAAGTCTGAAGAGAAAAAGCTGGAACATGTTACTGAGCCTGTAGAAATTGTATTATCAGGCCGGAGGTCTCTTCCTCTCCTTACCCCAAGTCTTTATGCAGACAAAATTCCCACCCTAGATTTTCAGCATCATAATGTGTTAGTACATAGTGATTGGTATTTTTATTCAGACTAGTGGACATATAAAACAGAGATTCCTATGTGTGAAAGACCTATTTTAACCATAGATATGAGATTTTTAATCTTTCATTTTCATATGAGATATATATAAATATTATAGCTCTTGAGACATAAAGTATCCGCATCTGATATCAGTGGAACTTTCATAGTAGGAGATGAGATGATATATTTAGGAAATAGGAGAGATGGTAAATGAGCAAGTTAACAATTCTGTGTTATGTGCAGCTCATAATTGCAGCTCTGTGAAGAGTTCCCACTGAGTCAATGGGAGGTGTGGGTGGAGGTTAGAGCCAGGTTACTTGTTGCATTCAACATCATTCAGGAGAAAAAGTGTAGGTAAAACTGCAGCATTTATACTTCTGAACTTCAATTTTCCTTCATCTCTATACTTGTATTTTCTTCACTTATTATTTATATCCCATGTCTGAATGTTTTCCTCCCTTGACTCCTTAGGTTATTGAAGAGAAACGGTCTGTGAAGTTGACTTTCAAGGCATTTAAAAAATAAAGCAAATGCCATTCATCTATCCATTTTCAATACAGAGTTGGAAATATAGTTCCTCGGAAAATATGACCAAGTAATATGATTGAAAAATAGATTTTGTGAGGAAAGAGGTATTTTACTATATGTCTCCCCAGCATGCTAAGAATTGCGGTACATCATCAATGCTAAGCCTCCAGGTAATTTTAATTATCATCCGACAGGTCATTTTTCTTTTTTAGTAGTTTCCTTTGGGATCCACCTACTCAATGACTAGTAGTTTCTTCTATGTAAGCAAAGAACCTCTGACTTCAAATATGCTGCTTCAATAATTTGGCTTTCGGGCTTCCCTGGTGGCGCAGTGGTTGAGAGTCTGCCTGCCGATGCAGGGGATGCGGGTTTGTGCCCCCGTCCGGGAGGATCCCACGTGCCGCGGAGCGGCTGGGCCTGTGAGCCATGGCCACTGGGCCTGCAAGTCCGGAGCCTGTGCTCTGCAATGGGACAGGCCACAGCGGTGAGAGGCCCGCGTACCGCAAAAAAAAAAAAAAAAGAAAATATAAAAAAAGAATATAGACAATTGCAGTTGATTCTCCCAGCTTGATAACAGGTGGACATTTTTAGGCTAAATACATTATTTCTATTATCTAGCAGTAAAAGAAAGTATTGTGATTACAAACAAATGCATTTACCAAAGTCAAATGAGATTCTTATAATCCTTATCTTGTACCAGAATGTTATCTATTAGAGTTCTAATATATTAATATGAAGACATAGTTCAATGCATTTAAAATTTTTCTATGGTTTTAGGCAAAAGATTCAGTTCCACTGATCAACACTGGGCGTGTTTCTAAGAGTTAAACCAATACTGAAAAATGTGAAAACTCCTTTTTCTTTTAAAGGGCATAAGCTAAACATGGACAAGACCATGTTTGAGTTTTGTTTCATTTTGCTTTATTTTGTCCACACACCTAAAATATAGTAGTGAATGAATAATGAGTAGATGGAAAGAAGGAAGGGAAAGAGGAAAGGGACAAATGAATGAACAAGTAAATGAAGTGATTAAAACTTGTCTGAAAAGGCAACACTGCTAATAAAAATATATTTCTAAGTATTTATTTTATATCTTAAATTTCATATACCACCTGCAATACAGCAAGTAGACTAGTGTTACCTAAAAACTTCTGAAACCTAATGAATAGATAAGTTATCTGTAATTGGCATACCCCAGCACCCTGTTAGGGAGGACTGACTTCTACTTACATTGCATTTACTTCACAGGATGGCTGTGATTTTGCAAATTACAGTGAGATTGCTTCTTCCTAAGGTTAATCCTAAAGTCAGCTAGTAAGGCAAAAGATTGCCCTTGAAAAACCCCTTCTATCACCTATAAAACTTGATTTGGGGTCTATACCCTTATATAGTAATTCTTAAATGCATTAAAATTTTAGGAGTACTGTGTTAAACTTACGTCAAAACAAAGTTGAAACCCTCAGGAGTGAGTCACTCAGTGCTCAGTGAGAGTATGGCTTCAACGTTAACAGTCCCTGCTTTGAAATCAGCCTGCTGATTTTGAATCCTAGATCCAATGATTAGAACCTGTGTGACCCTGGCTAAATGACAATGTCTCTTGCCCTGTTTCCACATCTGTAAAATTGTATTATAAATGGTACCTATGGAATAGGTTGTTGTGAAGGTCAAATGACATAATCTGTGTAAACTGTTTGAAACAGTGTCTGGCATGCAGTAAGTGTGTTTGCTATTCTTCCTCACTTTATAACAACTATAAAATTCCTAATAGAGAACAAATGATGGATGAGAATTATAAAACGTTTCTGTTGGCCTGAAGGATTTACTCCTTCCTGTTTTAATAAATCAGCCTCTGTAAACTTAATGAATATAAATAAATTGTGTCTTAGGAGGAGGTTAACAAGATAAAGTGTCACTGGCACACAGTAGACAACGCTTACTGGATTTTAATCTAAATCTTGCATGTGAGCAGTTGGACATGCATACTATTCCTGGAAAAGATATGGAGATGACCTTGACTGCTTACATCTATCTTTCCAGACTGTTGGTAACTATTGAGGCCCCACTGAACAGGAATCAGTCTCAGGCCCTTAGGTATTAAATGCAATTTATATGAGGGTTAGGTTCCAAATCCCACTCAAAAGTTGTGTTCCTATAACATAACCACTGCTCTAAGACATACCAATTCACTCCTGCATAAATTTTCTTTTAACATCTTTACTGGTGTATAATAGCTTTACAGTGTTGTGTTAGTTCCTGCTGTATAACAAAGTGAATCAGCTATATGCATACATATCCCCATATCCCCATATCCCTACCCTATTGTGTCTCCCTCCCACCCTCCTTATCCCACCCCTCTAGGTGGTTGCAAAGCACCAAGCTGATCTCCCTGTGCCATGCAGCTGCTTCCCACTAGCTATTTTACATTTGGTAGTGTATTCATGTCAATGCTACTCTCTCACTTTGTCCCACCTTAACCTTCCCCCTCCCTGTGTCCTCAAGTCCATTTTCTATGCCTGTTTCTTTATTCCTGTCCCACCCCTAGATTCATCAGAACCTTTTTTTTTTTTAGATTCCATATATATGTGTTAGCATACGGTATTTTTCTCTTTCTGACTTACTTCACTCTGTATGACAGACTCTAGGTCCATCCACCTCACTACAAATAACTCAATTTCATTTCTCTTTATGGTTGAGTAATACTCCATTGTATATATTGCCACATCTTTATCCATTCATCTGTCGATGGACACTGAGGTTGCTTCCATGTCCCGGCTATTGTAAATAGTGCTGCAATGAACATTGTGTTACATGACTCTTTTTGAATTATGGTTTTCTCAGGAAATATGCCCAGTAGTGGGATTGCTGTGTCACATGGCAGTTCCATTTTTAGTTTTTTAAGGAACCTCCATACTGTTCTCCATAGTGGCTGTACCAATTTACATTCCCACCCAACAGTGTAAGAGGGTTCCCTTTTCTCCACACCCTCTCCAGCATTTATTGTTTCTAGATTTTTTGATGATGGCCATTCTGACTGGTGTGAGGTGATACCTCATTGTAGTTTCGATTTGTATTTCTTTAATGATTAGTGGTGTTGAGCATCTTTTCATGTGTTTGTTGGTAATCTGTATATCTTCTTTGGAGAAATGTCTGTTTAGGTCTTCTGCCCATTTTTGAATAGGGTTGTTTGATTTTTTGATATTGAGCTGCATGAGCTGCTTGTATATTTTGGAGATTAATCCTTTGTCAGTTGCTTCATTTGCAAATATTTTCTCCCATTCTGAGGGTTGTCTTTTGGTCTTGTTTATGGTTTCCTTTGCTGTGCAAAAGCTTTGAAGTTTCATTAGGTCCCATTTGTTAATTTTTGTCTTTATTTCCATTTCTCTAGGAGGTGGGTCAAAAAGGATCTTGCTGTGATTTATGTCAGAGTGTTCTGCCTATGTTTTCCTCAAAGAGTTTTTATAGTGTCTGGCCTTACATTTAGCTCTTTAATCCATTTTGAGTTTATTTTTGTGTATGGTGTTAGGAAGTGTTCTAATTTCATTCTTTTACATGTAGCAGTCCAGTTTTCCCAGCAACACTTACTGAAGACACTGTCTTTTCTCCATTGTGTATTCTTGTCTCCTTTATCAAAGATAAGGTGACCATATGTACGTGGTTTTATCTTTGGGCTTTCTATCTTGTTCCATTGATCTATATTTCTGTTTTCATGCCAGTACCATACTGTCTTGATTACTGTAGCTTTGTAGTATAGTCTGAAGCCAGGGAGCCTGATTGCCCCAGCTCCATTTTTCGTTCTCAAGATTGTTTTGGCTATTTGGGGTCTTTTGTGTTTCCATACAAATTGTGAAATTTTTTGTTCTAGTTATGTGAAAAATGCCATTGGTAGTTTGATAGGGATTGCACTGAATCTGTAGATTGCTTTGGGTAGTAGAGTCATTTTCACAATGTTGATTCTTCCAATCCAAGAACATGGCATATCTCTCCATTTGTTTGTATCGTCTTTAATTTCTTTCATCAGGGTCTTATAGTTTTCCACATACAGGTCTTTTACCTCCTTAGGTAGGTTTATTCCTAGGTATTTTATTCTTTTTGTTGCCATGGTAAATGGGAGTGTTTCCTTAATTTTTCTTTCAGATTTTTCATCATTAGTGTATAGGAATGCAAGAGATTTCTGTGCATTAATTTTGTATCCTGCTACTCTACCAAATTAATTGATTAGCTCTAGTAGTTTTCTGGTAGCATCTTTAGGATTCTCTATGTGTAGTATCATGTCATCTGCAAACAGTGACAGTTTTACTTCTTCTTTTCTGATTTGGATTCCTTTTATTTTTCTTCTCTGATTGCTGTGGCTAAAACTTTCAAAACTATGTTGAATAAGAGTGGTGAGAGTGGGCAACCTTGTCTTGTTGTGATCTTAATGGAATGGTTTTAGTTTTTCACCATTAAGAATGATCTTGGCTGTGGGTTTGTCATATATGGCCTTTATTATGTTGAGGTAAGTTCCCTCTATGCCTACTTTCTGGAGAGATTTTATCATAAATGGTTGTTGAATTCTGTCAAAAGCTTTTTCTGCATCTATTGAGATTTTGATATCTTTTTATCCTTCTATTTGTTAATATGGTGTATCACATAGATTCATACAGCATATTTTAAATTCATTCTTCAGTTGATGGATATTTGTTTTTTCCCACTATTTTGCTATTATAAGTAATGCTGCCATGAACATTCATGTATGAATTTTTGTGTGGACATTGGTTTTCATTTCTCTTGGGCATATACCTGGGAGTAGAATTTCTGGATCTTATGGTAAATCTATGTTTAACAATTTTAGGAACTATCAAACAATTTTCCAAAGTGGCTGCAACACTTTACAACCCCACCAGCAAAGTTGTTTGTTGAGTGACTTTCTTGGACTAATTCAGTCTGTGTCTTTTTCTTGTATCCAGCCAATGAAGTCTCTTCTCAGTTAACTTAGTGATCAGCTAATGATTAGACAGAGATTTGCATTAAGGCCCTGAACCAGTAAGTCTCTCAGTCTTGCTGAGACCCTTTGTTTGTGTGTTAGGGTACGCCTTCAGTGCTCCAGCACAGTTGAATCTCTGGCTTAGTCTTTACTTCCTACCTAGGTAGAGCATCAACATCAGCCAAAGGTGGGCATTCTCAGGTCATTCCTGGGTATATGCACAGCTCTGCATGTGAGCATCGCCTCCTAGATTTTCAGGAATATGTCAGTCCTTTTCAAATCCCCCAATAAACATCTCATTCCCCATTTCCTTTTTGAGATTTTTGGTCAATCTCTTGTTAGCTACAAGTAGTATCACTGCCTCAGGCAGCTGCAATATCAAACAATTACCAGTAACTATTTTCTACAAATACCCTGGAGATAAGACTCACACATAGAGAGTTCTGAGTTAGGTCAAATAAAGGCAAGTTCTAAGAATGAAACTTTACCTAGGAGCTCCTAGAAAGGTCAGATAATACCATTTCTCTGGGGATGAGACTTTAGGAAAATCCAAAACCACTCTGTCCCTCCAGTGGCTGCTAGACTGCTGGTTGTTACAGCTGTTTAGTTGTGAGCCTGTGGGTTTTCAGTTCTACTATGGAGCTGGGAAGTGGGTGATGGGAGTAAGGCAAGTTAAAACGCTACAATACTTACTCTTCTTACTGAGATTCAGCCATTTTTATTGCATAAAGACTTCTGTAATTGTTGTAAGCCTTTAGTTAACTTCCAGAGTTTTAAAAAAATTGATTTTGAGAATTATTGCTAGTGTTCTCATTGTTTTTATGGGGAGCAGATTTCTGGAGATCTTGACTCTGTCACTCTGGAAATGCTACTTGGGTCATCCCTTCTGGTATGTCTCAGTGGTATCTTAAAGTCAACATCCCCAAATGGAATCATCAATTACACATTGTATTTCCCTACATTTTAATAATCTTCTTTTATAGTCTGCCTTAATGAATTGCTCCAATACTCATTAGGCTACACTAGCCAGAAATCTCTTTTATCTCTCACCCCCATATTCAACCCATTACCAAATCCAGCGTATATTATTTCCTAAATGGCTCTCAAATCTATCCACTTTTTAGCATTTCCAGTAAAAAAATCATGGCTCGTCTTCTCAAAAACTGACTCCTGAGTGCTATAATAACCCTTTGACTAATCTACCTGAATCCAGGCCAGCGTCATCTCACCATTTTTCCACATAATAGACTGCGTGACATTTTTAAAATGCAAAAATAGTTATGTCACTTTGGGTTAAGACTCTTGAATGCTTTCCCTACTCTCTTAAAATAAAGTCAAACATTCTTACCATGATCTTCAAAGCTTATTCATGGGCCAAACTATCTTCCACCATAAGTTAGTAGCATACATTCTACCCTCTACCTGGGAAATTTTCCTTCTTCTCTTGGTCTAGTGAACTTTTACTCATTATATCTGAGCCCAAGTGTGACTCTCAGAGAAGATTTCTCCGAGTCTGACTAAATCACACAAAACCACGCACTTGTCCTTCCTAGTATTTGTTACAAGAGGAATTTCATATTTGCTTATATGATTATTTAATTAATATCTGTCTTCTTTTTTAGACTATAAGCTCTATGAGGATAGAGACTTTCCTGATGTTGTTTACAGTTGTATCCCCTGAATTTTACCACAATGCCTGATGCAAATTTGTGATCAGTAAATATTTGTTAAATAAATGAATGTTAATAATGATCTGTGCTAAGGCTATAATGGAATAAGCAAAATTAATTCCTTTAGCCAAGAAGTTAAACAACATAACTATCAGACAATCACAGGAATCAGTCTGTCTGTTTCACCTTTAGTATTTTACTCTTCATTGAAAGAAATATTAGTTGCTTTTTAAAAAAATGTTCAAACTATGGACATCAGGCCAAAGTAAGCATGTGTAGAATTTACATACTCAATTTGGAGTTAATCAATAAAATCAGATTTTGAAAATTATTTTGACAATTAAGTTCATAATAGCACATTGTATAGATTTTCTATATTTAAGTATTAGCATAGAGTACCAAAAAACTAATAAACATTTTTCTATTTAACACATACTCTCTGATCTAGCATCATGAATAGATAAAGTTAAATTGCTTGAGTTGCTTGAGGACTATCCATTTTAAAAAGTTATTTTCTAAATTAACTAATTAATTAAATAAATTAAATAACATAATATGAGTGAATGAACATAATGGATAATGCCTTAAGAGAAAGAAACAAGAAAACGAAAAATTTTTTTAAATCAAGAAGAAGATAAAAAGAATTTTAGAGAAATGGCAAACATAAAAGATAGGCAAAAAAGAGTCAGGACAGCTCTGAAAAGAGTAATATAAATACATATAAGAATCTATTATACCATAAAAGTGACATTTCAAATCAGTGGGACAGATTAGTCAATAAATTGTGATACATACATGTTGGGGTATAAATATTTCTCTGGAAGGATCCACAGCATGGCAAAAGCAGATGTCTCTGAGGAGGGAAATGTGTGGCTGGGGAACTTGGGGAAAAGGGTGACTTTTCATTGAATTCCCCTGTGTACCTTTTCTAATGTTCTGTCACGTGAATCTATTACCTCAGAAGTTCGCCTGAGTTCAAACCCCAGTTCCCCCAATTACTAGCTCTTAATCTTGGGCAAACTCTTCACACTCTCCAAGCCTCTTTATCTGTGAAATAAGGTCAGTAACTTAGCCTGGTGCTGCCTGGCACAGAATAAACTCTCAATAAATGGAGATTATTAGTGAAAACGAAAAAAACCCGAAACCAAAAACCAACAACAACAAAAAGTTATTTTCTAGGCAAAGGCAGGATGGTTCTAAATTTTTTTTTTCTATTATATTGGGGGAAGCCCTTGAAATCACTCATTTGTGGTTAACTACATTCCTAATAATATGTCTTTTGAAGGGACTACCATAGGTCTTCCAAATGATTAGATTGCTTCCTTATCTTCAAATAGACTGAAAAAGATATTTCCTGAGGATTAAATCAGGGTCTATCACTTCACTTCTAGCATCAGAGACCCAGGGTATCAGTGATACCTTATTCCAACATGATGTGACACAGCCCTTGTGAAATATCAGTTTCTCTTTCAGTAAGATTGTCAGTGTGGCTTAATTTGGCTTAGAACCATCACTTTATAACTAAGCATTTTGTCACAGATTTAAAATGCTTCAGATGACAGCTTTGGATTTCTTTGCTTAACTTTTTAAAGCATTCAAACTTCAGCAATCTCTGCAATGAACTGTGTGTCAGTTTTAGATGTATTCTTGACATAGAATTGCCCTTGCATTTCAAGCTGCACATTATAAGCTACACATTTTCTACCTGGGAGATAGTTATTTATTTGGGAAATATGTTTATGGTGTAGACTATTTTTTCCCTTTATATGTAGGAAAACCTTGTTTTCTTCCTTATTATACTGATTTTCTTCCTCCAAATATACAAATGAACTGCCATTCTATTGTATTGCTCACTGTGATTTCCCAGACGTTATGCTAACTCTATTACTGCTTTTGGGTAGTTTCCAAAATACAATACTTGAATTAAATGTGTCCCCAGGGTAAAAAAAGGGTAAAAAAAGATTTTACCCTTTAACTGTGTCCTTCTCTCTTTTTTATACTGCTATTATATAGAACCTTTCAATGACTTTATTATATTTCAGAGCATGACTGTTATTTCCTGCGATTTTTGTCTTTTCCACTTGAAATAAAGTTTCTTATTTCTCTAGCATTTTTAGGATTGAAGCCCATTAGTTACATAGGCAAAAGCTGCAAAAATTTTCAAGTAAAACATTTTAGTATGGTATATTACCATGAAAGAATAAACATATTTAGAACTCCTTCTTCATTTTATTCTGCTTTGTTGGATCTATATGGTAAAATAATTTCTGCATCTAAATATGTAACTTATGGTCATTCAAATATAATAACTTTTCAAGTGTTCTACCAAATATTTTAATATTCTGTTTTATAATAGTTTTAGATTTACAGAAGAATTACAAAATAGAAAACAGAGTTCATATATACCCCAAACCTAGTTTCCAATATAAGTAATTGTTAATACCTTATGTTAGTATGATATATTTGTTACAATTAATGTGGCAATAAAATCCTAACATTATCATTAACTAAAGTCTATAGTTTAAGATTTCCTTAGTTTTTAACCTAATGTCCTTTTTCTGTTCCAGAATTCCATCCAGGAAACCACAATGCATTTAGTAGTTATGTCTCCTTAGCCTACTCTGGGCTGTGACAGTTTCTCAGGTTTTCCTTGTTTTTGATGACCTTGACAGTTTTGAGGCATATTGGTCAGATATTTTGTAAAATGTCCCTCAATGGGGATTTGTCTGATATTTTTCTCATAATTAGACTGGGATATGATGTATTTTGTGGAGAAAGACCAGAGAGGCAAAGTATCATTCTCATTGTATCATATCAAGAGTACAGGGGCTTCCCTGGTGGCGCAGTGGTTGAGAGTCTGCCTGCCGATGCAGGGGACACGGGTTCATGCCCCGGTCCGGGAGGACCCCACATGCCGCGGAGCGGCTGGGCCCGTGAGCCATGGCCGCTGAGCCTGCGCGCCCGGAGCCTGTGCTCTCACAACAGTGAGAGGCCCGCATACCACAAAAAAAAAAAGAAAGGGAAGAATTAGAACCAAGGAAAAATATGAGCCAGACTGATCTCTCAGAACATTTTAAGTTCACTGCTGAGCCAGGTACTTTCCCTCTATATCAATTCTGTCTTTTCCAGACCATTTTTTTGAATTATTCCCAAGTTTTAAGCCCTCATATTCACAAATCCTTCTATGAGTTTATAATTTTGGATGCTAAATCCATTGATCAAATTTTCCGTTACCAAGGCAGTCCAGCTGTGAAACAAGGTTACTTGTGTGTATATATTTCTTCCTTAAAATTGTTATAAGTCATGGTAATCAGTAGAGAGCTGGAGAAAGATAAAGTATTAAAGGTTAATCACACAGTATGCCTTATATGGGACATAAGAACTATCCTGTTACTGATTTTACTAATTGTTTCTAATTGTTCAAAGTTCATTCTCCAAAATAATATGATCTTTCTTAGACTGGTGTCAAATGAAATAAATCTCTCTACCCACTATGCCACTGATCAGTGATAGATATAAACCTACAGTGATGTATTTAAATGATACACCAGTTCATATAACTATTGATCATTCACTATATATGCGCTGGTTCAAGGATGAAGTCTGTGGAAAAAAGGACTAGAGTAGTAGATTGGAAAAGGTGGGTAAGAAGGTTATATTGTTAGACTTTTTGGTTCATAGATAATATTCCAGAGGATATTAATAATAATATTAATACTATAATTGATATTAATAATGGAAATAATATAATATATATTATATAATATAATAATGGACACAATAATAGCTGTGTCCATCAGTCAGAATTACAGAAACCACTCTAGATATTTCAAGTGTAAAGGGATTTAATGCAGAATTAGTTACAAAATTGTCGGAAAAGCTGGGTGAACCAAAGAGTACAGTGCTTTATCCATTGATCCAGAGCTGGCACCATTCCTGCACTGAAGCCCAGCCTTGCCACTACTCTGATGGAGGCTATGTCCCTGCTGTTATTGAGGCTGAGTGGGAACCTGGGAGCCACACTCCCACTCCCATAGAAGAGACTATGTGACATTACTGTTACTACTTCTGCTGAAGGCATCTCCAAAGGCAAGGAAAGATGGCATCTCTCTTCCTCTTGCTTTCCAAAATTCTGTACACAACTTAAAAGGGAAATATATCAGTTTGCAGGCTACTACTTCTACAGTTCAAAAGTGAATGAAGGAAGGCAAGAATAGAGCTTATTCCAGGAGAAAAATGACCAAAATACATACAATATGATGGGTACCATTTTAACTATTTTCAGATAGAAAGATATTAATTTAGTTCTCATAACAATCCTGTGTGGTAGGTATGCTTTATACCTATTTCACTGATGAGGAAACTGAAACATAAAGAAGCTAGATAATATCAACTTGGTATAGCTATTAAGAGGTGGAATTAGGATTTGAACCCAGGCAATATAACTCTAGAGTTGATACCTGTAATCACTGTACTACAATTCAACAAGCACAGGTGCTCTGGAACCTGTTTCATTTGTCCAAAGGAAAAAGCTAATTTTTTTCCAAGACCCCCTTCCAAGTATTTCTGATACATACCTGCCCAGGTATTTCATATGGCCTGATCTTCTCTTGCCACTGGTATTGGCCACATTTGATCAACATAGCTCCTCCTTTTTGTATAACCAACAATTTCAATGGTGAGTAATTTCTCTTTCTGGTCACATTCCCTTGAGCCACTGCTACTATCACTGTTCTGGCTTCAGCATGAGGAAAAACACTGGCCTTCCCCATTTTCTCTATGCCTAATATGAATACCTCACCCAAACAACAAAGAGACCCTCTCTTTAAGTTCCCACAACACAGCTAAATATGTAGCTACCACTTGGCTGGATTTTACTGAAGCCTGAAGATAAAAAAAGGATTTGAAAATACAGAATCAATTATAATTACAACAAAATAAGGTTGCTTTTGGAGAGTGCCAGTCCAGGCCCACCCCTGAAGAGTCGCAGTCACAGGGCACCTCCTGGCCTGGTTTCAGACCTGCCTCTAAATGGCCGGGGCCAATTTCCTCTTACCGCATGGCATGTTTCTAAGTCTGTCTCTATTCATCAGCCTCCTGGCCCACTGCCCAAGCTCCAGTTAGAGAAGAAGTCCCTCTCAAGACTGAATTTCCCAGCTTTTGTTTCTTTTCCCTTACTAAGAAAAAGTATCCAAAACTTGGGATGCAAAAGGACGACTGCACGTCCTTTCCATGACATACTTTAGTACCATTTAACAGGTCTGCTCAAGGCTTATCTAATTCTCTAAGAGGATTCGGTTTTGTCTGATTAACTATTTACTACTGACAAAGTTCCACACTCCATGTAGTTAAATGTTAACCTTTAGAAGATTGTTAAACTGTAAATGATTTTTGTCCATTTGAGATACAAATGATTTCTGTCTGATAGAAAAGGTAACCCAAAAGGTTACATTTTATGGTCCTGGAGTCTATTAAACAGTTTTGTATTTAATTTAGCAATGTCATTTCGGCATTTTTTTTTTCTCTCTGTAGTACATACTTCGTTCTTTCTTATACTCCATTGAACCAGCTTAACATTTGGCTTAATCCCTCACTAATGTTTTTGACTTGAGCTTACTTTATGTTTCTGTGAGTTATATTTTTAACTTTTAGAAAATTATACTTTGATACTCTGATTGGCTTCTTCACAAGATTAGTAAAAATAGAAATGTCTACTTCCTTCAGAGCAAGTCTGAACTTGGAAAACATTACAAATGTAGGTCCATATACAATAAGACTAAATATTTGAAACTTATAAATTATGACTACAGGCTATTAAATGAAATATATTCTTCCCTTCTACTTTGACAAATATCACTTCATAATAAGCACATTGAAAAATATCTATTAGGCTTTGGTAATGTTTATTACCGAAGGTCGGCAAAATTCCAAAAATGAACAAATTCACATATTATGGCACATATTTGGTTAGTCTGTTGAAAAGAGGAAAGTATTTGGATGAGTAATAGAGCAAAGCAAATTATAAATTATATATTTATTTCATATAATTTAATTTTTTAGCCCTCAGCAAAATTACTCATTACACTGTTATAATCAAGGTTTTCACATAATTTGTATTCTATTGACAATAATGCCATATTAGACCTTTACTGAACATTACAGTGCTTAAAATATGCTTATTTGCTTTAAAAACTTCAATTTGGAAAAATTTGTCTGGAATTGTTTATAAAGTTATAATGCAGTACTTGGAATTAGTCTATAAAGTTTCATGTTCAAATATTTGTAATGGGGGTAAGACTTGAAAAATTAACATTTCACAGAAACTATTTCAAAAATACTTAATTTAATTATATTAATATAATTTTATATTACTTATATCAAGATTTTTCCCATTTCATACTGCACCATCTATAACCATACATGTTTCTTTGAGTTGTTTCATTGCTAGGATATTATAAAGAAAATTTAAGGTAGTGATATATGCCTTGCTCAATTTGCTCAGCTCTATTCCATCAAGACCATACCTTGAATTTATAATAGCCAGAAAACAGTATCTATAGAAATTAGTTTCAGTATTATTTGTCTACGAATCTTCTCCTTTATAATAGTTATGCAAATATTTTAGTTTTCTTAATTTCTTCATTTTACTAGAAATTCAATTTTGTTGCATATCTTACACGAAGTTTTTTAAATTAGAAAAATCATTTTCTCTAAATTTTGAAATAGTGTATTTTAAACTGTCTGAAGTATCCAAATTAGTTTTGTTTACCTTTATAAGTATTTGTTAACATTATCAATGTCAAGCAAAAGTTCATATCAAACAATGGCAGATAGCACAAATTCAAAATTGATTTCATTTTCCGTCAAAGACCATAGTTCGCTATTTTATTGTTGGTTATTTAAAGATTGTTTTAATATTTTTGATACTTTATCCAATTATTTATACCAAGCCAAATGGAGATTTTTAATACATGATGAACATTTTCTGCAATTAATTTTGTGCAGCATATGCACACAATTTTGAGCATCAACTATATAAAATTAGACAGATTCTAAAAATTTTAATAAACATTGAAACCTCAAATTCCCATCACAACAGTATAAAAATTTTAAACTATTTCAAAGATACAATTCCATACTCATACACATCCCATGAGATTCTCAGACCTATTATGGTCAATGAAGATAGAAAAATTCTGTGCTTAAGACAAATTCTTAAGAACTTGGGTTTTCTGGGGCAATGCATGGACTAATTAAATTTAACAAGATAATGGTTTGGTATAATATTTGGATAACATGTGAAATACAGAAATTCCACAAATCTTTCCCCAAACAGAGCAAGACCTTCAAGCCTTCCCTTTACTCAGCATTCCTTGTGTTTAGGGTGTGGTTTCATCATTCAAGTTTTATTTGAGAACCTTGTTGTTTTCTTTAACTCCTCTAGTGTATCTTGTTTTAAAAGCATGTAGTAGACATTTCCACACTGAGTCTGAGAATGGTGATAAGGTGGGATTTGGTATTTATTCCACCAAATGTCTTAAAAAAATTTTCCACTATATTGATATAGCTGAAGGCATTTTTTTTTTTTTTGCAGTTCAAAGTAGAATACATAGCACAGATAAATTTTTTTCTATTTTTTGGCCACACTATGCAGCTTGTGGGATTTTAGTTCCCCAACCAGGAACTGAAACCAGGCCCTCGGCAGTGATAGCGCAGAGTCCTAACCACTGGACCACCAGGGAATTCCCCATAGCATGAATAATCATTCTGGGTGTTTGGCCATAATTACTGAAGGTACATATTTCTTCTTTAGCAACACATTTAGGGCTATTTCATGAATTTGCCCTTGAAATTACTAATTTCAATAATGTATTTTATTTTTAGTCTTTTAACTAAATAAAATAGAAAATTTTAACCACTTTTTGAAATTTCTATTAAATCTTACTAAACATTTTTACACTAGTAGTTGTAGCAAATACTACTATTCTGCTTTCTAGAGTTTAGTGTCCTACTAGGTGCCTCTGTGAGGGTTTGGTATTACACTTCACACTTATTAGATCTAGACCAGCACTGTCCAATAGAAATATAATGTGAGCACATATGTCATTACAAATTTTCTACTTGTCACAATTTAAAAAGTAAAAATAAAACATGAAATTAATTTTAATGTTTTAACTAACATACCCCAAAACAATGTTATTTCAACAAATAATCAATATAAAAGATTATTAAGATATAATACATTATTTTGTCAACTCTTTGAAATCCAGTGTTTACACCTATAGCATTTTGGAACAGCCTCGTTTCAAGTGTTCAATGGCCACTTTGGCTAGTGGCTACCATGTTGACAGTGTAGGTATAGACCGACCTATACTCAAATTTAAGAGAAATATGAATTGTTTTATATTGTAAAATATTTTTCAGCCTCCATCAGTGACTGTCACAACTATTGCACAATATGAAAGTATCTCTGAAACTATGAATTGGAACAGGAAGCAAGAAAATGGACATTCAGTAAGACTGGGAAATGGTACTTTGTTAGGCAAGATTCTACTGCATACCTAAGAGAATGAATTCAACACGTTAGTTGCCTTCTATCTTTTCCCACTCTTCACCATTCTAATCATCCCTATCCTTGGAAGTATAGTCTGTCTCAAACTTCAGCAGCAGTACAACACATAAACTTCCACACCTACTAACAGCAGTTGCCTTTGTTTTGAAGACACAGGGCAAGCGATGTGAAGTAGCCTTTCCTGGGGCCTGACCAGTGTTTGCGATATATAGATCCCTGAAAATGGCCCATCATTTAATTCCTAGTTAAAGGTCAGATTTCATCATCTTATGTGACTCAGACTCAGCTCTTTTTATTTCATAAGTAACTTCCCAAAGAAGAATACACAATCTTTACAAAGGCAGTGTAAAGTGCAGGGCATCCTGCTGTAAACATATTCAAAATAAAACAGAAAGAGAGAGACATGTTGGACAAAGAAAAGAATAAGGAGAGTTCTGATTTAAAAGGTCCAAATAATTGCACCAGTTTCCCTCAAGAACAAAAAACAGGAGGCAGAGTGCTTGCTTTATATATGTGTAACTGAATAGCCTAATAAGGTATTTCCCCTTCCCCAAGAAAGCAATCTATGTTTTAAAGGACTATTTGAATTCCATCGCTTTCTCCCAAGTTCCTTTCCAAGCCTCTTTTTCTAATTTTATCTGATGTCAGAATAAAAGAGTAACATTTTTCCAAATTGAGATCTAAAATGGCTAATGAATATTTTTTTGTTCATTCTTCATATATTTTATACTACATTCACTCCATCCCAGCCACTATTCTAGATGCTGAGGGTTAAAGTGCACAGTCCATGCTTTTGGTCTTTTAAAGGATATATGCCATAGTCTGGCTTATTTATTTGTCCAAGTGAAAATATTTTTGTAGGCAAGGTGCCTTGGGGACACAGAAGAAGGATCTATCAGACAAGCAAGCATAGCATCCATTCCCAGCGCTATTTCTCCAGAGTAATGAGAATTAAATTTAATTCCCTATATTAATCTGCATTCATTTTCTGACTGTTGATGACCTTGAAACCACGAATAGCCAAAATTTCACTGGGAGGGGGGGTGGAGAGCCCAGCTGGGACTCCCCTCCAATAATATACTAAAGCCATAGAAAGAATAAATTCAACCCAGTTACAGCCACATTTTTACAATCCTCACAACGGTCCCCATTGCACACAACTGTTTATTCTGCTGGAAAGATCAATGGATTATCTGTTTTTTCTGATAACTTACATCATTACTCTTCTCTATTTATGAGTAAAATGGTGGATTAAAAATAGCACAATTAAGATTGAAGATATTTGTCTTTCTCTTTCTGACTTACTTCACTCTGTATGACAGACTCTAGGTCCATCCACCTCATTACAAATAGCTCAATTTTGTTTCTTTTTATGGCTGAGTAACATTCCATTGTATATATGTGCCACATCTTCTTTATCCATTCATCTGATGATGGACACTTAGGTTGTTTCCATCTCCGGGCTATTGTAAATAGAGCTGCAATGAACATTTTGGTACATGACTCTTTTTTTTTTTTTTTTGCGGTATGCGGGCCTCTCACTGTTGTGGCCTCCCCCGTTGCGGAGCACAGGCTCCGGACGCGCAGGCTCAGCGGCCATGGCTCACGGGCCCAGCCGCTCCGCGGCATATGGGATCCTCCCAGACCGGGGCACGAACCCGTATCCCCTGCATCGGCAGGCGGACTCCCAACCACTTGCGCCACCAGGGAGGCCCCGGTACATGACTCTTTTTGAATTATGGTTTTCTCAGGGTATATGCCCAGTAGTGGGATTGCTGGGTCATATGATAGTTCTATTTGTAGTTTTTTTAAGGAACCTCCATACTGTTCTCCATAGTGGCTGTACCAATTTACATTCCCACCAGCAGTATAAGAGTGTTCCCTTTTCTCCACACCCTCTCCAGCATTTATTGTTTCTAGATTTTTTGATGATGGCCATTCTGACCAGTGTGAGATGATATTTCATTGTAGTTTGGATTTGCATTTCTCTAATGATTAATGATGTTGAGCATTCTTTCATGTGTTTGTTGGCCATCTGTATATCTTCTTTGGAGAAATGTCTATTTAGGTCTTCTGCCCATTTTTGGATTGGGTTGTTTGTTATTTTGTTATTGAGCTGCATGAGCTGCTTGTAAATTTTGGAGATTAATCCTTTGTCAGTTGCTTCATTTGCAAATATTTTCTCCCATTCTGAGGGTTGTCTTTTGGTCTTGTTTATGGTTTCCTTTGCTGTGCCAAAGCTTTGAAGTTTCATTAGGTCCCATTTGTTTATTTTTGTTTTTATTTCCATTTCTCTAGGAGGTGGGTCAAAAAGGATCTGGCTGTGATTTATGTCATAGAGTGTTCTGCCTATGTTTTCCTCTAAGAGTTTGACAGTGTCTGGCCTTACATTTAGGTCCTTAATCCATTTTGAGCTTATTTTTGTGTATGGTGTTAGGGAGTGATCTAATCTCATACTTTTACATGTACCTGTCCAGTTTTCCCAGCACCACTTATTGAAGAGGCTGTCCTTTCTCCACTGTACATTCCTGCCTCCTTTATCAAAGATAAGGTGACTGTATGCTAACACATATATACGGAATTTAAGAAAAAAAAATGTCATGAAGAACCTAGGGGTAAGACAGGAATAAAGACACAGACCTACTAGAGAATGGACTTGAGGATATGGGGAGGGGGAAGGGTAAGCTGTGACAGAGCAAGAGAGTGGCATGGACTTATATACACTACCAAATATAAAATAGATAGCTAGTGGGAAGCAGCCGCATAGCACAGGGAGATCACCTCGGTGCTTTGTGACCACCTAGAGGGGTGGGATAGGGAGGGTGGGAGGGAGGCAGACGCAAGAGGCAAGAGATATGGGAACATGTGTATATGTATAACGGATTCACTCTGTTATAAAGCAGAAACTAACACACCATTGTAAAGCAATTATACTCCAATAAGGATGTAAAAAAAAAAAAAAGATTGAAGATAACACAATGGCTTTTAAAATTTAATGTGAAGAATATAATTTGTTAACTCTAGATAGCCTCTGACTTAACTGTTTATAGTTGTAACACAGGGTAGGAGGATATGGGTGTCTTTCTGAATCTAGGCTCAACAGACCAGAAAATGTGCTAGTGAGTGCTGGCACATCAGGACTTACTAGAGTGATCAGAAATAACAAAGTCAAGAGGAAATCAATAGCATTTATTCTGAATCACCTGAATCAGAGGATATGTTAAATCACTGATTCTTTTATTGAAATATGTTGAATATATTTATGAAATTTTATCTGAATTGAAGTATAAAACTCTTATTAATTGTTCATTCTATAGTTCCTCAATAAAAATCAATATTAGCCACTTTTCTTTTTTTTTTTTTTTTTTGCGGTACGCGGGCCTCTCACCGTTGTGGCCTCTCCCGTTGTGGAGCACAGGTTCCGGACGCGCAGGCTCAGCGGCCATGGCTCACGGGCCCAGCTGCTCCACGGCATGTGGGATCTTCCCGGACAGGGGCACAAACCCGTGTCCCCTGCATCGGCAGGCGGACTCTCAACCACTGCGCCACCAGGGAAGCCCATAGCCACTTTTTAATTTATGTATTCTTTCTTGAATGAGTATATATACTCATTGAGTATATATACTCATGAGTATATATATATACATATATATATATATATATATATATATATATATATACTCGGGTATATACTCATATATATATGAGTATATATACTCATTCAAGTAGCCCAAAGCATGCTCACATATATTATTCCATTTATATTCATAGTAGCCGCTATGAGATACAGAGGGGTTATTATTATCACTTCCTGGGATACTTGAATGAGTTCCTTGGAAATAGGAAAGCGAGGGAACCATAGGTTAAATGAATAGAGAGGCAAGCATAAATTGATTTATAGCTTCAAAGCCCTGCAAAATAAAATCATGATTAGTTTACAATTTATTTCTAGAAATTATAGTTTCCCAGGTGTTTTAAAAGCAATATTTATCACCTTAGACTTTATCTGATAATCATAAAATGTACTGGCTTTTCAATTACCCTAGAGGCTCCTATTTTATTTCTGGAGATATACTCCACATAAGAAAATAATGCCGGAATGATGTATATCTAAATATTAATAAGATCTTGGTCAATAATTAACATATGAAAAAAATTCAACAATTTCCTGTTATGCATGAATACTTGAGTAATTAATTTAAGGATAAATGTCAAAAATGCAATTCACATTTCCCAGTACAACTTTGCTATTCTAAACATACCTCACATAATCATTCACTTTCAAAAGCGTCATATTGAGAGATTTCATGAGGATGTAAAATGGCTAATATACAATTCAGATCACTTTTATAACCTTGGTGCAAATGAAAATATAGGAGAAAAAAAGTCCATTATGCTTTAGTTACAAAAAGAAACAACAAAAACCCACACCATAAATAAGACAGTCTCTCAGCCTTGCCTTAATAGACAGTCTGCTTTTGTGAGGCAACCCTTGGGGAATGGATTAATTTATGTCCTAGCCTAAGGGGGTATGCCACAGAGGCTCTCAACCTGTGTTCCACCATTTGGTTCTTCCCTTCATCTCCTCCCAGTATTGACATTATCTTTTCTTTGCTGATCTTACCATATAAAAAGCTTTAAAAAATATCAGAGGCAAGATGATAGAATCCTTTGTTTACTTTCTTTCTTTGTCCTTTCTTTTCTATTCTTTTTATTTTATTAAAGAGGTTGTGCACGTATAATTCGAATATGGTTACAGCACAGAATTCTCCATCTCTTAAATTTGCCTGTAGAAAGGGATTCTGTAAATATGCACTTTTAACCTTTTATGAGTTTGTGTTTACTTGTCTTATGGGAATATACACACTACTCTCCTGAACCGATAAACTATAACTACAGCCATGGAGCCTCCACGTCTATGTCCCAGTAAATGCTGCAGAATGACCTGAACATAACTGAAGACTGTCTATAAGGGCAGAGGTTGATGCCCTGGTCAAATATTCCAGCTGGAAATGTAAGGGCACCAGGGATGAGGAGCCACCAAAAGCACTAAATAAACTGTGGCTACCTTTTCCTTTTTTCCATCAGTTTGTAGGTGTCAGCTAGACAATTGTCTAGCTTTTGGAGAGTCATCCTCTGCATTAGCATGCACGAAAAGTTCAGAGGGAGACTTTTTAACTTTCCATGCGCTGAGACTCAGTAATTGCCCTCCTAGATGCCAATGAAAGACTCAAATCCACTGTGCATTAAGTCTTGTTGACCACTTAATCCACATACTGTTAGTTTTTCTAAATGACTGTTTCATTTGCTGTCAACACAGAACAAAATATCTTTAGTACTCCAAGGCACTTGAACTTTATTTCATTGACTCTTTTAAAAATTTGGTTCTGATTAGAATAATTTGCCTTTTCATATCTGTCAATAAAAGCACTGTGATAAAAATGAGGATGTTTAGTGAATATAATATTGATGATATTTTCAGATCTGAAATAACTTGGCTTTACATGTCTCCATGCCTGGGGCACACTCAGAGCCAAAGGCAGAGTCAGATTGCAGTGTGATTCACCACATTCAAAAACCCCGATCTTCTATTTGTAGTTTTGTAAGGAACCTCCATACTGTTCTCCATAGTGGCTGTACCAATTCACATTCCCACCAGCAGTGCAAGAGTGTTCCCTTTTCTCCACACCCTCTCCAGCATTTATTGTTTCTAGATTTTTTGATGATGGCCATGACCCAGCAATCCCACTACTAGGCATATACCCTGAGAAAACCATAATTCAAAAAGAGACACGTACCAAAATGTTCATTGCAGCTCTATTCACAATAGCCCGGAGATGGAAACAACCTAAGTGTCTACCATTGGATGAATGGATAAAGAAGATGTGGCACATATATACAATGGAATATTACTCAGCCATAAAAAGAAATGAAATTGAGCTATTTGTAATGAGGTGGATAGACCTAGAGTCTGTCATACAGAGTGAAGTAAGTCAGAAAGAGAAAGACAAATACCATATGCTAACACATATATATGGAATTTAAGAAAAAAAATGTCATGAAGAAACTAGAGGGGTGGGATAGGGAGGGTGGGAGGGAGGCAGACGCAAGAGGCAAGAGATATGGGAACGTATGTGTATTATAACTGATTCACTTTGTTATAAAGCAGAAACTAAAAAAAAATAGAATAAAACAAAAACAAAAACAAAAACAAAAACAAAACCCCGATCTTATTCTGATAGAAACTGATGTGACCAGATTTGGATCAGGCCTAACTGTTGGAAGGGGGGGATGGTGTGAGCAGTAAAACAGAAGGAGCTGAACAGGTTCTCTGGAGTCAATGTGGTCATAGTTCTTCCCAAATTCACTAATATCTTGGAGGGCAGTTTTCTGTCTTCTACTATTTTTGTTTTTGTTTTGCTTCCAAGTGTGTACTCACCTGGAAGAGCCCAGTAATAAGTGCTAAATCACACTAATTAAGTAAGGAGTCTTTGCTGACCACCCAATCTAAAGTGACCCACCCCAGGCACTGTCTAGTACAATAACTGTTTAATTTTATTGGTAACCCTTATCACTATCCGACATTTTCTAGTTCATTTGTTTTTTTGTATATTATTTGGTATCCCCATGAGGGCAGGGCCCCCAGTACTTGGAAAACTACCTGAACTACTATCATCATAAAGTAAATATTTGTTCAATGAATAAATAAATGAAGAATGCTAAGGTTTTTGAGGGTTTCCTCTCCAGGAAAATAATTATTGTTGTCAGGCTGATGTGTTTAGTTCAGAACTATAGACACATCCCTAGAAAATAATGAAACAGCTCCACTCCTATCACACCTCTGATTTTCCTGCAGCAAGAAAAAGGAAACCAGAATGACCCAGACTCCTACATTTCTTAAAATCTGTGAGTAACTACAACTAACCTATAGCACTATGAAACAGAAACCAAAGGAACACTCGACTATGTCAGATCTTAGGAGCTAGGCTAGAACTGTGTATAATTAGGAATACAATGAACCAAAAAACTTATTTGTAAGAAGGGTGCTGGACTAGGAAAGAATTCTTTTAGTCATAAGAATCTGTCTTTTATCAGGATAAAAGTTAAAATAGAAAGAGTGGCTATTCTACTTGTGGTGGCCATCCATTGTAAGCCAGAGATTTTTCTATATTATTGCTTTAATGGGGGCATGCAACCGTCTTTTTCACTCACACGTATAGAAGTTGATAAAGAATTTCTGGGAGAGGACTGGGGCTGGCGGCGTTAACACAGCCTGAAGGGGCTAATGCGCCACAGCTAGCCGGGAGGGAGTCCGGGAAAAGTCTGGACCTGCCGAAGAGGCAAGAGACTTTTTCTTCCCTCTTGGTTTCCTGGTGCGTGAGGAGAGGGGATTCAGAGCTCTGCTTAAAGGAGCTCCAGAGACAGGCGCGAGCCGCGGCTGAAAGCATGGACCCCAGAGATGGGCGTGGGACGCTGGGGCTGCTGCTGCCGCCACCAAGAAGCCTGTGTACGAGCGCAGGTCACTCTCCACACCTCCCTTCCGGGGAGCCTGTGCAGCCCGCCACTGCCGGGGTCCCGGGATCCAGGGGCGGCTTCCCTGGGAGAGCGCACGGCGTGCCTCGGGCTGGTGCAATGTCACGCCGGCCTCTGCCGCCGCAGGCTCCCCCTGCATTCCGTGCCCCTCCCTCCCTCCTGACCTGAGTGAGCCAGAGTCCCCGAAGCGGCTGCTCCTTTAACCCTGTCCTGTCTGAGCAAAGAACAGATGCCCTCCGGCGACCTACATAGAGAGGTGGGGCCAAATCCAAAGCTGAGACCCAGGAGCTGTGAGAACAAAGAAGAGAAAGAGAAATTTCTCCCAGCAGCCTCAGAAGCAGCAGATTAAAGCTCCACAATCAACTTGATGTACCCTGCATCTGTGGAATACATGAATAGACAATGAATCATCCCAAATTGAGGAGCCAGGAGTCAGTGCTGTGCCTCTGAGGTGGGAGAGCCAACTTCAGGACACTGGTCCACAAGAGACCTCCCAGCTCCACATAATATCAAACGACGAAAATCTTCCAGAGATCTCCGTCTCAACACCAGCACCCAGCTTCACTCAACGACCAGCAAGCTACAGTCCTGGACACCCTATGCCAAACAACTAGCAAGACAGGAACACAACGCCACCCATTAGCAGAGAGGCTGCCTAAAATCATAAAAAGTCCGCAGACACCTCAAAACACACCACCAGACGTGGACCTGCCCACCGGAAAGACAAGATCCAGCCTCATCCACCAGAACACAGGCACTAGTCCCCTCCACCAGGAAGCCTACACAACCCACTGAAACAACCTTAGCCACTGGGGACAGACACCAAAAACAACGGGAACTACGAACCTGCAGCCTGCAAAAAGGAGACCCCAAACACAGTAAGATAAGCAAAATGAGAAGACAGAAAAACACACAGCAGGAGAAGGAGCAAGATAAAAACCCACCAGACCTAACAAATGAAGAGGAAATAGGCAGTCTACCTGAAAAAGAATTCAGAATAATGATAGTAAAGATGATCCAAAATCTTGGAAATAGAATAGACAAAATGCAAGAAACAGTTAACAAGGACCTAGAAGAACTAAAGATGAATCAAGCAATGATTCAAAACACAATAAATGAAATGAAGAATACTCTAAATGGGATCAATAGCAGAATAACTGAGGCAGAAGAACGGATAAGTGACGTGGAAGATAAAATAGTGGAAATAACTACTGCAGAGCAGAAGAAAGAAAAAAGAATGAAAAGAACTGAGGACAGTCTCAGAGACCTCTGGGACAACATTAAATGCACCAACATTCGAATTATAGGGGTTCCAGAAGAAGAAGAGAAAAAGAAAGGGACTGAGAAAATATTTGAAGAGATTATAGTTGAAAACTTCCCTAATATGGGAAAGGAAATAGTCAGTCAAGTCAAGGAGGCACAGAGAGTCCCATACAGGATAAATCCAAGGAGAAATACGCCAAGACACATATTAATCAAACTGTCAAAAATTAAATACAAAGAAAACATATTAAAAGCAGCAAGGGAAAAACAACAAATAACACACAAGGGAATCCCCATCAGGTTAACAGCTGATGTTTCAGCAGAAACTCGGCAAGCCAGAAGGGAGTGGCAGGACATATTTAAAGTGATGAAGGAGAAAAACCTGCAACCCAGATTACTCTACCCAGCAAGGATCTCATTCCGATTTGATGGAGAAATTAAAACGTTTACAGACAAGCAAAAGCTGAGAGAGTTCAGCACCACCAAACCAGCTTTACAACAAATGCTACAGGAACTTCTCTAGGCAAGAAACACAACAGAAGGAAAAGACCTACAATAACAAACCCAAAACAATTAAGAAAATGGGAATAGGAACATACATATCGATAATTACCTTAAATGTAAATGGACTAAATGCTCCCACCAAAAGACACAGATTGGCTGAATGGATACAAAAACAAGACCCATATATATGCTGTCTACAAGAGACCCACTTCAGACCTAGAGACACATACAGACTGAAAGTAAGGGGATGGAAAAAGATATTCCATGCAAATGGAAATCAAAAGAAAGCTGGAGTAGCAATTCTCATATCAGACAAAATAGACTTTAAAATAAAGACTACTAGAAGAGACAAAGAAGGACACTACATAATAATCAAGGGATCGATCCAAGAAGAAGATATAACAATTGTAAATATTTATGCACCCAACATAGGAGCACCTCAATACATAAGGCAAATACTAACAGCCATAAAAGGGGAAATTGATAGTAACACAATCATAGAAGGGGACTTTAACACCCCACTTTCACCAATGGACAGATCATCCAAAATGAAAATAAATAAGGAAACACAAGCTTTAAATGACACATTAAACAAGATGGACTTAAGTGATATTTATAGGACATTCCATCCAAAAACAACAGAATGCACATTTTTCTCAAGTGCTCATGGAACATTCTCCAGGATAGATCATATCTTGGGTCACAAATCAAGCCTTGGTAAATTTAAGAAAATTGAAATTGTATCAAGTATCTTTTCCGACCACAATGCTATGAGACTAGATATCAATTACAGGAAAAGAGCTGTAAAAAATACAAACACATGGAGGCTAAACAATACACTACTTAATAACGAAGTGATCACTGAAGAAATCAAAGAGGAAATTAAAAAATACCTAGAAACAAATGACAATGGAGACACGACGACCCAAAACCTATGGGATGCAGCAAAAGCAGTTCTAAGGGGGAAGTTTATAGCAATACAATCCCACCTTAAGAAACAGGAAACATCTAAAATAAACAACCTAACCTTGCACCTAAAGCAATTAGAGAAAGAAGAACAAAAACACCCCAAAGTTAGCAGAAGGAAAGAAATCATAAAAATCAGATCAGAAATAAATGAAAAAGAAATGAAGGAAACGATAGCAAAGATCAATAAAACTAAAGGCTGGTTCTTTGAGAAGATAAACAAAATTGATAAACCATTAGCCAGACTCATCAAGAAAAAAAGGGAGAAGACTCAAATCAATAGAATTAGAAATGAAAAAGGAGAAGTAACAACTGACACTTTGGAAATACAAAAGGTCATGAGAGATTACTACAAGCAACTCTATGCTAATAAAATGGACAACCTGGAAGAAATGGACAAATTCTTAGAAAAGCAGAACCTTCTGTGACTGAACCAGGAAGAAATAGAAAATATAAACAGACCCATCACAAGCACTGAAATTGAGACTGTGATTAAAAATCTTCCACAAACAAAAGCCCAGGACCAGATGTCTTCACAGGCGAATTCTATCAAACATTTAGAGAAAAGCTAACAACTATCCTTCTCAAACTCTTCCAAAATATAGCAGAGGGAGAAACACTCCCAAACTCATTTTATGAGGCCACCATCACCTTGATACCAAAACCAGACAAGGATGTCACAAAGAAAGAAAACTACAGGCCAATATCACTGATGAACATAGATGCAAAAATCCTCAACAAAATACTAGCAAACAGAATCCAACAGCACATTAAAAGGATCATACACCATGATCAAGTGGGGTTTAACCCAGGAATGCGAGGATTCTTCAATATACGCAAATCAATCAATGTGATACACCATATTAACAAATTGAAGAAGAAAAACTATATGATCATCTCAATAGATGCAGAGAAAGCTTTTGACAAAATTCAACACCCATTTATGATAAAAACCCTGCAGAAAGTAGGCATAGAGGGAGCTTTCCTCAACATAATAAAGGCCATATATTACAAACCCACAGCCAACATTGTCCTCAATGGTGAAAAACTGAAACCATTTCCACTAAGATTAGGAACAAGACAAGGTTGCCCACTCTCACCACTCTTAGTCAACATAGTTTTGGAAGTTTTAGCCACAGGAATCAGAGAAGAAAAGGAAATAAAAGGAATCCAAAGCGGAAAATAAGAAGTAAAGCTGTCACTGTTTGCAGATGACATGATACTATACATAGAGAATCCTAAAGATGCTACCAAAAAACTACTAGAGCTAATTAATGAATTTGGTAAAGTAGCAGGATACAAAATTAATGTACAGAAATCACTGGCATTCCTATATACTAATGATGAAATATCTGAAAGTGAAATCAAGAAAACACTCCCATTTACCACTGCAACAAAAAGATTAAAATATCTAGGAATAAACCTACATAAGGAGACAAAACACCTGTATGCAGAAGATTATAAGACACTGATGAAATCAATTAAAGATGATACAAATAGATGGAGAGGTATACCATGTTCTTGGATTGGAAGAATCAACATTGTGAAAATGACTCTACTACCCAAAGCAATCTACAGATTCAATGCAAGCCCTATCAAACTACACCTGGCATTTTTCACAGAACTAGAACAAAAAATTTCACAATTTGTATGGAAACACAAAAGACCCCGAACAGCCAAAGCAATCTTGAGAACGAAAAATGGAGCTGGAGGAATCAGGCTCCCTGACTTCAGACTATACTACAAAGCTACAGTAATCAAGACAGTATGGTACTGGCACAAAAACAGAAAGATAGATCAATGGAACAGGATAGAATGCCCAGAGATAAACCCACGCACATATGGTCACCTTATCTTTGATAAAGGAGGCAGGAATGTACAGTGGAGAAAGGACAGCCTCTTCAATAAGTGGTGCTGGGAAAACTGGACAGGGACATGTAAAAGTATGAGATTAGATCACTCCCTAACACCATACACAAAAATAAGCTCAAAATGGATTAAAGACCTAAATGTAAGGCCAAACACTATCAAACTCTTAGAGGAAAACATACGCAGAACACTCTATGACATAAATCACAGCAAGATCGTTTTTGACCCACCTCCTAGAGAAATGGAAATAAAGAGAAAAATAAACACATGGGACCTAATGAAACTTCAAAGCTTTTGCACAGCAAAGGAAACCATAAACAAGACCAAAAGACAACCCTTAGAATGGGAGAAAATATTTGCAAATGAAGCAACTGACAAAGGATTAATCTCCAAAATTTATAAGCAGCTCATGCAGCTCAATAACAAAAAAAACCAAACAACCCAATCCAAAAATGGGCCGAAGACCTAAATAGACATTTCTCCACAGAAGATATACAGACTGCCAACAAACACATGAAACAATGCTCAACATCTTTACTCATTAGAGAAATGCAAATCAAAACTACAATGAGATATCATCTCACACCAGTCAGAATGGCCATCATCAAAAAATCTAGAAACAATAAATGCTGGAGAGGGTGTGGAAAAAAGGGAACACTCTTGCACTGCTGGTGGGAATATGAATTGGTACAGCCACTATGGAGAACAGTATGGAGGTTCCTTAAAAAACTACAAACAGAACTACCATATGACCCAGCAATCCCACTACTGGGCATATACCCTGAGAAAACGATAATTCAAAAAGAGACATGTACCAAAATGTTCATAGCAGCCCTATTTACAATAGCCCAGAGATGGAAACAACCTAAGTGTCCATCATCGGATGAATGGATAAAGAAGATGTGGCACATATATACAATGGAATATTACTCAGCCATAAAAAGAAACAAAATTGAGCTATTTGTAATGAGGTGGATGGACCTAGAGTCTGTCATACAGAGTGAAGTAAGTCAGAAAGAGAACGGCAAATACTGTATGCTGACACAGATATATGGAATTTAAGGAAAAAAATGTCATGAAGAACATAGGGGTAAGACAGGAATAAAGACACAGACCTACTAGAGAATGGACTTGAGGATATGGGGAGGGGGAAGGGTAAGCTGTGACAAAGCGAAAGAGAGGTATGGACATATATACACTACCAAACGTAAGGTAGATAGCTAGTGGGAAGCAGCCGCATAGCACAGGGAGATCAGCTCGGTGCTCTGTGACCGCCTGGAAGGGTGGGATAGGGAGGGTGGGAGGGAGATGCAAGAGGGAGGGGATATGGGAACATATGTATATGTATAACTGATTAATTTTGTTATAAAGCAGAAGTTAACACATCATTGTTAAACAGTTATACTCCAATAAAGATGTAAAAAAAAAAAAAAGAATTTCTGCCAAGATACTGAGAGACAGACCAATAATACTGTGAGGTCAGGCTGAAACTCAGTGTACCTAATGACTTGTATAGCCCAACTGATCAACTTTATGAAAAAGAAATATATGTCTAGGAAGTTCCCTTTATCTGTGGTCAAGTTGATATAATGGGACCTTTTATTGGACTGAGAGGACTGATGTCTGTTTCAGATCCATGTGTATAATGCAAAGGTATGTTTGTATTTTTCAAAATATTAAAGGTTAGTTGCAGTAGTAAACAATGCCAAAATCTTAGTTGCTTAAAATAACGTTTACTGTTTGTGTTATACATATGAACTTGGTTTAGCCAGAAAGCTGTATCATGGTGACACAAGGATCTGCTAGTTTACAAGTAAAGTCACTCTTTCAACACGATGCTTCCACATTTGCCTTGGCAGGGAAGGAGAGCATGAACATTTGCTCTCCACTCGGAAATGCTTCTATCCAAAAGAAGACAAAGAGGCACTCATTACTGCTGCTCACATTTAATGGACCTAAGCACGTCACATGGGCATTCCTGACTTTACGAGTATATATTTTCTTCTTGTCTATCCAGGAAAGCTCTAGTTATGTCTGCCATAACAGCTCTGAGTATAAAAGAAGGATTACAATAGAAACTGGCTGTTGCAGGGTAGCATAATGTTAAAAGATAAGGAGAAAAAACACTTTTTAGCAGAAAACAATCCAGAGGTATAGGCAACAGGAAAATGAAGCAGGGTATGGTGTAGTCAGTTAAAGGGAGAAAAGTCACCTCCAACCATCCCTTCCTTTTGCTTCCTTTCCTTAACTTTCCTTTCATTTTTTTTCTTTCCTCCCTCCCTCCTTTCCTTTCTTCCTCCTTCTTTCCTTCTTCCTTTCTCTATTTCTCCCTTCCCCCCCACTTTTTTCCTCATCTCTCCTTGTATCTTTCCTCCAATGTCTGATGTGGGACAAAAATATTGTTAAGAATTGTGGTTATAAAGATTAAAAAGATAGTGCATTAGTAATGCCTAAGGATGTTATTACTCAGCTTGTAAACCTGACTCCAAGTCTGTGTCAAGTTCTTTTATGCTTTAGGATGACAAAGACACGACACACTTACTTACACACACTACTTACTTACAGTTTAAGAACATTAGACCACTTTTTTGTTGGCTCTCACTGAGGGCACACTGCATGAGCTCCCCTATCCGAAGGAGTAGGTATATCCTATCAGTCTGTGAGTCCCTGTTGTATCCTCTTCTTCCTTTCAGTCAAGTGATGGTATCTTTATCAGCATGTCATGGTGGCAGCCAACAGAGCAGGCAAGGAGCTTGTGTGGCTCCATCAAGCTGTCCCTGAAAGTAGGCCTAGCACCACCTCCTTTCAAAGAGCTGAGCAACTGAAACTATGCTTCTTCTCTGCCATGACCATAGATGCTTAGCAGGTTCACTTCAAATCTTCCCAGCCCACCACATTATTTAAATACAAACCAACAGGTACATCATCGTAACAAGTTATTTTCAAATAGGGGTCTAAGAACTTTTTCAAATTTGGTTTGATAACCAACTAGACACCCTTAGCAGCAGGTAACTATTGGCCAACAAGCCCTGCCTAGAATATTCCCAGGATTTTCTCTGGTCAGAAACACAAACACTATGTAAAAGAATTTACAATCTAAAAGGTAGAACAATAAAAAATCGAAAGCTATAAGAAAAACTAAATACAATTGCAATGTTCTAATTTCATATTTTTGGCTAATGCTTAGTAATAAAAATACAAATATAATAACTAATTTTTTTTGTTTTTGTTTTTGTTTTTTGCGGTACGCGGGCCTTTCACTGTTGCGGCCTCTCCCGTTGCAGAGCACAGGCTCCGGACGTGCAGGCTCAGCGGCCATGGCTCACGGGCCCAGCCACTCCACGGCATGTGGGATCTTCCTGGACTGGGGCACGAACCCGTGTCCCCTGCATCGGCAGGAGGACTCTCAACCACTGCGCCACCAGGGAAGCCCATAACTAACATTTTGATGAGCATTTACTGTGTGCTAGGCATTCTGTTGAGTCTTTTACATGGATAATCTTATTTAATCTTCACCACAAACCTATTACCGAGGCATACTTTGCTCACACAAATATGCAAGAAGCAATGAGAGTAGAGGTGAACTTCTGTCCAAGTCTCGCTGAAGAAAGCACATCAATAGAACCTGCACAGAGAAGGTGATGTTTGGAGACAAGACTTGAAGAATGATTAGGCATTTGCCAGTCATGTAAGCGTTTCACACAGAGGGAAAACATGTTAGAATAAGATACAGTTTGGAGGAGGAAAGGGAAGTAAGACTCAGTAGGTTCAAGGGGTCAAATCAACAAATGGCTTTTGAGCCATACTAAAGAGTGTAGGTTGTAGGGAACCGCTGATAATTCATGAACAAGAGGTGACTCTATTACCTGCTTAAGAAAAAAACAAGCTCCCCATGGTAATGGAGGATGGATTGGAATAATAAAGAAGGAAGGTATAAACTTCTTTATTATATGCACACATATAAGTCACAGAATTGACTAATCTAAAATATATGGGCTTCAAGGCCACACGGACCTGGGTTTGAAACCTAGTTTTGCTACATAATAACTCTATGATAGTGGGGATATTATTTAACCTTTTTAAAATCTGTTTTTTCACAGGTAAAATGGAAATGATAATAGTACCTACCTCATAGAATTAATAAAATAATGATTATAAACTCCTTAGCATAGTGCCTTGAACATAGTATCCACTAAAAATATTATAATGTAAAATGCATCATACAGTACCTAGGACACAGTTGGTTCTCAGAAAATGTAGCCTTTACTCGTGTGTTTATAGATATCAACATCTCCATCAATCTCCATTAACTACGTACCTCGGTTGTAGTTGTATTACCAGAATGTATTATAAAAGAAAGAACTGGACAATTGGCTGAAAACAAAATGAAGAGAAAATAACACTCTGAGAACTCTTTTTTCAAGGTGAAAAACAGAAATTAAGACACTCTCCATGCACTCCGACAAAGACTCAGTCCTCCCATAAGAAATCAGAGAAGGTTCTACATATCGTCCATGAGGAGACATCTGGTGAAAAGAGGAAGAAAATTCAGTGGGCTATGGTTTTTCAGGGGATAGAAAGCAGAGCCCATTATGCCACAGGCACTAAGTCAGTGACTTCAGCAAGGAGTATGAGTGGAAAACTTTCCCTCTTTTGTAGATATCCCAGATGAAGCTTCAGCAGTATCAAGGCAAGGAAGATGACAGCATGAGAAAGCTTTTATAATCGTTAAGGTTTTAGGGGACTTCCCTGGTGGAGCAGTGGTTAAGAATCCACCTGCCAATGCAGGGGACACGGGTTCAATCCCCGGTCTGGGAAGATCCCACATGCCATGGAGCAACTAAGCCCGTGCACCACAACTACTGAGCCTGCACTCTAGAGCTTTTGAGCCACAACTACTGAGCCCACATGCCACAACTACTGAAGCCCACTGACCTAGAGCCCATGGTCCGCAACAAGAGGAGGCACCGCAGTGAGAAGCCTGTGCACAGTAATGAAGAGTAGCCTCTGCACTCTGCAACAAAGAGTAGCCCCCGCTCGCTGCAACTAGGGAAAGCCTGTGCGCAGCAATGAAGACCCAACGTGGCCAAAGTAAATAAAACAAATAGTTAAGGTTTTTTTTTAAAAAAAACTCTTAAATGTGTGGGTATAATTTTGATTCCATAGTACTTAAAAATATGTGTGTGGCATATCCTCCAACATAACTACATCAGTTATACTTCAAAAAGAAACACAAAAATTACTCTAAATAGTCCAATAAGGAAGAGGTTTAATACAAAGAATTGGAAGCTTGGAAAATCACTGTGTATGTTGGAAGAGTAAAGGTAACGAACAGCTACCATAACTTTCAGATTCGCTGTTAGCTTTCTGAGACTCAGGCAGTTTCAGGAAATATAGGGATCCACTCTGTATGTTTATAGTTGCCTGAAGCTCCAAGGCAGATAATTTGCAGAGAAATTCTCAGAGGCTACTGCAAAAACATCCAATGAAGCTCAAATACATCCCACTGTTGACCAGGAGCAATGCATTTTGTTTCCCACATGAGCGGCTTTCTTGGTAAATCTAGGCCATAATCTTGTTGGCAAGGGAAACAGACAGAGAAAAGAATGATTCAGGAATGGTGCTAAGTTGGCAACAAACATAGATAAGAGAAAATAACATTTACACTAAGCCAAGTAGGTACATGCTAAGATAGGTAAAGACATTCATAAAGTTTTTGGTCTGGGTCATTTAAAAAATTTTTTTTCAAAGAAGAATGAAATTTATTTATATTGATAGGTGTACTTTCAGTATATTTATTTATACTGTTATATTAAATATATATATTTCATAGATGACTAACAAGCAACTAGAAATGCTAGTTGTAGGCATTAACAATTAGGATAGTCTTTTGATAAAAAACTGTGAAAACTGGATATCCACATGCAAAAGAATAAAACTGGGACTTCCCTGGTGCTACTGAGCCTGTGCTCTAGATCCCGTGAGCCACAACTACTGAAGCCTGTGCACCTAGAGCCTGTGCCCGTCAACAAGAGAAGCCACTGCAATGAGAAGCTTGCACACCACAACGAAGAGTAGTCCCCACTTGCTGCAACTAGGAAAAGCCCGTGCGCAGCAATGAAGACCCAATGCAGCCAAGAAAATAAAAAAAATAATAAATATATGTAAACAAATAAATAAATAAATTTATTTTTTTAAAAAAGAATAAAACTGAACCCCTACCTCACATCATATATGAAAATTAACTCAAAAGGGATCAGAGACCTAAATGTAATAGCTAAAAATATAAATTCTTAGAAGAAAACATAAGAGTAAACCTTTGTGGTTTTGGATTAGGCAATGGTTTCTTAAATATGACACCAATAGCACAAGCAACAAAAGAAAACAATGGATAAGTTCATCTCCGTCCAAACAAAACTTCTGGCTTCAAAAGACAGCATCAGGGCTTCCCTGGTGGCGCAGTGGTTGAGAGTCCGCCTGCCGATGCAGGGGACGCGGGTTCGTGCCCCGGTCTGGGAGGATCCCACATGCCGCGGAGCGGCTGGGCCCGTGAGCCAGGGCCGCTGAGCCTGCGCGTCCGGAGCCTGTGCTCCGCAGCAGGAGGGGCCACAACAGTGAGAGGCCCGAGTACCGCAAAAAAAAAAAAAAAAAGAAAAAAAAAAGACAGCATTAGTAAAGTAAAAAGACCAGCCAAAGAGTGAAAGAAAATATTTGCAAAGGGGAAGGAAATTTGCAAATCATATATCTGATAAGAGACTTGTATCCAGAATATACAAAAGACTCTTACAACTCAACGACAAAAAGACAAATGATCTAATTTTTAAATGGGCAAAAGATTTTAATAGACCTATCTCCAATGAAGATAAACCAAAGAGAAAAAAGATACATGTAAAGAGGCACAACACCATTCATTCATTAGGGAAATGCAAATTAAAACTACAATGAAGTACCATTTCACACACACTAGGAGGGCTAAAACAAAACAGACAAATAATACCAAGTATGCTTAGGGTGTGGAGGAACAGGAACCCTCATACATTGCTGATGGGACTGTAAAATGCTACAACCACTTTGGAAAACAGTTTCACATTTTCTCAAGATGTTAAGCATAGAGTTTCAATACGATGCAGCATTTCCACTACTACCTAGGCATATACATACCCAAAACAATTGAAAACACAAGTCCACAAAAAAACTTGCTTTAATACTTATTTCAGCATTATTCATAGCAGCCAAACTCTAGAAACAACCTAAATGTCAATTAACTGATAAATGGATAAACAAAGTGTGGTATAGTCCTACAGTCCTATTCCTCCCTAAAAGAATAAAGTACTGATACATGCTACAGCATAGGTGAATCTTGAAAATATCATTGTTAGTGAGTGAAACTAGATTAAAAGGCCACATATATGATTCCATTTATATGAAATGTATTGAATAGGAAAATCCATAGAGACAAAAAGTAGATAGTGATTTCTAGGGACTGAGGTTAAGGAGGAACAAGTCATGATTGCTATGGGGTTGCTTTTGGGAGTGACCAAATGTTCTAAAATTAGATAGTGGTGAATATACCCAAAACTACTGAACTGTACACTTTAAATAGCTGAATTTTATGGTATGTGAATTATATCTCAATAAAACTGTAACTTTAAAAATGGCAGAGCTGAAATCTGAAAGTAAAACAAAGAACAGAATGCTAGTCATTAAACTCTTATGCTGACAAATACTTAGAACTATAAGTTATAAAATACAAAACAAATTATAAAATAATGAAATGAGATTAAAAAGTTTTTTATTCACAGGTATATAAAGTGAGGAGGGATTTGGAGTGGTTTATAAATTAGATTATATGTTACCAGATGAAAATGAGCACTTAGGTTTCATACTATAGTCAACATGGTATCAATCCTACTACATGGATACCAAATACAAACTTTTAATGATGCTTCTCTCTCAATTCCTTCCAGCATTGCAGTATTAAGAATGTGAAATGCTGACACTTTTAGACTTAGCGAAATTAAAGAATCTAGACATATATTCTGATTTTTAAAAGTCTGTTATATGTACATCGCCATAAAATAAAGGTAATAAAATGTGAATGTTAAATACTAAAAGAATTATTAAATAACATTAAATTGGAAGAAACTTGGGGGAAATCTATGTTTTTGTATTTATTATGTTTCAGCTAAAGCAAAGAAAGCTATTGTTAAAACCAGCAACATCTTCCTAATTTATAACAGTAGCATGAAGGTGACTAACTTTACTAGGAGAGAATGACGTTGAATTATTCAAGAGAAATACTCAAATTTTTTTTGGAACAATGGCAACTAAGAAAATGAAAATAATGAATCAGCATATTTGAGTTTTAAATGTCTCCATAAGATGAACAGTGGGCACATTTAAATTTCAAATAAAATCTATGATTTTTCTGGTTCAGCACTGTAGCAAAATGTTTTTTTTCTTCTATACCAGTCATATATGCTTTTACCACTGGGGATATTTTCCCTTTCACAGTTACTAATTTAAAAACAAAAATAATTATGATAGAATAACTCATAAGTAGATTATACTACCATTCTTTATAATCATTGCTTTTTTTCCTCTGCCTTATCCGTACTTTTGCCTCATATTCGTTATCTCTCTAAAATTCATTTTTAATTTCTAACTTCTATCTTATGATTCTATTTGTTACCTCTTGACATTTTACATGATTATTTATTCTTTTTATGTAATACTCCTATCCTATTCTTAGATATCACTTTTTTTTAGATATCACTTTTATTCATTGGCTTTATTTTATAAATCTGCTAATTAGATATGAAAATAATTTTTCACCCAATTTTGAATCTTCCTAAAATAGTAATTCACATAAATTCAAAACCTGCAGTCTGTCTCTGAAGTTATACTCATAAAAAATATTACTGGTAGCAGTTTTAAAATTTTTTTTAATTGTACCTAGCAGAGTTATTTTAATTTTATGCCTCACCACAGGAATTCTCTATAGGAATCATAACCATCTCTTCAACCCATAGGGTTTGGGGTTTACTACACTGATGACATCCTTTTTAGGTCTGGTTGGCAAGAGTCAAGAAATACCTCAGACGCCTTGTCATGACGCACGATGTGCCAGAAGTTAGGAAGTAATCTCTAGGATTATTCTGGGGCCCGTTATCTCGGTGAAGTTTCTTAAGTGCCAGTGGCCTATGTCACGGTGACATATTCCCTCCAGAGTAAAAGATAAATTGCTACATCTTGCACCCCACCCCCCACCATTGAGAAAAAGGCCCCTCTAAATTCTGCAGGCAGCACCCATTGCCACCTCTCTCTCAATATGCATTGTGACCTCATGGGGAGTTTCTGTAAACAATTGAATGAAAAAGGAAACTTCCAAGGGTGGTTTACATAAGAAAACAATTTGTGGGACATCCCTAGCAGTCCAGTGGTTAAGACTTTGCCCTCCAATGCAGGGGGTGCAGGTTCGATCCCTGGTCGGGGAGCTAAGATCCCACATTCCTCCGGGCCAAAAAACCAAAACATAAAACAGAAGCAATACTGTAACAAATTCAATAAAGACTTTAGACATGGTCCACATCAAAAAAAAAAAAAAAATCTTAAAAAAAAAAAGGAAGAAAACAGATTTGCAACCAGTCAGAACTACAAAATATAATATAACAACTCCACTCAGTTAGGGTCCTGGAAGACAGTGGGAGATCTTCCTAGCAGGTAGAAGCTTGAGCGGTACATTTAGTGTTTCACTTTGCTGGTGATGGGAATGACAAGATATATGGATACAGATCTTCCTCAACTTACAATGGGGTTACATCCTGTTAAACCCATTGTAAGTTGAAAGCACTGTAAGTCGAAAATGCTTTTAACACACTTAACCTACCAAACATCATAGCTTAGCCTAGCCTACTATAAACATGCTCAGAACACTTATACTATCCTATAGCTGGGCAAAAATCATCTAACACAAAACGTATTTTATAATAAAGTGTTGAATATCTCATGTTATTTCTTTTTTTTTTTTTTTTTTTTTTTTTTTGCGGTACGCGGGCCTCTCACTCTTGTGGCCTCTCCCTTTGCGGAGCACGGGCTCCGGACGCGCAGGCTCAGCGGCCATGGCTCACGGGCCATGGGCTCGCGGCATGTGGGATCTTCCCGGACCGGGGCACGAACCCGTGTCCCCTGCATCGGCAGGCGGACTGTCAACCACTGCGCCACCAGGGAAACCCTCATGTAATTTCTTGAATACTGTGGTGAAAGTGAAAACCAAAATGGTTGTATAGATATAGAACGGTTGTAAAAGTGTCAGTTGTTTACCCTCGCGTGGCTGAGCAGCAGCTGAGGCTAGCTGCCATGGCCCAGAATCACAAGAGAGTATCATACTGCATATTACTAGCCCAAAAAATCAAAATTCAAAATCTGAAATACAATTTTTACTGAATGTGTATCGCTTTTGCACCATCATGAAGTTGAAAACTCATAGGTCAAACCCTCATAAGTCTGTATATACCAATTAATAGACGGTCTCAACAGATTTACTGAATAGTGATGAACATGGAAAGAACATAACTGGAGCATAAGTAACAGGGACATTAGGGGAGGAGTAGATGGGAGATCAGCAGAGGAGAACCTTTTAGGTAATTACTGAGTGTGAAGATAATTGTATCCCGTATATACACCGCCTCACCAAAGGGCATACACTGCAGAGACTCTTAATAATCATGCAGGTAAGATGACTTGACCTATAGATGTTAATCAGTCTCCTTCAACAGCCACCCCAGTGCTTGCTCAATGAATTCAAGAACAAAGTGTCCAAGGCCATTCAGATGGAAGTTGTACAAAAGTTAAGCCATATGGGCATACTTTCTCCAAGGCTAATCTGGCCATTGAACACTATTGCTGAATATCCAGTCTGTCAAGATTTAAGAAAGCTGAGTCCCCAGTATGGCACCATTCACTAGGACCAGCCAGCCACCTGGTGGCAAACTGATGTATTGAATTTTTACATCTTATTAAGGGTAGCAATCTGAGCTCTGTGGAACAGACACTGTGTATATGGATATCCCTTCTCAGTTCCATAATCTTTTCCCAGAAGCATCAACCCTTGGGCCCACTGAATGCCTTACTGACTGTCATAGAGTCTCAAACATTATTTATGACCAAGCAACTCATTTACTGTGCCATGTGTGGCAATAAACTAATACCCCTGGGATTTGCTGATCTTATCAGCTACCCAATCACCTAAAAGGACGATGAGAACATGTGGGCCTGGCCCTAAGGGAATAAGTGGGAGCGGTTCATCTCATTACTACTGTCCCAAGTCCTGTCCTAACAACTTTGGGTTCTCTGATGCGTAAGGGAGGAATCAAAATGTCTATAAAACGAGAAGTTGCAATTGTCAATGAACCAACAGGCAACGAAGGGGCTTACTGCACAGTTTGGGATGAAAGCTCCTGTTAAGGAAAACTAAGGTCTCTACTACACAGTGGGGTGGCCTGTGAAATAGAAGGGAAACTCTTCTTTACCTGGCACTCTACCAGGTAAAGAACCAGAAGCAGGTGAGGACAAAGATGACTTAGAACAGTTACCAGAAAAAGGAAATAGTTAGTATCAACTATTGATTCACATCCAGGTGCAGAAATCACTACAGTGCCCAGGCATACTTTCTTGCTTAATTTTCTATGCATATATTTATGTATATTAACCTATGTCATTTTTTCCTTTTTTTTTTTTTTTTTTTTTTTTTGCGGTACGCGGGCCTCTCACTGTTGTGGCCTCTCCTGTTGCGGAGCACAGGCTCCGGACGCGCAGGCTCAGTGGCCATGGCTCACGGGCCCAGCCACTCTGCGGCATGTGGGATCCTCCTGGACCGGGGCACGAACCCATGTCCCCTGCATCGGCAGGCGGACTCTCAACCACTGCGCCACCAGGGAAGCCCTCTACTATTTTTATATAAAGTATTTTTGTGGTTGTTAACTTTATAATTTATTGTTTAAAGTTTACCCCAAAATATTGTGACCAAACTAGAAGGATATCACCCTGATTTGAATAAATTAACTGATGGAATTTGGGATCATACCTTTATAGGGAGAGAGTGAGCATATATTTATTTGAATAAGAAATAATTATAACATGTTAGATTTAAGAATGCTATTTTTAAATCTGAATATAGGTAGAAGGTTCTATATGAATGCTGAATGGACTAAGGGATGACTGTGCTGTGTATTATTTTGGAGGGACCAACCGCCTGCACCCTTATTTCTTTTCCTTCTTGTCCTCATATCACAGCAACTGGAAGTCTAGGAAGTGCATCTCCCAGAGTCTCTTGCCAGCAGGTTCCTGGTTTGGAGTCCACCAAGGAGAGGCCACGAAGTTCAAAATGCCAAGAGAAGCAGAAATCATTGTTCTTCATCCAGTAAGTAAACCTCATGGGCTTGAACAACTGTGATGCTTTGCAGTTCCTTTGGATCCTCTTGGAAGTTGTTCATCTGGTGTAGTGGTGACCTGAGATCATTAGTGGAAGTTTCCTGTGATCCTGAAACTTTCTAATCCCCTCATGGTTGGTGATAAAACTGAGTAATAGTGAGTAATAATGAATGCTTTCCACAGTCGCTGCTTCTCCAGGCCTTCCTATACATATATATATATTTTTTCAAATTTATTTATTTATTCATTTATTTAATTTTTGGCTGCATTGGGTCTTCGCTGGTGCACGCGGGCCCTCTCTAGTTGCAGCGAGCGGGGGCCACTCCCCGCTGCGGGGTGCAGGCCCCTCACTGTGGCGGTCTCTCCTGCTGCAGAGCACAGGCTCCAGGCACACGGGCCTCAGCAGCCACAGCACACGGGCTTCAGCAGCTGTGGCTCGCGGGCCCCAGAGCGCAGGCTCAGCAGCCGTGGCGCACGGGCCCAGCCGCTCCGCGGCATGTGGGATCCTTCCAGACCAGAGCTCGAACCCGTGTCCCCCGCACCGGCAGGCGGATCCCCAACCACTGCGCCACCAGGGGAGCCCCCTATATATTTTTAAGTCACTAGTTCACTGTATTAAATTTCTCCCTGCTTAAAGTAGCAGAGTGGTTTCTTTATTTTTATGACTGAACTATGATTGATACCATGCAATTGCTTAAATCAATCTTAAAAATTTGAGATTTGGCACCACTGCTTGTTTTAGCCTCAACTTTTCAATGAAAATTTGATAGATCAACTCTTACCACACTGAGCAAAACCCTTAAATAGGCTTTCCAGGATAAGAAATGAGAAAACATTATTGATTCTTAGGGAAGAATATCAAAAATCTATGATATTTGATATATCATATTTGATATATAACATAATTATGATATTTGATATAACATAATTATATTGCGTTAATATTTCTTGAATGTTTACTTTGTCGGGCTGTGTTCTGAAAACTTGACATATATTATCTCATTCAATTCTCACAACAATCCTAGGAGGGAGACACTATGTTTACCCCTATTTTAAGGATATAATAACAGAGGCTCAGACAGGTAATTTGCCTGACATTGCAGAGCTTGAAAATGGTAGAGACTGCATTTGTATCCAGGTATTGTGACTCCAGAGACCTTACTTTTAAACATTGCAATATGCTGCCGTGTAATGCAATATATAAAAGTCAATCCAAAGATGCATAGTCAATAGAAGTAGTTAAAATGTATAATATAGATGACCATAGGTTTTATATAAATTATTTTCAGAGGTTGTCTATGTAACGTGACTGTGCTCCTTTCCCTGTCTTTCTGTGCCCCCTCCCCCAACCCCCACCACTATTCTGGTATTGGTTATTTGTTAAAAACAATAATGATGGCTATATTAATAACTAATGTTTCATGAGTAGATATTGGCCAGGCAGTGTGCCAAACACTTCAGAATTGTATTTCATTCAGTCTTATTATTGTTCACATTTTACAGACTGGAAAATTGAGGACTAGGTGACTGAGTGGTTTTTCCATGTAGATGAAGTATCAGTAATAACCCAGCCTACTCCCTCCAGAGAGTGGCACTTAACCAGGCTATCATGTTCAGGAAGCTGTCACTTTGAAGGAAATACATACATTCATGTCCCTTAGAGAAAGGCCCAGTATCTTGAAGGCATTGGAGAAATTCAAATTTAAACTTTTCTTTCTTTTCTTCTTCTCTCTATAAATACCTCTGTGAAAATAAACACATGCCCTAAATTAAACTAAAGTGGCAAAGAAAATGAGGACACTAGGCCTAAAAGAAAATCTACTTTCTGCTTTGTGGATAGTGGATTCTTATGGGACTCTGCTTCTTAAGGAGAATTCTGGATTTATTTCCTGCAAGTGAGAACTTTTATTCTCTTAGTTTAAAAGAAAGTAGAACTAACCAGGAAAGCCTTCATACATGTAAGGCAGAGTTCTGCAGATATCTTGATGTTTGAAGCAAACAGAAGGCATTTATTTGCCTTTTCATTACTATCCTTCCCAAGTGATATGAACACCTATTTGGGCTGGTGAGGGGAGGAAACCTGGATCTAAGCCCTTTGAGATTTCAGGTTCTATAACTCCAAGAGGAAATGAGGATTAATAAAGCATTTTGATGTCAGCAAACTGGTACATCACACATTATCCTGTGCTTCAGTTTGATCTGCATTTAACACATCAGCTGGAGAAGGCCTGTACCCATCAGCTGCCAGCCTGAGAGTGATCCAGATTTCACCTTTAGCATACCCCTGAAAAATACATTGCTTCTTTCAGAGGCAGTTATCTGCCAGGTGCCTCATTATGTGATCTCAGAACACCCTACTAATTTATTTTAATTAATTAATTAATTAATTTTTGGCTGTGTTGGGTCTTCGCTTCATGGGCGTTCTCCAGTTGCAGCGAGCAGGGGCTACTCTGTTGCAGTGCCCGGGCTTCCCCCTGCAGTGGCTTCTCTTGTCGTGGAGCACAGGCTCTAGGTGTGTGGGCTTCAGTAGTTGCGGCACATGGGCTCAGTAGTTGTGCCTCGTGGGCTCTAGAGTGCAGGCTCAGTAGTTGTGGTGCACGGGCTTAGCTGCTCCGCGGCATGTGGGATCTTCCCAGACCAGGGCTCGAACCCATGTCCCCTGCATTAGCAGGCGGATTCTTAACCACTGGGCTACCAGGGAAGTCCCCACCCTATTAAATTTTGTGGCACTTACCACAGTTGTTGTGATATATTTGTAAAATTGTTCTTTTTGTATTTGTCTTCCTCTTTGGCCTGGAGATTATGTTCTACTGTAGACTAAAGAAATTGATTTAGTTGTAACTGTTGTAAATTAACAATCAAAGGCTGTAACTATAGGGTTAAAAATAAATAGGGAGAAACATTTTTTCAGGGGATAAACTAGTGAATGTAGGTTTATGTTTTAGAACTTTGGTGAATATATCACTGAGCAGGAAAATAAAAACCCTCAGATTTAGAGCAGCCTTTCTTAATAATTCTAATTCTATTGACACATTGAGTATTTGTGGTGGGAGCTGTCAAACCACTGGGTTAAAAATAAATGTAGTTTGGGGTTTCCCTGGTGGCACAGTGGTTGAGAGTCCGTCTGCCGATGCAGGGGACACGGGTTTGTGCCCTGGTCTGGGAGGATCCCACATGCCGCGGAGCGGCTGGGCCCGTGAGCCATGGCCACTGAGCCTGTGCGTCCGGAGCCTGTGCTCCGCAACGGGAGAGGCCACAACAGTGAGAGGCCCGCGTACTGCAAAAAAAAAAAAAAAAAAAAAAATGTAGTTTGGAGACACTACATGTAGATTCAGTTATGGTGTAAAGAATCAAGAATTTTAGGCTTGGAGGCAAGCCAAATGATGGTCAAATATTCTAATTTTACAAGTGAAGAAGGTAGGTGTTCAAAGTCACAGTTATTTAGTTTCAAAGCTGAAATTTAAAATAGGTGTATTCGTATAAACATCAGTACCCTTTCCAATCAATGGAAGACATTGCTAAGTTCCATAAATCTACATCAGCCAGTGAGTGCCCTCTGTTGTGAGCAACAGAAATAAACTCCAGTTAACTTCAGCAGAAATGAAATTTACAGAATAGTGTTAGGAATTGTGAAATAAAATCACTATGAATTTGGCTTCAGTTGGGTCAACCAAGAGACAGACTTTGGCCAGAACTCCACCAGCCTACTAACTGCAATAAACTCTCATTCTTTCCAGCAGATTGCAATGGCAGTCTGAGATACTGGGAATTAACTTGGCTCAGTGTACAACTCCCTGAAAGGTCTGGGCAAGTTAGGTGGGTAACCAGTCACAGGTCATTTTAGGGAAGCAAATAATTAGACCCAAGTCAGCTGACTGAGTAACACACTGAATGAATCAGGACTCTCTGGGAGGTGTGCTCACAGTAACACCTTCAGCCCAATTTCAAATTATATTGCTCCTTTTTTATTTTTTAACATCTTTATTGGAGTATAATTGCTTTACAATGGTCTGTTAGTTTCTGCTTTATAACAAAGTGAATCAGTTATACATATACATATTTTCCCATATCTCTTCCTTCTTGCGTCTCCCTCCCTCCCACCCTCCCTATCCCACCCCTCTAGGTGGTCACAGAGCACCGAGCTGATCTCCCTGTGCTATGCGGCTGCTTCCCACTAGCTATCTATTTTACGCTTGGTAGTGTATATATGTACATTATTGCTCCCTCTTTTGTGGAGCACCGTCTATTTTCACTAATATTCCCACATATTTACACACATAAATATCAAAGTTCTGAAGCTCTCTGAGTCTGTAGGAAACATGCTGGTATATGGCTCCAGTTGGAAGCCTGGAAACCATGAAGGATGGACCACTGGATATGAAGAAAATTGACTTAATTATCCGCAGAACACTCTCATGCAAGGGAGTTACAGTGTTTTAAGCAAATGGAAAGGGGTTTCTTTATCTGGTTAGTGGGATTGGATAACGAGGGTATACTTTTAAGCCCTAAGAATCTCACCCATATAACCACACCAATTATGTCCTCACTCTTTCAGAACCAATGCTATAAATTGTGAGTCACAAATATGTTTTGCACCCCAACATTCACTGCAGCACTATTTACAATAGCCAGGACATGGAAGCGACCTAAATGTCCATCAATAGAGGAATAGATAAAGAAGATGTGGTGCACATATACAATGGAATATTACTCAGCCATAAAAAATGAAATAATGCCATTTGCAGCAACGTGGATGGACCTAGAGATTGTCATACTGAGTGAGGTAAGTCAGACAGAGAAAGACCAATATCATATGATATCGCTTATATGTGGAATCTAAAAAAAGGGTACAAATGAACTTACCTACAAAACAAATAGAGTTACAGATGTAGAAAATAAACTTATGGTTACCAGGGGTTAAGAGGGGGAGGGATAAATTGGAAATTGGGATTGACATATACACACTACTATATGTAAAAGAGATGACTAATAAGGACCTGCTGTATAGCACATGGAACTTCTACTCAATACTCTGGAATGGCCTATGTGGGAAAAGAATCTAAAAAAGAGTAGATATATGTATATGTATAACTGATTCACTCTGCCATACACTTGAAACTAACATAACATTGTAAATCAACTACACTCCAATAAAAATTTTTTTAAAAATTAAAAAAAAAAAGAAATGTGTCTTATGTAATTTAAAATTTTCTAGTAAGCCACAATTTAAAAGGTAAAAATAAACATATGAAATTAATTTTTATAATTTATTTAACCCAATATGCCTAAAATATTATGATTTCAACATATAAGCAGTATGCAAATTAAAAATGAGATATTTTACATTCTTTTGTTCTTAAGCACTAAGTTTTCAAGTATCCAGGGTTTACTTAGCTGTATGTGGCTAGTGGCTACCATATGGACAGCACAGGTTTTTATCCTCTTTTTTTTTTTTTTTTTTTTTTGCATTACACGGGCCTCTCACTGTTGTGGTCTCTCCCGTTGCGGAGCACAGGCTCCGGACGCGCAGGCCCAGCGGCCATGGCCCACGGGCCCAGCCGCTCCGTGGCATGTGGGATCCTCCCGGACCAGGGCACGAACCCGTGTCCCCTGCATCGGCAGGCGGACTCCCAACCACTGCGCCACCAGGGAAGCCTGGTTTTATCCTCTTTTTCTCTCTTCAAGCTTTTCAGTATGATTATAAGTAACTACCCCGCCCTATAGTCTTGAACCCTTCATGCCTTGCATACCTTCATTGCCAGATTTTCACCTGTCGATAATAACAGGAGATTTGCATTCCCCTTCAGCACTGTTTAGGCAACATTGAACCCAAGAATCCTCCTTTCTCTAAGCATCTGCTGTCTACAATCTATTCACAAATACCAATTTCTTCACCAGAGTGTTTATTGTAAGCAACACCACCAACTCTGGAGAACTTAAGGAGAAATTATTTTCCTGGATGAATAATGATTAGTTAAAAAACTTCAGTTCAAAAGCCGGAGAATCAGTCTCAGTTAGAAATCAGGGAATACAGTCTAGTTCATGCTAAGGATACCACTCTTGGCACCTTTGCAAGCCTCACAGTACTGTTACGCTAATGTCTTCAAACGTACCTGCATCTTTGCAGATTCAAAGTCAAAGCTGAAGAATTTCACTGATTCAGTATCATGAGCTGGCTCTTTAGCGGGTCAGGGAGAGGTGATATCTGGATCCTTCAGTTTCTGTAGTAGAAGACAGAATTCTCTTATCACTTGAATCAGGGGAATTCTTCCCAAATAAGATGGGCAGTAGGGTGATGCATGGTAGGATAATGGGCAGTAGGATAAAGAAGTCAACTGTCCCCTACAAAAACACTGGGGAAATACATACAGTGGAATAAGTGCATTTTCTTATTTATGGCAAATGAATTTATGGACTGTCATAAATGCCCTCAATAAAAACTAAGGGCTTATTTGAAGTGAGAGTTATTATTTTTTTATCACATTTATGTTGCTAAATTTTTTTTTTTTTTTTTTTTTTTTTTGCGGTACGCAGGCCTCTCACTGTTGTGGCCTCTCCCGTTGCAGAGCACAGGCTCCAGATGCACTGGCTCAGCGGCCATGGCTCACGGGCCCAGCCACTTCACGGCATGTGGGATCTTCCCAGACCGGGGCACGAACCTGTGTCCCCTGCATCGACAGGCAGACTCTCAACCACTGCGCCACCAGGGAAGCCCTGTTGCTAAATATTTTAAATTAAAAAATAATATTTCTGACTTTAATAAATCAAATTTTAAAAATATGGCTTCATAACGTAGCCAGTGTTAAAAGTTTGGTAGGTTTGTTTTTTTTTTTTTCCTGTGCCAGGAGTAAAATTTTAGAGGCTCTCTGACAATTATTTTGAAGTGATAAATAAAAGCCTTCGTAAACTCTTTATCATTGTAATTTTGATGTTGTCAGAGTTTTAAAGTCCTTAAGAACAAAATAATTTAGTTCCAAAAACAGCTTTAAAAAAGCATAACAAATTTTTCTTATGGTATCAAGGCAGTAGTATTCAGTAGTTTTTTTAATGGAAGAGGAAGACAGAGGACCCACAGAACTCACCATTTACATTCATTTCAATGTCACTTATACTAGGATTTAAAATGCATTTTTATGGCCATTTGTCATCAGTTTCAAAGGTTAGAAAAATGATGTATACTATGCCCCGGTCTTTCCCATGTTTCGTTTTCTCCATGCCATGTAATGAAATGTGAAAACGGCAGGACAATGAGCTCTGCGGGATCGAGGGACTGTGTAAAACCTCATCGCAACCAACCAATAAAGCCTCTTAAGAGGAATGTATGCGGGACGCAGCACAGCTGAATTGTGATTCAGGGGCTGGCAGACATACAGCAACGAAGAACCAGGGAAATTTACAAATGAGTTTCAATCCAATTGTGATTGACTTTAAATGGAAAATGACACAAGGACATTCAGGTGCTAAGTGTTATAGGTTCCAGTCCGTTTTTCCTAATTTTCTCAGCTGATGCCTCAGTACAGATTTTCGGGTAATCAAAAACATTCATTGATAACTAATGAGTTTATGATTAGGACAATATTCCAGAGTCATTATGTAAAGATAAGTCTAACATTACCAAGAAATCAGCTATGATTTTATTTGTTCTATTTTTTCCTTCTGTATATAATGGTTAACATTTTTATTAAGTGCTTGCTATGAGCACATACTGAACACATAATATTAAAACATATAGGGCTTCCCTGGTGGCGCAGTGGTTGAGAATCTGCCTGCTAATGCAGGGGACACGGGTTCGAGCCCTGGTCTGGGAGGATCCCACATGCCATGGAGCAACTAGGCCCGTGAGCCACAACTACTGAGCCTGCGCGTCTAGAGCCTGTGCTCTGCAACAAGAGAGGCCGCCATAGTGAGAGGCCCGCGCACCGTGATGAAGAGTGGCCCCCACTTGCCACAACTGGAGAAAGCCCTCGCACAGAAACGAAGACACAACACAGCAAAAATAAATAAATTAATTAATAAACTCCTACCCCCAACATCTTCTTTAAAAAAAAAAAAAAAAAAAAAAAAAAAAAAAACATATAACCAGGTAATTAATTCAACTTCCTTATAATGATTTAAAATGCCAGTTTGGTAAATGTGTCCCAGCTGATTATATTGAGAGCAATTTGATGTGATCAGCCAGCTAAGTGACTTATCTCCACCTGGCATATTGCTACTTTCTTCATCCTGCATCAGGCGCTAGTGGCAAAATGAGCTATGATTCCAGCTGCTTTGGTACTGATGCCCTTACTTACTCAGTTATAGAACCCTTTGCTTCATTAGACACTGAGGAGCGCCTTAAATAGTAGAGGAACCAACTATATGGGGGGTTTTTATTTCCCAGAGTACCATCCATGCCAGAAGACAGGAAAAAACCAATAGAGATGGAGCTGTCTTAAATTTTTCAAGCAAAGTATTCTTTACAGTGAGAGGCAAGTCACAATGAGGATGACTGAATGAGACCCAGCATCTGAAGGGAAATGAAGACGCAGCATAGCATGAGCATATCTGACTCAGATTTCTAGCTTCTACTATATTCCCACCCTTTCATAGCCGATGCTCAGATCATAATTTCACTACTAATTTAACATCTTTATTGTAAACATGAATCCAGAGTACAGAGACTTCATTCTTATTTTCTTTCTCAAGATTATGTCAAATATTACTTTCTTTAACACCCCTGACACTTCCTATGTATCTTTTCCTATAATGTCCGTATTATTCTGGGTTTTGTTTCTTTGTTTATTCAACAAATATTTATTGAGAACGTACTACATTCCAGGAACTATTCTGGCAGCAGTGACTGGAGCATGAACAGGGCACATATTATTCCTGATATCATAAAGCTTAAATTCTAAATAGGAGAGGCAGACCATAAACAAACAAATAAATAAGTAAAATATAAATTATCAGAGGATGATAAATGCTATGGAGCAAAATAATTCAGGATAGAGAGTAGGGAAGTTGGAGGTATATTTTTTATTTTTTTATTTTTTACTTATTTTTTTTTGCGGTATGCGGGCCTCTCACTGTTGTGGCCTCTCCCGTTGCGGAGCACAGGCTCCGGACGCGCAGGCTCAGCAGCCATGTCTCACGGGCCCAGCCGCTCCGCGGCATATGGGATCCTCCCGGACCGGGGCACGAACCCGTATCCCCCGCATCGGCAGGCGGACTCTCAACCACTGCGCCACCAGGGAGGCCCTGGAGGTATATTTTTAAATAGGATGGCTAGGGAAGACGTTGCCAAGAAGATAACATTTGAGTTACGACCTGAAAGAAGAGAAGGATCAAACTTTGTAGACATCACAATTATGTTATTAATAAGAGAATGGGTTTGTGCAGCTGGGATGAACTACATAAAAATGCATTAATGTAAGTAATCATAGAAATTATTAATACAATAACCACAATGAGGTTATAATACTTTTGACAGAGGTATCCAGTTTACTCTTTTTTTTTTTTTTTTTTGCAGTACGTGGGCCTCTCACTGCTGTGGCCTGCCTCTCCCGCTGCGGAGCACAGGCTCCAGACGCGCAGGCTCAGCGGCCATGGCTCACGGACCCAGGCGCTCCGCAGCATGTGGGACCTTCCCGGACCGGGGCACGAACCCGTGTCCCCTACATCGGCAGGAGGACTCTCAACCACTGCGCCACCAGGGAAGCCCCAGTTTACTCTTAGAAGCAGAGTCCACAGAGCACCTGCAAACTATTAATCAAGTAATCAAAGAAGGTTTGAATTAAAGTTGTAAAATAAGAGGGTGAAAAAACACACATTATGTTGTGTTCAATTGTAACCAAAAGGTAGTGTTGGAAATTAACCAAGTAGAAGGTAGCAACTTTGAAAGGTAATGATATAGGATAGTTTGAAATATGCATGCAGTTTAATATTATGAGACAGGTTAGTCCTTATTAATATAAATCTACCACTAGAATTTTTAGAGACAATTTTGTTAGCCAGAGGAGAGACTATGATATTGTGATGAGTAATAAGCTTATATATAGAAGGCTTACATGTAGCTTGGGCAAGAGCGGATCTTGTGTATAGATCATTATTTAGAGCCTATTACCAAAAACATGAAAATTAGGATCTTGATAATACTTTTTAAATGAAAGATTTTTTAAACTTACATTAATAAATATTAATATCCTTCCTCAATTTAAAAAATCTGGATGGCCTTTCATTTTATATTTAAAAGCTAAGAGTCTAAGTCACAAATTGATTTGATCATATCATACATACAAATTAAATCAAACTCTATAAAGAGGTCATAGAATAGTTCACTAAGTCATATAAATAATTAATGAGTCCATGATAAAAAATAGATTATTCTAATGATTTACTTAGTTTTCTAAGTATTGAAGACATTCAAATAGGCAGCTTACTGTTTTTCCTTGGATTCATTTTATTTTTATCATTTTCCTACAAAATACCTTGTAATCCAGCTACCATTGTTGGTATAATTCCCTAGGTATAAACTCAAGTTAGCTTTTAAAATGTTAATCACACATTCTTTGAACAGATACAGGATGCCGGAACATTAATTAAGGTTAGATTAGTCAATGAAAGAATTTAACATTAACTTTAGCAGTAATGAAATGCTATAAAAAGTATATATATTCAATGAGCAGAAATTTTAGCAGAGAGAAAAGGTCCTTTCTGCTGTAGCAGATTTATTAAGTCACTATTAATATTTTACAAATTCAGTCTCAAAAAAAAAGTAGCAATGGCTTAGTTACTTATATTCCCATTGCTTTCCTAGAAACCATACACAGCATCAAGGAGAATGGAGGGAGGAAAAAGGGAATTCACAAACTATATTTTCTGCAAAACTAGGAAGCATGGAAATTCTGTAAACTACATGTGCACATAAGGAAAGCATATGAGACCTGTGAAGTCTGCAGGGGAAACTGTTGGGTGCAGGGTGTCAGGGAAGAATGGGGAGCTCTGATAGGCAAGTATCAGACATTGATAGGAAATAGTCTCTCAGGAGAGAGGCTTACAAAGAGTAAGAATTTAAAAACTTTAATTAAAAATTTTCCAAAGCAATTATTTGTTCAAATAGAAAATAAAATCTGCATTAATAAATTTCTTAGATAAAAAGAAAAGAAAAATGAGAACTTGGGGGATACAGCCAAATGTATACTCAGAGGTAAAGTAACATGCTTTAAAGAGGGCATCATGTTAAAAAAAACCAAAACGTTAATATATTGTTCAAATAAAGAATATAGAAGGGATGAAAATGGTTTACAGAAATATGAGAATGGAAATAAATGGGATCAAAGTAGAAAAGTGATAATTTTTTTAAAAATTAGGAGAGAAACAATTCATAAATAAATCCAAAATATGTGATTTCTGTTGTACTTATTTTTGTTTTTGCATGTTTGTGGAAAGTAGGGATGAGGAGGGTGTGTGATAAAATAGAGCATAAACTCTGTGACAAATGTAATAAAAGAAAAAAAATTTTAGACATAAAACAGGAGATAAAATGAGAGATATGAAATTTAAGAGACTACCTTTCATAGACCCACTAATAAATTTGAAAATATCATTGAAATAGGTAATTTTCTGAAAAATTACCAATATTGACTACAAAAGTAAAAAAAAAATTGAATAACCATGGAGAAATAAAAAATACATTATTAAATTTATTAAAGAATTCTTTCCTTAATGGCTTAATTGTAGATGTGACTGATTCTATACAAACTACCACAGGTTAGAAAAATGTTAAGTTTTTTCTGTCATTTTCGAAGTGAACATATTTCTGAGCTCAAAACACAGTAAAGTTCTCTCTCCCTCACTCACTTTAGGCAATCCTGCTTATGACTACGCAGAATAAAAAAAAAACCTTTGGGATTGATTAAAAATCACAACAGAAACAGAAGCAGACTCATAGACACAGAAAACAGACCTGTGTTTGCCAAGGTGGATGGGGAGTGGGGGAGGGTTGGATTGGGAGTTTGGGACTAGCAGATGCAAACTATTAAATATAGAATGGATAAACAACAAGGTCCTATTGTATAGCACAGGGAACTATATTCAATATCCTGTAATAAACCATAATGGAAAAAGAATATGAATCACTTTGCTGTATACCAGAAACGAACACAGCATTTTAAGTCAACTATACCTCAATACAAAAATTACAACAAACTAATAACCCTCTACAACCACACAGAGTTATTCATAGGAATTCAAGGATATATTAGTATTAGGAAATATAGTGATATTATATTATCAATGTATTATAGAAAAAATACAACCATTTCAATAAATAACCAAAACTGTATATAGTAGAACTACATATCTAGAAGCTGATGAACCAAGAGGAAAATGAGGCAAGTATGGTGTTACAGAAACCGTGAGAAAAAAGTTTCAGTTAACAGGTTGGGTGTTGGTTCTAAGAGTTGGAATATGTGTGGAATATAGTGACGATAGAAAGCAAGCCATTGTGTTAAGTAAGATGGAAAGTATTGAGACCTTGCTAAACGGAGTTTCAGGAGCAGAAGGGAGAATAGAGTAAGAATACAGAGAGGAAATATAGATAAATCTATGACGTTGGCTATGAGGTCAACAATACATAAATAATTGAATTGTGTGGCAAACTATCCAACTTCTTTAATATCAACTTTGGAATAACTAGAATTTAGAAGATTGTACACCTAACTAGAGATTCTATCACCTATAATATTCATTCATTCTTTCTTTCATTCACCAATAGCTGAGCAGCTACTAGGGAGAAAACACTGTAGCAAAGGATTCCAAATTTTATTCTGTTCATGAGGAGTTTGTATTCTAGTTTTGGAAATTAAGATAATTAAAATACAGAATAGAAGGTTTAGGGCTATAATAAATTTTGTGCAGGCCAAACACACACACACATACACATACACACACACACACAGAGCAGAATATTTCCCATAATTATTTCTTGCAGACCATAGTTTAATGCATATCCCAGAAAAATACACACTAATACTTTTAAAATCATATTTTATCTAGAAAATAAAGGTAGAGATATTTAAATACGTTATACTATGATAAAGTGTAAGTCTCTAAACACAAGGCAATTACTTGGATGCTTCAGGCGTAATAAATGAATAAAATGAAACCATGAATCTTTCAAGGAAAATTGTTGGTTGTTCAGAATTTGTTTGGGCATCACAAATCTCATTTTCTCTTTAAATATTGACCTAATTTGGGCCTCCCTGGTGGCGCAAGTGGTTGAGAGTCCGCCTGCTGATGCAGGGGATACGGGTTCGTGCCCCGGTCTGGGAGGATCCCATATGCCGCGGAGCGGCTGGGCCCGTGGGCCGTGGCCGCTGGGCCTGCGCGTCCGGAGCCTGCGCGTCCGGAGCCTGTGCTCCGCAACGGGGGAGGCCACAACAGTGAGAGGCCCGCATACCGCAAAAAAAAAAAAAAAAAAAAAAAAATTGACCTAATTTTAGTAAAGTGTTTTGGAGAGTATAGGTAAATCAAAACCTTCAAATGCCAGGAAAAACAGAACTGGACTAGGAAAACAAAAATTGCAAAAGTTGGTGAATGATCGTATTGATAGTTCAGATAACTGGTCCAAAACTGCTTTTTATTTGTTAATTAATTACAAACATGGATTCTGAAAAAATTATTTATTGAGCACCTACCTTGTGTAAGGTACTGTGACATGCAATAGGAAGAATACATAAAGAAGCAAGAAGTCTACCCAGTCACATTTCATAGTTTAAAGTCTTCAGCATTTCCAGTAGTGCAGATCTCTGAAACAAATTATCTGTTTTGTCTTATCTGAAATTTTTCTTCTTTATTCTTATTGTTAAAAGAATATTTTTGCTGAACATCAAATTCTGATTTCTTTTAGCACATAGAATTCTGGTTTCTTTTAGCAATTAAAGATGCCATTCCATTTTCTTTGCTTTTTTTTTCCAAATGAGAAATCAGTTCATTTAATTCATATAGCTATTCCTCTGAGTGTAATATATCTCGCCCCCCCCGCCCACCTTTTGCTACTTAAGACACTTTCTTTGCTTTTGATATTCATTTGTAGTTTGATTATACTGTCCCTCAGTATATTTTCTTTGTATTTATCCTTGTGTGGAGTTAGCTGAGCTTCTTGTTAGTCCCCAAATTTGTGAAAAATTTCTCCAAATATTTTCTGCCCTATTGTCCCTCTCTTATATTTCTAGAACTCCATTTGCATGTATCAGACCACATAACAGTTATCACAGTTCAGTGATACTCTTTAATTTTTTTACAATTTTTTGTCTACCTTCAGATTGGCGAATTTCAGTTGATCTAAGTTCAATTTCACTGACATTTTCTTCTGTCTCCAATCTTCTGTTAAGCCCATTGAATATATGTAAAGGCCTTGTCTGCTCTTACCAATACCTCAGCCACCATAGAGCTTCTTCTTTTGAATATTTAAAAAAAATTTCTTGACAATGAATCACATTTCACTACTTCTTTGAAATCTAGTACTTTTTATTACATGTTAGACATTGTGGGAGAAAGATGTAAAAACTGTGATTTCTGTTATCTTCCTCTGAAAGTGTTTATTTTTGTTCTAACAGACAGTTAAATTACTGGTCATTCTCCTTGACCTTGTGGAAGGTTGGTTCAATACATTGCTACTTTGTTTTAAAATCTGAAACTTACCATTTTAGTGACTGATATTTCGTTAAATCTAGCTGAGATATAGTTGAGAGCAATTATAACAACAGCAACACTGCTAATGGATTGAATCACTTTTAAATTCATTTATTTATTTATTTTTGGCTGCATTGGGTCTTCATTGCTGTGTTTGCAGAGAACGGGGGCTACTCTTTGTTGAGGTGCACAGGCTTCTCATTGCGGTGGCTTCTCTTGTTGCGGAGCACGGGCTCTAGGCACGCGGGCTTCAGTAGTTGTGGCACGTGGGCTCAGTAGTTGTGGCTCACAGGCTCTAGAGCGCAGGCTCACTCGTTGTGGCTCACAGGCTTAGTTGCTCCACAGCATGTGGGATCTTCCCAGATCAGGGCTCGAACCCCTGTCCACTGCATTGGCAGGTGGATTATTAAGCACTGCACCACCAGGGAAGTCCCTGGATTGAATCACTTTTAAAAGGTTTTCAAACAGAAAGAGACACGAAGAAAGAAAACAAGCCGGTTGCCTTCCCATTGCCCTTAGGATAAATGCAATCTCCCAAGATTGAGATACATCACCCTTCATAGTCCCATCCCAGAGCAACTTTCCAGTTTTCCGGCCTCTGCTATCTTCTACTAACACCCAGCAGTAGAACCTAACTCAATTCAAGACTCAAAACTTTTGCAAATGCTGTTTTCTACACCAAGGATAGTTTTATGGCTAATATCTTTTCAATATTGCTCACATGTTGCTCATAAAATCTGTCCTAATTCTATCAGACAAGGTTAGGTCCTGCATCATAAGACCTTCTATAATACTTTTTTTCATATGTCTATAACAGATTTTATCTCAGCATATCAGTTCTCTAGAGGAATTCTTCTTGAACAATTATTCATTTATGCAACAACAGCTACTCTGTACATAAGATGTACCAGGCATTGGTCTAGGTGCTCAGGATACAGTGAGGAAAATAATACAAATGATTTTTTAACTCAGAGTGTAGTGGGTGTTGTGTTCAGATTTTGTTGTGAGAAGCAGTACTAGACAGTGGTTAAGGGGACAGACTTTGGAACTGGACTGCATGGTTTGAAGCCCATCTCTACTATTTATGAGCTGTATACCCTTGAACAAGGTACTTCCTTGTGTCTCATTTTCACCATTTGATAACTGTAAATAGTATTTCATAGGTTCCATGTGAGCTTAAAATATGTAAAACATTAGAATGGTGCCTGGCATACAAGAACTCAATAAATATTTTATATTATTTTTGTCTCTCATGCCTATAGTATGATGTCCAAAACATAGTAGGTGCAGACAACATATTGTTGAATGAATGAATGAATGAATGAATGAATGAATATCTATGCTTCTGGATTAAAAGATACATATCACATATCAAAGAAATTTTATATTGCTTCTCTTTTTTTTTAAACCAAGAAAAAGTTATATAAGAAGCTCTAGTTTCTTATATAAAAAAACGCAAGCTAAGAAATGTTAAAAGTGGATTTGTTAATGCAATAACAGTATTTGCTTCTATTCTACTGCTTTCACTTGTTCATTCAACAGAAATTTTTTGTGCTGTTCTTAATTAAAAACAAAAAATGTGACTGTTCTTTTCCTTGGGAGTTTATAAGCTAGATGGGATATTGATGTGTAATTACATACAATAAAATAAAATGTAGTATACAATGAATATGTGAAGGAATGAAATGAATCACACATTTGAAAGCATGCATGAACTGCTTGGCATATATTAGTTTGAATTATATGAAACTGCCAATATTTTAATGGTTTGACTATTCAAATGGCAATTTTATATGATTCAAAATAATAGCAGATAATAAAAAATACATTCCATGTATCAGAATAATATGTTATTCAGAAGAGGGGAAAACTTTCAAGGATTCATTTTTCAGGTTGACAAAGCTTTAGAAAAAGAGGCAACTGGAATAGATTTGAAGAAAAAGTAGATAAGAGTCAAGCGATACAAAACAGTGATTCTTAAAATGCGGTCTCACAATCTTAGAGGAGCATAGGAAGTAATGACCAAAATACAGCTAACCTGAAAGAACAGTGGTCAGGTATTTTTAAAAAATAGTTATTTTATTTCATTTACTTTACTTTTCCCATAGTATTCCACTTTCTGAAGTTGAAGGGCGGAGGGAAAATTGCTCAAGATAGGGTCTCTCTAACTAATGAAGTAAACATTCTTATAATTAGTTAAATTTTATAGATCTAGTAATTTTATAAATCTAATTATTTTATTTTATTTTTATTTTTTGGCTGCACCATGCAGCTTCCAGGATTTCAGTTTCCTGGCCAGAGATCAAACCTGGGCCCCCTGCAGTGGAAGTGTGAGGTCCTAACCACTGGACTGCCAGGGAATTCCCTATAAATCTAATAATTTTAAATATCTATGTCTATGTACTTTATGATAATATTTCCTCCCAATAATTCTTACTTAATATAACTCCTAAAATTCCAAGTGACTAAGCTGGTTTTTTAGCTCTCTATTGGGTAGCACTAAATTATTCTGCATTAAGTCAGAAGAATTTAAGTTCATTTTCTTGATCTACTTAGAAATTCACTTAGTGAAATGCAACAACATGCATTTCAAGGTGTCAGTTCTTTGTTCAAAATCATGCATTTAATGAATAGAAGGATAGCAGAGCTGCAGGACACTCAATACTTAAAGCACTGCATAAGATTAAAAACACTGAGTAAACTGAAAATAACGATTTTTAGTTAAGTTTCATGCTTTTTTAATGTTGTGGCCTCTCCCGCTGCGGAGCACAGGCTCTGGATGCGCAGGCTCAGCGGCCATGGCTCAGGGGCCTAGCCGCTCCGTGGCATGTGGGATCTTCCCGGACCGGGGCACGAACCCGTGTCCCCTGCATCGGCAGGCGGACTCTCAACCACTGTGCCGCCAGGGAAGCCCAAGTTTCATGCTTTAAAGTGCAAGTTATTTGAACTCTAATTAAAGATAGACTATTTGTTAATATTTCTCTCTTGAAGGCTTGGATTTATGCTTTTTTAAAATGGAAATTTCAAGTGATATGTGTGTTGTTTATGATAAGTCCACTTAGCCAAGGGAGAATTTTGACTAGATTTCATATTAATTTATATGCCTTTAATACTGATAATGTCATTTCAGCATCTTCACATGACATGAAAATAAGCAAAACAGCTACTCAGTGTTTGAACAAAATATATACTAAAACAATGGGCTTTGTCTAAAGCACTTACTCAAAAATTACTCCAATATGCTAACTAATCTGAACATTATTCTCTTACAGGTATCAGTTCCATTCCTGAAACAATTATAAATGAAAATAAATATGTAAGGAGACAACAGCATTTTGATGTTGTGGAATCACCTCTGAACTGGGATTTAGGGGATCTTTGTTCGTCACCTGGGAAATGAGGAGTGTAAATTAGGTTGTCTTTATCAGCTCTAAAGTTTCATGATACTAATACTAGATTCACAAAGGTTCTGAAACTGCTGTAAAAAGGGCTTAATGGAAAATTCAGAGTTTGCCAGAAGATAAGCTATGTGTCTTATCCTTTTCTTTCCCATAGTTTATTCAGTCTGTACACATCTCCTGTGTTTAGAAAAAATTCTTTTATACACAAAGAAGAGATATTGTTTAACTGAAAACCCCTCCAAATATGGCAGAAAAGGAGAAATAACTCTTCTCTGCATTTAAATAACCCATATGAAAGAAGTAAAAATATATTCTGTAACTTTTATCAAAGTATCTGTTTTTCACTCGATCCCACTTGCAAAATAAACATATTTTGACAAAATCAACCATAGGTAAATGTGTGAAGAATCTATAGGAAGACATCTTCTTGCATCCCAAACATTTAATCTTCATTCTGGGCTCCTCCTTCCATTATACTGATATCTTTTCTAACTCCTTGGAACACAGGAGCTCTTTTTGCCCACTAATGCTAAGACTAGTTTTCAATTTGATTCCTCACTATAGGGCAGTGTAAGGTAGGAGCCTACCCAGTGAAAAATACATGGATTTTAACACTGAGGGCCCAAAGTGGTGAATACCTAAGTGATGGAATCTCAATATTATAGCATATTTAAGCAAAGTTCTCTTCCATCAGACCACCAAGTAGATACTTACAGAGAAAGCTGGTCATACATTTGCACCTCTATATTAAACGGTTACAGATCTATTTCCTTGGGTTTTAGGCACAAACTCAGGTTCACACTGGCATAAGAAAATACATGGTGTAATCCATTTAAGCATTAGTTTAAAGTTATGGATAATGAGGGACTAAGGTCTAGAGAGAGACCATCAAAGGGATGCTTAGCAGTAAGAGGAAAGAGTATTTGGCATGTCAGCTGAGAATCAACAAGAACCTACACCGGCAGAGAGAGTGGGGAAAGCATCAAAACGCACACAAGGGAATTCTGTTGGGCTTCAGAGCAAACACAGTATATCTGGTGTGTGAACTCTGATGATGCTTCTTGCACAGCTCAGAATATTCAACTCTATTTGTAGAATACTGTCCTTGTCTGAGCATGCAAGCCCTCCATTTGATCCCTCACAAATCCCTCAATAACTTGCTACACCCTTCCAAGAGTACCCAAAACAAACCAAGAGAGTGAAAACACCAACCAACCAATGAACAAAATCAGGCAATTTTTATTTGCCTGATTCTTCTTTGACTTTATAGAACGGTATAAATTGAACACCGTATCTCTTTATACTTGGTAAAAAATAAATCTCTTTAGTTAATTAGACAACTAAATCTCTTTAGTTAATTAATAGTTACTAAGCTTACCTAACAGTTTCAGAAGAATTTATGTCAAGAATTAACTTACTCTCCATTGGTAGTTGAGTTGGGGTGGAGATTCTAGAAGCCTGGACTGAGACTGACACAGAAGGAAGACAGGATAAATGACAGGAATAATTCCTTAAGAAAGATAATTTACCAAAAGTGACATAATAAAAAATAGTCTCTGAACAGTTCTATATCTATGGAAGAAATTGAACCTATAACTTAAAATCTTCACAAAAAATAAAATGCCAGCCATTACTTGTGAGTTCCTCTAAACAAATAAAAAATACATAATATTAATCAAAGCAAAACAAAACAAAACCTTCCTTGGCATATAAAGAGAGGGACTACTTTCCAATGTATTTTATGAGGTTAGAATAAATCTGATACTAAAACATGACAAGGACAATGTAAGAAAGAAAAATTACAGGCCAGTATCTCTCGTGACATGTAAGCAAAACCCTTAAATAAACATTAGCAAGTCAAATAAAGTAATATAAAAATATATGATGTGTTATCATGATGAACTGTGATTTGTTTCAGGAAAGCAGGTTTGGTTTAATATTAGAGAAGTTATCAATATAATTAATCACATTAAGAGAATAAAGAATAAAAATAATTTATATCAATAGATACAGAAAAGTCATTTGACAATATTCAACACTCAATAACAATAAAAAAAAATTTCCACAAACTGCAGTGGAAGTAAGCTTCCTCAGTTGCGTAAAGGATATTTATAAAAAACTCATAGTTAACATTACATTTAATGATGAAATATTTTTTCCTTACATTGGGAATAAGGCAAGAATGCCATTATTACCACTTCTATTAAACTCTGTACTGTAGGTTCTGTCCAGGTCAAAAAGCATTAAAAAAGTATAAAGGTTGGGAGGAAAAAGGGAAACAGATGACATGATTGTGTACATATATAAAAAATCTAGTAATATTTACAGATAAACTAGTAGAAATTGCTGTGTAAATTTATCAGGATTCAAAGCTAATATACAAAAGTAAATTTTATTTCTATATGTTGTAGATAAGAATTAGAAAATAACAATAAAATATCATTTATAATAGCACAAAAAATCTAACTCCTAGAAATAAATCTTCCAATAGATTGCTAAAACTACAAAATATGGTTGAGACAAGTTTAAAATAACAAAAATAAATAGAACAGAAAGAATGCCATGTTCCTGGATTGGAAGACTCACTACTTTGTACCATGCAGAATTTTAAAAAGCGCCCTAATGGTTCACACCATTGCGTAATCTCCCCCTCCTGACTCTGGGCAGGCCTTTTAACTTGCTGCTAACCTACAGAATATGGCAAAGGTGATGGGATTTTACAGACATAACTAAGGTCCCTAATTATTAAGAAAAAGGACAATTATCCTGAGTGGGCCTGGCTAATCACATGAGCCATTTAAAAAGGGTTTAGACAGCAAAGAAGGAAGAGGTCAGAGGCTCTTTCCTCCTGGTCTTGAAGGAGCAAGCTGCCAGATTTCTATGCTGCCAGATTTCTGTATGGTCAAGGTCTGATTCCTGGCCTCTGAGGGCCCCTGAGGCAGATCTAAAGTAGAGGGAGACTCGGGCCTTAGGTTAATGGAGAGAAATCACATAACCAATGAGCTGGTAAGGTCCTTCACAGCATTTACCATGTTTAATGCAGGGGTCAGATAAATGTTATTCCCCCCAGTGATTCAGGCCACAATGAACTCCCAGATTCACCCTACACAGACAGTCCAGGAGACCCTAGAGCTCATTAAGAACACTGTGGCTGATGACTGTGTCTGGTTCCATGTGTTGAGTGACTTTGACCCCTGCTCATCAGCCTCGTTGATGACCAAGCCCTGGGCTACCAACTGCTCCACCAGATTATGTAGTTCATATACCTGGAAGTCAGTTTTGGCCCCCAACTACTACTGTAGTTACTACTGTAACACAGACAGCTGACACTATATGAGCCTCACCACCAGCATCTATTGGCTCAACCCAGTCTACCTCCAGCCTTAGGGCTTCAGGAGCATCCAAGGAATCAACAATAATATCTCAGTCTAAGCCTATGAGACCCAGGTGAAATTTATCTTTGAGTTGATCCAGAATATTGACATAGACCTGGGGCCAGTTTCTCACATGCACAAACTGTGAGGTTGAAGAGCCAGCTGGATTAGGGGTACCTCACCTTGGGTCAGGACTAGCCCAAAGGGGAAAGCCAATGTTGATGAAACTTTTGGTCAAAACCATATTGTAATACATTTCCCACCTGCTCACTCCTAAACTCATCCAAGAACAAGACCAGGGGGTGAGGGAGGGCCAGCAGGAACCTGGTTATCCCTCCACCCAACTTCTCCATCCCTCGATGGAGTGGCCCCTCCTATATTAGAAGGTATCTGGCTTCTCTGTTTTACACTGGTTATTTAACTACTCCACCCTCCAGGCCTGACTTACTAAATGCATATTTGAAAAATCTCAACCAGCTTTTACCTGCTTGAAGTGTTTAATTTAGGGCACTCTTGATGGGCTGCTTTCTCTAGGGCTTATATATTTCTTCTTGCTGTAAATTCCTTTCCTCTTTTGCCCTCCTCTCTTCTTGGATTATTTAGCTGTCTCTTCATTTCTCCTCTCTTGCTACCCATCCCATCCCCTACTCTCCAATTTATTTTACATCTGGAGCAGGACTTAGCCAAACTGTGATGCTACCAAAATTGTCACAACAATTAGTCAAATAATGTGCTCTGTGCAGAAAAAAAAAGAAAAGAAAAAGAAATGAATATTTAAAAGAGGACCCTGAGTTTCAGATCAGACCCCAGACCCTGCCAAGTTTGACTGCAGCTTTGTGAGCCCTAGCCCTGGGTAGGGAACCTAGATAAATGATGCCTAGACATTGGATTATGGAAAATGAGATAATTAATGAGTGTCAGTTTAATTCCCTAAATTTGTGGTAATTTGTTATGCAGCAATAGAAACCCAAAACACTAAAAATTTTAAATCTCACCCAAATTAATCTACATATTCAACAGAATTCCAATAACACCAGAAGCTTTTAAAAATTAAAATGAACAAGCTAATTCTAAAACTTTATAAGGAAATGTAAAGAATTTTATGAGCCAAGGAAATCTTGAAGAAGAATAAAGCTGGATTACTTATATTTCTAGACATCAAGACATAAATCTATAGTAATTGTGAATATGTGATATTGGTGCAAAGATAGATATATAGATTAAGGAAACACAACAGAGAGTTCAGAGATAGATTCACACGTGGGTTCATCAGTTTTGTGATAAGAACATCACTGAAGTTTGTTGTACAAAAACAGTCTTTTCAATAAATGGTGCTGGGCCAGTTGAATATTCATAAATAATATGGATAAACCTTGATCTCTAAAAATTTAATTTGAGATGTACCATAGATATAAATATAAAAGGTAACATAATAAAGCTTCCAAAATAAAATATAGGAGAAGGTCTTCAGGTGTTTGAAGTATGCAAAGGTCCCTGAAACAGTTCACAAAAAGTGAATGTTGAAAGAAAAAATTATAAATTGGTTTTTATGAAATTAAGAATACCTATTCCACAAAGGACACTATTACGAGAGTGGAAAGATAAGCCAGTGGCTGGAACTAGATGACTGCCTCACATCCATCCAACAGAGAACTTGTCTTCAGAATAATATACATCTTGTTCAATAGAAACCAATCAACAAGATTAAGAAAATCAATCAATAAGAAAAACATAGATCTCGATTTTATAAATGGGGAAAACGTAAAGGCAAACAAAGAGAGGAGATTCAGATGGCCAAAAACTATGAAAACATGTTCAGCGTCATTGGTCATTAGGGAAATGCAAATTAAAACTGTAATGAGGTATCACTGCACAAAAACTGGAATTGTTAAAATTAAAAGACTAATAATACCAAATGTTCTCTTACTTACAAGAACTTGGATATGAGGTAAAATTCAGATTCTTGATTTGAGATTAAGTTTATATTGATAATTCAGGGTCTTATTCTTTCTTTTCCTCTACATGTTAATATTCTCAGGGGACAGACATTATGGATATTGACTAGTAAGCTTCTTGGAAGAAAACCTGTGGTTCTTCATGTTAAAGAAAACTATGGTGTTCTTCAGTACAGTGGGGAGAAAGGTCAAACAAAACAAGAAGAGAGGGGCTCATAGAAAGCTTCTGAACAGAACTCAGTTATAGCATAAATTACTCTCTATGAAATGATGTGAAGAGACTTCTAGAGGCATCATGTCCAGGGAACTGATTATTGCACTTCTGTTTTTGTTTTGTTTTGTCTTTATATTCTTCCTTCACTTCTTTTCTTGTAGAAATAACATTTTAAATAATAGTAGGTATAATGGCCGAATACTTGCAGACAGGAATGTATCATTACTGCAGTATTCTACAAATTTTGCTAACTATGTAATCTGCCCTAAGTATAAGAATCTTAACTATAATTTCTGATGGAAGTCTCTATTCCAATATAACTTTATAATAATACTAGGAAGGTTTCTTTGATTCAAATTATGAGAAATTGAATGAGAATGATTCAACTCACACTGCAGAGAAAACCAAGTGTGTTGTGCAGTTAAACACAATTAAATAACTATAAATAATTCATATATTTCTCATGCTCATTACTAAAGCACTTGCTCAGATCCTTAGACATAAAGCTAAGGAACTCTCCTTGTAGGGTATCTTTCCTTTTCCTTTGTCCAGCCTCTGCTGATCTCTGTATGTCCCTATTTCCTCCAATCCCACTAAGCACTTGTATAAAATTGCTTCCTTTTATCAGGGACATTATACTAATAGCAGAAACTGATGAGTCTATGATATATTTTCTCCTCCTCCTTCTCCTCCCCTTTCTTCTCCTTCTCCTTCTTCTTTCAACCTATAAAATTCTTCCTCCCAGATATAGCTGAGTGAATCATTTATGGACACTTCACCCTAAATAGGCCAATCAGATTCTGTCTTACAGGAACTTGAATCTATGATTCAGAGACAGGTAGGCAGTCTTTGAGTGTGCATGAATTCAAAGCTGTAAACTCAAGAACTGTGGGGGTCCTGTGCCTGGAGACCCATGCTAGTTCAAGAGCTCGAGACTTATCACATAGCATGGATGTGTGTGTGTGTGTGTGTGTGTGTGTGTGTGTGTGTGAGTGTGTGTGTGTTAAGGGATGACTATATAAGCATCCTTGCTTATAGTAATTTATTCAAGCTACAAAAATAACTCCTTAAAGCATATATTACAATAAAAGATAGACGTACTCAAGGGTTTGCAATAATCATGTGTGCTACTGCATAAAGGACCATAATAACCCTTCAAAAGAAATGTCACTATTTTGAGGATTAAAGGAATTAATGCATATACAAAAACTTAAAACAGTCTCTGGGAGATAATGGGCACTCAATAAATTTTAGCTATTATTATCATTACGGAAACCTGGGTTTGGTGATCTCTTACGATAAAAAAAAAGAGGTAAAAGGAAAGGGAAGGTGAAGAAAAGAGAAATGACATTTTTATCAGAACATGTGAAAACTTTGCATTGCAAGTTCACAAGAGTGGGGTCAGAGTAGAAAATAAAACAACACTGTGGCTCAGCTCTGAAGAGGATAGCTGAAAAACTGTGAAATGAGGGTTTTCTTTCCTTCAATTTTCTAAAGTGCGCTTTAAAAAAATCACCCATTTTCTTTTAATCCCTTTAAGTATTCAGCCAAAATTGGTGCATTTGAAAGTGTATCGTGAATACATGCAGCTTGAGAACCAATAGGCTAGTTAATGAAATTACACTAGTGTAGTTTTTATTGCCAAATTAACTGTCGCTGAAAGATTAATTTAATTTATAAATATTTTTCATGGGAAAAAAATGAAGGAGGATGAGAGCAAAGAATTGTTTAAACCAAGATATACGATTTGGTTCTCTTTTAAGCCCAAATTCAGCACATAAAGTAACAACAGTCTAATTTAGTTATATAGAATTATATTCTAGAACAAAAATTATTTTTAAGATACTGTATATAATCTTTCCTTCAATATTTTCTATTGCCTACTAATAAAATTATCAAATCAAATAAAAATAAAGTAAAAACATTAGAAGGATAATATTATCTATATTTATGTATCCTTTACTGTGTATCAGAAGCTCTGCTGGGTGCATTACATAGATGATTTCTTTCACCCTATAAGGCAGGCTGCAGGGAACATTGATTTTGACATTCTCAGCTGCCCTCTCTCTCTCTCTCTCCCTGCAGTGAAGCTGCTATGTGGTCTGTTTAAGACTGAACCCAGCCCCAAATCTATACATTGGCCTACACCAGTAAGAGCACTCTGTCATTTTTCCTGCTATAGAAATGATTTTAAAGGGTAGGCATAAGCCTCTAGATGATTAAATCCAGATGACGTTTGAAGGCCTTATATTTGACATTTGTGAGAAGAGCAGGGTTCTCTTAACTCTGGAGGGAACAGGGTGAGATGGGAGGCTCACAACTGCTGCAGACATTTGGCTAGTCCAAAGTAAGCCAACATTGGCACACAACCTTAGAAAAATGCAGCCAGAGCTGCGATCAAAGCATTCTTGAAACTTTTGAAATCTCAATTTACATGAGCTAAATGCATTTATTTTGGTTATTTAAATTTTGGGGAGGTAGTTTTTTTAAAACTTATAATCAAGCATCCTAAATGATTCACAGATGTATTATTATCCCCATTACATACATGCAGAAAATTAGATTTGCTATGTCATCGCCTACTAAGTTCTAGAACTAGAATTTGGATTCTGGAAGTCAGAACTCTACAGCTATAGTGTTTAACTGTTACAATAGATGGCCTTCCTAAATGATGTTTGAAAACACTGTAGCATTTATTATCCCATTCAAGAAAGTTTAAAGAAGTGTTCTTTATTATTTCTTCATCTAATTGAAAAAAATTTGATGGTGAGGTTGGTTTTTGTTTGGGTTTTTTTGTTTGTTTTGTTTACTTAATTTCTTGGGGCAATGTTATATAAAGGACTGAGATAATGATTTGGATGTTTTGGAATCCAAAGAGTTGGACTACTCTGTATAAAAAAGGAATTTTGAAAGTATGAACAATCATAATAATTATTCCATTTCTCGAACTTGGAATTATTGTTGGGCTCTTGAGTGCCTTCTCTGTTTGATGTACTGAGTGGTTAGTTTGGAGCAGTAGAAAGAGTATAAGTTTAGAGGATGAGAAGTTTGGATACCTTAGATTAAATTCTGATAAATCCCTGAAGGGCTCTATGATATTGATCAGTCTTTGAACCTCAGTATCTTCTACAAAGATTAGTTAATAATACTTCACTCACTGGCTTATTGAACAAATGAAATGTGATAATAGGACTATGACTGTCATAAGGGGGCCCTCAATATATGGTATCTAAATCATATAAAATATTTTTGTAAATTCTGTATCACTATAGAGGCTGTTAGTAATAGTATCTAATATCTGAACTTTCTCCAAACAATTGTGTTCCTTAGGTATATGGTGCTGGCACATATTAATTCCTTCTCGGCAACACAGAAGAGAATTAAGAGCACACTTATGCTCTTACTGGACACATTTGCACATCTTATCACCCTTAGTCAAAATTTACTGTGTACTTCTCCTTGTTGCATGGTGTGTTAGATAGGATAGGATATTGACTTTGTAGTCATACAGACTATAAAGTTCAAACCTCAGTTCTGATCCCAACTCTGATACCAACCATGCAAACTGAGCAATTGCTAACTTTTCTCAGGTCATTTGCCAAAAAAGAAGAATTCTTTTTTATTTTTAATGAAATAAGTGAGTGGATTACAAGAGATAGCACCAACCACGATAATAATATAAATATATGTGTAAAGTGTTTTGCATAAATTAGTCATTAATGTTTATTCCTATTTGTCCCTCTTGCCTATCTCCTTCTTCACTGTGAGCTAAGCACCACATCAGAGTATTTTTTTTTTTGGGGGTTTTTTTTTTTTGGCGGTATGTGGGCCTCTCACTGTTGTGGCCTCTCCCGTTGAGGAGCACAGGCTCCGGACGCGCAGGCCCAGCGGCCATGGCTCACGGGCCTAGCCGCTCCACGGCATGTGGGATCTTCCCGGAACGGGGCACGAACCTGTGTCCCCTGCATCGGCAGGCGGACTCAACCACTGCGCCACCAGGGAAGCCCCAGAGTATTTTTTTATGTGTGGAGGAATCAAGACTTTTCCGCTTTAATGAGTGAAATTTATTCTCTTTGAAATCCAAGGAAATTGGGAAATTTAGAGATATCCATCTTAAAGTGCTGAATATAGTTCAAAGTGATCAAAACTAAATCAAACAATATTTCCCCCTGTGTTTCAGACAAGTTAATGGATTCCTTCTAAATACCACTGGTTAATATTGCTTCAAAAACTTCACCTGGCTTAAAAAATGGAGGGTTCCTTGCAAATCTTTTGTTTAATGTTTACTGTAAAATTTAAGATCAAATTTTTCATGAGCATTAGAATATCAAGATTATAATTCCATGTATTTTTCTGTGTATGCACATACGTGCATGCATGCATGCACACACACACACAGAGGAACTATACATAAAATAATACATCTAAATTATACAGATCCAAAATCTTTCTCTTTTTATATTTATATATATATATATATATATATAGGAATTTTTAATCTGAAAAGCATGAGTAATTGCCTTAGTTCTCCATTTTTTATGTGCTTCATAGACCAACTTTAAATTTCACTCTTTTAAATTAACTTTGCTTGCTGTCCCAATAGACTAGCATTACTAGCATATATTAAATATGTAAAAAAGGTGCTTTATAATGCATTATCTTCACCAAAGTAAATTAAGGCTCTCTTTCAAAGAAATAGGATGTCTGTGTAGAATGCTAATTAGTTAAATGTTTATTTTTATGGGAACGGTTTCTATCATAAACCACAATCGTTCTTAAAAAAGAAAGAAGGGAAAAAAGCAGCAGAACAAAGCAATAGTCTATAAAACCTGAGCAGGTGCAGAGAAATACAATATTCAGGGTAGAGTAACGGTAACCTCCACCTTTGCGTATTTTGTTGTTTATATATTTAGAATTAGTGTGGTGTCTGTAGGAGATTACACAAAGAAAGCCAAATTCAAAGTAAAGGCCTCTCTAAAGGAGATGTATATTGTGTAAGGACTATCTATCACCTTGTACTCTGAGATTGGTTCTAACAAGGGGCCATATTAGTATGCAGGCATTTGTGTTTTATTTCTTTTCCAGTTTTTGTTGTTGGAATGAGGTATCCCCATGAAACTCATTAAACCTATTTCTGCAGCTGACACACCACTCAGGCATGAATAAGGGTAAACAGAAAGTTGATATAAATATGCAAACATTTTTGATGAAACAAAATAATAGGGAGCTAAAAAACCAGGAGTGACTCATTAGCACAAAAAAGAACATTTTATCATTTTTATTAATGTTTAGTTATGAGAAACTCTGAGTTTTAAATTCTTGTCCAAATGCATGCTAGAACTCTTTAAAATTGTCAAGTGCTCATGCAGTTATAAGTTAGTAGCAGTAGTATGAATATTTAAAGCATGGGGATGAGAAAATTCAAATAAATAATTATAAATTCCTTTTCCTTGATCATCTTTAAGATAGTGTCTTACATACAAGGTAACAATACAGGGAACGAATCGTTATTTAATACCTTCTTTGGGGATATTTGCTTATCAGTCTGAAACAAATACTCTGGGATTCACAAATTATGCAAATTCAGAAAATAGTCCACTTTGAACAAGTGATTATATATTTCAAGAACACAAATTGAAAGAAAAAAAAAATCTTTGTAAAATGACTACTGATACAATTAACATTTATCAGATTGGCTCAAATTAATGTCTGATGACACTCATAGGGAAGTAGAATTCAAACTTCACTGGTGAGTGTCAATTCAAAAATTCCATTAGGAGAATAATCTCTCAACAGCTATTGAATAAGAAAATGTGCATGCTTCTCATCCCAGTCCCTCCACTTCTAGGTGCTACCATAAAGAAGCATGTGCTCATGAGCACAGGCACGCCAATTGCAGCATTGTTTGTATTAGTGAAAATTGGTTTTAATGTGGTTATTGATATAACAAAAATAAACTATTAGAACCATACCTCACATTACACCTAAAATAAATTCCACATGGGTTAAAGACTCTAATGTAAAAGCAAAACTTTATAAAGTGTTCAAGAATGTATAGGACATTCATTTTCATTACTGGTGCAGGAGAGAAAAAAAGCACAAAAACGTTATACCACTAACTATGTATGAAAACATACTGAAATATATACTATATTAAAATTACAAGGTTTGTTTTGAAAAGAAACATTGTAAACTAAAAAGACATATCTTAAAAAGATGTACTTAAACTTAAAAAAATACTTAAAATTCATGTAACAGAGAACTATTTTTTAAAATAAATAGAAGAGGGCCTCCCTGGTGGCGCAGTGGTTGAGAGTCCGCCTGCCGATGCAGGGGATACGGGTTCGTGCCCCGGTCTGGGAGGATCCCATATGCCGCGGAGCGGCTGGGCCTGTGAGCCATGGCCGCTGGGCCTGCGCATCCGGAGCCTGTGCTCCGCAACGGGAGAGGCCACAACAGTGAGAGGCCCGCATACCGCAAAAAGAAAAAAAAAAAAATAATAAAATAAATAAATAAATAAATAAATAAATAAATAGAAGAATTATTATGAATCAATAAGAAAAACAAAACCAACCCAGAAGAAAATAGATAAAAGCATGTGAGCAGGTAATTCAGAGAAAGTTTGATAAAAATTACATTAAAAATGCTAAACCTCATTAGTAAGCACAGAGATAAAATTTTAAATAATATTTTGATACCATTTCATGCCCAATAGATTGGAAAAATTGAAACAGGCTGACAGTAAAAAGGTGGGTAATATATACAGAACTGTTGATTCTCCTAAGATATTGGTGTGAATGTAAACTAGCATAACCATTTTATTACAGATAGCAATTTGGCAATATTTAGCAAATTTGAAGATGTTTACACACCTTGATGGAGCAATCCCACAACTAGGCATAGGCCTCAGTGAAACTCTAGCACATGTGTTCCAAGTTAAAGGTACAAAATATTTATAAGAGCATTGAAAAAGTCAAATCTGATTTTTTTTGAGTTCTGTCAGGTCATTGCTGAGTTTTTCTAATTCTGATTTTATGTTGTATTTTTATTAGTTTATTTCTTATGTATTTTTCTTGATATCTTTTAGCTCACTTTGAAATATTAGGCATGGTTTTAATATTTATTTGTCTATCTATCTATTGTATTTCTTTTCTGGGGTCTTTTAATTGTGTAGGTATTCTTCTATTCCTTTTTTTCTTTCTATGTATGGGATTCACACATTATTTTTCTCTTACTCATTTTTGTGTGAAATTAGTTTTCCTGAATTTTTAAAGGAAGCTTTGATTCTGATTGGTTCTTTTATCTCACAGAGCTCCCTCTTCTGTTATTTCCAGTAGTAACTTGCTTCCTGACATTCCTGGCTCTACTCTCTCCACAACTATTATCTTTTCCTTCCTCTCTGTTATCTATGTTACACTAAATTTGACTTCCTCCCTGGGCCTTGCCCTGGAAGTTGTCTTTGGCAGGTCAATTTCAAGCCTTCTGAGAGCTAGATTGTCCCCACTCCTTCAGGCTTCCTTACTGCAAGCTCTTGTGTTTATCTACATTTGAAGCATGCCAAAACTCCCCCCAGTGTCAGTTCTGGCTGTTATTGTCTTGCAGTGCTTTCCAGCAAACATCTATTGGCTATTTGAGTGCTCTCTTCTCATGCCCATCTGTGGCTCCACTGCTTTCTTCTTTTACTTCCCTCTCCCCTGGCAGCCTCTTCCTCCACATATACAAACACACATGTGCATGTGCATCTATTAATTTATTTCTTATTCTTTGTGGCTCTTTATTTACATTGCACTCTCTCATAGAGCCCTTGTTCTGGAGGAAGCAAGCTCCCATGTTGTTTGCTGCCCTATGGAGAGGTCCATCTGGCAAGGATATAAGGAAGGGCTCCAGCCAACAGTCCATGAGGAACTGAGGCCCTCAGTCTAAAAATGTCCAAGGAACTGAATCTTGACAACAGCCAAGTGAGTGAGCTTGAAAGCAGATCCTTCCCCAGTCAAGCCTTCAGATGAAGACACAGACCTGGCAAATCCCGATTACAGCCTTGTGAGACTTACTGAGGCAGAAGAATCTAGATAAACTCTGCTTGTGTTCTGGGCCCACAGAAAATGTGAGATAATAAATATTTATCAATTTAAGCTGCTAATTTATTATGCTAGAATAAATAACTGATATAACTCATACATGCAAAATTATGTACGTGTGTTATATATTGTGGCATTATTTGTAATTGCTAAAAAAGTAGAGACAATCAAAATGCACATCAATAGAATAGTAGTTAAATAAGTAGAGGTTCATTCATGGAATAAAACATGATGCTATACAAAGAAAGGATAAGAGTGCTCTTTATGCACTGATATGAAAAGATAATCAATATGTTATTAAGTGAAAAAGCAATGTACAAAATAATGCATAGCATGCTAACATTTATTTATGCCTATAAAACTTGTCTGCAAAGATACAGAAAAAACTAGTAACCATGGGTACCTATTTTGGGGGACTGAGGTGGGTAGAAACTGAGTGGCTGTAAGTAGAGAGGTGGGAGGGAGATTTTCAACTCCACAGTGTTTTAGGTTTACTGACTTTGGAATCCATGTGAATGGATTAGCTGTTCCACAAATTAATTAACTGTTTAAATGCTTAAAGGGAAGAAATAAGTAAAACGTTTAACAAAAATGCATTTTCTTTTTCTAAAACAAAACATAACATTGAATAAGAAAAAGAAAATTGCATTCTGTGTTGTGCATGTATATGTTTTTACAGCAGGCAAATCATAATATATAACTTATTGATACTTGCTTATATAATATATAAGTGATAATATATAACTCAATAATAATATATAATCAATAATATATAACTTGTTGTTACTTATATAATAATAAATTTTAAATGTGCATGGGAATGATAAATTCCAAATTTAGGCTAATAGTTCTTTCTGGAAAGAGAATGATGTGAATAAGATTGGAGAAAAAGAAGCCAGGTGACTTCAACTGTATCTTTCACATTTTAATTTCCAGTTAGGTCATATAGATTGAAAAAGTACAGAGAAGGACAGAAATGTGGAAATACTTGATGTTTTCAGGTAAAGGAATTATTTTAGGAAAATCACTTAAATATATTTTATATTTTGATGACATCAACATTAACTGGGATTCTGTAAACATTCTCATGAAATTTAAAGATGACTATATTGTATAGTTATTGGGCCTATTTTGAGAGAGTTCATACAAAGAAACATAAAATTTCATGTATCTATTTTTGGTATTAGGAACTATGGAAGTAAAAATGCATCAGTCTGACATATAGGGTGAGAAAGTGAGCACTGAGCATCATATGGGTAATTTTTTCAACAGCCATTCCTTGAACTTATAAATCTACATTTGATTGATTGAACTCAATCAAACAGCCACACCTAATTTATTGGGAAATGTAATTTAGTTGTGTGCACAGGGAAAGAAATGAAATTTAGTGAACACAAAGCATAGTCTCTTCCACAAGGGATGACACTACTAAGCATGTGGGAGTGTTGACCTGATGATGCCAGACCTTTCAATTTTTTAAGAGCAGCCAGAAATTTAATTTTCTTTTTTTAATGTGACATCTCCGATTTTTAAATGTTGGCAACTAAATCATTCTTTTAATGACCTTATATGAGCCAAACAAAATATGTCTACAAACTAGATCTGTAGGCCAATAGTCTGCAAACCTCGACAGTACTAAAATATCCTACAAATGAACACTGAGAGGGACCAGAGTTCGAGATCTCTTTTCCTGTGGATTGTGGGTACACAGTATTCTAAAACTAAGAAGAGTTGGTGAGAGATGCCACAGAAGCCAAGGGGTAGGACTAGGTTACACCCAGTAAATTAGGATGAGGACTCAAAGGCCACTGGATCCAGCAAATCAAAAAATAGGGCTAGCCACAAACTGTAATAAAGTTATACTCCCTGGCTTCTTGAAACTTGTAATGCAGTTGGAAAAAGGCTGCATAGAAACCGAAGTGTCCACAATACAATACACCCCAGACTTTCTGGTATAGACTGAACATCAAAATTAGAGAGTTAATTCATTATTTTGAGATGTAGTTGTTAGAAAAAACTTTGTGAGATAGGGGAGACTTGAAGTACACTTTGAAGAATGTAACAATAAAGAACCTTGGGTATATTCACATAATAAGTGGAAATGTGAGAAAGACAGGAATTCTAAAGAGCTGAATTAACTCACAAGTTCTTCCTTCACTAGCTACCTGAGTTCAGAGGCTTCTAATTACCTCCTAATCACTATTCTCACTTTCTTCTCAATTTTTAGCTGGGCCCAGAGCTTCCTTGCCTTTAGGTCTGATCATATGTCTAAATATTAGCTAACAGCTCTAAGGAAAATTGGGTGTGCAACTTCCAGAAAATGCTTTTAAAGAGGGTCCTTTTAATCTCTCTCTTCTTGCTGGTTAAAATGAGTACCTCTATATGCTGAGACTCCAACAGCTATCAGGGACCTTGAGGTGGCCTTGGGAATGGAAGTCCTTTATAGCATAGTAGCAAGACAGGAGCCTGGGATGGAAACCTTTGGGCTCCCTGGATATGTAAGAGAAATAAACTTGTCTCATTTATGCCATAGGTATTCTGTTTGGTTACTATGGTTTTCTCTTAATTTTTTGCTTTAAAAAAATACTCAAACTTGAACATATTATTTTACCTCCCTGGAATTTCCTTAAAATGAGGGAGGTAAATTTGTTAAGATAGTCCCATTGATGTCTTCATATTTCAACATTCTGTATGATTCAAGGAAAATTTTTAAAAATCTCTTAAACAATTGTGCCATGTCAGTTTGCATCAACACATCTTATATAAAAAGCGATAATTTCAGTCAATTACTCGGGTATTTTCTAATGTATACAAGTTTCTCTTTGAGAAAACACATGATGACATACATCACACCTAAATGGAATACAAGGTATCCCCCTCTTTTCGAAAGTTTGCTTTATATCACTTCACTTTTACAAAAGACCCTCATTAGTACCTATTTTTGCTAACTGAAAGAAATCTTAAGAGGATTTTTCCTTTTAGGAAAAATGGGACAATGGTACTCAGTATTTGTTTTGCAGTGAGCCGTTTACAGAGGCAGTGCTCACCCCCCAGCAGCGAGAGGGCACCTCCAAGCTCTTTTCCCAGGAACTACACTCAGCATCTTAGCATCAGGCCACGAAAGCTTTAAACTGTCTGTGAGCATCTGTGCTTTATCTCAATTTATTTTTGCATGTCCTTAGCAAGATGTGCCATCAGGTAATTGCTTCTTCACTTTACTCCATTTCTGCTTTCCAAAGTTTTCACAGGAACACTCAACTTTTGGATAGCAGAGAAAACTTTTATTCCAATAGAAGTTGGAATAAAAAAATATTCCAAATTTGCTCATCCATTAATGGATGAGCAAACAAAAAATTGCACCATTAATGACATTGTTGAAAATTTTATAACTGATCCCTTAAAACTGATGATTAATATTACCTTCCTCCTGGTCAACTTTCCCCAAAGCATATTCATTTGAATAAAAATCTTGATAAGAAATCAACAAAATACATATGCTAGGGTGCAACAACTGTTTATACTACTTTAATCCATGTTTCCTTTTGAGAGATTCACCAGGCACATTAGAATAGGAGAAGTCCTGGGCCATCTCAAAGAAGCAGATAAACAAAAACACTTATTTCTGTTTAATCAGTTATTTCTACAATATATTGGACCATAGCAATATTTTTCTTCAGAAGAGTGGTTGGGAAACAGTTCTAGATGGTATCATTTTCTAGAATTCTTTCTTTATATCCTGCTGCTCTCCATTTAGGAAAGTAAACAAAGCCCTGAGGTAATAGATAAGTTAAATTCCATTTGGTATTTCACAGCACACCCCATAAGAAAGCTGTTTGTAAACCACAGCTTGAGATTCTGAGGAAAAGAAGAATGATCAGCGAGCTCAGCTTAGACGTTGCACATTTAACTTTGTCTTTTGGGCTCTGCCTCTTGTAGCAAAGCTCAGCTTTGAATCAGAACTACCATTATTGTACTATGAGCTTTAGAAAGATAATTGACATTCACCCTGGACTTAATGTCCTTGGAGAGAGATTTCAAGAATAGAATTTTAGTGGTTGATTCTAGACCTTTCCTTGGCTGTAAACCTTACAGTTTACATAGGCAATAAATATTTTTTGAAATCAGTAAAAATGGAAGCAAGAGACTAACAAGTGAGAGAAGTACAATACAAAAATAAGCAGTACTTGGAAACGCCTCCTTTTTGGTATAGCGTAATTTTTGTTGTTGTTCTTTTGAATGTTTTGTTTACCAAGAGAACAGAAATCTTCTACAGGGACTAGGAGGTGCCATCTGGTGATTTTATACAATATCACTACTAAAAAAAGCTCTATGTTCCCCAATTGTAATAGATCTAAAAACTCATTCTTTTGAGATTTCATTGATAGTGTCCAGAAAAACAGATTTTTCTTTAATTTCTTTTTAGCATTCAAGAAAATAAGCTAAAAGCTATTTTCATGATTTAAAACACCTATATGATTTATAATACAAATTAAGGAATGGAAGGAAAAACTGATATAGATCAAGAATCATAAATTCATAAAACTGCAGAGAATCCAAAATATTTTGAGAAGTATAATAAAAAATTATCTTAATATATTTCCTCTGGAAATCATAGCTATCAAAAGGCTACAAAAGGCCATGTTACAAACATGTGGATTTTTAATCCATAGAACAGATGGCAGATTTTCATTTTATTCAATTGCTTTACCAAGGGATGAATCAAACATCTGGTAGAATTTTTATTTTTATTTCATTTGCACTTATAACTCTAATTACATATAATGGAGTGCTAAGAACTGTTAACAGAATGCTGTTATAGAAACATAATAACAATGTAGGATTATTAATTCAAAGCTGCCATTTCTGGGAAAAGCCTAGAAATCAGTGGGTGGCAAGTAAAATATGAAACATTTGCTGAGAAACAATTGTAAGTTTTACATGTCAAAATATATGGATGGTCATGCATAGCTGTTTGTGTTAACGATTAGTACTGATGTATGTTGTTAGGTTAAAACAATGGATGCATTATACAGGGAAGAAAGAACATCTATAGAAGATCAGAGAGGAGACTGCCAATTTTGGTTTTTAGCCAAATTCAATTTCACTGGGTTGTTAATAACTTGATTGGAGGTGACTGTGTTTATTTTGGGAACCTGTGCTTTTACATGATCACAAAATGTAATAACGCATATGTAGCTCAGACTGAAAAATACACGACACGATAGACCTGAGGAATGTATTTTCAATTTTGATTTAAATGTTTACTTGTCCACAGCAGTATTTTATGAAGTCCCTGAACTTATGAACCCATGCCAGTCTACATGGCTGGTTTAACATGTGCAACACTTGATTGCTTTTCTGAATGACCACTAATATTATTTTGTGTACATAATTCACAATATTCTGTTTTGAAATCCAGCATAACATTTCATTTCAATCTACTGATTTAGTCCTCTAGGAAGGACAGAAACTATTAAATTTTCAAAGCTTCTCAGTGCTATTCCTGTATCTAATAGAAATAGCCAATTGAGAATAACCACTGTGGTTTCTCCAGGAACCTGGCTGTGCCTTGTTTCACAATGTCTATTTTCTGAGACATAATGTAATCAAAATTAATCTGAAGCTTATTAAATTGATGTACCAGCCTTTAGAGGTGACTATTTTTATAAGAATAAATTCTAAAAGTTTCTAAAGAAACAGTAGACACTGCCTGTTATTACTGGCATACACCTGCTGCTGTTATGAATTACATTGCTTCAATAAATGAATTTCAGATAACAAATTGTTTCTTTAAGTATCAAGAATAACCTTTTAAATAATATGTATTTCAAGTTATAATCCTACTAACATGAAAATAAAATAAATGTTTTACTAAAATAAACACATTTACCTGCTTGCTTACATAAACAGAAAGTATCAAGCTCTTCTTTTAACAATTTAGAGTCATTTTACAATCATCAGTTTTATGCTTGGCTTTAGTATGGTTGCTTCTCTATTTCCTTTCTTCCTGTTATTTAGTTATTAAATAACAGTTTAGTTTGTCAGTGTAATGCTGAGCACATGAGAAGTTTAAAAAAATATTTGTGGAATGGATGCACAAATTCTCAAATGAAGCTTCCAGTTCTCGTCCTAATTTGATGTGGATAGAGAAGTAAGACACCCAAGTATTAAAAATGTGCATTCATTATATCTAATGTTGAATCAAGGGTCTAGCCAGTACACAAGATGCATGAATCTTAGAATACTAGGTATTTCAGGGCCTCCCTGGTGGCGCAGTGGTTGAGAGTCCGCCTGCCGATGCAGGGGATACGGGTTCGTGCCCCGGTCTGGGAGGATCCCATATGCCGTGGAGCGGCTGGGCCCGTGAGCCATGGCCGCTGGGCCTGCGCGTCCGGAGCCTGTGCTCCGCAACGGGAGAGGCCACAACAGTGAGAGGCCCGCGTACGGCAAAAAAAAAAAAAAAAAAAAAAAGAATACTAGGTATTTCAGTGGGTCAGAACTTTTTCCATTTACTATCAGGTTCTCAGATTTGTTACAGATGTTGTATTTACCAAAAGATTGACCACTAAATAAATCAGATGTTATTATCAATGAGATAATGACACGTGGAAATAATATATTGTGTTCTTGGGCAATACTATTACATTAACAAATATATGCCTTGCCTTGAATGGTTTTTATCTTTAATTATTGGTTTAGATATAGAGGAAAAGTCACACATCAACTTTAGAATTTGCTTCTTTCCACATGTGAGGCCAGAATCAATTCTGCGTAATGGTACCCTGAGAGGATAATGTGGTATAAGTTGAAAATTGCAAGATTAGTGAGCATCCCTTGGGAACTCTCTGGGTTTCTTTATATATTCCCATTTTTTTATTATAAAAAAATGTTTTTATTCTTACTAATATCTCCTAGGCTGAATATATTGATACTTTGTCTCTATTATATCTACATTATAGAGGACTTTGATGTATCTCTAAAACTCATTTATTTTCATATAGTTGAAGTTTATTCCCAGACCCTAGAGATGTTAACTTGATTACGTCAGTGATAAATTAGAGAATGGTGACCAAAAACAAGCAAAAAAAAGCAATGTTGTTAGCTAATTATTTTTAGAAAATATTTGGATACTGAAAATACTCTTTTCATCTAGATTATTGAATTCCCTATAAAAATATAATTTAATTAGGATAATTATATTTCTATAAATGTCCTTTTTCTTCTAGTTTTGGTACGTTTATTCTTTAATAAAGTTTTAAAGAACTGATACTAAAGTACTAAAAGTTGTTCTGAATTTTAACCTACAATGTTTATTATAATAATCTTAATTTTTATCATGATTTTTCCTGAAATTTCTAAATAAAATGGCAGATTATTTAGAAATGGTCAAATCTGTTTTGATTTTTTTTTTTTTTTTTTTTTGCGGTATGCGGGCCTCTCACTGTTGTGGCCTCTCCCGTTGCGGAGCGCAGGCTCCGGATGCGCAGGTCCAGCGGCCATGGCTCACGGGCCCAGCCGCTCCGCGGCATATGGGATCCTCCCAGACCGGGGCACGAACCCGTATCCCCTGCATCGGCAGGCGGACTCTTAACCACTGCGCCACCAGGGAGGCCCTGTTTTGATTTTTTAAAATACATCTCAGTGAAATTTGTTCTATGAACAGTAGTATAGACATTCTGTGGAGACTAATGTAATCTCCAGTTCACAGGCTACCTTGGATTTACATGGCACCTGTCTAAAAGTTGGAAAGCATACTGATTATAGAACCTGAAATTGGGGTCTTCAGCTCCCCAGGATCTGAGGATGTATTCTGTGGTTTTTACAATCATTTCACTGTATAATTTTAAAAATTTATGCTTCATTCTGTGTATGTGAGCTGAGTAGCAATGTTCTTATTGTCTTAAGTTCAACAACTAAAAACCCAAGGCTGATAAAAAAGCAGCATCAATTCTCTGCATTTAAAAGAATGTTGAAAATAATTGAGGCTATTAGCTCCCTGATGGCTGGTTCCCATTCCCGATTATTGCCCTAGTCCCTATTCCAACATCAAGTCCGTTTAAGCAGAACCCCAGGAAATAGGGAGAACCAAAATTTATTCAAGTTGTGAATTATTTACCCAAGGAGGAAACTACGGATTTTTACTTCCTTGCCTGAAGAGTGAAGAAATGGTGCTTACCAAATCCAAGAGAGAAGACCTCAAGGAGTGCCACCACCAGAAATTAGAAGTCAACACTTGTATCTCACACCCCAGGTGAACGTTTTCTTATGCAGCATACTTGTTGATTTATGCCTGTCTGTTCAGAGGTAAGAGAATTAGTTTATGGATATAAATTAAATGTGATTTATTAAAAATTTCCTATAATTGTACGTTTAATATGTATTTTTTCTGGACCCAGTTGTTTCAATAGGATCTGCAGTTCATCAAAACACAATAACTAAAAGTAAAATTTTTTTACAAGTATATAATAATTTCTTAGAAATGAATTCTTAATGAGATTAAGATAGCATCCTCTTAAGACAAGATTAATTCATACAATTTTATAAGCTATAAAACAAAATTATAAATCAATGTGTTATTTCTCATCACTTATTTTTTAACAATGCAATGTAATACATAGCTCAGATCATAAATCATTTATTTACCTAGAAATATTTCCTTGTTAAATGTGTGTACATACATGTATTAAACTCTGATGCTTGTCATTCAAATAGTTAAAGCATTGTACAAAATAAGAAAGAACTCTATTATTTTACTAGCTATTGTGATCAAATTTTTCTTGTATCTAAATAAAGAGAAATTTATCTATTGCCAAAACTAACCAGTCTGGCTAGCATTACTTTTACTTTTTATTAATAAAATGTAGAAAATAGTCATTTCATAAGATGAAATAAGAGGAGGATTAAATAATTAAATATTTCACAATATGACTTGATAAAATAGGTTTTAACTACTTTGTTGAATAATACATACCAAATCTGAAAGAAAGCATAAAAAATTTGCCTGTGGGTTTTATCCAGTGTATCTTGAAAATTTTGGTAATCTCAAAAAATATTCCAATTACATTAAAAGGATCTACTTCACTAACCTATACTGCTTCAACTCTTCAAAGTTTTTCTTTTTAGCTAATGACAGGTCCCAAGGATGAATCTTGAGAATAGCTTAACAGAACTACTTATATTTAAATACATGAAAAAAAGCTATTTTTGATATTTAACATTTCTTACCTACGTGTTATTTGCTTTGCTCTTATGGAACTCCCTGAAAATTGATACATTCTTTGACCATGTGAAAAGCTGGAAGAGGTGAGATCTTTAAATAACAATTATCAATACCAATCCATTTTAAATGCCAGTTTTTCACTTTTAACAGAAATATCTGTAAGACAGAAAAAGACCCAAGTCCCGAGATGGTTTATATTTCCTTGGTTATCCATTGACACTGATTTGTTTTCTTAAGCCAATATTTTGAAGTCACTTTGTTTGACGTCCAGAGAGATTTTTGAGATGTGTGCCTTTCTTTTGTGAAGCAGGATAGAAGAGATAGGGAGAGGAAGGTAGAAGGGAGGAACCTGCCTTGAAGTCCCTTCTACAGATTTATTCTCAGCTACATCCATCTCAGGAAAGAACACATCCTTGCTCCATTATTCCTTTTAAATTCTTGGTGTTATATTGCTTTGCATACCTAGGTTTAGAAACTGCTCCAAAGAGTATTGTAAAGGCAGTAATTAAAGAAAACTAAAACTCCCTATTTGTACCCAACCAAGTCCATACTCTTCAATAACTGAAAAACTAGATGGACAGATAGATAGATTTGCATGTATGTACACACATGTTTTAGATCATCTGATAGATTCTTTTATCATCATGCAACTGCATTTTACCTTCTATGTAAATTTGTGTTTATGGTTTTATTAGACCAAGATATTACATAATGAAGCTTATGTGTGCTGAGTAGTAATTTTAAATATGTGTTTAATATTTAATTATAGTATTTCTCAATCTAGGGTCCACAGACCCTTAGGGACCCACAGATACATTCTCAACAGTCTGCATGATCTCAGGTCTGAGAAATTCTGGTTAATGGACTTAGTCATTAAGAGCTCAGGCCATAGAGCCAATCTCATCTGGTTCAAATTGCAGCACCCTCACTTACCAGCTGTGGATCCTTGGGGAAGTTACCTTCCTTCTCTGAATCTCAGTTTTCTTACCTATAAAATGACAGATATAATGCAATGTAAAAAGCTCACTTCCTCTTAGGTTGAATTAATTAAGAGAAACATTTCATCCATCCATAAAATCAGTAAGTCAAAAATGTTATTTCAGAATAACAGAGACTCATTATTCTGATGTTTGGATTCTGGATATAATTAAGTGAAAATAGTGTACCCTACTTCAGAAATACTTCAGAAATACTTGTACTACTTTTGTTAGCCATCATGACCAAACATTTTCTGTGCATTTAAAGAATGAGAAACTTTATATTGCTAAAAATTAATCAATCTGGTAGCTAGCATACAATTTTGGTTTACTAATAGAAAATATATTCATCTTATAAGTTCAAATAACTTGAGGATTAACTCTAATTGGAATGAGCATTTCATTATATGATTTGATGAGTTTTAACTACTAATATAGCTTTTCATTAAATCAGACTCCCTAGAATCCCAAATTGTTCTTTTTCCACTGATAAGAAATTGTCTAATAGAAATATCTTAGCAGAAAAAATGGACCTTGTGGGAGAGGAAAATATGAGTAATCATTAACAAAATCATTTCAGTGTTTTATGGGACAAAGGAAGAATATTTTGGCCCTATGGTAAGCACTGTATACTTCTAATTTAGACCCATATTTCTTATTGTAGGAATGCTGGAAACAACTGATAGATTTTCTATCAATATCCAGATCAAAGCCACCTTTATTTAGACCAACTGGTACATAATTAATGATACTTTAATATACAGCAAGGTTGAGGATGCTGAGAGGAAAGCATGAGACAAGGTTGGGGTTTTCCTCACACCCTCTGTATTATTCATGTTAGACTATCTACTGTAACAGACTATCCCTAAATCTCAATGGCTTAACACAATAGAGGTTTATTTTTCACTCACATTCCATCTAACCTAGGAAGTGACAGGGACATAATAGACTGTTCTTTATGATTTGTCAGGGACATAGATTCCTGTCAGGTAGCTCCACCATTTTCTAAGGTCTTGGAGTCTTCCACAGGGTTTTCTGCAGCCAGGCAGCAGAGAGGTAGGAAAAAGTACCTGGAGTGTCTCATCCAAGGGTTTGGGGCCCAGCTCAGACAGTATACATCATTCAAAAACAAGACGAGAACATAGGTATTAGTCCCAACTGGCTGGGGTCTGGTAATCCTCTATAGAAATTCAGGATACTTGGTTTAAGTTCACAGATTCTTGCTGATATTGTAATGATATTATTTTTTCCAGATGTTTCTGTTACCTTCATACACTATTTTTATTTAATCATAAGTGATATTAATTCATTCATTTCTAACTCTGTGAGACTCTGAACAATCTTGTGTACATACTGACTTAATTCTATTGTAAAGAAATTGCATCAGTTATAACAAGATCAATTAAGTAATTGCCAGCAGCTTAAATCTGAATGATTTAAAATCTAATTTCCTAAAAAAAAATCCACAAAGATTAAGTACAATTTTCCATAACACCCAAGTAAACAAGCATCAAAAGCTCAAGGTTAATAATAAAAATAACAACCATAAAACTAAAATCTCATAGATCTTCTTGCAAATAAATAACTAAATTTATGGGTGATAAGATATAAATCTTATGATAGCAAGATCTAACAAGAAAGGAACATCACCCAAACCATGCTAATGTTATATTTTAGTGTCTTTATAGGTGACTGACATATAAATATTCTTCAAACTTTTATTCTACTATTTACTTGATGTTAAAGCCTGGCCAATTGCTTTGTATTTTCAAAATACTTGTATCAGGAAATTTAAGTTTCTTATTCTCTCAATATTCTACTTACTCAAGCTTGGGGGTGTCATTTATAATTTATTTTAATTAATGTGCATTAAAGGTATTTGAGATTTAGATTTTTAAAAAATTTCCACTCCTAATAATATGTTTACTCTGAGAAAAATTGTGCAAATGCTGCTGGCCAAAATGCTGATATTTGTTAATCAGCAGATCTAGGATATCTGGAGCTGGATTTCCAGCTCTCAGCTTTCGCATCATGAATAAGTCATGATCACATGACCCAAGCAGAAAAGTACATGCTTTACCTAAGATTCAAATACTAGTTACACCACAATACTTTTACCCACATATTTTGAAGCTTTAAAAAAGTACAATTATTATATCATGTCCATAAAACTGTGGAACATCAAAGTTTATACTGGTATCAAAGGTGACCATATTTGTTTCACTGTAAATATTTTTGTGTTTACACTTTACTCTCTAACTCAAAATCTTACTATATCTAATTTGATTCTATTCCAAGCTCTTCTACGTACTATCAGTTTAGTCTTCAGCAAGGCATTAATTTTTCTGAGGCTTAAATTCATTGCCTATGAAACAGGGATAATTATGTCAATTTATCAAGGTTTTGTAAGACGTAAATAAGATAATAATAATGGGTGGTTAATTCTTTGTAAACACTATTGGTAAAGCATCAAAAGAGTGTCCTGCTCCTCCCTCTTTCTTTTACCCATGCTATTGAGGGTTTTTTTGTCATTTTAATTTTTGGTGTGTGTGTGTGTGTGTGTGTGTGTGTGTGTGTGTGTGTGTGTGTGTGTGTGTGTGTGTGTGTGTGTGTGTGTGTGTGTGTGTGTGTGTGTATTTTAAATTTTATTTATTTTTTATACACAAGGTTCTTATTAGTTATCTATTTTATACATATTAGTGTATACATGTCAATCCCAATCTCCCAGTTCATCCCACCACCGCCTCTCACCTCCCCGCTTTCCCCCCTTGGTGTCCATATGTTTATTCTCTACATCTGTATCTCTATTTCTGCCTTGCAAACTGGTTCATCTGTACTATTTTTCTAGATTCCACATATATGCATTAATATATGATATTTGTTATTCTCTTTCTGACTTACTTCACTCTGTATGACAGTCTCTAGGTCCATGCATGTCTCTACAAATGACCCAACTTCGTTCCTTTTCATGGCTGAGTAATATTCTATTGTATATATGTACCACATCTTCTTTATCCATTCATCTGTCGATGGGCATTCAGGTTGTTTCCATGACCTGGCTACTGTAAACAGTGCTGCAATGAACACTGAGGTGCATGTGTCCTTCTGAATTATGGTTTTCTCTGGGTATATGCCCAGTAGCAGGATTGTTGGGTGATACGGTAATTCTGTTTTTAGTTTTTTAAGGAACCTCCATACTGTTCTCCATAGTGGCTATGTCATTCCCACCAACAGTGCAAGAGGGTTCCTTTTTTTCCACACACTCTCCAGCATTTGTTGTTTGTAGATTTTCTGATGAGGCCCATTCTAGCTGGTGTGAGGTGATACCACATTGTAGCTTTGATTTGCATTTCTCTAATAATTAGTGATGTTGAGCAGCTTTTCATGTGCCTCTTGACCACCTGTACGTCTTCTTTGGAGAAATGTCTATTTAGGTCTTCTGCCCATTTTTGGATTGGGTTGTTTGATTTTTTGATATTGAGCTGTATCAGCTGTTTATATATTTTGGAGATTAATCCTTTGTCTGTTGATTCATTTGTAAATATTTTCTCCCATCCTGAGGGTTGTCTTTTCATCTTGTTTAGAGTTTCCTTTGCTGTGCAAAAGCTCTGAAGTTTCATTAGGTCCCATTTGTTTATTTTTGTTGTTATTTCCATTACTCTAGGAGGTGGGTCAAAAAAGATCTTGCTGTGATTTATGTCAAAGAGTGTTCTTCCTATGTCTTCCTCTAAGAGTTTTATAGAGTCTGGCCTTACATTTAGGTCCTTAATGCATTTTGAGTTTATTGTTGTGTATGGTATTAGAGAGTGTTCTAATTTCATTCTTTTACATGTAGCTGTCCAGTTTTCCCAGCACCACTTATTGAAGAGACTGCCTTTTCTCCATTGTATATCCTTGCCTCCTTTGTCATAGACTAGTTGACGATAGGTGCATGGGTTTATCTCTGGGCTTTCTATCCTGTTCCATTGATCTATATTTCTGTTTTTGTGCCAGTACCATACATATTGTCTTAATTACTGTAGCTTTGTAGTATAGTCTAAAGTCAGGGAGTCTAATTCCTCCAGCTCTGCTTTTTTCCCTCAAGATTGCTTTGACTATTCGAGGTCTTTTGTGTCTCCATACAAATTTTAATATTTTTTGTTCTAGTTCTGTAAAAAATGCCATTGGTAATTTCATAGGGATTGCATTAAATTTGTAGATTGCTTTGAGTAGTATAGTCATTTTCAAAATATTGATTCTTCCAATCCAAGAACATAGTATGTCTCTCCATCTGTTTGTGTCACCTTTGATTTCTTTCATCTGTGTCTTACAGTTTTCTGAGTACAGGTCTTTTACCTCCTTAGGTAGGTTTATTCCTAGGTATTTTATTCTTCTGGTTGCAATGGTGAATGGGATCGTTTCCTTAATTTCTCTTTCTGATTTTTGTTGTTAGTGTACAGGAATGCAAGAGATTTCTGTGCATTAATTTCATATCCTTCAATTTTACCAAAAGCATTGATTAGCTCTAGTAGTTTTCTGTTGGCATCTTTAGGATTATCTATGTATAGTATCAGGTCATCTGCAAACAGTGACAGTTTTACTTCTTCTATACCAATTTGGATTCCTTTTATTTCTTTTTCTTCTCTGATTTCCATGGCTAGGATTTCCAAAACTATGTTGAATAATAGTGATGAGATGGACGTCCTTGTCTTGTTCCTGATCTTAGAGGAAATGCTTTCAGTTTTTCACCATTGAGAATGATGTTTGCTGTGGGCTTGTCGTATATGGCCTTTACTATGTTGAGGTAGGTTCGCTCTATGCCCGCTTTCTGGAGAGTTTTTATCATAAATGGGTGTTGAATTTTGTCAAAAGCTTTTTCTGCATCTACTGAGATGATCATATAGTTTTTATTCTTCAGTTTGTTAATATGGTGTATCACATTGATTGAATTGTGTATATTGAAGAATCCTTGCACCCCTGAGATAAATCCAACTTGATCATGGTGTATGATCCTTTTAATGTATTGTTGGATTCTGTTTGCTAATATTTTGTTGAGGATTTCTGCACCATATTCACCAATGATACTGGTCTGTAATTTTCTTTTTTTGTAGTATCTTTGTCTGGTTTTGGTATCAGGGTGATAGTGGCCTTGTAGAATGAGTTTGGGAGTGTTCCTTCCTCTGTAATTTTTTGGAAGAGTTTGAGAAGGATGGGTGTTAGCTCTTCTCTAAATGTTTGATAGAATTCACCTGTGAAGCCATCTGGACCAGGACTTTTGTTTGTTGGAAGACTTTTAACCACAGTTTCAATATCATTATTTGTGATTGGTCTGTTCATATGTTCTATTTCTTCCTGGTTCTGTCTTGGAAGGTTATACCTTGCAGGCATTTGTACATTTCTTCCAGGCTACATTTTAATGGCATAGAGTTGCTTGTAGTAGTCTCTTAGGATGTTTTGTATTCCCGTGGTGTCTGTTGTAACTTCTCTTTTTCATTTCTAATTTTATTGATTTGAGTCCTCTCCCTCTTTTTCGTGATGAGTCTGGGTAAAGGTTTAACAATTTTGTTTATCTTCTCAAAGAACCAGCTTTTAGTTTTATTGATCTTTGCTATTACTTTGCTTGTTTCTATTTCCTTTATTTCTGCTATGGGCTTTATGATTTCTTTTCTTCTACTAACTTTGGTTTTGTTTGTTCTTCTTTCTCTAGTTCCCTTAGTGTAAGGTTAGATTGTGTATGTGAGATTTTTCTTGTTTCTCGAGGTAGGATTGTATTGCTATAAACTTCCCTCTTACAACTGCTTTTTCTGCATCCCATAGGTTTTGGATCATTGTGTTTTCATTGTCATTTGTCTCTAGGTAATTTGTGACTTCCTCTTTGATTTCTTCAGTGATCTCTTGGTTATTTAGTAATGTATTGTTTAGGCTCCATGCGTTTGTACTTTTTACATTTTTTCCCCTGTAACTGATTTCTAATCTCATAGCATTGTGGTCACAAAAGATGCTTGATATGATTTCAATTTTTGTAAATTTACCAAGGCTTGATTTGTGACACAGATGTGATCTATCCTGGAGAATGTTCCATGTGCACTTGAGAAGAGAGTGTAATCTGCCGTTTTTTGGATGGAATGTCCTATAAATATCAATTAAATCTATCTGGTCTATTGTGTCTTTTAAAACTTGTGTTTCCTTATTACTTTTCTGTCTGGATGATCTGTCCATTGTTGTAATTGAAGCGTTAAAGTTCCCCACTATTACTGTGTAACTGCCAATTTCCTCTATTATAGCTGTTAGCATTTGCCTTATGTATTGATGTGTTCCTATGTTGGGTGCATATATATTTATAATTGTTGTACCTTCTGCTTGGATTGATCCCTTGATCATTATGTAGTGTCCTTCCTTGTCTCTTGTAAGATTCTTTATTATAACGTCTATTTTATCTGATGTGAGAATTGCTACTCCAGCTTTCTTTTGATTTCCATTTGCATGGAATATTTTTTTCCATCCCTCACTTTCAGTCTGTATGTGTCCCTAGGTCTGAAGTGGGTCTCTTGTAGACAGCATATATATGGGTCCTGTTTTTGTATCCATTCAGCATTCAGCCAGTCTATGTCTTATGGTTGGAGCATTTAATCCATTTACATTTAAGGTAGTTATTGATATATATGTTTCTATTACCATTTTCTTAATTGTTCTGGGTTTGTTTTTCTAGGTCTTTTTCTTCTCTTGTGTTGTCCACTTAGAGAAGTTTCTTTAGCGTTTGCTATAGAGCTGGTTTGGTGGTGCTGAATTCTCTTAGCTTTTGCTTGTCTGTAAAGCTCTTGATTTCTCCATCAAATCTGAATGAGATCCTTGCTGGGTAGAGTAATCTTGGTTGTAGCTTCTTCCATTTCATCACTTTAAATATATCATGCCACTCCCTTCTGGCTTGTAGAAGTTTTGCTGAGAAACCAGCTGTTAACCTTATGGGAGTTCCCTTGTATGTTACTTGTCGTTTTTCCCTTGTTCCTTTTAATAATTTTTCTTTGTCTTTAATTTTTGTCAATTTGATTACTATGTGTCTCAGTATGTTTCTCCTTGGGTTTATCGTGCCTGGCACTCTCTGCACTTCCAAGACTTGGGTGGCTATTTCCTTTCCCATGTTAGGGAAGTTTTCGACTATAACCTCTTCAAATATTTTCTCGGGTCCTTTCTCTCTCTCTTCTCCTTTGGGACCCCTATAATGCGAATGTTGGTGCATTTAATGTTGTCCCAGAGGTCTCTTAGGCTGTCTTCATTGTTTTTCATTCTTTTTTCTTTATTCTTTCCGTGGCAGTGAATTCCATCATTCTGTCTTCCAGGTCACTTATTTGTTTTCTGTTTCAGTTATTTTTCTATAGATTCCTTGTAGTGTATTTTTCATTTCAGTTATTGTATTGTTCATCTCTGTTTGTTCTTTAATTCTTCTAGGTCTTTGTTAAACATTTCTTGCATCTTCTCGATCTTTGCCTCCATTGTTTTTCCGAGGTCCTGGATCATCTTCGCTATCATTATTCTGAATTCTTTTTCTGGAAGGTTGCCTATCTCCACTTCATTTAATTGTTTTTCTGGGGTTTTATCTTGTTCCTTCAACTGGGACATAGCCCTCTGCCTTTTCATTTTGTCTATCTTTTTGTGAATGTGTTTTTCGTTCCACAGGCTCCAGGACTGTAGTTGTTCTTGCTTCTGCTGTCTGCTCTCTGGTGGATGAGGCTATTTAACAGGCCTGTGCAAGCTTCCTGATGGGAGGGACTGTGTGTGTGTCTTTTTTTCCCTTATTCATTCACTCACTCTTTAAGTCAATTGGTCAATCAGATACAGTCTCCAGAAAACACCTATTAAATATCTATCATGTAACATTACCATGCTAGATATCAAGGATACCAAGATAAGCCTGATCCTTACCCTCAGAAATTAGAGTTTACTGTGGCAGAGAGTGGATTGTGATAAGTGCTAAGACAGTGGAAACAGAGGCACCTACTATACTTAGAAAAGGCTTCCTGGAATAGGCAATGTACAAGGAGAGATCTTCAAGCTGAGGAAGAATTATCTTAGGAAAAAAGAAAAGAATGGTCTAGCGAAATAAAACAATGTGTATTAGCAGAGGAGAATGAGAACCAGTCATAAAGCAACTTGGAGATCTGGTAAGAGATGAGGAAGGGGAGGTAAAGAGAGGATAGGTCATGGAGGGCCTTGTAAGTTAGGTTGAAGAATTTGGAATTTATCTGGAGTACACTAGGCAAATCAAATTATTCCCCAGTTTCTCTCCTGTATCTGACCTGAATGGTCCATTTCTTGGGTCATAATTTGGCATAAAGTCTTCTGTGAGTTTTCTCAGTGTACAGTCATGCTTCTGTTGTCATCCCTGCCATTACTAAGTATTTTGGACTATATATTCTGCACATTTAAACATTTATTTCCTGCTGTGTACAGTTTTCCTTTGTGATCTATATATGAAATAGTCTAGTATTTCAAGGTCCCTTGTAAAATATTTTCTGTTAATTTCTTTACTTGAGTTCTTACGCCTCAGTTTTTTTTGAATAATAAATTATCTGTGATTGTAAAAAAAAAAAAGTCTAGTATCATGGCAGATACTGTTTGCACATTGACCATGGGGCTATCTGAAACTTAAATTAATGCTATTACTTGATGCTTCTGGACTAGTCCATCTATGGGTCTCTTTTCTCGGCAGCCCAGGAAGATCCATTTCTCTTTTCTCCAAGGTAACTTGATGCTGCCCTAGTAAAATGCAATGGGGACTCTAACCCTCCAGGAAACAACACTGTCTGACACCCACACCCACACACACTCATGTACATGTACTTAATGCCTCCAATTTCCTCTGACCCTGAAGATAAGTTCCATATTATTTTATGAGGCGTAAGAAGCACTAAGACGACCTTACAAGTACTGGCCATGTCTTCACTTGACCATTAGTAACCACTTTGTCTGGGTGAGGTGAGATGGGGCAGGGAGAATACAAAGAGGCTCAAGTGTGCTCCAGACAGAGGTTACAGCATGGCCAGAGATGAAGATGAGAAAGGCATATGTCTATCTGAACCTCTGAAAAAATTATAGCCATTTTCATAAGCTTTTTCCTCTGCTTGGAACACTCTTGTGCCTTGTTTCTTGCTCAACCCCTATTATTGCATTTCCATGCTTAAAAATTATGTCCTTCAAGCAGCCTTCTCTGGCTTACCTCCTTCTCCCACTTTTTTCAAGAATGATCATGTACTCCCATACTCCCACAGCACTTTTCTTGTAATTGATTATTTAAGTTTCTTTCCTTACTAAACTATAAATTTGATGATAACAGAATCTTGCTCCTGTTATATTCCAATTAGCCAGCAGAATGCTTGGCATATACCTGATGCCTAATAAATACATGTTGAATGAATGAATTGAAATAACCATTTGTTTAGTACCAATTATGAATTAGGCACTGCACCAAGTGCTTTATATGCATTATCTCATTTAAGCTCACTAGTATTATTCCCATTTTACACACGAGGAAACTGAGTCTTAGAATAAGAGACTTGCTCCAAATCACACAGCTAATAAGTGATAGAGCAAGGACTGAAAGCAAGGACTGTCTGATTCAGGAGCCTGAACTCCTAACCTCTCTATTATAACAATTTCTCCCTGGTTCTCCCTATTATATTTACTCATTTGTTTTTGTTGAACTGGGATTTACAACTTGTTTGGCCTATATCAAAGGTTATTCTAGTGAGTGGAAAAAAATCATAGTTTTTAAATGTCCTTAAGTTTCTCCATTTCTCTCTCCTCTTGGATAAATGTTAGCTACACATATTCATTATCAATGTTTCCACCTGTATTTTGACCTGATGTATTTTCAAAGTGTACACCTCAAATTTTGTTAATTTGCCCCTACTGTATGGTTAGACATCTTGGTTCTTTTTCTTAATAAGAGGGGAGGTTACAGATAAGTTTAAAGTAGAGTTAAAATAGTTATGATCTTTTGTTCTTAATAAATCTGTCTTGATTGCATGCCAATGGTATTACTGTTATTAAAAAAAAATTTTTTTTTAACCTACGTTCCATTTCTAAAGAGAAATTTGAAGTGGGTTGTGTTTTTTCCTTGGGAAGCTTTCTGATTGTTATCTTTCTAACCTAAGCTGATTAAGTGTAGTTTTGAGAGACAGAGGAAGAATACTGCCTACAATCCCCAAATGTCTTAGATCTAGATCTTGCACAAAAACCTTGATCAAATTACCAAAAGTAAAATTGCAGCAGTTCAGTTAAACATTCACAGGATTATTTATTTTGAATTGATTTAAATGTATATTGCAATAAATCACTTAAATGTTATTTTCTAATACTATTTGTGGAGAAACAAGTCAACTTTGGGGTTACCATAACAATCACAAAAAAATCTGATTACCATTCAGTTATATACAACATAACTAAATCCCTAGGATAGATTTAATTTAGTTTTTACAGTAAAAGTCTTTGCTTTGCTCTATGTAGTTATTTTGTCTTTCATATTTAAGAATTTTGTTACATATCTTAATTACAACTTAATTATAATAGTTTGGTCTTTTTAATTACCACAATGCATTTACAGTGTTGAGATTCAAATTTATTTTCCTTCTATAGAGTCTTATAGAGTGCTACTACATGCAGCATTGTCAAAATCAACGGGCATTGCACATGAGGTAAGTAACAAAGGGGTACACAGGGCAAAAGTCAGTCACTTTTCTATTACTGCTTATCTAATCCTGAAAAGAATAAATGTTCACGTTTAAGGAAATTGTGTGTTTTTTTAAGTTACATTTTTAATTCAAATATTGATTGTGGTCTAAGTGTCATTCAAAACAGTGTTGTTCAAAGACAAAATATTTAGTTCACTTCCTAAAGCATTTGATCCCAGGAAGACAAATTATAAATTACAAAGGAGGCGTCTACTTAACTGAGCTTCTGCCTCCTCTGTACTTGTTTATACCAGGTGACTCTTGCTTGTTTTTAATGTTTTCCCATCACAGAGAACATACATGGGAAAAGCATGGTCTTGATGATGTCAAGGAGAATGTTTTTGAGGAAAGGGGTGAGGAATATCTTTAAAATGACTGATCTTCTTTCTAAGGGTAGTAGGTTAAGAACTTTATTAAGCAGACTGGATGTTCTGGGTCTAGAATAGCCATTGAGTGTATTCCAATTTGGAAAATTACTATCAGTTATGACAGTGAATGAATAAGGGGTATTGGGCACTATTTGGCAGTATTAAAATTGTATTTTTTTGGGGGGGCGCTAATGCACTCAACTTTTCTTGAGTCTTATGAAGTCCAGAATGGGGTTTGAGATGTTGATGTTTGGGGGTTTTGTTTGGTTGGTTGTTTAGGTTTTGTTCTTGTTTGTTGGTTGGTTGGTTGGTTGTTTGCAAGGGGAGAGGGTGAAATTTCCTTATAGCTCTCTAATATGGACCTGACAAGAGAATTAGCAAAGGCTAAGAATGATTGAAGAATTAAGTGCCTGTCTACACGACAGGTAAAACTGGAATACAGAATCTAGGAGAAAGGGCTTCCTGAACTTGAGTCAAGGTGGGATTCAGTATTAAAGTTCCATAAAATATAAACATCGTAGAAAAAAAGAGACAGTGTGTCATTAGCAAACTGAAAGCCACCTCTTTGAAGGCCTTTTGTTACAGATGTCAGATTCAGGAGCTAATGGTTATGGTAAGGACCAGAATAGGAGGCTCAAAACCCCCAAACTTTATAAGCATAAATCAGATACACTTCTGTTTTTGAAATCCATCCAATAGCTCTCAACTGCATTTAGAGTAAAATCTAAATTCCTTTCTGTAGTCTATAAGGTCCTTCATGATCTAGCTCTTCCTGTCTCTAATACAGCAACTCTCAACCTTTAAACATGCTCCAACATCACCTGTTAACTTTCTAACTCCCATACCTATCAAGCTTGTTCCATCCACAGAGACCCTGAAAGTGTTCCGTCTGTTCCTCTCTCTAAAGTTCTCTTCCCCCAGATACTCCCATTGGCAGTTCCTTCCTATAGATCAGGTCTTAGTTTAAATATCGCCTCCTACGGGAATTTGCTCACTTGCCCTTTACTTTGTTTTATTTTTATCATAGCCAACACCCTTATCTCAAATATAGTTATATGTTGTGTTATAGTGTGCTAAGTTATTATTTTCTATATCTGACTACTAGAACATATACATCATGCAATCTAACAAAAAGTGTCTGTCTTCTTGGCCTCTGTATCCATGTATGCCTGACATATAGTTGATATTCAATAGCTCTTTGCTGAAAGGGCTACCTGAACAAATGAGCATACATTGAACTAGTCATGTCTCCAAGCAGAATAACAGAGGAGTTTTGGAGCAGGTGAAGGGCCAGGAAGTCACTCAACATCTGGAAGGTTTGGCAGAAGTCTGTCAGGGCACAATCATGACTGGGAGGCTGAATCTTTCATAAATAGAAATTCATGAAACTGGACAATTCTGGAATCCAGCTCCAGGAGCAAAACTCCAAGCCCTAAGAGGCTCCCAAATTACTCCTAAATAGCACAGGTGCTTCAGTTAATAAACTACTCCTTAGGTAAATGCATTTGGATATTGCATTAGCTCTTTTAGAATAGTAAGCTTCAGTCTTCATAGCTTTAGATTGCTCTTGCCCATAACTTGGCTCATTTAATGCTTGTAATAACTCTTTTAGGATAGTAACCTTTTGTCCTATTACTGCAGATTCCTTTTAATAAATTCTATTGGCTGTAACATAGCACATTTAGAATTTATATTAACTCTTTGAGTTCAACAGTTAAATATCATTAAATGCACTGAAGCAGGATTATTCTTTCTTGATTTAGAGAGGATCTTAAACATTTTCTGAAAAATAAGTGTATTAATCAGGTAGTGCCCCCTACAATTTATAGACATGATCTATGAAAATATAACTTTCGGTTATCCTTTTGGGAAAAATATAAAACGTTTATTTAAAAAATAGATTATGGGATGTGAAGGCAAATTTTTACTTTAATGGGAAACAAATGGAACAAAGCAGAGTCTGGATTGAAACAGAGCAGATCAGTTGTTCTCAGGCTTTTACATTCTGCAATTCTCTCTTAAATGGCACAATCCCTGTACACACATGTACACAAACACAGACAACATGCCACTAATTTGGTCATTCATTCAACTAACTTGTATTAAGAAGTGTTTGCTGTGTGTGGGAACTGTGTAAGGTATGGGGACACTGAGGCTAAACTAACATTATAATACATATTCCTGCAGGGGCTCACAGTCTTCCAGGGGAGAAGGGTTGATAAAGGTAATTACAGTAGTGTATGCTGTAACAAATATATGAATAGGGCAGAGAAAAGCAAGGGCTCATCTGCTTAATGGGATCAGGGAATGCATCCAGGAGATGAAGAGATTTGTACTAAATCCTAAAGAGAGAGTTGGAAGCGTTGCCAAGGTGAAGAAGGCACTGCAGCCAGAAGGAAGATTTGTGGAAGCTGAAGGACTAGGATTTTCTAGGGAACTGTGAGAAGCCAGGTATGAATAGAGCCAGGTGTGTGCATGTAGGAAAAGGCAGAATATACAAAGTGTAGAAGAACTATTTGGCAACACTGTTGGCAGTTTGGTAAGGGGCTATAATTCTTTCCTGTACAAGATTTTAGTAGCCTTGGTCTTTGCCCATGTTAATAAGTAAACTCCAGTCACTACGACAAATCAAAAGTATTCTTACTTTTGGCAGCCAGCCTCCAAGATGGTCCCCAATCATCCAGACTCTTCCTATTCACACCCTTGTGTAGTCTCCTCCCACATTGTACTGAAGTTTGTCTGTGTGACCAGTAGCATAAAGGAGAAGTGACAAATTGCCCTTCTGGGATGAGATTGGGTTATAAAAGATTGTGGAGTCTGAGTCTGTCTTGGTCTTTCTCTCTCTCTCTCACACACACACACACACACACACACACACACACATATCACATCACTTAATCAATCCATCACTCAATCACTCATCTTGCTCAGGGGAAAGCCAGCTGCCATGTCCTCTGAACAGCCCCTTGAACTGAAGCTTCCTGCCAACAGCCATGTAAGTGAGCATGAACTCGATACCCCTGCCCATTGACATGATCATAGTTCTGACCAACAGACCACCTGGCTACCACTTGATTAGAGCCAGAACCACTCAGCTAACTAACTCATCCTGATTCCAGATCCAGAGAAACTCATATGAGATAATAAATATCTGTTGTTTTAAGCTGCTCAGTTAGGGAATAATTTATTAGACAGCAATAGATAATAGTACACTACTCATTTCCAAATGCCCTCTAGGGGAGCAGAATAGATCCCAAGTGAAACCGGCAGGTCTACGCTAAAGACTTTGGGCTTTGGATTTCTCACCATAGGCAGATGGGAAGCCACTGACGGATTTTAGGCAAGATGGTGATACAATTGATTTATGTTTTAGAATGATTACTTTTGCCTTAATCCTAGGGTCTTCCATTCCATTTCTGGGCCCTCCACTATTGCTTTTTCATCTGCCTCTAAAGGGCCTAACAAACTATGTGGCACTTGCTGACGTGTTTTCTTCCTGACTAGACTGTGAGCTACTTAGGAACAGAGATGGATTTATTAGTACCTCTTAGTCATTTATAAACAATTCTTTGTGTTCCTAGAATCCTGCTGAGCATGGGGAGGGAGAGGTACTCAGTAAACCCCTGTGAATTAATTGAGTGATAGGAGATAGTTGAACCTGCAGAAAGGGAGTTGGGCTAGCAGGGTACTAGATTAGCTCGCTGAAGGAGTGACGAAGGAATGGACTTTAGAAATGTCAAAGGAGAAGAAAGCAGAAATTAGTCATTTCACACACACATACATTTTTATTTAGTTTTGCAGGTGCAATCGTCTATCAAAAAACATAAATCTTTGTACTGTCTCCTGGGGTTGTCACAGCAGAGATGAAAGGAGGAGATTCCCAGCAATATTACTTGAAGTTCGTAGGTATGAAACAATGTTACTAAAAAAATGATAAAAAATAAAAATACCAATAACAGTTTTCTTACTCTTTCAAAACTGATAAGTTGGTTTATACTAGGCTAATAAAAGTTTCAGTGGGAGGAAGCAATATAATGTTATAGAGAAACTCTATATCCACATACAGTTATAAGTATATAGATATAAAGAGGCAAACTTTATATTCACACCAAGTTATAAGAGTATCTGGATTAAGCAAAAAAAAAGCAAGTGTAAGCAAATAACAAAGAGAAGTCGATTGAAATCCTTTTTATACACAAAATATCTCCACTGGGAATTCTGAACACACTCTAGAGCTCTAAATATTCAGGTGTTCAATTCTAAAAACAGGTAGGGATTTGTATTAACAGGTAAAACAGAAAAGTATCACAAGAGTCATCTGAAGTCTCATCATTCAGAATGATGGTTAGAAAAAGTGTCCAAATACTTTATAATTTCCTTATGCATGTAAATGAGATATCCATTTTCATGATCTACTTAAAGTAAGCAATTTCTTTGCCTCCATATTTTCTTCAATTTTAAAATAGCTTCATTTGAAAGACTTGCGTTGTCGTTAAAACCCCCAAATGATTACCCACTTCCTTGTTACATAAGAGCAGCTCTTGTTTTGGTTAACTGGACTTGTTTTTCATTTTCTAGTTTAACTTTATATCTTCTTAACACACACACACACACACACACACACACACACACACACACATTGGTAACCCAAAGTAATGTTAGGTAATCAACTACACTTTATGAACAATTTTATTATAAAGGATATTTTTCCCTTTCATCATTTGTTCCCTGAAAATGAGATCATTTCTTATATATTTAAAGTATTATTACAAAAAGTTGAGTAACAAGCAGTGGCTTTGGTTTAAGAATATAAAACAGAAACAGAATACTTTCTTAGGAATTATCTGTGAAGAAGAATTAAAATGATCTCTCAAGGATTTCGGTGATCTGATTAAAATATTATCCAATTTTACTGGATTTTCCATCACAACTGCATTGATGAGATTTTCCCCCCCTCAATTGTAAATTGCTATACAGATAAAAACAAAAAACAAAAAAATGAAAAAAAAAACCCCTAAGAACTTGAAAAAAATGATTGGAAATATTTGCCTAGGTCGTTCCTTTTCCAGTTTTTCTCAAATAAAAACAACTACATTTTTATTACCTTTTACTAATTAACACTAAATTTTAGGATCTTTTTTTTTTTTTTTTTTCCTTTTTGCGTTATGTGGGCCTCTCACTGTTGTGGCCTCTCCCGTTGCGGAGCACAGGCTCCGGATGCGCAGGCCCAGCGGCCATGGCTCACGGGCCCAGCCGCTCCGCGGCATATGGGATCCTCCCAGACCGGGGCACGAACCCGTATCCCCTGCATCGGCAGGCGGACTCTCAACCACTGCGCCACCAGGGAGGCCCTAGGATCTTTTTAAGAAATAAAAATAAGGCTGGTAGATGAATCCCGTACCTTACATTTGGTTGCTAGAATGAACTGAAGTTGTAGAGTTCTTCCCATCCACTGGAATGTTATTTGTTTTAAAACAATTCTTTCATCCGCCTTTTTCTCCTTGCCTTTATTGCAATTACTATGTGGGCAAAAAGAAGAAAGTTTCAAAATAGGAGTCTATAATTACATTACTATGAGTCATTTCACTTTAGAAGTTTTAAAAATATTTACTAAGCCATGACAGTCAGCATATTTTCCAGAAATTCTTTGCTAAATCAGAATAACTCTGCAGTGTTTCTGCAGGCTCAAATTTCAGCTCAGCATGTACCTGCTGCAGAGATAAAGTAATTTTTGCAAATGATTCCATGTGTACTTGCCAAGTTTTCATAATATCCAGGAAATTCAATATATAACATTTTTGCTTTTGTCATAAGTAAAAATCTTAGTAGTTCTAATACTTACCCAAAGTTAGACATTTAACTCTTAAGAAATTTATGCAAAAATTTGAATTGTGTGGTCAGCAGAATACATGACCAGGGTAGTCTACACTTACTTTTAAATTGTGTACTCTTTAATCCCTTTTACTCTCTCTGCTAAAAAAGTTAGTCTGTACTAAGAATGACTGATCCTAGGCAGAAATTGTAATCCTAAGAAAAATTAAGTTGTAGGATTCCTGTATCTTTTTTCTTTTAATTCTAATTCCACTCTGCTCTTCTAATTTTCAGCAACTTTTTCTTAGGCATTAAGTATTCCAACTCCAATTTCCTCCCTTCTGCTCATTTCTTCTTGAGCAGTCTTTCACACTTTTTGATACTCTTCACTCTTTTCTTCATTATTATGCTTTTTCCATTTACTAGAAAGTTTCTCTCAGATAATCTGATCAATTAATCTTTGTTTAAGATTTCTTTAAAATGTCATCTTGAATAGCATATTAAATATACCATTTATTGCCATACAATGAAATAAATATTGTACTTATAAAAAGCTGGAATTTTAGAGGGCTTGAACACTGAAAAGATTGCAACTACCTTGTCTCCAAATCAGTCAAAAATCTAATTTTATTTTTTGAAGCAGTATGGAATGTATATGCATGTTTCAATCAAAATAATTTCTTGCAAAAATTTCTAAATGTAAAATTTTAAGGGTGTTAATGAAGCTGGAGGTTTGGGGGTTGATTTTTTGGAGTGGCTGTTTGTTCACAGGCTTTAAATTACCTTCGTTTGCTACTGCTTTGGTGCTCAGCAATTTACACATATTTAAATCTTGCAACAATCCTGTGAGGTAAGGATTATCAGCCTCAAAATACAGATACTGAAATTACAGTGTAGGGAAATTAGCTCATTTTCCTAGTTTTCCCACCTAATTATGGGCAGTACTAGGATTCAAACCGAGTCTCAATGGCTAACGATTTTAAGCTTTTCACGTGCTTAGCGATAGTCAACAGGTTTTTAGTGTCAAAGGTGAATGGTCTCAAACTCAGGTCCTGGCCTGCATTTGACGCTAGTTTGCAGCTCTCTATCTGGCTCAAGTTTCTAGTCTTACTGCCCACTCTTGTTCTGCCTCTCCACCACACTCCTCCTGTGCTGTACTGTATGCTCTTCCCTTGGCTTGAAATGGAACTTACATTCACAATCTGTTTCGTAAAATTACTTAAAACATGACAATGTACTGCAGGGTCCAGAGAAAATGGTTCCACCCAGCAGTGTTGCGGGGGGGGGCTCTAATTTCATCTCACACAATCTTTTAATTAGTTTTTAAGCCCTTAACCTTCATTCTGAACCTCCAGGGGAATCCAGGGCCTCCAAATCCTGAGGCATTTCAGGTGTGTGATGAGGAAATCCATTTTCTCCATTCACCTCCCCCTGCCCCCACGCCAGTCACATACCACGAATTCATTTTCTTTCCATTCTTTCACTTGTCTTCTTGTCCTCTCCTGTTCTCTTTGTTCTTCTGGGTATTTACCATCACCACCACCGCCACCAACACCGTACTTTCTTTTTCAGTGAGGTTTCTAGAAGAAGAGGAATGGATGTGGGTATTCACCTTGTCATATTTTATTGGAAGTCTAAAATCTTTCTTCTTTTTAATAATCATCCTGGTGTGAAATTATGGACTTTGGAGTCAGATTCTCCACCTTTTTCAAGTCGGGGCACAGAATGAAAATGGTCTTTGTATAGTATGCTGGGGTGGGTGACAGGACTAACCTGAGGAGCCTGTGCACCTTGAATTACTGGTGTGCCAGGATATCCATCACACAGCCTCAAGGTGGTAAACACTGGGATTATACTTCCCGCTTCTTAGTACTTGGGAAATACAACAGCTAACATATTTGAAAGTGCCAGCACAATGTTGATACACGGTAAGAGCCAGTAGAGATCTGCTTGCTTCCTTCATATCCCCCCCCCCAAAAGTCACAACTTACACAATGCAGGGGCTCACACATCTGTTAAGCAAACGACTAAGATGGATGGACATCACTGTAACACAATAGGGGATGATTTGGGGTCAGAGGATCTTGTAGACCAGACAGCAGCATTAGACGGCTGGGCAGAGGAAAGGAGGAGGACAGGAGGTTATCTGGCTTCCTAACTCTCTCTGCATCCAAATAGTGACAAGTGCCTTTTGCTACTGGAAATCATTTGCTGTGAGGCCTTTGGTAGAGAGTAGGCTGCAGGTGTTAGGGAAAAGTCTAGTGCCTTCTTAGTTGAAAGGGAATAGCTGAGGTGATTACTTAAAGAAATGTTCTTTGTTTTGCATTAGATTTATCTCTGTTCTGTTTAACCTTTATCTTCACATTATTCTTTTCCTGCAGAAAAAAAAATCTGTTTACAATCTTCCTAGGGTCGGGGCATTCATTATTTCCCACTTCAGATTTGGGAATACACATCTTTACGTTTAAAACTGCAAACACCGTCACACCAAACAGCATATATTAGGCGTAACAAAGGCAAACGAGAGCGCATCTAAAATTCACTAACGGGTAGAAAAACCAGTGAAGGAATCTGAAGAATGTTAAACCCAGACAGTAATCTATACCGCCTTTCTCTTTTAATTTTCCTCAGCTTCCTCTTTTTCTCTTTTGATTCGTCTTGACTTTGCTCTTCCTTTGGGCTTAAATTTTTTTTGGGGGGGGAGGGTGGGGTCTCATACAAAAAAAAAGGGCAAAGAAACTCCAAAGAGGCAAATGGGCAGGGAGGAAAAGCAACAAGTCACTCCGCTTTCTGCCTAGATCCTGCGGGGAGTCCAGTCGGCAAGTGAACCCCCATTCTAACGGCGTAACCTTCCCCAGCGCCACTCACCCCCCAAAGCACTTCCCAACTCGGTCGGGCAACCTCCCTCCACTCCTCCTCTCTCAGCTGTCGGGAAATCCTGGAGCAGCCCTTGCACAGGAGCCACTTGTTTTCTAAATAGCCGAGGATGGAGCTTTGTTTTAAAGAGAAAGAGAAAACTCGGCACTTCAGGGGTGGGGCCGCAGAGCGCAGCTTGGCGGATTTCCGCTGCGGGCCGAGGCGCGGCCGCTCCACCGGCTGGCTCTCTAGAGACCAACCCTGCGAAGCTGCACACAGCTTGTTTGCTGGAAAACAGTGAATTGGGTCCGTCGGCCTCACCTTAGGGGTACCTGTGCGTCGGAGAAGGGAGGCCGCGCTGCAGCCTGAGGGCGGTTTTCCACGCGAAGTCGCGGAGCTGGAGACGCGCGGAGGCGTCGGGTTTCGCGCGGCGCCGCTCTAGCCGCGCGCGAGGACGCTGTGAGCCCCCCCTCCCCGCCCCCGCTGAAGCCTGTGGTTTCCCCCGCCGCTCCAGGTCGGTTTTTCCCGGCGACTCCAGTGTGACTTCCAAACTCCCGGGCTCTGGGCACACCTCGGAATTTGCCCCCGCCTCCCGCCTGCTCCCCTCGGGCCCCAGGAAGTCGCGAGCGCCCCAGGGGTCGCCCGAGGAGTGGGCTCGGGACCGCGGGCAGCGCAGCTTGCAGGGGGGACGCCGCCGGCAGCGATGAAGCCATCTTGGCTGCAGTGTCGGAAAGTCACCGGCGCCGGGGGACTCGGGGGGTCCCTGCCCGCGTCCTCTCCCGCCCGGGGAGCCGGCCCGGCCCGCAGGGCGTACGTGGCCCCCGGCCCACGGGGCGCTCTCGGGGGCCGGGGCTGCCGGCCGCTGTCCTCGGGCGGCTGCGAGTACAAGACCCACTTCACGGCCTCGGTGGCCGACCCCGAGAGGTTCTGGGGCAAAGCCGCGGAGCAGATCAGCTGGTACAAGCCCTGGACCAAAACGCTGGAGAACAGACATTCGCCTTCCACCAGTTGGTAAGTGACGCCTTCGCCCACCCCCCTCTCTCTTGGGTGCCAAGGCTTGGCGTCCCCTGCACCGGAACCTGGAGTTCTTTTGGGAAAGAGAATGCGACTGGAGATGTGCTCAGACCTTTTAATTTGTGTTTAATTTCAATTTCGTAGTCAGCTCTTTTGCCTTGTCCTGAAGGATTCGGTTACCTATTGTGAGCCCCGCTTCCTATAGACCAGAAATTTACCTGTATGGCAGGGCTCTGCTTAGTTGAGCAAGAGCCAGCACCCAGGGACAGCACAGTCTAGTGTGGGAAGCAGCCACGGGGAAACAAGTGCAAGACGAGGGATAAACTTGGGGAGTGTTACTAAGTATCCACACACTCGGAGGAAGAACGACTTCAATAAGATCACACCTAAGTAGGGTTTGGAAGGGTGGCTATGTCTTCTCAAAGTCCACAAGGTCCTAATTATTAAAGTCCACGAGGTGGAACACAGGTTGAAATTTGACTGTTGATACGGTTGCGAATAATTGTGTTGGCTGGAGAGGTGGGAAAGGGTGCTGGTGAGTCAGGGGTTGGTTTGGGAAGGGATTTAGGTATCATGCTAAGTAGCTCGGATTAGGTCCACAGCCCTGTCCTGTATATGAAGCTGCGGTACGGGGTACCCAGAAAGAATATGCATACAGGTAGGTGGTGCTAGAAATCATGGTAGGAATGAAGTTTTTTGTTTTTCGTTTTCCTCCTAGAGTTGCAGTTATAAGTAGTTATAAACATTGTTTTTATATTGTAACAAACAGAGATACATTTGTAGAATAAATGTCAAACTTGCCAGAGTATTAAGGGTGAGTCACACCATCAGAACTCAAGAGTTGTGGCTGCTCTTTGGGCCATGGGCCTTAAGAGTGTGTTTGCTTTCATCTGCTAGCCATTAGGGAGAGATGTTTCCTGTAAAAGTTTGCAAAACACTGCAGTGGGGTTTCCCACTACCATTTCCAAGTTCCCAGCAGTGAGATGGGGGAATGACATGGTCAGGTTTGCATTTGACAAATGCCTTCTTTTTTTTTTTTTGACATCTTTATTGGAGTATAATTGCTTTACAATGGTGTGTTAAGTTTCTGCTTTATAACAAAGTGAATCAGCTGTACATACACATATATCCCCATATCTCCTCCCTCTTGTGTCTCCCTCCCACCTCCCTATCCCACCCCTCTAGGTGGTCACAAAGCTCCCAGTTGGTCTCCCTGTGCTATAAGGCTGCTTCCCACTAGCTATCTATTTTACATTTGGTGGTATAGGTAAGTCCATGCCACTCTCTCACTTTGTCCCAGCTTACCCTTCCTCTTCCCCGTGTCCTCAAGTCCATTCTCTAGTAGGTCTGCGTCTTTATTCCTGTCCTGACCCTAGGTTCTTCAGAACCTTTTTTTTTTTTTTTAGATTCCATATATATGTGTTAGCATACGGTATTGGTTTTTCTCTTTCTGACTTACTTCATTCTGTATGACAGACTCTAGGTCCATCCACCTCACTACAAATAACTCAATTTCGTTTCTTTTTATGGCTGAGTAATATTCCATTGTATATATGTGCCACATCTTCTTTATCCATTCATCTGTTGATGGACACTTAGGTTGCTTCCATGTCCTGGCTATTGTAAATAGAGCTACAATGAACATTTTGGTACATGACTGTTTTTGAATTATGGTTTTCTCAGAGTATATGCCCAGTAGTGGGATTGCTGGGTCACCTGGTAGTTCTGTTTTTAGTTTTTTAAGGAACCTCCATACTGTTCTCCATAGTGGCTGTATCAATTTACATTCCCATCCTCTCCAGCATTTATTGTTGGTAGATTTTTTGATGATGGCGACAAATGCCTTCTTGTTGAAAGTAGGAACCTGAAATGGAGAAAGACATCTTGACTGGAGACTGTTCTCTGTCACCACCATGCTCTGTCCTCTGTTGATTATTTGGAGCTGTTTACGTGGTTTTATCTTTAGAATCTGAGCACATTTCCCCATCCAGTTAAATTTTTTCAGTAGTGTTTCAGAGGATTTTTCAGATCCTCTCTTATGTGGTGGACAGTGGCCCAAGCACTCGGTATGCATGAGGTGAAGCGGTAGGGGTAGGAGTCTTGATGGTCAACAGCATGGTATCTGGTGCTGGAATTTTGAGTTTGAGTTCTGGCCCTTACGGTTACTGGCTGTGTGTTCATAGGCAAGTTGCTTAATCTCTCTGTGCTTCAGTTTTCTTGTATATAAATGTAGAACTAGTAAGAAGATTAATTTATTAAAGAGTTAAGACCAAGTCTTAATGAAATAGACCCTATAAATGTTAGAGGAAGGATAGTTGTCTTTGTACTTTCATACCACAATTATTTAAGAACAGGAAATCCTAGTGTTTCTCAGATCAAAACACAGAATTATTGTCTCACCTAAGAATGTGTTCTCAAAAAGTTCTATGTCCATATATCTGTCATAAAGTATGGAACTGAGATTATTTACGTGAGCATCCTTCACATAAAACTGTGTGCAGAGAACCCTATTAAGAAGTCCCTGGGATATTCCAAGTAAAAACCAATGAGGGCCAGACCTAAGGCAATGGTCAGACCATTGCCAATGGTGGCAATGGAAAGGAAAGGACAGGTTTCTAGAGGATTAGTTGAAGTTGGTGAGGGCTCAAGGGAGTGCAGAGAATGTGGAGATCAAAGTGTCCATCAGATAGACATTTAAGATCTGGAGATTTTCTCTTGATGTATTTTTCTCTTTTTAATTTCTAGTTGCTTGCCTGAATTTTAAAAAATTGTACGCAGGCTTCCCTGGTGGTGCAGTGGTTGGGAGTCTGCCTGCCAATGAGGGGGACATGGGTACGGGCCCTGGTCCGGGGGGATCCCACGTGCCGCGGAGCAACTGGGCCCCGTGTGCCACAGCTACTGAGCCTGTGCTGTAGAGAGCCCGCGAGCCACAGCTACTGAGCCCGCGTGCCGCAACTGCTGTGGCCCGTGTGCCTGGAGCCTGTGCTCCACGACGGGAGAGGCCACAGCAGTGAGAAGCCCATGCACAGCAGCACGGAGTGGCCCCCCTCTCGCTGCAACTAGAGAAAGCCCGCGTGCAGTGACGAAGACCCAACACAGCCCCAAATAAAAACAAATAAATAAATAAATTTAAAAAATTTGTATGCATAAAATGTTCCTTTTTTAATGAGGATTTTTGTCAAAGGGTTCTTGTAGGTATTTTCAAAAATTCAGTACATTGTAGATCACTGACATTTGACAATATTGTATCTGAATTCTTTGTCTTTGTACTGTTGGAATCACATGGTTGTACCTGTTTTACAGCAGCCCAACAGATCAAAGTGAATAACAGATAAGTCTTTGAGTCTGTATTTATTTTAGCAGTGTGATTCCGTCTTACTAAGGAGTTTGGTTGACAGAGCAGAGTTGGGGAGGCAAGTAGGCTCAGCAGACCATACATCTAATCTGAAATTTCATTCAATACATGGTTTCAATCTGAATCCTATTTGCAGATATTTCTCATTGGTTAACCTTTTTCTGAAAAGGTAAACTCAAGGGCAGGACAAATGTCTTTTTTTTTTTTTTTTTAATTTATGTCCCTAGATTCTAGGACAGAACAGACATATGAGTTTGAAAAGTGATAGTCAGATAACAGGATACATAGATCTGATGGTTTTTGATTCTGTATGTCTTGGGAGGTGGTAAGTGGATACAGGCACAATTTGATGTGAAGGTGCTTTGCTTACTTCTTTTTGAAGCTGGGATGGGGGAAGGGAGATGTTGACTGCCAAGTTCTTAAGTAAAATGAGGAGGGGTTGCTACAGCTAATTGTTCTCTTCTAGGTGGAGCTGACATAGGTGTAGTCAAGATCTCTGATGCCCTTTGGCTTCCGAGAGGCAAGAGGGATTCTCTTTCCTCACTAAAAGCTTGTCTGTTCATTTTTCATGAAAGTAAACTCCTCTCTGAATCTACAGGCCTACCAAGAGCCCCAACACATAAATAGTAATGCATATTAGCTTTTATAATGGCGTAAACTACCCAATAGTAGTTTACAAATGCAGTAGTGTGAGCATGGAATAGAAATCTTTAAGGATGATATACTAGGGACTTTCTATTGTAGGCAATAGCCCTGTAAAACACATTTCTGGGACTGTAATCGCTGAGATCTTTGAAAGACATATTACATGTAGGTGCTTTAGGAACATGTGAAGAACCACATTTCCTCACAGTTTGTTGGTTAATGCACATTGTTGACACCTAGCTTTGGGGGGACTAAATTCTCTATTATAGAGACTTCAGTAGAGAACTGCAATATAAGGTGAAGCAATTAGAACTCCTAGTAATTTCTCTAATCCTGGAACAACAGAATAGATGCTTTGGTTATTTTCTCCTGATGAATTAGACATCCTGCTGCCTTTCCTGAAATTGAAATCCAGCTGCCACTCTGAAGAATTAGGCAATTCACTTTTGCATGCATTGTGGTTAACTCTTCAGTCTGCGTCATCCCTTATCCCTTTCTTTGAAAGCATTGCAATTCTGTTTTAGTTTATTTTTATTTAAACAACATTCAAAGATCAGACTCTCACATACTGTTTGGTTTAGAATTTAATATGCATTAAAAGTGACTATAAGCTGAAAAGGAAAAGTCTCTGACTAAATGCAGATTATTGGAAAATGATTTCTGCTTGGTTAACATCTCTATAATGGAAATTGTTTAGGTTAACATGCAAGATATCAGTTTCTTACTAGCTATGAGATAAAGGTTGTTTAATCCCTCCAGGTCTTAAAATGGCTCATAAGTGAGAAAGACACCAATCATTCACTCACTGTGTGTATAGTACAGAGAAAATGATGAAAGAGATAGTGGAGAAACTCACTGCACAGCGGTAGGGGAGACATACATTAAATAAATTATTACAAACCTATTTAGAGTTGCAGTAGATACTATGAAATAATAGGGGGATTTAACATAATCTTTTCTGGAAGGATCATGGTAGGAGTCTTGAAGAAATGATGGTTAAACTGATATCACAATGAGTGGAGATTAGACTCAGAAGGAGAGAGGAACATTGCAGACAAAGAAAACAGCACGTGCAAAGTCCGTGAGGTGTGAAGTAGCTCAGTAAATTCTAGAAACTGAAAGAAGGCTAGTGAGGCAGGGAAATTATCAAGAAATAATAGAAGAAGAAGAGAGCCCTATTGTAAATGGTCTGGTGAGTCTTGTTAAGGATCTAAAAATTTCCTGGCACAAAACACATGTCACATAGTAGATGATCAAAACTTGAATTTACTACTTTTCTTTCTGCACTGGAACAAGAAATGTTTGCGTTCAACCCCAGGTCCGCCGCTTGCTTTGGACAGGCTTCAATATCCTTATTGAAGAAGAATAAAATTAGAATGATGATAGCATCAATTTCTTAGGATTATAGTGGTGGTGGGGAGCATGTAAAACGTCTAGGACTGTGCCTGACACACAGTACTAGGTACTAATGTCTTTGGAATATATAAGCTAGTAGGGTCCAGGAAGTTTTCAGGGAACTGATAACATTTAAACTCAATCTTAAAGTAGGACTTAGAAAGAAAAACATTTCTGTGTGCAGAACAAACATGACAGAGGGATAGTGGTGAGAAAGAACCAAATATGCTTGTAGGATAGAATGAACAGTAGACCAGTTGGCTTCTAGTGGTTATTTTGAGTTACTTGTTCTTGAATTCAGAAGGTAGTTTCAGGATGGTTTTGGAAGGCTTGAAATAGAAGCTAAGACATTTGCATTCACTTCTTAGGCTGTAAATCACAACCTGATTGTAATCCTGCAGACAGGTTTTGTGTGACCCAGGTGCTTTTTGTTTGTTTGCTTTTTAAAGTAGTTGTCAGTATTTAAACATTGGAAGATTTCATCTAAAATCTAAAATTCCTTTAATGATTCAGTTTTGGGGGGCTTCTCTTAAAAAAAAAAAGCAGAATATCTGTCAGCAGTGAGTCAGCATTCTTGCATTGCAACGCTTGGCTGGAACTGAGTGACTGCTGTCCCAAGCTAAATTAGACATAGTGACTGCCTGGCAGTGGGGTGTAGGGAAGTAAAGAAGTTATGGTAAACGAGACAGTTTGACTCAGATATCCAGGTGGAGGAATTGATTGTGAAATTAAAGATAATGAGTTGAAAACTTGGCGAGGACTTGTAGAATTATAGATTAGACTGAAATTTGTAAAGAGGTGAAAGCTGAAGCTTGGTGAATGCCAAGTGGGGAGAGAGAGAGCAATTTAGAGGGAGAAAGAGGAGAGAGAGAGAGAGAAAGAAAAAAAATACTAAAAACTGAACTTGGAAGACAAGTGGAAGGGGGGAAAAAAACCTATGAGAGTGAATGAGGCTTGTTCAAAGAAGTAGGAGAAGGAACAGCAGGATGTTTTGTGCCATGGAGTAAGAGGGAGAGAAGAGATAAAAACAGGGCAAGTCAATAGCGGTAAAGGGGTCGAGAGATGTTTTGAGGCTATTGAGGATTGAAGGATAGCAGTTTTGACTCAGGGATCCTCAGTGACTTTTTTTTTTTTTTTTTTTTGCGGTACGCGGGCCTCTCACTGTTGTGGCCTCTCCCGTGGCGGAGCACAGGCTCCGGACGCGCAGGCTCAGCGGCCATGGCTCACGGGCCCAGCCGCTCCGCGGCATGTGGAGTCCTCCCGGACCGGGGCACGAACCCGTGTCTCCCGCATCGGCAGGCGGACTCTCAACCACTGCGCCACCAGGGAAGCCCTCCTCAGTGACTTTTAATAATGCGATGTCAATGGAGAGATGAAAGCTAAAGCCAGAATCCTGCATTACAGGGTGAACTGATGGTAGGCAAAAAGAGTCCATGGAGATGTTTGACAGTGACAGGAAGGGAAGACAAGATGATACCGTGTGGAGGTGTCTGGGTTACCTGAAAAATAGTTTCCTCAATATCTTTACTTTCCCCTCCTCCCCCTTTAGGAGAATCCTTTGTTTAATGGCAGAAGTGAAGAAATCTCTGAAATAGGAATCAAGGGAATTTTGCTTATTTTGAAACCTGTTCCCCATCAACAGGACTCTGTGTTTTTACAAGTTGAACTTTGTGTGGTTTCTTTTCTTTTCTTTTTTTCTTTAGATACCACAAGTTCATGGAAGAAACAAAATGGAAAAGTCTAAAAGATGGAGTAAAAAGCTGCTCAGCAGATCTATATGTTCTTGTTGTATATTGCAGAGATTCTAGTGAGCTAGATATCTAAGCATTTGATTGTAAGTTTGACAGGGAAGATAAGGAGACAGTTAAAAAAAGATGAAGGAACTAAGATTTGTTGATTTTGTTAAATTATTCTGGGGTTTCAGACATCATGTCAATAAGTGGTTCAGAGGGAAGGAAGTTCTTTATCTTGTACTTGCAACTTTTCTGAGTTTGACATTCTTTCAAAAGAAAACAAATATAATGTGGACTTTATATAATCAGAAAGTAATTTAATTCCTCTACTGAATTTTGATTCTTTGGCAAACAATTAGTCAGCCACGTTAAGCTGTTTCAGAAATTCAGTCTCTCTCTCTTTCTTTCTTTCCTGTAAAATTTCCTTCGTATTTATCAGGTATTATTAAAATTATATTTAATTCTGGTTTGAAGGTGAGAGTTTTATCTAGAGATGAAAAATGTGTCCCCTTTTGACAAACTCTAAATGAAATGAATTTATTCATAACATTGTGCACAGTACAGGTATATTTAAAATTTAAATTATCATTTTTTATAAATAAAAAAATATTTTATGAAGGTACCTGGTCAGCATGAAAAATGGCCTGTTAGAGATACTGTCCCTCAGATAACCTCATCAACAAAGACCAATTTCAAAAGATCGGCCTTATTTTATATTCTAAAGGTCAGGAGCGGCTTGGTGCTGTTCTGTGTGTAATTTTCTCTGTCATGCTGCTGAACGTTCAGGACAGAACAGAGTGAACTACTGGAATGCTCTGATTACATAAGCAAGGATGGATTGCCTGACAAATGGCACAATCAATGAACAATGGAAATTCAATCAGCTGTGATCAAGTGTGGGAGAAAGTCCAAACTCTTATCACCTCCTGGAAGGTGGCTTACTTTTCCTTTGTTCAGGCTATATACTGTTAGTTGAGAAAGAAAAAATCCAGTGGTTGAAATTATTTGTTTCTCCTTCGCCTCCTCCTCCTTCTTCTTTTGCTTTTCTTTCTTTTTAAAGAATTTCTGCTTAAGCAGCAACTCCATGAGGGAGATCATTGCTTTCCATTGTGGTGTGACATTTGTGAGAGAAATGTGTGGGAGGCTAATGAATCTTTGTGATAATACATATGAATGTAATAACTTCTTTAAATTACAGTTTTAGGAAGCACATCTGAATGTAGAAATTAATTATTTAAACCATGTGGTTAGAGACTTGTAAAAAGTATGAATTATATAAACTTTTGCTGGTATTATGGCCAAATGAGGTAAGCGACAGTGCGTAGAAAAGAGAAGTATTATTCTTATACTATCTAGGAAAATTGAAGTTTAAGTGTTTCCAGTTTGAAATAGTCCAGTTGAAAATCTTAGAATAGCTGAAAACAGGTTTTTCAAATACATTGTTAGAGAAGGATAGTGTTTGATTTATAACTTGTAGGTAAGTAGTGAATTTTACTGATTTAACATATAAGTTGCTCTCAGTGGAAGAAACGCATCTAAAGTCTGTAGGTCTTTGATTTAAGAGATAACTCTGGACAATAGGAATACGTTCTCCTTAGGTTTTGATGTTAGAATAACAACATTTCCCAAGTATAATTTTTAAGATGTCTCCCAAGTGACATCAGTTAAGTAAAAGAAATTTGGGTAGATTAAGGGAGAAGAAGGAATGCTCAGTATCTGCTGTAGACATGATCAATATAGATATTTGTGCAAAAAAAAAAGTAGTACAATAAAATGGTAAAAAAAATTTAGTAGTCGAAGGGACATAAAATCATTATTATTGACTGTTTGCTAAAATAACCATAGGCAAATGCATCGGAGCTTAGAAAAATCTACTTTTGCACTAATCTCACTTTGCTTTCTCTCCACACTTTTTTAAAGATTTTGTAAAATTTCATCAATTCTTAGTTGAGAATTTAGCACTTTTTTAAACCACAAATGCCCTGACATTGCCTTCTTCCCAACTCTCCCTGCTTCATCAAGGCCGAATGAAGTTTGTCACTGTTACTAATGGGAATTTGTACGATAAGCCAGTGGTCCCCAACCTTCTGGCACCAGGGACCAGTTTTGTGGAAGACAGTTTTTCCACAGATGGCGAGGGCTGTGGGGGGATGGTTCAGGTGGTAACACAAGCAATGGGGAGCGGCAGGGAGCGGCAGATGAGGCTGAGCTCGCTAGCCCACTGCTCACCTCCTGCTCCGTGGCCCGGTTCCCAACAGGCAGCAGACCGCTACTGGTCCTGACCTAGGGGTTAGGGACCCCTGTGATAAGCTATTTTGGTGGGTAGGAGAAAAAAACTATTGAGGATCATTATTATTATTATTATTTTTTTGCGGTACGCGGGCCTCTCACTGTTGTGGCCTCTCCTGTTGCGGAGCACAGGCTCCAGACACGCAGGCTCAGCGGCCATGGCTCACGGGCCCAGGAGCTCCGCGGCATGTGGGATCTCCCGGACCGGGGCATGAACCCGCGTCCCCTGCATCGGCAGGCGGACTCTCAACCACTGCGCCACCAGGGAAGCCCCGAGGATCATTATTAGTGGAGAAAAACAAACTGATCTGAGTTAAAACTTAGGCCCCACTCTTTGAACAATACATTGTCCCAAATAAGTATAAAATGGGGACTGTGGTGGGTATTATTGTTCAGCAATGTCTGTTCTCTACTCTTGAGCACACAGGAGGACTGGATTTCCTCACCCAGGCGTGGTTATGTGATTAGCTTTGGCTAATGCAACCAGACTAAGGCGTGTCACTTCCTGGTGAAACATTTAGTGGCCAGTGCTTCAATCCTTAGTCCCCTCTGGTCTGTCAGATCCATCGTGGAAGCACCTGTAGCCTGGATTGCTGAACAAAAATGCATAGATAAGAATGCTTCTGAGAGTCCACTTGAAGCCTCAGTAAAGATGCATGAGTGAGAAGTAAACGTTTTTTCAAGTTGTTGAGAGTTTGCCATTGTTACTGTGTGTAATCCAGCCTATCTTTATTGATTGTGAAATCAACAATATATGTATAATCTATAATAATAACTTCTAGGACTGTTAGAATGAGTAAGTTTGCTCATGTACATAAATAGTGAGTGTCCAGCATATAGTGAGAACAGCTAAGCTTTATGGTATCCATGCTATGAACCAGATACAATACTAAGTACTTAAATTTATTTAAGTACTTGAATTTATTTAATATTTCTAACAACCCTGTGACGTAGGGTACCTTTTATTCTCGTTTAGTGGGTATGGAAATGGAGATACAGAGAGTTTAAGAAACTTGACTAAACATATAAAACTAGTAAGTAGCAGATCTAGGATTTGAACCCAGGCAGTCTGAATTTAGTGTCTGTACTCTATCTAAATATATACTACATTATATTGTTTCTATAATAATTGTTTTAGTTAATTTTAGTTTTGTTTTTTTTTCTTTTCTTACCTCTTCTCCACTGAAACCACTAAAAGTAATTTAAAAAATCTGGATCTACATGTCAGAAACATTTGGAAAATATCTATTATATCTGGAATAATAGATTGATGTTCTTTGAAAAAATAAACTGTTTTTTTTTAATATAAAATATTTAAAATGTGTACAACAGTCCCAAAAGTGGTGGGAGAGGGGCTTTATATTAATTGTTACCTACCTAGAAATGTTTCCTGGACAGTAGAAAACAATATTAAGCCCTTCTCTTAAAAATGCTGTGTTGGTTTTCTGGCTTAAGGAAAATCTATAATGACCACATTACTCATTGCTTGTAGTATGCTTTAACATTATTTTTATGAGAACATGGTGATAAGTAGCCTAGTTAATTCATCTAATTATGAATATTTGAAAAATTTCCCTCCAACTTCTCAGTAAAAGAAAATACTAGGACTTGTATGTTTGTAATTATGGAAGTTGTTAATTTTGATTACTTTGTTTAATACATTCAAGTATAGTATTCTTTGCTGTTTTGCTTTCATTGCTTTTCATCTTGATCCTAGTGCAGGTGGACAGGCCTTGATAAATGGCGTATGTTAAGTGCAGAGATGAGTATTTTTAGGAATCACGTTGCATCTGTCTCTCTTGGCTCCAATATGAATATCTTATTTTTGAAATCCAGTACAAGGACCATGAGTTGTGGGCTGTCTCACTTATCTGTGTTATACCATAGGTAAAACTTTGGGGAACAAATGATCTAAAAATGTTAAATTTTCCTTTGAGTGTTTAGGGGGTGACACACAATAATATTTGGAGAGTCTGTAATAGATTGAGAAGGAAACTCACATGTGATTATTCTCTAGCTCATGACTGAGCTATTCATTCCTTTCTTTAAAACTGAGGCATGCCTCTCAATAATGATAATAATAACAACAGTAATAACACCCATGGCAGTACGATAGCCGTCGCTAATTATGGAGCAGTTGCTCTGGGTCAGACGCTATGCTAAGACTGTATGTATTTTTTGAATCCTTCTGACGCCTTGTGAGATAGGTTTAGTTATAATGCATTTTTATGACTGTGTAAACTAAAGGACAGAGAGATTAAGTGACTTGTAATATAGCGGTAGACTTCATTTTTCACACCCATTGGGTCACGTGGTAAAAGCCTAATTTTGGTAATGAGTTGTGACTACACTCTTTAACTTCTTCTGTCTGGTTGTCATATGACTGTACCTAGAAAGTGCAAAGGAATGAGAACAATGTTAAAATTTAAAAAAAAAATTTAATCAGAGATGTAACTTCCTTTCTCCCATTTGTCTCCTAGGTTTCTATGTGTCTTCCACTCTCCTCTCATTTTAGTGGAATGTAAATCTTCACTGTTTTCCCAGAGTCAACTTGTACATGTCTTCTTGACAAATGGTTCTTTCCTAAATAGCCCATCACCTTGAATCTTATTTCCCTTTAAGCTAGTTTGGCAAAGAATGCTCAATTCCCATCTCCATTTAGTCACTATACACCCACTATATAAGCTCATACTCCACTGATACTTTTCTCTTACCAGTAATTAACAAAATCACAACTAGGTGATAGAAGGGCAGGGGTCAGATCTCAGTCACCTTTGTTGTTATCTCTGCAGTGGAATGCACATAACCTTGTATATATCCATCAAACTGATTTTAAAACTTCACCACATAGAGATTAACCTTCTTAATCCATCTTCTAAATCTAGGTTCTTATATAAATTACAGGTAGATATTACCTGAATCATCCATCCCACCGAGACCCAAAATGATCCATGAATCTTCTTTCTGTCTAGGCATCAGAGGGTCTGAAATTTTCTTGTCTTCATGAGTCTAAGTTTTATTATGAGGCAGTTGGCTCCTTTTGCTTCTCTTCAACATATTTATCGAGTCCTCAAGCCAAAGACCCACATACTGCAAGGAGGGTAATACTTTACTTATATGGTACAGACCAAGTTCCCATGTGAGTATGGACTGGGAAAGTTGTCTCGGCACATATCAGGTTCCAAGAATTTCAGATTTAAGAGTTGTATCAGTATCATGTTACCAGATTATCATTTTTTAGTCTTTTTTTTTTTTTAGTAAATATCTTAACCAGATAAACCAAATTTTATTTACCAAAGAAAACCCAATGGTTAAAAGTAATAAAAGACAAATATTATATGATTTCACTTACATGTGGATTCTAAAAACCAAAACAAATAACAAAACAAAACAAAAACTAAGGTCATAGATGCAGAGAACAGACTGGTGGTTGCCAAAGGGAGGAGTTGGGGGTAGATGAAATGAGTGAAGGTGGTCAAAAGGTACAGACTTCCAGTTGCCAGATAAATAAGTCCTGGAGTGTAATGGACAGTGTGGTGACTACAGTTAATAATGCTGAATTGCATACTTGAAAGTTGCTAAGAGAGTAAAATTTAAAAGTTCTCATCATAAGAAAAGAAAAGAAAAAAAATTTGTATACCGTGTACTCAAATATCGAATCATTATGTTATACACTGAAATTAATATAATGTTATATATTGATTATACCTCCATTTAAAAAACTTAAAAAGAAAGAAAAAAAGTGACAGCTATGAGATAACATAAAAATATTATTTCTCTAGGATACATTTATGGTATTGCCACAAATGATAAAAATGTTAATGTTTACATTGTTGGGAATAAAAGCTGATCTTAATCTGGTAAAAGCTTGAATTTTAGAAAAATGCAAAACTGACTTTATTATTATTTTAAAATGTTGAGTTCTGACTGCTCAAGATCTTCTACATATATCTACTCTAAACATCTCATTTCACCCGAATATTTCAAGAACTGTTTGAAATGTAATTTGTTGTTACAGCCTTAGTAGATCCAACTTAATGAAATTTCCTTTCCTTAGTTTAATTAATTTATAAAAGGATTACTTTTAAAATTTATAATTAGAAAAAAAATTTAATTAGGAAGATTTTCTTTTTCTTATTAAACATCTAGTTATTTCAAATATTGTATTTGATGGAAATAATAATACTCAAATCAAAATCTCTTAAATCCTAAAAGATGATTTTACTCTGTACATGTGTACTTGTATGAGTGTGTGTGCATGCACATATGTGAGTGTGTTTGTGAGTGTGTGTTGAAGTGTTACACAATACAAAATATATTATCACAGTAAGAATAGCACCAGTAATATTCCTTACCATAGTTCTTTAACTTCTCAAGAGAATACTTTTTTAAAGAAGAATTTAGGGAAAGTTAAGTAGCTAGCTCATGTTCACTTAGAATGCAGGTGGCAGATCTTGGATGAAAAACCAAATCTGTTAGACTTTAGAGTGTATCAGCTTCTCATTGTGTCATATTTCCTCTCCAGTTAATCCTGTTTTATCCTCATACTACTGGTGTTAACAGATTTAAAAACAAGTCAGATGCACACACACAAACACACACACACACGTTTGTTGACCTGTTAAAAGTGGAGTTTTTTGGCTCTAGAACTTATCCATTCCTAACTCATTTGTTCCTTCATTTATTCTCTCTTTCACTCATCAAATGTTTGAATGCCTCCTACATGCCAGGCACTATTCCAGGTGCTGAATGAGAGTCCAGGTAGAGTATAGCTTTGAGGTATGATTTCATACATCAAAGAAAAAAAGTGTTTTTGCTTGTAATAAGATAGCTTTCATTTTCCTGTTTAATAAAAGGAGAGTAATCCTGAGTGATATGAACTACCTAGTTACTATTTTCTGAAAATATGGGTAATAAAATTTGCTTTTATTTTACAGTCTACTCTGAATTACCTTTGACTGTTGAGGTGTGAGTAACTAGAGCATTCAGGCTCACATTTTGATGAACAGTGGTCATTTTGTAACCAGCGAATCCTTTAATAGATAAAAGTCAACCAATTTTAATTTTATCCCTTTGTGTAGCCTCTCATTTTCTGCTAGAGGTGCTTACACACAGGAAGGTGAAGAAAAGACAAGTAACAAAAAAGAGAATAAAGAGACATAATGGGCTTGGTTAGCACCAGCTGGATAATGAACTCTTGGATAATTGAGCAGGCTGCACTGTGTCCAAGTTTCAAATTATCGACATGTGAGTGGAAAATGTTTTATCTATGATATGATATGTAGATGGTGGGAGAATTGGCAAGGATAGAGCAAAGATGTAGTTTGTGACCTTGTTCTTAGATTTTTTGATGATGAAACTAGGGAAAAAAGACAATAAAAATTTTGTCTACTTTTCTTTTTTTATTAATTTTTATTGGAGTATAGCTGCTTTACAGTGTAGTGTTAATTTCTACTGTACAGCAAAGTGAATCAGCTATACGTATACATATATCCCCTCTTTTTTGAACTTCCTTCCCATTAGGTCACCACAGAGCACTGAGTAGAGTTCCCTGTGCTGTACAGTAGGTTACTTTTCTTAATGTTTTAACTTACACTCAGTGGTATCTGGTTGGTTAAGTTGGATTTAGTTTCTGTGTATGTGTAAAGTTGTTTTGGTGAGAGTGAAAGTGGGAAATTGGAGGTTATATAATCTGGCTTAGGTAAAAGAGCAGAGGTTTTATAATCACAAAGCCTAGGTTTGAGATCTAAGTTTTGAATTACTTTTCATTGACATTTTTTATCAAAAGTAATTCTGATTGAAATTTAGGTTTATGCTTTTCCCCCACAAAGGTGCAGTATTACTTTAAGTTTTAATTAGACAAACTCAGGAAAGCCAAAATAGGTGGAATATCAATTATAGTTCAATATGTAAATAATTCTTAGTATATATCTTGGTATAGTCGGTATATTTCCCTTCAGTCTTTTATTTTCTTTTTAAATTTTTATTTTGGAATAATTGTAGACTCATAAGAAGTTGCAAAAATAGTAGAAAGAGGTCATTTGTACCCATCACTCAGCTTTCCCCAATGGTAACATCTTACATGACTATAGTACATTATCAAAACCAAAACTGACATTTGTACAATACAGTTAGACTGCAAACCTTATTCAGATTCACCACCAGTTTTTGTACACACTTTTTTTTTTTTTTTTTTTTTTTGCGGTACACGGGCCTCACACTGCTGTGGCCTCTCCCGCTGCGGAGCACAGGCTCCGGACGCGCAGGCTCAGCAGCCATGGCTCACGGGCCCAGCCGCTCCGCGGAATGTGGGATCCTCCCGGACCGGGGCACGAACCCGTGTCCCCTGCATTGGCAGGCGGACTCTCAACCACTGCGCCACCAGGGAAGCCCCACACATATTTTTTGTATGTGTATGTGTTGTGCCTTTTAAAAATCTATTATCTCTGTCTGTTTGTCAGTCTGTTTGACTCTCTGGGTCTCTATTTTTGTTCTTACAGAAAAATGGAATTATACTGTTCATATTGTTTGATAACTCATTTTCCCACTTGGAATAAGTTGTGATGTTTCCATTCCTCTATTCTTCTATTTCATGATTTTTAGTGTAAGCAGAATATTTAAACATATTGGGTGAATGTAAGATTATTTATTTCACAATCCCTTCCAGTTAATTTTTGGGTGGTTTCTGTTTACTTGCAGAAATACTTGCTTTTTTGGACGCAGCGTTCCAAAGATTTCTCTGTCCCTGTGTCTGACTCTCCATCCGTCTCTCTCTGTTTCTTTCTTTCCTTCCTTCTTGCTGATGAATTCTTAGAAGATTTCTGGGTCAAAGAGAAATTATACACTTTCTGATGTATATTGTCAAAATATTTCTCCAAAAATATTAAGAAATATTGTGACTAAGACTCCACAGTCTTTTTCCTTACGAAACATTTAGAGAATAAATAAAGGTAACAATTTAGTGGACACTGAACATTGGGCATTGTAAAATCTTAACATTGTGTCACATTTGCTTCAGATCGTTTTATTTTAAGCAATAAAACAAACAAAATTGATGCTCCCTGTGTATCTCCCTCAATTACATAGTCTTTATAGAAACAATCTCAGAATAATTTACAAGGCTCAATGGGAAGAAAAAGTTCTTTTTAGACCTTCTAAAATGATTGATTGTATCCTTCCACTTTAATAAGAGCTTCTATAGAACATCTCTCTGTGGACATGAGCTAAGTGTGCAGAATGAGTTAATGAATGTGGTGTCTGCCTTCTGGGAGCATCAGCTGTAGAGGACAGTTCCATCGGAACATGGCAGCGTATCATTCTGCCTGAGTTATAGCCTTAAAGAGAGAGAAATGGATAGTTAAGATGAAGATGTAATATGAACACAGAAAAAATATGCAGTCCTAAAGTCCTAAGGTTTAGAGCACATTAGTTTCACTCCTTACCTATTTCTCCCCTCTCTTCTTCCCATTTCTCCTTAACCAGAGCAAGATGACACTATGTCAACAAATGGGCTTTCTCCTGCCCTGCATGGTGCTGGGGCTGCTCTCTCTTCTCCTTTCTCCCCCTCCCCCTTTCCTTTTTGTTCCTTCTTCATCACGTTGTCATGGCTATCATTAGGATTAAACGCTAAAAGGCATCTTCTCTCCCTTCCAACAAATATCGGTTCACGTTGGAGAGTGTACCTCCTCGTCTGCCCCCTCCTGATTCCCTGGATGGTTCTGAGGTTTCAGGGTTACCTGCTTAGGGTCCCCGTGGGCATCCTGGTCTCTGTCTGGTTTTCTAGGAACCTGCTCTCGTTTGGAGTTTGGTTCCTTATGAGCTCATCATGACCTGTTTCTGAGTTGGCTGGTTGAGGACCACTGCTCCAAAGAGTGTCCTAAGTAGCTCTCTTGAATAGGGCTGACTGATGAAGTTTACTTTCCTTTTAGAATGTACTTTGAAACATATATTTATTGGGGATTATATTTAAATTTTAATAAATTTATGCTTTGAAATGTAAACATCTCTATCTTCACTTTTACATTTGACCTTTAGTTTTAATTATAATTTTATCTTTTCCTCATTTGAATTAAGCTGAATCCCATTTCCTTTTGCTTCAATTCTTTGTTTTTCCTGCATTTCCTCTAGAATAAAAATAAAACAAGCAATATCAAATTGTGTCCTCATCTTCTGCTTTGAATTTAGCTGCCAAGCATGACTCACAACCTGGAGATCTTTAGGATCATTCATTCATGCCTTCTCTCTCTGTTGACAGTGGATCCAGTTCAGATAACAGGTATTGATTTCTTGAAAGCCTTTCTTTTTATTCTTTTTCCTGTTGGCTGCATTTCTCACTGGCAATTCACTCAGTTATAATCCGAGATGATCTGGCAGAGGTGTAGATGCCTGAGCTGTCCTTTCATGCTGAGATGGGGGCAATCTGTGGCGAAAGCTAGTGGGATGGGGCCAGGTTCTGAATGTACTCATGTGGAAAGTATCAGTAGGGCTAAAGAACAGATTTCTCTTTGCGTCATGTTTCTCTGTTAAAATATTGTCCTATAGAGAGATGTGCTTTCCAACTACTTTTACAAAAACAATATCCTAGTGGTTCAATTAACATGAGGTTATTATGCTGCCCCAAGTAAGCAGTTACCCAATTTGGAGGGTTTCCCGGAACAGTCAGTTCATACTGCCCAAGGCCAAGTACCTGTAATTTAGATGAGATGTCACAGTGTGAACAAAGCAATATGATGCTCTCTTAAAAATGCTTAAAGCCTTCTCTGTTTGTGTGCAATAGTAGTCTTTTGAGTGCATCATTGTTTTTGCTGAGCAGTTACCTCATGAGACTCCTTTACTTATTTGTGTTAATGTGTCAGAAGAGTACTACTTCAACTCACATTCATTCACACTTGTAACATATATTTAAAAATAATTATTGAGGGACTTCCCTGGTGGCACACTGGTTATGAATCCGCTGCCAATGCAGGGGACACGGGTTCGAGCCCTGGTCCGGGAGGATCCCACATGCCGCGGAGCAACTAAGCCCGTGCGCCACAACTACTGAGCCTGCGCTCTAGAGCCCGTGAGCCACAACTACTGAGCCCGCATGCCACAACTACTGAAGCCCGCGCGCCTAGGGCCCGTGCTCCGCAACGAGAAGCCACCGCAATGAGAAACCCACGCACCACAATGAAGAGTAGCCCCTGCTCACTGCAACTAGAGAAAGCCTGCGTGCAGCAACGAAGACCCAACACAGCCAAAAATAAAATAAATAAATTAATTAAAAAATGTTTAAAAAGATAAAAATAATTATTGAGAACTTTCTGTGTGCCATTAATGAGCTAGCCCGTGGTCTTTGCCCACAGGAAACAGTGTCTAGTGAGGGTATAAGAATTACTCAAATTAGCACACAGACATGGAAAATGGGAAATTCATCATATTTTCCCTGGAGTGGGAAAGCACTGGGTTCCAGTGTGCCATGTGTTAGTTTGATAATTCTGGGAAGTTATTTGACCTCTCTAAGCCTCATTTCTCGTCTGTAAAATAGGAATAACATTGTCTTCCTGAAGGAGTAGTGCGTGGATTAAATGAGTTACCAAACTCAGAACCTGGCACATTATTGGTAATTAACAAAATGTTATTCCCACTCTTACTTCAAAATTATGTATTTTTCTTTCTTATTTCAGGTGTCCCTTAAAGAGAACATAAACCTGATACACAGAGATGATGTGACCTCAGTTTTCTTTGACACACCCTTCTTTCTACTTCTAGCTCCTTTGATTTGTTTCTAAACCTCCCCCACATTTTTTTTTAACTTCCTGTGACTTTCTAGAATAGTCAATAGATCCTAACTGATTCTGTTTCCTCATTTGCCTCCCAAGAGTGACCTGACATCCCTTTCTGAAGAGGGCATTCCCCTTTAATGGCCTCCCCTTTCTTAATGAGGTATTCAGGGCTTTTAAGGTAAGGTTTGCACTGGTCTCTCTTGCTTAGCTCTTGTTATGCCCAAAACACACATCTCTTCTCTCAGGGGCACTGATGCACTTGCGCTTCCAAAACAGAACCTGAACTTTGCCCTGTTTTTTACTTTCCCACTTGCCAATGCCATTAAAAAACAAACAGTATTTCCAGTAGTTTTCAGTCCCTTTCCCCTCAGCTACCCTCATGTTTCACCCTTCTCTTTTAATAAAATTCAGTTGAAAGATTTGCACAAGATAAGAGGAGCTAGAACATTCCCCTTCTCTTTACATGCTAACTTCTTGGCCACGTTGTCTATTCTCCAGGTCCTCCTCTCCTTTACACTCTTGCATCCCCTGAAAGGTGGCCTCAGGCCTTGTCAATCTACCCAAATTACTCTCCCAAAGATCATCAGTGCCTATTTGTTGCTTAATTCTATGGACTGATTTGAAGTCCTTACCTTGCTTGGTCTCTCTATAGTATTTAACTCTGGGGACCACATCTACCTCTTTGAAATTTCCCACAGCTGTGTTGTTCAGTATAGTAGCCAGTAAGCCATCTGTGGTTATTTAAATTTAAGTTCAATTTAATTAGAATTAAATAAAATTTACGTTAGCTAACGATGCTATTGAGTGTTTGAAAGGTGGCTAGTGCAACTGAAGAACTAAATTTTAAATTTTATTTACTTTTAATTAGTTTGAATTTAAATTTAGCCAGCCACTTGTGGCTAGTGGCTACCCTATTGAGCAGTGGAGATATGAAACACTTCCATTATCACAGAAATTTCTATTGGACAGGGCTTCTCTGGAGCAAGGATTGGCAGTTTTTCTTTAAGGTGCAAAATGGTAAATATGTTTGGCTATGCAGGCCAGATAGGTTCCATTGCAACCACTCAATTCTGCTGTTGTTGAGCAAAAGCTGTCACAGAGAATATATAAACAACTGAGTGTGGCTGTGTTTCAATAAAACTTTATTTACACAAACAGGTGGTGGTCCAGATTTGGCAAGAGGCTAGGGTTGCTGACCCTTCTAGAGTCCCGGTTTCTTTGATAGATACTTTTTTCATTCTCTTCCTGTTTTTACTCTAAAAATTTTCTTTTCATTCTTCTGTATTTCTCAGATCTCTCCCTCATTTCCATCTTTATCATCACACTTGATTATTGCAAAAAATCTCTATCAGTCCTCTCTCCTCTTGTCCTGCTCCAGCTCATTGTACCCATTGCCACAAAAGTGTCCTTTCATAATTCATCTAAGCCAGGTGCTCGTTTGTAAATGTATGTAGTGATAGTAATCACCTCATAGCATTACGGAAAGGAGTCAATGAAATGTGTATAAAATTGTGCTCATGGTGGGTGTAGAGTTCTCTCACATTAACTCATCCACACAGAATAGTGGTTGTGACTCAGAGCCTGACAGCCTGACATCCAGTCCCAGCTTGTCACGCTCCAGTGTGGACCTCAGATAGGCCACTTAACTTCTCTGTACCTCAGTTTCCTTATCTGTAAAATGAGGGTGATATTAGTGTACACACAGAGTTGTTAGGAGAATTAAATGAATTAATTTGTATTAAATGCTTATAGTATTGTCTTGGTACAGAGTAAGTGCTATGTAGTTGGTTTTTATTTTATTTTCCTAGTTTCATAGATGAGGGAAGAAAGCCCTAGACATGTTAATTTGCCTACAGTCATACAGCTAGTAAACAACATGTCTGAGATTTGAACTCTGGCCTTTTGACTTTAAAGCCCAAACTGGTAACTATTGATGCATTCCTTACAACATCCAGCCCTCTCCTTACCACATACCTGTAGTTGGAATTAAACTCTTTTTTATTGTGCTTTCATCATACTTAGTTTGTACTTCTGTCAGGAAATTTGCCACATTTTGCTTCTTATTATAGTTATTGCAAATTAGTCTGCCTTTCAGAGTGGAGAACATGTACCCAGTTATATTTTTTCCCCTTCCTTCACAGTCTCAGTTCTAATCAACAATAAACTATTTACTGTTAAATTTGTTGAACAGAAAAATGTTTGAAAGGATTATTGACAGTTAATACTGGGGGTTATAATGTGCCATAGTCTTCTTATAAAATAATGAATTATCAATTATAAAGATTATATGTTCATCACTATTTTAGTATATAGATTTAGTGTTTTAGTATACAAATAACCAAATGTATTCATCATCTTTGAATTGTTCTCAGTATGTTGGCTTCAGGTTTATTTAACGTTTGAAAAAGAGCTTGGAGTTTGTTTTTGTTTTTTTCTGAAACTGTGATGAAATGAAGACCCACATAGGAGGTCATCAAGGAAGGAAATTATAATCTGATCTGAAGGAAGTAAACTCATATCAGAAGGTAAATTATAAGTTAGACTTTCCAGTTATTTAATAATGAAAATTTGCAGAGTACAGAGCAGCTGAGAGTACAGAGAGGGTTACAACATTGTCACCACTAAATATGGTTGTGCTGGAGGAAGCTTTCAACAGTTATTTTATGCAAATTAAAATCTGGCAGTTTGTGAAAGAGTTTCATAGGCCACACTGTTGGAAGTATATTAAATCAATTTTATTCTTGGCAAAGGAGGCAGTGGTGGAATTGAGAGGAACATTTTAGACTTTACCAGTTTAACTTTACATTGCTGGGTAATCAAATCCACAGAGTAAATGCTATCAGTTTTCCCCTCTGACATGAGGATATTTTTTTTTTTTTGAGTGTCAACGTTTTATTTCCTTTTGTAATGTTTGAAAACTGACTTAATAAATACATGCTTAAAAAAGAAAATTTAGCCCTCAACAGAGGGGAAGTTGATGGTTATAGGAATTGATGGGAACAGAAGAATCATGTGAAAATTTTCCAGTAGCTTTTTCTGGCATCCAGAGATCAAGACCATGGCGCTTGTCAGGCTCCCTACCTCTTAAAAATCTTTCAGACATCCACCCACATTCACTGACTTAGCCCAATGTGTGGGCCAAGTACACACTCCAGTCTAACTCATTTGATGAAGAAAGCCAAAGTCAAATGCAGGGTAGGCTAGAATCAAATATTAGGAAAGACAGAGAAGACTTAGGGTGAGCTAAAGTGAAGAACAGAAGAAATACAACTCAAGGCAGATTTTTTCCAAAGAGCTGAGTCCAAGGTTTTATGCTAGATGTAAGTTAGCAGGGGTTGATGAGAAAAAGGCAAAGGAAAATAGAAAATTATGTTCAGGACATCTAGAACGAATTTCAGAACCTTTCATTTTTTCTGAGCCCCTTCTGAAAACCGTCAAACCCTGCCTCTGTGAACTCAGACACTGATGATGATGGCTCGTCTCTGACTCCTTTTCAAGGAATCTAACATTACTGTAGTGACTATAGAATTACACTAGCTGAGATTCCTCCTGTTTCGTTTGTCCTGGAATGCATCCCTTTGCCTTTTAAATTATGAAATGTGACAATTCTAAAGCTTGTTTGAATTTGTGAACATTTATGGATCTTAAATTAAGACTTCTGTATCAGGATAGATTAAGTTATGCTGCAGGAATAAACAACACTCAAATCTCCCCGTTTTAAAATAGTCCAGGAGTATCTCACTTATACTACAGGTTTATCTTGGGTTACCCAAGAGATTTGCTCCATGTCATCCATCCTCATTCAGGGATATAAGCTAACAGTGCAGTTGCCATTTGGAGTATCCTTGTGGCAGGGAGAAGGGGAAGTTGTCAGCATGCATTTGCTCTTGAAGACTCCTTGCATTACTTCTGTTGCCATTTCATGGGCCAGAGCAAGCCACATGGCCACACCTCATTTCAAGTGGATATGAAAGTGCAGTCTTACAAGTGCCTGGAATGCGGACACCCAAAATGATATGGACAGCAGGAATGATGACCACAAATTTATGACAGATCTCTCTGTGTGATTTGAAGATTCTATCTAGCTGTTTATTATTGACTGTTCAGATGCTTGAGGTTAATACTGGTGAGAAAAATAAAAAGAATGAACTTTTTATGGTCCAAATTTTAGTTCTTAAAACTGAGTTTAGATGTTATCATAAGTGTAAGAAATGCTTCTTTTTTTTTTTTTTTTTTTCCGGTACGCGGGCCTCTCACTGTTGTGGCCTCTCCCGTTGCGGAGCACAGGCTCCGGACGCGCAGGCCCAGCGGCCATGGCTCACGGGCCCAGCCGCTCCGCGGCATATGGGATCCTCCCGGACCGGGGCACGAACCCGTATCCCCTGCATCGGCAGGCGGACTCTCAACCACTGCGCCACCAGGGAGGCCCGAAATGCTTCTTTTTACCAGAAGAATATTCAAGAAGATGTTTTTATTAAATTAGAATGTTTTTCATTAATGGTAGTTATACTGATTATAGAGTTGATGATTCAGTCACATCAGGAGACAAGCCATCTAGACTGTTAAAGCTTTTAATGTTATTTAAATATATGTAAATCATGTATTCATTATATAAATACATGCTCATAAAAATTAAATAACAGAGGAAGTACATATCATATAAAAATATAGACCATCCCTTCTCCATACTGTCCCCCAACTTTCTCTTACCCAGAGTTTACCACTGTTAATATTTTCTTGTCCATTTTTCTAGACTCCTTCTTGTGCTTTTATGCAACAGAGATGAACACGTAAGCAACTTTCTTTGGTTAAGTTAAAAGTACATTTTGGAGCTAAGTATATATATCCACTCCTAAATTGCTGAACTAATTTATTTGCTTACCAACTTTACGTGAGAATGCCAGTTTCTCTTTTCTTTCACCAACAGTGTGTATTATATTTTTATACCAATCCAGTTTAGAAAAATGGCATCTCATTATTGTTTTAATGTTCATTTTCCTGATGTTTGTAAGACTGAGCACTGTTTTTATGCTTATTGGCCATTATCGTTTTTTTTCTCTGTGGGTAGTGTGCTGAATTTCTTTGCCTATTGGATTTAAAATTTTTTTCTTATTGACTTGTAGGAACACTTTAAATATTATTGAAGTTGCAAATATACCTTTCTGCTTGTTATTTATATTGAGAATATGCCCTCCCCACACCTCAGCTTTATTTTGTCTTCTAATTCATATACACACACATACATGCACACACATACACATAATACACACACACATACACACACACACACACACACGCTCATCTGAGTGTCAAGATTCAGCAGGTAGCTGAGTACATTTCAAAACCCAAATAAGGATCCTTGTTCACTTGTCAATGAATACAGGTTTTGATTGCTAGAGTCATTCTTTCTATAATTGTTTGAGGGAGAAGAGGGGATTTCCAGGTGGCAATGTAGAGTTTCTAGGCTTCTTAGAAGTTGTACAGAGGCTTGTTCCTATTTTACAGGTCCTGAATCTTTGGGACGATCATCCATGCAGAAATTATACTTATTTTAGAAAGACTCTAGACAGGTTAAATATTTTATGATGTGTGTGTGTTTGATTATGTCTTAATTTTCTATCTAAACACCAATGCCCATTCTTTATTCCTACCTCCCTCTGATCTGGGAGTTATTTCAGAGTTTTATTGAGAGGTTTTTTGGTGAGCCTTTGTATTTCCTTAGGGTTTATAGGTTCCTCATGAATGTAGAGTATTCTGTGGTATGGCTCTATAAATTTTTCTACACCTTCCTTTTCTTTCTTTTAACTTAGCAGTATATAAAATGTCATGGAAATCTTTCAGTATCATACCCTTGGATCTGTCATGTTTCTCATGATTTCTGGATTGAGCGGTCACTTTGCTCCTATCTGTCTTATATGTTAAAATTTTTTTCCACTGTTCTGATCTGGGGGTAGCACCGTTTCTCTTGGCTCCATATCGCTTTCAATTTTATTTCAGGTTTATATTTTTTTCTGTTATTCAAGTAGGTTATGGGGTACATTCAGGTTGCTTCCAATTTTCTGCAGAAGGAATTCAGGGCAGGGGTTGGGTAGGATAAAGAGTATGAAGTTTTTTCCTTTCTGCAACAGAATTAAATCTGACTGAGTTTAAAAAGAGAGCTAGTCAAAGACTCTATTGGTAGAATATTCCAGTAGTTATATCTAGTAGCTATATAGCCCTGACAGAGGTGCTGATATATGTATGTATGTATGTGTGCGTGTGTGTGTATATAAAAAACTAATACGTTTGGGAAGAATGGAGCATCACAAATGAATGAGGACAGTAAGAATTAGTCAAAAAATGATGCTTGGCAAATTAACTACTGATAAATAAATATAATTGTACTGCTACATCATAATATACATATATCTATATAAACACATATACACACATATCATAGTACATGTGTATAATATATAACAGATTTTACATACAGATTATACACATATGTGAATACATTAATGGTACATTTAAGGCATCAATATAAAAAATTAAATCAGAAGAGAAGTAGTATGAATTATCTTAGAGGGAAAAATTGTGAAGGAAAATTATGAGTTTATTTGACTACATACAAATTTAAAATATCTTTATATCAGGAAACACTATGAATTAAAATTAGTGAATAAACTGAGAATATAATTTGTAACAATATCAGACTTAATTCAATGTCCTATATAAAGAACTTTTAAAAATTGGTAAGACATTGTGTTTAATACTAGTAATCACATAAACCAAAATTAAAACTTCTAAAATTGCTTCTAAAATTGAAGAAGATTGAGAAGAATCTGTGTTTAGAGGAGTGTGATAAAATGAACTTTCAGCTAATGCTGACAGTAATATAAATTGATTCAATATTTCCAGAAAGCAGTTTGGTTGTTTGATGTGTGAAAGTGTGTGTGTGTTTGATTGTAGGAATCTTGCTGGCATATGTAATAAAAAGCAATGTGACCAATATTTCTCTACAAGAAACATCATACTGGGATCATTTAAAATAATGAAAATATTGTGAAAAGCAATTTGCAACAATGCAGGATAATTTTGTGCTTAAATAGTGCTGCAGAGGCTATTATTGAACAGCAGTTGAATGGAATATTATGCCTTCGTTAAATGCATTCTGAGAATTGTTCAGATCATTGGAAAAAACTCATAATGTACTCTTAAACAGAGGCAGAATATTTACATATAGAAAAAATAAAATACTCCAAAGTATATTTTCTCAGTTTTCTGCAGTGAGCAGTAGTTATTTTAATAATCTGGGGAGACAAACCATTTAAAACCTTCTCATAAATTTAGAAGGGGTACTGAAGAGACAGCACATAGAAGGCATTCAGTTGACCTTTACTGAAATGATTTGATTTAAAATGAAATATGAATCTTCTCATAGTAGAAAAATCAAATCTTTGAGCCAGGAGGCCCTTTGCAGGTCACTTGGTCTAGTCATCCGCAGTAAACCAGTCCTTAAATTTAGCCAATTTATAGCAGTATATTCATTACCTATAACCATTTCTGGAGCCATGCCAATATGTTACTTTCTGCAACAGTTCTTGCTTAACACTGCTTGCAGGCCTTTCCCTCTGCTTGAATTTCCTTCCTGTCTGTCCCAAAGGGTACCCTTAAAATTCTTTAAGTTTCCTTAAGGGCATCCTTCAAAAAGAAAATGTTAGGGTACAAGTAATTTTAATATTAAACCACCCAAAATTTACAAATAATTGGAAAGAAAATCTGAAGTTCTTTGAGTATTGCCTGTAGAGTTACTGCCGTTTGATGTTCATGGGGTTGGTTCCATAATACGCTGCCTTTAGCAAGTTGCTGTCAGATGAGTTTCCTCATACATAAAATGGGGTTTACAATAGTACCTACCTCATAGGGTAGGTTTTTTTAAAGTTGAAGTACAGTTGATGTACAATATTGTGATATTTTTCAGCTGTACAACATAGTGATCTGAAAATAAAATACATTATGAAATGATTATCATGATAAGTCTAGTAACTGTCTGGCTCCATACAAAATTACTGCAATGTTATTGACTATATTACATCCTTATGTAGTATACTACATCCCTGTGACTTATTTATTTTATAACTGGAAGTTTGTATCTCTTAATTCCCCTTCACATATTTTGCCCAAACCCCTATCCACCTCCCCTTTGGCAACTACCGATTTGTTCCCTGTATCTGTATGTCTGTTTCTCTTTTGTTTTGTTTGTTAATTTGTTTTTTTTATATTGCATATATAAGTGAGAATATATGGTATTTGTCTTTCTTTAATGTATTTCACTTAGCATAATACCCTCTATGTCCAATGGCACAATTTCATTCTTTTTTATGGTTGAGTAATATTCCAGTGTGTGTGTGTGTGTGTGTGTGTATGTGTATATATATATATATATATATATATATATATTCTTGATCAACTCAACACATCTATTGATGGACATTTAGGTCGCTTCTGCATCTTGGCTATTATAAATAATGCTGCAGTGAACATAAGGGTGCATATATCATTTTGAATTAATGTTTTTATTTTCTTCAGGTAAACACCCAGAAATGGAATTGCTGGATTTTATGGTAGTTCTGTTTTTAAGTTTTTGAGGAACCTCCATACTGTTTTCCATAGCGGCTGCACCAATTTACATTCCCACCAACAGTGCACAAGGGTCCCTAGGGTTGTTTTTTGATTAGATGACTTCATACACATGAAATATTGGTCTAGAATAAGGGATCAATAAATATTACTTAGAAACTTTCAGGACAAGTTGGACAAAATGCACTTTTTCCTATTCATCCTGTTAAATATAGCTAAAAAATAGGACATTATATATAAAATACACATAAGAAGACTCTGAAAGGAAGAGAGAAGAAACCAAACCAGCTAGGAACTTTGGGACATGAGAAATGACATGGCACTGAGTTCCTTGGGTTTTCTTTCTTGTCTTATATATCCTATACTGAGTGCTGGAGAAGGTGGCAACTTAGAAACACCAATGGGTGCAGAAAAAAAATTCCAACAAAAACTTCTTTGGACCTTCCCCCCCAAAGATAAAAGGGGTGGGGAGGGACAGCCTGCCAAGACAGGACGTTTTTGGCTAGTAACTTCCTTAATACAGTCAAACACTATGGAAAGCTCTGTGGCTCCCATCCCATCTTCACCAGTGAAAAGGTAATGGAGAACCTAGACTTCTACTCTTACCAGGCTGTGACAAGGTGTCCTAAACATCGCCACCTCCCCTGGTGGTGTCAGAGAAAGTTATATCAAGAATTGGAACTTTCATTATGGCTAAGATAAAGAGGTAAGAAGGATCTTACCCCTGGCATTGTCAGTGGAATCCATGTGGGGAGTCAAAATGAGGTGCCATTCCCCCCTATCAGCCAGGATGATGTAATGGAAGCCTAGTGGGATCCTGAACTTTTACCCTAGCTCAGCAGTAATGAGGTACCCCTTACTCTCATGAGTGTCAGTGGAGGCCTAATGGGGAGCTGGAACTTACACCTGAACCTGGTGGTAATGAGTTGTCTCCCTCCCCCACTGACACAGTATCGGAGGAGGCCTGATAAAACAGAAGATTTAAATAGGATCTTTAAATAAGCTCCAGAATCTCCTAATAAAATACTTATAATGTCCAGGATACATACAAAAATCACTTGTCATACCAAGAACCAGGAAAATATCAACTTGAATGAGAAAAGCAATCAGTAGATGCTAACACTGAGGTGACAGAGACTGGAATTATCAGACAAGGATTTTTAAAGCAGCCATCATACAAAAAATGCTTAAACGAGCAACTACGAACAGATTTGAAACATTTTTTAAAAAGCCTCAGTTAAATAGAAAGCCTCAGCGAAGAAATAAAAGATGTAAAGAAAAAACAAATGGAAATTTTAGAACTGAAAAATATGATAATGAAAATAAAAACTCACTGAATTGGTTTGACAACAGAATGAAAATCACAAAGGAAAGAATCAGTGAACTCGAGGATAGAAAAAATATATATTTATAAATGAATGAATTAATAGGATATTGTGGACTAGGACACCAGTCAGGATGTCCAAAGACTTGGGTTGCAGGTATGGCTTTCTCCAGTTCTTAGCCAAATGTCCTGTGCATTATTCTTTTTAAGGCTCCATTCCCTCAACTTTAAAATAAAATAGTAAAAACTACCCTGGCTACTGTACATGGATCCTAAATCCAAAGTGTCTTGAATGTTTACTAATATTTTCATGCTTCATTTATCAAATATTTATTGGGTGCCTAATATATAGATCCTCAGACTATAAGGAAAATATAGCCTCTGCTGTCAGGTAGATTATAGTAAAATGAGGGAAACATTTAAGTAAGTGGACTAATTGTTAATGTAATATGATAAGTAGTATTGTAGAGGTATGTGCACAGGGCTTTGGAACTACTTGGGAGAGGGCGGTGGTAAAGGAGAAGGACAGCCACAGAAAGAACAGCCACAGAAATTCTTTGAATAATGTGAACTCTAGGAATTGCACATTTTGTAATTCAGTATAGCTGGAGCATGGGAAGTTGCTTGAGGGGAAATGAAGTTGAGTAGATGAAGGGTCTTTTATATCATCTAAAGATATATACTTTTTGTCCTGAGCTTTATGGAAAGGTATTAAATGAGTTTGAGTGCCATTTGATGTAATAATATTTAATTTGAGGAAAGACATTCTAGTAGCAAAGGAAGATGACTTGAGAGGATGGGGTAAGACCTAGGGCAAGGAGATTAATTAAGAGGAAGGAATTGTAACCCAGGTTATCAGTGAGAGCACTGAACAATTGCAAAGACAGATATGACAGTGCATACAATCGATAGAAGGTGGAGAATGAGGGATCAAATGGAACTTTTGAGTTTCTACACCTTGCATGGGTGCAAGGTGGTTCCTTGAAATATGGAAAACAGGAGGAGAAACAAGTTTGCTGTTGAGATGGGCTGTGAGTTGGAGGTGGGGTGAAAATGATTATCATTTTGGATGTTTTATTATTTCCAAGGAGAGATGTCCAGTAGGCTGTCGGCTATAAGGGAATGGAGTTCAGAAAGGGGATCAGAGCTGGAGCTAAAGATGGAAGTTGAAACCATAAAAGTATAGAGATCACCCAGGGAATGTACATAGTGCGCAAAGGGATGGATATAGAATGTTAGAAATTACTGTCAATTAAAGATTTGGCAAAGGAAGAAGATTTCATGAAAAATATTGTTGGTTGGCAAACTGGCTCCCATTCATGGAGGGCAAGGAGAGCCCAAAGAAAGGGGCAGGCCCCTCCAGAATGGTGGGTGGGTGGCAGATTTCATAAGCAAGGAAACTTGCGTCTGAGGCGTGTCGTGGGTGGCCAGAAGATGAGGAGATCTCCGCACCCACCCACAAGAATCTTGAAAATAACGTCCTTATCTGAGTTCAGACACATACTCAGTCCAGATGGACTCAACAACACATTGCTTTCTCAAGGCTATGTCCTTGAAACAGCTACTAGTATGGGAATAGTAGGTGGCACACATGTTCCAAGGGTGGGGGGGATCCTCTGATTGCCTGGGTCCAGCTGACAGGTCAACCTGCGGTCACATCCTCTCTGTGAACTCCTTCAACAGATATCTAGAAGGAACAAGTAAGAAGTAGGAGAACAATAAGGCAGATGACAAAGTGAGTCCTCCATGAATCTTTGGAATCGAGGGGGCTCCTTGTTTTGTGAAATGTTATGGACATAATTCAACATCGAGCCCAAAGAGTGGTAGAGTAGAAGTGGTAGATAGAGGATAATGACATCCTCAAGAAGTGTTCCAGTAAGTCAGTCTTTCATGTGTCTGAAATGTATTCTTTTCAGAAATAAAAGCAAAAACCCAAAAATATGAATAAGTATTTTGTGGGAAAATTCTATAAAGTATCTTTCTTTATTTCTGCCAAAATATTGAGTAAATATTTTTTACTTTTTCTTGGTGCATTAGTTAATTATGGCCACAGTTATGCTGCATATCACCATAAAAATCTCTGAGCCATAAGGTATTTATTCATCAGTTAATTTGTAGGTTGTCATGGGATCAACACAGCTGGAAATGTTTTTCTAAGACAGGGGTCCTCAACCCCGGGCTGCGGACCAGTACCGGTCTGCGGCCTGTTAGGAACCGGGCCACACAGCAGGAGGTGAGAGGTGGGCAAGTGAGCGAAGCTTCACCTGCCACTTCGCATCACTCCCCATCACTCACATTACTGCCTGAACCATCCCCCCTGCTCCCCCGCTCCCCCGGGTCCATGGAAAAATTGTCTTCCATGAAACCGGTCCCTGGTGCTGAAAAGGTTGGGGGCTGCTGTTCTAAGACATGTGTCTGGCTGGGTCGGGCTCCCTGCTTCTTTTGGTTTCTGCTCCCATCTGCAAATACTCATTGTTGGCACCAGGCTGCGGCGGAGGCAGCGGTGATACCTGGAGGCTCTTCTCCTGGAGGGGGTGTAGGTGAAGGAGAGCAAGCCCAGGCGTGTCAAGCGCTTTCAAGCAAGTGCTCGCTTCATGACTGCTTATTAGCCAGAGCTGACATCACATGGATGACCCCAAAGTCAAGGGAAGTATTCTCCACCGAGGAAGATGGAGGCAAGAGGAGGAGACAAAATAGTTTTAATAGAAGTAAGGGTGAGGGGAAGAGACAATGTTTCTGAGCAAACATCAAATCTATTGCACTTGGCAATTCAGAATCATTGTATTAATTACTCATTGTGCTGTACTGTAAGGTCATCATATTCACCGTTACTGATGTATAAGGGACATTTGATGCTGATTAAATGATTCCTCCTCCGACTGCCTTCTGTATCTGTTATTTCTTATTGCTGTCACTGTATCTATAGGCATTCTTAATTCCCTGCTTCATTTCACACAGGGCTCTTTGAGTGAAGACCTGACAGTGATACTCAGCTATTTAATGGGACTTTTTCTTGTTGCTTCAATATTTTCCTCCTGTTATTTTGCATTTTTATAATATTTGCTAGTCTGACATTGGAACAAATGGACCATTACTATACTTTTATTTTTTATCTAATACTCTCCTTCTAAAAAAGTGGCAAATTCCATGCTCAGGAAAATGAGCTATATTTTCTTAAAAATTATCTCCATCTATCTACATTATGTCTTTATTTTCAAAGGAACTCACTCAGCAATTGAGATAAAGAGTGGTGAATTGAAAAGTTTTTTAAAAGCTATTAACGTTTTATGTGCATTTTGATTGTTTATTCAGATTATGAAGCATTTCAAACATGCAGAAAAGAACTTACCTATTCTTTGTGAAATTGGGGGTATTGCATTTAATTGAAACAAATATGTGTGTGTGTATATATACGCACACACATATCTATACATCTTTCAAAGAAGAATTGATTTTTCCAGTAAGGCTGTCTTTTTACAGCAGGTACCCAAACTTCAGTCATGCATCTACTGTTTGCCCTCTCAGCTTAATGCATCTGTGCTGCACTTATATACAATTCATTTCATCCATGTAAAGTAGATTATTTTGGTGCTGTATACTCTAGTTTCATCCTAAGCAATAAAATCCACAAACTTGTCACCTTGACGTGCGAGGTATATTTTCTTCTTGTGCACATGAAAATAAATACATATTTATTGGAAGTGTCACTTCTGTGCCATCTTAAATAGTTTACAGCCATCATTACCTGACATAACATGCATGGGGAAACACTGTTTTAAGAGCAGCTCTGCCAAACTAGGACTATAGAAACCTAGGTAAGTAACAATATGTATTTTGAAGTCATTCACTTTTACTTTCCAATTATTTTTCAGGTTTGTGGAAGGGATGCTTAACATCTGTTACAATGCCATCGATCGTCATATTGAAAATGGTAAAGGAGATAAGATTGCTATCATTTATGACAGTCCTGTTACAAATACTAAAGCCACTATTACCTATAAAGAAGTCCTGGAGCAGGTAATATTATAAACTTTCTGTGCCTGTTATTTGGAAATCATACAGAAATTATTTCAATAGCATCCATTCTCATTGCATAACTTTAATTCTCTTAGTTCACTGACATGTTACTGTACTTTTGGTGCACACTGGAGATAGAGGTGTGTTAATGCATCTGAAGTATTTTTGTTCCTTAATTATATTTTACAGTACTGGAAGATACTTATTTTAAAGGAAGAGGTTAACAACGCTCTAAGAACATGCTTCTGTTCTCTCTGGCCTTCGTTTTCCATCCACATTGCCATCCCCTTTGCTCAGCTGTTCTCTTCAGCTCTTGTACTGTTGAAGTAGTCTCCCAACCTCCTGACTTCCCTACTGCCAGGCTCTGCACCTGTCAGATTGTCACCTAAAGTGACACTAGGATTTTCTTCCTAAGAAACAACATATTTCTCTACCCCACTTAAAAATCTTTTCTTTAAAAATTATTGTTATTCAGAGAGCAAAGTCGGGACTTCTGTGATGTACAAGACACTTTGGAGTCTGATCACATCATATCCCTCCAAGCTTCATTTCCCAACATTCTTGGCCATGAACGCAACCCTTTTTCAACCCGTATGTCCTGCCACTCCCTCAGGCTTCCTGGCCCTTTAAAGCTCTTTGCACATGCTCATTACTTTCCCTTATTTGCTCTTTCTTTAGTTTTTTCCCATTTGGGTAGTTAGTTCTCAGATGGATCATGATATTGACAGATAAGTTATGAGATTTTTTTTCTTTTAATATTGGGGTAGAAATGGGATTGCATAAGTAATTATAAAAGTATTTGGGTATTATGAATTGTGGGAGAGTTATTCTAGCTCTGGGGGAGGGCATTTATTTATTTATGATTTGAAGGGAGGTAGAGTGGAGGGCAGGGTTTCTCAGCCTTGACTCTATTGATGTTTTAGGCCAGATAATTCTTTATTGTGGGGAGCTGTTATGTACACTGTAGGACTCGTAGCAGCATTCCTGGTCTCCCCGTTAGATGCACCCCTTCCCCAGTTGTGATAACCAAAAATGTCTACAAACATTGCTGAGATGTCCCTGGAGTGGCAAAATCACCTCTAGTTGAGAATTCCTGGTTGAGCAGAGTCTGTCATGCTAGGTTTTGGAGGCCTTTGCTTTTTTATGGAAGCTTTTCGAATCACATTCTCTTCCTTTGCCTTTTTTTTTAAAGCCTCATTTAGAATTTTCATGCGATTTTTAGAGTATTCAGTCGACTCCTCCTGGCTCTCTGAAATAATATCCTTTTGCATCAGCAATATTTGTGTTTAGTTTTCTAAGAGATTTCAAGAAAGGCAACTGAGACAAAACAATTACTGCCCCAATCCTGAGGGATGCCCTGCCGCTCTCTATCTTTTGAGGTGTTTTTGTGTAATACCCCAAGGGAAAGTTTCTGTATAGTTTTCAAGCAGAATCCTAGGAAAGGAAGACTATTAGTTAGAAGCACTTTAGTTCTCTTTCTGTTTTATATATATACATATATATATATACATATATATACACATATATATGTATATATATATATATTTTTAATGAGAGTCCTTTTTAAAAAAATTTTATTTTTGGCAGTGTTGGGTCTTCGTTGCTGCACACGAGCTTTCTCTAGTTGCGGCGAGTGGGGGCTACTCCTCATTGCGGCGCGCAGGCTTCTCATTGCAGTGGCTTCTCTTGTTGCAGAGCACGAGCTTTAGGCATGCGGGCTTCAGTAGTTGCAGCATACAGGCTTAGTAGTTGCGGCACTCAGGCTCAGTAGTTGTGGCACACGGGCTTAGTTGCTCCGCCACATATGGGATCTTCCTGGACCAGGGATCGAACCCGTGTCCCCTGCATTGGCAGGCAGATTCTTAACCACTGTGCCACCAGGAAAGTCCCTCTTTTGGTTATATTACACAAAAAGCTATTTGGATAATTACCATCATTAAAAATTTGCCTAATAATTGAGATAATGTTAAACAAAAACTTTAAAATTTTAGGTTAAAGGTTAAGCTGCTAAAACAAATGTGCCAAATAATACAGTGACTTAAACATTTTTAAATGCATCTCTTGTCAAAAGATGATGAGGTTCAGTTTGGCGTGACCCAGATTAAATCTTACTGTACCTTCATCCCCTAGTTCCTTGTTCTCATCTGCGTCATTGACGCTGAGGCAAAGGCATATGTGTCCCAACTCTGGGGATGGTGGGAGAGAATGTAGAGGATCAGACATGCTGTGTTTTAAACCATAACCAGCAACGTCATACATGACCTTCCTGGACATCCTGTTTGGTGATCAGCTTCTAGGAAGGCTGCAAAATGTAGTGTAGCTGGATGGAGTTTGATGGACAATTAGGAGTTTTGTTTTGTTTTTTTTAACCACAAATACTTTTCATTCCATAGGCAAAGTAAATACCAGATTTTATATGTAAATAATTGTAACTTGTTAATGTTATAATGGACATTTTATTCGACAATAAAAAATTGTTCAGGGAGGTAAATAATAGCTGAAAATAAAGTCTCATAGGTGGTGTGCTGGAGGTAGAGAAGGAAAACATCTTCAGTGATGTTTTCCTCAGCATATAGAATGCTAATTGTATTAGGCAGTGGGCTCAGAAAGATGAATGGTTCCTGCCCTCAAGCTCTTAGTGTGCCTGGTGAGAACAACACAAAAGCAACTGTGTGTAATATAACGATAAAATTTTTAGCACAGAGGAAGAAGGGACCAGTCTGGCCCCAGTAGCTGAGAGAAGCCTTTGGTGTGGAAGTGATGCGTTAGTTGAGTCGTGAAAGAAAAATAGAAATATGTGCCCCATACACACCTCCTTATAGATGTCCCTGGTCTGCAGCAGATTTATCCAAGTGTTGGACCTGACATAGTTAACGATGAAGGTGTGCGCTGTAAAGACAAACAATGGTTGTCTTTGCTGGCCTAAGTTAGGCCAACAAGATGAATTAAATGGGAAACGAAATAGAAAGATTGTTGAAGAATAAAGGAAGGAGACAGACAGTTACTAAAGTCAACAAGGGGCAGAGGAGAAAAAGAAAACAATATGTTCCTCCAGCTGGAAGTGCAAGGAATTGGTAACGATTATTCTTCTGTTGACAAGCACCTGTACCTGTTGTATTGTCACCAACTTTAGGACAGCTGGGGACATCATCAACTTTCAGTTTCTGACCTTTAGTAATAAATGTATGAAACTATGAAATTATTTGACCTGACATAATTTTCATAGCAAGCAGAGGATAAAGCTAATTAACATAAATTGAAGACACTGATTGTCTTAGTGATGCAAATAAAGATATGAGGATAGAATCATATTTCAAGTATATGAAGTGAAATATTTTCATACAAGACTTTTCAAAATCAGTAAATATGTACACATGGGAAATGATGCTGTTAACATTATTAATTCGTTTGACAGTTTTATGCTAATATTTTTGCCATTTGTACTAGTTAAATAAGTGTTAGTAAATCAATGCATATTGCATTCAGCAGAATTATTGTGAAGATTGGAGCTCTTGGGGAAATTGATTGTTCATTTTCTCCTACCATACTTGATTTAAGATCATTTTGTTTCTGTTATAAAGCTGAATTATGTTAGCATTATCATATATAGTTTTTATGGGAAATTTGATCTATTTATGGATATTTATGATATATTCTTGGCATGTGTGATGATCTGTGTTGCTTTGTTTATTAGTTACTAGGGTATGCGTTATATTTGTGAATTTTTCATTTTTTAAAGATATGTGTGCCTCCTTTTGATCTTAATGCTGTTGAGAACAGACCCAACTATTGGAATGATCTCATGTCCTTGTACCACTCCTGGGATATTTAGCAACTTCTCAGTGTAAATTGAGCCATTTATATATATTGATTGACTTTCAGGGTGTATTGACCAACAAAACCATTAAAGGTTAACAGGAACACAGGCAAATTCTGGGAAGTGGGGTTGGTGTACCCAGACTAGTTGTCATGTTTTATGTACTGTCTGTAAAAATTCTGGGGGTGTTTGTTCAATTAAAGCTTTGATTAAATAATCAGTGCAGAATTGTTCTAAATGATTCAAGGTTCCTGTTGACATCTCTTGCTTCTTTTATATTTGTCTTTCTTTATGAGAGGAAAAATCAAAGAAACCATTTTTCCCCCTCTCAAAATTGAGACATACAAACAATTCATAAAGAAAAAACATTCTTACATACTTTTTGTATTGACTTAATTATTTTTAATGTGCAATTAAAACTAAGTTTTAATATCCTTTATTTATAGCTCATTACATATATAAAGCCGTACCTGATATATAAACAGGATAAAAACAAATGTACAAAGTCGGTCAATCTCCAATTGACAATATTAATTTCATATAGTGAATGATATTGAGCTAGAATGGAATGACTGATTGCAAGGTGCTTATGGTTTGAGTGCTGTGGCCCTGGGTCCTTTGAGTTTGGCAACACTTTCCCTATGATGCCTCAATTCTCTTGTCACATTGTAGTACTTGAACTTTCATAAAGCCTTTTATTATACAATTTTATTATAAAAAATCATGATATCATTTGGCTTTTAATTAATATACATGAGATTATAAAAAACAAATACAAATAAATACAGTGAAATTGCATGAGTGCTCATATAATCCAGAATATGTTTTGCCTTATTTTTAAAAATGATCATCAAAATTAAAACACAAAATTAAAAAATTCTCATAGAAGACTCATGGACAACTGTGAGAATATCTCCACAGACCCCAGGTTGAGAAACACAACATTATACAATTTATTAGACCAAGAGAAAGGAATGTAGTTTTAATTTACTTACTGCTGCTTAAAAAAGTATTCTCCATTAGCCTTTTAATGTGGTGTTTATAGCAGCCACACTGTAACTGTTTTAAAATATTAACTTTGTTTTACATTTTGCATGCTTATTACTGTATATACAAACATGTAGAGCAATAATTATTATCATGGCTTTTATGTTCATTGAAGAATATAGCCATATCTAGATGACTTACATAAATTTGTATTGAATTGAATGTTCTTTATTAATAAAACACAGTGGATTCTGTACCTTTTTAAACATAAATTTGGAAAAATGTATATTTTAACCACATTTTGTTAGATTTTTTTAGAAGGTCTATGTAAAGATATGTGAGTGTAAAATTGTGAAAAATGACTTCTCTAATAGTTGAAATTTGTTTCATTTCAGTCCAGGTGGGTTATATTTTTAAAAATGTAATAAAACTTGCTTCAGGACTTGGAATATTTTCTTTAGAAATGCTCTAGGAAACATACAGAAAGTAATCAACTTTGACTTCAGCTATGCTTTAAAAATTCATTTGAGAACTCTTTAATTGGAATTTGTATGATATTTCTCCATATATCTCTGAATGGTACTTTTCTGAGTGGTGCTTGTGTTCCAATCTAGCTACCAAACTGCTTAACACATAAAATAGCTGAAATACAGTGCATTAGCAGTGACAAATAATAAACTCAATATTCATAATTCAAGGGATTAAGGGAGGGAAATAAAATGAATACAAATGAAAAATTATTGGCAATATTGGTGCTAGAGAAAAGCAGGTTCAATTAGAGGAAAGTGTAGAGATAGAGACCAGTGAGTTAGTTTTGAGAGGTCTTTCTGAGCATTTTAAAGAGCTACAGAGGTTGATGTATTAAATGGAGGAATCTGTGAGAAGGAGATTTGCCTGAGGTGGGATAAGCTGAGGGATGGGGTGAACAGTGGAGGGAAAGGGGGACGTCGTAGATGTCCCAAGGACAAAAGGAGGACTTTGCGAGGATCAACTGGAAACAGATGCATGAGGGAACCCTAGAGTTTGGCTTTTTTGGTAGATGGAAGGCGGGGAAAGGGTCAAGATCATATGTAAATTGGGTCTTATCATTTTCGGAGTGTCTATTTTAAACCTCTGGTATACAATGCAGCAAAACCATATTTTCAGACAGTCTTCAGTTTTAGACACAATATCATTTGAATATCGTAGTTTTAAATGGTTCTGACTGTGTGTAGTCACTACCTAAGTTCTTCTGATTCTATCTCTCAGCTATCCTGGTTAGCTTCTTTAACAACACAACTCTCTTGCTAATATGCTCACCTGTCTTACCTGTTGTTGTTTTACCTCACCTCTGTGGTGGAACTCCAGACCTGGATCAACCCAATTCTTTATTTAAAAAATTTGTTTTTATTTTGCCTACTGTGTTTACTTTGTTTTTTTTTTAAACATCTTCATCGGAGTATAATTGCTTTAAATTGTTGTGTTAGTTGCTGCTGTATCACAAAGTGAATCAGTTATACATATACCTATGTCCCCATATCTCCTCCCTCTTGCGTCTCCCTCCCACCCTCCCTATCCCACCCCTCTAGGTGGACACAAAGCACCGAGCTGGTCTCCCTGCACTATGCGGCTGCTTCCCACTAGCTATCTAGTTTACATTTTGGATCAACCCAGTTCTTTGTTATCTTCATTCCTGTATTTTAATATGTTGAATCCTGTTGGAGGAAAATTAACTCACTAAAAATACGGGTTTACTACAAATTCATGGTCCCTGGTATCCACTGGGGCTTCAGTGCTGTATTTTTTTCTCCTTTAGCATTCCCTTAATAAGTTTTGTCTTCTGCCCTCCAAAGGCCATTTTAAACTTTTGACCTTCCCATCTCCATGCCTCAAGCTTAACAGGGAACACTGATTCAAACCCAGGAACCAACTTTGTGAACAAAATCACTTTCCAACCAGTTGCTAAAACCAAACATCTGGGCCCATTTCTTCCCTTCCTCCCATTATTCCCTACATCCATCAATCATCAGTCCCTATACAGTCTACGTGAAGTATTTCTCAAGTCGTATTATTTCTTTTTATCCCCAGTGTCACAACCCTAGATCTTGCAATAATAATTGCATTGCAAGAATAAGGAAAATGCCTGTTCTACAGAGGATTTAACACTTTTCAATTATTACACATTGAACTTAGGATAAATCTAAACTTTGGACAGAACTTAAGGCTCTGAAAGATACAGTATATGACACCATACCTTTCCAGGCCATCTCACAACCTTTTTCACCCTGAATTCTTGCTCTATCCATTCTGAACTGCCTTTACTTTCTCAGGCAAATTACTGATCCAAATAGCAAATTCCATGAGGATTAGGAACTTTGGCAGAAATTATCAAGTGAGTAAAAGCAGGAGGAAGTCATTATTACTCGACCATTAATGACTAGAGTGGAAAGATGTTAAAATGGGAAAAAGTGGAGGCAATAATTAATTATTTCTTTTCTATATAATTCCTTTCCTTTTTATTACACATTCTGTAGTCATGTCATGAGTAAATGGTAGGCATCAATTACATTTTCTATTCTTTTAGACCTTGGACTTCTCCTTGATGTAAGATTATTTTCTCTGTCTGGCCTGAATGTTACATAGAGGTACTATTTTAAAATGAACAAAGTGTCCTTTATAAGATGTGATAAATTTTGATGATGTACTTGTAAATCACAACATATGAGTATTAAAGAAATGGAAGAACATATTCCTTATCAAGTCTATGAGCACATATGCATAGGGAAATGTAGGATTGAACTAATTTTCTGTGAAATATAGTCTGAAATCACATTAGTCTTGAAAGCTCACAGATTATTGAAATTGTGGTTAATTTGAGCCTGAACTAAATGGATTAAACAATTCTCCATTTCATTCTGCTTGCAAATACACAGTCTTAAAATGACGAAATATTGATTGAAACCCACCTGTGAAGAAAATGGGAATGAGAAAAATGATTATTCTGAGTAATGATATTTATTCCTTCATGTGGAGAAAATTATTTGAAAGGAAATGTGTTAGTAAATGTTTTCTAGCTCACTGTCAGATAACTGTTTTGAAAATTAGATACTACTTTGTACTTTTTTTTAATAGAATTCTGTTTTTAAATATGAACATATATTCTCTGTTTTAGAGAGTAATAATACATTTTACTCTTGAATATAAATGGTATACTTTTATTTTTTGAGGAAAGATTTCTCTTCTTTTAATGACATCACATCACCTCCACATTGAAAGGAATATCTCACAATTGAATGGACTTAATATAGCGTCATATTTAAATGAGAATTATCTCAATTTCATATCCAATAAATAGGCACTGTCTTAAAAAGTTACATTTCTGGAAGCTTCTTATGTTAGATGAAAATATTTTGCATTCCTGAAAGATTTCCTTTCAAAAAGATAGTTTTAGTATTATTTCAGATCTTAAGCAGTTTTAGTATAACTGATTCTTCTCACAGGTATTTATTTACCTGGATGCATGGCTGGTGCATGACCAAAAGAAGAAACAATTCATTAGAGGTAAATTTTTACCTTTTTCGTGGCTCTCTATGTGTGTACAAGAAAAACCAAAAACGTGTGTATGATGTCTGTGTATGTACAAAATATGTGATTAACTTACATGTTTAAAAGTAAAATGCAGGTATTTTAGGTAATTATCTCTTTCTATGAGAAATTCTATATATTCTGAAGAACAGGTCATTCATCTCCAATTTTAATAAACTGTTTCCTCAGATATTATAATTGATTTTTAAAGTAGTTACATTTTCTGATATTGATTCGACCAGGGTTTGCATAGTAATATCATCGCCGCTGAAAAACATGCTTTCTCTTGTGTTCTCTTTCATGTAATTTTCTTTGACATGGCCCTGAGGTTGCCTCTGATTGTTATGTTTTTACTATAATTGGGACACCAACGCTGTCTTTGTCATACAAACATAATTTTCTTAGATGGACACACTGGCAGTTTGTGAAGCAAGTGCTAATTTACTCTATAGAACATAGTCTTTGATCAGTTTTGACTAATGTTTATTTTTGTCTCATGGGCTTTTGGTCATGAAATTCTACTAAGTCGCAGACTGCTTTTTTTTCCAATATGGTTTATTACAGGATATTGAATATAGTTCTCCGTGCTATACAATAGGACCTTGTTGTTTAAACATCCTATATATAATAGTTTGTATCTGCTAGTCCCAAACTCCCCATCCATCCCTCCCCCGCCTCCCACCATGGTCTGTTTTCTATGTCTGTGAGTTTGTTTCTGTTTCATAGATAGGTTCATTTATGATTATTATATTATTATTATTATAGATTCCACATATAAGTGACATCATATGGTATTTGTCTTTCTTCACAGACTGCTTTAGAATGAAGATTTTCCAGAATGAGTACATAAAAATTTTACTGAAATTTTTTTCATTATTTATGCTTACATGTTTTTATTTTACCATTCTAAAATTTAAAGTTTTTACTTACATCTAAACCAAATATATGTGTGTTATATATAAACCAAATATATGTGTATACCATTTTATATTACATAAATATTTGTTGCATTTTCTTATTTTATCATTACTATTTATGTATGATATATTTTCCTGGACTGTGAATTTCTTTGCCTTAAGGAACATATCTTCCTCATTTTTGCACCTGCCGACTTGACCTCAATATAGGACACATAGCAGATATTATATAACTTGAATCAATGGCAGGATACTTAGATATTAAAATAACTTTAAATTAGTACCAAAATAATAATTAGTTTATGTAATAAATAACTAGTGGGAAAAAGCAAACACTGTTGTTCTAAATGAATATGTATATATACATTTGTTTCATTTCTTCAGGCTTCGTCCCCAGCTCCGTTATCCTCATGTTAGAGGAGTATCATGGCCTGACCATGATTGTATGGGTTATGTATTGCACTTGATGTCAGAAAGAAAACCAATTTTAGTGATTTGTGCCTGTGTACGACTATTAAATAGTTGATAAATTAAAATAGTTCTAAGAAGGTGCAAAGATTAATATGGATTGCGTGAGTGGCATATGATTTAATTTTTTTCTTCAGTTGAAAAACTGTAGGTTATATGAAATACATGTTAAAATTTTTCCCTTTTGGATAATAATAGAAATTATAAATCTACAGTCAGACCCCTATGGTAGAATAAGAAAATAACATTGAATAAAAATAATATCTATCTTCCATTTGATAATTTTCCTTCAAAAAGCCAGTGAAAACAAGGTGAACCCTGAAATAGCAATAATCAAATTGTCCTTTTCGTTGGTTTCATCGAACTTTGAGTGATTATGAACTCTTAAGTGACTGAATTTCTAGATATTTGCTCTAGTTGCTCACTGTTGCTTACACTTATCTTCAAAATGATTATTTTTGCATCTGAGTAAGACTATTAAGTATTCTGTTCTGGGGTTTCCAAATTAACCAACACGAGATATAATATATTTTTTTAATAAATTGATTTATTTTTATTTTTTGCTTTATTGGGTCTTTGTTGCTGCGTGCGGGCTTTCTCTAGTTGTGGCGATCAGGGGCTACTCTTTGTTGCAGTGTGCGGGCTTCTCATTGCAGTGGCTTCTGTTGTTGCGCAGCACAGGGTCTAGGCGCACGGGCTTCAGTAGTTGTGGCACGTGGGCTCACTAGTTGTGGCTCGTGGGCTCTAGAGCGCAAGCTCAGTAGTTGTGGAGCACGGGCTTAGTTGCTCCGCGGCATGTGGGATCTTCCCGGACCAGGGCTCGAACCCATGTCCCTGCACTGGCAGGCGGATTCTTAACCTCTGCACCACCAGGGAAAGCCCAACACTAGATATGATATTAATGAGGAATATTTTTTAATGAAACATTCTCAAATATTTTCATGTTAAATCAATCCCATCTTTTGCTATGAGCTAATATTTCATTTTTCATTAGCTTATTTATTAGAAGCCTTACCTGAAACATATTTACCCATTCATTTTCATATTTATAAAAATAAATATATATTTTTTAAAATTTAGAAGTAACAATGGAAAATTTTACTGGAGTGACATTTAGCCCCAGAAACTACTAAAAAGGATATTTTTCTCTATTGATCATATAAAACTTTTGTCTTCAGAGCAACTTTGGTGTGGTTAGTATCGTTATCTAAACATTGAGGAGTAGCTCCAAGAAGGGAGGTTAACAAGGCCAAATGGGCACCATCTATTGGTGATACAGACATAGTGCAGCTTAATTTGACTGAAGATTGTCTTCAAGGCAGTGGTTAACAGCTCAGATGCCTGCAGGAACCAGGCAGATAATGTAAGTGGGAGACACGGATGAGAGAAAAATCAATTATCTGTATATATCACATCTCTATGGTTATGGAACTATGGTGTAAGCACATGACAAAGTAAACAGGATATAGAAGAATATATTTTAAACCCAGAAGGAAAGAAAAATGCAACCTCTGTTATAAATAGCCCTAGGGAATAGCAACTTCATGGCAAACCCAGCAGCTGATCATTGGGTTCAATTGATTGTTGTCATTCAAGAACACAGACCCACTGTCGCTAGACCTTCCAGTTTTTCAAGAGAACCTGGAAATCTGAATTTGCATATGAAACCTTCTAAGTTTAATATGTTGGCTCATTTTTTTTTTTTTTTTAGGTGTGACATGACCCCACCTTAAATACATCTTGGGGCTACATTTAGCCATTGTGAGATCCTTCTTTTAAAGAAAGTCTTGAATTTATTGATTTCATTTCTTTCAGAGGACAGAAAAATTTTGGACATCTTCCAGCAACATTGTGAAGTAAGACAGGATTATAAAGTTACTGAATCATTTTGCTAGATTGGGTTTTGGTTGAAAATTCTTTTTATTCAACACTATTTAAGATGCCAAGGCTATAGCTGTAAATAGGACAAACTCTTCTCGTTGGTCTCTCCCAGTGCTGTACCTTAAACAGGACACCCAGTAATGCGATCCCAGAGCATGGCCACTTTCTGCAGGGTTTACACTGAGATGTTTGGATATAACGTTTAGTGTTTGTCTTGGTTCTTGAGCTCCATATAATAGAATTTAAGTTCATGATTGATATTACTTTGATTTATCTTTCTTGTAACTTTCTACTGGGCAACTTGGGGCTCTTAAAAAACTGCACTAAATTAGAGTTTGCAATATAGGGCAGGATAAAACACTGAGAGAGTTGTTTGTTACTGTCTTTCCCCAGAGCCCTTAACCTTGACCACATCTTTCCCCATCTGCACAGAGGAAGGGAATAGAGAGAAAAAGGAAGCATGATCAGGATTCAGAACCCTTTGAACTTGTTCAAAAAGTAGGAGAGGCAGAGTGAAATGAAAGGAACCTCAAATAGCAGTGTGGCCTAATTCCTTCTCTCAGGCCTCCTCTGTTTACTAGCTTGAACAGTCACATTTAAAGCCAAGCCATAGTCTTTCCATTTGCCCCGTGGATCCCTACTGACCCTGTAGCTCTCTGACCTGATCTATGACCACTTTCTCACTTGTTCTTTCTGTTTCAGCTCCCCTGGTCTCCTCTACGTTCCTCAGTCACATCACCTATGATCCCCCTTATGCCACTGTACTGGTGCCCTTTCTGCCTGAAATAGTATGCTCACAGGTATCCACTTAGTCTCAACCTCTTATGTGTCATTGCTAAAATGTCACTTTCTTAGGTCTATCTTTTTTTGGGGGGGGGGCTGTGCTGCGGCATGCGGGATCTTAGTTCCCCAACCAGGGATTGAACCCGTGCCCCCTGCAGTGGAAGTCTGTGTGGAGTCTTAACCACTGGACCACCAGGGAAGTCCCTTTTGGGACTATTCTGATCGTCCCATTGAGAATTACATCCCCTGCACTCCCAATCCCCTCTATTTTGCTCTATTCCCCCATCAAATAGCACTCAATACCTTTTAACATAATACATAATTATTACATTTATTGCATATCCTCTGCTAAAACATAAGTACTCTGATAGAGATATTTGTCTTGTTTGATTACTGATGTATCAGAAAACAGTGTGTGTGATGTATAGAAACTCAATATATATTTTTTTAAAATAAAAGAATGTTGAACTTGTTAGATCCTCACTTAGATCTGGCATACTTCCCACAGCTTGCTGTAATTGCCCATGGAAAGGTTTCTTGCAACAAATTTTATCATGTGTAGGCTTTTGATCTTAACTGTTTCCTTCAACAGTTAACCCAACATATAACTAAATTTGTAATTATTTTATTTTTCTGCACACTTGACAGATTCCCCCTTTAGCATAAAAGCTCCACAGGGACAAGTCTTTGTCTTTGTTTTTCAGTGTTGTGTTCCCAACCCTAAACACAATGTCTGGCGCATGATAGTTGCTTAGTAAAAATGTTGTTGAATGAATAATTAAGCAAATTTAAGCCATGGAATTCATATGGCATAATAATAGTAAGTTGGTTTATAGTCAATTATTATAATCCAGATGTCTGTTATTATTGTCACCATCTAAACTCTTACCACCATCATCAAATATGTATTTCTCAGACTTCTATAATCCATTACAGGTGGGGGGGCGGTGATCATCTTCTTGCATTACTGTCGTAACTGAGAAGTTTAGTGAATTATCACAGAGAACACTTTGCTGATCTGATGATGTTGTTATAGGTCTCTAAGCTGGCTGGTGTTTTGGTCAAGCATGATGTCAAGAAGGGTGACACCGTGGTTATCTACATGCCCATGATCCCCCAGGCGATGTACACCATGCTGGCGTGTGCTAGGATAGGAGCCATCCATAGTCTCATATTTGGGGGATTTGCATCCAGAGAACTAAGCAGTCGCATTGATCATGCAAAGGTAAGTGCTTTATTTGGAGAAATCAAGTAGTAGCTGCATATAGTACAGCTGTATTTATCTGTGGATGAACCATCAAAGAATGATCTGTACTTATTAGATCCTCCTATCAAATGAGATAAAGTTTACTTTTAATTTGGTGTACACTGTTAACCAAAATTTTATTTTCGAGTCAGTCCTATGTGGTAGACATCTTTCTAGATACTGTGAAGAATATAACATATAAGGTGCAAGCCTTTCAAGTTAACTTGCCATATATTTGTGTAAGACATTTAAGAAAAATAATAACTAATTTACTCATTCAACGTGTATTTATTAAGCTTCCACTCTATGCCTGGTACTGTCCTTGGAACTGGTTAAGAAATGATACTTATCAAATGGATGGGACACATGACTAGTTTTATAATCTATATATTTCCAGGAATGGTGGTATAGCACAGTGGTTAAGGGGGTGTGTTAGGGACAGGTGAAGTTACACGTTTAGATGGGGTACTAAAATTACAAACTTGAAAGGCTGTTGTGAAATATCGTTGAGATATTGAGTTTAAAACACTAACACAGTGCCTGGCATATAACACTCATTAAAAAAAAAGGTTAGCTGTTATGATTCTATGAATTTAGAGCAGGAATCAGCAAACTTTTTTCTGTAAGTTACCAGATAGTAAATATTTTAGGCATTTCGGGTTACATGGTTTCTGTTGCAACTACTCAGCTGTGCTGTTGTAGCACAAAAACAGCCTTAGACACTGCAGGAACTAAGGGCAAAGCAGTGTTCCAGCAACACTTTACAGAATGTAATTTGGGCAGAGTTTGGCTCTGAATCATAGTTTGCAGATCCCTGATTTGGAGGCAGGAATGATATCGTTTAGTTGGGGTGGCTGAAGGCGGCTTCCTGAAGGAGGTGAGATTTGAGTTACGTCTTGGCTAAGATTCAGCTAGTTGAAGAGAATGACATGGTGGGGTCCAAAAGGCTAGAAAAAGAATAAGAGTCTAGCATGAGAGGCAGGAAAGGGTAAAAATTCATTTAAAGGACAGCAAATAGACCAATGTGATTGAAGAGGGAGAGAAGGTGAGCTTGAAAAGGAAGTTATTGTCTGAATTGCATCCTGTAGAGGCCGACCGGTCAAATTTTTGAGCAGGTGACTGTCACGTTTTAAGCAATGTTAAGAGGAGGCAAGTCTTGAAATATGATGTGAGTGGGAGAGAGGTTAGAACGAGAACCTTTGGTAGGTGGTCTCTTTGTGAATCAGTGGCTAGTGGGCAATGTGCAGGAGAGGGACAGCAGTGGGAAGACTAAAGAAGGAAGGTCATTATGGGAGTAGGAGATGACTGACCTTTACAGAGTTTTATAAGCCCAGGATGAGAAACATTCTTAACAACAAAAAAAAGGGAACTAATATATATTGAGGGTCCCCAGAGTACTAGGCATGGAGTGAGGTTTTACATATCTGACTTCATCTGGTAATAGATCAGTTATTAGAAGTAGGAAGCTGGTTTGCACACTAACTGGCTGGACTCTCTTTTTTCTCTCTTTTTAAAAACATGTTGAGTTAGTGCTTATGAAGGGAAATCTAGGGGGAAATATCAGTCACTGATCTGCAAATCAGTGGGCAGTTGGAGACTTCTCTGAGGAAGCTATAGACTCTAGCTTTTCAGCTACAGAAATCTTAAACACCATTTGGGCAAAGGGATGAGATATATTGTTTCTTTTTTAAAAGATTTTATATGATGTGGGAAAATTTATATATATATATATATATATATAAATAAGAATTTATAAAACTTATGCTGTATCACTGGAAGAGTTTTCATCCATAAGACACACACACATAGATACCTCCCCCACCCCCAACCTTGTTAAGAAGTTTAGGCAGTAAATGCATATTCTTATGGGCGGGACCATTGAGCAAGTCCAATTAATGGCGAGGAGATGGAGATAGAGATACATACCTGAGATATTTGGATGATAATTGAAACCAGGGATGATTTTGATGTCATAATTTTCAACTAATTAGGCCAAAGAAAAAGTTTTATTTTAACAGATGAAGATGGGAAGAATGTAGTCCACTTGAGATGGAATAAAACCTCCAATAAAAGGCTGTTAATAGAAATGTGAAAGGGATTATTTTCTAGAGGAAGACTCTAGTTTTGACTTTATTAAATTATTCAACTTTTGATATATTCTATATATGTTTTTAATCTGATGTGTAACTTACTTTCACTTATTCAGAATTCAGAATTCTAATCTTAGGGAATGTTATCTGGAGTTATTTTTGTACATATTTCAGATATTAAAATGTGAATTATAGTCAAATGTCTGACCTTTAAAAATATTAAAAAAGGATACAAGATTTACTTTTTCATTTCTTTCCTTTTTTTTTTTTTTTTTTTTTGCTTTTAAAAGGCAGCTTGAAATAGTGGAAAGAGGAAGATTCTGAAATCAGTCAGTACTGGCCCTCTTTCTGATTCCAACACTTCTAACCTGGAGCAAGTTATGCAACTGCACTGAGCCTCAGCTCCATGAATATTAAATGATATTAAAACCCAGAAAGTGCTATATATGCATATATTTGGCATTATATAAACCTTCCCTAGATGAAATGTATTGTAACCAGAAATCAAAATTCAGGAATAGGTGCACTATGTTGGACTGATTAGCTTTCTCCTGAGTAAATTATTATCTGTTTCCTTTGCTTTGGATTTCTCCGTGAAGAAACAGTGCACTTAAAAGAACAAAGATATGTTTGTTTTGCAGATTAATGAGAATTTTGGTTCAGTGCCACAAATATTTGTTGAGAGCTTATGGTATGGCAAGCATTGTAACAGGCATAGGAGACAGGGAGGTAACAGGGTCCAAATTTGGCCTTGGAGAGCTTCCTGTGCAGAGGTGGGGACAAAGGAACACTTTGACTATAGTTAGATATCTGAAGCCTGCTCAGAATCTACCAGGGAAGGAAGATTGATCCTAAGCCTTTTCGCTGCACCTGTGCATATCTTGAAGAATGACTAGCAAGTTGTCAGGTAAAGAAGAGTGCCAGTGTGTCTTAATGACGGGGGCATGTTCAGGCTTTGTGGGGCTTGAAACTTAAATGAGGGCCCTTTTAAGAAAAATATGACAAAATTACAATATAAGATTTGGTGAAAATGAGTATGTATTTGGAATGAGAAAACAATCATAAAATAATTATTGGAGATTCAGGTCTCTTCCTTCTGAGGTCTCTCTAGGTGTTCAAGCAGAGATGCTTGCATAAAAAACTTTAGAAATGCTTCCTAATAGCAGTCAGGCTGGGTCTCCCCCGCTAAGAAATGCTACAACTTCAGCAACAACCAGCTGTTATGCAGGCCTCTGCAAGTGAGGGGGCCCTAGGCTTCCATTTCACTGGTTCATGGCAAATTGACATCTACCTGATTTAATGAATTCTTTTGAAAGTATTTTTTAACAGCTCATGTTTATTAGCCAGAAGCATCATTAAGTGTGGAATTCTGAACAGGTAAGTGAGATTTATGTGGAAGTGGTTAGGGCTATAACATTTAAAAATAGCTTATTGGTTTTCAGGCCATTTATTTAATAGAGAACAGAATCATTCAAACGTTTCTTAAGAAATGTTAAATTGTCAGCCTGCATCTGAAATATTGTGGTTACCTTAATTAGGATGGTTAAGCTTTCTCATGTATTTATTTACTTATTTTTCATTGTAGCCCAAGGTCGTTGTTACAGCATCATTTGGCATTGAACCTGGAAGGAAGGTAGAATACATACCACTTCTAGAAGAAGCTCTGAGAATAGGACAACACAAGCCAGATAAAGTTCTCATTTATAATCGTCCAAATATGGTAATCTGAATATTGAATTTGGTCCTTTCTTATGGTGATGTGCTAAGGATGACTCTTTTTGACCATTTGAAAGGAACACTTGATTTATAAACTATTGAATATACAATACTTCAGGAATGTCACTATTTTTGGCAAAAAAGAATGATCTTTTCTGTCATTATAAAAAACGAGCTTAAAACAAAGAGTGGGACATAAGAGTATCTGTAATATTAATGAATTAGAATTAATGTATAGTCTATTGTGGTGTCTTTTATTAACTTACATTATAACTATAATAATAATACAGTTGACCCAATGCGGGGGTTAGGGACACTGGCCCACTGGGCAGTTGAAAATCTGCTTATAACTTTTGACTCCCCCATAAGCTTACGTAATAGCCTACTGTTGACTGGAAGCCTTACCAATAACATAACCAGTTGATTAGCACGTTATATGTATTATATACTGTGTTCTCTTATAATAAAGTAAGCTAGAGAAAAGAAAATGTTATTAAAAAAATCATAAGGAAGAGAAAGTAGATTTATAACTATATTTACTCATACCATAAGTTTATGTCATCTGTTTACAAGATGAATTGTCTATCAGTACCTGCATCAATATTGGTTTATATGATACAAAACACTGTAGATGTTCTACGTATTACAACACTAAACATCAAAAATGAAAAGATAATGTGAAAAACAAATTCATATTTAGGTATAATGATTCATGCATTGATAAAGAAGAAGCAGCAATATGATTGCTTCATGGTAGCCCAGCCTACACACTAATGAGTGAATAATTATACAGTTTTTATGGCATATGACATTACAGTCATATTCATACTACAGTATTAGAAACACCATTAAATTTTTTAGCAAACCACTTACCTGTGATGATAGGCTGATACCCAGTTTTTCCAGTTACCAGAGAAAGAGGCATACTGTATAGTAATGTAATTCTTTGAAAGCAAAGTTATAAAACATTAAGAAAACTATCACATTATTAATTTTATATTAAATATCGCTTACCTTATGCCTATGTAAGGATAAGCTAGTATCTACATATATGCATTCATGACATAACTTTTTCTTATTTTTTTTGATATTTCTAAGCAATGTGGTTCACCTGCAAGTTTTGTCAGGGTCATGATCTGAATGTGTATACTCTGACTGGATGCTTAATCTCTCAGCTACCCAGTCTTGATTAATTTGCATTTAAAATGTCTTTTAAAAAGTTTAGAAAAAGTGATTGGTCTGGAAATAAAAACCATGTTCAGGAAAACAAAATATGAATATTCTAAACAGATAAATTATTCTGTGATCTCTGAAGGAAGGAAAAGCAGTAAATACATCAATGACTATATTTTACAATGCTTTTTCTAGCAAATTTGCCCTAATGATCACCTCATTTCTACATCCAAGCTAAGTCCCCAGCTATTTATACTGGGACCAATTTGGGTTTCTAGAAGATTAAAATTTTTTGCAGAAGGAAAATTGAAAGTGTGCAAAGAATCATGTATAATTTTGTAGAACTCTTGAGAGGTTATCTGTGGAAAATGCTTAAATGACAAGATATAAGAACAGAGAGCATTAAAGCTCTCTCATTTTGATTACCACCTAGCAATTCACATTACCATGTTAAATTCCTGTGTAGTTTTAGTAGTCTGTGGTTCATCAACTGTTGCACTCAATGATTTTAATATTTTTACTGTCTCGAAGAAGAATTTTAAGTTTCTTTCAGATGACCTCCAGCATGTTTTTAAAAAAGGCTTGTTGCTGTTCAATCAGGGAATGCAAAGTCAGTAATAAAGAAGGCTTTGGGTAAGAGAAGGTTAGAGGAAGGGTAGGAACAAACACACACAAGTGTTTAGTGTGTGTGTACTATTCACACATGTATGAATTCATGTAGAATTTACAAAAAACTTAATGCTAAGCACAAAGTACTTTCAGATACTCCTTATTTAATTCTTACATTCTTATAAACCAATAAAGTAGATGTTATTACTGGCCTCATTTTATGGATGAAGAAACTGAGTCATGGACAGGTCATAGCCCAAAGTCACAGCTAGTAAGTGGTGGAGCCAAGACTTAAACTCAATTTAATGACTTCTAACCAACAAGATATGTGCTATTTTCTTTTACTTTATAAATACATTGGATATGGATATGAATGTTTCCTATTCAGATTTTTCTCAGGCAAATATCTTCTTTTTCCTCTTTTTTATTATTAATTTTTGTACACTATCTCTATTCAGCATTATTCACATGTTAATATAATATGCACATTGTAGATACTCAAATTATTATTATTATTTTAATTTTTGAGATATAGTTTACATACAATAAAATGGACAGATCATAAGAGTACAGTTTGATGCAGTTTCAAAATTGCATGCACTTGTGTAACTACCATCCAAATCCAGATATAGAATTTCTCCATACTTGTTCCTTTTTCCAGTCAACCATTCCCCATCCCCAGAAGCAAATGCTTTCTGATTTGTATTGTCATAGATTATTTTTGTTCATTCCCAGGCATCATATAACTAGAAGCATACCGTATATACTCTATTGTGTCTACCCTCTTTTGTTCAATATGTTCTTGAGATATACTCCTTGTGTGGCACGTATCAGTAGTTTATTGTTTTTTTACTGAGTAGTATTTCATACCATAAATATATCAAAAATTGTTTTTCCATTCTTCTATTTATGGATATTTGGGTTATTTCTACTTTGGAGTTATTATGACTAAGGCTACTATGAATATTCTTGTACAAGTCTGTGTGTGGACCTGTGTTTTCATTTCTCTTGTGTAAATACCTAGGAGTAGAATTGCTGATTCATGTATTAGATGTATATTTGACTTTATAAAGAACTATTAAATAATTTTACAAAGTGAACATATCATTTTACTGTTCCACCAGAAAATTACAAGAGTTCCAGTTGCTCATTTTTATTATCATTTGGTATTTTGTAAAAATCTACTTTGATACATAACCATATAATCTTGCTTGTACTTTTTGTTGCATAGTGTAACTTTTCCGTCCCTTTCTTTTTTTTTCGGTACGCGGGCCTCTCACTGTTGTGGCCTCTCCCGCTGCGGAGCACAGGCTCCGGACGTGCAGGCTCAGTGGCCATGGCTCACAGGCCCAGCCGCTCCGCGGCATGTGGGATCTTCCCGGACCGGGGCACGAACCCGTGTCCCCTGCATCGGCAGGCAGACTCTCAACCACTGAGCCACCAGGGAAGCCCCCATCCCTTTCTTTTTAACCAGTAATGTGTTTATATTTTAAAACATTTTCTCTTATAGATAACATATTTTGGGGCCTTAATTTTTTTATCCAATCTGACCATCTCTGCCTTTTAAATAAATATTTAGTCTATTTACACTTGATTAAAAAAAAAAAGATGGTAGGCTTCTCTTCCCTCTTAATAGGTAGAGATCCACTTTCCCTTTCCCCCTCCCATAACTAGCTCCCTTTCTCTCCCTCTTTCTTTTTCTTGAAACCTTTCCCTCTGTTTTGACTTTCCTTTATTTTAGTTGGATGTCTCTTGTCCTTCATATCTGACATGCTGTTGAGGCACTTATTAAGCCCAGTGGATTGGTTTTGCTTTGAGCTTAGAGAGACACAAATTATGAGGCTCGGTGATGCATTTCATTAACCAGGATTGCATTTTTGCCAGAGGAAATAAAAACCTGGCTGCCACTCCTAAGTCTCAGGCAAACAATGACGGCTTAACTGGCAGGTCACATCAGTCACCCCTGGTGCTTCCCCCAGGACTGCATTTTAAGAATGATAACATTTAGGAAGGACATGTCTATAAAAGTAAACGCATGTATGTAAAGGCTAATGTTGATTTTTCCCCTCTCTTCCTTTCATCAGATCTTCTTTATACATTCCTGTATTTCTTAGCCTAAAGAATAACCATTCATTCAAGTCCTCATTTCATTTTATCTGCAATTATTTTTGTGATTAATCAATTGACCTTTTTTATTACACAGTGTTATGATTTTTTTATAGGTCCGTAATTGTGATGGCAAGGGCTTGATAATTTGAAATGAGTTGTGTTTATCTGATACATAAAAACAAATGGAAGTTTATAATTTGGTCACAGTTATCTGTTTTTATTTATCTAAATGGCATATCCAGGGCACATTCAAGGTGAGGCTGGAGAAACCAGTTGGGCCTAAAACTTCCCCTTCATGAAGGTCAACTCAGATTGTTGTCTATCAATGTGCGTATTCATATAGGCATCATATTTGTGATATTATATTGAAATGTTAATTTGTAAATGTACCCATTTAAATATATGACCGGTTTCTACAACCCTAATCAAAACATTAGGGAACCAGAAAAGTGGAAATGGCCTGGCTTTTAAAAATCTATCAGAGTCTCTGAAGTTAGTTCAGGGATTCACCTTGATGAAGTGAATGGCTACATATACTCTCTAGGTGGTGGACTTACTTTCACTGAGGAATGAGTAGTCTTGCCTTGTGCCTACTAACAAGTTCACCAACTGTAAACTTCCTGATGTATCATCTTGAGCTTAGTCAACATTTCATAAAATAACTAGATATGTACTGGATCATAACTAGAATTAAATAGCTATAACTCCCCACGAGAGTAATTTTTTCATAAGCCACTTCCTTCTTCTTAACCTATCTGCCTTATTTCATTGGCACCATTTTTAAAGAGGTCTGTCTAACTTAAGATGTGTCTTCCTAATTCATGGCTCTATTATTATAAAGTTTATAACACTAGAGCTTGGTTCTAGGAACAAAAAAGAAAACAAACATTTCTACCATATTAGTCAATAAAGTAGATGGAGGAAAACTTGGATAGCTTTTTGTGTATGTCTCATACTCTCATTAACTTCAAAACTGATTTTTGTTCTTGAAAAAGCAAAAGTAGATTACTCCTCCACCCCTGAAAGTTATTTAATATTCTCTCATTTGGAAAAATGGCCACAGTATTACTCTTAAATGGCCCTGTATAAAGAGACATTTTAGTGAGTTAGTTGAGATTTCATTGTGAAGACAGTAGTTCCAAAGTAAAAGAAATAGGTTATGAAAAATAGGAGTTAGGTCCATCCACGTCTCTACAAATGACCCAATTTCGTTCCTTTTTATGTCTGAGTAATATTCCATTGTATATATATACCACATCTTCTTTATCCATTCATCTGATGATGGACATTTAGGTTGCTTCCATGTCCTGGCTATTGTAAATAGTGCTGCAGTGAATATTGGGGTGCATGGATGGACCTAAAGTCTGTCATACAGAGTAAGTCAGAAAGAGAAAAACAAATATTGTATATTAACACATATATGTGCAATCTAGAAAAATGGTACAGATGAACCTATTTGCAGGGCAGGAATAGAGACACAGGGGTAGAGAATGGACGTGTGGACACGGGGCAGGGGAAGGGGGAGTGGGGTGAATTGGGAGATTGGGAATGACATATATACACTAACATGTATAAAACAGATAGCTAGTGAGAACCTGCTGTATAGTGCAGGGAGCTCAGCTTGGTGCTCTGTGGTGACCTAGGTGGGTGGGATGGGGGGATGGATTGGAGGGAGGTCCAAGAAGGAGGGGATATATATATACATACAGCTGATTCACTTCGTTGTACAGCAGAAACTAACACAACATTGTAAAGCAACTATACCCCAATTTAAAAAAAATAAAGTGTATGTTTCAGGTCAAAAAGAAAATAGAAGTTAGCTTATAAAGGTGTTAGTGTACATGCATTTATAAAAGCATGAACCTCTGTTAGTTAAGCTCTGACTGTTGATGAAATCATGCCTGCATCATATTGAATTTCTTAAGGATATTTCTAGGTTTGAATAAAACATTTTCTGTTGCAAGTTTAGTTGAAGCCAACATCAAACTGTTGGATTGTTTTATGAACATTTGTCTTAACTCATGACCCTGAGATACTGAGTCATAAGTCTGATATTTAGTGCTCTATAGGCCTAGATTTCAGTCAGATGCTCAGACTAATATAGATTTAGCTACTCTCCAGTGTGCTCCTGATTTAATCTCCTTTGTTCAGTGCATATCCCTATATTTTTGCTTTGTAGGAGCCGGTTCCTTTGGCTCCAGGTCGTGACCTTGATTGGGATGAAGAGATGGCAAAAGCACAGTCACATGATTGTGTTCCTGTTCTTTCCGAACATCCACTGTATATTCTTTACACATCTGGAACAACGGGGTTTCCAAAGGTATGCACTATCTTAGGGATAATTATACTGGCAGATTTTTTTGCACCAAGAATATTTGACTACTGACTGAAAGTACTTTATATCTTAAAGACATATTGTGTCTGAATATATAAAAATATTCATTATGTTTAATGTCAAATGCTTTGTCCTTATTTCTTTCAGAATCTTCACAAATATCTGCAATATTCAATTGCTTTAGTAAGCTGTTAAAATTAATATATATTTGATTGAATATCAGTTGTATTTTATAAAATATATTTTAAATGAAATATTTTATAAAATATATTTTATAAAATATTTTTATAAAATATAAAATATATTTTAAATGAAATATTTTTATTTTTTAAATTGAGGCATAACTTTCATATAGTATGAAAACTGATTTTTGATTTAGAGGAATTCAGTTTATCATTAAAAATGCAACTTTGAGAATTGGCCTAGACATTCTGAACAACAGGGAATTTATCCAGGGGTTTGAACTATTTGATTTGCAGCACTGAAGACACTCAAGGATTTTTTAAGTCTTTTACCCTGAAAGGTGTTTTCACAAAACAAAGTCAAAAGTGTCAATAATCCTGAATGTGTCAGATACCAAACAAATACCACTTTTGCCTAGTATGTCTAAATAATACTGTTTTTTCATATAACTTCATAAAGACTTGTGATATCATCTTGCTATTCATCTTTATTAAGGAGTTCAATATTCATTGAATCATAGAATGTTAGCAGGCAAAGGGACTTTTACAATCACTTGAATCCTGTAGGGTTTTGGCCTCTTTATTAATACTGGACCTCTGTAGCATCAGAATTCTGAAAAATTACCTGCTAACGCTCTTAAAATAGTGATTCTGTTAGTTTAGATGTAAGTAAAGGAAAATTAAGACTTAAGACGTTTTATATAAAATTCCCTTGCTTGTGAAAAAGAGAACATTTGGTAGAGGGATATATTTTCTCTGAGTACAGAGACCATGTTTTATTACATTTTGGTCTACCATCATGTTTTATATGTAGTTGGTACTCAAATTTTTGTTGAGTGCATAAATAAATTAATGCATATACATGAAGATATTTGTGTTGTTGTAAAATCAAAGCCCTATGATTATTTTAAGAACTCTGGTCATCTGAAAAATAAATATTTCTTATATTGCAGACTCTAAGATTTGTTTTATAAGCAGTCCAAATGATCTGCTGGATGCAATCCTTACCCTTCACTTTTTGAAATTCTGCATTATGCACCAGCCACATAGAGTCCAAATGAACGTTTGGCTGTAAAATAAAAGGGGACTCAGCAAGTTATAATCTAATATAAAAGTATCAGCATGAGATGAAACTACTGACCCTGAAAACACAGTATAACCTAACCAAATAAAAAAAATTAATTTAGCTCCTTAAAAGCCTGAAGGAATCTTATAAAAACTTTTGTGCCACCTCAAGACTTTAAATCACTGAAATTCACTGTGGCCTGGATGGGGATCCTTATGAGAGGGCCGAAGAAGAGCTTGTCATCAACTCAAAGCTGACTCAGCTAGTGTAGTAGAAATAAAAATAATATACAGGGCATTAAATCTGAAAAGTGGTGGTTCCAAATAAGGAAGAAACCTAGCTATTCCAGGTTTTCTCTGGGTCAAGAAGTGCTTTGTGGGATTCCTAGATGCCCAAACTGAAGATTGTTTGATGTTTTGATCATCCTCATTTTCCTTGTAATGTAGTACCATCCTGAAGATAATCTATTTCTACAGATTGGAGAAGGATTTAATTGTTCGGAGATTTCTATTCACATTGAATTTAGCTCAATTCAGTATGCATTATTGAGTGTTCATTAGGTGCTAAAAGAGATAAAAATATGAGTAAACCACAGCCCCTTCAGCATAGTGGGATTGCAATATATATCAACACAGATAATGTAAGATAGTCTGTGATCCTTGCCCTAAGAGGGCAACCCTACTTCTTGCTTTCTTGAAGAAAAGATGAGATTGGATGGTGTCTGAAGGATTAAATTCCGTTAATCCAACAAAGATTACTGAGCACCCAAATATATATATCTGTCTTTTAGAAGTTTACATTCTATGGCTAGACACAGGAAGTAAGCAAATAAAGAACTATGCAGTCTGTGATGTGTTCTGAAGAAAAATAAAGCAGGATAAGGGTGTTAGGAAGAGTGGGAGTGCTGTTTTATCAGGGGGATGTCAGGGAAAGCACTTGACAGGGTGACATTGGAAAGATGACTAGAACTTCTTCATCAGGTGACATAATAGGGAGGAGGGCATGCCAGGTAGATTGGGTCGACATAAGCATAGGCAGGAGTGTGTAAGGAAGGTTCCAGGATGGCTAGTGCATTTGGTGCAGATAAAGAAGAGAAATGGCCAGATATATAGGCAGGGGCCAATTGCTTAAAACTGAGCCAAGAAATTTAGTTTATATACTGTATGTAAGGAATGGGGAGCACTAATGCTTCTTAAGAAAGAGAGAAAAATATGAAGGAAGGTAACCCTTGCAACATTTTGTTGAGAAGATAGGCAAATACACATAATGGAAACAAGGAGATTGGTTTTTCAGGCTGTGTTTAGTTTAGGACCTTACTTAGGACAGCAAACTTATTAGGGAACAATCAGATTTGGTTCAAGGATAAGAGTAAGGCAGAGGAGGAGTCCAAGACCTTGAACCTGAGAACATAGAAGAGTGGTTTCGAATATTTACTAAAGTAGAAGCAAAGGAAAATGGTTTGGGGCTGAGAAAACTGGGAGGTTTTGGACATATTGAGTATGATGTATCCTTGGGACATTAACATGGAGATGCCCAGCCAGTAGCTGGAAGTGAAAGTCTGGGTCCAAGAATACATCTGGATTTGCAGATAGACCCTTGGAACATCATTGGTTGTAGAGGAATGGTGTTTAAATCATGGGAACGAGTAAGTTTTACAGAGTAGGACATGCAGAATGACAAGACAAAGTAGTCGTTTAAGGTCTTTCAGAAACATTTCCCTTAACCCTCCAGTGGACTTTAGAATTTCAATTGCATTAAAATTATATGTTGCCAACAAATATTTGTGCCATTTATTTTATTCTACTTTTTAATATATTAGTTTTTATTTACTTATTTTTATAACATTGCATGTTCTCTGAGGTCTTAGAATATATTTCATACATCTTTGAATCCACTATGGCACTAACCTTAGAATGAGGCCATGGTAGATCATCAGAATATTTGTTAAATAATGTCCTACTTTTCCAGTTAGCTCCCAGATGCCTTTTTTAAAATTAAAATATAGCTGATTTACAATATTGTATTAGTTTCAGGTGTACAGCAAAGTGTTTCAGCTTTATATATATATATATATATATGTATGTATATATATATGTATATATTCAGTTATGTATATATATATTCTTTTTTGGATTCTTTTCCATTATAGGTTATTACAAGATATTGAGTATCCAGATGGCTCTTTATTCATATGATTCTCACTTCATTTTTGGTAGGCATAATCAGAATTAATAGGATCTGAATTTTTAATATTGGGATTCCCAGAATAGAAGTACAGGAAAGATGAGCACACATGCATTTACGAAGCATTTAAATATAAATTTCATGTCATCATAGAATTTGTTTTCTTTTTTCTTTTTCTTTTTTTATGCGGTACGTGGGCCTGTCACTGTTGTGGCCTCTTCCGTTGTGGAGCACAGGCTCCGGACACACAGGCTCAGCAGCCATGGCTCACGGGCCCAGCCGCTCCGCGGCATGTGTGATCTTCCCGGACCGGAGCACGAACCCGTGTCCCCTGCATTGGCAGGCGGACTCAACCACTGCGCCACCAGGGAAGCCCTAATTTGTTTTCTTGATCTTTGATCTTCATGAGGAAAAATAATGTTGTGAGCCCATAAAAATATTCTGCTTAAAAATGCTCATTTCTCATAGGCACATACAAGACACACACAATGCAGTCTGTTCTTTGGTTAGAATTTTCAGATACATCTAGGGCATATTTGCATCTCTGCATCTGCCAACCCTGGATTTATCAGGTTGTTATATGACAGGTTAATCTGTTAGCTGCTGCACATATTCTGGCAACCACAGCTGACCTGCTTTGCATACATTTCTGTCCTGTTGTACACTTTTATCCTGTTTGGTTTGGGTACCTATATCCAAGTTACTTCAAGGAACTACACAATAGAAGAATCCCTCATCTGGATGGGGTGTCGTTTTGGGAGTGGGAGATTTAGTGAAGGTCATATTTATCTTCTTCCGGCTTGCTGTCATGGAGGTATGGAGATAACCAAAAAAAAAATTAGTGCCAAAGGAGCACAGGGGAAAAGAAACCAAAAACAAAGAATTAGAAAAGAAGGCATGACAGGAAGGTGGTAGATAAGTCCTTTGTCCTGATGTGAATTTATATAATTTACGTTAACTTTTATTCCTACGTGTTAGGTAACTTATTCATATTCTATACTGTAGAAAAAAATAAGAGAAAGTCAAATAAAAAAACCTGTGAACTTTTTTTTTTTAATCTGTGGTACAATTCTTGCAGTTAAAATGCTGAATTTGCTACACGTTTGCTCCTTATCTCACAGTTGTTCAGACCAATAAAAAATTATGCTGCTGCTAAATTATCCTCCATAGAGGCAGCTTCAGAGTCATTGTCTTGTCTACAGCAAGAGATTTTATGTTTGAGGAAATATACCAGATGGAATCATTCCATTTCTACTAATATGATTCATTAAATTCTGAAGGTTTCAAGGGTTTTTCTTGAACAAAGAAGAATGTTTTTAAAAAATTATAGTTTTCGTACATGTGCTTATTCATTTAACTGTTCACTCTTTTAATCAGTCAGAAAATGTATTAACTGCCTATTCTATGCTGAAGACACGAAAGCATTCTTATGGTGCCCAGAGTGGTGGAGGAGACTTAGCAGTAGGTGGATGTTGTTAATGCTTAGAGGCTTAGAGAAGTTTGCAGGTCTTGGGGCCATGAGAGGAGGGAGAGGCTTTTAACACAAACCTAGTGAGTTTGGATGGCTTCCAGAAGAGGTGACACTTTCACAGTGTCTTTAAGTACTTGTGTGATCAAGTAGGAGCTAACCAGGTTCAGAAAAGGGGTGAGGGTGCATTCTAGGAAGACGGGATATCACCTGTAAAACCACTATAAGAGCAAGAGTATTGTTGGTTTGTTGGATTTTTTAAGTAAGCAGAACCATACCTCATACTTTTCAACTCACTGACTCCAACTGTTCTTTGGTGATAGATTTCTTTTCTTCAGGTAATATTTTTGTTTCCTCTTTCTTCTTGTTTTGTTTTTACTTAATTTGCTAGACTGAATTGAAATGTATATATCAACATACATACAAAGCATAGGCATATGCACGTGTACATATAGACATATACGCATATGTATTTACATATGTATGTGTGAATGAATATCTAGTATATGTATGTAAATATGTATATTTGTCTTGTACAAGCCTTTATTACAGAATACGGTGATAGAGGGGCTCAACTTAGGTAGTATGAGGTTTTCTCGGTTACTCTATCTAGACTTCTCTTACCTGAATAGTTTGAGATTTGCCATTCAGACTTTTATAGATCTATTAAAAAACATTTTAAAGACTCGCAGACTCTTAATCTTACCACACATCTCAAACTTCCTTTCTCTTCTACTACAACTGATGTTACTTCAACTGTATTTTTTTTTAAATTGTGGCAACCAAACAGTATACATTTGATACAGACATGTTTTCTGTTTTATGTAATGGCCCCATTTATAATATTTTGTGGCTTTCCTTGTCTTCAAAGGCAGCTCATTAAACTGGAAATCATAAAGAACCATCTGTGATAACTGCCGTCCCATTCCTGGATGATGAATAATCAGCCTTTAGTTTCACTTGTATGGACTGAATTTTTAAAATACCCATATACATTAAAAAGTGTTTTGTTTAAAGAGCACCTGTCTATTCTGAGATAGAATTCACTTTCATGTCTTTATTAGGGACATGGAGTGTTAGTCCCACCTGGATGTTTTTCAAGTTCTCCAGAAGACTTGAAGTATTATGGCTGATCCTACAAAAACTAGAACACTGTATTGGCAGGTTACAGGACTTTTCTGAAAATATATTAGATCATCTATCTTTACTTTTAAGGTAGATAGGGTATAAGTACATAAAGTAACATATTCAAAAGAGTGAAATGCAGCATGCTTGTGTTTTAGGGGTAAGCACTGATGTTGAATATTTATATCTCATACTCAAGATTTCAAATATACTTTAAAATGCCGTTTTTTGTTTCTGATTAATTTTGCATACTAGAGTATAATGATTTGTAGGTTTTTCTGAGCATGGTTTATGTATTTTTGGAGGCTGAACAGGGTTTATCTTTTGCATTTTAATTATCATTACCTGGAAAATATGATTACAAACAAGAAATGCTTTATCATCTTAATGTTAGTCACATATTAACATTATAATAAAGAAACTCTTTTTAAAACTAATCTTTCAGTTTTTTTACTCTTGAACTTCTTATAAAAGATCTACATGGAAAATATGAAATTATGCAGTTTTATTTTCTACACCATACCAAATACCCAGTAAATTGAAAACTGTCATCTGATATTTCATATCGATAATCTATATTAATGAATAAAAAAAGATGTCTGAAGAAAATTTTTATACTCATTCTTTAAAAAAATAAAAATAAGTGGATATCAAAGACCAGTGATAAACAGACATGACTTTTCTGTCTCCTGTAGCTCCATTTTAGTTGTTTTTAATGAGAATGTTCAATGATAACCTCTAAATTTTTAACATTTCTGCCTTTTGTGTGGTATTAGCACAGGGAAAATTTTTAAAAAAACAGTAATTGCTAGAATTAAGGAAATAATTTTGTTAGGAGGACATTAAATTCTAGCCTGTATAATTTTCTTTTTCATGCATGGTCTCATTTTTAAGTCTAACTTTTTGGGGTCAAATGGATTTAGGTAGCCACCATTTTACAGACAAAGCAACATTGGTAAACTTTAAAGAAGGGTTCACTTGAGAGGCAAACAGAAATTTGATAACCTATCCTTTAAAATATCTTCTAAGTTTTACAAATGAATTACTACTCATTTATTTTCTCCTTAGCCTTTTATTCCTTTCTATAACTTCCAGTTGATTAATCTTACCCTCATTTAATATAAAAATTTACCCATTTATAATGATATTTAGAATTATTTATAAAAATGACCTCTAAATGCAGGGACAGGCAGGTGAAGACAAATTCTAAAACATCTTAAGGGAAATCATGACTGACATTAATTATCAAAGAATATGGATAGCATATTGTCTATGAAAAAACTTCACATTTTATCCTCTACCAAAGGAATAAAAAGTTTTAGAAAAGAGTGTTTGCAAGTTGATTAATATCAAATTCATCAAGGTATTGAACTATAGGAAAAGACCTTCTCAATGGGACAAAAAAATTAGCAAAATGCATGGAAGACCATACAGCATATACTCGGTAAAGAGCTGCTCAGTTTACGTGGGAAAATGCATCTGTGAAATTTACTGGCAGGGGCTTAGGATTTCTAATACTCCCAAGGTGATCAAAGAGCCAACTGCATGCTAACCATGTCATACAACCTAGAAAATACCCATCAAATGCCAACAAAGTTGCCTGTGATGTTTGCCAAGAGACCAGATAAAATGTATTCCACAGCTTGATACCTATGTTTTATTAGTGGTACCTGAGGAGAGCAGCAATTTTAGTAACAAACAGAAATTCAGTTTCTTTTTCATTCTCCTGATTCATGTATGTGTGTTACAGTTACAGAACTGTGCCAAAAAATGTTCAACTAGTAGCACATTCGTTAATTAGGACCATGCGTGCCCTTTCAGGTAAAATAATTATCTTCTTCACAAAGCAATTCTAGTTGCTCTACTGAGAGGTGCGTGAAAATACTTGTGAGTGAAATATAACATATTTCTTAGCAAGCATTCACCTTCTTGCTCTGAATATTCACATCATTAAGTCTTTTTGAGCCAATGATGATTAATGTTTATAGAGAAGCAATAAATTAATTATTAAATTTACTATCAGTTATTATTTATGATAACTCTTGTGCTCAGCTTTCAAAAATTAATCTTGTATTAACATTGAATATGTTCACTGTCAAGGATAGCTGCTAGAAACTATAGTACTGTGGTGTAACAATCCCTACTTTTGCCCAAATGTAATGTAAGGAAAATCTGTCAGCCTTAGATCCAACTCATCAGGATTGCTTCCTCAGAGTTTGAGAATTCACCACTAAAGAACTGCTCAGCTCTGATACTGTGGTAGTGTGACCACAAGGGTAGCGTTGTATTAAGAATCCAGTTAGAATATGACTCTTTCCTCTAAGCATCCTGTTATTATTTAATAATATTAAGGAATAAACATCCTTATAGTAGTCTGTATCTTAGGCACACAGCTACCTTTGACATTTCTGAGCACTTAATTTTGAGAGTTCCCATTTTTGTTCTGGAAATATGTGTGAAAATGTAATTGTTGAAAGTTTCATGCTAAGTCTTTGATTTTTTTTTTTTTTTTTGCTGTGCGCAGCGTGCAGGATCTTAGTTCCCCGACCAGGGATAGAACCCATGCCCCCCACGGTGGAAGTGCAGAGTCCTAACCACTGGACTGCCAGGGAATTCCCTGTAATGTTGATAATTTATGTTACCACTGGAAATTTGTTTTATTGCATGTGATTCCATAAAATCATGTTTTCTTTAGAAGGTCCAGAATGGTCTGTGAGAATGGATTCTACAAATGGACTAATACGGACAAATTATTCTGTTTTTATTATTGGAGGAGCCAAAGAAATAGTGATTCAGATACAATTATATGAAAGCCAAAGTTATTTATAGCTTATAGAATATGAAATACTCTAAACAGGAACTTTTCTTAAGTGGACAGTATGAAGAGAGAGAATCTTTTAACACACTGTCTGTTGATTTTCATTTCACCTTTTCTCTTCTTTAGGGTGTAGTGAGGCCCACTGGAGGATACGCTGTAATGCTTAACTGGTCAATGTCTTCTATATATGGACTTCAACCTGGAGAGGTAATCATGGTTTTAAATTCACATTACATGACATTTCTGTGGTTAAGATATATGCATTTTATTATCTTCTTTTTGTTTAGGTGTGGTGGGCAGCTTCTGACTTAGGCTGGGTTGTCGGACATTCCTATATCTGTTATGGACCTCTTCTACACGGAAACACAACAGTTTTATATGAGGTAATGAAATAAAAATACTACATATACATAATATTAAGTTTACTAAAAGTTTTAGAGAAGTAGTCCTAAGTAGGAAAAGAAAATTGAATGGGGGCAGGGGACGTTTTTATATCTTCTTCCAGTTATTTCATAAGAGAAAGAAATATATATTTAGAAAAAAATAAACAACTATTTAAATTGTGTTGAACAAAGACATAAAAATTATATTCTGAAAAATATACACTAATAAGCTTGATGCCTGTCCCTTTCTAGAAAATATTACTAGACTGATACTGATTTAGAATCTTAGAAAATAGCCATCATAAAACAAGCAACAGAGATTCATCTCTTTGTGTTCTTATAGGATTAATGGATTTCAAATATGTGGGTCCTTGATTTTAGCTAGACATTTTTGGTAGTTTCTGATGATTGCTATATGTATAAGGGAGAGAATCAGACTGATCAGATTCATAGCTGAATAAATAACTGCTTTAGATTCTATTGCATGGACTAATGTTACCCAGGAATAATATTTTTGTGTGTATATTAGAAAATTCTGCTCTTGTGCCTATTCTGTTTAATTTTAGCAAATGCCTTATACAAATAGTTAAAACACATACCTATCAGATATGTAGGAGATCAGAATTTGAGAGTGACAGCAAAATGGTGGTTTGCTAGATCAGTATACAAATGATCTTGGACTTTTGGGACAAAAAACACAAGATGGGAAAATATGGAAATCTTTACAATCTTATATTTATATTAAAAATAATTGCAAAAATGAAGTAAGGGAAACTTGAGTTGGTTGCAGTTTATGTGGTTAAATCCCTGTGTATTATGAGTTCAAACATTAGCGGTTGATAGGATTGCTTTAAAAAAATACTCACCATATGCAATGTTATAATCTTATTTTATTTTTTCACACTTAGAAATCTGTGTTCAGTTTAATGAGGAGAAAAAATCATTAACTTATTAGAAAGAATTTGGATGAAAGGGACCAGGGTGAAAATGTCATACAAGAAAGAGATGAAGGAATTGAGAATGGTTAGTCTGATAAAAATAATATATTTAGTGTGCATATATGTTAAGTATCTTTTGACATTTAAAGAGTTGCCACATATCAAGGAAGTAGTGTAGTCATGTAGTAATGTGGAGTTCCAGAGACCTATCTTTTGGGAATAATCAGAGAAAATTTAACTGTCCATTAGTAGAATAGGGAAGTTATCAAATAGGAGGCTCTCTTTCACTTAAAGTCTGTCAACATCAAGAAAGAAATTTGAAGGCGGGAATTTTATATGCGAGGTGTGGATAATAGTATTAGGTGATGTCAAAGTTCTTTACAATCTTAAAATGCTTTAACTCAATGATTCTGAAAAAATTAGAGACTATTCTTGATCTTCATGGAAGTCTCCTAGTCCCAGTCACCATTTAAAGACATGAGTGTTTCTTCATTTTCAGCTGGCTGGTTTTCTGTCTCTGAATGCTCAGAGGTACTAAGGCAGACTGTGACACAAGTATTAAGCCATCACGCACTACTCCACATATTTTATACTATGCCTTTGTGCTTTGTAGACTTAATATGCACTGTGGTGTTTGTTATAATTAAAACATAAAATAATCTTGACACATCTGTCCCATACCAAAATCCTTGCAATAGAGTAAATGTTTTTGTTAAAATAATAATTCCCCTTGAAGTAAACAAAATAAGCCTCAACACTGAATACTTATAATGAATTGTGAAATTGCTAACATAAAGTGACAAAGCCAAAGGTGCCATTATATTGAAAAGTATTTATATTTATAAGTATTAATCTGCCTTTAGAACTGAAGTACATGTAATTTTTGTGCATTTACCATTGGCCTTTTTTTATTTCTCAAGTTTATTTAAAACATGACTTTAACACCATGCAGGGGGCTCTGTTGTTTGTCTTTATCTTGGAATGATGTGCTCAAGAACATTGTAGATGCTCTAAAAGTATTTGTTGTACAAAAGAGTGATCTTTTTTTAACCTTTTAAACCTTATCTCTGCACTCTGGTTTCTTTCCTGTGACTTGTAAACATCTTCAATTCTCTCTGATCACAAAACAAAGCCTTTTAGACTCTTGCACATTTCTAGTTATCCCATCTTTATATTCTTCTCCACTAAGTTTCTTGAAAAAATACACTTCCCATACTGTGTGAACTTTATATTCTTCCATTTATTGTTCATCTCACTGAAGTCTGGTTTCTCTCCACATTGCTTTATAAAGCTGCTGTATCAGAGGTCAACAGTGACTTCATAAATGACAAAGTCAAAGGGCCCCCTTCAGTTTGATTTTATTTTTTCTCTCAGTGGCATCAACCCTGCTGACTGAAGGTAATTCTCTCTGTTTTCTTGAGCCCCCTGCCCTTTTGCTATTGTCCAGGCTGTTTCTTTTGCCTGGCATGACTCTCCCTCTGTCTTTCCTTGTTTGGTTAATTCTACTTATCCTTGTAGACTCTGATTAGCTGTAATCATCTCTTGGAAAATTTCCTCATAGTCTTTGGCTGTGCTCGGTTCCCCTTTTGTGGTTCCGTTGCCCCCCCGAGCATATGTCTGTTAGTGAGCTGACCACAGTGTCCTGAATTTATACCTAGTAAAGTGTGGGAGCCTCAAAAACCAGTCTCAGCATAGTGCAGAGTACACACTAAACACTTAATAAATGCTTATAGAGCTAAATTGTATGCTACTCCTCTGTTCTCTTGCTACCTCTCTGACAGCTTGTCCTCCTTTTCCTTTCTTGGTTTCTTTTACTTTGATTCTAAACATTGGGGATTAATGGGGTCTTGTTCTTAGCCCTCTTTTCCCATTCTGCTTATATTTCCTGGATAATCTCCATGCAGTTGGATTTGAGTATTACTAATTAAACCAAGGCTCCCAACTCCTCTTTTCTATATCTGACCTTCCTGCTAAGCATCAGCTTATTATTAGGCACCTTCAGATGGCCCAGGCATCCCTGTGCTCAAGACAATGTGAAATGAACTCGCTGTCTCCTCTCTTCCCTGCAAAGACATTGCTTTCCATATACTCTACAGTGTTGTTAATTTTACCTGCATGCACTCAGTCATCCAAACTAAGAATCAAGAAGTGATTCTAACTTCATTTTCCTTACATATCATAATCTATTGCTCATTACATTCTACTGAATTTACATTTTAGTACCTATCAAAAGTGTCCTCTTGTTTCCATGTCTCCTGCCATATGTTCAAGGCTGATAGTTTAGCTAGTATGTTGTTGACTGGTGTGTATTCTATGGTTGGCTTCTGATCTCACTTGTGTGGTCCCTATCCTTTCCAGTTGTATATTTCAGATAGCCAGTCTAGAGAATGTTCTAACAAATACTCCTGCCTTCAGACGTCCTTCCAGGCCATCTCTACCCAAACTTCAATTTCTGAGCTCTCCTCACTTACAATTATCTATCTAAAATGCAAAGGCCAAGATAGAACTTCATTGCTTAAAATTTTTCAAAGGGTTGAGTTCTGCCTCCAGGAAGATAGAGACGATATATTTTTCTCTATTCCTCCCACTAAGTAGAACTAAACATTTTAGGTGTTATGTCTAAAACAAACATAAGACTGAAAGCTGGCGAGAAGAAGGAAAACTGTCTTTAGGGACCTTGGGACTCAAGAAACAACATAATGATGAGAACTTGGGTTTTACTTTTCCTTCATATGTCTTAGATTTGTGTCTGAAGAAGCTGGCAATCCAGAAATGCCAACAACTGCAGACCAAAAAACAAAACAAAAAAACCCTCCAAAAAGAAAAAAAATAAAGCCTGATCTCTCAAGCCAAAGAATTAGGAAGGAGCAGCCTAAGCAAGACATAAAACTTTTAGATGGCTCTACTCCAGATAAACGCCACAGGAAAATCCATAATCCCACCCCCACCACCAAACAGCAAAGGCTAAGTGGGAAGCTTAGACTTCCAAAATTGTCAGGCTTTAAGGAGGAGCCATAACCCTCCCTCTTCCCACAGGGTGGTGTCAAAGGAGTTTGACTAGGGAGCCAAGATTTTCATCCCTGTTAGGTTGTAATGAGGACCCCTTGAACTTGCAATGACAGTAGAGACCAAATAAGGAGGCTGGACTTATCCCCCTCACCTATCAGTAATGAGGTACCCCTTCCATTCTCCATTGGGATGGATGGGGTCAGTGGAGGCCTAGTAGAAAGTCAGGACTTTCACCATCAATAACAACACCACTTGTCTCTTCCCTGTGGTGTCAGTGGACACCATGTTGGGAGCAGTAACAGGGAACTCTCACCTTGTCCAGCCAGGGACGTGCCATTGGAAGCCTACCGTTAGAACTAGAAGCAACCCAGTAGTAATGAAGTGCATCTTCTCAATTGGGTATCAATGGAGGCCAAATGAGGAACCTGGATTTCTACCCTTACCTCTTCCTTCTTTGCTGGAGTGAAATCTAAGTAAGCCACTTTAAACAAGATTTAAATATGAGTCAGTCTCATAATATAATACAAAAAAATGTCCAGGATTTGATGAAAAGATCATTCCTCATACCAAGAACTAAAACGATCTCAAGCTGAATATGAAAAGACAGTTGATAGATACCAATACTGAGATGACAGAGATGTTAGAATTATCTGACAAAGATTTTAAAGCAACTGTGGTAAAAATGCTTCAACAATTGATGATGGACATTCTTGAAACAATTGAAAAAATAGACAGTCACAGTAAAGAAATAAAAGTTCCAGCAAAGATATGGATGCTATAACAAACAACCATATGAAAATTTTAGAACTGAAAAATACAGTAACCAAGATAAAAACTCAGTAGATAGGCTCAATACCAGCATGGAGGGGTCAGAGGAAACAGTTAATGAACTGGAAGAAGGAACAATAGAAATTACCCAATCTAAACAACAGAAAGAAAATAGACTGAAAAGAAAAAACTAACAGAGCCTCAGGGATATGTGGAATGATGACAAAAGATCTAGCATTTGTGACTTCAGTCATGGAAGGAGAGGAGAAAGAGAGTGGGCCTGAAAAAAGTACTCAAAAAAATAATGGAAAACTTCTGAAAACTTCTCAACTTCTCAAATTTGGCCAAAGATATACATCTATAGATTTAAGAAACTGAGCAAACTCCCAAACAAGATTACTCTAAAGAAATCCACATTCACACAAAAAAACCTTAACTTTCTGAAAATTGAAGGCAAATGAAATAATCCTGAAAGTAGTGAAAGAGAAAGGATACCTTATCTGTAGGGGTAAAACCGTTTGAATGACAGGATTTTTTCAAATACTAGGGAAGCCAGAGGGAAGTGACAATGTTTTTCAAGTGTGGAAAGAAAAGAACTGTCAACCCAGAATTCTATATTCATCCAAAATATACTTTGAGAATAAAGAAGAAATAAAGACATTCTCAAGGTGAAGAAAAATTTAGAGAATTTGTCACCACTAGGCCTCCCCAAAAGGGACAGCCAGTGGCCAGTACTTAATGATAAAAGACTAAGTACTTCCCCTGATGTCTGAGAACAAAGCAAGGATGTCCACTCTTACCACTCTATTCAATATACTCCTGGAGGTTCTAGCCAATTTGATAAGACAATATATGGAAACAAAAAGAGAAACATATCAGAAAGGAAGAAATAAAATTGTCTTTATTTGCAGATGGCATGATTGTCTATGTAGGAAATTATAAAACTTATTTTAAAACCCGAAATTAATAAGTGAGTTCAACCAGGTCTCAGGAGACAAGGTAAGCATACAAACATCAATTGTTTTTCTGCATAATAAACACCTTTGGCTACAAAAGAGCACCATGAGGAGTCCTTGTAGAGATGGAACTGTCCTTTATCTTGATTATATCAATATTCTGATTGTGATATTAAACTATAGTTTTGCAAGATGTTACTGAGAGGGAAAATTGTATTAAGGGTGCATGACATATCTCTGTATTATTTCTTACAATTCCATGTGAATCTACAATTATCTCATATAAAAAATGTAACTAAAAAGTACAAAAAAGGCTTCAGGGAACTCCTGTCAAAGAATGTAATTCAAACTCTTTTGCATGATACAAATGATCCATAGTAATCTAACCTTTGCCTACCTCTAAAGTCTGTCTCTTGTTCCTGGCCTCTAATTCAGCTTCCCACCCAACAATCCAGTCCTACTGGCACTTACATGAACAGAACTGCCAGTGATTAAGTTGTTTCTTCTACTAAAATTCCACTTTTGTTCGGATCACGTAGCCGAGTGGTTCTTTTTCTTAAGGGAACAACTTAAATTACATCTTCTCTCTGATATTTTCTTTGCCTTCCTCAGGCTGATTGAAGTTCTTTATACTTCTGGTATACCATCTAGATTCCTTTGATCTTGTAAATACAGTTCTGTGATACTGTAAACTCTTTGAGGGCAGGGAATGTTTGTCATTTATGTACCCCCAGGGTCCAACATAGTGCCTTTCAGGAGGTAGGTAAAATTCGTTGTGTGAATGAACCATTTCTAAGCAGATTAATTGACAACTTGAACATGCAAAATGCTGGGGAAAAACTTGCTTGCTTGATTAATTAGCACAAAACAAAGGTATAGGAGAGTCCTGACTTGTCACTAGGCCAGCAAGTGAAAAAAATCTTTATTAACCTCCACCAAATAATCGTCCCACATGTGTCCCAATTTTAGTTGGATTACCAAATTAATATTAGTATTATTTTATTTTAGTATTATTAGTATTTTTTATTTAGGAAACTAAAATCTCCCATTAAATAATAAAAATACATTCTTTACATAGTGAACAGAATAGTTTAGTAGATCATTCATATCTTCATAGGATTACCTTTTCTAAAGAGAAATAAAAGCATACAGTTGATCACAATTTTATTTTCATTCTTAATGAATTATAGTGTTTCAAAGCTATAAATGAGGTAGACAGTGAATTGGTATCTGTGATAATATTTTTCCTTAATGATATATTTTAATTTAACAAAAATTGATATTCTGAAGTATTAAGAGATTCGCAGTTCGTTATGTGCCCAAATCATCTAGAGTACAGCAACCAGTTCATAAAACATTTCTCTTTTTATTAAATGCAAATGGTTCATGATACCTTATAAATAAATGATGAATGAATCTTTTTTTTCTCAGCAAAGTTAAAAAAAGTTATATTCTGGAACTTAATACAAATCTATAATTACAATGGCTGAAAAAAAATTGAAAATGGTTATAACTAAGTTGGATATTCAGTTTAACTTCTAAGTCCATAAGAGTTACCCACTTGAAACAATCTGTGTTTCACCATAAAAGCTTACACTGGATATTTAAATAAGATTTTCTTTTTTGCCATAGAGGACACATAGCCCAACATCTGCAGGGTAAAAACATGTTGGAAATCCTGGTTGTCTGCTTTGGTTTTAGCTTCCTGGTAACTACCAACTTTTCAACACATCCCTGTTTCTCTCATTAAAACAAACAACAACCAAAAAACCCCCCAAAAATCCTTGATTCTCTATCCCCTTGCAGTTACAATACTCTCTCTTCATCTTCAAAGGCTTGCCTACATCCAATAGCTTCATTTTCTAACCTAGAACTTAACTCTGCAATCCTCTCCAGTTGGCCTCTGTCATCATCATTTCATAATAACAGCTTTTTGATAATTTCCCTAGTGATCTCTATTTTTTCAGATGCCAATGGACATTTTCAGTCCTCTTCATACTTGACTTTTCAACATTTGAAAGGGTTGACTTTCACTCTATCTTAGTCACTTTCTTCCCTTCTAAGGCACAACATGCTCCTATTTTTCTGAAGTTATTCTTATGCTCATTTCTGCTACAGTACTTTTCCTACTTGTTGCCTGAAATATATTCCTCTTATACTTTAGAGCACAACCAAGTGTCACTTCCTGAGGGAAGCCCCCCTTGACCTCTCTGACTAGGTCAAATCTTTGTAGTCTCTCTTAAGCACCTTGGGTTTTTCCTTCCTGACTTGTGTTACAGGTGCCATTTCACATTAGTTTATAGGCTCCTTTGATTTATTTGCCCCTCTCTGTTCTGAACTCTGAGAGGGAAGGTATCATGTTAGTGTTTGCTCACCGTCAAGTCTCAACTTTTAGCCTTGTTTTTGACACATTCTGAGTTCTCAATAAATATTTGTTAAATAAATGCCTGAATGAATACATCAGAAAAAAAAAAAAAAACGCAAAAACTTCATTTGTAAGTAAGGACTTTTTTCCCTGAGAGAGGAAAAAGTAATTCTAATATTCTCTTTACTAGAGAACTTCATGAGAAACTTAAGTAATCCGTTATATGTTTTAATAAGCAAAGATTTAATTTTGTTCATTGACCTGGACATATTTAATATGCAATTCTGGAAGCCATATTGGACTGACCAATTAAAATATGTAAACCAATTCTGAATAATTCAGTCCTTATTTTTGAGAGGAAGAAAACAAACAGTACTTTTCTATAAATTTACTTTATTAATGCATGCTGATTGAAACAGACCTATCCCCAGCAACATATGGACAAGGATATACTTGGTATAGAGGTTTTGTCAAAGAGGAAGAATGTAACAAACAGTACTCTAATATAGGAACTTTCATGTATAAACAAATTTAGCAACCTGCTGTGTGTATGCGGGCATGTGTGTGTGTGTTTGTAAATGGTGGTTATACTCATATGTTTTCTGGCCTCTCTCTTCTATTTCCTATTTGCACCCTTTTTCAAAAGGCCTGGCATCTGCTAAATCAAAACCCAACCCTTCTTCTCAAGGGCAAGCATATCCTCCTTGGTCCTGTCTTTCTCCTTATCTTTGCTTGGGTGCTAATGGACAAATATGTATCTTGTACACATTTCAGTTGCCTAGTACCATGGAACTCAGGCTTCCACAATGGTAGTGGTGGCTGAACAAGAAACCAGCTTAGATGACAAACATCTCATAGTAGTCCCTTACGATTCTTTTAATATCTGAGGCATCCATTATATTGTCTCCTCTTTTATTTCTGATTTTATTTATTTGAGTCTTTTCTCTTTTTTTCCTAGTTAGTCTAGCTAAGGGTTTTTCGATTTTTTCTTCTAAAAAAGATCAAGTTGTAATTTTAATTTTTTCTATTGTTTTTCCATTCTCTGATTTATTTCTACTCTAGTCTTTACTATTTCCTTCCTTCTGCTAACTTTAGGCTTAATTATTCTTTTTCTAGTTCCTTGAGGTATAAAAAGTTATTTTATCTGAAACCTTTCTTTTTTTTATTGACAGCGTTTATCACTATAAATTTACCTCTTAGTATTGCTTTTGTTGCATCCCACAAGTTTGGTATGTTGTGTTCTCATTTCTTTGTGTCTCAAGATACTTTTAAAATTCTCTTTTGACTTCTTTATTGACCCAGTGGTAGTTCAAGAGTGTGTTGTTTATTTTCCATGTATTTGTGAATTTTCCTACTTTCTTACTGTTTTTGATTTCTAGTTTCATTCCATTGTGGTCAGAAAAGATACTTGGAATTATTTCTGTTTTCTTAAATTTGTAAAGACTGTTTTGTGACCTAACATATGATCTATCCTAGAGAATGTTTTGTATGCACTTGGGAAGAATGTATATTTTTCTGCTGTTGGGTAGAAAGATGTTGGCCAAGGGATACAAAGTTTTAGTTATTCATGATGATTAATTTCTGGAGATCTAATGTACAGCAATGTGACTATAGTTAACAACACTGTTTTGCATACTTGAAATTTGCTGAGAGGGTAGATCATAAGTGTTCTTACTACACACACAAAGAAAAGAAAGAAAAAAGAAAATGGTAACTGTGAGGTGATGAATATATTAATTAGTTTGTGGTGATTATTTGTTGATGTATACATGTATCAAAATATCAAGTTATACACCTTAAATACATATAATTTTTTAAAATTACACCTCAACAAAGGTGTAAATGGAGAAAAATGATAGTAAACTACTTGTATATAAAAATAACACAAAATAAAATAGACTGTACTTTAAATAAAAAAGAAAAAGAAATCAACTTGGATAAGTTATTACCTAGAGTGGATTATTAGTTATTAGTCACCATAAATCTATTTTGGCATTAAATTATAAACCAGTTGGTATAATTGACCAACTGGCAATCATCATTTTTATGTAATAACAGTCTCTTTGAAATCAAGGAATGAAAGCTTGCTTTCATTTTATATTTGTTTGCATTTCACAGATTGTATATTTCATAGCGGCAAGCCATTTCAATAAACTCTTTGGTATCCTCACTAGATTAACCAGGGCAGATGGTTGTCTGTTAATAATTCAACAATTATCTTTGAAGATATGTACTACATTCTGCCTTCTCAGGCAATACATTAGTTAGAAGAAGTAGAGGATTTAAGATTCTGAGTTGTGTTGTAGTAGCATGGTCACTGGATTGGAAATATGAATATTCATGTTATTTATCTTGCTCTGCCTTCATCTACCTATATGACCCTGGACAAATGAATTCACCCTCTTTGGGAATTCTTCATCATTAAAGCTAGAGGACTGGCACGTATTCTCCCAGCTTTGCACTTCTGTGAATCTTCTTCAAGTCAGTTGTTGTTTTTTTTTTCTAGAATAAATATATTATTTGATAACATATTTTAATTTTTTAACTCTGGAATTAACTCCAATTTCTTTTCATAGTGAGTGATGCTCACCTTCCACATGCATTTACTGAAGAAAGGTTTCATTCTAAAATAATGAAAATTTGTAACGTTCGAGAGGAAGCATGGAAGTTCAGACTTCCATAGCATGATTCCTGAAACTTCAACATATTAATTATTTGGCCTCAGACAAGTTACTTAACTGTTCCTAGCCTCAGTTTTCTCATCTATAAATATCACTATTGGGCTTCCCTGGTGACGCAGTGGTTGAGAGCCCGCCTGCCAATGCAGGGGACACGGGTTCGTGACCCGGTCTGGGAAGATCCCACATGCCGTGGAGCGGCTGGTCCCGTGAGCCATGGCCGCTGAGCCTGCGTGTCCGGAGCCTGTGCTCCGCAACGGGAGAGGCCACAACAGTGAGAGGCCCGCATACCGCAAAAAAAAAAAATAAATAATAATAATAAATAAATATCACTATTAATAGTAAAAGAAATTACATGGCATTAAATTGATTAATCCATTGAAATCCCTTAGGAGAGTTGCCAGGATATAATTGTACAATAAATATTAGATATTATAAACTACTATTATTATTCAAAACTATGAATTTTTTCTTTCCCAGAATAAAATTCTATAATATAAACACTAACCATTCATTCCCATTGGCAATCCGGCCATTGTAATGCTTGAATTTTCAGGTACTCATATTTCTTCTTTCAAAGTGTGTTTGTTCTCACAACTGTGAAGCGGCCATCAGAACACTAGAGGCTACTCCCTTTGGAGCCCATTAGTTCCCTTCTAAGCACCAGGCAAAGGAATCAGCACACAGAGATGTGTTGATCCTGGTCCTACCAACTTTGAAGAATGAGCAGCAGTTGTGGAAAATAACCCAGTGGTCTCTCCCCTCAAGGATCTGTCCTTTCAGAGTAGAACTTATGAATGAAATGAGAGTGGCCTGGAAGTCTTTAATCTGCAAATAATATAACACATTTCATGGTTCATTATTATCTGAACATTTATAACCCTTCACTTCTATTTTTGATGGGCTTTATCATTACTAGCTTTTAAACTGCCTATATGTCTTTGAAAACTTCAGAGTATTCAGCTTGATAATCTCTTACTGAATGTTCTTTTCCTGAATTCATAGGAGGATGGAAGAGTTTAGATACCCCTATTTTTTTCTTTCTTTATAGAATGATTAGTGTAGAAATGAGCTCTATACTTTCCTTTATTTGTATAAAAATCAAATAAGACAATGTATGTGAAATTAGTTTGAAAGCTTCAAAGAAATATTATTATATGTATTTGTATGTATAAAATACATACAAAATATGACAGTATGTACAATATAAATTTGTGTAAAATATGAGACATTATTATCACTGTATATACTTGGATCAAAATGTTAAGCCATTTTCCAGTATGAAAGTCTCATGTTTGAGAATATTGAGGATAATTCTTTGAACTACTTTCAAATTATTTTTGTGTTGAACACTCTTGTTAAATCATCCCCAGTGTTTCTTCAATGTTATCTTGTCTGCTCTGTGCTGCACTGGATCTGTAACCTCCATGAAGACATCCTATGATGTATTTTTCCACACATGGATGTTCTGAATTCTTAGCCCCTCCCAGGCTTCTTTTCAACAATGTAACTGTCACTTGCATATATAGAGTTATCTTCTCTTTTCAAGAAATTTGCACTTCCACCTATATTAACCTGTTTTCTTTATTGATTATCCCCTTTTCAAGGACAGAGATTTGCTTCTTTCCAGCATAGAGTATGTTACTTCTTTAATACTAGTAGCCCCAATTGTTGCTAACTAATACACTCAATAGGCACACATCAGAGACTTTTCCCTTATTCCTCATATAATAGAAAATTATTTCTTTCTTTTAAATCTAATATAATGGCAATGAGCTTTTATGTATGTACAGAATGAGAAAAATGATGACTCAGTTATTACTTTGATCCCAGCTATATAATTTCATCATCTCAATTGGAAAAGATTGTAAAGCTGATGCCAGCATCTTTTAGGTTTCTCACATGACTAGTTGTTCAAAGACTTTTATTTTTGAGTGTATTTTTCTCTGTGTGCCTGTGTTTTACGTTAGAACAAGCAAGTGCAGCTATTGTCATAGCTCCATCAACAATATTTATTGGTGCCTATTGTGAGCTCTACATTTTGCTAGGATTGATAGGGAAGCAGAGTGTATCATATACACTCCTTGCACGGAAAGCACTGACAATATAGTCAAATAATTAAGATTAATATAAAGGACAGAAAGCAAACCAATTGAAGAGACACTACCTAAGAAATTTCTTACAGTGTATAGAAGATGTGAAAAAATTTCCAGAAACTATTACATTGAACCATTAATACTCTACAATAAATTCTTGAACCTGTTTTGATACAATTTTCTGATGGTGGAACTAAGGCTCAAACAAATTAAATAAGTTGCCTTAGGTCACATAGCTTGTAAATGACAGTGTTTGGATTCCACCTTGGCTCAACCATCTGTCTGTAGTCCCTTAAGAGAAGTTTAGGACTAGGGTAGACGGGAAAAGCTTTGTGGATGAGACAGTACAAGTAATAATAATAGCTGCGATGATTGAGTGTCGGCTGATAGGAACTCCTCTGAGAAGTTTATATGGTTTTCATTAATTCTGTCTCCAAACCCATGGGGTCAATTTTTTGCATCCCGATGTACAGCTGTAGAAACTGAGTATCAGAGACATTGAATAACTTTACCAGTGGCACAAGAGTGATGGAGCTGGGATTTGAAACAAGGTTTTCTGGCTCCAAAGGCAGTGTTCTCTAGTCATAATCTTAAGATGAACTATTGGAAAACTTGAGTACTGCAAACTAGATGGCCAGAACCAGGGTGTCAGTGATCTGAACACTAAGGCAAAGGCAGGATGTTAGAGTGTCAAGTGGATATTGTAAGAGGTAAAAAAGGAAGTTGAAAATAGTTTTGATGTCTTCAGCTAGGACAACTGATTAAGGGCAGTTACCAACTGAAGTACGATAGTGTGGGAGCAACAGCTCTTGTGGAGGAGTTTTGGTCATGTAGAGTTTAAAGGGGCTGTGCAGACATTTGTATGATATTGGGAAGTCAGGTTTGAAACTCCGAAGAACTTTCAGAATTAGAGATGTAGAAGAGTTAATAATTTAAGTCCCTAAGGTGATCAAGATATGCAGAGAGGTGAAGACTGAGAAAAGAAAGCAATATAAATTGAGAGTGAGAAATTGGAGAGGCGATGGAAGAATCAGAAAAGTGTCTTGAAGACCAGTGGAGGGGAGGTTTTCCAGAAGATGGGGGATCAGCAGTGCCAAGTGCTACAGAGAGAGGTCTGGTAGGACAAAAATTGAAGAGAGCTTTGGCAATTTGGGTATGGTTAGTCACCCTGATCAGAGCAGTTTCGTGAGAAAATTTGTGTGTTCATTTTTTTTTTAACGTGGGGAAATAGGAGCATGCTGAAGGTTGTACTGGTAAATTATTGGATGTACGGAGGAATTGTACAGCCTCAGGTTGAATAGCAGTATACATACGGAATAGCCACACTTTACTTTCTGGGCAGAAATCTGTTAGGGTAATAATGCAAGAAGCCATCTAATTTCTCTGCTTACAGCAAAGTCTCACTACTCACTACGAGTAAAGAGAACCTGAATTTGTTCCTCTAGTACAGGATAGCAGAGTGATTGCTCATCAGCGTGGAGGAATTCAGAGGTGAAAGCAGTCCTGCTAGAAGCCTTGAACTACCAGCTATCCTAGTGATAAATGCTCTCTGACTGCTGAGAATGGTAAATATGTCAGAGTCCCTAATTGGCTCAGCACTGGGTCTGCAGAATTACCAATTCCATTGCTCTTCTTCATTTACTTGCCATTAATACTTTTGGGGGTAAGCATCTTTTTTTTTTTTTTTTTTTTTTTTCTTTTTGCGGTATGCGGGCCTCTCACTGCTGTGGCCTCTCCCGTTGCGGAGCACAGGCTCCGGACGCGCAGGCCCAGCGGCCATGGCTCACGGGCCCAGCCGCTCCGCGGCATATGGGATCCTCCCAGATCGGGGCACGAACCCGCATCCCCTGCATCGGCAGGTGGACTCTCAACCACTGCGCCACCAGGCCCGGTAAGCATCTTTTTAGTATTTTTATGACCAAGGTGGAAGCAGTGGTTTATTCATTTGGGGTTGGATCACCACAAGGCCCAGTATGGTCAACTCTAGAGATGGGAGAAGGCAGGGGAGGAACCAGACCAAAAGCAATAGATCTATGTTTGATTTTTTCAACTCTACTGAGGTATAATTGACAAGTAAAATTGTAGGATATTTGATATATGTGCACATTATGAAAGGATTCCTCCCATCTACTTAATTAAAACATCCATCACCTCCCATATTAATTTTTTTTTGCTGTTGAGAATGTTTAAGTTCTACTCTCAGCAAATTTCAATTATATAATACAGTGTTATCAACTGTAGTTACTATATTATACATTAGATTCTCAGACTTTATGCATCTTACAGGTGAAAGTTTGTACAAAAGGGATAGATCTAGATGGAGTTATAGATAAACATACATATCCTTAATATAGTCATGGAGAAGTCTTACTTTTCCAGGCTGGAAGCTAGAGCATGTCCTTCTTAACTGAAGAAAGGCAAGGACTCAAGCCTGAGGAATTGCATCCCTGTGGTATCTACCATAGGAGATAGTAAAGAGGGATTGTCAAAATAACAAGTTTATAGAAAGCATTCATTTGAACCAGGTGAAGTTGCTGATATTCGACTGGTTTTGACTTACACAAATGGCAAATTCTTATAATCAAAATAATAGGAGGGAAAAGAAGACAGGTTGGTTGGGGACCTCAGGTAGATGACTAAGTTTGGTTTTTGAGACTATTTGTAGCCCTTTGATAAAAGTGGATTGAAAGGGTAGGACTAGGGAAACTTATTTACCCTGTGGAGAAGAAAGTGAATAGATGTTATGATCTCTACCTGGACATCTGCCCTCTCGCTTCATCCAAGCTGTTTCTCAGAGCAAAACAAAATCTTTGAAGAGATTTTGCCTAGAAACCTAGGGATATATGTAGAAACCTTTTGGTTATGAAAGGGATTTCAGAATCTGCTAAAAGCAGTTGACTTCCCTCCCTAGGAGAATGAACATATACACATTAAACAAAAATCAGAATATTTATGAACCCCCTGAAATTCAGGTCAGAAACCTTCATTTAAAAGATAAAGATATATTGATTTCAAGCAGTGATACAACCAAAGTAAAATCCCAAACTAAAACTTAATTTTCAAAGGTCTCTGGAAAGCACAGAAAGAGCAGCTGGGCTGGGGTTAATCATTCCACCTTTGGAGATAAGGCATTTGTACTCAGCATGCTAAGTCTTACAAATCATATATATAATCTCCAGTCTGGAGTCTGGTTTATAGATCAAGGCATAAAGAATTTGGAGCAATGAGGCATTTCTCTCCAATTATTTTCTCAGTAGATGGCCTCCTATGATCAGATTTCAGTTATCAGTATATTCTTCTACCAATACTTTGATTGGCTCATTTATTAATAACATATGGAAAAAAAGCAGCAAAGGTTAGTGTTAAATTCTAGGCTCATCCAGTAGGGTAACCAGGCAGGTGGATATTGGAAAATAGCCTAGCCTTGGGTAATGCTTAATATCTAAGGACTAGTCATTGGTTCTTAATCCTGGCTGTGGATTATAATTATTTTGTGAACACATAAAACATAACACTGTCCAGCCCCATCTCAAGGCAGATTAGATCATAATCTCAGGGAGTGGGGACCAGGCATTGGTACCTTTTAAAAGCATTCCAAGAATTTCTAATGTACATTTAGGGTTGACAATCACTGGTTTAGAGTAAAATTAGATGGTGGTATGGATACGATGAAGGAAAGCAAGATAAAAGCATATTCTCACAGGTGAGGCCCATGGAATAATGGGAAATCTCTAGTAAATAATGAGTCGATATAAATTTTTAGTTATTAAATTGTATTTAAAGGTAAGTTTTTACTAGAAACTAACACAGTATTGGAGGCAATTATACTCCAATAAAGATCTACTTAAAAAAAAAAAAACTTATAAAAGCTCTTGACCACTGGTTGTCAGTAGGGCAGTTGGCCTTTGGATAGGGTCTACCCTTCCCCCTCCCCCGTGGTTGCTGGCATCCAAAATAAAGCAAACTTTCCTTTTCACCAAAAAAAAAAAAACCCACAAAAAAACAACAAAAAAAACCCCCAAACAAACAAAAAGGAGTTTGCTGTAGTAACATAGACTCTTAGGGCTGAGGGTCTTAAGTCATAGGGCTATTATCCCATCTGGCTTTAAAGCAGCAGTAATTTTTCAAAATTGGCCCAAGATAATGTGAGTTATCAAGAGAGGAACTTCAGGAAAGAAAAAGCCCATCTTTAAAAAAGGTTATGCATGCACTTGGTGCATATTTCAAAACTCACAAAAGGGTAAAGAGTGCAAATCTCATTGCCCTCTGTTCCCAGCTGTCCAATTTCTCTCACTTGGAAGCAATCAATCTCTTGTTTACAATAGTTCATTCATGTATAAGCAGTGTCTTTTCTTTTTGTATACCAACAGCATTGTACAAATGGTATGCACACTCTTCTACATTTTGCTTTTCTCACTAAATAATATACCCTGGAAAATTGCTTATGTTTTAACAAGTCTTAGGTTTAGATGTTGCATGTCCAAACTTGCATCCCTTGATACCAGGCATGTAGTAGGAACTCAACAAATGCTATTGTCAGTTTCATCACTCTTCCTAAATAAATAAACTGACACTGCTGCACCTGTATGCTGAAATGAAATTCAGAACTAGTCCATAAGGGATTTTTGCTGTCTTCACCTTAGAACTATAGTAAAAGCATGCCTTCCATGACGTTCTCAGAAGTAGTGTTCAAAAAGAGACCAAATGTATTTCAAATCCTGCCACAAAAAGAGGCAAAAACTGTAGTTGACTCAAAAATTTTGTGCCAAAGTCTGAGAAATCACAAGTACCGTTGACCCCCAAGCCTTGAATAAACTGAAATCATAGGATTAATAATAAAGCCAATTTTTTTTTACTCAAAAATTTAATTCTAATGTTTACGTATACCTTTGTTTTAAGTTGTATTTCACTACTTTCCTGTGTTGAAAACTTAACCTCACTGGAACTTGTGTGAGAAGTCTAGGCATTACCTGGTTTTCTAACTCTGAACTTACATCTGTGGTCCATTAACATTAACACATTGAAGCAGTAAGTGGTAGACGATTATAAGTGAAGGTTAATTTTACGATATTTGGTATTTGAAGAGAGCTGTCATGTTCTCTGTGCTTTGTACCTTTGCTAACCACAGTATAAATATAAGCAGTTGATATTTTATAGATCTCTGATGTTAAAAAGTCATGATTTATAACAGCTGAAAGCTCATAATCTCTGCTTTGCCATTTAGGGATTGCTTTCTGCCTTTGTTTTCTGGGCAGCAATCAACACTGTAGACTTTAGTTTAGAGGCAGGGAATCAAAGCAACTGGTAATGACATCGATTGAGTTTTAAAGAGATTTTAAGTTATCCGAATTACTGCTTTGGGTGTATATGTTGTTTGTTAAAAATCCCTATAATCTTAGAATCTTCTTATTTTATTTTTATTTATTTATTTATTTTTACGGTACGCGGGCCTCTCGCTGTTGTGGCCTCTCCCGTTGCGGAGCACAGGCTCCGGACGCGCAGGCTCAGCGGCCATGGCTCACGGGCCCAGCCGCCCCGCAGCATGTGGGATCCTCCCGGACCGGGGCACGAACCCGTGTCTCCTGAATCGGCAGGCGGACTCTCAACCACTGCGCCACCAGGGAAGCCCAGAATCTTCTTATTTTAAAATTGAATAGGTTTGGAGCTATTGCCCCTCACTGAATATGCAAGTTCTGGAGTCAGTGTCATTTTTTCCAAGCAGCTCAGCATACTTAGTATGTTACTGGTTACTTTTAAAAAGCATTATAAAGAGGTCATATTGCTTATGGGTGCATGCATGTCTGTGTGTGCACATGAGCCTATGATGTGCTGGAGGGCAGGAGAGAATAGTGTTCGATCAAATCAATAAGGCATTGAGTCATCTGCATTTAGAGTTCATAATGAAAGAGGCTCACTGGCATTGCTTCAGTTTTCTGAAGCTGCTAGTGGTGATAGATGCTGAGAACATATGGGTCCTACGTTTATCACTGTAGTCTTTCCCTTTATTAGACACAAAATAGCTTATAGCACCTGCTATGTAATTTTTAATAATATTACTACACGCACCACCACCCCCCAATTACTAGAGTGTAAGTTCCCTTAGAGCAGGACCTTACCTGGCCTGTTCAAATAATTATTCCCAGAATTTAGAAAAGTGTCTAGACCATAGTAGATGACCAATAAGTATTTATTAAATTAATATATTAGCACTGTTTAATGTATTTTGATTGTTTGTATGCAAACAATCATTTCTGATGAAAGATCTTATTCTGTGCTGTATTATATTTGCTGAGATGTTTATATCATTCAGAACCTAATGTATGTGTTAATCAGCAGGCTGTTTTGGGGAACAATAATTTCTTTGATGTATCATAACTTATATTTTAATCAAAATTTGAGATCAAATAGAAGTTTTAAGAAAATAAAAACTAAAATATATAAATATTAACGTAATTCCAAAATAAGGAAATATCACTCATTGCCTCAAATGATCTTCTGGGGCATGGACAATAAAAGACAAAACAATTGAACCTTTCTTTTTTTTTTTTTTCTTTTTGCGGTATGCGGGCCTCTCACTGTTGTGGCCTCTCCCGTTGCGGAGCACAGGCTCCGGATGCGCAGGCCCAGCGGCCATGGCTCACGGGCCCAACCGCTCCGCGGCATATGGGATCCTCCCAGACCGGGGCACGAACCCGTATCCCCTGCATCGGCAGGCGGACTCTTAACCACTGCACCACCAGGGAGGCCCGAACCTTTCTTAATTCAACTGACTTACAAAAAAACATTGTGAGCTTTTATGCATCACTTCCGTTAGTATCCTAGTTGTAATGACATGTTATTTTGATTTTTTATGCTCAATAAATGTAATATTGCTGGAAATTTGGTGCAGGGTCAGAATTGCAACAGTAACAATTTTATATTATCTATAAAAAGTATAGTGCAGTTGTTAACTATTATTTCTAATTAACTATTGTTTCATTATCATTAGATACAATTAATTTGAAGGCACTATAAAATACATCAAATTGTGTCCTCCATGTAGGTAGTCATTATGGTATAGCATTTTCATTATGACACTAATAGCATTCTTTAGTGAGTGTATTATCATTGTCCCATGACGCTGGCACTGCTGTGGAATTCAACTCTAATTGGCTATAAAATATCTTTCTTCAGGAGAGGTCAAACCATCTTAAAATATTATCTCAGTGCTTTTAGCTTATCGGAATCATATTGGAAAAGTGATTTATTCTTATTTAGCAGGCAAGAAAATGGCAGCATTGACAGGGCAAGTCAATTGCGTAAGGTCAGTTGACAAATCATTTTTATGTGGGTGAGGTCAAGTTTCCAAAGACACAATCTACTGCACAAGGTGATCAGTGCCTAAGATATATTTGAAGAAATAAAAGTCAAATGTTTACCTCCCTTGGTTAGAAATAATACAGTTAGTGCTGATATGCTCAAGGCTTCAAAATTTGTGAGTTAAATTATATACATGAGTTGCCAGATTGTATCTGGCAGCTTTTTATACTATGCCAATGTGTTGACCTGTATGGGATAGTAATGAAATAAATTGAAATCAAGTGTTTTGGCATAGTTGTGATAATAAAAATGAATTTCTAGTTGCAACAAATATCTTCTTTGGTATTAAAAGAGCATGAGGAGAAGCAACAGAATATAACAAAGAGGTAGTAAAAAAAGGAAAATATAACTACATTAAAGAATATTAAGGGTAACTATTAAAAAAATAAATGTAAAAACTAAATAGTGCTCTAGCAAAGATCCAATTAGAAGTGGATAGTGAATCAAAACTATTAAACGGCTATGGTTGGCCTCATATTGTCATCCACTCCTTTATTATTCTCTATTTGGGGAGACCTCTGAGTTGCTTCTAGCAAATTTTTTCTTTCCTGCCTCCCTCCCCTCCCCTCCCCTCCCCTCTCCTGTCCTCCCCCCTCCCGTCCCCTCCCCCTCCCCTCCCCTCTCCCCTCCCCCTCCCCCTCCCCTCCCCCCCTCCCCCCTCCCCTCTCCCCTCCCCTCTCCCCTCCCCTCCCCTCCCCTCTCCTCTCCCCTCCCCTCCCCCTCCCCTCCCCTCCCCTCTCCTTTCCTTTTCTTACCATAGTTCAGTGTTTCCCAAGTGTGTTTTCCAGAATACAAGGTCCATGGGATGCTCAGATGGGGGATGTGGACAAAGTTTAGGAAATATTACATAGAGTCACTCATCTCTTAGAATTTCCTGATGTACTTTAACACTTTTAATCTCAAGAAATGGTCCAAAATAGGAAACCTGTTTACCCCAACCCCTTCCAAAAGGATTTGACTGTGAAATATATATTATATATATATATATATTAACATTCCAGACCCCTGACTTTAGAAACAAAGGAAGAAGTATCAGTGATGAGAATGTATTGAGGAATGAGGGGATATGGTTGGGCCAACATAGATTTTTATGGGACACTTTGAATTTTTGCAGAATTACTGATTTATTTATGCCATGCTTATTTTCCACTTTGCAGGAACATCAGTTAAAAAATGCCTTGTGTCATTTTGAACTGTATAGTCTATAAAAATTGTTAAATTTTAATGAATGGATTATCCTTTGAACATGCATAATGTCATTTTGAGGCTGTGGAAAACCTACATATTTTGAGATATTGGATTTTTTTACAAAATCTTAGAAATTGCTTTTCTTGGAGTTTTTTAAAATTTCATTTAATTGAAAAGGTCATTGCTCAGAAATCACTGTGATTCCAGATTTTTCTGTCTTATATATTTTGATAATTGCTATTGTCACTTTTAATAGTGATCATGAAAAAAAGTTTAATATTAGAAATTCATAGCAACCACATTTCTCATATAATCTGCCAGACAAAACAATGTATTTAATTGCTTGGAAAATACAAGACTGTTTTATGTTATTAATTTGAATGTGATATATATATATATATATATATATTTCCAGTCCTTTATCTTTCAAAACTTATGAAAGGAAAAGTACAATTTGAAAAGCTTTTAGGATGCAGTATTGGAGCAAATGGGCTCTCTGATGCCTGGGCATTTGGTTTGTTTTATTTATGATGGAACATGGGAATATTTTAAAACTAAGATAAATAGTTTCAATGTTGAGAACCCCATTTTGTTAATATTGCTGTGTTAAATGTGTAAGTATGGAACAGTCAGTGAAATATGAGACATTTTATCCAGTGACATTTTAAATGAATCTCCTTGTAGGGGAAGCCTGTGGGAACACCAGATGCTGGCGCTTATTTCCGTGTGCTCGCGGAGCATGGAGTAGCTGCCTTGTTTACAGCGCCAACTGCCATTAGAGCAATCCGTCAACAGGACCCTGGGGCAGCCTTGGGGAAGCAGTACTCTCTGACAAGGTGAACTCTGGATGCACAGGGCAAATTACATTAAAAACTGCAATCAGAATGAATAACTGAACATTATATATTTTTTCTATCACTGCAGTACCACTATGGAAAGAGCCAAAGGTTCTGAATGTTAAGAATGACTGTTCTAAACATATCTTTGAAATAGTTGGAAATTTAACTATACTGTGAATATTTTTTAATACCATATCCTGTTTATTTCTGTTCAAATTTTATCAAAATAGTTCTCTTTTTTAAACTACTCAGCTTATATATTTTCCTTAAAGTAAAATGCTAAGTGTAACTTAAAATGAGTATGTATATATATATATATATATATATATATACACATATATGTGTATGTATATATATACACACATACATATATAACATCTGTCTTTTGAAAATAGACTCATAGTCTAAATAGAGGGAAATATTATTTGATTTCACTTATAGAGATAAAACATGGAAACTATAGTCCAAATTACCTATGTTGAAAAAGTGAAGGAAATTACTTTTCTATTGTTTTGTAATAATGTGCTCTGAATAGTTTAGGTATTTTTGTGCTGGTTTATTGCCATTCATTTTAGTTTAATGATATGTATATTCAAAGATAATTATAGCAATTTGTGTCTTCAAGGCAGTTTCCAACGTCGAATCTTATTGAACCTTTTTGAAATAGGTCACTGCTGTCATGAACTAAAAGCATTTTGTAGTTTCTTCAAGTCAAAAGTGGGTTTGAATTAAATCAGTTTGAATTTTTTAAATTAAATGCCAGATGTTATGAATTTTGTGCTGCTATGGCCCAAGAAGGGGTTTAAACAGGTATCATACAGCAATTGCAGATATAAGCAAGAAGGTTTCAGTTTGGGCAGGGTCAGTGGTTTTGTTTATTTGTTTCTTTTTCCTCTTTTTTTTATGAAAAAATGAATCTGGATTTACATAAAATGTTCATAAAATGAGCATACAATGTGTTCATAAAATGAACATACAATGTGTTCATAAAATGAATCTTCTATTATATTTCTATTCACTCTCTCTTTGTTCCTTTTTTTCACTACATTTCAACTTAGTTTTCTCCATTTCAGTCAAAAGCATAGAAACATAGATTTTTGGTAAAAACATCTGAGCCTATGTATCGTCTCCACGTCTTAAGACAATTCCAGGGGTTTTGAAGAAACAGTGACTGTTGTTCTTGCAGTATCTCTTTTCTGACAAATGCATTCTGATTACAGGGCATGTAGATGTGTGACCAGCAAGCTAAGGTGTCTTGTTTGCTGCATCATCTTTTCCCATTTATACATGGGTTTTAGATGATAACCTTTACTGTAAAGGCAAGAACCATTTCTAATTTTCCTGAAATATAAAGCGTCAAACAATACCGAATGAATACCTTTTTTTTTTGAATACCTATTAAAACATCACTCTTTCAAACTAATAGGTATAGACATGGAGTATGAGATTTTAGGGTAAGAGAAATTGCGATAAGTTCCCCCAATCATGCCCCTTTGTCTTTAGGCATCTAAGTTTTTCATGATGATGTGAACCTATGTTTTTAATAGATATTTAGGAGTGCAGACTCTATGAACAGCCTCAATTATTCGAATAACTACTATTAATAAATGCAAACACTTGCTGATCACCTACTGTGTGCTAGGCATAAGCAGTTAAAGTTTGTTATCTCATTTGGTTATAAAAATAAGTAAGAATTGTGATTATTCTCATTTTACAGATGGGTGAAGTTAGGACCAGAGAGTTTAAGTAACTCTTTAGAAAGAAACTAACTCAGGTGATCTGACTAGAGCCCACACTCCTAACTAAATTCCATGGACATACTCTTCCTATGAAAGGTAAATTAGGAAACTAACTTGACCCAGGGATTCTTGTCATTCATGGCATAAGTGCAGCTTTTCCTTTTCATATATTTGTAGTCTATACAAATAATACCTTCACTGATCTACTTTGATAGATTATCACTTGTGGGCTAAAGAGAACGTTAGAAACAGAAGGGACCTCCAAAATCCAACTATCTCACTAGGCAACCAAGGTCCAAGAAAAGTTGTTTGGGTTAGAGACAAGAGAGAACCCAAGTTAGAGAACCCAATCTTCTCATACAGCTATACTTTTAAGTTTATATTTACGTTCAAGACGTTTCATACTAACTTACTGAATGGACGTTCTCTTGATATTGTAATTGCAGGCTCATGATTGATTTGCAGTTTGCTTATCTCTCCTATAGAACATTTTAAGTGATGAAGTTTTCTTTTTAAAATGTTACATAGCTCATTAAAGATTGTTTTAAAATAAATTTAAAGATGTTCCCCCCAATTTAAGAGGGTACTCTGAAATAGGTAACTAACCAGAACTGTAAGTTCATTTTATCAGACAACTAGAGTTTGTAAAAATAGACGAGAAATCATCTAGTGTAATGATTTCATTTCACAGTAGAGAAAACTTTGGTACAAAGAGGTGAAATAACATTCCCAGGATTACAAAGCTATTCTGGGGCAAAGCTGGGACTAAGCAGTATGGTATGGTAATTTAGATTCTGACTCTGGAGTTAGACTATCTGGGTTCAAACCTACCATTTACTGTCTGTGTGACCTTGAGAAAGTTATATAGCCTCTCTGTTCTTTCTTTTTTTTTGTGGACTATAAGAGCAGTAATAGTACAAGAATATAATGAAAATAAAAGGTACATAATCCATGCAAAGCACTTGGAGCTGTTCATAACATAGACTGCCTTAAATGTTATTATCATCTTCTGCTTTCTAATTCACTGCTCTTTTTTGTCACATCATAGTGATTTATTTTCCCATGATCTTCTAGTTCAATTTTAGTAAAGTTAGAAAAAATTCTGTGCTGGGATTTCCACTCAAGATAACACAGTACCTTGTACTTTGATGCAGCCTTTCTTTCCCCATTACACAGCAATGAGAGATAATATGAAAAACAAGAAGCAGAGCATCAGAGGTGAGCTGAAAAATAAACTTTTCTGTGGGCTGGAAATAGATTAGATTTGCAACGCGGTAAGGGTGGCTGATGCCAGAGGCTTGCTAGGTGTACAAGCATGCATTGGCAGAGTAAAGGGACTCAGTATTACCCTGCTTAGGTCATGGAGTCAGAGCTTGCTCAGTGATTGAGGATGGGCTGGGGTGTTCCTCCCCACTCAAGAAAGGAGGTTGATAATAATGACTCTCACTTGTTTTCTGGGACTATGACGTATAGCAAGCTTTGGTCTAGGGATCTGATTGAGACAAAGCAAAACTGCCCATCTGTCATCCTAGAATAGGATCTGTGATATATCCTGAGTATCACTGTGGGTTAATCATTCTGAATCATCATTATGGCATTGGATCTCTAGAGGATAGTTATATCACTCACAAACCTATTGAACAGAGAAGGTGAGCATAGGAGAGAGAGAGGAGAAAAAAACAAAGACAAAGAACTTCTATTTCGAAAAGAGTGTGGGAAGTAAAATTCCAAACACATGAAGAACTCTAATGCTAATAAAATCAACAGAACATGGATTCATTCCAGTTGAGATTATTTTTGTAATATAGCCAAATCAAACTTGAAAATAAGTATGTTAAGGATAATCAGAGTCATAAACTAATAACTCTTATGTAAAATTATTAAACTTGGGTATGAAAAAATTAAAAAGTACAATGGATAGTGTAAACTAAATAAATGAAACAAATATATGGGCACAAGGAAAGACTGTTAAAAATTACAGGATATTATTGAGGGAACTACCCAACATGTAAAACAGAGAGACAAAGTAAAAAATCTGAAAGAACAGTTAAAGAGACTTGGAGGGAAGAATAGGAAACTACAAATGTATCTAGTAAGAATTTCAGAAGAAAATGGAAGAATTGTTAAAAAAAAAAAAGAAAGTTGAAGAGCCAATAATTGAATATGTTACTGAATTGAAGAAAGATGTGGATCCTAGTTGGAAAGTGCCATCCAAGTACTAAGAAGGTTAAATATAAGTAAATTCTCATTGGACAGGTCATTTGAAAATTGCAAAACATGAACTGAGGCTATAGATAAAATCCAAAAGACTACCAGAGGAATCAAGAGAGCACCAAAGAGGAAAAGCCAAACTGATGCCAGTAGATGCTAGATGACAATAGTGAAAGATCTGCAAAGTTCTGAGGGAGAAGTGTTAAACAACAAATTTTTATTGAAGACTGAGGGCAAAATAGAAAAATGTGCATATGGACAAAGCTAAGAGAACTTAAAACCCAGAGACTTTCTTGACAGGAAAAATGCACACAGGGGAATGGTATGGGATATGAAAAAGCAGCAGCAAAAACTGATGAAGTATGTTGTTGAATTTATATAGTTGTTACTGTACTAATTATAATTGGATATTATGTTTAAACAGAAGCCAAAATAAATGCAATAAATAACTGTAACAAAATGGAGAGTTTTTTCAAAAGGTAATTTGAATTTTCTAGTGGGGAGTAATAGAAGAAAACAGAATGAAGGAAGGATGGAGATAACCACAGGAACATTGATGGAAAAAAATAATGATGTTCTGTTGTGTGAACTAGAGTTGAGGCATCACTAAAATAATCTTTTTATTTACCTTCTGTTGGCACAAGTGAAGAGTAATATTCTCTTATTTGGTAGTTTATGGACCTTGAAAGAAATATTCATTTTAGTTTTCTTCTGCCCTTACTTTATTATTATTATTATTATTATTATTATTTTCTCACTGCTGTGGCCTCTCCCGTTGCGGAGCACAGGCTCCGGACGCGCAGGCTCAGCGGCCATGGCTCACAGGCCCAGCCGCTCTGCGTCATGTGGGATCCTCCCGGACCGGGGCACGAACCATGTCTCCTGCATCGGCAGGCAGACTCTCAACCACTGTGCCACCAGGGAAGCCCTGCCCTTACTTTATTACCTCAGAATTCTTCACCATAATCTATCTTTGGCTTTGTATCCATTACTATGCAGCTTCCTGTGTATTTTGGAATAAAATTAACTTAACAACATTACCATTTTTCTGTTTCCCTTTTTGCTTAATTTTCAACTTAATTTGAGTCTTGAATTATACTCAATTTTATATAGAATTGAGGAAAGAGGTATAGGTCTCATTCACATTAATATCTATCCCCCTTTTTTCTACTCTGGGTATTGTATATTGTCATTTTGTTTATCCTTTTAGTATTATTCATCTGGAAGTAGATTCATCTTTCCATGTGTTACCATTATCAGAGCATCTCTCATATATTGAATTAGTATATAACAATCTAGGGAAGCATTATCCAATAAAACTGATGTCTACAATATAGTAGGTGCCAGCCACATGTCACTACTGAACTCTTGACAAAAGGTTAATACTATGAAGAAATTGATATTTTTAATTTTTTTCAATTTTAACTAATTTAAATTTTAAATAGCCAGAGGTGGCTGGAAGCTACCATATTGTACAGTGCAGAGACAGGACATATATAATTAATATGGGTAAATTTACTCTCCAGAGAGTCCAAATTACTGTGAAAAATGGCTAATTTTCACTTAAAAAATTTTTTTTATTGTGGTAAAAGTCACATCATATAAAACATACTATTTAGACCATATTTAACTGTACAGTTCAGTGACACTAAGTACATTCACATTTTTGTGCAGCTCTCACCATCATCCATCTCCCAAATATTTCACCTTCTAAACTGAAACTCTGTCCACATTAAACACTAACTCCCCATTCACTTTTATGAAATGAATTTGTAAACAAAAATATATTTTTGAATTTTTTAATATGGGGCATTTATCTGTTTGTAATATTAATAAAATAATGGCAAGGTCATTAATGAGAAATTTCACTGTTGAAAAATGTTTCAGTTCCTTTTTTGCAAGCCTAAAGGACTAAATGTTCTTTAAAAAATAAGAATACAACTCTTGCTCTTAGGCATGAGTTTATCTTTAAACTATCTTATAATTTATCTTTCAATTATAGATTTATACTGAGTTTTTAAGTAATCATTTGGTTATAAAAATATAGAATTACATATCATGGTTTTGTTTATTGTGAGGAATTAGGAGTTAAATAATATTGGATTAAATATTTATTAGAAGATTTTAAATTGTCAGTCATGTCTTATTCCTGAATTTTATCTTTGTTTATAATGTGTTTATACTTATTGATATTATACAACTTGAAGTCTGTAATTGAGAAAAATAATAACTTTGGGGCAGTTTTAGGAACTTTAATACAAAAGTAGAGTGATAGTTTCTAGTGTATTTAGGGAAAGGGGATCATCTATACTATTTGATGTTTTTCTAAATTACCAATGAGCCCCAGAATTTTCCTCTGCTTTTGATAAATAGTAATGTGATTTTAATGGAAATGGAGGGATTTTTTCTGACTTGCAGAGAAGGCAGACACCACTTTTACTATTCTTTATTGAATATCATACCTTTCTATTTTGCTTATTAGCGCCATTATGAAGATTGCTATCATGATGATACTAATGTAATTAAAAGATAAGAAGGAAGGCAATAGAAGTGTAATGCAAAACAATAATAATACTACGTTTAAAGATATATAATGCTGAAATTTATCATGAGATAAGGAATCAGTGCTATGCATGTTTTTTCATTATTACAATCAATTAATTAAATTAATAGAAGTTTACTTGGCTAGGGAAAAAAAGCCAAAAAATTAATTAAAACTTGTAAAAATGCTGGTAATATCAGGTATTAATTATCCCTGGATTAGCCAAAAATTATTTTATACTGTGTGCTAAAATTTTTTAAGTGACAATATTTTGCATTACATTTTCATTAATAATATTTTTGAAATTCTAGGTATTAAGTTTCATATATAAACTAATCACATGACTATATGGATCATCCAGAGCTCCTTGAAGTAATCTGTGGCTTGGCAGATGATGGAAATGTGACCTCTGATATCCATAAAACACTTCCTTTTGGTTGTTCTTTGCCTGTACTGTTAGAATCAGCCAAACCTAGCATTTTATAAATTTTAATACACATCATCCAAATGCACAATATTCTTCTTTTTTCAGACAGCAAACTATTGGAAATTTACTTCTGCCCTTAAAGAAAAATTGGGGACTAATAAATTCTGTTATACATGTGCTATTACAAAGAAAGAAGGTGGAAAAGGTACAATATGCTCCAGAAAATGATTACACCTTCAATGAAATACAAAGAATAGCTCCTCTGTTGGTTCGTAAGACAGCCATGCTTGAAACCCCTTGTAGTCATAAACGGCAAAAATACAACAAAAATCCCAATATGTACATATAGGTGTGTGTGTTCTTTCTCTTCTTCAATTTTCCCGTGATAGTATACAACAGCAATATGATATTTTAAAGTTAATCTGTTGATAAAGTGTGACGCATGTATCAGTGATCAGTCGTTAAAGGTATCTGTTTAGTACGGTTTGAGGCAGCACGAAAGCAGGGAACAGTGGACGTTTTCATTCCGTCTTTTTTGCTTCTACAGTTCGTCATGGATAGCCGTGTTTTCCTCCTAATCATGTTTTCTTTAATGTTACTTTTATTTAGGGTCAGGTATTTGAGAGTTTGGGTTTTTGGTTTATTTATGTGTTGGTTTTTCTTCTTCCAGTGACATACAACGTATTCCTAAAAGGCTTTTCAAGGAAACGGGAATTGTCAGTGGTAATAAGTCCCGTTGCTCAGACCTCCTAGATTATCCCCTGTCTCCACCTCCACTTTTTTTCCCCGGGGGTCCCCGGGGGCTGCCTGGGTTCACGTCTCACCATCTCTGGGATGGCAGCAGCCTCCCAAAGCCAGGGCCCCTGGGCTCCTGTCCTGACCTTCCTTCTGTCTTCCCCACTCCTGCCAGTGGCGTCTTCCTAAAGCAAAAATCTCACTGTGCCACTCTCCTGCTTAAAATCTTTTATTAGCTTTTTTTTTTTAAACATCTTTATTGGAGTATAATTGCTTTACAATGGTGTGTTAAGTTTCTGCTTTATAACAAAGTGAATCAGTCATACATATACATCTGTTCCCACATCCCTTCCCTCTTGCGTCTCCCTCCCTCCCACCCTCCCTATCCCACCCCTCTAGGTGGTCACAAACCACCGAGCTGATCTCCCTGTGCTATGCGGCTGCTTCCCACTAGCTATCTGTTCTACATTTGGTAGTGTATGTATGTCCATGCCTCTCTCTCGCTTCGTCTCAGTTTACCCTTCCCCCTCCCCGTGTCCTCAGGTCCATTCTCTACACCTGCGTCTTTATTCCTGTCCTGCCCCTAGGTTCTTCAGACCCTATTTTTTTTAGATTCCATATGTATGTGTTAGCATACGGTATTGGTTTTTCTCTTTCTGACTTCACTCTGTATGACAGACTCTGACAGGCAGGCCATGGGGGCATTGAGAATAGAAGAAAAAAACAGTCATTCTCTCAATGAACCACAAATAGTGTCAGCTCAATTCTATTTTTCCTGTTTCATCCTTTCTGCACTGTGGCATGATGATCCCTGCAAAGGATTCTTCATCTCTTAGTAATCATATGTTCCTTTTGATAGGAGGCTTTTTAACCTGGAAGGCCACAATGGCATTTCTTTTTAAATCACTTATCTTTCCTAAATATGTCCTTGGAATAGGGGAAATATGTGTGGAAATCATAATAATCTTTACCAAAATAACTCATGAGAAGGAGCAAGTGCATCATATTTATGAGCATATTCGTTGCCTTAGCTGATACTCCAGAGTGTATTTTTGTGTATAGACTTAAGTAGAATACAGCAATCAAATTTGGAGCTAAAATTAGCAGAGATAATATCAAGGAGGAAAAAGGTTTTTCATTTTTGATTATTAGGTGAATATGACAGATATATTACAAAGATCAACTCAGTTGCTCTTCTCAGAAGTGAGAAGCTGTAGCTGTGAATTCTACTTTTGAAGCATCTCTCTCCAGTGCTGTGCTATGCATTTAGTTATACCACGTCCAAACAAATAATGCCTCTAACAATTCTACAACCTTTCTACAGTGTTTTCCTCTGACAGAGTTAATGTGATTAGATTCTACAATGTTTAAAAGAAGGTAGATGAAATTATTTCAGTTTATTTTCAAGGAATAATTTGAATTCACTCTCTCTCTAATATTCAGGTTCAAAACATTATTTGTGGCTGGAGAACGATGTGACGTGGAGACCCTGGAATGGTCCAAAAAGGTCTTCAGAGTACCTGTCCTAGACCATTGGTGGCAAACTGGTGAGCATTTTCCAAACACATACATAAATATTGCAGACATGCTCGGAGGCACTGCAAGGATAGGAGGAAATTCTGAATTATGACCATCAGGCACAAACTCAGAAATCAGGTGGTTCTGGTTTCGATAGAAATAAGCGATTCTTTGATTATCTTTTTGTTAAAAAGTCTTCTTAAATGACATTGATGCTACCATTCTCTTGGTCCCTGGGTATAAAGCCCTGAAGACCACTTTTGCTTCTCATCCTCTTTGCTTCATACATCCAGTGAGTCACTAAATCTCAGATTTCCCTTTGGATTCATCCCATCTTCAGTACTCCCATTGCCTCTGAGCTGCAGCAGCCGCACTGTCATCTACCCTGATTTAAATTATCCTCATCACTCATCTCTATGCTCCCTGCTTTCCTATAACCCTGCACACTGCTGCAGGAGTACTTTTTTAAAGCACTGTTTCTTTTATAGGATTTCCTGTGGTTCTCTGGCTCTTTTCTTATGATCAATAAAATCAAATCTCTTCTGCCTAGCACTCAACAGACAAATGTATTTTTCACCAAAATGCTTATCATTATATATGTAATTTATTTATTTACTTATTTATTCTCTATTTTCCTCCCACTAATTGATCCTTGGGAAACAGCTTATCATATTAAGTGGATAGAATAAAACGTTGGTACAGATAAAATAAGACTTTCTGCTGCTTCTTTTGAAGAATGATTGTGTACATATGTGAAAGTAAGTAGTTTACCTGGAATCTGTTTTGCTTGTCACCGAATGTAGTGATTTTGTTGGCTTTTCCATTTGGCCCACTGAAAGTAGCTATGAGTTATCAGAGCCTTTATAGCCTTCCTATGTGTATATTTCAGTTCAGTCTTACTTAGTTCAACTAATTAGATCAACAATTGTATATTAGTATTTTCAGAATTTCCGTCTTCTGAGCATTTTGGGCAGGGCATCAAATTTGGATTAAAAAATTAATAAAATTTCTAGCAAAAATTAGGTCTGATTTTTAAAATTCTAGCAAAAATTAGGTCTGATTTTAAGATCTAGAAGATCAAGTGAGAGACTAACACTGAAGTTCAGTGTTTAATATTTTAGAATTCTTTGATTCTGATAAATTATACTTTTATATTTCCTTGGATATTGCTCTTTTGGAAAATGTGTTTTCTATATCCATTATAATATGAAGTATAAAATGAATGATCAGAGCAGAATACATGTTCTTTAAATAACATGCAAATCAGAAAGAAACTTTCTATTCTCTGTAATTTGATTTGCTAAGGGAGAAATTTCTTATCTAAATTCAGATTTGTAACTATTTGGGAAATAAAAAAAGGTAAGATTCAATTTGGAGAAAGAGCAGTGCTATGTGTAAAATACATAAAAAACAAGTGAAGAATTATTGCCTCTGCAAGGAAGAGTGTTTATAGACTTGATGAATCCCCTATTCATCCAGAAAGTTCTAACAGTTATTTTTCTGGGCATAAAGAGGAAAATATTTTATCACCTTTAAGATGGTTTTCCAAGGTGGTTTTCTTTTCCTGGTCAACATACAACTTGTTTCCAATACACAGTGACCTTACACAAATGCTTGCAGAAGAGTTCTGTTCCCCACCCCTGGCTCCCTTAAAGGTGACTATGCTAAAGCTTGTTGAAGGCAACCGACACATTAATAAATAAAATTTTGATTCCTTTACTTTTGTTTATTGATATCGTTGCACATAATAGCCTGTGCAGATGTATGTAGTTAGTGCATCCAGCCTTACAAAAAAACTCACTGAATCCTGAGAAACAAGCATAAGAGGTCTCTGGTGGGTACTGAGTTCCACATGAGTTTGCAATTTTTCTTTGACATATTGTTCAGAAGGAATTAGTAGACACATTATGTCAGTGTGCTTTGAATGGCTGCTCATTACTGTGGAAAACAGAGTGGATTTCTACTAATAATGATGGATTCTTTCCACCCCCCACATTTAATTTTACAGCATTTGATATTGTGTCCAACTGAAGTACACAGATACATACATAGGGATAGGTATGTAGGTAGGTAGGTAGGTAGCTAGCTAGGTTAGTGGTTTTGTCCTTTATAAAAGAAATTTATCCTACGTGGTGCAGGTGTCTGCTACTAACAGAAAATTTAGTTAGAATCTTTATTCATTTGCATAGAAGAAATCAGTTCCGTATTTTCAAAGTTGTATGTTGTGGTAAATAATTGCAAAGTGATACTGAAGTTTAATATTTGCAACTGTTCACCTTTCTTAAGGTGATATCAGATTAATGGGGGAAAGGCAAGCACTTTATGGGTTATTATTAACTCTTAGAAAAAAGAAAGAAAGTTTTGATATTTCTAGCACGTTTATGAATTTCCTAATATTTTACATATCAAATAGATGGTCATGCACTTCCCTAAGAGGTAGATCAGCAAAAACCTGATAACATTTGAAGGAAGATGAAGCTTTGCCCAAAAGAATATTTTTCTTTATTTAAAATTTCAAGTCTTCTACAAGGTTGCTGTTACTTGTTATTGACTTAGAGATTGATATTATTTTATACAATCGCACACTTTTATGAGCCTTCCATACAATGCATAATTTATGAATTTGCTCTCTGATTACATTAATATATGTGTACAAATGAGTTGTTAAGACACTGTGATGTGTAATTTGGAATTAGTAAGAGGTATGTTAAGTAACTAAAATGTATGAGTGAAAATTGATTAGTTCCTGTGACTTGGGCTATAAGAAGGCACTCTGCAGTCAAGCCATTTATATTACAATGTTGTTTTTGTTACCCAAGTGAAATTTGTATTAGCAACAACAGATTTCTAGTGACTAACATCCTCTTTTGATCTGTTAATATCAACACTCTTTGATGTCTGATTTAAATAATACCTAAGATTCTAAATTGAGAACTAATCTGTGGAAAATCCAAGAACAGATCAACTCCTTGTAGGGGCATTTTAATAAAGAATTGTCTCTGTTCAACACCACTGAAGCATTAACCCCTTGTTTTGGATTTTAATAATGTAAACATTTAATGCTCTCATGAAGGAAATTGGTCTTGTTAAGTTTATATAGGAGAGTTGTATATATTTGATTCATAATTCTGGGTAATAGACAAACTGGCATTTACTCAGATGCTTTATCTTCATAGTAATTTATCCATAAGACGATTGGAAGCATCTGGATTATTGACTGAATTTTTCATTTTTTTAAATAGGGGTTAAGAAATAGAGGTGCTACAATCATAATTTGAAAAGGGGAAATTAAGAGAATTGATCATTGTTCCCTTAAGATATGATCATTTGTGTACAAAGAAATAAACAGCCAGAACTTCATTATCCTCAGTTGTAGAATCACCAGATACAACACTGTACTGTTTTAGATCATTTTTAGTACTAAGATGAGCTTTTCCAGAAATCAAACAGCACAAAGAAAGAACTGTCAGTGCAGTGCATTGTGTCCTTTGCAAGAATTTTTTTTCTTATTTAAGATGCCTATGAAGGAACTGTTTTCCTTTTGAGTGAATCACCTAGTACAAAAAAAAAAGAAAAAAATTAAACAACTAAGTACTAAAACCCAAAACATAGTCGACCTTATCCCTTTTTGAAGTTTCCTCCTTCCTTTTTCCCTTCCTTCTTTCCTTCCTGCCTTCCGGCCTTCCCTTCTCTTCCCTTTCTTTTTCCTTCCTTCTTTCTCTCTTTCCTTCCTGTTTACTATAAGACATGGCACTAGTTTAGAAATGACTGCAACAAAAAAGTTTGGTATCCCACTTTGTAATGTTATTTAATTTTATGTAGAAACACTTTATTCTTTTACTTGCTATCCATCACTTAAATAAAGATAACCACTGCAAAGTTAGAATACTCAAGTTCCACAGTAGCTTTTATAAGGGACAACTTGGTGAAGGGTTTAGATCAAAAGAATCAATGATTCTTTCCACCTGCTAGCAAAACAAATCTGTGTGGTTTCCATCAGAAGAAACAAACCTTATGTTAAAGTGTTTTAAGTGATGCCCTGCCCACCCCATAGTGATGAAGTAATTGAAATGAGGTAATGACCACCAACTTGAGTAGCACTGGGTGATTTTGTTGTTTGTTTTGTTTCCATCACTTTAATGGAGGAGTAGAATTCTTCGTAGAATTTTTAAAACCCCTAGGAGGGACTTCAATGAGAAAATGGTAATCTCCTAATGGATTGAGACATTGGTGGCCATTGATCTTACTTTATCTGCCTTGAGCCATCTTTGCTGAGTTCTTATATCTTGAAGTAATCGCAGCATTTCTCTCCCTGTTTGATTGAACTGCTGCAGTTTTAGTTGCAGTTGCTAGTTCTGAAGTAACTATGTTCTATATATAGCCTAAATGCTCCTCCTTTGAGGAAGAATCTGACAATTCTGGATTTTACTAAAATGGACCCACAGGCTCCAGCAAACTTCAGTCACGCTGGTCCTTAAATCAAAATCATTGATCCTAAAGGCACACACATCCTAATACCATATTATTAAAATGTGTCAAGGCTACTTGACCTGATAATCCTTATTTTTGCACTGTTTGGTAGGATATACTTCCTGAGGATAGACAACTGGGACAAGAGTTCTAACCCACAAAAATTGGTTAAGCTGACCAAATTCAGTCCTTATCCTTAGGTGTATCTGGAGAAGACCCATTAGCCCAGGATTTTTTAAAGGCAGCAGTATCTTTTCTTTACAAGAATCAAAACCACAAATTGGAATAATTCATTATAGTTTAATAACAGTTATCCTAACCAGATATCTCTATGAGAAATGATACAGGCTCAAATATAGGACTGTCTCATTCCTCCTGGGGAGACTAAAGGTGATTTAAGACTTGATAGGTAGAGTGTCATAGTTTAAGCCACATTTTTTTTCTGGACTGTCCTCCTCCTTGGTTACCCTTGCATTTTCACACTTTGCACTTTCAGGCATCTGAACTGATATACTTACTGAAGAGGAATTTCAGTCTGTCAGTGTGTAGTTCTGAGTCTAGTCTGTGAAGGGTATTCTCTTTATCCCTGGAATTCCACATTGGGAGTTTCATGACTCTTGTTATTTCTGCCTTTATTTAAACCTTGTTACACCCATGTGCTAGTGTGTGACTTTCTTCCATCTTAAACATACCTAGCTTGTGCCCCATGCAAAATCCTGTAGGTTTTACTGCAAAATGGCTTCCTAGGGCTAAGGGATAAAAAGCTCTGTATGGCTGACAATACAGCGAGGAAAGTATCTTCTTGGTGACTTTATCTTGATGACTCTGTCTTTAATTATTCAAAAATCTGTTCTCTGTGGTTTGGGTGCCAATAGCCACTAGCATACATTCCTTTGGTTGCAGATCTTGAAGTAAAATATTTCTATATACAACCAAATGCTGCCTTCCTAGGTTTTACTTTTCAACTGTCATTCCCTGCTTTCTGGGTTTTACTTAATAGTTTCTGAGCCCATCAAATTTGGGCTGTGATGGTAGGGTTTGGTTAAAGTATAGGCCTGCATTTTCAAAGACGGTAGATTGAAGTAGACTTTGAAATACACACTGTGGAACTCAGGGTTAGACTGGAAAGGCAGTGCCATTGCCCCATGAACTGGCTTGTCCAGAATATACCCTATGATGCTTTCAAATAGCAGAATGTAAAGAGTCTTTAGTAATATGAATGAATTACTATTGTCTGATGAATTTTGTTTTTCCCAACAGAATGGTCAAGAATAAATTCACCTCTTTTTTTTCGTTCATGGGAAATAAATTGTAGATAGTTGGCATGAGAAGTTGTGATTGGGAAAAGCAGTCCTATAGACACAGTGTCATGTCAGCAGTGTTCAGCTAGTAAGACTGTGAAAGTATTCATCTGGTGAGAGAGGAGAAATGTCTTGATGTCATCTTTGTTGCCTGGCAACAGCATTTTTTTTTCTCATTTAGAGCAAGTCTTCGTTAGTTTAAAAGTAGGTAATTGTTACTGACAATTTGAGAAGCAGGAGCTTAGAGGTAAGCTGTGTGAATTTGGTTTGTGGAAGCAATAATCTTTTGTCAAATGTTAGGCTTGATTAGGCTTTCTGTTTTTTTTTTTTTTTTTTTTTTTTTTTTTTTTTTTTTTTCTTCTTTTTGCGGTATGCGGGCCTCTCACTGCTGTGGCCTCTCCCGTTGCGGAGCACAGGCTCCGGACGCGCAGGCCCAGCGGCCATGGCTCACGGGCCCAGCCACTCCGCGGCATATGGGATCCTCCCAGACCGGGGCACGAACCCGTATCCCCTGCATCGGCAGGCGGACTCTTAACCACTTGCGCCACCAGGGAGGCCCGAGGCTTTCTGTTTTTGAAATGAATAACTGTTTACAAATTATTAATCCATCTGAAAATGAATATCCCAAGTCAAATAGCAGCCATTGAATCAGACATTTTCATCTTTACAGCATTATAATGTGGGAAGAACACTAAGTTGGTGTTTTTTTCAGATATGATTACTATACATGAAGTAGTTCAGATATGTATAATTGCTTTTTAGAATCCCTATTTATGCCCATTATTATATTAGTGATAATTTTTGACAAGAGACTAAACACTAAGAAATTGATTAATAGGGGTTTCCCTGGTGGCACAGTGGTTGAGAGTCCGCCCGCCAATGCAGGGGACACAGGTTCGTGCCCCGGTCCGGGAGGATCCCACATGCCACGGAGCGGCTGGGCCTGTGAGCCATGGCCGCTGGGCCTGCGCGTCCGGAGCCTGTGCTCCGTGACGGGAGAGGCCACAACAGCGAGAGGCCCGTGTACCGCAAAAAAAAAAAAAAAAAAAAATTGATTAATAATATGAAATTGGTTTGGTCTTTGAAATATCATTTATTTTAATTGTCCTACCCTTGGCAAGAATCTCATTTAATACACTCTAGAAAGGTGAACATACGTCACGTTTTTGTAGATCTTTACAAGAAAAAGAGTTCCTAAACCCTCCCTTAACAAACCTTATTGTCTGGAAATTTGATTTTCCCTTGTTGCGTGTAATTCTCTGCACTGTGGGCCCTTTGGCCCCATTAAGTAGTAGTTCCCAATTCCTCTTTTGCTGTCCGTTCTAATTAGAAAATAACAGGCGACTGTTCTCCTTGGAAAAGCAATGTGGGTAGTAAAAAGGGATACTGAATCCCAATAAGACTGTTTAAATCCTGGTTTAGCCACTTACTCTGTAGCCGCTGGCAAGTCTCTCATCTAGTGCACGTGTGTTTGCTCACAGGCTTGTAGAAAGCTTGAAGTGAAGTGAAATGTGTATGAACAATGCAGCAAGTTCCTGGCCTATCGTAACATTCAATAAACATCTTTCCTTTCCTTTCCTTTCCTTTCTGTGAATAATCTTTCATGAATATAAAGGCCATTTTTAGCATCCTGGTCGGTAGATAGTCCAGACTCAAGAAAACTTAGAACATAAGAGCTCAATTTATAAATGAAAATATTAATCATAGAGAATTTAATTTCCCAGTGTCAACTAGCTAGTTAAGACTAGAACCAGAACTCTCACTGTTCTGTGTTGATCAGAGCCCTTTCTTCTTATGTTTTATCTGATGCCTGCATTAATACAGCATTTTTAATCTAATTCAACTACAGGTTATTTATGAGTTTCTCTAAGGTTAGAGGCAGTGTGCTGGTGAGAGAGTAGGCTAAGACCAGTGTCTCCCAGCTTGAATGAATGGTTTGCTTCCAGTACCAAAAGGTAGGCTGCGTTGAATCAAGTCTTTTAAAATGTACCATCTCGTGAACACAAAAGATTGAATTGATTTTCTTTCACTGGTGTACATCTCACTGTTTCTACTTTCTTTTTGCTACCACCATGCAGGTTATTTATAGCTTACAGTATAGATTTAGAGGTGTAGAGAATGGTTTCTTTACAAATTGCTTCTGTGCCCATCATGATGCTGTGATTAATATGACTCAAGGGCCCTGTGCCACTGAATTGATTCATTTCCAGGACTTCAGCTCTCTGCATGGGCCACCAACTTTTAAAATCCATATTGCTTAAATGTAGTGTTTCTAGAACTGCAGTGGGAGCACAATGGCAGGTTTCCAGATGCAGCAGGAGCACTTATTTATAGAGCTGAACCTGCTATAATGTTCCTCCTCTCAGCCCTCACTCACATCTACTCTTCTTTCTGTGTTGTCTTTCATCTATAAGCCAAAACCCTGGGGGTTGTCCTGGATTTCTCCCTCTTGCCCTGTCCCTATATCCAAACCATCAGCAAGGCCTTTTGATTCTGAGTGTAACTCCAACTTGGTCTCATTTTCCACTGCCACTCACCTGCATCAGACCACCAACATCTAACTGATTTCTTGCTCTGGGTTGGGATTCTCAGTTTAGTGCTCCAGTTTGCAAGTGAAGAGCTTTTTCTTTTCTTTTTCTTTTTTTTTTTTCTTTGCGGTACGTGGGCGTCTCACTGTCGTGGCCTCTCCCGTTGCGGAGCACAGGCTCCGGACGCGCAGGCTCAGCAGCCATGGCTCACGGGCCCAGCCACTCCGCGGCACGTGGGATCCCCCCGGACCAGGGCACGAGCACGCGTCCCCTGCATCGGCAGGCAGACCCCCAACCACTGCGCCACCAGGGAAGCCCGAAGAGTTTTTTCTAAAGTGCAAATCTGAACAAATCTCCTCTGCTACAACTCCCTGAGTCCCCCAGTGTTCCCGGAATAATATCCAAATTTCTTAACACTTCGCGATCTGCCTTTGCTCCCCCCTCTCATTTTGTTCCTTATTATTTCTCTTCTTTCACCCCTCGCCCACCCCCAACCCCCCCCCCCCAGCCCTGCAAGCTTTGCTCTGGTAAATAACTTGAAGTCAGTCCTTGGTGGTCTAATGTCTCAGCTTTGCACATAACTTCTATTTCTGTTAGGCTGTCTTTCCATCTTTAACACTCTCTTCTCCCCAAACGAAATGTATTAAGTAGGTTGGATATGTTCCATAAATATTTGTTGAAGGACTGACCTTTGAATATCATTCTTGGAATAAGAAAAAGATTGTAACAGAATTGCAACAGTAACATACAGTTTTTTTCTCTTTCCTGAGTCCTCTATTTCTCTTGCTCTCTTGTTCATTTTGGGATTGCATTGTGTGATTTGCTACTTATTTTTTAAGAACACTGATCTTAATAATGGGAGTCAGAGCCTAAAATTATGTAAGTATGTATTTACTAGGCAGAAAACATTTCCTGAGCACAAAATGTCAGGGATTAGACTTTGGTCCTGCTGATACAAATGATTCTCAAAGCACACAAGAACCTGATTTCAACTGCAGGCTAGAGAGTGTTTTCATATAATTACATGCACAATTCTTTTTTGAAAGATTTTGTAATATTCTTACTGTCAACTGTTCCAAGAATCTATTGCTGCTGTAAAAAATATTTACCCTAAAACCTAGTGGCTAAAAATAATCACCATATCTCATGATTTTATGGGTCAAAGATATGAGTAGAGATCAGCTAGGGATTTTGTGCTCCAAGTACTGGTGATTGAGACAACACAGAGAGAATTGTGCGGTGAATGAGCTGGTCTGGAGGCTCCAAAGTGGCTTCACTCTCATGCCTGGGACTGCTGGAAGGCTGGACTCAGCTAGGACTGTTGTCCAGAACGCCTGCAAGTGGCATTTTTAGCTTGGCGGACTCAGAGTAGTGGACCACCTTACATGGCACCTCACGGGTTCCTGAGACAGTGTTCTAAATTTCTTAAGGCCTGTGCCTATAAACTGACAAAGCATCACTTTCCTTCTTTTCTGTTACTCAAAGCCATCACAAGACAGTAGAAGAAGTATTAAACAAATTGCACCCACCTTTAATCCACGACTGTGGAGAGATTTCAAGGTTGTGGTGTAGCCTTTGGACTCTTCAATGTAATTTCTCCTTTGCTCACCATTCAGAAATGGTGTTAAGAAATTCTGTTAATATTTTAATGTGTATCTTGCCAAGATGTATATTTTTGCCCAGTGTATATTATTTATTAAAAAATTAAATTACATTGTGCATTTTGTTTTACAACATTTATCTAAACAATATTTTGTGAGAATTATTTCCTATCACTAGACATTTTCCTAGTGTTTGGTTTTGCATTACTCCTTAATATGGAATAATTAATGGAATAATTCCTATTTTTTGGACAATCTTTTAAACTCTAGTATAAACAATACTGTGGTAAACATCCTTGATGCTTAATATTTGTGAGCTCTTACAAATATTTCCTTGTGTATATCCCTTAAAGTGGAACAACTGAGTTAGAGGCTATGCTCAACCTTTAAGAGTTTTTTAGAAAAATTGCCATTTTTAAGGCTTTTTATAAGAATTGCCAACTTGCCTTTCAGAAATGCTGTATTGATTTGTAGAAACTCTAACACTTATATAACAAAAGTTACTGTCTTTGGCTTGTGCGGGCAATCTGTCTCCCATCTACCACCTAACTGAGCTCTAGTCTTTCTGTCAATCTAGTGAATTGATTCTTGCTGTTCAGAAAGCCACAGGAATCTCTGTCGTTAACCAGCCATCCTAAAACAGCTCCCATCTGTCCATCATTTTCTCCCACATCGCTCTGAAAACCCCCAATTAAATAAACCTGATCATAAAACCTACATGATGCTCAACTATTTAAGTAGATTCTATTTGCATTGTTGCGATTCATTAACTTCTTTGTTTAAAGGTCCACACTAGCTCGCAACATCACTCAGACTAAAAGCTGAAGGTTTTAAGAGGACTCTGAAGTAGTTTTACGTGAGCTGTCTCCTCACTACCTCTCTGACTTTATTTCCTGTTAATACTTTCCTCATTTGTTCTGCTTCAGTCACAGTGGCTGCGTCACTGTTCCTCAAATACTCTAGGAATAAACCTACCTCGGTACCTTTGCACTTGCGGTTCCTTTCTCCTGGATTCTTTGTCCCTAGATATGTATAAGGCACACGTCCTCACTTCTTTCAAGTCTTTACTCAAAGGTCACTTTTCAGGGAGTTTTTTTTCGGGCTACCCAGTTTAAAATTGCAATCCCTTCCCATCACTTCTCATATCCTATTCTCATATCCTATCTGTGCTTTCTTTATGTTCTTAGTGGTTATCACTCTTTGACATGCTGTATGTTAGACTTTTGAATGTTATTATTGTTTGTTTCCCCAATTAATGTGAGCTCCACGAAGGCAGGGATTTTGGTCACTTTTGTTTATTGCTCTATCCTCAGTTCTAATGACAGCACCTAGCACATAATAGCTGCTCAATAAATGTTTGCTAATAAGTGGTACGTACCACCATTACTTCCATTTGCAAGTATGAGAGACTGGACTCACTCCGTGTCCCAAAGGTTTTTCTTCCTCTGCTGGGATGCAGCCTGGGTGAGCTCTATTTTCTTCTCTCCTCTGTATTCTACATGGGAACCTCATGAGTGGCACACTTATCTATGCCATTCTTCTCCTGCTCTGAAAGAACTATGCGAACCAGGACAAATGGTTTAAATTTTCTATGTTAGGCCTTAGTACTTCTCACCTGTTAAAATAATGTTTCCTTTTCTCCCTATCAGCTTATAGTTGGATTAAATGCAATAATATAAAGAAAAAGCACTTAGCACATGGTACATGGCATAATTCATGTTTGAAAAAATTATGTTTTTTAGTTCTCCTTTTCTTCCTTTAGAATTTTTAAGGAAAATTCATTTGGGTAACAGCTCACTAATGCAATAAGGTGGAGTGTGGCAGTAAAAACACAAAAATAATAGTGAAGTGTCTGTATTAGCTTCTAATGCAGTGTGAATATAAAACATACCAAGGTAACTTATTCTTCACAGCCTTCAATTTCCTGCCATCTTCTTCCTGGTTGTCTCTTATCTAAGGAAATTATGCTGGTGAATTGCTGAGCGTTGTCTTTCTAAGGTTGGACCTCTTTGGAAAGATCTCTCCAAATGAAGTGTCCAATTCTTTTCTTCAAAGAGAATGTTCTGGTTTGTTCAATGTAGCTCTTTCCCAGTCAAAATGTGACATCTGGATTTCCTGTCTGCTTAGATAACTGCTAGCCAGTTAATTATAGCCTGGGCAGTGTGAAGCAGATGTTTTTAGAACGTCTTTGAAATGGGGCTTTGGGAATCCTTTGGAGCTTGATTAAGGACTGCAGCATGCCTGGGGCTTTCCCTAACTGGAAGCCTGTTCTGCACGTGGACCTGCTGGGAAGCCAGGGTGGTTATACAGTCTGTGTGCATGAATGTGTGAGCATGCATCTGTGTGCCTGCGGTGCAGGTTGATCAGTTCTTGGGTCTTGGGATGTTCACGGGTATAAAGAGAGAAAACCAAAGTCTCTGTAACAACCATGATGGTCTTTCTCAACCCACTTTTGTCCTAACTGTGGCTGCTTATTATACTTAGATTCCTAGGAACTGTCATTTTGTCTGACTGTATCCTTTGCATGTCACTACCAACAATTCATTTTTAATGCTCTAAATGAATATCAAAATAAAGTCAATAAGCGCTCACTTTGGCAGCACATATACTAAAATTGGAACGATGTAGAGATGAGCATGACCCCTGCGCAAAATAAAGACAAGAAGATGCTCAAAATATTAATGTTCAAAGTATAAGCTTATATTATCTTCTTGAGGTAACTGAATGGATAATACTTTTCATTGCCCTTAAAATTCAGTCAGAATAATCATATAGAAAAATATGCTTTTCATAGTTGCTTTACAATCATAAACTACAACAAAACAGCTGAAGGTTAAAGATTATGAGTATGTAATCACTATGAAAAGATGCGTAAGAATCTCAGGAAGGGGCTTCCCTGGTGGCTCAGTGGTTGAGAGTCCGCCTGCCGATGCAGGGGACATGGGTTCGTGCCCCGGTCCGGGAAGATCCCACATGCCGCGGAGCGGCTGGGCCTGTGAGCCATGGCCGCTGAGCCTGCGCATCCGGATTCTGGGCTCCGCAACGGGAGAGGTCACAACAGTGAGAGGCCTGCGTACTTCAAAAAAAAAAAAAAAAAAAAAAAGAGGTATAATGTCAACTTAGGCAGTAGATATTGACAGCGCTTCAGCTTCTTGTGTCTTTATTTAAGAGTAGGTTTTATTCTCCCTTCCTTTTCCCACACTCCCTTCCTCCCAGTTTTCAGAAGAACAGAGTGCCCATATCTTTTATAAGAATCCACACTGAGATGAGATGAAGCAGGGTACGGTTACAGTTTCGTTGTTGCAGGATTTTTGTTTTTCTTTTAAGCAGCAGATACTAGAACCATTGGTAGGTATTAGAGCCACTGGAAGGTACATTTGTACGTTCTAGAGCTATGTGGTGACAAGTGGCTGAGAGGCCTTATGGTGTTGAGAAGTGTCAAGAGTTTGAACTTCAGCTGATCAGAGTGCCCCTACTGAGCACCTAAACTTAACAAGATATGCTTTAAAAACAGAAGATTGACTTCAGAAGCTGCTTCTCACCAGGGTGGGAGGCGGAGCGGCAGCATCTTGAAGGGAACATCTCCTTTCCTAATGTGTCTTAGTAGGTTCTGTTCTTCTTGTCACCTTGTTATGTCTGAGTACCTTCCTTTAAGCACCTCACCCTTCAGGGTTGCTTCCTGTCATCACCACTGCTCTTATCTCACTGCTCTTGCAGGGTAGCTGAGATAAGTACTCAGACATTTTCCAAAAGGCAAAGGGAAAAATGCTGCTAAATTTCCAAACCTGTGGATTTCCTCCCATGCTTTGATTGTGCTGTAGGGAGAATGCTCATAGCTGATAGAATGCCATGTCATAAAATACCTCCCGATTTTTTGTCATGATATGAAAATATTTGAGAATTCTTTGTCAAACATCAGCAATGTCTTCTCCGGTTACTCGCTGCTTCTCCTCAGCGGTGACCATCTGGCTTAGCACCTTAAGCACTGGACTGTCACTCAGGAACTGGGTTTTAAAGATCGAGAGTTCATCTTCTGTTATTGATACCAGCTGAGCCGCCATCCAAACGTGAATAATAAACTGAACTACTCTGGAAGGTAAAGAACAGTAATAAATTCTTCCCATCATTCTAAAGTGATACAAATATATGATAAATCATGGTGGAGACCAGAGTGGAAGAAATACATTCTGAGTCCTTAGGAAGATAGATGTTTTTAATATTTTGGATTACTTTGGATCTGAATGGTTTGGCAGTTAATCCCTTGAGTGTATGTAGGTGTACATTTATGTGTATAATATTAAGCCAGTAGTTCTGAAACTTTTTACAATCAATACCCTCTTATCTTACCCTCCATAGAGACAAATCTCATATTCAAAATATTCTGGTAACTCCAAACTTGTATTTGCCAATAATAACGAATGCATTCTTTTATAAAAATTTATCAGTTTTAGAACTTATGATTATTATGTAATAGCTGCTGTTATTCTGACTGTTACAACGAGACAGAGAAGACAAATTTAACATTTTTGTTTATCAATGAAGGCTAATTGTGAATAAGTCTCTGGTCTTGAGGAAATAATCAACATAAGATAAATAGCTTCCTTCCTAGGTTTTGGGCCTTCACAAGTCCAGGAGCAACAGATTTAAGAGAAATTTGATAGAGCATTGGTAAATTCAGTTTTAGATGCAAGGTCTCTAGGCAAATGTAGTTCTTAAAAAATTAAAATATGATACTGTTCATATATTTTAAAAAATCTTCATGTTACCTGTTCCAGAGACTAAACTGTAAATAACAGAAATATTTTGCCCATTGCTGTTATTTACCCTGATAAAATAGCTTTAGGTGAGTTAAAAGAAAGCATCTTTTCTAGAGATTTTTCAGTGTTTAACATGTTTTGTAAAACTATCACAGTCATGTAATTCTCTATTCTTCATGCCTGCTGATCTACAACTGAAAACACTAGAGAGGCCTTTGTTTTCTTTAAAAGAAGCACTACTATACATATTATTCTAAATTTGTGTCCTTAAATTTTAAAAATGTCAGTATCGTATCAATTACTGGATTTGTTTCATTTTTAAACAGTTCATTTGCACCATTTATCTATTCCTCATCCAGTGAAATTCTGTGGAGGGAGGGGGCAGTGCAGACACTGAAGAAACATCATGATCTCAAGTTGAAATATTAAATTATAAATAATATTTATTTCTCCAGAGACCGGTTCCCCAATTACAGCATCATGCATTGGATTAGGTAATTCTAAAACACCTCCTCCGGGGCAAGCAGGAAAAAGTGTTCCAGGATACAATGGTGAGAAATTACCCTGGTAACTAGAAATATGTAATGTTAATAAATTTGGTATTTTTCTGTATTTAGTGTGAATCGTATTGCTTGAAACCTACTAGGTGCTTAATAAGTATTTGATTGAGTGAATGCCTTGTATTAAAAATGTCTAACTTTTTGTGATAAATTTTGTTATTAGCCAATTTGATCAAAAGGAAGATTGTAGACTTCTAAGGACATATTCTAAATGATTGTCATAATATAAGGCAAGTTAAGCATATGTATGCAAGATTAACACTTACGGAATACATGCTAGGTACTCTGCATACATCTTTTCAACTAATGCTGAGGTATATTTAATTTACCGATATTATTCCCATTTTAGAGATGAGTTAGCTGGTGCCCAGAGAGACTAAATAACTTTCCTAAGGTAACACAGCTCATTAGGTCCTGAAGACAATGCAAACCATTATGTTTTATTTTGTTTGTTTCTGTTATAAAAGCTGCAGTTTTTCCCATTATATATGCTATCTTTTAATTTAGAAGTGATGATAAAGCTTTTGAACCTTGTTGGCTAAAAAAAAATGAATATAAAGAGTAAGGATTCTAAAAAGAAAAATAATTTCATCCTTGCTGGCAGTATGTGACCATGAGAAACACTATCTTTTCCATATTTGTTTTTAAATTATTGGTAGTGATTATAATAGTTCAATAATCCCCTGGATTTCATCTCCTAGTTGTATGTCTTATACAAGGTGACTTGTTTAAGTTATACATTGTTACACAAGTCAAACATTCAACTTCCTTATTTCTAAATGGGAATAATAGTGCTATATGCTTCATAGAGTTGCTGATGGAACACAATGAAGCACTAACATAGCACCTGCTGGTAGAAAGACTGAACTAAGTCTTAGCTAGTAGTGTCATTAATATTTCAGAGAAGCCAGAGGGCTGACTTGATTTAGTCTTACACATTCATTTTACAGACAAGGAAAATGAGGTACAGAAGTTACGTTATTTGCATAAAGTCGCACAATTTAGCTTAAACCCAGCATCTAGGAACAGAATATAATTCCTGCATACAGTTTGTATTTGCATGTAAATTACAAAATTTAGAGATGTGTTTTTGCTTCTCTAATGTAAAAATATTACGTTTTCCTTCTAGGACAATGACTGGTTAAGGATCATTTGGTTTAACCTAGCAGATATATTTATAAAAAGGCATGTAAGATTTTTTTTTAAGGGCCAAAATAGATACTCTGTGAAGTCAGTGACTTCTCCAGGCATGGAAGGGTGAACGCAGCTTTATGAAATCTTCCCTTTGAACAGTTTTGTCATCGCTACTCCTTTTATTAGGAAAATTGCTTTTGTGTTGAACCATTTTTAGGGGCTGATGACTGTGGGAGATATTAGCTACGTTCCCTTTCAGTGTTTCAGTACCATTTTCATATCCAGCTGTAAGAAAGAGTTAAAGCTTTGATGCCTCATGGAATTTCAGTACAGATGTTTCTCATTGTCTGAAAGCCATTGACTTACAGACAGCACATCTTAAACGCTAGAACTAAAGTATTTATAACCAAGGAAAAATAATGACTTTATGACGCATGATTTTTATGGTTATTCAGAGATTCAGAAGTATAATGTAACATTTAATATTATAATGTTAAAAAGCCATATCCTTTTGGGAAAGGAAAGAAAATCATTTTTGTGTGAAAAACATTCAATGTAATGTAATACTTAATTTCACATTCATTGAGTATCTTATGCAAGGTTATCACTATATATTTTTTCAAGTAATTATTGTACAACACTATGAGAAGGGAATTTTTTCCACTTTTTAGATAGGGAAATGGGAGGGGTAATAGAGCAAGAATGTGTTCCAGGGCACGTAGTAAATTGGCCACTGTACTGGGATTTGGGGAGACAAAGATGAATTATCATGGCTTCACCCTTAATGAGCTCACATCTAGTGAGGGACAGATACCTACACCGCTAATAATTGTCAGAATAGAATTTTGAAACAAAGTGCTCTGGGAACACACAGGAGCAATTAACTTTTTCTGGGGATAATGTTCTTCTTTTCTTATATCATTTTTCAATAGAGTAACCTGGATGGATGAAGCCACATAAAGGATCTATTAAAGCTTAAAACATGATGATATATCCTTACTCTAAAGATTACTGCATGTGGATACAAGCTTTGGTCTCTTGAAATCCTTCAGGATTTTAACAGTGTAGCATAAAACACATTGGGATAATATTTGGGAAGGTTAAATTGACCTTAAAGCTCATAAGTGGATATTAAGCCTTAAATCAGAAAAAGGAGTTTGCCAGGCTTTTAAATTCTTTATTTTTATTGTTTGAAATATGTTTTGTCTGTGTGTTAACACTTTGTATCCTTTAATTTTTGAAAAGCTGAACATGTTTTTAATATTTTTGACAGAATGGAGGGGTAGTTTTGAATGGATATAAACGTAGATTTTAAAATTACCAGTGTATTTGAAATACTATGTCTTTATTTAAGGGTGATTCTGAGCAAAAATTCATTATCTAATTAAAAATTAAAAACATGTACACTTTAAATTTTCATTTTAGCTTATTTATGTATGTTTGTGGTCTCACGGGAATTAAAGGATGCCTTTTTAAAGCTAGAGTTTTGGGAAACTGAATATATAGAAAATTCAGAAACATTTAAGCCTAAAGTTTATGTGTTTTTATTCAATTATTTATTTATTTATTTTTAATATTTTACTTTCCAGTTATGATTTTGGATGACAACATGCAAAAACTGAAGGCTCGGTGTTTAGGAAACATTGTGGTAAAGTAAGCAAAATTTGCAGTGCTACTATTTAAAAGAGCAAGAATTGGTATGTAAAATTAAGAAAAAATAGAGTGGTTGCAATGATATTACTAGTGAAGAGGTTCCAGAAAAAGCTTGTAAATTGTTTGAGAATACTCAGTGCCAGCTGTTGTAATTTTAACATGGAAGCCCCATAAAGTGGAACCAATTTAGATAGGACTTGTAAAAAGATAAATCTTGCATCTTTTAAAAAATATTTCTGATTATACGAGTAATGCATAGATGATAAAAGTAACTTAAGTACCAAAAATATAAAGAAGTATATAAAGTTTCTGTACTTTGACCCTTCAGTAATACAGTGTTAATTTTGTAATATATATGACTTTCCACTTTTTGAAACACGTTTTAGGTTGTTGGAACAACTTGGTTTATTCTCATGTATTCCTGTTTTTCCTTAACCCCCTGTCTCACAAGCATTTTAAATTTTACTCTGCCTTTTAAAAATGTTTATTCCCTTTCTAGGCCTCTTAGTCTTTTTTCAATATTTATGATTATAAATAATGCAGTATCGAACATCCCTTTTGTGTTGTCTTTTCTTCTTTTCTGATAATGACAATAGTATGAATAAATTTCTAAAAGTGTAATTACTGGGTTAGATAATAGTACAATATATAATCCCTGACTCATCAAGTACCACAATTTCTTGCTAGAAGTTTTTATCATTGTTCATTTGATAGACAAAGTGCTAAAATTTGTAGTAAAAATATTCAAACGTACTTTCATTAAATCAGTACTTTAAAATTGTTAAGCTAGCAGAAGCTGAATTGGAAGTTGATTAAGCTGGAGACACACAGTATGTGACATTTTAATAATTGATACAGGTAGCTTTATTGCTTCTGATTAGCATGATATTGGCATCTCTACTGATATGCCTTAAGTAGTAGAATTTGCCAGAATGAGCTGTTATGAATAAAGAGTGTTGCATGTGGTTTTAAAAAAGTTTTATTTTCCAATTTATTTAAAAGAATTCTTATTAATTGGCATTCTCAGATTGGTATAAGATTTTTCTCAGGTTAATAAAACATTTTAAGTTCTTTGAAAATTAAATGAAAAATAGTTATTTTAAAAAGAATGTATTTTTTCAAGTAGGGATACTTTAACCTTGTAAAAGGCTAATAGAGGAGATGCACTTTATGGATATTTCTTCTCAGATTTTTTATTGTTATCAGTAAACATGTGAACACTTTATTACTCTTTTTAATTTACATTTTAAGAGATTGCTGGCAAATGGAAAAATTAATACTGAATATACAATTTCTACTCATATTTTTCTGAATCAGAATCCATATTAACATAGAGCTGATTGAAATCTTACCTGTGAGGGGGAAAATTGTTGGGGACAAGAGGAAGGCTTGATAAATGATTAATCTGAACAAGATTGTGGATGGATGCTTAACTAGCTTAGGGAAGCACATGGTTTGTGAGAGCTTTTGAAAGCACTCTAGCAGCTTACACTTTTACATAACCCCTAACTCTAAGTGAGTCATCTATTTCATAAAGCAATGTTTGCAAGATCCCAAAGGTGGCATTTGATGCCAGTAGAGTTTTAAACCCATCATGCATCCTGTCACTCTAATTATCAGTGGCCTCACCCCACATCCATTCAGAAATAATAAAGCACATAAACTATAATTTTTTTCTCATAGCCATTAGTGTTACTTCAAGTACTTGAAAATAACAGAACTATTTATTGCCTTAAAACATTCTGTGCTTTAGGTTGTCGCCAATTCAGAAAGATTTTCTTCCCTCTCTATTCCTAAATAGGGAATGTTATTGTACAGATCTTGGATTCTGAGATTTCATTATAAATTATTTGATGATACAATATATTATGACATGCAGTGGACTTTTTTTCATCCCTTAAGTTAACAGTGAAACTAGGTATTTGAAAATATTATATATATATATAATTATATTCAAAAAGTAAGGTAGAAATAATGAGGAAAAAATGTTACCACCAAGATCTCTCTTTTTGTAATAGAACAGTCTTGAAACCTTATTTCAGGAGCTCATTTTTATCTGTGAGAGCAAGGATTTCCTTTTGAAACCCTCATCTCCAGTAGCCATTCCAGTCTAACTCATTGACCTGAAAATTTTTCATGCGTCCCAATAGCTGCTTGCAGTATGCATAGGATGTTTTTGTATTTAATTAAGAAGACTTGCTTGTATCCATCTATAGCTATTCTGTTTGCTTTGAAGGGACACACATCGTTCACCCAGAATGGAAAATGGCTGATGAATGCTTTTTAAGAGCACATAATAGATACATGTTTAATTGAATTAAGGGAAGGGGAAAAGCACACCTTCTTGCCTTAATAAAAATTACCATGGTTTAAAAAAGCAGTGTGTAATTTGAGAAGAAAATAATTTTTTCCATGTAGACCATATTCTAAAGGTCTGTTATCTGAAAAGCAGGGTCCTTTCCAGGGACCAGCTACCTGAGTCCCCAGAACCACTTGGTGGACTTTTAAAGGTGTTCGATGAGAGATTATATATGGTTTCCAGGGTTCACAAAATATCTGAAATTCTAATATTTAAGAAACTTGAAAAATTTATAATCAAAATGAATATATATTTAATTGAAAATCTGTAAACTTTAACATCATAACAACTTCATTGTCAATTTAGTCTTCATAAATTTTTCATTTTATTTGCAAATAATTTTTAGATTGTATTTTCGTACTTCCCATGATTCCTGAGTATGTACAGTGATTGCTAAGAAATAGCAACCAATGGTAAACTATAGGTGTGGCTTCTTGCCGTATGATTTCAAAAGCAAAAATATAACCTTTTCTTTTTCAGAAAAAGTTCTAGTTTATATGGTGTATTGCTATATTATACTATCTTTGCATGGATATGAGGTGAGGCCATCAATAATAAGAATGACTCTGGGGCTTCCCCGGTGGCGCAGTGGTTGAGAGTCTGCCTGCCGATGCAGGGGACATGGGTTCGTGCCCCGGCCTGGGAAGATCCAACATGCCACGGAGCGGCTGGGCCCGTGAACCATGGCCGCTGAGCCTGCGCGTCCGGAGCCTGTGCTCCGCAACAGGAGAGGCCACAATGGTGAGAGGCCCGCGTACCGCAAAAAAAAAAAAAAAAAGAATGACTCTGTCCCTAAGAGGCTTAAAACGGAGCTGGCATAAAAAGCTACCATGGGGAGAGACCGCCAGCCAGAGATAGACGTCCATTCTTCTCCATATTCATGCCCATGCTTTTCCTTATTACTTGTATAATAATTAAGTGGAATATTCTTTGAAAGAAAAATATTCCCTAATGCTACTTATGTTCACTAACTGTACCTGTAGTGAGTAGAAAGAATAGAGGGGAAAAGCTGCATAGAATATTTGAAATGTATGGGGTTCAAACTACATTAAAGTAAGTCAGTAAAAAAATTACATCTCACTGTTTTAATCCCAAATTTGTTTGTTTTTTATAAATACAGTTATAGCTTCTTGCTTCACTGTAAAATCTGTTATAAATAGTGTAAGTAGCATTTGAAATTATCTTTCTCTGGCAGTTTCTTTAAAATCTGAAGCTATAATCATATTTCTAAGTTTTGCAAGGTACTAAGCATAATGATTCGTTTTATCATATTAAGATGACTCATCCCCAAACCAGAAACAATGATATGTGGTAATTTTGGAAAAACCTCTTGATCCACTTCAGCTCTTTTAACTCCTTTGTTAAGGCTTTCTAGAAATCTCTGTTTTGCTCCTCTGGGGATCCCTAAACTAGAAGGTAGACACTTAAGTGATTCCTAAACTATTGTAGACCCTAGGATGTAATAAACATGAATCTTGCAGTTCTTATAGATTACTTGCTTTCAAAGGATTTATCTTTCTAGTAGAAGAGCAAAATGCATGCCTGCATAGTAGAAAATTCTTCTGATTTTGAAACTTACTCCAGGCACTTAATTTTGTGGGAAAGTTATGATACCTGAATTGCTAGGAATACCAAATGTTCATGAATTTTAGAAGGTGCTTCTGTAATTGCAACCAGAGCTTCAAAGTGCAGAAATATGAGTCAGTAATTTCCAGGCAACACCGTGCAGGGCATGAGAGAAAAGGTTAACTGCCGTGCCTTCCTCAGTACAACAGTGCTCACTGTTATTAAAGCCATAGGTCTCTGACTCTTCGTGATTCGTGGGCACACATTTTTCTCTGACCAGACACGGTTGTTGCTATTGCAAGTGCAGCTTGTCTGCCTCCCGCTGTGTCCCACTGGCCTGTGCCCTGCAGGCAGTGATAGGATGCCAGGGAGCTGGATGGCTTTGTCTAAGTGGCTTTTACTCTGGTGCCTGCCGATTTCTCAGCCTCCAGATATTGAACACTTGGTCCTTAATGATGTTTGTTCACATCCTTATAGTTTTGCAGGAGTGATTTGGTCACTTACTGTGCTGCTGTTTGGGAGAGGATCAGTACGGCTTTCCTTCACCAGTGTATCCTTTGAATAAACCAAGGATGTCGTGTAATTGTAATCCCATTCCTTTCTAAATCTCCTCTGCAGATTTTAGTATGATCTTTTATTAGTCTTACAACAACACTGTGCGGTAGGCTGTGGGACAGATATTATCTCATTTTCGACATGGAAATCTGAACATCATCGGCAGTTACACAGCTAGAACTCACATTTCTAACCCAGTTGTTTGTCTGCCCAGAGAGAAAGAAATTATGGCCTAATCAGTCTCTTCTGGGGAGATGAAAAGTAGCTTCATAGGAAAATCACAAGTAAAGCCTAAAGACCTTGTGGGAAATACTGGGAGAGCAAAGTTGGGATCTAACTCCAGAATTCTCTAGGGAACAGGAGTTTTGTCTTCAATTTACAGTATTTGTGTTGCAAATGGGGATTCCTGATGCAGCAGTGAGTACAGACCGTCCTTTATCTGGGATTGGAGGCATCTAGGAGTTTCATCTATTTCAGATTGGTCAGGGATGTTTACTTTCCACAGTGATGGACATTCTCTTCCTTCATCAGCTATTTAAGGATTTCTCTATGATACCTCCCCCTACACACACACACACACACACACACACACACACACACACACACACACACACACACACACACACACACACACACACACACACACACACACACACACACACACACACACACACACACACACACACTACTGCTGCCTTAGTTATTTCTCTTACCGCTTAAGAATGTTCTCCTTGGAAAGGGTTTCCTCTAAGAGGAACTCCTCATTCACAATTGGATAGTTTGTAACAAAACTCACCTTTTCACTCTGTTTCGGAAGAGTTAGGAAAGGTGTCACAGGGTAGTAACATTTGATCTTGTATTTGAAGGATGAGGATAGGCATTTCCCGACATATTTCTTAGTATTTTCAGAAAATTTCTTTCCTCTGCCAGTCCAATGAATTTTTATGAAGTTCCATGACCTCTGTTGAATCCACTTTCAAACAGAATTTGCACTTCACTTCACCTTGTTGAATGCTCAGTCATTATTAAAACTCTGCTCTGGAGGCCCCTCACATACTATCCTGGTTCTCGTACAGTTGTGATTTGTTTATTTTTGTTCATGATCTTTTTTCCTTGGTCCCTCTTTAATACTGTGTTTGGCCTTGGATTTCTCCTTCCTATCCTGTAATCTCTTCCTGGATATACCCTTGCTATGTTATACTTAATTCCCAAGGTCTATAGGTATATCCAAACTTACGCAGACCTTTCTCACAGATGATATAAAAATCCCTACTGTCCCTGTTCTTCAGAAGTTTTATGCAGATATTTAAAGTTTTGTGCAACAGCTGAGAAAGCTGGTGTCCTTAAAGCTTATTATTTATTTGTTTATTTACTTTGGAGGATGGCTACCTCTACTTGTAATCCTCTAGGCTTTAATTAATTATAAGAATATAATCTATATGTTACTAATTGCTAGTACCAATTTTTTTTCAGGAAGTAAGAGAAAACACAGATTATCAGGCCATCTTCTTTTAAGAATGGAGATTGCAAACTTAACCAACCTCTGGGAAGTGTAAGATTTCCTTTTCTCTCCAGTTACACCCTTACCAGAAAATGCTAAACTCTTGGTCTCACGTGTACACACTGAATTAGATACATTCTAGGCCACCAGGAAACTCAGCTCACATTTGACACACTAAGTACTAACTCATTTGGATTATTATTGCAAGCACTCAGAAGTCTGTTGTGAAGAGGCAGTGTGTGGTCGCTGGTGAACCAAAATCTTAGATTTGGGGTAGATAAAGCGGATGAGACACTTAAACTTTAACAATATGCCCGTCTATATGCATTGTTCTTCGTATGGGCAGTGTTTTGTGTTTACGGATTTGGATCAGGATATCTGTGTGTCTGTGTATCTGTGGAACTAAGGAACAACTGCTGCTACTCGACCTGGTGTGTACGTTCAAATTTATCTCAGCCCGCACCACCCTCTGTTGTCCCCAGTACAGCCTGAATGTTAGTTGCCATTTATTATCACAGTTGCCTTTTTATTCTTATTGTAAGGAGGTATTTTCTTATACCCAAGCGTCTGTTCAAAGAATATCCCCATGAAACACAGAAAGTACTATATATTATGGTACATTTTGGGGGAACAGCTGAAAATTATTTCTTACTTAATATGCAAGCGGAATGCATCTCTGTCAGGTTTATTGTTCTAGTTGTATATTTTGAGTATAGTAGGCTTCACTCATTAATGTTTCCTCTTGTGGCCCATGTTGGCTTTTGATTTGTCATTTCTTCTTAGCGTCCTCTTCATTTGTTTACCCTCAGCGTCCTGTAAATGCTGCTAAATAAATGATTTTTAGTGGTTGCCATAGTCACATTGTATTTCAATGTTTAATGATGATTTTTACACTTGTTATAAAAATATTAACAATTAAAACACACAGATAAAGTGAAATTATATACAAGGTTCATTCGGAAGATTAACAGAAAAGTCAGGTAGAAGGACCCAAAGGGATCATCTGCTTCAGCTTGCTGCCTTCCTGGAGGTTTAGTGATGAATAGTAACAGTGACAACAGCAACAATATAGCAGCATCTCTGTAGTTTTGGGTTTTTTTTCAGGTTACGAAATGCTTTTGCATGCATTTTATGAAATTACGGGAGGTCCAGAAACGCTGAGGTAGCCTTTTTTCCTCCATCTTAAAATATTACAGAAAGAAGACCTAGCAAGGGAGGACCTATGGGTAGGCCAGACATAGAGGAAATGGGCAATCCCAGCTGAGCAGCTGGGCCCCCTGGTAACGGCATTTTCTGCCTGTCGGAATGTGAGAATACAGTTCAGTGTCTCAGAAGTCTAGCTGGGGGTAGAAGGTGTGGGATATTGCCTCACGTTGGCAGTAACCACGTCTGCTTCATTTCCCATTTTCTCACATCTGCACTGGGAAGTCACCACTTCACTTGGTGTTTTTTTTGGTGAGTACAGGAGGGTAGGGTTTTGAAAATCCTTAAGTTTTACAGTATCTAAAATTCCAAACTATAAAGCATCTAAAAAGTTTCCTGAAAATACACTGAGCGGTTATTTTCGTTAGGTAATACTTCCTACAAGGAAGCAATATGAGAATTCATTTGTTTACCTAAAGATAGATAGACAGATGGATGATAGATAAAGATTAAGCCCTTGTTGTGTGTATAACACCTGTTCCATACTACGGAGGAATGAAATATAAGAGGAAATTGATTGAAAAGAACAGATATATGCTACCTTCTACTTTATATGCTCACCTATCTTCATGTGTTCATAGGGGTGAGAAATCTCTTAGGTCTGGATGCTCATGGAAAGAAAGAACAGAAGAGAGAAGAGTGAGAGGGAATTCTCAGAGTGGGGAGGCACATTGATTGTGAAGATGAAGGCTGTTTGTGGGATGTTTAATTGGAACATCTTATCACAAGAGCCTGGTAAAGGTGGCAGTTAGTACCTTGATACCTCACAAAACTAGATTTATTTGCCTATGGTGGAAGGATATTTCTCTCAAAAAGTAATTCAGTGATGCGGTTTTGGTTCCTTTTTGCAGATGTTACGCTTCTTACTGAAACAATGATTGATGCTAATACCTATCTGAATGCCAGATGTGTGTGCCTTTTGTGCGCTTCCCAGAAACCACAGTCATCCCTTCATGACTTTGCTATGTCGTGGTCAGCCACTTCAACCTCAGTTAGACATGATCTGTCCAGTGGATTTAGGTGTTACAATTCAATGTGGGATTTGAATTGTAATTGTCCATCACAGTGAAAAGCTGTTAGTTCTAATCAATCTGTCTTTATTACCACTTTCGTCATAATTCTCACTGCTCTGTTTTTATATAAGGTTGCCATTACCACCTGGAGCTTTTTCAGGACTCTGGAAGAATCAGGAGGCATTCAAGCATTTATACTTTGAAAAATTTCCTGTAAGAACTTTATTGTACTTTTGTTTTTAATCATCTTACACACTTCTCTATAGTTCTTGCCTATTAAGTTGAGTGGCTGGCTTTTAGAATCATGGATCACAAAGCAATTTTTCAAGGTTATTTGGACCAGTTTCCAGATCTCAGGGATAAGAATGCCCAAACCTCAAATGTCTGAATAAGTCATTTTAATATTTTTTATCAATCTCTAGACATAGAAATGTCTCCGTTTCTCTTAGCAGCTTTTTCTGAAATTTAACAGCCTTTCATATCAAGAAAGGTTTTGTTAAATTAAAACTTCTGGGCACTTTCTGTATGATTTCTCACATTGGATTCCTCTGCACAGACTGAGAACATCTGATCAGAACTGGACACTGTCATTAGAACCTCTTTACTTCCTCTCCCCCGGTTATGTGAGCAAACTTTGTTCTGCTTGCCAGAAGTTGTATCTTTTTAAATCCCTTTAGCTGTTACTGACATTCTTTCCTGAGTGTCCTCTGAGTGCTTTATTTTATAATATAGAACAGGATAGAGACAGTGTTCCTCAACGCCTAACCTCCAGTGCTCTGGATAACAAAAAGTACCTTTCTGTGTTCTGTTTTATCATTTACCTGTTACTCTGTGGTTTGTGTTTATAACAGCACATAATTGATAACACGCGAAAGGGTCCCACTATCATCTTTCTGCTGTTTCTTCGCTTCTATTTCTTTCCCTGAGAGAGATACCTGGTCCTCATTTTACACTGGGTAAAAAAGAATGAATGATTAGAATTTCATTTTAAGAAAAGGTGAGTCTATTTAGCATTCTATCTTTATTATTTGTGAGCGAAGGAGAGCTAACCTAATCAGCTAGACAAATGACAAGAATTTAAATAGCTTCCTTTAGAAAGACATCTCAGGGTTAAATGACCTCAGTAGCCAAGATTAAACATGCCCCAAGGGACTGTGGCAGGGAAGATTTGTCAGTAGAGTTGACTCCAATCAGCCCAGTCTATGTGCCTGATGGGCCACAGTCAAATCACCAGAGTACTGATGTGATTAATTACAACCTGACAGTGGTTCATAATATGTGCATGTGGTTTTCAACATGACCACCTTTAACACTGAAAGCTCCTTCAAAGCCCCGTAAACCATAGTTTATGATTAAACACTATATGTAGTGAATCTATACTCTGTCTTCTTACCCTGACCTCAACCCTTTCATCTAAGGGCTTAATAACAGCACAGAAGGGTTCTATAACTTGCCCACAGTTTAGAAGTAACAGAGCTGACATTTGGACCCATATATTCTGGCTCCAGAGCCCATGTCTTAACTGTACTCTCTGATAGTAATTGCAGTAAGTGCTGCCAGTTATTCAGGGCTCATGATGTGCCAGGGTCTGCCCTCTTTATATGCCCCATCTCATGTATGCTTCTCACAGCCTTATAAAGTATGGTCCATTACCCTATTTAATAGATGAGCATACTGAGTCTTAGGAAGATTTAGAAACACAAATAGTGGCTCACCTGGATTTGTCCTGAAGCCCATGCTTGTAATACAGGTATTAATGTAACTCAGAAGCATTAGGGGAAGTAATCTTTCTTTCTTGCTGCTTCTTATTCTTCTTGATTTTTCATTCTATTGTGATATCTGGACCAGTGAAGATGTACTGCTACTCTTGAGTCGATAAAAAAAAATTAAATTTTATACTTACTATTTAACTATATTTCACTGAAGCTCCAGTGCAATCCAAATCTATGTTAACAAACTAGTGGTCTATTTTGTAATTATTCATAGAGAGCTTTAATGCTTTTAAAAATTAACACAATTAAAGAAGAAATCTATCAAAGAACTACTTTGCAATACCAAAGTATACTGGAAATATTGAGCTATTGCTTCTCCATTAAAAGGAAGAAATTGTGTTCATAAGCTTTACAACTCTCAGTTCAAACATTTAACGTGAACATATATAAGAACACTTTTATTCCTGGCTGTTAGGGGAGCAGAGAGATTCTAGTAGGCTTTCAAAATAAAAAATAATTTAATTCCATAGGCTAGTTATGATAAAATTCAAATGAATACAGTAAACCTATTTCTATCACATTTTATATTTTACCAAGCTTAAAAATGATTACATTACCTAGTACTACATGCTAATCAGACATTATTTATTCTTATTTTCAGGGATACTATGACACCATGGATGCTGGTTACATGGATGAAGAAGGTTACATATATGTTATGTCTCGAGTTGATGACGTGATAAATGTTGCAGGTCACAGGATTTCTGCAGGTGCCATTGAAGAGGTATTGATGACTATTGGTCTTTTATTCCAGGTAGTGTTTAGGGACAGAACTGAGCTGAAGTCAATATTGAGGTTGTCAATATTGAGGTTAAGTCATCCCACTTGGAAAATTTCCAGACCTTTCCTTTGAAGCATAGGCTTGGTCACTCTGGTATTTCTCTCACCTCACTCTCTCTCCTGTGGATTTTCCTGTTCTCCAAATTCCCCTGATTCCTGCCTGAGTGGTAGAGAAGAATTTTAAGCACTTCCATATATTGGTAATTTATGGGAGAGTCTATATACATTTGCTTCTTGATCCTTGCTACTTGATTGCTTCTAGCTTCTTGATTTGTGCCTGTTGGTAACCAGGCACAAATAGTCTTTACTGGGTGTGTGATTTAAACATTTTATTGTACTCTTAAATCCTGAGAATTTTCTTCCAATGTAAATTACACAAAGTCCCCAGAGAGTATTTTAAAATGTTTTCAATTTTTTACCTTAAAATAGAGTAAAATCCTCCTTTTTATTGTATAATACTATGAGTTTTTTACTTACAGTATAGATTCTTGTAGCCATCACCAACAACCAGGATACAGAAAAATTTCAACACTGCCCAAGAATTTCCCCATAATGTCACCTTTTTATTCTGACCTTCCCCACCCCTAACCCCTGGGAACCACTAATTTTTTTTTTTTTTGTTCCTATGTTTTTGCATTCTCTAGAATCTCATATAAATGGAGTAATACAGTATGTAACCTTTGGAGACTGGGCTATTTCATTTCGGAAAGTGCGTTTGAGATCCATTCAAGTTGTGTGTATGTCGATTATTTGTCCTTTTATGTTGCTGTGCAGTATTCCACTGTGTGGATGTACTAACCCATTTATGTTTCCTTTACCCATTAGAGGATATTTTAAGTGCTTCTAGTTTGAGAGAGTTATAAATAATGCTGCCATATACATTCAAGTTCAGGTTTTTGTGCAAAAATTAGTTTTCATTTCTCTAGGATAAATGCCTGTAGTGAGTTTGCTGGGTTACATGTTAAGTGTATGTTTAGGCTTATAAGAAACTGCCAAACTGTTCTCTAGAGCGGCTGTGCCATTTTATATTCCCACCCATAGTGTCTGAGGGCGCCTGTTTCTTCCCATCTTCATTCGTACTCAGAATTGCCAGTGTTCTTTATTTAAATCATTCTGATAGATGTGTAAGGGTATCTCATTGTGCTTTTAATTTGATTGTCTGTAATGACTAAAATGTTGGAAACCTTTTCTTGCGTTTATTTGCCATCCATGTATCTTCTCTGGCATTAAAATCTTCTGCCCATCTTTTTAAAAATTGGGTTGTTTTTCTTATTGTTCAGTTTTGAGAGTTTTTAAGGTATTCTGGATACAAGTCCTTTGTTTGATATGCAGTTTGCAAATATGTATTTTTTTCCTGTCTGTGACTGGTCTTTTTATTCTCTTAAAAGTGCTCTTAATAGAGCAAAAGTGTGTTTCATATTGATGAAGTCTAATTCAGCATTTTTTTCTTTTATAGATGATGATATTTATCGAAGAACTCTTTCCTAACCCAAGGTCATACTTTCTTCTTTGTTTTCACCTAAAATTTTATAGTTTTACATTTAGTTTTATTGTTTTACATTTTATATCAATTTACATTTACATGTTGAGGATTTTTTTGTATGCAGTGCAAGATATAGGTTGAGGATTTTTTTTTTTAATGTGGATGCCAATTCTTCCATGTGTTATATGTTGCAAAGACTGGACTTTCTCCATTGAATTGCCTTTGCACCTTTGTAAAAAATTAGCTGACAGTATTTGAGTGGGTCTATTTCTAGAGTATCTCTTGTTTTATTGATCTGTGTGTTTATCTTTTCACCAATACTATTCTGTCTTGATACTTTATAGAATGTCTTAGAGTTGAATAGTGTCCACTATTTTCAAAATCGCTCCACTTTTCAAAAATCGTTTTGGATATTCTGTTCCTTTACTTTTCCATATATATTTTAGAATGAGCTTTTCTATAGTTAAAATAAATCCTGCATGGATTCTGATTGGGATTGTGTTAAACCTATAGATGGATTTGAGAAAAATTGATATCTGGACTCTACTGAATTGTCCAATTCATGAACTTTGTATGTCTTTCCATTTATTTAGGTCTTTTTTGATATGTTTCCCTGACATTTTATACTTTTTAGTATGCAGATTCTGAACATATTTTCTTTTTTTTAATTTATTTTTTTATACAGCAGGTTCTTATTAGTTATCCATTTTGTACGTATTAGTATATATACATGTCAATCCCAATCTCCCAATTCATCCCACCACCACCACCCAACCCCACCCCCGCCGCCGCCGCCGCTTTCCCCCCTGGTGTCCATACGTTTGTTCTCTACATCTGTGTCTCTATTTCTTCCCTGCAAACCAGTTCATCTGTACCATTTTTCTAGGTTCCACATATATGCGTTAATATACGATATTTGTTTTTCTTTCTGACTCACTTCACTCTGTATGACAGTCTCTAGATTCATCCACGTCTGTACAAATGATCCAATTTCTGAACATATTTTCTTAATTTATACCTAAGTATTTAGTTTTCTGAGCTATCGTAAATAGAATTTTTTTTAAATTTTGGTTTCCAAATTTTCATTGCTAGTGGATATAGAACTGCTATTGACTTTTATGAACTGATATGTATCTTATGATCTTGTTAAATTAATTTATTAGTTATAAGAGTTGTGTTTATATGTGTGTGTATGTGTGTGTTTGTATTTCTTGGGACTTCCTATGTGGACAATCATGCTGTCTTTGAATAGAGATAGTTTTATTGCTTTCTTTCCAATCTGAATGTTTTTTATTTCTTTCTCTTGCCTTTTTGAACTGGTCAGAACCTCCACTATGATACTGACTAAGAGTGATGAGAGCAGTTACCCTCGTCTTGTTCCTGATCTTAGGGTAAAAGCATTCAATATCTTACCGTTAAGAATGACGTTACCTGTAGATGTTTCTGTAGATGGCCTTTATCAAATGAGGAAGTTTCCTTCTATTACTAATTTGCTGGGTTTTTTTCTTTTTTTTTTTTTAATCTTGAAAGAATGTTAAATTTTGTCAAATGCTTTTTCTGCTTCTATTGATATGATTGTGTGGGTTTTCTTTTTAAGCCTGTTAATATGGTGAATCACATTAATTAATTTTCAACTGTTGAACCAGCCTTGCATTGCTTGGAATATACCTCACTTAGTTGCAATGTATTGTTGTTTTAATATATCGATTTTTTTCAATTTATAGTAATTTTTGCTGATCGGAAGTTGGCTTTGTGTAGTAATCATGTTTTTAATAGTGTTTGTATCATTTATCTTTTTCCATCCTTTCCTTTTTAATATATCTATATCATTATGTTTCCTGTGGCCTTTCTGTAGATAACATATAGCTGGGTCTTGTTCTTATTTTAATCCAATTTTACAATTTCTATCTTTTAACTGGTGTTTTTAAGACCATTAACATTTAACTTAAGTATTGATATATTTATATTTATGTCTCCAAGTTTATTATTGGTTTCCTTCCTGCCTTTTCTCTTTTTTAATTTCCCTCGTGTTACATTTTCTCCCTTCTTTTAAGTCATTTGGTTCTCTTTTTGTAGCTTCTATTTCTTTTCTGAGAACTTCTCCTTTCATTCCAAGGGTGCTTGCCCATACTTTTAGGGCCACAGTTACTGTAGAGTTGTTAATATTTATCTTTGTTAATTTTATCCTAAACGTGCAAATGAGGCATTCTTTGTCAAAGACAGATGTCTTAATAATAAGTGTGTCATCGCTTTCTTACTCCCGATCTTATCCCTAGGTGACCCAACAAGAGCCGATGGGAAATTTCCCTACATAAGTAGCCAGCTACACCATAGATGAGAAATAAGGAAAATTATTTTTCTCTGCTTATAAAGAGGAAGGAGGCAGCTATCTTTCCCCCTCCTAAAGAGGTCTCCTTGGACACATAATAGCCTGAATCCAAACTGCAGCTCTTTGATATGTACATAACATCTCTCCAGGAGGCAGATAGCCCTGTGTGTCTCAACTTTTACAACCTAGAAATGTTTCCAACTTCTAAGCCTTCATCTTTTTGACATGTAAATACCAAGGAAGATAGTGAGCCAGTCTCCCCAGCACCTTATGAGTTTAACCTAGGGATCTAGTCTAGGATGTAAGCATTTTGCCCACCCAGGAAAATTAGAAAATTTTATTATCCTTTCATATCAGAGCAATTAACTAAAGAAACAGCTATAGATCCAATTCTCAAGGTATTTGAAGAGTCTCAGGAGGCTAGGGTTTTTTGTAGGGCCAATGAGGAAATCTAGAAAAGTTTTATTCCGCTACAGATATAATAGCTACATTAAAATCTTTATCTGATATTTGTAATATTTGGATTGGGGTTTGGCATTTGTTGATTATCTTTTTTAAAGGAGTATTTAGGTTTTCCTGATTCTTTTCATGCCCAGTAATTTTACATTTTATATTTTGACTATTACTTCATGAGATTTTGGATCCTTTTAAAATCATCTGGATTTTTGTTCTTGTGATTGTTTATTTTAGCAGATGGTCAAGCCATTTAAGATCATACCACATGTCCTTACCTACTTTCTGTGGATTGTGGTTCCAATGTCAATTTTGTCTTCAAAGCCTTTACAGTGCTATTCTAGTGCATCTCACTGTGTCTTTCTCCCAGAGGCCAATCTGAAACTCAAGTTAAGTGCTCAAAATCTGTGCTGTGCTGATTCTGGTTGGATTCATGCATATACAACTTTAGAGTAGGCTCAGGACATCATACTCAGATTTAAAATATCCCTTTTTCTAGCTCCTTTCTCTCCACGATCTACTCTTCACTTTTTGATTCCCAGGGCTCCCCCTTACTGCTCTTCTCGGTATAAAGTCAGGGCTTCAGCCTCCCCGTACTCCTGCTGGGGTTCAGTCCTGCAAGGTCTACCTACACAGCGTCCCTGGGGAGCAGAAGGGACTGTGTCTCTTTGCTAGCACTTGCCTGGTATAGGACAGAGCTAGTCAACAGGGATCAACTCTCAGGAACTGGATGGCTGCTGGTGGGGAGGACAAGTGGTACTGAATCTTTCCTGGCTCTCTTGGTGTAAGATGGGGGAGTCCCCAGCGCTCCATCCGCAGGATCTGCTGCACAGTGATAGTGGAGAAGGGAGAGGACACAGCTTTTTGGCTGCATTCGCCTGGTGAAAGGTGTGAAGAGTCAACAAGGTGGTTACAGCTCTGTAGGAAGGAAGGGGGGCGCTGCTTCTTTGCTGGCGTCCGTCTGCAGCAGGAGGAGAAAATCAAAGTGACTGTCCCCCAGCCCCTCTGCTCCTTTTCCTGGGCCTCTAGGGGGACACAGCAGGCATTTCTTAGGGCTTTTTCTGTCTGTACTTATTGGCAGTTCCAATCAGTTTTGACTGATATAGAACCCAGGCCAGAATATATAGGAGGCAAAATCAACAAACCAACAAACCATAACAACAATGAAAACCAAAAACTTCTAAACAAACAGAAAACAAGGGACCCACCATCAGGTTGTCTCTCAAGTTCTGATAGAGTCTTCTGGTATGAATTTTTTTTTTTTTTTTTTTTTTTTTTTTTTTTTTTTGCGGTATGCGGGCCTCTCACTGCTGTGGCCTCTCCCGCTGCGGAGCACAGGCTCCGGACGCGCAGGCTCAGCGGCCATGGCTCACGGGCCCAGCCACTCCGCGGCATGTGGGATCTTCCCAGACCGGGGCACGAACCCGTGTCCCCTGCATCGGCAGGTGGACTCTCAACCACTGCGCCACCAGGGAAGCCCTTCTGGTATGAATTTTAGCCCAAAGTATTTCATCGCAATTAGTGGAAGTGATAAGATGGAATGTATTTACTCCATCTTTTCCAGAACCAAACCCAGAATAGTTTTCGAATGGAATTGGGCAAACTGCAGTTTAAATGAAAGAAAGTGCTTAAAGCAGTATGACTGATAATGCAGTAGGATGAGAGTATGCAGAATCATAGTTCCCCTTTCTCTAATTAAAAAAATAGTCACTTTCTCAAAAGGTTGTACTTAACTTCAGCCCAAACTTAACACTTAACACTTCTTGTCCTGTAGGCTTTTCTTTCTTAGTGACAGTCAATGTGATATTATTTGAGTAAAAGGAAATAATTTTATAAAATATTTTGGAACATGTGACTTTTATCTGCTGTTATAATATTGTTTTTAACTGAATTTTGTGATAACCTGAAATTGAAATTTATGCTTCATGTATTTTGGTGTGTTCACAAAAGGTGGTTCTGGCTTCAGGAACTTTTAATTTCTTGCTTATAGGAGATTATGTCCATTTCTGGCAGACTCAGCTAATCAAAATACAGAGATTACATATGCATAGCTCTTATTATCAGTCAAAATTCTTAGTTCTCTCTTTTATTTTTAGAATGAAGAGTGCCAACCTATTCAAATATATATTGTGCTTTAATGTTTCTACTGACATGCTTCTCACTATATGTAACAGCAGAGTGAGGCAGGCAGAAGATAGGCAGTTAAAACAGCAAAATTGAAAAAACTGTGCCGGAATCCATGACATCTAACAGGAATTTTGTCCCTGGGTCTTAGAGTGCTCATAGCATGTAACAGGACACCTCTCAGCCTTAAGCCTTCTTGAAGTGAATGTCTCCCTTTATATGAATTAAATGATTAACTCTTTATTGTATAGTTATGTCTAATAAGGAAATTAATATCTCAATTCTGGGTTGTCTTCTCCATGTTAGAATCTATTAGAGGGTTGAAAACCAACATTTTTCCCAGCTTTTTCCCAGCTCCTAGTAAAGTTGCTTAACAAATTGATAATATGTGCATGAAATGTTCGTATTGATGACAGCTTTTACTAAAGTGCCCAAACCTTATTTTATATTTAAATGATTTTCTGGGATTCTTAATAATGAATGCTGGATTCCACTTTGATTTTTTGAAATAGGACTTGAGGGTCTTAAATCCATTGGGAGTATTATTTATAGAAAATAAAAATAGACTGAATGTCTATTTATATACAGTGAAAATATCTGAGCTTTTTCAGTTTCCCAAAGTAACATTTGACAAATTTATCACCTTACATAAGACTAAATCAAACAGAAATTCTACTAAAATGACTACATCACAAACATTTCAGGAAACGCTATGTTCTTTTCTCTTCTCAACATAAGAAAATAGTCCTACAATGGCTTTTAGAAATTTAAGAGGACATTATCCTTGCATATCCCAATTCATGTGAGGGCCTTCTATAAATATCAAGTAATAACCAAATCTATTTGAACAGCTGATTAATCTTTGAAAGCCTACCATCTAGCCAGACAATTGGGACACTTAGGTGGAAGTTCAAGGTATTCTAAAAAAAATGTGTCCTAAATCTGCTAGTTCAGGTCATGCGAGCTCAAGTTACTAGGAGTCAATGTGGTCCTTCTGCTTAGTTCTCTTTCACTGTTGTGGGCAGATCTTTTCATGCAGAGACATCTCCAGGGAACAAATTGGGCTCCCTGATTTCATTCTTTCACTTGTAGCTTAAGATTTAGTTTGTTAAATAATCCTACGAGTATCCTTGGAAACTTGGAAATCTGGTGTTAAAATACTGCATTTAAAGCCTAGGGCAGTGTTCGCATACAGTTTTCCCTTTCGAAAGTTATTCTGACCAAAGCATCACTGTTTGTTTTTCAAGTTAGCTATTTTATTCACTATTTTAGGAATAATTTCTTCAAGATTGAATATATTTCCATAAAGTGCACATTCAACAAAGATGCCATGCAATTTCATTTCTACCCAACATTTAAAGACTACTGGATGTAAATAGTTGTCAAATTGCTGAATATTTTCCTTGGCACTGATATGAATATTGATGAAGATGTGGAATCTGGCGGTTTCCTAGGTGACTCCATTGTCAGAGGAGGTAAAACAATATTCCTCCTCTTCCCATAGCAAAGACAATCTCCCTCTGCAGAGCGGCTCCTTGTATTTTACGAGGGTGCTTGATTTAAACTAATTTTTTCTAAAATTAAAATACTTAAAACATAATTAAGAAACCTGTGTAATTCAGCCCACTAAAACCATAAAACCATTTAAATCAAATAAAATTTACACAAAAATGGCAGTACTGCAGAAACCAAGAATGACCGTTACTTGCCAGGCCTGTTATCATAACATGTATAGGCTCACTTTGGGTGAAACAATTACCTTTTAAGTTGCGTCACTTTTTGGGGTACTTGAATGCCAGTTAACCACAGATACTTCATGAATCTTATATGGAGGGAATATATGAATGTGGCTTTTGATTCCCCCCCATAGGGCATTTGGTGGGCTTGTGTCCCAGTATGTTTCCAAGACATATTTTGATGCTTTCCCTTTTCACAATTCAGTTGTTGAAATCATTATTTGGCATGCAAATACTGTTTGTGGAGCCAACACAGAAAGCTGCCTCTCTTCCTTTATGGCATCTTTTTAACACTGATAGAATAATATAATGTTTTATCCACTATAATGAACTTCATTTACAGATGGCACGGAATTCTGGAGAATGACATGTTTCTCACAGATTTAAGAACCGTATCTTCAGTTGGCAAAAAATGGGAAACTTTGATATTATAAGGAATTGTGTTATGTATTACTTCTGATTTTAAAATACTCTCTGCCCTTATAGAAAACCAGTCAGCGTTTTCCCATCCACTTCTAAAAACACTGACACCAAAGATGGAAGTTAAAATAGCAAAGTGACTAGACTAGAAGTTTTGTTTTTCAGTCTAGTTAAAATTATAGTCATACTGGTTAGGTGCAAAATATCTAGATGTATGATTTTTTTTTTTACAGTGATTTAAACTGTAAAACTTCAAAAATTCAGGTATAGAAGCACCAGTGAACACTTTAATAAATGGGATTTTGACCATGAAAACTCTGCTTAGCCAGGTAAAAGTATTTTTCTCTACTCATTAAGGGAATACTAAATAGGATTTAAAGGATTGGACCTACCAAGTCTGTGTCCTACCTGCTATAGAGAAGGTATTCTCTTCCACGGGCTGGTGACCGTCAAGACTAACTGCCCAAACAAAGCTCTGACAATAAAGTGTGTCTCTATTCTCAACATACAGACTGAAAAGAAAATAAGAACTTAACAAATGGGAAACATTTTGAGAGTTCACACTGAAGCAGCGAGAGAAGGTGGTATTGTATGATCTGTGTAGTATGTGTTTTGCAGAAGCTTTTGAGTCAGGACCAACTAAAGGAAAGAGGGCGTAGACACCTTTACCTCAGCAATGAAGTTAATAAAACATATAGTACAAAAATCATTTATTTATCACGTACCATCCTGAGCACTGTAGGAGTCAAAAGCTATGTCGATGGCAGCCCTCACAACTGAATACTTCAAGGCTGATGCTACAGTAGGATACAGGGCAATGTTGATCTGCATGCTTAATTAGGAACAGTGTGAGACAGTCCACTGGGTTTGTACCAAACATTCTAGCAGTTCATTGAGTCTTCTAGGAGTTCAGAGAAGAGGAAGCTCATTTTCAGCTTGGATTAATTTTTTTTTTTTTTCCATAGAAAGTTTGGGATTTTTAGTGGCATGTCCCGGATTTTGTTGGTTTTTCTCTTCCCTCTCTGACTGTACCTTTATAGTGCAGTTTGTCAGCTTTTCCTTTTTCACACGGTCCTTAGATGTTAAGAGTTCTTTAAGACTTTCACCTTTTTTTCTCACTGCTTTCTCCCCAAATAATCTCATCCATGTGCATAGCTTTCATTGTCCTTTATACATTAATGGCATTCAAATATGCATTTTCAGATTAAGATTTCCCTCAGATCCAATTGCCTTGACTTGGATGTCTGAAAGGTACTTCAAATGGAATATCTCCAAGATTTAATACATGATTTTTCCTCCCAAGCCTAGCCCTCACCAGCATTTTCTGGCTTAGAAAATGACACCACTATCCAACCAGCTACTCAAGCCAAACACCACAGAATCATCTTTAACCCCTTTGCCTTCTTACTTCATATCCCATTTATCATCAGATTCTGTCCATCTTACCTCTAAAGACTCTGGACTCTTGTTGTACCCACTTCTATAACCGGAGTCTAGTATTGTAGCCTCTCTGGGTGTTTCCCTGAGTAAACTGTGACACCCACCTTCAACAATCCTCTGTTGATTCTTCACAATGAACCAAAGTAAGTTTTTGTTTTTCAAAATCCACTCTGAAGTGAAAGTAGCCAATCTGTAAAGGCTACATATGTACGATTCCAACTATATTAACATTCTGGAAAAGAACTCTGGAGACAGTAAAAAAGATCAGCGGCTGCCAGGAGTTTTTGGAAGGTGAGGGATGAATAGGCAGTGCACAGTGGATTTTTAGGGCAGCGAATCTACTCTGTAAAATACTGTAATCATGGATACGTGCTGTAAAACCCATAGAATGTCCAACACCGAGAGTGAGGTCTCACGTGAACTGTGGAGTGGGGTGAGAGTGACGTCAGTGTTGGCTCAGCAGTTGTAACTCTACTGCTCGGGTGAGGGGTTTTGATGGTGCGGAGGCTGTGTGTAAATGGGAGCAGGGGTTATATGGGAACAACGTACTTTCTGCTGCTCCATTTTGCTGTGAATCTAAAACTAGTCTGAAAAAATAAAGTCTGTTAAAAAATCCATTCTGATCTTGCATCGCCCCCTCACCTCCTGAAAGTGCTTTATTACCTTCCAGTGCTACTAAAATAGTTGGAAGCCCTTCGCATTCACAGCCCTTTTCTATCTCTGTAGCTTCATTTCCTCTTACACCATTCTCACTTTTGCTCTCTGCTTTCCAGCCACACTGGTCCCTTTTAGATTTGAATGGTACAAGCCGGGTGCTTCCACAGGGCATTTGCCCCGCCCCTGTATGCAAGGGTCCTTGCACACAGACCCTTTAGACCTGAGCTCATCCTGAGTCACTTCCTAAGGGAAGGCTTCTTTGAGATCCATATTCTTCTGCCACGTTGGTTGCTTTGTCTCTATCTCTCATTTAGAAATCCAAGTTATTTCCCCAAAGATTGTACCACTTTATATCTAGACATTCATAGTAATTAAATATTCATGATCATTTGTTAATATCACCCTTTGCTACTAGACTGTAAGCACCGTGAGACAGTACCCAGCTTATTTTTGCTCACCACCAAGTCTACTGCAATATAGGAGGTTGGAGGATAGGAGGTATTAGTAAATGTTTGTTGAATGAATGCATGGAGGAAAGAATGGGGACTGCCGAACTCGCCCTGGGTTACAAGTTTGCTCACTGTTTTCTCCAGCCATAGGGGATTGGAGTCACTGAAATATATATTAATCTCTCAGAAAAGAACTTTTTGAACATTCATTTTTAAAAGTCCCATCACAGCAGAATTTTTTTTTCTTAATCCTAAGCTTCTGTATTTCATGTGGTTACTCTATTCTCTGAGTTCTTGTGATTCCAGAGAGAAATTTGCTTTGCTCTTTAAGGCATTTAGAGCTTAGGGTGAACAATATGAAAATGGTTGGTCAACAGTGGTGATTATCTGACGTCAGGGCTGCACTCCACGTCCAGCCTTTTCTCCACCTCTTGGAAAATCCTCTCTGCATGGGTGGTCACTCAAGAAGAGAAGTGTGCTCTGTTCATTGCTCAGTAACAGAGGTGGAAATAAAATCGCCATTTATTTTTTAAAATTTTATTTTATTTACTTATTGGCTGTGCCATGTGGCATGTGGGATCTTAGTTCCCCAACCAGGGATCACATCCGTGCCCGCTGCAGTGGAAGTGCAGAGTCTTAACCACTGGACCGCCAGGGAAGTCCCAAATCACTGTTTATTGATGGGGCTGCCTTGGGTTCCTCTGGAAGGTGTCCTCATGGTAGCCAGCACTGAAGCCAAAACACCATGAGGCCATCTGTTTTCCGAGGCTCATTGCAATTTGTTCCCAAGTGGTATCACTGCATAGTTTCCCAGACTTCATTAATAACAATTGAGATGAAGAAATCATTCCCTTACTTTCCAAGTAAGCTAAGCAGTTTGTCTTAATTGCTTAGTCAGCCTTTACTGAGTGACCACCTGGGGATCCTAACCAATCATCTCAGTAATAGGGATGTGAATGGTGAATTGGTAGTAATTTTCACAGAGGTAGCGATGGGTTTTTAAGTTATCTGACGTGTACTATTTTCTCCAATTGAAATTATAAATTTTGCATATATATGTGTATAGATATTCTAAATGAATGCTTTTTTAAAATTACAGTCTGTCCTTTCCCATGGCACTGTGGCCGACTGCGCTGTTGTTGGCAAGGAAGACCCTTTGAAGGGTCATGTCCCATTAGCACTCTGCGTGCTGAAAAAAGGTGAGAGGTCTTTCTCCTCCCCGACTGCTGGGGCCCTGAATGATTAAAGTTAATTCAGAGCTTACCATCTGAACTTTCTCCCTAGATATAAATATAACAGAGGAACAAGTCTTAGAAGAAATTGTGAAACATGTTAGACAGAGCATTGGCCCCGTGGCTGCTTTTCGAAAAGCGGTGTTTGTGAAACAGTTACCCAAAACCAGATCTGGCAAAATTCCCCGCTCAGCTCTGTATGCCCTTGTCAATGGCAAGCCATATAAGGTAAATTATCAAGGATGTTGAGTGCTTGGTTTTGAAATGTTTTCCCCCACTTCTTTGGTGTCAACTAAGATCTTTAAATGGTTATCAAGGATATTGAGTGCTTGGTTTTGAAATGTTTTCCCCCACTTCTTTGGTGTCAACTAAGATCTTTAAATGGTTCTCAAGCATGAATTATATCCCTAAAAAACACATAACAGTACTTTTTTTTTCCAATATTATGGGGGAAATTGCATAGCCATTCTCTCTGTAGGAACGAGGGTTTTGGAGAGAAACACAGATTAATTAAGACCATATACTTTTGATTATAAGAACCAAAAGTATGTGAAAATATTTTACTGTTAGTAAATATGTCAAATTCAAACTTGTGGAAACTCAATCTTATTAAATTAAGGATAAATTTTCCTTCATTGCCGTCATTAGTGACTAATAGTGAGAGGCTGGCTATAGATATTTTGAAAATTCTAATTGATACATATGCTCATTATTTTTCCTGTTTTTAGTGAAAATTATTTTAGGTAATTTAGGCTGATTCAAGCATATGCATTCTTCTAATTTTTGTGCATATTATACATGCACAAATATATGTATTTTTAATCATCAAGATCTAATAAAAAGTGATACAACAGTAAGGAGTGGTTGTATGGGCAAATGCCAAAAAAAAAAATTCTTTCTATAGATGCTCATTGAAAGGCCCATAAAAGAAAGTACCATCTAGGACCAATAGTTTTGCTAACTGAACAGTTTATTTTATTATAGATACATTTTAAAATATTGAGTTCAGGGCTTCCCTGGTGGCGCAGTGGTTGAGAGTCCGCCTGCCGGTGCAGGGGACACGGGTTCGAGCTCTGGTCTGGGAGGATCCCACATGCCGCGGAGCGGCTGGGCCCGTGAGCCATGGCCGCTGAGCCTGCGTGTCCGGAGCCTGTGCTCCGCAATGGGAGAGGCCACAACAGTGGGAGGCCCGCATGCCACACACACACACACACACAAAAATATATATATATATATTGAGTTCAAAGTTCCCTGTTTTTGAACCTTTCCATATGAGTATGATAAGATAATGGGGAAAATAAGATTGCATATAATTGTTTAATTGTATAGAATGGAAGGGGTTCAATGAAGCACCTTCATCTGGCTCTAATTTTCTTTCCAGGTATCTCCTACAATTGAAGACCCCAGCATTTTTGGGCACATAGAAGAAATGCTGAAGCAGGCATTATGACTTTTTTTTTTCTTTTTTGGTCACTTTTCTAATTGGAGTTAGTTTTTGAAATTATTTCCCAGAAATAAATATTTAAATAGAAATTACATGCAAACTAAAATGTAAATTGTAGAGCTTGGTCTGAAAACAGTGCACGTGAAAACTAGTAAAAAGCCTTCTGTTTGATTAGCCCAATTAGCACTGTTACTGGTTACCTGTAACATTGCTCATTATAGATTTTCCAGAACTTTAAGAAAAATATATCTGACATAATGATTTATAAAAATTGTACCCCCCAAAAAAAACATTTTAATTGAAAGTGACACTAATATCGAGCCACTTGCTGAAATTAGGACTCTACAGCTTTGACCCAAGACCTAAAACTCAAGTGAAGTCAGAAAACAATTATAATTCTCTTATAGAAATTCTGAATATTTTCTAATATTCTTGAGATGCCCACATGCATGGTTATTTTAAATGAAATGGATGAAATGGGAAGTTTTAGGTAATCATCTAGACATGATTTTCTAGGTAGGAGAATCTGTCTAGTCACATATTTCCTGAGGGAAGGCTGGGTACCAACCAAGTTACAGCTCTCTTCAATCCTTTGTTACTTAGTCAAGGGAAATCACAGGCTGGCAGAGAGCCTAGAGGTCAATTAATCCAATCTCTTTGTCATGGAGATGAGGGCTCTTTGGAGCCCCTCCTCCTGTCTCAGGTTCTTAGTTGACTGTATACTTCTTAATGATTCCAGCTTCTTTTGGAAACAAGGAAATGTGTAGAAATGGGGAAACTGGCAAGGAAAGCTCTTAAGGAAGAAATGTAAACGTTTTTACATTAGCTAAAAACCGGGAGGAGTTTTAAGAGAAACCAAAAATCCAGATTTTGTGTGAAATCTCTAATTTTTAAATAGCTCACTAAAAAAAAATTGTCATATCCAAAGCACATCTTTCCATTTAAACTTCTATAAAACTATTGAGCATTAAAAAAATAACTGAAAATTAGTCTTTGTTAATAAGCATATGATAATGTTTCAATTAACCAGAGTAGGTAGATATAGATAATTACATATTTGGTTTCCTTAGGGTGCTACATGAGATCAGTTATCAAAGAATACATTTAAACTCAAAAAATACCATACCCATGTCTTTGACGGTTCTTAAAGTATTCCTCAGTCCATCAGGAACATTATTTTTAAGAGCAACTGTCTTAACATATAGTCTGGTAACATATCATGAAATATATATGAGAGATAATAGACAAGAGCTTATTGTTTGTTTCATAAAAATTGCTTACAACTTGTATAAAGACATTCTGAAAATGTTAGGATTTTTTGGACTGTAGCCTATAAAATAAATGGCTTCTCAAAGTAAATTGTTATTTGCTAAGATTGGCCTTTTGATTGTTACACCTGAAAAAATATTCATCTAACTGTTCCCTTTAATTATTTTAGTAGACTGAGTTAAACTAATTAGATATTCAACTTATAATTTGAAGCTGTTGGGTTCCTTAATCTGTCTCTTCTCTTGAGTACATTTTATCTTATCACAACTGTAATCTTACACTTTTTAATGTCTTAGAATTAAGATGTATTAACTTATTATTTCATATAAAATTCAGTTAATTTGAAACGGCAAATTCTTTAGCCGAATGTGTATCACAGTTCATCTGCAAGGTATGAACCCAGGCATATACAAGAATTGTGTTAACGATTACATCTTTGATCCTCGTGCACATTTTTCGCGGTAATCAATCTGAGAGACACTTCAGCAAGCAGGCTTGGGTTATTTTCCTGTTGCGTGGGATTGGAAAACAGTGCACAAGACCGGGTAAGTGGTGTTTTCTTGTATCTGGTTAAGGAAAGTGATCTCCTTTGCAGGGTCAGAGAAAGTACTGTTCCTCTCACAAGACTGAATGTGGGGCAAGAAAGATACAGTCATCAGATTGCTTAAATTTTGGAAGGAAAAAAAGGAATTTTCTATTTTAATACTTACCATAAGGTACTTTCACTCAATAGTACTTAAAATATTTTGAATTAAATGTCTTTAAAAATAACAATATCATGTTACTAAAAAATGAAATTTGCTGAAATAGATTCTGCATGATCTTCTTTTGGTAGTTGCATAGAATTTTTTTACTGTAAGGTATTAAAATTAAAATGTAAATATTTTCTTTTAAGATCTATAGAAAAGTACCAATTAATTGATCTGTTTTGCCTGTGAAAATGTACTAAGTATATACAAATGAGAACTGCTTTACATTTAAAAGCAGTTTTTTTTTTTTTTTTTTTTTTTTTTTGCGGTATGTGGGCCTCTCACTGTTGTGGCCTCCCCCGTTGCGGAGCACAGGCTCCGGACGCGCAGGCTCAGCGGCCATGGCTCACGGGCCCAGCCGCTCCGCGGCATATGGGATCCTCCCAGACCGGGGCACGAACCCGTATCCCCTGCATCGGCAGGCGGACTCTCAACCACTTGCGCCACCAGGGAGGCCCTAAAAGCAGTTTTATTTATAGAAAATTATATTTGTAAAGGCTCTGATTATTAAAAATATGAAAATTCGTAATGTTGATAGTTAAAAGGAAGAAAACCAAGGTTCTAAGCTTAATCCATTAAATGGGTTTTAGAATCTGGCAAAATGATCTTATACATCGAAGAATATTTTATGGTTTTTGAGGCAAGTAACTGGATCTTTTATATCCCTGTATGTTAGAGTCTATTTTAAATGGTTAATATCTCTTATTAGGTGATCTCTTAAAGGGGAAAAACTGTTTACGCAATTAAGTTGTGCAGAACCGTAGATACAAATCTAGTTTGTATTATTATGATACCATAGTTTCTATATTATATTTCATTTCTGTAAGTCAAGATCCCCATATTCAGACGAACTTAAAAAGCTCTTTCCCATTGTTTCTAATCAGGCAAATTTTTAGAAAATTTAAAATCACTTTCATAAGCAAGTTTAGTGCTCCCTCTTGTGGCAGACTCACTTTTGAAGATAAAAGATTGATCACTAAAAAGAATGATTTTCATTATAGTTTAAGTAAAATTTTAAACTATATGTGACTAGAAAACAAAGCTTAAACAGAGAACTGGAAGTATTTTTGTTTATTGACAATGGAGAGGGTTTCTGTTACCATTACCTTTTGAGTGAATCTGTTAAACAAAAATCGACATCAAAACAAATGTAATGTACGTGCAAACATAGCAAATTAAATACAAAAAAGGAATTACTAATGACAGGTCTTGCTGTTAATAAGATCAAGCAGCAGAAAATCAGCAGTTAGATAAATGGTATTCTTAAATAGATTTTACTTTGAAATCTCCCATATAAACAAAGAATAAACAACAGTAACACCACCAAATAAAGCCACAGGGAAGAGATTATTATTCTATACTTTTATACACTATATATGTTAATCATTCTGTCTTTATTTCCTCTGATAAGACTGACTTCAGGGAAGTCGCAACAAGGCCTTCTCGGCTAAAAGCATGTAACGTTAGACATGAGTCTGGCTAATGCCCTATTACATTGACAAAAGGGAAAGGTTTCTGGGGTTTTGCTTTTTCCAGTGGAAATGACCTCAGACTCTGCAGTGGTTGACATTCACTGAACAGGGCTGGCTGGAGGTTCAAGGTATTTGGATGAACATGTGGTTCTTAGTAAAGAAGTTTTTTTTTTTTTTTCCCTTGGTCCACAGGTAATAAGAGATTTTTTTTTCTTTATAAATTTTTTTAAATAATTGCTTTTGACTCTTGTAAACAGTTTGGCTTTGTTTTGTATTGAAAAGGAGATCGAGCCATCACAGTGCTATTTCTAAAGATATAGGACATCCCTGATTTCCTTTAAAGGTCTATTTTTGGCTCCAGTTCCAGGTTAAATCATTCTTTTTTACATGATCAGAGGCAGGTTTTCAGCTTTAAGGATTGACAGACTTGAAGGAGAAACATGTGGAAGCATGAAACATGCTTCCAGGAAACATATCAATTTGTTACAATTCAAAAACTGTAAAAATGGTGGAATGGTAAAATACAAACAGTACTTGGAATTGTCAAATGTTTGCACTCAAGACTCCATGAACCATATATTTTATTTTTTAAAAAAATCATATTTATATCCATTTACATAAGACTTACACATTTAAAAAGAAATGCATACACAGTAATACATAAATGCCAAGTATATTACAATAAAACATGAAAAAAACAAGTGGCTCCATTTCATAAAAGCATCTATCTGTTGTACAGAATTTATGATGTGGATGATGCTTATTATTCAAATGACTTAAGCATTTTCTTACAATTGTAGTAAACTAATCAAACTTAATATCTGACTGACTCCCCCTAAAATCACATTTTCAGCTTAATAAACCATTAGTTGTGATTATTTCCTTAGAATTCAGTCTTCACAAAGGTTTTCACTGCTTATCTTCTTAGATGGTAGTGCACTTTAGGTAGAGTAGACTGAAAAGACGACATCTAAAATATGTAATGGACAGCATTAGTTTACTGAAAGATCCCAGATTGGAAAATCTCCCTCTGTGACTCTTGGTGCACCTCCATGCATCCTGCCCACTTTTGTCCTAAGGGTAGGATAGCATCTCAGGTCTAACCAATGGCTGTATGTAATTAATATTTGCTCCTAATTTTGTGCAGGCGAGGTTCATAAATAAGATTTGCTCAACTTTGTAGAAAGTATGGCAGTAATATAAACAAAGTCACAGAAAACCTCAGCAGTCCTTTTGAAAAGCGTACAGCTTGCTCATTAATAAATTGAGTTGAGTTGACCTATTCCATGGAATAGATCTGTATTCTAACTCATATATTTTAGAGCTCTTCAAAAGAGACCTTTGTTTAATTGTGACAAAAACACATAATGATAATCAGTAACATACAAAGAATCTGGGTTAGTGATGTGGCGTCACTGATTCTTTCCAGTCATAATATACTTAGGAAAAGATCACAGTTACTATCCCGACACAAGAGATAAATGATATGTTCTGAATTGTGTTAATAATAAAAATGCTAACGTTTCCTCACAATAGAAATTGGTTGTCCCAGATTAACTTATTGGAAATAAATACCTTTATCCCATTTAATGGTAAAAACTAGGAAATATGAACTAGAATGCCAAGCACAAAATATAGGTTACAAATAGTTAAAGAGTAATTCTACCCATCAGTCAAGAGCTAAGAAGCAAGCACTACTCAACATATTAAGTAGTCATTTGTAAATTAGTGAGTTATTCTAATTCTAGTTCCTGGTAAATTATCATGTTATGTGTAGAAACTATTACAAACAGTATTTTGGAAAGCCTGTTATTTAGCCAAATTATTACAAATTTTAGATCATGCCTAATAAGATGCCAAATTGTATACCATAATTAAATTTTTAATGTTAGGGTTTTACATTCTGAAATTAAATCTCTTATCTGAAAGCTTTTTGTTTTATCATCAGCAGCTTCAAATAGTGACCCAAATAAGGCAGCATATCAGCTCCTATATTAGGCCCCAAAGACCATCAGTAAATTGTGTGGAGCTTTTAGTTCAAGGCAATGAATAAACAGCACAAGATGAGCTGTTCCTCTCCCCATCCCTGTACACATATTTGGTTCTAAATATTGCTCTAAAAAGTGTTTCTCCAAAATTTTAATTCATCGTAAATGGTAGAATATTTTGGTAAAGCACAGTTGTAGATTAAAAAATGTCTATGAGTTCTTGACATTTATTTTCTATGAAAACACAGTTTTACTAAGACCGGTTTCCAATAAAACTCCATTTTCATATGGATCTGGAAAGTAGATTCCATCAACTAGTATTTCTCGAAGTACAAATGCCTTATATCTTATGATTATATAGGATGGTTTTCTGTCCCGTCCGCCATTGTTATAATGTTATTTCACTTGGTTTCTATCTGCTGTAAACCCCAGATACTTAAAATTCCTATACGTTTTCAACAAATATTAATCACATCGATGAAAAACAACATACCAGAAGTTCAGATTTTTCAGTTATACTTTTGTTTTTAATGTGCAATCACCTCCACATCATTTTCCTGATTCTGCCACTGTTTTACTCTGGGTACCTACTAGAATACCATTTGCCTAGTTCAACTTCCCCTATATCAAATACTCACTTAAAAGTGTATTATTCTGTAAGTGCCAGACTCTCATCCGTAAAATCCTATAGGCATCAATATAAAGTGCTACGAAAACGTAGAAACCAGTGTAGCAGCAACCCATTGATGTGTAATAAGATAGTGACAGGCCTCCAACAGACGGGCCTTAAACCATAGCAGACAGATGGTGATAGGGAATCCTCGATTGAGAGTTACAATATAAAGAGCCTTTCCACTCTAGCAGTTCAAAGGGGTTACCTCCCTTCTGTACTGCTGGGCCACAGTGGAGAGTACCGTGTACATATACTAGTCTATGTAGGCCCCCCTTTTTTGGTGGGTGGTTTGTGGTCAGCCAAGGAAAACTACTCACAGCAGGTCAGTGCTGCCTCCTTTGAGTGGCTTGTCAACATGAGTATGTGCGAACAGTGGAGTTGTCTAACCTCTGCAGTCTTGATGAAGGAACTGCAAACGGAGAAAAGGGCTTTAGAGGGACTTGGATGACTTGAGTACAGCATTTCAGGTGAGAAAGACTTATTTTCCCTGCATAAAGGGATCTGAACATATTAATAGGCCTTCTTTCTCTCAGATAGAAGCCACTCATATTCCTTTTCTCAAGACAAGCTACTAAAGAAAATGTATTCCAATGTGGTTCACCTGAGCTTTCAAGTTGTGTATGCCTCCTTAGATGAAATCTGTTAACAAGAACAGTTCCCCTGGGTGCTCCTGTTTTTGAAGCAAAGATTGCTCTTGGAGAATTCAGTAGGATGGATGGTCTTCCCCTCCATACTGAAAAGCTTCTATACTCATTTTAATCATGTTAAATGGCTCATGAATTTTGTTCATGTGTTCCATAATAGTAACAACTTAGAAGAAATATAGATCAAAGATCATGGAATATAGATCAAAGATCATGGTTTATAATGGAACTTATTTGAAGGGCCATGATAACTATCACCTTGACAAGAAATAATAATTCTAGCTGATTGTCTCAATAAAGAGAGTGGGACTTTTTTGTTTAATGCTTACCAGACAGACATAACTTTGTGACTACAACTTCAAATATGTCTCTCCTCCAGAATGGCTGTCTTCCTTTGTGAAGTATATAACACAAGTCTAATGTCCACAGAAGGAAATACTAATTGGGAAATTACTGTCGGTTTTGTGTTTGTTTAATTCTCTTCTCATGTTGTGCTTGTTTATTTAAGGCCTTCTGCCTTGGTCATAGATGAGAATATCTGATGAGTCTGAGTTTTTAAGATGAAATAGAAAACTTGCAATATTCAAGCATGTAGGGTGACAGTGGAGTTAATTTCCATTTATGAAGGACCTTTAGTCCAAATCCATCCTCGAAACAAATTATTTACTTGGTGACTAGAAGAGTAAAGAAACACAAATCATGCAGATGTTTTTCTTCCTAGATGTGGACATTAGCCAAAATTGTCCTTTTTAGGATATTTTAAATTATTTTTAAAATATGAATAAAGTGCCATGAGTTCATGCATTAGCAGCTTACAAAAGAGTATGGTCTGATGAAAGCAAAGTAAACTTCAAGCAGAGCAAACCAACTTAAGAAAAGAATCAATTCTAGAAAGCTATGCAAGATCAGAGAATGATAGCATTTGCTAAACAAGCTTTTTACTTTATAAGCAGAAATGCAAAACTACTGTACCATCCGTTGTCATTTTCCTTGACTGCCCCGATGTTGTGGTTAACCTAAATCCAGCCGGTAATGTTTCTGAGGACCCAGGCATCATGCTGATTCCATGTACTTCACGGGGAGGAAACTGCCTTCTCCAAGTCGACCCACGCCTGAAATTCTTGTCATCGCTCTGCCAGTACAGACATACAACTTGATGTAATGAAAACAAGCAAACCAGTCCAGGTGCTTAAAACATGTAACACTGATTATTTACATTCAGTCTGTAAAGTATACATATGGAATATTATACTTTATTTCAAGGGTTATATTGATTCCACAATGAGAATGCAGGTTATGTGAAATAGAAATGTTTTTATTAAAAAGTTCATATGATTTCGAATCTAAAACATATATGAAAGTAAAATCTTTGAAAATTTAAAATAAAACCCCAAAGTTTTTCCAAAAAGAATATTGGGTATACTTTGTTGCACTTCATGCCAACTGTTTTTATGTTATGGGATGATATACTTAGTTGAATAAGTATTGGGTAAACACTATTTGATTCACACACTTGATTAATTCATGAATTTTGCTTTTATGTATACAAGATATGTGTTATGGGAAATCTATATTTGATACAGCCTGTCTCATATGGGATACGATAATTTATATTCTGTGTAAGAAACTAAATTTGTCATTTGCTAGATTTCAGCTGATACAGAATTAACTTGTAGTTTGTTGAAAAACCTATGCAAATGGTCACCTTCCTTTTAATACATGTGCTCATTAGATGCCACTAAAAGCATAATGTAACTCTGGTTGCTGTTTTACAATGTAATTCTTGTTGCTGATTCTATTGTATCTTAATTGCATAAAATCTTCCCTCTCTGTGCATACACATTGTACCTGCAGACAATTATTTTCTCTGAATTGGTAAGCAACAGTATGTAATTTACCATTTGACTGATATTCTTTGTTTCTAATCTAAGGAAAATATTAATCATTCTACATAGACCTTATCTTCTTATATCACTAAGTTTTTCATCTAAGGAAGGACTGTCTACTCCCTAAAATTATAGTTAAATATGTGTGGTTGACTCTGTTAGCTCAGGTGACTTCATTTGGGCATAGAGAATATAGATAGATATTCAGCCTAAATTATTGTTATAAATAAGAAACACTATAAAGTATTCTTCATCATAGACTACTAATTTAAGTAGCATACAAGGTTAATCTGGGGAAAATAAAATCATTTATGTAATTACATTTATCCATTTTTCTTTTAGAATCCTTATTATTAATATATAAATTTTGTTTAGATTTGATAGCCATTTTACACTTTAAGAGATTTCTGCTACTCTTCTCAGCTGCTGCATTTTACTTTGCCTTAGACCTCCAAATGTTTATAAATGGAAAAAAGAAGCAGAATTTCACAGTTGTGGCCTCTCTGACTTCTTGAATCTTGGAGAAGTTGTTGCATGAACATAAATTTTCTTCAGTCCTATAAAACATTACATTACATTGTAGGAATATACAGCTCCTATAATGTGTGAGATAAGGGCTCACACATATGCCAGTAAGTTGAGAATTTAAATCATGATTCCTTAACTTCTTTCAACATAGTGTTACTGCAGAAAGTTAATGGGAACTATAAGCAACAACATCATAGGAAAAGAGGAGAGGAGAGGAGATTGAAAGATACGCTCTCAACTGAGGATATCCCCTGTCTGTAGCAGCACATGAACACTTCTCAAATCATTTCAGTGGAATCTAAATGCGATCAGCCCCAGAAACAAGTCTATTCTGGCTCCAGCTAAGTTGTTTAGATATTTTTGTTCACAATCAAAAAACAAAACCAAAATCAAACAAAGAAACAAAAAACAGACAAAAGTGACTAGAGGGTTTGAATGATAAAATCGTGCTTTTTTAGTAATAAAAAGAGGCAGCATATTTTAAAGGCAGATAATAACATTCCATTTAGGCCTTTCAACTTGTTCATTACCTTTAAGCAACACTAGAACCCACAGAGACTTGTGTCTCTGACTGGACCTCTACTTCAGGTCAGTCTGCATTTTAGAATCTAATGATATGACAGATCTTTAATAATTTTTATTAAAATTATTTTTCCAACTTTTAAGTAAGGATAATAATTGTATTTAAAAGTGTGTATGTACTTATGCAGACTATCTTTTTGATTAAACAAGAGTAAGGATTAAAAGCAGATACAAACTACTATATATAAAATACATAAACAACAAGGCTATACTGTACAACACAGGAACCTATATTCAATATCCTGTAATAAACCATAATGGACATAAAAAGAAATGAAATTATTTGTAGTGAGGTGGATGGACCTAGAGTCTGTCATACAGAGTGAAGTAAGTCAGAAAGAGAAAAACAAATACTGTATGCTAACACATATATATGGAGTCTAAAAAAAAAAAAATGGCCATGAAGAACCTAGGGGCAAGGAGGGAATAAAGATGCAGACCTACTAGAGAATGGCCTTTGTGACCACCTAGAGGGGTGGGATAGGGAGGGTGGGAGGGAGGGAGATGAAAGAGGGAAGAGATATGGGGATATGTGTATATGTATAACTGATTCACTTTGTTATAAAGCAGAAACTAACACACCATTGTAAAGCAATTATACTCCAATAAAGATGTTAAAAAAAAGGAAAGACTCATCAAATGACTCATCAAATAGAGGATATCAATAGAAATTATACACATATATGATGTATTATATATATGATATATATATTATAGATATACAGAGAGAGCGAGAATCTAATGGAAATTCTGGAATTGAAATGTGAAATAACTGAAATTAAAAATTCACTAGAGGGGGCTTCCCTGGTGGCGCAGAGCTTGAGAATCTGCCTGCCAATGCAGAGGACACAGGTTCGAGCCCTGGTCTGGGAAGATCCCACATGCCACGGAGCAACTAGGCCCATGAGCCACAACTACTGAGCCTGCGCAACTGGAGCCCGTGCTCTGCAACAAGAGAGGCCGCGATAGTGAGAGGCCTGTGCACCACGATGAAGAGTGGCCCCCCGCTCGCTGCAACTAGAGAAAGCCCTCGCACAGAAACGAAGATCCAACACAGCCAAAAATAAATAAATAAAAGCCATTTATAAAAAAAAAAATTCACTAGAGAGGTTCAATAGCATCTTTGAGCTGGAAGAATAAAGAATCAGCAAACTTGAGGATACAGCAATTGAGATTATTCAGTCTAAAGAACAGAAAGAAAAAAAGAATGAAGAAAAATGAACAGAGCCTCAGATACCCATGGAACATCTTTGAACACACAATATACACTTAATGGGAATTCCAGAAGAGGAGTGAATTAGGCAGAAAAACATATTTGAAGAAATAATAGTCCAAAAATTCAAAAATTTGATGAAAAACATTAATTTACACATCCAAAGTCCAAGTAGACATCATAGTAAAACTGTTTTAAAAGAAAGCGAAAATCTTGAACACGAGAGAAATTGATGTATCATACAAGGGAACCACAATAAAATTAACAGCTAATTTTGTATCAGAAACAATGGAGGCCAGAAGGAATGAGATGGCATATTCAAAGTGCTGAAAGAAAAAAATCCTGTCAATCAAGAAGTCTTTGTCCAATAAAAGTATCCTTCAACAATGAAGGTGAAATAAAGACACTCCCAGACAAACAAAGAGTGAGAATTTGTTGCTAACAGGCCTGCCTTATAAAAAATACTAAAGGAAGTTCTTCAGGGTAAAAGGAAACGACACCTGACAGTAAACTGAATCCACATGAAGAAATAAAGAGCAAAAGGCAATTATATAGGTAAATACAAAGACACTATAAACATATTTTTCTCTTGTATTCTCTTAACTGAGTTAAAAAACAATTGTCAGGTTTATAACATAAAGAGGGAATAGTGTTATATTGGAGAAAGGAAAGGACACCAGACAGTAACTTGAATCCACAGAAGAAAATGAAAAGAACCAGAAATGATAAATATGTGGTTTAATATTTAAAATTCTATAAATATATTTTTTCTCCTCTTAAACTTTTAAAAAGACATATGAAACAATAATTATAACACTATTATTGGATTTATAACACATATGGATGTAATATATATGACAATAATAGCACAAAGGGTAAGGGAGGGAATTGAGCTATATTGGAGCAAAGTTTTGATAATTTATTAGAATTGAGTTAGTATTAATCTGAAGTATGTTGTGATAAATTACATATAATCTCTAGAACAAACTGAGACTAGTAACTCAAAAATATAATAAACCACAAAGGAATTAAAATGTACATTAGAAAAGTATTTAACACAAAAGAAGACAGTAAGGGAAGAACAGAAGCACAACAAGAACAAAAGACATGAAGCATATAGAAAAAAATAAAACTGCACAGAGAAATCCAACCATATCAATAATTACTCTAAATATAAATAACTTAAACATTCAGACTAAATGTGAATGACTTAAACATTATCACACCAGATTAAAAAAACAAGATTCAATTATACACTCCCTACAAGAGACATTTTAGATGCATAGACACAAATAGGTTGAAAGCAAAAGAATGAAAAAATATACACCATGCAAACAGTAACCACAAGTGAGGTAAAATGTCTATACCAATATTAAATAGACTTTAAGACCAAGAAATATACTAAAGACAGATATTTTATAATGATAAAAGGGTCAATTCATCAAAATGATATAATTATGTGCACCTAACAACAGAGTCCCAAAATACATGAAACAACGCCTGACAGAACTGAAGGGAGAAATAGAGAATTTCGCAATAGTAGCTAGAAAGACAACCTACTGAACAGGAGAAAATATTTGCAAATGATATGACTGATAAGGGGTTAATATCCAAAATATATAAATAGCTCATATAACTCGACAACAAAAAGAAACAACCCAATTAACAAATGGGCAGAAGACGTGAATAGACATTTTTCCAAAGAGGACATTCAGATGGTCAGCAGACTTGTGAAAAGATGCTCAACATCATTAATCATCAGAGAAATGCAAATTAATACCATAATGAGATATCACTTCACACCTGTCAGAATGGCTGTCATCAAAAAGAACACAAATAAATGCTGGAGGGGATGTGGCAAAAAGGGAACCCTTGTACACTGTTGGTGGGAACGTAAATTGCTGCAGCCATTGTGGAAATCAGTATGGAGGTTTCTCAAAAAACTAAAAGTAGAACTACCACGTGACCCAGCAATTCCACTCCTCGGTATATATCCGAAAAAAATGAAAACACTAATTCGTAAAGATACATGCACCCCAATGTTCATAGCAGCATTATTTACAATTGCCAAGATATGGAAGCAACCTAAGTGTTCATCAATAGATGAATGGATAAAAAAGATGTTGCATGTATATATACTATGGAATACTAAGCCATAAAAAAGAATGAAATTTTGCCATTTGCAGCAACATGGATGGACTCGGAGGGTATTATGCTAAGTGAAATAAGTCAGAGAAAGACAAATACTATATGATATCACTTATATGTGAAATTAAAAAAAAAAAGCAAACTAGTGAATATAACAAAAAAAGAAACAGATTCACAGATATAGCGAACAAACTAGTGGTTACCAGTGGGGAGAGGGGAGGGTGGAGGGGTAAAATAGGGTTGGGGCTTAAGAGGTACAATCTATAATGTATAAAATAAGCTACAAGGATATGTTGAACAACACGGGGAATATAGCCAATTTTTTATAATAATTATAAATGGAGTATAACCTTTAAAAATTGAGAATCACTATGTTGTACACTATAACATATAATATTGTATATCAACTATACTTCAATAAAAAAATTTTTGAATTAAAAAAAATTTTAAGTGTACTTGTACTGTCCCAGGTCCCTTTTGAATGACAATGACAGACAAAGACTTACTTCATCCAGTCGCCGTTCAGTTCCCAGAGCCAGGAGGTTATTGTATTCCCTTTCGAGAATCTGCCTTGCCTGTCGAGATCAGATTAGAGTTAACATCATTGAAGTCACCTTTTACTTGAAAAATCATAGCGATTATATTTACCTGAGAAAACATTCCAATAACCTGTTTTATTTACAGGGGTCTCATTTTTTTCATCCTCTATATCTATAAGCCATTGTAAATTTTAACTATAAACACAAGGAAGGGCAATTTTCTTTAGTCTGTGGACAGTAGAGACAGCCTCACATAAGCATCTGAGGTCAAAGGGTTTGACCTCACTCTGTTACTTTATTCCAATTGAATATTTTATGTAAATTTTGAAATATATAAAAATGAAATAAAAAGTAAAGTTAGACTGCCACATTTTTATCACGTCTATGCAGGTAGTTCTCAAACCTGGAAAATCATCATCATTTGGGGAAACTTTAAATGATTAGGGTTCCTGTGTCCTATCTCTTGATATCTGATTTCTTAGGCTTGTGATGTAGATTGCACGTTTTATTTTAAATTTTTAAGGAACTCCAGCAATTCAAATAATTATCCAGACTTGGGAATCAATGGCACACCCAGAGCTGAGTGTCTGTAAAATTCAGACATGTAAATAGAAATGACTGCCCCTCAGAGAGGCAGAGACTAAAGGCCATCTGTCAGAGATATTGTTTGGGGGAAATCTGGCATTCAGGTGGGAGGTTGGACCACATAACTTCTAAATCCCTTTCTACTTAATTTTATGATTTTGTTTTGGCTAGAAATCCAGTAGCTTGAAATTAAAGTCCCAGTGACATATATCAAAGGTTGAACTAGCTCCCATTAGGAATCATGAATACACAGCCGACTTGTTTTTCCTAAAAGTTTACTTTGTCCTTACATAAACCAGGACACAGTGCAACTACAGCACAAAGGGGCTTGCCTGGGTGTTCTGTGTTGGAATCTGTAGTAATAAAGCTAAGCTGCTGTAGTCAAAGTTCTCATCCAGGGCTATAAGTGAGCCATGCACACCACTTTCAAGAATATTATTTGCATATTCTCGAAGTCCAATTGCTTGTATCCAGCGAATAACTCGATCATTGCTCCACACCAACACATCTAGAAAAAGAGGTGCATCATTTTAGGCTGCAGTATTTTGCATAGTAAATAAAAACTGCTGGCTGAAATGAGCCACAGGCGTCTGGCCACGTCAGCATTTATGCTGGCTTCTTCATCCACTCCCCAGTGCAGCTGGCTCCTTGTGTTACATATATTTACCATTCTAATAACTAACCCTTTCTACTTTTAGCCCAGAAAACAATTTGTGATTTCAAGAGTGTTTGTTATCACTGAAATGAGAGCATTTCCATCACATGGAACATCATGTCTCAAAGTGTTTCTTGTTTTCATTCTGGAGTTCTAGGGGTCTGTCTGAAGTTCAATGCTTTTACCACCAGATGGGGACATTTCTTATTTGTGTCCACATACAGCTCTTCAGTCAAGAGAGCAAGATGACAATCTAAAATGGTTCTTCATCAGAGTATTTTTAAACTACTACCTAACTATTGTGTATAGGCTAGAAGAAACTTTTTTTTTTCCATCTGAAGCAATAAGTCAGAGAACAGAATAGTAAGAGAACAGGCACTCAATGGTTTGATACTTACCCTACTATTTTGTCAATCCATTATTTCTCCATCACATACTAATCCAAAAATCAACCACTTTCAAGTCATAAGTTGTTTTTCCTTTTAGGTTGAAACTCAATATTTTACTAAGGTACAAAACACTTTGAATTTTATTTTCTAAAACTAACCTTTAGAGAAAAATGTCATATATACCTTTTTAGACCAAAACATATCAAAGTATATTTTATCCTTTTTCCATTCCTTCTCATTATAAGTTGACATAATACTACATAATAGCCAGCAAAACAGTCAGAAGGACCAGAATGTTCCATTGAAAAGAAAGAATTTTGAGGAACTTAAGGGGAAATAAGAAAAGAATTAAACCTTTTTTTCTAATCCTTAAGGGGAAATGAGAAAATTATTAAAACTTTTTTTCTAAAAAAAGAAAACTTTTTCATTTCTAGAAAGGGAAATTAAATGCATAATTTACTAGTACAGTAAAAGTAAGTTTTCCTATTAATTTTTTTTTCTTTCAGAATGAAATTTATACCTTATCCGGAAAAAGTATAAAGAATACTTTGGGAACTATTCTTCAACTTCAACTGTTCATTTCCCCAATTTAAATTATCTGCAAAAATCTTATTAGTATTTTCTTCTTTGTGTGTGTGTGTGTGGGGGGGAGTATTTATATATTAAGTTTTTCAAAAGCATTAATAATTTGTCCTAATGCATTAATTTATAACCAATTCAGATTTTCTTGTGTATAAAATCAAAGCAATAAAGTGATACTTCAGCACCAGAGGTCCCCTCATGTCCTTTCTCAGTTATTATCCTCACCCCAACAATAACTAATATTCTGACTATGCTCACGCCAGATTAATTTTGCCTGATTTTTTAGTGTCTTATAAATGCTGTCGTACAATATATATCTTCACTCAATATAGGGTTCACCCATGCTATGGCAAATAGCAGTAGCTTGTTTATTTAGTATTCCATTGTACGATTATGTCACAATTTATCCCTTCTACTGTTGATGGAAATTTGGGTGGATTCTACTGTGGTTATTAAGAATAGTGCTGCTTTGGGGCTTCCCTGGTGGCGCAGTGGTTGGGGGTCTGCCTGCCAATGCAGGGGACACGGGTTCATGCCCCGGTCTGGGAAGATCCCACATGCCGCGGAGCGGCTGGGCCCGTGAGCCATGGCCGCTGAGCCTGCGCGTCCGGAGCCTGTGCTCTGCAATGGGAGGGGCCACAGCAGTGAGAGGCCCGCGTACCGCAAAAAAAAAAAAAAAAAAAAAAAAATCCACCAGTATCTTTTCAACTATTGCTTCTTCCTCATTCTCTCTTACCTCTCTTTCTGGGATTCCAATTACACCTATACTAGACTCCTCCCTGTGTCCAGTGTCTCTAATAATCTGTTTTGTATCACTCATCCTTTTGTTCTCCTTTTCACGTTTCAGGCCAGATATTTTCAACTGATATATCTTTTATTTCATTATTAGTTCCAGTTTAAACTTTCTGCTTCTTAAAATTTCCACTTAATCATTTCTTAACATACTGATTCTAGCTATTTATTAAAAATTTTCCATTTTGTCACCTATTTTCTTAACACATTAACCACAATTGTTTTAAAGTCCATGTCTGAAAAAAAATCATACAGGGTCACTTGTGGATATATTTCTATTTTCTGTTTTATTCCTTTTGGTTTTCCTCATTTTGTCCCAATATTTGACATGTTATATATATATATATACATATATATATATGTATATATATGTGTGTGTGTGTGTGTGTGTGTGTGTGTGTGTGTATATATATAATCCCTGACTTTATGACTGAAAACTGCCTCAAGAGGAACGTTGCATAAAGTGTCAGGCTTACTTATTTCCTGTTTTTCCAGGTTCTTGGTTCCTCAAGGCCTGGCAGCTTTGGCACCTCTAAATTACAATGTTCCCTCCCCTGTTCTGTAAGACAGGGAAAAGCAGCAGAGAATACCAGGCTTATCTCTCAACACATTTCTCTTTTTCTCAAGATCATGGCCTCTCAAGGCTCAGGTGTCTTAGTTGCTTTCTGCTGCCTTCAAACAGCTGTTTATTGATTGATCTAGTTTTTCTACTTGTTCTTGGTTGAAGATTGATCTGATTTAATGTATTCCATTATAGTCAGAAGTGGAAATTCTTCACATTAATTTGTACTCTTTTTGTCTCTACCAATCCATGGTGGTAGTAAAGCATTTGCATATGAATCTGGAAGGTATATATACCTCACATACCTCTACTTAACTCCTATTGTGGCTTGAACAATCTTATTTCAAAAGAAAGGCCCTACGTCTCTCTTTGGATTTGGTTTAATGAGAAACATGTGAGGAAAGACTCAAAATGCTCACTTTCCACAATCGCATTACTATATCCTGCTCCAGCCAAAGAATGAATTTCTTCAGGAAGTAGGATGTTGATTGTCTCCCTCAGAGTTTCAGCTCTTTCTTTCCCCATGTCTTCAGCAAAGCAAAGGACTTAGGTAATAATCCTTACTATCTATGGAAATTTTATATTATATATATATATTCACTGGGTCTCCCTGGTCAGTCCTAAAGTATATGTTTTCCTCTGAGCATTCATTAGTTTTTCCATTGAGGCATTAGACTCAGAAAACAGGATGTAAGTTGGTTGGTATTATATTTTGGTTACATTAGTCAGCTGCTGTTGATAGCAACTGATTAGTTCTAACTACTGGTTATACCACACTTGTACTTCAAAAGTTGGGTAGGTATGTATGGTTGGCAGTAACCGTTCTCCAATTATTTTTACTAAATGCAACATTTAAAAAACTAATGGGACAATAGTTCAACAAAAATGTCGAGTTTTCTTTACACTAAATGGATTTGTAAATAGGAAGTATTTGTTCTTTTCTGGAGCTGAATTTGTATTTTGATAGTCTATGACATATTTTGTAGTTACCATATTTCTGTAAATATACGTCTACCAAAAATTCCATTGCCATACCTGTAGTTATTCATGAAATAATAAGTATAAAATAATCCATTTATTTACAAGGTAAAGGTAAATAAGACACTAGTACCGAATTCTCTTCTTCAGAACAACATAGTTTTTTTTTTTTTATTTTGTAAATCAGATCCCTTTCTATAAATCTGTTTCCAAGCAAAATTTATGCTCTGACTTTAAAGCTTTGTAAGGATCCTCTTGACCTAAACAATAAATGTCTAGAGATCAGTGTTGACTGTTTCCTAGCAACAAATTAAATGCTTATAGATTCTTGATATTCACATGGTCTCACTTCAGAAATCTGTTCATTAAGGTCAAGGTTAATTAACACTTCAGGTAATAACAGAGACCCCTAGTCACAGTCAAGAGTTATTCCTGTAAATATCATCAGATCAGTTACAGGAAACGGGCTATTTATGATCTCACTCACAGCTACATCACACATGGAGTTGCCTGTGTATAATCATAGTGAATCCTGGCAGTTTTTCTCAGAGCTACACTCTAACTAGCAATTGCCAAATACTAATATAATATTTGATGTAGTGCCAAATCATCTGTCTATATAAGAAGCATTTCATGTGATGAGACCAAGCATAATAAAATCTAATTGGAAAAAATACTTCAAAAAAGAAAACCAGAAACGGGTATCCCACGGGTAAAATCTATTTGTGTGCTAAAACATCTTCTGTTAGGTCAAGCACAGACTTCCTTCTGGTGTCTTTCTTTGGCCAATTAGTCCCCAAATTTCAATTCAACTGAACAGCAGTGCTCTAAAAACAACTTGCAATTTCCTGGGTCCCCAAAATAAAATGAAATCAAATAACCCAATTTTGATAATGGAAGAACACTTTCTTGCTCCTAGGTAATGAGTCAAATGAAGTGTTACAAGAAATCCATTGTGTGTCTGTCTACTCTCCAATGAACCATATATAGAAAAATACTTTTAATCAATCACCTTCACAGGCATTCAAACCCATTCCACTCTAACTAATGTACTTTCCAAGAACTGCCAAAGATAAAAGTGATTTCTGACAATATTTATCACAAATGAAAATTACAGAAGTCTAAGATAGGTGATCTGAAAGAATAAAACAGTGCTAAACTTTAATATGGGGAGGAAGGGTAACGTGTAATATAGACTATTTTCATGTCTAAGGTAAGCCCTAAAGGCAGTGAAGATGACAATAAACAGACTCGTGCCTAACTTTGAACAATTAATGTACAAACACTTATTGAATTTGATGAAATGCTTCCATATATCAACTCCTGGGTAATGGTAAACAGAAATATAAGGAGTTTATTTTGCTTCTACTCAAAATTTTCTTCAAAGAATTTGAGACTTTTTTCCATTAAAAAGTATAAATAGACATAAAAGGGCTTATGATTTTTGCCCAAAAATGTCCCGTAGATATTTATATCTTATACCTAATCATTAAATTTTCCTTCAACAACAACAATAATAAAAATAAAGTGGTCTTTAACAAGTATAAAGTCTAACATGTTCTTTTTAAACAATTATTTCCCCTGTATATTAAGGTACTGCTCAACATTTAAAGGGTTAATTACTAAATATAGTACTTTTCTAATAAGTCTGTTATAGGAAGTGTCTTATTGGTTTGTACAAACAATAGTTGCAGCAGTTAGTAATGTTTCTAAAATCATTCCTAGTTAAAATTATTAGTGGACTAGTCTCATTTATAGGGGAAAATTCCCTCTGTAACTTCTATATAAAAATCCCTGTATAATTTCAACAACTATATTACAAAAATAAAATATCTGGTCACTGAAATAGAATTCAAATGATGCAAACCGGAGATAAACTGCTGTAAATAAATTATATACCATGTTTCTCTGAATCATAATGAGAATATTCTATTAAAAGTCTGACAAAACTATCTATGTGGAGGCATGTTTAGGATAAACAGAATATATAAGTAATAGGTTCAGAGGAATAAATCTCAATTCAGAAAATCAAGAATATTCCCCAAATGGGATATCTATCTTATAAAGTGATGATATCCTTTTCTGAGTTTTAATCAGAAAAGTAATGAAAAAGAAATAATGATGACACTCTTCTAGCTGAATACTTAACGTTACTTAACGACAATTATAATGCATACAGCATTTTAGGTTCATAAAAGTGAAAGCTAAAAATCCCAGAAAAAAAAAAGGCATTTGATATGAAAGAAAGACATATTACCTTTTATTTCATGTTGGCTTGCTTCTCGCCTTCTTTCTAGTTCTTTTCGGTCATAATTCAACCTTTTTAAGCACATAATTCCATATTGTAAACTTGTTCTGTTTTTTTTTTAAAGGAGAAAACACATTTAGTTTACTCAGTAGAGGATTAAGCATAGTCAACACTAGGCACTACTTCTTCAGGCAACAGGTTAATAAATTCCATTTGTAATTAAATCCTTTAGAATTGGAGGGAATTAAAATTATAGTTATTGGGCCTCCCTGGTGGCGCAAGTGGTTAAGAGTCCGCCTGCCGATGCAGGGGATACGGGTTCGTGCCCCGGTCTGGGAGGATCCCATATGCCGCGGAGCGGCTGGGCCCGTGAGCCATGGCCGCTGGGCCTGCGCATCCGGAGCCTGTGCTCCGCAACGGGAGAGGCCACAACAGTGAGAGGCCCACATACCGCAAAAAAGAAAAAAAAAAAAAAATTATAGTTATTCTAAGCAGACAGTGTTTCTAAAGAGTAAAAAAAAAGTATTTTCGAAATAAAATAACCATAGTCTTAAAAATAATCTTGGATTATGTTGTTCACCCACATGTCTTTGTTTTCCATTAGGCTATTCCAACACTGTTTGAAGAAAAATGAACATTTTACTCCTTTGAAAAGAGTCATTATTATGGAGACAAGAAGGAAGTTATAAGAAAGGGATACTTTTCTTTTTAGCTGATGAGAAAAATAATATAAAAACATGAATGAGGGGCTTATCTGGTGGTGCAGTGGTTAAGAATGACACTGGTTTGAGTCCTGGTCCAGGAAGACCGCACAGGCCACGGAACAACTAAGCCCATACACCACAACTACTGATCCTGTGCTCTAGAGCCTACGAGCCACAACTACTGAGCCCACGTGCCACAACTACTGAAGCCCGCACACTTAGAGCCCATGCTCTGCAATGAGAGAAGCCAACACAATAAGAAGCCTGCACACCGCAACAGAGAGTAGCCCCCGCTTGCCACAACTAGAGAAAGCCTGAGCACAGCAACGAAGACACAATGCAGCCAAAAATAATAAATAAATTTATAAATAAATAATAAAAAGATGAATGAGTTAAGTGATAACATACAGAACCAAATACCAAAATGAATAGCCACCAACTCTAAGTGATACAGAAACATGTGAAAGGAACAAGTCAGCAGATATTGAAACTCTATGTGGAAAGGATATTGTGGAAGAGCAGAAAACTGACTGATCCTTAAAGGATCAGGCAGAGGGAGGGTTAGTAAAGGATATGGAGCACCATGAACATAGGATTGCTGATGAAACGTTAAGTGTGTGGTGATAGATCCTCTGTCCAGAGTGAAGATCTATGCCAGGAAGTTAGGAGGAATAAGATTTTATTTGGAGAATGGGGTTACATTAAGGAAAGTTTGCATTCAGAGTATGTGTAGAACCCATCAAGGTAATAAAAATTATTGGACAATTTTCGCAGGAGGATAAAAATGAAAATAAAAGGCTTTGGTTTAAGAGAGAATAATCTGGTAGTAACACAGGAGTTGGGGAAAATAGGTAATTCTAGGGGACAGGGAAATTAGTTGAAGAAGAAATGCTGTCAAAATAAAGGTCCCACTAAGGACAAAGAAAAGCATGAAAAGAAAATCTAGAAACCAGAGATGTTCAGAGAGAAGAAAGAAGACTTACTGATATTATATATAAAGGATGTGGAAGAGTATAATAGGTAAAAAGAATCTCTAGGCCTCAAGAACAAAGAGCACTGAATATTGGTGATTTCTTAAATGTTTAGAATTATAGACAAATTTAGACATACACATTGGCCAGGCTACTCTTAAGTGCTGGATGCATTTCTAAGCCCTGCATTTTAATAAGAACAATGCTGAGTTCAAATATTTCAGAATCAGAGGAAAATGGAAAGAAATCTGCATTAATTGCTGTTATGGGATAAACTGTTTTTCCCCAAATTCTTACAATGAAGCCCTAACGCCCAATGCTTCAGAATGCGACTGTGATTGGTGACTGGGTCTTAAAAGAGGTAATTAAGTTAAAATCAGATCATCAGGGTATGCCTTAATCCAGTAAGACTGGTGTCCTTATAAGAGGAAATTTGGACACACAGAGAAACCTGGGAAGTACACACACACAGGGAAGACGATGTGAGGACACAGTGAGAAGGCAGCTATCTGCAAGCCAAGGAGAAGAAACCAATAATGCTGCACCTTGATCTTTGTTTTCTAGATTCCAGAACTTGGAGAAAATAAATTTCTGTTGTTTAAGCCACCCATCTATGTTATTTTGTCATGCTAGCCCAAGCAAACTAATTCAGTGGAATACCAGGTAATACTGGTGTAAAAACCATCATAGACATTAGCCAGCTTGAGGTTAAACCACTGGGTCTTGCCTAACTTCTGCCCAGTTTTTGTATGTAATGTAAAATTGTGCTATAAAAAGGATATATGTTGTTACAACAATGTCTTGTCAGATGGGAAACTGGGCTGTAAAGACAATGGGATGCCATATGCAGTAAAGTATTACTTGCTTTAAGTCAGAGCTAAGCATAGCATAAAGATGAAGCTTGTGTATTTCCCAGAACAAACAAGAACCCTGCCATTTGAGTAATTTTTATTTTTTAAAAAAGAAAACTTGATCTCTGGATGAATCATTTCTACTATAATAATAAAGCAATTAAAAGTTGATCCAGTGAAGAATAGAAAACAGGCACAAGTGTGTCAACAAAAATTCTAATATTTAAAAGTCTATTGCAACCACACAAAATTTGAGGCCCTAAATGTTCAGTGACAGGGAACTCACTACCTCACAATGTGTGTACTATAGAGCAATTGAGAGTGATACAAAGTTGTATTTTCTGTTGAACATAAATCACTCACCCTATTATCTATACCTATTTGTACTAGAAAAGCACATGTTCAAGACAGCAAATATTACTCTATCACATAATGTTAAAACATAAGAAAACTTATCTAAAGTCTTCCCCTATCCAAGCTAAATTTCTTTAATTCCTTCCTTTCCCCCAGATTTCTACCACTTTATCAATAACAATTTAATGTCCATAAATTAATACAGTTTCTTATTATTATCTCACCACATGGTAGGACTTTTATTGTGCCTGCCAATAAACACAGTCTAAATATGCCCTGTCAAGCCATTAACCAGAACTGAGATTTTTGTGTCAACTATAAATCACATATCTTTTTCACTTGAACTGCTTTTAAATCATGAATTCCCCATCCAGCATTTTAATTGTTTTTAAAAACGATGTTATATTTATCTCTACTAAATTTAATCCAACAGTGTAAACAACTGTGGTAAGATTCAAAGCATTTTGATAAATTTGACTGAAGAATCTCAATTATTATCTCTTTATCCTAACTTTAGTCATTAACATATATGATTTTTATACCATTTTAATTTCTGTCAATTAAATGTTGGACAGGATGTGAACAAATAGTTTCCCAAATTGTCTAGATTTATATTTATTAATTTATAATAACTAACTGTATATAAAATAATCATAATACAACGGACAATTTTGCAGATAACCTACAAAGAGATCAGGCTACTACATAACATTTATGACATGGTATTATAACAACCCTTTTTTTAACTCCCTAGATGACAAGCAACTTTAAAAACTAATTTTCATTTGCCTTTCATTTATCTGTGCTCTTACCAATGTCTCATAACCCATTCAGTATTTTTTTCCTGAAAATTAATGTACAAATAAGCAAAAGCACTAAAAGGTTTACACAAAAACAAAAATTTTCTTCAGAAGACAATTCCTTCTCAAATTTTTTTCTAGTATATCCCTAAGTTATATAATTTATAACTACATATATAGTTGAGACTGATGATTTTATTCTTAATAAATAATTTTCTAATATTAAAACATATATAGATACAAATCACAAACATGAAATTTCCTACAGATACAGGGGAAAAAAAGATCTACGCTGTATGAGAATTTTGTACTGTCCAGTTCCATAAACTTTGGGCATGTAATATGCACCCAGCTCTACATTAGATAGTCCCCGCAATTTGTTGCATAAAGATACTTTGCCAAGTAGATGTACACAGATGTTTCAAAGAGCACATATTCTATATTTCTTAAATATCTCTTTATGTTCCAGTAATATGTACAGTTATTTACTTTTCACTTTAATTACTTTTTGGAAAAAACGTACCGATGGAAACTATCCACCATTTTTAAATGGACACGGAGATCTTTTTTTGTTAGGTGATCTAACATTCTTGCATCTACCAAGCATTCCATAAAATAACTTCTGTATTGAGGTAACCCCAGGCTGGGAAGCCATTCGTTTCCAATCCACTCGTGGTTCATATCTCCATATGCCAGGGTCTGTAGAAAAACCGGACACTAGAATTGTTTTATAGCAGTCAAGTTTCTTAGCCAATAAAATGAGATGGTAATTGGAGGGTATGGGCTATCATTATAATTGATATTTAATTCCTATGATATATTGAAACAAAGTGGAAATAATATTTAGCTCTAAATATTTGATTTATTTTGGTACAAAGTGGAACTCTGGGTACATGTATCAAGGTCCTTGCCTAAAGAGAATGATTATGTTCACTTTGTTTGCTCAAAAGGAATTACATTTTATACAAATATGCATTTTAATTCAAAAGCTAAAATGAATGATATAATACAAATGCTGAGCTTAAAGATCCTTTTTTTGTATTGATAGATTTATTTAACTTATTTTATTTTTATCTGTTAGCCAATACGCCACCATTTCCTTCTCTTCAATGCTACTATTAACCATTGCCATGGTGTAATGGCAAATCTTGATGTGAAAATAGAAACCTCAGTAAATGAATAGAGAAAGGAGCCACAAGGCTAGGGAGATAGAAATGCTGAAGCTTTATGTGGTCATTTTTGTTACCTAGTGAGGCATGCAGCCAGTATTCTATAAAAATTGATGCAATCAGTCTTTCGTAGATATCAATCAATACAGACTCTGTACTTAAAGAAGCAGAGCATGATCAAACTGTAAGACAATCTAATTCTTTAATATAACAATATGAACTGACTTTACCACTGTTCTTAAAAGCCAAAATGAAAACCAAAATCAACCATCATCTCTAAAGCAATTTTTAAAAAGAACTATTAATCTCTATTAATTTGACAATGTCTTCTATTTAGTTCCTTATCAAACAACAAATTCACAATTATAACATGTATTTCTAATGAAAATCTAGGTGTTCCCTTTATTTTGTGTGCTCTTAAAAAATGAAATTCTCACTAAAATAAAAACCTAATGCAACCTTAATTTACTAAATGTTTAAATGTAGGTCCTAGTAATAACTACAAAAATTTTTCTTACAAAGTTTGAATCACATTACCTATAACACACATTAATTCTTTTAGTAATAAACATGCAGAAACGTTGAAAAAGGAACAGCTTCCTTGCAAGCATATATGTTTGTTCAAAGTACAGATGCTTAGCTCATATGCCATCTCAATAAATGGGAGTGACTTCTGACTGTGTAGTCGCAAGGCTAACACATGTCCCTCCAACTCCATTTCTCACACACTTTCCATTATACTTTAAAGCATAGGTGATTCCAAATAAGCTTTTTGAAATCTCCCCTCCCCCCTTACATCCAACATAAATGATTCCTGATTAAATATATTCAGGGTTGATTTCCAAGAAATTTAAGTTATAGTTCATTCTTTTAAAGGAGAAATGAAATTTTCCTTTCAAAAGAGGCCAGGTATAAAATGATGATCAGCTTCTTTGCAAAATATGGTGATTTTAAAAGACCTATATAGTATTAAACATAATAAAGTCAAATACATGATTAGCCTAATCTTAAGCTAAGTGAAGACTTAAAATATTATGACATACAATTTTCTTACTTTATATCCTTATAGCCTACTAAATGATATTGTTTTAAAGCATATGAATTTCCTACCTGGGCCCAGCTTCCTTCCTCAGATTCTTTCTGTGTTAGCAGCAGGAAATGATTAATAAAGCAGATAAAGATAAATTAATCTCAAATTAATACAGTAAATTTTTTCTAGTAGAAGCAAAATTGCTTTGTTTTTAAAAATGTTAATTAAGACACAGACAAATAAATACACAGATCCTTATTCAGATCCACAGTAATCAATAGAGCAGTTCAAGGGCAACTACAAAGGCACCTACACAGTTTCTAATTTATTCTAATTAAATGCACACACATACAACATATGGAATTTTCATGATACATTTGATCTGGTCATTCAAAACCTTTTTTAATTCTTAAAAGTGTGGGATTTTACAAATGTAATAAGTTATGACAAAAACTTCTGATTATATACATACAAATATAAAATACACAAATGTGTATACATACATATGATGGATAAATCTGATATAAAGTAAATTAATGGAGTGGACAAAGTAATTGCATCCTTCTAACAAAACTTTGTGGTAATCAAATGGAGTTCAGCAAGAACCAACAACAAACAAAGCTAAACAAGAAAAGACCAAGCACAACAAACTAAAAATGTAATTAGTACACAACATTGGCATTTTTATTCATCATAAACTAGATAATCAATTTTTCAAACAGGAATAAAATTAAAAGGACATTAAATTAAAAATAAGTTGCTCATAATAAAATGCATAGCATGCCCAACTTTGTTACTTTAAATGAGAAATAACTATATGTGATATATTTTTAAAAGCTGACAATTACAATGAGTCACGATGAATTTTTTAAGTCTGTGCTTTTAATACTAAATCAACACTTTGCATGCGAGTGGGAGGAGGAAGCTCTGTATTTGAGATGGTAAAGTACAAGAAACTAAATAATTATATTTAAAATGAGTATTCAATCTACACATTCTGTTACAAATTTAATTGGGTTTGGTAACATGCATTACCTGTGAATATGTTCAATTTTAAGTGATATTTGTTATCAAAACTTTCTAATGTTGCAAAATGCATAAATACGTGTCATTAAATTCTTGATTATTGTTTGCATGTTACAAACTCTTATATTAACCACATTATGCCAATCTAGTACAGCTTCATTTAAAAATGTCTAGGGTCAGTGAAATAAAACCACAATGAAAAATGTTAGTTATCATTGTGTATTACTATGTAAACATACCCCATTACTCTGATCTGTCACAAACAAAATAGCTTTTCCATCCAAATAGCAGCAAAATAACTTTTCTTCATGTTCAACAAAGCTGTAAAGACTAACCGTTTTTGCTGGAGCTGCAAGATTTTCCATTTCTTCATGGGTCACCCAAACGTTGCCTGAAGGCTAGTGAGAAGGCCCAGAGGGAAGCAGTGGGATCCATGGGAGGGAAGCAGTGGTAAAGAAGAAACGCAGCACCACTGTAAGTTAATGGTACCACAGTAACACGACCATGCTCTTGCTTCTATAGCATGCACAAGAGACAGCATTGCTAGTTTCTCATAGCTGCCTTTTTCTTCTACTTCAAAAGATTAAATAGAAAGAGGCATGCTGTGAAGCTCACATGGGATAGATTTAAAATGATACTTCTGTAGTTATTAATCAGGAAAAAGGCTTAATCAAAATTTGCATTTCAATGGTATGCGGCTATTGGATCCACTTTTTGTAATCATGGAGAACTGAATAAATTTGATCTGTAGAAGAATATTTTTACTTTTTTCTTCAGTAAACAAAGGCACATGTATTTTGTTGTGTTATTACCTATATTTTGTTCACAAAGTTTTAATTCTTCAATGTCCTTGGAAAGAGAAAACTGGTTGTAAATACAAAGCTGAAAGCTCTATCATAAACTGTTTGGAAACCAATATCAGCTTTTCCCAAATGACCGCTTCCTTTTACAGTTCAGTAAATATGTTGTTTTCCTATATTCTAACAGAGAAAAAAAGAAGAGAAATGCTATTTTGGAGTTAATAATAGGTATTTTTCCACTAAATATTGTCAGAAGTCACAAAACCTAGGTTTCCTAATTTTTTAGCAGTATCCTTCACTATTATAGAGAAGAACATGATGAAAAAGGAAATTTTCCCTCTAGCAGGCACTATTCTATTATGAAGTCTCATTTGCCTTCTAAATAAAACAACCCATGATGTTTGTTTTATACACTGAAGTATTAATACATACAATTTCTAGACCAAAGTCCACTTAGTAACATACAGATCACTGGGAACCACCTCCCATCAAATTCTACCATTTTACTGGGAAATATTTATGAACATTTCAATGTTGTCCAAGCACATCAATTCTATAGTTACAGTGGAATTTAACCTTATGTATTGCTTGTTACTTGTTTTGGAAGGGGTCTAGTTTCAAAGAATTGGAAGTAGTAAAGTTGATACCCCAACATAAGTCATCACCATAATTCTCTCTTGCCTTTTCTACCAACACATAGTACCATGTTGACTTATCTTCTATTATAAATAATGTAATTTAATATAATTTTTAAAATAACTACATATAAACTAAATTGATGAATATAATTTGACATAAGATAAATCTCATGTATAAGAGAGTTACTCATATATATAGTTGAGTAACAAAACAGAGTTGAGTAGTAAATATTTATAATTATAATAAATCATATGGGCATAAAATCTCAAAGAATAAGCATCATATATATGTAAAGAATTCTCATTCTCCTACCATTTTGGAATTTTGAGCATATATGAATTTTTTCCTAAAAGATAAAACTGTGCACAACTGTAAAATATACTGAGAATACAGCAGCCATCCATGTCATTAAATGCCCCTCCCTTCTATCCCTAGCTTCCAGGAATGGTGCTCATTATAAACAGAAAGTTGTGTATGAATATATGAATCATTAAATCGTTTGGCAGAAATTGTTTTTACTGACTTTTTGAGCCGTGTACTATGCTAAAAAGAATTTTACAATCATCTGTCACATTCCCTTTACACCTAGTGACGACAGTATTTTGCCTGAGTGGCTATACTGTTCAACGTGAGCTTCAGTGATGGTTACCTGAGAGGAAATTCATTTAAGCCAGATTGTTTTACAATGATTTCTAAAGATTCGACCTTGATTGTGAATCCAAACAATGAAGATCTCCCTCCTTCTATAAGAAACTTGACCAGTATTATTTCATACTAGAATACATACATGTATAATCTCTTTCAGAGGTTAAAGTCTATATTTGCCAGTCTATCACCATATTCTGGGGTGAGTAGGACTCTGCAAGCTATGGCTTTATCTGTATGTTTACATGCAAAATGAGTATATAACCAGGGCAATTTTCTAAAGTATGGTTGCGAAACTTTCTGAAGTTGTAAATTAGCTGTTAACTTATGCTCTGCAGTTTTACTTCTGAGGAGCACTGCCTGCTCTAGAGTCTTGTAAAGTAATCCATAAAATGACTTCTAAACAACCCAATCAATTAGGCATTAGCTGATGTTTTAACAAGTTTATTTTATAAGCAAACCCATGTGTAGTAAGTCAATTATTCAGATTTATTTCTTTTTACCACCACTTTAAAGGATGGAACTTTCAACAGGGTAAGTCATAAAAGGGTGCTTTAGAGCATGAGTGTTTCAGCAAAGAGCACATCTTAGAGAATAGCTAGAGTGGGACGCTTTGAGCAACCAAAGGACTCTGGTGCCTTGGGTCCAAGGATAAAGACAATGCAAAAAGTAGCTTGGAAAAGCATAAACGACAAGTATCATATAATTTGGTTGTGGTTTTCTGAGAGCCGCTGAAAATCATTTACATCAGTCCATGCTGCAACCCCCAGTATCTGAGCTGGAGAATGCAAACCAGTAGACTTTTTGTTTTTGTTTTTGGTGGCAAATACCATTTGAGTCTAGCAAATGATTTCTAAAATTTTAACTATCTGGAAATTTACCAAATTATAATCAAGAGGCTTGAGTTCTAGCAGTGCCACTTCTCAGTAACTACCCAGGACATTTCCTAAACTTCTCTAAATTTTAGAATCTACATCTGTTAAGTAGACTAAAGCTGCACACTCATACTAGAAAAAATACAAATAATTTAAAATTATGATGTAATATATTCTGATACAGGGCTGGGACTAGGATGAGGTAGATGAGGTGTCAAGGGGGCTACATTTAAAGAAGCACTCACTTTCAGTATCATGCAAGTGCAAGGTCGGTATTGACAGTGAGTGCCTCATTCAATTTTGTTTGAGGTGCCTTGCTGGCCCCCCCTTAGTCCAGATGGAGTATTCAGATAGTATTATCAAATGAGATCTAGTAGGAAAATTCCTAAAGGATGTTGAGAATTAAAGCACTTAACTAATTAAATCATTCAGGACAGAATTATGATATAAAAATTAATATTAAAATGAGTTTAAGGAAAAAATGAGTTTAAGGGATAACTCATGAAAATTAATTGGAGGAAAATAATTCTCTTGCTGTCAGAAATACAAAATAAGTAAAGCAGCTAGACCTCAGAATAATCCTAAATTTTAGCTAGAAGTAACTTCTGTAACTACATAAGTCATTTTGAAGAATTTTTTACTTTATAGTTGAATTACAAAGTAAATTAATTTGAAATTTACTTTTCACTTTCAAAATGGTCTAGATCCACATTTTCCCCTTATCTGAATTGATATTTCTCACCATAAGAAGAGAAATATTTATCATTATAATAAGACGAGTTTTACACAATTATATTTCACCTTATTTACATTAAAGGTTGAGGCTTAGGAGGTTAGTAATAATGAAAAGTGGAACCAAAGTAGACTGGAAGAATGTTGCAAAAAAGAAGGAAAACTGGTAGAGTTCAAGAAGCAGGAGAGTACACTTGTTAGGAGCATAGACTATGGGGCAAAACAACCTGGGGTGTGACCTTAGACAAGTCACTTAACCTCTCTGTTCATCAGTTTCTCCCATTTGTAAAAGTGATGTCATAAAAGTACCCATCTCATAGCATTGTCCTGAGGCTCAAATGAGTTATTGAATGTACAGCACTTAGAAGAGGGACTGACACTTAGTAAGTACTCCACTGATGGCTGTTACTACAATTTCATTAGAATTTTCATTAAACAATCTCTACCCAAGTAAATCTTTAGTTTAATAAATACATGCTATTTTCCCCATACATTGTGCTGAAGCCTATCTTATGCCTTACATGTCTGCTCAAATTTGCTGAATTATATGTTTACTAAAGGTCATTTGTATTTGTTCCCAGACCTGTCTACTCCCACTGCACTTTTTAAAAAATTAGGCAATTTAAATAAATATTACATAGAGCCAAAATTAAATAAACTTGGCTCATGTATGAACACTAAGTTGAATTATTTGGAAAGACCAGATAAAGGTAAATCTTAAAACACATTGTCAGTGAGATACAACTTCAGCAAAGTCTGGGGAAGAATTTGTAAATTTCCAGGAGGATTCTGCACTCACATAGCTTTTCAAGTATCTTCAAGTTTTCACTTTAAAAAGAAACTCAAATTTTAAAAATTGAAGATGTTTAATGGATGAAGTTATCAAATAAACATAATGTGAAACTCCAGGCATTGGAATTATACTCAAAGAAAAGTCCTAGGGTTTCATCTAAATTTGCAAGTGCCTGAATATTTACATATTTTTACTTAGGATAAAATATTTAAAGTATTTATTTATTCTTTATGACACACCTCTTTAACCAAATATTTCAATTACCTGATATCTCCATCTCTATTCTATTTTGTAAGAGGCCTTCTACAGTAACTGTAGCTTAGGAAGAGGAAACAGAAAGCTGGAAGATTAGGGCTGGCCCAAAGATATAATAAATGTAAATAATATAATAATAATAAATGTAAACATTAGATTTTTCTAATGTTAGCCCATTTCGTCTAGACAGAAAAGGAGGCAGATTTCTGTCGGTTAAAAAAAAATAATCTAAGTATCTTGTTTTTTCCTCTTAGAATTTGAGTGAATGAACAAGATACATCTTTCTTAGAAACCAAACCCAAACCTAAACACACGGAAAATCTTGTAGGATCAGAACTATGTGCAGTGTTCTAGAAGACGTGATAACATTTCTTAAAAAAAACAAAAAACCCAAACCAACTCCTTTTGAATTTTCAAAGTGTGAATCCTAGTATATAGTTTTAGGTGATGACTTTAAAATGTTTTCAGCTTCACTTTATGCAGTGGATTAATTCCTAGAAATTCACATGTAGTTTTTTTGCAAAGCAAATCATATTTGAAATATATTAGAAACAAGTAAATACTTCCATGTAGATGGGGTAAAAGAAATCACATGTAGTTTTTTTGCAAAGCAAATCATATTTGAAATATATTAGAAACAAGTAAATACTTCCATGTAGATGGAGTAAAAGAAATAAAAAGCACTCAGTAGATTATTTTTAAAGCAAATAGAGACAACTTATCTCTTATGAAACTTGCATCAATATTTAGCAAAGGGCATATGTCTTCTGTGAATAAAGAGCTTTTACACATTAGTAGAAAAATGAATATTCCTATAATCCTATAGAAAAATGAAAAAGGTCATGAATAGGTAATTTACTTAAATGCTAAAATAAATAAGCATATGAAAAAATTTAACTTTACTAGTAATTTTTAAAATGTAAATTTAAGCAATGTAATTATTAACATTGACAAAGGAAAAAAAGGACTATACAATACAATTTGACAATTAAGGTTCAAAAGTAATAAGAGTATAAATGCCCTGTATATGAATATTGCTTTGGAAATTACTACAGTTCAGTTAATGAAATAATATAACTACTTGCTTATCCACTATGGTATTAGAAATACAAAGAAAATTGTTAAATAAGCAAAATGTCCAATATTAGGGACTTGGTTAAATAAATTACAGTATTTCCATTAAGGAGGTATGCTGCAATTAAAAATATTACAATTGGGCTTCCCTGGTGGCGCAGTGGTTGAGAGTCCGCCTGCCGATGCAGGGGACACGGGTTCGTGCCCCGATCCCGGAAGATCCCACATGCCGCGGAGCGGCTGGGCCCACGAGCCATGGCCGCGGAGCCTGTGTGTCTGGAGCCTGTGCTCCGCAACGGGAGAGGCCACAGCAGTGAGAGGCCCGCGTACAGCAAAAAAAAAAAAAAAAAAAAAAAAAAAAAAAAAAATATTACAATTGCACACTTAATAAAATGGGGGAAATATTCATGCTATATTACTAAATTTTAAAATTACAAAATAATATATTATGTGAAAATAATTCAATTTTATAAAATGAGAAAGAATGAAAAGTTCTCTATCAAAAAGTTAATAGTGAAAATATTAATAATTTTAATAATTAATTAACAATATATTACCTGTCTTTCAAATGTTAATTCCTCTTTGAAGCCTTATTCAACCAGAAGTGATTTCTCCTTCCTTTGAATTCCACGGCACTCTGCTTCTATCTCACATTAAGGAATTAAACTATGTATCTTCTACTAAACCTCCTGGTGAACACATCTTCCTTTTCTTAGTTTGATTGCCCTCTCTGTAATCAGGGTATACATATCTCATATCCTCTATAATGGTGAGTAGAGTGACTTGTACAATCATCATTTTAAGATGCATGATTACTGACTATTTACAATTTGCCAGGCCCTGAGTTAAGGCCTGGGGACTATGGAAAACCTGATAATATACTTGCTTGGCCTAGTGTGGGATGAATCAAGAAGAGAAAATTATAAAATAGCTTTTATAAGCATACAGAGTAGTAACTCAGGAAGGGAAGAAAACCCAGACTTTAGGGCTTAGTGAAAACTTTTTAGAGGAAGAACATTCAGGAATCATTAGATGAAGGATGAGTTAGAGAAGAATGGTGATCTTGGAGTGGAAAGAAGGTTCCAGGCAGAGGGAAGAGCAATTGAAAAAGCTTATAATCAACATAAATCATAAAAGTTTAGGAAACTGAAAGTAGTTTTGTATTGTTGGGATCCTTATCTGAGGAAATAAAGCCTCTGAGGCAAACTGAGAATAGATCAAGAGAGGTTTCATAAGCTCTCTTCACATTTGACTGTTTTCAGGCACATAAACCAGTCATGATACTTCTCCCTCAGTTGGAAGTTACTCAGGACACTCATCATCAGTTCTGAAATCAGTTTACAATAACTATTTTAATAGCCTTCTCAGCTTTTATTTTAAACATATTCTGAATTATTTTTTAGCTTCAGTAATACATGAATAATGTATTCATTATTGTATAGTATAGTATACAATGTATACAAAATGTATAGTATAGTATACAAAATGTATAGTATACAACATTTATATACATTTTAAAATGTTACACAAGTTATATATAAGAATTTGTTAAAGTATATGTTTTCTCCTAAATGTTTCTTAGGAAGAAGTTAAGATGGAATTATACAAGAAAGATAAACACTTTTTAAATTTGACCTTGTATTTCTAGCATTGGAATCTTGTGCACTGGGAAGGAATACAAGAACATATGTAATAAAAATGAAGCAAATTTCTCTAATTTATGGTCTATGTTTAAGACCACATGTAAAAATTTATACTCAAGTTAGCTTTGTGCCTGAAAACTGAAATAAAGTAATATCGCTTTTCTATCTTTTGCCCACTATTCAAACTTACCTCATTCTTCCATATTTTATTATTTTGCATAAGACATGGGACCAGAAAAGTCCATTTAACAACAGAGATCATATCCTTTATCAGCAAAAGATATAATTTGGGAAAGGACCAAAGAAAGAATGAATACTATTTGGGAGTTTCTCCTCAGTGTTTGAATTTGGCACCTGGCATGCCTTTTTTAGATATTTTGTTCTTTCCTAATATTAAGATAGGGATGAAATTATGAGAGAAATAGGGATTTATAAATAAAAGGCAAACAGGTTTTGAAGGAAGGTAATCCACTTGGTATTTATAAAACATTAAATACTAAGGTACTTTCATAATTATGAAAACTGCTTAAGAAGTAGTGAGTTTAGCATTACATCTTCAAAAAGTACTAATGCCTATTGCTCATCTCCTGAGATGTTGGATTACATTAAAAAGAAAAATTCTGAAAAACAGTAAACTCTTGGTCTTGTTGCTTGGGAGAAAAATCTAAACTTTAGTCTAGAGGCTAGCTCAAAAGTCTATCTTGGTTGCAGGCTTCAAGTCTGATAGGAATCACAGCTCCTCAGTTGAAAACCTATTAAAAGTAGCAGCAAGGTTAATGGAGAGCAAGCTAAATCTCCTCAGAATAATTCATGCTGACATTGAAATGTGTGCTGCCACAATTTTGCTCTGTGGACTTGGAGATGCTGCTATTCAGCCAGCACTGGGAGAGGGAAGGAGCACAAATGGACTCACAGTTCTGGATGTTGGAGGAGCTGAAGGACTGGTTAGGGAAACCATCTCCTGGATTGCTAATCGGAGCTTTAAGCGATGCAGAGGATTGCTGATTCCAATTTCTCTCTGGATCTCAGTGTCTGATAAAGCAGACATAATGGCACCACTCTTCACATTGGCTCGGCAGGCTGCCACATACCAAGCAGGCATTCCCAACCAGAGCTGTTGGATAGGGAAAAATACATACCCAGGTTATAATAATAGTTAACCATTAACAATGTCTATGCGCTCGACATTATTTTAAGTACCTTACTTGTATGAACTCATTTATTACCACACCCCATGAAAGAGATGCTATTATTTTTTCCCCAGAAGAGACAGATGCACAAAGACATTAAATAATTTATTCAAAAAAACCAGTTAGGCAGTAATGGAAACAAAGATTGGAAATGCAGTCTTCAGGGTCTGCAGTTTAACAACTGATTTATATTATTAGGGATACATGAAACAGCTGCACCTCACCAAATCTCCTCTTGAGTTTAAGGACAAGAACAGCTACAAGCTGCATTAGGTAAAGGCTCAATTAATATTTGCTTAATAGAAGACTTTAGTTTATAACTCTCCGTTGGAATTCTGAGTGCCTTTGATCAAAGGCTTTAATGTGGCTAAGCCACATTTCCAATCTATCTACCTATAGGTGTATGAGCTCAATTAGATGCTAAATATGAAAATACTTTTTGAAATGCTGGGCTAATGGAAGAGGCTAACATTATAAACATCTGGAAAACATTAGCTAAAGAGAGTTACAAAATGAATAATGCTTTAGAAATTAGGGATTGTGATTCTTCAGCTTTGATGTGAGGCTCTGGAAAGACAATTGAATTGGTAGTGCAATGAGCACAGCATAATGCCTGGCACATTATCTGCAGCACAGGGTGAACGCACTGTGTTGTAGCATCTGAATTACATACACTTAAATAAGGAATATTCTTTCCGTTCCTCCCCGCCCCTACTCCATCATTAGCTATGATTAAGAAACAGGGCACATGCAAATGAGCAGTTTAAATCTTGGTTTTAAACAGCCAAAATACTGATTTTTTTTTGTTGTTGTTTATTTTATTTGTTGATATGAACAGATTGAGTAAAAGGAGAGAGCATGAGAGTGAGAAAAAGTGAGAGAGTAAGAGAAGAAAAACTGTAAATCAGCAGTATACAATGCCAAGAGCTCTGGATCAAGAATCAGAAGGCTTGGGCTCTAATTCCTTCCTTGTCATTGGCGAGTCAAGTAAGTCCTCTAAACCTCAGCCTTATTTTCCCCATTTGTAAAATGGAAGGGATTTGGCTTTATTATTTCTAAGGCTTGGTGTTACACAGCTTCTAAGATGGCTCCCAATGATCTCACTTCCTGACATTCCTGCCCTTGTATCGTCCTCTTCCTCTGAGTTTGGGCTGGACCTGGTGACTTATTGTAATGAAAAGACTATGATAAAAGTGATGGCATCTGACTTTCCAGATTAGGTTATGAAAAGACTGTGGCTTCATTCCTGCCAGTCCTCTCCCCCTCTGTCTTCTCCGCGCTCTCGCTCTGGGGAAAGCCAGCTGCAGGGCTGTGAGTTATCCTTTGAGATGCTCACATGAAAGGAACAGATATCTCTGGCCAACAGCTAGCAAGGAACTGAGTCAGCTTGGAATTGGATTTCCCCAAGTCAAGCCTTGAGATGACTGCTGTCCTGGTTGACACCTTGCTTGCAGCCTTGTGAGAGACTTTGAACAGAGGCGGTTGCTAAACCAGGTCCAGATTCCTGACCTACAGAAGCCAGGAGGAAAATAAATGCTAAGTGTTGGGATAATTTGTTACATGATAATAGGTAACACTGATTTTTTTAATTAAAAAATTCTGCCATATTAAAGGGTTGCTTGTCTCTGTAGAGGAAACACAAAAAGTAAAATCTTTCAGTCAATGTGGCCTGGGCTGTGACTGAGATAAGAGAAGGAGAGAGGGGATATAGGTACAGTGCATGACTGAATATAGTATCTCCTACAGGTTAGGCAAAGGAGTTGACCTTGCCTTGACAGATATGATTAGCTACGACAGAAGATGGGACTTGACTTCATCGTTTGTAAACTCAAGTTGTTCAAAATAACTAAACATCTAAATATACCTTCACTGGACCCTAAAGATTGTCCTCTTTTCATCTCCTCTGTACTAAGATATTTGGATTTCCACACTGGTTAACATTACCCAAATGCTTGCCAATACATGGTTACCAAGGTCATACCTGATTAGACTTTCACAAAGTTTTTCGTGTCGATAAATGGTGTGTGAAGCATCAGACTTATTTGTTCACATCACTCTTAGTGGACTGTGCATTGAAGGAGATACTAAAGGAGGTGAAAGTTAAGAGCTCTCATTCATTGGATCACCCACCTCATTCATCTTGTTTATTCCATTGTATAATTTCACTTATTATACAACACTGTTGTTCCCTGGAAACAGCCCAGGCCTTTTTCTGCCTCAGGACCTTTGCATCTGCTGTTCCCTCTATTTGAATGCTTGTCCCCTCTATCTTCACATGCCTGACTCCCTCACATATTTTAAATCTTTATTCAAATGTCTCCTTCCCTCTGAATGTCTCTTCCCCTCCTTCCCATAACACCAAGCAGACATTCTTTATCCCCATTCCTTGCCTTATGTTTTCTCCATGGCACTTAGCTTCTAACATACAGTGGCATTTACTCCTCAATCTGTCATCGCATGAAAAAAAATAGGCTCAAGGAGGACCAATGTTTCATATACATACGTTGTTCAGAAGTGCATTTGAAGCATCTAGAACAAAGGCAGGCACCAAAGAGGTGCTCTGTAAATAGTTGTGAAATCATTGTATAAAGTCATTTTATAAAGTCACTTTATGGAGCACATTATGAGCAATTTCTGCATGCTCAGGATAGTTTTAATTAGCACAAACTTCACTGCCTGTCATTTTCTGGCCCCTTAATGTCAGTAAATCTGTTTTGTTCTGTTTTTTTAATATATGAAGGATTTGTTCATCACTTGCCAAAACAGCAGTTAACTCTCTGTCAAACTGCAGCTCATTTTACTAGAGTGAAACTGAACAAAGAATTGCTCTCAATTTTGAGGTGGGCTTTCTTAAGCATTTTGCCTTATAATTGACTTTTAAAATATAGTAATTTGAAAGAAATATTTGGAAGAAGCAGCTCTGATCACTAATAAGCTAAAAATTCCCTGACTGATATAAAAGAATAAAATAAAGCAAGACACAGCCTTCTTTCTCAGTCCAAGAAAAAAATGCAGCATGTTTTTATATTTAGCTGTATAATATTATGTTTTAAACTCAAGTGAGTTTTGATTGTTCCTTATTAATTCATTAGCTCTGGATGTGATATGATAATGAAGGTGGACAATTTTGTAATCCCGAACCTTTTAAAACAATGGGTTTTAATTGCCTCTGCCAAGCAAGAAAAGTTCATACAGTCAGTCCCTTGGTACCCTCAGGAAATTGGCTCCAGGACACCCCATACCAAAATCCGCAGATGCTCAAGTCCCTTACTGTTGGGCCTCGGTATACACAGGCTCATCATCCTCGGATTCTGTCTCAGATTGAACGTGTTTGGTTGACTCCACGATGGGGAACCCATGGACAGGGAGGGCTGACTGTATTCTTCTTTGCTTTGACATCAGCATATCCTAGCAGCTACCAACAGCCCACACTAGAGAACTGAATGGAAGGGGCAGTGAAAACTACTGATAAGCGGTATGAAGGGGCCCTTCGTGGTCAGATGTATTCCGTTCACCGCCCTGGTCTGCTCCTGCTGCCTCCAAGCTGATCAAGTATTAACGCACTTCTCCAGACCCTTGTGTTATGCAGGAAATGCTGAGTGTAGTTTTTGTTTCATTAAAACATTCAGTCTAGACACAGAAGGGAACAAGGGAATGCATCTTCTTCTGCATAACTCCAAATGTCTAAATCTAGCTGGCCCCTAGTCTTAAAGAACTAGGTTCAGGAATTATACTACAAGCAAAGGAATGGCAGCAATATCTTGGATAAGTCAGAAGTGTTAAATATATGGAGATGCCTCTTCTCTGTTAATGGGCTGATGAGGAAGGGCTCTGGACTGATGTACTGGGACAGATGTTTTCTTGCAACAACAGAGGTATCACTCAAAAACTGTTTCTTGATTTACTCTGGATATGAAGAAGATAGAATTTACCAAAATTTTCTTTTATCTCGCGGCCTGCTTCCTTCTGCCACAATCGCAAGAAAACATCAGAGTAAACTCACAAGACTGGGTCCCTAGATAAAGCAAATATTCTCTTTATAAGTTATTCCAGACTATTGGAAAACTAGGATGTCAGGAACCGGTCTTTACTTGTCTCTAAAAATACTATCAAGTTAGCAGTGATTGGATTAAGAGCCTTCTGGTTTAACTCTCTTACCTCTAACCACGCGACTACGGTGGGCCCATCCCACTGGGCAAAAGGTAATCCCTTTCTCCGAGCTTCTTCTAGAAGTTCATGCCTGAAGTATACAGCAAAGATTATTAGTCAGGTAATATGGGAAAAGACAGCTGTGATTATTTTTAATGACAATATTTTAAAAAAACCCAATAATCCTTTATAAACTTTTTATGAGTTAATACAGAAATAACAGAAATCCTTCTTCCTTTGAATAAAACATGCAAATCACCCATTGATTTTATTAGAAATGAAACACTGACATCTAAAAACAATTTTCCCCAACACTTATTCACTAAAATTCAAACATTAAATGTTAATGGACTAAGAAGCTGAATTTTATTATCAGCAAATATCTTATCCCTTAAACAAGAAACTGGCCCACGTATGCGTATTCTGGCATGCACTACAGGATCTAAATGAGGCTTCTTCCATCTGTCTTGCCTGTTTCCCTTATTATTTCAGTAGTAGATAAATGCCTGTTTATAGAGGCAGAAGATCAAGTTGGTCATTTTAGCCCCATTCAAGTGATATGCTTGATTTTAGTATGCTCTCTGGGTCCAGATGGCTATCTTAGGAGTTAGTTTTTTGTATAGACTACAAAATTACTTCTCATTTGAAGAGAACTCCGAGGTAAATTGACTTCCATCACTACAAAGCAATGTAAGGTGTAAAATTCAATAGTACACTTATTTCCATTTATAATCACTACTGGTTTTAATGAAAGCAAAACATCTCAATGACAACAAATGGTTGTTTCTGATAACAAAAAGTTGTAAAGAACCTTGACAAATGCATCTTTAATCACTATCTCTACTACTGACCCTTGACATCCATCTACAAAACCAATTTCAGATCGCTCATGATTGAAATAGAAAGTTTCTGTTTTCTTTGAAACTCAAATTGATATATACCTGGCCAGGACTATATTGGAAAATATATTCTCTATTCCTTAGATGCATTGATCCTACACACACATTTTTACACATATTGCTTTATGTTGACTGTGTGTCTTTCATGCTTAGGAACTCCAAAATGAAGCATTTAATTATTTCCTACTACCAACTGATTAATTGTTCATTGTGGTGGACTATATGTTAAAATATATAATAAAAATGTCTTTTAACACGAAAGCTTTCCGTGTCTGTGATGGATGCTACCAAAAAAAAAATGCAGTGTGACAAAGAAACAGAGAGGCAAAACAAAAATTAAAGTTATAGTAGATCAAGAGACACATAAATCAACTGCTCTTTCATTTCATGGGATAGCAAAGAAGCATGTGTAAGCTATTCAGCACCTGGGAAAGGGAACAGCGACATTGGTGCCATGAATCAAAGGTGAAACTAGAGGGGCTCCTTCACCTGGCTTGCCTTACCCTCACCCGTTCCCTCAGGCTTCCCAGTGACATTCCTTCATTGAAAACCAGATTTGAATAGCATAGTCTCACTGTGAAAGATATATTGACAGAAATGGGTTGAAGGGTTAAACAACCAACCATCAGGTACTTATTGAGCACCTATTGTGAGCTGAGACGTGTGGAAATACAGACATGCACCCAGTTTTCCAGGAGATCCCTGGTTACGTAGAAAAAGCAAACACATGAAACTGTTTAAAAACATGCACAATGCACAATTAGATGCCAAAACTCAATGATGCATATTCTGAGGATGAGGGTTTTGGAGAAGGGGTTAGTAGCAATGGAAATGATCAGTGAAGGCTTTGCAGCAACTGAACTGACTTTGAAGGGCTGGTGGGAAGGAGTTACAGTTGATGTTCCAATCTGGATGAGCAGTAAGGGTGGGGGGGCAGAGGCAGGACTGGACACAGAATACGTGCAAGAAAACTTAGAGTAGGCTTCCACAGAGCCAAGAGCATTACTGAGAGTTGAAATATTATATTCATTAGGGAAAAAATACTTCCAGTTATGTGACAGGTGAGTGGCGTTAAAGGGGAAGAAACAAGTATACATTTACAACTGGTTTTTGCTACATTTAGCAAAAAAGCAAGTTAATATGCACTTAACACCTAGGAAGCACATAACATTTTCACAAGTGAACTACATGAGTTGTACATATGCCACTTTTGAAAACTAGAACATTTTAATTCTGACTAGTTCCTTAATAAAAAAAAAATGCACCACATGAGCTGCAGTGATCCTATTAAAAGTTAAATTGGATAATGTAACTTCTCTGCTCATAACTTTCCAATTACTACCTGTCTCACTGAGAATAAAAGCTCAAGTAGCTGTTAGGATCCACCCTACCCTCTTCTTCTTTCTGACTCAATTCCCATCTCACTCCACAACACTAGTTTACTTCTTGCTCCCTGGAAACAGCCCAGGCCTTTTTCTGCCTCAGGACCTTTGCATCTGCTGTTCCCTCTATTTGAATGCTTGTCCCCTCTATCTTCACATGCCTGACTCCCTCACATATTTTAAATCTTTATTCAAATGTCTCCTTCCCTCTGAATGTCTCTTCCCCTCCTTCCCATAACACCAAGCAGACATTCTTTATCCCCATTCCTTGCCTTATTTTTTTCCCATGGCACTTAGCTTCTAACATACAGTGGCATTTACTCCTCAATCTGTCATCACATGAAAGAAAATAAGCTCAAGGAGGACGAATGTGCATTTGAAGCATCTAGAACAAAGGCAGGCACCAAAGAGGTGCTCTGTAAATAGCTGTGAATGTTGAACATGTCAGTCAGTATTTGCATTTAGCTGCTTCTTGTTTCAGTAACTTGCATCCCATAATGTATTTTTTAGTCCATTTTTTTAGCCACTTCGTCAGCATAGCACCCATTCCACACGAGTCCAAGAGTCTGATCTGGTTTGCGACCCCTGATAGGAATCTGGTTGAGGTAATCCAGTGTGTTCAAATAATCCTATTCTCTTTTTGAACAGAAATTTATCATACAATTGCTTGAGAAGTCATTGGACGATGTAAACCTTGGAAAAGTTTTTTTTTTTTTTTGCTTTGTTTATTGTGTTTAAATCACAAACTCTCATAGCACAATAACTTTAGGAAGAGTTTGCAAAGATAATGAAATAAGGGGGCTCAAGTCCAGTGGATTCTGCCCTTTGGTCCTCAGCTGGCAGGGCTAAATCCCAAGTAGAGGCCTTTGAAATGACACACTTGAAACTGTGAGAAACAGGCCAGATTGGAGTGGCTGGCTGGATTTTACTCTAGGACTGTGTGCTACCTGATGTTAACTCCAGACCTGCTTTTTCTTAACCCAAGGGCAGTTTTAATTATGTAAAGAAATGCATTGAAATTCTCAAAGCAATATTACATTTAATTCTTCTCTATTATAAAAAAAAGTCTGCATTATACAGAATTTATAAGAGACATATATCTGGGCGTATTGGCTTGAGAGAGGCACTGTTAGAAAAATAAAGCAATATGGGTAATGCTCTAACTGTTGGAAATCACTGAGTTTAATACATGATGATTTCATAACATTATTAAGGGCATGTATAGCATTAATTTCATGGGGCCATGCTTGTTGTCATTAGATATTTTGAAGTCACTGTCAGAAAAATATTAGAAATATTAAATATAAAACTGATTTGGGGCTTCCCTGGTGGCGCAGTGGTTGAGAGTCCACCTGCCGATGTAGGGGACACGGGTTCATGCCCCGGTCCGGGAAGATCCCACATGCCATGGAGCGGCTGGGCCTGTGAGCCATGGCCGCTGAGCCTGTGCGTCTGGAGCCTGTGCCACAACAGTGAGAGGCCCGCGTACCGCAAAAAAAAACCCCAAAAAACAAAAAAACCCAAAACTGATTTGGCCCAAATAGGCATTTTGTATATACTGGTGTTCTCTGTTCGTCCAGTGCATGTGTAGAAATTTATGCATTCTCTCTGTGCCCCAGATTCAACCTTTTCAAAGGTTCAGTGACAGTTCTTCCAGAGCGATGTCATGATCACATTCCTCAGTACTCATCTGCGTCTGAAGTTACTGTCTTTCTATTCAGGCCTGAAGAAACATTTTTGCCTCCGTTCCTTCCTTCCTTCCTTCCTTCCTTCCTTCCTTCCTTCCTTCCCTCCCTCCCTCCCTCCCTCCATCCTTTCTTCATCCCTTCTCTCCTTCTTTCCTTTCTCCCTCCCTTCTTCCCTCCCTCCCTTTCCTTCCTTCCTTCCTTTCTTTTAGACAATCTAATATTTAACCATCCTTTCCCCTCAAATCACTTATACATTACTATAGTTATGGGCACCCATTTTTGTTTTAAATTTTAGACCAGATTTTAGAGGACATCAGTAGCACTTCCTTCTAGAGGAAGTTTCAGGTACAGGATTGTCATTTCCTGTGTGGAAACAAAAAAAAGAAAAGTACTAATTGTAAGTGAAGGTCATTTTGAATCAGAAAAATTTGAGTCACTGAGTATATTCAGGGAACACATTCTTGTCTGCAGTAAAGAATACCATTAGATTCCCTCCAAAGGCCTCAGACTCTCTTGATAAGGGTGTCAGTGAGTGACTGTAAATGGAATGTGACACATTAAGAAGGCCCAGCACTTGGGGAACGCGGTGTGTAATTGGCAAGTTCACACAGAAATGTGCAGAGGGTGGCCTGCACTCGCTTGTGCCTGATCTGAAGACAGGAACAAAGTGTGGGCCCCCTAGTAACGTCTAGACCCAAGGATTTCTAGGTAAAGGATTGAGAATGCCTAAAAATGTCAATAAATCAAAGGTATTTTCCAGGCTTGTAGTTCCTAAATACTAATCCAGACTAATTTAAGCAAGTATGATTTTGCTTAAATGATTCCATCCAAATAGAAATGTCTGGCTCCTCCTTTTCAGGTTTTATGTCTTTCTCCTATTATTTCAGTTTGACCTCATAGGTGGAGTATGCTTACATTTCTAAGCTCTGTTTCCTTCACACTAAACAATATCCACATACCTTCCTGTCTTGTCTTCCCACTACTTTATCTTGATTTTCAAGACACAACAAAAATAATTCTTCTCAGAAGCCATCCTACCCTGGACCCAGGGGCAATATTTACTACTTATTTCTATAGGCCCCTTAGTACTAAACAACTTTCCCTAGAATATCTTTAACATTTTATTGAGTCAGAGATTTAGCCAGTTTTATTTTTTGTTTTGAGGACAAAAACCAGATACATGGTAGGTCTACAAAAATCTAATGACTGACTGCCAAACCTAGTCCGGGGGTATACAAAGTCCCTGTTCTCGTACTCTTACAGTTTGGGAGAACAACTTGTAAATCAACAAATTCAATAAGATGATAAAACTCTGAGAAATGAAATTCATTAGTTACTCAAAAATTCATAAACTATGGGGGCAGGAAAGTCTCCTTTTCCATATTTTTTCCCAATGTGGATGGTTCATTGCTGTCAGTGAAAAGAGACTTTATTCTCAGACCACTTAGCCTAGGATGTTATTTGGGGACTGCCAATTTGCGACATGACTGTCTACCATATGGTACCATTTCCGTTGTCACTCAGACTGGCCACTTCAGTCACTCTCCAGTTAACGCCTGTCAATTTCCGATTCATACTTTGTGTTTTATCTTCTTTCACTTTCTATCTTCAATGCCATTATTCTTTTTTCTGTCTTTTAACTGGTCCCACTCTCCAAGCTTCTTACCCTTGCAATACACTGCCATGAAAAAAAATCTGCTGTCATGGCAAAGTAGGTAATACAGTGGGCTCTGAAGTGGGAATGCTTGGGCTGGATTCCTGGTGCCCTCCCTTCTTAGCTGTGCATCCAAAGACAAGTCACTTTACCTTTTTGTGCCTCAGTTTCCTCATCTGTAAAATGAAGTTGATAATAGTACCTACCTCAGAGGGTTGGTATGAGAGTTGAATAAGAAAATGACAACAGTGACTTGTACAAAGGAAACAGCCAATACGTGAGCTATTTATCATTGCACTATCCTCTGAAAACCCTTCAATGGTTCCTCGAATGCCTAAAGCATAATCCTTAACCTGGATTACAAAAACTGAAATCAGTTTAGTCTTGATTTTCCTTTCCAATCATCTTTCCTTATTTTTCACTAGAACTGAAAACCTACTTTGGCAAATAATATGAACATGAATAATTCCATCTTTGCAAGTACCATTTTCCAGAGTTGGTAAGTTCTTTCTCTTCTTCTTCCACTATCAAAATCTTACTGTTTGCCTGAATCATAAAACTTCCTTTTATTTTTGATCATCCCAGATCCCACAATGACTTTTTTATCTTTCAAAATCTGGAAACTCATAGTGTCAGCATCGCTCATAAAGACTGTTAATGAGCAGCACATAATAGGCCTCATCTCCCACCTGAGACTAAAGTCCTGGAGACGAGAGTTTGCTCTTCTACTGTACCACACATTTTTCTTTGCAGGATCTAGCCAGGAATATCTTTTGCAAGATTGCTATTTTGTAATCCATGAACTCTCAGTGTTGACAACCATCCAGGATCCTTGATCAAAGGGCAGCTTTTAAGGATTCTATGTCTTTGTTAATATCCAACTACTTATTACATCTTAAAAAGAAGTAAGAACTCTGCTTACCTGTTACACAGATTAGCTGCAGGAAGAAATAAAAGTGCCCTCTCTAACATTAAATATGACATTTTGTAAATTGATCAACTATTACCAAAGCTTTTGTTCGAATTCTCATTTGTAGATTGTGGAAATGAGCTCCCAGAGTCTGCCTCTCCTTTGGTATTCCCTACCTCTCATCCCTGTTCCAACTTCCAGAAAGACCTTTCTAAACACAAATATTTTTGTAAGAGTTGCCTGCTTAAAAATCTTCCCCTTGAGGTTTTTAATCAGGCAACTGAAAATATAGGTCAAATATCTTAGCTCAACTAAAAAGACCCTTGGTGATCTGGCCCTTAGCTATCTCCCAGCTTCTTCTACTCAAGCAATACTGAAATACTTGCCATTTTCCAAATACCTCATTCTATTTTACCCTCTATGACTTTGTATATGCCTTTTTCTTCTGCCTAGAGCATCCTTCTTTGCATAATAATTGTGACAAACTCACACTTATCTTTCTGACAAAATTTATGCTTTATCTTTCCTGCTAAGATGCCAAGACTTTTCACAGGGAGAATTAATTTTCTCTTCTACACAAATATTATAACTTGTATATACTCTAGTTATTACACTTACTATACTTCTCATTTAAAATTTAAAATTGTATTTAAATGTAATTAAATAAGTTGTATTACAATTGAATACAGTGAGTACTATAATAGAACTTTATCTAATGTGCTCTCTTATTCATATGAACCACTTCATATCCTTCTAAGATATAATATCATGGTTTGAAAGACCAAAGTTTCTATATGCAGGCAAATTAAGGTTTAGATCTCAGATAATAATAGCTGACATGCATATATCACTTACTATGTGTGAAGCACTATCCTCAGTGCTTTATATGTGTAAGTCATTTAATCTTCATGACAATCCAATAAGATACATATTGATACACATTTGCAGATGAGGACACTGAAGAAAAGAGGCCACTTGGAGCACAGAGTCGGTGAGTGCAGAGCCAGAATTTGAGTGCCAGCCACCTGGTCACAGAGTCAGCCTCTTAACACCCCACACTATCCTTTAGCTAATTAACCTCTCTGAACTTTTCCTAACTGTAAAAGGAAGATAGTAACAACCACCTCTTTGTTAGAATTAAAGACAATGATAGTTTCCCACCTTTATTTCTCTCCTTTTTATTCATTCATATTTAGGCATACATTTATGTGACTTCCTGGCTAATATAGATAGTCTTTACCCTCTCACTATCACACATTTCAGTCCTCAACCCTATAAGAGAAAAAAAGAGCTATGACTTTTCTTTTCTTGCTGTTCCCTACTACAAACAGGCTCTGAATCTTGGCCAGAGGAAGGAGGTTAGCCCCATTTATATAATCAGGATGGAAAAGCTGAATTTGTTGTAATCTGTTTCAGTTCAATTAATTTTGTATTATTGTAATACAAAGTAATTCTCTGGTTGAATAATTTATCTTTAGGGCTTATTTACTTACTGTGGCACAGAACAAGTACTTACTTATTGATACAACCAGGAGAAATAAGTATGTGGCTCGATAAGAACCAAGAATGAAATATAAGTCAAAATAATTTGACAATTGAATCTACTTCTTAACAGTGTAGCACTGAGAATAAATCTTCCCTACATAATATAACAGTAAATTTACATAGACTTCACACCATTATTAATTATAAAATGTATCTTGTTCCAATAAACTTCAACATTCAAGAGGGTAAATAGAACATGATCTCCTCAAATTTCAACCAGACAATGAGCTATAATCTCATCATTCAGAAATCTATATCTATTGATCAATTCCAGGAAAATTAAAATTACTTATTTGAGAAACTTTGAAATTCTGGTCAGGAAATATGAAGGAAATATGGAGTCACTTCAAATTTTTTAACTTCTTTAAGCTGAAAATGTATATCTTAATTAACATAATTATCCTAAACAGAAATATATTACAAATCCCAATCAGCTGCTTCAGACATTGATTACCTAAGTAAACACATTTAGCTCCATAAAATTAAGGGTTTCAAATCCGACATTAACAAGGTTGACTTGATTTTGAAAGCATGACATGCTGCGATTTTGTACGTGTGTAAGTGCAAGTGTGTGTGTTTGTGTATCCCGTTATGGCACTTTTTCACATGTAGTGCATATAAAAGTCCATTATACATTTAAGTAGTGTTTTATTTAGATTCTCAGAATACATGCTAGGTTGCTTGAAATTATTTGATTACATAAAACCAAAGTTCACTCATGTTGAAATCTTTTTTTTTCCCTGCAAGCTACTTGAAATGGAGGGCACATTCTCAGGAAAGAAATTTAATTTATTTGTGAATTTGAGTAGGGGTTTACATAATTTCACTCCTCATTTTGTTCTGAATTTAATCACTTTCAAAACCATTGAAAAGGTATAAACACACACACGCACGCACAAATGCGATGGAGCAATACAATTACTCATGCTGTTATTAAAAACTAGAGGGGCTTGTGTTACTTTCCAGTAAACAATTTCACTTTTGCAAGACACTGTGGTTTGTTCTTCCCAGTCCCTTCCTGACTGTAAATTGGGGACTTACTGGAGGAACATTGGTAATTTTTCAGGTTTATATGGATGTCATTTAGACTAGATGGCTTTAGCGCTTCATCTAATTTTGAGCCCTCTTTAACTCAGATTTGAAGTTTATACTTTCTATGCTTCTGAGATTATTCATATCTTCTCATACTCTTGTGAGTATTGGGAAGTTGACAGTAATATTAGAAAGTGTACAAAATATGAGTCAGTCACTCAGAAGTATGCAGCAAACACATGGGAAAGTTGGGGCTTAAAGTCTTGTCTTCTGATTCCTAATTCAATATTCTTTCCACTTCAAATCTTCCCACGTCTTTACTATGTTTGCACTGTCTTCTCCTGACATTTAACCTCCTAAGCTTTCTTTTAGCAACTGTACTAAGGGAATAATTTTGAGGTCTTAAAATGTTTAAATTCCAGGAGCATGTGCAAGACAAGAAATTGAATTTTCCAATTAAGGTAATTATATCAGTTTCTTAAAGTCCATAAATATTGATGCATTATGAATCTATTATTTTTCAATATTTCATTCAAAAAGGGATGGGGGAATGAAGTTGTACTTCTTGACATTATTTTCATTATTTCAATTTCCTCAGGAAACTTAAAATCGTTAGGCCAATAATTCATGATGACATGAAAATAATGCTTTAAAATTCCAATGTCAGAATATCGATTGTTTTTAAAAAGTAAGATCTTACAACTTGCATTTGGCCAGCATAGTTGAATAGTATTCTAATCACAGCTTACCTTGCATTTGCAAGAACACTTCCTAGAACTTAATATCATAAATTATCCTTACTTAAGTAAATATTGCATTGTTAAATAATTAGTAATAGTAACTATAACTTAAAATTAGAGTAGGAAAAATATAACAAATATAAACCATATTAATGAACAAAGCACATGACCTTTATTGGTATATAAAATATCCATATTGCCAATTAGTGACACCCTCCACAATTCCTGAATAATTGCATCTTATTGGAGCCATTTTACTTGTCCCCTCAAAATGTTCTGCTTTAAATGTAAAAGCAAAACCTCTCTCGATCTAAAGTGTTTTGTAGCTCACCATGTTACCAATGCAGACATTACACGAAGGTAATATTTTATAATATTATGCATAATTTGTTTTACTTTGAAGCCCAGTTGGTTTTAGAAATAAATAACAAATTCTAAGTTTAGTTCAAAAAGCAGGATTTGAAATTTAAAACAGTAATCTTAGTAATATACCTTTTCCAAGCTTTAAAAATTAACTAGTAGTATAAGAAACAAGAGAATACACAAAACCAAAGGGTTCAGCCAAAACCAAGGATTACTTTGGAATCTAAGTGTAAAAGTTCTTCTGGGTAAGATCCAGCATTTAATCTTCTTCATGTACGTGTAGTTCTAGTAATCAACAAATAAACTTATCTCTTGAATATAATGCTGGTGGAGAACCACAAAGCACTAGGAAAAACATACAGGCAGTCTCAGCCTTTCAGCACAGTCAAAAGTACTCAAGTGGCCTGCAACTATTACTTAAGCCTCACTGAATGTCACACTAACTCATAGAGAGTGACTTGAGAAACAGGGGAAATGTCATCTGGATTGCCTTTTGATATATGTGTAATAGAACCAAAGAAATTGAAGTGCCTGAAAGGACAACATGATTAATCTGAATGTGAACAACATTTCTCTGAACCAATGATTCCTTTTATGGTAAGGAAATGAATACACTTCACAACTTTCATTTTAGGTCAGAGGCAGTGCAGCTTGTGTTACAACTGAAAAGAGAAATACTAAAGATAAAAGAAAAAGAGGATGGTGCTGAAAATAAACATGTTCAGCAGCCATTGTGATTCAACTTACCCTGACGTGCTTTTCATGAGATGAAGAAGGACGGATGGAAAAGAAAAGCACACAAATGTTAATGGATACATTTCAATCCAAAGAAAGCCATGGAATAAAACAAGAGCATCATTTCAGATGTGTGGAAGCTCAGATATGAGAAAGACATGGTATTTTTTTTTCACCATGACACACATACTCACTGCGTCCAAAAGCATAATCAGGCTGAGGGCAGTTCTAATAGTCAACCAGTAAGTCTGTCTCTTGAAAATGAGCCACCCTGAAACATGCATGACCACATTTTCCCAGCCTCTAGTAAACCCCTGGAGGAAGTCAGGCAGCTTGTTAAAGAATAATTTTTGTCTCAGGCTACTGTTTACAAATAGAAGCAGTAACTTACTAAGTGGTGCTCAGATTCTCATACAGATTTATAAGCTTACTGTTAGAGCTTAAGAAAAATACAGCAGACTTTTGGAAAGGCAGCAACTTGAAGAAGGCACTGGTTTGAGGGTCAGTGTCTGGATTCTAGTTCACGTACATGGTTTCATCAAAATCACTAGTAGCTTCTGAGGTTCAATCTCCTGAACTTAATTTGAGGCTAGAAGAAATGCGTACATTCCAGATCCGTAATTTTATAATCCTAACAAGTGTTGTAACAATAGTAATTATGTGCCAGTGATCAGATCATGAGAAAGTATAAAAAATTCTATCACTCTTCTTCCTCTACCACATGGAATTCCTCCTCCTCTGTGTGAACTGCCAAAATAAATGTTGTGCTAACTGGGTGTCTTTCAGTAGAAGCATTTATTTATCTGGGCAAATGTTTATAAATGTTGCTCTGAGGGAGAAAATGAACTAGATTGGTTCACCAATGCTACCAAAAATCATCACAAAAACGTAGATTTAAATGCAGTGTTTGAAGTAGCCCACTTGTTCCCTGGATAGAATAGAGGCACTGGGAAAATAAGGAATTTAAATAATCCAACAAAAGACCATGAGAATATTATTTAAAATTTTCTTTACAAGCATAATAGACGAATTCTTAGAAGAATAAAACTTACTATAGCTCATAAAATAGAGTCAATATAACAAAATATGAAGCAGAGATTCCTATCCAAGAAATGAGGCAAGTTAGAGAGCTCCCTTTTTTATTGCACAATCACTATAAAGAAAAGCTGCACGTGCGATGCCACACCCTGCACATGCCTCCTCCAAACACATTCATTCAGAGAAACTGTATATTCTTTCATTAAATGTGCATTTTAGAGAAATGCATGTTCGTTGACCTTAGCTGCAGAACAGCTGTGGCAAGCTCTTTAAATTTTCACATAAACAAAAACATAATTGTCCATACAAATTGGCATCACAATGTCCTAAGAAATTTAAGGAATATTTCTTACAACATATATGCAACATAAAGAAAATTAAGACCCAAAGAGATACATTCCAGGCGGTTAAAGTGGTTTTCCTGTCAACATACCTGTGAACACTTTGATGAGTTCTGAGAAAAGGGCAATTTCTGTGCTCTTCATGAAAATTGCCAAAGTATTTGGGGCCAGTTATTACCATGGACAAAATAATCTTCCTCAGTCTACTAGCTACCTAGGAATTGCTCTCCAATAAAACAAGGTGAACAAATCTGCACACGGTGGAATATTAATATTTCTCACATATTTATCATTTTTAAAATAGGAAACTTGTACCTATAGAAATACCCTGAATATAAAACATAAGAGAAATGATGAAAATAAACAGGAAACACAAATATAAAGGCATCAGTCAAGAAGTATTACTTAAAGTTCTAATATATTTATCGATGTATATAAGTTATCTGACTTTTCATAGTTTTTATGAACTTTCTTCTCCTCTATAGTCAATTAGTTTAAGAGCAATACTGAGCAGCTATTTCACTTTAGCATAGTAAGTATTTCAGCTCACGACCTTCAAAAAAAAAATATGTTCTGCAAAGGACAAAGCTATAATCGTAAATGACTCTAAGAGAGTTTGTGATAATATAGTATAAATTCATATCAGAGGTAATATATATTTGCATAATTTTTTGGTCTGGATAAAGTGATTTTTCTTCTTATAAAATTGATATTCTTTTCTACATGCAGTTATTTACAGGAACATATAACCTCATTCTTTTTCTTTCTACTCCAGATTGTCAAGGTTATGAGACTAGCAAGAGAGATTCTGGTCAAGAATTAACATTTTTCAGTTAAAGACCACTGTAAGTAATAGGCAAATAACAATTTTTCATTGACCTAGAAAACAGATTTTAAGGTACCCTATAATGAATAAGATCAATCCAGTTACTGGCACAATATTTTCCTTGGGAACATCAGCATACATCCAGACACAAACAAGAAGACATTATCAACTAACGTATATCTTATATTCCAAAACAGGATTCTTAAATGTTTAAGTTGCCTCACTTTACTCTTCTAGATCTCTTACTGAATGAATGGGCCTTCTGTTTATAAACTAGCTAACTTTGAATGTACAACTCCATATTAGAAATAATTTACTAAATGAACTCCATATGTGGAATAGAGTTGCCTCTTCCTTCTTAAGGTTCAAGTTGGTGACTCAGAAATTTTAAAAATCAATTAATAACACCAAATTGGGAAGTGAACAGGTAGTAACTGAAGTGGAAAAGTGGAATGAAGAAAGGATTTCTTTCAATAGGTGAAACGTAAGAATGTTTAAATGCTGATGGCCACAACACTGAAGAGAGCAGAATTTGAATGTATAAGTACAAGTGGGAAACTGGCACAACGTGACAGACAAAATGGGAAAGGATGCTCCTAAGTAAGAAGAGATTAACCTAGTTTCCATAATAAAGCAGGATGGGGGCAAGTGTTAGCGTGGATTTGGCAGCAAATAATTCAGAGGACTCAGATTGATCTCTTTTTTTTCTCTCCCTCTGAAGTAGAATGTGAACGCACCTGCAGAATATGTGGGTTTGAGGACAGTGGAGGTCTCCAACAGAAGTTGCAGAGAGTAGAAAGAAGATAGGTGAGAGAAAAGTACTGGGATTACTTGGCAGTGTTGAATTCCCAAATGAAGCTGGTCCAAATTTCCCTGCATTAATTTTCTCCTGCAGCACAGAGGTGCCCAAATGTAGCCATGGAGAAAGAATATTCATTAGTGGCTGTAGTTACGATGTGGATGTCACCAAATGAAAGAGGAGTGATGGGCTTTAGGAATTTTTGAGTGTGGTGAAATTATGGACATAGAATTCAAGCTAAATAGGGAGAGAGAAGAAGACCAAATGGGGCTGATGCACTGGGAAAGGATAGAAGATTTTAAAAAGACGATAGTAGAAGTTGATAAAGGGAGCTGAAGGGAGGAGATAGGAAGGAATCATATGCTTGAATTAGTAATTTTCAAACAGGAATGATTTGGGGATGATGACAAGATTCAGAATACAACATGAGAGGTGTCTGACTTGGAGTAGAGAATGACATTGGAAGTAATGAAGCTGTGAACTTAAAGGTTAAGTTGTGAATGGTTGTTCTATATGGATACAAGAGCACCCGGGGTGATGGCAGAAATTGCTTTACATATAAAGACAGATGATGGGATACAGATAAAAATAAATAGCGAAGCACATTTCTAGTGATCCTTACAAATGAAAGAAAATGGTTCAGAAGTTTTAAGTATGGTTCATCATCATACTTCTTCAGAAATAATTTTTCTTTAAAGTTAATATTGATTCAAAATAGCTAAAATATTCGACTCTTTAAAAGAGGTTAAAAAATCTTTATTCTTCCAAGAATTTTTGTTATTCATTTGCCTAGCAATCATACCACAGTCAAGCCCCAAATAAAAGGTTTAAGTACGTAAAATCTGAAATAAAGACATTTAATTGTATGTTCGTGTATATACATATATGCATAAAATATAACATATATACACATACATATATATTTTTGAATGAAAAGTCTTTTGTTATAGAACTATGTTTTGTAAAATAGTAGCAATAGGATGTAATCAGTGGCCTTCTTAGAAATGTGGAAACAAGGTAGAGAAGCTTGCTTCCTGAAAGGCTAATTTTAAATAACTATGGGAAAAAAGCACATCTTCAAAGTCCTTATAAAAATTACCATACAGAGCTAATATAAGAGCCTATATTTGTGGAAATAAATATAGAGAATACTCTCCCAATTAAGATGTCAGTCACCATTATATTTAAGTTTACCTTAATTAGTCACTTTTTTTCCTTTTAATAAAGGAACTTAATTATCCTTGCTATTAGGCACTAACTTTGAACGTTTTACTGGGATGAATAACAGATTGATTCAAGCGCATATTTAAATTTCTTACATAGCTTATTTATTAGTGATCATTACTATTTTTTAACATCTTTATTGGAGTGTAATTGCTTTACAATGTTATGTTAGTTTCTGCTGTATAACAAAGTGAATCAGCTATACATAAACATGTATCCCCATATCTCCCCCATCTTGCGTCTCCCTCCCTCCCTCCCTATCCCACCCCTCTAGCTGGTCACAAAGCACCAAGCTGATCTCCCTGTACTGTGTGGCTGCTTCCCACTAGCTATGTATTTTCCATTTGGTAGTGCATATATGTCAATGTTACTCTCTCACTTCGTCCCAGCTTACCCTTCCCCCTCCCCATGTCCTCAAGTCCATTCTTTATGTCTGCGTCTTTGTTCCTGCCCTGCCCCTAGGTTCATCTGACCCATTTTTTTTTAGATTCCATATGTATGTGTTAGCATACAGTATTTGTTTTTCTCTTTCTGACTTACTTCACTCTGTATGAAAGACTCTAGGTCCACCCACCTCACTACAAATAACTCAATTTCCTTTCTTTTTATGGCTGAGTAATATTCCATTGTATATATGTGCCACATCTTTATCCATTCATCTGTCAATGGACCCTTAGGTTGCTTCCATGTCCTGGCTATTATAAACAGTGCTGCAATGAACATTGTGGTACATGATTCTTTTTGAATTATGGTTTTCTCAGGGTATATGTCCAGCATTACTATTCTTATATCAAACTTTGGGTTAATATGTGTGGCTAATTATATCAGAAAAAAATCAATTTTATAAAGCAACTACACCACGTTGAAATTACCTCCATTTCTCATTCTTAAAAAAAGGTGTTTAATTTGAATACATTTGTTGCTCATTTTGAAGGATGGGATGGGGTCAGATAAGAAGCTAATTATTATCTATGAAAAAAATTATGTTATTCTTTTCAGAGTATAAAGAGAGAGATTTTTTTTGACTCCTCGTGGAGACCATTTAAAATTAGATAGGGTACTCAAGGTCCAGCTGAAAGACTGGACTACATACTCTTTAAATTGTGGCCTTATCCCAAATCCTAAATAATTCAGAGAAAACAGGGCTCAGGAAACCTGCACTTTTATACACCACAGTGCTTGGAAAGCTATGTTTCTTCATGTGTGGAGGAAATAGCAGTTTCTACCTCAAAATCTTTGTGAAAACTTAAAGAGAAAATAAATGTAAAATGTGTAGAACAATGCCTAGCATACTGCAACTACTCAGTGTGATTATTAAATATTTATTACATATAAAGTAGATCATTATTACCATTACTACACAAAGGATGAGGAGGAAGATGGAACAGGATATATGCACACAAGGAGACAGAAGTAGTTATAAACAAGAAATAGATATTAAGTATATTAAGAACATAACATGTAAGATGGGAAGTAGAGACAGATAAAGCTGGTGAGATAAACAGGAACCAGATAATATAGGGATTTAGGGGCTATATAAAAGTATTTGGAATTTATCCTAGGGATGCTAGGAAATGATTGAGGGATTTTAGGCAAGTTTAGAAATATGATTTAGATAGATCCCTTTAGCTGAAGTGTGAAGAATGGATTAGAAGAAGGCAAGGGTGGAAGTATAGACACTGTTTTAGTATGATGGCCTGAGAAAGAAAAGAAGAAAATCAACATGCTTGAGAGATTTTAAAGAGCTAGTATCTGGATTAACAGTATAGGAGGTGACAGTGATCATGTACGCAGGTGCCTAGAGGAAGGGTAAGGACAAAGCAGAATGAGGGGTAAAGGCAAAGCCCAGATTTCTGGCTGGTCATCTGGGTGAAAGTGACCGCCCTAGTTCCTGTACCAGATTCTTAGTTTTTCGTCTTCTTTTTCCACCCAGCTTCTAGTCCTGTGTTCATTTATTCTGAACATATGTTTTGAGTACCTACACTATGCCAAGCATTGCAAATGTTTAAAAAAAGCAGAGATTCTCTGCATCTACTTCTTTGAATTGTGTAGAGAATCACAGAATCCCAAGGCAGGTGCAACTTAAAGAGCATGTAATCCAATCTCTCAGCTGAAATTTGAATCCCTCATTTAATAATTTTGCCACGTCCATATGCTTGGCAGGTCTATGTTGGACATAATCATGAGGAACAACTCTTTCTAAGAGGTCAATTCTTCTCAGATCTGTGATTGTTAACAATTCTTAGACGCAGCTCAAATTTATTTGTAACAATCTCTCACTTTTGGCCCAAGATCTTATCATGCAGCCAAAAGAATACACCTAATTGCTCTTTTCTTAGCAGCATCTGGATCTTTGTTGCCTACACTCCACATGTTCCTAATTATTTCTAACACTGCTTGAAGACATGGTTTGGTGTCATCTTGTTATGCTGGTCATGTTCCTCTGAATATATGTCTGAATACATCTACCTCAAGCCTATTTCCCAGAAATTAACCGAATATCCAGCTATGATCTGGTCAGTGCATAGAGTTTTTGCCTTATCAATTGCTTTTTGGATATTAGAAATCAATATCTTTATCAGGCATTGTTAATTTGTCTTTTTTTGGTAGCAACATTTTTCTTAGGAGCTGCAGTTAAATGATATATATCCCCCTATACACAAGTAATCAATATGTATGGTCATGAAGTTGGATGCAGATTTATATAAATGACCCTATTAAACTTCATCTTGTTAGATTTACATCTCTCTTTAAAGGTTTTCCTTAAACAAAATTATTTATCTAAAACTTAACTATGTCCTTTAGCTTCATGCTTTCACAAATCTCATATTTGTATTTAAATCAAATATGAAAAGGCTGAGTCCACCACCTTCTGTTTCACTCAGTCATCATCAATTCACTTGTTCAGCCCCTGTGATTACAATGGTCCCACAAGTTATATTTCCATGCTGTTAGTCTCATTTCAATCTTATGTTCATTTAGAAAGTAATTGAAATACCTTGCTAAACTCAATATGTGGTATTTCAACAGCATTTTTCCTCATCTACATGTCTGGAAAATGTTTAAAAAGTTTAAGGACACAGCTTATTCTTAAGGAACTCCATTTACTCCTGGTGATCGATAATCCCCTTTCTTATTGTTCAAAAATAACCTAATAGATGTTTCACATTTATTTTGGGAACTAACAGTGAGGTGACCAGTCTTTATCTCAGAGAACATCCGTTAAATAAGAACATTAGGTGGCTTTAGGCTTATGACACTTTTCTCATTCTATTCAAAGACCAGAGACTTAGAGAAAGGATCATGGCCACTGAAATACTTAAGTGCAATAATTTATTTTCATGACCGTGTCTCTATAAGCTCTTTGAAGAGTGGAACTGTATAATTCAATATCGGTAGTTTCTAACACAGTTCTTGGGACAGAATAGGCACTAAGTGAATGAGTGAAAAGTTATCATTTGCATGTTCCATTAATCCAGGATTTACTTCAATCAAGACAAACAATATGGATTTTAATTTTTAGAAAAGGAGGTCATTCTTCTGGTACATGTAACTATCTTGAGTTTTCACTTACTATTTTTAATTCTTATTTTATTCTTTTCATTTTCATGGACAGCAAATATGAAGACTATACATGGCTCCTGGTTCTACGTACTCTGTAATCTATTAACATTGCACCGCAGGCTCATAAGAGCAGCCCTATTTCCTCCATGTTTTCTTCCTTCCTCCATATGTATATATATATAAAGAGCACATTGGTTTTCCTCAGATTCATTTTTCCTAACAAATTTCAATGGATTTTGGCCTTTAGCCTTTGGCTATTAGTATTTTTTAGGTTCAAGAAATTCTTAGAATTGTCCATGGCTGGAGCGTGGCAGGGCTATCCATGATCAGATGGTAAGGCAATGATAGCTCTAGCTCCTCAGCAGAGCGGACAAACTTCTGGAATTCCAAGTAGGAAACTGACACATTTTCCCAGATAAATATTGAGAACATTGGGTTTAGGTTCTGAAATATTCTACTTTTATTAGAGCTTTTTGAGTTGGTTGCCCAAGAGTGTTCCCCTGTAACCATGTCTGTGCTAAATGAACTCTTGACTATAACTAATTGATCCAAGTACAAATATCTCTTCTACATTAGGCCAATCAGATTCTTTCACCTAGGAACTTAAAAATGTGAAACAGAAAAGATGAGTTCTTGACAACACTCTAGAGAAGTATTTCATAATCTGTCGTAGTTGAAATTTTAGAGTTGTCCTGGCACTGTTGCTTCTGCAATCTCTGAGATACTCTAATATCCTACCAGTGAATTCTCCTTTTTGTTTTATTCAGCCAAATTTAGTGCCTATAACATTCTTACAAAATATATTTTTGTGGGGGAAGCAAAGACATTTACCTTCCATATATATGACCTTACTTACATGGGAAAATGTATTCAAAGCTTCTAACACATGTCTTACAAATTAACCTCTGGAATACAACTCATTTATAAGTTTAACTTGGCACATAGGCACTTAATAAATATTTATTGAATGAAAGAATGATGTGCAGTTTCTGTGATACCTTTAATTATGAATATTTTCAGTGACATTTATTTTGCTTAGAGATATGCAAACTCTGAAACTTCCAAATGCCAAAGATTAAAAGTGCCAAGTCTCAAAACACATTGACGTCTGTGCACTGAAGAAGACACTTAGGATTGCAATGGAAATAAATTAACTAAATCTATAGATTTAGATTAACTGTGACTGTTATGCTCCAAGGATAAAACTACTTCTCTGGAGGATGCTGCCAATAGCTGAGTTGGAATGTTAGTTTCATTTTAATGATGTTGAGAAATTGATTTCAAATACGAAATTCATATTCACTTAGCAGTGATATCCATTCAGGAGAACATAGCAAATCTAACATATAATAATATATTACCTATATTATAACTAAAGATTGAAGATGATATATTAGTCAGTATATTAATATTCATATGGTATCTTTCAATTTAGTCTCAAGATACAGAAGATTTCAACATGCATATATGTTTTAATAAAAAATTACACAGTGCTAAAATGCAGGAGAAAAACACTGGAAGATAAAAAATGACACAGATATTTCAGGATTTGTATTTCTGGAGCTAAGTAACCATTCACTGGGTATTCTGTCGATTTTAATACATTCACTGCCTATCAAGGACTGTTGTGAGAGTTAGACAGGGGTATTACTACTGAAACAGACAACTTCATCTTTAATCTCATAAGTCGCTGTAAAAATAAGCTTCTTAGAATCAAAGTTAAGTCTAGAAATAAAAATCTTTTAGGTCAATACATGTAACACAGTCTAGTCTAACAAGTCTTTAGATTGAAAGTATGAAATAGAAAAATGAAACATAAAACTCATTTGAATATAAACATACTTATGACATTTCTCAACCTCAAAGATAAAGGGAGAACTCAAACTTTCAGGAGAGAGAGAGAGAAAGAAAGGAAAAAGAAATCCTACATGTTATACGTTAAAGAATGACAATCAACTGACATTAGACACAACTGGAAGCCAGAAGAGGGCTATGTTTAAAGTTTTGAGGAAAAATTATTTTAAACCAATACCTTTACAATTTTCAATTAATTTTATGTATAAATTATATTTACAGATCTTAAGAAGTTTGTCATAAACCTTATCAACACATTTCCAGAGATGGTGATATGGGAAATTGGCAGCTAAATATGTTCCAGGAGAAAAAATAAGAAATCTGAAGAGATATTAATACAAATATATTGATACTTCTAAAACTCTTTTTTAGGCAAAGATGCTAATGACATAAAATTTTATTTTCTTCCTTGTGAGTTCATAGTTATTGATTCTAAAGTAACATATTTATGGAATCATAATATTGTAGATGCTATTTTTAAGGAGAGATGGGGCTTATACTTTCACATCTTAGAAACCTATGACTACCCAGCTCTTTCTGTGTCAGGTAACTTTATCTAACTTGGGGTTCAGTTTTAGGAACCTCCCTTTTCCCCATATACCTAAATCATGTCCTATCAGCTGTATCAGTAATAAAGCTGACATTTTGATCTCTTATTGTCTGACTCCTTTGTCTATTACCAAATAAATTCTAAACTTTGGCAAAGAACAGAGTTTCTATTTACTGGGTATCAAAATACCCACACCTAGATTCTAAGTGAAGTTCGGGGAGTTAGGGAGTTAAAGAACATTCATAAATTGAGGTTCTTGGTGGGCCAGACCATGTACGTTTTTGACCTTGCAGTAGCTTCTATTATGCTGTGCAGTTATTTTTTGGAGTTGTGTGGTTGACTTTCATTGGCCATCCTGAGCAAGTAGCTTTAGGGCTTAGTCTAAAACATTTGCTGGAGAGCTAAGAAAGGGAAATAAGTTCTTGAAGATCAGGATGATAAGTATAAAAGAGAAGAAGTGAAGTTCTCAGGTTTAGTCTTAGAAATGAGGAAGATATTCAGTTTGTGTTAAATCAGAAAAGATGCTTGCCATCCAATGAAATTAAACAATGGATGATGGAAAAGATCTCAGAGAGTAGTGACACATTGAGAAAACTGTGGAGAATCATAATTTTAATACGGAGACACATATTGCAAATAATAAGTGACTCAATCCTTAAAGATTAGGAGAACTATACAACAAGACTGCAGAAAAACTGGTCCAAAGATAAGACGCAGTAAAAATGAACCAGGTAGAACAACAATAGATTGACTTTAGACCTTAAGATTAGATGTTGTTCTGATGGTAGAATATCACCTGAGTGATAATACACAACTCAGGAAGAGAATACTCAACTCAAGAATTTTTAGAACACTAGGTACTTTAACAGATCCAGTATTGTTGATTTCCTATTTATCATCATAGGACAGTAGCTAGAAATATAAGAAAAACAAATTTCTGCACCAGAAAGCAAAGTAGAAGTAGAACAAAGTAGGAACACAGACCAAGTAAAATGCTTTAATCTACACGTGTTTAATTTGCTGGATGGTAAATGCACCTCAAATTAGACCTTTGTTTGGAACTGCTAATGTTGCAAATTTCTGAACTTTGCAAGAATTTGGAATGTCTTGAATGCTGCTTTCTGAAAGTATGTCCCCCATATGGTTTTTAAAAATGTGTTGTAAGTAATTTATTTAAAGATTTCTTCCAATTAAAATTAAATTCACAGATTGTCAACTGTAGATACCTGATATCCTAGTAAAGTTAAAAAGAAGACTTTTTTCCAGCTCTGCTATTCCCACAGGTAGACTAATGAATCTCTGATATGAACTCTGGTACAGTGATCATAGGTCTAAGTACTATGTCCTGGACGCATCATTTGGCTTGGTCATTAGATAAAATGTAGAAAAATAACTGTTAAGAAACTACAGTCATTGCAACCATGCATGTACAATCTATAGTGTTCAACATTTTGAAATAGTTTGCTCCATTTTTTTGTGTATTTTTTCCAAAAAAGTACTTGAATTTTTTTCCATCTTGAAAGTAGCCAATTACACATGAAATGAGTATGATTCCTTGAAGCACACTTAAAGAGGATATGGTGTCTTTAAAAAAAAAAGAATATTGGAATTGTTTAAATAAAATTGTAAATGCTTTAGAAAATTTGAGAACGTGATCAATATTTAATCACAATTAATAATACATTTGATAGAAGTAAATTTTGAAACTATGTCATTTAAAAATAAGTTACCTTGCTTATCTTGTAAAACCCATTACACGAAGACACTTCACTCTTTGGTAACCCAGAAACCCAGGCATGGTGCCATGGAAGTCCTGAATAAGTGTTAGCACTTCCTTATATGTCTTACAAATACAGGTTGCATATTTGTGCTCACAGGGCTTTGCTATGAGATGATCAATAATAAGAGAAATATTTCTGTCCTTTCACTGATTAACAATGCTAGCCTTGTTGGATCCATTTTAACCCAAATATTATTATTCTATAGGAAATAGTTGTGCTAAGGAATGTTAACCTTTGTTGTATTATAGTTTGTTTTTAATATTCTTCTTAATATTCAAGACTAGTATTCTATTTACTACATTTAAAAATTATATTTTGCTAAAACATATTGCAAAATGAAACAATAAAGTCAAGCATAGTAAGATCTCAAAGCAAGTCCAGAACTAAAATCACTTTCTGACTATGAGGATACTTAGGATTCAAGAAAAAATTCCATAAAATTAATATCAAATCAATCCAACAGTGTGTAAACTTAACAATCGCTAAACTTTAATCCTAAATTTATGATATTGTCAAGTCATTGTATAATTGGAATTTTTTAACTTTAGTAGCTGTTAAAATGGACACTTAACTTGGTCCATAAACAACAAATGAACTATGTGAGGCATTGCCTTATATGCAATATGAAAACTGGCCAGATTGCCATTATTTATAAATATTTCATTGTGGGAAAAATGAGAATTAACTTTTAAGGGAAATAAACCATGTCCATTAGCCAGGCTAGATTTTGATTATTCTTATTCATTTAGATTTAAAGCAATCTTAAATAAATACCTTCAAAATCCTTTAGACATCAAATAAATTTTAGAGTCTATCAAAGCAGAAGATTTTTTTTCTCAGTAAATAACCATAAAAGATAACATTTATTGATAGGAATAGATTGTGATAATATTTAAATATCGAGTAATCAGTAATGAAAGAGGAAATATTTATTAGTGTGGAATGTGACTGAGCATTTAATTGTCTTCAAGAAATAATGCTCCCACGGTCACTTCTTTTTTCTGAACAGTATTTCTACTAAATTTAGGTATATAACTAATTTTAGTAAGTAGAAAATTAATGACACAATTAGACTAGTGGACTTTTCTACACTTGTAACTACATATTTCATTATTAGCAAACATCTGCAAAACAAGTGAGAAGGCAAAATATGAAGTAAATTAATTAGCCTGACTAGTATAACCACGTGCACATTAGCCTGACTAATATAACCATGTTACAATAATGATGACTAGGCCAATGAACATTCTTTCATAGGAAAGAAGGTTAATATGAAAACTATAAACACAATGTAATACTTGAGAGGGAAGAAAAGGAGTAACCAACCAAATGATTCTGGAATAAAGAGAAATTCTTTGGATTTTAAAGAACACGGTCTAAAGGTCCTATTTCATCACGGTAAATGTTACTAAGCTTTTAAAAAATATGTTATATATGGACCCACTTGCTTTCTAACAGCTGCTGAGACTCCAAAATTGCCAGTTTTGCAAGTCATTTAAAGGTTCCATATTATACATGAATGAAAAAAATACACTATCAGTTTCCTGACAGATGCAAAACAATCTGCTGTGAGTCTAAAATAAGTTTATGTTCAGTCAGTCAGAGAAACATTCTCCTTTTAAAGACTCCATTTTAAGAGGAGGTCCTTTAATTGTTGTGAGAGGAACACAAAGTTGGATACTCTCTCATTTTATCATACCAATTCAGTACTGAATTTAACATCAAATGGAATATTACATTATTTGTAGGGCTACATTTAAATATTTTAAATATATTTGAGTTTTGAAATAAATGATCTCTTAGAAAAAACTGTTTATTTCTACTATGTGCCAAAGATTTTTATTTTAATAGTTAGCCCATTATAACCATGAAACTGGTGCACCAAATAGTTTTAGGGAAGAACAGGACACTACTGGCCTCTGTCTATTGTTTTGTTTCCAATTACTCTCTTTTTAATTCCCCACAAACAATGAGACAAAGTAAGTAAAAGTTAGAAAAAGGAGGAAAAAAAATCTCCAAACCTACTTTTTCTTCAGTCTTCTATCCTTCTCAGCTTGAGTTCCAAGTTTGCCTAACCCCAGGGACTCCTGAGCTGCAGCTTCAGTCTCCATAAAGCCTCCTGTGAAGAAGTAACTATTCATATTAGGTTGGATATATTGTGTCAATTCTGAAATTAAATTTTTAAAAGTTTATTTGAGCAATTGTTTAGTATTACATTTTTTTTTTTATTTTTTGGCCTGCCTTGGTATTTCTAACACAATATGCATTCAATGGCATGGGTACATACATAAACATACACTGAGACAATGAAAAAAATAAAAGGTACCTCTTGGTAGACCATTCAATTGCACCTAGTAGCAACATAATACATGTAACCTGTATACTGACAAACACTTGAATATATAGTTTGAAAGCTATGAGGTCTATTTTTCCTTACGAAAAATGAAAAAAACTGTGCAGTGTGTGAGGTTTTTTTCGATGTTTCAAATGTGTGAAATTTTTCATATATAATGAAATAAATGATAGCCCAATGAGCAGAAACTCAGGTGTACGTCTTCAATTCCAAGTTGAGAGAATGGAGAAACATTTGCTGAGTTATCAAAACTTTCTGTATCTTGTTCTGGAACCCTCTTCTGCTCACTTGGATGACTCCTATATCCTTCAGTACCAACGTAACTTCCAGAACTTCCTATGTTCTGGCAGGCTTTGTTTTGTTTTGAAATTTTTATAATAATATCTGAAAAAATTCTAAATCTGTCTTCAAGAGACCCTGTAAGACTTGTTTTTACCTAGCAGGTCACAAGTTATTTGATGTAGTGTCAGTTTTATTGGCTTTGGGATATATCCTATATATATATATATATATATATATATATATATATATAACCTTGGAATAGGAGAAGGAAGAAAGGAAAGTGTGTTGGGCATCAAACAATTTTACAAAGCAATTATCTAGTATCTTTAAACATATCATTGTTCATAAATTATCTGTTGTAATTGAAAAATGAGAACTTAATCCTGGGCTCTGTTTTCCCTTTGCTATTTACTATGTGAAAAACATGAAGTCAAGGTAAATGAAAAATGCTCATTATTTTTAAGTCATTTTAATTGGAAGAGATTTAAATTTCCATTTAAGCTCAAGATTAAGTAGAAAGATTTAAGCTAATACTAATTCTTAAAAGTCTACACAAAAACATTCACCAATATATCAGTAAATAAGTACTATTAAAGATAATTTTGTTGTAATTATTTTTCATAATTCATTTTAACAAATAATTTAAATACTCAGTATTATTAATTCTGGATCATTGATATAAATAAGTTAATCTCATAGCCTACTAACTCTGTTACTGAACTGGATAATTATAAGAAAGTCCTCTTTAATTCAAAACACATTGCTGTCTAGATCTTATTTAGGGATTCAGAGTTTGAAGACTGAAATTTATTCAATTATGCACATATGCAATTAATACTTAAAGAACATTTTATTGTGAATGATTTTCGTTGTTGGTATCATTAGGAAAGTCATCCACTAGTTGACTAAAATACTCTTGGGAAACATTTTTAAATGTGGGAATTTCCATTATGCACAGTGAGAATATTTTCATTTTATTTTTCTCATTGGTATACTTGCCCTACTGTATGTCCATAAATTACTATTCACAATCTGTAATTAACAATAAAATTGTTCTCTTGAAACATAAATGGAAAGGAATAATGATTCACTTAAAAGTTAAAAATTCTTAAAAAAAAGAAAGTTAAAAATTCTTGATCAGTCCAGATGGGGACACAGATTGATGAGTAGACCCATTCTATAAACAATGAGACATTTTCAACCACTACACGGTTGAATGAACCAGGCTTTTTGCCCTTCTGAGCAAAGAACATATAAATTATGATTTAAATTTTTTTCAAGAACCCCAAATTTTAATTAGAGAAAAGAACAGTTTTTAAAAAAATAAACGCTCTGGAGGAGAAACAAAGAGAGCTCTAGAGGAATTTTGTGAATCAAAACTAGACCCAGAAAAAGTAGATATTACTTTTCTTCTCATAAATAAAATTATAAAAATAAAAAGCATGAGGAGCTTGGAAATACTCTGAGCACTTCAAAATCTAATATCCTTTGAAAAGAATTTAATAAAGAATTGTCGACACATCCTGTTTGAAAATGCCAATAGAAAATGACACTTAAGGCCATAGTAGGCAAAATTATTTTTAAGCAGCATATGTAGAACTCTACCCTTAAGCATGAGCAAAAGTCTAATTATGTACATTTTTTTAAGCCCAAATAAAACATTTCTAGATGAGAAAAACATTCTTTCATAGAACTGATCCAGCCGTCCCATAAATCCCAGGTTCGTCTTTCCAACCACCTGACCAGCTAACTGGTAGGATGACCTCAGTCAAACCAGCTTATGAACTCTTTTACTCTGTGGATGATTATCTAAATCTGGTGAGAGTCTGCTTCAATTTTTCTTAGGTATCAGTGGGATCCCATGGCTGTGTGGACTTTAGGAATATCTACTCATCTAGACGAATGTATTCACTAATCACATATGGCATTGAGTACTTGAAATGTGGCTGGTCCAAATTAAGTGCTCTGAGTATAAAATATGCAAAAGATTTTGAAAACTTAGTACCAAAAAAAAAAAGAAAAGAAGATATCTAACTAATAATTTTATATTGATTACATGTTGAAATAATAATTTTTTCTATATTGGTTTAAATAAAATACATTATTAAAATTAATCGCCCATCTCTTTTTACTTATCTTAATATGGCTACTAGAAAATTAAAAATTACATATGTAACTTATATTTGCGGCTTGCATTATATGCCTGTTCAGCAGTGCTATAGAGTAGTGGTTCTATACTGGACACAGTACCAGTTTCCAGAGGGAATGTAAATATTTGCATATGTTGATGGAGGAAGAGGGCCACATTTTTAGATGTCACAACGACTGCAAAGTGCAACCGATATATATTAGGTAGGAGACAAGAAATCTAAACTTCCTTCAATGAGTAGAAAATTCTTTAGCTTGCCCATCTTGAAATGGCAAGAGAGTCCCCAATGAGAAACACTGGCTGGTGGACGCTAAGCGTTACTTATTCTCCAGGAGACCCCTTAGGAATATGGAGAGAGCATCATTAACTCCACCCATCTCATGGCATAAAGTGCTCAGGCATAGAAGACTTGAGTCCCATGAGCCAGTGTACATTCAGATAATAAATTGCTTATCACCTTGTCGGCGGCCCCCTAATGCCTGCATATGCAAAAGCCCAAGCCAAAATTCACGTCCTCAGTGAAGTTCTCTGGGCACTCTATCACTCAGGCACACTCTCTTTTGTGAGGCTGTCAAGGACTTGGAAGTGTTTGAGACAGAATAACTTTTAGGGTGTGAGGGGCCTAGTCAAATATTTTTCCAACCCCCTTTCTATACAAACATTTTGAGTAACCCAAAATTAGTGGGACGACAATCTAGTTTGTCCAATCTCATATGATACCATTCTAAAGGCAGGAGTGAGTGATTCAATTGTTAGACCATCCTTCTGAACCAGGGTCAGGCCGCTGGTCCAGAACAACCCCATAGGCAAGTCTCTGCGCTCCCCAAGGAATCTGGTCAACCCCAGATACGAGGTAGGGAGTTAGGGAGAAACAGGGACCCAGGTGCACATGGTTTGGTTGGATTAGGCACCCTGCCCAGATGGCACTGCCTTTCTGGCTAGTTACAGGTTCTGAAAGGTAAAAAAAAAATTGAATGCTTCTAGAGACTCGACCTACACAGGTCCAGGTCTTGGGTGAGGGTGTTCTGCCTGGGTGGCATTGCCAGCCCCAACCTCTCCCAGGGACCAGAGGAAGGTTTTAGAGAATTTCAAGAGAGGTGCTACAAAGTGTGAGGTTATCTAAGACCCAGGCTGAGGAATTTGAGGAAGGACCTTCATATGCCCAGATCTTTGGATGGGACTCGTTGGAGATATCTGTTCGTTTGGATTGTGAAGGCAAATATCTCTATGATGCCTGGGCCTCAGACTCCAATCAGAATAATTTATTTCATTTTGACCCTTGAGGTACAAGTCCGTAGGAATTTCTGGCCAAAACGCACATTGCAAAAGCTCTGTATCTCCATTTTTCCAGCAGTGTTCCCTGTTATCGTATTAAAAAGGGAACTCTAATTCCAGGGAGATTAAGACTATAATCTGTGGCTGATCAGTAGTTTCATCTTTCTTCTACTTGACCTCACTTCGGTATTAATCCATCCACTCATTTTGATTTTAAATGCACTTGAATTTATAAGTGATTACTTAATTGTTTCATGACTCTTAGTCTGTTAGTTCTCTGGAGGATGCACCTAGGCACTGTGCCTGGCGCATAAATGGTATGTAATAAATGCATTCAAAATTGAAGCTAAAAAATGCTTTCTTCAAAAGAAGACCCTTTCATTATGCAGAGCATGACTCATCTCTAATTGATACTTTGGGAAATTATATTGTATTTTCTAGTTCCATAACATCTAGGAACAATCTGAATTTCGGGGTAAAGGCCAGAACAGGCACCCAAATTTTACATGTAGAAAGGTGCTTGCTAACTAATGCTGGTGCAATGTTGATGCTGTTTCTGTCAGTGTGAAATTATTTTCTTCATTATGCTGAGTATAACAAATCAAAGAATTCAGACCATTATTACATAATCTGACAGATGACCATAAAGGAAAGAAAACTGCAATTTATCAGGCAAAAAAGTCTCTTTGAAATATACTGCTTCTCATATACACTTAAAGGAAATTTGCAAGAGTAGTTTTTATTTTTTTACTCAACAATATATGCATTTTATACATCTGTAATTAGAGGTACTACTTGTATAATTTACATATAGTTTTCTGCTTTTACCATTTTTCCATAGCTTTGCTATATTTTGATCAATTCTCCATTCTTGAAAATCTCTGTCTTTGATTTCTGTTTCCTTCTTGTAATGCTCTTTTCTTTATGCTTACCATTCACTGTTGACATCTGTTAGGGTAGTCACGTGTGTTCTGTTCTTTTTTCTTTACAGTCATTATTATTAGGACTCTCTGAAGGCCTGGGAGGGCTGGTGTTTCCTAGGCAGTAAATGTGTTAAAATCATATGGAACAGATGACTCCCTCAGAAGTAGCAAATGTTTTAACATCACTACCTCTTCACTCTCTATTACCATTTTCCTAAGCTGGTAAACTGCCTCTAAAGTGTGGTACTTGATTGCTCTGACTCCTAACTCTCACTTCTGCTTGGATACTTGACCCTGGAACCTAGATCGTTTCCTGTGCTGTGTCTGCTTCAATTTGCTGTCTCCTAATCTCTGCATTTCCAATCTCCACAGCTTGGTAACTTGACCCTCAATTTTTATCATTTCTTTTGCTTGATATTAATAATTTAGTTTCACACTCTGGACCCCAGACTGTACCCACTTCCTAACTAACCATAAAAAGAGCCAGGTTCCTTTCCATCATGTTTCCCTTGGAGTTTGTCCTTTCATGTGGCTTTAGTATCCTTTTTTTCAGAGATAAGTCCTATTTGAAACTCAAGCTTTAACCTTTTCAATTCTGAAGGAAAACGGCACTTAGATGTTCCTAGTAGAATCAAACATATCCAGGGAGAGAAAAACTAATAATCAGAACTCTTTACTGACATTATGTCTATATGTTTTATAAGAAAATTTATAATATATTCTGTGATATCTTTTTTATTACGGCCTTGAATTATTCTTTACTTTTTATGCATTTGTGTGTAATATCTTCAAGAAGTTATAAACTTTCTGAAAAAAATAATCATGTCTTTAATTTCATTAAGTTCCCAAACATGCTCCATGGGACTAGGAGCTCAGTGAGGTATTTTTTGATGGAAACAGTCCCACGAGTATATTGTCTGGAGCACTAGACCAGGAAGTGACATCTGGGAACCACTGCCAATTCTCCTACCAAGCAGCTGCTTTGCCATGATGATTGTTAACATCATCTCAGTTTCTGTATAGTATAGAATGTGGCTCACTACATGATCTTTAGATATCTTCTAATTCTGAAAGTCTGTAATTTTAAAAATAATACGCATTTTCATAGTAAATAACTCATGGTATATATTTTGTAGAAGGAAGAGTTGCTGGGCCTAAGGCTTAAATGTTATTAAATGTTAGAGCTTCATAGATTCAGGATTACTGGGGTTGAAATAGATCTTAAAGATCATCCAGTCCAACTGCTTTCTAGTTCTTGGACCCCTTCCACAGCAGTTCTTCCTCGTATTTACCTAGCTTCTGCTTGACCATCTCCAGTGACAAATAAGTCATTTTTTGACAAGCTAGCTTGTTTGTATATAATTATGACTCACCAGTGTTCTCTTTCTTACACTTAGATGAGGTTAATCTTTCTACAACTTTAACACTTTGGCTACAGTTTTGTACCCTCACTCAACAACAAAAAGACCAAAGATTCTGCCACATAACAGCTTTTCAGATATTCTTAATCAGCCATCCAGACAGATCAGCAAGGAGAATAAACATACCCCTGTACTTAGCTACTCCTCACATAATTTCAATCCTCCTCATCAGCTTAATCCTCTCCTCCAACCTTTACCCGAGGTTATGATATGCCTCCAAAAGTGTAGTCAACAGAAATGGATACTATTCCTTGGCTCTTGTTTTACAACAGCAGAACAGAATGGAAAAGTCTTCTTTTATCTCAATGCTGTACATCTATTAACGTGGACTAAATTTACTGACTAATATTTTGACTTTAGAGTTACCTGAAAATTCTAAATTTTTCTTGTAAAAAATTCTCCTGAGAGTTATACTTTTAAAGTGGGATATATTGGACCTTCCAAATCTCAGTTTTTTGAGGTAGTCTTTAAGGAAGAACACTGATTTTTTTTTCATTTGTGATTTCTTTCCCTATCAGTGATCCATAAATCAGATTACTGGGCTGTCGAAATATTCATGTCCAAGTGATTGGGGGATGTGAGGATCAAGAACAGGGTGAATCCTAATCATGCCACTAGAAACCTGGATCCAAGGTGGCATCACTCCACTTATCATCACTCTAAAGGAGGACTATGCAACCAGTTATAAATTCCACCCCATTTTTCCATCACCCAGGCCCCATTTTGACATCTCGTCTACAGGGCTGTCATGAGTTACAGCTCACCCAAATGCCTTTCCCTGTTCTGTTACTGAGTAACTTTGTCAAAGAAACAAACGAGCTTGATCTGATATGCCTATTTTAAACACAATTTAATTTGCTTTGTTTCAAAACAGGTTGATGCCTTCAGATAAAATTAAAAGTCAAGCCAGTGAAGATTCCAATTACTGCTGCTTAATCATGGATCTTGAGGTTCAGAACTCCTGTTCATGGTTGTCTTGACAGGACAATGTAGCAGGTAAACTTTTCTAGGCCAGAAACATATTGAAGTTTTTAATTTGTTTTAATGAAAGGTTGTCCATGTTTATGTACTATCTGTCTCACTAAATTGAATGTTCTTTGATGCCAATGCCATGCTTTAACCATTTTCCTAAAGTCCATGGTTGGTACTCTATACTTCACATTGGCTCAACATATGCTATTCACTCAAAGTAGGAATAAATAAATGACTTTGGATTATCAGCATTCCCCCTGTTCCACCCCTCAAGATATCAACTCTCTTGGGCTTCAGTGTCCTCTTGTTAGTGCCTCTTTTCTGGATGAAGTTTTGCTTTTCAAGTAAGCAGATAGAGGCAAAAATGTGAGTTTTGGAATAGGTCCACTTATTTGTATATCTTGTTCACATAAGGTACACCTTCATTTTATTCATTTTCTTTAAACTTTAAAATTACTAAACAAAAATAATAAAAATAAGAATTTTATAATTCCCCTTTTGGTCTAGGCAGTTTTTCCAATAATCAGTTTATTTTGGTTGGTGGCTTTTTTGACACTGTTCTTACATGTCTATGCCATTCACTTATATCTATTATTTGTTAGATACAGCTTTTGTACCAGAATTTTTTAGGATCTGTTTTTAGGAAGAGGTCACCTATTTCAGATCTAGTACTTAAGTTTACATTATCATAAATATAGCTGTGAGTTTGTTACCATCCTCAAATTGCTCTGATACTATCTAGCCTTTCCTTCCATATTGGTTAAAACTGAACTTGTTTCTAGAATTTTATGTGTGGAAGTCAGGATATGGAAAGTTGTAAAGTGATTGACAGATGAGGAAGTAAAAATAGTAGTTGTGGACAACTCACTTAAGCTTGGCTTATAAGGGCAGGGAAAAGATAAGTCAATATTTTGGGAAGATGGCAGGATTAACGATGACCTTTAAAATATAGATTAGACATGAGCATGTTTAAAGATTAATGGAAAACAAAAAGATTAATGGAAATATCAGAGGTGCATTGCACCTGGATGCATTAATCGGGGGGAAAAGTTGTGGTCATTGGGCTGCTAAGTCTTTAAAGGGTGTTATTGCATCCTGAATCTATTGTATGCTCTAGGAAGTAAGCAGAGGTATTTACTGGCCATGCTGTCTCCGTGTCCCTCAATGAGATTGTCGAACCTGTTTTTGCATCTTTTCATATTGGTGCTTGTAATATATAAAGAAAATGAAAGAAGAAAGAGAGAAAGAGAAACTAAAACCAGATCCCCAAGTCTGCTAGAAGGAATATTTCCTCTGCCAGGACACTCTCCCAAAATTCAATTGTGACTTTCAACAAGGCATGGTTCATATATATGTTTAATCTTTTAAAATATTTTATCTTTAAAGTATTTTTAGCTTTATTCAAATGCTTTTCAATGTGTTGCTTCCTTTGACTTTTGGAGTTTCCACATTTATATTGCCTCTGCTATAACACATTTGTAAAAATAGATTATATGTATATTGAATTTGATTCTACATGGTTAGTGGTTATCAATGCAGTCACACTGACTGACTCATCATAACTGAAGTTCACTTTATTACCCTAGCTTTTCAGATTGTTATATAAGGAAAATAATGTCCCCTTTACAATTATTCTTCTCTGTGAATTACTAAGAATTCCTCCCTTTCTGTTTATCATTCCTGATGCAATTGAGTGAACATTTTCATAGTTCTATATAGAAAGTTTTCTTCTTCCACACCTCATTTCATTTAAAGGCATCTAGCACAGCTACTCTCAGGTTAACTTAAGTTTCTTTGCATTTATGAGCTAAACTCTTTAAGAGCTCTAAATATTGGGAATTGGTCCAAAATTTCAAATTTGGTTCTTTGACACTATCATCACTCTACCATATTACTTTCCATGCCACCATTTCCTATCTTCTATTTCTATTTTCATTGGTAGAAGAAAGAACATTGACAGTGCTCCCATGTCAGAATTTTCTAGATCAAGATATTAAAATCATGATCACTAGAGATGTTTCCCTAATTTCTTCTGATGTGTGAATCAGCAGCACTAAGTGGTAGCCCCTGGGTTCGGTAAGTTTTCATGGTCCTCCCCTCACAACCTGGATGTACATCTTTCAGGACACAAGTAAACATGAGTCCATATCCCTCAACCAAAGCACTAGTGGTACCATGTACCATTTCTTCTGGAAAAAAATATGACTTCCTGAAACCTACTTGTGCCTGTGTTTTCGTCTTATTTTCTCAAGTATTATTTTCAATAAAGACCTTTATTTTTGGTTTCTCCAGGAGCTTTGATTCACCCTCAGTGTAGCTTCTGTATAGCTCCAGAGGTCTAGATTTTTGTCTTTGTCTTCCTCATCAGCATTGTAGTCCTTACTATGCTGCTGACACTGGCTTTGTTTATACTTGGTTGTTCTATGAAGTAAAACAAAATTGCTCAGAGCTCAGAAATCTTCTCAGGACTATAATGTGATCTTGAATAGCTATTGCTATTTTCTAACTTGGATGGAGTTGATAAGAACCTAATTGCAATTGATTCCCTTCTCATCTGTTCTGACATAGAGACACACAGTCTCTGAAAATGGGTAAAAAGGCTGTTTCTAGAAGGTTCTATATTTTTCTAGACTTTAAATTATATCCTGGATACCTTGATTTTGACTATGAATAGTTGCCAAATAAAATAAAACAAATTTTAAAACAATATCTTGGCATGTACATTTTATATCCCCCAAGTAATCACCTTTTCTTTTCTTTCCTTATGCAATAATACTTTTCTTTTTTTATATCCTAAGGGGTTCCTATCCCGAGAAAGAGAAACGCAAAGAGGATTTAATTCTCCTGATGGTAACACTCAATCACACAACTGGCTGCTCATGTGTTATAAACATCGGTTTCCTATGGCTTCTGATGTTTTGTGGGTTTCATGCTGTGGAAGTGGGGAAAGATATTTTTGAATAATATCATGGCTGCAAATCTGCAAAAATGAATATTATTCTCAGAAATTCTTGCGGTGCCAGGGCAGGAAACTAAGTCTAGGGGTTGGGACATTACTTGTGCATAATATTTCTTTTATTTCAGAATCCAAAGGGAGGGCTAAGAACTTTGTATCATTCTCTTCATCACTTACTATTAGAGGTAGGAGCTAAATCCTTTTCCATGTAACTTAACTCTAGTTCTAAATTAAATAGAAGGAGAAGAGCAGGGAAAAAGAAGAGGCAATCATAAATAACCAAGATGATGAAAAGAGATTTCAGAAAAAAAGTAAATAGGTAGAAAGACACCAAAGAAAAAAAAGACCAAGTGTATATATCATCATTTTAGAAAATACATCTCACACATTCTTTTTGTTTCAGACTCTCCATCTATCCATCTATCTATCTATCCATCCATCTATTAACAAGGTATCTATGTATTTATATATTTACCTAGGGTCATTTCAAATGTACTGATCTATTTTATTCAATTAGTCACCCCCAATAATTAATTCTAACACAATCTCTATTGCCCGATTCTTCCCTCTGTCTCTCCAGCTACATGTTGTTGAGTTTGTTAGTGGAAAGTTGTGACAGTTTAAAACAAAGAAACCTTGTCTTTTTTTACATTTTATGCCCTTTATAATGCTTTATTTTGACCTAAAAAGAATTCTTTTGGATTTTTTGTAGGCTTCTTAATTTTTTCAACAGAAAAGCTTTTAAATTCACACAACTAAGCTCTTATACACATCTATGCAGTATACTCAATGGTTTTAAGCTGGTTTCGAAATATGGCTCTAGGACAACTATCTCAGTTCTGCAAATTACTAATACGTTGTTTACTCATCAATAAATAAGGATGACAGTAATAGCACTTGCCTCAGAGGGTCCTTGTGTCTGTCACAGTGTTAACATTACATAAATTCTAGGTATTGTTATTAACAGAGAAATCAAAAGGACTGAAAGTTTTACAATATTCTTCCTTTGAAACTTTTGTCAAGCTTTATTCAGCTGTATTGGATTAAATACAGCTGATTAAAACAGAAAGTTTGTCAGGTAGGAAAAAAATAAAAATATTAGAAATGAAACGAAAGACAGTGGATGCTAAGAAGTGAGGAAAATGGGTGGCAGTGGAAAGTCAAACATGCATACTTACGGAGCTGCCCAAGTCGAGCCTTTTCTTTTTTACCAAACAAACGACCTATTGAAGACTTGATTCCTTTCTTCTTGGGGGCTTTGTGAAGAGAGTCTTGGCTGCTGTTGGTACTGCCAAGCCCAAGGCTTTCAGCCTCGAGGGAGGCAGTTAAACTACTGTAAAACACGAAAGAGGGCAAACTGCTTGCTTTGGTGTAGCATTCACAAGGTACACAAGACTAAATTCCTTGATAAAAGTACGAAAGGAGGAACAAGTACACTTCAAACCTTATTTTCTCTTTTTTTCCCATGTTTTTTCTTAAGCATATTAAAATGTGATTTCCTCAGGCTTAGGGCCCTGAGCCTCCAAGTTTTCTCTAGAAAAATTTCTTTTTTTCCAAAATATATTTTCCTTATTTTTCATACAATATCAAACTAATCAATGAACATAGGTTGGTTTATTAATTTATAAATTCTATAAATTAGCCCTTGGCTCTTTACCTATTTCCTTCTTGCAGAGTTTGTTTTTAAGATCTTAAACATAATGACCTATGACAAGAAATTTAAATATAGCTAATAAAGTTTATGCTCTATTCTAGCCCATGGTTTTACTGGATTTTCCTCTAGCTATCTTTCTCTCTCTCAGTTTTGGATACTAATTCTTTGAATTTTAAATCACCTGTGAGATTTTGAAGTAACAAATCATATACCCTAGTGATCACTGTATACTTTTTCTTACAGTTCTCAGGTATTCTTTTAGGTACATGATAAGCTGAAATGATTTCCAAGCAAGTTGATCTAGGTTCCATTCCTGGTCAATGTATTTGACACTGTATTAACAGGATAGGTTCAATGATACTGTTATCCTTCTTTACAGCTGTTAATTTGACAATATTGTGATGAGTTATTTAACTTTATTCATCCAAATTAATCTGAGTTCATCTTCTCTAAACTCCAAAAGTTACTGCTTTTCATATGTTACAATATATTTCACTCTTTTTTTTTGAGAGTAAAGTAAGTATAACTTTTGAATCTGGAGTAACTTTTTTCACCTTAGAAATTAAAAATAAACAAAACAGGAAAAAAAAAGCCTGCTGGCACAGAAAGCTCTGTTTTCAAAAACGTTTATTGTAAAACACATACTATTTAGAAGACAGAGTCTTAAAGTATTAATCATTAAGTCATTACATTCAGTTATATCAGTTAAGTGTTCAGAGATGCTGTAATTGATGACAGTGAAAGAACATATATTTAAGATATAAATTGCATGCTTAGACTTATTTATGGCATTATTATAGAGATCTGCTTCAATTTTTTAGGCAGATGGAAAGGACAGTGTGAAGAGTTGCTATGACAAATGGGGTATTTCCCCATGTAAACTTTTCTTTTAATATTTCGGCAAATGTGTTTTTTTTTTTTTTCTTCTCTAAGGAGGAGCTGTTATAGTTGACACTTGCAGCACCAATAGGGTGATTTACATACCTGTCTGTTAAAAGTAATTGGGGTACAAGCATGGACTTTTCAGACCTTAATTATCCTTACACTAGAAGCCAGATTTATAGTCTTATATTAGAATCCTTTAGTTTTTTTGTAACTACTCTAATAAGTCCTTCCTGTAGTCTGACTCCATTTTAATAGGAAATATCCACTAAAAGTAGAAAATCTATTCTCATAAATATTGGCTAGTAACTAAGACCATAAATATACAGTTAAATTTAAAACTGAAAATTTGATCTCAGAATTTTGGAGATCTGGATTGGATTGGAGAGGGAGCAGAATTATAGCTTAAATAAAAAATTTTAAATAAATTTTTAAGTAGGCTGTTTGATAACACTGAAAGAAGGAGGAATATTTTTGGAAGGAGAACATACAATGTGCAGTGTGCTGGGAGAGTCATACCTTCGGGCATCATTGTGGTAGGAAGAAGGGAGGGTGTGAGTCATCCTGATGGCTCTAGGGGTAGGGGGAGGAGAAGTTTCACATTTAATTGTTGCTTTATCCTCCCGACCATCTTCTTCTACCACTGCAATCTAGAAGCAAAAACGATACATCAGATGAACTCTTTCTAAATTTCAACTGAAACTGATGAAAACGGAGAATCAATAAAGCTAGGTTATTTGAGTAATTCTAGTATAAAAGCAGAACAAGAAAATTGGGGCATATAGGTATTACATATATAAATTCACATTATTAAAGAGTATGAATTTCATAACTATTTAAAAATTAAGACACTCCAGTTAACACACACACACACACACACATACACACACACACACAGAAATAGACTCACTACACAAAAATATTATTTAAGAGTAAGTAAACACCATAGATCAATATCCAGGGACTATGAAACAGCTATCTTGGAATCCATTTGAATATATCAGAATGTAAAAGTTTTACAAAAAGTTATTGAACACATATTTGAGCTAATTCACTAAAAATATGCATAGTCAGGTTATCATAACATGGACATTTTTAAGTGGGAGATTTTTGAAGTGAGAAGTTGGCAAAATATAACTGTATCAGATAAAGTGTTTTAAATTAGGCTATTTAAATGTGCTCCCAGATGTTTAAAAAAAGAGTTGCAGTTTATAAGAAAAAAAACTTTCTTTTTAAAGTGAGAATAATAAAAGGTAAGAACAGAATTTCTGCAAATTTTTTCTTTTCATTACCTCTCATGGGAAAATTGACAAAGGCATACAGAGCACTATAAGCAGATGGGATGGAAGGGATTTCTTTAAAGAATTTAGTTCAGAGTCTGGAATAATTCAGGATACCATAAATTTTGTCAGAGATAGATATATAGAACTGTAAGAGTTTTCAACAATCAACTTAATTGTACAATAAAGATATTTTTAAAAACAATGCTGTATTTTTTCATAGCACCATTGTGCATTAAAATATATATATATATATATATATATATAGAGAGAGAGAGAGAGAGAGAGAGAGAGAGAGAGAAAGACAGATTGTAGAAAGCATAGCTAAAAGATATATGGTTCTAGAAGCTCTGATGAAGAAATTTCTCAATATGGTTATAACAAAATGTTTAAAGCTGTGCTCTCATCTTTTGTCTATACCATGTCTTGCTAGTTTCTACATTAAGCTATTATGCATAAGTGTGTTATATATGATAAAGACTTTATGTGTTGGAGAAACTTAATGAAATTGTTTGTCTGGGCTCTTGTCATTTAAGCCTAGGTTACTTTTAACAGCTTAGGCAGTCATCTTAATAAGATCTCCTCTCTCCATTTCAACGAGCACAGTGCCACCAGAAGAACTGTTTTCAGGAACTGCTTTCAGCATGATGTCAACACTATGGAAAATGCTTTCTAAACTCACATCTCATCTAAATTCATCTAAACTCATAAAGCATATTTCTAAACTCTTCCTAATACGTACTTAAGTTTTCACAATTCCATTATCTAACCATGATTGTTTTCCACAATTGTTTCTGTGAAGCCTGATTACTTCTGTTTCAGATGTTTTCCTGAAACACACTCTTATAAAATGCCTTCCTCTCTCCCATGGCAGGTCAAACTAGGCCAACTTTACCAAAATATCAGCTCTTAAAAACATCATACACAAACCATTTCTCTGAATAATGCTTAGAGCTCACACTATATAAACAAGTGGAGAAGAAAAGCTTCAGAATCAGAGATGGATTTGAATCTTGGTTTCTCTTATTTGTTGAATGACATGTGCTAGTTACTTATCTACTCTAAGACTAAATTTCCTCATCAATAAAATAGAACTGATAATACTTAGTTTTATTTGTTCTTTTGATGTACAAATTAAATCATGTATATAACTCCTTACCCTGATTGATATATATATACATATATATATATAAAACAAATTTTAGTTTGTGGTTTTCTTTCTTATGACCTACCTTTCTTACCAATCATCTCTTTACTCCCTGAATTCCCTGAGGCTATATTCTGCACAGGACCTTCCTTTATGATTTTTTTTTTCCTTATACACACTGAAATTCTTTTACATAATCTGCTCAGATTTCTTCCTTTATTCCCAGTATAATCCTTTTAAGTGGTGGAAGAGGTCAAAGAAAAATAGTAATAACATTATGCATGGTAAATTTGACAGTTGAGAACTAACTGGTAGTGTCCAGGAGAAGATGCTAAAAGAAGATAGACAATGGAAAATAAAAAGAAATTCAATCAATCTAAGGCCATGTAAGCATAGTATGGATTCCCTTAATTTAAAAAAAGTTCCCTGGTTCCAGAAGTATTTGGGCATAGGCTGACTACCACATCTTGAAGATGCTGAAAAGAGATTGATGTACTGGATAGTAGGTTGAACCTTTGATATTTGTCCCATCTGATATCCTGTGAGTCTGAGCTCTGCCGTTCTCAGTCATCTAACAAGATGTCATTTTGTGAATCAGAACTGTAGTGCATTTTGTTTCCTATACCCAATATTTATTCTCTTGACTTCATTCCAAGCAGTAAAGTAGTATATTAATTCTATTTTTATATTTTCTGTATTTGTGACGCTCTAGTTTCTGAGACCATGCTGAGAATGCCCATCCCAGGGCTAGCTAATTCCTAGAGATAGGTAACTACGTTCCTGGAGTGTGTCTTCCATATGCAAACCAAACATCTCCATCAGTACCTCAGATCCTCTTCTCTATCTGTCTCTTACATTCCAGGAGGCACTATTCCTCTGTCTTAATCATCCCAGGCCAGGTATCTGACAACTAGAGAGAGCCCCTAGACCCTACAGCCCACTGAAATTGTTCAAATGAGCCAACCTTAAACCTGCTTACCCTGCCTTTCCATTCCTACGAAAACCACAATACACATTCCTTCCCATGCTTTCCTCTCACTCTTTCTGACCGCTGACTTGGTGCTTCCCCTTGACCCGGCATAGTGAAGCTGGTCCCTTGCTCTTGGGAAGCAGGAGTAAGAAGCTATCATTTATTGGCAATTGTTTCTTGATTTGTTGGTCTTATATATCTGAATAATGGTAAAACCTATATTTTAAAACAAGCATCATTGTTGTTCTAGATATCGACAGTAAACTATCTAATTCTACCAAGAGAGATCTAAAAATTCTGTGGGAAATCAGGATATTTTAGTCCCCACAGTCTAATAATTACCCTAGAACGCATAAACAATTTTATTTTGAGACATTTGCTCTTATGATCATATTTAAACAATTCAAAAACACTTAAATACTTTTAATATTTTTTTATAAAATGCTTCAGTTAGAAGAAATATAATTTTAAATCTTAGAAAAAACAATGTTCAGTTAGTAATCAGATCAAAGAAATGTACAGTACCTTTCTTCGATGTTTCCTTAGATCACTTGGCTGTGATTGGCAGTAATAAAAGCGACATAAAACAGAACCAATTAATGATTACCATTTGACCATGTCACAAGTTAAACAGTATCTATAATTTAACTATCTTTTTTTGGTTTTCACTCCATTCTTTTCAAAATAAATGTCTTTTAACCATTATAAAAGCATTCCTCTAGGGGGCTATATTAGAGAGGAAACTTCCTAGATGGCATGTTGCAGGGGACATGTCTTCATGATGGGATCATGTGTATATACATAAAACATGAGACATGAGACATGGACCTTAGGGAATATGAAGCACATATGCAGTGAGCTAGCCAGAAGTAAATATGAGACTATATCCTCCCGAGAAAATATAGATGGGAGTGAAGAAGACTATGTGTAAATGAAGATCCAATGCACATATATGTATTTTATAAACATTCACTTTTGTCTCATCTACACAGGGATTCGGACCTTCTCGGGGCAGATATGCTGTTCCTACGTGATCTCAAACTTCCTGGCATCCTAACAAACTCTCCATCCCCAAATACCAAAAGCTCTGGCCTCAGTATATCATATTTCTGGGGCTGCTGTTTTCTTGTCAGTGCTCTTTTAGAGAATTTTTAAAAAACAGTTATTTATTTATGATCCTAGATAAAACTTATTAACTTAATATTTGTTAATTTTTCTTTTGCAAGTAAAACATTCTAGTAAACTATTCCATTATACTTTACATTTTTGTTGCTATTGAAAAATGGGTTGATTTATCTCATTCAATATTCTAATTAGATATCGCTAACATTTTATTTATGTCTATGGATTTGTGGTGAGGTAAAAGTAAATACAAATAGGCTTTATTATCAGGACAAATAATAATGTTTGCAAAACATATAAACATATACAATACGAATAAATACAATGTCTTTTCAATCTCTGTCCCTCTGTCCCTAAAATTTCAAATTTTGCTCTGAATATTCAAACATGAATTATATGCAACAAAATTATTTTTTCTCCAATATTTTCTACAGGTAAAAGAAAACCTTCCTGTCTTTCACTATAACAATAACGAATTTGATGACAAAGTTTTGTTAGGTGATAAAGACTTCCTGGGTTTTATTTTTTGTTTTTCTGAGTCAGATATTAAACATTTTAAATATTTTTTTTACCCTCAGGAAATGCTCTAAATATCTGTATTTTTTTTTTGAACTAGGTGTCTTATTTATTTATTTGGTTGCATCGGGTCTCTTAGTTGCAGCAGCAGCCTCCTTAGTTGTGGGAGGCGGGCTCCCTAGTTGTGGCATGTGAACTCTTAGCTGTGGCATGCATGTGGGATCTAGTTCCCTGAGCAGGGATCGAACCCGGGGCCCCCTGCATTGGGAGCGTGGTCTTAACCACTGCACCACCAGGGAAGTCCCTCTAAATATCTTTTAAGTACTCTAATTATAGTATAATAATGTTCATTTACCACTGATTTATTTATAACTAACTGCTCAAGAAAATGCATGAAAGCAGTGGCACCCTATTCATACATACACAAACATTATGTGTAAATGGCTATGAATATATTATTTTATTATTATAAAAATAATAACACTGTCAAGGGTTATAATGCTAATATATAATGAAAATATTTAAAAGGGCAAAATACTAGGTTGCAAAAATGTAAGGAAATAATAGCAATACAGAAATAACCGAAGTTTTCTTAATTTGAATGCTGACTAAATTATGCTCTGTGGGCCAATATTCTTACTGTAGCTTTGATAATAAGTAGGTCATCAATTACATATGGATAAACTAAGCCAGAGACAATATCATTTTTAGTTAATGAAATCAGATGGATGGTTCCTAGATTTCTAAAATAAGCAGATCATAATGTAGATCAGTATATTGGGTTAGTTTATCTTAGTACATTGGCTAAAAGTTTGTGCTGTATCTAGCTGGGATCAGCTCTGATTAGCTGGCCTTTGTTTGGACTTGCCATTGTCTGTGCTATCTACTTTAAAATATCTTTAATATCAAGTCTGGAAATAAGCAAAGAACAGTAAACTCAATGGCTTAAGGAGGTAAGTATTTCCTTTCAAAAATTGTTTTTCATCATTTCTCGTTTATACAGATTTACTTGAAAGTTCCATAACTGTAAAGAGTCTGGATATGGGAAATATTGCCTCACCATATAAACAGTTTTCTGCTTCAATTCTCAGTCGCAAAGTTAAAGAAAAAGATATCTAAACTGATACACATAATGGAAATTTTATGAAGATAAAATTTTAAAACTTATTTACTTATAAGGTAGTTTTTCCCTTGGGGTGAGAGTATCATATATATACATACACACATACATATGCACATATGTGTGCATTTATATAAATTAATTCTAATGAAAATAATTTTTAAAGGTTTTTTTTGCCACAATACACATTATTGCAACATATTTATTTAAAGATACCATTTAGAAATTGAGTTAAACTTCTTTGTTCAGATATTATACACACCCATATACACAGAGATGCAGGCATTGTGACACTTTTTATAGAAGTTTCACAGCCTTCTGACCGGAAACACTATATACACTTAATATTCTTCTGTCATATTATTAATTTCTCCTCCATTTGTTACATTTGTGCTAGATTTTTGCAGTATATAAACTATTAGTTGATCTATTTGCATTTTGCTTAATCTCTATCCTCAAACTTTTATTTTTAATTGGAATTTTATTGTTTTAATAACATAGTTTTAATATTCATTAAAAAACATAGAATTTTACCTCCATAAAGAGTTCAGAATATTTAAATCTTCATTATTGTTGTCATTTCAACATATTTCCAGGTAATCACAGAAAAAAAACAAACAATATATGCTTTTGAGTTAGCAAATCTGAAAAAAAATCCAGCTCCTCTTGACTAGATGTGTTGAACAAGGACAATTTACCCATACTCTCAACATTTCAGTTACTTTCACTCGAGATAATAACATTTTCAAATGTTATCACGAGAATCAAGTGACTAAACATCATGACATTCAGTAGTCATTCCACCTAACATTATTTTTAGCAAGGAGTACTCTGATTTTTTTTCTCTCTTATGTTAAGGGTACTTCCTAATTTAGGTTTCCAACGTTTAATCCCAAAAGAAGATACATGAAATAAAGAATTAAAGAACAAAGAAGGGTGAAAATGTTGACATGAATTATAAAACTCAATTGGGAAATTGCTGCTATTGTTGATAGCTCTTCTTTTAAAATTATATTATGTATATTATAAAATTATAACATTCTATGTTGGTGTATTGAAGCGATTATAATAAATAATTTTTGAAACTTATTGTGTTAAAAATAACCCACCCAGTCTCAATCATCAAGGTATCATCAGTAAAAATGAATTTAATGGTTTAAGTCATTCAGATTTCTGATGTGATATTTAGATTTCTGCTCTTCCATTTACTTATTATGTGACCTTGGGAAAGTTACACCTGTGTAGGCTTTGTTTCCTCACTTCATAGTGCGATTAATATTTGTATCTACCACATAGGTTTGTTGAGAAAAAAAATAAAACACACAGAAAGTCTTTAGACTAGAATAGATTTCAGCTAATGCATCAGTAATTCTAATGGAAGCAAAGGTTCTCTGGACACATCATACCAGTGTCATGACTCCCATCCGATCCATTTCCCTGGCAGGACTTCGAGGGGTGAGCTTTGGTGTTGAGTGTCCACTGGGGGGAGATGAACTGGCCAGCGAAGAAGCTGTAACAGAGGCAGTGATGGAGGTACCTGGGTGGACCCTTGCTAAATTCAGGCCTTCCAGACTCACACTAGCCACTCTATTCTCAATTTCTTCAGCACGTAACTCTGTAGATTCTTTTTCTTCCTGAATTAGTCTGAAAGATACAGTTTAATTTTGATACATTTTATGCTGTTATAATGTTAATTGGAAATCACTAAATAAATAAATAAATAACTTTGTGAACATTTTATATCAAATCTAATATTTTCTTTTTTCCCTAGGCAATATAACTTCAATAAATTCCAGAGACTTCCTGGCTGAAAATTAGAAAATCTTTCTTTTCAAATGATACACAATTCCTCCCAACTTTCATTTTCACCCCATTTCTATACTACCACCTGTTAAAACTCTTTTAAAACCTGAGTGCCTAGTTAATTTCTGCCACTAATCCTAATCTTACATTTGTACTCAGGAACAAATATATGAGACTTTTAGAAACACAAATCTCAACAAAGTCATTGAGTCTTACCTCCTATCCAATGAAAAAGTATAACTGATAGAATCCTCAATAAATGGTTATTCATAATTATAATTTGGCCAAATAAAACACTGACTTAGCCAAGTTGCCTTTACATAAGCACCAAGCAATTTAATAATGTAGATATGAGAGATAGTTAAAAAATTTTTAAAAAATACTGTTGCTATAAATGCTTTTGAGAAGACAAAACACTATTACTCTTTCTTTAAATGGGGAGAAGCTTCAAGAATATGTATACATTATTTATCACAAAGACACAAAGAATAAAGAACTTTAGCTGGGTTGCTTCAAGATCCTATTTAAGTCGAATCTATACACATTTTGCATATTGATATAATAAAACTGGGTACCAGTATAGTTTGTTTGAAAAATGGAGTTAGAAACCACCTCTCCTGAGATATTTTCCTCTTAACTACAAATGGTTTATTGTGATTTCCTATGATATAACCTTTAACTTCAAGGTTATGATCACTGCAAAGTTTTCTTTTTACGTATTTACTTTGGAAAAGTTTGGCAGTTTCTTACGAAACGTAACATACTCTTACCGTATAAGCCAGTAACTGTGTTCCTTCATATTTACCCAAAGGATTTCAAAGCTTATGTCCACACAAAACCCTTTACACAGATGTTCAGAACAACTTTATCCATAATTGTCCAAACTTGGAAACAACGAAGATATCCTTCAGTAGGTGAATGGATAAATAAACTGGTACATATATACAGTGGAACAATATTCAGTGCTAAAATGTAATGAGCTATCAAGGCATGAAAAGACGTGGAGGAACAATAAATGCATGTGACTAAATGAAATAAACCAATCTGAAGAGGCTACTTATTGTATGGTTCCAAATATATGACACTCTGGAAAAGGCAACTATGGAGACAGTAAAAAGATCAGTGTTTTCCGGGGGTTGGGTGGGGGAGAGGGGTGAATAGGCAGAGCACAGCGAGTTTTGGGGACAGTGAAAATACTATGTCTGTACGATATCATAATGATGGATACACATTATTATACATTTTCCAAACAGCTAAGAGTGAACCATAATGTAAACTATGTATTTGAATGATGTGTCAATGTAAGTTCATCAGTTGTAATAAATGTACCACTCTGGTTAAGGATGTTGATAATGGGGGAGGCTATGCACGTGGGGGGCTGGGGTATATGGGAAATCATTGTACTTTTCCCTCGATTTTGCTGTGAATCTTAAACTTCTCTAAAAAATAAATCAATACAAATACTGAGGCAAATTTACTCTTAATTTTAATTTTTCACTTACACAAAGAATATGAATTCTGTTACTTTGAAGTTTATTTTCATGGTGCATTTTTTAACATCTTTATTGGAGTAAAATTGCTTTACAATGTTGTGTTAGTTTCTGCTGTATAACAAAGTGAATTCATGGTGCATTTTAACTTCACCCAAAGATCAGAATCCCAAAGGAAGGTTTAATTAAGTAACACAGTACAACATTATTAATGTTCAAACACATTCCAATGGAAAAACTGCCTCCTCTTCAAAAATGAAAAAGAAAAAGAAATTTTGTACTTTCAAATGATTGGTGGTAAATGATTCCAGAAAAACCTTCTGGTGACAGGCAATAAGGTTCTGCTATACAAAAAATTGCAGTTTTAAACTCTAGGTATTCTATTAATTGTAAAGGAGAGTAAAACTTAGAGGAACTAGTTGAGTAAGAGATAGACTGAAGTTTAATCAAACAAAAAATCCAATGCTACCCAGATTTTCAGTTTATTTGGAAAACTCATCAAAGATTTCACCTTTACCTCATTCTTTTATATTGCTCTAATATCATCATTAATCTGTATATTTTTCATATATGTTTCTTACAAAAGCTGCCCTAATTTAATTCCAGGAATTTGTGAAAATGCACATTCTTATTCAGTAGGTGTGAAGCGAGGTCTGAGATGCTGCAGTGCTAATAAGCTTTATTGGTGATGCCAATGTTTCTGATCTGATGATCACATTTTTAAAATCAAGGTCTTCTAATCACTTGAGACCATCAAAAATCATTGAACTCACCTGATTTCTTTGTTGATAGCATCCAACTGTTCCTGAAGCATCATGGCTAGGGTCTGGGCATCAGAATGACCACTTGGAGAGAGAAGATCCATTGAGCTAAAAATCGTTTCTCTATCATCATCATCAATGTCAGACATTTCTGTGTCACTTTCAAAAGGGTGGCTGCTTAGCACTCCAATTTGTTGAGTTCTATTCCATTCATGATCCCCAAGAGATTTCACCTAGATGGTAAAGGAACAATTACAGTATTTATCATGCTGCTCATTTTCAAAGCATTATTCTGAAAATAAAAACTAAAAACATACATGCTTCCTTTATAGCTTACTTGGCAAAGGTAGAACTGATTATTATTAATATTTTAATTTATCATTTCAATAAAATAGTTCCTTGAATACTTAAATAATGGTAGGTACTAATTTTCAGCATAAATATCAATATTTTAATAGGAATAAAAATGATAAACTTCTGCATGATTTTTAGTTCAACCCCAATTCAAGGCAGCAATTACTTTAAAGCATCTATGCAACATTTTAACTTGTTTTCTAATATAACAATCTCTATTCACTTGTACTTCAGCATTTTCATCTCTTATACTAATTAGGCTGAGGGTACCAATATTACCACACAATAAGTTACACAAGAATTCTCTCTCCAACATTCTAAGAAAGTATTAATAAAAATATTATGCAGAGGTTTAATTTCATCTCCAGTGCTCTGGTCACTTAAATGCCTCACTGATTTTTTTAAACCCAAGACATACTACAATAATTTACATGACTATGTTTTTTAAATGAATATAATAAATCCTCCATGTGAACAAAAGTCTTGAGTAGCCAACAGACCAGTGCTTTTCAAGCTATGGTCTGAAGGTAGGAGATGGTTGAAAGTAAGAGAGCAGTCCTAGATTTTCTGCTTTTTAAAAAATTGTTTTTCATTTTTGTGATGATGTAAAATGACTTTTGGGGGGACCACAAGATACTGCCCTGAGTAGTTACTTCAGATTTGAGGACCTGAGTAAGTACTTGTGTTACAAATTGTTTTGGTACCAAGTAGCACTAATCAATACCACATAAAACTGAGAAAAGATCTGAGATGGATTTATTTATTCTTCGTTTGTTCATTTATTTATTTATCCATTCATTAGATATTGAATGCCTACTACAAGGGACTCACTTATACATGACATGTAGTTGCCAGCTAAAAAATCAAAGGATGTCAAGAGCCTTGTATAAATAAGGACAAGTAGGTTATATAGTATTTTGGACCCATAAAAGAGGTTGAGGAAAACAAACTATACTTAGGGCACACAGGAACTATATATTACTTCTCTATAAAATGCAACTATATACTTACTCAACATATACAGCCTACAGATTTTAAGTTATTGACTGAATGAAAGGCTGGCATTGCAGCTTAAAATGAACAGTTTTCTATAAACACTTTCAACAGTCTGTGTACATTTTCCTCAAAGTGTTACTAAAACAGTAATTATTATTAAAATATGTAATTTTAATTTACGATATGAGTGCCATTGCTTAAATGCCCAAGCAAACCAAAAGCTCATTTGTTTGGCAATATGGCATAATAGATAAAAATATGGAATTTGAAATCACACGAATACAGGCTCAAGTTTTGACTCTATCACTTTAATGGCTGTCTAAGTCTGAACACTTAAAATTTCTCAGCTTCAATATTTTCACATCTGAAATTAGTATAAAATAGTATTCAATTTACAATGTTATGTGAATAAATACTTGGGACATACTTGGTTCAACTTTTGGTACATAGTAGGGGTTATACATTAGTTATAGTTTTTAAAATATGTTATATATCACACCTGAAACTAATAAAAATAAATTCTCTCAGTATTAAAATACTATCCAAAGTGGAAGAGTGCATTTACTTAAACCATCAAAGACTTGAAATAAAAAGTTTAACCTTTGGTTCATCTCTCCTCACACCCATGCGGCCTCTCCTTGGTCTTCTTATTACTTTTGTTGTTCTGTAATCAGACTGGCTGTCCACTAGGGATCCAACAGAATACCGCAGCTCAGCTGAGGTGTCTAGATGAGTTCTGGAAACAAGGAAAACATAAAATATGCTCAATCTCAAAAATTAAACTTACCAGCAAATCACTATCCACTGCTTAATTGGCAGTAAAGCACAAATCCTCAAAGGAAGAAAAAAAAAAACTTCAAGGAAGAAAATAAGTGTTGAAGTGTAACTCTCAGAGGTCTCTTCGGAGGCTTATGTCAGAAACCCCAGTCTCAGTTTCATTCTGAAGGTCAAGTTCATTTTCTCTTTTTAGAATATTAAAAAACCTTTCTGTTTATTAATCATTATTTTCAAAAGCAGTAGTCCAATGGAACATGTTAAGATTGACAACCAAAATCCATTGGCTTACATTCCGACAACTCTTAGTTTGAGCTATTTAGTGGATAACCCAGTACATGCTATTTATCACTGTATTTGTTTTAAATATTCCTTATTCAGCTAAGAGAAAAATGTGTAAACTTTTGGGTCACAAAATTATCTATTTTCCAATGTTTTATTTTTCAATTTAGGAAATCAAAAGAATACTTAAAATCAGATTGGCCCAAGGTTAATAATCTTATTTTTTAAATAAAATAGGATATTTCACCAGAAGAGTTTTTCAGCTTTTGATAAGATATTGTTCCAAAAAGATTAAGAAAAATCTTTTAATAAGCACATTTAATTCTGAAATCTGCTTAGAGATGAAACAGTTGGAAAATTCTAATTGGAAAATATTGTCAGACTGGTTTTTAAAAAACATGATAATAAAGTACACTGTAATCAAAGTGCACTAAAGGTTTCTCCAAGTATATTATTTATATAGAGATTTACAGCAAATTCAGTTTACTGCTACGATAATGATGATAATTACAAATGCAACATGCTGTCCTATAAAATGATCCATCATCATTAGGAAATATGCTTAAAGCCGTGTATTCTCTTGAACTTGGGGCTCTTGCTGATCTACTATGCTTTCACTCTTAGCTCTCTTTGTGAACAAAGACAAACATCCCCAAATATTTGGCAAGATTATAAAAGGTTAGGTGAGGTCTGGGTTCCTGAAAAAGTAGAAGACACTGACCTAACTGATGCATGTCTTTGTTTTGCCAAATTGGACATTAAAGCAAATGAACTAAAGAATCATCCCCCAAATAGATGACAGCTATTGTTTTTATAGCAGTGAACTTGAGACTTAGTCAAGCAAAATGGCTTTATTATGAATTAGTCATATATTAAAAACTAACCAACCAGGCCATAGTCATTAAATGGCACAACTCTCTGTCTTTATTTATAGCAGAGGGTATAAGTTTCATGAAAGCAAAGTTCAGATTTTAGTCACTATTGTATGCTCAAGAAGGTATTCCTAGAATACAATAAGAACTTAATAAATATCTGGTAAGACAATGAATGGATGCAATTGATTGTAATACAGTCCTAACTGTCTAGGTCAGAACAGCCTAGGGACCTCTAGTCTGTGGCTGTTTAGGGTAATGTCTCTGTGGGTATCAGAGTAGAATTTCTAAAATTTTAACACATCATCCTAGGAGTATTGTTTTCTTGTTGTTTTATCTCTCAACTGCAAGTCATTTATAAAAACATGAAACAAAACACAGATCTGGTCCCATCAAAGCCCTGCTCAAAACTCTTCAGTGTCCTTACAAGGTCCTCTACCTGGGCCCCTCCTACTTCCCAGTTTCACTGTTAGTTACTCTCTGCCTTCTTTCTTCGTCTAGCTGTGCTGTCTGTCATTTTCTTCAAACTTATACTTTCTGTTGCTTTGAGCCTTAGAACATGTTATTCTTTCTGCCTGAAATCGTCTCTTCAAACATTTATGTGGTTACTATTCTTAAGGTCTCAGCTTAAAAGTCCCATCCTCATATACTATTATAGCTCCTGCTATTCCCTCTATTATAACAGTCCTCAAATTCATATTCCTTCATTTTCCATCTGGAACATGTATTCTTCACTACAATCACCACTGTATCTCCAATGTCACAGTCTCACAGGTAGAAAGTACTTAATTGATCTTGAGAGAACAAAGACCTGAACCAACACCAACTGCAGAAGAGCCATTGCTTATACTTCATCTGTTACCCCTCACCTCTCTCTTTTTATTCAACTCTGTGATCTGTCAGAGGCAGTATATCCATATATTTCAGTTTTAAAATTATTCTTGGTGTACAATATTTTGAGAGGCACTTGTAGATGTTAAGTTACAATACAGTCACTGGTTCCTTTAAACAAGGAACCAGGTAGTTTTCCCTCCTGAATCTCCTGTGACTCTTGAATATAATCTCACAAAGGAGCTTCAACAGATAAATCAAGCACGAATTTTCATAGAGAAAAGTTGTTACCCATTTCTCTGCTTCCTGGGATGTCCTTCATTGTCCTTTTCAATTATCCAGATCTTACCCTTTCCCCTGAGTTGAGCCAAATCAGCCTTTCTCGGCCACTCTGGAACTCATTTTACTTTCTTCTCAGATGAGATTCTGGTAGAGGATATCAGTCACTGATACTCACTTTAGCTCAACTCTTCTTACCCCACCACCTGTAAGATCAAAAACTAGTAGATGGGGCTTCCCTGGTGGCGCAGTGGTTGGGAGTCTGCCTGCCGATGCAGGGGACGCGGGTTCGTGTCCCGGTCTGGGAGGATCCCACATGCCGTGGAGCGGCTGGGCCCGTGAGCCATGGCCGCTGAGCCTGCGCGTCCGGAGCCTGTGCTCTGCGGCGGGAGAGGCTATAGCAGTGAGAGGCCCGCATACCGCAAAACACAAAAAAACAAAAAACAAAACAAAACAAAAACTAGTAGATGAAGTTCTCATGCACTTTCTGTCTTCTTTATTGTTTTTTTTTTCAATTATGTGCACTCAGAAATATGAATGTTCAAGAAATAATGGCTGTTTAATAAATATTCAGTTATCTCATTATAAATTAGCTATCTTAATAATTCCTATAATACTTTATATTTGTGAGTTGATTTACTGTTTACAAAACACTTTTCTCGCTTTTTCATTTATCTGCAAAGTAATCTTGTGAGACAGACGTAAAATATTTTATAAAAAATATTTTTATATAATGCATGTAAATATACATATATATTTTATAAAAATTATTTTATATAATTATGTAAATATACATATATATATATTTGAACTTATTAAGGAAAAATGGGTTTTCCAAAATCAAACTGCTAGTTATTGTATGTCTAAGACCTAGGAATGTCAATTTTCTTATTTTTGGTCTAGTGTTGTTTCTATTACAATCCATTGTATCAAAGAATAGTTGTCCTGTATGTAGTTCCCAAGTTTCCCTGATGATCCTTCATTGTGGATTAATGTCACATTGTTAGGCTGCCATGATGACTCACTAAGGTGATGAACTTTTAGACAACACTTCTAGAACTCTGTATTTCTGAAACTGAAGGTCAAAAAGACAATGAAATGGCCATTTGGTCTTATTAAAATATGTTTCATTTGTTGACTGAATAATGCTAGTTCTATGTATTTACTCTGTTGGCATTTTATCAGCTCTTTCTGTCTCCTTTACCATCATCATCATCATCACCATGTATATCACTGAATTAATAGCCTCAGATATATAAACCATAATAAAACATTAGAAAAATAAACATTATTTTCAAAATTAAAGACCTACATATTTAAAAGTTCCTTGGGTATATTTATGCCTCCAGAACTGTATTCTTATACTAAACTGAATTCAAAATACTGTATTTTGTTCTTATTAATACTCACATTGAAGAGAATGTAAGCATCCTTAGGATTTTTTTTAATTTGGATTTTTCACCTGAACATCCAAAAAATGCTTTACTAGATATTCATTTATTCAACAATATCTATTGAGAGTATACTATATACAAGGTTTCTGTTTTTAGGTGCTGTGATTATAGTACTCAAAACAGACAAAATATTCAGCCTTTGTGGAGCTAACATTCTTAGGATAAGCATCAAGAAAAATGTACTTTTAGAAGTCTGTGGTGGTCAAAAGTTTCAAATAGCTGATACTGTGTTGTCTAACAAATAAATGCTCAAATGGGTGAATCCCTCTATGTTTTTTTATCAACTTTAAATAAAAGGCACTAAGCACAAAGGAAAATTATATGTGAATTATTGAGCTCGATCTGCCTATCTAGAGAGTAAACAAGGATCTTTTTTTTTTTTTTTTTAAGGTTAGGTATAGAGTCAAAGTAGATGAGTACAAACAAGTTTACTTGAAGTTTTTTTTTAAACACATTTAAGTTCTCCTTCCCTCTTTATTGTAATTAGTTTAACAAAATAGTCAGATACTAAGTGATCATACCAATGTTTCTTCAGCAAAATTAAACATTGAAAACATTTCTGCATGTAGAGAAAATGACTCTTCCTGGAAAGAGACATAATCTCTGTATATATGGATCCACTTCTTCATTTACAACATATAAGAAGACATAGTTCTCTATATATTAAATACAGAATACAAAAGGTAATAATTTATATTTTTATTGCATATTTGAGGGAAGCATTACTGAATTAGAGAATTATTTTTGAGTGTAGAAACTGTAAATCAGTAATGGATCAAAATAGGGCAATGCCTGCTGAGAAACAGGAGGTACTTATTTATTTTACTTGAGGAGATATGAAACCATAAGGAAATTCAAATTGATTATTGGTGAAAAAGCTTTTTATTTAATGTTACCTTGATATTGTGGGTTCAATTAAAGAGCCAGTTCTCATTTTCAACTGGTCAAGTTCAGATCTCAGCTTTTCAATTTCTTCTGCTAATCTTTCCTAAAAATCAAAGAGGCGTTACTCAGATGATATGCATATGCCAATAGTACCAACACTCAACTATGATAAACCAAACAACCAAGCTTAATGGCTTTTTAAAAATGGAAAAAATGATTAACATGCTTTTATTACATATTGTTAGACATGACAGCAAAAAATGCCTGATTTTCTCCTTGAAATGAAAATATGACAGCAGAAGTCAATAAAATTTTATCTACATTCTCTAACATTCACTAATGCTAAGTTTTTCTAAACATATGGGAAAACTAAGGTCATGACCAGCTATGTATACATCACTTCAAAATCTGAGTAGAAAGTAAGTACAGCAGTTTAAAAAGCAAAGAAAAGGGGCTTCCCTGGTGGCGCAGTGGTTGAGAGTCCGCCTGCCGATGCAGGGGACACGGGTTTGTGCCCCGGTCTGGGAAGATCCCACATGCCGCGGAGCGGCTGGGCCCGTGAGCCATGGCCGCTGAGCCTGCGCGTCCGGAGCCTGGGCTCCGCAACGGGAGAGGCTGCAACAGTGAGAGGCCCGCGTACCGCAAAATAAATAAATAAATATATAAATAAAATAAAGAAAAGGTCTTATTTCTACAGTAAGTAAAGGATTTCTACCATCCTATAATGGTCGAAGGACACATGGGTGAAAGAGAAGGAAGATTAAATTAAAAGGATGAGAAAAACATTATCACTTGATATGAGTTAAAATTATTAGCTCGATATTGGTACAATAATTTATGCATGTGATAATTTTCTCAGATTGGCATTAACAGTTTCAGTCTGCAAATTTATGAAGATGAGGGTGATCTTATAGCCCTTAATTAAATACTCATGTAAGGACTTAATTTTGTTTTTGTGATTATAAATTTTATAACATTATAAATGTGTCCTTCCAGATTTTCTATCGCTGTTATTTTTCCCCCTCCATGTGGCCAATGCTGGACATTTTACTGGACTCATACTTCTTTTCTCACCACAATTTTTTGTCAATGTGGCCTTTGCAATGTTTCTCTTATCTGCTCCTTTTAAAATTCTTTCTACCACCATGCTACATTACACACGTTTTTACCTTTTTCCTGAATTATTTTACCAGCTTCCACGATGTATTGCTACCTTCAATCTCTTTCCCACACATTCCTCTGCTAGATGTATCATTTTAAAAAACACGTTTGATCAAATAAAATCTTTGTTTATAATTATTTGATAGTTTCTTATTGCATTTATTAATTCATTTATTCATTATTTCCACAAATATGCATTGACCACCTCTTGTGTGATAGGCCCTAAGATATAATAGTGAACTAACAAATTTCTTGCCCTCATGTAATTTACAATCTAGCAGAAAAGATAGTAAACAATTTGGATTTATAGGATGTTGGTAGGAAGGAGAAAATAGGAGAATAATGGAAGGGCTCTCCAATAAAGTGATATTTTAGCAAAGACCTAGAGAAAGGGAGGGAGTTAAAATATACATTAAGAAAAGGAATGGCAGATAGAAGAAATGGCAGGTGCAAATGCCTCTTAGGAGGACTATTTTGGTGAGGGAGAGGATAAGGTGGCCATTGTGACTAGATTGGAGAGATTAAGGAGAGAGACAAATGGGAATGGATTTAGAAAATCATGCTTACAGGGTTTGGTAAGGGTTTGCAAACCACTTTTAAAGCGTTTGACTTTTACTCTGAGTGAGATAGGAAATGATTGGGGATTTCTGAGCAGAGAAATGACCTGATCATTCTGATGGCTGTGAAATGGACTGATGAATGGGACTGGGAAGTGGGGAAGATAAAAAATTATTATGTTCTTCCAAAAACAGGCAAGAGAATTATGGCTTGGATAACAATGGTGTTAGAAAGAGAATGACAAGGATATTGGTTGTATTTTGAAGATAGAATTAAGAGAATTTGCTATTGGACTGGCTATGGGGTGTGTCATAAAGAAAGAGGTCAAGAACAGCTCCAAAGTTTTTAGCCTGCGTAGTTAAGAGAAAGAAGTTGTGATTTACTGACAAGACTGCTGCTGGTGGTGATTAGGTTAGGTGGTGGTGGTGTTTGGGGGCTTGGGGGATTACTTGTTAAGACTGAGATGACCATGTGTCCAAACAGAGACACTGGGTTGACTCTTGAATATATGTACTCCCTCAGGGAAGAGGAAGTATAGTAGGTGATCTAAATTTGCAAATTCTCAATTTACAGATGGTATTTAAATCCATGAACTCACCAGAGACTGAACATAGAGAAGAAATCCAAGGACAGTCCTAGGAACTTCAAATTTTAGAGATCAAAATAATGAAGAGAAACATGAAAAGAAGAGGATGAGTAATATGACGGATATTTACTAATAATGGACTGTGAGTTAAAGATAATTGAGTGAAAATTTGAGGAGTTATAGGAGATGTGGTTAGATGAGGAAATGTGCTCAGCTGTATGGAATGATATGCATAAATGAGGTATGACCTGGGATTTGCTGCCTCTAGTGATTGACATGAACAGGAATGCAAAGCATGGAATGATCAGTACTGCAGGTTGCCTGGGCAGACTTTTTGAGCTACAGGCTTGGGTAGGAGGTTGGGGAGTGGGTCCTGGGGATCTTGCCAGAAGCACACAGAGCTTTGGATAACATAACATTCCATAACAGGATTAAGTCCCGAATTCACAATCTGTTTACACCCTAGTTCTTTAAACACATACCAGTCACAGCAAACTTCTGGTGATTCAGCAAATCAACCATCTTTGTTTTCTCTGTGCTATTGCATGGTTATGTCTTCTTCCCTACCCTTCTTTATTTGTTAAGATCAAATGTGCCTTCAAGAGCCTGATGAAATGTTATCTTCTTCATTGTAGACTTTCTGAACTACTTCAGAAAGAATTAGATGCTATCTTCTAGGCACCATATTGTATTGCTCTAATACACCTATCTTTCGGGTTTAAGGGTGTGTACATCCTGACTGTGGGACTAAACAGTTATTTTTTAAATTAACATCATAATATGTAGTATTCAATACAGTTAAATGTACAATTGTTCTTTCTTATCTTTATTCTCTCATCTTTTCCAATACCTTCCAAATGACATACTGTTGCCAGACCTCCTTCCCTTCCCTCCTTCCTTCCCTCCTTCCTCCCTCTCTTCCTCCCTTCCTTCCTTCCTTCTATTACTCCCTCTCTCCCTCCTTTCTGTTTCCATTCCTTCCATCTTTTGTTTAATATACATCTATAAGTCACTTCTTAAGTCAGTGATTTTATATTATTTCATTTACTGATGCTGAACAAAATGAAATAAGACAAAATTGCTAACAAGAATTTTACATGTTAAGGAAGGAGGAAAACACATTAGCAATTAGAGCTTTTAACATTTTATAATCTGGTCCTTATCTGCCTAGTCTATCACATATCCTACAATAAGAATAACTGATTCCTGCCAAACGGTTATGTCCATTATTATTTAAGATATCAAACTCACTACTCACCTCCTCCCCACTCTAAGCACTTGTAAGCATGGCACAGGCACTGTATTTGAAAGTCTTGCAAAACAGTCCTATCTTTCCTTAAAGCATTCTGAAGCCTTCTTTATAGCAGCAATGTATATTGATCTCTCCTACCTGTAGTTCTTACTATCTTTCATTCATTTGACACTTGGCATCTGTGACTCTACAATTCATTGCTTTGTGTTTTCTCTCCTCAATTAGACTTTTCAGGTACTTTAGAACTAAGTTCATGTTTGCAAATGTAACAGCACAATTTTATGCACAGTAGGTACTTAATACATTTCTGCTAAAATAATATCTCAAACTAGACACAAATCAGTGCATACATTTTTATCCCATTTATATAAAACATGAAAAAGTCAAAACCGTTTTTTCCCTGTTAGAAGTCAAGATAGTGATTATCCTTTAGGATAAGAGTAGTGATTATATGCTAACTAAGTGGGGTTTCCAGGATGTTGATTTTCAGTGCGTTTGGTTTGTAAAAATTCATCAAGCTCTCCCTATATATGTACACTTTTCTGTATGTATAATATAAAAGTTAAAATATTTTTAAAAGATAACATCCTAAAATTATTTATTATCAAATTTATTTTATAACAAAATATTCACCAATGTGAAACAGAAAAGTGGGCAAAATGTAAGCTTCCATAATACCTTGTCATGTAAAGATTCTTCCAGATTCTTTCTGAAAGTTTCTGATTCTTGAATTAAAACATTCTACAGAAAAGAAAAAAAAACAGATAAATAATAAATAAAACAGAAAATAATTAAATGTGTAGATTAATTTTTTATCACTCAAGAATCTTCTTTGATTCCTTCCTTGGTGCATCTATTTTTTCATTTCCATGGAAACCAAGTTTCAATGGAATCTTTAAACAAGACACCTTAACATTTTTAGAAATACATAATTTAAATAGGAAATGTCATTTTGTAACACTTGGATTGACAAATAAGATAAATATTAACTTTTAAGCTATTTCTGACTGCCTCTTTGCAGTCTTTTTAAAATTTGAAATAATTAGGTTACTTTTCAAATGAGAAAAAGTGAATAAAAAGCAAAATATTAGCCAAAGCTATCATAGAGAAGAATTCAGATAAACTCATTTTTACTACCCGAAGAAAGAAGAAATTGTAAGATCAGATTATTTTAGAAGTTCAATTTCTGGAACTTTATTTCAAATACAGAATTAACAATTTCTAATAATGTTTAAATTATTAGATAAATAAAAATAAAATATTAGCTTTTTTAAAAACTAATGTTACATATCATAATGTTAAATAACTTGCATCATAGATTTGAAAAAAATCCTTGCCAGAAAAGTATTACTGTTGTAAAAGCTTTATGCTTTTCTTATAGTATTACAAAGCATGATTTAAAATAATGTATTCTTTTCAAATTTATAGAGTTAAATTAAAACAAGAGTGTGGTTATTGGCATGCATTTGGTGCTGAATGGGAAGAAGGCATGGCCTATGACTTCTTAATGGGTAAATTAATCAAACTATTTTAACATTTCATTGAAACATTTTTCCTATTTTGGTTTATTGTATGGAGCAGGGGAAAATGTCTAGCTTAAGTAGCGATTGGCATTCAATCTAAATTTCCAAAATGATTTCTCCACCTAGGTTTTAGTCCCTACCTTTTTTTATACTCTGGAATTGGCAACCAGCTCACTAGCTCTTGCTGGTCAGGTAGTCACCAACTATTAATCGGACATATTAACTGTGAATGAAATTGTAGATTGTACAGAAACACTTTTTTGGAAACAATGCAGCTGAAAGTTTTGCATTTCTAAACTCTGTGGTGGGACTGACACTAGTGCTATTGGTGATATAAACTCACTCACATTTTGGCTTTTAGACTAGCAGTAGATTCAGTTACTTGAAACATTTGTATGGTTCAAAGTAAGCCTCCCCACACACTCCAAAATACTAATTTTTGTCTTACTCTTCTTTTTTGCACACCACGTGAAAGACAACTGAAATATTTTTATCACAAAAGTGCAACACTTTTTAATACCTTTGTCTTGTATGATCATGCTAATATGTAAGATTTATATACCATGTAACATTTTTTATTCATATAAAAATTGATCTTACATATTTTTACAGAAACTATTTGTTCACTTTTAAGAATATATCAGGCTTTTTTTAAATTAAGGAAAGTAAATGGATCATCTGAACAATGCAATGATTGTAGCAGAGTGTAAAACAAACATGATCATAAGAACATAGCTGATAATCATGTGATTCTACTGGTCCTTTTACCTTCTCTTCTAGAGCAGCCATTCGTTCCTTTAAGTGTAGCTGTAAGCGTTCATTGGATTCTGTCAGAAGTCTATCCACAGTATCGGATAATCTTTTGTTGTGCTCCTCATTCATTTTCTCTCTTTGCCTAGCCTTACATTCAAAAAATAAATAAATAAATTTAACATAAAAATCACTTAAAAATATTTGGGTTTGTTTTTGTATTTTTTCTAGCTTTAAAACTGGATTTAATTTTATGTCTGTTTTGATTAAATTGGCAGAAACTTTTTTTAATGCACAGGGCATATTCATATGATTTTAAATATAACCTATAATTGAGAAAGACATTCAGTTCTTATATGTAGAATATAAATCCATAAACTGATGCTTGAGAGGGACGGTCTTAAAATACATACTCTTTGAAGTTCTTGATTTTTCTCTTCAAGTTGACCTTCTAGATGCCTCATACGTTCTTCAATGTTTCCATGTCTTTCTTCAGCCTGTTAAGAAATATGAAAAATGCACCTGACATGTAAGATATGGTTAACACTTTTCCTCTAAATAAACTGAAATAAAATGTAAAGCAAGCTACTACCAACCGCAAATGTAGTTTTCAAAAAATAAACTTTTTTTAAACAGGCAGCTGAACAGCATTGCTTGAAATGTGTCAGCTACAAAGGCCTGTTACATCCAAGCATCAGCAAAACATTGGAGTTATTTATGAGCAATGAAATCAGCCAAATGTAACATGCAGACTGTGCATGGTTTGAACACAAACCTGCCATTGTCCAGTCTTAAGCTCCTGAAGCACTGAACTGCACAGATGGTCGATTATCAATAAATAAAAGTAACATAATTTTTACAAATGAAAAGAAAAACTTAGATGAATTCTATTTAGCAATAGAAAGTAAAGTCCAGTAGGACTACCTTCCTACGTATGGAGATCATTTCTTGTAGTTTAGCTTCCATAACATATTGATAATCATCAGATGAGGTAGAAGAGGTTGGATCAGACTAACGAGTCAAGGAAAAGGAGAGGGACAAAATTGAAAAATCAGAACTAAAGGCACTGACACTGAACAGAACATAGCACAGAATGCTTAAAAGAAAAATGTGACAGCAAATTTAATACTTTAATAGAATTTTATGTGGAAAGAACTACACTGAAATCTGGTGAACATGATGAAGTTGATGGTTATAAGTGAAAAATAATGATATGCTCAAATAAAAAGCTACCAACCTAAGGTATGGAAGGTTAGTGATGGCTGGCAATGAAAGACCACTACAGAATGAATTAAAGCAACTCTGAAAGAGTCATGTAATAATTGGAATTACGGGAAACCAAACACTAGAATATGTCTCTGATAGATTGTTAAAAGTTTAATATTTTGGTTTGTTTGTTTATCATATTACTTAAAAATAATGGAAACAAAGTACCTCAGTATTGAGGAGTAGGCCAAGGCAATGACTCAGGTGAAATAAATTTGGAACAAAATTTATTATAAACCCAGCTCTGTAGAAATCAGAGAAAAAGCTAAGCCACGGGGTTAATTATTATGAGTATTCTCCAATTCAAGCAGGATTGAGCTTCCTCAGCAGCACTGGCAAACTTGCAAAATGACTTCTGGTCTCTGAATACACACTATGGCTGTAGGTGTAGAACCTCAGTGCCTATTATTAGACATAGCCTTAATTCGACATTGTAAATGAAAATGATTAAAAGTCCTCAAATAAAGTGACAATAATGCTGTGAGGACAAGAAAACTTATTGTGAATTCTCCTGAATGATACTAGGGACCACTCTAAAACTGATTCTGCATTGATCTGTTGCTATGGCAACAAAATAGTTTGCCCTAAAGTGAATAGGCAGCACAGTGCCTTTTGTGAGCTAATGTTTGCCCAGTGCCAAGGTTAGTTACATGTCTTGGAGGTGAATGTCAGGTTACCACAGATGCAGAGTGCTCAACACATGTGACATTGCTGATAGCTGAATTGTATTAGTATGTTATGCACAGATCACATGTAAAGTTACATCAACATTTTAATCATAATTACAAGTTAAATAATCACAACAGTCAAAGTACCCTATGTCAGGATAACAAAATTTAACTCCAGAGCATATTCTATTATATTTTATAAGTTTATTCTAAAACAGTGAAACTTACTTTATGCAAATATAGGACTATATATAAATATATCATGCAGTACCTGAAAAGAAATAGTAACCTATTCATGTATTGGTTCATATGCATATGTACTATTTTATGCAACAAATTCCAACTTAATCTATAAAATAAACATTTAACATTTAACTGCTGTGCTTATGCAAATAACTCAACATTTATATTTTGAAAGATTTTCCTTCTGATATTCTTATTTCATAAATCGGGAAAATAATGAAGAAATAACAAATAACCAATTTCTCTCCCCAGATTTCCAACAGAAGCAACATAGAATGCTACCATAGTCTTCAAATGCCACAAAATGATTTGATATTTTTTTAAATTTATAATTCAATTAAGAATACAGTAAACGGATCAAAATATTGCTGAAATTATATATTTTAAATTTTTAAACATATCTGTAATCTCTCAAAAGTACATTTTAACAAGCAGTTAATGTTATGACAATTAATCTGGTGACTGACTCAAGGTAGTCAAGGCATGAACATTTCAATTTCCAAAACTGTTTATTCAAATATACAAGTAAGTCAGTAGATCTTTCAAAGGTCCTTAAAACTTCTAGCTGTTTCCATCTTAACTACTGAAAACACACCAAACATTGTGAAAAATTCACTTCAGAGATTAAACGAGAATTCTGTCATGTTTAAATCACTGTTATTGTTGTTACTTTTTATTGGTACTAAAAATGAATGAAATACCTTATGGAATTCAAGATGAATTATGTCCTCGCTGAGGAATATGCATTTTAATTAAAGAAGTAAACATCATAAATCATAAGACTGGGATCCCAAAATGTTTATTATTTAATTGTATATACACTCACCAAAGCCAAATTTTTAATTTTATCCCTAGCCATTATTCAACACTTCTGACTTTCTAAAAGCCTTAAATGAGCTTTAGTTACCTATTTTTACACACACACACACACACACACACACACACACACACCACTGGTAGAAAAAAAGATACTCTTATCAACCAAAGGATAAATTCAGACGTCATCTTTAAACAAACACTGGATCAATTTGCAACCACTATTGCTTTATGTTCACCTTAACCTTATGAAGACTGCAATTTAAGCAACTGGTGTAAATACTATAGTCACATAAGAACAATCTGCTATATTTTGACTCCTTGATGGGATATAGGGCTTATCTTGGTTTCACTCTTTAATGTGACAAGGCAATTTTCAAACGAGCTAAAGTTTTAGAAGAAAACTTTACAGTTTTCTTTTATAGGCAGAAATAGTTTTGAGAAGAATGTGAATATATTTGGAAATGGAGAAGCAATCAAATTTAAAGAGAGGAGGGCCAAAGAGAAGAAAACAATAGTGGCAGATAATAAAAGTAGAAAAAATACTTATAGACCAATTAAAATATATGAGGGATTGTTAACAATATCATTCAAAATATAGGAGAGGGCGCCTAGGTTTAAACTAAGCATAAATCATAAATTAGTGAGAAGTCAAAAACATTATGAAGTAGAAAAGACTATGGAGATCAATAATAAGATATTGAAAACCAATTGGAATTGAAATGATGAATACCTAAAACCGCTTCTAGAGACAGGCCCTAAAGGTCTTGAGAACAGAGATAAGAAAATGGTCAAAAATCATTTTAGCCATAAAGCTTGGGAGAGCAAATGAAAGACTGATCTTCAAATGTTATAAAAGGGTTACAAGCAGAGGGAGTATACTGAAAATAAAATCTCAGCACCAGAGGCGTGTGAATAATGAATTAAATATGGTGATAATCTAAAAACTGTATATCTGAAATAATGTTGATACGGAGCCAGTCAGGAGAGAAAGCAGTAAAAAGGACAAGCAGAGTGAATTCTAACATTTTCATACTTTTTAAGCGGGATAAAACTGCTGAAAAGTGAGGAAATCAAAAGGGTCTATTCCCTTTTAATTCCAGATGAAGTGGAATTTTAGCAATATATTATCAGGTAGGAGTGAACTGAGAACATTATTTTGGGTGCTTAAGTGAATATATGTATCAAATATGACCTCAATGAAATAAAATAGAGGGCAAAACAGATGAGACACCTATTTTAAGTTTTTTTTTTTTACATTCTAAGTTAAGGATTCTTAGGAATATTTAAAGCCTCATATGACAAGTATTATATTTTAAATTATGCTTTATTCTCAATCCATCAGAGATTAATTTGGGGCAATTTTTTGCTGAATTTTAAATTGTGTTTTTGGGGGGAGAGATTCTAGACTTTCTTGTATTTTACTTATGACACTATTGATGATTATTTTACACTAAAATATTACAAAAGTTACTTTTATTATTTAGCCACTTGCCTAACTCCCCCTAAAATAGTTCAGTTCAATAAGATAACTCTTTATAAAAGTTCTTTATATTCCTCAGATGAAAAGCCTAAGTATACATATATTAATCCATATAATAGTCATTTTAAATGTGTTTGCAAGAAAAAATAGCATACTACTACTACTATGTTTGCACTTTTTATATAATTTCAATAATATTTCTAAAATTAAATAAGTTTATATTTATTTTAGAAATCCTACATTTCTGAATTTTCCAGAGTGGTTTATGGCATGGTCAGTGACTATGGAAGGATCCAGATTGTATTACCCTAATCAGACTAAGTTTCATTCAGCTAGTTAGTCCAATACTCTACAACCAACTATATCAATACTTTCTGCTTTGTCAACTGTTTGTCTTTTCACTACCTGTTTAACTATCTTATTTTAACTAACAGGCATCAGTTTACTGTTCCTCTTTAATTATTTACTTTTCCAAAAGTAACTATATGTGTCTACTTTTATTTTGCTGCATCAATTGTTTTGGATAATCCCTAATGCCAGAATTTATAACTTGCAGTTCATATATCTATCTGACCCGTTTACTGCAGTGGTGTGGAAAACAGCACATGGTAATGACTGTGTGAACTTCTAAAATGTGTGTACATTTTTGAATTGATATTAAAAATCAAACATGCTTTTAGTGACAAAATCTGTACTTTTATTCTAGTGACATGTGACTTTCAAGCAATGCCATTCCATTTGACTGTGAAAGGTAAGAATAGTCGTTTTAGCATTATAATGGTTGCTAAGTTCTAAAATATGCATATAATTGCAGAATCTAATGTCCGTAACATAGCAGTTAATTTTGAACATTCTTCAGAATATTATTGATTTTAATTGGTTCAGAAGAAATTACAACTATTAAAATCATTTTCTGACTATTTAATGGCTTTAGACTTCTACAAATCTAATGTCTAACTTCTAACAAAATTTTTTCATACCATAGTCAGAAAGGAATCAACTACATATGATATCTCCTACATTTCTAATACCATACAATTTATGTTGAGCTTACTAAATTATTATGTCTCATGTATATCCATATGTGCAAATATAACCATGGAAAATTAACTCTAAGGACGTGGTATTTTGTTCGTTTTTGTTAATGTTTAAATAGGCAAAGGAATCATCACATCATATATATCAGTCATTCATTTCAACATAAATAAGATATGTGTAACGTAAAAATTCATCTAAATAACAGACCAATACAGTAAAGATTAAATAAACTTAATCTTCATAAAGCCTAAAGAAAATCTTTATATATTCCATTTTGATTACTAGTCATTTCTATAAGTATATCTAGGTTGACCAATTGTTTTATTGCAGTACCTTTGTCAGGGCTGCAATTCTCTGAGCCAGTTCAGCCTCTACTTCAGGTAAGGTCTCAGCTTTTCTCATAGTTTGCTGCAACTTTTGCTCAGCTAGCTCAAGACGCTCTTGTAACTGTCTGTTCTTCTCTTCCATCTGAAATAGGGATGAAAAAAGAGACACTTAAATTGTCACAGTTAGGATAGCAAACACCAGTCACCAGGGGCTGTGGGCTTCAAGCCACTCTTCTAGAGTTAAAATAAGTTACTACTATCATACCTACTGTGCAAAGAGATTATTGTTCTCATGTTTTCATATATTACTTATCCATATTCCTTAATAAATTCAGCACATAAAAAAAGAAAACCTTTTACTGATGGCAACAAAAAGAAAAGAAGTTAATAGTGAGTATTAACTTGGACAAATGGAATACAACTTAGTACTAAGACTTCAGATACACCGTAATAGCAACATACTGAAAATCGTAACATTAGCTGGAGTAGGAGAGGGAATGTAGCATAATGATTGAGAGTCCAGGCTCTAGAGATGAAGTTGGCAGACTTTTCCTGTGAAGGCCAGATGGTAATTATTTTAGGCTTTGTGTATCATAAAGTCTCGGTTCCAAATATTCAATTTTACTGTTGTAGCACAAAAGCAGTCATAGACAATGATTAAATGAATGGGTATGGTTATGTTTCAATAAAACTTTATTTATAAAACAGAGCCATAGTTTTGGCACATGGGACATAGTTTGCCCATTCCTTCTCTAGAGCCGAATAGACCTAGGTTTCCATTATTGACTCTGCAATTACCACAGGTGTGACCTTAGGAGAGCATTCATGTCTCTGAACCTTAGTTTCCTCAGTATAATAATTGTATTTACTTTACTCCTCAGTATAATAATTGTATAATAATTATTATACTTTACAGTATAATAATTGTACTTACAGGTGGTGGTTGGATTTAAGTGAGGTAATACATGTAAACTGTTTAGCACAGTTTCTGGTTCATGTTTAGATCCAAAGTAAATATTAGTCATTATTTTTATTATTATTAAGATAGGTTTCTAGATTACACACTGAAAGTCAATCACATCTGTTCAGTTAGCTTGGTTATAAATTTTAGAGAATGATTGATTACCAAGGAATACCATATTTTATTTACTCCATGTTTTGTGAGAATGGTGAGAACACACACAGACCAGAACAAAACCAAGATAGAGATACTGAACCTGTCGTAGGATGGCCTCTTTATTTGCTAACTCATTTTCTAGTTTGTCATTCATGTCATGTATGGAGGTAGATTCTCTCTGAGCACTGAGGTAACGCTTCTCAAGGGTCGTGATTCTTTCTTCCATATCTTCCTTCTGTGCCATAGCCTACAATTAAAATAATTTAAAAAATCAGATTCTTAGTTTATGTATTATCTTATTATTTAAATTACATAGTGAGATATAAAAGAAACTTTGCTTTCTTGAGGTAAATATTCATTCCTTTCTTTTCATTAAGGGGATGCAAGATTTCATGTGAGTTTTCTCAACTTATCTGTCGGAATTCTTCTTATGTCTTGGGTTAGCAAAAAGCTTTCTCTCTCTGAGAATGCAATGGAGTACATTTAAAACTCATTAATGTAGAATTGGTATTCTTAGAAAAGAAGTGGCAGAAAAATTAGTTCATTACACAGTAGAAATAAGTATAATTATGGGTAGAGTTGCAAACCATAAAATTGGTAAAATGGTGGCTATAGTTCCAAATTGCAAAGGGATTTTCAAAGAAGGATAATAAATATCATCAGTATCCTTATTGTCATGTATAAGTAAGAATAGCTCAGTGGTTAAAAGAGAAGGCAAAAATGAAAAAAAAGTAAATTTGAATCACACTCAAAAATGAATTGAGGAATTTACTTTGGAACTTAACCATTTCCCTTGTTTAAATGTAATATGATATATTCCAATAAAAAATAATATAGAGAACTCAATGAACACAAACCTCTAGGGGAAAATCAGTTATTGGTACAAATGAAGGGATAATTTTAAATACTATATTATTAATATAATATTAACTATTATATTAAGCAATAATTTTAAACCATATAATTCATAGATAATATGGAAATGATTTTATCTTCCTAATAGCTTACATGGGAATTTATTAGTAGGTAGATAACCTACTTTTTTGAGATATTGGGAAAAATCAGCTGCAGAAGAGAGCATCTTGGGCCTGGTGTGGTTTTCTGATAATTTGGGAAGCTCCTTTGCATAAGGAGCCTGACATTGAGGAGATGGTGGTGTTTTCCATTTATTAGTATCCAGGTTTCTTTGACCACTTGTTCCTAAGCAGTCTCTTTGTTACTCTCCTACAAGATCCAGAGTCAATCCTGCCATATGCACAGAACAGATAAATTCCCTTCTAATTTTCCAGAAGAAATAGAAGCCCTTAAATGGACAGTCCTTCAGCTTCCTGATCTTCCCTCACCACCATCTGGAAATTTAACTACATCCACACAAATCCTTAACCTCTATCTTTCAGTTTAGAACAGGTGTTCCACCTTCCCTCAAAGTTCAGTCATTATCTGTATTCTGGGTTTTATGCCTTTTCTACTTCAGCGATCTTGGTCACTTTTTCTCCTGAATTTTCAAGGTGCTAGTAGAGGTAAATCCCGTAACAATAGCTAGAAGAATGAAACAGGCTTATAAAAAATTTAGTACAGATCAGAGGTGGAGAGCAGAGGAAACAGAGATGATTCAAAGAAAATAAAAATGAGAATTATAAATTATCTGCATGACCATTGTCTATAATCTGAATTGAAATTATAGAACCAAACTGTTGGAGTGGGTGGGAAGACTTAACCATAGCTTTAAAAATAAGTAAGCAAATTTACTTATCAGGTAATTAATAAAATCCTGGAAAAACAGAAAGCCATACAAAAGGAAATATTATCATTGAAAATGACTACTTGGATCATTTGTGGAACTATTTACATAGTCATAATAATGGTAACACTGAATGTGATTTTGAGCTGATTATAGTGGAAGGATGGGTGTAAGAGAAAGGAAGGGAAAGAATAAGAGAGTTAAAATCCTCATATAACAGCAAGACATAGGATAAGTTTAAATAAGAGAAAATACCAGAAGTAATGGCTAAAAGGGTTGAAATTAAGAATTTCAGGGACTCTCCACACCTCCTCTCCCGGGAGCCTGTGCAGCCCGCCATTGCCAGGGTCCCGTGATCCAGGGACAACTTCCCAGGGAGAACGCACCGCACGTATTAGGCTGGTGCAATGTCATGCCGGCCTCTGCCGACGCAGGCTCGCCCCACACTCCGTACCCCTCCCTCCCCCCGGCCTGAGTGAGCCAGAGCCCCTGAATCAGCTGCTCCTTTAACCCCATACTGTCTGACCAAAGACCAGATGCCCTCAGGAGACATACACACAGAGGCGGGACCAAATCCAAAGCTGAACCCCGGGAGCTGTGCGAACAAAGAAGAGAAAGGGAAATTTCTCCCAGCAGCCTCAGGAGCAGCAGATTAAATCTCCACAATCAACTTGATGTAACCTGCATCTGTGGAATACCTGAATAGACAACGAATAATCCCAAATTGAGTAGGTGGACTTTGGGAGCAAGATATATTATTTTTTCCCCTTTTCCTCTTTTTGTGAGTATGTATGTGTATCCTTCTGTGTGAGATTTTGACTGTATAGCTTTGCTTTCACCATTTGTCCTAAGATTCTGTCAATTCTGTTTTTTTTTTTTTTAGTTTCAAAATTTTTTTCATAATAATTATTTTTTATTTTAATAACTTTATTTTATTTTATCCTACTTTATTTTATTTTATCCTCTTTCTTTTTTTCTTTTTATTTTTTCTGCCTTTTATTCTGAGCCATGTGGATGAAAGGCTCTTGGTGCTCCAGCCAGGAGTCAGTGCTGTGCCTCTTAGGTGGGAGAGCCAACTTCAGGACACTGGTCCACAAGAGACCTCCCAGCTCCACGTAATATCAAATGGCAAAAATCTCCCAGAGATCTCCATCTCAACACCAAGACCCAGCTTCACACAACGACCAGCAAGGTACAGTGCTGGACACCCTATGCCAAACAACTAGCAAGACAGGAACACAGCACCATCCATTAGCAGAAAGGCTGCCTAAAATTGTAATAAGGCAACAGACACCCCCAAACACACCACCAGACATGGACCTGCCCACCAGAAAGAAGAGATCCAGCCTCATCCACCAGAACACAGGCACTAGTCCCCTCCACCAGGAAGCTGACACAACCCATTGAACCAACCTTACCCACTGGGGACAGACACCAAAAGCAACGAGAACTACGAACCTGCAGCCTGTGAAAAGGAGACCCCAAACACAGTAAGATAAGCAAAATGAGAAGACAGAAAAACACACAGCAGATGAAGGAGCAAGATAAAAACCCACCAGACCTAACAAATGAAGAGGAAATAGGCAGTCTACCTGAAAAAAGAGTTCAGAATAATGATAGTAAAGATGATCCAAAATCTTGGAAATAGAATAGACAAAATGCAAGAAACAGTTAACAAGGACCTAGAAGAACTAAACAGAAAACAAGCAATGATGAACAACACAATAAATGAAATTAAAAGTTACTCTATAAGGGATCAATAGCAGAATAACTGAGGCAGAAGAATGGATAAGTGACCTGGAAGATAAAATAGTGGAAATAACTACTGCAGAGCAGAATAAAGAAAAAAGAAGGAAAAGAACTGAGGAAAGCCTCAGAGACCTCTGGGACAACATTAAATGCACCAACATTCAAATTATAGGGGTCCCGGAAGAAGAAGAGAATAAGAAAGGGACTGAGAAAATATTTGAAGAGATTATAGTTGAAAACTTCCCTAATATGGGAAAGGAAATAGTTAATCAAGTCCAGGAAGCACAGAGAGTCCCATACAGTATAAATCCAAGGAGAAACATGCCAAGACACATATTAATCAAACTATCAAAAATTAAATGCAAAGACAACATATTAAAAGCAGCAAGGGGGCCTTCCTGGTGGCGCAGTGGTTGAGAGTCCGCCTGCCGATGCAGGGGATACGGGTTCGTGCCCCGGTCTGGGAGGATCCCATATGCCGCGGAGCGGCTGGGCCCATGAGCCATGGCCGCTGGGCCTGCGCATCCGGAGCCTGTGCTCCGCAACGGGAGAGGCCACAACAGTGAGAGGCCCGCATACCGCAAAAAGAAAAAAAAAAAAAAGCAGCAAGGGAAAAACAACAAATAACACACAAGGGAATCCCCATAAGGTTAACAGCTGATCTTTAAGCAGAAACTCTGCAAGCCGGAAGGGAGTGGCAGGACATATTTAAAGTGATGAATGAGAAAAATCTACAACCAAGATTACTCTACCCAGAAAGGATCTCATTCAGATATGATGGAGAAATTAAAACTTTTACAGGCAAGCAAAAGCTGAGAGAGTTCAGCACCACCAAACCAGCTTTACAACAAATGCTAAAGGAACTTCTATAGGCAAGAAACACAAGAGAAGGAAAAGACCTACAATAACAAACCCAAAGCAATTAAGAAAATGGGAATAGGAACATACATATCTTTAATTACCTTAAATGTAAATGGATTAAATGCTCCCACCAAAAGACACAGACTGGCTGAATGGATACAAAAACAAGACCCGTATATATGCTATCTACAAGAGACCCACTTCAGACCTAGGGACAAATACAGACTGAAAGCGAGGGGATGGAAAAAGATATTCCATGCAAATGGAAATCAAAAGAAAGCTGGAGTAGCAATTCTCACATCGGACAAAAGAGACGTTAAAATAAAGACTATTACAAGAGACAAAGAAGGACACTAAATAATGATTAAGGGATCGATCCAAGAAGAAGATCTAACAATTGTAAATATTTATGCACCCAACATAGGAGCACCTCAATACATAAGGCAAATACTAACAGCCATAAAAGTGGAAATCGACAGTAACACAATCATAGTAGAGGACTTTAACACCCCACTTTCACCAATGGACAGATCATCCAAAAAGAAAATAAATAAGGAAACACAAGCTTTAAATGATACATCAAACAAGATGGACTTAATTGATATTTATAGGACATTCCATCCAAAAACAACAGAATGCACATTTTTCTCAAGAGCTCATGGAACATTCTCCAGGATAGATCAAATCTTGGGTCACAAATCAAGCCTTGGTAAATTTAAGAAAATTGAAATCGTATCAAGTATCTTTTCTGACCACAATGCTATGAGACTAGATATCAATTACAGGAAAAGATCTGTAAAAAATACAAACACATGGAGGCTAAACAATACACTACTTAATAATCAAGAGATCACTGAAAAAATCAAAGAGGAAATCAAAAAATTCCTAGAAACAAATGAAAATGAAAATACGACGACCCAAAACCTACGGGATGCAGCAAAAGCAGTTCTAAGAGGGAAGTTTATAGCAATACAATCCTACCTTAAGAAACAGGAAACATCTCGAATAAACAACCTAACCTTGCACCTAAAGCAATTAGAGAAAGAAGAACAAAAAACCATCAAAGTTAGCAGAAGGAAAGAAATCATAAAGGTCAGAATAGAAATAAATGAAAAAGAAATGAAGGAAACAATAGCAAAGATCAATAAAAGTAAAAGTTGGTTCTGTAAGAAGATAAACAAAATTGATAAACCATTAGCCAAAGTCATCAAGAAAAAAGGGAGAAGACTCAAATCATTAGAATTAGAAATGAAAAAGGAGAAGTAAGAGCTGACACTGCAGAAATACAAAGGATCATGAGAGATTATTACAAGCAACTCTATGCCAATAAAATGGACAACCTGGAAGAAATGGAGAAATTCTTAGAAATGCACAACGTGCCGAGACTGCACAAAGAAGAAATAGAAAATATGAACTGACCAATCACAAGCATTGAAATTGAAACTATGATTAAAAATCTTCCAACAAACAAAAGCCCAGGAATAGATGGCTTCACAGGCAAATTCTATCAAACATTTAGAGAACAGCTAACACCTATCCTTCTCAAACTCTTCCAAAATATACCAGAGGGAGGAACACTCCCAAACTCATTCTACGAGGCCACCATCACCCTGGTACCAAAACCAGACAAAGATGTCACAAAGAAAGAAAACTACAGGCCAATATCACTGATGAACATAGATGCAAAAATCCTCAACAAAATACTAGCAAACAGAATCCAACAGCACATTAAAAGGATCATACACCATGATCAAGTGGGGTTTATTCCAGGAATGCAAGGATTCTTCATTATATGCAAATCAATCAACGTGATATACCGTACTAACAAATTAAAGAACAAAAATCATATGATCATCTCAATAGATGCAGAGAAAGCTTTCGACAAAATTCAACATTTATGATAAAAAAACCTGCAGAAAGTAGACATAGAGGGAACTTTCCTCAACATAATAAAGGCCATATATGACAAACCCACAGCCAACATCGTTCTCAATGCTGAAAAACTGAAACCATTTCCACTAAGGTCAGGAACAAGACAAGGTTGCCGACTCTCACCACTATTATTCAACATAGTTTTGGAAGTTTTAGCCACAGCAATCAGAGAAGAAAAAGAAATAAAAGGAACCCAAATCGGAAAAGAAGAAGTAAAGCTGTCACTGTTTGCAGATGACATGATACTCTACATAGAGAATCCTAAAGATGCTACCAGAAAACTACTAGAGCTAATCAATGAATTTGGTAAAGTAGCAGGATACAAAATTAATGCACAGAAATCTCTGGCATTCCTATACACTAATGATGAAAAATCTGAAAGTGAAATTAAGAAAACACTCCCATTTACCATTGCAACAAAAAGAATAAAATATCTAGGAATAAACCTACCTAAGGAGACAAAAGACCTGTATGCAAAAAACTATAAGACACTGATGAAAGAAATTAAAGATGATACAAATAGATGGAGAGATATACCATGTTCTTGGATTGGAAGAATCAACATTGTGAAAATGACTCTACTACCCAAAGCAATCTACAGATTCAATGCAATCCCTATCAAACTACCACTGGCATTTTTCACAAAGCTAGAACAAAAAAATTCACAATTTGTATGGAAACACAAAAGACCCTGAATAGCCAAAGCAATCTTGAGAACAAAAAATGGAGCTGGAGGAATCAGGCTCCCTGACTTCAGACTATACTACAAAGCTACAGTAATCAAGACAGTATGGTACTGGCACAAAAACAGAAATATAGATCAATAGAACAGGATAGAAAGCCCAGAGATAAACCCACACACATATGATCACCTTAGGTTTGATAAAGGAGGCAAGAATATACAGTGGAGAAAAGGCAGCCTGTTCAATACATGGTGCTAGGATAACTGGACAGCTACACGTAAAAGTATGAAATTAGAACACTCCATAACACCATACACAGAAATAAACTCTAAATGGATTAAAGACCTAAATGTAAGGCCAGACAGTATCAAACTCTTAGAGGAAAACATAGGCAGAACACTCTATGACATAAATCACAGCAAGATCCTTTTTGACCCACCTCCTAGATAAGTGGAAATGAAAACAAAAATAAACAAATGGGACGTAATGAAACTTAAAAGCTTTTGTACAGCAAAGGAAACCATAAACAAGACCAAAAGACAACCCTCAGAATGGGAGAAAATATTTGCAAATGAAGCAACTGACAAAGGATTAATCTCCAAAATTTACAAGCAGCTCATGCAGCTCAATAACAAAAAACCAAACAACCCAACCCAAAAATGGGCAGGAGACCTAAACAGACATTTCTCCAAAGAAGATACACAGATTGCCAACAAACACATGAAAGAATGCTCAACATCATTAATCATTAGCGAAATGCAAACCAAAACTACAATGAGATATCACCTCACACCAGTCAGAATGGCCATCATGAAAAAATCTAGAAACAATAAATGCTGGAGAGGGTGTGGAGAAAAGGGAACCCTCTAGCACTGTTGGTGGGACTGGAAATTGATACAGCCGCTATGGAGAACAGTATGGAGGTTCCTGAAAAAACTAAAAATAGAACTACCATACGACACAGCATTCCCACTACTGGGCATATACCCTGAGAAAACCATAATTCAAAAAGGGTCCTGTACCAAAATGTTCATTGTAGCTCTACTTACAATAGCCAGGACATGGAAGCAACCTAAGTGTCCATCATCGGATGAATGGATAAAGAAGATGTGGCACATATATACAATGGAATATTACTCAGCCATAAAAAGAAACGAAATTGAGTTATTTGTAGTGAGGTGGATGGACCTAGGGTCTGTCATACAGAGTGAAGTAAGTCAGAAAGAGAAAAACAAATACCGTATGCTAACACATATATATGGAATCTAAGGAAAAAAAAAAAGGTCATGAAGAACCTAGGGGTAATATGGGAATAAAGACACAGACCTACTACAGAATGGAGTTAAGGATATGGGGATGGGCAAGGGTAAGCTGTGACAAAGTAAGAGAGTGGCATGGACATATATACACTACCAAACGTAAAATAGCTAGCTAGTGGGAAGCAGCCACATAGCACAGGGAGATCAGCTTGGTGGTCTGTGACCACCTAGAGGGGTGGGATAGGGAGGGTGGGAGGGAGGGAGACACAAGAGGGAAGAGATATGGGAACATATGTATATGTGTAACTGATTCACTTTGTTATAAAGCAGAAACTAACACAGCATTGTAAAGCAATTATACTCCAATAAAGATGTTAAAAAAAAAAAAGAAATTTGGACACAGTGGGGGAAGAAAAAGAATTTCAGGTACGTGAGATGGGAGATAGTTGTTGGCTTTGTGTATATGTATGTGTTTTGTGCACATGTGTGTTTAGATTTGTACTCTCTTGATAGTATTTGACCTTGAAAATTATGTGTATATAAAAATTTAAATTAATTAAAAAGTCATATTATACAAAGAAACTCATTATGTTGTCCTTAGTCCCCATGCCTCCCCCTACCTTGTATTACTTGACTAGGGAATGACACCGTGCTGCACAGAAATTTAGGATCATCCTTGAAAACTCCTCTACCCTAACTCCCACTTAATAGCCTAATGTGTCATCTTGCCATTAGTCTTTTTTCCTGCTTACTTTTCCCCAACCTGCTGACCAACTTGCTTCTTGACAATACCTTTGTATGTTCCCCTCCATCTTCAATGTAAAATCTGAGCTACAAAGCCTTGCAAACACATAGCTTAATGTCCTGACACTTTATGTACAATATCTCTATGTACTGAGATGAATAGTGAAAAATTCATGTTCACTCAGGACTTTGGAACGTGATATCATTTGTAAATAAGGTTTTACAGATGTAATCAAGTTAAGATGCGATCATACAGGATAGGGTGGGCCTTAAATCCAGTGACTGGTGTTCTTACAGGGAAAGGAAGATTTGGGGACAGAGATATACAGAGAAAAGTGCAATGTGAAAAGGGAGACAGAGATTGTCTTTATACAGCCACCAGCCAAGAACACCAAGGACTGCTAGCAACCACCAGAAGCTAGAGGACGCAATGAAGAATACTTCACCAGAGCCCTCAGAGGGAATACTGTATGGCTCTGTTGATACCTTGATTTTGGACTCATAGTCTCCAGAACTATGAGAGAATAAATTACTGTTGTTTTAAGCCATCCCTTTTATTGTAATTTGTGATGGAAGCCTTAGGAAACTAACACACTCTGCGACATTTCTACCCGGAATGAGGTTTTGCTGCCTTTTTGACTACCTTAGTCTTGTTGAACTTCAAGACCAAATTAAAGACTACTTGGTTAATTATGTTAATATTAATGTTCAAATGTATGAAACAATTAATCCATCAATTTGGCAAAAATTATCCAAACTAATTTTTTTTCAACATTATATATGCATCCTTAGATTTTAGCCATCCAAATAAAAGTTACTATTTAAAAAGCTTTAGCTTAAGATTTTGAGTTTTTCTGTTTCCTATATTTTTTAGTCCAATGAGGGTAGAGTTTTCAATCTTAGAGTATTCCTTCAGAGTGCTGCTTACAATTGTTAATTCTGTATTGTTAATTTCATTTTCATACAGAACTCTGGGAATGTTATGTCAATTTTGTAGCCCAAGAAAAAATTCTAAATTTAGCCTACATATATAAACGTCTTACAAAATTATCATAGCCATAAATTCAGTTAAAGGCATACACGTGTTTCTTTAGAACATGAGCACGAAGTAATACATACTTGCTTTAAATCCTAGTTTTTGATACTTATTAACCCTGTTATGGGTAAACACTGCTTAGCTTTTCTAAACTTCATCTTCTTTTTCTTTTTTTTTTCGGTTTTTGGTTGGGATGTTAATACATGACATTATTGTGATATATTTTAAGTGCTTTGCATGTCTTATGTACAATATACACTCAGTAAATTCTAGCTTCTTTTTTATTATTATTCTTTTTTATTACCGTGTACAATACACACTAAATAAATAATAGCTTTTTATTATTATTTATGTATTATTTTTTTCTTACTATTATGCCTATAATTAGCTGATCTGACAATGGCATATATTACATATAGGAGTCATTGGATGTGACTTTGGTATTTCATTTTTAATTCAGTGATTCATACGGGAGATTCAATTTATAACTGCAGGCTGTGTTGCCAAAAATAAATTTTGAATTTACAAGATGAAGAAGTATCTTTTCGCTGTGTGTTACTTGGAATTTTAAAAAAGAAAGCTTTTTCTAGCTCCTGAAAACTGCCTAAAAAAGGCAAAAAACTGTGTAAAGGATTAATTTTCTCTTAACTTGAAGTTTATGTTAAAACTGGATTTTATTATATCAAATAAATATAATTCTATAGTAACTTAGAGCTAGTAAAGTGAAAAATATAACTCCATGTTTCAGATAATAGAAAAGACAAAACTGATATATATTCACTCATATAATCACATAGTGAACACTCAAAGAGCTCTTAATAAGAAGTTGGAGTGATAAGCTGTTTTTACTCACAAAACAAAATATAACTGAAATACTTCACAGAAAATTCTAACTCTTTGAATATCAATATATTTAATGAGATATTAGTATCCAAATACCCGATTAGTAGGCTTCTTGACTGGAGTGGAACAAATATTGTATATTAACGCATATATGTGGAATCTAGAAAAATGGTACAGATGAACCTATTTGCAGGGCAGGAATAGAGATGCAGACATGGACAACAGACGTGTGGACACTGGGCAGGGGGGAAGGGGGGTCGGATGAATTGGGAGATTGGGATTGACATATATACACTACCATGTGTAAAACAGACAGTTAGTGGGAACCTGCCATACAGCACAGGGAGCTCAGCTCTGTGCCCTGTGGTTACCTAGAGGAGTGGGATGGGGGGGAGGTCCAAGAGGGAGGGGATATATGTATACATATAGCTGATTCACTTCGTTGTACAGCAGAAACTAACACACCATTGTAAAGCAACTATACCCCGATTTAAAAAAAAAAAAAAAAAAGAGTGGAGAAGTAAACTAAGCCTCCGTTATAAGACTGACTTTATTTTCTAGTCTGGGTACTGTGCCAAGCTTTAACCCTTACTCCAAGAAGTGACAGTTAATTTAAGGAGCACTTAAGACAAAACTTCAAACAAAAGTAAACTTTGTAAACATACAAGAAATTAAACAGATGTAATCATCACCCTGGCTTAAAAAGAAAAAAAAAAGTAAATTTTGAATAGATTTATTTCTTGACAAAGAATAATTGCAAAAATATATTCTGAAACCATTAATGAAATATACTTACACAATTTGTTTCAGATATATTAGACTATGCATGTGCACAGCAAAATGCATTTCAGTTTTTAATTATGTGGTTAGTTTTTTCCTATTCTCTATTTTTTTCTAATTAATTCAACAAATAGTTATTGCTTATATGATATATAAATCACACTGGGTTAGCAGTGCTTTAGGGGTAGCAAGGAGAATCACCTTGTTTGTTTTTTCTACTTAAAATCATGCAATCTAGTAGACTTTTTTGTGACCACAGCTCAACAATACATAAAAGCGAAGTCTGGAGTTTTCAGTGTTATGTGATACCTTTTTAAAGTATGTAATTTTCACATTTTCTTGCTTATTGAAAGATCAAAAGATTGATTATTTAAGAAGCAGTTATATTGCAGCTGCATTTTTTATGATAGTTGCTATCACTGAGTAAATGATTGCATCTTGTTGATTTTGGAAGCTGCTCATAGTGGAAGAAGCACAGATTTTGAAGCTGGAGTAGTCCTCTATTCTTCCTGGTGCTGGGGGGTGGGGAAGGTAGTGTGTTGGGGAGAATAGTGGATAGGCCTTGGACAAGTTACCTTACATCACCTGAAAAAAATGGGACAATTACAAGTACCTTCCCTAAAGGAGAGAAGGAATTAAAGAAATTAAATATAAACCAGGCTCCCATGACCTGCATCTTGAATCTTATGGGAAATATTTTACTTGGCCTTCACAGTATGCTTAATACACACACACACACACACACACACACACACACACGTGATGCATCTAAAAAGTCAGACAGAGTATAGGCTCCTTGTCCAGGTCTCACTAACCCTGTCACTTCCTACTGTTACACCTGGCACTTCACACATTTATATTGTTTGCCTGGCTTTGAAGACGTTTGTGTTTGCAAGCCCCCTCAAAAGTGAATGATGAGAAATATTCCTCTCTCGTGAAATTCTTCTAAGATATAACTACCCAGAACTTATAGAGCTGATAAGAATAGTTATATTGTAAAAGAGGGGCCTGGTGAGGGCCTGGTGAGGGGTTTCCCTGGTGGCCTGGTGAGGGGTTTCCCTGGCGGCGCAGTGGTTAAGAATCCACCTGCCAATGCAAGGGACACAGGTTCCATCTCTGGTCCGGGAAGATCCCACATGCTGTGGAGCAACTAAGCTTGTGCACCACAACTACTGAGCCTGCACTCTAGAGCCCACGAGCCACAAGTACTGAGGCTCGTATGCCACAACTACTGAAGCCTGCATGCCTAAAGCCCGTGCTCCACAACAAGAGAAGCCACCGCAATGAGAAGCCTGCACGCAACAACTAAGAGTAGCCCCTGCTCACTGCAACTAGAGAAAGCCCGCGCACAGCAATGAAGACCCAACACAGCCAAAAATAAAAACAAATAAATAAATAAATTGAAAAAAAAAGAATTCCTGGTGAAAGCAGAACACCTTACCTATGAGAAGGTATTCCTAATTATAAAAAAAAAAAATTGGCATCAGATAGATGATTGACATTTTAAATCTGACTTAGCTTTTTGTCACCTACATCCAAAGACTATTAGGATCAAAGGGTTATTTTTACTTAGGTCATAAGAAAGGGAGAGCTGGAGACACTGGGCTCTACCTGCAAATGACACTGGATTAAACAAGCATTAATAGAGTAGGTGAGTGTTAAGTGAAAGAAAAACAGCTAAATCTGTGGGACTAAGAGAATGAAGAAATAGAAAATGAGCAAAAGCTCAAGAAATGGCCCTGGTGGTTTACTAGTCAAAAATCTTAGTGTTCCTTAACAGTAATATAGAAGAGGGGTTAAACTTCTTCTGCTTTATAAATTCTCTGAGTTTGGGTTGTGGGAGGAGTGAAGATGAGAGATGCATTCCCGAACTGTTAACTCATAAAAAGGTGTATCATTATCTGTGCGGTGACAGAACCACTTCATGGATTATCTACCTTACTCTGAGATAGTGGGCACTGTTTGGGGACATATTCTGATTTCATCCGTGCCTTTTGATGTTTACACCTAACACCCATAAATATCCATCCTTTCCACAAGAGCTTTTGAGTGCCTACTATATACTCAGTAGTTGTGTACGTGATTAAAATAGAGCAATGAACAAAACTAGACAAAACAAAAAAAACCAGCTCTTATGAATCTTTATATACAGTGGAGAGGGAAGCATATGACAAACAAGTAAATCAGCAAAGTACATACTGTGTCAGATGGCAGTAATTCTGTGAGATTTTTAAAAAATGAAAGAAGAAGGAGAGTGTATATGTGTAAAATACCATGGTTAGGGAACACTTCACTAAGACATTTGAGTAAAAGGCAGAAGGAAAAGAAAATGCAACAGAACAGATCTGGCTTGCTTAAGAGGCCACAGTAACTGAACTGAGTGGATTAAAGTGAAAGAGTAGTAGATGAATTCCCGGAGGTCAGAGGGTGGGAGTAGAGATTGTACAGGGTTGTTGACCGCTGCAAGGACTTTGATTTTACTGTAAGTGGAAGAGGTAGCCATTGAAGAGTTTTAAGAAGAAAGTGATTTGAGCTGACTTACACTGCAACAGGTCACTCAGGCTGCTGTGTTGAGTATAGACTATTAGACTAATCCAATGAGAGATGGTGGTTGTGCGAAATAAGACAAAGCCATGAAGAGTGTGTGAAGAGGTCACAGGACAGATATATTTTGAAGTTGGAAGTAATAAGACTTATGGATGAAGCAAATGCAGTGTGTGAGTGAAAGAGAGGTACCAAGGACAGTTCCAAGGTTTTTGGTCTAAGCACCAATAATGGAGTTGCCGTCAGCTGAGATATGTAAGACTGCAATTAGGTCTGGCTCCTTGGGGGAAATATCAGGAAAACAGTCTTGAGAATGTTAATTTTGAGATACCTGTTAGAGATCTAGATACAGGCATCTGGAAATCAGGAGAGATGGACAAGGTGGAGATATAAATTGGGAATCATAAGACCACAGGTAGTTTTTGGAGCCATGAAACGGCATGAATTTACCAGTGGAGTTAAGGTAAACTGAGGAGGGAAGGCATTTCATGGTTGGGGATGAGAAGTAGAGCCAGTAAAGGAGCCTGAGATGCGGGTAGCAAGTAAAAATGAAGGAAAATCAGGAACAGTGTAGTGTGCTATTAGCCAAGTGAAGAAATACACCAGGAAGTGGTAATTAGATCAAGTGCTTCAAAGGACTGAGAAGTGTCTCCTGGATTCAGCAACATGGAGGTCAAACTGGATAAGCACAGTTTTGATGGGACCGTGGAGGCAAAAGTATGATAAAATGGGCTCAAAGGAGAATTTGAAGAAAAGAATTGGATACATAGAGTCAACTCCAATAACAGCTAGTTAATGATGTACAAAAGATTTAAAAAATAAAAATATGATTTAAAAGAACGTAAAAATGGAAAAGGCAAAAAGTCACAAAATAAAATTTTCATAAATATAGATAATTTTCTTTTTGATTAAATAGAGTGATAACAGTGAAAAGATTCTGAACTTTTCACCTTAGCTGGTAAGATGATTCGGCAATATCACAAATAAGACATCTCCTTGTAATTTTTGTCGTAACTTTAAAGTACCCACTTTTTCAAATAGATGAAGTGATGTTAAGTTTAGTAAGAACTGAACATATAGAGAAAGAAAGGTTCCCACTTTCACACATGTACTTTCACATTCACAGATAGAAAACCAAAATAAGAGGGATATTTTTAAAGTAATGTCTTTGAGTATTCCCATCTGCTAAGAGTATAGCAATTCATTATTCGTACCCGAATCTAGGGTTATTTAAAATTAACAGCTTAAAACATTTAAAAATTCATTTAAAAACCTGTAGTTTTTATTACTTCTGAGATTTGATACCAACATTTTCTTTCCATACATATTTAAAGGGGTGATGAAGTAAACTATTTTTGCCTTAGTGAACAAGTTTCATAACTAATGTAATGCACACTGATTTACAGTCTTCTGAGAAAAGGTAAAGAGTATATGCCATTAGGGGAAATTATGGAAAAAGCATCTCAGAGACAGCATTCAGGAAGCAAAGACTGAAAGTGTTGTGAATGACTTACCTCCCTGATGTCCCTTTGATACTTAGTGTTCATTTCTTCTGTTTTAATGAGATCCTTTCTTGCTGTCTCTGCTTCCTGTTCCACCTCTCCCACTCGGGAAGAAAGGGTTGCTAAACGTTCTTTCATTTGGGCCATTTCGTAGTTTTGTTTTTCAAGCAATTCTTGTAGTTCAACTATTTGACTTGTTTCATCAGTTGAATCTATAGAACCATTGGACAAACGCTGCAGGAAAAGAGAAAGAAACTGCATTTAGAATTTTCTTCATCTTTAATTTAAAATTCATGAACTTAAAGATATGAGACTGATAAAGATTTCATACTGAGAAATAAGAACTCTAACAGAAATAGCTTTGGAGGAAAACTAAGTTTCTGAGAAAACTCTTAATTGACATTAAAATATAAAGGTAGATCAGTAATTTTCAAATAGGTTAATAGATGCATTTGAACTGGAAGCTATTATATATGCTACATTATACACAGTTTAGCACAAAACATGGATATAGCATAAACATTCAATAAGTGGCAGCTATTTTTAATCAATAATGTATAAAATTTATTATAAATAAATATTTATGTAACACAGCATATTATTATTAAATAATAAATAAGGGCACAGAAACTATGTACTATTTTCTATTTTTATTCAAGATCCTTTGTGAATTTGCAAGTCTTATTTTCAATGACTCTCAGTAAAAGAAAACTTACACTTTTCTTTTAAAGAAAGTTATTCCTGCTGTGAATCTGACCTAGCTGGAACAAAGGTATAGCATAGAAAAGTCTTGCTTTCTATATTGCTATCAACATAAAAGTCATGAGTGCACACAATCCACAGGAAAGAGGCTGAAGAGTTTAAATACGTTGAGACTGATTTTTCCTCTTTTTGAAGGGGCTGCCTGGAAACCAGGGTAACTCATGTCTTCAGAAGGATGACCTACAGCCTAGCTGCATTGGAGACATTTTGTGGTGAAGACAGTGCAGGAACTGGGGAGAAATAAGTGCTAAGAGAAAAAGATCACAATAAACTAGAAATAGGAAAGTATGGAGAAAAAGCAAAAAAAGTACTATCAATTCTGCTAGAATGCTTGTTTGGAAAATATGAATTCATTCTAGCATGATAGATACATTAAGAAACAATTTGAACATAATGTAACTTCTGTGTTTTCTTATGTACAATCTCATTCCTGATAATCACTGGCTGAACACAGAAAACCAGACCTAGCTGAATCAATCAGTGTAGGAATATACAAAATGCACACATGCACTTTCCTCAAACATCTAACTCCAACCTCACACTTCATCAAGCGCTTTGAGTCAGCCCATCCATATCTGTGTTACACCTGTCTGATTCTAGATACTCCTCCTCCCACCACTTCACAATAGCTCACAGCTATAGCCCTTCTGACACCCACTGTGATCAGCATACTTCAGATCTTTTTCAAAGTAAAGAGTTAAATTTAACACAGCAGTTATGCAATCCTTAACCATTTAACATGTGTAAAACTGTGCTACTATTTTTAGTATTAGAAATACTAGAAATAGTATTTAGAAATAGTGTTCTATTTCTTTTAAAAGTCATTGATAAAGGTTTTAGTGTTGTACTGCAAACCCCTTTCCCCCATAAGCCCTGTGTTTTTTATTTTGCAATTTTGCATAACTCAAGATATTTTGGAATGCAAATGTCATATTAAACAAAACTGACTGTAGGATAAAAGGAGGAGTATAGAAAGCAACACAAAAGCAGTGAGAAAGATAAAATAGAGAGAATGGGAAAGCAAAGAAATGGCAAGAGGTATTGGTAAGTCCAGTTACCTAACACGTGGAGAAACAGTTGGACAAATCAAAATTAAAAGGGCAGAGACGGCTTCCCTGGTGGCACAGTGGTTGGGAGTCTGCCTGCCAATGCGGGGGATGCGGGTTTGTGCCCCGGTCTGGGAAGATCCCACATGCTGCGGAGCGGCTGGGCCCGTGAGCCATGGCCAGTGAGCCTGCGCATCCGGAGCCTGTGCTCCGCAATGGGAGAGACCACGGCAGTGAGAGGCCCGCATACCGCAAAAAAAAAAAAAAAAAAAAAAAAAAAAAAAAAAAGGGGGCAGAGAAAGACAGAGTCAGTCTTAAGATAGCATCTTAAGATACCAGTTGGATCTGCAGAATTAGTACTTCGAAAATATTACTGAACGTTTGTATTGCAGGTCCCAAACTTCTTATTATCTAGTGAAAGGTGTAAGAGATGTTGGAAAGGATCAAAGATCAGTTGACCAGTTGCTCCTTCAGAGTCTTGATTCCCCTAACTGCTGGGATTGCTTGCTTGCGGAGGGATCAGAGCTGAGAACATGCCTAGCAATTGCTCTTAGTGGAAGGGAACTGCTTTTCCAAAGTTAAACCCCTCCGTTGGGGCGTGCAATACCACATACAATGCAGAGCAGTATTATTGTGAAGCTAATAAAAACCCAACATTTTAGACAGTTTTTATGAACACAAAACCCAAAAACATTGATAGTGACATTTATATAAGATACCATTATCTGTACATTGAACTGGGAAAAGCCTATTTATATTCATTAGACAGCACTTGAGAACTGATTTAGGGAGAAAGGCTAGAGTGAATTGCCAATCAATTATGTCCAAATTTGGGATAACTGAGGTATGATATTACAGGATTTCTGTAATAATAGCAGGATTTCTGTAATAATAAAATATCTTCGAACTCTGTACACCACTTACAAGTAATGAGGTAACCTTAAGCTTTAATAGAATTTCTGCCTCCTCACATTGAGAATTTCCTCTAGTCAATTAAAAAATGGCAATTTTTAGAAACTACAAAAATCATTAGAAAATACATTTTTGCAGTGAAAAATGTTTTATGTCATTGAAAAATTACATTTAAGATTTGAGTCCTTAAGAACTTTGGAGAAACTGAGACTTAGGTAATTACACGAAGTTGATTTGAATTAAAATGCAGAACATTGAATTCCCAGGTCATTTCATCTACCCTTTACCATATTACTTTTAATCAGAACATAAAAATCAAAATGATAAAATAACACATGCTGGATGGTATTGACAAGTAACAAGAATGTAGTGTGTATAGCTATATGAATATACATACAACAATACACACACACACACACGTGTATAAATTCTACAAATATTTGTTCAGTACAACTGAATGATGTTAATTTTCTAATTAGAAAAATGATTATTCCAAATCTGTGCACCTGAAGTCCATTAAAATCTTGTCTAAAAGTTGCAATTTTTTTAATGGGCTCAAGGTAAGAGAAGTTTAAGTAAATATAAACAGTAATCAGACAACAAAAATAAAACACTTTCAAAATGTTAACCTCTTCAATTCCTTTAAGTAACAGATGTATACTGCATAGTCTTTATGCTACTTTGGAATTTAGTACTACCCATGGAAAATTTTTGAACAGTCAATTTTTCTCTGAAGTGCTAATTGACATTATATGTTTAAAAATGTGTAATATTTCATCTGTTCAATTCACCTTAAATATATTTTGTGCTGAGCTTAATATGTGTTTTCATAAGTTCGGAGTGGAAAGGTCATCTTAAACCTGTGGTGTATACCTTAGAAAAAGAATATATAACTTTGTTCCAAATCATTATTATCTTGGTCTACCTTTAAAATAAATTGTGGCACTTTAACATAAAGGGCAAATGAGTGAATTAAAGGAAAACCCAATGCTTATTTTAAATAGCTTTATCGAGATCTAATTTACATACCATAAAGTTCAACCATTTCAAGTGTAAATGTCAACGGTGTTTAGAATACTTAAAGAGTTGTGCAACTATCGATGTAATCTAATTTGAGAATATTCTCATTACCCCTAACAGAAACCTCATACCCATTAGCAGTCCCCTAAGAGCAGACCCCCACACCCAGCCCCAGGCAGCCACAAATCTACTTTCTTTCAATATAGATTTGCATATTATGTACCTTTCACATAAATGGAATCACAGAATAGTCTTTTGTGATTGGCTTTATTCACTGAATATAATGTTTCTGAGAGTCATTCATGTTGTGGCATATTATCAGTATTTCATATCTTTTATTGCTGAATAGTGTTTTACCATGTGAATATTCTACATGTAATTTATATATTCATCAGTTAATAGACATTTCAACAGTTTTCACCTTTTGACTACTGTGAATAATGCTCCTGTGAACGTTTGTGTACAAGCCTTTGTGTGGACATACGTTTTCAGTTCTTGTGGAACTCCTAGGAGATTCCTAGGAGAAGAATTGCTGGATCATATGATAATTCTATGTTTAACATTTTGAAGAAATATTTCCCAAAGTGGTTGCCCCATTTTACATTCCCACCAGCAATCACGAGAGTTCCAATTCCCCACATCCTCACCAAAACTTGTCTTTTTATTACAGCCATTCTTGTGGGTATGAAGTGGAATCTCCTTGTGGTTTTGATTTGTAATTCCTAATGACTAATTATGTTGAGCATCTTTTCTTATGCCTATTGACGTTTGGTGTATTTACTTTGGGGAAATGTCCATTCAAAGTATTTGCCCATTTACTAATTGGGTTATTTGTCTTTTATTATTGAGTTATAAGAATTGCTTATATATATTTTGGATACAAGTCCTTTGTCAGATATATGACTTACAAATAGTTCTTTCCAGTATTTCTATTACCTTTTTTACTTTCCTGATGGCGCTGTTTGAAAGTGTTTTTAATTTTAATGAAGTCCAATTTATCATTTTTTTCCTTTATGTGCTTTTGGTGTTATACCAAGAAGTTATTTCTTAACATAAGTTTATAAAGACTTCAATTTTTTTTCTTTTAAAGTGTAGAAGTATACACTTAAATTACTAGTTTTCAAAGGCAAAAAAGGCTCAGATGATAAAATGTTTTAAATATATATTTTGATTCAATCAATAATTATTTATTGAACACCTACTATGTGCCAAATGGAAGAAATTAGGTTTTAGGATTTTTAAAAAATATGATGATACATTCCCGACATTAAGGAAATTTTCATCAAGCAGAGAAGTGACACACAAACAAGCAGTTATTAAGTACTGAAATGAAATATTATCATAGAGTTATGTTTTGCTTACATATTTGTGTTATGGAAGCAGAAAGAAGATACCTTTTGTGACACTCTTTGAGTTGGGTTTTTAAAGGTAAGCAATTATATTTCAAGTAAAATAAGGGAGGGGGTAGTTATTCCAGGAAGGGGAAACAACATGAGCAAAGGCAGGGAGGCATTCTCTGCAGGGGGATTATGAGTAGCCCTGTGTGCAGAGCAAAAGATGTGCTGTGGGGAAATGGGAGGATATGAGACCTGAAAGGGAGGGCCAGCATACATTAAGATGTCCTTAGCTTCTCATATGAAATAGCATGAACTTTGGGTACTAAACAGAATGACAGAGAGTCATCAAAGGTTTCTGAACAGAGAAGTTACCTGTAAACATTTGCTGGCAACCTGTTCATCCCATGATCCTGGTGGTCTGTGTAAAGCCTTTCTTAGCTTCCTGTAGTGGACAATTTTTGCTTGCCTGCTCAGCATCCATTTTTCCTTCCCACTTCCCCACAGTTAGAGTTGCCAGATGAAATACAGGGTACCCAGTTAAAAATTTTTCCCTTTGGAATGCACTTTATTATTTTCTTTTAATTTAAAAAATTTGTTTATTGTGGTAAAAGTCACATAATATAAAACATACTATTTTAATCATATTTAACTGTACAGTTCAGTGGCACTAAGTATATTCACATTGTTGTGCAACTCTCACCATCATCCATCTCCCGAATTTTTCACCTACCCAGGTAAATTTGAATTTCAGAGAGACAATGAAAAATTGTTCAGTATAAGATGTCACATGCAGTATTTGGGTCAAGCATATACTAGGGGGAGCCAAACCCAGAATGAAAGCATAAATTATGTGTTCACTTGACAAAGGAAACAGAAAAATCAAAAACTGGGAGACACAAGTGGGTATAGGATTTTTAAAGCCACCCGTTGTAGCTAGAATTGAATAGGCTACAGCAAGAAGATGGGGGTGGGTGTAGGTGGAAGGATGATATGAGCTCTTGAGATAATGCGGGTTCTTGAGATCATTGCAGGACTTTGGCTTTTACTCTGGGTGAGATGGGGACCCTATGAAGGTGCTGAGCAGAGGAGTGGCATGATCTCACATTTTCAACGCATCCCTCTGTTTTCTTGTAAAAGCCAGACTGTAGGTGTAAAGGATAAAATTAAAGAGATGAATTATAGAGGCTTTTAAGTAATCCAGGTGGATGATAATGCTGGCTTGGACCAGGGTGTTAGCAGTGAAGGTTGTGAGAATTGGTCGTATTCTTTCAATGGATTAATACGTGATATGTGACCAAAAGCATAGACTCAAGCATGACTTTAAGAATTTTGGTCTTCAATTAGAAGAATGGTGTTGCTATTTATAGAAAAGGGGGAATCTTCAGAGGAAACAGATTTGGGATTAGGATGGGGTAAAATAAAGAACTGGGTTTTGGAAACAAAGTTTGAGGTAACTTGTGAGATGTCAAAGTTAAGTCTCTTAGGCTGTTGCATGAGCCTGCAGTCAGGAGTAGTCAGTGCATGGATGTTTTCTATGAAAAATTGTAACACTGGATGAGATCACCTGTGGAGTCAGAGGGGAGGATCATCAAAGGTGACTAAGAATGTATCTTTAAAGATCTCTTCACATATCACTTCATCAGAGAGGTCTTTTATTCCTGCTATGTAATATGTATTTTGTTTGTTGTCTGTCTCACTCACTAAAATATATATTCCTAAATATTCTTCCTATCCCAGGCTTAACCTGTATATTCTTGTATATTCAAATGCTACTCCATTTTCCTGCTTGAATATCAAATAGGCAGTCCAACCAAACTCGAATGTTCAAAACCAAATTCCTGTGCCTCTTCCCCAAATCTGTTTCACCTTCAACCTTCACCAGCTCAGTTGGTAAAAACTCCATCCTTCCATATGCTTCCACAGGCTGAAAAACTTTGCAGTCACCACCAAGTCCTCTCTTTTTCTCCCATCTCCTATTGAGTCTATTAGAAAAACATGTTTGCCTTATCTTTGCAAAAGAATAAATATGACTCATTTTCATGCTGTCTATTGCTGTCACCTGTTGGGGAAGCAGCCTTCATGCAAACTGCCAACCCTCTCCAGGATTGCCCAGTCAATGTCCTGCATCTGGAATATTCCCCTACATGGAAGCTAGGTGTCAAGCTATAACTTGGCCCCAGATTCTTCTTCCTTATTAGGAGAAACCTTTTCCCTGTTCTAGGTATGCAGTGAACTTCCTTGTATTGCATGTGCTATATGTCACCTGGCCAGACCCACCAGTGTATCTGCCCCTCATGGGAAGAGAATAGGTCTTCCCCTGCAGCTTGAGAGGTGTGCGTGCAGTCCATTGTCCTGCCTCTGCTACCAGGAAGGACCAATTCCCTAGCCATGGGAGTTTTGTGCAGGCTACAGATGCTGATCTTGCTGCCTCTCTTCTCCTTTCTGTGAGTAGTGTTGTTCCAGTTGGAAAGATCAAAGGTTGGGAGACACAAGTGGGTTTAGAATTTTCAAGGGGACCCAGTGTGGCTAGAACGGAATGAACTACAGAAAGAGGATGGGAGTGGATATAGATGGGCAGATGATGTGGGTTCTTGAGATCACCGTAGAGTTTTGACTTTTACTCTGGGTGAGATGGGAACCAGAGGAAGATTCTATGAGCAGAGCAGGGGCAATCTATTGGGAAAACATGTTTGCTTTATCTTTGTAGTACATGTGAACCTTACCCATGTATGCTACCTCCTGTAATGTCAAGGAGCTCCTTGTCCTCAGTCCTCTTTGCTGACTCTGAAACCCCAGAAGATGCAATAGGCTGAGGTATGTGGGCTCTGACTTCTGGTGGTTGGTACTGTTATGATCTTTGCCATCCTCCATGCAAATCCTCACCTAGGATTGGTAGCTGGTTTTTCCTGCTCAACACCAGCCCTTGTCTGCATCATCTACTCTCACCAGAATCACTGTAATAACCTCCTAACTGGTCTCTTTGCTTCTAACTTTGTCCTTTTATGTTCATTCTTAAAACAACCAGAGTGATCCATGGTGATCTTGTTACTTGATAGATAAAGTTATTCCTCTGCTCAAAACACTACAATGGTTTTTCATTCTACTCAGCACAAGAGTGAAAACTTACAGTGAGCAATAACCACTGCCCTATTCCCCCTCCCCTTCCCTACTCCCCTTCCCTTCCCCCATGCCTTTACCTCTCTGAATTCTGTCCTACTATTCTCCCATTTCCTCTCTTGCTTCAGCCACACTGGCAAACTCATTGTTCCTCTAATAAGTCATTCAGTGTCCCAAGTTACAGTCTTTGCTTAGTTCTTCCTTCTGCTTGGAATGCTCTTCCCCTAGTAACCGACATGACTAAAAACCTCAACAATTTCAAGGACGCCGATCTTGACCACCTTATTTAAAAGTGCAAACTGTCTCCATCCCTATGTCTCCTTAGGACTCTTGATCCTTTTGTGTTTCTCTAATTTTTTTCTTCAATAGCATTTATCATCTTCTAACATGACAAATGATTTACTTATTTATATTTATTGTTTAGTTTCTGCTAACCTCCTCCAACTTGCTGGATTATAAGCTTCAGGAGGTAAAGAGCCTTTACTCTTTGGTGTATCACAAGTGTCTAGAAAGATGCCTGGCACATGATGCAATAGACTTTTGTTGACTAAATAAATGTTTTGATTACTTCTATGTCTCTAGTGACCAAAACAGCATTTTCCACAAAAATATATTTGTTGGATGAATGAATGAATATTTCTATTAATGAATATGATGAGTTTTAGGAAAAACAGTAAGGATTCAAAAAGAAAAGAAATATAGAGACAATATACTTAGCTTTCATTGTATAAAGTTTATGACAGGGAATTTAGTCTTTTTTTATCCTGTTTTAAAAGCACTATATAGATTAATTATCTATAAGAGTGGAAAAATTTGAAGTAAAATTAGGAAACCATTGTTATAAATTCACCTTAAAGTACATATTATGGTCAAAATAGACAGCCTATGTGTAAGACCAAGTGGAATAAATGAAGCCCCAGAGGCCTCATCATGTCACAGTCACAGTGCCTTCTCATGAGATGAAGCCAGGAATTTAGACATATTCTACCATATTATACCAGGTAAAAAATGGAAATAGGTCTCTCTTTGAATTTGATAATTTCCGGCAAAATGACCTAACCATTAATATTTTTTTCACTCTACTTCTAGCTTTAGCATATATTAAAGAATACTCTAACATGCTTAAAAAACAGTGGTACAGTTAAATTACTAATGTGACCATTTTAATTCTGCATTTTATGCTCCTTTAATGGTTATTACTTATTTTGGGCATATATTTGTGGCTATACATTGCTCTCCTGCCAAAGAATAGCAGTTTGTTAAACATAATAATAAATAATTTTTCACAGTGCTTTTAAGTGATGAGAGTGCCTCTTGAGTGTACAGAATAGAGGGCATTTAAATTGCTATATTAACATAACAATAACTGATTTCTCCCTTGGATAGATATTTCTTGACAAGCTATTCCAGAGGATTTAGGAGCTATGTTAATTATAAATTTTTAGAGTTCAATGGTGCTGCCCATGCGGAATGAATATTTGGTTGACCTTTTTCATTTTCCTCAGGAGCTATTACACTTGACAGTAGACAATTTTTCCCCAGACTTACTGAGATATAGCTGACATATAACATTGTGCAAGTTTAAGGTGTATAAAGTGATGATTTGATGTATATATACATTGTGAAATGATGACCACAATAAGGTTAGTTAACACAGCCATCACCTCACATGGTTACCATTTTTATTTTGTAGTGAGAACATTTGAGATCTACTCTCTTAGCAACTTTCAAATACACAATACAGTATTGTTAACTATAGTCACTATGGCAGCTGATAACTTAAACTTTATTATGAACATATTTCTGAACTTGACTTGTACATTTTTGACACCTCCCTGCCCAAGTTTTTCATGACTAAAACATAAGTCTTGGATTCTCTCCTAATGAATTTCAAAAAGTTCTTTTTTCTTTTATGCATTTTACTTCTCATGGTTTATTAATCTTTCTAGAGAAAATAGAAAAAGATGCTAAAGACTGGAAATTAGGAATTTATCTTACTATTAATTCAGATATTAGAGGCACAGATATACTTAAAATTCATCAGCATTTAAGGGGTAAACAATAAGCAGTTCCATTTCATTTTTGAAAATAGTTCTATAAAATTTTATGGTTAGAGATGAATTATTGACTGGTCAAAGAAGTTACACTAAGATTTTCAATCATTAACATAAATATCCAGGACTAATAATTCTTTAGTGGATATGAAGAAATCCTTAAAACAGGAAAGTAATATAATATATTTCATTCTGTGAGGAAAAGAGAAATGTAGTACTAAAGAAATGTAGAACAAAGAATAAAGAAAAAAACCCAAAATCCATAAAAAGGAAGTATTCATAGGCATAAAAATAATAAGTAACAAAAATTAGAGCTGATAGTTCATTGTAAATTCCATGAGAGTCATCAATGTATTAGGATGAAAGAAATATACATAACAGAACGAAAGATGGAACCAGTCAGGGATTTCATAGGCTGATAATGAAGTCTGTATGTGGACTATATGAATAAATCTGAGACCAGGCCTTGACCAAAGAAGGGACTTGGAAGACTTCAGTCAATCTGATACCTTAGCAAATATTTCCTTTTATTCCAAGAGATTGTTGTACTCCTCATTTTACTTCAAATACTCAAATTTGGATTTGCCTCCAAATCCCCATATAAGTCTGTATCTTTCATTAGAATAATGACAAATTATAATAATAGCTAACATTTATTGAGTACTTACCCAAGAACTTATAGCTAAAAATTTTTCTGGCTCTAAGCTTTCATTTGTAACAATTACTCTATTTTGCTAACATTATTAAGTTCTGACTAAGTGTCAGGTACTGTTCCACATGCATTATGTGCATACACTCTTTAATCCCTGTAACAACCTATTGGATACAGAAAAGGAAACTGAAGCACAGAATGTATTTTGCTTAAGGTCACACTACTAAAAAGTCATAAGATTAAGATTTGAATGAAAGCATTCCAGTTTCATATTCCTAGGAGTCTGTACTTTCTCTCTACCTACCCCTCTCCTTTCTTCCTTCTTTTGTCAATTTTCTCTCTTTTTCTTTTTTTGTTCATTTGCTCTTGTTCATTTATCATTTCATTTATCCATTCATTAAATCTACTTATTGTTTCACTTATTCATTCATTCAATCACCAAAACTCTGTTTAGCTTCTACCATATGCCAGACACTAGGTTGGGTGCTCAGAATATGAAGACTCCTGCTTAAATGCAGCATAATGTGGGAAAAAAGAATAAACCAAATAAAGCAGCCAATTAACCAAATTCATAAGGACCAGATAGCAGTTCAGCACTGGGGATTCCTAATGCTTCAAGGCTATGGCTTTTGGGCATCTGCCTACACTGCTTTTGTTAATCTCCATATTGCTTTTAGCTCTCAAAAATCAGACCTGACTTCAGGTTTCAAATCTTGTCCAACAAATAACAACATTTTGTCTTTGATTTGAAATTCTCCAGCACAGAATTCACAGCTGTTACTTCTAATTCCATAATGACTCCTTAAATCTGTTTCATTATATGTAAATCATTTATTTACAATCCCTGTAAACCTAGAGCCTATAACAAAGCTGAACTAATACTTGTATTCCACATCAGTTATTCTCAACCATTAGAATCCTTGGAAGAACTGAATAAAAATATAGAATGGAAACCACTCTAGACCATATCCAAGGGTGGGGTCCAGACATATAATTGTTTTTAAATCTCCCTAAGTAATTGCAATGTTTAGTTGAGGTTAAGAACCACAGATCCATATTATCCAGGTACTTTACTAATAACTGTATCTAATTTATTCATCAAACCTAAAAAACTGGCATAAAGAGGAAAAGCTTCAAAGTAATAAAATAATAAAATTGTTGGTGAAATAAATGTAATAAAAGATGTGATAATAGACCCAAGAATAGCAGACCCTAGAATCAACTAATTATTTTTAATGTAATATTTCAAACGAACGACTTGACTTTATCTTTTATTTCTGAAAGATGAGAAGAAAAAAACCTCTATAATAGAATTGCCTAAATATTGCCCTGCTTGGAAGGTTTCTAGACCAGATGATTTCTTTTTTTTTTTTTAATAAATGTATTTATTTTTATTTATTAATTTTTGGCTGCATTGGGTCTTTTTTGGCTGCATTGGGTCTTATATTGATGACATTTGAACAAAGCCTTGATGGAAGTGAGGATACCCACGCAGATATCTGGAAGAAGGGCATTCTAGACGGAAGGAAGAACAAGTCAGAAGTCAACAGGAGGCCAGTGTGGCTGGGGTGATGGTGGAGATGAAGTCATAAAATGAGGAAAGTCAAATCATGCAGAGCCTTGTGTAAATGGGAAACATTTGCAGAGTTTTGAGCATATGACTGACACGTTATCAGATTTATGTTTTAAAGCATCACTCTGATTCATGTCATGTTAAAAATAGACAATAACGGCCCACAAGAGAAGCAGAGAGACTTGGAAGGAGGTGATTACAATAATCTAGGTGAGAGATGATAGTAGTTTAGAGCAGAGTGCTTAGTGGAAGTGATGAGAAGTGGCAGATTCTGGATATATTTTGAAAGTAGAGCAAATAGAATTTCTTTAAAGTTTGATGTGGGGTGTGAGACACAGGGAGGACTTGAGGATAACTCCCAATTCTTTAGATTGAACAACTGGAAAGGTGAGATGTCCATCACTTGAGATGGAGAAGATGCAGGGAGTTTTGGAGGGGACTATCAAAAGGTAAGGTTTTTGACATTTTAAGGTTCAGTGCCTTTTATATACACATGTGGAGATGATAGATATTCAATAGGCAGTTGGATATATATACTTGGTTGTAGGGTCTATAGAGGTAAAGATTTGTAAGTCATTAGCATATGGACAGCATTTAAGGCTATGAGGCTGATTGAAATCACTGAGAGAAAAGATGGAGAACCGAGCCCCAGGTCACTTTAACATTAAGAATTCAAGAAGAAAACAGGCAATATAGCCAATATTTTATAGTGACTCTAAATGGAGTATAACCTATAAAAATACTGAACTACTATGTTGTACACCTAGAACTAACACAATTTTGTAAATTAACTATATTTTAACAAACAAACAAACAAACAAATAAATATTAGAGCAAGGTGTGACCATGAGAATGTAAACTTTCTGGAATTTGAAAAAATCTTGGAAAGTATATAGGAGTTTCCATTGGATGGGGATAGGAGTTTAAAGCAAATTTAATGTAACTCTCAGGATAAAATAATCTCACTGGACATAAAGTACATAACTAGATGCTTAAAAAAAGAAGTCAGGAAGAAGAATATGATCCAAGAAAAGAGACTGAGCCGCTGGTGAGGGAAGAGAAAAATAGAGAGTGAAGTTTCCTATACTGCAAGTGAAAAATAAAGGTGAATCTAAAAACAAACAAAAAAAAAAGGTGAACAACTATGACATCAACTCAAGAAGGGCTGAGAATTGGCCACTGTATTTAGCAATATAAAATTAGTGATGATAGTAACAGGAGAGGTTTCTGTGTAGTGGTGGAGCAAAGACTTTCCTGGAATAGGTTTACAAAGAAAGCAAAGAAAGCAACTGGGGACAGTGAGTAGATGACCCTTTCGAAGAGCTTTGCTGCACAGGGGAGTAGAAAATAGAGCAATAGCTGATGGTATAAGTAGGACCAAAAGAGAATTTCTTTTAAGTTGGAAGAACTTTGTATGTTATAGGAATGGGATGGATGAAGAAAAAAACTGATGGCAAAGGAGAGCACAGTAAGAACTGCTGGAGAAGTACACTTGACTAGATGATTGTGGAGACATCACACGGTGTAACTCACGGGTGTAACAAAGTTTTCTTTGTCTAAGGTTTTTTTTTTTTTGATTTTTTAAAGACTCATGTTCAGTCTAATAAGCTCTTTCATGCTTTTAGACACTTGGACAGATTTAAGACTTTGCTTAAAGTAAATACTCATATTTTGAAATCCATGAAATCAGGTAGTTTATATGCTACCTTTTCCACCCATGTTCACTTTTAATATTTGTATACTTGTTACACTATTTATCTCGGCTCATTCTGCTCACAAGCTATGTGACTTTGAGCCAGTAATCTTTGCTCTACAAACATGACAGGGTTATTACAGGAATCCAATACAACAACTATGTAAAAGTACTTCTGGCAAATGTAAAGGGCTTTGTACAAGTTATTTATCTTGTTCTCATTGGCATGTAGCCCTTTTGTTAATGAGGTTTACAGACAGCTTTGAAGAACAGTCTGCCTGTCTTTAAAAGGCCAGAGCCAGCATTAAGGAATATTTTTCTGAATACTCATTTTGGCACGTGCAATTCTCCTGTAAATAAAGGGAATTTCTGGTCATACAAGTTTAGGAAACACTGTGTACTATGTTTCCTCTTGGGCAATTTTAATAAATTTTAATAATTACTACAGTAAAGATAACAGTTCAAAATTGGATAGCATAATATATATTAATATTCTTGTCCTGAGAAATCTCTTTTTTGGGGGGAGTGGGTTCTGTAAAACATCCATTAAATTTCTGGGGAACTCGTGCTTCATGAGAAATGTTAAGATGGATAAACTCTACCAAAGTGAATAATAAAATTAGGCCAATTGCAGAACATCTGAATGACAGACTTAAAAATTCTCCTGGATTGGCTTAAAGATCAGACAAAGCAATGAAGAGGGAAGGAAAAGTATTTGTTCTTTTCTATATCCATATAAGAAAGCAGAGTCCCTGTCACAGACTAGACACTCAAATTATGCCAATAGGACAGAGATAAATGAACAAACTTTCTGTCAAACTCTTGTGAATCACTCAGCCTCTTAAAGTCTGAAACTATCCTATTACAGAAAAAATTTGTTTTTTCGGCTTCTCTCTAATCTGGGCTAATAATATAAATGATACTAAATTTGTTATTAAAGATAGAGGAGTCAGGGCTTCCATGGTGGCGCAGTGGTTAAGAATCTGCCTGCCAATGCAGGGGACACAGGTTTGAGCCCTGGTTCGGGAAGATCCCACATGCCATGGAGCAACTAAGTCCGTGCGCTACAACTACCGAGCCTGCGCTCTAGAGCCTGCGAGCCACAACTGCTGAGCCCACGTGCCACAACTACTGAAGCCCAGGTGCCTAGAGCCCATGCTCCACAACAAGAGAAGCCACCACAATGAGAAGTCCACGCGCCCCACTTGCTGCAACTAGAGAAAGCCCGCACGCAGCAACAAAAGACCCAACGCAGCCAAAAATAAATTAAAAAAAAAAAAGATAGGAGTCAATTCCACTTTCACTTCCCATCTATTAAAAGAATAGTGAAAGCATAAAAATCCAGTCACTGCATTCAGAGAGAGATTTGTTTTGAACTTAGTAAATTCCCATACAACATTAGAAGATTTTTACTTCTTATTTTTGCCATTGTATATAAAAGATGACTTTTGGTCATAATCTTCCTATCCTATAAAATTGATACTCAACTCCTATAAAATTGATACAGTCTAACTTCCTGTGCATATGGATGAACCATGAAACAGCCTAACCTTGCCTCTTCTGGGCCCTTTTCTAGCCAATCGTAGTCCTCTAGGCCACTCCTGCCTCGTATATCGAGGGCTATACTTGGACCTTCTTTTTGCTAGGAGGTGTGCCAATCCCAAAATGGCAAATTCATAAACCCCATAGTTCTGTTTGGTTTCATTGCTTGAAAATTCAATTGATGAATTAAAAGGGAAGTATACACTTTATTATCATGTCATTATGAGAAATTGGATCACTATATAGGGGATCAACACACAGAAGAAAATGTTCTGTTAGGGCTATTCAGATGCAAAAAAATTCAAATGATAATTATCTTTGATACAGAGACGAAATTGGGGCTTAACCAATAATGCATAAAATAAGCCACAATTAACAAAGAACTGAATTTTTGGATGAACAGTTACTGGCAGTAGTTGACATGGAGTGAAGAAGGCATATAAAAATGGGCAAAATACAGTTAATATCTGGACACATCCCTATGGATGAGGGCTTTCAACTGGAACACAGCAGAGATCTTTGAAAGAATAGCATTTGTGATAAATGGTATCTTATAATATTTTTAAATAGATATGTGATATATTCATAAGCCAAACATTTAAACATACAGCTAACAGGTTTGTATGTGACTATGTAGAATCTGTGTATTATGGTATTTCATAATATGGCACAATAGCATGAGGAAATAAAGGTCTGTTGTCATTACTGAGGTGCATATTGCTCACATAGTTATATTAACTTTTTCTACTAGCCCATTTTTGTTCTTGGTGGTTCAGTCTAAAACAGCCTTGTATCACTAAAAATCCACAAAACCCTTAATTTTGGTAAAGGCACATCCCATATTTCATCTTTTATAAAACTTCAACTCAGTGTCCTTCATGCACAGAATGCAGCCATTAGACAATTACTAGATTTTCTGATCTCAGAATTTTTCTAGCCACCGATTCTTCATTTTGTTTTACACGTTTTTGGCCAAGTTCTTCTGCCTATCTGGCATGAATTAAAGAACTGAAAAAATGCAAACAAAAATATATTTCTGATTTTATATGTATTCAGCCTGCACATTTACATATTACCCAATTATTATGTTGCATTTTATTAATTTAAAGAACAGTCACAAATTAATGTCAAATTCTAAGAGGAGAGAATAACAAGAGCAACGCTTTTGAAAAGGGAAGCGTCAGCTCGGTTCATTCAGAGGACCTAAGTTCAGAGTGGGGTGACAAGCAGAGAAGCTTGAGAGGTGAGAAGAGGCCAGCCAGTTTGGAAAGGACTTCCCATGACGTGCCAAGGATGTGTTGTTGTGTGATCACTGGAAAGATCAGCCACCCTTAGCTCTGGGAAGAACTACGGCAATTCCTCAGTCACTAATGAACAAAAAATCTCAAAATGTATTGCATGTAGTAAAGTGTAACTATTGTTTTGTGAAACTTCAGTTTCAGTTTTACACCCACATGCACACAGATGTATACATACACATGCACACATACGTGCATGTGTGCATGCGTAGTAAAAGGTTGCAACTAAATCATATTTCTTACAGTGGGTAGTAGACAGGTGGGTCCTTAGTGTTTGTGGAGCCCAAGGCAAAAGAGCAAAGAAAGGCCTACATGCCATAACTCCAAATATGTAACAATTATAAATCAAGCTAACAAACTGTCAAATAAAAATATGTCCTACTATCTTCCTTGAAATAATACCTTCACACTGGCTTTTAGGCCAGAATGAATAATTCTCAGACCACTTGAAGTTCCACACCAGAACTTAGTTACCCAGATATGGCCCTGGACTGTAGCCTGCTCTCCTTCTCTTCTCAGCCTCAGCTCCTTCCAGAATACTGGTCTGTTTTACTTGTATATATGTGGATACCTCATTCAGCACTTTCAAACTCCGTGAGACCCAAAAAACAGGCATCCCTTGGTCTCTTCTTAGGTCCAGGGATGGGTGCACTGGAGGGCGGGCAGAGACAGATGTTGCTGCTAGGAACAAGCTCATAAAGGCCCTGAAGGCTCAGGTCTGTTTGGTCAGAAAGTCTGGGCTGCCAGGAGCTTGGCATGTGGTCAAAAAGGGGTGCTGCTGTGGCTCACACCTGTGCAGTTTCCCCTGGTGCCATGGACTCTTCATGCTTAGGGAGAGGCACAGAGGGCCAGAGATAGACCTGCTAAATTGTGGACCCCTCTTGCCCAGGTTTAAAAGCCATACTCATAGTAGTTAAAAATTTTAAATGCCACTGCCTTGGAGCATCTGTTCAGAGTAAAAAAATATAATAGAGATTTTTGGGAAAAAAAGTAAGGGATTAAAAAAAAATCATACTCAAGTAGAATAAAATAATCAACTGTAGACAAATAAATATGTGTAATTATGAAAGACTAAAAGATCAGAAAAAAATAAGGTTGGATTAGAATGAATTTTCAAAAATCAATAATAACACCTAGAGAAAGAGTCCTGGCATGAAGGAACATGAGAGTACAAAGGAGGTGAGAACACTGAGGTTCTCGTCCTCCTCTGGACAAATAAGTCATTTAGTTTATCTAAGTAGGCATCAATTTCATTGTCTGTAAAATTAAGAAAAGGAAAGAAAGTCTCTAACTGCTTCAGAAGTCTTATATGTGAAAAAAATGATAAATGGACATAAAATTGTAGTGCAAATGATTTTTTAACAAGTATCTAATCAAGATGCTTCCATGTTTAAAACACTTCTATGCTTTCCCATTGCTCTGAAAATAAAATTGGACTCCTTACTACAGCCGACAAGAACTTAAATGATCTGGCCCCTGCTCACTGTCCCTGGGTGCCCTGTCTCCTGCTTCTCCCTCTCCTGGCAGCTAGACTACATTACCCTGTCAGCCTTTCTTCCCAAGATTATGCCCAAGAAGCTCTTTCCCACTGTCGGTGCATTTGCACTTAGTGTTTCCTTTGTTTCAAAAACTCTAAGCTTTTCCATTAACCCTCTGTACTCTTTTGGGTTCCGGTTCAAACTCCACCTGCTGAGAAGCCCTTCAGTGCCATGTCTACCTATCTTCCCCAACCACCTCGCACCTGCCCCTTGATCACACCCACCCCCTTTTACATGTATGTACTTATTGTCTGTGCCCTCATCTGTCCTATTCATTAGCGTCCCAACCACCCAGAACAGGACAAATTTCCCAGCACTTCAGTAAGGTCACCGCTAAATATTTATTGAAAAATGAATGACCATAACACAGTATTCATAAATATTATAACCATACTGTTTATTGCTTGTAATCAATGTGTCAAGAATTTTGGCATTCATAGTCAGTGTTTCTATTCTTTACAACGAAGCTACAAGTTAGGCATGACTATTTACCTGTAACTGATACTCAGGGAGGTTACAGAGTAAGGACACCCAGGTAGTTACTGGCAGAGATGGGATTTGAATCCAGGTCTACTGACTTTAAACAAGTCACTGTTCCACACTGTCTCTCTGACACTTCCTGTCACAATTAATGTATCTCTCCTTTAAACTCTAGTATCATTTTTGACACCACTTTATTCATCATGTTTTGCAATATTAATTTGGGCAGATTATTTTCACTGCATATTATTTTCACTCCTGCAAATTTTACAGGGAATGTCTTCTGAATCTCAACCACTGTCTAACATACTACTTACCCACATTACTTAGCAAACATTTGCAGCTGGAAAAAATAATTGGAAGTACAGAATATATGAGCCAGGAGCATTACTATCTCTTTGACAAGAGAAGCATGTTTATTAAAATTTCTTTTTCACAAGTTAACTCCTCTCTGGAAAGCAGCAGGAAGAAAGTTATGGATCCTAGCCCTGAACTTTTAATGAGGTAAAATTTAGTGTTCTGAAAAATTTTTTATTATCCCGTGGATAATTATGTTCTTCTAGAACACCAATTAAATCCATGGCACACAGAAACAAAATTGTTTCAGTTAAGCTTATTTTTTTCTTTTCATTTTTGTTTTCAAAATGTTGGTAATAATTACACAACTTTTCTATGAGTAGTAGGCCTGTTTCAGAGTGTGCTTTTATGAGACTATTTTTATCAACTATTTTGTCAACAGAGTTTTCAAGCCACTGCTGTAAAGCCTCTCCTGTTGGCTAATAACCCACCCTGACTATGTAATTTAAGTAACTTTACTGCCCTAAACAAAGGGCGATCCTTGTGACTAGGATTTGCAAGTCACTTTCTGACAGCTCCACAGCACCTGACAATAGTTTCATGTTTCCTCCCCAACAATCCCTCTGCAGTTTATACACTAATACTACAGTCATCCTACGCTGATAACCTTCTCTACATAGACACTCCCCAAAATAATATTCTCTTTTCCTTTGTTTTAATATACCTTTTAAACACTTGTTACTGAAAAAGTAAGTGTTAGGATTTAAATTACAATCCTATAACACTTGTTATTCAATGGCGTTAACATACCTTAAATAATCCTTTTAAAGGGGATAATTTCAAAAAGATGACTTATAATGTTCAGGTGCATAATTTAGCAGTATTTATAAAGGGATGATAAAAATAATAATTAGGATATTATTTCAGCTTTTATAAAAAAATGTCAGCAGTTAGAAGATGAATAAGTTCTGGGGATCTAATGTACAGCATGGTGACCATAGTTAATATTGTATACTTGAAAGTTGTTAAGAAAGTAAATCTTAAATGTTCTCACCACACACACACACACACACACACACACACACACACACACGGTGATGAATGAACTAATCTTATCATGGTAATCATTTTACAATACATACTTATACAAAATCATCACACTGTATACCTTAACTTTACACAATTTGTAGAGCAAACCATCACATTGCACACCTGAAACTTATATAATCTTATATGTCAGTTATATCTCAATAAAGTTGAAAACGAAATATCAGGCAAAGAAACATGATATAAATAAAACTTTTAAAGTGCTTTCTTGAATCATCTCAGGGGTAATATGGATTAAAGCACAGTTTATTTTTAAAATTAAAAAAAAATATATGACATACATTTTAGGATTACATTGCAGGATAGGGGCACGATATTTTTAAAAATACTAGTATATCATTATTTCAAAGCATTTGGAAATCACTCTTCCTACAATTCTGGGAAATTTAAAAAAGTATGCCTATAATTACAATGTTTAAAAATCTTTAGTTACATCTATGAAAAAGTGTGAGTGAGTTAGCAATGGCACAGAATTTCTCTTCTACCCTGACTGAAATGCCTTCACCGAGAACTGGAAGGCAAAGAAAGTTAAAGACAAGTACTTTAAGTCTTCAAATACTCAGAAACCTCCACATATATACCACTATCTGTTGAGTCCAATAGAGACAAACATCATTTATTCACAGGTCCTCATCCTAATTCTGTAATCAGTTTCTGAAAATTAATCTGACATGCATTGTCTTATATTCTATAATGACTAAAATTTAGGGGTTATATCTTAAAAAAATAATATTTGAAAAAAACTACATGTATGAGTACACCACTCCCCAGAAGTACTAGAGGAATGCTTTAAGCACCAAATGGTTTGTTAGCGAATAGACAAGATCTTAAGTTCCTTATGCCTTTGAAAGCATATTTCTTTAATTTTAGTCTAGATTAGCATAATATGGCATCACTATATTTTGAAGACTTCTAAGAAAAAGACTAGATGACCATAAAGTCCATTTTCATACTCAAACCAATGTCATTCTGTAATTCTCTGAGGAAACGTATAGCACTGTATTACTGATGACATAAGTAAAATGAAACAGTAATAGTAAAATGACATGTTAGTTTCCTAAACTGAGGATTGTGTGCAAATGCCCTATTCTAAAGAGCTTGGTGGTTTATTTACTGAAGTAATGTCAGTTTACTTATCTGAAGAAAAGAGAAATAAGTCTTATTCAGATTTGAAATATAGCTCATGAAATCTAGCTGTCAGATTGTAGCTTATTGTTAATACCTAGCTTAAGATTTTTATAAAATACATTGATAAAGGCTAAAATAGTACAGCCTTTAATGAAGAGTTGTTTGCTTCTCAGCCACCAGAATTGATGGCGGTCTCAGGAAATGTCTGGTTTACTTGGCTTCTTTTGCTTTTACAGTTGAAGGAGGAAACATAAGAAGCCCCTCCATTTGTTTCAACTGGATAAATGAGGAAGTGCTCAATTTATTTTATGATAAGAAGTCTAGTGCTATTTGTTTTGTGGTACAGTCACTTGCTTCTTAATCACTATGTTTTAAAACCTCCTGATATTCACAATGACACCAATTTAGCTACCTGATTTATGAGGTCTTGATGATTAAGGAGCTCAAGCATCCAGGGCTATAACTTGCAAATACCCAGGAGATGGTTTAAGTCTCATGCACAGGATGTGCAAATGCCTATGTAATCTTAATCTGATTCCAGACCTACCAGCAACTGACTTTCTTTCTCTTGTGCTGGGAACAAGTGGTTCAGCACAGAAAAGCGCCAAACAGACTGTTGGTTTCCTTGGCCTGGGTCTATGCCCCACCCGAAAGGAAAATCAATTTCTTCTAAAAAACAGTAAAAGTCTAATGACTTAAGATATCTTTTTATGTAATTTCTCATTAACTGGAGTACTGCTGTGGTCTTATCAAACACATGGAAAATAAGTCAAATAAGATATTATAAAAAAGTTTTTGCAGTGATAAGCCACAGATTAGTCACAAATTGTACATAATATCACTTATAAATCAAAATTATTGTTACTGTATTTTAAACAGTCCTGGATATAGATTATTAACATATCAATATAGATATATAGATAGATTTAGATATTTATTCAATTTATAATTTATTCAATTATAGATACGTTCAAACAGATATGTAATTAAGTTCTTTTTAACAGAAGTTAATAGCAAGTAATGAGAAATTCAAATATATATATATGCATAAATCCACACATACATTATTTTTGAGAGAATCAAATTAGGAGCAATTAATGATAAAGGAAATAATAATGCACTTTTGATCAACAAGTCAAAACACAGTAATGTTTATTACATGAATTACACAAATATTTCATACTCATGTCAAATGATATAGCAAGTAAACACTTCCAGGAAAGAGCATGTCATATGTGTCATACCTTTTCATGGACTTTCTGGCCAGGTTCCATCCCTTCAAGATGTTCTGACTCTGTGGATCCCTCACTTGATGCCAATTTTCTTTGTATATGAACATTTTGTTCACGCAAGGCAACAATCTGCAAAATAAAAGCACTATGCCTTTAAAATCTAAAATAGAGTATGAAGTATAAGAAAATTGAGTTTACTTGAATGTGGCTAAGAACTAATGAATACAAACAAATAGTCAGAAAATAAACATTGAATTTTACTCATATTATTAGTTCAAAAATATTTCTAAAATTTAGGCTAGCATTTCGAATAATATTTATAGGAATGTGAAATTAAGAAAATATTTTCTAGTTGGAAAATGTATCTATCTAGCTTGAGATGTTTTTAAATCAGTGGCATGATCCATGTGTTATTAATTCAGAAATTACTTTTTAATTTAACTTATGAAATGTAATAAAATTTGTATTAGTCTGAATTTTTAAAGTATGAAAGAAAGATAAATCAGAAAATTGACGACTAAAAACTAATTATGAGCACATTCATCTTCCCTAAGAGACAGCACGTCTGCAATTTTAAAACAAGCAAATAAAGAGGCTAGACTTAAACAATTTGTGCCACTATCATGAGCACTTAGAATTAAATTGGTCTCATTGTCATTATTTTATCGGCCATTATTTTAGCACTTCTAGTCCAAATATAGTTAATTTACAAAAAAAAAATTTCTCAGAAGGCAATTAATTCTTGCAAAATTTTAGCTCAGATTTATATACATGATACTTTGAACTAAGAAACAGATTCTCAGAGAGTTGTAGTTTAAGTGATCTTAATAATATACAGAGTGGAAAATCACATTCTAGCATTTTAAAAATATATTTGCTATTTATACATATTATTTTGAAAATATTTTACATTACATTAATAGCATAAATTATTTGTTTCTTGGCAAGTTTTATTATAGTATCAACTCAGATATTGAGTCAGTATTGGTTCTAGGGGAAATCAATGTCCATAGTTTTAGTACATATTAAGCATATAAGTTTAATATGATTCAATATTTATTGAATTTTATATTTATATTGAATATTTATATTAAATAAATATTGAGTCATATTAAAATTATATGTTGAAATTATGAGACCAACATGTCACACAGACAAAGAATTATCAAGTAAACAAAAGACATCGAGAGATTGGGTATGTGTCCTGCTGCCTGCCATTGCTGCCCACATGCCAATGATATATTCATGAGAAAAAGTGATTTTGCATATGACCTCCAGCAATTCAACACATAACTTATCATTTCTTAAGGGCATATCACCACATAATGAAGAACAACTCTGTAAAAGCTCTTCTCTCCTGTAGTACTGCAGTCACCAAAATAATTGGTTCCCTTACTCCTATTCTAGCCCATCTACAATCTATCATCCACAAAGCAGCCAGATTCATCTTTTAAACTTAAGTTATATTGTGTCACTCTTCAGCTTTCCAAAGAACCTCTCTGTTTTCCCAACTTATTTAGCATAATTTTAAACTTCTTAACAAGGTCTATAACACCCTACATGATCCCTTCGGCCACAATGGCCTCCTTTCTGTCCCTCAAACAGACCTGGCACTTTCTCACCCAGAACTGAGGAACTTGCAGATCTTCCTGCCTGAAGGATTCTTCCCCAGCTCAGACTACAGCTAACACAATCTCAGCTTTCAAAAGTCAGCTGAAAAAACCTACTTCTCAGAGAAAGTGTACCTAGCCATTATACTTTTTACAATATATCTGTGTTTATTTTGGTGTGTATCTTACTCATTAAAATCTAATATTTTACTTCTTTATTTACTTACTCACTTTGCTTGTTTATTTAGCTAGCAGAAGTTCTAACAATATCTCATGGGAAAATAATTTTCAAAGGAATACATTATTGAAAACAACATTTTCATATGAAGCAGCACATCACATTAGTATGTGCAGGGATTCAATATAAATGTTAAATTAAATAATAAATGGAGGGCTTCCCTGGTGGCGCAGTGGTTGAGAGTCCGCCTGCCGATGCAGGGGACATGGGTTCGTGCCCCGGTCCGGGAAGATCCCACATGCCGCGGAGCGGCTGGGCCCATGAGCCATGGCCGCGGAGCCTGCGCGTCCGGAGCCTGTGCTCCGCAACGGGAGAGGCCACAACAGTGAGAGGCCCGCGTACAGCAAAAAAAAAAAAAAAAAAATAATAATAATAATAAATGGGGCCTCCCTGGTGGCGCAGTGGTTGAGAGTCCGCCTGCCGATGCAGGGGATACGGGTTCGTGCCCTGGTCTGGGAGGATCCCATATGCCGCGGAGCGGCTGGGCCCGTGAGCCGTGGCCGCTGGGCCTGCGCGTCCGGAGCCTGTGCTCCGCAACGGGAGAGGCCACAGCAGTGAGAGGCCCACATACCGCAAAAAAAAAAAAAAAAAAAAAAAGAAAAAAAAAAATAATAAATGGATATAGAAAAACAAAGAATATAAACCTAATTCATTCAGAAGTAACAAAAGATAAAGATTTACTGTGCTTGAGAATCATCAGACATTCCTCTCATGTTAGTTAGTGTAGAAATGAATTACATCAAAGGAAAAACAAGAATGAAATAGTCCCTGGATATATCATTTTCATATTACATTCTTAACATCTTTCTCTTGCATAAAGCAATAATATTATATTATAATCAATACATAATAAAACTTTATTATGAATTTTTAAATTAAAGTATTGTATGCTGACATTTCACTAAGATAACATCCATGACTTAAATATGTTAAGACAACAGTAACAATAAATTTTAAAATTCTATGCTTTTTCTTCCATTATTGAATTAGAAGTGAAGAGAGACCTTTTAAAAAAATATTTAAACATCAAACTTAACTCTCAGTTTACAGAATAACTTCAATTTGTTTAGTAGTTCAGATAAATATCAAATACACCCTGGTGCCTATAATAAAGCAGGCCATCTATAAAGATTTATTGAATGACTCAGTGAAATGATAAATTAATGACCTTAAATAAGAAAAGCCAAAACACCAAATTCACATGGAAAATCTTATGCAAATATGGTTGTGCCACTATATTAAAAAATTACAAACTTCCAGTTTTTCATAAAATATATACATGACAATTAATTCCAAGAAAGACAAACTTTTCAACCACTAACATGCAAACTCTACTTTTTCTAAAAAAATCAATCCTGCAAATTAGATTTTTGAAACTGGAGAATTGATGCAGGGTCCTCTACATTCTCTATCATTCTAATATGATTATATTCTGTTCTATTTTTGCTCAATAACAAATTATCCTGGGTAGTTATGAAAGCAAAGCTTCAGCATCTGATTTTATTGTAGGTGTTAATAAGCTTGATTCTTCTTCCTTTCACACTGGGGAAAGTGAGAGGTTCTCTCCTGCGAATACAACTTTGGGGGTTGGGTCTGCTCTTCTGTGTGTTCAAAAGGGCAGAGAAGGTCACCTAGAAATCTGTAGCTGAAGGTAGCACAGGCCTCTTTAGGAAATTCTCCCAGCTGGCTTGACAAAGGAATGCAGTAGGTGGCTTCAGAAGTGGTTTACAAATATAGCAAGCAGAATGAAAGTGGCTGATAGCCTTAAAACATTCTCTGGGCTCTACTGACAGAAAAAGCTGTTAAAGGGAGGGCTCAAGTGACTTGTCTAGAATAGTTAAGTAGGACTGGATCCCTCACTGTTAAATAGCATGACCTATTATAAATAGGATGGCGTGGTGATTAGGACAAATCACTTCTGGGGAGTCTCTGTTGCTTACTCAGTTGTGACATAAATGCCACAATGCCCTGGAAACCCACTATGTGCCAAGAACTGTGTTGAACTATTTTAATCTGCAAATTAGGTCTTATGATCCACATTTAACAAGTGATTAAACTGAGATAAAGAGAATTTAATGAGAACTAAGGAATCAAAAGTCCTTATCTTTATACTTTTTACTATGTCACACTGTCTCACATGGCTTTGCATTTGGGCTCTATTAAGTCAGGGGAAGTTAATGGTGGGTGAGGACGGGGAGGAAGCATTTCCTTTCGAAGCACTGCTACCCTCCCACCTTGGAATCCTTTGTACTTCATTGAGGTATGGACCCCTCCCTGGACAGGTTCACATATAGGCAGAATTTTGCATGCATTTCCACACATACCAATCCACTGAGGCCCATGGAACACTAGTCAAGAGAAACTTTCCACAGTCATTTTAACTGATCAACCATGATTTGTCAAGTGTTTGTTCACACTTATTTTAAAATGCCCAGAATTCATTCATATTCCTTTTGGTGACAACATCTTACATTTTCACTGGGGAATTTTCCTTCCCCACTCTAATCTTAGAGAGACTGTCAATCAGGGGGCCAGAGCTCATGGCCAATGGGTGGGCACATGATCTAAGCCAGGGCAATTAGAACATTCCTTGAGAGAAATTTCTGGCAGAGATATGGGGAAAGAGTCTCCTTTTTATTATGGAACGTGAGCTGGTGGGATATGATCAGAGTTCTGTTTGCCATCAGTTCCTCCTCATAGAGAAGCAGGTAGAAAAGCTGGAGCCCTGATGAATTACTTCTGATGCTGATTTTAGCCATAAATCAACTCTATCCCTGGCATTTCAGTAAAATGAGCCCAAAGTTTCCCCTCTGTGCTCAAACTTGTTTGGATTGGTTTTCTGTCATTTGCAACTAAAAGTGTCTTTGCACTTATTTGGGAGGTGGAAATGTGCCCTTCTGGCCAACCCGAGCCAGGTACTTCCCAGACACCTCTCCTGCTCCTGGAGGTCCATATGTTACAGAGATTTGGGGTGTGTTTATTTAAAAAAAGATGCATGCAACTCATGGGGGTGGGGGGGGAATTTGGGGATCAACCGTTAACGAGTTCGCATCTGATATTACTCAGCCATAAAAAAGAATGAAATAATGCCATTTGCAGCAACATGGATGGACCTAGAGATTGTCATACTGAGTGAAGTTAGTCAGATAGAGAAAGAGAAATATCGTATGATATCGCTTATATGAGGACTCTAAAAAGAAATGATACAAATGAATGTATTTACAAAACAGAAACGGACTCACAGATTTAGAGAATGAACTTATGGTTGCCGGGGGTGGGGGGGGGTGAAGGGTGGGAGGAAGGGATAGTTAGGGAGTCTGGGATGGATATGTACACACTACTATATTTAAAAAGGATAACCAAAAGAACCTACTGTGTGGCACAGGGAACTCTGCTGAATGTTATGTGGCAGCCTGGATGGGAGTGGAGTCTGGGGGAGAATGGATACATGTATATGTATGGCTGAGTTGATTGGCTGTGTGCCTGAAACTATCACAACATTGCTTATCGGCTATACTCCAATACAAAATAAAAAGTTTAAAAAAATTTTTTTTTAATTTGGGGCAAAGAAAAAAAGAGTTCTTTAGAAAAAAAGAATACATGAGGGTGTACCGGTACTCATCCAGGCTAGTCAAGGTGATGAGGAGGAGGAAAAAAAAAAGGAAGAAGATAAAAGAATGACAGGTGACTCAAAAAGCTAACGTACTTCAGCTATAACTCTGGCATCTGTGTGATTCTTGCCCTCTGGCTTATTGCTTTGCCTTGACCCTTCTTTGTGTTTCCTGATAGCTCATTAAGCTTCTGACAGCCTGACTCACTGCTTCTAGGTACTCCCAAACCCATTATATTCCCATGGCAGCCTTCCAAGTTTTTTTCTTTAAACCTTTGCCTCTGTCAGGTTGTTTTTGGCTCTTATCAATCTCTGACAAGCTCTGAGCTCACACAGTGGACTACTGGTGGTCTTCGTGGCCAGTTTTCTAGTCAGGAAAATTCCCCAGCCCCCAGCCCTTTTTCTACCAGACTGTTTCAGGGTTCCTAGCATGTCTTGCAACAGACTCTCTTCAATCCTCTTTCTCTGAAAAACAGTTTTCCTTGATGACCTGGAGAGATTCATTCATTTCACATATTTTCTTTGATATTTCACTGATGATATATCAGGTATTAGGAAAATTAATAGGGGGAAAGGCAAAGTTCTTTAATTCATTCTTGTTGGGTGAGACAAACTACAAACAAAAATAAATGGAATACTTTTTTAAATGGTGATAATTGCAAAGGGAAAATTAAAGCAAGGGAGGGATGCTATGAGGTGCAGTTTAATTAGGAATTAGGTGATTTCTGAGTATAGACCTGAAGATGAGAGAGAGGAAGCAATGTGGTTATCTGGGAGAAAAATTTTCCAGGCAGAGAGTTCAGAAAATGAAATTCATTATTGAAAACAAAAGTTTGAGATTCATAAAAATGTTTTAGTGAGTTATTCATATGATGTAAGATGTCCTCTTCAAAAGATAGCTAAAACATCACTGAAAGTTGACATCTTGGAAACTTCAGGTGTCAGGAAATGCACAGAAACCTGTGATTCTGAAGAGAAATGTGATTTGGGAGAAAATAATAGAGTCTATTTCATATCTCTATATTCTCACATTTCTCAAGTGTTTAAAATGTATTTTTTTTCATATTTTGTTGCTCTTTATTTATTCCTAAACTTCCAAGTTTATCTGTGGGGTCATATCCCCTCAGCCTGAAGAACTTCCTTAAACTTTCTTTTAGAGCAGGCCCACAGATGATAAATTCTCTTAGCTTTCATTGAGAATGTCTTTATTTTACTTTCATTCCTGAAGGATATTTTTTGCCAGATGTAGAGTTGTTGACAGTTCTTTTCTTGCAGCACTTTATTTTTTAATTATTATTGTTATTTATTTATTTATTTAGGCTGTGTCGCGTGGCACGTGGGATCTTAGCTCCCCGAGCAGGGATCGAACCCATGCCCTCTGCTGTGGAAGCACAGAGTCCTAACCGCCGGACTGCCAGGGAAGTCCCTTGCAGCACTTTATTTTTTTAATTTATTTATTTTATTTTTGGCTTCATTGGGTCTTTTTTTTTTTTTTTTCCTGCAGTACGTGGGCCTCTCACTGTTGTGGCCTCTCCCGTTGCGGAGCACAGGCTCCGGACGTGCACGCCCAGCGGCCATGGCTCATGGGGCCAGCCACTCTGTGGCATGTGGGATCTTCCCGGACCGGGGCACGAACCTGCATCCCCTGCATCGGCAGGCAGACTCTCAACCACTGCGCCACCAGGGAAGCCCCTGCATTGGGTCTTTGTTGCTGAGCGTGGGCTTTCTCTAGTTTTGGCGAGCGGGGGCTACTCTTCATTGCGGTGCGCAGGCTTCTCATTGTGGTGGCGTCTCTTGTTGTGGAGCACGGGCTCTAGGCGCATGGGATCAGTAGTTGTGGCTTGCAGGCTCTAGAGCACAGGCTCAGTAGTTGTGGTGCACGGGCTTAGCTGCTCCATGGCATGTGGGATCTTCCCGGACCAGGGCTCGAACCCGTGTCCCCTGCATTGGCAGGCGGATTCTTAACTACTGTGCCACCAGGGAAGTCCCTAAAATGTATTAATCTATTTATTCAACAAATATTCATTGATCATTGTTCTAAATATGAGACACCACTGGGGAAAAAAGCCCTTCTCTCAAAAAGCTTACATTCTAGTAAATGAGGGAAACAAAGAAAGAAGCAGTAAGACAACAACAGTAAAATAACAATCATGTAATGAGCTCTTACAATGTGTCAAAAACTGTGCTCAGCACATTATATAAATTTTTCTTCTTTACATCATTTCATCTATACTATCTTTTCTTCCAAGTTTAAGATTTCTTGAGAGCGGACCCTGAGACAAATAATTTCGCACAGTAGTTTATTTGGAAGGTGATTCCGAGAAGCACAGCATTCTTAAATATTCTTAAAAGGCCTAGGATGAGTCCTGGCCCTTCTAGGTGTTACTGGTTGTATGACTTTATACAAGTTTCTTAACCTCAAGTTCATGTTCCTCCGCTATAAAATGAGGGATAATAATATCTAGGTTTTAGTGTGCTTGGACTGTAAAATACTTAATTGTATATGATGTACTATAAGCATTTATAATGTAATAATGATCACCTTTATCTTCTTATTCATACTTCATGTTCTAGCTTATTGAAGGACTTGCAGTTACACACACCCAAAATGCCATCTTGGCTGTGAGTTTTTATATTCATTTGGAATGCTCACACACAGAGCTCCTAAAACCCTTGTAAATTCCTGACAACAGCACTCAGGGCATCTTTTTTTCTAATGGGGGATTCTGGGTGGGCTCCTGGATGGGGGCTCATAGCCAGAAGGACCAAGCTGTGATTTCAAGCTTGGAATTTTTAGCTCCACCCACCATTCTCCAGAGAGGAAACAGGGGCTGGAAATGAACTTAATGACTGATATGCCTATGTAATGAAGCCTTCATAAAATTCTCAAAAGTACAGGGGTTGGGGAGCTTCCAGGTTGGTGAACGTATCCACATACTGGGAGGGTGATGTATCCCAACTCCACAGGGACAGAAGGTCCTGAACTCGGGACCCTCCTAGACCTCACTCTATGTATCTTTTCATCTGGTTGTTCATCTGTGTCCTTTATCATACCCTTTAATAAACTGGTAAACGTACGTTAGGTAAATGTTTTCCTGAGTTCTATGAGCTGCTCTAGCAAATTAATCAAACCCAAGGAGGGGTCAGTGGGAGTCTCTGGTTTATACCCATTCAGTCAGAAGCACAGATGACAAATTGGACTTGCAATTGGCATCTGAAGTAGGGTGGGAGTGGTCTTGTGGGACTGAGCCCTTAACCTGTAGGATCTGGTGCTACCTCCAGGTAGATAGTGTCAGAATTGAGTTAAACTATAGGACACTCTGCTGGTGTTGCAGTGAATTGTTTGGTAGGGGAAAAACTCCCGTACAGCTGGTGTTGGAAGTGCTGCAAGTGAAGCAGTAGTGTGAGCGGAAAGGAGAATCACAGGAGGTAGGACAGAGTTTTTCGTTATACACCCTTCCTTCTCCTTAACTCTTCTCAGTTATCTTTCAGGTCTTAGCTTATATGTCATGCACTGTGGCATGGGTGGCATCCCAGTGATTTAAGTTACATAATTCCTTAGCATTCTCCAATAACTCATATCATACAAATTATCACTCTTTAGCACAATTGGCTGTTAGTTTTCTGACTGCCCATTTTGACACTGAGTGCCTTGAGACCAGAAACTATATCTGATTGATTATTTATTCCCAGTTCTTAGTAAACTCCCTGACAAGTAGAAAGCACCCTAGAAATATTTATGTAGTATTGAATGACAGCAGACTGTATGAATGGAAAAGTCCTATAGGGAGTTGGAAAAATTGGATGGAAAAATACTTGAGAATGTATACATGGAGAAGCAAATTAGTTATCCACATAAAAGACCATATGAACTTGAAGTCTTTCCTAAAGTTCGTATTACATGATTCAAGGTGAAAAGGAGCCCTGGGCATGGAAGAGCTCACTGGGGAAATACAGAAGGAAAAGGACAAGAAATATTGACATAGCCTTGTAGGATATTCACAACTGTCAGTGTGAGGAGGTGAAGTAGAAGGCACAGACAACTGTAAAGGAGGATAGGGATAGGACCATGGAAGGGCAGCTTAAAGAAAGTCTACAAGAGATACTCTATAAATATAACGTAACAGGCAATTTCATTGTGTCTTAAAATATTTTAAAAAAAATTTACAAGTGTATTGTAGCCTAGGTAATATGATTGAGGTGCACTGAAGTATACACTGTGTTTATATGCTTTAGACTTAGGATAGATTGACATTAGATGGAAAGGGGAATTCCAAGGGTATCTAGAAATTTGTTTCTGCCAACAAAATTATTAAAGTGGAAACAGAAAAGCAATGTAAAATAATTTAATTTTCACTTGTTTTCCTCTTCCTCATCTTTTTGAAAATGTCAATGTATGAGACATTTCCCTGAAGTTGGATAAGGAAGGAAGACAAATAAGACAAATAAGAATAGGAGTTTAGAAATTAAATGTATAATTAAGAACTGCTAGCAATAATAATAGTTGCTCTATGTTGAACATCAATTATATGCCACATACATGCAAAGAAATTTACATATATTATTTCATTTAATCTTCCCAGTAACCTTATAAACTGGGTATTATTATTTTTATTTTATAAGTAAGGGAACTAACATAAAGGGCATAAATAATATACTTGAGGTCATACAGAAAAAGATACGACAAAGGTTTCCAATCCAGGTATGATACCTTCAAAATGGATGGTTTCTAAGCATTATGCTATAATGTCTTTTGAAAATTAATGAAATGATTCACTGCATACAAAATCCAAATATTTATCTAGGTCAGGACTACAGTTTTGTGGTCTGATAGCAGGGGAATTTACCTGCCCTCATTTGGCAAAACAATTTAGACACAGAAGATGTCTTCAATTATTTTTAGGAATAGAAATTATGCTCTTTACATTATTTATCATTTTCATTTATAACTCTTTTGTGGCACAGGCATTTCAGTTTACCTTGAAAATTTCCCAGCTACTTTTTAAAATAAATCATGTCTACCAGACTCCTGCTAATTCTCCAGGGATCTTCATTCTGATGTTTTTAAATTCATATTTGCCTTTAGGTATTTAACAACAACTTCCAGACAGTGCCCACATCTAATTAACAAAGATTCTTTTCATCTATTTTTACCCCAAACTCAATTAACAATTCCAAGAGTGAGACTTACAGAAGTCTCACTACACCAACACATAATTTGCTTCTACACAGATAACTTATTTTAATTTAGCTTAATTCCAGGCTTAGATTACACTGAGGTTGCAACATGAAAAAAACAAAGACAAAGCAACTAGTAGAAAAGCAGGGATTTACAATTTACACTTAAGCAACTCAACTCTCCAGACACAATAGTTTGGATTTGTGTTGTTATATATTAATTGAGAAACCAAAAAGATTGAGACACTTATTCAAACAGAACTAAGTATACTAAGGCAATAGCAATTTCACTTCTCAGCTCTGGCTTTTGGACATAAGATTTATAAGCATCACTGAAGCATATTAAAACCAGTGAAAAGCAACTTCATGTAGTCCAATGAAGTTTGATCAGCTCATGTGTAACATTAACTTTCATTGCTTTTCAGTGAGAATGGATAGACTGGAAACTTGTGAAACGTAACGGATCCAATGAACAATCAAATTGTCTTGAGATGGGAATCAGAGGTTTGTATTGTGAGGATTCACCTCTTGTCAAGTTTAAAAAATAGTTATTTAATTAACGATTTAAAGAGTGAATCCATTTATCCTAATGAATGACCAGACAGCTTGGAGGTGGGAAGTACAGTTTAATTTGGTGGTTGCTTAGAATTTTTACCACTGTACTATTCAGTCAATAAATAATTATTGAGTTAATTAGAACATATTGCATACTTTTATTTTTAACCTCCTCCACTTTGGCTGACCAGCCTTTCCAATTCCCATTAGATGAACTGACCGGATATTAAAATTTAAAAGCACATCACCAGTAAGTTTCTGGTGACGCTTTGATGAAAAAGATAGTACACAAACAGTACATGCAATTTGGCTATTTCCAAATTTTACATCTGCTTATATCTAAAAACATAAAGATACCTTGTATGACTACGGAATCTAAGCTTATTTAGTTTTTAATGATGAAAAATTCTTTTAGTGCTTCCCTGGTGGCGCAGTGGTTGAGAGTCCGCCTGCCGATACAGGGGACACGGGTTCGTGCCCCGGTCCGGGAAGATCTCACATGCTGCAGAGCGGCTGGGCCCATGAGCCATGGCCACTGAGCCTGCGCGTCTGGAGCCTGTGCTCCGCAACGGGAGAGGCCACAAAAGTGAGAGGCTCGTGTACGGCCAAAAAAAAAAAAAAAGAAAAGAAAAAAAAGAAAAAATTCTTTTAAGATAATATTAAAGATTTTTAAGACCATTCTTAAAACAGTAACTGTCATGCGAAACTGTTATTTTTAGTTTTAAGTTTAAGACAATGGTTGAAAGAACAATAAAATTTCTAATGTTTCCTTAGATAGATTTGTTTTTACAGTGAATGATTATGATTTCTATTTCCAATGTTAACTATAACATTCAACAACAGTAATTTCAACAATAGCTGTATTTTAGGATAGTTATTGATATGTAATTCTGATCTAAATTACAACTCTCTACCAAACTATCTCTATCCTTTTCATCTAATCGGTATTTCAGTCATTACGTTTTTCTGATACTTGGTTACTCTTTATTTTTATTTATTTCCACTATTCAAATAATTCTTTAATATTTAAAATGATGATAAAATCAAATGCTGGCATTGTCATTAGAAGCATATAAATGGCTTCGGAAAATACAAAACAACTTAAATTGGACAGTATTAGTGGACATTGTTAAGGCACAGTACTGCTATTGTAGTAGAGTAGCAGCTAAGAATGGCATTAGATGAAAGAATAGTAATAAGAATGGCCAAGGAAGCTGTTAGTGTGGTAAAGTAGAGGAATTAATCCAGAGAAAAAAAGCAAAAGAGAAGTCCTAAAGAGTTTTCCCAAAGTGTCAATAATAGAAAAACATATACTGAACAAATTTTATTTTTCACTGCAAGAAAGCAAGCCTCAGTTGAAAATATAAATAAGCAAATAAATAAATGAGGAGGGGTGGAAAATATTCATTGAGGTAAACAAATGACACTGAGAAGTGCAACACCACATGTAAACAACTGCAGTAATTCAGTGTTGAGTGCTGAGAATGGTGGCAGGAATTTAGTTGAAAGTTTTGAATGTCATGGAAAAAGTACATTGCAATCTCCATCACCCTGGAAGATGCCATTGCTAATAACTTCCCTCCCTAAAGAAGACAGCAGAATCCTACTTAAAAAATAGTTTAATTAAAAAAGAAGGCCATCAGATTAAGGTGGCTCTAATGCCAAAGCGACCTACAGAAGCAAACCAAAATCTAAGCCTGTAACGCCTCAATATTACACAACCAAACGCTTAGGATAACCGATCACAAACAGCCAGTTAGGATTTAAGCTACAGCCAATCAAATAATTTCTCTTTGCTCCTGCACTATTTCCGAGGGTTTCCCCTGGCTCCTATGGTGGAGCACTCCTGACCACTTCTGGTTTGGCATTGCTCGATTTGATTTTTTTTTTCAAATAAACTCTTACAAATTTTTAATATGCCTCAGTTTATCTTTTAACACTTGTCTCACAATGAAAAAAGCAAATAGGACTTACTATAGGTATTGATCATGATAAAGTACTTCTTGACATAGAACAAAGGCTTACTTCTTCGTGTTCCCCACGGTCACTACCACTAGGTCCCTTACTCTCTAAAGTCAGAAGTATCAAAATATGCTAATTTGCTTTGGGCTTCAGCTAAAGGCAGAGGGACAACTGACTACATATATCCCTTCTCCTCCAAATAAACAAAAAAGGAAAGCAAAATGAGGAGACCGAGTTATGCTGAGAAGAGGGTCACAGCAAACTGAATAGTCCAATGAGAACTCATGTTTATAGAGTAGCAGGTACGCTCTGTGACTAAAAGTCTGCCTTCAAAAGTCTCAATATTTACTCTTTTATGAATTATGCTGACATGAATAAAAGTTTCTTCTTTAGTTATTTCATGTATACAAAGTAGTATTAAATTCATCAAGCAAATACTGATTATTAAATTAATAAAGGTAGGTCTACATAATATTAATCACATCTCTGTCATCTGTTTATTCAACTGCAGTCCCTCTGCTGTCAGGAAATTTGGGATGTTTTAGAATGAATATTCTGTTTTAGTAATCCAAAGGTGCTATATTTCCATCAACATATATTTGAATCCTTTAAAACATCACATTAAAATTCATCTCTGTGATCTGAGTACTAACCAGGCTTGGACCCTGCTTAGCTGCAGAGATCAGAAAAGATATCTGGTGCATTCTGGGGGTTGGGGGCAGGGGAGAATGGGGAGTTGTTGCTCAATGGATATAAAGTTTCAGTTATGCAAGATGAATCAGTTCTAGAGATCTGCTGTACAACATAGTGCCTATAGTTAACAATATGGTATTGTGCACTTTAACATATGTTAGGAGGTGTTGAAATAACTTTCTAGGTCCGAGATGGACCCACATCAGCAAACCAGACCTTAGGTAACTTAGGTAACTCTGTGCTTGTAAATGCTCTTCATGACCAGAAAAGCAGCATATCCAGTCAGTCAACTCCAAACACCAAGCCAACTCTGGGCCTTCCCACCCCTAACAAGGTGAACAGTGCGGGCCCAGCCAATCAGATATTTTCTATTTTTCTCTTCCTTGTTCTTTATTCTCTATCTTATAAAAGCTTCTTGCCTTCCATCCCATTTTGCAGTTTTCTGAAAAGAGACTGTCCACTTCACAACGTGTTAAATAAAGCTGGTTTTTATCACCTAAACTGTTTTCTTTCAATAATTTTTTAATGGAGGATAGATCTCATCTAAGTGTTCTCATGACAAAAACAAAACAAAAGCAAAACAAAACCAACAAAAGAACACAAGGACCTTTTTTGCAGGTGATATATATGTTTATTACTTTGACTGTGGTGATGGCATCATGAGTGTATGCATATGTCCAAACTCATCAAAATGTATACATTAAATAAGTACATTTTGTGTATATTAATTATACCTCAATAATGCTTAAAAAATCAAAATGGCCAACAAGCCTATGAAAAAAATAAAATAAATCTCTGTGGAGATGGACTATACTATTCTTTCAGCACCATGAAATTTGACCTCCTCAGCCAGGCAGGGCTAATACTGTAAGTACACAGTTGAGGTATGTTGTTGTTGTTTTCCTCCAATCAGGGCAGAAGTGACAAAATTATAGGTTGTGTCCTGGAACAATTCCTTTTATCTGTGTTATGCTAAGGGAAAGAGTCTTAAGGGAAAGAAAAGCATTTCAAAGTGTTTGAAAGTACTTGAGAAAATGTAGAAGGCAGAAACAATATCCATTAGTCATCCTTGCTTATAAAAAAGCAAGCCAGGGCAATAAAAAGGCTTTATTCATTTAGTTCCTTCCTTAGAAATCACAAAAGCAGCATACTAAACCCATTATTCTGAACAATTCTTTTTAAAGTAATCCATTTGCTTGGGTTCTAAAGGTAATAATCTTGCATCATATTCATTTGCACGCATTTCAATTTTATTTTTATGTGATTCTTAAATGTGTACATATTATAAAATGCCAGAATGGGAAGGGTCCACAACTTATGTGGTCTTTATACCTTATTTTTATGGGTGAAGAAAATGAAGTTTACAGAGAATGAATGGTAAGCCTCTTCCCATCCCCAGTAAATTGTCACCTGGTCAGTCCCACTGTGGACACGCATTCCACCTTTCCAGATCTCAGTTCAATCATCTTATTAAAAAGGAGTTGAACAGTATCATGGCTAAAAAGATCAACATCAACATCAATAACAATAATATTTACTGAAAGATACTTCGTGCCAAGCAATTTTAAGCACTCTACATGTGTCACCTACAAATTGACACTTGCCATCGACACTTGCCATCTACCTCTACGAAGATTAAATTATGAACCACTGCAGCTGCGGACCTTCAACACCCCCTGAAAGGAGTTCAGGGTGGAGATCAGGAATGAGGCACTCTGTGCTCTGGGAGAAACTGGCAGAACAGGTCTTCAGATCGCTAGATATTTTCAGGAGAAGATTTTATGAGCCCAATTCTTGTACCTCCTCATATTTAGAAAAGCACTAAAATCCTTCATGGTGACATCTGCTCCTCGTGACTAGCAGAAACCTTCATGAAACTAGCAGAAAACTTCTGTAAAAAATATGTACTTGATTGCAGGTACTCCCCCTTCACCAAAATCACATATATATTGATCTTCCCGCCTACCTCTTCGGAGCAGTTTCTTAGAGCTATCTGAAATGCTACCTCCTGGGCTACAGTCCTCATTTTGCCTCAAATAAAACCTAACTCACAACTCTCACCTTGTGCATTTTTTTCAGTCGACAGTGTATTAACTCATTTAACCCTTACAACAACCTGATGAGGTAAATTCTATTAGAGTTGAGGTAATTGACGCAACGAGGTTATAAGGAAATTGCCTGTAGTCACAGAGTTAGCAAAGAGCAGAACCATTTAGGGGGGAAAGTAAATACCCAGGGGTGGCGGTTACAGCCCTGTCTGGAGTATGCTTACTCCTTTCCTTTCTTGTCATCAGCCAGGGCAGAATATATTCACAGCACCCAACTGAACAGTCTAGATAGAATGATGGTTTTGTACTTGCCACTCTCTCTCCACTTGCCCACACTAACTTCTAACTGCTTCTTACTATCCACTTCTCATAGAACATTTCATATTTTTGTCTCCTTCTTTCTATTGTGATACATTTCTCACTGTGTTGTGATCTGCAGTTTATGGATTCTATGTCCTATATTTATGTTATATTTACATCAAGATTCTTATTCGCAGTTCAACATCATCGTGATGCTTCCTTAAAAGGCAGATTTCATTAAAATGGAGTCCGCATTTTAATATTCTTCCAGGTGACCATTATACACCCTTCAGTTTGAGGACCGATGCATGTGAAGTCTTCAAGTACAGAGAAGTTTTTCTTGCTCTTGCTGGATCGCAGGTAGAGGCAGCAGCCCCGTGAAAGGCTGCTGAAGGCTGCGACAGGGTAAGCCTCTAGGACATGACCTCAGTGATCACGTAGTGCGGGGGTGGCTAACTACATCCTCCAGGCTGCCTAGTTTTGTCAGGCCCACAAGATAAAAAAGGTTTTCACATCTTGAATGGTTGAAAAAAAATCAAAAGAGGATAACACTTTGTGATACATCAAAGTTAAAAGAAATTCAATTTCCATTGTTCATAAATAGCTTTTTACTGGAACAGGGCCAAGCTCAGTTATTTACATAATTGTCTGATTGCTTTTGCTCTATAATGGTAGAGTAGTTGTGGTAAAGAGCTTTTAGCCCACAGAGCCTAAAGTGTTTAGTAGCTGGCCCTTTAAAGAAGTCTGCTGATCCCTGGTATATTGGCCGACGTCCATCTTTTTCTTTATAAACTGTTCAAATGGACTCAGTGAAAGTCAGAATTATAACTCTACTTCCTGATTTTTAGACTTATTCTCTCTATTCACTCTCATACATTATTTCCAATTTCACTTAAATAAGTAGAAACATAGAATAAATTATCCCTGAAATGCAATTACCTGATGAAGTGGATATGTTTTTTTCACGTGCTCTTTGCTAAACTCATGTCTAAATAAGAATGTTTTAGATGTCATTGGTTAATATTGCAAAAGTAAGAACTGAGAAAACATAGAAAAAAACTAAAAATAAGTGTGGATTATATTGGCAGTGCTTTCTATCCATAGCTCTGTGTAACTTGTTTTATAGAATTTTTCTCTACCTAAAATTAATTTTAAATCAAAAATTTCTAACATAAGCTCTTTGAGGGCAGGGAGTTACTTCTTACTTGGTTACTGGTATGTCCTCAAGACCCAAAAAGTACTTGGTACATGTCCAGTAGATTTTACAGAGTACTGATTAAGATCATGAACTATGAAGTAGAATTCTGGTTCTACTACCTTCTGACAGAATGAACTTAAGTTATTTACCTTCTCTATGCCTTTTTCCTTTTCCATAAAATGATACTATTTGTAAAAGTCACATAGCTTTTAAATGGCAGACTAAGTCAAACCTATGTCTGTTTGCTTCAAAGCCCATGAGTTTTCTCTACTATAGTTCTCAACTATAGGCTCAAATCAGAATCAAACTATATAATTTTTTTAAGTGCAGATAGCCAGGACTCATGCTAACAATGAATCAGAATTTCTGGATACATTTGTATTTTTCAGATGCTCTACAGGTGAGGCAGGTGTACAGCCAGGATGGAGAACTAGTGCACTAGGGTGGACAAGCTTTCTAGTTCTCCTCTTTACGAGGGGCTTCTGTGTATCAGAAAGAATAATTTTTTAAAAGGATATCAGTAGATTTCTCTTTTTCTAATATTGAAATATTAACTTATTTTCCTTCCCTGTTCTTTTGTTCTTGGTACAACAGAAACATCAGTGAGAGTGCAAATCCATCTAATTCCTTGGATAGAAAATAGCTATACCTCTGCAAATCAGTGGGAAATAATCAATACCTTGTGAAGAGTTTTTAAAAGTAGGGATCTGAAGAAATGAACAGACTCAACAAAAGAGCAGTTGCTCAATTATTTACTAGCTGTGTATTTCAGGTGAGTTACTTCAGGCTTTAGAACCATGTTTTCTGAATCTTTAAAATAGTGACAGTACATTCTGCCTTATAAGGTGATGAGACGTTAGCAGGATCTCAATAAACTCTCTCTGTTAATAACATCAAATATCTCATAATGTGGGGATCCATAAACCTGAAGGTGAAGAGAGGTAAATGACTAAAACTGCCTGGAAGCCTGTGAAAACACAGCACTTAAGTGCTTGACCCGGCCCAGTGCCCCAAAACAGTAGGTGCCCCCAAAATATTTCTCACACTATAACTGTATTGCAATTTTCTCTTAAGAAAACTATATTTTTCCTTCTCCCACTCCCTTCCACACGTCTCTCCCTCTCTCTCTTTCTCGCTCTCTCTCTCTTTCTCACTTTCTCTCTTGTTAATTGATTTTCTAAAACTTCCTCAACACATATTCTGATTCCACCTAAAGGTTTTGTTCCTCCTTATCTCCCAATTACAGTGTTTTCTGAGTGGAAAATAACATATTGGCTTTATCAGCATGTTATTAAGTAGGAGATATTATTAACACTAAGTGTTCATTAAAAAATCTTCAGTTAGGATAGCCAGTTAAGATGATCTCTAGCTGTGCAGTAAAGAATTTGGCTTTGCCTGAAGAGAGGTCAGGCCTTTGCCTTCAGCTTTTGGAGGTAATCTGAGTCATACCTGATATGAATGTTTTCGTTTAGGGTGAGGTCTAATTATGGTGGATCTTAGGATGGGGCTGGTCACACTTAATAGTCTTAAATTGGGACTGGTAATGTCAGAAAGACCAACCATATGATTTAGGAGTCTTTGTGTCTCAGATCAACCACATGGACAATCAAACAATCAATTATGCTTATGTAATGAATAAATAAAACTCAATAAAAACCCTGGACAGTCAAAGCTTGAGTGAACTTCCCAGGTTGGAGAATTATCTCACATCAATTCAAGGAAGGTAATGCATCCTGTGGACAATGGAAATTTAGCATTTGGAACCCTCCCAGACTCCTCCCTGTGTGTTTCTTTCCTTGGCTAATCTTGATCTGTATCATTGCCCTGTAATAAGCCATAACTGTAAATGTAATAGTTTTCAGTGAGTTCTGTCTTTCTTGTGAATTATCAAAACTAAGAATGGATCTGGGAGCCCCATGAACTTGCAGTTGGTGTCAGAAGTGAGGCCAGTCTTGCGAATGACTGTGCCCCGGAGCTTCGCAGTTTGGCTAAATGCTGGTAATGGTGTTATGGACTGAATGTTTATGCCCCCCTCCGCCAAATTCATATCTTAAATCATAACCCCCAATGTGACAGTTGTAGGAGGTGGGGTCTCTGGGAGATGACTAGGTCATGAGGGTGGAGTCCACATTTAGTGGGTTTTAGTGTCCTTATAAAAGAGACCCCAGAGGTCTCCCTCATTCATTCTGCCATGTGAGGACACAGTAAGAAGGCACCATGGATGAACCAGGAAGCAAGTTCTTATCAGACACCAAATTTGCCAGTTCCTTGGTCTTTGACTACCCAGCCTCCAGAACTGTGAGGGATAAATGTTTGTTGTTTAAGTCACCCAGTCTATAATAGTTTGTTTTAGCAGCCCAAAAGACTAAGACAAATAAATAGTATATGGTAAATACAAGCTGATCAAATTTGTGATGTTTTCTGCTATCAACTTTTTAAAAAGTAAAATCATGAGCAGTCAAGTTACTAATTACACACACACTCACATACACAAAACAGATTAAAGCAATTTGTGCATCCTTTTTGTCCATACATTTCCTTTTAGCATCCCCAAAGCTCACCTATTTGGAACTTCCAAATTTCTCAACATTTGAGATCCATTGTTCTTCCCTGCCAAAATGAAATGGGAACAGAGAAGTGCTGCCGAAATCCTCTGATACTGTTTAGTAGAACTTGAGGTCTCACATTTTCTACACTGAAAGTACAGGGACTAATACAATGTTATCACGCTGTTTATTTCAGGTCTTCAGGCAGCGTCACCCTGAAGTCTACACCAAGGGAAAACATTTAGATGCAAAGTTTAAAATCCAGTAGTTGAATTTATCCAAATAACTGCAAATAGAATCTAGATGTTTTAATGTATCTTTTCTGTAGAGTTAAATGTTTAATTTCAACCCAATATATGGCAGTTGAAATGCAGGTTAGTTTAACTAATTGATTTAATGTGTGTCATTAATTAATGCCTATCTTATCTTTCTATCAATATAGTGAAGCTATGATCCTTGAAGTAATCCACAGAAATACAACAAATATAAAGATGTCATGATGAATTTAAATAACTGGTAAAAGGTAAACTGTTGATTTGGAAACACAGTTTTCATATGTAAAGAAAGTTTGTTATTAAGAGAAAGGCCAGGCAGCCTTGTGCCTACTGTTAAACACTCAAATTTGGAGTCTGATATCCTGGACTTGGATTGCTACTGACTAGTGATAACATGCAAAACAATTCACCTAGTTCTTTGAAGCCTCAGTTTCAAAATGCTAGTAATAATTACAGTTCTCTCAGATGTTCATTGTGATGATTAACTGAAAAGTGTGTGTGTGTGTGTGTTGGGGGATATGTATAGTGCTTAGCATAGTGCCAGGCACACAATAGTCTCCCTCAAGTTTGTAGATGCTATTATTTTTACAAGCTGCATAAAGGAGTGAATTGCAAAGTCATTTATAAAGTGCATGTGCTACAGAATCATCCTATGAACAGTAAGGTTTTTGTTCCTTTAATAAAAGGAGATTTTGTTCCGAGTATAAAATAAAGTACTGTTATTTTATCAGCACATTCGAATTGTCAACAGAAGACAGTTTTCATCTACTTAACTAATAACTACCTGATATTCACCTTTTGAATGTAATAACAGAAATACAACTTTAGTACTTCAAGTTTACAAGGCGCTTCCTTGTATATTATTTTATCTAAACATCATGACTTCTTTGAAAGATAGGCTAGTCCAAAATTTATTAATATTCCATTTCACAGATGAAAAAGCTGAGGTGCAGAGAGGTTAAATAAATTGCCAGGGATTATAGAATCAGTAAGTGATAGATATGAGAGTCAACTCAAACTGAAATCTTTTGACTTGAATTTAATATTCTTTCTTATTTTTACTTTGTACCTTGTATCTCACTAAATTTCAGTACTCCACTTACATTTTTTAAAAGATAAGTAATCTCTCAAATATTTAGCTTTAAAATTAATAAGACTACTCTAATAAACACATGTGTAAAATAATCAATTGTGATGCTTATGTTCAAAGTATTAATATCAAGCATGATCTTGCTATTAATAGAAAGAGAAAAAAACAGTTCATGATCTCCATGTGCAAAGATAAAGCAACCAAGTCTGCCATCACAAGAAAAACAAACCTTATACTTTCGTCAAAGAAAAGATTCTAACCAAAACAGGAGAGTTTGAAAAGACTTACGAATAGACTTCAAAAGTCTCATAAACAACAGGAGACAATTTTAAACTATATTTTAAACAATTGCTTCATAGAGGTCTTGGAAATAGTAAAAACTGTGGAAGTAGCAAACAGCAATTTCTTTAGCTCTCTTTTCACTGTTGGGTTTTAACATACATTGTCATAAGATGTCTTTATTTCTTTCAATTTGGGAAAGATTCTTTGTACTGGAACAGTACAATTATCAACAGCAAAGAAGACATTTTTCTATTGATGATAATAATTTGGGTAATTTAGAGTTTCTACACTTATCTTTATAATGCAGTATCATTGTAAAGAAACATCTAGAGGTATAATGAGGAACCTTAGGCCTTTGTAAATAACTATGGGTTTGACAATGTTGAAACTTCGAGTTTATCAATATAAAGCAAAAAAGGGCATCATTTAACTATGACTAAACTCTTCCATTAAACAAAATCAATTAAGAACTATACAGTTTTCTAACCCAAAATGATACATCTCCAACAGGAAGAGTAGGTTCCCAATAAGTGGCTTTATTGGAGACTTGTAACATTTTGGAGACTCGTAACATTTTGGCTTTATTGGAGACTCTAAAGAATTTTTCATTGTCTTCAAGGGATGTAAGTTTGGAGCTGCAAGGATGCCCTTACCTTATGCAAACACTGTTGTCATTTAAAAAAATACTATTTTTTGTTAAATTGAGCCATGGTGACTTGCTTCAATGTTAATAAAGCACAAAACTTATGTTTGACTTTCTGTTAGAATGTTAATTCACAGTTGGTCATGGAATTTACTAATAATGAAGACAGTTTCATACAGTTACTAATGATGAAACTAAATTAATCAGCTGAATTAGAATGTGTGGTGTACATAAACATGCAGGAAATTAGAAAGCCGTTGTAAGATTAATCATTTTTTAAAGGCAGTGAGAGACATAAAGTATTAAATCTGCTTTTATCTCATAGAACAGGAAAGAAACAGAATTAAGAGAACCAAAAAATGAGTAACTGGCAAAGGGTCTATCAATATAAATAATTATCAATTTTAGGGTTCTGAAATAATTTAACTTAAGAATTTTTTCAATGGTGTCTTTTTCTACATCTGGAATTTTCCACTGACAGATATGGTAGTTTTAATTTGAAGAAAAAAATTACTTGGTCATTTCACTAATTCTGCAAATAAGTGATCCTATAAATTTACGTGAGTATTGCTATCAGCTCCCCCAAGGCAAAATTTTCTAATAATTACTGCTCAACAACTTTTCCACTTTCCACATGTTTTTCTAGATCATCTTTATCAAATATCTTTCTAACTATTTAAATATAGAGTTGCTCAAGGATTTCAGAAGCTTCCTGATCTTTACCCCTGTCAAGTTTAGGGAAACATTTTACCTCTGGACCAAAGTCATCTGAGACAATGTTAGTTTCATATTTGTATCTCTTCCTTTCAAATTATGATGAATAACAGAACTTTACAGATTAGATAAGGAAATACCATGGTGAATCCATGTTGCTTCAGTTCATAAGTTCTGTGGAAACTGGCTTTATTTAATTTGTCAGGGTAATGTAATGAGAACTTCCTCTGGGTCTACCATCCACCTTAAAATGTCCTTGCTTAGTCTTATTGACTCTTTGCCATATTCTACATTATCGTATTCTCAGTCTCCTTAAACTCATTAAAGTAACTCTGTTTCCACTTCACTTAGCAGATAACCCATTTCCTTGGGAAGACTCACTGATAAAATTGCTATGTCTTCTTTCCTCTCCAAATCAAAATCTTCATTCATCTCTCTACTACACATTCTGTTCTCCTTCCTGCATTTCTCAGAGGAAGGAGTTCCACTACTTGCCATTGATCTCCAAACCACGCTTATCCTCTTCCCTGTTGTCCATCAATAATCCTTTCTCCTTTGTCTCTTCTTCCTTTGCATTGGCTGTAAGCATTTTCAACAGGCCGTCTCTCAATACTGCCTAATTATTTAGCTTCTAGCCTCCTCTCTCCTTCATTGCCAAACTTCTCAAATGAGTATTCCTCACTGTCTCCCATTTTTAACCTAATTGACTGAAATTCTTTTCATCACAGCTATTCTCCTTCCATTATAGTTTACTAAAACTGTCTTTGCAAACATTTTCAGTGACCTAATTGTAAATCTTATCACCTCATATTAGACATACTCCTACATGCCTTCATGAGACATTTAATAATGTCAACCACATCCAATCCCTACACTTAAAACTCTCTCTCTCCCTCACTCTCTCTCTCTCTCTCTCCCTCTTTCTATCATTTCTTTGCTTCAAGGACTCTTGACTCACTTGAGTCTCACATAACATCTCTCGTTGCTCCTTCCCTGCCTTTTATTTGTTTTTGGAGGTAGGTTCCACCTTTGCCTGTATCTGTTTACCTTTTCCATATTTCCATTCATTTCCATGGATTCAACAGAGTACTGGTTCTTAACTCAACTCAAAAGACTGTTGTGATGATTAAATGCATAATGTATTTAAAACAATGGCCGTATTCCGTGGTCCTATAAACCCCCAAAATGTGAATCTGCTGCCTCTAGCTCCCCTCACCATTTGACCCAATATTCTTCTGAATATGAATGATACCTGGTTTGCCCATAAAGTTCTTTAATTTTTCCTTAGGTAATTAGACTTCAAGAATAAGGCTGGTTGTAGATGAGGTAACATGAAATGCTAATTTCCTTAAGAAAATTCAAATTGAAAGTTGGTAAATTCAGTGGTTGGAATAAAAAAAAAACAAAGAATGAAAGCAACATAAAAATATAGTTCAGTCTACAACTAAATGTGCCAGTTCTTTTTATATATAATACAATCATGCAGAAAAGCTTTTAAAATAAGTACAGCTGTGCATTCACTGAAAATTAGTCTGTCAATTGAATATTTACTGTAGCTTCTGAATAATCCATTTTGTCTGGTTTAATTAAATAATTCAAAAAGCATATGGGCTTCTGTTAAAGGAGAACACATTGTTAGAATGTAATCTATTTATTCCTCTGCATTTCCTTTTATTGTACATTTTTTGTAGTTTTCTGATTTTAAGCAGTAACAAAAATATTCTGCAAGAAATAAAGGCTTGATTGTATTTTCTCTGTCTAAATAATCTGGACTCACTTTTTTAGGACAATGGCCTGGAAAATGTATTCAGTGTTAACAATACAATCTGCCCTTGCAGGGCTATTCAAAGAGGCATAAAATGACAGCAAATTTTCATTACGTATATATATTTATTTAAAATATTGTTTTGATTCTTTCATTTATATCTATATTTCCCATTACTAAAAGAACATAAGAAATGCCAGATTGTTCAAGTTCACGTTCTCTGTGCAAGTTCTGTATTTTGCAACACTAGCCCTTTCTTTCAAGAAACAGTAGTGATTTTTACAAATCTGAACTATAAACACAGTACCTTGATTAGGATATATATTTTTTCATCTTTAATTTTTATACACTGGTCTGCAAACTTAAAAATCTGGTTATATTTCTTCCCTTTTAAAAACCCTTTGCTGACTCATCATTGTCTACAGGACGAAGCCCAGGCTCTAGGCATCCCTAACTCAGATTTGCCTTTCTCTGCAGCCTCATCCCCATCTCTACTACTTCCTGCTTCCCTTTTCTTCCTCCAACTCCATCTGACAAGCTCTTTGTAGTCACCCTTCAAATTCTAGGTAAATTTTTTCCTCTAGGAAGATATAAAAATTTTTTCCAGCTTTATTGAGATATAATTGACAAATAACATGTATAAGTTTAAGGTATACCATGTGAATATTTGATATGTATATATTATGAAATGAGTACCACTATAAGGTTAACTAACATACCTATTACCTCACATAGTTACCATTTGTTTTTTTAATTTAATTTTTTATACAGCAGGTTATTAGTTATCTATTTTATACATATTAGTGTATATATGTCAATTTCAATCTCCCAATTCATCCCCATCCCCATGGTTACTATTTGTGTGTGTGTGTGGTGAGAAGATTTATGACCTACTGTCTTAGTAAATTTCAAGTATACTATACAGTGTTGTTAACTATAGTGCCCATACTGTACATTGGATCCCCTAATTTTATTCATTTTATAACAGAAAGCTTATATTCTTTGACAAACATCTCCCTATTTCCCCCACACTCCAGCCTCTGGCAACCAATCTACTCTGTTTCTTTGTGTTCTACATTTTTAGAATCTGTATATAAATAAGATCATACAGTATTTGTCTTTCTTTGTCTAACTTATTTCACTTAGTCTAATGCCCTCAAAGTTCATCCTCATCCATGTTGTTGCAAATTGCAGGAATTTTCTAGGAAGATTTTTGTAACACCATCTGCTTTTCCTCATTCATGCCCATACAATTAATTACTCTCCTTTGTAATACTACTAAAGCTTGTACTTTCATTTTCACTTTAGTCTTATTGTATTGTAACTTCTAATTGTGATAAAAGGTATATAATATAAAATTTACCATTTTAACCATTTTAAGTGTACAGCTAAGTGGCAATAAGTACGTTCACATTGTTATGCAACCACCACTGCCATTCAACTTCAGCAATTTTCACATCTTCCCAAACTGAAATTCTGGATCCTTTAAATAATAACTCCTTATTATAGTTACTTTTACCATGTTTATCTTCCATAACAGACTTGAGAGAATTGTTGCTTTATTAATCTCTTAGTTTATCAATATATTTATACTCAGTACTTAATGCAATGACTGGCAAACAGAAGATGCTCAATAAATGTCTGTTGAATTGATGTATCATTATCAAACTCACATAGCAGGTGACTATGTCAGCTACCCATATCAGATTGTCAACCTTCCAGCTCTACTCCACCCAACCCCACAGTTTATAAAAAGAAAAAAAAAAGAACATACTTTCAGTGGATTTCACTTTACCAAAACCAAAACCAAAACCAAAAAGCAAAACACTACAGAACAAAACCAAAACTACACCTTCAGAGCTCTCTCATTTCATAAAGTATAAATTCCAAACTCTGAGCATGGCATTCAGGGTTCTCTAGGATCTGCATCCTATCAACTCTTTACACTCCTCTTCTACATCTTTTCATACCCTAATTCTTACCAATACACAATATCATCCATTATCCCTAAAACAGGTAATTTTAGGCTTCCTTAATCAAACTGTTTGCTCAGCTTGAAATGTTTCTCCACAGTTTTTAAGCCAAATCATTGTTTTCCTTCAAGGGTGAAGCCTTCTTTGATACTTTGGTTTAGAATGAATACCCTTCTCTCTGCTCTTTTGCACTTTGTTTGGGTCTCTATTTTATATTAATTTAGCTCTGTACTAAAGTACATCTTACTTATATGTTTATATGTTTGTCTCCATCACTGGAGTGCAAATTATATAAACATTTGCATAATGCTTTATTAATTATTTTATTTTTTTCTATTTGTTCCTGTCAGGGACTCACAGAATTTTCTGCACATAGTAGTTGCTCGATAATTATATTTTGAAATAACAAACAACTTAATTTAATAATATGATCAATGTATTGCTGCTTATTGAGCACGCCTAAGGTTGTTCAAACTATCTATTAAGGGGATAGCCAAGGAATAATGTGAAAACACACCAGGTAGAATGAACTCTATACAATGCAATCTGACAAATATATATTGATCACAAGGTTTATATCACTGTACTGAGTGAAATAAGCACAAATGAGCAAGACATAGCCCTCTTTCTCAGGGAACTAGCAACCTAGGCTTAGAAAGGTATATAATTAACTCTAATACTTGTTGAACAGTCATAATAAATGCTGAAGCAATGAGATTAAGCAATTTAAACTAAGAAGCAATGACTGTTGGCAAGAAATCATAAAAGATTTCATTAAAAAGGTGATGTCTGAACTTGAGTTTAAATGGGAAAGTATGAGTTCAGTGGGTGAATTGGGGTTGTGGAGACATTCCAAGAGAGACATTAGCATAAGTAAGATTTAGTCAGGAAGAATGTTGGCTGCTTTCAAAAACAGTGACTACTATAACTTAACAAGAATTTAGAATGACTCAGAGCAGTAGGGGTAATAGGAATTAAGGGTGATTTTTAGGTTAGGACCACTGAAGAGATGCTCAATAGTATATTACAGGTCTAGTAGTAGATACCATTATATTATTAACATAATAAATATGTAAATTATATTATTATGTTAGTAGTATATTAATATGGCATATGTTACATTATATTACATGTCAGAAAATATTATGAAAAATAATCAATATGATTGGAGCTTTGCTTAGCTGTTTTAAACCTGAAGAATTATATAGCAGAAGACATACTGTAATATCCCAGTTGAGAATAATGAAGATCTGAACTACGGTAGTTTTAATGTATATAGAAAAAGCTAAGAGTAAATGGATGTAGGGTAGACTGTGGACATAGTTAAATGTATGGATTGGAATCACCTGAATACATAGACCTAAGATAAATTCAAAGATAACCACATTTTCAAGTAGGAGAGAACAGTGGTACATTAAGAGAAATAACCTCTCTGGGCTCACCTGTAAAACAATAGTAGTACCTAACTTCCAGTATCATTTTGCTGATATACGTGCACTTAGACTACAGCCTAGAGATTTAAAGCACCTGGTAAATATTAGCTATCGTTATTATTAATTTACCAATAGAATAATCTAATATGGAAAATGGCATCTGACTCTAAAATATCTTTATTATTTCATTTCTTTACAAGCATAATGAAAATTTATTTAAAAAAATCAAACACTACAGAAATATATAGTACATATTTGCAAACACCAAAGACAACTAATAATAACAGTTTGGTACTTATATCCAAAATTTATTTTTCCTAGTCCTATAATAATGTGTTATTATTACTTGTAATTGTGCAAAATTGGGAGCATTCTCTGCAACTTCTTCCTTTTTGTATAGTAGAACATTTTGGATCTTTTCAGAACAGAACATATAGTTTATCTCATATTCTTTTTAAGAAGACTATTTCACTGCATTAATGTACCATAGAGAATCTAAGGGGACACAAGGAAAAATTAAGTGGAAAAATTAAGGTCCATTAGCACATATGGTGCCTTTGTGTAAACTAGAAAAATTGGTCCCTATAAGTGGTTACAGTCCCTTTAGTGCATGTCTTCATTATCAAACCCTAAGCTGGTTTTTAATCCTTGATTAACCCCTGCTGAACACATGTGTCAGAGAACAATTTATACAAACATCAGCAAAGCAAAGTCCTGTGGAGATGCCAAACCAATGTTTACAATCTTTTGTGGAGCTCAGAAAAGAACATGGACTTTGAGCTATAGATTTGGTTTATTTTTCACCAGAGTCATCATTGAAGCCTTGGATGGATGAGAAATGGATGAAGTCTCCATGGGAGAGATTATATAAAGAAAAGTGTTAAAGGGTGATAACTCCAAAACCATCTGTGAGAATGGGAAATTCATTTCTGAAGTTTAAATTGTTGAACCTAGGACAAACAAAAGCCTATAGAAGCTCATTTAATTGGCCTAGCTTATTTTAAAAAACTAGGGAGTTTGTACCAGACAAGATTTTTAGCATGGTTGAAAATGTGTATTTGTTCATGTGTAAAATGTAAATGTAAATATTACTTTGTTAAGAATCTCTTGGTAAGACTTATAATTAATGACACTGGCCTCCCATTTCCTTAATTATTTAAAAGTAGGAAGTTATTACTAAATAGTTTTACTAATAATAATACCCCCGGGCTTCCCTGGTGGCGCAGTGGTTGAGAATCTGCCTGCTAATGCAGGGGACACGGGTTCGAGCCCTGGTCTGGGAGGATCTCACATGCCACGGAGTGGCTGGGCCTGTAAGCCATGGCCGCTGAGCCTGTGCGTCCAGAGCCTGTGCTCCACAACAAGAGAGGCCGCAACAGTGAGGGGTCCGCGCACTGCGATGAAGAGTGGCCCCCACTTGCCACAACTAGAGAAAGCCCTCGCACAGAAATGAAGACCCAACACAGCTAAAAATAAATAAATAAATAAATAAATTAAAAAAAAAAATACCCCCATTTGCATTCCTGGAATAAACTTCTGAAAAAGGTAGCCTTGTAAATTATCTGAGAGAGGGAGAGAGAGAGATGGGGCTATTTTAGTGCCCTATATACATTTAATTTGAGATCTATTTATCTATCACCTATTGACCTATCTATATCTTATCTAATGACCCAAGTTCATTTGTAGACAAATAACCAAAGAAGTAAAATCTTCTAAGGAAAAAACAACTCTTTAAATCCCATGGATGATTATAAAATACTTTCTTAGAGTCATGAATGAGAGCAAAAGAGTGGATTCAATGATGCCACTAAACACGGGCACAATGTTTCATTTGTAACATTCTCTAAATTTAACAGATATTTGATATGTTTTCCAGTTTTGGAGCTGTGTTTTACTTCTCAGAAGGCCTGGCATCCTGCCTGCAGTCTTTCTAAATCCCCACCTCACTAGCTCTCATATCACTAGCTTATGATAATTCTCCTTTCATCTCTTAGTGACAGATCTGAAACACCAGAAATCAGAAAGCATGACTCTGGCAACTAGTTTTAACAGGTCTTGTTCAGTGGCATATACCAAATGTAGTTTATTTTTTGTGACGGTTTTAATAAAAGTGACGTGAAACACAAGGGATATAAGGTTAGCGATATTGCACCTCAAAAGAGGAGAAAGTTTGGTATGTTACCTCCTGATTAGCAGCAGCTAGTTCTTCTTCCAGTGCAGAGACTCTTTCTAAAGAAACCCTCAGTCGCTCCCTTACCTAGAAGAAAAACCAAAATATGTGCAGTAATGTACATCCCATACATATTAAACTGTGCTGAATCCATTAACATTATCAGAGACAGTCACATTTGAAAAAGTATTAAAGTATATATAGCCTGAAGTGCTCAGGAATACTATGACTACATTGTCACCTCATAGTATGACTGTATTAAGGGATTTTCTTGTAAGCAAGCCCTTCTAGTGTTTCGTGACAGAGTTTACAATGGGGTTGAAGATCAACCCCTCTTGTTCTGAATTCTGATTCATAGTAAGTGGAGGCAAAGTTCAAAAGTTTATTATGAATTCATCTGAAAAACAGTCAATGATTAAGCATAAGATATAGGCAAAAGACTTTCTACTTCTTTAAAATAATAACTATGTTTTCCTTTGACATTTAGTACAAAATAATTTGTCTAAAAGCAAAGGATTCTTAGAAGCTGAAAAATGTTGTCCATTGCTCATGAAATTAATTTTGTATTAGTTAGAGGTCTACACTGTTATTGAGGGATTGGAAAGTGTATATCTACTCCGGAATTCCTAAATACTTTTCAGATACCAAAGGTTAAACCATTATATTTTATAGAACCAAAGACTGCACATTTAGTTTGAAAGTAATGATTTCCAAATGTTTCATACACAAATGAAACTCAGAGAAGTGTTTCTTTGATCCTTGCTTTCTCAGAACTTCTAAAATTGTTTTAGTTATTATATGTTCAGATCTATAGATATGCTCCATATTAAATTTGTCAAAAGTAGAAAAGTTCACAGAAAGAAATTTGGCTAAACTAAAATAAATGACTACAGCAGTTTAATTTTCCTTAAAAAAAATCAACAAAGTTTATAGCTTCAATTCAATATGGAATTCATGGTGAGTTTTAGATTATTTATGAATTAACATTGATTTTCCATGGGAATATAACAGTGTGCATTTTAATTATAGAAATAAATTATTTAAATGAACATTCATTTTAGTAATTTATTAATGGTATATTTTAATTAATGGTCTTTTTCTTTTTTTAGTAAGATTTAACTGGGAATATAAATTAAATACACAAAATATCTAAAAACCTAGATACACAGTATTTTAAAGTTGAAGTTACAAAATTATTTTCTAGTTAGCAAACAAACAAAAAACAAGTGATATCCAATGAATCTAGAATCTAATTAGAAATTTTTAAAAATCTCAATTATTTTAGTAATGTATAATGATAACTGAAATATATTCAGGTGACTGGGTTCACTTAACTCCTGAAATACATCTTGAATAAGAAAGAATTAATGCCTGACTGGAATTTTAATATTAATTATACTTAGTTATGTTCAAATTCTCTAAAAATTAGTAATACATATATAAATGGACATTTCATATCAAAGATAATCACAGAAGATCCTTCATGATATTTAAGTACACGAGATGGGCTGCCAGGTACCAGTGCTGTCAGACAAATATCCAATTGTTCATAAAAATGTATAAAACTAATGCCGATTCATAACTGAACAAGAGCTTCTTAGAAGGAAATCTTTAATGATTTGACTTGGGGAATACTTTTTTCATGAGTGCTTGGATAGATGCAAACAAAGCAAACATCCCAAAGGCATGAAAATGAGGAGGATTGCTGATATGTGGAATGCAGATATCAACAAATATCTTAGTAGATGTCCTTGTTATTTAATAGGGATGATTGTAAAGTTTTATGTCCACTTCTTAAAATAGCAGCTATAAAATATGGGTATTCTGATAAAAATCTAAGAATCCTAGTTGATGAGAACAGCAATATGAAACAGTCTAAATATAAATTAATCTCAACATAAGCAACAAAATCAGATCACATTTAGACTGCAGTAAAGAGGTTAAGGCACTATATTTAAAGACATACTGATGATTGGGATGTTCCTAACAGAGTCATGCAAGCCACATAAGGAGCAGTTGAAACCAGCTTATACTGCGGGTTAAATGTCTTCCTTTCTTTGTTAAACTGAAAATCACAGAAACTGTTCCGAACTGTTTCAAATTTACCACAAGTTAAGCATGTATATTCTTATTATATTGAGCCTTCAAGTAGTAAAAATTATCAAGCTTTTCAAACAATATGAAAAATCACCCCTCAATAAATTTATAACAGCATTTGCAACTTGAAATTATATTATACACAAAGTAATGAACCTAAAACTCTCTTCACAAGAAAATAAAAATAATTGCTGAATATATTTTGAATTCATGTTATAAATGTAAAAATTGATGTTACAAATATTAATACATTTATGATATGAATGCTTTATTCACATTTATATGAGAATGAAGTATTCTCTTTGTATTTATTTCTTGGGTAAGACTCAAATGAATGAAACATATTTGCTTCCTCTTGCACTAATCTCTGCTAAACTTGGTAAAGGAAAAACAAAGGGAGGATCCAAAGGAGTAACCTTTCTAGAGTATAAAGAAATCTAACATTTTATCTTGTCTACATAACTGGAACTCCACTGGTAAGAAAAAATAGTATTTCTGACAAGGCTTGTAGCTTTTTGCACTGCTCTGAGCACAGCACCAGCAGGATGCCATAATATCCTTATTTTTCTTGTTGAATTTGGTGTTCTTTTGAAGTTATCTAGACATGAAAAAACTATAGTTTTAATTTTTTCCTAAATATAAGTACACAGTTGATGGTCTTGGCTATATACTTTACTTTTTCTAGTTTTTTGCTATTTAATTACATTCAATTAATCTATTGTCCACATAGTCTTTAAGATATAGTGATTGCTTATTTATAGAGCTATGGTATAACGTCCCAAATATATTTATGTACATCTAGATTTTTTTTTTTTTTTTTTTTTGCGGTACGTGGGCCTCTCACTGTTGTGGCCTCTCCCGTTGTGGAGCACAGGCTCCAGACGCGCAGGCTCAGCGGCCATGGCTCATGGGTCTAGCCGCTCCGCGGCATGTGGGATCTTCCCGGACCGGGGCACAAACCCGTGTCCCCTGCATTGGCACGCGGACTCTCAACCACTGTGCCACCAGGGAAGCCCCTCATCTGGAATTTTTGATTTCTAATTTCATCTGTTACATTTATTTTCTTCATAGTGGTATGAAAAAATAATTAAAGAGAAAAAAATTTTCCCCAAAAAAAGATGTTTCAAGAGAAATGTTATCCCTGAGAATTAAAATAAGTCCCTAAGAATGACGAGTATGTTGCAGGATAAAGAAGGACTTGGGTGGAAGAGCATACATTTCAAATTTAAATTAAGGTGTGGCAGGGGTTTATTTTGGAATTATCAATCCTGCAACAGAAAGCATCGTGAGGGAATCTTAGACCAGACATTCAAATCCAGTTTTGGCACTGTGATATTAGATCACAGGAATATATGTGGAGTGTATGTAACATGCGTTTTGGTTACATTTCCCATGCAAACCCAGTATATCTTTTTAAAAAATACTCAGTGATATCTGAGTGATTGAAAAACACATGTATACTTCTCATTTCCTCCAGCCCACAGAATTGGTAAACATGTTGGAGACTTATGTCAAAATCACTGCTGGTCTTAGATAATTGGGTAAATTCTACCCTACAACTCAGTGGATATGTAAATAAGGACATCAATAATGAAGACTGCCAGTCATTGTAACTGTCCACAGCTATGCTCAATCTTTTGTATTTTATTTATCTCTTCCTGTGTTCTAAACCTTCTGTGGTAAAGTTGGTAGTTTCTTGTCCTCGATTTGATTAATTGCATCTTCTTCTGATATTCCATATATGTTTTAACATAATATCCATAGCACTTAAAATATAATATTGTAATTACTTGTTCATATGTCTGTCTCCTTACCTCTCCTGATCTACACAAGAAGCTGTGAGCTATTCTTAGGGGAATTGTTTATGAAGATGCTTAGGCACATATTAACCCCTTAATAACTAAATGAAATGTTAATTTAAATAAGCATGTGAATCAACAGTGATACCAATATCTTCACTTAGTTTGATATTTTTGTCAAATGCTGAAATTTATCATTAACAATAACATTCATTAACATTTACTGAGCATTTGCCATATGCTAAGTACTGGCTAGGAGCTTTGCATGTCAGACAATGCTATTAGGTAGGTATTATTATTCTCTTCATTCAAAAGAAGAGAAAACAGACTAAGAGAAATTAAGGTACTTGTCCAGGTCTGTCTTAACTCCAAAGCCCAAGCTCATAATATTTTTCCTTCAGGCTGTTAGGTATTACTTAGTTGATAATCAGTTCTGTTGTCCTGAACTCACCAATGTCCAGGGCACATTTGATGAGTTACTAAACCCTATAACAATTCCGAGGGTCACAGTATTAAATACTTCATTTAGTTATGCTACGTTCACTGAACATCTATCTATATACTAAATTACTTTTAGATCCTAAATTTTACTACAACCATTTTCTTCTTAAATGTACTCACACCCATTAGGTTATTTGTCCTAAATGCTGTTTATTGCCTTCTATTCATTTTTTCATAAAAGCATCCCTCACCTAAGTGATGTGGGAGCACATCTAGGGAACATCTCAAATCACTCATTCTCAAGTCCCTCATTCAAGTCATTCAAAACTGTTAAATTTTCTCTGAACAGGCCATGTTCTTTTCAAAGCTCTGGGTTAGTTCACATATTGATCATATTGCTTAGAGTATGTTTACTTCTCTGCTTAAAAAATCCTTACACATTCTAATACCCAGACCAAATGTCACCCCCTCTGTGAAGACATTCTTGACTTTCTTATCACTTCTTCAGGAAAAATTAGTCACAACTTTTCCTGTGACTCCATATCACATCGTATATATCTCTTCTTACCACTCCCTCTTATTGACATGTGAACTCCAGAACTCCTCATTTGTAAAGAAAATGTCTTATTTATCTTTGTGTGCTAAATATATGCCAAGCAGTCTGACACATAATAGATATTCTATAAATATAAAGTCTTGCAAATTCTTAATAATGCAGTTTTGTAATAAGAAATGAAATATAGTATGAAAGTAAACATTAAATATATTAAATTATTATTTGATATTAGTTGATATTATATTCATCAGGGATTTTTATATAATATCCATTTCTGTTTTACTCAAAATTATTCATAAACTAGTTGCCTCTCATACTAAAACTAAAAATAAGATACAATTTCTTCTTAATAATCTAGAAGACAGAATTATAGATATGCTATGCACACACTCCACATAAATCCCCTGCTCTAAGAACATCTGAAAGACTGATGATAAAAATATATATGTATATAAATATTAAATAGAGCAAAAGTGTCTCTATGCTCAAAACCTATATATAACTGAGTAATAATCCCTAGTTTGGATTTTAATGCTCAGAACTTGTCAGATACTTTACAATGAGGTGCCCCAATTCCCACTGTACAAAATCCTAAAGCCTAATTAATTTCAAAAAAAAAATTCATTCTTTGAAATTTTACAGAATTGAAATGATTTCATAAGCCTTATGAATATCCAAAGAATATTATCATCATATTGGCTTATTAATGTCCATGGAGCTTATTTGAGTAACAGCTAAGAGAAACTTACAGTTACTTTAAAAAAGACCTAAAGCAGATTTTTCTACTAATACCTTATGCTGTTACCCGCAGAAACTCTTAAAAATGTGTGTTCAGAACTAAGATATTAGAAACCCCCAAAATAAAATTGTATGCTTCTAATATGAATCTCTAAAGGTTAAAGTATTTCCAGTTTACACTTCAAGATATGTTTTATTGTCAGTTAACAGTCTCCTATGTTGGCATCTATAGCCACGCACTTCAGAGGGGGGTAGGGAGGATAGAGACTGAGGGGTGGGGAGAGAATGAGAGAGAGAGAGGGAGAAACAGAAAGGTTAAATGACAATATTAAATTTGAAATGGCCATCTGGACTAGGACTCTAATGTGCCATAATAGAAGTCTTGATAAACCACAGATTCAGACGTATTAAAAAAAGAAAATGGTTATGAATATTACCAATATACATGCAATAGTCAGGGTGCGTTTTTTTTGTTTTTTAGTGATTTTTCCTGTAGTTCAAACGTGTTCCTCTGAACTGACTGACTTCAGCAGTCAGTAAGAGTCATGGATGAAGACAAGGAGCTTGATGCTGATGACAAAAGCACAGTTAAGCCTGAAATCTTTCATCAATACTATACCTTTTTTTCCAGTAGTTTTTTTTAAATTTCAGCTTTATTGAAGTATAATTGACATAAAATTGTAACAATCCTTTCACAATACTATACCTTTTCATCCAAGGCCTTGTGGTGCTCAAATAAAGATTTCAGCGCCTTGAGAACCTCAACCTCGCTGGACACTCCTGAGGGGGACTGGGCTTGTCGCTTCACCACCGTCATTCTTAGTGACCTCTCATGTCGTGATACAAGGCACTCCAAATGCTCCAGTAACAGCTATTGGGTTTAACGGAAAATGTAATTATCTTATGGATACAAGTCACTAATACATACAGATAATTTCCATTTTAGTAGATTTCAGATTTATATAGTATCTAATGATAACCTCAGATTATACTACAGATAGCATCAATGAAGCACAAACCTGAGTTCATAAACCAGGGTTCATAAAATATATTAAAAGTAAATTGCATTTCTATCACGTAACAATTTACTGAATTTAAAATATAATGTGAATTATATGCATTCTTTTAGAAGATTTAATAATTTCTGTTTAAATTGAGGAGAACTAGAACACACCATAATATGATCCAATAGGATAATGGCTGAAGAACATTGAACAAAGCATGATGATTTTGTTAGAGAATAGAATTGAAAGTCAAAATTAATTTCATTTATATCTGATCATTTAAATTTTTTAAATTGAAGGAAATGAGTATAATCATCATGTTGCTTTAAATGTGATTATAGTTATAATCATATGTTGTTATAGTAATTATAGTGGTAACACTAATGATTTTATTCACAATTAAATTCTTAGATTACATAATAGAAAAATATATGCAGCCAACTGGAATATAGTAACTGAGACCAGCAATAGTCATTTTGAGAAAAGAGGTTAAAGGACATAATTTTTAAACTGTCTACTCTGGAACCTACATTCACCAGTGAGTGTCTGGTGCCATGATAGAGACCAGGGGTAAGTCCAGTGAACAATCTTTCATTCTGGTTCCAGACTCTATGCTCTAACTTTTCCCAGATAAATTTTGCTTTTAAATGTTCTGTGAATTGGAGTTTCACCTTCATTTTATTTTATAAGTCAGTTCTGCAACTAAAAGCAAAGATATATGAAAAGAAAATAAAAAAACTGTTATCAGTTATTAAAATTTTGCTAGTGAAGAATAATATATGACTAGTAAGGAGGAGAGATTTTCAGAAGGCTAGTGAAAAGCATAGGCTAACAAATGATGTCTAGGCAAAATAAGCAGGAGTTACTGAAACAATAAAGGAAAATAAGATATAAGATACTGAGGTGGAAAGAAGTAAAGAAAAACTATTTTCATTCAAGATTTTTCCTAAAGCTTATACTGTAATGAAAATTTTTGTTTTTAACAATGCTACTGTTAATTTAGTGTCACATATTAATATCACATTTCTTAGTTCTTAATAAGTTAATTTTGCTATATTCACTGTCACTAATTATGGTTCAATGTGTCAGAAAATTTTGCCTGTTGTTAACACAAAAAACCTCACACATATCTGAGATCCTAAAGGTATACAGATCAGTCAGCCGGAGTCATATGTAAGCATCAAAATATTAAAAGTTCTTCAATATGAAGATGATCAATTAATATTTTCAAAGAGCTTTTCTTTTATTTACCAATCTCTGATTATATTCATGGTATTCTACTCTCTTGAATTCTATAGATACATGTGTGCATTGGTTAAATCCAAGCTGTTTCACATAGGTTATAGAGATTTGCCTATTTCTCCAACTTTATCTGCTGTTAGTCTTTCTCTGGCAAACTCTGCTCTAACCATGCCAGCCTACTTTCAGTTCCTCAGTCTTCCAAGCCTTTGCACGTGCTGTACCCTCTGCCTGAAATACTGTCCTTTGGCTCCTTAGTTGGTCAGCTCTTTCTCACCTTTAAGTCTCAGTTTAAATATCACCCTCTCAATAAAGCATTTGCCCACTACTCTAGGCAAAGCATTTGTAGGTCTCTCTCTCTTCCAAGTCTTCATAACTCTCTATTTCATTCTCTTGCTTCATTTCTTCATATAATGTGTGTAATTTCTTAAAAATAGTTTTACTAAATTTCATTCTATTTCCTCACTGAAATATAAGTTCCATGAGGATAGGCACCATGTCTGATTTGATCTTTTCTGTATTTGAGTATTGGCTCAGTTCCTGGCGTCTATGCATATGTAAAAATATTTATTGAATGAATAGAAAAAAATGATAAATTAGGTAAATTTCCCAGTGTACATTCTGGCCTATATCAAAGCTAAATCTGCAGCCATGGTTAATTGGCATTATTTCCTAAAAGCTTAAGCTAATTAACATGGTATATATATATATATATATATATGTGTATATATATATATATATGTATATATGTATATATACATATATATATGTATGTTTTAGGTAGGTGATGTACTTACAAAGAAACAAGACATAATACAAGAAAACTGGTTTCTCTAACTGTAAATTAGAGATGTCTTCATCTATACAGTAATTTAATAACTATTTGAGCTTCTAATATTGCATGGGAGTAGGTAGGATACAAAATTGTATAAGATATAATCTGTACCCTCTAGGCAAGAAACACAATATGAGTCTTATATTGAAGCTCTAAAGGACATCTGTTATTGCAGATTATCTAAATCTTTCAATCACACTCTTAACATTTGGCAAATTTCTCACAATGTTAATCCCACCTTCTCAACATAGAGTGCAAAAAACTACAATTCTCAGTGTTTGGTGCCACAGAGGTTCTATTAATTACACACATGCAAGAAATGAGTGGTATAAATAAGTTAGAAGCCATATAAATAAGTTGGTGAAGGTATCTAGTTTGCTCAATGGGAGGTGGAATCATGATTTTGCACAGAAAAGGAGAAAAAATCTGTTTACCAGCTTTGCAGTGAAGTTCTAAAATTTTTTCCTGGAAGGTTAGGCTACAGACTGTTTTGGGTAAGAATTTCTTAATTACTGTTAAAAATCACTGTCTACTTAAACTAGCTAGAGAGTGAATTCTGTTATATGTAAGTAAGAATGCTATGACAGTACATCAGGTCATACTGACTGCTACCTTTCATCGTAATAGTCATCTGCCATACCCGAGTCATTGTTCCATGAATGTCTTAGCAACTAGATTATTGTCATTTTTCCAGTGTTACCCCAGTTGTAATTCTTGGTGATTTTTATAACTCATTTAAACGATTTCTCCAGCATATTGGCATCTAAATTTCTAGACTTTGTGTACTCCGATGGTCTCAATTTCCCCCCTATTTCAGTAACTCACAATTATGGTTTCATGATAGACTCTACTGTTATCAATAAATGCGACTAATTTCAGTTTTTATTATACAACTCACAAATCATTAGTTTAGTTCAGTTATTTAAATGCTCAAACTCTAAAAATACTTGCACCTTCAATCCCTTTATCGTAGAAATCTATTACTACTTCTCACCATACTCTTGCCTTCACTTTCTTCTTACCCATCTTAAAATTTATAGTTCATTCTTTAAAATCAATCTTTTCCACGTTCCTACAACTTCCAGAATCTAACCACTTGTCACTACATCCACTTGCCACCTGGGCCCAATACCCATTATCTCCCACAAATTATTATAGTAGCTTCTTAACTGATCCTCCTGCTTTCATCCTTCCATCAGGTTATTCTCAAAACACTATTTAAGTTAAAATGGAAGCCAGGTCATTCATACCTCTGCTCAAATCCTCACGGTCTTCTTATCTGGCTCAAGTAAAAGCCAAAGTCCTTAAAAGTACCAAAGGGATCTCAATTCTCTGAACTCATCTCCTATTCTTCTTGCTCACTCCAGTCCAGCTGATTTGGTTTCCTTGTAGCTTTGTTTTGTTTTGTTTTTTTAACATTATCAGACATCCACGCTATTACATGAGGGCCTTTGTGCTTGCTGGTTTTTTTCTGCCTAAAACACTCTCTTTCAGACATACGCATGACCATCTCATTCCACTGTCTCTTTCGTGGTTTTCGTCAAACCTCACCTTTCAACAAGTCTTTCCCTAGTCACCCTCTGCATGAAATATCTCCTTTCAAGTTTGTTTTTTCCCCTTGGCATTTGTCTATATCTAATTCACTATTCACTTTATACACTTATCTTGTTTAAGTCTGTCTCCCCAAAAATAATGTAAGGCCCATGAGGAAATGAAGTGTTTTTATTTACTTTTTTCCTATTTTGTCCATTGCTGTATCTCTCAGTGCCTAGAAGATTGGCATAGTAGATGCTCATAATTTTTTTGGTTGAATGAATAAATGAACCCTGATTAAAACAGTAGTTTTTAACAGCTATGGCTATAAGTAAGAACACTTCAGACAAATGGGAATATGGGATATCTGACCCAGACAGATTTGACAAAGTAATAATTAGACTAACGTCAAAAAAGGGGCATTGTCTCCCATGGTTCATGGATAGCTACTGAAATGACCACCTGAGTTATCCTGAAATGGGGTGTCTCTGACAGTAAGGCTTTGATGGACTGAGTCATATGTACAAAAGACCATTTTGAACGGCAGGAAGAATGTAAGGACAATGAGGTCAGCTGGATGCTTTGAGCTGCATTGAAGAGTTTAAAGAAAGAAAATGACAAGCATAAGGTTGTAAATTTTAGGTCAAGGCTCAGAGAACTCAATAGTTGCTATGGCTGCTCCTAACAGCCTCTTATTGAGGTCCCAAGACATAACAGAAAAAAGATAAAGAGCCTGATCTAGGAGAGGTCATTGAATTACAATCAGAAATCTTGTGAGGGCCTCCCTGGTGGCGCAGTGGTTGAGAGTCCGCCTGCCGATGCAGGGGATACGGGTTCGTGCCCCGGTCTGGGAGGATCCCATATGCCGCGGAGCGGCTGGGCCCGTGAGCCATGGCCGCTGGGCCTGCGCATCCGGAGCCTGTGCTCCGCAACGGGAGAGGCCACAACAGTGAGAGGCCCGCATACCGCAAAAAGAAAGAAAAAAAAAAAAAAAGAAATCTTGTGAGCTGGTAGTTAAGCACAGTTATTGTTGAAGCTTAAATTATGTAAGCTTATGATTTAATAAAATGTTTTTAAAAGATAGTGAACGCTCAAAATATATCACTTCCTAATTATCTTACTATATTATACTATTACTCATGCCCATAGGGTTGTTTACTTCAATGGTATTTGATAGCAGAAATACTATATAATGGTTCACTACTGTGCATCTTTTCCCAACTCTGCATTTAGTGACAACATGTTGGAAGTTTGAAAACAGCCACCGTGGGAGTATTTACACCACAGAAATTAACAAACAGTATATATCAGTGCTTTTTGATTTTTCTGGTAAAAATAAATCATCTACCAGTCACTAGCCATCAAGTCATCCCAGCTGAGAGCCTAAACCTTATGGAGCAGAGAAGGGCTGTCACCACTGTGCCCTTTCTGAATCCCTGACCCATAGAACTGGGTGTATAGTAAAATATTGTTTGTGCCATTAAATTTGGGGGTAGTTTATTATAAAGCAATAGATAATCAGAAAATCTTCCCTAAAGGGACCTGTGACCATGTAGCATGGTAACAGCTAAGGAAAATAGAATACAAAACTGTTTTGGGTAGTAGCAGTAAGCTAGGACTATATCTTTGGTACCTACTGGTATAAACGCGTTCAATAATCTGGTAGACAAAATGATTCATCCTCTGGATATTGACTTATTTCTTTGGCCACCACAGCATTTGCTCAATGGGCATAAAATAGTGACCACGGTTTCAGGGATAGAAGTTATTCACTGACCTGACAAAATGGGCTTCTCATCATTAAGGTTGATAGGGTTACCACCCCAGCTGAATAGCCAAGTTACTTGCTGTAGCCATCAACCTTGAAGCCCTGACATGGTGCAATATACCTAGAAACAAACTACTCACCTTGAATCAAGCAGATTACATCAAATCCCTTCCATCAGGGAGGCAGCTGTTTTTTGCTACTATAATAAAAACTTTTTCTGGATATGGATTTGCCTCCTCTAATGGCTCTGCCTCTACCAGCAACAGCATCTTATTAGATTTTTGCTTAAAATCCTGTTATCATACACAATATTACTTCTGCCCCAAAAAACTCATCTTACAGTGAAAGGGCAAATGCAACTGACTGATGCTCCCAGCCCTGGCTTCACCATGCTATCACATCGTTCAGAAGCAGATGATCCTAAAGAATGGTTAAGTGACCCAAGGAAGAATCTACTTTAATTTAAATTGAGAGATAACACATTGCTAGGTTGGGATGCTATCATCCTGGAATTAGTATACACTCAGAATTAGTGATGGAAGTAAGGTTCAGTTTCTCTCAGTTTCAGACCTGATATATATGGGTATAGACCCAGGTCCAGGAATCAAGGTTTAGAATTGGAATTTATATTTGCCAAGAGGACTTTGTAACCAGTTGGAGAAAACAGGATCTTTCTATTTTTATTGTATCATACACATAGTATATATTATTTTCCCATTTTCTTGTTATATTTTTAACCTTTTACTCTATTTTATATTGGTTATGTTGATTCTGATGAACATTTAAAGTGGTCCATAGGTTACAGAATATTAAGATAAGATTGTGATTTAATGAGAGCAACACTGTACACACTGAAGAACCCCATGAAGCTGGATGAAGCTGGATGCAGTTAACTAGAGGTTATGAACCTTCTTTTTTGATAAAGGGTGATTTTATTTTTGTTTAAGAAGTCTATTTGTATTGTTGGGTAGATACATATCAGTATTGCTGCTATTTAGAATTTTAATATGAAAAAAGAGTATGATAAATTCTGGGTGGTAGTGCAGACTGCCATTTCAGGTTGCCCCAAATCTTTTGAATGTACCCTCCATGTTTGATAGGTCTCCACATTCTGAATGCCATCTTCCCACAGTATGATTCAAAGAACACTTCTCAGGCATGTTTACCACCAGGTGGCAGACATGTGACTTAAGAGCTGGCCAACCAGAGCTCCCTGCAAAGGACAGATTCTGAGGGGATCCAGATGAGGAAACATTCTGGGCATGGGACATCCATTTTGCTGGCACAGGTATTAGCAGACGCTGCATGTTTCTGGGACTTGGGGTGTAAAATAAACTTACAAAGCTAAGAAACATGGTCCTAGAAATTGTGCCTGGAAGTTCAGAGATTTCTTATATGCTTTAATTAATGCCTTCTTGATTAAAACAGCAAACTGTGTTGTTTTGTGCAATTAGGAACTCTCATTCATATAACAATAAAACCAATTGTGTTTTTATTCATATAAAACAGACTCCTTAAGGGCTTAAAAATTTATTCTGAATACTCTTTGATGCCTAGGAAAATATTCTATATAATATATGCTTAGTACCTGTTGAATTGAAGTAATAATGAATGTACATTATGTACATTGGAGAACGTGGCCAAAAATGTTCTCATCTAGCATGTTTCTATACCTTTAAACTTCAAATGAAAATAAAAATAAAAAGGAACTTATCTAAGATGCCACTAACAGTCTACTACTTTGTACACCTTCGCTGGGAGCCAAACTTTAGTCTAATGTTTCATAAATCTTTCAGAAGGCACTCTCTTTGGTACACTCAAAGGACTGCAGGGACCATGTGAGTGGCCATTCATCTATGTTGGAATTCACTTTAAATGACCACAGCCTATATATGTATACACACAAACATATCATATCGTATATGCATATACACATACTGCTTCACTGGGAATTTTTAAGCTAAATTTCTAAAACTATAAATCTTTCCATTTGATATGAATTCAACATAACCTTGTGTGCAATTATTTTCAATCACATATGGCTTTCAAGTAGAAATGCATTCTGCCCTGTAAATTAATTTGGCCTCTGTAATATGGTCACATAACACAATACTAACATCTGAAAATGAAAACCTTCAAATTGATTGCTTTCATGATCAGTCCACTCAGCACCCTTTACTCTCAAGTATGGTTTAGATAACCTATGTGTCTTCTTATGTAAGTGTTTGAGTCCCACATTGAAATAGCTGTTGGGAGGGTATATGTCCTACCTTATTCACTCTTGTATCAGTCATATCTTGTTGTAGCACTTTCATAAATAAGTATACATGAATCCATACATGCACACACATATCTTCACCTGCTTTCAACTACTAGGGTCTTCCTTTCTCAACTGGATTGTATGTGCTACTCATCGAGGAAATAAGTTTGGAGGGAATTGGTTAACTTGTATAAACAGGTTTGTCAAGAATGGGAAGCTTTTCTTTATTAATGGCAGGTGTCTGATTGTATTTGAACATTTATTTAACATTATTTTGGCTCAAAACAAAAAGGCATAGTAAGGAATGTTTCAAATTCAGTCTTTAATTTGAACTAAAGGTAACTGTCTTTTTTTTAGTTTATAACCTATGAGATGAAATTACAGTGTAATTATTCATAACTGACATTAAGACTAGCTCTTGAAACCCTAACTTCTCTTTCAAAGTCATACAATAGTTGCATTCTGAAACACTGTTAATAATATAAACCATCCTTTGAGATCTTCAGGCACAAAAACAGTTGAAACAACAAAATAACAACAAAACTTTTCTACTCTGATATTAAGAAATAATAACTATATTAATATTTCTTGTTTTCCTTTACTTTTTCATTAATTCAGATAATTCTGCCAAAACTTAAGTTTTAGTAGTCAATTTGAGGATGTTGAAATAATGGCAGGAATGCTGTTTTCTATAAGTATAACTTGCCTAGGTATGGTCAGAGAAGTTTTAGGAATAATAAAATTTGTTTCATCATTTTTTCTACATTTTTGGTAGTATGGAAACATTAAACAATAAAGCTTGGTTGAATGTTTCTGTAAATACCCACTACAATTTATGAAGTTTTTATTTTTGTATAATCATGAATAACATTAGGATGATTTTATTTGGATGTTCTCAATTTAATAGGGCATTATGGAGGAAGAAAGAAGGTAGTCTGATTTTCAGTCCTGGGTATTTTTGGGGTGGTGGGGGAGGGTGAGAGGTGGTTATGTAACTTAAGAAGTTGTTATATAATCAATATTTTGCACAAGGAAGTTTTCATAAATCTATTTTCCTTGACATAATCAACAACAAAAATCCTCCATATCATTGCTTTAGGAAAGGTAGAAAAATGTTTTCCAGCTTGATTCATGTTTTCAAAGTAGTTATGATTCATGTTTAAAAATCAATGGCTTCATTTTCTATTACACTAATGGAACTTAATATTTGTACTTCTCTCACTTTGATTCCTGAATGGGTATTTCAAATACAGCTTGCCTTGCTTTCTTTGTAACCCCAAATTCCTTTGCAGATGCAATAACAACAGGTAGTTCCAAGCTTCATGGGGTGTAATGTGATGGAAATTGTGAGGATGCTGTTGCCAAACCTCCCAGTCTCTGGAATTAGTCACAATCAAGAAGGCATTGGGCCTCCCTGGTGGCGCAAGTGGTTGAGAGTCCGCCTGCCGATGCAGGGGATACGGGTTCGTGCCCCGGTCTGGGAGGATCCCATATGCCGCGGAGCGGCTGGGCCCATGAGCCATGGCTGCTGAGCCTGCGCGTCCGGAGCCTGCGCGTCCGGAGCCTGTGCTCCGCAACGGGGGAGGCCACAACAGTGAGAGGCCCGCATACCGCAAAAAAAAAAAAAAAAAAAAAAAAAAAAAGAAGGCATTAACACACTCCATATTACAGTGTCTACTCTTAGGCAATGTTTCCCCTAAACTGTAGTAAATCTTTGAGTTTCTTCATGGATCTAACTTGAGTAATTGTGCTGATGGCCCCATGGCTAAGGGCACAGGCTCTGGAGTTAGTTTGTCTTAGCTTTCAAATCCCTTCCCTGCTATTTACTAACTGTGTGACTTCTGGTAAGTGATTTGCCCTTTTCTGAGCTCAGTTGCCTCATCTGTAAAAAGGGGATAATTATAATATTTCCCTCATAGGGCTGTAGAAAGGATTAAAGGGTTGTATAAAGGAGAAATACATACATGGCTAATGAAAGAGTTTCTGGTGCTTTTTTTTTTTTTCTTTTTTGCGATACGCGGGCCTCTCACTGTTGTGGCCTCTCCTGTTGCGGAGCACAGGCTCCGGACGAGCAGGCTCAGCGGCCATGGCTCACGGGCCCAGCCGCTCCGCGGCATGTGCGATCTTCCCGGACCCAGACACAAACCTGTATCCCCTACATCGGCAGGCGGACTCTCAACCATTGCACCACCAGGGAAGCCCTCTGGTGCATTTTAAATAAGATTAGTTGGAAGTCTACTGAGAAGTTTGCATTTCCCTCCATTTTTAGCTTCCTGTTCCTGCTTTTACATTTGGCTATACTGAGTTACACTAGGGAATGTTGCCTAAAGCATTAAAATAGAAAATAGTGAAATAGGGCAGAATAAATCTCATGGCAGAAATACATTTTAAATTTGTATGGAAAAAGTATAATTGAAAAATCAAGGGTGGGAAAAATATATAGAGGGAGAAAGAAACAGAAAAAATTAATCTTGACACCTGATAACACGATCTAAATTGCTCTTGTTATGTCCTATAAGAGGCAGTCCATGTGACTGGCTCATCAAAGTCTCAATGAAAACCAATTCCTTATGTACATACCCTATGAATTCTCTTTACCATAAAGTTAGACCCTGAAAAATAAGAAACTGAGTTTGATCATATAACTATTATGCATGCAATGGAAACTCTCATTCCATGGGCACAAGCTCATTCCAGGGGCACAAGCTGACTGTGGAGCTGTCATTTTTATATTACTCTCTAAGACCAAGCATGCAATGAATATACAGTTAACTGTAACTTACCTTCTCAGCATGAATCTGCCATAGCTCTAACACTTAAAATATTTTTACCTACTTCACATTGAGATTGAACTATAATCACACCAAAGTGGTTTTTCTCTACATTCTTTTACTAGAGAAAATTCTCTTATTTATGGGTAATATGGCGATTTATATATTTTATGAAATTTAGTGAATTTTTCTTCTGAACTAGAAAATATAGCATCTTTGATGAAATTTTAAACTTTAATGTTACATGGCATGTTATGAGATTAAACAAATACATGGGTTTCCAAGAACAGAATATTGTAAATTCCATCAGGTTCATAAAATCACAGTATCAGAAGTGGAAGTCTCCTTAATGATCTTCTAAAATAGAAAAGGTATGCCTCTTTTAATTAGGAGAGTCCTGTTCCAGTGGTTTTGTTTTTAACACCTTTTAAAAAATTGTTATTTTTCTGGGGTGAGGTGAGGATGAATGTCAGGTCATGGCCTCATAGCACCCCAAAGTCAAAACTCATGCTCCCCTCTCCAACCCATTGCCCTCCCCCATTACCCACCACCAGCTTCTGAAGTATCATTGCCCACCTATTCCAATGCAACAGTTTGAAACTCTATTGAAATACAACTCTTCTTTTTAAAGTCGAATAAAGCAAAGACCAGAAGAAACACTAACATTTTTTTAAGGCAACATAATGATTTAGTAGCTAAGACTGTAATTTAGGTTTCCTGTCTTCCTGTTTTGAGTTTTGTAGTACAGTATATTCTCTTTTAATTTAAGTAACAGACCATGAGTTGGTGTCTTCTTAAAGTCTTGCTCAAGTTTTTAAAGGCTTATATTTCTATGAGTATACTAGAGATAAGGCACTGAGTTATACATGGAATTAATTCCAAGCAGAGGCAGTTTTATACTTACTCTTGTATTATTTCTTTCAGCTTTAAGTTCAGAAATTTCTTCTTCCTTTTCTAGAAGTTGTTCTCTGCAGGCATTTAATTCTTTTGTCAGTGCAGCAAATTCCTGAAAGAGGAATAAAAAATTTTGAAGACATATTCCAGATTAAAAAAAAAATCAAAATATAAACTTTTGAGTGTAGAGAATAGAAAACATGGCCTAGATGACTATACATTGCTGTTACTTATATGTACATTGCTGTTATTAAATTAACTTGGTTCCAACTTAAAAAAAATGCTAGTACATGGTACTTAACAAATACATATTATAATACGCTGCTCAGATGAGTGTATAAAATATATTTCAAAATGTATCAATATATCATATTGAATTTAACATTAGTATGATAACATATTGATAATATAGAATAATTTAAATTTGGTTAATTTTGTGAACAACTCCAAAGATCTCATACTCTCGTTCCAGATAGCAACGTTTAGACTGAGCATACTATATCATAAGAAAAAACCAACCACCACCACCAAAAATAAAAAAAAAAATTCATAAATATACTATTTAGAGATTAAGAAGTTTACTTATTTAATAGGAGGAAGAAAGAGAATGCACTTGTATCTTACAAAATAATAAATAATAAACGTATCTAAGACTTGATAACATTATCTAAGATTCTCTTATTAATTTATACATTTAGACACAATAAAGTTTGCTTAAAAACAAGGGTAAGACACTTAATTCAACTATTCCATTACTCTAACTTACAAATATTTTTAAATAATTTTGAAAAATAGTAAATAGTAATAGACACATATTAACATTAAATTCTTTACAGTGATTCTCAGTAATAAAATTGATGCTTGTCAAATGCATGTAAGTATTTGGGAAAATTTGGCACCAGGCTGGGAAAGCACTATCAGAAGATCAAAAATAAAAACCAAATGAGGAGACAGGTTTGGTTAACCTAATCTCCACAAAGGCAAATTTAGCAAAAAGTAAATGAATATGATGATTATGCAAAGCTGGGAAAGGTTTAGGGTTTATATTTTTGTTTGCTTCAAACCACTTATTGTGCTAAGTTTCTCTGAGTGGCTTCAAACCAAGTGGGTACTTCAAAGACCTCAGAGTAGACTTAGTGTAGAATCAAGATGAAAGAGTTCATTGTTACATTTGGCTGGCATTACAGATAAATGTTTTCTCCTCAGACTGGTGCCTGCTTAAATGTTGATATTCTCTGAGCATATTATTTAAGTGGAGAATGGAAATAAGCAACAAGTAGAAAACAATAAATACTTCCATAAAAAAAGTTTCTTCATATAAATGGCATAGTTTTAATGGAGAAAAGAAGAAAGTAACAAAGATTCTGCATTGTATATTATTAACATATATATTTAAAATTAATCCTATACTCATGAATATTATAAGGCAAAATATTAATCAAATCTGTACATTTAACATCATACCATTTTAAAACAAAACATGTATCTGGTTTATCTTTCTAGAGATTTAGCTTGCTATCTACAGAAAGAAAAAAAGATCAGAAGGAAATATTTCAGAATATTAACATTACATATTTCCAGGTGGTAAAATTATCAGTGAATTTTGTTTTTAGTTTTCTGCTATGTATTTGTCATCAAAACTTTCTATAATAGAGAAAAATGCTTTTATGCTTAGTGAAAAAAGAAAATATAAATCTGTAAATACACTGAAACAATCATGTGTTCATAACCAATGACAGAAATTAGTCAAGATGTTATTGGTGACAGATGACTTTGCTTTTTTTTTTTTTCTTTTGGTACGTGGGCCTCTCACTGTTGTGGCCTCTCCCGTTGTGGAGCACAGGCTCCGGACACACAGGCCCAGCGGCCATGGCTCGTGGGCCGAGCTGCTTTGCGGCATGTGGGACCCTCCCGGTCCAGGGCACGAACCCGCGTCCCCAGCACCGGCAGGTGGACTCCCAACCGCTGCCCTACCAGGGGAGCCCAACTTTGCATTTTTAATTCACTATCATGGCACTGATTTGGAGCAAACTATTTAGTGACTCCATGTATTAAGATTAGTCTTACATTTATTAACTTTCTAGCAAATTTCAGGCACTATCTTCACATTCATTATTTCATCTTGCTCTCTAAATAAATAGTGAGAGAGTCTCATTCCCATTTTATGGCTGAGGAAACTGAATTACCAAGATATAAGTTGAAGTTCATGAAGCTCACAACCCATAGAGAGTGAGTTATGCTGTGAACACAGTTCTCCAGACTGTGTGTCCAGTGCTTCTGCACTATACCATTTTGACCTAACTGTTCATCAGTTGTTTTTTTTTTTTTATACAGCAGGTTCTTATTAGTTATCCATTTCATACATATTAGTATATACATGCTAATCCCAATCTCCCAAATCATCCCACCACCAACCCCCCTGCCCCCGCCAGCCACATTCCCCCCTTGGTGTCCATACGTTTGTTCTGTACATCTGTGTCTCTATTTCTGCCCTGCAAACCGGTTCATCTCTACCATTTTTCTAGGTTCCACATATATGCATTAACATACAATATTTGTTTTTCTCTTTCTGACTTAATTCACTCTGTATGACAGTCTCTAGATCCATGCACGTCTCAACAAATGACTCAATTTCGTTCCTTTTTATGGCTGAGTAATATTCCATTGTATATATGTACCACATCTTCTTTATCCATCCGTCTGTCGATGGGCATTTAGGTTGCTTCCATGTCCTGGCTATTGTAAATAATTCTGCAATGAACATTGGGGGTGCCTGTATCTTTTTGAATTATGGTTTTCTCTGGGTATATACCCAGTAGTGGGATTGCTGGGTCATATGGTAATTGTATTTTTAGCTTTTTAAGGAACCTCCATCCTGTTCTCCACAGTGGCTGTATCAATTTACATTCCCACCAACAGTGCAAGAGGGTTCCCTTTACTCCATACCCTCTCCAGCATTTGTTGTTTGTAGATTTTCTGATGATGCCCATGCTAGCTGGTGAGAGGTGATACCTCATTGTAGTTTTGATTTGCATTTATCTAATAATTAGTGATGTTGAGCAGCTTTTCATGTGCTTATTGGCCATCTGTATGTATTCTTTGGAGAAATGTCTATTTAGGTCTTCTGCCCATTTTTGGATTGGGTTGTTTGTTTCCTTAATATTGAGCTGCATGAGCTGTTTATATATTTTGGAGATTAATCCTTTGTCTGTTGATTCATTTGCAAACAGTTCCTCCCATTCTGAGGGTTGTCTTTTTGCCTTGTTTATGGTTTCCATTGCTGTGCAAAACCTTTTAAGTTTCATTAGGTCCCATTTGTTTACTTTTGTTTTTATTTCCATTACTCTAGGAGGTGGATCAAAAAAGATCTTGCTGTGATTTATGTCAAAGAGTGTTCTGCCTATATTTTCCTCTAAGAGTTTTATAGTTTCTGGTCTTAGATTTAAGTCTCTAATCCATTTTGAGTTTATTTATGTGTATGGTGACAGGGAGTGTTCTAATTTCATTCTTTTACATGTACCTGTCCAGTTTTCCCAGCACCACTTATTGAAGAGACTGTCTTTTCTCCATTGTATATCCTTGCATCCTTTCTCATAGATTAGTTGACCATAGGTGTGTGAGTTTATCTCTGGGCCTTCTATCCTGTTCCATTGATCTATATTTCTGTTTTTGTGCCAGTACCCTATTGTCTTGATTACTGTAGCTTTGTAGTAGAGTCTGAAGTCAGGGAGTGTGATTCCTCCAGCTCCATTTTTTTTCCCTCAAGACTGCTTTGGCTATTCAGGGTCTTTTGTGTCTCCATACGAATTTTAAGATTTTTTGTTCTAGTTCCATAAAAAATGCCATTAGTAATTTGATAGGGATCGCATTGAATCTGTAGATTGCTTTGGGTAGTATAGTCATTTTCACAATATTGATTCTTCCAATCCAAGAACATGTTATATATCTCCATCTGTTGGTATCATCTTTAATTTATTTCATCAGTGTCTTATAGTTTTCTGCATACAGGTCTTTTGTCTCCCTAGGTAGGTTTATTCCTAGGTATTTTATTCTTGTTCTTGCAATGGTAAATGGGAGTGTTTCCTTAATTTCTCTTTCAAATTTTTCATCATTAGTGTATAGGAATGCAAGAGATTTCTGTGCATTAATTTTGTATCCTGCAACTTTACCGAATTCATTGATTAGCTTTATTAGTTTCCTGGTGGCATCTTTAGGATTCTCTATGTATACTATTATGTCATCTGCAAACAGGGACAGTTTTATTTCTCCTTTTCCAATTTGTATCCCTTTTATTTCTTTTTCTTCTCTGATTGCCATGTCTAGGACTTCCAAAACTATGTTAAATAATAGTGGTGAGAGTGGATATCCTTGTGTTGCTCCTGAACTTAGAGGAAATGCTTAGTTTTTCACCATTGAGAATGATGTTTGCTGTGAGTTTGTTGTATATGGCCTTTATTATGTTGAGGTAGGTTCCCTCTCTATGCCCACTTTCTGGAGAGTTGTTATCATAAATCAGTGTTGAATTTTGTCAAAAGGTTTTTCTGCATCTATTGAGATGATCATATGGTTTTTTTTTCCTATTTTATTTATTTATTTATTTATTTTTAAAATTAGTTTCTGCTTTATAACAAAGTGAATCAGTCATACATATACATCTGTTCCCACATCCCTTCCCTTATGCATCTCCCTCCCTCCCACCCTCCCCATCCCACCCCTCCAGGCGGTCACACATTAAAAGGATCATACACCATGATCAAGTGGGATTTATCCCAGGGATACAAGGATTCTTCAATATATGCAAATCAATCAATGTGATACACCATATTAACAAATTGAAGGATAAAAACCATATGATCAGCTCGGTGCTTTGTGATCATATGGTTTTTATCCTTCAATTTGTTAATATGGTGTATCACATTGATTGATTTGCATATATTGAAGAATCCTTGTATTGTTGAAAGATTTTTAATCAGTTTCAATTTCATTACTTGTGATTGGTCTGTTCATAGTTTCTATTTCTTCCTGGTTCAGTCTTGGAAGGTTATACCTTTCTAAGAATTTGTCCATTTCTTCCAGGTTGTCCATTTTATTGGCATGGAGTTGCTTGTAGTAGTGTCTTAGGATGCTTTGTATTTCTGCGGTGTCTGTTGTAACTTCTCCTTTTTCATTTCTAATTTTATTGATTTGAGTCCTCTCCCTGTTTTTCTTGATGAGTCTGGCTAATGGTTTATCAATTTTGTTTATCTTCTCTAGAACTAGCTTTTAGTTTTATTGATCTTTGCTATCGTTTTCTTTGTTTCTATTTCATTTATTTCTGCTCTGATCTTTATGATTTCTTTCATTCTACTCACTTTGGGTTTTGTCTGTTCTTCTTTCTCTAGTTCCTTTAGGTGTAACATTAGATTGTTTATTTGAGATTTTTCTTGTTTCTTGAGGTAGGCGTGTATAGCTATAAACTTCCCTCTTAGAACTGCTTTTGCTGCATCCCATATGTTTTGAATCATCATGTTTTCATTGTAATTTGTCTGTGGTATTTTTTGATTTCCTCTTTGATTTCTTCAGTGATCTCTTGGTTATTTAGTAACGTATTGTTTAGCCTCCACCTGTTTGTGTTTTTTACGGTTTTTCCCTGTAATTGATTTCTAATCTCATAGTGTTGTGGTCAGAAAAGATGCTTGATATGATTTCAATTTTATTAAATTTACTGAGGCTTGATTTGTGACTGAAGATGTGATCTATCCTGCAGAATGTTCCATGTGCACTTGAAAAGAAAGTGTAATCTGCTGTTTTTGGATGGAATATCCTACAAATAGCAATTAAATCTATCTGGTTTATTGTGTCATTTAAAGCTTGTGTTTCCTTATTAATGTTCCCTTTGGATGATCGGTCCATTGCTGTCAGTGAGGTGTTAAACTCTCCCACTATTATTGTGTTACTGTCGACTTCCACTTTTATAGCTGTTAGCAGTTGCCTTATGTATTGAGGGGCTCCTATGTTGAGTGCATATATCTTTATAATTGCTATATCTTCTTCTTGGATTGATCCCTTGATCATTATATAGTGTCCTTCTTTGTCTCTTGTAACACTCTTTATTTTAAAGTCTATTTTATCTGATATGAGTATTGCTACTCCAGCTTTCTTTTGATTTCCATTTGCATGGAATATCTTTTTCCATCCCCTCACTTTCAGTCTGTATGTGTCCTTAGGTCTGAAGTGGGTCTCTTGTAGACAGCATATATAAGGGTCTTGTTTTTGTATCCATTCAGCAAGCCTGTGTCTTTTGGTTGGAGCATTTAATCCATTCACGTTTAAGGTAATTATCGATATGTATGTCCCTATTACCATTTTCTTAATTGTTTTGGGTTTGTTTTTGTAGGTCCTTTTCTTCTCTTCTGTTTCCCATTTAGAGAAGTTACTTTAGCATTTGTTGTAGAGCTGGTTTGGTGGTGCTGAATTCTCTTAGCTTTTGCTTGTCTGTAAAGCTTTTGATTTCTCCATCGAATCTGAATGAGATCCTTGCCAGGTAGAGTAATCTTGGTTGTAGGTTCTTCCCTTTCATCACTTTAAGTATATCATGCCACTCCCTTCTTGCTTTTAGAGTTTCTGCTGAGAAATCAGCTGTTAACCTTATGGGAGTTCCCTTGTATGTTATTTGTCATTTTTCCCCTGTTGCTTTCAATAATTTTTCTTTGTCTTTAATTTTTGTCAATTTGATTACTATGTGTCTCGGCGTGTTTCTCCTTGGGTTTATCCTGCCTGGGACTTTCTGCACTTCCTGGACTTGGGTGGCTATTTCCTTTCCCGTGTTAGGGAAGTTTTCGACTATAATCTCTTCAAATATTTTCCCAGGTCCTTTCTCTCTCTCTTCTCCTTCTGGGACCCCTATATGTCAATGTCATTGCATTTAATGTTGTTCCAGAGGTCTCTTAGGCTGTCTTCATTTTTTTTCATTCTTTTTTCTTTGTTCTGTTCCATGGCAGTGAATTCCACCATTCTGTTTTCCAGGTCACTTATCCTTTCTTCTGCCTCAGTTATTCTTCTATTTATTCTTTCTAGTGTATTTTTCATTTCATTTATTGTATTGTTTGTCTCTGTTTGTTTGTTCTTTAATTCTTCTAGGTCTTTGTTAAACATTTCTTGCATCTTCTCCATCTTTGTCTCCATTCTTTTTCCAAAGTCCTGGATCATCTTCACTGTCATTATTCTGAATTCTGTTTCTGGAAGGTTTCCTCACTCCACTTCATTTAGTTGTTTTTCTGGGGTTTTATGTTGTTCCTTCATCTGGTACATAGCCCTCTGCCTTTTCATCTTGTCTATCTTTCTGTGAATGTGGTTTTTGTTCCACAGGCTTTTGTTCCACAGGCTGCAGGATTGTAGTTCTTTCTTCTTGCCTCTGCTGTCTGTCTTCTGGTAGATGAGGCTATGTCCATCATGTTTATATGGTTCAGATTTGGAGTGCATTTAGCAATCCTTTTTCTTTTAACTGGAGAATTATATAATCATTACTTATAATTACCATTTAGGATTCTTCTTAATCAGTCCAACGAGAGTGTGGAGAACTAGGAAGTGGGGTATTCCTTCCATTCAGAGCAACAAGTGTTAGACAAGAACATCCTGCATATCTAGGACTGCAACAGGTGCAGATGCCTCATTTGGAGTTAATCATGAAATGTTTTTACACTTTTTCACTGACATTTCTCTCTTCTGTACCTACTCCTCCATCCATGCTATCACATGAACTGAGCATTTTTTTAATCAACTTTTCCTAGATAACAGTAACAGTAAAGGTAGTTAACATTGACTGAGCCCTTACAATATTCCAGGCACTCTGCCAAGCAATTTATATTGATTATCTCATTAATCCTAATGAAACTCTGTAACACAATACTAAGATCTCACTAAACAAAACTAAACACTCTTACCATACAATTCTGCAATCTCACTCCATGGTATTTCATTCCAAAGTAATGTCACTCCAAAGAAAGCTGAGAACTATGTCTGCACAAAAAAGCTGCAAATGACGTTTATAGCAGCTTCACTCATAACTGCTAAAACTTGGAAGCAATTGAGATGCCCTCCAGTAGGTGAAGGGACAAATAAACTGTAGCACAGTCAGACAATGGAATATTATTTAGTGCTAAAAAGAGACAAACTATCAAGCCAGGAAAAAACATGGAGAGACCTTAAATGCATATTAGTAAGTGAAAGAAGCCAATCTGAAACAGGCTACTACTGTATAATTCTAACTATATGGCATTCTTGAAAAATAAAAATTATGGGGACAGTAAAAAGATGAAAGGTTGCCACAGGTGTTGGGGGTGTGGAGGGATGAATAGAGCACAGAGGATTTTCAGGGCTGTGAAAATGCTCTGTATGATATTTGATGAAAGATACATGTAATTAAACATTTGTCCAAACCTATAAACATACAACACCCAAAGTGAACCATAATGTAAACTATGGACTTTGGGTGATAATCATGTGTCAATATAGGTTCATCAATTGTAGCAGATGTACCACCCTGATGGGGGATGTAGATAATGGTGGAGACCATACATCCGTGGGGGCAGAGGGTACATGGGAAATCTCTGCACCTTCCCTTCAATTTTGCTATGAACCTAAAACTGCTCTATGAATATAAAATCTTTTTTAAAAAATCACTGAGGCCTAGAGAAGTTAATAAAACTTCAAAAGTTAGACACTTTGTCAGTGGTATAGCTGGGCTTTGAATCCAGACAATCTGTTTCATAGTGGATGACTACAATAGATTGTTGGGGGTTTTTTTCCTCTCCTGATCACAGTCTTTCCCCTTCTAATTTGTCCTTCCTCAGTCTTTGAAAAATTACATTTTCCTCAAGCTCACAAAACTTTTCAGAGCTTCCTACTTTTAAGCACATCAAATTTAAACAGATTTTAACTATTAAAATCTAAACCATCCAAAACATGGCCCTTTCACAATTAATTAGCTTTATTTCTCATTGAAAAATAGCAATTACCATTTTGAGCAGGAGCCACTTTGCTCTGCCCTCAACTTAGTATTTTATATAAATTACTTCATCTCTTTCCTATTTTTCAGATGAGAATACTGAAGCTTAGCATGGATGAATAACTTGCTCAAGGTCACACAGCTAAAAATAATCCTCCTTGATTCCAAAACTCTTTAATTTCTGCAACACTGCTTTCTTCTCACTGAAAATGGAAAATCATCAAAATTTTCAACAGTAGCAATTAATACAAACATATCATCCCTCTAACTATCCATACATACATACAACATTTATTGTGCTTCTACACATACCAGACCCTATGTTAAGTGCTGTAGATATGGAGATAACTTAGACATAGTTGTTGCACTTGTCCTCATAGATCTTTCAGAATTCACATTTGAGGCATATCAGGAATTTTAATCACTAATAAGCACTCAAAACCCATCACCAAAGTGCCACACAGGAAGAAATATTAGTTTATGTGCTTAGAGGCCCTGTTGACTTACCGGTAACTCTCCCTCTCTAATACCTTCTTCTTAGTATGTCTATCTTCTGCATCTGACACAGATTTCTTCTTCCTGTTTCTATCTCCACCTTTCCATTTTCTCATCTTTCTTATTTTCTATTTCCTTCACATACTATTTACTTTACCAGGAATACTCTTCCCTATCCTCTCTGCTTGACTTATTTTTAAAGCACCAGGTTTGCCTTGTTAATGATCTATAATACCTTGTTCAAGGTCTATCAATGTGCTTACTGTATTTTTTCATAATAATTGAATTATGTACTCATCTCCAAATAAACAGCATGATCCTTTAAGACAATTTTGTTACCTCGTTTGTTTATTTATTTATTTATTTATTTATTTATTTATTTAGCAATATGCGGGCCTCTCACTGTTGTGGCCTCTCCCATTGCGGAGCACAGGCTCTGGACGCGCAGGCTCAGTGGCCATGGATCACAGGCCCAGCCACTCTGTGGCATGGAGGATCTTCCCGGACCGGGGCACGAACCCGTGTCCCCTGCATCAGCAGGCGGACTCTCAACCACTGCGCCACCAGGGAAGGCCCCTTGTTTATTTTTATAGCCTCAGGACTTAGCAGAGTTTCTGACAAATCGTAGATATTCAATAAATCCTTGTTGTAACAATATGTGAATGGTTCACTTTCCCTAAACTTTAACTTTAATACCAAAAACATTTTTTAAGAGGTATAATTAGAGTTATTTCTTTTTCTGAGTGAGATTGTTAGAATTTGCTCAATATATAACATGCCCGATATTCTTTTTGCTTTGTAGCTGTTGTTTTTGCCTATATCTGAAATTATACTGTATATTTGCCTATATCTGAAATTATATCGTACTATATTCTACACAGCAATGGCATTATTGTCTGTCATATTTTATTGCACATATATGAAGTGATACTATTGTTCCTAAATAATTCATGCATTCAGATTTATCATTTGTTCATGGGACATATTATTTTTGTCTTATTCATTCTCAAAGTAAAAATGCATGTTTAACTCATATGTTACTTCTCTAATCTAGAGTTTCTCAAACTATATTTCATTGAACAGTATTTCCACAACCTCCCCAGAAAAAAAGCATGGCCAAATGGATTTGGGAAATGATGCAAGGTTCGTAATTTGCTCTTGAAAATATACTACAGACATCAGAATATAAGAGATTCTGACAAAAGCTGGTTTTGTGGCCAAGAATTGGAAACAACCCAGGTTTCCATCTATAGGAAAATGGATAAATCAAATATAGTAAAAGCACATGATAGAATATTGTGTAAAAGGCAAAATAGGTTGGTTAGATCTTTATATAACAACGTGGAAAGAATTGAAAAATATGATTTTGCATTAAAAAAGGTGAGAAACAGAACATCAAGTATAACACAGAGAACTGTCAGAAGCTGAAGGCAGTGAAGGATAAATGTTAGAGGAAAATTTCATTCATGCCTCACATGTCTGAATTCAAAGGAGTCTATAAGAAGAACTGAGTTTGCTTTGAATCACTGAGACAGAATTAGTAGATCAGTTGCCAATCAAAAACCATATTCAACAATTTTCAGACCATTTTGTTCCACAAACACAGCCTGCCAAAATTCTTACTTTCCCAATAACCAAAATGACTTTCCCCACTCTGTATTTTTTTTCTTGGAATTTTAAAGAGTGGTCAGGACACACAGTGCCACAGAAATATCCTCAGACAGAAGGGAGTGCCCTTTTCTTTCTTAGCATGTATTCATGCACACCACACACACAAACATTCACATGAGCACTCCCTATGTGCTAGGGAGATGACAGTGAAGGAAGCAAGTAAAAGTCCCTACTCTCAAAATGTTTACACACTTTCAGGCATTTACCACTCAATGTACTTTTACTCAGTGAATCATTTCTAGCTACATTAATCCCCCTCAGTACTAATGCAATTCATGATATAGAGCAGCAGTTCCTTTAAAAAGAGAGCAAATTAAAATAAATTTCTTCCTGTTAGTATTTTTAAAAAATTGAAGGTATCATTTCTTTTTTTCTTGCCTTCTTGTTTTCCTATTTTCCTTCTTTTTAAAAAAATTTTCATAAGATTATATTGATTTACAATGTTGTGTTAGTTTCAGTAGTACAGCAAAGGAAAGCATCATTTCTTACAAATGAACACCAGTCGCCTAATTTCTGTGTCCTCCTAATTCTAAGTTACAAGTCTCATAAATTGCATAAAATTCAAAGTTTCTTTATTGTCAATTTTTAACACTAAGTTCTTGGTGCTACCTCTTTTCTCGCCTATCCACCGCATCCTCTTCTTAAGCTATCGTTTCTTGAGCACTTATTATAGGTTAGGGATATTGTTAGGAATCTTACATGTTATATTGTTTATTCATCATGACAGCCTTATTCTCCCCAGATGAGAAAACTTGAATGAAAGAGATTAAGTAACTCTAGCAAGGCCCAGGCTAGTACACAACCATGTCAGTGCTGGCAAGTGAGCTAAGGGTGAACTTGAGTAATTCAAGTGCCTGAGCTGCTAGTATTTCAGTTAACAGCCCTAAAGTGGGCTGTTCTCAATCAGTTTAGTGCAAAGAAACTTCTCTTTCTTTGGGCCCTCCATGTGTATTCTCAAAGTGAAAGATACACCGGCAAAGTACAGATTGATTCAGTTCTTGTGCCTACTTACACTCCATAGAGACATCCTGGTCAGGCAAACATTGTATAGATTCAGAGATTCCTCAGGCAATCCTTCCTTTTTCCACCCTGTAAATCACCACAACCTACCAGGCTGCCCATCTTCACACAGATACGGAACATTCTATTCTTTTTTTTTTTTTTTTTGCGATACACGGGCCTCTCACTGTTGTGGCCTCTCCCGTTGCGGAGCACAGGCTCCGGACGCACGGGCTCAGCTGCCATGGCTCACGGACCCAGCCGCTCCGCGGCATGTGGGATCCTCCCGGCCTGGGGCACGAACCCGTGTCCCCTGCATCGGCAGGCGGACTCTCAACCACTGCGCCACCAGGGAAGCCCCCGGAACATTCTATTCTTATACACGTTCATCTTTAAATGCATTTTCCGGTATCTAATATTAAACATGGAAGGACGGAAAGAGACTAACTTCCTGGCCTCATTTCAGGATGGTGTGCTTACTTGAGGAGGTTTCTTTGAAGGAAAAGGATATATTTTCTCATTAACCGTAAGTTTGAAAGGCCTTGACTTAATAGATGAGTCCTCACCTCATAAAAGCAGGTCAGCAGAAGCTGCATGACAGAAGGGGAATTCAACCTTTTAATTTCAAGTCATTGACACCAGGCAGTAGTCTCCAGAGTAATCTGTGACTATCCATTCATCATAATTACAATTTTAACGCTCTTTATCTTTCAATTAAACTTGCATTCTGTGGGCCACTTAATTAATGAACTGACAATGGCCTTATTTCTTCAACCATATATCTGAGTAAGCACTGGCTGAAAAACCATGAGTGTAAATCAGTCAGAAAGAGAAGAGAAAAAATAAAGGATGAGCTGGAATTCAGCTTTCCTAAGCACCACCAACACCCTCACCAACCACAAAAAAGCATCTTTTAAGTTTATTCTCCAACCATCTAACATTTGTGCAATTCAAAAATAGCTCTGAGGAAAGCATATGGCAGGAAAGCATGCTGACTTGACCATCTAGCATTTAAATTAGACAAATTAATTACTTCAACATGTTTTTATAATGACTTCCTTAGGCTGTGTCCCCAGTTTACTATATTTTGGTGTCTTATCTTTTGAAAATTGAAAATTCTTCTAGCAATTCTATTTGCATTACTTGGTGGAAAGCTTTGGATTTTAAATTTATATTTATTTGGATATAAATAGTCATAAATTTACATGTATAAAGATACCCATCTCCTTCTCCACACCACAGAACATACTTTCTAGAATTAATAACAGAAGTATTACATTGGAGAGATGAAAACAAAGCAACTAAAAGACGTAATATATTCCCTAAATTTTGTATCTATACATATCTCAGATTATTTGTTGTTATGAATTCACAAGAGTCTTTATAAATTTAGTTTGGACATCATTTAGGTTGGAAGCAAAAAAGCATTTGTTTCATAGGAATCAATACCTATCTCTCCCTCTTCTACATATATTTTTTCCTATTTTCTCATGTTATATAATCAAATGTGGTATTAATGACCTCTGGTCTTATAATTGCCTCCTAGACTTGCATGAGCTCAGGGAAATCTGTCATCCAAAATTACTGTGTGAAACAGCCGTGCCTCATGGTCAGCACTGGGCTAGACAGCTCGAAGGTAGAGATGCCTGCATAATAATACAGTTTGACAGGCACAACTGGACTTTTAGAGTTTTCACAGAAATTGTTGAGTAAGGCTGCCCAATTTAAAAGGAAAATGAGATTCAAACTTTATGCAAATACTATTTTGTGTCCCCTTGATTTTTTAAGTATCCATATTCCAATAAGACAACTGTTTTGTCTTTTTGCTAAAACTGCATTAATAGAAGATTATGTTAATGTAAGAAGATTATGTTAATAATGACCTGAGAGATGCAAGTCTGTTCAAAATCAAACATGCTACAAGAGACACTTCATGGTATAGAGATGTGGCCATAGGTACTGGGTAACTTTGTTTTCAAAAACCTTCCAATCAAGGTAACTGGCATCATACAAAAAGTATATGCTTGTTGAGTCAAATACAGGTGCTGTCAGGCAGTCTCAGGCTGTCTGGCCATCAAGTCGTGTTCCTATCATGCCTCGCTTGCTACACACCCACTGAAATGTGCCCGTTTTATATCTTATCCCTGCTCTGCTTTCCAGACTTTAATTTGTCAGTGTGTGTATAGAGCTGCCCCAGGTATCATGTGCTCTTTAACAACACTTGTTTGACATAATTTGGCTTTGTGGTTGAATTTTGGAGAGCAGGCAATGTTATCATAGATTGGCAGTGAACACATATAGAGGCACTTAGTTTTTCAGAACCCCAAAATTGACGACTCTGCCAGCAATGCATTATGCCTTCTGTGGGCCCTACGTAATTTTGCCTTTGTGGGCCCCTCTGTTCATAAAAAAAATTAAAATCTTTATCTTATGGCTGTGCTGATATAAAGATTAATATAATACAGACTGAATTATATTCATTTTTTTCTTTTAATTTTAAAAGTAATCGAAACTTTTCCAAGGGTTCCTAAAAGTATCATGAGGTCTAAGTGGTGCTTTCATTGTGGCTAATGGGTAAATTGGCCTTATACTCTGCCTACATGGAAGTCACGTGTGGCTTGGTCCGGACAGTACCAATTTCAGAGTGAAACACAGCTAGGTTAATATCTAGGCCAATAGCAGTGAACTTTTTAAGCCTCAGCTTTATATCTAGGAAATGTAGGTGGCAGTGCCTTCTTATTGGGTTAGTGTGGGTAAAAATGAAATCATTAGTCCGTATGATCCAGTAATCATGCCCTTTGGTATTTACCCAAATGAACTGAAAACTCATATCCACAAAAATCACTGAACATGGATGTTCATAGCAGTTTCATTCACAATTGACAAAACTGGGAAACAACCAAAATGTCCTTCAATAGGTAAAAGGATAAATAAACTGTGGTACATCCATACAATGGAATATTATTTACTGCTAAAAGGAAATGAACTATCGAGCTATGAAAAGACATAGAGAAACCTGAAATGCACATTACTAAGTGAATGAAGCCATCTAAAAAGACTACATACTGTATTATTCCAACTACATGACATTCTGGAAAGGTTAAAACTATGGAGACAGTAATTTTTACTGTCAGTGGTTATCAGGGGTTGAGTTGGAGGGGGTTGGGATGAAAAAACAAAGTACAGAGGATTTTTAGGGCAGTGAAAATGCTCTGTTATGATACTATGATGACAGATACATGTCGTTATACATTTTTCCAAACCCATAGAATGTACAATATCAAGAATAAACCCTAATGTAAACTATGGACTTCTAAGTGATAATGCGTCAATGTAGGCTCATCAATTGTAGGAACTGTACCATCTGATGGGGGTTATATTGATAACAGGGGAGGCTATCTGTACCATCTGATGGGGGCTATATTGATAACATGGGAGGCTGTGCATGCATGGGGGGCAGGGGTATATAGTAAATCTGTGTACCTCCCAATCAATTTTGTTGTGAATTTAATACTGCTCTAAAAAATAAAGTCTTAGAGTAAAACAAAAAAATGAGACATTAGTAAAAATGTGACTAACATAGGTCCTGGTTACAATAGATGTCCATAAATTATATATTATATACTCAGTAATTTTTGAGCTACATGTAGTTATTTGACATACAATGTTTTTTCTTCCAAGACCAAATTTTCCATATTAGGATGGGATATTTCATTAGATGCTTCAGGAAATAAAAAAAAATTGTGTAGTTTTTTTGTTTTTCTTTATGTTAACTGAAATGTAACTGAAGAGTCACATAACTGACAAATATATCACTTACATAAATCTCACTGCTAATCATCCATCCCCTCTTTTTTGGGAAGATCCTGATATCACTCCTAATGATAAATCAGGGACAGCAGGATTGTTCTCAAGAGTAACAATAAAGAAGAGAGGGTCACTGTGTCATTAGTGGACCAGAATGCTAAAAAATTATCAAAAGTAATGTGATAGACTAAAATCAGCACATTTTTATAAGAGAAAATGACTTGTCTTACCTCTTTGTTCCTTTGCACTTAGTAAATTCTTGATGATCAGTTAATTGGGTTATTATTACCTAAAACACATCAAATAACACTCTATGTTCTCTTATTAAACTAAGCCATAATATTAATGGCTATAAAGATAGAAACTATGAGGAAATTCTCTGGACATCGTAAAACTGTTCTTTAAAGTGCCCTAGAACACATGTCTCTGATCTTATCTGCTATTATTCTCTCCTCACTTCTCTGATTGCATCTATAACCATTACCCTGGGGCTTACACAACTCTCAAGATATTGTCTAGCGTCAGATATGAAATGACAGGATAAAACATATTTGAGGAGCTTTCAGTGAATCCTTGTGTTGGCTGCTATGAGATGCTGTTTGAGAGGAGCCCAGCTGCCTGTAAGAATTCTGGCCAGAATCCAGGTTTTCAGCCTAAAGCCTTTTATAGATTTCCTAACCCAAGTGATTAGGATGAACCATACTGAATGAAGAGCCCTCCCCCTTGGCCTCTGACTAAGTTTGAGTAGTTTCTCTAACTCCCAGATCCTGCCCTCTGCCTATTATTACTGGAATGAGAAACACAAAATCAATGGCCTAGAACCAAGACTAAAGTTACCTACTTCAAGTGTCCTTTCCCTTTAACCTCCTCCAGTTCCCAGTGTATTTTTAGCCAAAAAAGAAAAAGCCCTTAGGACTGATCTTATTGTATCAGATGTATGGAAGAAGAGAGAGGAGGGTCACCAGAGGGAAATCCTAACAGACGAACCAAGGCTTTAAATTCTATAACCCAATTAATGATCTTGTCCTTGATCTTGACTCAGCTTTATGGAAAGAAAGGGAAAGAATCTTTTATCTCTACCAATGTCCAAAAGATATCTTTGCTTATTTGGTGCTTGAAAAATTTGGAAATTTATTAAAACTCAACATTCTAAATACATTAGTAAAATCACCTGGCCCAGTAAGCATTGTAGCTAAAGCATGTCAGAGCTGAGTCACTGCCAACCGAAAACCCTGTTGGCAGGAAAAGCGAATTTTCAACAGCTCTGACAGTGTAAAGCAGGAGGCATGTTTGACAAGAGGCCGCATATTAATTTAAAAGGCTTTAGCATCTGGTTAGGTAACACCTGCTGTGGCGAACACTCCCAGGCACACAAAATAGCATTCAAGCTGAATATTTAAATCTCCCAACATAACCCAACAAAGCTCTAACTCTAAATAAAAGAAACTAAATCATGTCTCTCTAGCAATCAACAGAGTTATAATTATATAACCAAAAATATTCAGGCTATGGCATTGTTTGCTATCCACCGAGTTAAAATGTGGTAGTGGGTGCTATAGAAAGTTATAAAGTTATAAAGTATATTAAAACGTGTTGCCCTGCCTTGGAGAATTTTACTGTGTGCAGTATTTAGAAGAGGAACAGGGCTCAGAGAATAACACTTTTTTTTTTTTTTTTTTTTTTTTGCGGTATGCGGGCCTCTCACTGTTGTGGCCTCCCCCGTTGCGGAGCACAGGCTCCGGACGCGCAGGCTCCGGACCCGCAGGCTCAGCGGCCATGGCTCACGGGCCCAGCCGCTCTGCGGCATATGGGATCCTCCCAGACCGGGGCACGAACCCGTATCCCCTGCATCGGCAGGCGGACTCTCAACCACTTGCGCCACCAGGGAGGCCCCAGAGAATAACACTTTGTGTCCTATTATGTTGTATTGATATATAATTAAAGCAGAAATTGTCAGTGAGAAGGGGGAGATGATGGTACCAAATAACAGAGAAAAACGAGCCATAGGAAAAGAAGAGCTGGCAGGGCTCTTCTAAGGACTTTGTCTTTGAAAGGGAGTCAAGGCTCAAGGATTAGAGTCATCAGGGATGGGGGAGAGGCAAGTGTATGTGTGTTCTGGAATTGTCAGGACACACTACCATGACATAGTACTGTTAAAAGTTCAGTAACATGTTCTGAGTCTACGGATATCAAGAAATATTCTTAGAATAATTGAATTTTCTGTGTAGTTTCCTGCAGTGGAGATTTGTCAGCTCAGTTTGGATACCAGGTTATTTGACAATTCTATTTCTCACTGTAAATTAATAAACTGACATTTTGATAATTCCTTTATTGGCTCCACAAAGTATTATTGAATGTCCAACATGTAGGAGATGCTGTAATTTTTTTCAGATATTACAACATCTACAATGGTGGAAAAAACATAGTAAACAAAGGTAACTGAAGCAATTACAGTACCATGTGGGAAATGCTATAATGGAGCTATCACCAAGGTATTCAGCATGCACAGGCACAGTTCAACTAACCCCTGTAGTGGGTATGTGTATGGAGGGAGCATCATATGAAAAATGAGTAACAGTTAGCTAGACAAAATATCTGTTGAGTAAAAACATTTCCAGATTAGGGAACAGCATAAACGATTTCCTAACGTCCAAAAAAACCATGAGTACGTTAAAATTATAACACTCTAAAAAAAGCCGCAGGGGTAAAATGTAATCTTGGATTAGGCAATGGCTTCTTAGAGACGACACTAAAAGCTCAAGCAACACACGAAAAAATAGATAAACTGGACACCATCTGCTATGGCCTGAATTGTGTCCACCCAAATTCATGACCCCCAATGTGATGGTATTTGGAGATGGGGCCTTTGAGAGAGGATTAAATTTAGATGAGGTCACGGCAGTTGGATTATTGCCCTTTAGAAGAAAACAAAGGGGCAGCAGAGGTTTCTCTCTCTGCCATTCGAGGAAAAGCAAGAAAGCAGCCATGTTTAAGGCAGGAAGCGGACGTGGCCATGCTGGCACCCTGAACTCCGATTTCCAGCCTCCAGAACTGTGAGGAAATAAATGTTTAAGCCACCAAGCCTACTGTATTCGGTCATGGCAGGCTGAGCTGACTAATACACTCTCAAAACCAATAAATTGTGCACTTCAAGTGAAATCATCCAGGAAAGACAGCTGATAGAATGAGAGAACATTTTTGAAAATCATGTATCTTATTATAAGTACTTGTTTCTAGAATATATGAATAACTGTAACAACTCAAGAATAAAAAAATAACCCAGTTTAGGGGCTTCCCTGGTGGCACGGTGGTTAAGAATCTGCCTGCCAATGCAAGGGACACAGGTTTGAGCCCTGTCCTGGGAAGATCCCACATGCCGCGGAGCAACTAAGCCCGTGCACCACAGCTACTGAGCCTGAGCTCTAGAGCCCACAAGCCACAACTATTGAGCCCACGTGCCACAACTACTGAAGCCTGCTCGCCTAGAGCCTGTGCTCTGCAACAAGAGAAGCCATGACAATGAGAAGCCTGCATACCACAAAGGAGAGTAGCCCCTGCTCACCCCTATTAGAGAAAGCCCGAGAACAGCAACAAAGACCCAACAGCCAAAATAAATAAATAAAGTTACTAAAAAAACAAAACAAAACCCAGTTTAAAAGTGAGCAAAGAATCTGAATAGACAGTTCTCCAAAGATGTACGAATGGCCAATAAGCAAAAGAAAAGATGTTCAACATCATTAACTATCAGAGAAATGCAAATCAAAACCACAAGATACCACTTCACATGCACTAGGATGGCTATAATCAAAAAGATAAATAATAAATGTTAGCAAGGATGTAGAGAAACCACATCCTTGATGTGGAGATGTAAAATGGCACAACTGATGGAGATGTAAAATGGCACAACTGCTTTGAAAAGCAGTCTAGCCACGTCTCCAATGGTAAAATAGAGTTATCATATGATCCAGCAACTCTATTACCCAAGAATATGGAAAACATATGTCCACACAGAAATTTGAACATGAATGTTCAGAGCAGCATTATTCATTATAGCTAACAGATGGAAACAACTGAAATGTCCAACAGTTGAAGAATGGATGAAAAAATGTAGTATCTACATAAAATGGAATATTATGCAGAAATAAAAGAAACAAAGTCCTGATACTTGCTATATCATGATGAACCTTGAAAATGTTATGCTAAGTTAAAGAAGCTAGTCACAAAGGACAATGTGTTGTATAATTCCATTCATATCAAATGTCCAGAATAGACAAATATATAGAAACAGAAAGGAAATTGGTGGTCGCTAGCACTAGGGGAGATGGGGAGATTGGAGGTGATAGCTAAGGAGTGCAGGAGTTCTTTGTGGTTAATAAAGTGTTCTCAGATTGACTGTGGTGATGGATGCACAGCTCTGTGAACCTACTGAAAGCCAGTGAATTGCATTTTAAGTGGGTAAATTAGATGGCATGTGAATGATGCTTCAATAAAGCTGTTTAAACAAGGCAGTTCAGTATGGACTCAGTGTAGTGTAAGCTATGTTAATTATTTTGGTCTTTGGTGAAGGGTAGTGGGAGCCGTGGAAGGGATTTAAGCAGGTGAATGACATTATTAACATGATCTTCCTTCTTATGAGTTTAACAACCACTCAGAGACATTGAAAGCAACAAAATTCTGCACTTGCCAAACTAAGGGTAGGATTCTGGGCCTTATTAAATTTATCAAGGCAAGAACACCCTGGCATACTCCTTTTAATAACCATTCAGTCTTCTTGTCGACATCCAATTCTTTTAATTTCATCAGCATTCATTTATTGTTGCCATTAGAAATTTTTCCATTCCTTTTTGACAATCTTGACATCCCTTCCCCAGTAACCAAACAAAAGATGTTATAACAACACTGTACATAAAAATATGTCATTTTCCCTTTTCCTTCCAGGAAACTTCCCCTAACATCTGAGTGTCTTTCTGGTCAATAGAAGCATGAAGAATCTCAGAAGACTCTACTTTCTTGGGAAGTACCCTTCAAGATAAATTTTTCAAGAAGGAAATATATGGAAAATAACTCACATATATTCTTAACCTCTTCAACTGCTCATAAGAAATCTGCAAAGACTTAGCCAAAGTTAGGAAAAACTCTTGAGTTCCCTGTATCCTACAGATATTTATTCATTTATAGAACATGTCTTAGCAATACTGAACTGCTACATAAACATACATGTGCATAAAATTACATACAGAGAGTGAAATGTATAATCATGTACATAATACATTGATTTTTACTATCTTATACTGTCTACAGCTTCATCAAATAAATCACATGTGTTGGCACTCTATCTTCCCTCGCCTGAGACAACATGAAATAATCACTTATTTCTTGAAGCAGCCTTGTAAAATTCCTCGATCTGAACTTTAAGTAGCAACTACTTAGTAACCCAAACTGGCACAGGATATGAACCCTATTTGCCATCCTGTTCTGAAATTGTATGTTTTTTTCACATCTTCTTCAAAAATTAATGCTTTGCAAATAGTCCAAGTTATAAACTTCTGTACAAATTTTTTTCAACTGCAGAACCATGTTTTAGATTATTATCTTTTGTTTACATGCATAAATTGCATTAGAATGATTGACTCTTGTCCACATTATGCAGATAAAGCAACACAGTAAAGTCACTTTATTTGACTGAGAGACCATAGCACTCCTTACTTGTTTTTAATTTACTTAAGCTAATGTTTCTTGGGAGAATGGAAAATAGCTATGAGTCAAAGTATATATTCAGATGTTCTTTTTTCCCTATTTTATCTTTCGTTGTTGAAATAATTTGTTTAATAATGTACATCAAGAAGAAGAACATATTTTGAGTAAGAATTTTATACAGGAAAAAGTAAAAGGAGATTATTTTTCAGGGAAGAAAACATTTTCAACACTTCCTTCATGCTGAGTTTTTACATTTTCTTTAACAGCCCCACACTATTAAATACATACTAGCACCCAGTCTCATTGTGCAATAACTTAATTACTCTGAAATTTATTATTGCCTTTTGCTTGTGTTCTTTAAAAACCCTGTATCTATACTTCACAAGTAAGCAAAAATCAAATTAGCTTTTCGAAATCTCTGCTTTTAATGCATTAAAGAAGGTTCAGTCCTCTTCTAATTAGCCATGAGTTTGCTAATTTTGCTCTGTTGCTTTGAAAAAAGATCACTCTTAGAATCATTTGAGTGGTGAAGTGGTGAATCAATGGTACACACAAAAGGAGGACCCTGATTGGTTGAAGAATCTTGACAGATGTTGAAATATGAATTGTTTAGAACACAATAATACATAAAACATTAAAATTAATGAGATTTTGAGGTGAGATATCTCTCATCTTAAATTAATTTTTACCACTCTTCCTTTGATTTTTGTTCATCAAGGTTAGTAAATCTTCAGATCCCAGTAAGATCTGAAGTAAGACAGAAGACTAAAAACTTTTCATTCTAATTTAGACAGAAAACTAAAAGCTTTTCATTCTAATCCAATATAAATAACTCTGCATCTAGATGGTAAATTCTGTGAGGGCCAGAAATAAGACTTTCTTGCCTCTGTTATATTGCCAGCTCCTCACTCTGGGTTTGTCAAAGAGATTACATTTGTTAAATAAAGACAATGTTAAACTGTTCACATTTAGTAATGAAAACTTGAATGCAGATGGATTAGCATTAGAAAAACCATAACTAAAATATTGTTCCTGATAAAGCTATTGAGGTATGAATTTTAAAGCATGCCATACCAGGTTCATTCTTTTAGAAGCACTATTTTTTTTTATTTATTTAATTTTTGCATGCGTTGGGCCTTTGCTGCCGCACCCAGGCTTTCTCTAGTTGCGGCGAGTGGGGGCTACTCTTCGTTCCGGAGCACGGGCTCTAGGTGTGCGAGCTTCAGTAGTTGTGGCACGCAGGCTCTAGAACACAGGCTCAGTAGTTGTGGTGCACGGGCTTAGTTGCTCCGTGGCATGTGGGATCTTACCGGGCCAGGGCTCAAACTCGTGTTCCCTGCATTGGCAGGAGGATTCTTAACCACTGCGCAACCAGGGAAGTCCCTAGAAGCGCTCTTCTTTAAACATTTTAAACTTATATTACGTGTATTATAATTCTAAAATTTAATATCCTTGGAAATAAAATTTGCTACTTATTGTGTCTTCTGATTCTACCACAAGGCAACTTAGTTCTTCTTGTGATTTAAAATAGAAATTGCAAGCTCATGTTTGGTTATCTGATCGTGTGGGAATTCTGTGAGGTCTGGCTGAAAGAACTTCCTTCAGAGAGAATATATTTTTCCTTCTGCTAGGCACTGTGAAGCAGGGACTAGTAATTTAAAAATCTGAACTCAAATCCTTTTCAAGGGCAGTATGGTGGTAATAACTGTTTTTTTTCTAAACCTTAACTCAGGTTCATACTGATAGTCTGACATCTTTTTGCTGATGGTAGATTTCTTCAAGGCAATCCTGTCTCTGGGAGTGTAGTCTTTCAGTGTTCTGGATTTATACAGGGGTTTTAGTTATTCTCTTTCTTCCTATATTCAAGGCCCTGTCTCCTCCACTGCTCCCAGCATACCCGATTGACATTAAACCCCGAGTTTTTAGTTCTTGGGATCAGCAAATGTCATCAGGCTGCTCAAGGCTTCAGAAAACACTGCACTGGTTTTTCAACAGCCTATTTGTTGCATTTTACCAAGGCTTTTGTACTGTGAAGGTCTTTCATATTTGCCACATGAGCAGAAAGTGGAAGTTGAACATGATAAAATATTTAGAGATGTTTATTTCCTATACTGAATTAACATTAAACATGATTCAACCTATCAGGGAATTATCTTTGGAATTTTTTTCTCTGTGAGTTACCTAGTTTGTGAGACACATGATTAAATGTGACATAAAAAAATTAATGAGTTCATAAAAGAAAAACACAAGGAATCTAGGTTTATATCACATAAAATATGAACTGTATTTAAAATAATTCAGCCAACTAAAAAATTCACATTTCATCAGTGAAAGTGTTTTCTGTTAAGATGTTTGGTCTGAAGAAGAAAAGCAAAACCTCAGGACTGAGAGGAGAAGAGGGGATGAGAGCTACCTTCAATTATTTGAAAGGCTTTCACTTGGAAGAATTACTTCACAGATGGAATTATTATAAGGAAGTCAGAAAAATGTTTTTATTAAATTATAAATTCACATCACCATTTATTAATTCAACATTTTTTATGTGATTGTCATGTGTCAGAATTGTGCTGGCATCACAAAGATGGATGAAATAGGTTTCAGCTCTAAGTTCTGCTTACAGTCTAAGGAGGTGACAGACATGTTCCAGATATACTGTGATATATATTATATTGTGATTAAAATTGAAATTTATTCCAAAAAGTGGAGACAATTTTTCTGCAACTCAACTGTGCATCATGAAAAGTTATATAGAACATTTATCATTGTTGGTGGGACTGCAAAATGGTGCAGTTACTTTGGAAGTTTGTCACTCCCTCAGAATGTTAAACATAGAGTTACCAAATAACCTAGAAATTCCATTCCTAGTTATACACCCAAGAGAAATGAAAACACATCTCTACTCAAAAACTTGTATATGAGTGTTCATAGCAGCATTTTTCATAATAGCCAAAAAATGGAAACAACACAAATGCCCAACAGTTGATGAAAGGATAAACAAAGTTTTATCTGTTGGATGGTAGATCTATACAGTGGAATATTATTTAGCAATAAAAAGAAATGAACTATACTGATACATGGTATAACATGGATGAACCTTAAAAATGTGATAAATGAAAGCAGTCACAAAAATCACATATTGTGTGATTCCAATTATATGAAATGTATATGAAATGTACAGAATAGACAAATCCATAGACCAAGAAAAGTAGTGTAGTAGTTTCTAGGAGCTTGGAGGAGAAGGGGAATGGAGAATTCACGCTAATAGGTACAAGTTTTTTTCCTTGGTGGGGATTATAAAAATGTTCTAAAATTAGATAGTGGTAAAGGTTGCACAACTCTGTGCATGTGCTAAAAATCACTGTTGAGTACACTTTAAAAGAGTGAATTTTAAAGTTAGTAAATTATATCTTAATAAAGCTATTATAAAAAACTATAAGGGAAAGAAAGCTACATAGAGTTTTTAAAAATCAAAATGCAAAATGACTTTCATAGAAGACATGTTTTCCATTTTTGAGATCTAATATTTTCAGTTCTATAGGATATAGATTTCAAGTTTAATTAAATACCTTGCTGAACACTTGGGAATTTATAACATTATAAATGTAATAATTTCAAAGTACTTGATAGAATCACCCCATCCCCTTTTTTTGGTTTGGTGAACATATAAAGGTAAATTGGTTCTTGTCTTCATGCAGAAACTTGAAGGGTCTTTGGGGTAGGAATCACTTTTAAAATGCCATACTGCTTCATCTGTGGTAATATATTCTTAGAGGACACTGAAAAAAATTAAATGCCGGGTGCCTGGGTAAAAGTCATTTCCTTATTAATAACTCCATTGTATGCTAGCAATTTTTGTTTCATTTTACTGCCCTATATAAGACCAAATAAATGGCCTAAAACCACCAGGGTAAGAGTCGAAAGCTCTTGAGGTACGCATAATGCACAAATTCAAAAAATTAATCCACACTATTTTAAGCCCGGCTCTCTGCTAGACACTTTTGAATAAGGTGTAGTTTCAACCACATTGATGCTGATTATCTAGTGGGGAAAACAAAGCAGATAGTTATATACAGTGGGACAGGACCTTATGATTAAAAGTGTGCAAAGTGCTATAGGAACACTCCAGAGGAGTGGGATTAATGGTAAGTGTGGGAGCCAAGGTTGGCTTTAAAAGATATTGTTTTCATATTGTCGAATATATTCAAACATTTAATAGGCTTTGTTTGCCATCACGCTTCCATACTATTTAAATTCATACTTTCTAATTTATTTATACTTCAGTAAGTTGAAATAATAGTAATATTCCTTACGGTACCTTGAAAACAGAATAGAATTGGTAAAACAGATTTCATAGAGGGCCAGGCCCTTATTTTAGCGAGAAAAGCATAAAACCATATTTAATCTTCTCAGCTTTAAATCTCCATTTTGTTTCCATTTGGGCATAATTTGATGTTTTTCTATATTAAATATTTTCTATTAAAATATAAAGAGCATTGCTAATTTTAAGTGCTAATATTTTTATTAAGGGGATAAACTTTAAAATTAGCTAATGGTTGAAAATTCTATTTAAAATGTCACTATGTCAATGGGTCACAGGTTTTTTTGTTTTTTGAGTATAGGTTTGCTTTGTTGGGTGAAACTTGCTGCAATGTATTAGAGGAGTTGAGACATTGGTCAAAGTTCTTCATTTATGATCACAAGTTTTGTTTTCAGAAAGTAGTTAATATGTTAAACTAATTCAAATTTTATCCATTATAACTATTCAAACTAATTGGTGTATTAGTTATCATTCAATACCAAGATTTCCTGGAGAAAAATAGTTATCTTTCAATACCAAGTTTTTACTGAAGAAAATTAAACATTCTGAAAGAACATTTCCTCTTTAGGCTTCACATTTCAGTCAGTTCATTGTAGATAATCTCTGTTATATTATCATACATTTTCAGGGGTAGGAATTAAATTAGTTTCTAGATACAACACAACTCATATGATCAATAATAATAGCACCAAACAATAATTTTCACTATATTTCAAGCACTGTTCTAGACCGTTACATGTGTTGACTTATTTAATATTCAGGATAATTATTTGATCTTGCTACTATGCACATCTCATTTTGTATCAGGGGAAATGCAAGCACAGAGAATTTAAGTAATTTCCCCAGTGTCTTACATGTCTCAATGTCTTATATGGAAAGGTTAGCATTTGAAGCCAGCTGTCTGGTGTCAATGTTCTGTTTTTAAAGCACTACACAGTACTGCCACTCTCATTCATTATTACACAGACACTGTAACACAATCTCATATAGAGTATGAAGCAGAAACTTTAGGATATAAGCTCAGAGAAAGGATAAATAACCATTGTATTTCTAAAAAATGCTATTACCAATGCATATTCAAGCACAAACTACTTAAGAAAAATTCTATTTTTTATAAACATATTAATATTTTAACATTGCAGATTCCTAATGATAACTCTATTCAATAAATGTACACAAGTATTTTCAAATTTGGTTGCTTAATCCTTAAATGTGCTAGTGATTACATCTTAAAACTAATAAGTATGCCATGTTTAATTCATGTAACTCTTTCTAGTAACAACAGGAAATGAACTATACATCTTCAGTTGAGAAGAGTTATATATTCACTCTTGGCTAATAGTAACCATTATAACAATAATAAATAACATTTTTAGTCTGTCTAAATGTATTGTTTTTACATAATTGTCAATTCCAATTTGCTGATGAGAAGGTGCAAGTGAAATTAAAGAGAAATATGTCATATTTTAGCTAAATATTAATGGTTAAGTAAACCTGAAAACATATGCCAGTTAACTCCATGTTCTTATTATAGTCAAATGATGAATCATGTAAAACCCTGGGACTAGATTTCTTTTTAAAAATTGTATATATTGATTCCTTTATTCAATGGATATTCATATTTTGTAAAACTTAATGTGATTTCTGACCTTAGGGAGCTTCCCTTAGGGATGAAAAACATGTGAACATGCACAGCACTGTGTGTTAAGCTTGAAGCATCTGTAACATCCAATGGCCACGACTGCGCTGATCTAGCATGTCTGCTGGGGGTGAGTCTGTCATTAGTTTATTCACATGAGAAAGAAAGGTGACTTCTGGGAAGGTAAATTAGGTAAGTGGTTTAAATGTCCAGCTCTGGACACAACTGCTTTTGTTAGAATCTCAGCTCCATTCCTTTAGCAGCTGTGTATCCTTGGGAAATTTACTTTACCTTTTTGTGTCTCATATGATTCATCTGTAAAATAGGGATGAATCACAGAACTAATCACCCAGCCTCATTAGGTTGCTGTGAGACTTTACTAAATTATTCATGTAAAGTGCTTAGCAAGTATAAGTACTTTCTGATTAACATTATTATTATTATTAATTTTTAAAATTATTATTGGAACACACTCACAGCTCATATCTTTAAGGACAGGAAGCTCATGTCACAGGTGATTCTAGGAGTAAGCCATTTATCCCCAAGCCCCACCTATCTATAAGACTGGCACTGTCACATTAGTCATCAGCTTCCATGGATGATACTTCATATCCAGGCTCTCAAGTTCCCCCTCAGAATTCTATGATAGTCAATTCCAGTTATTTCTATTATGGAGAGAAAAAAGTGTCATTTGGGCCTAATATCATAATAATGACAGTTGTTTGATGGCCAGCCTGATGTTTAAAGGATCTGGACAGAAAAAGCAATTAATATAAATGACCATAGAAGACAAAAGGTAAAAAATATATCAGACTCACAAATAATTTGGAAGTGTGTGAGGATAATGAGTCCCATAAGCTGATTTTTTGATTAGCATTTGCATTTTGTTTAAATTTTTATTCATTTTCACATTTAAATTAGCGATTTAAAATACATGTTACATTGTAAAATACTTTGTGAATATATTGATCATTGCTGAGAATTCCAGCACTTGTCCAAAGAAAAGTTCTGTTATGTAACAATACTACACAAAATAAATTAAGAGTTGATCTTTCATTGTCTTTTCCTATCATTTTATTATTCCAGGTTTTTAAAAATATTTGCATTTCGCAAATAGGATCAGACAAATGTGAAACATTTGTCACATACAGAGGGTATGGCCATATTGAACCAGAATCCACTCCAATTTTTATCCGCAAATGAGTAAAATGCACTACTTTGTCATCTGTTTCCTCCCACCAGCACTACTGATTGTCATCACCTGCCATTTTGACATTTCAGGATTTTTTTAAATTAAGGTACAGTTAACATATAACATTATATTAGTTTCAGGTGTATAACATAATGATTCGATATTTGTATATATTGTGAAATAATTACCATAAGAAGTCTAGTCTAGTCTACCATCTTAGCAACTTTCAAATATGCAATACAGTATTGTTAACTATTGTCACCATGCTGTACATTACATCCCCATGACTTATTTCTTTTATAACTGGAAATTTGTACCTTGTCACCCCCTTCATCCATTTTGCCTATCTCTCACCCTGTGTCTGGCAACCACCAATCTGTTCTCTGTATCTATAAGCTCTTTTTTTTTACGAGTCCATCTGTAAGTGAGATCATACAGTATTTGTCTTTCTCTATCTGATTTATTTCACTTAGCATTGTGAAAATCACTTGCAAGTTCCATTATGACAAATGGCAAGATTTCCTTCTTTCTTATGGCTGAGTAATAGTCCATTGTATATATATATATATATGTATATATATATATATATATATATATATATATATATATATATATACCACATTTTCTTTGTCCAGTCATCCAACAGTGGACACTTAGGTTGTTTCCATATCTTGACTATTGTAAATAATGCCACAGTGAACACAGGCATGTACATGTCTTTTTGCAGGATTGGTTCTTAAAGATCACATGCTATCCCTCCCTGTTCCATCATAACTGGGAGCAGTTATCACCAACACACACACGTACAAACACACAAATTAAAAGAAACAGAGACAAATAACACAAAGATTTCTCCTTGTCTTTCTGTCACAATTTCCAACTGATTATCATGTTTTGTCATTCTGCTTTTTTGATATCTCCTGTATCTATCCATCATCTCCTTTTCCAGTACTATTGTCTTTTATTTTTAAAAATTTTAATTGAAGTATAGCTGATTTACAATATTATATTGGTTTCAGGTGTAATATTTTTATTGATTATAATTCATTTAAAGTTATTACAAAATAATGGCTACATTTCCCTGTGCTGTACAATATATCCTTGTTGGCTATTTATTTTATACATAGTAGTACCCCTATCTCATGCCTTACCACCCCCAACTAGTTTTTTCTCTATAACTGTGAATCTGTTTCTTTATTACTATATTCACTCGTTTGTTGTATTTTTTAGATTCCACATGTAAGTGATCCCATAGAGTATTTGTCTCTGTCTGACTTATTTCACTAAGTGTAATACTCTCTAGGTCCATCCATGTTGTTGCAAATGGCAAAATTTCATTCTTTTGAAAAAGAATTTCATTATTTTTTATGGCTGAGTAACATTTCATTGTATATATATACAATGTATATATATACACACACATACACACCACATTTTTTTACCCATTCATCCATCAATGGACACTTATACGTTGTTTCCATAACTTGGCAATTGTAAACAATGCTGCTATGAACATTGGGGTGCACATATCTTTTTGAATTACTGTTTTCATTTTCTTCAGATTTACATCCAGCAGTGGATTTGCTGGATCATATGGTAATTCTATTTTTAGTTTTCTTGAGGACCTCCATACTGTTTTCCATAGTAGCTTCACTAATTTACAAACCCACCAACAGTGCACAACAGTTCCCTTTTCTCCACCTCCTCACCAACTTTTGTTACTTGTAGACTTTTTAATGACAGCCATTTTGAAAGGTGTGAGGTGGAATCTCATTGTGATTTTTGCATTGCTCTGATGATTAGCAATGCTGAACTTTTTTTTTTTCATGTGCCTGTTGGCAATTTGTATGTCTTCTTTTGAAAAATATCTATTTAGGTCTTCTGTCCATTTTTAATTGGGTTCTTTGTTTTTTAATATTGAGTTGTTTGAGTTGTTTATAAATTTTGGATATTAACCCTTATTGGTCGTATCATTTGCAAATACTTCCTTGCATTCAGTAGGTTATCGTTTTGTTTTGTCCATAGTTTCCTTTGCTGTACAAAAGCTTCCACATTTAACATGTCCCATTTGTTTGTTTTTGCTTTTCTTTCTTTTTCCTTAGAAGACAGATGCAAAACAAAATTGCTATGATTTATGTCTCAGAGTGTTCTGCCTATGTTTTCCTCTAGGAGTTTTATGGTTTATATTTAGGTCTTTAATCCATTTTGAGTTTATTTTTGTTTATGGTGTGAGGGAATGTTCTAATATCATTGTTTTACATGAAGCTGTCCAGTTTTCCCAGCATCCCTTTATTTGGAGGGGGGGGCATGCCATGGAGCTTGTGGGATCTTAGTTCCCTGATCAGGGATTGAACTCAGGTCCACGGCAGTGAAAGAGCCGAGTCCTAACCACCGGACCACCAGGGAACTCCTCAGCATCACTTACTGAAGAGACTGTCTTTCCTCAGGATTGTAAATTCTTGCCTCCTTTGTTGTAGGTTAATCAACCATAAGTGCATGGGTTTATTTATGTATAATTTCCTATTGATATACTACCCATCTTTCAAGATCCATTTTGTATTCTACCACTATAGAGAAGGTTACTCAAAAATTCCCCCAGTTAGAAATAAATCGTCCTTATATTTCTCTCTCATCTATCTATCTATCTATTATCTTATATCATTTGTTCTTACTATTATAGTCTTTCTTTTGAATATATGTCCAGTTCCCCCATTACAAGATCTTCTTCATTATAAGACATAACATTAGTCTTGGTATTATGAATAAACCTCTTAGCAGTGTTGAGCATATGATAGATGCTTAATAAATTCATATTGAATTAAACAAATTAATTAGTTTGGAAATACACAACTCAAACTTATAATGTCTGTTGATTCACAGATAGGTCTACCCAGGGAATTTTAGGAGCTATGAGGTCACCTTTCAAAAAATTCTGATTTTTTGTTTGTTTATTTTGCTTTGTAGGATATTTCTAGAAAGCCCACTGAAAATTGCAAATGCAAACATTAGAAACTCAGCATAAACATAAACACTTACCTTGATGGAAGCTCATAATTGTCAAAGAGAGAGAAATGAATCTGAGCTATCAGCACCATTCTTTTCCATGGTTCTCTCTATCACAATTTTGCCATCACTAATGTTCCTAAATAAGCAACATACTATTTATTCTAAATTGTATGTTTATGTTTAAGAAAATGCAAAAGTTAGAGCACTAAATGCAGTTAGAGGTTTGCTGAAGTTTGTATATTTAGATCCTATACGAAATCTGGGTGTCAGATTCACATTCATCAGATGTAAGTAATTTTTCTTAAGTAGCTCTGTGCAATGGAAAAAGCAAGAAAAATTCCTTCAGACTTCTTAGACTTCCAGACCCTCAGATTGTCTATCACAGAAACCCCCCTCTACGTTTCCAATGTGCATTTTCCTTCAGTCTCACCAGTCTTTTCCTGCTTTGTTCTCATTTTATGCTGCTGCTTTTGGCACTTAGGCATTTACTTATACATGTTCCATTGATTTCACTCATGTTTAACACCCTCAATTCATTCCACTTTCTTCGACGCATAACTCCTCTATTAAGAATCTTTCAATGAAAGGAAATGACAGCCTAACTTGCCAACTGTAAGCGGTTATCTGACTTCATTTCTTCAAGGCCTCTGACAATTTCTGGCTTCATCTCCTGCCATTTCCCACTTGAGCATAATGCTACTTTTACCCATTCCTCTATTACATCAGACTCTTGCCTGAAGATGGACTTCTCATTTGCTTTTCTTTAGGCCTGAAAGGCTCTCCTCTCTTCAGTGCTACCTTCTGAGAGAGGGCTTCCCTTTTCACCCACTCTAAGTTAGGTTTCTGCAACCCTTTCTTATCAGTTACTATCTCTCTCTCTATTCTGTCATGCTTTTGGAAAATTACCTTCTGATATTTTCACTCAATTCAGCATTAATATTTTTTTGCTTTATCACCACTCTACTAAAACCCAATTTGGGTTCTCTATGAAGGTCTTTTATGTTTAATTCATCTTACAGCTAGAATGCACTGAAACCAACACCTTGTTTGGTCATTTCATTCCCCCATTCTCCAATCAAAATATGCCAACCCAATATTTGATAAACACCCCATGCCTAGAGGATAAAAGTCCTTAGCCTTTTGTTCAAGGTCACCCTGTAGAGCTTCTACCTACAGCCCTAAACTGTAACTTCTACTACTCCTTTAAAATGAATTCTGTGCCTCAGGGAATAAAAAATCATGTTTACATACATTCCTGCCTGTTCAGTTTCACATCATTTCTCTTGCCTATTTCATTCTCTCATTCATCCTTCTACATTTCTAAATCTTTGTTCTTTATTTTGGGCCTAGATCAAGTTCTAGCACTTCAGTGAACCCTTCTCCAACTGCTACAGAATTTAATGACCATTCCCTTTTTCTTCATACTTACTCAGATCTAAGCAGAAAGAGTTTTATGTTCCTGACTATGAAGACAATTTAAAATAGTCTTACAAATTGTTGTATGAAAGAAGTACCTTATAACTATTATACGGTTTATGTTTGATATAATAAAGTTGCAAAATAAAAAGCCAGAAAATCTCTCAATTCTCATTGTTTTCAAAAATTCATTACACTCCTCCATGAATGCATTCACGCAAAAACACTGAAAGGCTTTCTGGTTGAGGATCCAGCGCTCTGTCAGAAAATGGAAACATAGTAGGAGACCATATTCAGTCAAAACAGACAAAAATCCTTGCCATTAGGGAGCTTACATCCTTGCAGGGCTGGTGGTGAGGGCTGAGAAGACAGAAAATAAAGAAGGCAAATAGGCAAATATAGAGAACAGTAGATGGTGGTGAGTGCTAAGGAGTAAACCAAAACAGGGAGGGATGGGGTTGCAATGTAGATAGGGAGGGCAGAAAGCACTCAGGGAGAGTGTGACATTTGAGCAAAGGCAGGAGATGATGAAGGAATAAGACATGAATATCTAAGGGGTGGGTGCAGTGCTTCTGGTATGATGGAAGGGCAAGTATAAAGGACGGAGTATTCTGAGCAGAGTGAACAAGGAAGAGAAGGAGACCAAGTCCCAGTAGTAACTTGGGCCTCAAGCATGTAGGACTTTATAGGCCATTGTGAGGACTTGGCTTTGGGGAAGCAACTGGAAGATTTTGAGCAGGGAATTGGCATGATGGGATTTCTGTGTTAATGTAATTCTTTGGGTAGCTGCTGGAGAGACAGATTGAAGTGTGGCAAGAAAGGAAGCAGAGAGATCAATGAGAGGGCTCTTGCAAGAATCCAGAGAGAGGCAGTGGTGACTTGGACCAGATTGAAGCAGCCAGTTTCAGTAGCCAGTGTATATATGAATATACTTTAAATATATTGTAAAATTATATGAGGGTGTGACATAAAGAGGAAAGTCAAGGATGATGGCTGATGATTTGGAGAATTTGGGCCAAAGCATCTGGAAAACAGAATAGAGATCTGGAAAATTATGAGAAGGGCAAGTTTGGAGCAAGGGGCAGGGAGTCAGGAACTAAGTTTTCGATGTGTTAAATTGAGATGCCATTTAGAAAATGAAGATGTATTTTTTTGAGGTCTGGAGTTTACTGGAGGAATCCACCTTGAAGACGTTAATGTGGGAGTCATTACTTATAAAATGTACTCAAATCTATAATTCAGCCAAGATTACCAAAGGTATGTGATAAAATGAATAAAAAGTGAAGAGGTTCACAGACTGAGTCTGGTGTGCTTCTCAGTGTTTGGATGTTGGGGAGATGAGGAGGGAGCCAATAAGAGAAACTAGGAGAGAGTGGTCTGAGAGGGAGGGGAAAAAACATAGAAATGTTATTACTACAAGGCTGGAAGACGTTGCAAGCAGAGAGTAATCAATTCTGCCAAATACCCCTGAAGACTAGAAACTAATCACTGGATTTGGCAACACAGAGATCACTGATGTCCTTGATATTATCAGTTTCAGTGGAGAGCTGGGGGCAAGAGCCTGAGAGAATTAGAAGAAACTGGAGACAATGAGCATTCACAATTTTCTGAGTCATTTTGCTGTAAAGGAAATGAGAGAAACTGGGGTGGGGAGTGTAATTAAAGCCACAAGTGGAGTCAAGAGAACTTGTAAAAATGTTATTATTAATATGGGAAAATAACAGAGTTTTGAACATTGATGGAAAAGAAAAGCATAGAGGGAGAGGAAGATTATAGAAATCGTCTGAGTAAGCAAGAGGGAGCTGAGGAAGGGACTGGTCTTTGCAAGGAATAGGGCAGGTTCTTCCACAGTAACAACAGGGAAGACAGACCATAGTGGCATGAGATGCAAGGGGGTGGGGAGATATGGTGATGGGAATTTCTGTTTTCTCTGAGTAAGAGGCAGCGACTGCGAATGAGGATGGGAAAGGTGGTGTTGCAAATGTGAGAGAAAGTGAAGGTGTGAAAGTACTGTTTAGGACACAAGTCTTCAAGTATTTGTTCAATTATCCCCTAAAAGAAATTTAGAGAACACACCTCCTCACACATCTTTAGAGTGACATATAAAATTTGTTACTCTATGTTAAATTGGGAGCAAAGTATGCAGTTTCTGATATATTGTAAATTTTGGCCTATTAAAATTTTCTGCAATAAATATATTTAAATAAATTGAATCAAAAATGTGCAATATCATAAGGCTCCAATTTTAAAATCTTCCTTCTACCTTGAGTTCTCATGAATTGTTATTAGTCAAAATTATTAGTCAAATTATTTTTAGTCAAAATTATTGACTAATTATTATTAGTCAAATTCCTATTCAAAGAAAAGCAACATACATATAATAAAATGTTTAATTATAAAATACAGGAAGTAAATTTTATTTGCAATGCGTAGCATAATAAAAAAGATAGGGAGGAAATATTGTAACTTGATTAAGGAAAACTTCACAGATGCCAATGCATGTTTTGTCTTATTGTTTTGTGTCTCAGAAGTTTTTCTAACTTAGAGCAATGTACCATGAAAAATTTGGGATGGATGAAAGTTATGTATTGCCTCTCTCCCCTTCCCCCTCCTTTCTCCCCCCTCTCTCCCTTCTTTTCTTCCTTCCTTTCTCCTTTCATATTTCTTTCTTTTATATAGAGGGAGATAGGTATTTGAGAAACGGGATGTGAGAAAGGAGAATCAGCTTGATTCTTCACTAGGCAAATCAGTTTGAGGAAAGGGAGCTCATGGAAGATCCAATCATGGATCAATGTATGATCCTTGGACTGAATTAAAAAGCTACAAAGAATAAGAATATTTGGAGGAGAACTGGAGAAGACTGAACATGGTTTATTTCTTCAATAGCATTGTATCATGTGAAATTTCCTTGGTGTGATAATAGTACAGCAGTTATAACGGGAGAAAGACATGCTAAGCCTTTAGGGGTGAGGCTCCATGTTATTTGCCACTTACTTTATAATGTCTCAGATAAAAAGTCAGAGAAAGAAACAGGTGAAACAAATGTGCAAAATAATCAAATCTAGGTGAAGAGAAAAAAATTGATAACAATAAACTTTGACTCTACACACTTTGTCAGCTTTAATACACATAATCAGAGTTCAATGTGTTTCTAGCACCCAACCCTGTGGGATAGTATGGGATAATTCAACATCCAGAAATGAAACAGAAGGGATATGCTGAGTATATGTGTATCATGCGATGTTGATGATGTTATGTTTATATGAGTGAGACTAGAAGGATGGTTTAGTACCATAAAAAAGGAGACAGATTTGAGGCATAAAAATAAACCTGAGAAGGTGGTATATTATGCAATGTACCACAGCTTGCTCTTCTTCTTGACTATGACATGCCTCAGAGCAAATAGAGCTAACTTAATAGACTTTAAAATGGCTTTAGCCCTACTGGAGCACCATTTCCCTGGTGAGTGGGGTTACAGACTGTTCTTAAAAATTCAACAATCAGTAATGAAAATCTGCCATAATGAATAGTCCCAAATCATAAAGGTCAGAATGTATGTTCTAACCCATGCTTAGTTCCTCATGCATATGAGCTGTCTGGCAGCAATCCCACTTCCCTAGAGACAACCAAATGCTTTATTCACCAATGACAGTTGTGACTACAGAAATAATCCTCTCAGAGATTGTTCTTTGTGATTAATAAAAATGAAAACAGAAGCCCTTGCACCCAGGCTACATTTTCAGGTCATTTCATGATTATTTTTGGCTCAAAATTAAGTATTAAAAAAATGAGATGCCTTTGAATTCCTAGATGAGACTGGTGACAATATTTTTTCTTACCAAGATTATTTGTAAATTAATCTTCTTTATATTAATTTTCTTTTCAAGAACACAGGTTTCCCTATATGTTTTTGGCATATGGGTTACATAAGAAAACATAAGAAGGATGAACTATAAAAAGGCCTCCTCTCTGCTCTCATGATGGTCATGACGGTCTTGTGTCTAAATACATCCCCATAACTCATAGTTAGGACCTTTTCTGATCCTCTTAAACACACCTAAAGTTCTAGTTCTAAAGCACTTCCTTCACATTTCATGGTCATTGCTCAATTTCTTTTTTCCATAATTTTTCCTTTCACAATCTCTTCAATAAAATTGATTTGGAGGAAGGGGACACAGTATCCCAAATGCTGATAATATAAACAAAAAACCTAATAGCTGCTTTTCTCATAAATTTACATATAGTTAGCTTGGTTGGTGAGAGCACACTGTAGTATATGCCATAGAGGTTTTCTTTATATGTAATCTGAAAAAATTTTAAATTTACAGAAGAGTTACAAAGACAGTGCAGAGAGTTCCTATATATCCTTTACCCAACTTCACCTACTGTTAACATCTTATACAATCATGGAATATTTATCAAAGCTAAAAAATTAACATTGGTGCAAGACTATTAACTAAACTATTCAGTTTTCATAAATTTCTCCACTAATATTCTTAGTCTGTCCCAGGATCCAATCCAAGATACCACGCTGTATTAAGTCATCAAGTCTTCTTAGCCTCCTCTAATCTGTGACAGTTTCTCAGTCTTTCTGTGTCTTCAATGATCTTGATGTTTTTGAAAAGGACTGGTCACATATTTTGTAGAATGACCCTCAATTTGGGTTTATCTGATAGTTTCTCATGATTACACTGAGGCTATGAACTTTTGTGCCCCTCTTATTGCATCATCTCAGGGTGTACAATTATAGAGTTTTAAAATGCATATTTCCCTCTGGGAAAGAAAAGCGTTATGCATCAAGTAATGAAAGAGAAAAATTATTATGATATTCTCTCTGGTGGCATTTTTGGCCTGCTGGCCATAAACCAACACTATAAGTTAGCAAGTAGGGTGTTGCAAGGACTCCAGCACTTCTGCCACATTCATCTTTGTAGGCCCTGCCAACCCTGCAGTGAGCGCATGGAACATTCTCCCTGCCAGGACATACACCCTGTCTCTGTTCCATGTCTCTGTAATGCCTCTTCGAAGGGTGAACCATTCCACATCTGCTCTCCATCTTCTACTGTCAAAAACTATAACAACTAAAGGGAGTCCCTGACTGTTATTTGTTGTTGTTGTTCCAGCTAAGAAAATTGCTGATAACTTCAAAAAAGGGCTACTAACTTTCCTTCTCTCTTTTATTTTCTCAATCCTCTCTTTTAATCTACATCAGAGCAGAGAGGCACAGTCAAAAGCAATGCCCCATGGGAGTCCACATTCTTCCCTGAGTTAATTCTCACCTTGGAGATATTGGCTCAGCTAATAATTATTATATCGTTGAAGAACAGGGAAAGGGGAAGAAGGGAAGATGAGTCACCATGTATGTACCATGCTCAGCACTTTCCATCAGATCCCATTTAAATCTGAGTACCTATGAGGTGAATATTATTTTCTCTATTTTACAGATGAGGAGAGTGGAGTTCAGTGGGATTAAAAAAATTCTTCAAAGACAGCCAGGTAGTAAGGGGTAAAGACCAAAGGTTCCTCCCTTTCTCACCTAGAGGTATAAATCATGCACACTCTCTGAGTCCAAGGTTAAAAGGCATACATTTTCATGATATCACCAATCCAATCCAATCCTGATCCCATTCTTCTGGAGGGTGGGTACTCCAATAATTACCCTGAGATATTTGGTAATGGCTATTTCTGTGGCTCTGATCCCTTTTAAAAGGCAGAGATGATGTAAACAGTGATATCCATAGTGCACAAGGGTTTCACAAAGTTCTTATTCAATTCTATTCAATTATATATAGACTGGACCCTGTTAGAGGTCTGAGAAGGATTTTATCTCCCTTAAAGAGTTTAGTGCCTCCCCTTTCATATGGCTAGTCCTATTCTAATACAAATGAGTATTATAAATCCTGGAATCCTAAAGTACAAACAAAAATGATTTCCCTGTTTCTGATGGCTCCCTGTGTCACACTCAACAATAACTAAGAATTCCTTGTAGGAATGTGGCAAAATGAGAAACTGAACACAAAGATTCTGACCTTTACACTTGGCTTTAACATTATTTATCTGTAAAGATCCTGAATTCACAGAACAAATTTCTTCATGCCCAAGGTCTTAGGACTCTATTAAAAATGAGAAGTCCGGCTGATCACATAACTCTCATGGCAGCATGGGCTGCCCAGCACTTCCTGGAAACTTTTCATCTCTGTGAGATCCCGTGTCTGGGTCTCTGATTATTCCTCATGCCTAAGTGCCTACTTGATAATCCCTCCAGAACACTACGCTTCCAATACTCTGCATTGCTATTTCCAGCCCTTACCAGGAAACCTTAAATCTAAGGACATGATCCTCCTGCACTGTCTTACTTCAGCCAACACAACACTGACCAGTTCCTCAGAGAAGGGAGCCATCTGTGGTTGTCATTAGAGATGCTCACAAATGTTCCAGGTCTTTTCTTTTGGGCACATGGCAACATGCACTTCCCTCCCCTCTATGAAGTTAGCTGTGATCACCTTCAAATCCTAATTCTTCCCTTTGCTAGTTAAGTGACCTGGACAAGATAGTTAAAATCCCTGAACCTTAGTTTCATCTGTGACATGAGGAACACATACTTAATTCAGAGGGTTGTTGTAAGGGTTAAGTGAGTGTGTAAAGCACCTAGAATGGATATTGCAGGATTTCCCTTTTCTCATTACTGTAAACAGAATCAACCTTTACCTTCTTTTCACTCTACTCTCAGGGCATGTAACCTACAGGCAGCTTTAGGAAATACACATTCACATAGTTTAACAGTTGATTTTTACAAGTTGCTCTTTCTCATCATAGTGGAAAAGGGTTGGCAAAGATTATTTCTTATAAAGTTTTGCAGGTCCAGCACAGTTCCAGGATATAGCATACACACAATAAATGCATATTAATTAAATGACTAACAATGAATGAATGATGACCTCCACCTGGAAACTCGAATGCATTCTTCAAAATCTGGCTTATTGGCTCCCTCTTGATATCTTTTTTGATTCCTCCAGATACCTTTAGTACTTTCTTCCTTGCAATTACATTGAACCATCTATCTATCTATATACTATCCAATCTATTTTATAATACATAACAGTATGAAATGTAGAGTTTGATATCCTAACTTGTGAACTCTTAAACTCAGACAAAAAGCAGCAACAGAGCAACTGGCATGATTAAATGAGTCGTTATTATATGCTTGACTCTCTGCAAAGTACTTTATATAATCATTTAATTTAATATTCCATCAGACCTATAATATAAAGCAGATATGCAATCACCATTTACACTTGAGGAAACTGAAGTTTAGAAAGATTAAATTACTTACTCAATGTCATAAAGCTACCAAGTATCAGGGTTGGAATTCTAGTCTCTTTGGCCCAAAGCCTGACCTCATAACCACTGCAGTATATGCCCTCTCTATCCTATTCATCCCTGTAACATCCACCTCTGCCCAGCCCCTGCTTGTAGTAAGGTGCTTGGAATACAATGAGCATTCCATGAACTTCATTGCATTAATTAATTTCCATAAGCTTTTTATTTGAGTTCATTTATACATTTTACCCAAAATTTTAGCAATTTCAGATTGGAAAGCTTCCAGATCAAAGAGCACACTCCACATACAACACTACTTTTGGCAAATAGATTCCAACATCTTGTCAAGCTAACAACCTGCCGCCACTGATACACAATAGAAACTGCTCAATTTCTATTTCCAAAAAATACAGTAAATTATTTGTTTTAAAAACATAACTTAGGGCTTCCTTGGTGGCGCAGTGGTTGAGAGTCCGCCTGCCGATGCAGGGGACACGGGTTCGTGCCCCGGTCCGGGAAGATCCCACATGCCGTGGAGCGGCTGGGCCCGTGAGCCATGGCCGCTGAGCCTGCGCATCCGGAGCCTGTGCTCCGCAACAGGAGAGGCCACAACAGCGAGAGGCCCGCGTACCGCAAAATAAATACATACATACATACATACATACATACATACATACATACATACATAAAATATATAACTTAAATTAACATAATCAGATTTTTGTCTTACTTGGGTATTATATTAAGTAGCATTTAAGATGCTATTTATAAAAGTAGCATTTAGGGTGTCAAATGGTCACTCATTCATTTGTGCTAATGATGTTCAAGTCCCGACCTGCTATATGACCCATATCTTTGAACTGTGGGCTTTTCTGAATTTTATCTGTTAATTTGAGCCTGATTTCTCAGCTGCTGTTTCTGTTTGCCCAAGGACTTAACACTTGTACTCCTGACTTCTGCTCTTCATAATCAGATAAATTCAGATAAAGCTGCTTCAGGGAAGAAGTCAAAACCATTGCCAATAATAGCAGTTGCCCTGCTTCACTCTATTTTCAACACTAGCTGGGAGATTCTGTTCACACGAAAGTCAGACCAGCACCACCACCCACTGCTCACAATCCATGAGGGGCCTCTTACCTCACGCAGAGTAAAAGAAAGCCAAAGTCACCGCTATTGCCTACAATGTCCTACACGATCTGCACGCCTCTACTCTGATTTTATCACTGATTATTTTTTTTCCTAATCTATTCTCTTATAGCAGAATTGTCCTTTTTGCTCAAACATGCCAGGAATGCTTTCACCTCAGAGCCTTTGCACTTGCTACTCCCTTTGCCTTTTCCCAGAGGATTTCTCCCTCATGTCATCAAGGCATTCTCTGCTACCTTACTTAAATTTGCAACACCCTTCTTTGCTTTATTTTCAACCAGGATATGTATTGCTATCTAACATACTATATATTTGCTTAAATTGTTGCGTTTATTGTCTAGTCCCCCTGAACACTATGTAAGCTCCATGACACAGGCACATTTCTCTATTTTGACCATGTTATATTATGGAGTCTAGAGAAATACTTGGCACACAACAGATGCTCAAAACATATTTATCAAATGATTGAGTAAATAAATGGACATGTCATTATCAGCTTTTGCAAATGTTTGAGGCATGGATTATTATTACTAAATAATACTAGCCAGTTTATAGAAGCTAATATACGGTCTTGTTTTACTAAATCTTTACATTTATCATTAATATTTTTATTTTTTAATGAAAAATTTTAAAGAATATACTAAAGACAATATTATTTCCAAGACAAAGATTGACTCAAGTAGATCTAGTGCTTCTAATACTCCTATTGTCAATTTGCTGCTAAGGTAGATCAAAGAACAAGAAACTGAAAGCCAAGGATGCATAGAGCTAAAGACATTAGTGTGGCTTTGAAAAGAAAGAGATCTGAGCCCTGGCATGGAGAGGAAGTTGCATAATAAGGAACATTTTCTCTCAGAAAAAGGGATGTACATTTTGGAGGCACTACTTTGTTTCCCAGTGGAATACCATATTTTCGTCGAATCCATGCCTTGACCTGATTTATAATTTTAAGAAAATAGATCAAATGACCCTTTCTCATTATAAGCAAACCTTTCAATCTTTCTTTCTTATCCTCAGCCTTAGACATTCTGAACTCAAGTTAATCTAAATTTATTTTTCATCATTTATCTAAATAATATCTACAATTAGTAAAAGTAGGCCATCATCTACTATCTAATACCACTTATACTGCTCCCTTTACTTGGAAAGTTTCCTCTATATACAGCCATCTACTTACAGAAATTTTAAAAGAGGAAATAAAGAGAGAGTGCAACAGAGGCAGAAACAGAGAGACAAAGAGAGACAGAGAGACAGAGAGAGAATATTTAATTTCACTTTGACACCAAACAAGAGCTCTTCAGTTATTTTGAAATCCTATGTGTGGTTTTTATTCTCCAGTGTTTTATTAAACATTCCCACCTCCCATAACCACTTCTCTCTAGTGAGTTCTTTTCTCTCATTTTCTCCCTTTCACTGCCACAGCCCTGGTCCACATCAGTTCTTCTGGTAAGGATTATGGTAACAGCCTTCCAACTAGTTTCCTTTCTAGAATCTTTACACTCCAGACAAAACTTCAGATCTCAAAAAATATCCCTGAAATTCAGATCTGCTCATCACACTGTTAAAAAAAAAAAAAAAAAAAAAAGCCCAACAAAGTCCCACCGTCCACATGATAAAGTTCCAAGATCAAGTGGTTTAGCACGGCATACAAAGTTTTCCATAATCTGACTCTGATCAAATTTTCTTGTGCAACTCTAGCTAGCCCAGTCTAGATACATAGGACTATTCACTCTTTTGTTGTTTTGTAAAAAGAATAACCTTTACTAACTGAAAAAATAAAACAAAAAAATGCAAACAGTTTTCTTGTCATTTATGCAGTTTCTGATAACCTTTTGGTAGAATAGGAACTGAAATCTACAATCTTTATACAGAAATTGATTTTCCTGGGTCCCTGGAGATTGTTCATTTTTTCCTATTTATAAATCTTACATTTTTAAAATTGACCTCAAAGTCTAAATAGTCATGCAAACACTTATGCATAAACACACAAAGAAGGTATTTTAAGCCGAATCTACAATGTATAGAAAACTGGGGCAGACTGCTAAGTAATGCTTAGTTCAAAAACTCATTTAAAAGAAAATCTTTTGGATTGTTATAGTTTATGAAAAAAATACAAAAAAGGTAATTTGAGCAAAATAATACTATATTTAAAGTAAGACAATTAAAGATAGACTGATATTCTGGAGGCAGATTATTATTATTTGTTGTCAGATACTTTTACATGCAGTTTCATACTAAATAATTTAATTATACACTAATTACACATAGATTAGGTATTTCCCAAGTATTTCAAAGTCTTGATGAACACAGAATCTTCTTTCTCATAAATTTTTGAGGCTCAGAAGCAGGTTGACTATGGAAAGGAAACAGAAGAAAGTGCCAAACTATTAAAATGCTAAAAAGAAGCTGCACCTGAATGTATTCAGAGTAATAAGACTAACTGTTACAAGGCATCTTTGGAAAGAGATAGAAAATCTTGTCAATCAATCAAAAGGACAGGATCTGGCATTCTATTCTTTTTACCCAAGTATTTTCCCCATGACAGTTTTTATTTGATGTCTTTGTTGAGCTCTTGCTCTCTATGCAAGTGGGTTTGATCTGTATCTAGAACTACAGTGATGGCCAGCAGGTCTGATCTGTACCCAGAGCTACAGTGAGTACTGGTCCTAGCAGTTAGTACTTGTTTTCTGGCATCTGGCTACAGGTTTGCCCATAACATTTGCAGGGCTTATGACAAGAGTACAAAAGGAGGTTGAGTGCTGTCCACCTTCCTTTCCCACCAAAAAGAGCTCTGTCCCACACAGTGAAGAGGCTCAAACACATGTGTGCACATGTACATTCTGGCCCACAGGCTTGAGCTCCTCCACTACAAAAAGCCACTCTTTGGCTCAATGGTTCTATGGGTGCACATGTCAGAGATGAGGTCTATAGACAGAGGAAGAGGTCCCTTCAGGCCTTGGGAGCAGGCTCAGGTTACTGGGTGAGGGCATTTCAGGGTTCCTGGTACATAGAGATGACCTAAAAGGGGTAGTGGAGGACCTAGTTGAGCATATCCTCTTGACCTGAAGAACACCTGTTCTGGTGGGATGAATGAGATCAAAGGAGGACCAGAGCAGGGCTCATTAAAGCACAGAACACAGAACAGAGCTACCCTGACTTTGTCAGGTTCTTGATGAAGAGTAAGGATGGAGTACCAATAAGTATTTCAGCAGCTGCTAATACCATGAGAATGCTGCCATGCAAGCGTAAGGAACAAGGTTGAGGAAATTGGAGGTCATACATAATGCTCAGTTAAACTGGACTTATAAGATATTCCCTATGCTTACTTTTTATCAGAGACCCTGCTATACACTGAATGTTTCTGTTCCCTCCAAATTCATATGTTGAAAGCGTCTCCAATGTGATGGTATTTGCAGGTAGGGTGTTTGGGAGGTGATTAGGTCATGAGAGTAAAGCTCTCATGAATTGGATTAGTGCCTTTATAAAAGAGGCCGCAGAGTGCCACCTAGCCCCTTCCACCATAAGAGGACACAGAGAGAAGATGGTCATCTATGAAACAGGAAGCAGTCCCTAGTCCTGCTCACCAGACCCTGAATCTGCTGGTGCTTCACCTTGGACTTCTGGGCCTCCAAAACTGTGAGAAATAAATTTCTGGTGTTTATAAGCCACCCAATCTGTGGTATTTTTGTTATAGCAGCCCAAAAGGACTGATATGCTTTGCTCATGCACGGCCTTCTCTTTGAATACTTTTTCTGTCTTGTCTGCCTGGCAAATTCCAAGTGTTTTTTCTTTTTTCTTTTTCTTTTTTCGTTTGTTTTTAAGCCCAGGTCAAATGCCTACTCTGTTTAGAACTTTTCCCAATTCACCACCAGCAGAACTAACTTATGTTCAGATACCACTTTGCATATAACTCTACCTTAACATTGCCACATAGCATTGCATTTGTTTATGTATATTTTCTCTATTAGAATATTATTTCATTGAGCACACGGATTGTGGCTCATTCTTTACTCCAAACAAAATACATTACTGATATATACTAAGGATGCTATTTGTTGATAAATTAAATTAAACACATATATTAGGTTTTCTATTCCTATACTGTTCTGTTAATCTTTATCTTGAAGTTAATGTTTTTTTCCTTTTTTTTTTTTTTTTTTTGCGGTATGCGGGCCTCTCACTGTTGTGGCCTCTCCCGTTGCGGAGCACAGGCTCCGGACGCGCAGGCCCAGCGGCCATGGCTCACGGGCCCAGCCGCTCCGCGGCACATGGGATCCTCCCAGACCGGGGCACGAACCCGCATCCCCTGCATCGGCAGGCGGACTCTCAACCACTGCGCCACCAGGGAGGCCCGAAGTTAATGTTTATCAATGTCTTCTGTGAAAAATGTGACATAATATTCAGATATTATATAACCAGGAAGGTCTACAGTAGATATATTATCTTCATTGATCAGGACTATCATTTGGATAGCAAAGGGCCAGATAGAAAAAATTTTAGGATTTGCAGACCATACAGTCTCTTTCCTACCACTCAACTCTCCTGTTGCAGCACAAAAAAAAAAGCATAGATAAGACGTAAATGGGATTTCCGGGTAAGATGGCGGAAGAGTAAGACGCTGAGATCACCTTCCTCCCCACGGATACACCAGAAATACAGCTACACGTGGAACAACTCTTACAGAACACCTACTGAACGCTGGCAGAAGACCCCAGACCTCCCAAAAGGCAAGAAACTCCCCACGTACCTGGGTAGGGCAAAGCGGAGAGATTCCCGCACAGAGGATCGGTGCCGAGCGGCACTCACCAGCCCGAGAGGCTTGTCTGCTCGCCCGCCGGGGCGCGCAGCGCTGGAAGCTGAGGCTCGGAATTCGGTCAGAGCGAGGAGAGAGGACTGGGGCTGGCGGCGAGAACTCAGCGTGAAGGGGGCTAATGTGCCACAGCTAGCCAGCAGGGAGTCCGGGAAAACTCTGGAGCTGCCGAAGAGGCAAGAGACTTTTTCTTCCCCCTTGGTTTCCTGGTGCGCGAGGAGAGGGGATTAAGAGCGCTGCTTAAAGGGGCTCCACAGACGGGCGCGAGTCGCGACTGAAAGCGCAGAGCCCAGTGACGGGCGTGGGACGCTGGGGCTGCTGCTGCTGCCGCCAAGAAGCCTGTGTGCGAGCGCAGGTCACTGTCCACGCCGCCCTTTCGGGAGCCTGTACAGCCCGCCACTGCCGGGGTCCCGGGATCCAGGGGCGGCTTCCTTGGGAGAACGCACGGCGCGCCTCCGGCTGGTGCAACGTCACGCCGACCTCTGCTGCTGCGGGCTCGCCCCGCACTCCGTGCCCCTCCCTCCCGCCCGGCCTGAGTGAGCAAGAGTCCCCGAAGCGGCTGCTCCTTTAACCCTGTCCTGTCTGAGCGAAGAACAGACGCCCTCCGGCGACCTACACGCAGAGGCGGGGCCAAATCCAAAGCTGAGCCCCAGGAGCTGTGAGAACAAAGAAGAGAAAGGGAAACCTCTCCCAGCAGCCTCAGAAGCAGCGGATTAAAGCTCCACAATCAACTTGATGTACCCTGCATCTGTGGAATACATGAATAGACAACACATCATCCCAAATTGAGGAGCCAGGAGTCAGTGCTGTGCCTCTGAGGTGGGAGAGCCAACTTCAGGACACTGGACAACAAGAGACCTCCCAGATCCACATAATATCAAACGGCGAAAATCTTCCAGAGATCTCCATCTCAACACCAGCACCCAGCTTCACTCAACGACCAGCAAGCTACAGTGCTGGACACCCTATGCCAAACAACTAGCAAGACAGGAACACAACGCCACCCATTAGCAGAGAGGTGGCCTAAAATCATAAAAAGTCCGCAGACACCCCAAAACACACCACCAGACGTGGACCTGCCCACCAGAAAGACAAGATCCAGACTCATCCACCACAACACAGACACTAGTCCCCTCCACCAGGAAGCCTACACAACCCACTAAACCAACCTTAGCCACTGGGGACAGACACCAAAAACAACGGGAACTACGAACCTGCAGCCTGCAAAAAGGAGACCCCAAACACAGTAACATAAGCAAAATGAGAAGACAGAAAAACACACAGCAGGAAGAAGGAGCAAGATAAAAACCCACCAGACCTAACAAATGAAGAGGTAATAGGCAGTCTACCTGAAAAAGAATTCAGAATAATGATGGTAAAGATGATCCAAGATTCTATTTCCCAGATCCAAAATCTTGGAAATAGAATAGACAAAATGCAAGAAACAGTTAACAAGGACCTAGAAGAACTAAAGATGAATCAAGCATCGATTAAAAACACAATAAATGAAATAAAAAATACTCTAGATGGGATCAATAGCAGAATAACTGAGGCAGAAGAACGGATAAGTGAGGTGGAAGATAAAATAGTGGAAATAACTGCTGCAGAGCAAACTAAAGTAAAAAGAATGAAAAGAACAGAGGACAGTCTCAGAGACCTCTGGGACAACATTAAATGCACCAACATTCGAATTATAGGGGTTCCAGAAGAAGAAGAGAAAAAGAAAGGGACTGAGAAAATATTTGAAGAGATTACAGTTGAAAACTTCCCTAATATGGGAAAGGAAATAGTTAATCAAGTCCAGGAGGCACAGAGAGTCCCATACAGAATAAATCCAAGGAGAAATACGCCAAGACACATATTAATCAAACTGTCAAAAATTAAACACAAAGAAATCATATTAAAAGCAGCAAGGCAAAAACAACAAATAACACACAAGGGAATCCCCATCAGGATAACAGCTGATCTCTCAGCAGAAACTCTACAAGCCAGAAGGGAGTGGCAGGACATAACTAAAGTGATGAAGGAGAAAAACCTGCAACCAAGATTACTCTACCCAGCAAGGAACTCAATCAGATTTGATGGAGAAATTAAAACGTTTACAGACAAGCCAAAGCTGAGAGAGTTCAGCACCACCAAACCAGCTTTACAACAAATGCTAAAGGAACTTCTCTAGGCAAGAAACACATCAGAAGTAAAAGACCTACAATAACGAACCCAAAACAATTAAGAAAATGGGAATAGGAACATACATATCAGTAATTACCTTAAATGTAAATGGACTAAATGCTCCCACCAAAAGACACAGATTGGCTGAATGGATACAAAAACAAGACCCATATATATGCTGTCTACAAGAGACCCACTTCAGACCTAGAGACACATACAGACTGAAAGTAAAGGGATGGAAAAAGATATTCCATGCAAATGGAAACCAAAAGAAAGCTGGAGTAGCAATTCTCATATCAGACAAAATAGACTTTAAAATAAAGACTACTAGAAGAGACAAAGAAGGACACTACATAATGATCAAGGGATAGATCCAAGAAGAAGATATAACAATCGTAAATATTTATGCACCAAACATAGGAGCACCTCAATACACAAGGCAAATACTAACAGCCATAAAAGGAGAAATCGACAGTAACACAATCATAGTAGGGGACTTTAACACCCCACTTTCACCAATGGACAGATCATCCAAAATGAAAATAAATAAGGAAACACAAGCTTTAAATGATACATTAAACAAGATGGACTTAATTGATATTTATAGGACATTCCATCCAAAAACAACAGAATACACATTTTTCTCAAGTGCTCATGGAACATTCTCCAGGATAGATCATATCTTGGGTCACAAATCAAGCCTTGGTAAATTTAAGAAAATTGAAATTGTATCAAGTATCTTTTCCGACCACAATGCTATGAGACTAGATATCAATTACAGGAAAAGATCTGTAAAAAATACAAACACATGGAGGCTAAACAATGCACTACTTAATAACGAAGTGATCACTGAAGAAATAAAAGAGGAAATTAAAAAATACCTAGAAACAAATGACAATGGAGACACGACGACCCAAAACCTATGGGATGCAGCAAAAGCAGTTCTAAGAGGGAAGTTTATAGCAATACAATCCCACCTTAAGAAACAGGAAACATCTCGAAAAAACAACCTAACCTTGCACCTAAAGCAATTAGAGAAAGAAGAATAAAAGCATTCCAAAGTTAGCAGAAGGAAAGAAACCATAAAAATCAGATCAGAAATAAATGAAAAAGGGCTTCCCTGGTGGCGCAGTGGTTGAGAGTCCACCTGCCGATGCAGGGGACACGGGTTCGTGCCCCGGTCGGGAGGATCCCACATGCCGCGGAGCGGCTGGGCCCGTGAGCCATGGCCGCTGAGCCTGCGCGTCCGGAGCCTGTGCTCCGCAACGGGGAGAGGCCACAGCAGTGAGAGGCCCGCGTACCGCGAAAAAAAAAAAAAAAAAAAAAAAAAAAAAAAGAAATAAATGAAAAAGAAATGAAGGAAACGATAGCAAAGATCAATAAAACTAAAAGCTGGTTCTTTGAGAAGATAAACAAAATTGATAAACCATTAGCCAGACTCGTCAAGAAAAAAAGGGAGAAGACTCAAATCAATAGAATCAGAAATGAAAAAGGAGAAGTAACAACTGACACTGCAGAATTACAAAGGATCATGAGAGATTACTATAAGCAACTCTATGCCAATAAAATGGACAACCTGGAAGAAACGGACAAATTCTTAGAAATGCACAACCTGCCGAGACTGAACCAGGAAGAAATAGAAAATATGAACAGACCAATCACAAGCACTGAAATTGAAACTGTGATAAAAAATCTTCCAACAAACAAAAGCCCAGGACCAGATGGCTTCACAGGCGAATTCTATCAAGCATTTAGAGAAGAGCTAACACCTATCCTTCTCAAACTCTTCCAAAATATAGCAGAGGGAGGAACACTCCCAAACTCATTCTACGAGGCCACCATCACCTTGATACCAAAACCAGACAAGGATGTCACAAAGAAAGAAAACTACAGGCCAATATCACTGATGAACATAGATGCAAAAATCCTCAACAAAATACTAGCAAACAGAATCCAACAGCACATGAAAAGGATCATACACCATGATCAAGTGGGGTTTATTCCAGGAATGCAAGGATTCTTCAATATACGCAAATCAATCAACATGATACACCATATTAACAAATTGAAGGAGAAAAAACATATGATCATCTCAATAGATGCAGAGAAAGCTTTTGACAAAATTCAACACCCATTTATGATAAAAACCCTGCAGAAAGTAGGCATAGAGGGAACTTTCCTCAACATAATAAAGGCCATATATGACAAACCCACAGCCGGCATCATCCCCAATGGTGAAAAACTGAAACCATTTCCACTAAGATCAGGAACAAGACAAGGTTGCCCACTCTCACCACTCTTATTCAACATAGTTTTGGAAGTTTTAGCCACAGCAATCAGAGAAGAAAAGGAAATAAAAGGAATCCAATTTGGAAAAGAAGAAGTAAAGTTGTCACTGTTTGCAGATGACATGATACTATACATAGAGAATCCTAAAGATGCTACCAGAAAACTACTAGAGCTAATCAATGAATTTGGTAAAGTTGCAGGATACAAAATTAATGCACAGAAATCTCTGGCATTCCTATATACTAATGATGAAAAATCTGAAAGTGAAATCAAGGAAACACTCCCATTTACCATTGCAACAAAAAGAATAAAATATCTAGGAATAAACCTACCTAAGGAGACAAAAGACCTGTATGCAGAAAATTATAAGACACTGATGAAAGAAATTAAAGATGATACAAATAGATGGAGAGATGTACCATGTTCTTGGATTGGAAGAATCAACATTGTGAAAATGACTCTAGTACCCAAAGCAATCTACAGATTCAATGCAATACCTATCAAACTACCACTGGCATTTTTCACAGAACTAGAACAAAAAATTTCACAATTTGTATGGAAACACAAAAGACCCCGAATAGCCAAAGCAATCTTGAGAACGAAAAATGGAGCTGGAGGAATCAGGCTCCCTGACTTCAGACTATACTACAAAGCTACAGTAATCAAGACAGTATGGTACTGGCACAAAAACAGAAAGATAGATCAATGGAACAGGATAGAAAGCCCAGAGTTAAACCCACGGACATATGGTCACCTTATCTTTGATAAAGGAGGCAGGAATGTACAGTGGAGAAAGGACAGTCTCTTCAATAAGTGGTGCTGGGAAAACTGGATAGGGACATGTAAAATATGAGATTAGATCACTCCCTAACACCATACACAAAAATAAGCTCAAAATGGATTAAAGACCTAAATGTAAGGCCAGACACTATCAAACTCTTAGAGGAAAACATAGGCAGAACACTCTATGACATAAATCACAGCAAGATCCTTTTTGACCCACCTCCTAGAGAAATGGAAATAAAGACAAAAATAAACACATGGGACCTAATGAAACTTCAAAGCTTTTGCACAGCAAAGGAAACAATAAACAAGACCAAAAGACAACCCTGAGAATGGGAGAAAATATTTGCAAATGAAGCAACTGACAAAGGATTAATCTCCAAAATTTATAAGCAGCTCATGCAGCTCAATAACAAAAAAACAAACAACCCAATCCAAAAATGGGCAGAAGACCTAAATAGACATTTCTCCACAGAAGATATACAGACTGCCAACAAACACATGAAAGGATGCTCAACATCTTTACTCATTAGAGAAATGCAAATCAAAACTACAATGAGATATCATCTCACACCAGTCAGAATGGCCATCATCAAAAAATCTAGAAACAATAAATGCTGGAGAGGGTGTGGAAAAAAGGGAACACTCTTGCACTGCTGGTGGGAATGTGAATTGGTACAGCCGCTATGGAGAACGGTATGGAGGTTCCTTAAAAAACTACAAATAGAACTACCATATGACCCAGCAATCCCACTACTGGGCATATACCCTGAGAAAACCATAATTCAAAAAGAGACATGTACCAAAATGTTCATAGCAGCCCTATTTACAATAGCCCGGAGATGGAAACATCCTAAGTGTCCATCATCGGGTGAATGGATAAAGACGATGTGGCACATATATACAATGGAATATTACTCAGCCATAAAAAGAAATGAAATTGAGCTATTTGTAATGAGGTGGATAGACCTAGAGTCTGTCATACAGAGTGAAGTAAGTCAGAAAGAGAAAGACAAATACTGTATGCTAACACATATATATGGAATTTAAGAAAAAAAATGTCATGAAGAACATAGGGGTAAGACAGGAATAAAGACACAGACCTACTAGAGCATGGACTTGAGGATATGGGGAGGGGGAAGGGTAAGCTGTGACAAAGTGAGAGAGAGGCATGGACATATATACACTACCAAACATAAGGTAGATAGCTAGTGTGAAGCAGCCGCATAGCACAGGGAGATCAGCTCGGTGCTTTGTGACCGCCTGGAGGGGTGGGATAGGGAGGGTGGGAGGGAGACGCAAAAGGGAGGGGATATGGAAACATATGTATATGTATAACTGATTAAATTTGTTATAAAGCAAAAAAAAAAAAAAACCCGTAAATCAATGGGTATGGCTGTGTTCCAATAAAAGCTTATTTACAAAAATAGGTGATGGGACAGATGTGGCTCTCTCTAGACCAGTCTTCCTCTACCATGACTACACAAAAAGTAAGGCATTTTAAAGAATAGGAGGAACAAGACCACTTCATTGGGGTCTGAACCAAAGCAGAACTACCTGTCCATTAATTCCCAGTGAAGTATGGATATATGGATGCTGGAAATCGGGTAGTACCACTCCACAGCGGTTCAAGGACTTCAGATATTACACAGCAATTAGAAAATGGTAAGGGAAAGAAGGTTTTTAACACTAGCCCTCCTGTTGATGAGGGAAGACCTTCAAATTATATTACTAGAGTGCCTATTCCATCATCCTCTTCTCCTACCTTTGACCTGAGATGATATATCTGGGCCAAATCCCAGGTATAAAGCTGAGGTGAACAAGCTTTTAATTACAGTGACTTACATAAAGTCATCTGTGTCCCAAGGGTCTTAGGGCCCTTGATAGCTCCCTCTTAACCATGTCCTCTTGCTTCAGGGACTACTTTCAGTCCTTGCTTTCTGAAACTGCTCACTCTACCCAGCCCCATCTGAGGCCCCTTCATTTCAATTTTAGCTCTTGATTCCTAACTTTCTCTTTAAACTTGAAATTGCATGATGTCTTCTTGTGTGAAATTCAGTCTTTGGTTTCTCTCTGCCCCAAGCTCAAAGCTCCAGGTCACCTCCACTCAGTCCCCCAATCAAATGAGGCTTCTGTGGATCCAGGACAGGTCAGAGTTCTGAAAACAGAACTTGAACAAAAGAGGAAGCCAGACACAACCTTTAAAGTAAATATTCTCCCTTTTCCTTGACAACAAAGAACTCAAGATCATTTCTGTGAGAACTCAACCTTGTCTTTCTTCATCAGAAGTAACGTGAACATCTTAAAAAGTTCAGAACCATTATATTCTATCTGTTAGATGTTAAGGAAGACTAGAAGAGGAAAAAAGAAAGGAACATATTCCACAGATAAAGAGCAACCTAACTATTTCAACCAGCTAATTGCCTATGCCTTATATTTTGGTTTCTTCACTTGGCAGATTCCAAATTATCTTCACACACATTCCAAATTTCAGCTGAACCCTCAAGAATTGAATATTTTTCAAACAGCTATTATATATATATTTATATATATATTCCCATAATAATAGATATACAAATAAACATATGAGATAGATGTGTATGTGTGTATGTGTACATATTGTATGTATAATAACTTCCCTCAGAAATACATTTCTCATGAGCTTTGGGTAATTTGAACCTCAAGCTTGTCTACATGTTAGTTTTTCCAATTTTCACGGATAAATTCACATTTGTTTTTAAGTTTGAATTTGATACTTGTGTAACTTTAATCTATCAGTACAGCCACAATAAAATCATTGACTACTGAACAGAATTTTAAAAGAAAAAAATATAAATATATTTATAATCATATTCTATATTTAAAATTTATCTATCACCTATTAGGTACAAGATACTATTCAAAGCTCTTTACAGATTTTAATGTGTTTAAAAACAACACCATGAGATAAGTTTCATGAGTATACCAATTTTAGTGAAAACAAAAGAGGTACAGAAAGTCACAAATACGTGTGGCAGAGCAGGGATTTAAACACAGGGTATAACCCAGAGTCTTCACTCATAACTACTTCTGTTTTTTTCTTTCCAAACCAATGTTATGATGTACTAATTTTGTATCAGTTTCAAAACCAAAAAGACTTGATTTTTCAGAGAACATTTTAATAATTTAAGGCAGGTTTACCAAAGAAGCCAATTAAGCATAAAAGCACATTTAGTATGCACCTAGCTTTCCAAGGTACCTTGCAAATTAGAAATGAACCACTTTATGTTCATAGGCATCTCATTGGCACGCCTCATATTCTAATACAGCACTTTATTGTTATAGGTTTTGATCATCTGCCTTTTTTTCATCATTAGCATATGTGTAACCTTATGTGTAATAAAGGCATTTATAATATTTCAAATACCATTAAGACTCCTTTCCTAAAATAGTCTAACAGCTAGTGGGAAGGATTTAATACTTTCTTTCTAACAAAATAGAAAATGATATTTTTCATTTTCAAACAGTGACAGTGTTTATCAATGAAAAATAAGAGCTTAGTAAGATTAACTCAAAACAATGAAAATTTATAAATAAATTTTTAAAAACATGAATATCTTGTATTAAAAAAAATTAAACCAGAAAAAGGCAGAAAAGTTAAAAGGCAGAAAAAGAGGGTTTACCAAGTAACACAATAGGTCAATAAACATAAAAAATGTATATCCTAAGTGACTAGAAATATACTTTCTTCATTTGTAAAAGAAAGCCACTGTTTCCACATAGTATTATAGTTGTCATATATAAGATCATTAATGTCACAAGTGTCATTTATAAGGTGATTTAGGCAGAGTAGGCACACATTCAACTAGGGAAATGTAAAGTCACACATTTCTTTGGAAGGCAACTTGGTAATATTTATCAAAATTGAAAATGCAGGTATTCTTTGACTTAACTCTGCTTCTAAAAATTTATCCTGACATATACTATTAAAATTATTTTAAAGGTATGTAAATGTATGTTCATTGCACTTCTGTGTCAGCAAAAAAACTAGAAACAACTTAATGCCCATTAATTCATGTATAATTACATACAGTATTATACCTCCACACAATGGAATACTATACAACCATTAAAATAAATAGATTGTTTTAATTTTTACTGAATTTTCTTTTACAATTTTAGCTTTTCTCAAAAATGTTTACTTTCTTAACTGTTTATCATAAAATACTTTTAGATTTATAGAAGGCCTCTTTCCATCAACATGAAATATTTCTCCATTGGTTTAGTTATTTAATTTCATTCATCAGTTTGTATTTTTCCTCATATAGATCTGTATATATTTTATTAGATTAATACCTAGATATTTCACTTGTTCGGGTGCTAATGTGAATGGTGTTGTGTTTTTAATTTCAAATTCCACTTGCTCATTGTTGGTATATAGGAAAGCGATTGACTTTAGTATGTTAGCCTTGTATCCTACCACCTCACTTATTAGTTCCAGGAGTTTTTTTGATGATTCTTTTGGATTTTCTACAGAGACTATTATGTTATCTGTGAACAAAGACAGTTTTATCTTCTTTTCAAAGAGCTCTAAAGATATAGTTCCCATAAAGCCTTCATCCTGATTTACTTAATATCAACATCTTACATAGTCCCAGTGTATTTATCAAACTAAGAAATTAACACTTTTATTTTTAAAATTATTTATGTATTTTTTTAAAAGCTATATTATTTGAAATTCATCAATAACATATAGTAACTGTAGAATAATCAAGCATAGATAGGTAGGTGACCTCTTAAGATCAGTTTTCTAATAGCAATTTATCAAATGAATCTAGATTTACTTCTCATTTGTGACATTTAAATAGCAATAAATTAGCAGCCTGTCTTATATATGATTCTTTCCCCCTCAGTGCCACAACTAAACCCCATTGTTCTATAAAAATAAACAAATGAAAAATAAAAATAAAATAAAAGTGATATGTATTTATGTTTCATCCTCTCATTTATTTATATGATTATTTCTTAAAGACACACTGAATCGGTACTACATGAGCAGATTGAATTGGAATTGTGAGGATAGATAGAAAATCTTTTTAAGTCTGTTTCAATAGAACTAGAAGAATCTAAGGAAAGACTGTATTTGTTAATTGGTCCTGCCCTTCTCTGTCCCAGCCCAGATTCCTCCCCTGAACCCTTCAATACAAACTCTGTACGTAGAGTCAGTCCAATAAGCAGACCTGCTCAGAAATTTTCTTCTTTTCTTTAAGCCCTACCCACATGTACACTCCTACTGATGCTATCATTCAGAATACCTTACCTTACCTTTTACCCTGGGAGTAGACTAATTTAAGTAATATGCAACAAGCAGAATGAAGGCCTTGACTTTTACATTGTATGATAGTAATTCATGTACTGAGTTGCTAAATAATAACAAATGCCTGTAACTTCTTTTTGCAATCATCTGAGGAAATGGATTAATTGTAAGTGAGGATACTTTATTTTAACCCTTCAGAAGTTATTTTTTAAATGAGCATTTTCACCCACACAAAGTTAGGATCTTTTTGGAGGGATGCACTCTCTTATAACTTATTCACATATAGATAAACACTTTATTAAGACCAGGAAATTAGGAAAAAAACTTTAGAAAGTTATAGTATTCTGATACAAATAAATGACACATTACTGACAAAATTGGAAATTCAAAATAATTACCTTTATACAATAATAGATTTGATTTCTATTTCTTATAGTAAACTTACTAAACTATCCTGCATGATTTAGCCTTTTCCTTTCTGCAATCTACTGTCCTTTCCTTGATAACATATTGTAGAAATAAATTAATTCATTTGTTATTCTATGACATTTTAGCATTTAAACTGTCATTTATGCTTTTATTTTAAAGAATAATCACTTGTGGATTCTCAGTGTTTTTCTTCTTATGTATTTTTTGGCATTCCTTCAGTGTTCTTTCCTGCTATTAACTTTAATCTGTGAGATCATATACATGAAAACTAAGAGGAATTTAATGAGAGAGAAAGTATAGTACGTTCCTATTACTGACATCTGCATGAATTTTATAACACTCATTTTCTTTTTAGTATTTTTAAATCACTTATAAAAAATGGACTGACAAAGTTATACTTTTGTAATGAGCAGTATTTGGCACTTGAAAAATAGCAGATAATGCTAACTTAACAGTAATGTAATCTACGACAGTGCTACACCCCTCTTTCCCGCCAACTCGATGTACTGAATCATTGGCAAGTGTAAATCAAAAGGAAACTTACATGTAGGACAAAACCTGTTGTTTCTCAGAAATCCTGAGGATTAACTAACATGTATAAACACACTCTAATAACTGCAAATAATATATAAATCCAAATGTATATTATTTATATTGCACAACATACTGGGCTTATATAATTAAATTAATAAAAATGTAATTAGTGAAAAAATTCTAAGTACTGTGCCACAATTATTTCAGCTTCATCTGTTTTCTGATTTATGACTCATATTTGGAATTGGCTGCTCTTGAACATTTACTCTGATGTTCAGTAGGCCTCAGAAGACTATCATTGGCTTCTCCCATCGGCTCAGATTCTCATATTTGAACTTAGTGCACGTCACCTGAATGTTTCAAAGTCACCTCAAACTCAATGTCCTCAAAACTTACTTTCTCTATGTCTTCTCCTTTTGAATACGGTTCTATATACACGTGGATGCTTTTATGATATTATTTTATGACCTTATTTTCAAATCAGAAATCTGAGAGTCATTCTAAACTCCTTTTTTCTCATTGCTACACATCCAATAAATCATAAAGACTTATAAACTCTATCCTGGACACATTTCTGGGATCTTATTCCTCCTCTGCTTCCCCGCAGTCCTTATCACCTCTTACTGAAACTCTTACCAAAAGTTTCCACCACAGCAGCATCACATTCCTGGAAGGACCTTAAATTCTCAGCATACCAACTTTTCTGTTCCTCATGTTTGAAATAGTTCTTACAATATTATCTTTTTCCATGAAGGTTGTGAAAATCAAGGAAAGGATGTTTCTAGATTTATAATTCTTATGTAAATTTCTATTTGGGGAAAACAGTATAGAAGAGTAGAAAAGTGCATTAGATTTGTTTCAAATAGATTAGTTTTAGAACTTCAGAGTACAAATACTGTTTTTTGTTTAAATTTGGCTGAATGATGCAAATACCCAGAATATCATCTTACATAGTCCTGGTATATTTATCAAACTAAGAAATAAGAAATATCAGGACAGTCTAGTCATTAGCGAAATGAGGATGATATTTCCTGATAGAGTTCTTACTGAGATTAAATTAGTGATTTAGATATAACATACAAACTTCTTGTCTCTTTATCAACTCTACTATGCACTTACCTTTCATTTGCCAGACATTTATATTTTTATTTGGTTTTTGTTATGGGTTGAATTGTGTTCCCCCAAAAGATGTTGAACTACTAACCCCCAGTATCTATGAATGTGACCTTATTTGGAAATAAGATCTTTACAGATGATCACACTAAGATGAGGTCATTTGGTTGGGTCCTAATCCAGTATGATTGTGTTCTTATAAATAGGGGGAATTTGGGTAGAGAGACAGACACTTACAGAGGGATGACAATGTGAAGACACAGGGAGAAGACTACCTAAAGCCAAGGAATCCCTGAGACAACCAGAAGCATGGATCAGATTCTCCCATACAGCTCTCAGAAGAAATTAACTCTGCCAACAGCTTGATTTCAGACTTTGAGCATCCAGAACTGTGAAACGATAAATTTCTATTGTCTAAGCCACCCAGTTTGTAATACCTTGTTAAAGAAACCTCAGCGAAGTAATACAGCTGTTTTATTTGTTTTATATAAATGTGTCCATTCTGGTGTTAACTGTTTTAGAAGGTTAATGAAGAAAAAAGATTCACTTGGAATGCGTAGATCACTTGTCATGGCACTTAGTAAAGTTCTCAGGTAACTAGATAATTCATGAAAGATATTTATAATGCCAGACAGGAAATGCTATCAAACTCAGAGGAAAACATATTCAAATAATTACCCTTACCTTCTACACAGCCAAAGGGAAGGCCTCGTGATCAAAAGAGAAGCTAAAAAAAAGTCATTCATGTAACATTTTTCCTTAAGTTCTCTCTGTATGACTACCACATGGAATTCTGTGTAGCTCTTTCTAACTGTTGGATATTGTTCTATTAAAGAGGATGCTATTAGAGAGACCAGAATCCACTCTAGCTAGTGGGGGATTCATCATAGCATATTAAGTTACTTAATCACTGGGAGGGCTAAATAAACCGACTTTAGGTTAAATATTTAGTAACTAATCCTAAAGCTACCCCACATAACAAGGATCAAGGGGAACTGCTATCTTTTCCCAATCAGGAAGTCCTTAGCTTTCAGCCACCACACAGTGATCAGGAAAACAACAGCAGTGGCAGCTCCAGAAGCCCAGCATACCTGCTACAGCTGGCACCAATAAGATTTCTGCCACACTCCCTGCCTCTCAGCATCCACAAAGTGGCTAACAAGATGCTGAGACCTCTGTTAACTCTTCCACAGAAGCCCTAAATACCTCTCTGTTGTGTTTTTCAGCTGATAGGATGGAAGCCACAGAAAGAGAGCTTTCTGAGAGGTCATGAGATCGACTAAACCTGAATCAAATCATATCAGGAGCTCCGGCTGCAAGAGAATCTTGAAAATGTAGGTTCTAGCTTTCCATATTCTGCTATTCATCAAGACCCATTAGAAGTGGGATGGTGTTGAGCATCAATCTACCATACCCACCAGATAAACCAGCGATGTTTGTTTGTTATGGAAGTAGCTGAGTACCCAATGAAATTTCTTGTATAGGAGCTCTTACTCTTCACTGTCACTGTCAAACTATTTCCTTCTGGAAAATCTCCAGTTTTGAAGCCCAAACTCTTAGGATACACTGCCTGCTACCTTTCTTTGTTGTAGTAATTTAAAGATGTAATTTAATTACTTTCCCTCATACCTTAAATATTTTAACATCTGGCTCAAAGCCACTTTCTTTTTTCCAGTCAGAATTCTTGATGATTCAACATTCATGCAAAAGAATCTTGACCTTCTTGTTTTCAATGATTTGATCCTCAATCATATCTTAGCCACCCACTTTCAAGGTCATGCTATGTCCTGCTAACATCAACAGCTACACCCTAATTACCATAATCTAAATTCTAAATATCTCATTTCTATATACCATTTTCTGTACTTCTAACTCTTCCCTCAAATACCCCAAATTCAGTTATTCCCCAAAGCTAGGAGCACCCACATCCACTGCATATCATCTCTTCATTCTGCCTCATGTCCTTACAGCCCTAGATACCCATCTTAGATACTGTAACCCATCATTATAACCTTGCAGACATCTTCACCTTTCCAAGCATCGCCTTGTCTTCTCCAGCACTTTCTAAATCACTTTTCTTGCCTTATAATTTTCCCGAACACCTTTCTATCCATCCGTCCATCCATCTGCTTCTTTTTTCACTTGACAATAATTTCCACAAGGCCAAAGACTGTTTTGTTCACTGCTGTTGCCTCAGAATGTACCATACTGTCTGGCATGTATTAAGAACTCAAAAAATATCAACTGAGTAAATAAATGACATAGTTATCTTGTAATAATTCCTTAAGTTAACTAGAACACTGGCTGTCATGTTAAAGGTACTCAAATATTTTGTTGAATAAATGAGTCATAAAGAATTGCAATTCTGGGCCTCCCTGGTGGCGCAAGTGGTTGAGAGTCCGCCTGCCGATGCAGGGGATACGGGTTCGTGCCCCGGTCTGGGAGGATCCCATATGCCGCGGAGCGGCTGGGCCCGTGAGCCATGGCCGCTGAGCCTGCGCGTCCGGAGCCTGCGCGTCCAGAGCCTGTGCTCCGCAACGGGGGAGGCCACAACAGTGAGAGGCCCGCATACCGCAAAAAAAAAAAAAAAAAAAAAAAAAAGAATTGAAATTCTAAGTTGAAGCAAGCCCTTACAATTCTATTTGGTCTACCCATTTAAAACTAAATGGAAAAGTCCATTTTGTAAAGTCAGTGATACCAAGAAATACAAAGGTATCCTATTCTTTTAGTTATATGAAATTTGAATATATATATATTTGAAATTTTTCCTCTTTTTTATTTTCCCTCATAAAAGTTCCCACCTTTTTAATGATAATTTCTTCAATTAAAGTAACAATATAATTTCTAAAGATTAAAAATATATGAGATAACTAATTGAATGAATTCTCAAATTGGTCAATTAAAATAACTATGTTTTATTAATGTACTGAAACTCTTATTCTCTTCAAACTGATTCTATCTTCTTCAATTTGTCTTTAAGAAAGGAAATTAAATAGCTTGAAAATATTTAAAGATTCATTTTAATGATGCCTTTCAGCAGTCAAAATGTAGTTCCCAAGCTATTAATTACATCAGGTAAATCAACCATGACAATCTATTAATAGGAAATGGAGAAGAAAATTAAATTAGAAAAATTATTTGACTGATTAGCTAATTATAGAGACCCACATTACATAAGCATGCAACAGGAGAGCCTATATCCGTACACTTACATGCATGTAACTTTGATTGTTTACAGTGATGTTGCTTTCATTACTATAATAAGCCATCCAGAGATCTACAGTATGTCAAATTGCATGAAATAGTATATTTTAAAAAAATGTTTCAAGTCCTGTATAATTAACATGCTGCTAAAACCTGCCAATCTTTAGCTGTAGAGGCATATTACACAAAATGCTATTTAGAGCTTATCATAATATTTATGATGGATTATTTTAAAAATGGAATTATCTGGGTTTATTCATTTGTAACCTCTCACAATGCAAAAGACAACTGTTGTTTTCTTCCCTTTTTCCTTTCTGCCTTCTTTCTTTCCTTCCTTCAACAAATATTTTTTGGTGACCTACTATGTGTCAGGTACTTTAACAGGTTTGGCAGAATAACAAATAACAAGACAGAGAAGGTGTCTGAGACCTGAAGGTTAAGAAGCAGTCAGTCAAGGGAATAGTTGTGAGGGAGGGGTCAGGATGCTTTCCTGAGAGCATACACACAACTTTTCTGATGGGAAAAGCATAGTATATTCTAAGAGCTAGTGTGTTGGGAACAGAATGGATGACTGTAAGTGTGTGAAAAGAAAGTAGGTAGGCAGCATTCATACCATGCAGTGTCTGGTAGCCCAGGGAGGGAATTTGGATTCTATTGTAAGTGCAATGGGAAGCCAGTATAGTGCTTTTTGGGAGGGAGGAAAGATGGGATAGTGTCAAATTATCAAAGTATCATAAAAGATAATAGTTAAAACTTGTTTTTATTATATGCTGTCCTATTTTGTATTTAATGTTAGAGAATCACATAAATCCAGACACCATAGAACAATTTTTTTGAAAAAAGAGTGGTGTTAAATATTCATAGATGGATTGCTAGAGTATAACTAAATGACTAGAGTTAATGGAAAACAACCTGTTCTTGACACTTACAGATCTAAGGAGTCACACGAAAGAAAATGTGTGGCCTAATGATCACTAACAAAAGATCAAAGTGAGCTTTGAGCCTTCTACACACCCTAGATAACAGTCCTTAATAAATGCTGCTCAATACAGTAACTCTGGTGAGTGGTGATTTGACATATTAATCATCTAATTGAGGTTTATTCTAATCTTTACTAATCATGAATTCTTGGGAAAGAGCCAATATATTGCAAGCTTCTGCAATGTATGATCCACAATAGCAAGAGCAGTTTATGTATAAGTACTCAATATGGCTGTTTTCTTAATTGAAGTATGATTTTTAGTAGTGATAAGGCATCCAAATGGAAAGATTTTGAAATGTTCATAGACTTTTGTTAAAACCACTGCACATTTTTATATACAAATCAATTTTTTTATCTTATGAAGAAGTTAAATTATCAGTACATTCAGAACTGCTTGATTTTGTATTATAAAGTTTACACTCTAGGTTGTTATGTAAAGATAAGAGCAAGAACTGATTTTTGCAATTGTTTTTATTCCAACCAAACATAATCAGAGAATACATTTATCTAGGGGAATAAATTACGATGCATTAAGGAAAATACTTAAAATATAGCTTTTTATGTATATTTGATCCATCATGACTTTTTGAAAATATTAAATCTGTAGATTTGAATATGTAAAAAATGTAAACTGGACTGCAAACATGCACTATTCAAGATATTTAAAGCTAGCTATTTAACTGCTTCAAAATAATCTGTTGCAGGTTATATTTTTCCTTTGATTCTACTGCCTATACCTCCCCCCAAAATGAATAAATATTCTCATATGTACACATATACCTTCTTTTTAAAAATATGCATTGACCCTCTAGTGTGGATTCTATACATAAAATACAATATAGGCAAAATTCAATGTAACTCTATGTGTCTCTATGTTCAGGAGATATGATACATTAAAATAGACTATCATTCCTATCTGAAGATTAGCTCTCTGAAAAAAATGTTTTAAAAGTTCTCATACAGAAAGCTTTAGATATAAAAACTTGAATCAATCATTCTACATCTCTTTAAGTACATAATAGAAATATTTCTGACTAGGAAATCACACAAGTTTTCTGCCCCCAAGCTCCTTCTAGCTCAGTAGTATAATCCATCCTACATATTACTGCAAAAGTTACATCACTTCTTCATTTTACCCCACTTTGTTTCCCTCCCATCCAAATTTTTCCTTAGAAGCCCTTTTCCATGAAAATAACTCTCTTATTTAATTCTTCACAGAATTCTTTCCACCTGCCTGCCCTGACTGAAACCAAGCTTTCTTTGGAACGCATCACTCTCCTATCCCCTTACTCATGGGGACAATATTCTGTATTAGTTAAGGTAATGGTAGCTTCTACAACAGAAAAAGTCTTAAACCTCAATGGAATTGTTTTCTAATCAGCGGGCCAGCCGGGGAACTTTGCTCCACACACCCTATCAAGGACCCAGGCTGATGGAAGTTCTGTGGTCTTTAACATGTTTCTTCTAGTTTGTTTGAGGAATGAACACTCACCCGTCAAAAGATTACATGGGATTTTGCAGGCCAGAAATTTGTGCTTGCTTTTGTGGCCACTAATTCATTGGCCATAAATCTGTCAGATCAACATAAAAAAATGCTCTTAAGAGCAAGGGAAGAAGGGACATATCCTGTAGCCCAGTGCCTAGAAGGAAAGGAAACCGGTTTTGCTAAACAGCTAGCCAGTCTCTCTCTGTCTCCTATGCTTCATGTACAACAGGCATAAGGCTTGCTGGCATTTTTCTATTTAGTAAATAGTTATTTATTCATTGAGACCCGTATAGAAATCACACCTTCTTAGAATTGACCACCTTCTATATTCTCATCAATGTGAGAAGTTTTAGTCTTCATGTGGTTGACCCATTCCAAAACCTAGCTTCCAGTTTTGTTCTGTCTTTTGAATTTATTTCAACATAAAAAAAATATTCTTTGCCTTCCAACCTCTTCTGCTACATATTCATGGATGCTTGTGTGCACTGCTTTACACATTCTGGTCATTTGAACATTTGAATTATTTCAATTCTTGAATACTGTGTCCTTTTTCTCATCTGCATGCCTCTTGAAAATGCTATTTGCTTTGGCAAAGCTCTCTATAAAAGGGATTTTTTCCTGTCCTTTCCTTTCCCAGTCTGAGGGTGGTATCTGTATTCTGTGTTGTCCGAGAAACTAGAGCTTACATCCATAATGTTAAGGATACTGAAAAATGAAAATTTTCTACTAACTTCAGCAAGAGACTGAATTTTTCTACCCAAACCTCTTGGCTTGCTAAACCCATACTGACTCATGAATAGCAGCTAAACCATGGCCCCAGTGCTGCTCTCTCTACATCCAATTTAAGTTGCTATGTTTGTGGTAATTTACTATTTAGCACTAGGAAACAAATCCAGATCATTTATATATGTTTTCCTAGCACTGTGTACTAACTTGGTTACCACACTCAACATACTACAGATGTGGTTCATTCACATCTTTCTTCCTGGTGAGACTCTGAGTTCCCTGAAGGCAAGAAGCATATCTCATCTATAAAATTTAATAAATCAGTAAATATTTTATTGTTGAATTGAATAATATACTTACACAATAAAATTCCTATAAATTTCTCCACTATGCTTGTCTAAGAAATCTAGTCATTAGTAAAAAAGATAAAATTTAAAAATCAAGACATTCTAATAAAACCTAGGTCTCAGTAGTGGACATTGTTGGCTTCTTTTCTCCTTTCTAAATATCCAGATTTTAGAACAATTGTTTACCCCTCCTACATGCATCCCAGGTAGTCTGGGAAAAGCTAATTAATCTCCTTTCAGTGTACCTTTTTGACTGGAGATAATCAGCATTTTTACTTCTTTGTCCTCAGGACACTATCTTAGGGATGCACCCTCAGTGAATCTCTTACTTGGAATCCTGAAATAGAAAGTGTTCTGTCTTCTACTAGATGTGAATAAAGATTCAAGTGGCCCTGGTTGTTAATGGAAGATAATTTGTGGCTGTGAGTTTTGCCTGTTTGGGGATGGAGATGACATTTCTGGAGGGCAGAGCAGAGAAACAGATGAAATTGTGTTCTTGATGACACAGTGGAAGTACTGTACCATCTAGTACTGAGTCCTACCTTATTTTTGGATTTTGAGTTATTGGTAAATCTCTTCATGGTTCAAAACTAGTTTGAGATGGGATTTTGTTGCTTTAACATAAGACAATTTCTAAAATGGATACAGTTTCTAAAACTATGTTCTTAAGGCATTACTAGGACTTGATATAAAGTAAACATTTAGTCATTCAACTAGTTGTCTATAGAATGTCAAATAACTGAATTGATAATTTTGACATGTTAATACATTCCTCATATGATAATGTAAACAGAAAATAATGTATTTTTCAGCTTAATATTAAGTTACAAAACTAGAAGTAACAAATATCAGATACTTAAAAATATTTAACATACTTGATTTCTTAATGATATTTATCTCTAGCTCCTCATAGTCAAATGGTTCTGCATAGGTTTAGTCTACATATGATTTATATCTGTTTTAATAGATATAGTTATTCATATATTTGAATCCTAATAACAGAATTATACTTATGCTTCTAGATAGGAGTATGACCTAATGGTTAAAATAAAGAATTTCTCTCCATGAGAATTTAAATTAGACTTTGATCAGAACCAAGGCAATGGCATAATAGCAAAACTGATGGGAAATTCAGTTAATTTTGTAAGAAAATCCATGCCAATTATATGGTCAAAATATTTGTGTCTTGATCTATTTTTTTTGAATCATAATGTTTTCTTTGCCTGTAAGGAAGTGGGATAATCAATATCTAATTTTAATAGGTGTCAGTACTACATAAGCAAGACATAAAAACAGACTAAGAAACCAGAAATGGGCATCTGATGCATCATTACTTTTCTCTTTCCACTGGACCATTCCCATAAGCATACAAACATGCTGCAATTTCAACTATCCTAAAAAATGCATTTTTAATCCTTCCATCTCCTACCTACCACCATCCCATTTTTCTGCTTTTCTTTAGAATAAAATTATTTTTAAAAGTTGTCTCCACAGATATAAAGATGTATGGATACTGAGGGGAAAGGGGGGAATGGGATGAATTGGGACATTGGGGTTGACATATATACACTACTATGTATAAAATAGATAACTAATGAGAACCTACTGTATAGCACAGGGAACTCTACACAGTGTTCTGTGGTGACCTAAATGGGAAGGAAATCCAAACAAGAGGGGATATATGTATAAGTATAGCTGATTCATTTTGCTGTACAGCAGAAACTAATACAACATTGTAAAGCAACTATACTCCAATAAAAATTAATTAACAAAAAGAAATGTACACCTATAAAAGGTATTAGTAACAATGTAATTTCAATTATAAATCATTTTATCTGGAACTCTATGAGGTGCTAAATAATTTTTAACAAATATGCAAAGTAAGAGTAGATTATAATTTCTTAATCTCATTCTGAAATTACATTTAAATTTAGCACCAGCTCACATTCCACAGACAAAAGAAAACTAATATAGGGACAACCTCTGATAGGAGCAGTCTATTAAACAAATTATATTTTTATTTTAAACCTGCTTTGTAAGAACAGGGGTTATAATTTCTGGAAGGAGCCATGTACAAATTAAAAATGAGCCATAATCCATGCAAAAAAACCAGAAGTCATCTCTACTCATGGTATTTACCTACACTCTTTCTATTCCTTTCCAAACCCTCCTGACTAAAACTCATTTTGACAGGGTATACAGTGACACCACACACACACTCTCCAATATCTGCACAGTTCCTTTCTCACCTCCTTTGAGTTCTTGCCCAAATGTAATACTCAGATTAGCCTTTCCTAATAACTCCAGAATTACTGTTCTCTTTAGTGCTTAATGATTATCTGATATACTCTATATTTTATTTATATATTTATCATCATCACCAGTCACTCCCACTAGAATGTAGGCTCCACAAGGGAGAGTCTTCTATTTATTTTTTTAACTTCAGTATCCCGGTTCCTAGAATAATGCCTGGCCATTAGTAGACACACAATAATTTTTATTGAATGAATGAGAGAGCACCATTGATCCAGTAAGCAAGAATTAGGGCAGCCATCATTAATAGACAGAGGATGTCAGGGTACAGTCTTAAAGCATACAGGTTGTTTGAAAAGGATCAAGAACCCAAAACATGTTATAGGTAAAAGGAAATCAGACTCAACAAAAGAGTAGGTAAAATGCATAGGACTCCACCTTTCAGAATAGAAGTAGATAAAGCATCAGCTTTCTACTGAAAATAATATTCATACATACTGCATATATTCTAGAGACAGAACTTGTTTTGAACAGAGCTTTTTTATAAGTGGAAGCAGACAAATATAACTTCTACAGAATGAAATAAAATGAGTTCCTGACAATGAGAGGGAATCTACATTCCATTCAAATTACTGGGTACTTATGTGTTCAGCCCTAAGCAGTAGTGACTTATCATTGTCTATGCCCATAAATATAATTTAACTTTACAAAGTTGTAAATAAGTAAACAAACAGAAATACTGCACCAGCAACACAAGCTACAAAACACATCATTAAAAGTATTTCCACAGAAACATCAGAATAATTATCTCTATAATCAGCAGCAGAGGAAATGTGCTAAAGGCAAGTTTTATTTTACTCAGAATCATGGGACTGCGGTGCTCACCCACACAACAGAATCAGCAGCATGAACAACAGAAAATTATATTTTACACATAAAACAATCATGTGCACTCTACAATTAGACATAAACCAATGAGTGTAAAAAACATATTTTATAATAACAGCTATGAAAAGAAACGCTTGTGGTATTTTTCAATATCAGTAAAATGTATCATATTCTAATTTTGGATTATTTCTAAAATTAAAGCATTGCACGAAGAGTTACAATTTTAGAAGATGAAATGCAAGAAATCAAACATCTTCATTTATAACTCATTAGTGAAACTGTTTTCTTTTCAACACAAAGAAGAACTCATCTGAAAGCAAAGAAGCTATTGGCTATCAGAGTCAATGTGTCAGAGGAATAAAAAACTGACTGCCAAAATGAGAATTATTTTTTATTTTAATGGATTTCATTAACAAAGAAGACATTTCTCTATATTAAATAAAGATTTAAGAAACAAAATATAAAAATGAGGTTGTTATAGATTTTTCTAGCCAATCAAAAAAGAGTCCTGAGCCTAATGCTAATATCTCATTTTCCTTTCCAGCATCAAATGATGAAGTAACATCTTAATTTCCTCAAAATTATATTTTCCTATTTTCAATCTAATATTCTTAACCTTTTATTTTATATTGCACAATTCTAAAATAATGAGTAATGCATTAAAAAACAAAAACAAAAAAAATTGTGGGGGAGAGAAAAAAATGAGAGGTCCAATGAGAGAACTAAAGCCCAATCCAATAGTCCAGCATGAAGGAATAACCTCCAGGAAAAATATAAACTTTATATTTATTCCAATTATAGATATAGATCTATAGATGGAGATAAGAGAGGGAGATGGAGAGATAGAGATAAAGTATCTATGCATCAAGATTGTTCTAGGTACAATGGTGACCAAGGCTATTTCTTCTTCTGTGTCAGCTTAGTTAGAACTGTTATTTTAAGTAAAAAAAATTTACTAAGTTTACAATATTGAAATATTTAAGGGAATTTAGACTTGAATATATTATATTTATTAAAGTGCAATTTAAAATGATGTTATCTGCCAAACAATTTAAACTATTAAAGGGAAATCAAGTTATTAACTATATGAATGCAGACCAAAATATAAAAAGGTATTAATTAAGTTTGTAAATGACAACATATAAATTTAACAAAGCTCTGTAAAGGTGAATATTAAAATTTGCTAGAATTAAGAGTAGAAAAATATGAGTCACAATTTAAAATTTAAGGCTAATAAATGAGAGAATAAGAGACTAATAACTTTAAACCAATGAATATTAATTCTTAAAACTAAAGTTATCATCTAATAAATTTTTTCTACATGTTAAAATAGACCTCATAGATATATGTGAAAGGTGGGAAGGAAACCCCCCAAATAAATCACCATAAATGTACATTATTTTACATAGTAATATTTATCAAAAGAAAGTGGATCATAGTATGTTGAAAGAAACAGGAATTGAACTCTTGACCAGGGAAGACTTCAGTAAGAAGGTGACATTTTAGAGTGAGTCAGGAGATTGGTTCAAAATGGTAGAGTAGAAGGATGTGTGCTCACTCCCTCCTGCGAGAGCACCGGAATCACAACTAACTGTTGAACAATCATAGACAGGAAGACACTGGAACTCACCAAAAATATATCCCATATCCAAAGAAAAATGAGAAGCTGCAATGAGATGGTAGGAGGAGCACAATCACAATAAAATTAAATACCATAACCACTGGGTGGGTGACTCACAAACTGGAGAATTATACCACAGAAGTCCACCCACTGGAGTGAAGGTTCTGAGCCCCACATCAGGCTTCCCAACATGGGGGGCCGGCGATGGGAGGGGGAATTCCTAGAGAATCAGACTTTGAAGCCTGGGGGATTTGACCTCAGGACTTTGACAGGACTGAGGGAAACAGAGACTCCGCTCTTGGAGGGCACACACAAAGTAGTGTGCACATCAGGATCCAGGAGGAAGGAGCAGTGACCCCATATGAGGCTGAACCAGACTTACATGCTACTGTTGGAGGGTCTCCTGCAGAGGCAGGGGGTGGCTGTGGCTCACCATGGGGACAAGGACACTGGCAGCAGAAGTTCAGGGAAGTACTCCTTGGCATGAGCCCTCCCAGAGTCTGCTATTAGCCCCATCAAGGAGCCGGGTAGGCTCCAGTGCTGGGTCATCTCAGGCCAAACAACCAAGAGGGAGGGAACCCAGCCCCACTCATGAGCAAACAATCAGATTACAGTTTTACTGAGCTCTGCCCACCAGAGCAACACCCAACTCTACGCACTACCAGTCCCTCCCATCAGGAAGTTTGCACCACCCTCTTAGATAGCTTCATCCACCAGAGGGCAGACAACAGAAGCAAGAAGAACTACAATTCTGCAGCCTGTGAAATGAAAACCACATTCATAGAAAGACAGACAAAATGAAAAGGCAGAGGACTATGTACCAGATGAAGGAACAAGGTTAAACCTCAGAAAAACAACTAAATGAAGTGGAGATAGGCAACCTTCCAGAAAAAGAATTCAGAATGATAGTGAAGATGATCCAGGACCTCGAAAAAAGAATGAAGGCAAAGATCAAGAAGATGCAAGAAATGTTTAACAAACACCTAGAAGAATGAAAGAACAAAGACCTAGAAGAATTAAAGAACAAACAGAGATGAACAATATAATAACTGAAATGAAAAATACATTAGAAGGAATCAATAGCAGAATAACTGAGGCAGAAGAAAGGATAAGTGACCTGGAAGACAGAATGGTGGAATTCACTGCCATGGAACAGAATAAAGAAAAAAAGAATGAAAAGAAATGAAGATAGCCTAAGAGACCTCTGGGACAACATTAAATGCAATAACATTCGCATTACAGGGGTCCCAGAAGGAGAAGAGACAGAGAAAGGACCTGAGAAAATATTTGAAGAGATTACAGTCAAAAACTTCCCTAACATGGGAAAGGAAATAGCCACCCAAGTCTGGAAAGCACAGAGAGTCCCAGGCAGGATAAACCCAAGGAGAAACACACCAAGACACATAGTAATCAAACTGACAAAAATTAAGACAAAGAAAAATTATTAAAAGCAATGAGGGAAAAATGACAAATAACATACAAGGGAACTCCCATAGGGTTAACAGCTGAAACTCTACAAGCCAGAAGGGAGTGACATGATATATTTAAAAAGATGAAAGGGAAGAACCCACAACCAAGATTACTCTACCCGTCAAGGATCTCATAGAGATTCAGTGGAGAAATCAAAAGACAAGCAAAAGCTAAGAGAATTCAGCACCACCAAACCAGCTCTACAACAAATGCTAAAGGAACTTCGCTAAGTGGGAAACAGAAGAGAAGAAAAGGACCTACAAAAACAAACCCAAAACAATTAAGAAAGTGGTAATATAAATATACATATAGATAATCACCTTAAATGTGAATGGATTAATTACTCCAACCAAAATTATCTTATGTGAGTGTTTTATTTTGAAAGGTATTATATAGTTTCTATATTTAACATTAAGGGGGAAAATGTAACCAAAATTAGTATTCTTTCTCTATACATATTGGTACTTGAAGATTCCTTTCAGAAGAAACCCCAGCCTTTTCCTAAGTTCAATCCTCATTTTAACTAAAGTCATCTTTCTAATTCAAAAGCTGTGTTCTTTTTGAATACCATACATGGGGGCTAAGCTGATGTTAAAACAGTTTGCAATAAAAAAAAATCAGCTTAAGTCATTTAATCATTACAAGTGCATTCTGCATCTTATAAAAATAAGTTTGAGAATTTTAAGAGAATTGTGTTTCATTAAGTTTTGCATATCTTTTGCTCTGCCGTGTAAATTCCCTTCTTTTTCATATGATTAAAGGCTTGCTGAATGCATACAAAAATGAGACCCATCTATAATATGCGGTCTACAAGACACCCACTACAGACCTACGGACACATACAGACTGAGAGTGAGGGGATGGAAAAAGATATTCCATGCAAACAGAAATCAAAGAAAGCTGGAGTAGCAATACTCATATCAGATAAAATAGACTTTAAAATAAAGAATGTTACAAGAGATAAGGAAGGACACTACATAATGATCAAGGGATCGATCCAAGAAGAAAATATAACAATTATAAATATATATGCACCAAACATAGAAGCACCTCAATACATAAGGCAAATGCTAACAGCTCTAAAAGAGGAAATCGACAGTAACACAATAATAGTGGGGGACTTTAACACCTCACTTACACCAATGGACATATCATCCAGACAGAAACTTAATAAGGGAACACAAGCTTTAAATGACACAATAGACCAGATAGATTTAATTGATATTTATAGGACATTCCATGCAAAAACAGCACATTACATTTTCTTCTCAAGTGCACATGGAATATTCTCCAGGATAGATCACATCTTGGGTCACAAATAAAGCCTCAGTAAATTTAATAATATTGAAATAATATCAAGCATCTTTTCCAACTACAATGCTATGAGATTAGAAATCAGTTAGAATGAAAACAACGTAAAAAACACAAACACATGGAGGCTAAACAATATGTTACTAAATAACCAAGAGATCACTGAAGAAATCAAAGAGGAAATCAAAAAATACCTAGAGACAAATGACAACGAAAACATGATGATCCAAAACCTATGGGATGCAGCAAAAGCAGTTCTAAGAGGGAAGTTTATAGCAATACAATCCTACCTTAAGAAACAGGAAACATCTCGAATAAACAACCTAACCTTGCACGTAAAGCAATTAGAGAAAGAAGAACAAAAAAACCCCAAAGTTAGCAGAAGGAAAGAAATCATAAAAATCAGATCAGAAATAAATGAAAAAGAAATGAAGGAAACGATAGCAAAGATCAATAAAACTAAAAACTGGTTCTTTGAGAAGATAAGATTGATAAAACTAAAAGCTGGTTCTTTGAGAAGATAAATAAAATTGGTAAACCATTAGCCAGACTCATCAAGAAAAAGAGGGAGAGGACTCAAATCAATAAAATTAAAAATGAAAAAAGAGAAGTCTATGCCAATAAAATGGACATCCTGGAAGAAATGGACAAATGCTTAGAAAGGTATAAGCTTCCAACACAGACCCAGGAAGAAATAGAAAATATGAACAGACCAATCACGAGTAATGGAATTGAAACTGTGATTAAAAATTTCCAACAAAGAAAAGTCCAGGACCAGATGGCTTCATAGGGGAATTCTATCAAACATTTAGAGGAGAGCTAACACCCATCCTTCTTAAACTCTTCCAAAAACATGCAGAGGAAGGAAGACTCCCAAACTCATTCTATGAGGCCACCATCACCCTTATACCAAAACCAGACAGAGATACTACAAAAAAAGAAAATTGCAGACCAATATCACTGATGAATATAGATGCAAAGATCCTCAACAAAATACTAGCAAACAGAATCCAACAATACATTAAAAGGATCATACACCATGATCAAGTGGGATTTTTCCCAGGGATGCAAGGATTCTTCAGTATGCAAACCAATCAATGCGATATACCATATTAACAAATTGAAGAACAAAAACCATATGATCATCTCAACAGATGCAGAAAAAGCTTTTGACAAAATTCAACACCCATATGATAAAAACTTTCCTGAAAATGCGATAGTGGGAACTGACCTCAACATAACGAAGGCCATATACGACAAACCCACAGCAAATATCATTCTCAATGGTGAAAAACTGAAAGCATTTCCTCTAAGATAAGGAGCAAGAAAAGGATGTCCAGTCTCACCACCATTATTTAACATAGTTTTGGAAGTCCTAGCCATGGCAATCAGAGAAGAAAAGGAAATAAAAGGAATACAAATTGGAAAAGAAGTAAAACTGTCACTGTTTGCAGATGACATTATACTATACATAGAGAATCCTAAAGATGCCACCAGAAAACTACTAGACCTAATCAATGAATTTGGTAAAGGTGCAGGATACAAAATTAATACACAGAAATCTCTTGCATTCCTATACACTAAAAATGAAAGATCAGAAAGAGAAATTAAGGAAACAATCCCATTCAACATTGCAACAAAAAGAATAAAATACCTAGGAATAAGCCTACCTAAGGGGGTGAAACACCTGTACGCAGAAAACTATAAGACACTGATGAAAGAAATCACAGATGACACAAACATATGGAGAGATATACCACGTTCTTGGATGGGAAGAATCAATATTGTGAAAATGACTATACTACCCAAAGCAATCTATAGATTCAATGCAATCACTATCAAATTACCAATGGCATTTTTTACGGAACTAGAACAAAAAATCTCACAATTTGTATGGAAACACAAAAGACCCTGAATAGCCAAAGCAATCTTGAAGGGAAAAAACAGAGCTGGAGGAATCACCCTCCCTGACTTCAGACTATAATACAAAGCTACAGTAATCAAGACAATATGGCACTGGCACAAAATCAGAAATATAGATCAATGGAAAAGGATAGAAAACTCAGAGATAAACCCACACACCTATGGTCAACTAATCTATGACAAAAGAGGCAAAGATATACAATAGAGAAAAGATAGTCTCTTCAATAAGTGGTGCTGGGAAAACTGGACAGCTACATGGAAAAGTATGAAATTAGAACAATCCCTAACACCATACACAAAAATAAACTCAAAAGAGATTAAAGACCTAAATGTAAGACCAGACACTATAAAACTATTAGAGGAAAACATAGGAAGAACACTCTTTGACATAAATCACAGGAAGATCTTTTTTGACCCACCTCCTAGAGAAATGGAAATAAAAACAAAAATAAACAAATGGGACCTAATAAAACTTCAAAGCTTTTGCACAGCAAAGGAAAGTATAAAAAAGATGAAAAGACAACCCTCAGAATGGGAGAAATTCTTTGCAAATGAATCAAAGGACAAAGAATTAATCTCCAAAATATATAAACAGCTCATGCAGCTCAATATTAAAAAAGCAAACAACCCAATCAAAAAATGGGCAGGGCTTCCCTGGTGGCGCAGTGGTTGGGAGTCCGCCTGCCGATGCAGGGGACACGGGTTCGTGCCCCAGTCTGGGAGGATCCCACGTGCCGCGGAGTGGCTGGGCCCGTGAGCCATGGCCGCTGGGCCTGTGCGTCCGGAGCCTGTGCTCCGCAGCGGGAGAGGCCACAACAGTGAGAGGCCCATAACGCAAAAAAAAAAAAAAAAAAAAAAAAAAAAAAAAAAAGGGCAGAAGACCTAAATAGACATCTCTCCAAAGAAGACATACATGTGGCCAAGAGGCACATGAAAAGCTGCTCAACATCACTAATTATTAGAGAAATGCAAATCGGGCCTCCCTGGTGGCGCAAGTGGTTGAGAGTCCGCCTGCCGATGCAGGGGATACGGGTTCGTGCCCCGGTCTGGGAGGATCCCATATGCCGCGGAGCGGCTGGGCCCGTGAGCCATGGCCGCTGAGCCTGCGCGTCCGGAGCCTGCGCGTCCGGAGCCTGTGCTCCGCAACGGGGGAGGCCACAGCAGTGAGAGGCCCGCATACCGCAAAAAAAAAAAAAAAAAAAAAAAAAAAAAAAAAAAAAAAAAAGAAATGCAAATCAAAACTACAATGAGGGGCTTCCCTGGTGGCGCAGTGGTTGAGAGTCTGCCTGCCGATGCAGGGGACATGGGTTCGTGTGCCGGTCCGGGAAGATCCCACATGCCGTGGAGCGGCTGGGCCTGTGAGCCATGGCCGCTGAGCCTGCGTGTCCAGAGCCTGTGCTCCGCAATCGGAGAGCCCACAACAGTGAGAGGCCCCATGTACCGCAAAAAAAAAAAAAAAAAAAAAAAAAAAAAAAAAAAAAAACTACAATGAGGTATCACCTCACACCAGTTAGAATGGGCCTCATCAGAAAATCTACAAACAACAAATGCTGGACAGGGTGTGGAGAAAAGGGAACCCTCTTGTGTTATGGGTGTGGTGGGAATGTAAATTGGAGGAGTATGGAGGTTCCTTAAAAAACTAAAAATAGAATTACCAGCAATCCCACTACTGGGCATATAACCAGAGAAAACCATAATTCAAAAAGACACATGCACCCCAATGTTCAATGCAGCACTGTTTACAACAGCCAGGTAATGGAAGCAACCTAAATGCCCATCAACAGATGAATGGGTAAAGAAGATGTGGTACATATATACAATGGAATACTACTCAGCCATAAAAAGGAACAAAATTGGGTCATTTGTAGAGACGTGGATGGACCTAGAGACTGTCATACAGAGTGAATTAAGTCAGAAAGAGAAAAACAAATATCTTATGTTAATGCATATATGTGTAATCTAGAAAAATGGTACAGATGAACCGGTTTTCAAGGCAGAGATAGAGACACAGATGTAGAGAAGAAATGTATGGACACCAAGGGTGGAAAGTGGGGGTGGTGGTGGTAGTGGGATGCATTGGGAGATTGGGATTGACATATATAAACTAATATGTGTAAAACAGATAACTAATAAGAATCTGCTGTATAAAAAATAAATTAATTAAATAAAAAAAAAGTAACAGAACCCCCCCCCCCAAAAAAAAAGAGTGAGTCAAAGATCTGTGGTCATAGCAGTCCAGGCAGGCATGAGCATAGTAGAGGAGGGCTATGAAGGGCAGGGTCAGGATCTGAAGGATTCTTTTTTCCAAGTACACTGGAAACCCTTAGAGGGTTTAAGTATGGAAGACATGAGACAGGAGCAGTACTGTTTTTTTTTTTTTTTTTTTGGTCACGCAGCATGTGGGATCTGAGTTCCCCGACAAGGTATTAAACCCATGCCCCCTGCAGTGGAACTGTGGAGTCTTAACCACTGGATTGCTAGGGAAGTCCCTCGATAGCTCTTTTGAAGGATCCCTTTGGTTGCTATGGTGGGGAGACATGGAAGCACGGGGGGCCAGTTAAAAGGCTACTGTTATATTTCAGTTAAGAGTTGACATCATCTAACACTGGAAGGAAATTAGGATATTTGGATGCATGACATCAGGTAAAGCTGATAGAATTTGCTGATTTCCATTGAGAATTGGGGGATGAGATATATATAAGGAAAAGGGAGAGATCAAGAATGAATCCTAAAAATAAAAAAGAAAGAAAGAAAAAGCAATCTGAATAGATGGTGCTGTTATTTATTGAGATCGAGAAGATTGGAGAGACGCAAGGTTTGAGGGTGGAAAATCCTCTTTTGAGGATGTCTGAGGTGTCTGTTAGACATCCCGGGGGAGATGTGAAGTATGCAGCTGTATATATACTTTAGGGCTCTGTGGAAGTCAGGGCAGCACAAATACATTTGAGACTTACACCTGTTTATCTGGTTTTTTGTTATGTTTTAATATACTACAAATTCATTTATATCAGTTTGGTGATAAGCTTGGAGTACAATTATCAACACATAATTTTGATTTACCATAGCAATACTTATGAGTAAAAAAAACTGATGTTACTACTGAACACTAAGAAGTCAATATTTTTCTACAGTATTAGTGTTTTAGTATTGAAGAATTATTAGAGATCATTTATTCCTTGTTCTTTATTTTATTAGTGAGAAACCTAAGGTGCAAAAAGTTATAATTCTTTGGAATTATATTCAAAAAATAACTTGAATTATTTTCCTACTATATCAGTCACATTTCTCAAGGGAAATTTTTCAGTTTTCTTATATCCAGGAAATGGAAACCATGCCAGAAAATCAAACTGTCATAAATAGTATGGTATTTATTCATTAAAAAAATGCCTTTGAGTAATTAGATACAATGTGCCTAGGACTCAACAAGGTCCCACACATTCACATATAAAAGATAATGCCCCTGCCCTTCAGAAAACTACAGTAGAGCATAAGAGACAGATAATTAAGTAACAACACTACCTGTACAGAAGAAATATGATGATAGTGTAAGTAGAGTATACCATGAAATCACAGAAAAGGGAAACAAAATGCAACATCATGGGATCAGAGACTTTCAGAGTGAGTTAATGTTTGGATGGAATTTTGAATAATGAAGAGTTCCCTAGGCTAAGGCTGGATCAATCAAAGTACAGCAAAACTAAACAAAACAAACAAATGATGAAGAAGAAGATAATAATCGGCAACCAGTAAGTGATCAGATGACTGACATATTGGCATGTGAAGATGTGGCAAGATATGAGATAGAAAGAAGGTCTTCCTTCCCACAAACCTTGTAGGATATGAAAGGGAAGATTTCCTCGTAAGGGTACTGGGGAGGTTTTGAAGATTATTATTATTTTTTTTCTTAAGGAGAATGACACAGGAGGGTACACTGAAATGAAGTAAGACTGGAGTCAAGGAGGTGAATTTAAGGGCTAAAATAATAACAAAATTGGTAAGAAATAATGGGAACAACAGAATCTGAAAATTAGAAAGAAACTCAGAGGTCAATTCCCAGGTTTATGATATCACTTCTGGAAATAACAAAATTAATTAAGTGGATGTTAATTAAGAAAATAAATGTAATGGACACACTACCTGAGAACAGTGCTGCTCAGTTTCCTAAAAGGTCAGCATTATCTTTAACGTAAGCCTGTCTCCCCACCCACAACTTCAGTCACAGTTGGGTCAAAAACAGTCTTCTGAAATAAATGCAGTCATGACATTTGCTGGACAGAATCTTATGACTTGGGTGGTCTGGCTTTAACAGATGAGTTAATCCAATCAAATTAGAGATTTAGAGATTGTTACTAGTGAGCTGTCGACTTCATAGCTGGAAGATTATGTACCCTTAGGTTCTGGGGTGGATATTTTCAGGCTTGTGCAAACTGATGACTAAGCCAATTTGTAGAGAAAGAAGGATAGTGCAGACATAAAAAAGGAAAGTGAGATAATAATCATGCAGTCCCCGAGAGCCTGTTCATACAGCTCAGCTGCCAGCCTAAGACTGGCTCAGCTTGCCAGTTTTCATAAAGTCAGATAATCCTTTCACTCCCATCCTTGGATTCTGTGAGGTCCTTTAAATCTTTATAATTAATACTCCCTGTTATTGATCTAGTTCACATGCACCTGTTGCTTTCAGCCAAAGGAGAACTGGGTGAAAAATGCAAGAAATCAATAATCAAACAAACACATAAGATACTATGCAGTTAGGATTTTCCTTTACTCTATGTGTAAAAGAAAATCCAGCTTCTCTGTGAATATCTAGTTAACAGAAGCACACCATTTTTGGATATAGTCTATTCCATTTTCAGAATTTTAGGTATTAATTATTAGAAAGTTCTTGATATTATGATGGAATTATCAAAGCATGAACTTTGCCTATTGCTTGTTTCTTCCCCCATCCCATAACCACCTACTCTTTAGCAGCGTGCCTAGGAAAGTTTTAAAATTTGTTATTTGCATCTTCCTCTCTCTCAACATATTAACAGAAGTAGCTTCTCATTGATAAAAGCAAATGCCCCTTTATCTCAATTAAGAAGTTGTCTCCATTTATCAAATTTCACTTAAGAGTTTTCTATTAATAATGTGTCTCTCATGTAACTGGTTTTTGGCCAAAATTTAGCTGACATTCCAACTTTGTATCATAACACTGGTATGAAATGCTGTGAAGGGGCACTTAGCCATCTGAGCAAAGTAGGGTTTAGTTTCATATCTAATGTCACCAATACCTTGGCTGAAGAAAGGGGTGAATAAAATGCAGTGGGTAACTAGATGAAAAGGACACTGGTTAAAATGTTCGAAATGCTTATAGGTATTCAATATGGTACTGTTATAAATAATGCTGAAACATTTTAATATAAAAGAATATTCTATAAAACGTACTAATTTTCTCCAAAGATCATTTATGATTCTAGGGTCTATCAAATATATACATATATTCTTTAAATGGTGTATGTCTCTAATACCCTTTTTATCCTATTCTTCAGGCCCAGGTTATTAAAAAACAAACAAACAAAAGAGTACAATGGAGCAGACCTCAAAATCTATAGCAATAAGGGCTGGTAGATTATACTCAGTTGCAGAATTTCTATAGTGATTTTCACTATTTATGAGTTTTTAAAACTTGTAAAAGTTTTGAGTGGGAATAAAATTGGGTGCAAAAATTGTTCTGAATTAGAATAGTACTACAGGGATAAATGTGTGAAATATAAATTACAACTTATCAGTGTTATGACAAAGGTCATCTTCAATTATAATGGTTCCTAAATTCGTATTTCCTTGCTTCAAGTCATTGTGCTATCCTGTTTCCTAGTGACCTTGAATAATATAATATCTATCTTTCAATCATCACTTCCTTGCTGGATATTTTACCAAGTAAAAGAAGGAGTGCAATTAAGGAGGCCAAAGTTTTGAAATATTTCCAATGTATTTTCCCTTCTTGGAAATTAAATTACTTTCTTGTTACATTTCATTCTTTTAGAATTATTTTAGAGAAGACCGTGAGGGAACCTCCAGGACTAAAAGTTTATTACTGAACTTTGAGTTTCAAACTTAACTAAAAAATTCATAGCAAAGCAGACTTTCAAAAGAGAGAGTAAAAGTTTTTCTAGAAACAACCAAAGGAGAGTTTATATCTGTTAAGAACCAAAGCTGAGATGACAGACCATAATGTCAGAAGAAAGAGCAGATAAAGTAACTGACACATAAAGAGATTTAGGAAGATTGAATCAATTCAGGTTGATTGGAGAAACTGATCATCTTGGAAATTTCCTGCTTCCCCCTGTGTAGTCTTGGCAAACTCCAAAGCCCTCAGAGAAGCCCCAGTGTTACCAGTTGCTATGGTCTCCATGACACAACAAAGTAATGACAGGAGAAATTGTCTAGATGAATGAGTATGAGAGTAGCCTCAGCAGATATGGCACACTCCAGCCTGAATTATGAAATATGTGGTTGAAATCTTCCAGACAATGGACACCAAGGGATATACAGAAGTTCTGAGAATGATGGTGGATTTCAAGAGGCCTGGGTTAAATATAAAAGCATTCCAGAGTTTGGGAACTCTTGACTACAGGAAAAGGCCAGGTATACAGTTATCAGCAGTGGGTTCCAGAACAATACTTGAAAGACCAGATGGGACCAGCCACACGTCAATGGATACCAGGTCATGATGAGCAATTTCCTGGAAGGTAAAATTTCACCGCAGCGGGTGCTATGAGATCATGGTGAGACACCTAAAACTAAGAAAATCTAATTCAGTGTCAAAAAAATACCTAATATTTCCTCTCCATCCAGATACAATCTGGGCAAGGAGGGAAAGAAGAAAGTTCATGGGCATGGATAGAACCCCTCCCCAACCTTATCCTCCCCCCAAAAACTGAATGATTATGTAAAAGCTATTGATTTTGGTCTCTTTTATGATGCTATCACATGTTTCTTCCAATGAGGAAATGAAGGCTGAAGAGCAAGAAGATATTCATTATTAGAAAATAAGGAGATTTATAGGACTTTTTTTCATATTTAGGAATTGTATGAAAGTTTAAGTTCTATTATAAGACTTAAACAACTTGAAAAACTCACTCATGTGGCTTTTGTTGTAGCTCAGTACAAATCTATCTTTTACGTATGAAACGAGAATAAAATACTTTGACCCATACAATGTGGCAAAAGTGATAGTGTGCCAGTTCCAAGCATAGCCCTTAAATGACCTAACAACCTCTGCCTCCTGCTTCTTGCAGGCCTTCGTGCAAGAAGTTCTGGCACCGCTGAGAGGCCAGGAGCAGAGGAGCGCTGAGCTGCTAGACCTAAGAGTGAAGAGGCCATCTTTGATGTCCAGCCCAGTTGAGCTTTCACATGACTCCAGCCCCAACTGCTTTCCAACTGCAAACTCAGGAGAGAATCTGAGAATCATCCAGTCAACTACCAGATAATGAAAAATAATGATCAATTGTTGTTTTAAGCCAGTGTGTTTTGGAGTTTTTGTTCAGCAGCAGTAGATAACTGAAATATAGAGTGTATGTTTTGGTGGTAATGATGGGGTAGGCGGTAAGAGATAGATCTGGAAAAGTAGCTGGGAACCAGATTAAGAATTATCTTTATGGAATTTTAAGATTTGGGTTTTATCTTTTTTTTGTGTGTGTGTGGCACTGCACGGCTTGTGGGATCTTAGTTACCCAGCCAGGGATTGAACCTGGGCCCTTGGCAGTGAGAGCATGAAGTCCTAACCACTGAACTGCCAGGGAATTCCCTCGGGTTTTATCTTAAAGGCAGTGGTTAGACAGAAAAATTCTATTTGAGTTGATACAATTTTGTTGTTGCTGTTGTTAGAAACTGATCTTCTACAAGTAACGGTGTTAGATATTGCAACTTAAATTGAAAGAAGCTAACACTAGAATCAGGGGACCAGGTAGAAGGGTGCTTCAATAATTGAAGTGAAAATAATGAGCCTGAACTAAAATGCCAGCAGTAAGGAAGGTAGGATACAAGTGGTGTCAAGATCTATATAGGAAAAAAACATTGTAGAACTCGATTGTTGGGAGATACAGTTTTGGGTAGTCAACTACAAAAATGACAGCAACCCAAATTAAATTTCTTAAGCCAAAGTAGGACATATTTCCAGGATAGTGAGGTTTGTCCTGGAACTCAAAGACTAGGATGTGTCTGGGTCTCTGGGGCAACTGTAACTAGGAACTCTAATGTCTCCAGATCTCTTTCTTCCTTTCTTCTCTATTTCTTCCTAAATCATTTTTTTAATTAAAATTTTTTTTAATATACCAGATTCTTATTAGTTAACCATTTTATACATATTAGTGTATACATGTCAATCCCAATCTCCCAATTCATCCCACCACCACCACCCCACCACTTTCCCCCTTTGGTGTCCATACGTTTGTTCTCTACATCTGTGTCTCTATTTCTGCCCTGCAAACCAGTTAATCTGCACCATTTTTCTAGGTTCCACATGTATGCGTTAATATACGATATTTGTTTTTCTCTTTCTGACTTACTTCACTCTCTATGACAGCCTCTAGGTCCATCCACATCTCTACAAATAACCCAATTTCATTCCTTTTTATGGCTGAGTAATATTCCATTGTATATATGTACCATATCTTCTTTACCCATTCGTCTGTTGATGGGCATTTAGGTTGCTTCCATTACCTGGCTATTGTAAATAGTGCTGCATTGAACATTGCGGTGCATGTGTCTTTCTGAATTATGGTTTTCTCTGGGTATATGCCCAGTAGTGGGATTACTGGGTCATACGGCATTTCTAGTTTTAGTTTTTTAAGGAACCTCCATACTGTCCTGCATAGTGGCAGTATCAATTTACATTCCCATCAGCAGTGCAAGAGGGTTCCCCTAAATCTTTTTTATTTACTTTTTCTTTTTCTGTACAAAGGCTTCTTCCAATTTTTTCAACTTAATGGAGGAAAACATGGCCTCCAAATCGGCTAAGATTTACACTTAATAGTCCCTAATCCAAGAGAAAGCCTATTTTCTCTTCCTCAGATCTAGGAACAAAATGTTTAAGAAATTTTCTGGGCAGATATTTGAGACAAAGGGGAGTTTTGTCTGAGGTGTGGTGAATAATCTCACAGCAGAAAATGTTTCTGTACATGTGAAAGGGCAACAGATCAAGTAGAAATTCTCAGTTCTGAGAGCTGAAACAGAAATGTTTTCTGAGCTAATTAAAAAGCTATACAATATTTTCAGCACAATAACTGAAGGTTGTGTGAAATGTATACCAGGGTTTTTCTTGTTTGGTACCATATGAATTCATTTTAAATTCTCAGTGACAAGGCTGGGTGGATATTTGAATAACTAAGGCTTTTCTCCTGTCTTTAAAGGTAGAAGTTCTTTGCTGAATAGGATCAAAGGCTATGGTTTGTGAGCAAATTTTAAGGGAGTGAATTAGTTTTAGAACAGCATTTCCCAAAGAGGGCTCCTCTAAATACTTTAAAAACACAGGCTTTTGTGATCATGTAAATTCTGGAAGTGGTACATTTTGTGCCTGCCTTTTAGACATTCATTATATAGATTAGAAGATTAAAAGCTCTGAAAACATATTTCTCTCTTTCATATATGTATGTATATACATATATACATATATATGGTACTTTCTAATGTAGTTGACAAAGTTTTTTTAATAACCTTTCTAATATTCTGTACATGTTGTGAGAAATGCATATAAGATAATGTTAATTTAAAAACTTATTTCCATGATTCCAAAATGGGAAGTATTCAAACTATAATTCTAATTTAGATTATATGGTATGTAATATAGTGTTATAACATATAATAATGTGTATAAAATCATTATCACATGTTATTCATTAAATGAAATCTCATTAAATATGATAACTATAACTAAAGAATAACATTGGCATTATTTCCCTATTTTTCCCAAAAGAGATTATATCTCATTAATGTGAGATTGTTTGAATTGATAATCTGTAAATCTTAATAGGCATAATTTTCAAACAGTGACAGACTTTCATTAGGAGAAAATAAGTAGTTCTTTAGTCATGGGTTTCTGTTAACCTTTTCACTGATACTTTGGTAAAACACAAAACATTACAATTCATTTCATAAAGGACAAGAATAAGATTAGAGCACAAATCAGCAAATCAGTAACTTGATAGAGCTGAGATCATTTGCAAAATAAACAATAGCACTTTAATTGTAAATGAAGAGCAAAAAAATATCCAGACTCTCAACCCATGTCTGAAGAACAAAAAGCCTAAGGCTCAGAGATATACATACTACAGTTAAACTTCTTCTGGGTGTTTGAATATGGCACTGATAAAATATAAGAGTACACAGTCAAATTCAGTGGCTCCTGCACCTTGCTGCCTATCAGGATACTTCGAATAGTTTTTAGAAATAGAGACTCCCAGGGGTTAACCCTAAATAAAATGAATAAAAAGTTGTTGGCAAGGAACTAATAAATGTTTATGTTCAGAAGCACCCTTGGTGATTCTGATACCACTAATCTATGACTAGCCATGATATGAGGAATCACTGGATTGGGTGCATCCAGGTCACTTGCCAACTGTTTCCAAATACTTTAAATAATGTACACTATATTTTCACACTTTCTAGTTATCATTACTTATTCATCATAATGAAAACTTACTGATTAGGCCGAATACTTTGGGGTGAAGATAGTCCAATAATTATTCATTGGTAAATGTGTGATGGCTATTTTACCAAAATTAACCCAACGAATAAACAAAAACCTACAGCTATCAAGTGAATAATACATCTTATTATGAATAATTGGATGGGTTTATTGACATTCTAACATTTTAAACAGGCTCCTTGTTGAACTTGATTGACTTTGGTTTTTTGATTATTTATAGAATATTTCTTACAATTTTCCATGCATTTTAAAAGATGCAAAATTCTGAACTGTTTTTCACCAACTAAATGTAAAATGTGTTGATAGGTCATTCTATGAGTGAACGCTTGTTGCGTAAGATGAGATTAGGTAGGCGGTGAAGTGGGGTTTGTCATCAAATGGAAGTGGGGAAATTTGAGCCAGCTTTTAATGAATGCTTACTAGGTTGTTTAGATTCAATTTATCTACCCCTTACACTAACTTTTGTGGCTGGTAAGACATCAAGCAAAAACCTCATCAATGGCAGTCAACCAATTTAAGAAAGAAATTCCACGTATAGCATGAAACCTGAGAGCTACCCATTGTTGGGGTCCTTATTACTGAAATTCATGATAGATCTAAGAGAAGCTAAAATGTAAGGTATACATCAGAAGTATACATCTTGCACTTCTTACATTTATATTTGCATTTTTCATTTACTAGCAAGAATGTGTCAGGTTATCTAATTTTCAGATTCAACATAATTTTGAAGTAGCAACTCAATTTCTTAAGCTGCTGAAAAAATTTTTATATTTATATAAATGACCTAAGTTATCTTGATGGCCCCTACTTTTATTTTTTCAAAAGAAAAAGAAGGTATTAAATAAGAAGCAGTTTATCAGGTCTCTTCAATTCCAAAACTTACACACATACACACACAAATAGTCTTTTTCATAAAATGAAGTTAAGATTATCTAACCATTTCAATGTAAATCCTACCAAGCATTCTTGCAATCTTGGTTATTCTGATTGATAAAGTTCCCATGCCTGTTCATATTTAGATTTGAATAATTGGTAAAATCAACTCAATTTACCATTAAATTATGATTACAGAGATTGCTAGAGAATTATGAGACACTAGATTTGAGGTAAAAAGAAATATAATTATGTTCATCTATGGGAGCCTTTTCTATTCCCTCTCCAAATTAAAGTCATTTTTACATATTTTTAGAGAACTAAATATTCTTTCTTGATTTACAGCTATACACTATTTAGAGTGATTACTGTCTGCCAACAGGACTGAAAGAAAGCTCCATGTGTGGAGGAATCAGGCCTACTTTCATTCATCGGGATATTCCCAGATCAGCAGTTTCTTGTACAGGATAGACCCTCAAAATCTCCAAATACCAAAACCTTAAAGGAATATTTAAAATCCTTTCTGTCAAACTCACTCTGGTTATAATTCTTGCATATTTTCTTTTCTGCTTACCAGAGTAGAGAAGGATCTTTAAAATTGATCAACTTTAAAAAGTTATATAATTGTTAGAGTTAATGATTTCTTATTCAAAGACCTTATCACAAAGGCTATCAATTATTCTGGGAAGCAGCATTGTTTCAGCAATTTCCACCAGCTATCATTAAAGTTAGCCTTTGCATAGGTGAATAGTTATAGTAATTTTCTTTCTCTATTATTTAAACTAATGCCCGAAAATACAGAAAGTCTAGGCCATTACTCAGAGTTAAATAATTTCAGATCATAACTGAGCCTTTTCAAATTAAATAGCACTTAGCTCGCTAAATGGATAATTTACTTAAAAGTATTAATGGTTTGAGAGAATTAATACTTATGCTAAAATGCATTTACAAAGTCTCTGGCCATAAATTATGTCTCAAATATCATCAAAGGCTCAGGAAAGGTGTCTATAGAAAAGCCATGGCCTAATTTGTGTGAACGTTTATATGAACAGTTTATAAATGCACTAAGCCTCACACATTGAGATTTGACTAACCTATTATGTTTATCAAGAGCTCAATGAATTATCATAGAAAAAGGGATCAGCAAGCTCCTTAAAGGATGGTGGGTTTCCAGTTACAAGTCATGTGCTGGGAATCAGTGGTCCTGGATCATAATTTTTCAACTACACCATAATTCTCTTCTAATTTCATTTATTTGGTTCATATAATATGGTTGGGTGTGAAATATGGTATTTTTTTTACTTCATCAGAGATGAAACATTTTAGTGATATTGTTTAAAGATATGTTCAAATATTTTATGTATGTTTTTAAGAATTTTACACAGCTAATAAAAATAAAATATAACGTGCATTCTGCTTTTCTATCTTATTAGCCAAAAGGTGGCATAGAAATGTTCCACCTTCATTCTCTAAAATCTGAAGGGCAGAAATATGGAATTGTACCTGGGTCAAATTTCATGACAGCCATTATAATAGCTCTCTTTGAAGAATTTGTTACATTAATGTATTTATAATTCAATTTTCTTAAAGTGTTAATATGTAGACATATACTACCACAACATTTTCATTTATTTTTCTTACTGGAGTAAGAAAATATATTTATTTAATTATCTGACACATCTAAATTTATCTAGATTTGCAAATATTAGTATTATAATAAAATTATATTACATATTTTATTGATACTATCTTACATAGAATACAAGTAAACGATATTTTCATATAAATCCACAATGCATTTTGGAAACAGAACAGCATAAGTTTTAAATCTATATGTCATGGAAATACATTGTAGAATGCAAAAAAGTTGTAGAATGGAGAAAAAAGAGTTGTAGAAGCTAACTTACACTCACTGACAAGAAATGTACATATTTTGGTAAACTAAAGCACTTCTCAAATAAGAGTCATAGGATGGCACAACTAAAGGGTTTTCCCTGGAATCAAGTGGTACTTGCTGAAATCTGCCATTATAGAAGGCCATTATTTGAATAATAATGTTCAAAACGTTTTTGAGTCATTATCTTGTTATTCTAAAGATATCCCGTGAAACAAAATCACCCTAAAAAAGATGATATTCTTCTGGGTTTACCAAGTATAATTTCTTGGGATCCCAGATATTGGCTCATTTCTCAGAGGAGATACAGATGATTTACTCTGGCTTATAAGTAAGAAATACTATTGTATCATGTCCGATTTTTCTCACAACTAAACTGTAATACGCAGAGAATTATATTCATGGTTTTCCAAATGTTCTCTATATTTCTCAGTTTGTGATGCTTGGACTTAAATGAGTATTTAAAACAAATGGAGGATTGATGCATAGTTAATATGATGTATATTTCTTTACCCTAATGCAAATATATTTTCTTATAATTTATAACTTGAGATAAGCTCACTGACAATAATCAGGAAATTCAGATAAGTAAAATAAAAATAAGTCGCCAATAATTGGACCACCCAGAGAGAGGATTCCCATGCTTCTGCATGGAACACATCATGGCCCTAGCATATTGGTAATAGTGGAGACAAGCCCATCTGAGTGTGATCACAGAGCTATAGAGCAATGTGTATCAAAGAGTCCAGGACAGTCAATGAAGATAACAGTAGCTTAAAGAATTTATTTAGGAGAACTCCTGAGATACCTCTGGAGACTTTTAAAACAGTTGAAGCTGTGGCTGGCCTTATGCTAAGGATTTAAAGACCTGTAATGGCAAGTGAGGGCACAGATAGTAAAATATGGGTTACTACTTGCTAATTTACACTCTGGCTGGAGTTGCCTGGGGAAACATGCACTGCAATGCATGTTATGAACATATGTATGATTCTATTCTATTTTACACAATGGCATTTGTGCCATTTCTAGGTGAGTATGTTTTGTATTAAAAAGGCTGAAATTTAGTCCTTTTTGTAATAGAAAAGCATAAAACTTGTTTTTATAAGTTCTTGAAATACAATATAGGGCTATTTGGCTAGCTTAATCTCTTTTTAAAAATTCATCCCAAAGTTAATAGTCCTGAAAATTAAGAAATTTTGAACCTTTTAAAAAAATGCTATACAGGGCCTCCCTGGTGGCGCAAGTGGTTGAGAGTCCGCCTGCCGATGCAGGGGATACGGGTTCGTGCCCCGGTCTGGGAGGATCCCATATGCCGCGGAGCGGCTGGGCCCGTGAGCCATGGCCGCTGGGCCTGCGCGTCCGGAGCCTGTGCTCTGCAACGGGGGAGGCCACAACAGTGAGAGGCCCGCATACCGCAAAAAAAAAAAAAAATGCTATACAACACGAAATAGTTGAAACAATTTTAAAACACAGGGAGAAAATGTCATCCTCCATTTCTCTAAAGGAATCAAGAATTGCTTCAGGATACTCTAACTGGTACAAAACTCAGATAATAACAGCTAGCTACATTTCAAAAATAAGTGTTAAAGAGCCTTGTTTTTCTTCTTAAAAATGGAATGTGGGTGTGGTGGCAGCAGTACGTGTGTGTGTGCATGCACATGTGTGCACACACATGCGTGCACATATTTTAGGTGGTAAGACAATTAAAGGCCAAGAAAAGATGATGCGAAATTGGACTTTCATGGAGTTGTCTGTTATAGGTTTCCATAGTTTTATTCATTTGAAAGGAAAATAATTTTTATCCCAAAGTTAAACTAGTGTTTTCTTTGTTGCATGACCAAAAGTATGACTTCAAGCTAAAGAAATTTTATAAATATATGGAAAATTATACCCAAGATGCCCTTAAAAGACTCTTTGTTTTTAGGGCTCTGTAATTCTAGACTTAAGAATGAATTCAAGTTCTACTATATCAAAGAGTTCACAAAAACAGCAAAAGAAAACATTTCATATTTAAATGGGATGTTCTCTTTAAAATTGCAAAGTAAAAAAATTTATTAAATGATATTACATTTTTTTTTCTCTCATCCAGTGCTTTTTCCATGATGCTAAGTTCTTTTTCAGTCTTTTGGCTCATTTATTTCCCTAGAGTGATGTTGACATACATCTGCTCAAACTAATTAACATCCTATCTCAGTAGACTCATTTAGCCTGAATAAAAAGTTCAAATGCTAATTTGTGGCTGACCTATGTGGCCTCCTCCAACCAAAGTATAACACCTTATTCTGTTTCACAATAACAGGCAGAAGAGCTGTGCACCTTCTTTCTTGTTTTTGTCTTTTTCAATGACATTTATTGGCTATACTTGTGATCCTGAGGAATACAGGTATCAGAGGCTGAAATGCAAGAATGGTAAAATATGGTTGAAATGATATAGAAACTAGAGGTAGTATAAGTAAAATGTTTAAAATATTATCAGAAGTACTGGCGTCTCTTTTTTTTCAGAAACATAACTCTGCGTGTGTGTATGAGAGAAAGAGAGAGAGAGAAAATCCTTTAGCACTGGATGAAGAATTATTTGTGAAAAGCAATATGTACTAATAATATTAGTTACAAGTATTGATATGACCTCAAAATTTGATTGTTCTTATAAAATGTTAACAGAATCATATGTATTTTGAAAAGAACTTAGATTTATCAGGATGTCTTATTTATATTTCAAATAAAAACTGAACTGACTTATTTAATAAATGTCCATAAATATCCATTAAGAGCCTACTATTTGTCAGGCAGAAAACTGGGCTCTCTCTCAGTTTTTCAAAGAAGACTTTTTCAGATCTTAAATTTGTAGCTCTGAATATTTTAATTTAGCTTAAATATGTCAACAATTTGCCTTTACTATTTTTAAACATCATAGAACCTTATGTTTGTAAGCAAGAGAAAGCATAGGATAGTAGAAAGAGGCCATATTTGGAATCACAGAAACCTAAGTTAAGTTTCAGCTCTAGTATAGGTACCTCAGATTCTATCATTATAGGAATGATATCTTGGTGACTATAGAGGATTTAGTTTAGAAAATTTAACAAAATATATCTATATAAAAACAGCCGATAAATTTAATCTATTGAGACTTCTGATCAGGAAGAATAGACATCAACAAACCGTCTTTTATGCAAAAGACATTCTGCACAAATTATAATAAATGAGCTTTGATTCCAAAATGAAAAGCTAATTGCTGATTTCTACTTAAATTTTACAAATACACAACTAAACTCGTACTTAATACAACTTTCAGGGGAGGTTTACTCATAGTATGAGGATGCGCATAGGAAAGACATGGCTTCATGAAGCGTGGCTCAGGAGAAAACCACAGTGTGTAGAGACATTGCTGTAGGCACCCCAGGGGTTCCTAAACCTATGTAAATAAAAGGTTTGTCTTCTCTAGGTGAATATTTTTTGCATTCTCCGGAGCATTTACTGAGACAGTTTCACAAACCACTTTGTCCTAATTTTAACACAGAGTTCTGGTGGAATTAGTATCAGATGCAAGCAATTAACTTCTGTTTTCTAGGTAAAAGGCATCACTTTGCAAAGATTCTTCACTTTCTTTTCAAAATATATATGTGTATATATTTATGTAATTAAAATATTATGAAACATCACCCATTTGGTGCTTGGTTTGGTTAATGTCAAGTAAAAATTTCTGTCTAGATACTTATGTACTTCATCAAAGGGAGAGTTTGTATATACTGAGCACCTAAAATATATCAATCATTGTAGAGATGCCATCTAATTTCATGTTTGCATTAACTCTTTTGAGATAGTTATTAGAAGATTACACATGGAGTTCAAGGAAAGGAGAATAGAGTGCGGGGAGATAATCAGGGATGCTTCATGGAGGAGGTAAGAGAAGAAGACATAGAGTTCAGGTAAATGGGATGATGTAAGAGGGAACCAGGGGGTTAGAATATAGAGAAGTATAACACACAGAGCTTGGAATAGGCACTCGTGTTGAAAAGTGTGAAGTCACCTGTCTGATAGAAATGAAGTTCCATGTGGGTACTTTTCAATAAATAAAAAGGAATAAATATGGTCATACATTATAGTTTAAAGAAAAACAATTTAGGGCCTCCCTGGTGGCGCAAGTGGTTGAGAGTCCGCCTGCCGATGCAGGGGATACGGGTTCGTGCCCCGGTCTGGGAGGATCCCATATGCCGCGGAGCGGCTGGGCCCGTGAGCCATGGCCGCTGAGCCTGCGCGTCCGGAGCCTGCGCGTCCGGAGCCTGTGCTCCGCAACGGGGGAGGCCACAACAGTGAGAGGCCCGCATACCGAAAAAAAAAAAAAAAAAAGAAAAACAATTTAAAAATATCTACTCTTCTTCCAATCATATGTATAAATTAAAAAGCAATAATATTTTGATAAAAATAATTGTGATAATAATTCAGAAATTGTGAGTATAATTCAGCATCCCTTATAAAAACTATCTGTTATATATCTACAATTAAGAAGATATAAAAAGCACAAATACATTTTAATATCAACAATTATCCAACTTAAAATTCTGCTATCTGTATTATTCTTAAACAATACTTATAAGTTGGGATAAATATTTTGAAAAGCTTTTCAAGAAGAGGCCCCTAAAATCCAGAAATGTTATGGTGTGAAGGTTAATTGAAAATTTGAATATGCTGAACAGAAAAACTCACTACTTGAATCCTGGAAGAATTTTAGATCCTTTGTATTGTGACTGTAGACACTAAAGTATTTTCAAAAGAAATACAGTCAGGTAAGCAAGTAATTTGTTGAAATGGAAATAACCTATTGTTTGTAAGTTTAAACGTTGAAGTACTAATTCTGTCTCTAAGCAAAAAAATTAGGCTTTGCAAGGGTATAATTTCTTTGTTTTTTCTCCTTTTTAATAGGATTTTTATATTATACCAACCTATATGACATTATTTATGTAGAACTTAGTTCATAATTTTTAAAGTTTATAAATGTCAAACACTATATAAATATTTGACTATCTCATCTACATCAAATTTCACCATACTTTATCACATTTTAATTGACCTACAAATAAGGAATGTACTTACAGCAACCATAGTTAACAGATAAACAGCTCGAATTAGTTTAAGAAAGATAAATTATTATAAGAATAATGGGTGTCATAAAATTCAGGGATAGAAATAAAAATGAGTCTCAGGAATGAAGAAAAGAAAGAGTACTTGAATGTCAACAGACTCAGTCTTTTTATCTGTACCCCTCTCTTTAATCTTCTTTTTTCTTTTCTCTTTTACCCACTGAAAGTCTGCTTTCTCTCTTTAGGTTCCCTAGTTTTAAAAAGATGGGACTCCATACTGCTCCCAAACTTTATGTGTACAAGTACAGGGCTTCCTCTTTTCCTGTTTCTCTTAAAATTCTCTAGAATGATTTCATTGACGAGTTTAGACAAGGTGGTCACCACCTGAAGTAAGTATAGTCATCCTTGGGTATACACGGGAGATTGGTTCCAGGACAATGTATAGATACCAAAATCTGCTAATGCTCAAGTCCCTTATATAAAATGGCTAGTCCAGTCGGCCCCTCTGTATCCGAGGGTTCCCTGTCCAAAATTTTTGAATCCGCACATGTGGAACCCGTGGATACAGAGGGCCCAGACTGTAACTGAGTTGGGAGAGAGAGAGGTAGAGGGATGGATGCATGTGTCTTGATGCAAGGAAAGGTCTGCATTTCACTGCCAAAAGCCAGATGCTTACCCTGATCCTTAACGACCAGAGCACCAGTACATTCAGCCATTTGGATGCTTCTACCTGCGGTTTATAATCTGAGACATGTGATAGGCAGCAACATGGACAGAGCCAATTCATTCCACCAAAATGAAGGCAGTAATATTCAGAGTCCAGTGACAGGCTTTTATGTCCAGTGAACTCTCGCTAGACTTTCCTTTAACTGTAACAAATACTCCGTGTTCACATTTTTTTTTTGCTAGTGACATAAAACAGAGATATTATCAAAGATAAAAAATCATTTAATAAGTTAATAATGACAGAATTATCTTAATTCTAGTTTTCTTATCTCATGAGAAGAGGATGGTCCTGCATGTTTTTCAGACCCAGTTTCACAGCAGTTTTCTGTTGCCAAGCATTGCAGAAAAATAAATATAACTTAGGAGACAGGAGGAGAAAATTATGAAAACCCAGTAGAAGAAAAAAAAACTGAATGAATCTAAAAGTGGTAAGTTACTAAGAAGAATACAGTAAACTAATCTAAACCAATGGTTAATTGCAAATGTTCTCTGATCATAAAATTAAAACTTAAGTAAAAAATGATTAAGCCAGCATATAAAATGAAAATAATTCAGAGAAAGTGCACTGTTTTTATTGTCCACAGATAATTTGCTTTTATTCTACAGATAATTACAGAAACAATGCTATTAGAGAAAAACATTGAAAACTCTTGTGTTGTTAGGACTAAAGGTGATAGCTAAAAACGGTTCACTGATGAATATTTCAAAGTGTATAGCCATTTTATAAGAGAGTTTGTGTTGACTGAACAATAACCACGTGCTCTGGAGAATTCTAATATGGTAATAGGAATACTCCTTCAGGGTATTAGGCAAGGAGAGAGATTCTTACAAGTCATTATTCATTGCAATGGACAATGACCATTGTCTACCCAGAGAAGGTATGGCCTCCATCTTTAGTCTTTCTTATTTACGTGTGAATCTCTTTATCTTGCCCTCTTTTCTACACATGCATTCATTTTCTTTTTAAAGTATCTTTTCCAAAGAACTCAGTCATCTATTCCTTTCCAAATATATCAATTTGTTTATGAATTACTTTTATTTTCCTCTACCTCCTCTGATGTGTCATTCCGCTACTCACCCTGGGTACCTTTCTCTCCCAGGATCTCCACTGGATCCTTCAGCATGACCTTCACACATTATATACCATTGACATATTTAAAAATTAAAAACAATGCCTTTAACATATTTACAACCTCTACTCTACTGCCTTAGATTTCTCCTTTTCATAACTATGCTTCTTAAGTGGTCTAACTTCACTGCTTCCACTTGGTTTAATTTGTTCATTGCAATCTGGCTTCATTTCTAATGAATCGAATCCAGTGATCCTTTTAATCCACTTCTAATAATCGGTTTGATACAAATTATTGCTTCTTTCTTTAAAACTGTCTCCACTCTTGGCTTCTATAATGACACATTCTTTGGTCACTATTCATTAATTTTTTCATTTAACAGATATTAAACCATTATCACTTGGCAGGCATCATTGTAGATGCTAAAGTATAAACCTCAGTAAGATGTGGTCTTTGAACTTTTGAGGGGAAAAACATACACAAATAATTATTATAAAATGTGATAAATGCTGTAATAGAGATATTTACATTACAGTATGGTATCATGGAAGAGGACTCACTTTTAAAATCTTTAATACAAATCACTGTTTCAATTCAAGTATATAAAATCAACAAAAATTACTCTATATAAATCTCTTCCTTTAGACAGAAATAAAAATGGCTTCTAAAGAGTTCTGTGTGAATGACATAAAAACTCACAGAATGAATGACTCATTCATTTTGTAAAATAGACTTAAGTATGAAGAACAATATTTTGAATGATATTAGTTCTGATTAACATTGTAAATAGAGAACATTCATCTTCATTGAATACTTATGAAATTAATAATTATTCAAATGACACTTCAGAGGCTGTATATGTGAAATGAAAAAAACTTATAAAAATATAGTCTTTTAAAGCTGAAGGGGTCTTAGAGATCATTTAGTCCAAACCTATTATTTTATAAAGAAAGAAGTGACTCTCTGGAAGATACTTGCTCCACATCATGCAGATTTGTAGGGGCATAATTGAATCAGAACCCAGGATGCTCTGTTCCAAATGATCTTTCTAAAACAGGCATATTGAGCACAATAGTAAGTCTATATAGTGAAATACACATACCTCTTTCTGAAAGTATTTACAATAGGCTAAAGAAAAATATTTTAATGAGTATCACATGTGTTCCCCCCATTTACTCCAATTATAAAATGATAGATCAACTCCTAAACACAGTGTTAAACTCCCAGGAATGCTCAAATGGATGTTACTTAACATAACTAAAACTGTGTTGCCCTAAGAAACAAGAATGAGAAAATTAGATTCCTAAAAATGTCTTTCATGTAAAAAATTACAAGCTGTGCCTCAAAAAATATCATAGATAAGGTAACAAATATTTCTTTTACCTGTCATCTGGTCACTCTATTTTAGGGCAAATCTACAACTATTCACTTTTGTTTTTTTAAAAATTAGTTGCCAAAGGCTAACCTGAATATGGTGTCCTCAAACCTGTCACATATACATGTTTACAGGGAAATCACATATTTTCTGTGGAGAGGGTTAGGTTTTAAAGTCAGCTCATAAGGCAAAAACCAATTTATTCAAAACCACTCTAGATAATCCCTCAGGGAGGCATCACACTGGAGATCGACATCCTACATCACACTAAGTCCATTCCAGGCAGTTCTCCTCCCAAGTTAGAACATATCACTCCCACTGAGGAAGAGCACCAGATGGATGACCTTCCCTGCCATGGGGCTTCTTTGTATGAAAAGTACAATGTGTACTTTTTAATGGATGAGAAGTATCTTTTAAAACAGGGGTTGCATTCAGCCTCACAAGGTGCTCATACCATGAGAAGCACAGGATCTACTACAGAAATTGTTTAGGTTTCCCATATCACGTTCACTTGGGGAATATGTTCATTGTATGGAATCTTCTGCAACATTTAAATGGTTATTTGTCTCCCCTTTTGTTGTTGCAGTACATGAATAGTTGAATTTACGTAAGATACATGTGCAAATGGTGCCATCCCGCTTAATACATACTCTTTTCTCATATATATGAGACATACCTGTATATATTCTGATATATATATACTATGCATACTATGTATATACTATGCATATGTATACTATGTATATGTATACCCAACTATACACATATATGTAGTACAAGAAATGTTTTGATGGTATAAAAGTTTGTTTCAGAAAACTATTGAATTTTGTTAAAATTCTAACAATAATACAATTTCTAAAATATGTAAACTATTGTATAATAACACATTTGTCTGGTCTTTTGTCCCAGGTTCCTAGGAGGAAGCTTCTGAAACTTTGGAATGCTCCCAGTGATGAGTATCTTTATTATTCATCGTGGGTCCCTTAGACCATACTTGAGTTTATGCTAATGAGGTGACTCATGATAGGCCCTCAGATAGTTTCAGGATAGGGTCAGAGCAATGCAGAAAGATCAACCATGTGATTAGAGGATTGGAGCTTTGAGCCAGGTGATATTAGCCTGACCTTATGACCTCCAATGAGAGGATAGGATTGTAGATCAAGTTCTATTACTTGGGCAGTGATTCAATTAATCATACCTGCATAATAAAACCCCAACAAAAACTCTGGACACCTGAAGCCTGATGAACTTCCTGATTGGTGATACACATCAATGTACTAGGAGGGTGATGCATCCTGAGAACACGGAAGCTTTACAGCTGGGACCCTCCCAGATCTCACCCAAGTGTCTCTACATTTGGCTGGTCCTGATTTGTATCCTTTGTAGTGAAACTTTAATTGTAAATATAGCGGCTTCCTGAGTTCTTTGATTTGTTCTAGTTAATTATTGAAACTGAGGGAGTAGTATGGACTGTTAAATTTAGAGCCAGTTGGTCAGAAGTATGGGTAGCTTGGGAACCCCAGAGCTTGCCACTGGTGTCTGAAGTATGAACAGTCTTATAGAGGACTGTGCCCTCAACTATGAAGTCTGTGCTAACTATAGGTAGCCAGTGTCAGAACTGCACTACAGTAACCATGTCATAAATGTAACTAGCACTATGTTTGAAGGTAGAGTGAGTTGTTTGTTTGTTTACTATGTAATTCACCTAATTCTCCTGAAGAAGCTACACACATTGGGTGGTGGATAAGAAATTAACTTAATCCAGTCTGATAATTTAAACAGTCTCTTCAGGTAAAGCTCTGATTCCCCAGGACTTCCATATTTTGTACTCTGGCTACTCTCTGAGATGACAGCTCAGGGTGGTAAGGCTTCTACAAGCTCACAAAAGAAGAACAAGAGTCAGGAGCCTCAAAGGATGCTATCCCTACCTCCTTTGTTCCTTGTCTGTCCAGTGGTGCGTCTCCCATCTTATATTCTTATATTCACAAACGGTCTTAATGTAGCTTGTTAATGTAGCTTGGGATGTCTGTTGGAGCTGGTCAACATTGCCAGCCAGCTTATCTTTACCTAAGCCTCAAGGTCCATTGATTTTCCTTGGATGGGTGTTCCCCCTTCACACACACACATTTACTGCTGGGTCAAATTGCTTTTTCTCACATCTAGCCCAATGGCAAGCCCACAGATTCTCAAATCAGCTCCTTTCAGTGTGTCCTTTCAGGAAGATTTAGTCTGGGAACTCACAGGTTTATATGTCCTACAGGGGAAATAGGCATGCTAAGGAAACCAAATTCCTTTCTGCCCCTAGCTGAGGGAATCTCATCTCAGAGTATCTAACAGGAAGTCCATTATGGTCAAATCTTCTCTCTGCCTTATATGCCTCTCTCTCTTTTTCCTACTATATCTTGACTGCTCAATTCCTGTCCGTCATTCCTCTTATTTCCCCTCTGGCTAGAGAGGGTCAGGCTTTAACCCATTATCTACATTATTACTCAGTGTCAGAGGTTAAAAGCTACCAATGAAACTATGGCTTGATGGGAGAATTATTTCAGTTTAACTTTTTTCAAAACATTATCCTTTGTTAAATAAGGATATAGATTTTTTATTACTTATGTAAAATAATAAAAATGTGTAGCCAAAAATAGAAAACCACTGTTTAAAGTAAAACTAAATTAGATATTTTTCTACTTTTCTTCATAATGATATTCAAATAGAATTGTTTAAAACAAACCAACATTTGAACTATTTAATTTAGTCACCAATATGCACTTATCTTGAATCATGCTTTTTCATTAATATTGCTGAAAATTTACCTACATGGTATCACGATTTGTATAAATCATGTCATTTTTCTATGCTTCAGTTCTTCAGGATTATTCAGGTCAGAGCCAAATGATAAACAAGCTCACAACAATTTTATTTAGACCAAAGGCATGGACTTTGGTGATAATGGAGCCGTTATATTCTTTTATCATTAATAAACAAAATATATGCTAAATACCTAGAAGGCTTTCCATGATTTGAAAGAACTTTGTACCTTAGTTATTAGCTCTGATGCACAAGTGAAAAATTAAAATTATATTTTAAGATTAGCATTGTATGTAACTTTTATCTCTCAGCAAAAAAGTAAAGTACATTTACTCTAAAACAATTTGAATGTACAAGTAAGCAAAAACAAAATAAAATCACCTAAAATCTAACAACAAAAAAAAAACCTTTAGTATTTTGCAACATGTAAAATCACTTTAAATCCTACTGTTCTGGAAAGAAAAAACTGGTTGTAATATCTTTCAGGGTATACTTCCAGAATTTTAAAAATACATTCACTCAAAAACATTTATAAAAATAGGATTACACTGTACACTGAACATTGTGCCCTGTATTTTTAATTTAACATCAAATAATAAATTTTGAATATTAAAAAATTTCAGAACACTTTCATTGTGGAATTAAGGAGCTATTAAATAATATCACCAATCAATAGCTTCACTAGCCTTAATGAAAACAAGAATTGTGCAAAAACTATATATTCTATTTTACTTAATATGCAACACATGATATGAGCACTATCATTATTCCTTGTATCGATTTTTTTTAGTAGGTTAGAAGTGGTTAAGTCAACTACTCAAGGTTACAGAGCTGGTAATAGTTTGTGAAGGTCTTTGAAGTCAGGACTATCTGAAATTTAAACTCCAAGTTTAAAGTTGGAGTTTAAATTTACTACTGAAAAACAATCCTGAGAGAATGAGCCATATCTACCAGCTCTTTCACAAAGTCTCTAAATCTAGACACAGGTTAGCCCATTATCCCCAATTACTTCAAAGCTCAGCAATTTTTTGTCCCCTCCTCTCTGTTTCCCATCTGTGCTCATCACTACTACTTTCTATTTCTCAAATACATGATAATTCTCTGTATGGTTAACATCAGAAGCCAAAAATAACCTATCAAAGAACAAGCCTGTTGTGACTAAACCCAGTAAAAATAGGACAAAAGATGCTCTATTTTAACTTTACAATTGCATTTAACATTAGTTTGTATATTTTCCCCTAAATGTTGATAAAATTTTAAATTAAGACTTTCAGGGCTTCCCTGGTGGTGCAGTGGTTGAGAGTCCGCCTGCCAATGCAGGGGACACGGGTTCATGCCCCCGTCCGGGAAGATCCCACATGCTGCGAAGCGGCTGGGCTCGTGAGCCATGGCCGCTAAGCCTGCGCGTCCGGAGCCTGTGCTCCGCAACGGGAGAGGCTACAGCAATGAGAGACCCGTGTACTGCAAAAAAACAAAAACAAAAACAACAACAACAAAAAAGACTTTCAAAACTTGCAAAGTCCATACTAAAGTTTATTGGGTGTTTTCGGGGTTTTTTTGCCCTTCACTTCTTGCAACTTAAATTTAGAGAAAGACAACTGCTGTGTTGTCAAATTGTGAAATGTGTTTAGGCGGAGTGATAGGAGTTGAATTATGAGCAATAAGAGACACTGCTATTTTTGACAAGACAAATACAGAATGCATGACTCATTAAAAATAATCTATTATGTACCTTTTATGCTATCTTGTTTATTTTGAAAAATTGATGCATTCATTAACATTCATGAATGATAGACACTTTTGTTAAAAAGGGGGAGAAATTTTGTCCCATTCACTATAAAAAAAAAGTCTGTATCTATTGACGAAACTTAAAGTTACAATTTTATATGTTAATTGCAACATGAACTGTAATACAGTTCATAAAAATAGTTCCACAGTGTCTACCAGGTGATATTATCCCATCATAGAAAGCCAGTTTGAAACTAACTGAAGATAAATTTGTCTTGCTGGTTTTGACGGACCTATAAATCTAGATTTATATATTTTTTCATTTACATGGCCTATTTTATTTTATTTATTTATTTTTTAAAATAAATTTATTTATTTTTGGCTGCATTGGGTCTTCGTTGCTGTGTGCGGGCTTTCTCTAGTTGCGGTGAGTGGGGTCTACGCTTCGTTGAGGTGTGCGGTCTTCTCGTTGTGGTGGCATCTCTTGTTGTGGAGCACAGGCTCTAGGCACGTGGGCTTCAGTAGTTGTGACTTGCGGGCTCTAGAGCACAGGCTCAGTAGTTGTGGTGCATGGGCTTAGTTGCTCCACGGCATGTGGGATCTTCCCGGACCAGGGCTCAAACCTGTGTCTGCTGCATTGGCAGGGGGATTCTTAACCACTGTGCCACCAGGGAAGCCCTACATGGCCTATTTTAAATTGCATCTTCTAGTAAAAGAATTCTTCTAGAACATTCCCTGTAATCAACAGAGAACTAACTCATTTAATCTTTTTTTCATATTGAGGATTTTTTTTCCATTTTGCTATGCTATGATTACACCAACCAGTTATGGCATCAACATTTGCAGAACCTAATTAGAATGTGACTACTTTGAGGATGATTTTAGGGTTGAAAATTCCCTGGGAAAAGAGCTATGGAATATTCTTCCACATCACCCAGCTTTGGAGTTCCACGTAGTGATTAGTTACTGCTATTAACGTTTCTGAACTATATTCTGAGCACTGAACTGGGCATTGGAGATAGAGAAAAATAAAGGAAAAAGTGTCTAACAACTTAATAGAGACATAAAGGCAAAATATTAGGAGAAAAAATATCTGTATATACTACCAACTCTCCCTCTCTCTGTTTTACCTTTCTACTAGCAACGTGGCAGCATGTTGATACGTAGAGGAATTCTAGTATATTGGTTCAAGGACTCGGGAGCAGACTGCTTGGGTTGAGATCTGGGCTCTGCCACTTACTAGTTGTGTGACCCTGCACAAGTTATTCATTTGAAAATGGGATAATAGCAGTACTACCACACTGAATTATTATAAAGTTAAACTAGCTAATATGTGAGTAAACTGCTTAGGTCAGAGCACATGGTGTGTACTCTAAATGTTGGTAGGAGAAAAAACAAACAAAAAACCCCTGGTTCCCTCTATTTTATAACCTTATGATAATGAAATCCATTCAATAATCTTTTCATTCACTTATTCCAAAATTATATACAGAATACTGTAACTGTTTCTCTTTCCTTTTTTGGGCCTAGAATATTTTTGTCCAAGATGATGAGAAACAATATTTCTTGATACATTATAGGAATTAAGAACTTAATAGAAGAGAAAGCCAATGTGTTCTTTCCACTTTCATATGTAGAGGTGGCCTTCCATGTAAAATATTCCCTAATCCTGTTAATAAGCCAAACCGGTAAATTTAATACTAGATTATGAAAATTGATAGCTAGGGAAGCTAAAGAGAGAACTGCTTTAGGGTATCCCTCAGAACATGCCAGATATGCAGCTCTGCCTAACCGTATCTGATCACTCTGGCTCCAGCCACACTGGTCCCCTTGCTTTCTTAGGACACATCAAGTTATCTTCCACTTCAGATTTATATTTGCTGCTCCTTCAGTTTAAGCACTAGCCTTCCTCCCAGCCCTACCATTCCCCCAGCCTATAACCTGCTTGGTTCACATGCTCAGCTCCTTCAGGTCTCTACTCAAAAGTCACAATTTCAGCAAGCTCCCCGCCTTGGACTCCTTTATAAAATAGCCACCACACATTTACTCTGTCTCCTTTACTCTGCCCCCTACCTTGTCCTGCTTTGTTTAGCCCCACATCACTTATCATTATATAACATACTAAATATTTATTTGCTTATTTATTATTTTCAATCTCCTTTCCACAGAGTGTAAGCACCATCACAACAGTAATCTTTCTTTGTAGCCTCAGAGACAGTGACTATCTTGAGGATAAAATTTGTATCCTCAAGAACAGTGACTACCACAGAGCACATACTCAAATATTTAATGAATAGAAGAATAAATGCAGCTACTTTCTCAATTTGAATGCATCTTGAGCTATTTGCTTTCCTGAGTACAATCTAAATAGATCATATGACAACCTGGAGTTGTGCCCAGTTACTAAAAATTAGTAACGAGCTCTTCTGGTGCTCAGATCCTGGATTCTAAAAAGACATTTTACCATTAAAAGAAACTAAGGTCCTTTGGATAACTGACTGATTTTATGTCTGGAGAAGGGAAAGGAAGGTGAACCTGAAATACAACTCTTCTGTGACAGAAAATAAATAAGCATTCAAAGACTAACAGAGGTGTGTCAAAGGACACAAGGGTCAGCTTGAAGGAGCTCCCACTGACTAAATCTGGGATAACTTGAGTATAAAAACAAATGTCTACAATTGATTAATTGTTCTTAATGTACTGAAAATATAAAAATGCATGGGTCCATAATAAGATTTGTGTGTGTGTATGTGTGTGTGTGTTTGAGAGAGAGAGAAGGGGGTAAGGGGAGACACTAATTTGCCACACCAAAAGATTCATTAACAAAGAGGATAAAAATCATATGATCATCTCAACAGATGCAGAGGAAGTATTTGTCAAAATTAAACATGAATTTATGATAAAAAATCCTCTAAATAAAGGGGGTATAGAAGAAATGTATCCCAACATAATAAAGGCCATATACTGTAAACTCATAGCTAACACTATACTCAATGGTCAAAAGCTGAAAGCTTCCCACTAAGATCAGGAACAAGACAAGGATGCCCACTCTCTCCACTTTTATTCAACATAGTATTTGAAAGTCCTAACCACAACAATTGGGCAAGAAAAAGAAATAAAAGGCATCCAAATTGGAAAGAAAGAAGTAAAATTGTCACTATTTGCAGATGACAAGATACTATATAGAGAGAACCGTAAAGAGTCCACCAAAAAAAATTAGAACGAATAAATGGGTTCAGTAAAGTCACAGGATACAGCATCAAAATAAAAAAACCTGTAGCTTTTATATAATACTTTAGTGACAAACTATCATAAAGACAAATTAAGATAACAATCCCATTTACAATCACCTCAAAAAAAATATCTAGGAATAAATTTAAACAAGGAGCTGAAAAGACCTATAATATTGAAAACTATAAGACGCTGATAAAAGAAATGGAAGAAGACACAAGTAAAGGAAATATATTCCATGTTTATGGATTGGAAGAATTAATATTGTTAAAACCCAGGTGGGCTTCCCTGGTGGCACAGTGGTTGAGAGTCCGCCTGCCGATGCAGGGGACACGGGTTTGTGCCCTGGTCCGGTAGGATCCCACATGCCGTGGAGTGGCTGGGCCCGTGAGCCATGGCTGTTGAGCCTGCGCATCTGGAGCCTGTGCTCCGCAACGGGAGAGGCCACAGCAGTGAGAGGCCCCAGCAGTGAGAGGCCCGCGTACCACAAAAAAAAAAAAAAACAAAAAAAAACCAACCCAGGCAATCTACAGATTCAATGCAATAAAGATTCCAATGGCATACTTCACAGAACTAGAACAAATTTCTAAAATTTGAATTCGAGACCACAAAAGATCTCAAATATCCTAAACAATTCTGAGAAAGAAAAACAGAGCTAGAGGTATCACACTCCTTGATTTCAAGCTATACTACAAAGCTAAAATAGTCAAAACAATATGGTACTGGCACAAAAAACAGACACACAGATCAATGGAACAGAATTGAAGGCCCCCAAATAAATGCATACTTATATGGACAATTAATTTATGACAAAGGAGCAAAGAACATACAATGGAGAAAGGATAGTCTCTTCAATAAATGGTGTTGGGAAAACTAGACAGCCACATGCAGAAGAATAAAACTAGACCACTATGTTGCACCACACACAAAAATTAACTCAAAAATGAATTAAAGACTTGAATGTAAGACCTAAGTGATAAACTTCTTAAAAGAAAACATAGACAGTATCCTCATTGACATTGGATTTAGTGATGTTTTTGTGGATCTGACTCCAAAGGAGAACAAATGCAAAAATAAACAAATGGGACTATATCAAACTAAAAAGATTCTGCACAACAAAGAAAACCATAATCAAAATGAGAAGGAAACTTACTGAATGAAAAAGATATTTGTAAATCATATATCCAAATTTTGTGAGACAATTCAAAGTTGTCAATACTGTGTAACAACTGCTGTATTGATTGTACTGTGTCTAAAATGATTCTTGTGCTATTTTAATGTGAGAAATTTCACCTATAAAATCTCTATGCACGCAACACACACAAAATAAGAAAGCTTCTATAGCATCAGTTCTTTACTCTGTTGGTAATTCAGAGTTGCTCTGTTATTTTAGGTGGAATTATAGCTCATCCACAGTAAATAAGACAATGCTCTTCTTTACAGTAGTATCCCAGCTGATAAATAGAAGGGATAATAGGATGATAAAGTTACTGTTTCACAACTCCCAAAGGAAAATATGATAGTCAAGGACCACGGATCCTTGAATGCCAAAATGCTGGGTAACTATTCTAGAATAAAAGAGACTAAAGAGACAAAAAACAAATACAATGTGTGATCCTTGATTTGATCCTCTTCAAAAGAAAAATAAAGTCATAAAACATATTTCTGGAACAACTGGAAAAATTGGAATATGAGGTGTGTATTAGATGATATATACTGGGGTATTATTGTTAATATTCTTACATGTGACATGATTGTAGTTATAGAAGAGAATGTTTTACTCTTAGGAGTTCATGATGAATTGCAATGATCTACACAACTTACTTTGAGATTGTTCAGAAAAAAGAAAAAATAGACATAATATAACCAAATATTGGAAAACATTAACGGTTATGCATCAAGATATGGTGATTCAAATCTTCATTGTACTATTCTTTCAGTTTCACTGTAGTTTGAAATTTTTCATAACAAAAAGTTGAAATACAAGTGTCAAAACTTGGATGCTTGAAATTGGCATAATGATAATAAATAATATAGTCTTTGTATATAAATTAGAAAATGTTGATGAAAATTAATTGCTAACATTTGTGGAATACAACACCCTATTCAAGGTTTCTTTATCTTGGCACTAGTGACATTTTGGATAGTTATTTGTTACGAGGGACAGCCCTGTGCATTGTAGAATGTTTAATAATATGCCAGCTTATATCCACCAGATGCCAGGATATTGTCCCCTCTTCCCCCCCCAGAAAACCCCCACAAAATGTCTATAAACATTGTCATATGTCCCCTGGAGGAACAAAATCTTCTCTGGTTGGGAAGCACTGCTTTACATGTTGATTTTTTTTTTTTGGCCATTCCTCCAAATTGCTACTTTTCAGATATTTAGAAAATAAAAATTAATTGATCATTAATATAAACTACATTTGTTAAAATCCAACTCTTCCCATTAAACACAAAGTATATGTCTCTATTCTGATACTTGGGGATAAAAATGGTTGAAAGGATTGCTAATAAAAGAACATTTTTAAACATGTAATTTTAAAATGCTTTTATGATAAAGCCTCTAGCAAATTTTTAAAATAAAATCTTGCCTTTTCCCACACTATTATTGTGAATAGAGATCAAATAAAAATTGTTTAGGCCTGGTAGTTTAAGGCTTGCTGTTTCTAGTAAGAGATATTAAAATTGTAATTTGGTTGATGGCATATTTACTAGGAAAAAGATATAGGCATTTGGAACAAAAATTACCTCCAGAACTATGTATAAGAAGCTTTTAAAAACATGCATGTTATTAATACATACAACTGCTTGGATGAATCTCTAAATGTATTAGGTTGAGTGAAAGTAGCTAGTCTCAAGAGGTTAAATTATGTATGATTCCATTTGTATGACATCCTTGAAAGATAAAAGTAAAACTATAATGATGGAGAATAGATCAAATTGCCAGGGAACAGAGATAGAGGGAGAGTGTGATGGCATAGTGATAGCAGTAGGGAAGTTTTTGGGGTAATGGAACAGTTCTGTACCTGAATTGGGGTGGTGGTTTCATGAATCTATATATGTGTTAAAATTCATCGAACTGTATAAAAAACGTGTTTTACTGTTTATTTATAAAACAATAAAATAATGATTTTTTTATAATTCTAATTATAATCATGTAAAAATGGTCAGTGCTTAATAAAGTTATTTTTCTAGAAAAGCCTTTTTTGTTGTTTAGTAATACGGGTGAGTTATTAACATATCATATGTAAAGAAAATGCTTAAGGAAAATTAATAAAAATTCATAACCTAAACTCAAAAGTACTTATAAAATATATAATAGGCTAATATAGCTTGGTTGATATCATAAGAAGGCAATAAGAAGTTTGATTAATTAAATTAATAATAAGTTTAATTAAATATCATGCTCCAAATGTCAAATATGAGTATCTTCAGATTATCAGATTTTGTCACATATTGGTGGGAAGAAACCACACAGATGTATTCATGTGCTATAAGTTCCCAATTAAATGGTGACAGTCACAGACCTTAAGAAAAGAAGGGGTACCAGCCAAAGCAGCAGCATATCTTGGCTCGTCTCTTCCTTATCATTTGACTCCCTAAAGGGTGGCTACACAACTGCTATCACATTCTCTGTAGTAGTGAGAAAATAGCCAATTTCTTTCTAATAACAACATAATGTCCTATACTTAGACCTTATGTCATCATTTTGGAATGCCAACAATCTATGAATGTCCATTTAAAAAATGTTTACAGACACCCATTCTTGTGATTCTTGACCCACACTTGGCTTTAGCAAGACTGCATCCTCAAAGGGGAAACAGCAGAGTCAATACCTAGGTTTCACAAGCTGTCTCTACTTCTAGGTTCTTTCTGGTGAACTTGAATCCCCACATTCCACTCTGCCTCTAATTTCAGAGCTTTCACCTCGTGATTCTGATCCTGGGTTTGGTCTGATAACCACAATCACAAGTCTTTCTTCACTTTCCCAGCTAAGAATTTATAAACCCCTTAAGGAACACAGAAAAAGAGCAGCACAGTTTCAATCACTGTTGTTAGAAGCTTCAAAACTGTTAATTACAATACTCCTGTAGAATAGAAATTAATTACAGTCCTTAAATGTATTAAATTATTTTTGAAATATCTACTGCTGTTAAAGAAGCTTTAGTTGACCCCAAGTTCCTAGAGCGATCAATATTTCTTTCTAACTTAAAAGCACTCTAATATCTCAACTGAAAGAAAAAATAAATCCAATCTGTACACTGTTCTAGTCTGGAAACATTCTCAGTAGGAATTGTACCTCTGACTTTCACCCTCTCATTAGAGCTTTACTTAATATGTCTGATCTGTGATCATGATTCTGGCTTACAACTATACAGATGGTATTCAATTGCACTTTTAATGTTAAATTTTCTAATATTGCAATACAAAAATAGTTATCATGGGCTGCATATCCATTTTCTGTAGACACCCAGGAAAAATAACTTTCACATTTCCTCTTTTATCATCTACTTCTGTATAACCAGCAGGTTGCATGTCATGCCTTACCATCTGTTGATGTATTGCCTATTAATATATTTTTGTTTTAACCAGGGAATTAATGGAGAATTCTAGATAATATAAAATTCTATTTAATAGCAATTGATTATCTTTTTCTAAGGAATTAGAATATATCTAAGACTAGAACTTCATGAACCATTATTGACTCTTTTCTTGATGTTGCATAAGGCCCATCAGAATTTTTAAATTTCTTGTATTAAAAAAAAAAAAAACCTTAGAGAAATCCCATTAAATAAAAAATGGTCAGAATTAGAGGAAGATGATTCTTATTTCTATGCCACTGTGCTCAGCTTTCCAGACATAAATGTTTACATCCTTTTATTAAGACTAAATGAATGCAATGGTAACAATTTGCACAACCCACCAATTACCTATTTAGTAATATGATCCTTAGAACAGCCTTTGACTTTCCAGTTCCCATGAGCAAAATACATACGAATGCTTTTCTACCTGTAGTTACCATGGTGCCTCTATAGACTTTCTGTTTTTCTTGGGGGAAAAAACCCTCCACTCCCCTGAGAAGGCTAACATTCATGTCCCTTTATGGAAACAATTTAATTGATTAAACAAGAATCAATTAAACAATTTAATTGATTCTTTTGTGCTTCTCGCTGCTCTTACATTTGCCAAGTTTAATTGCTTGGTAAGGCTTTGTGGTAAGGCTTTGTGTTCCTGAGGTAAAATGATATGCAACCCAAATTCTTTTGATATTTTCTCCTGCTTTCATGGAATTGTATCAAAATTAATTTGAATGCTAAATAAACTGAAACAAAATTGTGCGGTTTTTTGGTTCTGAAAACTGGCAGAATTCTCATAATGAAGCAAAAAATCATATATATATTTAAAATTTTTTCGAAGTATGTAAGAGGGTGAAGAATATCCTCTAAGTTTAAAGATGCAATATTTGTGAGATTTTATTTTATTTTATTTTATTTTTATTTATTTATTTATTTTTGCAGTACACGGGCCTCTCACTGTTGTGGCCTCTCCCATTGCGGAGCACAGGCTCCGGACGCGCAGGCTCAGCGGCCATGGCTCACGGGCCCAGCCGCTCCGCGGCATGTGGGATCTTCCCGGACCAGGGCACAAACCCGTGTCCCCTGCATCAGCAGGTGGACGCTCAACCACTGCGCCACCAGGGAAGCCCCTTTGTGAGATTTTAAAATCACCTTAAGATTGTTAAATTTCTATCTTACTGTAGACTTGTGAACAAATGCTTAATAACTGTTTTTCAATACCCCCATCTCCACGATGGAAATAGTTCCTGAAAGTAAAGATAAATGTAATTAAGAAACCTGGAAACTCTGAATTTCATCAGAGTGATGAGGACAGTGGATTTCATCATCCCACCAAAGCAGAGAGCATTTCTCACACTACTTTTCTCACCAGCTAAGTCTTATGACAAAGAGATAGTCTTAAATCCACTACTACTGCTGGACAGACAACCAGTACAAACAGAGGACTCTGTGCTTTATGAGAAATTTAAAGTTCCACTTAAGCTTATCAATCTCAGCTCATACATATTGACCTTATGATTATTCCTTATAGAACAGATATTTATGAAATATTGACTTTGTGGTCAGCATCAAGACAGGCTTCAGTGAAAAAAAGTGAGCAGAAACATACATGGGCTCTGCTGTCTGGAGTTTTCATTTAAAAAATCCATATATATATAATTATATAATGAGATAACTAGAAAAGAGTATGGTGCTTATAAACCTGTAAAACAGAGGAACTTGAAGTTATCTAATGGGTTAGCAATAGCTGTTATATTAGTTAGGATAAGGTTCAGTTGATATAAAAATCACAAAATAAAAGTGATAGAAGCAAGAGAGAAGTTTACTGCTGTCTTATAGAAAAGACTGATAGATGCATGCGGTCCAAGGCTATTTATGGAAGTTCCAATTTAACAGAGGCCCATATTCCTTCTCTTTTGTTTCTGCTAATTTGAGAATATGCTTCTACCTCATCATCAAAGATGCCTTCTAGAGCTCCAACAATCAGCTTTGCATTCCAACTATCAATAAGGAATAAAGTGGGGAATGGTGCCTTTCATCTCTTTTCAAGAGCTTCCTGGAAGTATTACACAACCAGTCCTACTACATTAGTGGGTGAGAACTTAGTCATATAGCCATACCTAGCTGTAAGGGAGGATGATATAGCCATATTAAATGTGCCTAATTAAGAACTGAGTCACTTTTAATAGAGAAGAATAAAATAATAGATATTTGGAGGCAAGTATCAGTATCTACCATAGTTTGCCTGAGAAAATGACTTTAGATCTGAGGTTTGAAGAATGAATAAGTGTTAGGGAAGAGGGGAAGAGTGAAGATAATTCCTGGCAAAAACACAATCCACATGGCTATACCAGCCTCCAACAAAGCTGGACATGGACCATTCGTATTCAGTATTCTTTTATGTAGTAGAGAAAAGAACTTCTCTCTTGTTGTAGTCAATGCTTTTTGAGAATTTTAAAATATTCAATTCAACTGAATCCTAACTAATTTTATCTAACATAATAGCCTTTGTTAACTCCTTAGATAAGGTCCAGTTTCTCTATATTACTATTTTTCTTGAGCCTGGTATACGATTAATGTTTTTGTTTTGTTTATTAATTATAATAGGTTTACTTTTATGAGCTTATATAAGCTTTTTTTTTTTTTTTTTTTTTTTTTTTTTTTTTTGCGGTACGCGGGCCTCTCACTGTTGTGGCCTCTCCCATTGGGGAGCACAGGCTCCGGACACGCAGGCTCAGCGGCCATGGCTCACGGGCCCAGCTGCTTCGCGGCATGTGGGATCTTCCCAGACCGGGGCACGAACCCGCGTCCCCTGCATCGGCAGGCGGACTCTCAACCACTGTGCCACCAGGGAAGCCCTAAGCTTTTAATATTATCAGAGACACACAGTAAATAAATTTCTCCTGTCAAGATCATATAAATGTCATCAGAATGTATATATATATATATATATATATATATATATATATATACACACATTTTATAAGAGCTGCTTGAAGCACTTTTTGCTGAGCTAAAGCAAAGATTTTGAAAATGTTTAGATAATAAAATCTCATATTTTAGGAAATATTTCAATGAAAACACATGTTAAAATAAGTCAATTTAACTGCTTATGTTTTCATCTGATATATACATACTCTGAAAATATCCTGTGACCATTTATTTTTTGAGGAAACGGGTTTGGAAATTTATCCAAAACAATTTCAAATACTTTTAGATCAATCACTTATTTGTTGACAAACCCAGAGTTGACAGGAACAGTTTTAAAGTACAACTGAAGATACTAAAATTTCACATAAACTTTATCACACTTCAAATATTAGAATCAATGTTATGCTGAATTTTGTTAAGATAATAAAATACATTACTAACCAAGCTACTCTAATCTGTATATTTACTTAATAGGGGTTCAAAGTCTTTCAAAGCAAAATGGTATTTTATTCAAGGAAGATGAACATTCGTGTATCTTTCTTTCATAAAATAATTATTTTAACTTATCCAGATTACTAAAATTAACATTATTCTGCTTAGAAGAAAATTGTAAATTACAGTAAAATATTCCACTTAAAAAATCCCATGAGGGGTTGCTTCTTTTATTTTTTCTTCCAAATATTCTCTTTGGACTGGTTATCCTCTGAAAAGCTCCTGTCCTGTGCACAGTCTTAGCAAGTAGACGTGACCTTCAATCATGTGTCCTTCTTAGCAAGAAAAAGCCTTTGGCAAGTACCAGAGAGCACATATATGTTTATGTAACCACCATAAAATAAAGTTAAACCAGATGAGCTGCCAAAAGAATCCAAAGAGAAGTGACATTGCCTGCTGATAAAGCAAATTATACGTTTATTTTGTAAACATCTTAGAAAGGACTTTCAGGAAGAAAGGCTCATGAAATAGTTTTCATGTGAAGGATATTGATGCTCGAAGATTGAAGAACTTATGAAGTAAAAGCAGGGAGGTAAAGTGGGGAGCAAAGATAAATTAGGTGGCAAAAGAGCAAGTTGGTTTGGCTAGGAAAGTTATATGAGGGGTAATGAAATATAAATGGACAGACTAGGTTACCATGAACTTGTTTAGAGATGACAAGGTTGCCTTGACAGTCGTGTTAATTATCTATTGCTATATCAAATCCCAAAATTCAGTGGCTTAAAACAACAGTGATTATTTATTATCTCATTATTTTTGTGAGTCAGAAATTAGGGGGTGGCTTAATTGGGTAGTTCTACCTTGGAACTTCTCAGAAGGTTGCAGTTAGAGATTGATTTGGGCAGCACTCATGTAAAGCCTTGACTATACTACTAGAGGATCCATTTCCAAAGTATTTCACTTGCAGGACTGGCAAGTTAGTGCTGGCTATTGGCTGGGGGCCTCAGTTCTGTTTCATGTGTGCATCTCTATAGAGCTTCTGGGGCATCCTCACAGCATGGCAGCTGGCTTGTGAGCAATTCCAAGAGAGCAAGGTAGAAGCTGCAATGACTTGATGATCTCATTTCAGAAGGCATGCACTTCCACTTACACTATATTTTGTTATTCACACGGGGGCAGTTCTAATTTAAGGAAGGAGAGGTCTACACATAGGAATGAACTTCAGGAGGTGAGAACCATTGGTGGTTACCCTGGAAGTTAGAAACCAAATCATGTACCATTAATATTATTATTATTATCATCATTATTTTTAATATTAAAAGCTTACTCTGTACTTGGTAGTTTACCCATTTTTAATCTTCATAAAATTCCTGTGAGATAGGTTTTATTGTGTTCATTTTATAGTGAGAGAACTGAAACTAAAAAGTTAAATAACTTGCCCAAAGTCACACAGGTGGTAACTGGCCGGATATCTGTTGATCTGATTTCTAATCTTACACTCCTTCAACCATGCCACAAAGTCTCAGAAAATATTGTCTGTTCTAGGATGATCCTGCTGGATGTTAAAAAAATGTCTGCATAGTGACTGTTGCACTTTTTAAAAATAGCACAAAGGGCTGGAGACAGAGGCATTAATAAACACTAATAATTCAAGTATTTTAAAAGCATTTTTTCTTAAAATATACCTAATGATGATGCTTATTTTGTAAGATTAGAATAAGATTGCTGACTATCTTCTCATTGAAGCTAAATTCAAAAATATCTTGAGACAGCTATTAATGAACTTATAACCAATAATAAACTAGTGCTTTTTTCATGACTGTTTCAACATTATAATTTTCCTATGAACTTGTTGTGATTTTGCACTTGCAAATACATCTTGACATAAGGGCAGATATTTTATGAAAGCAAAGTGACACTTCATAGGCCTTATTATTGAAATTCAGCTGAAGGCATAAAGATAATTATCAAACACACAAGAGGGCTTATTCTTGTTATTTAAGAATTATGTAGTCCAGGAATAGCAACTACATAACACCACTTTTCTAATGAACACTTAGTACTTTAATCAGGCTCTAATTTAATTTAAAAATCAGAATTTTTAAAACAGAACTGGTCACATTTACTATAGTAGATAATTTAAAGGTTCTATTTCATTTTACATAATTTCTGGGTGACAGGTAAATCATTAATTAACAACAGATGAGTATCATTCTTGACACAGCAATATATTAAATCTGAATTTGGAAATTCCCTGACAAACACATCCCCTAAAGGAGGGATAAGTTAAAGGTCATCATTACTGAGGGCTGGTCCTTGATTTAATTAGCTTATTTTAATGCAAAGAAATGGTTTGGAATTCTCATAATTCATACATCAACTGGAGTTAAAAATTGGCCCATGAAAGATATAACTAAATGAATTCATCACAACAAATCAAAATCAGGTCTTTCTAAAACAGAATAATTATTTATAACTAGAAGAAGGCCTTGTGGATATTTAACCTTCTACCCACCAGTTATCCTTCAAATAGAAAGTACCTTTTATAGTGGTAAAAGAACTCCATCTCCTGTCCACTGGTTCCCCATTTGTGACATTTCCACATAGACAACACTTGGAATTCTGTTTAAAAATGAAGTCTCCTTGGCCCTTACCAGATTTTCTGAATCATCTCTGGGGGTGGTATATGGTAGCTTGCATTTCTGGATAATTATGTATTCTAAAGTTTGACAATCCATATAACAGTTCTAAGAATCTTTTATTCTGATCCATGAGAGAGGAAGGATAAAATAAACTAGAGTCAATAATGTAAAATCTGAAAGCCCAATATCAATTCCCAGAGAGAATTTCCATTGATAGTTAGTAGGAAGTAATTATTGTCTTGAGAAACAAAGTATTCCAGTCAAATATTTGATACTTTAATAATAATATTAATAAAAATTATGCTTTAAGTACTTTTGTTTTACATTTGTGCATGTTGAGCCCCATGGTAAACATCTCACTTAACCTTAATGACAATCCTTTGAGGGCAATATTTCTATCTACTTCATTTACAGATAAAAAAATGAACTTAGAGAGATTATGCCCAGTAGGTGGCAGAGATACTCAGGTCTGTCTGCCTTCAAACTGTTATACTATAGCACTATAGATTAATGAGGATTTAATATTCAAACCTGATAGCTTTAGGAAGATATTAGATAGGGAAAGAAAATTGAAGCTGATGTACAGCATGGTAATGTAGAGCATCAAACAGATTGAAATGGAACATCTAAGTGTTATATGGAGTTCACATGAAGTGCATAGATCCTGATATCATTTAGTGGACATTAAATAAGAATGAATATATTTATTTAAAATTTAGGAATGTTTTAAATTTTTTTCTTTCAAAATTTTTACAAAAAATTATTTTGTTAATTACATCTCCTCTCCACCAAATAAACAAAGAAAACAACACCAATAATAATGCACACATGTGTGCATGTGCGCACACGCACACACACAGAGGCAAGATAACTATCTTCTGTTGGATAATTCATATTTTGTAGTCACATTGTCAAGTTTAATTGACATAGTCTCAACATAAAGCTTGGTATAAAAGGCACCTTGTGACTTTTGGGGAAAATGACATGTATCCTTTATATATCCAGACATCTATTGAGCACTCATAATTCGTTCAGCTAACAAATATATATTGTGTCTTTAAGGAACTCACAGTATAATGGGAAAACAGACATGCCTACTTAAAGTAGATTGGTGTTAATTATTATGATAGAGGTAAGCACAACATTTTATGGGATCTCAACAAGGAGGGTAGTGAACTTAACTGGGAACTGACATATCCACAAAAGACACATTGTAAACGGTTTGAAAGAATGAGTGAGTTGGGGGCAAACAGGTAGAAAATGGGGAAAGGAAGTTCTAGGAGGAGTAATATAGACATGTAATGGATACTTTCTTTTCTTAAAGAAAGGCTAAAATCTGTTTGAGCACTGCATTCTGTCTGGAGTGTACCTCATTATAGTAAATGGAAAAGTGGCACAGAGGGTGAGCAAGCCAGGCAGAAGGCAAGTAGATGATGACATGTTTATGATTAAGTGAGGTCCAGGTTGGACCAACCAGACTTCTCTCTCTTGAATTTAATCTTGAATGGAGGGAATGTAGGTAGAGTTAACCTATCTGCTGGTAGTGCTGTGAAGAGTACACACTTCAGTTCATTCTCGTACTGAGATCCAAAGTTGTTCTGATTCCTCCAGGTCTTTACTCACATGTCCCCTTCTCCACAACGCCACCACTGCCCAAAGTTTAAGCTGTGCACTTCGATGCTCCCTATCCACTGTCTATGCTCTATATTTCTCCTTAGCGTTTATCACCATCTAACATACTATACATTGTCCTATTTATTTTACTACCTGTTTCATCCAATTAGAGTATAAGGTTCATGTTTCACTTGCTCATTGCTATACATTATCCTATTTATTACCTGTTTTGTCCCACCAGAATAAAAGCCTCATTTTTCACTTACTCACTAATTATCCAATGCATAGAACAGAACCAGGCACACAGTTTACTGTATGAGTCAATAAAAGTGTTTCCCATAACATTCAAATACATTTTTCTTTTGACTAACGTACGATAATCAGTTTCTGTTGCTTGTAAAGAGCGTTAACTGAACTGTTTTTAAATGTATAAAATGCTTTCAAGTACATTTTCTCACATCAACCCTGAGAAATGTATTATTCTCATTACTTAAAAGTGAAGAAATTGAATCTTAGTGAAGTTTAATAATTTTTGCATATGCACGTGTTTTAAGTTGCAGATATGAGACTCAAATCTATCTCACCTGCACCTTGCCTTTTGTACTCTGCCTCCCCTGGAAAATCCCCAATATAAAGGTTTCATTGAGCTATCACTGACAACTACCCACTTTCATGATTTATCACCCCAATAGTCATAAACTCATTTTCTATATCCAACTGAAACTTCTATTTTTATTCAAACTCATGCATTCCTGCAGTTTTCTCACCACATATATTGAACAATTACAGTGTACCAAATCAAAAGAACATTTCTTTTGAGTGGAAGAGATTATGTCTTTCTTCCATATTCCTTTCCCTGGGCTACATAATGTCCACAATTTTTCCCATCTTTTCTTCAAAGATCTATTTTTCATTTAATAAATTATGTAGACAGCATTCCATATTAAAGATTTATCTTAAAATGTGGTACCCTAACAGGCTATATTAAATGAAATTATATTAATGTAATGTGAAAAGTAAGGGCAATTTTCTAGATAATCTAGCCTGTGGCATGCTATATATATGACGGTATGTTGAGCTTTCCCCACAAAGGCACAAACTCCGCTAACTTTTGTTTAGCTTATAATAAGTTATGACTGTACTCTTATCATTACTTACAATGTTTTATCTACTCATATTTCCCTAAATACATGATGTATATTGCCATTTAATCTTTAATATTACATATAGGCAAAATATTTAAATAACTTTGATAATTACCTAATAGTGTTAACTATATTAACTTTATTTCAGTTATAATATTTCATGAGGTTAAAAAATCTTTAAATTTATATTATTAAAGAATATCTATTCATTCTACATATATTTTTGGAGAGCTTACTATGTGCCAGGCATGATGGAATGTTCTGGGAATCACTGTTAAATAAAATACACTTTCTTGGAACTTATGTCTAAAACATCATATTATAGAAGCATTGAGTAAAGCGTAATTTTTCAGTGAGCTTTTTTTCCCCTCTTTTAAAAAAAGTGAAATATAATTTCAATCAAAAATATTACTTCCTATGTTTATTAAGACTGAAGACTGACCCATGTTCAGATAATTTAACCTTAATCTTGTTAGCACTTTGATTCTTTGTTTACTTGATTTTTTTTTGCCACATTTACCAATATTTATTCCCATTCCAATTTCCATTTAGGGAGATTAACACAGAAACTCACTTTTTTTTTTTTTTTTTTTTGCGGTATGCGGGCCTCTTACTGTTGTGGCCTCTTCCGCTGTGGAGCACAGTCTCCGGACGCACAGGCTCAGCGGCCATGGCCCACGGGCCCAGCCGCTCCACGGCATGTGGGATCCTCCCAGACCGGGGCATGAACCCGTGTCCCCTGCATCGGCAGGCGGACTCTCAACTACTGCGCCACCAGGGAAGCCCAGAAACTCACTTTTTAAGACTGATCCAAAACTATGCTTCCATTCTTGGCTCCACTCTCATTGCCACTTGATGTCTATTATCCCAGACACAGCCACCTTTCTATCCCTTGATCCATTTTCACCTTTTATGTTTTATTTATTAGAAAGCAAAGCATTCTTCTTTCCAAGGCCAATGTTGCAGCTCTTCCTTTAGCCTCACCCTTCTCGATTTTCCTTTCTCTAGCCTCTATCAATACATATGTTCGGGGTCAGAGAAAATATATAGTTTATTTCTTGTTATGCAAAATGGTTTTTTGCTTTAAAAAAGAGTAAATGTTGAATGTTTAAGATTTAGTAAAACAAATCAGTCATTGCTCTTTTCAGAATACCATGCTAGTTCAGGAATGATTCTATTCATGAAAGCCTCTTAGAAGAAGAAGTACTTCCTCTTCATGATCACCATCATCATAAGGTTGTATTTTTAAAAATTTTATTTTATTATTTTTCTTTATACAGTAAGTTTTTATTAGTTATCTATTTTATATATTAGTGTATATATGTCAATCCCAATCTCCCAATTCATCACACCACCACCACCACCTTACCCCACTTTCCCCCCTTGGCATCCATACATTTGTCCTCTACAGCTGTGTCTCAATTTCTGCCCTGCAAACCAGTTCATCTCTACCATTTTTCTAGATTCCACATATATGCGTTAATATACGATAACTGTTTTTCTCTTTCTGACTTACTTCACTCTGTATGGCAGTCTCTAGGTCCATCCACGTCTCTACAAATGACCCAATTTAATTCCTTTTTATGGCTGAGTAATATTCCATTGTATATATGTACCACATCTTTATCCATTCGTCCATCGATGGGCGTTTAGGCTGATTCCATGACCTGGCTATTGTAAATAGTGCTGCAATGAACATTGGGGTGCATGCATCTTTTTGAATTATGGTTTTCTCTGGGTATGTGCCCAGTAGTGGGATTGCTGGATCATATGGTAATTCTATTTTTAGTTCTTTAAGGAACCTCCATACCGTTCTCCATAGTGGCTGTACCAATTCACATTCCCACCAGCAGTGCAAGAGTGTTCCCTTTTCTCCACACCCTCTCCAGCATTTATTGTTTCTAGATTTTTTGATGATGGTGATTCTGACTGGTGTGAGATGATATCTCATTGTAGTTTTGATTTGCATTTCTCTAATGATTAATGATGTTGAGCATTCTTTCATGTGTTTGTTGGCAGTCTGTATATCTTCTTTGGAGAAATGTCTATTTAGGTTTATGGTTTATGGTTTATGAATTTTGTTTATCTTCTCAAAGAACCAGCTTTTAGTTTATTGATCTTTGCTATCGTTTCCTTCATTTCTTTTTCATTTATTTCTGATCTGATTTTTATGATTTCTTTCCTTCTGCGAATTTTGGGGTGTTTTTGTTCTTCTTTCTCTAATTGCTTTAGGTGCAAGGTTAGGTTGTTTATTCGAGATGTTTCCTGTTTCTTAAGGTGGGATTGTATTGCTATAAACTTCCCTCTTAGAATTGCTTTTGCTGCATCCCATAGGTTTTGGGTCATCGTGACTCCATTGTCATTTGTTTCTAGGTATTTTTTAATTTCCTCTTTTATTTCTTCAGTGATCACTTCGTTATTAAGTAGTGTATTGTTTAGCCTCCATGTGTTTGTATTTTTTACAGATCTTTTCCTATAATTGATATCTAGTCTCTTAGCATTGTGGTCAGAAAAGATACTTGATACAATTTCAATTTTCTTAAATTTACCAAGGCTTGATTTGTGACCCAAGATAGGATCTATCCTGGAGAATGTTCCATGAGCACTTGAGAAAAATGTGTATTCTGTTGTTTTTGGATGGAATGTCCTATAAATATCAATTAAGTCCATCTTGTTTAATGTATCATTTAAAGCTTGTGTTTCCTTATTTATTTTCATTTTGGATGATCTGTCCATTGGTGAAAGTGGGGTGTTAAAGTCCCCTACTATGATTGTGTTACTGTCGATTTCTCCTTTTATGGCTGTTAGTATTTGCCTTGTGTATTGAGGTGCTCCTATGTTTGGTGCATAAATATTTACGATTGTTATATCTTCTTCTTGGATCTATCCCTTGATCATTATGTAGTGTCCTTCTTTGTCTCTTCTAGTAGTCTTTATTTTAAAGTCTATTTTGTCTGATATGAGAATTGCTACTCCAGCTTTCTTTTGGTTTCCATTTGCATGGAATATCTTTTTCCATCCCTTTACTTTCAGTCTGTATGTGTCTCTAGGTCTGAAGTGGGTCTCTTGTAGACAGCATATATATGGGTCTTGTTTTTGTATCCATTCAGCCAATCTGTGTCTTTTGGTGGGAGCATTTAGTCCATTTACATTTAAGGTAATTATCGATATGTATGTTCCTATTCCCATTTTCTTAATTGTTTTGGGTTCGTTATTGTAGGTCTTTTACTTCTGATGTGTTTCTTGCCTAGAGAAGTTCCTTTAGCATTTGTTGTAAAGCTGGTTTGGTGGTGCTGAACTCTCTCAGCTTTGGCTTGTCTGTAAACGTTTTAATTTCGCCATCAAATCTGAATGAGATCCTTGCTGGGTAGAGTAATCTTGGTTGCAGGTTTTTCTCCTTCATCACTTTAATTATGTCCTTCCACTCACTTCTGGCTTGTAGAGTTTCTGCTGAGAGATCAGCTGTTATCCTGATGGGGATTCCCTTGTGTGTTATTTGTTGTTTTTCCCTTGCTGCTTTTAATATGATTTCTTTGTGTTTAATTTTTGACAGTTTCATTAATATGTGTCTTGGCGTATTTCTCCTTGGATTTATTCTGTATGGGACTCTCTGTGCCTCCTGGACTTGATTAACTATTTCCTTTCCCATATTAGGGAAGTTTTCAACTGTAATCTCTTCAAATATTTTCTCAGTCCCTTTCTTTTTCTCTTCTTCTTCTGGAACCCCTATAATTCGAGTGTTGGTGCGTTTAATGTTGTCCCAGAGGTCTCTGAGACTGTCCTCTGTTCTTTTCATTCTTTTTTCTTTATTTTGCTCTGCAGCAGTTATTTCCACTATTTTATCTTCCACCTCACTTATCCGTTCTTCTGCCTCAGTTATTCTGCTATTGATCCCATCTAGAGTATTTTTCATTTCATTTATTGTGTTTTTAATCGATGCTTGATTCATCTATAGTTCTTCTAGGTCCTTGTTAACTGTTTCTTGCATTTTGTCTATTCTATTTCCAAGATTTTGGATCTGGGAAATAGAATCTTGGATCATCTTTACCATCATTATTCTGAATTCTTTTTCAGGTAGACTGCCTATTACCTCTTCATTTGTTAGGTCTGGTGGGTTTTTATCTTGCTCCTCCTGTTGTGTGTTTTTCTGTCTTCTCATTTTGCTTATGTTACTGTGTTTGGGGTCTCCTTTTTGCAGGCTGCAGGTTCGTAGTTCCCGTTGTTTTTGGTGTCTGTCCCCAGTGGCTAAGGTTGGTTTAGTGGGTTGTGTAGGCTTCCTGGTGGAGGGGACTAGTGCCTGTGTTGTGGTGGATGAGTCTGGATCTTGTCTTTCTGGTGGGCAGGTCTACGTCTGGTGGTGTGTTTTGGGGTGTCTGCGGACTTTTTATGATTTTAGGCCACCTCTCTGCTAATGGGTGGCATTGTGTTCCTGTCTTGCTAGTTGTTTGGCATAGGGTGTCCAGCACTGGAGCTTGCTGGTCGTTGAGTGAAGCTGGGTGTTGGTGTTGAGATGGAGATCTCTGGAAGATTTTCGCCGTTTGATATTATGTGGAGCTGGGAGGTCTCTTGTGGACCAGTGTCCTGAAGTTGGCTCTCCCACCTCAGAGGCACAGCACTGACTCCTGGCTCTTCAATTTGGGATGATTTGTTGTCTATTCATGTATTCCACAGATGCAGGGTACATCAAGTTGATTGTGGAGCTTTAATCCGCTGCTTCTGAGGCTGCTGGGAGAGGTTTCCCTTTCTCTTTTTTGTTCTCACAGCTCCTGGGTCTCAGCTTTGGATTTGGCCCCGCCTCTGCGTGTAGGTCGCCGGAGGGCGCCTGTTCTTCGCTCAGACAGGACATGGTTAAAGAAGCAGCCTCTTCGGGGACTCTGGCTCACTCAGGCCGGGCAGGAGGGAGGGGCACGGAGTGCGGGGCGAGCCTGCAGCGGCAGAGGTCAGCGTGACGTTGCACCAGCCTGAGGCGCGCCGTGCGTTCTCCCAGGGAAGCCGCCCCTGGATCCCGGGACCCCGGCAGTGGCGGGCTGCACAGGCTCCCGGAAGGTTCTGCCCATTTTTTGATTGGGTTGTTTGTTTTTTTGATATTGAGCTGCATGAGCCGTTTATATATTTTGGAGATTAATTCTTTGTCCTTTGATTTGTTTACAAATTGTTTTCCCATTCTGAGGGTTGTCTTTTCATCTTGTTTATAGTTTCCTTTGCTGTGCAAAAGCTTTGAAGTTTCATTAGGTCCCATTTGTTTATTCTTGTTTTTATTTCCATTTCTCTAGGAGGTGGGTCAAAAAAGATCTTGCTATGATTTATGTGAATGAGTGTTCTTGCTATGTTTTCCTCTAAGGGTTTTATAGTGTCCGGTCTTACATTTAGGTCTTTAATCCATTTTGAGTTTATTTTTGTGTATGGTGTTAGGGATTGTTCTAATTTCATTCTTTTACATGTAGCTGTCTAGTTTTCCCAGCACCACTTATTATTATTTATTTTTTTTTTTGCGGTACGCAGGCCTCTCACTGTTTTGGCCTCTCCCGTTGTGGAGCACAGGCTCCGGACGCACAGGCTCAGTGGCCATGGCTCACGGGCCCAGCTGCTCTGCGGCATGTTGGATCTTCCAAGACCAGGGCACGAACCCAGGTCCCCTGAATCGGCAGGTGGACTCTCAACCATTGCGCCACCAGGGAGGTCGCCCAGCACCACTTATTGAAGAGACTGTCTTTTCTCCATTGTATATCCTTTCCTCCTTTGTCATAGATTAGTTGACCATAGGTGCATTGGGTCATCTCTGGGCTTTCTATCCTGTTCCATTGATGTATATATCTGTTTTTGTTCCAGTGCCATATTGTCTTGATTACTGTAGCTTTGTAGTATAATCTGAAGTCAGGGACATAAGGTTGTATTGATTGAGTGTCTCTACATGTATATGACACAACACAGACACAGAGAAAGCATATGTAAAGACACAGAGGCCTGGTGTCTATACTATGTTTTGGAACTGCAAGAAGATACAGGACACTGAATATCTGGGGAAAGCCCTGCAGTGGCAGAGGTCTGTCTAGGATGGTCCCACAGATAATGGCTCCTTGGCCAGTCATAGAACATAGCTGGCATACAATAGCCAAAAAAATTTTTTTTCACTTATATTTCTGTGATATAGTTATTTTGAAATTCTTTACTATTTTTTAAAAGTAATGTTCTTACTTGAAGTCTTTCCCAAAGACACACTTGAAATTTACTGATTCTTTTAGCACAACACTGTATTTTGCATGATTCTCTGTTCTAATATTTATTTTTACTTATTATGTATTGTAACATTTGCTCCTTGAAAATGTAGACCACATCTAAAGCAATTTCTCTGTTTCTTGAATGAAAGAAATGTGTATGCAAATATTTGAACTGCTTTATATTATTGTTAAAATATTTGATTTTTTATGCATTAAATATTTTAACATCTAAACAAAATGATATCAAAACACGATATACTTTAACAATGATTAAGTATAACTTTTCAAATACAGTGAGTTTATAATATTTTATAATAATAGCTTGTTTGTTTTAGGAGTTCAAAGAATGCTTTTTTTTTAGCATCTCGTAGGCCTATTGTAATTTCAAAGATGGATTATTTTAGAAAGAGAAGATTAATGATGTGCTTAATGAGAAAAACAAAAATACAAAACAAAAGGAAACACTATGCTATGTAACAGTGTAACATTACATTGTAGTTCACAACTGTCGCTTTTGCATTGATTTTATTTGATAGAAAACAACAAATAAGTATGTCTTTTTTTGTGTATCTTCTGTATTTTTTCACCAACATAATTAAAATTGAGAATATTTAAGCTGTAAGAACTAGATTATATTCATTTCTTCCTAATGACATTGCTCAGTTGTCCATGTAACTTTGCCAACTTCTGCTTTGTGATATAACTTAGAGAATAATTTTGTGATGTTCTTTAAAAATGTTATACACTCCTTAGCATTGTTAACATACTCAGCAATTCTTTGACAGTTCTGCTGCCAATAATAGCATCAAATCTGGTTGGCTCTAAATAAATTTAGTAATTACTCTAAATCTTTACATATTGTGTGGAGCACCCAGCATACAAAGTGAGCCACTCTCTTTTAATCTGTAGATATTTTGAATTATATCCTAAGTTAGCCAATTTCACAAACTGGTCATTTTAAATTTGCATCTGTATCTGTGTAAAACTTGAGATGATAATAAAAGTCATAATGAAGATACAAGGTAAACATCAAAATGACTTTACCAAATACAACTGAAAAATACCAAAAATGTATTTATAAAAGGAATCCAAGTATACTTTCAAAGGGATACTTAAATCAATTCTCTGAAAGCTTATATTCTATAAGCACAAAAATATTTAATATAAAATTAAGATCTTGAAAAGTTAATAAATATATTTTAATAAGATCCCTTAGCGTATACATGAAGCACTTAAAGTATTTAAAGTGGTGAATATGTTTTCTTAGCATTAATTTTTTCCTAAATTTAAAATAAGCAAAAGGAAAAAAGATCATTTGTGGAATAAATTATGCTATTATTTAGAAAGTACATTAATCATTAAAACAACACTAGCTAATCTTGATTGAATGCCATCTTTATTGGAAGTAAATACTTTATATATTATTCTATAAATAATCCATTTAGCATCATGATAACCTCATGACGTGCTCTACTGTTTTCCTATAGACAGTCAAAGAAAGTGAAAAGAAAGAAATAATTTCACGTGCTTATAGCCAGACACTAGTGAACGGTGGAAACTAGTTTTGAACCATGTGTTTAATTTCAAAAGGCATGCTCCAAACTACCGTGCAATTTTATTTTTTGAGAATAATTCTTATTATTTGTAAAATATTTTGAAAATATAAAAGAAAGAACAAACAGTGGAAAAGTTAACTGTGAACCAGAATTAAAAATAGATTTGGAATTAGAATTATTTAATTGGAATTACATAAATTATAATAGCAATATCTATATGAACCTTTATAGTCAAAGTATTTTCAGAGAACCAAATAATGTGCTATTATGACTGTTGGATAATATTCCAAGAGGCAACTAAGACTTCTGAGCACAGAAAACTGGTATTTTGCTCACCATCGTTAAAGTCTGGCATAATGGGGATATTCAACAAGGTGTGTCAAATGATTTCAGAAATTAATATGAGGATTAATTTTAGCTAGCCTTCAATTTACACATGAATTCATTCATTCAAAAAACAGATTCTGTCTATACGACAAGCATTAGGTTAGGTGTCAATAAACAAATATGAGTAGTTAAGTAAAATAAATTTTATGCTTTTCAGGAGTTCACAGACTAGTGGTGAAGAGAGATAGGTAAAAACTTAAATAAGGTATAATAAATAATACAATAGACATACATCAAGTTACTTTCTGAAGGTGTTAAGGACAGGAGGATTTAACTTGAATTAAAGTTCTGGGACAATATTTAAGGAGGGGGTTAAAAGGAAATGCTAGCTTCCAAAATGCATTTACAAAATAAAGCAAAGACACACACAAAGAGGCAAGAGCACCTAAACTGAATTAGGTTCAGAGGTGATATTCAAGGAGAGGTTATTAGGAAAAAGCTTCCAAACTGTGTTTGCAAAATAAACCAAGCACACACACTCCAAGTGATAATAATTCTGGGTAAGTCAGCGGGTCACGGGTTCAAGGATTTCACGCCCAGCCCCACCCCCACCCCCATTCTCCTCATTCTTTGCCAAGGTAATTTCATCCACTTCCATAGTTTTCCCTACTCTGTAAGCAGATGCCTCCCACATTTACAACTACTATTCAGGCAGACCTGCCTCCTCAGAGCCAAACCCATTATTTCCAACTGTCTACTCAATCTGTCCAAAACCAAACTCAATATATTGTTTTGCAAAGCTGCTCCTCCTCCATATTTCTCTCTCCCTCACTAGAGGCAATCTTGCCTTTGTCTCTGGTCTCCTATATTCAGTAAGTTAATGGATTCCTTTGAATCTATCTCTTAATGACTTTTCCTTGGTCCTTTATGCTCATACCCTTGCCTTGTCTAGTCTGTTTTGCAGACCTCACTTTTGGTCGCTGCTGTTGTGATTGCTGCTCATTGAGCTCTTACTAACCACCAGGCACTGTGCTCCGTGCATTAAAAGCTTTACCTTAAGAGCCTCCTAATTAATTTCCCTACTTTCAATTTCCTTCCCCTGCAGACAATACTTGAAATATAAAGCTATGCTAGCTAGGTATAAGTGAAATATATTTGTGGACGCTATGCTGGGTATCTTACAACCATTTATGTATTCCTATGGAGAGGTCATTCTAGATCAGAATACATACTCCTTTTCAATTTGTAATTCAATTCAACACCTACTTACTAAATCAAGGCTGTGTGTTGGACACTGCTTGGTGCTATGATTTAACAATGAAAAAAAAAGTGCCTGCCCTCTCAGAATATATTGCCTAGCCAAATTCTATTAAGCACAAACCTCTGCAGATGGAAGACATATGATTTCCTATGGGGAGCTCAGGAGCTACTCATTGTTTTCTACGGTTGGTCTCACTGATATACAGAGCATTCTTATATTAACAAAGGTGTGTGTTTAGGGAAGATTTTCCCCCTCAATTTCCCTTTTTTGCTTTTCAGCACCATTTGATTGGCAATTTGATTACTATAAAAACATATTTCCAACTAGAAGAAAACTGTGTTAATAAGGATTAAATGAGGAGATGTAACTGAATAAGAATCTCAAGTTTAAAAACCCAACGAGGCTGTAGTACAATGTTTTGAAGAAGTAGCGTTAAATTTCTATAAGTTTCTGAATTAATAGGTCAACAGGATTAGAATTATATAGCTTGGAATACTTTTGCTGATGTATGTAATCATCAGCAATTTCGGCAGAAGACTATACAGAAAAGACTGTTGAATTTTGGGTTCCATAACCCCAGATTCAGACAGAAACTACATTACATATACACTGCATTATTAAAAACTACTTAAGTGTCTTTTTTGAGCATCAGTTTTTTTCATCTGTAAAGCAGGGAAATCATGGCAATTCATCTAGATTTTTTTGGAAAGCTACTGAATAGTTTTCTCTGTCCTATCAACCAGCCAAGACACAATCCAATATTCTAACTAAACAGTAAATTGAAGCTTGTCATTCTTTGCTGAAAATCCTTGAATCCTAAATTCAAGTTCCTGAGGATCAGGACTTGACATTCAAACCTATTTTTATATTCTGGAGTTTGCACATTGACTTTTAGCCATTTCCTTCTCCAGCTTATGTTCCAGTTATACTAAACTCTGCCTTTCCCAGACACCAATATGTACCTTTAAACATGTCAGTCAGTTTGCTTGAAATACCTCTTGTGTTAGCTCCACCAGTCATAATCATAATCACGACTGCATACAGTTGGGCAACAGAGAAAAACCTCAGTTCTCTCACTAAGTTGGGGAAGTCTGCTTATATTACTCTGTAACCTTGGAGCCAAAGGGTCTGTCTTTCTTATCTCTATGAGGCTACTTTGCTTTCATTCTTCTTTTTTTTTAAAATACATAACATGTTCCAAGCATTCTGATAGATATTTCCAGCACGTTTAAAAAATATTAACAGTAAGAAGTTATAATATGCTCCCAATAATAGAAAAATAATGGTGTATTCCCAGGGAGAAAAAATGATAAAAATATAAAAAAATATAAAAAATCTGTTTTTTTTCCTGAAAAGCCAGAATTACCTCAACCTCATATGATCACAAAGATATGGTGCCCCATCCTAATTATTAAGAATTTGAGTGAAATTCTTCATGCAATTGAGATTTCCAACTTGCTTATTAGTCTTCTATATATTTCAAGTAATAGTATCTGCTAAATGAAAAATTATATATTAATCAATTTTAAAGTTCTCTTGATAAAATATGAAATGCCCCAATTAATAAGGTATGGTAAAGAGGTATAAAGAAAAAAATCTCAAAAAGGTTTTGTCTAGCTGTAACAGAAATCTATTTTAAAAACAACAAAATTAAAGCTTTTCTGAGATCACCAATGTAACTGTTATCTATTTTGAAGAACCCAACACTGGTACACAAAGGCTTAGTATTAAACACATTTACCTTTATATATCTTTAGATATTTCTCTAATAATATATGTCTCACCAACTGCTTATAGAGTTAACACAAAAAGAATTTGTTGTTTATTGTGTTGAATTTTCATATTTTAATCACTTGCCTTCCAAATATATGCCTCTGCTTATTATACAGAGATATTGGCAGTATCCATTTGCTAGGGACACAGATTAATAAAATGTTCCCGGGGATTAAAACAAAGCATAATAAGGGAGGGATAACTTGGGAGATTGGGACTGACATATACACACTATATATAAAATAGACAACTAATAAGAACCTGCTGTGTAGCACAGGGAACTCTACTCAATACTCTATAATTGCTTATAAGGGAAAAGAATCTAAAAAAAAAAAAAGAGTGGATATATGTGTATGTATAACTGATTCACTTTGCTGTACACCTGAAACTAACACAACATTGTAAATCAACTATACTCCAATAAAAAAGAAACATAATCAGTGCTTCAGTAGTGGTATAAACAGGCAAATGATCAAAGGAAATATACTTAATACATCTTAATACATCATGCATGAATCAGGTGAATGAGTGAAAGCTTCATGGGGTAGGTGGCATTTGAGATGAGTCTTTAAGCAAAAACAATTTTCCAATGGGCAGGTTCAGTGAAGAGGCAAAGAACAGAAGCATACAGACAAATTTCTGGGAAAGCAGGTAAAAAAAGTAGTATGTTGCATGAGCTCCAGACCAGGAAGAGCTTTTTTATGACAAGCTAAAGAAGTGAATTTTATCCTTTAAGGACAGGGGATACATAAAGTATTTTAAACATGGAAATGGCAGATTAATGTGCTTCCATATTTTGTGACAAAGTGTCTTTCTCTTGTTTTCAGTGGATACCAGGGGGCAACAGTCAAAGACTTTTACACACATTCTTGGCAGTTAATGTTATTAATACTAGGATGAAATGGCAAAGAAATGTATTCTAGGGCTTCCCTGGTGGCGCAGTGGTTGAGAGTCTGCCTGCCGATGCAGGGGACACGGGTTCGTGCCCTGGTCCGGGAAGATCCCACATGCTGCGGAGCGGCTGGGCCCGTGAGCCATGGCCACTGGGCCTGCGTGTCCGGAGCCTGTGCTCCGCCACGGGAGAGGCCACAACAGTGAGAGGCCCACATACCGCAAAAAAAAAAAAAAAAAAAAAAAAAAAAATGTATTCTAAGCAGAAATAATTGCTCTGTGGATTCAATAGATCAAAACTGCTCCCATCAGAAATATATTCCTTTGGTTTGAGGAAGTGGTTTACAAACCACTTTTGCTTTGTTTTTGATAGTAGTATACTATTTGTTATTGTTGTAGTTCATGAAAGCTTGCATAGAGCTTCAATGAATAAAATAGGTAAATGGAGAATAAGGAAACATGAAGAACCTCAAAAGAATGTATTCCTCTTCCCTACTGTCTCTAGCAACTACTGACAAACTCCCATGAAATCTTAGGACTGCACGGACTTTGAAAACATCTAGGTGAAGGTACTTAATCTCTAGGAAATGAGGGGGTAGCGTGTTGCTCATCAATACCCCTGGGAGAATTAACACATTAAGTCATGATTAGCTAATCTAGAAGTTTAATAAAGCACATTAAATGGTTTTACTTGCAAAAATAGAGCTAAATGTGAAATGATGTTGGGACATCATTTTTTTTTTAACATCTTCATTGGAGTATAATTGCTTTACAATGGTGTGTTAGCTTCTGCTTTATAACAAAATGAATCAGTTATAAATATACATATATCTCTATATCTCTTCCCTCTTGTGTCTCCCTCTCTCCCACCCTCCCTATCCCACCCCTCTAGGTGGTCACAAAGCACCGAGTTGTGGGACATCATTTTTATGGACATAAAATTTAAAAGAATTTTTACTGTATTCACATATATATATATATATATATATAATATAATATAATTTTGTTTGAAGGTAGGTTTCCCATTTGTACATATTTGAGTCCCATAAATTGACAGTTCTAATACATACAAATATTATAATTAATTTTAATTTTTGTCAATCAAAAATCATTCTAGGCAACTATACTCTAAAATTTGATTTTGGGTGATAAGTTATGCACAAAATATATAGTGCAAATTGGGTGTTGGCATCACCCAGGGTCTAAGAACCTCTGAATAGAAACATGCAGACACAATTATCTTCACAGAATATTGAAGTGAGGTCTCATTTATAAGGAAATTAATTTAAATCAAGTGTTAGTCTATACAAAATAGTATTTGCATGTGTGTGTAGAAGTATGAATATATTTGGCTAAATTAAAATACAATGAAAAAGAAAGGCTTGTAATTAGAATATCCTTCAGCTTCTTATTTGTTGTCTTTTTACCTTTGAACCCTTCAGGTCAAATACATTCTATATCTTACTTTTAAAATTTAATATTGTACAATTTCAGCAAAAATGACAAGCTATTTTAAACGTTTGATGAGAAGATGGAACTGAAACTCAGTATCATTCATACTAAGCTATCTTAAATGTTTCTGCATATGTTAACTCTTGTGCAAGAATAATTTTAAGAAAGTAAGCATTAAAATCTCAATTTCTTGATGCAGAATCATTTCAGAAATGCATTTATGCCATTCTATAATGAGAACCACTTTTGAAAATTTAACTAATCATTTCCACAAGATACATTTTTTGACAAATCGTTTGTTACTTTTACAGCATCTCATTTCTCATGACAGTATTTCAACCAAAGAAAGTATACTGCATTAAATAGGTTAATATATATATATAAGAAAAATAATTCTGTTTAATTCAGACCTTTGAAAATAAAAGCAAAGAGTCAACTTTTATAAACCTTTATATTCATGCTTTAAAAACCATCCTTCTTTCTTCCTTCTCTTCTACCAAAAGCAAAAACAAACAATAGCAACAAAAAGTTAAACACACATTGCCTGTTATCATGAATGCCAGGATCAAATACCATTTTGTGATTTTAAAAATGTAGGAGAAAAGAGTTCATATTTGCCAACATTTCTATTTTATCTGAAATCCTAGTGTTTTTACATGAATTGTTATAACATCAACAAAAAAAATAAGTGGTTAAAAATCATTCTAGTGTGTTTTCAAAGAAATCACCTGCCAGGAAATGTGTCAGCAAGATCTACTGAAAGAATTGTAAAAAGCCTGTGTCATGACTGAGCTATGGAATTCACTGACCCTTAAACTTTAAGAGACTGAAGCAGAATACCCAATGTCAAAAGCTGCCCCTAAGAGGCAGCTATGAGATATATTGTAAGGAGTGTTTATATCTCAGTGTATGGAGAAGAAAAAAGTAATAATTCTGTAGAACAGCCCCGGGGCAATTGCATTTTGAGTCACTGCCACAATAAGCTGATAGTCACTGGGAAGTAAATATATTCTGTAACAGCACAGACTTGCACTACCAGTAGACATCAGTGTAAGGCAGGAGAGGTGACAGAATTAAAAACAGAAGTATAAGAAGGGGGAGAGAGAGTAATTATATCTACTGCTATAGTTTGCAAAGGCAAGAGACTTTAATCAATCAGATGTGCATTTATTCAGAGCCCCCTTTCAAAAGAATTCATGCTGCCTCTACCATATTAATTCTCTAGGTCTTTACATTTATTTTTTCAGTGCATTATAACTATATAGCTAAAATAATTAAATGGTAGGCTGTTTATATTCCCATAGTATAAAATATACAAAGAGAAGAGTTTCATTTTTCCTTTTAATCTAATGATGATATGACTGAATTGTAAAGTAATCCTTAGTACTGAAAAATGCAATTTGAGGATAAAAATGAAGTAGAATATGATTTACTTTAGACAACCATTTTCTAGACTGATGACTGATTTATTCACAGGTGGTTGAAATACATTTAGTAGGTAACAGCTTTGTAACTCACATTTACATTTATATTGTAAATCATTTTGACTTTTTGATAACACAGAAAATCTTCCATCTTAATGAGTTTCTACTTTATCTCAAATTGAAAAGCATACTAAACCTGGTACTTAAGCTACTGTATTATTGATTGATTGTATATTGCACACATAACAAAATTAAATAACAGGAGTATGTTAAGCTATGTATATGAAATACAAAACATTTTTCTAAGCCCAGAGAACATAGTTTGCAAAGTTCCCTAAAATGTCTTTTAATTCTACCCTCTCTGTGATATATCAGGGAAGTAACTCTGTAATTTTCACCATATTATATCTATAAATAACAACTTCAAGAGAATAACTCATAAACTCTCAAAAGATGATATTGTAGCAGATTTAAGAATCCTTGTGAAAATTAAGGGTTCACTATTATTTTGCTTGAATTCACAGAGAATCCTAACGCCATCTCATCTCCACATAAAAAAAAAAACAGATTAAACTGACATGCACATTATCTATATCTTACATCCCCTTTAATACTTTCACACTTTGCAGTTTTCCTTCCCTTACTTTTCTTTTTATTAAAAGTTTGACTATATATTAACTTCCTAAGTAGTGAAGCCATTTAAAGCACACTTACTTGAAAAGTGTAAAACCGGGTCCCATTAGGAGGATGCACTTTAGGGGAGCCAGAAACGGTGTTCATATCCGAGAAAATCATTTCTGATCAGAGAGACAATATAATCCACAAGGAGCTAGAGATGCAGAGCAGAGAGCTTAGCGTACAGATAAATCCGTGCATGCATTGAGGGAGGCTAGAGGGTAAAATGAAATCTGCCCCATCCTTCTTAGATACACAGTGATAGCGTTTTGAATCTTTCTCCTACGTTTGAAATCTAAGCTGAAAGGTCATCGGCTACTGACCTTTTGTGCAGCTAGTTCTTTAGAACATACAATGTTTAAAAAAAAATTAAAACACCGAAGGAAAAAAAGCAAGAACCAACAATAAATGGAGCTTGTGCAGAATCTGGCAGTGCTGTGGACCTGCCCATCTGTTCTCAGTGATAATCACCTCCCTCCACCACAGTCTAGCAGAGTGATTATGCTAAATATCCTGGTTAACCAATAACACACAGTTTCATTTCAGGGAAGCATGCACAGTGTAATTCAGAGGACCTCTTCTGACTAACCTGAAGCATGCTTCCTATACTGTTTAAAGCTGTATCTAGTAACAAATTATTATTTCATCATGATTATTTCTGTATGTTTCTAAATCTCTTTGTTAATCCCAGTCTGTTCAACGAGATTTTAAATTTTAAAGCCTTTTTTAAAAAAATAAACAGTTCTTTTTAAAATGTATAGATCAAGTCATATTTTAGCTGGCTAGGACATTCAGGAGCAAGGCATATAATTCAGTAAGGCTATATAATACTAGGCACTTTATCAAATAAAATGCTTCAATTATTTTTACTTTTCTAAACTCTTAAAGAACATCATGAATATGAATGTAAGCATTGTTTTCTTATTTCCCCCACATTAACTCAAAAAATTGTTTCACAATTAATGCTTTAAAAAGTACCATACATGTGTTTTAAATAATTACAACTTTATCTCATGTATATAGAAAGCAATTAATAAAACATATTTTAGATACATGAAAATTTTTGACCCAAGATCTAAAAATATTGATTACAAATATTTAGGCTGTGTTGCAATGCATGTTCATTTTTCTATGTCTTTTCACACAGATTATTCAGTCTATATAAAAGATCGTATTCAGATGACTTTACACTTTTTAGAGGTAAAAATAAATGTTCCATTTACACATCGTTCAAAGGCAGAGACTTCAGGAGGACAGAGACTAGAATGAACCAAAAGTGGTGTCTTTGTGAACGTATCTAAGATGACATAGTTGTTTACAATCAAGAACCAGGAACCACCTCCTTTGAACCTGAAGACTATAAAAGTAATATGATGGTGATGAGCTCTTAAAACTTAAATTATTATCCATTTTTACTTTTGATTGTCTAGTCATGATTCAAATTTATAATATCAATGGGGAAGAAGTAGAAAAAATTCTCATTTCCTTAGATGGGATTCCTATATTATGGTAAATTATGTAAGTAGGTAATTGTTTACTTAGCAAGCTGCTAAATAAATCAGAAGATAACTTGTTAAATAAGTGTTTAATTGGGGGATAATTTTAGACTTATAGAAAAGTTGCAAAGATAGTATGAATATATCCCTCACCCAATTTATCTAATTGGTAACATCTTACATTTCTATGGTATATTTGTTAAAACTAATAAACTAATATGGTACATTACTATTCACTAAACTAGGCTTTGCTTGGATTTCACTAGTTTTTTCATTAATGTCCCTTTTCTATCCTAGGTTCTAATCTAGAGTACCACATTTATTTAGTTTCTATGGTTCCCTAATTTCCTCTGGGCTGTGACAGCTTCTTAGCTTTTCCTAGTTTTTCATGATCTTGATAGCCTCTAGAAGACTATCAAGAATTTCTGGTCAAGTATTCTGTAGGATATCTCCTGATCTGATGCTTATATTATTTTGTCTGATGTTTTCCTCAAGATTAAACTAGGGATATGGGTTTTGGAAAAGAATACCACAGGGGTGAAGTGACTTTCTCATCACCTCATATTAATGAAGTGACCTCATCACATCATACTGGGTGTACATGATATCCACATATTACTAGCGATGTTAACCTTCATCACTTGGTTAAAGTAATATTTGTTAGGTTTTTCAACTGTAAAGTTACTATTTTTCCCTTTCCATACTCTGTTCTTTGGAAGTTAGTCATTAGCATGCTCTCAAAGAAGTGATAGAGAGGGGTGAAATTGAGCTTTACCTCCTGGAGGTGGGAGTAGGTATATATGTTACACGGAATTCTTCTGTACAGAAGATTTGCTTCTCTCATCCGATTATTTTTTCGATCATTTATTTATATTGGCATGGACTCAGGTATATTTATTTTATACTTTGGGTTATAATACCATTTATTTGATGCTTAAATTGTCCCAGCATTGGCCACCGGGAGGTCCTTCAGGTTGGATCTTGTTACCCTTTGATGTGCTCCCATCCCTTTTTTCTTTAAGCACAAATAATTATTTTTAAAAATGTTTTTTCCTGTATAAAGTATGTATTATTTGCTAAAATGATTAGTCTCCTTAACTATAACTCTAATTATCACTGCAAGTTTACTTGAAAAGTCATGTTTTCCTTTTCCATTATTATTTTAATTGGCCGTATTATTTTGTTTTTCAAATTAATCATTTTTACCCTTCTGATTTCTTAGCCCACATAGGGTTTATTCCATTGATTCTCAAATAAAGTAACTATATACACATATTAGCTGTGGTAATCAGTGATGTATATATAAATTTTTGGTTCTTCCCCCTTGAAATTAATGTTGGGATCATAATTCTTCTTATGGTGGGTGGGACCACGTAACTCATACTCTCAAGAGTTGTGAGTGGAAAAAATGTCTCAAAAACAAACCTGAAGTTTCTTGGGAACCCAGGATTTAAAGGAAAAATTTGTTTGCCAAATAGATTATTATGGTACAACTATAACCCCCATGTACTTTTATGCTTACGTGTAAGTTGGTTCTGGTATAATTTAGATCAAATGACTCACTATATTTCTTATTATTATTGTAGAATAGACAATAAATCAAATATTTCTGGTATAATATCACATATTCCTGGCATAATCTCATATATTTGCTGAATTTGCATCATCCAGAAAACTATATAAGCTAAGAAATCTGAAGTATTTGGTCAATAAGAATATATGTTCTTTCTTTTTCATATTTCTTTTGTGGAGGGGGAGGAAAGCAGTATGAATTAATGTTGAAAGAAGTAGGAAGGAGAAATAGTGTTAATATGTAATTATTTTAAGCACACTGCTTTATTCTAAATGTCGCTGAAATTGCCAAACTATATATTCTTCCCCAAACTTTTCTTTTTTCTATGTAGGCTATTTATGATAATAACATTATTTCATTGTTCTGAAGGTCTATTTGGAGACAACTCAACTTTCTCTCTCTGCCTAGTAGCAATAATAAAAGTGGTACCCAGTTCTGAAAATTGCTAGGATACAGAATCCTACCTTGTCCATTTTGGTTATAGAGGCCTGGTGCTGTTTCCAGATGCTAGGGGCATACCTATAAAAGACACAATATCTGTCCTCAAGGAACTTTAAATTTGGTGGAAGAAACATCAACTAGTAAGAGACAGTTAACTAGCAAGACAACTGAAATGCAGTTTAATTAATACTGACGACTGACTTAACCTAAAGGAGACTAAGTGAGGTCATCTGAAAAGCATCTAATTCAAGGGATGTATCAGAGTGACCCTCACCAAAATAGGAGGTTGAAGGCTTTCCAAAGAGAAGTATCCATGTGTGAAAAGATATGAGATGGCATAGAAATAGAACAGTTGGGAAAATATGGCTGAAAACATTTCAGGGCATAAGAAGTAAGTCTGCTAGGTGTGTTTTTTTCATATAGAAACATTTGCTCAAGTGAAATTAGTAAAGAGACAGTCTATGAACACCCTATTCCTATGAAATCAAGTAAAATTAGAACATATTTGTCTTCTAAAAATATATGAGGGCTTCCCTGATGGCGCAGTGGTTATGAATCCACCTGCCAATGGAGGGGACACAGATTCGAGCCCTGGTCCAGGCAGATCCCACATGCCATGCAGCTACGCTACTAAGCCCATGCGCCACAACTACTGAGCCTGAACTCTAGAGCCTGCGAGCCACAACTACTGAGCCCACGTGCCACAACTACTGAAGCCCGTGTGTCTAGAGCCTGTGCTCCGCAACAAGAGAAGCCACACAATGAGAAGCCCATGCACCGCAATGAAGAGTAGCCCCTGCTTGCCAGAACTAGAGAAAAGCCTGCGCACAGCAACAAAGACCCAAAGCAGCCAAAAATAAAATAAAAAATAAAAATATATGAAATGTAGAGGCATATTCTCATACTTTTGGTTAGCTTTCCAAATAGCTTTCCAGGATGGCTGTGGCTTGTCAAGAAATTTCATACTTAGTTTAATTGTCTCTGATTTAAAATAAGATTATTTTAATTATTAACTTAAAAGTAAAAAAAGTACAATATTACTATGTAAAAGGAAATTTAACGTGCTGATGGTAGCAACTGGTTTTCAGCCAATGTTTGCCACATGATGGGTAAATAATATGTCTGTTTCAATTGTTACACACAGATCACTCCCTAAAATCTCTCAAGATATATCTTTCACCAACAGAAGTAAATTAACGATATTAACTCTAGAAGGTTTAATGCCAGCTATCTCAAGCACTTGAATTTTTACAGAAAAAAAATTGAAAATGAAAAAGCAAAAGGATAACTAAATTACACTTTTTAAAAAACGGGTAAAATAAAAGTCTTCAAGCCAGACACTTCTTTTTAATAGACTTACAGGGAAGATTCCCAGAAGTCATATAATATACCCTTCTGCCTCTGGGAATAATTACTCTTAAGCCTTCTGAAATGTATGTTATGAGTTTGGTTTTATAAAAAGTTCAAAGATACTTTAGAGCTACTATTTCATATCCTGTCAGGAAGATTAAGCACAAACATTTTTATATCCCTTCAACATAATTTTTTTTCAACAAATAACTGTTAGACATATTCTGCTTCAAGACAAGCAATTCAATATAGCTTTTCTTTCATTCATTTATAGGTATTGGATAATGAGCTAAAAAAATTGCTACAATGATAAGAATTTGGGGAGTTAAACTGAAAAGGGCTTCTCATTTGCTGTTAGTTTCCAATAAACACTCAGGGGGAGTGTCATACTGGATGAAGAACAGGAGAGAGAGAGAGTGCAGAAGAAGGAAGAGGAGGAAGAAAGATGAGGAGGAGGTGGAAGAGGAAAGGAGAGAGGAGAGATATCGATACAATGTTCATCATAGCATTATAACAAAGAATTTTATAGCCAAGCATTCAGTTAGAAGTCATGCCAGATGGAGTGAAATTTACAGCCCAGATGGGAAATACATCCTAGTGAATCCATATGGATGACATATGGAAGATAATTAAGTATATATTGCTATCTATCTACCTATCTATCATGTATCTATCAATCATCTATTTACCCATCTAAATATATATTCATAATTATGCACCTTTATCTATATCTGTATCCTTGTCTTTATATCATGAACTTTTCAGGATGCAGCAAAGATGACCCTATATAGATAGACAAAACTTTTACATACTGCTTCTGAGTTTCCTACTTTCTGATACAGCTGGCTGTGCACAAGTTTGTAAGGCTTGTTCATTCATTCACTCACTCATTGATTCAACAAATCTTTATTGAAGGGAGATGATGTACCAGACCCCTATTACAGTTAGAACAGAAATGAAAGGCAGGTGAACTGAGGGGAAACAGCATTTTGTACCATGCCAATAAGATGCTCGACGTAACAGGTGTCATCAAGTCTAGCAATGAGATCTTGCACTAAAGTATTTCAATTAAAAAAAATCTTCTAATGCCTCAGAGACTTTTTGCCAAGTTCAAAAAAATTTTTTAGGGCTTCCCTGGTGGCGCAGTGGTTGAGAGTCCGCCTGCCGATGCAGGGGATACGGGTTCGTGCCCCGGTCCGGGAAAATCCCACATGCCGCAGAGCGGCTGGGCCCGTGAGCCATGGCTGCTGAGCCTGCGCGTCCGGAGCCTGTGCTCCGCAATGGGAGAGGCCACAACAGTGAGAGGCCCGCCTACCGCAAAAAAAAAAAAAAAAAAAAAATTTTTTTTTTAGCTAGTTAACCATTCAATGAGGGTGTCCCAAATAAAGACAATCCTTAGTATCCCTCAAGATTTGTGACCATGTAGACCAAGAAAAAAAAATCAAGCATATGGAAATTGAAATTGACAAGCTTCCATTTATAGCAAAACAAAAATATTAAATTTGGCTTGAATCCATATCTTGATAATAATGTTATATTTTTACATTATCTCATAAAGTTTTATATATGTATCTATATATGTATGTATATACATATATTGTGTAAACTATACACACATGTACATATATACACATACACATGTGTATATACATTACACCTGTGTGTGTGTGTATATATATACACACACATACACATACATACCTGCACGATTACTGTCTTCAGAACTCAACTTAGAAAACTTTAAAATGCTATCTTGGTTCACATTTTTTCTTCTCTTTCACTCTGGTTTCTCTTGAACCACATTTTTCACAAATGTTTACGTGTATTATCATGATAGCCTATGAATATTTTTATGCTTAAATTACAAATATTAATTGTATGAAATTCAGCATTGAGTTTTTTGTGTTGTTTGGCCCTTTAGCAGAAAAAATATTAATTGATTAGAACTCTAAGTTCTACAAGTCAATAATTTCATTACATTATGTTAAGTTTATTTTATGTTCTGAAATATATGTCATTAGTCTGATTTTACAGAAATCACGTTAAAGTTTTATGATAGGATGCTATTTCCTCATCTACCACTCTGGATACCAGATGCCCACATAGCTCAGGTTTTTATAATGATACCTGAAAAAGTTTCAGAGCTCTGACTTTATACACATAAAAAGAGTTAGTAGAGAAGTAGGAGGTCCATTCTATGGCATGATAACTACATATATAGTATTATATGTTGAACTTGAACCGGAATATGCCCTACATGCTCTACTATATGGTACAGTTTTTACATTAAGTTTCACTTTTCCTTACAAATTGATAAAATTCTTAGCCATTTGTTACCAAACAGAATACCTCCACTCTGAACAAATCTTATATACTGTCCAGCTTCCATATATGTTCTCAGATACTCTGCACTAGAACTATGGCATCAGAATACAGAGAATTCTCAGTTGCTCATAAAGAATTTGAATTTTATTTTTTTAATCAGGAAGCATAATTCCTAGCTAAAGTTTGAGGTAAAAGAAGCTTCCTTAGTGTGCAAAAGTTGTGGCTTATATGGAATTTCTTGTCTGTCCCTAACAAGAACCAGTACCATGCATGCCATAGAATAGGCATCCAATAAATATTTGGGATATGCTTTAAAGTTCTCTTCTGGCTGATTTGCTTCTCTTTTTTCATGGATTGCATTTTAATATTAACTATCTCATTTTGACTTGCTGACTAGTCCTGATAATTCAAAAATCTTTATTCTCATTCCCAGATTCTTACAGTTAATATGTTGTATATTTAACAGTCCAACTTTGGGCTGAGTGCACTGTTTGGTACATAATAGGCAAGTCTTTGCTGAATGAAATGTACAAAAAGAAGAATGAACAAATCCAGATATTCTAACTACCAACTCATATTGTTTTTTATTAAATAATGCCATGTAGCAGTTTAGAAAATAGATTTTAAATATATATGTTGAGACAGCTCACTTCGCACACATATGTATCCACTCACCCAAATGTACACATAAATTCTCCATGCACACATTCACAGAGCTTTGAAATATCATATTAAAGAAAATAAAGGTATATTCCAAGCAAACAAGACAGATGTTCTAATGCTTTTCATCTGGTTCACTTTACATTAAACACTTTATACCACCCCAGAAGAAATAGATTTAACTGATAGGATGAGAGAAATCACGATGGTAACCAACTCTATGTAAGGACCTTTAGGATAACATTACCATGGTTAGCTTGGAATAATAAAACAATTAAAATAATTAACTTATATGGATGGACACTCCATTCATAATCCCATGTTTAAGATTAGAAAGATTGCAATAACACAGAAACAAGGGCAATATTACGCAAAACTGTGGAGTGGACTAAACTAATCTTTAGACTATTTCGTTCTTTTTAAAATCTCTACTGCCAAATTGTCATGGTAGCAAGTACATTATTTCCTCCTTAATTATACTTTTTCCAAGAATTTTCTTTGGAAGCTAAAGCCAATCACTATCCTGTTTTATTTTTTATTAAGAGCAAAAACAATGGCTCAACAGTTACCATTTATTGAATGATATTCTATGCCAGTCATAGTGCTGACTTTTACAAAACCTTCTAAAGGAGGTATTTTATTCCTCAGTTATATATAAAGAATCTGAGTCTTAGAAAAATTATAGCTTGTCTAAGGTCACACAGCTGGTAAGTGAGAAAGTCACTTAACTTGAAAACAGGTTTATCTGATTGCAAAACCACACTGTAACTCAAAATTATATCTTGGCACTGCTTTATCCACCACTGATTTTAATTCAGTACAGAATATGAAAAGGGGATTTACACATGATTGATTGATTGATTTCATACATCCAAAAATTTTTAGGTGACTGGCTATCTGATGAACTATTTATTTTAATATTATTGAAGTGTTCAGATTCTCCTAATGGATCAGTTGTGGTTTGTGAAAGACAGAAAATAATCCAGTACAACTGCAAGTCCTTTGACCTGAGCAGTTGCTCAAGTTTTTGGCTTGATCAGCGGAAGAATGAGATTGCCACCAACTAAGATGGAGAAGACTGCCAGAGAAGCAGGTTTGGGGAAAGTTCAGTTGCTCAGCTTTACACATGTTAAGTTTGAGGTTTCTATTAGTCATCTAAATAGGGATGTTACAAAGGAAGTTGAATATACAAATCTGGAGCTCAAATTAGCATACAGACTAAAAACCAAAAGACTAAAATGAAGTCCTCAGGAAGTGAATGTAAATAGAGGAGAGAAGAGGTAAGAGCCCAAGCCCTAATGCACTCCAACAGTAAGCATCCTGGGAGACCAGCAAAGGAGAATAAGTAGAAACAATCAGCAAAGTAGGGGGAAGACCAAGACAGTAATGCGTCCTGAAAGGCCAGTGATAAACCTGAATCCAAGAGGTGAGAGTGATCATCTGTATCAGATGCTGAGAGATAAATTAAGATGAAGATTGGCCCTCGGATTTAACAATGTGAAGGTTGGCTTGGTGGAAGGTTGGAAGAAAAGCTGATTGAAGTTAAGTTTAAGATAAAATGGGAGGAGAGAAATTGGAGACTGTTTATACAGCACTTTAAAGCATATTGTTGCAAAGGGAATTAAAGAAGTGGGACAGTGGCTGGCAAAGAAAGGAAGGAGAGAAATAAGAACATGTTGTGCTGAGGGAAAGGCTCTAGTAGAATATGAAAAACTGATGATGCAGAATGAAAAGAGGCAAATTTCTGGAGCAATGCCCTTGAGTAGCTGAAAGGAGACAGAATCTATGAGAACAGAGACTGGCTTTAGAGAGGAAGAGGACCCCATGTTTGATAACAGGTGGAAGGCAGAGTATGTGAGTCCCTATGCTGGTAACTGTGGTACGAGTTTGTGCAAATCCTCGGGAACTTAAGAAGCAAGGCCATCAGCTGAGGGTAGGTTGGGGAAGGGTGTTTTGAATGTTTGAGAAGTGAGAGAATGGTATGAATTAATCATGTAGGGGAGAGAGAGAATATTGAAATATAACCATATTAAAGAACATAGCTTAGATATGTGAGCAAATCAGTGGACTTTACCTCCTTAAATTAAAGGCTTTGGCTATAGATGAGTGGGTTGAGAGAAGCTACAAAGTTTACAGCGTGGCAAAAAGCAGTTTACAATGCATGCGCCCCTGAGGCAGGCAGTTCCACAAACTGATAAAATGAGGGACCAAAAAAGTAAGCCATGCATCCGAGTTCATTCTCTCAGACTGGCTTACCCAGGAAATCATTTCTCCTTGGAAGAGTACAAGTTAGGTCAAAAGTATTACTTTAATGGGATCCCTGACACATGGTATAGAGGGTATTTCCCAGAACAATCAATCCTCATTCTCTCATTCCCATATTCTTATATTTCCACTATATTTTTTCTTGGACATCATGAAAATAGACATCATTTAACCCAGTTTCCTCCCAATTTATCAGCCAATTCTTATTTCCACTCCCTCCACACCTAACCAAGAATCTATGGTCTGTTATGACTTCCATTTCCTTGCTGATATCATCATCCTGTTTTCCTAATATACTTTTATTTGATTCATTCAGTAAAGAATTGTTTTAATCCAATTGTCCATCTTCTCTGCTACAACCTGAGTTGATGTGTGCTGCTGGAGCACATCATACAACCAATGCACTTTCAAGCTTGCCAGGCTCCACCTCAGCAGTGCTCCCTAAGCTGCCTGCCCCTCATTATTTCCCTCTTTCTCCTTTCACAGCAGCTGAATAAACTTTTCTCCAATCTATTTAAGGCCTTTATCCCCTGCTTGCTCACTCACCCTCCACAGATTAACAGTAGTTTTATAGTGAAATCCCTTTCTTTATACGCTTACATGTATTTGCACCTATGCTTATCTTTTTCTCTCATTTCAAAGTCTGAGACTGATACTTCTATTTGATTTTGTCACAACGAGAAAGAGAAGCTTCCTGGCAATTTCAGGTCTACAAGGAATCTTCTTAAGCATCATTGACAATGGCTTGCAATCTCTTTTCTGGGACTGTCTCTTTTACGGATTTCCCTTGATTGTCCCTTTAATGCATCCACATATTCACTCACCTCTAAACTTATGTTGCTATATACTATCTCCAAACATTATTTAAAATCTCAGATAGTTAGAGGCATAAAAGACCCTAGCAATCATCTAGCAACATTAGAATCTTCCAACATTAGAATTCTCTAGGGTGCTTTAAAAAATACCAATATTTAGGCCTCACTTCTAGTGATCTTGGTTTAATTAGTTTAAGGATGCCAAATTAGTATTTTTCTAATCTTGTTTGTTTTTCAACGTACAAACAAGATTAAGGGATCACTGACATAGTGCAATTCTTTTATTTTACAGTCAAGCTGAATATAAGAGAGATAACAATATCCTGCTCTTCTTGGTCATACCATGAATCATTCTGAGCTAACTAGGGCAGAGCATCTCAACTAGTGTGCTGCAAATAGGTTACAGGTGTGCTGCAACACCAGTTTCTCAGTTTCAGGGTGACTCCTCAAAGTCTGGGACTTGCAGAACTCCTGAGGTGCTCAATTGTAGGCTTGAGTATGCTCCTCTGTCTACATTACTGTGATGTAGAAATATCATGATTTTCTCTTTGTGCCATTATGTGAATCAGGTTGAGAAACACTCATCTAGTGTACCCTGGTCCTCAAAATTTGCTGGCTAATATTTCCTCTCTGAGAAGTTTATCTTTTCACCTTGTTCTCCATTAAATTCCATTTTTTATGTTTATCCTCTCTTCTAAATCCAGGTCATGTGACCAGTTTTGTGTTATTAGTACATTTTTCAGTGCAATAACTAAATAAGGAATGAATGATTAACCACCACTTAGGGAATGACCTCAGCAAAACTTCATTTTGAACATATTTACAGTGAATTATTATTACTGAATCACAACTTCTTAGCTATAAATGTAGACAGACACCTAAATGACTATGGTCAAGTCACAGTTTTGTAGCTTGTTGATTAGGAGGCCATGCAGACACAGAATTAAGAGTTTTTTATGTCACGATAAATTGTGGGCATTTATTAATTCCTTCAATTTATCTGCCTTGTAATTAACATTCATCACACATAAATAAATGAAAGGAACATAAATATTAACATTTCATAACAAAGGCAGAAATCTGTATTATAAATGCTTTGATTTAATTATCAAAAGGACACATAATTAGTAATATGATTACAGTGTCTTGGACAGCATTATACACACTGGAAACCCCAGTCATGCAAAAACTGTTAGATTGATTGAACTGATTAGATGCAAGGAATTGGATATGTCTTTGAGTTATGATTGTATTATTAAATCATCAACTCAGTACATGGGCTCTGGTGTCAAACAGATCGAAATTCAAATCCCCATGCCTCTACTTTCTTGACCAATAAAACTTTGAGTTAGCCTCTCTGTCAGTTTTCTTTCTCTGAGAAGTGGAGATTAAAGTAGGTTTTAACTCACTGGTGGTGCTGTGAAAATCAAGGGAGATAATGTATGTAAAGCCCTTAGTGTCATCATTACCCTCTCGCTCAGAATCAAATCTCCTTTCTAAATTTCTTTTTTTTCACCAATAGATTGTATTGCCTTTCTTGATTGCCTTCTGTTACCCAGAATTCTCTTTTTACTGAAATTCAGGATCCAGATCCAGTGCCCCCTCTTCTATGAAGTCTCACCAGTCCAGAATCTTTTTTATTTTCACTCCACTCGTCTGAACTTCAGTTGTAGCCCCTAACAAGGTCTGCAATAGGTGAGCTATTAGCATATTGGCACACCTGTCCACTCAACTAGGAGCTCCTAGAAAATGTGAATTGTGTTCTTCATACAGCAGCCTATAAGATCTGTAAATATGTGAATCAGACCATTCCATTCTCTTTCTCTCAACTCTTTAATACTTTCCTATCACACTTCAGAGAAAATCCTAAGTCCTTTCCAAGCCTACAAAGCCATGCAATATTTGGTCATGGCCCTGCTTGTTTACTTCATGCCATTATGCCCCTGCACACTATCCAGTGGCCACACAGTCTCCTTGCAGGCCCCAAAATATAATGTCAACTGAAACAGTGAAGATCTACTGAGCAGAAGCTATGAGTCATATGCTATTCTAGGCATTTAGGGTACATTGGTGAATACAATAAACAAATACCCTTCTTTGTAGAGCTTCCACTATAGTGGGAAAGAAGTGCAGAAACCAGGAACATAATAAGTAAATTATACTGTACCCCAAAAAGGAATAAGTGCAATGGAAAGAAGTAGAGCAGGGGAGGACAGGAACTAGAGCAAGGGAAGAAGAGATTAGTCAGTTGTGATTTCAAATCCCATATTAAGCATGTTCACCCCTTAGTATTTGCAACTGCTATTCCTTTTGCCTGGCTCTCCCCCAAGCCCACCCAATATTCATATAGTTCCTTCTATGAATTATTTAAGTGTCTGCCCAAATGTCAACACTTCCAGAAGTCCCTATCTGAAGAGAGTGTAAAAAGTATACTCCCAATCCCCACTGCAGCTCTCCATTCCCTTAATCAGCTTTATTTTCTTCACTTCATTATATATCTATATATTTGTTCATTTTATGATGACTATATTTTTTCTGTTTTATTAACTGTTGTATTTCCAGTGCTTAGGACACTATTTGCCATAAAGTTATAATAAATATTTATTAAATAAATGAATGCAGGTAATAATTAGCTTCAGCTAATGGTTATTAAATGTAAAAGGTAGAGCCAAGAAAACTGAAATTTAATCACCAATATATTATCTCTCAATAATTGGGAAAACATTTTATATTAAAAAGTTCTGCTTTTTATGCCCATGGCACTTTTATAGATAACAATAACCTGCCAAACTTCTCTAAATGAGATCCCTCACTCATTAATCCAACAATTGTTAATTGAGTGCTTATAACATTCTAACTTCTGCACTAAGCACTGAGGATACAACAATTCAGAAGATGGATATAATTTTTTTAAAAAGCATCTTTAATTATTAACAAACTTGCATATATATATATATAATTATACAAATCAAAACACAAAGATTGTTTGTGAACATCATCACACTGCTTCTTTTGAGTTAAGTCACCATTCGAAACTGGTGGGTTGAGAAAAAAAAGCATGGAGAGGGGTGGTTAGAGTGGAACAAGGAAAACAAGCTAGGAGGCTGAGCAGGTAAACGCAGATGGTGGCTCAGATTAACGTGGTAGTGTGGAAGTTGGTGAGACCTAGCTGGACTCTAAAATATTTTGAAGATAGATTTGGATATGAAGGAAATAGGAGACAAGCAAAACTTCAAGAATTTTACCTACCACAAATGGAAGGATGGAGTGGCCATAAACTGAGATGGGAAGATTATGGTTGGATCAGGTTTGTAAGGACCATCCAGAGCACAGCTTTCAACATGTTGAGTTTTAGATATCTATTAGACATTCATAAGGATATGTCAAGGAGGTAGTTGGACACAGGAGCTTGGATTTCAATGGCGAATCCTGGAAAGAACTATAAATTTGGGAGTCTTCAGCCTATAGGCTTAAGTGTATAGGAGTAAATGTAGAGAGAGAATCTTCCAGGACCCCAATATTACAGAATCCAGTGAAATGAGGAAGGATCAGCAAAAGAAGCTAAAAGGCTAAAAGCTAAACGGAGCTAAGAGGAGGCACCAGTAAGCATCACACTAGGATTGGTGTTTCACTGGTGGAGCAGCACACTCTTATGCTCCTGCTTGAAGCAAGAGCCTCCTATCTAGAGTGGGGAGGCTTTTGTCCAAGCTGATAACTTGGACAACAAGCCATGTGGATTGAAAAAGGAGGTGGCCTTTTCCTGGCCAACCAGGTCACATAAACCCACAGTGGTGACCAATGAAGTGACAAATTATCACATAATTATTATCCTATTCTGACTTTAATGGAAGGTCAGGATGGGAATATACCAATAAACAACATGTGTTTGCAATTTGATATAGAGTTCAATACCAACACCAAAATAATCTGGAGGGCTAGATGTCAGTGCTAAGGGGTATAATATAGATTTTTGAGTAAAATGTTGATATAATCCAGTAACTAGTAATTTAAACTTTTTTCTAAATGGAAGAATGTATGTTAAATAAAATTAAATGTGGAAGCCCACAATATAAGATATACAAGAGTGGGATTTCTTTGAGGCAGAGGTAGCAGAATCAGAGACCTGCCTGTTCAGAGTCCCTGTTGGACTGTCCTTGGGGCATCTTGACACAGTCCTAGAGTCCTGGTAAACATGGCTTAAAAGCACTGGCAGAAGCTTAAAAAGAAAGCAGGTCAGAGATGAAAAAAATTGGCATTTGAAGCAGTCAGGGAAGGTCTGGGAAAAATGGACCAGATAGAATAGACTGAGCCCAGGTTGTCAATACTTTGGATTTTCCCCCAGAATTATGACATCTCAGTTACAAAACCTCCAAAGCTAAAGAAAACATACTGGGGACAACCAGGGTCATCTAGCAATAATGTTAAGTAAATTATAGTTTAAAGAAAGAGAGAAGATTTATAGTCTAGAAGAAAATAAAACTGATGTGAATAAGAATACACATATACAGTGAAGTTTATCCATTTCAGGAATATATTAACTCTAAGGTAGAGAATGGACTTGAGGATATGTGGAGCGGGAAGGGTAAGCTGTGACAAAGCGAGAGAGAGACATGGACATATATACACTACCAAAGGTAAGGTAGATAGCTAGTGGGAAGCAGCTACATAGCACAGGGACATCAGCTCGGTGCTTTGTGATCGCCTGGAGGGGTGGGATAGGGAGGGTGGGAGGGAGGGAGACGAAAGAGGGAAGAGATATGGGAACATATGTGTATATATATAACTGATTCACTTTGTTATAAAGCAGAAACTAACACACCATTGTAAAGCAATTATACTCCAATAAAGATGTAAAAAATAAAATAAAATAAAGAATAAAATTTTTTTTTAAAACAAAAGGAAAACAAGACAGTGAATATGCTCTTCCACAACTAATTTGGGAAAGACAGTAGTTGCAATGAAGAGCACGCTTGATAATGAACCTCCAGTTGCATCCAATATCAATCTATTTTAATCAAATGGGAGATTAGCCTTCCTGCAAGCACTAAGTGGAAGTGTGAATAGAAAAGCAATCTTGTAGGGTCCCTGAAGAGGAATGTTCCAACTTATTTAGAGATAAAAGACTTTCAGGAAGTATTCAAAACAGTGAAAATAGAGACACTCAAAATGCATGAACTAATTTCAAAGAGTAGATAAAAAGGAATAAGTGTCATGAGAAATACAAACTGGTATTTATAAATGCTCATTAAAGTGATGAGGAACTTAGGCAATTTTAATGGCTTAAAATGATATAGCATTAACTTCAACCATCTACTACATAGAATTGAGACATTATTTTTTCTGTCTAAGGCTGAAAGATATATCACTAGTTTACAAATGTGAGCAGTGAAATGATCTGCCAAAGATGTCAGAGTAACTTACATTTACAATATAAGACTCCCACTACCACCTGTTTTCCGATTGTATATCCAGTATATCCACAATTCTATCCGGTGGGTATGTGAGTACAGTTCCTAAAACCAGATATTTGAATGAAGAACAAATGTGCTGATGATTAAGATATGTATCCGGACATTTTCTTACATAAATTTGATACAAAAACACATGACAAGGAATGAAACTCACTGATTTTCTCCTCCTACTAGAATTATGTAAATTATATAATGGGAGGGAATTTTGTTTTGCTCATTGCTATAACCTTAAGACTTAGAACAGTGCCTCACATAAAGTTACAACTCAATGACTATTGAATGAATGAAGACCAGTTAACATACACAAACCAAAGTGACAACACTATTCCCTGGAAGTCAGTAAAATGTCCATTTTAAACAAGCTACTTTGCATAGTAGAATTGTAGACTTGCACAGGTAGGAGGCCCCAAAATATATATTCACTCTTTAGGAAAAAAAAGACCTTAGTTATTCCCAATATATAAATAATACACTGAGTTTTTGGTGAAAATAGAAAGATAACAGTATTTGGTAATCAAAACAAACCATAAAAATTAAGGAACTAATTTTTCAGTTTTTTTCTTTTTTTCAGTTTTAATATTTTTTATTGAAGTATAATTGATTTACAGTGTTGTGTTAATTTCTGCTGTACAGCAAAGTGATTCAGTTATACATATATATACAATTAAAAAATTTTTTTTTTCCATTATGGTTTATCACAGGATATTGAATACAGTTCTCTGTGCTATACAGTAGGACATTTTTGTTTATCCACTCTATATATAAAAGCTTACATCTGCTAACCCCAATCTCCCACTCCATCCCTCCCCCTCCCCTGTCCCCCTTGGCAACTACCAGTCTGTTCTCTATGTCCCTGATTCTGAAGAAACTGATTTTTCTAATTTTACCTAAGCCAGTAATCATCAGGGGTGATTCAGGAAGGAGGAAAGCTTTAAAACATGGTTAGGTGGCATAAGGTTCTTCCACTCAAACTAAAAGTAGGCCAAAGTAGTTAAAACCAAACAAAACCAAAAAGTATACAAGCAAAAAGAACCACAGGGTTGGTTAAAATTCAGCTTGCAGGTAGGTGATCCAAAAGAGAAATAAGCTTATCACAGGTGCAATCATCCTTGTGTGATTACTATGTTGTAATTATTCATTTGATATAAAATATAAATGTTCATATAGTGATTATTCATTATTGTATACAAACCTCCAGCCACAGTGGTGTAATTTCTTCCTCTCATATACTCCTAGATGATTCTGTTTATAGTTTTATTAGAAGGCTTGTAACTGTATTTCTTACATTAGACTTATTTGTATATTCATCACCCTCAATTCACTGTCAGTTCTTTTAAACAGCATGTATAATGGCTTACTAACCTTTAGCATTAATATATTGACAGTTGAATCATAAAATGTGACATACAAATCTGTATTTTTGTATTTTCACCTACAAATTAAGACTGTAAGCCTCGTGAAAGTAAAGATCCTTATTCACCACTATATTTTCTATGCCTCAATGTTTAAAACAATATCTATTGAATGGTTAATTTAAAAGATTTCTAATTTTTGTATTGTTATGAAGAACCATAGACATTAGGATAAATAGCCTGTGTTATTACGATACATTAGTTTAAAAAACTTACACAAGAATACTTTAAAAAGTAGAATTCAAGTTAGATAAATCAGGACACCAAGAAAGTTTTTGTGAAAATGAAAATTATTATGTGCTAGCTAAAGATATCATGTTTTTGAGTTTGGAGTCTATTTTCAATAGAGAAGTGTTAACCACATCATTTTCCACCTAAGATGTGATGAAAGTAAGACTGTGATATTGGGGTTAAAAAAGGCAAATTTTACTTAGTACTCTTTTATCTCCTGTAAACAAGTCAGCTAAATTTTGGGCACTACTCGAATAGCTGCATAAAAAGAATAATAAAAAACACACAGACATACAACCTAAAACAATATTCACTATTTTCTTGATCAGAACACCAATAATCCTTTATATTGAATCACCTATTATTTTGCACTAATTGGTTATTGTGATTAATATATCTTCCCCTTGCCAAGGGAAAAGATTCCATGTGAAACAGTGAATAGGAAGGAACAGGTTCAATGGAAGAGACAGGTAGGTTGAAAAATGGATCTTCATCTCTACAAACACTAAAGGTCAAAATACACTCTTCCTAGTAGTTGACAATCACATGCCAACTTGCAAATCCAAAAAATATAGAGTAGATACATGACTGTTACTTTCTGTATACCCTATTTTTTAATTATTAATTTCTTAGGTTCCAAGCCAGGCCAATCCTATAATCTGTACATTGCTTAGCACTTGTCCCAAGTCACAATTTTATATACAATATCTAATCATGATAAGGATGATGATGAAATATCTTAAAGGTTTCCCCCTCAAATTCTACCAGAGACAACAATGAGAATTTAGACAATGACATACTCTTTACTGGTTTTGGCCTTTCCCAAAATTTTGATAGAAGTAACAACTTCTAAGATACAGGTTATATAAATTTTAAAGTCTTTTCATATGTTAAATATGATATCAACTTGCAAAAGTGAGGGAGGTTAGGCCATCTTGCAATGAGCTACCTTATTAACAAAACACTTTAGTAACTTAAATATTCAGTTAAAACATGAATAATTGGGCAAATTTCATGTAGAATGACATTAACTCTGTTAAAGCATATAGGTAATGCTGCTATGATGTTGTTCATATAAATTAATCACTGTCTGAAGTGGTACTAGAGTTTACCCCATGCTTACCACTGTCTTGCAAAGAGCTGTCCTGTGTCATAGAGAAACTTGGCTCAAAACTATGGTCATTTAAATAAAAGTTCATGACAGTGTGGGACATGTCACTACTGTGTACTTATACACTTTAACTAGGGTTATGGTTGGGGCCTAAGCTTATCAATCTCCATAACTGTGATAGGTCAAGGTTGTCTGTAATATGTCCAATTTGCATGGACATGTCCTAAACACTTGGAAAGAGCTGTGAATGAGGAATTCAAAGCCTATATTTACATCCTGAAACAAGAAATTTAGCAAGAAAAATTATGCTTGCCCTCAGATTCATTACTGAAATTTGAACTCCCTTCGGATGGCACCCCATGAACACAGGAAAACTCAGTGTGATAGGAAAGAGCTGAAGGCTGTGTATTAAAAACCTTAGCTGGTATCATAGATACATTAATGTCACGACATGATCTTCCTTGCAAGGTTCCTTGGTCAGACTTAGCAAAAATCTCCTACCTTAAAAAAAAAAAAAAAAGAAAAGAAAAGCCTGAAAAAAAGCCCCAAAGAGCTTTCAAAATTCAGCCAAAGTTGACTGACGTATCTGTAATATCTGAGAGGAAGCCTTATCACATTTGGTGAGAGGGTGATACACAGCTTATGCACAGGCCACGAGAGCTGACAACACATGCGTAGAGCAGGGTTCAGGATGGGACACAGGTGAGTAGGAGCATATGTGTAGAGAAGCGGATTCTATCTCTCCACTATGCTCTGGTGCCTCTCAAATACAGAGCCCAACATTCTCCATCTCCAGTCCTGGCAAACTTTTCCTCTTTTTTGCTCTTCCTCTATTTTTCTTCCTTTTATATCCTTTCTCTCAACTTCTTCTATTAGGCCAGGAAATTTGTTGATCTCTAGTGTTCTGGTAATTCAGTAATGGTCATTAAAAATTTTCACAAGAGCCAAAAAAAAAAAAAAAAAAATCACCTGGCTTGGATTCAGATGGCATGAGTTGAATCCTGGCTCTGATACTTTGTATAGCTGCTATTTTGTGTCCCTGGGTAAGATTCTTGGCTTTTAAAGTCATGGTTTCTAAGGCTGTAAACTGGCTACAATAACACATACCTGAGAGAGTTCTTGAGAAGATTGTATTTGAACATCTTATTTGAAAATAACTAGCATTATAGGTAGTAAAATAAGAGATTTATTGATTTCATTTATATTTCTATTATTCTCCAGTATTTTTCTAAGTATTATTGTTATTTCCTGATTCTTTCTCTCTTTTATTTTTACTCCCCATAATCCTTTTATGTGCTATATCTTAGCTGTTTGTGATAGAGAGAAATGTGATGCATAAGTCACAGAAAGAGGGAGGACCAATTCTCAATAGCAATCATTCTCAGATTTCATTAAAAACCCAAACATAGAGCCTTACTTAATTGAGAGAAATGTCCAGTTCCCATAGCAGGATACTTAACACTAGATTTTGTTACTCCTTTTCTAAGTTAGATTATAAACTCATGCTGATACCATTTATAGCAAGTTTGTAAATGTAATGTATACATCTTACCTACTACAGGAACATTAAAGCACGTGGAGAGGACTTATCCTAGGTCAAAAAGGACTTTAAAGCTACCTGAAAGAATTCTTCTCTGTAAATTGAAAAGAAGCTATTTTCAAGCTTTTTCCATTGCACATCAAAGGGATGCTTTCTACTAATGTAGCCTATTTCAACTTATAAAATCTCAAATTTACATGGTGTGAGGGACCACAAAAATATAATTCCAGAAAATATTTAATCCAGTATTATTATTACATCCTTATTAAATTAAAAAAAACACATACTCTTAAAAATTAAGGCATGTAACCAAATAGACACAATGTTGGATATAAACAGAAATTCTGCCAAGCTGTTTGAGTTGCCCTGCAGTATGTCTGGTAGAGTGGGCAGAGTACTGCAAACAATAATGAAATAAATAAAACTGGAATTGTGTCCTGAACATTATGTTCTTGGCAGGAATTAAGGTGATGCTATCATAAAGGACACCTGCTTCCAGAAATTCAATTGGGAAACTCTGTTGCATTATTTCCCTGGGAACAAAAGCATACATTTTGAATGATGTGTGTTATTTTGGGAATTTGTTGGGTGGGAGGTTAGCATGGGCAGAGATTTTTGAAGTACTCAGTATACCAAAGTTTTCTTTAATCTCTAAACCCTTTTTTCCTCTTTGATCCTAGTAGTAAAGAAAGTACCCATTTTATGCTACGTTACCTTGAGTCATAGGGATATAGACAATACTAATCAATCCACTTCTACCTCTCAAAATAGATCTTAATCTATAAGGGATCCTTTTTGCCTTAAGTGTGCTCTATGATGTGAGTACACCTAAGATCCCTTATAGAGCACATCTATAAGGGATCCTTTTTTGCCTTAGGTGTGCTCTATGATGTGCTTGAAAACAGATTATCAGTGATTAGGCAAGGGTCACCAAAATCCTTGGAAATCTTTAAAAATTAGTCATTTTGATCACTGAAAGACGGTCACTCTCCTAGGACAGTACTGGCTGTTCATTATAACTGTTTTTCCACTACATCATTATGAGAAGGGTGTAATCTTATTCTGGTGTCACTCATGGGATGTATCAATTGCATAGCTGTAAACATCACAACCTAAACGAAAATATGTAGCTTAATTTGTCTTCATTTCCAAGTTTGAAAAAAAATTAAATACTATATAGTTAAAATGGTACCCTTTTATATATTCTGACAATAATACTAAATTCATGATCAAAGATAACACAACATCCACACATTAAATGCTGCTGAGGTGGTCCTTGGAATTTCAATTATTTTCATAGATTGCCCTCTTGTGGCCATATATGATGCTACGAACAACAAAATGAAAATGCTACATATATTTTGTTTCATTCTATCTGGTAAATGCCTTGAGGTTTTATTAATATCTGAATATTCATTTTATAACATTTAATGATAAGATACCCATGAATATTCTTCAATTTGAATTATAAGCAAAATATTGATTTTTGAAAATTCACTATTGGCTGCAATAAAATTATTCAAGAACTATAATAAGTAAAAGAAGGCTTGATATGGTTATTTATTAATTTTAAACCATGAACATTCGTTGATCTATAAAGCTAATATAATGGTTTAATTTCATAAAATAAAGTTTTAGTCCTATCCTTAATATAATTTTCAGGAGAAAGAAATTTTAGAATATAATAGTAATATCTAAGATTAGTATTAGAAAAGTACTATTACTGGTATTAAAAAGAATTTCTTCTTGGTTATCTAGCATACTTAGTAAAGCACTTTTATTCTCAAAGACAGCTTAAAATAATACCACTATGCTATCAGGTACTTAAGCTGTTAAATATGTATTGATCCTGGGCTGGCTATTTAAGCTTTCTCGGCCTCAGGTTCCTGATTTGTACAGAGAGAAATCTGAGCCAGATAATCTTGACTAACATCTATTTCAGATGTGACTACATCCCATTCACAAGAACTAACTAGCAATCAACAGCTCTGTTCTTGGTTTTGCTTTCCCCACCTGACCTCTAGAATGCAAGGCAAAATACCTATTGAGTTCTCATTTTTTGAAGCTGCTGCCTCCTGATCCCATTTGCAGCCTTCAGAGATAGTTCTTTTCAGAGCAAAGGGATTCAATGACACACAGTGTTTACAGTCTCCTGTTGTTCTCAGTGCTAGAATAGCAAGGTGTGGCCCAGAGCCAACAGAATGGAGGAAAAGGACCACAGGCAAAGGGAGGCTGAGCAGGCTCCCCTGGGTAAACTAAATTGGTTGACCTTTCTACCTCTTCCAGAAGGGATATATGCCAAGAAGAAAGGTGAAACAAGCTCTGTGGATTGTATCAGGATCAGAAATGGACATAAATTAGATCATATAAGCTTTGTAAATATTTACATAACATAGATCTGAGGAGATATATTTATATATAGTGATTGTACAATGTATCAATTACACCAATAAAATGTATATTCATTGAATGAGCTTTAATATATGATTTAACGATAGATTTAAAACCTATGCATCATTAAAAAAATTTTTTTAGATGTAAAGATTTTTTATAAAAGCTGATTAATCTCTAGTACGTTTAAAACTCCTAGAAAAGAACATAAGCAGAACACTCTGACGTAAATCATAGCAACATTTTTTTGGATCTGTCTCCTAAGAAAAAAGAAATAAAAGTAAAAATAAACAAGTGGGACCTAATTAAACTTAAAAGCTTTTGCACAGCAAAGGAAACCATGGACAATACAAAAAGACAACCTACTGAATGGGAGAAAATATTTGCAAATAATATAACCCATAAGGGATTAATATCCAAAATATATAAACAGCTCATACAATTCAATATCAAAAAGAAGATATGGACACAAACTAAGTGTCCACAGACTGGCTGAATGGATACAAAAACAAGACCCATATATATGCTGTCTACAAGAGACCCACTTCAGACCTAGAGACACATACAGACTGAAAGTAAGGGGATGGAAAAAGATATTCCATGCAAATGGAAACCAAAAGAAAGCTGGAGTAGCAATTCTCATATCAGACAAAATAGACTTTAAAATAAAGACTACTAGAAGAGACAAAGAAGGACACTACATAATGATCAAGGGATCAATCCAAGAAGAAGATATAACAATTGTAAATATTTATGCACCAAACATAGGAGCACCTCAATACATAAGGGAAATATTAACAGCCATAAAAGGAGAAATCGACAGTAACACAATCATAGTAGGGGACTTTAACACCCCACTTTCACCAATGGACAGGTCATCCAAAATGAAAATAAATAAGGAAACACAAGCTTTAAATGATACATTAAACAAGATGGACTTAATTGATATTTATAGGACATTCCATCCAAAAACAACAGAATACACATTTTTCTCAAGTGCTCATGGAACATTCTCCAGGATAGATCATATCTTGGGTCACAAATCAAGCCTTGGTAAATTTAAGAAAATTGAAATTGTATCAAGTATCTTTTCCGACCACAATGCTATGAGACTAGATATCAATTACAGGAAAAGAGCTGTAAAACATACAAACACATGGAGGCTAAACAATACACTACTTAATAACGAAGTGATCACTGAAGAAATCAAAGAGGAAATTAAAAAATACCTAGAAACAAATGACAATGGAGACACGACGACCCAAAACCTATGGGATGCAGCAAAAGCAGTTCTAAGAGGGAAGTTTATGGCAATACAATCCCACCTTAAGAAACAGGAAATATCTCGAATAAACAACCTAACCTTGCACCTAAAGCAATTAGAGAAAGAAGAACAAAAACATCCCAAAGTTAGCAGAAGGAAAGAAATCATAAAAATCAGATCAGAAATAAATGAAAAAGAAATGAAGGAAACGATAGCAAAGATCAATCAAACTAAAAGCTGGTTCTTTGAGAAGATAAACAAAATTGATAAACCATTAGCCAGACTCATCAAGAAAAAAAGGGAGAAGACTCAAATCAATAGAATTAGAAATGAAAAAGGAGAAGTAACAACTGACACTGCAGAAATACAAAAGATCATGAGAGATTACTATAAGCAACTCTATGCCAATAAAATGGACAACCTGGAAGAAATGGACAAATTCTTAGAAATGCACAACCTGCCAAGACTGAATCAGGAAGAAATAGAAAATATGAACAGACCAATCACAAGCACTGAAATTGAAACTGTGATTAAAAATCTTCCAACAAACAAAAGCCCAGGACCAGATGGCTTCACAGGCGAATTCTATCAAGCATTTAGAGAAGAGCTAACACCTATCCTTCTCAAACTCTTCCAAAATATAGCAGAGGGAGGAACACTCCCAAACTCATTCTACGAGGCCACCATCACCTTGATACCAAAACCAGACAAGGATGTCACAAAGAAAGAAAACTACAGGCCAATATCACTGATGAACATAGATGCAAAAATCCTCAACAAAATACTAGCAAACAGAATCCAACAGCACATTAAAAGGATCATACACCATGATCAAGTGGGGTTTATTCCAGGAATGCAAGGATTCTTCAATATACGCAAATCAATCAATGTGATACACCATATTAACAAACTGAAGGAGAAAAACCATATGATCATCTCAATAGATGCAGAGAAAGCTTTTGACAAAATTCAACACCCATTTATGATAAAAACCCTGCAGAAAGTAGGCATAGAGGGAACTTTCCTCAACATAATAAAGGCCATATATGACCAACCCACAGCCAGCATCGTCCTCAATGGTGAAAAACTGAAACCATTTCCACTAAGATCAGGAACAAGACAAGGTTGCCCACTCTCACCACTCTTATTCAACATAGTTTTGGAAGTTTTAGCCACAGCAATCAGAGAAGAAAAGGAAATAAAAGGAATCCAAATGGGAAAAGAAGAAGTAAAGCTGTCACTGTTTGCAGATGACATGATACTATACATAGAGAATCCTAAAGATGCTACCAGAAAACTACTAGAGCTAATCAATGAATTTGGTAAAGTTGCAGGATACAAAATTAATGCACAGAAATCTCTGGCATTCCTATATACTAATGATGAAAAATCTGAAAGTGAAATCAAGGAAACACTCCCATTTACCATTGCAACAAAAAGAATAAAATATCTAGGAATAAACCTACCTAAGGAGACAAAAGACCTGTATGCAGAAAATTATAAGACACTGATGAAAGAAATTAAAGATGATACAAATAGATGGAGAGATGTACCATGTTCTTGGATTGGAAGAATTAACATTGTGAAAATGACTCTACTACCCAAAGCAATCTACAGATTCAATGCAATACCTATCAAACTACCAATGGCATTTTTCACAGAATTAGAACAAAAAATTTCACAATTTGTATGGAAACACAAAAGACCCCGAATAGCCAAAGCAATCTTGAGAACGAAAAACGGAGCTGGAGGAATCAGGCTCCCTGACTTCAGACTATACTACAAAGCTACAGTAATCAAGACAGTATGGTACTGGCACAAAAACAGAAAGATAGATCAATGGAACAGGATAGAAAGCCCAGAGATAAACCCACTGACATATGGTCACCTTATCTTTGATAAAGGAGGCAGGAATGTACAGTGGAGAAAGGACAGTCTCTTCAATAAGTGGTGCTGGGAAAACTGGACAGGGACATGTAAAAGTATGAGATTAGATCACTCCCTAACACCATACACAAAAATTAGCTCAAAATGGATTAAAGACCTAAATGTAAGGCCAGACACTATCAAACTCCTAGAGGAAAACATAGGCAGAACACTCTATGACATAAATCACAGCAAGATCCTTTTTGACCCACCTCCTAGAGAAATGGAAATAAAGACAAAAATAAACACATGGGTCCTAATGAAACTTCAAAGCTTTTGCACAGCAAAGGAAACCATAAACAAGACGAAAAGACAACCCTCAGAATGGGAGAAAATATTTGCAAATGAAGCAACTGACAAAGGATTAATCTCCAAAATTTATAAGCAGCTCATGCAGCTCAATAGCAAAAAACCAAACAACCCAATCCAAAAATGGGCAGAAGACCTAAATAGACATTTCTCCACAGAAGATATACAGACAGTCAACAAACACATGAAAGGATGCTCAACATCTTTACTCATTAGAGAAATGCAAATCAAAACTACAATGAGATATCATCTCACACCAGTCAGAATGGCCATCATCAAAAAATCTAGAAACAATAAATGCTGGAGAGGGTGTGGAAAAAAGGGAACACTCTTGCACTGCTGGTGGGAATGTGAATTGGTACAGCCACTATGGAGAATGGTATGGAGGTTCCTTAAAAAACTACAAATAGAACTACCATATGACCCAGCAATCCCACTACTGGGCATATACCCTGAGAAAACCATAATTCAAAAAGAGACATGTACCAAAATGTTCATAGCAGCCCTATTTACAATAGCCCGGAGATGGAAACAACCTAAGTGTCCATCATCGGATGAATGGATAAAGAAGATGTGGCACATATATACAATGGAATATTACTCAGCCATAAAAAGAAATGAAATTGAGCTATTTGTAATGAGGTGGATGGACCTAGAGTCTGTCATACAGAGTGAAGTAAGTCAGAAAGAGAAAGACAAATACTGTATGCTGACACATATATATGGAATTTAAGAAAAAAATGTCATCAAGAACATAGGGGTAAGACAGGAATAAAGACACAGACCTACTAGAGCATGGACTTGAGGATATGGGGAGGGGGAAGGGTAAGCTGTGACAAAGTGAAAGAGCGGCATGGACATATATACACTACCAAACGTAAGGTAGATAGCTAGTGGGAAGCAGCCGCATAGCACAGGGAGATCAGCTCGGTTCTTTGTGACCGCCTGGAGGGGTGGGATAGGGAGGGTGGGAGGGAGACGCAAAAGGGAGGGGATATGGGAACATATGTATATGTATAACTGATTAAATTTGTAAAATAAAAAAAATAATAATAAAATCAAAAAAAAAAAAAAAAAAAACTAAGTGTCCATCAACAGGTAAATGGATAAGAAGATGTGGTGTGTGTGTGTGTGTGTATGCATGTGTGCATACACACACACACACACACACACAATAAAATAATCCTCTACCTCACCCAACCCAAAGGTCAATGGTATGTTAAAATGAAGGGAAAACAAATGATAATGTTGTATGAAATTATAAAATTGTTATATAAAAATACAGAAGCAAAAGGCAAAATTCAAAATAGATTTTCATTCTTTTTCAACATTTTTCTGGTGATAAATACAAAATATCTAACTCGTGAATTGTTGAATTTTAATTTGGAAGATATCTCAGCCAAGTTACAACATAATTACCACAATGTCTACTATTCAGTGTTTATGCTTCCATAAACACTTTCATTCCAATACTGCGTTACGATGGCTCCTAAACATTTAAGCAGTATAGAAGTGTGTTCAGTGGCAAAGACTTCATTCCTGACAGACCTGATATCCATTTCTGGCTCTCACCTGTTCTAGTTACAATGTCCCAACAACCCTCTTCACATGTAAAATGGTAGTAATCATAGTACTTACCTCATAAGTTAGAAACATGACTTAATGACATGACATAATGCCTTAGGGATTTGGCACATTATCTGGTACAGGATAACTACCTACTCAGTACATGTTAATTATAAATATCAGCAATGTTGGGCTTTCCTGGTGGCGCAGTGGTTGAGAGTCCGCCTGCCGATGCAGGGGACACGGGTTCGTGCCCCGGTCCGGGAAGATCCCACATGCCGCAGAGCGGCTGGGCCTGTGAGCCATGGCCGCTGAGCCTGCTGCGCGTCCGGAGCCTGTGCTCCGCAACGGGAGAGGCCACAACAGTGAGAGGCCCGCATACCGCAAAAATAAATAAATAAATAAATAAGTATATCAGCAATGTTAAGTCAAGGATGAGTCAAATATATACTGAGTGAATAATAGTTGTGTCCATTATTAGGGACACACACTATGTTCATTTAGGCCATATGTTTCTACTGTTGTAAACCATTAAAATGTACAAGAAGTAGGTGTTTTATAATATATTTCTTTTTTCTCCTAGAAAATATCTTTAATACATGTGTCTTTACATAATATATTGCATACACCACAGCGTGGTGAGCACATTTTTCTTCAATGAAATAACACAGTCCTTATTCACATATAAATAAGTAGCATTCTTAGAATCACCTTTTTTACATGTGTTTTTTAAAAAATTGAAGTGTAGTTGATTTACAATGTTGTGTTAGTTTTAGGTGTACAGCACAGTGATTCAGCTATATATATATACATATATATGTGTATATATATGTGTGTGTGTGTGTGTGTATATATATATATATATATATATATATATATATATATATATATATATATTCTTTTCCAGATTCTTTGCAGTAACCTGTAAGGTTACTACAAAATATTGAGTATAGTTCCTTGTGCTATATAGTAGGTCCTTGTTGTTTATCTGTTTTATATATAGTAGTGTGTATATGTGAATCCCAAACTCCTCATTTATCCCTCCCCCACATGTCCCCTTTGGTAACCATAAGTTTGTTTTCTGTCTGTGGGTCTATTTCTGTTTTGTAAATAGGTTCATCTGTATCTTTTTTTTAGATTCCACATATAAGCGATATCATATATTTGTCTACAGGTGTTTTTACATGGTGCTAACGTAGACTTCTTATCAAAATACAACTCTCGAAAGTATTCATTAACAGAAAATACAGGAAATATTTACTAAACCAGACAATGGAGTCCTGTGCTGGGTACTGGGCCAGGTACAGGAGATTTGGTGAAAAATTTCTCATTGTCCTCACCTTCCAGTTTCTGACAACCTTGTGGAAAGGAGATATGCAAACAATTCTAATACAATGTGACGCACGGTCACCTAGGTACTCAGCTAAAAGAACTAGTGCTATAGTCATGGTTAGGTTAGGATGGGTTTTTTTTTTTCTTCTTCTTCTTCTTCTTCATTTTTTTTTCTTGAAGGACAGCAAGAAAATACTTGCAGAGATTTCCCAGAGGAGGTGACTTTTAAATTTGTCCTTGAAAGCTAAAAAGGAACTGGCCAATAGAGAAGAGTATGGTAGATACAGCAATACAGCATTTCAGGCAGGAGGAATTTTATGATCAAAGGAAAGAAATCTTAATAAACTAAAGATCACGCATTTATACAGATGAAAACTGTATAATTAAATAGAAGAAGATAATGAGACAATGGAAACTATTAAACAAGATAGGAGAGTGTAAAATTAGCCATAATCCCTTGTTACGATATCTAAGGTAATTTTATTTTTGTTTTGTGGCTGTGTGTTTTGTGGGGGTAATAGAGGGATTGTTTCTATTTTTACTGGGATCTCAGGAAAATATATGCCAAAAATGAGAGAACCAGGTACTTAAAACTCTGCTGGACTCTTTAGCAAAACTTAGAAGTAAAAAATCTATTTATAGGTACTCTCTGTGGTAAGCTGGTATTCACTTTGGAATGGCTTGGAATATAAGTAAAATGTTACCATTTGTTTTTTTCAGTAAAGCAGTTTTTGTGCCCTGCCACACCACGTATGAATGCAAATAGAAGTTGGAGCTTTTTTCATTTCTAGAAATGTCTGTAATCTTTTTAATAGTGGGTTTTGTTCTCATGAGCTGCTCTACATAAATTGTTGGTTTGAAGGTTGGCATCGTTTTGTAGCTTGCAATATGAATTTTATAGTTAAGGGTTTAAAATTATGTATAAGGCAAAAAGTCTCCATTCTTTCTTTGAATGTTCCTGCTGCAGCTAACTATTCCCATTTTTCATAGCCAGAATGATTTCTATAAGCTTCTTTTGTGGAATGAAAAAATGTTTAAGCTTTCATTTTGTATTCTTTAGAGCAAAGGGAATATTTCCGGTCTTCAGGTGACTTGATGAAGTGGTCCAATCCAAATGTAACTTGGCTGTTCCCCAGAGCAGGGAAAGCTGTTTAATAACTTTTTGAAATTGAGTCATTTTCATGTCTTACACATTAATTCTCCACAGTTAAAACAAGAGCCCCCAGAGGCTCTTGCACTGCCCTCTTGTGGAGAAAAGTGAAGTATTTCTTCTGACATCTAAGGTTTTCGATGAAATTCCACTATCATCTAAATTGATTTTTTCCTATAGATAACATGTCATTTCTCTCTGGCTGCTTTCAAGATTTTTTCTTTGTATTTGTTTTCAGAAGTTTGACTAGAATGGGAAAAGGGGGAATTTTCAGCTAATATTTCTTAGAAGACATTTCCAGCCCACCTTCTTTCTCTTTTCTTTTTTAGACTGCATTGACATGAATGATAGAGATTTGGTTTCAGTTCCATATGTGTGTGAGACTATGTTGTTTTTCAGTTTATTTATTCTTTTTTTCAGATTAGGTGATTTCTATTTCTTTACATCTCCAAATTCTGTGATTCTTTCCTCTGCCTTCTCCATTCTGCTGTTGAGCACAGCCATTGAGTTTTTATTTTTGTTATTGCACTTTTCAGGTCTAAAATTTCCATTTGGTTCCATTTATATCCTCTACTACTTTGATGAAACTTTGTATTTCTTTGCTGAGACTTTATTTTTTATTTTTTTCAAGCATGTTTATAGTTGCTCATTGAAGCATTTTAATGATGGCTGCTTTAAAATCCTTTACAGATAATTCTAACAATTGTGCCATCTTAGGATTGATGTCTGTTGATTGTCATTTCTCATTCAGTTTGAACTCTCCCTCATTCTTGCTATGCTAGTAATTTCCTATTGAAACCTGGACATTTTGGGTATTATGTTATGAATCCTGAAACTTATTTAAATTTTATGTTTTAGCAAGCCTCCAGTGAGTGAGGTGGTTACTGCCTCATTAATTCCAGGTAGGGGCAGGAGTCCAGGTTCTCAACCTATTCCTATTGCCATTCTTAATGGCTTGAAAAATGACAGGAAACTCATTCAACAACCTGATTTTTTAGGTTTTTCAGTGTCCTTGCTTCCGTTAGTCTCTGACACCCATGCTCATATGGCAATGCTTGATCTTTCATTGTCAATGACTGCCTGATTTTCTAAAGCCCAGCTATAAGAATTTAAGTATTTGACTACCATCTCCGGTGATCCACCTCACTTCTTCCTGTATTCCATTGCAGCTATGCTGTGATCAGATTTACATGTCACAGGGCCACTTACTATAGAAGTTAGAGAACAATTTGAGGGAGTGAAGCTGTGTGTAAGGAATCTAATGAGGAGGCTGTTGCAGAGGTCCAGTTGAGAGATAGCAGTGATTGGGACCAGGGTTCTAACAGTGAAAAGGGAATGTTTGGATTTGAGATGTATTTTAAAGATTTAATTGATGGAAATTGGAGAGTACATTGGTGAAAGTTGGTGATGAAAGAGTAGTTCAGGAAAAAGAAAGATTCAAGAATGATATTTAAGTGTTGAACTGAAGTGCTTGACTTGGTGGTAGAACCATTTACTGAAATATAAAATATAGGAGGAAAAAATGATGGCAATACTGGATTTGTACTTGAGGTGTTTGTGACATGCAAGTTGTAAAGTGGATCTAGAACTCAGGAAAAACATAAGTAATCAATAATAAGTAGTAAATAGCATATATTGAGAGAAATTTATCTTTATAGAGATAGATAATTTTTAAAGCTATACTTGGAGTCACAAGTTTGGATGATTTTTATGGAGAGAGATAAGTAGAGAGCTGAGGATGGGTCTTGGAGCAATGTTTGTCTAATTGATTTCACCCATGTATGATCTATCCAGGATGATAATCATTTTATAAATGTGGAGTCTCTGTGCAAAGATTTCTTAGAGCTCCATATTTAATATGGTGAGATGAAAACTGCTGCAGTTCCAATTTTTTCTTTTTATTGTCTTAAATTTTCTTCCCCACTTCAATATATTTTGGAGACTCCTTCCCATATTTCTTCCCTAGTTTTCTGTGGCTTTTCTCTTCTCTCCTTTGAAAGAAGTACTTATTAGCAAGGGAATTGTCAAAGCCCTTAGTGTGTCAAATAGGAAAGCCAACAATCTTGTTCATCACTATGTGCCTCATGAGGAAACAAAATAAAACTACAAAAGCAATAACAACTACCAGATGAGTAGTGTAGGAGTAGGTTTGACTGGTATCAATTTTCATCCACTTTTTTTCTCTTAAAACATGTTCCTCTGGATCAAATTTCCAAATACCACCTACAACAAAAACAACACTCAGCAGATCTCTGACAAAAGAAAATAGAAACTACAATAGAACATTCACTCCTGAGTCTTGAAATATCCCTGACATACCAACATACCGCCTACAGCCTAGAAAAATAAAATACAACGACCTACATCCCCCTCCCACATCTAGCATGACTCAAACACACACTTTCCCCCTAACCACACTTATAAAGAATGTCTACTCAGTTGAAAAATTTAGTTTTCCTAAAGTCAGCAATAAAATATAATACATTATGCAGTCACAACAGGTTTTACTAATGCTGGAAAATATTTCTGGATTTAAACTAAGAAAGTTAAAGTATATGTGTTTCACACAAAGGTTATAAATGTTTTCTTAATTGATAAAGAAGAACATCCTTCACAGAATATATGCTCAGTAAATGTCTATTATATAGAACTGGAAACTTTCATAATATTTCACTGAAGAGTTCACACTTGTAATAACATATAATGGAAAAGAATCTGAAAAATAATATATATATGTATAACTGAATAACTTTGCTGTACACCTGAACTAACACAACATTGTAAATCAACTAGACTTCAATTAAAAAAAGAGTTCACACTAAGATTATAATAACTATATAGGAGTCCAAAATTGTTCATATCTGGACAATATTCTGCCCTATGTTGAGCCATTAATAAAATGAATGTAAGGTTGTTTTTGAAAAAAACAGATGATTCCATGTTTTCCTATATCAACTGCAATTAGTTACTACCATTTGTACCTGGTATTGTTAATTTTATACTCAACTACCAGGAATAACTATTTTTTTTAAATAAATACTTGAGTTTTGAGTTTAGGGGAAACTTAGATATGATAGATGATCCTTGAATGTGAACATGATTACATACAAATATATATGGTTAGATACAGTTAAATTGAATGTTTATGCAATATGAAGGACTATCATAACATTTTTGGAATCTTATTTATATTATGAACCTTACGTCTTCTCTTTTATTAAATTAAAATATTTCTTGAGCTATTATTATTCACCTACACTATGCTTCAGGCTGAGATCATTAAGCATGGAAAGCTGGGGATGTATGAAATGTCCTTACAGAGGAAAAGGATTCTAACAGTTGGTGACAATGCCAATGATTGGAAACATGATGAGCAAGAACTAGTGCCAGGAAAGCAAACAACAACAAAAATACCATCTTATCCTATATATTTGATCAAACTTGCCAAATTAATCATAACCTAATCTTCTAAATTCCTAAGTATTTAGTTTTGGTTGCCTGTTCTTTTTCTTGTACAGATCTTTGCTCCAAATTTCCTTCATTCCCAAGGTTTCAAATGTCCTCTCTATATGGACATTTCTATCTGTGATTTCCATCTAAAACCCCAGTTTTAAATTTTCAACGCCCCAGCAACTATTTCCATTGACAATACAATCACACCTTGTCCAAAACAGATTACTTGCAAATGAGTTTTCTTTCTGATATGTGTTTTGTTGTAATCAGGACACTACTCATAATACTACTAAGGAAGTTATTAATTCTACAAATAATATACTAATGACATTTTTTGAGCCCTTACTCTATCAAGCATACAGTTATGCACTTTACTTTCATGATTTCATTTAATCCAACCAATCACCTAATGAGGTAGCTATTATCATTTCCAGTTTTTTGCAAATGAAGAAACAAATCAGAACTTACAGAAAATAAATGACATGCCTCAGTTTTTAGGGAAGGGAATTAGTGATAAAATTGAACAGACTTTTAATCCAAGTCAACTTTACTGCAAATCTTTAAGCACATAAATTATGTTGCATCTCATTAACAAAGTCTCTTAGGTCAAATGATTTAATTTGACTTTTCTCCCTTCTTCAATTGTTTCTCTGATTCCAGGTCCCATTGATTATTGTCTCACAGTGTGTATGGTGATACTGTGAAAAAATATATATATATATATTTGGTCATTCAGATGACCAAAATATATGACTCATACATTTGGTCTTTGTGTGATTCCTCGCTCACAGCTCCCAACACCCATGTAATTTCCTAAGTGTGGAGAGTGATAAAGTGTTATGTTAATGAGGTGAATTTTTGATAGCTCCTAAGAAAGGGGGCTGGTTGCCAGTGGAACCAACCAAGTAATTAGAGGATCTGAATTTTCAATCCCACCCACTGACCTCCAGGGAGGGGGTTGGACATTGAGTTCAGTCATCAATGGCCAAGCAGTTAATCAATCATGACTATGTAATAAAGCCTCCATGCAAACCCAAAAGGACACAGTTTGGAGAGCTCCCCAGTTGGTGAACAGGTGGAGATTCAGGGAAAGTGGTGCACCTGGAGAGGGCATGGAAACTCCACACCATTTCTTCATGCTTTGCCCTATGCATCTATTCCATGTGGTTGTTCCTGAGTTATAGCTTTTTATAATAAATAGTAATCTAGTGAGTAAACAGGTTTGCTGAACCACTCTAGCAAATTAATCAAACTCAAAGAGGGGGCTGTTGGAACCTCCAATCTGTAGCCTATTGGTCAGAAGCACAGGTTATTTAGCCAGAGTTTACAACTGACTGGTGTCTGAAAATGTGTAAGAGTGTGTGTGTGTGTGTGTGTGTGTGTGTGTGTATCTGGTGTGGGGGGTGGGGTCTTATGTGACTGAGCCCTCAACCTGTAGAATCTGATGCTATCTCTGGATAGTGTCAGAACTGAATTAAATTATCAGACATCCCCCCCTACACATGCACATTGGAATGTGGTCCAGGAACCCCAAAAGAGTACCATTTCCACTTCCATGGCTACAAGTCTGGTTGTGGTAGATTACAAAAGTGACCACAATTTTTTTGCAGATCCACCCACTAACAAGTGGAGTTACAGTTACCTACTCCTTGAATCTGGACTGGCACGTGATATACTGAGGACCATAGAATGCTCCAGAAATGAGGTTGTATGAGTTCTGAATCAAAGTCTCAAGAGACTTCTCATGCTCTGCTCTCCATCTTGAAACCTCTGCCACTGCTATCTATTGAACACACCTGGCCCATGTAAAAACTAAAAGAAAAACACCAAAGACCTCTCAACTACTAAAATACCTTTACAGACTCCTGTCCTAAAGCTACCATGAATTACCCTGTATAATGATGTCTGAAATCATACAAAATCCAATAAATCTGTGACTAGTAGTTCTTCAGAGTCATACTTTAATTAGGTATAATAAATTATGAATGAAAACAGCTACAAGTAAAATTATTTATTTGAATTACAATTGGTTATAAGACTAGAGAGAGAAATATTGCTATAGTCCAATAATCCTGGTGGGTTTGATTATCTGAGTTGAGGCTTTTGGAGAAAAGATAAGGGCATGCAGGCTGGACGATATGATGGTGAGATGGTTTCTTATCAGAATGAATAACTGGATTGTGAGTCACCTGAATGTTGGTCACCAGAGGCAAGACTCAAGTTTTTGTAACTGAAACTTTATAGTTTGCTGTTGCTGTATATGAAGACACAAAGGCACATTTACAAATTATATTTATCACTCAAAGTTACAGAAATAAGGAGCAAAGAACAGAATCAGGATATATGAAGATTCTAACAAACTGAAAGAATGAAAGTCAGATGCATAGTTTCATTAGAAATAATTGCCCAACTCAAACATGTGAGAACAGGGTGGGGAAAACCTGGCTTAAGAAAATTCCATGTTTAAAATATAAACCATTAAAAGAACAAAAACCAGAATGGATTTTATTCTTCCACAGTTTCAGCATAGAAGAGTGATATGACTTGTTATCAAAAAGTAGTAAGGTGATTTGGAATCCCAAAGCATAAGTACAATGTTTGATTTTGTAAGATGATGAAACCTGTGTTCTTTTTATATTTGGGAGGAGGAAATACTTTCCAGCTCTGGGCTCCCAATTGCAAGAGGAATATCACCAAGCTTCAGTCCAACCTTTGAAAGTAAGTTGGGATGAAATAATGTCAAATGTGGAAGCTCTAAAAGAACCAGTATCAATCTAATCCATAAAAAATGTTAAGTTTTTTTCAAGTTAAATTCCATGAAATACTAGATGCATTAATTATTTATTGTTAGAAAAATAGGGATAATGTGCCACAGAAAGATTCTAGAAAAATGAGTATTATTCTTAAGTAGACAATAGTATATTATATGTTATGTATTTTTTTAAATTATGATAACAAAATTCACTTTTGTTAAGTAATCTATTCCCCGGTACAGATCAATGAAGGATTCCCCAGTACTGGTCAATGAACTATTACTATATTCTAATGTCTGACAGTTGATCAAAACCAGTCAGGCAAACAGGAATGATGTTTTCGTGACCACGTCTAGCCCTCCACTGGTTATACATAAGTTTGTGGACACACTAAATTCACTCCCTCAATTCTGGTTTCCCTACTTTTAAAGAAAGGCTTTTTGGGGGTCAGGTCATCTTAATAGTTCCTTATAATGCTATTTATTATGTTATGCTAAAAACTAGTTCTAAAATAATGTTCCTATAAAAGGAATCATTAGTAGTTATAATTTTAGAGGATTTTTATTGATTCACTAAATATGAAAAAAATTGATGTATGATTGCATAATAAAATTTTTCTAATTCCATCTTTCCATCTTTTAATTTTCCTTAGGAAAAATCATGAGGTTTTATTTCTATGCTAATAATTTAGTACAGTATAAATTATAAGCACTGTTTTTTAAATGAATTATTATTCCTGTCTTCCATTACATATAAGCATATATTCCCACAAGGTGGTGCTCTTTATTTAAAAATTCCAACAGAAAGTAGTTTTGTTCTATATTTGTATAGTGCTCAAAGATATAGTACAGGCTTCAGCATATTGTAAATGATCAAATGAGCAGTGGAAATGCATTTGTTACTTAAAATTTATTTTTATTGATCATTTTATTTCACATTGGATTAAAGTCAGATTTTTATTTTAAAAATGTTAAATGTACAAATAAGCTGTGGTGGTAGCAATTCAGTTACTGAGAATTTAGATGTTTTAAAAATTAAGAGTTAGGATATGAATGGGAAAATGCATTCTATACATAAGCAAAAACATGGAGGGAAAGATAATACGAATATAAGTTTGTCTGGAACAGAAGTTCTTCTCTGGATATAGAGGGAAGCTAGAATATAGCATGGAAACAGTGTCTAGAAGATCTTTAATATCAAGTCAAGTACAAAGAAGTCATACATTAAGCACATTTTATTAACTAGAATTCAGCTATTGGGGAAGGTGGGGGAAAGCAAAAAGGGGGGTGGGAGAAAAAATAGAAAAAGAGAGAAAGAAGGAAAGATATAAAGCAGAGAATGAATAATGACTGTGTTTTTTTTTTATACACCATTTCTTTCAAGAATCTCATTTCTTGAGTATGAGGTAGGAAGTTTGAATTTGCTATTTCTTCGGTGCCCTTAGTTCCCTCAAGTCTCTCAGAGTATTACCTCTCACCTTTTAAGGCCCATGATAATGTTCAAAATTTTATATTATTTGTTCACATCACTCATCAGTACTAGGTAAAGAGTTTACCTAGTAACCAATCAAAGGAAGAATAATAAATTCTAATACTGGATAAAAAAAAATTGGGTGAGAGACTTCCCTGGCAGTCCAGTGGTTAAGACTCCGAGATTCCACTGCAGGGGGCATGGGCTCGATCCCTGGTCAGGAACTAAGATCCCACATACCGCATAGGATGGACAAAATAAAAAAATTAAATTAAATTAAACTTAAATTTAAAAATAAAAAAAATAAAATAAATTGGGTGAGGAGTTCTACTTCCACTTAGGATAATAGAAAGTGTTAAGAGAACATTGCTCCTATGCTAACAATGAGAAAAAAAGGTGATCTAAAAACATCACAGGGCCTCCCTGGTGGCGCAGTGGTTGAGAGTCCGCCTGCCGATGCAGGGGATACGGGTTCGTGCCCCGATCTGGGAGGATCCCATATGCCGTGGAGCGGCTGGGCCCGTGAGCCATGGCCTCTGGGCCTGCGCATCCGGAGCCTGTGCTCCGCAACGGGAGAGGCCACAACAGTGAGAGGCCCGCATACCGCAAAAAGAAAAAAAAAAAAAAATCACAATTTTTCCTTTAAAAATCAGAGAGCTGAGGATACAAGGCAACCAGATAAATCAAATACTCAAGGTTGACAAGACCCTCTGAGGAAACACAGGATACTCAAACTGTTGAGACAAGTAAAAGCAGTCATAGAAGTAGGAAATAAACTCACATTTTAACAAATTCTTAAAAGCATAGTGTGGGCTATCATGAGAGATCAGAATTCCTGTACCAGCTCCACCATCAGTTTTTTTTTTTTTTTTTTTTTTGCTGTACGCGGGCCTCTCACTGCTGTGGCCTCTCCCGTTGCGGAGCACAGGCTCCGGACACACAGGCTCCGCGGCCATGGCTCGCGGGCCCAGCCGCTCCGCGGCATGTGGGATCTTCCGGGATCGGGGCACGAACCCGCGTCCCCTGCATCGGCAGGCGGACTCTCAACCACTGCGCCACCAGGGAAGCCCCACCATCAGTTTTTTATAAGATGGGCTCAACTGCTGCTTGGGGATAGGCATAAAAACAGAAAAAAGTGTCTGCCACTGAGGAAAGGGCGAGAACCCTTTTAGCATCTAACATCTTTCTTGTCCTGCTTTGATAACAAGAGTCATCTGTCTGCACAAGAAAGGAAGGGAAATCCTGCCATAAGTCCCAGGCAGAAGTTGGCTACCACTAGGGAGGGCACAGAGAATCCTCTCACTCCTTGTTCCCAGGACAAGGTCAGCTGCCACTGGGAGTGGAATAGAAATCCACCTCCTCTAACCATCATGGCCAGTAGGAAAAAAACATCTGCCATTGGGAGAGGGGGAAGAAACCGACCTAATTCTAGGACTTTGCAATGATATAAAAAAGAGGTCCATTGCCATGGGGGAAGGGCAGGAGACTAGCTTGTGGAAACACTTACTGATTTGAGACAGAGGTCAGCTGCCTTGGAGGGAGGGTAGAAAACTCTAGACCACTAGGGAAGGTCCAGGGAAGTAGAGAAAGACGCTGTCCTGAGGCTTGATGCACAGAACCAGCTTAACACTAAGGCTGGAGGAGTAGAACTATGAACTCCCAGTCTCCCTTTTCCTGGCTCTTCACAATGTATAATAAGCTACAGTAGTCTATTGCTAGGGAGGGCCCAAGAATACAAAGAGAAATTTCCCCCCACCCATTTTGTAGCACAGGCATGCAGTCTTCTGAAAGTTGAGGGTGTTACAGGAATACTTAGACAAATCTTCAGGCATGTACATGATACAATGTCAATGTATCAATGTTGTATGTACATGACTAAAACGTAAAAGTGCTATTTTCTTTTCTCTATTTTTTCATTATTTTCTCCCTCTTCCCTCTACTTGATTTTTCCTATCAAGGCCAGCTTCCAAGGTGATGATTCAAAATTGTGTTACTTTAATGGTGTTATGTCTGAAGGCTACAAGAAGCTCAGAATCTTAATTATAGTTACTAAAGGATTATGATAAATGCTCACAAAACAGTGAAATGCGGGTTTAGTTTGACAGATGAGAAAACTGATGCTCTGTGAGAATAAGTAGCTGGTCTAAAATCAAAGCACTTATTAAAGTGATAAAATTGGGATTAAACCCTAGGGTCATTTCTTAAGACTTTATTTCTATCTCATATAATCACAGTATTTAATAAATATTCTCTCTTTTGTTCTTTCCCTCAATGAAACTAAAATTTAATATTGCCTTTTAAAGACAGCATCCCCTTGTGATTAATTCCAAAGACGGGTTTCCACAGTTGCAGCTTTGACCAGCCAAAAGAAAACCAGTGATCTTAGTTCCACTTCTGCCACTAACAAGATATGACCACCACAGGAAGGCTGTCTTTCTGAATCTTGATTCCCTTATTTGTAAAGGTATACAGCCATACAGTTTGTAAGGTCAATTCCAGTTCTATAGTATATAAGTGTAAAAATGGACTGACTGTAAAAGACCAGTTCTACCATATTGATGAACCAAACTTTGGATTGGCTATATGTTTGCATCCACCTTTCTTTTCATTTGGATTTTACATATAAACATTTTAAAGTTTACTATTTGAACTGGCTGTGAAATTAAAGACAAAATGTTATTGAAGTTTATTGCTCATAGAAGCTATCAAAAGCAATGTGAATTAGATTTGTGGATTTACAAAAATGTCATTGGCAATTTGCTTCAGTAATTCCTTATCCTGTCTTAAATAGTAAAAAGTAGCATAAAGACTAAAAACACAGAAATTCCAGACACTTACTCTGAATGTATTGCTGAGGAAAACTTTTCTCAAGATAATAGGCAAACAGTCCTAAACTTTGAACCATTTGACTCATGAAACCCTTGTTTATATACAAATAAATCTGTTATATTCACTACAGTAGGGGAATAGAACTTGGTTCCCTACTTACCTCTGTTTCTTTCTATAACATAACATTCATAAACATTCATATATTTTCCAGCAGGAAGCTTCTTATTTAATGTCCTATATTGCATATTTTCCTCTAATTAGCTTCAGTGTTGGCTTGGACTTTCTACACTCTCTCCCTAGATGACCGTAACTATTCTCATGCCTTTAAATATTATTTACATACTGGAGTCCCTGAAATTTAAATCTCAATCCATGTAAAGAACTCACATATGTCAAGCTAAATAACATCCTCCTGATATATGCCCAGGAGTGGGACTGCAGGGTCATATGGTAGCTCTATTTTTAGCTTTCTAAGGAACCTCCATACTGTTCTCCATAGAGGCTGTACCGATTTACATTCCCACTAACAGTGTAGGAAGGTTCCCTTCTCTCCACACCCTCTCCAGCATTTATTGTTTGTGGATTTTTTGATGATAGCCATTTTGACGGGTGTGAGGTGATATCTCATTACAGTTTTGATTTGCATTTCTCTAATAATTAGCAATGTTGAACATCTTTTCATGTGCCTCTTGGCCATCTACATATCTTGTTTGGAGAAACGTCTGTTTAGGTCTTCTGCCCACTTTTTTTTATTGGGTTGGTTATTATTTTGTTATTTAGCTGTATGAGCTGTTTGTATATTTTGGAGATTAATCCCTTGTCGGTCACATTGTTTGCAAATATTTTCTCCCATTCTGTGGGTTGTCTTTTCATTTTGTTTATGGCACTCCTGGGCATATATCTGGAGAAAAACATGGTCCGAAAGGATACACGCACCCCAATGTTCATTGCAGCACTGTTTGCAGTAGCCAAGACACGAAAGCCACCTTAGTGTCCATCTACAGAGGAATGGATAAAGAAGATGTGGTACATATATAGAATGGAATATTACTCAGCCACTAAAAAGAATGAAATAATGCCATTTGCAGCAACATGGATGGACCTAGAGATTGTCATACTGAATGAAGTAAGTCAGACAGAGAAAGAGAAATATCGTATGATATCCCTTATATGCGGAATCTAAAAAGAAATGATACAAATAAACTTATTTACAAAACAGAAACAGACTCACAGACTTAGAGAACAAATTTATGGTTACGGGGGGGTGGGGAAGGGAAAATTAGGGAATTTGGGATTGACATGTACTCACTGCTATATTTAAAATGGATAACCAACAAGGACCTACTGTACAGCACAGGGACCTCTGCTCAATGTTATGTGGCAGTCTGGATGGGAGGGGAGTTTGGGGGAGAATGGATACATGTATATGTATGGCTGAGTCACTTTGCTGTGCATCTGAAACTACCACGACATTGTTAATCAGCTATACTCCAATATAAAATAAAAAGTTAAAAAAAATCCTCCTTTCTCACTGCTCCCCAATTTTTATCTTCCTTGTGTTCTCTGTTTTGGTAAATTTAATGAACATCTACCCAGTAGCTCAGCTCAAAACTTAGGAAGGCATTTAAAATTTTTCCTCATCATGAACTTTCAATCCATCAGTAAGTCATCAGTTCTAACTTCAAAATAGATCTCAGCCTGCTTTACTTCTCTGTTGTCATGACTCTACACCAAATTCCCGCCATCTCTTACCTGGACTTCTACAGTAGCCTACCCGCTTATCAGGTTCTCCTTGCTTCAATTCTTGTCCTATTCTACTCAGTTTTTAAGAGCATCCAGCATATTATTTTAACACATATTTTCTCACATAAACTCTCCTATGACTTCCTATAGCACTTGAAATAAAATCCACACTTCTGTAAGACACAACATGATCTGGCTATTTTCTCTTACTCCAATCAAATGTAATACTCCAAGAAAATGTACTTTGTCTTTAGCTTATTAAACTTTAGTCACTCTTAATCCCTGTCTTAGTTTCCTAAGGGTGCTATAATAAATTACCAAAAACTTGGTAGCTTAAAACTGAAATGTATACTTCTAGGTGCCAGAAGTCTGAAATCAAGTAGTTGGGCAGGTTTGGTTCTTTCTGGAAACTCTGAGGGAGAATCTATTCCATGACTCTCTCCTAGTTTCTGGTGATTATTAGCAATCCTTGTCATTCTTTGATACATAGGTGCATGATTCCAATCCCTGTCTCCAATTTTACATGACATTCTCCTTTACATGTCTCTCTGTGTGCTCTCCTCTTCTTATAAGAACACTAGTCATTGGATTTAGAGCCCACCTTAAATCCAGTATGATTTCATCTCAAGATCCTAAACTAATTACACCTATAAAGACTATATTTCCAAATAAGGTCACATTCCAAGGTTCTGGGTAAACATGAATTTGGGGGGAACACTATTTAACCCACTACTCTCCTTATGTTATTACATATTCCCAGATCATTCATCATCTACTTGTCAGGTAATTCATCCTTTTGAAGTCACTTCCTCAGAGAGAACTTCCTTGACCTTGTCTTTCATTCTTAATTATAGCCCCCTGTTGTTTCCTTCACAACACCAGCCAAACATGTATAATTTCAGTGGAGTATTTAAGTTTACATATATATGTATGTATACATATATACATACTAAATATAAATGTATAAATGTAAGATAAAACATTATATAGTAATGTGTTTGTGTGTATGTGTGTACACACACATGCTCTGTATGATCAGTTAAGAAAATAGGATATTTCTCTTTTTTTTTGGAGTATTTCTTAATTTAACTTTGTCATCGTGCATACTCAAAGGAAGCTAGCAAGAAACAACTGGAGTATTTAAGAATGGAGAAGAGTAACAAAATTACTTGAGGAGTGAAGAGTACAAGTGAGGAAGAAAATAAAATGAACAAAAACACCTGTAAATCTAAACGGTTGTTAATGATAAAATATGAGAAAATAATGGAAAGGAAAAGGGAAGACATAAGGCAATAACACTTTGTATTACATGAGCTGTTGAGAAAAAACATCTAAAGTTCAAAAAAACTAAATATAAAACTTGTAGTCTATTAATCTGAGAGTAAGGATTATAGAGTTCTCTGATAGACCTGCAAAAGGATTTTTTTTTTTTTTGGTTTCCATAAAAACTAGCTTGCCGAAGGCAATAACATCTTAAGAAAAGGAAAGAAAGTTGCCTTCTCAGTCATTCATATTAAATCTAACCTTGATAGAAAATAATAAGAGAGTTAGATGAGTGGCTATGGATACTCTGCTTGATATGATAGTTAAATAAAACCTTTATATACTTTAGCAAAATCTGCATTTTTAGAGTTACACTTTGGCAATACATTTCAATTCTTGACACATCTTCAACACTAATATAAATGAAACTTCGTTTTGAGTATCTACAGCAACCTTTCTTACTACAATATCTTGAAAATGGAATTCCTTTATGTCCAAATAAATATTTAAACTTGCTTGAATAGCATTGAAAATGTGAACTTAATTCCTTGATGACTTTAGAACTACATTTCTTAAGGACTAGGACATAGCATTCTTCCTGTGTTTATGGCATCTAACATCATTTAGTTTAGATAAGCAAATCAAGACTGATTGCCATGTAATCCAATGTAAAGAGTTGATTAGTGCTTTGAAAGAAATAGATCCATAAGTAAAAATTTTAAAGGGGGGAAGGAAGGAAGGGAGTCTTACCATATGATCCAAGATATCAACTGTACTCTTTAGCTTAATACTAGTTACATCCTCTAAAAACCATACCAGGTAAAGGCTATTTTATACTGGAAACTTTTTTAGGCTGCAATATATTAAGTCTCAATGTTAACAAACATAAAATAAACATAATTTCAGACATTTATCGGTAGTTTAAAAGGATATTAATATAAACCTCTACCTAATTATCATTTACTATGTATGAGTTTTGGTGGTTTGTTTGTAGAATTAAAATTCTGCACAGAGTAGTGAAACAAAAAGAATATAACTTTTTAAATCTTCATTCTGGTGCTGGTTATCTTTCTATACAATGAGTGTAACTATTACAGGTTACAAAATTTTCATGCTCCAAATTATCTGGGAAGTATATCACATAACTTATTTCTATCTTCTATAATCTATCTTCTTTACACTTAAAAACAATCAAACTAGGATGAAAGTCACATTTCCTCAAAGTTTTTTTTTTTTTTTTTTTTTTGCGGTACGCGGGCCTCTCACTGCTGTGGCCTCTCCTATTGCGGAGCACAGGCTCCGGACGCGCAGGCTCAGCGGCCACGGCTCACGGGCCCAGCCGCTCTGCGGCATGTGGGATCTTCCCGGACCGGGGCACGAACCCGTGTCCCCTGCATTAGCAGGCGGACTCTCAACTACGGTGCCACCAGGAAAGCCCTCTCAAAGATTTTTTATTTCATTAATTTCATATGGTTGGCCAAGAAGTAAGTTTGTGTGATCTAGCCATTAAAAGGGAGTAATTATATTAAATGAGTTTTGAAAGTTAGACATCTCCAGCTGTTAAATATAGGGAAGATCTACTATGTTTCATTAAATAAAAAGGAAGGAAATAAACATAGAAGGGTGGGAGAAAAATATTTATTATTAAATAGAAATTAACCCAGCTATACATTATGGTAAGTGTAGAGTACTTTGTGTGTACTTTTGATGTGTAAGTACTTTGATAAGTAGAGTAATCTTCTCTGTATAGTGAATATGCATGGAGAGCTGTCAGTATTTTAAAGGAAGACATTCTCATGAGTGTATATAAACAGGGAAAACAGCTGAGTTCCTGGCAAATATTAGTTGCTCAATAAACATTTGAATAAAATAATGACATTGAATAATTAATTAATAAGAAAGTTCATTCTATTTCTAGAATGTTGACATTTTACCATGAAAAATAATCATTATATCATTAATATGTAATGATATTAAGTCATTACATGATCATTATATGATATAAAAATATCATTATAAACAAATGCTGAATTTTTATCTACATTTAGTCTGCATCTGTGTAGATGATCATATGAATTCTTTTCTCTATTAATTAACACGGAGAATTACATTCATTGAATTGTGAAAGTTAAAATAACTTTGCATTTCTGGAACCCAACTAGGTCCTGGATGTCATATACTTATGTATTGCTTCATTTAATTAACTAACATTTTGGTAATATTTCAGGTCTTGCTTTAAGACTTTTTGGTCTCATGTAGCAGACAGACCCAAGAGTGGCCCTCATGTTCATCCATTCTATAAACCCCTCCCTTTGAGCATGGGCAGGGGGTTTATAGAAGGAATGAATATGGGGCGTACCTTTGAGCATCACAGGGCTTGTGATTTGCTTCTAACTAAACAGAATATGAATGACAAAGGTAATGGAGATCATAACCATCATTACACATGTATGTGTATATGTGCATATACACACAAGCACTCACACACATACATGTATATATAGACATATATACAAATAATCACGTGATCTCAGAAGGAGACCTGGAGTTCCAGATCAGAATGCCGCCTAGCCCACACCTTGATTGCAACCAGTTAAAACTCTTGAGCAGAGGACCCACCTAAGCTATCCTCAGACTTCTGACCCACAGAAACTGAGATAATAAGTGTCTTGCTTTAAGCCTCTTAGGTTGTGGTAACTTGTTACACAGCAATAGAAAAATAATACACCTCATAAAACGACTTGGGAAATTCATTTTAATTGTCTTTTAGAAATTTTAATAGTTAGTATAATTCCTCCCTTAAATGGTAACAGAATTCACAGGTGAAGCCATCTGGCCCTGGATTTTTCTTCGTGAGAAGATTTTTTAATTGATGATTCCATTTCTTTCATGTGAAGTATTATTTGCACTTTTTAATTTCTTGGGTTAACATGGTTAAGACGTGTTTTCCTAGGAATTTTCTCATTTCATCCACAGTTTCAAATACATCAGCATAAATTGTGCTCAAAATAGCCTCATTATTTTGAACTTTACCAACCCACCAGAGAATTATCAGTTAATTTTTTAAAAACCAACGTTTAGCTTTGTTTATACTCTATTTAAATATTTTTACTTTATTAATTTTTGCTGCTAGCTTCATTTTTGCCTTCTTTCTATATACCCTAGGTTTTATTTGCTCTTTTATTTCCTAGCTTCTTGAGATAATGCTTAGATCATTGATTTTTGGCCTTTATTTTTTCTAACATATAATAATGCTATAAATTTCTAAGCGGGGCTTTACCTCCTAATATGTTTCAATATGTAGTAGTCTAATATCACTAAATTCAACATTTTTTCTTATTTTTAGTTTGAATTCTCTGACCGACGAGTTAATTAGAAGCATAGAGCATACTTTCTAAAAACTTAAGTACTTTGTATTTATCATTTTTTAATTTCATTTTTTGTATCAGTTTCTAGCTGAATTCTGCTATTGTAAGAGAACGTATTCTGTATGATTTTAATTCTTTTAAATTTGTTGAGTTTTCCTGTATGATCCACATCTGGTCAATATTGGGAAATAAAATGCAAGATTCTCTATATATCACTGAGGACAATCTTGTTTATCACATTGCTCATATTATCATTATCTTTACAGATTTTATCTTCTTGTTCAGTCAGGTACTGAAAAAGTGTTATAATATTCCACCATGACAGAGGGCATTTTTATTCTCTTTTTATTTCTGTTAACTTTTGTTCTCTATATTTTAAGTGTTTGTTATTAGGTATATAAGCATTTAAAATTTCTACTTTCCTGGTATACCATTTTTTATATTTAAGTATCTCTCTTTTTATATTTACTATTTTTTATGAAAGACTACACTTTCTGATATTAATATAGCTGCACCTGTTTTATTTTGTTACCTAGTATTATATGGTATATCTTTTAGTCATTTTAGTTTCAACCTTTATTTCCATATTTTAGATTTCTTTTATAAGCTACACATAGTTTTAAAAAATTCATTCAGACAGTCTTTATTTCACATTGACTATTCCACTTATATTTAATGCAATTACTTATATACATTTATTTAAAAGTTAAAATAATGATGTTGGTTGTAATGTCATATTTTAGTGAATTTCCTGGCCTTTTAGAGAATGGTAATGTAAATTAAACGAAACCCAGTGTTTCTGGATATGAATACCAAGATTTTTAATTTTTTTTTCAAAAAGCTTGTCCATAGAAGAAAAATAGTCACTCATGTGGATTACTCATTTTAATCTATGATGAAGAAAAGGAAAAATAGAAAAAATAACTAGCATTACCACAAAACTTTCCACCATATTCCAATAAAAATATAAATTGTTCCTATGAGTAAAATATATGATATCTGGAGAATTTGTTATATAGCCAAAAGATCATTTTGAAACTTTCCAGGGACTTTGATGAACATTTTTAGCCAAATATTAAATTTTTAATATTATAACTCTTCTACTTTTCCTATAACACTTATAATTTTATAAGTATATTTCCTATAATGCTTATAATTTTATAAGTATATTTATAAGTATAGGCTATTAAATTATTTTTCAAAAGATATTTGAATTCAAATATCTTCAAATATCTTTTGAAAAATAATTTAATAGCCTACACTTATAAATAAGTATATTCAAATATCTTTTGAAAAATAATTTAATAGCCTATCTTCAAATATCTTTTGAAAAATAATTTTAAGGCATATTCCTATTATGTGGTATTCTTGAAACAACATAGATTTCAATTGAAAATAATAATTTTGCATAATAATAATTTTGTTATGAATATATAATTAGATTCCTTTTTAAAGTGCCTGTAGTGGTTATAATTAATGTTAAGTGAAAAAAGTGAATATGCATGTAATTTCAGCATTCACATTTTGCTGATTCATGTTTCCCTGAGTTTGCATTTGAAAAAGACAATGTAGTTACTGAAAGGTAGCTAGAATAAGTTGTTTTCCTTCCAGGTAAGTTCCTTCACATGGCAACACAAGTTCCTAGGCAGGGCTAGAAGACAAGTAAGCCTTAATGCTGCCTCCTCTGGAAGCCTTATGAGGAAATAGGGGAGCCACAGAAGTTTGCAGTTTCTCCAGCCAACCTCTGATGAATACCAGTGGTAGAATGGGGCAAATCATCAGAAAACTAGCTCCTTTCTCATTTTGCCAAAGAAGGTAGTGCATCACCTCACTGGGATCCCTGGAAAAGCAACAGCAGCAGCCCTAAATCTATGCAAATTCTACTGTCTCGGGCTATGCAGGAATGGCTCATCAGACCCTCCTTCTTAGAGGGCCAGCTGGGTGCAATCATGACTCTTTTCTGGAATGGCCAAATAAGAATTGGTCCATAGTCTAATCTCATTGAGGCTGAACAGGTGTTTAGCCATTAAGCTGCAGAGGTGCCTGGAGGGTATCTGGGGCTTCCTAGAAAAAAATAACTCACATATACTTTTAAAAAAATACCCCCAGACCAGGTTTAATTTTATACTCTAAACTTCAGCAATTAAATTTAAACTGATGTACTATAAATAAGTTGCAGTAGCCAGTTGTATGAGTTGCTAAAGTCTATAGAGTTGAACTACTTTTGGATACGAGAGAAAGACCCTTAATTCCTTCCATCCAAAGTAAAGATTTTAATTTAATGCAAATTAGATCTTCAACATCTGGTTCAACATTCACCTCTCAAAACAAGTCTTCCAAAAAAATAAAAATAAACCCCCCCAAACACACTTACTGTGATTATTTCCATATAACACAAAAGTATTTATTTATCTATGTACCATTTTTTTACACTTATCAATCATGTTTTAAAAAGAAACAATTGCTAACCAGTTAGAGTGCAAAAATCTATAGCACTGAATTGATATCTTTCATTTTTTCTGAAGTCCCAGAATAGTACTGCATACACAATAGCATTACAAATATGTTTCCTAAATAAACTTTTATTCTTACTTTATATTTTTCACATTTTAATGAGCAATTACATGTATAAAGCTGTATTCATCCATCTGTCTTTCAAATAAACATCCTAAATTATAAGCATCTTCGATCAAGAATAAAAATAGTCCCACTTTATTATGTTGGATAAGAGCAGTCTAATTAGAAACCAGCCTCTTGTTTAGTCAAGAAACTAAAAAAATCCCATTTTTTGTAGGAGAAAATACATATAAAAATAAAAAAGAAATATATATAAATATGTATGTTTATATATTACATATATGTATATATATACTTAAATGTGCTTATATATGCTATATATAAATACACACACATATGTACAAATAAATTTATGTATAATAAAAATAAAGAGAAATAGAAAAGATAGGAAAAGAATAAAATACAAGTATTTACAATGTCTGTAATTGAAATACTATTTTCGACAGAATTGTAATAGAGATTTTGAGGAACAAAGATAGGTAAATTAAAATGATTCATATTAAACTATATGATCAGAAAACTGAGTATATATTAATATATAGTTTACTGTTTTATTATTATTAACAAAAATAATATATCTTTGCAATAATGCAAGTTCCTAATTTATTTTACTTATTATGTCCTTTTGCATTAATATATTGCTTTTCCCTCAAAAAAATTTCAAGTACCTTTATTCTTATAGATTGATTAGAAATTAACAGTAAGTAACAACTAAGACCCTTATTTCCAACAAGAAGTTGTTTTATTACTCTCAGCTTCCCAAATAACTTCTCCTATCCTGGAAAAAATCATTTCTAAAATGTTTCTTAACACGTTAATCACCAGTGAAACAATATGCTGAGAGATCTCAAAAGTGCTTCCACATTCAGTGTTATTCTAACCCAACTTTTGGATGTTAGTCTATAATTCATATCTCTTTGCTCATTTTCATATTAAACATGATTTAAATGTTTGAATACAGGAAACCATGTTCAAATGTGCCCTCTAAATAAGTAGTTTGTGTTGAAATACAGATGCTTAAATAGGTCTATTCAGTAATGCATTAATGAATAGGAAATTACCTAACATGGAAATCTTTTGGTATCATATATACAAAGCATTACATTTCTCTCACGACAAAATTCCTGCATACGAACTATCTTTCATTATTTTGGCTACATATTCATGACTTCAATATTTTAAGTACCTATTCTGACTAGTTGACTAGTTAAAAATATTGATAAGTTAAATAATTAAATTGAAGTTATTGATTCCTTTCTTCCCTATCCCCTATCCACACCAGCACATAGGAAGCAAACATTTGATTCAGTTGTTACGTGTTTATCTTCAAACTCTAAGGTATACACATTAATTTCCTTCTCCCCTTGCCTTACATATATTCCATGGAATTGCCTGCTGATATAGCTGTTGAATAAATATCTAAACACAGAGATAACACTGCCTTCTTCTATGAGTCTTTCCTTTGTGTCCACTCCCATGTGGCTTAGGAGAAGGACACCCTTCTCTTCTTCATGAGAGTAAAAACCCTGCATTACTTCTCACCAGCTGAAATTCTGCTAATGAATCTTTTCTGGTTTTCACTTAGAGAGGCTAAAGGTGGTGACTCACAGTGGCAGGACTGATACTACTGTAATTATTAACTAGTAAGTCTGTGGTATGTTTAGCACTTCTCCATGAAATGCGGAGATGCTTATCACCAATGGTACTAGCTTTGAGGCTCTAAGTAAAATTTTGAATCAGCAATGGAAGTTCACATCTTTTACTTTCTTATTTATTGAAATTTTCAATACTTGGTTTCCATTTGTTCCATCTGAAGACCTATTAAGTTCCTCTTCTTCATTCATTTGTTCGTTGGAGTGTAGTTATAAACCAGGCATAAATTTCTGCCTTCAAAGGGATTATATTTAATGATATTAAACAAGATAAATAAATAAGATATTCAGTATCCAAATATATCCTTAGGATTTTTGCACTGCTGTTATTTTTCCCTGTGGCCAATATTTGTAGTTATCCCTGAGTCTTATTTCTTTTCCCACCAGATGATTCTATTAACACTGCCTTTGTAAGGTTTTTATTCTCTGCTATTTTAATTCTTGCTACCACTACCATAATCTGAAGTACACTCGTGTAATCTCATTCCAGAATTATTATAACAGCTTCGATCCCTTTCTCCATACGGTATTCTGCTAGAGTTACTATCAATACATTAAGCACACAAATATGATCATATAAATCATGTGTTTGAGAGCATTTGTTCTTATTCATTCAGCAAATATACATTGAGGAACTCACATGACAGTATTATTCTAGACCTTTGGAATATAATAGTGAACAAAAGAGACAATGCCTCTGACTATATGGAGTTTATATTATAGTAGAAGAAAACAAACAATAAACACATGGGGCAGAGAAAAGAATATTGGATGATCTTTCTGATAAATTAGCATTTGAACAAAGACCCAAGGAAAGTGAGAGATAAGTTTGGGGGCTATCTGTGGAGACAGTATGGTAAGCAGAAGAAATAATAGCAACAGCATACCCAGGTAAAGGGATAGCAAGTTGGAATGAACTATGGGAAGGAAGGTATGAGATGAGTTCCTAGAGGAATTGTAAGGTGAGAAGTTATGAAGTGTCTTAGAAACCACTCCATGGGCTTTGGGGATTTTATTCTGATGGGAAGCCAACAATGATTTAAGCCTTGATGTAACATGATCTGACTCATATTTTAAGAAATTTATCCTGCTTGGTTCACTGAAAAAGGACATATGAAAAGGACGGTGGTTCTGATCAAGGTGGTAATTTTGTAGGGGTGTTTCTGAAAATTGGTTAAATTATCAACAAATTATTAAGACAGAACTCATAGGATGACTCTAAGGTTTTAACTTTGTAAATAGTGCATGAAATAGCCATTAATTGATAGGTGGGAAACTGCAGGAGGTTTGTGGAGAGTGACAGAGAAGACCAGAAGCTCAGTTTTTAATTTGTTAAGCTTTAAATTCATATTGGATATACAAGTAGATATGTCAAATATTTAGTTGGATATACAAGTCTGAAGTTCAGGGGAGTGATCCAGTCTAGAGATGTAAATTATTCAGTTATCAGTGTCTAGATGGCACTTAAGCTGTAAAACAGGCTAGGATTATCAAGGGAGTAAATATAGGTAGAAAAGACTGCAGGGTCCACATAGATAATCCATCTAACTAGCCTCTCAGTTCCTTGATGTCATCAGTTCCAATGAGCTTCACTCCCTCTGTACTTCATCCATTTCCATGACCACAACTTGGGTCTTACCAGCACCTGGGAATGTTTTGGTCCTAAAATGCTTAAATCAAGCATTTTACTCTCTCACCACAGTTCTGTATCCCTCTTCCTACACACTGTTTTTCAAATTTATTGAGACCCTGAATACTCTGCTTCATCAATCCCTTCCTACCTTCACTGAAATTTTTATTCAGCTTAGACTTTATGACATTCTTGGTAATATTCTCAATTATCTTGCTCCATTGGCCTTCCACAGTAATTGACTGGCAGAACCACAGCCTGAAATCAAAATGACTGTAGGCATCCTCCCCCCATACCTGAGCTACAGAGCACTGTTGGAGGAAAAGAAAACACACCTTTGAGTTTATTTATAACCGCAACAAATTCACTGCCTACAAGTGTACCCCAACACTTTCCACTAATCCATCTATGGTCTACCTAATTCTCCCACAATCCATAATGGCTAGATGCATCGTCTCTATATTCCTGAAATATCTTAACCCATCATCTCCCCACTATTGTCAGCTAATTAGGTCTTTTTAACTTTGTGGGGAAAATAGAAACCATTAAATGGAAACTCTTGCAACTTTGTAAGATCCCCACCTACAAAAATGTTTGCATCAGTTTCCATTATTTTTTTCTACTTCCATTTCACATTTGAAGCGACATTTCTCTTTCTATGTAACATGCTCTGGAGTCCATCTTTTTCTGCTCCATCCAATGACCTATTAATTAACTTCTCTTTCCTCAGTAAATCCTTTTCCCTCTATATGTGCTTTCCATATATTTCAACACACTCAAATTTTCTCTCCTTAAAATAATTGTCTCTCAGCCTCATTGCTTATATTGGCTATTATTTCTTTTCACTTCCTTCATAATTAAACACTTAGAAATTGTTTCTTTAGCCACTGAATCCAATTCTTATCTTCCTTTTAATTTCTTAGGCCACTGGAAACTTGATTCTACCTGAATTACTCCACTAAAATTATTCTCACCTAGACCACCCTTTATCCTCTTGTTGCTAAATTTCAGTGGGGCACTCTGTTGTTGAACTCTCAACATCCTGAAACTGCTAATAACCCTTTTCACCACCCTCTCTTGACTTTGGCATTCATGATTACAAACTTTCCGGTATTCTATCCTGTTTTATCTTTTTTGAGGAATACTCTTCCTCTTAACTTTCCCTTTCACTTTCCTCTGACGTTTAAATGCATTTCTTCCTCAGGGCTTTATTCTGAACTCTTATCTTCTCATTCAGAATACATTTTTTTTGGAATGATTTCATCAGCTCCAACAATGTCAATTAACTATTCTATATGTTCAAATTAATGGCTCTAAATGATATCTGACCTTTAAATTCCAAAATCATTCATATATTCCCAACTCTGTCACCTCAATTTAATGTGTCCAAAACTGAACTCAATATCCCCCCTCCAGAAATGCTCTACCTCATGGGATTCTTCTCTCTATGTATGGTACATTTATCCACTCAATTGCCAAATTAGAAAGTTCAAAATCATCCTTGACTCTTCAATAAGTTTTATTCTCCTTTCTCCAAACAACCACCTATTCTTGTGTGTTCACTAAGTCCTTAATAGCTCATGAATCAGTTTATTCCTCTCCATTCTCACTGTCACTTGATAGGCTCATACTAAAAATTTATTGTTTTAAACAAAATAGAATGTTGACTTTCTCCTGAGACATTGCCTCAATTAGTTTTATAATGTAGTAGGACAGACAAAAAAAATCACCATTATCATTTTTGTCAACCCTCCTTTGGCTGACTGCAAGAGCCTTTTTCAATAGTTTTCCTGCTTAGTCGTTTCTCTAAATCAACTCTCCACTAGAGTCAGAAAAATGTTTCTAAAGGACAGAGCTGATTAAGTGACTCTCCTGTTTAAAGACTTTAATGGGTCCTCATGTTCTTTAGTATAGAGTACAATTTTTTTCCATGAAATTTCTTACTTCTTGCCCTGGATTAATCTTTTACCTTCTATCTCACCACTACCTCCCATCCTTCAGCTTATTTCATACTCTAGCCACTCTAAGTTATTTTCTAATTTTTAACTTATGCATATAGTATTTCCTTATTTAAAATTCCATGTTCCGCCTTTCCCAGTTGGCAAACTTCAACTCATTCTATAATTAGACATTACTTTCTTTTATTTGCCCTCCTTGATCCTCCAGCCCCTTTTTACTCCCATCAATTGGATTACGTGATCCTCTTATTTTCATTTCATCCTGTGCTTACATTATATCGTAATTAGTTTTTACCAACCGGTCTACTCCACTATATTGTACGATTCTGAAACAAGAAGCTGTGAATTGTTTACCACTGTATTTCCAAAACTTAAACAAATGTCTAGCACACAGCATACACTCAAATATACACTGAATTCTGACTAAACAAATACGAGAATGAAAGTTAGTAATATAGCAATATAACATTCAGGCTGAAAGGAATTAAATTAGATAACAATTCAGACTCACATATTTTATTCCCTTATCTTTTGAAGCAAGTGAATAGAACATTGGCATTTTTGGAATAATCAAATTACGATCAGTTTTGGAGACTTTAAAATTTTAATGCTATCTACAATATGAAAAATATATAACCTGGTCTAAATAGCACCCTCAGGAAATTGAATTTGTTTTAAATTCTGTGGAGTGTTTACTCAAATTGATAAGAACCATCAGGAAGACCATTAAAATGAGAACAGAAAGTACAAAAACGTGGAATGTACAATTCTGGTTCCTCAGTGGGGAAAGAATTAATAGAGCTGGAGAATGTTCAGGACAGTGTGCATATCAAGCCCAAGGATACCAATTAAATGCATACTCACTTATTCATCACACTCTAGAAATAAAGAGAACCATTAGCATTTGAATAAAGGAAACTTAGAACAATTAAAATACTAAGCTGTGTAGGAAGCAAATTTATAGAGCTTATCACTCCGGGGTAACAAATAAAAAGAAAAACAAAGGAGGAACTGAATAGCCCCAGTGGCATTCTTGCTGTAAGTCCTGGATGAGGCAATGAGGTGGACTTGATTCAAACACTGATAATAGAATTGTGAACTATCAGGACACTTCGACATTTGACCAGTGTGTTCAGGAATGTGTTTCATATAGTCTAGGGTTTGTCCCACACTACTCTTTATTAGATTTTGTCCATATTAACCCTCAAAAAGAATCACAAATAATAGGAAAGTAAGAAGCTAGTTTATATCAGTTTATAAATAATCAGAAAGTTTCTTAAACCAAATGACAAAGAGAAACTCCCCTCCATTGTATACATTAGTCTGCTTGGATCTGTATCACGAAACTTAACTTTTGTGGTCAAGCCAGCTGAGCTACTAAAACCCACCTGCAGACTTAGACCTAGCTCGCAGTCTGGGACAAATCCTGGCTCCAGGCTGAGGGTTGGCCAACACCTCTATGTCACTGGCTCATGGGCTCAAAACAGGACAGTGATCTGACACACTACTGGTACCACACGGACCGGCATATCCACAGCTCTCCACATACCAGGTTCAGCTGGTATAGCAGTATAACTAACTATTCATGCTTTATACCTGTTTTTCAGCATCTAAAATCCCCTTGGCTATCAGAAACTGAGTTACCTAGACCTTACCCTGGCCTTCCTAATGGCTGGCCTGATGACCTGACAACTTGATAATGAGGGATATCCCTGACACCTTACATTTCATGAGCTTTTCATTTTTAATAATGTTAATATTTTAAATTTAAAACACTATAGAAAAATGGTATATTAAAAAAGCACTTAATAATGATATTTTATCCTTTAGATTTTAATTATCTATTTCCTTCTTTTTATTTTTATATGTAAATATATGCTATGTTTTTACACTGGAGGTTAATCTGTGATCTAATTTTTGTGAATGAAAAATATATGCAGAATGTAGAATATCTTAGATACAAATTTTCAAAGACAATTTTAAGTTAACATAATGGACAATATTTTTCTTAATGATAGAAGGGTTTATTTTCTAAGGTAACTATGTGATTTAGAAAACTCTGCAAGTTCTATTTGCAGCAGCAACTGATTTCCAGTTTACAAATTTAAAAACATACTTTTTGAAATTCTTTTCAGAAGAAAGCCATTATAAAACTTCTTGAATTGCCCCTGAAAATAATGAATGAGTGATTCTCTCTTTCATTATTAGCATTAAACCTGAGACTTCTTGAATTTTCAAAAAACCTATTTAACATTTATTGTTAAAAATATTAATGCAAACTATATTCCTGGAGTTACTCAAATTTATTCTTATCAGATACGCAAATTTATTTATAATGACAGTTGCAAATTTGACACTTTTTATACATGCTTATTATTTGAAAAAATGCAAAATTCACTTTTTTCTAATGCTTCAGAAATAATATTTATATCTACCCACAGAAAAATTTTCAATTTTTAAATATACCATTTATATTTAAAGATGTATCTGATATTTCTATTACACTAGTAAAGTAATTACTCCACAGCTACATATCCTTGTGAGAGACCATTCATTCAACACTTTATATACACTGTTCAATGAGAAAAAATTATAGGAACTTGAATTTCTTACCAATGAAATTTTCATCATAGAATGGGTTTAGTAATACACTGTCAACATTTATAAAAAAGACACAACTTTAGAAATGGATAATTGATAACAGTATTCAGATAATCTATTATAAAGGCCTTTTTTTAAAGAAAGAAAAAGTAAAATGAAACTTCAAATGGACTTAGGTTATGTGTAATTTAATCTGACTTTCAGTTTTCTAACCTGGGGGCAAAAACAATAGCTTAATTCAAAGCCTTATTCTTAAATGACTGAAGCAACTCTAGACACCATTACCATTTTACCTTCATACTTAAGACTACTTTATATAAGCTTTATAGAAGATTAAAAAGTGATTTTATTACCTAGCTCTTGGTAATATCCTCTCAATATCTCTTTAACAATGGGAAACACTAAATGTATGTATACTGTTAACACCCTAGATTGTCTAAGCTCTTATGTACTCTGACATTTGTGTGATGTTTTCCACTTTACAAAAAGTTATAAAGTAAGCACTGTCATTGAATTTCAGAAAATGTAGGTAGCAGTATAAAACACCCATCATCATGGTAAGGGATGGCCAAGAGAGAACCTATATCTTCATAATATTATAAATTATGTCCAAACAAAAAAAGACATACATACATGTAGTATAAAAATACAGACAAATATACAGTTCACTTTTAGCTTTTGGGAATGAAGTTGATTAAGTTCGCCTTTAGGTCACCATCTTTCCTTTCTGTGACCTTTTTCCCCTGTAAGGGGCTTCTTTCAGTAACTAGGATTTATGCTGACTCAATCTTCCATGTTTAGAAACTTGCTTTCTTGAAAGGATATGATAAACTAATTTATTTTAACATGTAAATAGCAGGTAAGAGTTTTATCGTCACATGCAGAAGAGAGGTGTTTAGTTTAGTTTAGTTTTGAACAAGGGACAAATCCTCTTAAAACCAACATATCTCTAATCGCAGAATTCTTTTAGGAATCAGTGAACAGTGAGGTAGGTATTTTAAAGGAAATGGATTTATTCTTCTAATAAAAGTTGAATGCTATGCACAAACATAACGCAAAGCAGCAGGATGAAATTACATCACATAAGCAGTCACCTACACTACTATACTGACTTACATTTCATCTTGTCTTATGCTGCAGTATAATAGGTTCAGGGACTAAATAGAAGCAGCTATCTGAAGACAGTACATTTTTTTTCCTGCATACATTTAGACAATGAAAATAAAAGGACGGGAAAGGACTAAAATATGTTGTTTAGCCTACTTTAGGAGCAGATTAGACAACATCATGAGACACATTAGAGTGAGACAGGAGAGAAAGAGCTACAATTGAAAGTTATCTTTTTAACACTTCAGTGGTGTCTTAAAGTAGTTATATACTTCAGCTAGATGCCTAGATGAAGTATAGCTAAAAACTGACAACACAGGATTCTGTGTGTTCCACATTAAACCTCGCAGTGCTAAGTGAAAAGCAAGCAGTGATACAAATTTATGCATTGGCTGTTTGTTGAAACAAATTGAATTTTATAACTTTAGATATACACCATGAACTCATGTTTGTGCCTCAAGCATGAAATCACAGGAATGTTGTTTTACTCAATGTTTTCTGAAATCAGACATCACAGAAAGGACTACAATGTTCCAATACTAGACTATCAATCTCTTGTTATTGCCTAAAAATGATAATCATTTAAAACTTTCAAGCTCTTTCTCCAATTTTCTAGAAGCTTCCTGGGTAAAGCAGGAAAGAAACAGCAATATCAAGAATCAATACTGTGAAAAAAAGGGGCTGATAAAATAATTTTTTCTCAGTAACTAGAAAGTATATTGCAACTGAAATCATACACTTATTTACAATGGTAAACTCTCAAGTTCCAAACAGTTTTAACTTTTTTTGTAGCCCATTAGCAGGACATAAGGTGTTTACACATACTAATGAAGCTTTTATTCTTATTTTTAGAATCAATGTATGGAGATGAATTTTACAAGTATTAAAACTTTTTAAAACACTAAATGACACCTCAGAGCAAGTTCACATTTTTGTATTAGTTACTGCAATAGCTATAAAGTTTTGAAAGAAACTATTTCAAAAAGTTACCTGTATAACAAATTGTATACAAGTAACTCTGATGATCTGGTATGTACATAATTCATTTTGTCAATAGTTAAATTTAATGAAGAATCTAACTTACCGGTGGATCAGCCCCCTTAGAACCAGTCAGCCCTCCTGTTAGGGATTCGATATCCTGAAAAGGGGAGAGGGGTTGATTGTAAAATGCTACTCAACAGCATGGAGAATTTCCCAGTCCCACAGTGTAATATTTTCTTTAGCTACAAAGTTAGGGCACTCAGCTATATTTTTGTTTTGTTTTGAGACAATCTTACCCACTGTAATGCTTTACCAATTGTCATATCTAAAAATCTAGATATTTTCTCCAACTCTGTATAATCTGTAAATAGAAAAAAATACAAACAGACTAATTATTCCTGAAATATGTAAAGAAAATGGATCTAGGTGGGAAAGCAGATGTTTCATTCTCTAAGAAGCTGAATTGATTGAGGGCAGAACAGAAAAAAGAAAATTTAATGAAAGTGCAATTTAACATATTATTTGCAAATACTGAACCCATGGAAAACGCTTAAAGTACAAAAAAATCTAATTATCTACAGTTCACTCTATTACTATACATAGAAGATGAAAATATTAACAGATATGGACAGATTAGCTATTCTTTTATAAGGATTGATTTCTAATCTTAAATCGGTACACAGTAGATCATGCCTGAGAAATGATTACAATTGACAAAGGTATCACAAATGAAGAAATGGGTGATGCTGTGACAAACTCGAGAGCAAGTGCACTGATTTAGGAACTAGAGCTCAGCCTTATCAGTTGTACGGCTTTGGTCCCAGGGTTACTAATCATATGGCTTTTTCAAAAGAAGCTAGAATTTTAGGTTTTTAAGTAAAATCTCTCAGGACTTTAATGTTTGCAACTGTTTTAATTTTTAAACCATCCCCCCACTGCTCCCAAATGAAAAAACAAAACAACAACAACAAACTGTCTGCTCATAGGTAGATGAATAGGAGTTTGGGGCTAAACTGATGTTACAGTTTTTGCTAAAAAGTTTCTTTCTTGTGACCCTGGTCACTTCTTATCTGTTTGCATCTAGTTAAATGGATAGGTTTGAGGAACCTGAGGAAATGTATTGCAGTAAGAAATCAAAGATGAAAGAAAGATAATTGAGTAAAGATAGAAGGAAAAGAAATTTAAATATCTATGATCAGAGAAACAGCCAACACCTGGATATCATTAAGAAGACATGCCAATGTGGCACATATATACAATGAAATATTACTCAGCCATAAAAAGAAACGAAATTGAGCTATTTGTAATGAGGTGGATAGACCTAGAGTCTGTCATACAGAGTGAAGTACGTCAGAAAGAGAAATACAAATACCGTATGCTAACACATATATATGGAATCTAAAAAAAAAAATTGTCATGAAGAACCTAGGGGTAAAACAGGAATAAAGACACAGACCTACTTGAGAATGGACTTGAGGATATGGGGAGGGGGAAGGGTAAGCTGTGACAAAGCGAGAGAGAGGCATGGACATATATACACTACCAAACGTAAGGTAGATAGCTAGTGGGAAGCAGCCGCATAGCACAGGGAGATCAGCTCGGTGCTTTGTGACCACCTAGAGGGGAGGGATAGGGAGGGTGGGAGGGAGGGAGGGAGACGCAAGAGGGAAGGGATATGGGAACAGATGTGTATGTATAACTGATTCACTTTGTTATAAAGCAGAAACTAATAAAAAAAAAGAAGACATGCTACTAATTCACTTGGGACTCAATTACATCATTTCACTGGTATCTCAAAAATGGGGAATCTTAAAAATAAATATGGGACTCTAATGAGCATGTGAAGGAAACATTAAAGGCAGGGCAGGGAAGAAGGAAGGGATGGTGTGGTAAAAGTTTCCATCTGAAGGAGCTGACTTTGAACAGGAAGTCGATGAGTGATGAATTTCTGCATGCATATTTTATTAAGGGCCATGAATGATAAGGCAACCACAAGAATGCTTGCCAAGAAACTTACTGTCTTCTTCATAATGCATATATTGTATATAATATTTTTTCCTACCCAGCATCCCTTTGAGGAACTTCTTCCCTCCCCATTCTAGTTCTAAAAGAGGCTTATAAAAATTGCTTCAAATGTTGTAGGGGCCTGCCAGAGAAGTAAGGCAATATGGATTCTATAAGATATAATGGGAGTGTCTAAGTCCTTGATACTATCATTTGAGCAATGTTTGAAACTGGATGTTCTCCCTGCCTGCAACTTTAAGATAAGTTTCTGGCTCCCAAACACTAAAAGATCGTAATTAATACGTCTGCAATATTAAGTCTACTTTGAAAAGGCCCTCCCTCTCCATCCTACTGAAATTCTTTATTCCAACACCACGCATACCATAAACAATCAAATCATCTAAATTATTTGATCTTAGGTGATCTTTAACATTTCTATTATCTAAGTAAATCATGTCAGTATACAATAAAATTAAGCATGAAACATATTTATAAATTGGCAAACAAAATTAGCATTCCTTTTGAATCCAAAGATAAAATATAATCTAAAAATTGTTTTATAATTTCATGGAGTGAAATAAAATGGTAATAAAATGGCTAAAGTATTAGATTAACAGAAAATAAAACACACAGCCCTTTGCACTTTTTGATAATACTCCTGTAATGACCATGACAAAAAACAAAGTTCTATTCACATGAAAGGTTTCTTCCAAGCACATTTTAAATGAAAAGAAAAAAAAAAAGGTGTTAAGTACATTTTGAGTTAATACCTTCGTTATTCATAGAAAGGCATATAAGTTATGTTAACAATAGAATTTCTGATGACATTATCAGAGATAATAGGGAAATTAATTCAGAGAAAAAAATAGTTTAGCAGTTTAGTTGAGGCATTTTGTCATCTTGTTAATTAAAAGTTCTACCATGATGATTTCTCGCCATCATACAAAAGTTGGGCCAATGCTCAGATCTGTAAAATTTTAAACTTTTCATGATAGTCATGGTCTTGAAAAAAAATAAAGCAACAATAGAATTTTGAAGGTGAATGGAAAAGGCATTGGTATTTCTGTTTTTTAACATGTTGAATTAAAGAAATTATGAACTCATGGCTCTAAAGAGAATACAGATATATTGTTTTGTTCTGTTTATTCTTTTAATTAAAAACCTTTTTTTTGATCTTATTTTCTATTTTGAGTGTAAGTTGAGAGAGAGTGTCCTACTTGGATAGATGCCCAAGTTAAACATGGCTTATCTATCACTTGATGCAAAAAAAAATTTCAGGTGTGAATAACAAGCATAAGTGTGCATGAATGCATTTATGTTGTAAAATTAATAGGTGAAATAAATCCCTTGAGAAACTCTGAAAATAGCTGAAAGTGAGTCAGTCTTTCTGATGGTTGCTGAATATCTTATCTACAAAATATAACTTAAATCTTTGACAAATTTGTCTATCTTGTTATTTACATGTATTTTTATATAGATAACTAAAAAGGAGACACTAAAAAGTAAAAACATTGATTTCCTAGATAGTTTTTAAACTTACTATGGTAATAATGTTATTTGTTTGATTAAAACAAACTTTGACTTTTTACTACATTATGGAATTTTTAAAAACTATGTTGTACATCATATTCATTTAGATTTAATAGCTAATAAAATAATAACTACTTACTGAACATTTACTACATGCAGGCACTCTTTAAATGCTTTATATACATTATAAACCGTTTTATAGGGTAGTTATAAGAGCCTTATAAAGTAGTTATTTCTTTTCTCACTTAGGTTAAAAGGTTCATATGATTTACCCAATATCACACAGCTATTAAGAAGTGGGGTTACAAAATATATTTGTTTGACTCCAAACCTGTGTTTTTAATACCAGTTGTAGGAGAACAGCTTTATCCTGGCATTCTGGTGACCTTGCACATATCCACATGGGCCATGTAGGCAAGGCTAACCTTAGGCTGGCCCATGTCTTGGTGGAATATCCTGTGGACCTCCCAGGAACATGACAAGGTAAGCAAGTCATGAAGACCTTACACGTGGCTGTTTCTCATTCTCCTCCCTGGCACCAATGAGGCATGGAACTTTCCACTGCACTCATCTCCCCCATCCCCAGATCCATCTGCAGGCTATAAAACTGCTAAGGTGCAATATGGAGTGGGCTCCTCCCCAACAGAGCAGCCTGTCACTCTTGTTGTCTGTCATCTGGCTCATTCAATTTAGTGTTGTCCTGTGGGCCTAGCGACCACGTACAGGATTGGATTTAGGCTACTGATGTGACTAAGGCGCAAGATTTAAGGAGGCACTCATTTTGAGGGTCATACAGGTGCTGATCCTGCCTTTGCAGGATCCTGAGAGTGAGTGCCTCCTTAAATGTTATACCCTAGGCACCTCATTCTTAGACATCTGCAAAAACAAGCTGACACTTGTACAATCCTGAGAGTGAATGACTCCTTAAACTTTGTGCCCTAAGTACCTTACTTGTCTCACCCTAGTCCTGGCCCTTCTAGGGGTGTGGAAAGCTGACACCATGGAGACTTTGTTTATGCTGTATATGTAATATACTCTTTCGATCCATTTGGAATCATTGTCTCCTTCCCAGTCAAATCTACAGAAGAGTGGCAAGCCAACCTGGCACCTGCCCACGTGCTGCTGCTCAGGGACAGCTTGCTGCTTAATATCAGCATTATATAGCCTCCTTTATACGGGCTGCTGTTATCTACACAGAAACAAATAAACTAGGATCTATTAATTATGGAATCCAATTCACTTCTTAAAAAGAAAATTCAGGTAATGAAAGTTTCACTTCCCTCTCCAAGGTGTCAAATACCTGAGCGAGGTTATTAGCAGTCCTTGACACAAGCTGTATAGAGTCAGTCTCTTTTAATATGGGAAAACCCTGCTTCTGAGATGGCAACCTGGTAATTCAAGGCTTACCCATGAATCAGAAGTCTTAAGGCTTGGGAAGGGCGAGCCACAGATGCAGTGGAGCAGTCAGTGTCAGAGCTCTAAGCAGAGTGAGATTTGAGGGCAGCCTGGAGCATGGGTATCACCTCCACCCAGGTTTAAAATAAACTCTACTTTGTGCTGCACTGATGCTGTTGGTTGCCCATCTGCACCTTTTTCCCTTGCTCTAAAAGTTGACATATTTTTCCCTTGACAGACAATTTGAATGATGGAGCTATAGGGATTAATCATGTGGTTTGCCCTGCAGGTCATTAAGTTCAGATGTAAATCTTGCTTCCTCTGTGTGGAGGTGGGAAAAAGGAGGATATTAGAAGTTGAGGTTTCACTCAGGGCTATCGCTGGATCCTTATTTTTATCCCTGAAGAGTAGGATCAGCCAGTTACGGCCAAGGAAAAGATGTTAAGGTAGCTTGGGTATCAAATACATTAAAAATGAAGAATAGAAAATTCTAAGCAGTCAGTTGAATCTAACATTGCACATGCCACCAGACCCAGAATATCTTAAAACCTAATAGTTACATTTAAAGTTAATATCAAGTTTTCAAGTACTACTCTTCTAAATAATCACCTTATATAATATGAAAATACTTAAAAGCATTACAATATTGTTCCCAGCTATGAGTATTTTGAAATTTGATTTATGCATATTTGTAATTTGCAATTATTTTAGAATATCTTTAGAGGAAAGTGATTATATTTCAAAATAGAGTACATTTTCATGCACTAAACAATCTATCAAAAATATATTAGTATAGTGAAATCAATATAAAATAGTAAAACATCAACCATATTTACTGAATTATTATATTTAAAATGTTTCAAGGTCTTTAAAAATATGATGAGGTATTTTATGTTTGTAGAGAAGTTTACAAAATTCATATATTCAAAATATCAAAATTAAGCATTTCTCTCATCCCTTTTATGGAAAAATTCCCCCAAATGTCCCTCATGTTCCATTCTCTCTCGATGCAGGCTTTTGTCCCTGCTACATCACTGCTACCCCTCTTATCAAGGCTGCCAATGACATCTAATTAGCTGAATCAACTGTCAATGTTCATCATCATTTTTCTTGTCTCTAAGCCACATTTGACACAGTTAACCACTCCATCCTTCTTGAAATACTTTTTTTGGTCTTAGTATCCATTGAGTTTCACCTTCTGTGTAATTTTATTTAGTACCATGGCTTCTAAGTACCATGTATGCTAATGAATTCTGGATTCCTTTTATCCTCAGAGATTTACACTGCTTACAACCTCCACTTGGGTGTATTACAGTTATCTAAAACTTAATACAAAATCAAACTTGATTTTCACCTCAGAACCTCCCCCAAATTAGGTTTCTGTCCCAGTACTGTCCATCTTGACATCACCATTTACCCAGTTTCTTAGGTCCAAATCCATCAGCAAATCCTGCCAATTCTATCTTTAAAATATGGCTTGAATTAGACTATTTCTTACCACCTGCATTACTACCAACCTGATCCCTTGGACCAAATCAACAATATTCTCCCTTGGGCTGAAGAGTGATCTTCCTAACTGTTGTCCCTGCATCTGTTCTTTTATCCTCATTCCTCATATATTCTCCACACTGCAGTCAGAGCTATCTATTTAAAATGCACATTAGCTCAGATTACTCCCATGATCCAAACCCCGCCATGGTTTCCACTAATCTTAGAACAAAATACAAACTTATTACTATGTCATGCAAGCCCTGTGATGATCTGGCTTTGCCCACCTCACTGATCTTGTCTTTTGCCATATCCTTCTTTCCGATGCCACCCAGCCACACTGGCTCCATTGCTGTGTAAAAAACAAGCCAAGGGCTTCCCCGGTGGTGCAGTGGTTGGGAGTCCGCCTGCCGATGCGGGGGACGCGGGTTCGTGCCCCGGTCTGGGAGGATCCCACGTGCTGCGGCGACTGGGCCCGTGAGCCATGGCCGCTGGGCCTGCGCGTCCGGAGCCTGTGCTCCGCAAGGGGAGAGGCCACAACAGTGAGAGGCCAGCGTACCGCAAAAAAAAAAAAAAAAAAAACAAGCCAAATATAACTAACTGTCTAAATCAGTGAAGGTTCTACCCAGAAACAAAAGGCAAACTCAAAAACAATGTAAAAGAGCATTTAACCAGAGGATATTTTATAGAGGTATGGAGGGTTTAATGGATCCAGTGGAATGTGAAGCATGGAGACTGACGGAAAGTCATAATAACCACTCCAAGCCCAAAGGAGTAAAGGTAAAAGAACAGTGTTGTCAGGAGTTCAGCAAGGGATGAACACCACTCATCAGCCTCTAGAGTAGTTTGCCGCACATGGAGCTCAACAAGTGCTTTTTGAATGGATGAATGACTGACTGAATGAGTAAAGCGGGTAATATAATTTTATACCTAAAAAAGCCAAGTCTCAGAGTATACAAATGATGAAGTATTTCTAATTGTTGTATAAATGTATCACTTTGAAAGCATGGCTCAAGGTAATAGTATCTGTACACCAAATCTTTTTCGAATGCCTGAATGAACAAGTTAATGAATGACTTGCCCAAGATCACACAGCCGGTAAATGCTCCAAAGAAGCTTTGAAATCCTGGGTGTTATAACCCCAAGCACAGTGTACATTTTTTTCCATTATACATCACTAATGAGATATCCTCCTTAAAAAAGACACTCAACTCTATATTATCTTGAGGCAATACATTTCTATATATCCCAGAGTTTCTAGTTCATAAGAAGGAAAATACACAAACTGATTTAATAGATAATAAACAATATATTAAGTTTATCTTCTGGTGAAATACTGTCAATACTTCAAATTAAACACCTGATACCCTAATTATTGCACAATAAATAAATCAATGCTTGATAACTTTATATAACATATGTGCTGAGCATTAATAAACTGTTCAAATACATTAAACTAAAAATCAATAATGTTTATTTTTATGTAATATTTCATAGTGTGTAGGTACATAGCACTGGCAATGAGTAACAGTCAGAAAACAAAATTTCTTTTAAAAAATCATTCAGTTTTTTACATAAGGCTTAATGGAAACAATCTTTCATCCCAGAACACCAGCTCCTTGAGGCAAGCATCCAAATAATGAAGCTGAGTTTATTAATGAGGCATCTTCCTCCTCTACCAGGCTTAAGCTGTTAGTGTTTCCTTGGCAACTTTACAGGGTAAATTTCCGGAGAGGCAGAGAAGAAGCAAGAAACATACACAACCAATAAATCGTCTTTCTTACGGAAGCCAGAAAGAGCCCTATTTAGTCATTCTTTAAAATTTTTTAATAAAGGAAAATACCTACACTCTTACTGCGAGCATAGTCCAGCCTAAATCTGAATTTTCCCTGAGCCACACAATTAATTCCTTCAAATGAGAATGACTGAGCATCTGTTATGACTGAGGCACTGTGTTGGAAACAGAGAGCATGATGATGAATAAGTCAAGGTCACAGCTTTCAAAGAGGCCACAGTCTAGTAGGGCATGAGAATGACAAAGACAATTTAGTCAACAAATGCATGCTGCACACAAAATAAGCACAAGGCACCACACTGAATCTGGTGTATGGAATCCAGAGGCTATGACATCCTCTCTGACTTCAAGGATCTTTCAGAATGTCAATCTGAAGAATAACATAAGGAAGAATTCAGAGAAATAAGGTGCTGAATTTACAACATATAGGGGTTGTAAAGGGAAATTTTATAAAGTGACAATAAGTCTGAGTATTTCATGTTGCTGGAATTGTATTTGTTTTTGAATGCACACTGGGTAAGTCTGCCCTAAGACCTTGGTTGGGTTACATAATAATTAACATTTATTAAGCATTTACTGTACCAGATGCCATGCTGAGAGTTCTATTGCCTCATTAAAAAGCATCCCAGCTCTTTTAGCTGATTATTTTCACCATTTTTAAGATGATGAAACTGAGTCTTCAAGAGTTTAAATGACTTGACAAAGGTTACATAACTACTAAGTGTTCAAAGCTAAACAGGCTAACTTCAGAAGCAATGATTTTTAACTATTATGCTCTCTTGAGTAAGTGGAGGTGTGGAAAAAAATGTGGAGGACATTTTGGCATGCCACATAGTGACTTGGCAGAAAACATACTTGTTCAATATTTGTAGAAGAAATGAATAAAATTGCAAGCAGGATTTTTCTGAGGTGAGGTGGATATTCTCTGATGGAAAAAAGAATATCCTTGTCTGACCTACAGATAAGAGCGTTAATGCCACTGGATTTAGCAAAAAAGTAAAATTCCAAAGATTTTTGCTATATATTTCTAAGTTCAAAGTATCCTTTTCAAACTCAAACCTAGACAGGAAATCTAATATGTATCAAAAACATAATTGTGTCAGTGTTGCATGGAATAGGGTTTTCTGAAGAAAGTACCAAAGAGATTTAAGGTTCTGCCTTTTCCATGGAGTGCCCTCTTTGAAGCACTTTCCATTATGATTTTTTTGTGCTGCCTTTTTTCTTGTCTATTCCCTTCCATATGGCTGAGGTGATAAAGGGAACCTTTTGCTAAATCCTGACTCAGACTCAGCTCCTTTTTGCCAACTTTTACACATTGATGGGTACTTGTTATCTCAAATTTAATATGGCCAAATCAGACCTCATCTCCTCTCCTCCTCTGCCATTACTCTGGGCAACTGCCTCGATCCAATTTCTTCTCCCAGCATTTATCTCTTTTGGCATTTCCAATAAACAGTCCATCGAGATTTCTGGAGGTCAACAGAGTGTTCCCTCACTCTGGTATTCAAATACCAAGCCAGTCAATTTTTCCTTCTAGATATCTGCTTAGTTCAACCTACTACCTCCTTTCATCATCCACTCCATTCACTACCTTAGGTCAAAGCCTCATTTTATTTTTTCCCCTATTCCTGGATTTCTCCAAAATAGTGTCTTTTTGAGTTCTTTTTTCTACTCTCATCCTTATACAATCTCTTCTCCAGAGAAGTGTTTCTCACAATGTGACCTGGAAACTAGTAGCATCAGTGTCACCTAGTAACTTACAAATGCATTTTCTTGAGGTTTACTCCAGTCCTGCTGAATCAGAAACTCTTAACAAGCCCTCCAAGTGAGTCTGATGCAGGCTAAAGTTTAAGAACCACTACTTCAGAATGATGTGTTTCAAATGCAAATATGTATATGTTACTCCTATACTCAAAATCCTTAATAAGATCCTATTCTTTTTAGGATGAAAAACATATCAAGCATATTTATGCATGAAGTCATTCATTATATAGTTCTAGACTTTTCTTATTTCACTTTTTACCACTTCCTCAAAAGAAACCTTATACTCTCTATCATAATGAACCCTGTACCTCCTTTTTGTGTCAAGTGTTTTCTTACTTCTATGCTTCTGCTCCACAGATCTTTCTGCCTAGAAAGACACCCCTCCCTGCTCTGGATAAATCTTACCCTTTGAGACTCAGCCCAGGCATCACCTCCGCTCAGGAGTCTTTCCTGAGTCCCTCAAGCTGGGGTAATGGTTCTGCCGTTACTTCCACAGCATCTTCCACTTAACCCACTCACAACTCTACCACATCATTTTATAATTGTCATTCTACTCATCTGTCTTTGCCATTCATTTGAGGGCTAAATTAGCTCAATGAGGCACTTACCATCTCTATCTTCGGTAGTTATCACAAAGCATGACTAATAAATGTTAAAGGAATTTCATAAATTTATGTTGAATCTAGCCTCCCATGAACTCCTATAAGGAGAGGGCAAGCTGATTGGCTGACAGTAGTACTTGGGATCACTCTGAAATGTTCATTATCCTATATTAGTACATTTTCATTCAGGATATATATTGGTTTGGTTAGTGTATACCAGCCATTGAGAAGCTGAATATATTTGAGTTTACTGCAGAATTTAAACTTCTGGATGGCAAGACTGATGATCAGATATTTTTGTTAACACAATAGAGGACCAATCATCCCAAGAGAACCTGGCTGAGGAGTAGCCAACAGCCCTTTAATTCTACCTCAAGCCTACAAGATGTAACACACATGGAAGAAGAAATATCTTAGTGATCAAGAGAACAGGTTCAAGCCTAGCTTCACTACTTACTAGCTATGTAACCTTGGGCAAATTGCTTTATATACCTCATATAAAATAAGTCAACCTATGTCTTACTACTTATCTTAGGAGGACCATGGACTATTAATTACAATTGTTCATGGAAAGTTAAATTGTAGTAAATTATCAATTAAAATTAGCTATTATTAAGCATGGAATAATGTACAGGTACAGATTAGATTATACATGTATAAAATAAAGATAGTCTATGGACACATTACATAATGATATACATTGAAACAGATAAGCATTAGCATGCATGTAGATGAGACCAACATACAGATTAATTTTAGGTACGAATCTCCATTAAATTTCTAGAATGTATTTTCCCTGAAAGGCGAGAGATCCTAAGTTTCATATTTTACCTCCTCAATTATCCCTATAATTTTCATGCATTTCTATGGCTTTGGTTCTTATAAATTTTTCACCAATAGTATTTTTTAAATACATAATTTTTATTCTCCCTACTAAAGTTTGAGGAATCTTTTTGCTGTAGAGTAAGAATTATTTTTTGTATAAAATTCATGAATGTATACACAATTTACTCCTCTTTCAGTGTTGTTTTATCTGATGTCACATATTTATATACCATGGTGGGCAGCTTTAAGCCTGTTTGAAATGTGCTATAGCAATTGAGAGGAAGGATCCAACATTTAAAAGAGGAGATCAACGTTATGATCCTAGGTACACAAAATTTGTGGAAATTTATCTATCAGCCTTTATTTGTTGAGAGTCAGACTCAATTACTGTGATCTTAATTTACAATTAAACCTTCAATTATATGATGCTTGATCTTTCCCTGACACAAAACACAAGTAGATATCTAGGAAAAAATACAATACCCCATCCTTTTTAAAAAATCAGATTTTATGTTTAACTCAGTAAATAATAGCCTAAAACTTCTACTGGGTTAAAAAAAAACTGGATATTATCCTGAGGTGACTTTTTTAGAGGAAAGAATAAAATATATCTCTTTTCCAACTATTATCAGCAATTCCACTGACTGCAGTACCTTAAAGACATGTATCATTTTGATTTATAAATAACTACAAGGAAGAATTGATTGTGAACTGAAAACAAAAATAGGACAAGTAGTTTATTTAAAAATAAATATGTATATTACAGATATTTCTAACAAATATCTAAGTATATCTGTCTAAATTTTATGTATTAGACCAATTAACATATACAGTTTTTCAAGGTAATCATGAGAAATTGGCAAGAAAGCAGATTAAATATTTTCAAATCCATTAAGTTCACACTTACCGACAAGTCTGGCACAGGATTTTCAGCTAAATATTAAGTATTTCATGATAATACCTTAATTTTGGAAATAATAGTCATGTAGAAATCAGGTAGAGAGATGAGAACTAGATAAAACAGTAATAAGTAGCATTATCTAAAATAAGATATGCAAAATTTTCAGAAAGAAGTCTAATTTGAATCTAAGGGATATGCAGACAACTTCCCTCTATTTTGCTATTTTCTTTTAAGAAAAAAACTTATCAAGTTCTAAATCATAAGAAATAGATTTTAAGTTCATTTCCTATCTCTTCTGTTTTTGAAGTAAAGAATGATGACTATAATGGTAACCAGAAATAGCAAGAGGACTATAATTTCTCTATTTTTTCTTCTGAGCAGCTCCATTTCAATTGATGCTACCGGGATTCTGATATGAATCAATGTTTGCAATATCAATATCACATTCTCAAAATACTATTAAATAAAAGAAAATGAAGCTGACTGAAATCAGTGCATAACATGTACTGATATTATGCTATGAAACTAACTGAGATTATATCATAGTGTGAAAGACTTCCAACCTGGAGATTTAGTCAATGACAGAATGCTCTATAGTCAGTATATGATCTATAGACAGTCTTGTTTTCTTCTATTCAACTGAACAGGTTCCCAAAAAACCCAACCAATACCAAGTATCAAAGTTTATAATAAATATGCTTTGATTTATAAGATATAGTAAATCAAATAAAATTGGAATATTTCATATTCGGATCTCTCCTTTCTTTAATATTTCTGAAACTTATTTTTCCTTATTTATTACTCCTTCCAGATGTAAATGAGAGCATTCAACTGAGCCACTCAGCCAGATAAGAATTCCAAAGTGCATAGAATTCTAAGTCTCTTGAGATTAGTGCAGTGGCAAAGAAATTTGGCTATTTCTCTTAAATGAAGCCCTCCAGGCAATACATGCACATAGTCCTCACTTTGCATGATACAGCGTTAACCAAATCTGGTGAGTATAAGAACTATGTCCTAGTTTTGCATGGCTCTGTGGCAATTCAGTTGCTGTGTAAAGCAAGGCCACAGCTCCTCGGGTTCCAACATGCACTGGTTTCTGTTAACACAGTAGCATGCAAAGTAAGAACTGCCTGCAGTTACTTTTAGATGGTAGATTAGTCTTTATTCCTTTGCCTCCAGCAACCCCAAAACTAGATTGTGAATCCTGAAAACATAATGCAGTAGCTATGTGTAATCCAATATTAAAATTGGAATTCTTCTCAATTTTAGCTTGGCCCAAAGGCTAAGAACAATGCTATGGTGACAAGCATCCCCACATCCTCAAGCAAGGAGTTGAACCAGGTCTTGCTAAAATACTGTAAAGAAATGTTCTGCCAGAATTGAAAAGCATCTTCTCTTAATGGGGCATTATTGACATATTGGGTAGGAAAAAATATATATCATTTTATATACATTAAGCACATTTAATATGGGATCTATCCTCTTAACAAAATTTTAAGTGCACAATGCCGTACTATTAACTGTAGCTGCAATATTGTACAGCAGGTCTCTAGAACTTACACATTTTACATAACTGACACATTATACCTGTTGGTTATCAACTCCTCATTTCCCACTCTCCATAACCCCTGGAAACCACTACTCTCTGCTTCTATGACTTTGACTACTTTAGATACTTCATATAAGTAGAATCATGCAGAATTTGTTCTTCTGTGACTGTCTTATTTTACTTAACATAATATCTTCAAGGTTTATCCATCTTGTTGCATTTGGCAGGATTTCTTTCTTTTTAAAGGCTGTATAATATTCCATTGTGTGTATATATGTATGTGTGTATGTCTGTCTCTGTGTGTGTGTACACATATCACGTTTTCTTTATCCATTCATCCATGTAGATCTTTTGCACATCTCAGCTGCTGTGAATAGTGACCCAGTGAAAAATCTTTTTGAGACTATGATTTAAATTCTTGTGCATAAATACCCAGAAGTGAGGTTGCTGGATCACATGGTACTTCTATTCTTAATTTTTTGAGGAATCTGTATACTGTTTTTCACATTGGCTACACCATCTTGCATTCCCACCAACAGTGTACAAGGGTTCCAATTTCTCTACATCTTCACCAACATTTGTTATCTTCTTTGTGTATAGTACAGTATCTTTGTTTTTCAGGATGTGTGGCATCTTCAGATATGGGCACCAAAGCCTGTCCCTGTTTCTCACTCCTTAACCCTAAAGCACACCCCCCCACACCCACACACAGACACATACACACACATTTCTGAGGACTAGATGTGGGCTGTACAGGAAGGAGTGCATCTTGAAATATAGTTGACCCAAAAGGACCACCTGGAAGGATTAAGCAAACTAGCCTGGTGGTGGATGAGTGGAATCCCTGAGGATAAGGAGTGTATTAATTTCCTATTGATGCTTTAACAGATTACTACAAATTTAGTGACTTAAAACAATACAAATTTATTCTCTTACAGTTTTCGAGACCAGAAATCTGAAAATTAAGGTATTGGCAGGGCTGTGTTCCTTCTGGAGACTTCAGTGGAGAATCTACTTTCTTGCTTTTTCCAGTGTCTAGAGGCAACCTACATCCTTGGCTCAGAGTCCCACTCTCCATCTTCAAAGAGCACCAGTTTAATTTCTGATTCTACCTTCTCATCTTCTTTTTCTGACTCTAACCCTCTTGCCTCCCTCTTATAAGGACCCTTATGATAACACTGGACCACCCAAGTAACTCAGAACAATCTCCCCATCTGAAGATCCTTTAAACGTATCTACAAAGTCCCATTTACTGTGTTAGGTAACATATTTTCAAGTTCTGGGAATTAAGACGTGGACATCTTTGGGGGACCATTATTCAACCTACCACAAGGGGATATTAAAAATGCAAGCCAGAGTAGGCTTGACCTGAATCACAGGATGTATGAGGATACTTCAGATTCAAAACAAATAACACTTTCTTGACCAGCCCAGCCAGGAGTTTGTTTGCTTGTTTTTGTTTTTGCACCCTAAAATAAAAATGTCAAATATAATTTTAAAAAATTCCATCCACTGAATTTTCATTATATTTATTTTCATATATATTGGGTTGGCCAAAATTTTGTTCGGGTTTTTCTCTAAGAGCGTACAAAAAATCCGAACAAACTTTTTGGCCAACCCAATATATAGTCTTACATTATCATTCTATGTGTTTTCTTTCCATATAAATTCTAACTCCTTTAGCAGAGATTTATCTAACTATGTTCTGTGGGTTCTCAAAAAATACATTCATTCAAAAAACCCCAAAGCCATGGAAGGAAGCTTGGCGTAGACAGTTGCCTATATGGTGGTAGCAAGGCCTTCTTAAGGTCTCTGCTAAAAAGTAACTCCTTTCAGGTCCCAGTACCTGATATTCTCCCATGATACATTATTTTTCTATTCTAAGTCATTGAAACCTAAGGCATAATTAAAAGGTAACACATTATTATAATTAGTCACTAACACTAAGTGAATCATTTCCACAGATTCTGTCCAACCTTAAGCACCTCAAGTGCAAACTCAGTGGGAAGAAGTACATTAAGTTACTCATTCTTTCATTGTCCACAATGCATTTGCCAAATGTCTTGCACATAAAATAAGATTGCTTCAACAAGTAACTATTGAGGGATAATAGCGCAAAGCGAATTTTAATCAGTCATGGGAAGGAGATGCATCATTTCAGACCAGAGGTAACACCCAGGGAGAGAATTCCATAAAGAAGAAAATTATCAAAAAGGGAAAGGGAAGAAAAGATACATCTCACTTATTTTTCAATATTGTTTATGATATCTTTGGAAACTGTGGCAGGAAGACTCTAAAATGGATCTCAATGATCCCATTTCCTAAATTTCATGTCTTTGTGTAATCCTCTCCCCTTGAGTATGAGCTGGAACTAGTGAAAATGTAGTAAAAGTGATGAGATGTCACTCCTGAGACTAGGTTACAAAAATTGTGATCTCTCTCTCTCTGTCTCTCTCAGTCTCTGTCTCTCTCAACCCTCTGGAGAGGCTGCCACATTACAAATATTGCTATGGGGAGGTCCATGTGGCAAGAAACTAATGTCTCATGCCAATAAGCAGCCAGGAAATAAAGCCATATAAGTGAACTCAGAAGCCACTCCTCCCCTACTTGAGATTAAGGTGACTGCAGCCCGGCTGATACTTTGATTGCAGGCTTATGAGAGACTTTGAGTCTGAGGATCCAGGCAAACCACACCAAATCCCTACCCACAGAGACTGTAAGATAATAAATGCTGCTGTTTTAAGTTAGTTGGTTTTGAGTTTTACACAACTGCGTAATTGTTTATGCAGGTATAGATAACTAATACAGCAACTAAACTCAATATTCACAGAGTTCTAATAATATTCACCATAAAAGGGCTCATGAATAAAATAAAAATATTTCACAGAATTAATTTTTTTGTACCAGTGAATCAATAAAAGAAATAAACATTTTTCTTGTTCTGGTTTTTATGCATTTGTACAACTCTAATTATATTTCTAAAAGTAAAGGAATGCTGGGGAAAAAACACTAAGGGATCAACCAATTGACTGCACTGTTATTAACAATTCTCAGTATGAATTATAAAAAGTATGCAAGGGCTTCCCTGGTGGTGCAGTTGTTGAGAGTCTGCCTGCTAATGCAGGGGCCACAGGTTCGAGCCCTGGTCTGGGAAGATCCCACATGCCGTGGAGCAACTAGGCCCGTGAGCCACAACTACTGAGCCTACGCGTCTGGAGCCTGTGCTCCGCAACAAGAGAGGCCGCGATAGTGAGAGGCCCACGCACCGCGATGAAGAGTGGCCCCCGCTTGCCACAGCTAGAGAAAGCCCTCACACAGAAACGAAGACCCAACACAGCAAAAATAAATTAATTAATTAATAAACTCCTACCCCCCCCCCCCAAAAAAGTATGCAAAACTCACAATGTATCTTCTTCCATATACATTTCTGTTGCCTTGGCCATTTCTGAATATTTAAGAATTCTTAAATTTCTAAGAAAAATATTTTTTTGTGGTGACTACTACTAGATTCAATTTTGATACCTTAAAGCCACATGTAACTATCAGGTATGATATGGAATCTTATAAAGAAAAAGCAATTTCTTTTCAATTATGTACGAATGACTCAGTCAAATTGACACAAAAGAATGTTTAAAAAGCACTGTGATTTTTAGCTGCTGAATATACCATCATGGCAGATGACTCATGTTTTATTTTTAGCCTGAGATATTTTACAACATAGATTAAAATACTCCTCATTCAATATCTGACCACATAGTAAAAATATGAACATGTGTATCCAATTTATTTCTACCTAGTGCTTTAGTAATAAATAAGGCAATTTAAAAGCATCCTTTCAAAGAGGCACTAGAAAGTATATGACATTCTTAAAACTCCATGTAAAGAATTCCCCCATAGGAGCATTTACAGATGATCTAGCCACACTCTGCGCACACACACACACTAGTCAAAAAAATAAAAATACGTTTTCCTTAGAAAACATATCTTTCTGCTCAACTGATCACCACTACATGTCAATTGACTTCTGTTTCTTCTAAATGGTTTAGCGTTTTATATTCCTCAACCCTAATGTCCTTAGGCAGCTCCCTAACCTCATTCCTAATTTCCAGTGTTACGTAATTGTCTGAACAAGTAGGCCCCCCCAAAATGACAAAACAATTTATCCAGAACTGTGCAATCATAAAATCAACATATAAGCTAATTTAATTTCAACATACTGTGGTTCTGTCATGCAGTTTCGTGTTCGTGCTAATACATGGGGCTGTATAGCTTGCTTAGAAGTATGAGCTTTAGAGCCAGGATACCAAGGTTCAGATCTTGACTTTGACACTGATTAGATATGTAACCTTGGGCTACTTACTTAACATTTCTGTGTTTTACTGTCTCATATATGAAACTTATATAATAATAGTACCTGTTTCACATGATTGTTGGGGGAGTAAATGATTGCACAAGGCAAGTGCAAATAAGGTTTAGCTGGTAGTATAGCACAAGTAGCAACAGTGGCAACAACAATAGTCATTGCAATATTGTTTTGATGTGTTTTGTTTTATTTTGAATCACATACAGGTAGGGGCGGAAAAAAAGCTGGCTTTTCAATTCTTCTACCAGGTATGTGGCCTGCAGGCTCTCCACTCTCATAATCCAATAATAAAGAATGTGGCACCATAATTTCATCAGGAGACATTGTGACTGAATAAAAAGTTGAGGGAAAAAGACTTAAAAATGCATATTTACACATTTAAACCTTGCATATTTGACTTACAAAACCATGAAGCAACCAGGCTTATCTTATGAAGCAGAGACATAAACCAAGGTGAACAGATCTCAGTATTTTTGCAGGTTTAATTGGGACCTATAATTAAGTATGGTTTCTTGAAGTCTTCTTGTATATAATGGCTTCAGCAAAACTTTTCGTCTACAATACATATTACTGTATTTTCATTTCTTCAGAATTTATTATTGATCAAGGTATTTCTCAAGCCATATCATGAATTCTTCTCTCAGGAAAGGAATTAAAGATTTTTTGACAGTTTTTTTGAAAATAGGCAAAAAAAAAATTAACCTACTAAAATGGGATCCAATTAGTCCTGACCTATTTGATCTCCTGCTACGTTTTTCTCCACTAGATGAAAAGATACTCTTTCATCCTTAAACCTCATACACTTAAAAGGATATAGAGTTCTACCTTTTGACCTTGATTTTTTTTTCTCTTAAGGAACAAGATTTTTTTTGCATGTGAAAGAAAATAATTTTAATCTTAAATCTGTGTTTATTATGAATCTAGAATCATTTTTTGTTGTTGAAATAAATCACAGATAGACATTACTTAATGAGAGAAGTGGAAGGCTTACATAGAAAATGTAGATTTTCCTCTGAATTTCTAAATTTTATGTAATGAACATGTTTAATTGTGTAATGAATTAAACATAAAAAGGAAGATATCTTCCCCCTCCCTCTCAACTGGGAGGTCTTACTGGAAAGTATACATTTCAAATGAGATAATTTCTCAGTAATTTTTAAGACCTTAAGGCTATTCCGATTCACTAAGCGTTATGTTATATGATAAATTAGTTAAAACTGATTTACAAAATATAATTATTTATTTTAGTTACAATTCTCTTCCCTTACGACAACTCTCAGCTCAGACTTAGGGAGATACATCCAATTAGTTTGGGGAAGGAAGGGAAAAGAAAAACAGATAAATTAAATAAGTCACATTTATAACTATGAAGAGTTTTATAGGACACTTGAGCTGAAAAATCTATACATAACTATATCATACTATTGGATTTAGATTTACATATTCAGAAGAAGGCATTTATACTTTTTAGTAACAACATTAACCTAGAAACTGCAAGAGAACATGGGTTCTCTTTAGTAAAATGAAAATCAATCAATAAAAACTTCTAAAATGTTACAAATGCTCTCAAGTTCTCTCCCCTTCACTATTCAGCATGTTTCCTTAAGGCCAACACTTTGTTTTGTTCACCGCTCAATTTCCAGCACCTGGATCAATGTTTACATATGATAGGCACTCAATAAATATGATTGACTGGATGAATATACTATTTCCATTCAAATCAGGGTAGAATGATCAATAAGGAAGTATTGACATTATTTTTTTTAAACAAATTTATATATGGGGTTTGGAATCTGCAATATAGAATACCATAACCAATGTGATAAGAATAATCCTATTCAGATAAATTTGTTGAGGGACATTTTAAAATAAACCACATAACATATATTTACATGAATGTCACCATGGGTATCATTATTCCAGGAGAGAAACATGAAGATGACAAAAATACAGATCCCATATCTTACTCTGAGAGTTTCTAATTTAGTAGACCAAGAGTTGAAAATATTTGTTTCTAAGAAATTAGATTTGTTTATGTAGGATTGTTGTGGATAAAGAGTCAGAAGAAGGAAAATGAAGATATAGGACCCTGAGGAAAAAACAGAATTTTTAAAAATAATTTGAGGCAAATCCTTTGCGGCAAATTAATTTGCATAACTTTTGGCCATTTCCTGTGCCTGTGGAGGGGTGGTGTGTGGAATGTGTGGTTTAGAGGTGTTACTAATTTAACCTACCTAATCCTTTTCATATATATAGGCACACACTTATACATACACACACACACACACACACACACACACACTATTATGGAAAGAGATTCATTCCTTTTCTTCTTTAAAGTAGTGGCTTTGAGTAGACTGGATTCAAGTTATCTATTGCATGTTCCATGACAATTACCATGTACTGTAATAAAATATATTTGAGCACAGGAAACTGTATTGCAAATATTGTTAGAGCTAAGATATTTGCTATCTTTGAGTAACTTTGAAAAGCAGAGTTATTTCTTCTAACTCAGAAAAACCTTTAGATCTGATATTCTACTATCAAAGGATACTCAAAATCAAAACCACAGAAATAAAACATTGTAGGATTCAAGAAATTATAAGAAGTTACTAAAGGTGGCATATAGTATATAAACCTTTATTAATGGGCAAATTTATCCTCAAAGGTAAAACTGGACCAACTGACTACTGACTTGAATCTGATTTGTTTCAATAGCAGTTTAAAAATGTGATAGGGTTAAGCAGACCTTGCTCTGTTATATATTCTTTTTTTAAAAAATAAATACAATACATAAAATTATTTCAAATTTTTATGATGTTATAATTGGGTAAATGACTTTTTGCAGACATATTTTCTTCTTGATTTAAAGTTTTTTTCAGTATCATGAATATTTGATGTAACAAAAATTGTGTAATGGTCAAATTACTTTATTCATATTAGTAATATAAGCTTTTGTCAAGAATATGTAAATTAAAAATTATGAAATATACCCTAAAACAAAAGTAAGCTTCTACCTTGATTATTAGAGTTAGGTATAGGTTAGTTAAGTGTAATCACAATGAAAGGAAAAACAAATTATTGGATTCTAAGATGGTTCTATAAACATGAAAGTTTGCTTTTAGTGGATTTTATCACCATGCTGATTCTCCATCTTATAATATTAAGCAATATTAATTATTGTCTCTGAATATACATTTCTTAGCCCTAAATCATCCCCCAGGTATCTCTCTATCTCTCCTTCTCTTTTTAGTTAATCTTTTAGGTGTAGTATACATTTTTCTCTCTCCATATCTTTACTAATCATTCAATTCCAAACTTGTCTCCATTTCCACATTTGTACTGAATCTTATCTTGTCGAGGGCACAATAATCTCATATGTTGCCAAATAAAATTCTTATTAGATGTCAGTACTACTATAGCATGGGTAAATCTTCGCTCCTTAAAATCTTAATCCATGAAACTTGTCTTCCATAAAAATATTGGATTTTCTTTTAGTTCCACTCTTAACCTCACGATCACTCCTTCTCAGATTCCTCATGGATGCTTCTTCACCTGAGCTCCCCTGAAACTGGTATTCCACAGAATTCTATCCTTGACCCATCTGTCTTCTTACTCTGTGATTCCCTCAGATGATCTCATTCATTCATAGAGTCATAACCACCAGCGACAATATATACTGATGATTCCTAAATCATTACCTGTCCTGGTGCCTAATGTCACCAAGAAATCTCAAATATAGTATATCCAAACTGAAGTCTTTATCTTTTCAACTGTCCCTCATACCTGAATTAATAATACCAATATTCATCACCTAGATCAAACTTTGAGAAACCCCTGTATGATTCCTTTCTCTGTCACATTTAATTGATCACTCAGTCCTGCTACTTTTACCTTGTAAGTCAGTCTCAAATTTCTTTGCACATAGAGTAAACTGGAAAGCTGATTAAAAGGCATATCCTACACCTTATCCAAAAGTTTCTGATTCAGAGGATCTGGGGCTGAAAATCTGCATTTCTAGTATAGGAAGTTTGTTTTTTTTAGGATGGCAAGATCTGAACATGTTTACAGGCTGCATATTGGCTGTGGATAAGGAATCACCAAAGAAGAAAAGAGGGAACTAATAATGTTGTTAGGCATGTAGGCACCCCCTTTGTTGTGACATCAGTCCTATAACGTTTGGTAATGCACAGTACTTTGAAAGTAGTGGAGGGGTGGGAGATGTATAAAGGTAAAGATCCTATTATTTTTACCCGACCTTGTCTTTTCTTAGCTGTATAAGTCAGTAAGATGTTTTTTTCTGCTTCTTTTTCAAGTCTTACTGTTCTATTTTATACTGCATTAGAAAAGATTATATTCTTTGTTTAAAACAAGAAGCCCAAAATGGAGTTGCTTACGCTAAGCCCCTCACCAAACTGAGACAACTTACAGTGTTGGCTCTCCCAGAAATGGCATCTTAAACCAGTCAGGAATCGCCAGATCAGCCTTAATTAAGGAATCTGCCTGATAGACGCCTGCCATCCCTTAAAGGAAAGTAACTTTGTTGTAACCAACGTGCTTTTTTGCCTAGTTTATTTTCCTCGTTCCTACTCCCTTCTGACTAAGAAAGTCTTTCATTTTGAACAGCTCCTGGGAGCTCCTTTCCATTTGCTAGAATGGATGCTTCTCGACTGAATCGGCTTTTGCTCATATATAACTCCTAAACTTTTTTTTTTTTTTTTGCGGTACGCGGGCCTCTCACTGTTGTGGCCTCTCCCTTGTGGAGCACAGGCTCCGGACGCGCAGGCTCGGCGGCCATGGTTCACGGGCCCAGCCGCTCCGCGGCACGTGGGATCCTCCCAGACCAGACCGGGGCACGAACCCGCGTTCCCTGCATCGGCAGGCGGACTCTCAACCACTGCCGCACCCGGGAAGCCCACTCCTAAACTTTTTTAAATGCCGCAGTTTATCTTTTAAGAGCTCTTCGTGTGAGAAGAGGGAACCGCAGGAGACCCCCGACGGCTGCAGGAGCGACGAGCACCCCGACATGGTACCTGCTGAGCCCTGAGCCCGAGTCCTTCTCGCCGCCTCAGGAGGTGCTGGGTCGGTCGCTCGAGGAGCCTCCGCGGCTTCTGCCTGAGGAGCTTTCAGACTGTGTTTGAACTTATCTTTTTCCGGGGTCGCTGCGGAAACCTCGGACTGGGTCCAACTTAGAAACGGACCGAGTTGCGGGTCAGAGGTGGGTCCGACTTAGAAACGGGACCGGGTTTGGGGTCGGACCGCGGACAAGTTAGGAAAGGGACTGGTTCCGGGTCAGACTGGGCCGGACTGAAGTTGGAGTGGGCCCAGCGTGAGGCGTCAGGGGAATAAATTCTGTTTTAAGGCCGAACAAGCGGGTTAACCTTACCCAAGATAAACCGTGAATTACAGCGGCCACAGCAAGAACTTTTAACCTGGATAAGCTTTTCCACCTACGAGGTGCCCTAGGAAAAAGGGAGTTCTAGGCCAAGCACTCACTAAAATGAGTAGAAGGAAAACTATTTTTCCGCCGCCTCCTGAGCTTCTGGTGGACATCGCACTCGCTCCAGAGCCTGTAGAATCCTGGGGAAAACTGGCAGAAGAAAGCAAAGGGTAAGAATTCTTATCAAAGTCAGCGCTCCCAGATTTCTATTTGTGGTGCCTGGTTGAGAGAGGAAAGTAAAATTTTTGTCTCTTCCTTCCCAAATTCAGCCTGGCAGGCAAAAAGCACTTGTAAGAATTAGATCTTTTAACTGACTTGTGAATTTGCTTTTGGATACCCATTGGTTGTTGATTCTTTCCCAGGGAAAGCTTCTGCCTTCTTGATTGTCTCGTTGGCTTGGCAACAGTCAGGTGGCGGGGAGTCCCCCAAATATGGCTGGACAGAAATGTGGGTTGCACTCTGTTTGCGGCTGGGTTCCTACTGACTGTTGCAGCTCTCAGGGGAATTGTCTGAGTTTTTTTTCTTTTGGTTGTCTTTAGGAGTGGCGCTGGGTCTTGGGAGGGTAGTATCTTTTGACTCTCTTTGGGAGCACCTCTTGCGTCCATGGGGTTGTTCAGTACTGCCAGTGAAGTCCCTGAGAAGGGGCCGAAATGACAAAAAAAAAAAAAAAAAAAAAAAGGTAGGGGATATTCCATCTTTGTCATCTAGCTAATTCTGGGCTTGCCTGTATTTAAAATTATTTGGCTCTCTGAGGCTAGCCTCTGAGGACCACCATTACCTCATTTGAAAAGCAAAGATAAACCTATGTAACTGTAAAAGTAATAACAAAGATCACACTGGATATGTAAATGAAAATGTTTTGAAACATTACAGTTATTCATCAAAGGCAAAGTTGTACTAACTGTATGTCTATCACTTTCAAATTTTAAAAATAAGTTATAATTCCTGTTCTTAGGCTTTTTAAAGATGTTTTCTTCTGCCAAATGTAAAATTTGTCATAGCGTGTGAAAAAAAATAATGAAGAGCTTATTCTTATAAGGAATAAAGATTCTTATTCTTTATAGGAATAAAACATGGAAACTGAAAATTTGCTCTGTCCAAAGTTTTGGGTTTTTTGGGTTTTTTTCACATTCCAAAGCATATGGTATCAGAACATGTATTGCAAAATAGTTTTATATCATTATATAAAAGATTACTAGTGCCACTTCTGGCATTGTGCATTATGTTTGAATTTACATTTCAAATGCATAGTGTTGAGAAATATAAAAAGTAAAGTGATGGCTAAAAATTACCACAGAAATATTTCAGAGGACAATTACCAGTAAAAGCAACAAAGAAGAAAACAAACACACATGAAATCTAAAAAGATTACTTGATTATAAAAATTGAGTAAAAAGAAACATTTTGAATGGAAATAAACTTCACTGAGAATGCTCAAAGTACGGACTTCCTATATTTTATATACTTTAAAAACCAACAAAATGTCACCTACAAGTGACTCCCAAATTGAGATAAAAAGGTTTAGAAAATAGAGATGGACTGTGGAGAAATGGCTAAACTCAGTAAAAATTTTGAACAAGTAAAAGTATCCAAAATTTTGAGATTGACAACTTAGACTTCAGAGTCATGTTGCCTCCTCCAACACTTAGTGGTTAGGTTGCAAATGACTCAGCAACCTGTGAATCTCATTTCCCTCATCTGTGAGATAAAGATCGTCAAGGGCCCCCTGAACAACATTATTTGGAAGATTAAATGAAAATGTCACAAGTAAAGTGGTTGGGACAGCGCCTGGCACTTAGGCACCATTCAGCAAAGGGCAGCTCTTATGAAGCATGGGTGTTGTAGCTGCTGCTTATAAGTGTTAGACAGCGACATGGTTCCCTCCTTTTGGGGCTTGGGTCAAACTGATCCATTCGTTTAGAGGGCACCATCTCTGAGGAACCACATGATTCTGGAACTCTGCTGGGACATCCATCCATTTCTGGTGCCTCAGGCAGTAGAATTTAAGGGTTAGAGCTTAAACTTTGTGTCAGACTACTTGAGTGAACTCCTGGCTCCAAGACTTCGAAATGCATGATCTTAATTAAGTCACTTAACCTCTTTATTTATCTATACAATGAGGATGAAAATAATAGTTGACTAAATGGGTTATTGTGAAATTTAAATAACATGTTTCATATAAAGCACTTAAAACAGCATATGAAACATAGTGCTCAATAAATAAATATCAATCACTGCCTAATCTACCATTTTATCCTTCAGTGTGTTGTAAAAATAGTAATGAGGTTATCCACTAAGACTATCTAAATAGAGGCTTATTACTTATGCTTCATTTCGCCACATAACTGTTCTTCTGATAAATCCTGAACTGAACTCTTTTTCTGATTTAAATTAACCTCAGAAGAGTAAGCTATATATATTCTGGGAAGGTAAAAAGAGTAAAAAAGGAAGTGGTTAAAAGCTTAGATTTACAAGAATTGAGTAAGGAAAGAGAGAGAAAGAGAAAGAACAGCAGACTGGTAACTAGAGAAAGTGAGAGAAAACATGGGATATAAGCAGGAATTTCCTGTCACTCGCTCCTAGCAGCTGGTTGTTGGATAGGAATAAGAAAAGTAGGGCAGCTGGCAAACACCCAGCTCTAGCTTCTCTTTCTGAGACCCTCCCCCACCACCAATGGCACTGTGACTACTCTTGTCTAGAGCCATGCTATGCTCTAGCCCAGATTTTGCAAGCTGATGTAGCTCTGCACACACACCCCTTCAATACAGAAAGGTGCTGTAGGATGTCCCTGTCTAAATGTATCTTTTCTCTGTCCATTTTCTTTCCCCATTACTATGTTTCTCTCTTGCCAATGACAGCCACAATTATAACTGTTGTCTCCACTAGTTCCTTCCACTATAAATATTGCCTATTTCACTGCAGTCTGGCTTCAAATACACCATTCCAGGGAAGCCAGTCTTGCTGACATCACCAAATTATTTAAGTCCATTTTACTATGTATCAGTACAATTTCCTGGAGTTGTTCGTATCCTTTTTCAAAACACTGGGATTTATAGATCACAATAAGGATTTTGAGGTTTTATCCAAAGTGCACTAGAAAACCACAAAAAGATTTTTTGGGAGGGAAGCCTCCAGTGACACTACACTCTCTGGGTTTTGCACCTGCTTCTCTAGTGTATCCTCCTCAAACAAAATTCTAAATGCCAGTTGTTATCAACTGAATGTTTGCATCTCCTCCAAATTTACATGTTGAAGCCTAATCCCCATAACGATGGTATTAGGAGGTAGAGCTTTTGGGAAGTTCTTAGCTTTAGGAGGGTGCTTAGCTTTAGGTCAGGAGGGTGAAGCTCTCAGGCTGGGATTAGTGCCCTTATAAACACAGGAGGAACACCAGAGTTCTCACTCTCTCCTCCATTTGAGGACAGAGAGAAAAAGCAGAGATCTGCAAGTCAGAGGGAGGGCGCTCACCAAGAACCAAATCTGCTGGCACAGTGATCTTGGACCTCCCAGCCTCCAGAACTGTAAGAAATAAATGGTTATTTAAGTCACCCAGTCTGTAGTATTTATTATGGCAGCCTGAGCTCATACACAGGTGTTCCCCAGGGTTCAGTTTGGAGACCTCCTCCTTCTTTCTCTACAATTTTTCTCCAGGGGTTTTCATCCAGTTCCATAAGTTTTCAAGACTATCTAAATATGTCAATGAATTACAAATTTGTACTTTTGGCTCCCCAAATTTCCTTTGAGCTCCAGATTTTTATAACAATATACTTATCCTACATTTTATTGGGCATCTCACAGATACCTCAAACTTAAGTTTAAAATTTGTTTTTTATAGCCTCCTAATTGTATTTTTCTTAGTCCTGCCCATCTTTTTAATTTTTATTTATTTTTTTAACATCTTTATTGGAGTATAATTGCTTTACAATGGTGTGTTAGTTTCTGCTTTATAACAAAGTGAATCAGCCATTCATATACATATATCCCCATATCCCCTCCCTCTTGCATCTCCCTCCCACTCTCCCAATCCCACCCCTCTAGGTGGACACAAAGCACCAAGCTGATCTCCCTGTGCCATGCGGCTGCTTCCCACTAGCTATCTATGTTACACTTGGTAGTGTATATATGTCCATGCCACTCTCTCACTTCGTCCCAGCTTTCCCTTCCCCCTCCCCATGTCCTCAAGTCCATTCTCTACGTCTGTGATTCCATATATATGTGTTAGCATACAGCATTTGTTTTTCTCTTTCTGACTGACTTCGCTATGTATGACAGTCTCTAGGTCCATCCACCTCACTACAAATAACTCAATTTTGTTTCTTTTTATGGCTGAGTAATATTCCATTGTATATATGTGCCACATCTTCTTTATCCATTCATCTATCAATGGACACTTAGGTTGCTTCCATGTCCTGGTTATTGTAAATAGAGCTGCAGTGAACATTGGGGTACATGACTCTTTTTGAATTATGGTTTTCTCAGGGTATATGCCCAGTAGTGGGATTGCTGGGTCATAATGTAGTTCTATTTGTAGTTTTTTGAGGAACCTCCATGCTGTTCTCCATAGTCTGCCCATCTTTTTTTTTTTTTTTTTTTTTTTTTTTGCGGTATGCGGGCCTCTCACTGTTGTGGCCTCCCCCGTTGCGGAGCACAGGCTCCGGACGCGCAGGCTCCGGACGCGCAGGCTCAGCGGCCATGGCTCACGGGCCCAGCCGCTCCGCGGCATATGGGATCCTCCCAGACCGGGGCACGAACCCGTATCCCCTGCATCGGCAGGCGGACTCTCAACCACTTGCGCCACCAGGGAGGCCCTATCTTTTTTTAAAAAAGAAGTTTTAACACCCACAAGTTGCAAAGCAGAAGCACTGTTAGTCATTCTTGATTCTTCACCCTTCTTTATTTAATCCTCCCATACTATCCCTTAAGTCTTCTCCAAATCAATCCAAAATATGTCATCTTTTCTTTTCCTCACCACTGCTACGACTCTGGCCCAAGTCACCATCTTCTATCCTAGGAACTCCTACAATGTGCCTCTTATTCTATTTGCCCTCTTGCCCTCCTCCACTTGCTTCTGCAGATTCATCTGTTAAAATATGTATGATGCCCTCATTACTCAAAATCTTTTAAGTAAAACCCAATTCTGCTGTTGCCTACAGATCTCAGCTTAATCCTGTGTCTTGCCTACCCATCCATCTTCATTTCATGCCACTGGGTCCTAGGTGCAGTGGCCATCTCTTAAATCCCAGCAGGGACCATGCTCTGTCTTACTCATGCTGTTCCCTCTCCTGTGAATGCTGTTTCTGCTGATCTTCATATAGTGATTCTTTATTAATCCTTCAAATCCCAGTTTAAATGTCCCCTGCTCATGGAGGCCCTACCCACTTCATCTATGTGGATTCCCTTTGTTATTCTTTCTTTCTCAACCATTTGTTCCTCATTGAATTAAGAGTATTTTATATGTATTGTTGCTTATATATTTGCTATCTTTATTTCTTATTACACTGTAAAATACAAAAGGGCAGGATCTTGTTCCTTGTATTCATTAATGCATGCTCAGTATCCAGCACATTTGCTGGATTCGTAGCACTCAATATGCTGAATGAATGAACTCAAGTATGAAACAGGCATTCAACATGCACTTAAATAATTAGAGTTTATTATAAATTACACCATATAAACATGTTTAACTATATTACTATTTAGTAATGCTTAAATATTACACATAATTGTTATGTAGAAATATTTGGAGTTCACCAACAAGTTTTTATTGAACCCAGTACCTACTTTATGCCCAGAATACTCTGTGGTATTATGGGGAGAGTTGATTAAAAATAAAGATAATCATTACTCTTAAAAAAAGATTACAATCTGGAGGAGCTAATGTTTAAATACACAAAAAAACATGGAAAGGATGTATAAAATGATTTCATGATGTGAAAAATAGCTGTAAAATATTTAATGAAACTTAATGATAATGAGGATCTATTTGATGAAGAGTCATGGCCCTCCAAAAAGTGAGCACCTATGAGATGAGATAAAATAAATAACAATAGCAGGTCCCACTAAAGTTGCAGAATCATATTACATATATGTGTGCACATGCAAAGTTCATGTGCCTTGGGAATTTTTAATACCTGCGGATAATTTATAAGAAGAATTCAGAATGGTAGTTTATCTAAAAAAAGCCAAAGTACATAATACTTTGGGGTAGCAAAATATAATATATAAACAATAGTAACCTACCTTGTGTTTATCCTCTGACTGGTGTCAGACTGGCAAAAATGAATAATGTATATACCTACTCACAGTGTGTCCATAGTACGGTTGGAGGGAGAGGGAAGTAAAATAATCATATAAAAGCCAAATCAATATACAGTTCAACAGGTGGTATAGAAAATACATACACACAAAGATGCTATGGAAGCCCCATGATTGAGGAGTCAACTAATTTGCTTGTGGGAGTCTAAGGTGGATTTACACAGGGTGTGTCATTTGAGCCAAGCCTTGAATATAAGTAGAGTTTTGACTGCTCATAAAATGAGAGAAGCTTATTCCAGATAGAAGAAATGACTTGTTCAAAGTCATAGGCCTGAGAGGATACGAGTTGTCTGTGGAATATAGAATGCAAAGCAGTCTCAGTGAATTAATACAATAGGTTCTTGGAGCATACAAGACTTTTTCTACCCAGGCCAAAACATTCTACTTAAAGGAAAAATGCAAAAACACAATCCAAATAATGGTGATACAGCTGGTTATTTTGTCATGATGCAAAACTGCCTAATCAGTCCTTTAACTTCTTTCTGCTGTGTTAACCATCTTTGTTAAATGAAAAATAGTCTATCTTTTGGAGAAACTTTAGGGACTTAAATCACAGATCAATGCATGTTCTAAAGCTTTACTGCCCAATTTGGAGCTGCAAGCCACAGGTGGCCACAGAGCACTGGAAGCGTGGCTGTTATCACATGTTGAAATGATAATATTTTGGATACATTGGTTTAAATAAAACACATTATTAATATTATTTCACCTACAGGCATACCTTGGAGATATTGCTGGTTTGGTTCCAGACCACTGCAGTAAAGCAAATATCACAATAAAGCGAGTCATACAAATATTTTGGTTTCCCAGTACATGTAAAAGTTAAGTTTACACTGAACTGTAGTTATTAAGTGTGCCATAGCATTATGTCTAAAAAACAATGTACATACCTTAATTTAAAAATACTGTGTTGCGGGGCCTCCCTGGTGGCGCAAGTGGTTGGGAGTCCGCCTGCCGATGCAGGGGATGCGGGTTCGTGCCCCGGTCTGGGAGGATCCGGGCCCGTGGGCCATGGCCGCTGAGCCTGCGCGTCCGGAGCCTGCGCGTCCGGAGCCTGTGCTCCGCGGTGGGGGAGGCCACGGCAGTGGGAGGCCCGCATACCGCAAAAAAAATAAATAAATAAATAAAAATACTGTGTTGCTAAAAAATGCTAACCATCATCTGAGCCTGCAGGGAGTCTTAGTCTTTTTGCTATAGTAATATCAAAGATCACTGATCACAAATCACCACAACAAATATAATAGTAATGAAAAAGTTAGAAATTTTGTGAGAATTACCAAAATGTGACACAGAGTCACAAAGTGAGTAAATGCTGTTGGAAATGGCACCGATAGGCTTGCTTGAGGTAGGGTTGCCACAAACCTTAAATTTGTAAAAAAAACACAATAGCTGCAAAGTACAAAAAACAAAGTGCAATAAAATGAGGTATGCCTGTATTTATTTTTCCTGTTTTTTTTTTTTTTTTTTTTTTTTTTTTTGCGGTACGCGGGCCTCTCACTGCTGTGGCCTCTCCCGTTGCGGAGCACAGGCTCCGGACACACAGGCTCCGCGGCCATGGCTCGCGGGCCCAGCCGCTCCGCGGCATGTGGGATCCTCCGGGATCGGGGCACGAACCCGTGTCCCCTGCATCGGCAGGCGGACTCTCAACCACTGCGCCACCAGGGAAGCCCCTATTTTTCCTGTTTTTAAATGACTTCTAGAAAATTTTAAACTACATGTGCAGCTATTTCTATTAATGAGTACTGTTCTAAAAGGTTTATAAAACAAATTAATGCTATTCTCTAGGAATGGACAACACCAATTTAGAAGATTAGGGATTATTCAACACTGAGCCCATAAAATCCTCTCTAAAATTTATGTGATTAAAATGAAAACCATAAAAGTTTAGCATTGTATGACACATAAGTATTCTCTTATACATGTGGGAAAGCATTGAGCATTTTTTAAAAATGTGGTTTCACCTAGAAAAGCTGTATTTTATAATTTTAATTAAACCTGGAAAGCTTCTTACAGTACTGTGTTGCCTTAGTGGAGAATTTCATGACCACCTTTATTTTTTAAATGAGGCTATTTATTGTGTTACTTTTGTTATTTCCACAATCTTAGAAAATTAATATACAAAAATACTTTTCTGATCCACGTGTGATACCCTTCCTTTGACTGTTCATTTTTAATAGCACTTTGCATGTATTAAAGCTAAAGATAAAATTAAAATGAAATCAGGTAGAAATGTATAGCAATTATTTTTATTGTGATTAGTTTTTTTAATTTTGAGAAATATAAAAGTAAAGAAGATGACAACATAATTTAGAATCAAATTGAAAATGGCTTAAAATGGTCAATATTTATTGGTCAAAAGTAGACATTTTGGGACCCATCTACCAATTACTATACAATTAAGGAAATGCATTTAGAAATTATTTGTAAGTCAATAAACCTCAAATAAAAAGTTTTCCGAGGTTATTTTGGTAAAATTATTACTTCTACAAAAATTACAACTAATATTTATTTAGCTGAGTTAACATGAAGCAATAGTGACATTCCATAACATTAAACTGATTACATAGAGCCACTAATTTCTGCAAAGTGCCTTAAAATAAAATGGATTGTTACTATCTACTGTGTTTAGGGAATTTCTGCTCATATAAGAGACTCAGTTTATAGGCTTCTTGTAATGATTGGGAATAACACAGCTGTTAAAATGCATGAGATTACACTGTAATAGCATCTTTTACCTAATACAAATCAGGCCAGAAATACTAATAAACATAATCACTGAGCCCTTAATGGAAGATTCCTGCTAATTTTGAAAGCTTTACAATTAGTTGTGATTCAATGAACCTGGTTCCTTGTTAAACTGTTAGGGAAGGCCAAACAGTGTTGTTTTAGGAAGGCAATGTTAAAGATTCTATGTGAATTTTTACTTATAAGGCAAGGTAATTTTTAAAATAAAATTGTTTCATTATTTTTTGTAACTATAAAAAATTCATACATTGCACTAAGATTAAAGTACACTTTTAAATACTCACAACCCACCAGGGCCATTGTACTACCAACATCTCAGACTTTCTCTCACACACTTCTCATTGTGCAAGAGACCTTCTTCCTGCTCCTGCCCTGCAAGCCTATTCTGGCCTGAGAATCCTTGTCCTTGCTGTTCCCTCTTCCAGAAAGGCAGTGTTCCTCAGTTCTCTCATAACTAGCTCCTTCTTTTCATTTAAATCTTGGTTCAAACATTACTACTTCAAAGTCCTCTTTCCAGAGTTCCCTTTTTAAGTGCTCATCATTTCGCCTAATGCAAGAATTATTCCTTTCTTTTCCTCAGAACAATCATCAAATTTGAATTTATCTTGTTAATTTGTGTGCATAGTTGTTGTTAGACCTTCCTCTGTAGAACATACACTCCATGGAAGCAGAAACATTGTTTGGCTTGTCCACCTCTGCTAACAAACTAATTAATTAAGTAATGGTATACATACACACATGCCACACACACACACACACACACACATATATTTATAAATATATAATATATTTATTGTCATATTGCTCCTGATATTTGGTAGGTTTTTTTTTTTTCATTAAAAATTTATTGAGAGGGCTTCCCTGGTGGTGCAGTGGTTAAGAATCCACCTGCCAATGCAGGGGACACAGATTCGAGCCCTGGTCCGGGAAGATCCCACATGCCACGGAGCGACTAAGCCCGTGTGCCACAACTACTGAGCCTGCGCGCCTAGAGCCCGTGCTCTGCAACAAGAGAAGCCGCCGCGGTGAGAAGCCCATGAACTGCAGCAAAGAGTAGCCCCCGCTTGCTGCAACTAGAGAAAGCCCGTGTGCAGCAACGAAGACCCAACACAGCCAAAAATAAATAATTTAAAAACAAATCTATTGAGAGCTTTCAAAGTCCATAAGCATATCTCTGTAGCATATGTTTTAATGATTACAGGGCATTCCACCATTTCAATACACTAGACTTTGTTATCAAATCCTCTATTGTTGGATACTTAGGTTCCTACCATTTTTGCATATTATAAACAATATTTTGACTTACATCCTTGTAGGTACATATTTGAACACTTGCCTGATTATTTCCTCCAGATAAATTCTAAGTTAAACTGCTAAGTAAATAAAAATATACAAATTTAAAATTTTGACTCATATAATCATACTTTTCTACAAAAAAGTTTTACCAGTTTCTACTTACATCAACATTTTGTATAAGTGACTATTTTTCCATAGTCTTGGCAATATGGAAATTATCAATACTTGCCGCTTCAGTAGGGGAGAATATATCACATCTTATTTTTTTATTATTATTTTTTTTGGCTGTGTTGGGTCTTCATTGCTGCGCGTGGACTTTCTCTAGTTGTGGTGAGTGGGGGCTACCCTTTGTTGCAGTGCATGGGCTTCTCACTGCGGTGGCTTTTCTTGTTGTGGAGCACGGACTCTAGGCGCGCAGGCTTCAGCAGTTGTGGCTCGTGGGCTCTAGAGCGCAGGCTCAGTAGTTGTGGTGCACGGGCTTAGTTGCTCCATGGCATGTGGGATCTTCCCGGACCAGGGATAGAACTCGTGTCCCCTGCATTGGCAGGCGGATTCTTAACCACTGCGCCACCCGGGGAAGTCCCTATCATTTCTTTTTTGAATGAATTGTTCATGGCCTTTGGAACATTGGAAAGTCTATCTTTTTCAATAATTTCTAAGATCTATTCACATATTAAGATTATTTAATATGTGTAGTCAAATAACTCTGTTGCATATAATTTTTTCTAATTTTTATATGTATTTTATCTTTTTCATGTATGTTTAGCTGTTTTATAGTAAAATCTGTTTTCCCTTCAAGTTTTTTATTTTTAGTATCAAGTTTTACAGGGTGCCACTTTATCCCAAGACTATGAAAATTACACACACACAAAACATACATAATGTGCATATATTATAATATATATCACATATGTACATGCTATATATTGGTCTCATTTTCATCTTTAATATTCAACAAAAATCTATAAGTATTAGAGAAATCACTTTGCAAGTTTGAAAGTGTTGAGGCTTATATCAGTGTACCATCCTGATAACTTGATAAAAAGCCCTTAATATTTTCTATTGATCTTAAAGAGAACCTCACAAATAATATTGTTCCTGTATAGGACAAAAATGCTAAAATCCCTTAATTGCAAATGTGTCTTTCTCAACTGACTTTAATTTTGTTTCATAAGGATGTGCCTTAAAAGGGGCTGCCTAAACTTCTAAACAGACTTAGAAACTTAGAGTAAGAGTTTAATAGTAAGTACCAGTAATAGAGATTACATGTCTTTAGGTTGCATTTTGGTGCCATATAATGTTTCCAGTTATGGCTAACAAACAGCCCACTCTCAAATATATTCTGAAGGTAGATACAGTTTGAAACATCGTGATTTAACACATGGCTTAGTGGGTGACTCAGTCCTTTCACTCTGGCTCTAACAATAACATAAAAGGATTTTTTAGTGGGACATCACTGTTCTTTTTTTTTTTTCTTTGATATCAACCACACACAAAAAAAGACTGGGTTATACTTCCAATTGTGCTGTCTTTAACTTGGATAATGAAGTTACCATCCTATCAGTACCTAAGACTTCCTTAAATGTTCTGTTATATTCAACCACATCTCCAAGAGAAGTGATGATGGGGCTAGAGTCCCACTGAGTAAGTAAAGTTTGCTTTTATCATAAACTCATTATTCTCAAGGCAAGGGCTGGAACCTATTTTTGGAAGCCTGAAATATTAAATTTTTTATTTTCATGTTAACTTTTTTCATTTTCTTGCTCTTTTTGTGCATAATAGAAATTAATAATAAGACAAATTGTCACCTGTGTGATACATAGCCATGATTAGTATTTCTGTGGTTCCCTTTAATATTTCAGTGCAAATTTGTTAGAAAATACCATAACTAATAATAACAAAGCTGTTGTGAGGACTGACTGTATGCTAAGAGCTTTAAGAATATTAATTCATTTAATCTTCATAGCAAACTCATGAGGTTAGTACTATTTATATTCCTACTTGACAGGCAAAAAACTGACCGACCAGAAACTTAAGACACTTGTCCAAAGTCACACAGCTAGGAATGGCAGAGATAAGACACAAAGATAGGCAGGCTGCTTCTACAGCCCCTCTCAAAGAGTATACTCTCTACTGCTTCACGAAACTTACACTTTCCTCCAGCTTCCATAATCTGAAGTTATGACAGGGTAATAATGAAAGTAATAGACAACATTTCACTGATCCAGCAAGGCCAACTTCTACAGTTCTAAGGCAACCCAATTTCAATTACTCCTAAGAAGTTCTGGAAATCCTAATGTGTTAGGGGTGTATCATGGGTTTGCCAGTGTACTCTGTCTATAGCATACTTCCCACATCATTGCCATGGAGTTACCTGCTGTCTAATTTAACTCCTACGTCAGCCTGATTCATTTATTCATTGACATTTATTGAATACTTACTATGTGTCCATTACTGTTCTAGCCACTGGGAAAACAGCAGAGAAGGAAACAAAATCCATGCTCTTATGAAGCCTATATTCTAGATAACAGTGATGAGTGATAAATAATTTGTCTGTTAGCAATAAGTGCTGTGGATGAAAAAGTCAAAGATGGGAGAAGTCACTTTATATGAGATGGTGACATTATATATAAATGTCATCTCAACAATAAGATGACATTTGATTAAAGATCCAAATGAAGTAAAGGAATGATCCATGTAGATTTCTGGGAGAAGGCCACTCCAGGAAGAGTTCTGAAGAATATCCAGAGTACCAGTGTGATTGCACGGAAGAAAACAGAGGAGAGTAGTATGGTCAAAGAGATAGAGGGGCAGATGAAATGGGAAATATGTTTGTGTTTGTGTTTGTGTGTGTGTGTGTGTGTGTGTGTGTGTAGTACATGCATATGTACAGACATGCACACATTTCTATGTATTTAAAGTAGAGCCAAAAAGATTAAATGCTGCTTTTCGTGTGTGTATGAGACAAAGAAAATTAAATATGACTTCAAATGTTTGGCCTAAGCACCTGGAAGAATGGAAGCTATTACAGAGATGTTGAAGGCAATTGGGTGAGCAATTCTGGCGGGGAGTTAGATGTTCAAGTTATAGATATGTTAAATTTGAGATTCCTATTCAGTGTCAAAATGGAGCTATTGAACAACCAGTTGCAGTTGTGAGTCCTCCTTGAGGAAGCATTACTAGCCGGAGATGAAATCTGGGAGTTGCCATGTTATGAATTGTATTTAATGCCATGAGACTGGGTGAGTTCACCTTCAGAGTCCATGTAAAATGAGAAGACAGATGACCAATTTTGATATTGGTTGACATTTAGAGGCTATGAATATGAGAGAGAAATTACATTGTTTGAATCAAGAAAAAGAATTAGAATATAAAATCTGAAGGAATAGAGGATCTTAATATCCTTCAGACAATATTTTATGACAATATTATGTTTTGCAACTACACTCTCATAAAAGATACAAGGTAGAGTTCATGGAGATAATGTATGTGAATAAGAGAAGAGCCTTTGGCTTTACCAATGAACCAAGAAGAATATAAAGTTGATATTATTTTATGAAAATAAAGGCAATGACAGGGATACATATGTTAATTCTTAGCATGGAATTGGGTCAAGAGCACATGCCAACACATCATTTCCAAGAGGTAAAGATGGAGAATTTGTTATAAATATCCTTAAATGGTCAATGGATATTAATGAAAAGGAAAGTCTGTTTACAAATTTCCCTGAGTCATTCTTCTTATTATTAATCTTGCAGGCAATAGGAGGTCAAGTTGTTGAAGAAATGAAAGTGTTCCTTGGCTCTAATCTCACAAAACGGCACAAGAACCCTAGTATATATATGCAGATAATTTCCTAATATACACAGCAGACCATAGTAATAACACAATTTTTTTACATAAGAGTGCTAATCCTGGGAACACTTTCTATACATTTATAAGACAGAATTATTTTTATCTTCATTTATCTATTTTCCCTGTTTACTAATATTAAGAGAATTTCATTATATTAAAGCTGAATTTACTACATGTTAATAGCTACATACTAATAGCTGAATCTGGTACATGTTCTTAAATTCATGCTTGTGTTCTAAGTTTTATATAAATAACATTTTAAAATTTTAAAAATAGGGAATGATAAATAAGTATACATTTTCTCAGGTGATTTCATGTTGAATGCTTAAGTGAAAGAAAGCTATTGGCTGTGGGCAGATTAGGTAATGATCAAATGTTATGTGCTTTTCCTCAGCTTTTTTTTTTTCATAACATTCAGGTGAGGGCCATAACATTAATGAGAGAAATGCAGCATTTGCTGTCAGACTTTATGAACATAAACCTCAATGCTAGGGTGAATAATGAAAACTCATTAGTAATTTAAGTAATGCTCTGCAAGCTGGATGTACAAAACTTAGGCAAAGAAATCTAAATTATATAAATCAAATGAACTACTATTGGCAAAAGTATATATTTCACATGAATTTAAGAGAAGCTAATGGCTTATACACCCTTGATCTCATTTTACCTTGTATATTTTACCATTTAGGACTAATTTAAAGGGTACAAACTTACAGTTATTAAATAAACAAGTCATGGGGATATAATGTACAACATGGTGACTATAGTTAATAATACTGTATTGTACATCTGAAAGTTGCTAAGAGAGTAGATCTTAAAAGTTCTCATCAAAAGAAAAAATTTGTAATTATGTATGGTGATGGATGTTAACTAGATTTATTGTGATCACTTCCCAGTGTAATATACAAATATTGAATCATTATGTTGTATACCTGAATCTAGTAAAAAATTATATGTCAATTATATTCTCTATGAAATAATTTAAAACAAAATTGAGCATATTATTATCAACATAATTATAGCTCAATACATACGATTGACCTTTATATATAGACAATTTTTGCCAGCCTTATTGAGAAATAATTGACAAATAACACTGTGCAAGTTTAAAGTATACAGTGTGATGATTTTATAATCATATGTATTGTGAAATAATTACCACAATAATGTAAGATCTACTCTCTTAGCAAATTTTAAGTACACAATACAGTATCAGTAAGTGTAGTCACTATTCTGATGTCAATTCTCCCATTATACAAATTTCTGATCCTAATAGTGCTTCCTGATTATTTGCCACTAAAAATTTCTTAGTGTGGTGATTATCCCTTAATAAGGAGATGTCCTTGAAATAGAAGCCTAATTTTCATCTCTGTGTCACACTTCTTCTGCTTCTTTTTTTTAAACATGTTGAGATACCAATGATATCAAAGAGAAATTTAAGTCAAACTGATGCATTTGGAGGAGTTAAAATTTTTACCTGAACACCTGTATCTATCTTAGTTTAATTAAATCAGTATTTAAAACAGCATTGAACCATAGATCTTAAAAGGATCATTGAACAAAAATTCATTACTTTCCTGCAATTATATATATTTTATTATCTTGGTGGGACAAACTCATTTCAAAATAGTGTTTATGTCCACTGACTTTTAAAATAGGGTATGTCTGAGGGCTTCCCTGGTGGCGCAGCGGTTGAGAGTCCGTCTGCCGATGCAGGGGACACAGGTTCATGCCCCGGTCCGGGAAGATCCTGCATGCCGTGGAGCGGCTGGGCCTGTGAGCCATGGCCGCTGAGCCTGCGGGTCCGGAGCCTGTGCTCCACAATGGGAGAGGCCACAACAGTGAGAGGCCCGCATACCACAAAAAAAAAAAAAAAAAAAAAAAAAAAAATAGGGTATGTCTGATAAATAACATCATGACATACTTTGCTTAATTTATTTAAAAATCCTTGTTTTAAATATAAAGAATATTTGTGAAAGAGCATTATTTAATTTTCTTACAGTTAAAGATGATGTTTGTTTTATTAGCAAATTGTAACCATTCTAAATGTATTTAAAGTTAGTAAGCCTCAAGAAAACTTAATGCAATTTAAACATAGGCTGGCATTCTCTACTTTATTTATTTATCTATTTGATATTTAATACAAACTATTTATTTATTTATTTAAACATCTTTATTGGAATATAATTGCTTTACAATGTTGTGTTAGTTTCTGCTGTACAACCAAGTGAATCAGCTATACATACACATATATCCCCATATCTCCTCCCTCTTGCGTCTCCCTCCCAACCTCCCTATCCCACCCCTCTAGGTGGTCACAAAGCACTGAGCTGATCTCCCTGTGCTACGTAGCTGCTCCCCACTAGCTATTTTACATTTGGTAGTGTATATATGTCACTGCTACTCTCTCACTTCGTCCCAGTTTACCCTTCCCCCTCCCCATGTCCTCAAGTCCATTCTCTCCATCTGTGTCTTTATTCCTGTCCTGCCCCTAGGTTCATCGGAACCATTTTGTTTTTAGATTCCATATATATGTGTTAGCATATGATATTTGTTTTTATTTGATATTTGTTTTATATGATATTTGTATGACAGACTCTAGGTCCATCCACCTCACTACAAATAAATCAATTTTGTTTCCTTTTATGGATGAGTAATATTTCATTGTATATATGTGCTACTTCTTCTTTATCCATTCATCTGTCAATGGACACCTAGGTTGCTTCCATGTCCTGACTATTTTAAATAGTGCTGCAATAAACATTGTGGTACATGACTCTTTGTGAACTGGCATTCTCTACTTTAAGAAGTCAAGTATGATTCTTGTGAACTAACCTGTGATATAATCAGTGAGAAAGCATAGCCTACATATGCCCACATCTTAAATTTCAAATAGAATCAAATCCCTAATTGTTACTTTCTTCTGTGAGGACAGTTGCTCTCAACAGGATTCTTTAATTAGGAAGAGAAATGGTTCTGGAAAAAGCTCTAACTGATTTTAAAATGTTTTTTGGAAGAAAAATTGGTTGAAATTACTGGCACTAAATACATTTGGGTCTGCATGTCAAATGCATATACAGACTTCATTCTTGAATGGCTAAGAGCTACATACATATAAATAGAACTAAAATGATAGAATTTAAGACTCCAACAGAAGTGTCATCTATGGGTTTTTAGCACAGCATTTATTCCCTTTTTCTGTTAATGAGAATTCAACTTCTTTGGAACACTGCCCCTCTCTGTCACATACTCTTGGACCATCAATTAGACCCCTTGTGGCCAAGATGTGAGCTTGTGACTCAACTTTGGCTGTTTCAGTTTTCACCTGGGTATGTGAATTTTGAACAGAGTGCCGTATAGCATGAAAAGAATTGGAGATGATACAGCTCATATGCAAACACCCCATTGACTGTTCTTCTGTTCCTGTTCACATCGCTGGATTTTCCTTGGTCCCTCTTCTTTCTGAGACCTAACTATTAGGTTTTCTTTCTGAGATTCCACACTGCCTTGCATATGTCTAATAAATTCTTTTTTGGCTATAGTTAGCCAGAATCAACTTCTGTTACTTACAAGCAAAAATCTCTGGCCAATGAAAGCTCACAAAAATGATAAAATATTATATGTTAAGAAAAAAATAAATGTTTTTGTGGGGAAGTAATACTAAGTAAATTAGAATCGGCACATAAAACGTGCCATAAATCTTAATATGGGGGCTTCCCTGGTGGCGCAGTGGTTGAGAGTCTGCCTGCCATTGCAGGGGACATGGGTTCGTGCCCTGGTTCAGAAAGATCCCACATGCCACGGAGCGGCTGGGCCCGTGAGCCATGGCCGCTGAGCCTGTGCGTCTGGAGCCTGTGCTCCGCAACGGGAGAGCCGACAACAATGAGAGGCCCGCATACTGCAAAAAAACAAAAAACAAAAAAAACTTAATTTGCAAAGTACAACAGGCAGGCAGGTGATTAATGAATAAACTGTAACAACCTAGCAGGAAAAAAAATGACAGTTTTTATTGCTTAGCTGCAGCTATTAGAAATTACATTAGTTCTACAACAAAGAGAAAAGTGAAGTGGAGATACAGGTGTAGATGAGGTCAAGCTTGGATATTCTTTCACATTGATCCCAGAGATTTCCTAGAAAAATTCCCGTGATCAACTTTGTTGCCCCTCAGCAGGACTATATATTTTGCTTTGCATATGTTCTAAGCTCTTTTGCATCCTTTAATGGATTCTTAAGCTGAAATTGGGCAGAGCTTGTTGTTACTATGTTTTCTATATCTGGTAGAGTGAATCCTGCAGAATTTTTATTCTGTTAACACATGTTGACTTCATTCCAGTTAATAAGGACACACACACACACACACACATTTATTGGCAATTTGATCTCTAAGACTGCTCTCAATGATTAGGTAGCTGCTGTTGAGACATAATTTCAAATGAATTGGGGGTCTCACAAAGCATATTCTACACAATTTTACCATTAGAAAAATATTATTTTACTACAAGTCTTTTCTAAAAGCAACTCTACCTCTTTCTTCATAATCTCATGATATAGCACTGGTACATACACCATCGACATATATTTTTTTTAGTTACATAAACTTCATAAACCTAAGGACAACATGGAAGAACTATAGTAGCTCTAATACTCTTCAATGCCAATCTATGTAAATTCTTTATGACAAAATTTATGTCTCTTTAAAACCTAAGGTCTTTATACAATTACAGAAGAGATTTTACCACACTAGTCAAATAAAGCATTCTACAAAGACTTTGACATGCCTGAAAATAAACGCACACAAAAATTTAGTGAACTATGGGAGACTTTTGAGCTGAGGCTATGGCATGACCTCAGAACTGGGTTCACCTCTCAGAGCATGTCAGAGCCAAAAGACACAACCAAGGCAAAGAGCGGGACAAGGAGGGCTTTATTACTTGCATTTTCCCAGCACCAGTTATTGAAGAGGCAACTAACTGCAGAACAACCATGTGGAAAAGACTGAAACCTACCAGAAAAGTTCTCTACAACTAAAGATATAAAGAAGGAACGCCAATGAGACAGAGTCAGCTCTACCCATCATGAGTCACTCCCATCAAGCCTCTTAGATAGCCTCATCAGCCAGAGGGCAGACAGCAGAAGCAAGAAGAACTACAATCCTGCAGCCTGTGGAACAAAAACCACATTCACAGAAAGACAGATAAGATGAAAGGACAGAGGGCTATATACCAGATGAAGGAACAAGATAAAACCCCAGAAAAACAACTAAATGCAGTGGAGATAGGCAACCTTCCAGAAAAAGAATTCAGAATAATGATAGTGAAGATGATCCAGGACCTCGGAAAAAGAATGGAGGCAAAGATCGAGAAGATGCAAGAAGTGATTAACAAAGACCTAGAAGAATTAAAGAACAAACAAACAGAGATGAACAATAAAGTAACTAACATGAAAACTACACTAGAAGGAATCAATAGCAGAATAACTGAGGCAGAAAAACGGATAAATGACGTGGAAGACAGAATGGTGGAATTCACTGCTGCAGAACAGACTAAAGAAAAAAGAATGAAAAGGAATGAAGACAGCCTAAGAGACCTCTGGGACAACATTAAACACAACAACATTGGCATTATAAGGGTCCCAGAAGGAGGAGAGAGAAAGGACCAGAGAAAATATTTGAAGAGATTATAGTCAAAAATTTCTGTAACATGTGAAAGGAAATAGCCACCCAAGTCCAGGAAGAGCAGCAAGTCCCATACAGGATAAGCCCAAGGAGAAACACGCCGAGACCCATAGTAATCAAACTGACAAAAATTAAACACAAAGAAAAACAATTGAAAGCAGCAAGGGAAAAATGACAAATAACATACAAGGGAACTCCCGTAAGGTTAGTAGCTGATTTCTCAGCAGAAACTGTACAAGCCAGAAGGGAGTGGCATGATATACTTAAAGTGATGAAAGGGAAGAACCTACAACCAAGATTACTCTACCCAGCAAGGATCTCATTCAGAATCGATGGAGAAATCAAAAGCTTTACAGACAAGCAAAAGCTAAGAGATTTCAGCACAACCAAACCAGCTCTACAAGAAATGCTAAAGGAACTTCTCTAAGTGGGAAACACAAGAGAAGAAAAGGACCTGGAAAAACAAACTCAAAACAATTAAGAAAATGGTCATAGGAACATACATATCGATAATTACCTTAAACATGAATGGATTAAATCCTCCAATCAAAAGACACAGGCTTGCTGAATGGATACAAAAACAAGACTCATATATATTCTGTCTACAAGAGACACACTTCAGACCTAAGGACACATACAGACTGAAAGTGAGGGGATGGAAAAAGATATTCCATGCAAATGGAAATCCAAAGAAAGCCAGAGTAGCAATACTCATATCAGATAAAATGGACTTTAAAATAAAGAATGTTACAAGAGACAAGGAAGGACACTACATAATGATCAGGGATCAATCCAAGAAGAAGATATAACAATTATAAATATATATGCACCCAACATAGGAGCCCCTCAATACATAAGGCAACTGCTAACAGCTATAAAAGAGGAAAATGACAGTAACACAATATTAGTGGGGGACTTTAACACCTCACTTACACCAATGGACAGATCATCCAAAATGAAAATAAATAAGAAAACAGAAGCTTTAAATGACACAATAGAAAAGATACATTTAATTGATATTTATAGGACATTCCATCCAAAAACATCAGATTACACTTTCTTCTCAAGTGCACATGGAACATTCTCCAGGATAGATCACATCTTGGGTCACAAATCAAGCCTCAGTAAATTTAAGAAAATTGAAATCATATCAAACATCTTTTCTGACCACAACGCTATGAGATTAGAAATGAATTACAGGGAAAAAAATGAAAAAAACACAAACACATGGAGGGTAAATAATACGTTACTAAATAACCAAGAGGTCACTGAAGAAATCAAAGAGGAAATCAAAAATTACCTAGAGACAAGTGACAATGAAAACACGATGATCCAAAACCTATGGGATGCAGCAAAAACAGTTCGCAGTGGGAAATTTATAGCTATACAGGCCTACCTCAAGAAACAAGAAAAATCTGAAGTAAACAATCTAACCTTACACCTAAAGTAACTAGAGAAAGAAGAACAAACAAAACACAAAGTTAGCAGAAGGAAAGAAATCATAAATATCAGAGCAGAAATAAATGAATTAGAAACAAAGAAAACAATAGCAAAGATCAATAAAACTAAAAGTTGGTTCTTTGAGAAGATAAACAAAATTGATAAACCATTAGCCAGACTCATCAAGAAAAAGAGGGAGAGAACTCAAGTCCATAAAATTAGAAATGAAAAAGTAGAAGCTACAACAGATACAACAGAAATACAAAGCATCCTAAGAGACTACTACAAGCAACTCTATGCCAAAAAAATGGACAACCTGGAAGAAATGGACAAATTCTTAGAAACCTATAACCTTCCAAGACTGAACCACGAAGAAACAGGAAATATGAACAAACCAATCACAAGTAATGAAATTGAAACTGTGATTAAAAATCTTCCAACAAACAAAAGTCCAGGACCAGATGGCTTCACAGGTGAATTCTATCAAACATTTAGAGAAGAGTTAACACCCATCCTTCACAAACTCTTCCAAAAAACTGCAGAGGAAGGACACTCCCAAACTCATTCTATGAGGCCACCATTACCCTGATACCAAAACCAGACAAACATACTACAAAAAAAGAAAATTACAGACTAATTGCACTGATGAATATAGATGCAAAAATCCTCAACAAAATACTAGCAAACAGAATCCAACAGCACATTAAAAGGATCATACAGCACGATTAAGTGGGATTTATCCCAGTGATGCAAGGATTCTTCAATATATGCAAATCAATCAATGTGCTACACCATATTAACAAATTGAAGAATAAAAATCATATGATCATCTCAGTAGATGCAGAAAAACTTTTGACAAAATTCAACACCAATTTATGATAAAAACTCTCCATAAAGTGGGCATAGAGGGAACCTACCTCAACATAATAAAGGCCATATACAACAAATCCACAGCAAACATGATTCTCAATGGTGAAAAACTGAAAGCATTTCCTCTAAGATCAGGAATGAGGCAAGCATGTCCACTCTCACCACTATTATTCAACATAGTTTTGAAAGTCCTAGCCATGGCAATCAGAGAAGAAAAAGAAATAAAAGAATACAAATTGGAAAAGAAGAAGTAAAATTGTCACTGTTTGCAGATGACATGATACTATACATAGAGAATCCTAAACATGCCACCAGAAAACCACTAGAGCTAATCAATGAATTTGGTAAAGTTGCAGGATACAAAATTAATGCACAGAAATCTCTTGCATTCCTATACACTAATGATGAAAAACCTGAAAGAGGAATTGTGGAAACACTCCCATTTACCATTGCAACAAATAGAATAAAATACCTAGGAATAAACATACCTAAGGAGACAAAAGACCTGTATGAAGAAAACTATAAGACACCGATGAAAGAAATTAAAGATGATGCCAACAGATGGAGAGATATACCATGTTCTTGGATTGGAAGAATCAATATTGTGAAAATGACTGTACTACCCAAATCAATCTACAGATTCAGTGCAATCCCTATCAAATTACCAATGGCATTTTTTACAGAACTGAACAAGAAAGCTTAAAATTTATATGGAGACACAAAAGACCCTGAATAGCCAAAGCAGTCTTGAGGGAAAAAAACGGAGCTGGAGGAATCAGACTCCCTGACTTCAGACTCTACTACAAAGCTACAGTAATCAAGACAATAGGGTACTGGCACAAAAACAGAAATATAGATCAATGGGACAGGATAGAAAGCCCAGAGATAAACCCACGCACCTATGGTCAACTAATCTATGACAAAGGAGGCAAAGATACACAATGGAGAAAAGACAGTCTCTTCAATAAGTGGTGCTGGGAAAACTGGACAGCTACATGTAAAAGAATGAAATTAGAACACTCCCTAACAGTATACACAAAAATAAACTCAAAATGGATTAAACACCTAAATGTAAGACTGGACACTATAAAACTCGTAGAGGAAAACATAGGAAGAACACTCTTTGACATAAATCACAGCAAGATCTTTTTTGATCCACCTCCTAGAGTAATGGAAATAAAAACAAAAGTAAACAAATGGGACCTAATGAAACTTAAAAGCTTTTGCACAGCAAAGGAAACCATAAACAAAACGAAAAGACAACCCTCAGAATGGGAGAAATTATTTGCAAACGAATCAACAGACAAAGGATTAATCTCCAAAATATATAAACAGCTCATGAAGCTCAATATTAAAGAAACAACCCAATCCAAAAATGGGCAGAAACCCTAAATAGACATTTGTCCAAAGAAGACATACAGATGGCCAAGAAGCACATGAAAAGCTGCTCAACATCACTAATTATTAGAGAAATGCAAATCAAAACTACAATGAGGTATCACCTCACACCAGTTAGAATGGGCATCATCAGAAAATCTACAAACAGCAAATGCTGGAGAGGGTGTGGAGAAAAGGGAACCCTCTTGCACTCTTGGTGGGAATGTAAATTGATACAGCCACTATGGAGAACAGGATGGAGGTTCCTTAAAAAAGTAAAATTAGAATTACCATATGATCCAGAAATCCCAGTACTGGGCATATACCCAGAGAAAACCATAATTCAAAAAGACACATGCACCCCAATGTTCGTTGCAGCACTATATACAATAGCCAGGTCATGGAAGCAACCTAAATGCCCATGGATAGATGAATGGATAAAAAGGATGTGGTACATATATACAATGGAATATTACTCAGCCATAAAAAGGAACAAAATTGAGTCATTTGTTGAGACATGGATGGATCTAGAGACTGTCATACAGAGTGAAGTAAGTCAGAAAGAGAAAAACAAATATCGTATATTAACGCATGCATGTGGAACCTTAAAAAATTGTACAGATGAACTGGTTTTCAGGGCAGAAGTTGAGACAGAGATGTAGAGAACAAATGTATGGACACCAAGGGGGTAAAACCGCGGTGGTGTGGGGATGGTGGTGTACTGAATTGGGCGATTGGGATTGACATGTATACACTGATGTGTATAAAATTGATGACTAATAAAAAAAATTTAGTGAACTATGAAAATAAAAAATCAATACCAGAGGGAAAAAAATTACTACTTCGTCACAAACAGCATTCTGAATATCTTGGTGATCCAAACAAAGAGGAGAACATGATCACTTTTACCATTCAGGGTCTCAACCCCTGTGATCATAAGCAATTGTGAGAGCCCTGCAGAAATGTGTCTAAAGGGCCAGTAGCTGCTCAGTTTACACTTACTGTTCCCATGAAGAAATGCAAACTGTTGTAACCAGATTACCCAAGTTTTTTGAGAGATTAGAATTTCGGACTTTATGTGAAATCTCCCAAATTTGAAATTTAGATATTAATCCATAGTTAGTAGATTAAAACCAAAAATTAGCTCTGGGATCAGACTGCTGGAGCTTATGCCTTGGCTTCATCATTTACTGTTGCTATTCCATGGACACGACAATCACTCTCTCTTAAACCTCATCTGGAAAAACAATAATATCAGCTTCATAGAGGTTTTGTAAGGACTTCAAGGAGTTAATGGAGTGTCTGATAAATTATAAGAATTTAATACGTTAGACATTTTTACTCTTTAAAACAATATGTAGTAGAACCAAAATATATCTGTAGTGATAGATATAGGTCACTAGTTTAGATCTGTGATTTATAATTGTTCCTCCTGTCCAAAAGGGAAAACATATCTGTTTTTCAGAGAAAACTTTATCTATAGCATTTATCTCTAAAATAATATTTTTTCATGCAAAACTTCACATAGATGTTGCAATACATAAAAAAGGTATAACCTAGACAGAGTTCTGTGGTATGACACACCTTCACTCTCTCCCCCAACTCCTACTTTCCAGCAACGTTTAATCTTAACCAAAAATCAAGTGGTATCTTGAGCCTTGCAATAATATTAAAATATGCTCTACAGCAATCAACAATAAGAACTTGATTTCATGCATATCAACCTGTTTCTAATACAAACTTTTCTCTAAACAAGATTCACTGTCCATCAAGTCATATGAGAATTCTCATAATGTACATATAACATATACCTTACTCCCAAATCTAAACTGGCTAGATCTGGGATTAAACTTTCAAATATATTTTAAGATAAAAGGTAACAATGCTTTTGTAGTTTGCCTCAAAAAAAATTTTTTTTAATTCTTCATTTATCAGCAAAGGATTATCTAACATCACAGAACCCTAGGAGAGGAAGCGCACCTCTCTCACTTCTTTATGAAATTTCAGCTTCCCACAACAATATCCCTTAAGAAATAGTTACTGTTTTTTCTTCTCCTTGCCTTCCGAAAGACAAATCAGGACACCACCTCAGGCAAGCTCTGGTTCTACAGAGGAACTTTTTATTATTCAAAATTTAGGTCTTGATATAGATGTTATAGGCTGCTTCATTCCAACCTGCATAAGGAAGATTTCCATTCTGAAAAACCTGCCCACTTGATGCTTATCTAAACTGGTCTCGCTGCTTTGCCATGACATGATTTATTTCCAAATTTCTCTTCTGATAGTTCACAAAGTGCTTCGTGTCAAGCATAAAGGATACTAATTACCTCTTCAACTTGTCAGGTCTCTGAAATACATGAATTACATGTCCACTGGCATTATATAACATCAACCAACAGAACCTAGCCTGAGGATATAACCTTCTATCATCTGTGCCTAGCCTCAATTAAAAATTTAGTTGCCCATGTTTACAGGTTAAAGCATATAGGCAAACATGTTCAGGAACACAAAGGTTATGAATATGCTGTGCCTTTGCTTGGCTGCCTCATATTTCACTGCTCCACTAACTCTACACAGCCTCTTTGAAACCTATAAATGACACTTTGAAATACTGACTAATTCACTGTACCCTTTCTGCCTACAGCTGAAAGCATAAGAAGGACATGCATTGTCAGTTTACAGAAAATACACAGCCAAGATTGCACAAGCCACCTCAGATTATAGTGATGATTAGTTGAAATGATATATGGCACATTTACAATTTGTTTTAAATATATAAAGTTAAAAGAATGTTAATAAATAAAATGTTAATAATTTGAATTTACTTTCATGAAAACAGTGACCAAAGTGTGTCACTCTGTAGAAAGCTGTCCATATTGAGGTACTTAGGAGAATCAATGAGACACAATCTCATCTATCAATATAGTCACCTATTCTTTCCTTGGTATTTTAATTCTAATACATACTCCAGGTGTCCAAGAAAATAATTACTCTTCATAAAAATAATCATGTCATCACTTAATAGAATACAATTCCCTATACACACTGAAAAGCTTCCAGTTGAGTGCATTAAGTTTTGCAAAAACATCTATTGTAATTCAAATTATGAAATATAAAGCCACTCTAGAATTTCTGTCTATAAAACAACTCATTGAGAAAATTCTTCATATTATAATGGGATAATTCCCCCCCACCACCACTTAAGGTGCTTTATATCTGAAAGCACAAATTAGAGGATAAAATTAAAAACTTCTCAATGAGATAAATTATAAATGATATTTTCTGTTAATTTTATCTAAATTGTCAACTAAAATGTCTAAGATTGAAGCACATTTTAGGGAATTTCAAATTATTGTTAGTTTGCTTATTTTAAATATTGGAGCTATCTGAAAATATTAGAAAAAAAAAGAAAAATATCACTGTTTCATATGAGAGTATTTCCAGTCATCTTTTGGCTTGGCTACAACTGTTTATCTCTAAATTTGAATAATCTTAAAAATAACACTAAAGATTTATGCAATACCTTCTTTTATTATGTTTCAAAATGACATTGTGTTATACCTGGCTGATAACTTGAAAGCTCTGTAGTTATAAGAAATGACAAAATGTTATTAAATTTCCTATATAATTAATTCAGCCTTTTCTCAGTTCATGTGAGATATTGTGAGATCAACTGTACCAAAATTAAATAGCAGTTTAGAAGAATTGCATAAGAAAGGTCTAGATAATATATACATTAATTTCTACCTTGAAAAAATAGAATAAAATTTTTTCCCAAATTGCCTTAGAAAGTTCACAAATTTTACCATATTAGAATATTTTAAAAAATCAATAAGTTGAAAGTTGGCACTAGTAAAAACCACAGCTTCTGATCAGAATGTATTAAAGATAGAAACACTAATAAAATTAGAAAAATAAGCCAAAAATATTTCTTGATCTGAAAAGTTCAAAACTATTTACTCAATTATATAATTTTTTAAAACTGCAGAATATTTTAAACACCATATCAGAACCTATTGATAAGAAAACAAACCGTTCTCAGAAGAAAAAAATCCTTAATATTCATAATAATGAAGAAGAAAAATTGAAAATAAGTGAATTAAACATCCAACATATAAAGTTAGAAAAAGAACAAGATGATAAACCTACAGAAGAGAGAATAAAGTATTTGAAAATGATAAAAAAAATAAATTGATGAATAAGGAAACAAATATTATAAAGCTGATAAGCCAAATAAAAGTCAGTAAGGTTAAAAAAAAAGCAACAAAAGCTAGGCTTTTGAGTATTCTAATCAAGAAAAAAAGGGGGAGGAGAATGCATAAATACACAAAGTGAATAAGAAAAAATAACAAGTAAACAATAGGTACTATAACAAACCTTAAATGCTTTTTAGCAATCATACTCTACATCCTAATTCATTTTTCTTTCATTCTCTCAGAAAACTATTTCATCTTTTCTTCTGTCCCCAGCTTATCACCCATATTCATTCTCAACTTATTCCTTTGCTCCCTACTGCACTAAGAATACTGAAACAACCAGCAGAGAACTTTCACAGGATCTCTAGCGCCTCTACTGACATACTTTAACATCTCATTTATTATCACAGAAAAAAAGAAAAAAACAAAAAACTGTGTATTCTTCTATGTAAAAAGCTATACATTCTCCCATTCCCAAAACCTCCTCAAAAACGTAACTCCAGAAAGTTCCCCCCCCATACATCACAAATTTATGGAGATTATTTCCATCAGTACCGACAGTGTAAAAACATCCTGTTATTCTATCTGGAAGAAAAGAAAACATTTATTTCTGTTGATTCCACTTTACCCGTCAGCTACCATCCATTTGTATCTTCCTATTTATAGCAAAGTTTCTTGAAACATTTCTTTCTACTTGAAATCTCTAATTCTACTCAGTTCATTTTCTCTGAAACTGCCTTTTGCCCACCCTGCTTCACCAAAAATTTGCAGGAAATTTACAGTATGCTAGATAATGTACAGTGCTGGGAATACCCAAAGTTTAATTAGATACAGGCTTTGCTTCTGAGAAATTTCTAATGTAAAACAGTCATGGGCTTCCCTGGTGGCACAGTGGTTGGGAGTGCACCTGCCGATGCAGGGGACACAGGTTCGTGCCCCGGTCCGGGAAGGTCCCATGCTGCAGAGCGGCTGGGCCCGTGAGCCATGGCCGCTGAGCCTGCTGCGCGTCCGGAGCCTGTGCTCTGCAATGGGAGAGGCCACAACAGTGAGAGGCCCGCATACCGCAAAAAAAAAATTAAAAAATAAAAAAAAACAGTCATTACTTTCCCTAGGATTATAAATATTTAAGACAAAAAAATAGACTCCATCAACTAAAACAGTTTTTTGTGTTTTTTTTAAATACAATTAAATTCTTACGTTGTAGCTCCAGACATCCTGGCACTGCTAACTCTGATTGCAACTACCACCATTTCCATTGGCTAAAATCACTGCCACCACTGCTATAAAGCTCAGTTAAATTCAGTTTTTACCTTCAGAAGTCCTCCTTTGGATGCTAATCTGATGGCCTGGTGCTGGCTGCTCAAAAAATGCTGTCTTTTTCATCTCCCTTTCTATTTTTCTTACTTGAAATCAGCAGTTAAAAGAAAACTATCTCTGGTCTGTCTGGGAGAACTAAGACTAGAACTGGAACTTAACAGTGTGTCTGCATTTCTCCACATGACAGTGTGAAATACTTGAATTTGAAGGCTTAGCTTAGTCCTTTTTGCTGGTTTTTCTTGGCTATGGATGTGAACCTCATTAACCCTTCAAAAATGAAGAATCTGCAGCACAGAGAGGTTGAATAGGTTGATGTAACTTGAAATCTACACTTCAAATTTCAGAGGCAATGCCTTTTCTTTGTATATCAAGGTCTAGAGTCCATAGACCTAAGTGTCTCAGGTTTACAAAAGGGCTTTATTTTGCTAATATCTTAACAGGAAAACAACAACAACAACCTTTCCTTTTAGGACATTTCAGTTGAGTAAAAGATATATAAGTTTGAAATAGTACCAAAAGTTGTATACCAGTATATAAGTATACCCATGTAGACTGATAGTGTGAGAGTTCAGAAATCAGACTTTCTTAGTTAGAATTGGAACTCTGACATATACTACTTTGCAACCTGGAGAAGGTGAGTTAAACCCTCTCCATATCAGTTTCCTCACCTGTAAAAGAGGAATAATAGTACTTCTAGTCCATAAGGTAGTGGTTCAGATTGATTGTTTTATATGTAAAGTCCTAGAACTGTCTCTGGAACACAAGCTCTTAAACAATAGCTATCATTTCTGTTTCTGATTCTAGTCACTAGTCTGAAGAGTTAGTAGTGCAGGGGTGCATGAAGAGCAGTTATAAAAGATTTCAATTATTAAAACCTATGTCACAACATGATATGAGGAATATAAGTGAATATAACATGGAATTTGACCATATAAAAAGTTAATAGAAACTGTCATATATGTAAGGGCTCAGAAAATATACCACCACTCAAATATCTTTCCTAGAAAGTTTAGTTAAGATTACATTCTGGGCTTCCCTGGTGGAGCAGTGGTTGAGAGTCTGCCTGCCTATGCAGGGGACACGGGTTTGTGCCCCGGTCCAGGAGGATCCTGCATGCCGCAGAGCGTCTGGGCCCGTGGGCCATGGCCGCTGGGCCTGCGCGTCCGGAGCCTGTGCTCCGCAGCAGGAGAGGCCACAGCAGTGAGAGGCCTGCATACCGCAAAACAAAACAAAACAAACAAAGAAACAAACAAAAGATTACATTCCATCTGACCAAGAGATGAACCCAAAGGTAAAAAATATAAAAATGGGTAAATGATGTATACAGGAATGATACAAACATTCAAACGTATTAAACATGAGTGTATTTAATAGCTGCTGAATACTTAATTGCAACCCTGAATGCAAATATAGACAATATACGTTAGGGTAAAAGTATTATATAAAAGTTTCTAATAATATGGATTTATGCTAACACAGATGGGGAAGTTCAGTATGGGAAAAGAGCAAGAATAGAGAAATATCCAGTTCTTCTACTTTATAGCATGCGCAAAAGTGATACAGTTACTCTCCTAATCTTGCTAAATAAAGAAATATAGGTGATTTTTTTTCCAAAGAAAAACAGTATTCACTACTTTAATTACAAATAATTTGTTTTTCTTATATATACTGCAGAGAATAAAGCAAGGAAACCCAGTTCAACAGCCAAAGCAAAAAAACAAAGGCAACATCAAAGAAAAAGGAAAGAAAATTTCATGACAGGAAAAATTGCTCATAATATGTTAAACGAGAAAAGTAGCATATAAAATTACATATAGTATGATTCTAATTTTGAGAAAAGCATCTCTCTACTAGTGTAAGAGATGTTAAAGTCTACTTAAACTGAACTTTAAATAATTGTAGGTGTAGATACCTGAACATTTTCTGCAAAGCACAAAGCAAGCAATACACAAGAAAACAACTTCCAAGAACAGACCAAAGTTGGACAAGGTCAGTATGGGACTCAAAATGGAAAATCAGCAAAATATGTGCCACAAACTCTGTTGAAAATCAGCTCAGAGCATCAGAAAAAAATTCTCTTAGTTATATCTGATCTTGTGTTTTTGACAAATCTCTTACTGAAGAGATGTTACAAATTAATATAGCAATCCCTTTCAGGCCTCTGTATATTAGGATTATATACGTTATATTTAAGTTTATGATGATGAAATAGAAAAAAATTCTGGTTCTAAAGTATGTCATCATTCTTAAGAATCAGTTTTTATTTAATAAAGTTTCAAGTTAAATGATTACTCCAGAAATGTAAAACAACTAGTATCAAGTGTTTAATATTGTTCTTGACTATCTTTGACTCTAAAACTTCAAGTGCTTTAAAAGAGATTGCAGTCAAGATGGCAGAGTGCAAGGACGTACGCTCACTCCCTCTTGTAAGAGCACCGGAATTACAGCTAACTGCTGAACCATCATCAACAGGAAGACACTGGAACTCACCAAAAAAGATACCCCACATCCAAAGATGAAGGAGAAGCCACAATGAGATGGTAGGAGGGGCGCAATCATAATAACATCAAATCCCATAACTGTTGGGTGGGTGACTCACAAACTGGAGAGCAATTATACCACAGAAGTTCACCCACTAAAGTGAGGGTTTGGAGCCTCCTGTCAGGCTTCCCAACCTGGGGGTCCAGAAAAGGGAGGAGGAATTCCCAGAGAATCAGACTTTGAAGGGTAGCGGGATTTGACTGCAGAACTTTGACAGGGCTGGGGGAAACAGACACTCCACTCTTGGAGGGCACACACAAAGTAATGTGTGCATCAGGACCCAAGAGGAAGGAGCAGTGACTCCATGGGAGACTGAACCAGACCTACCTGCTGGTGTTGGCTGGTCTCCTGCAGAGGCAGGGGGTGGCTGTGGCTCACCACGGGGACAAGGACACTGGCAGCAGAAGTTCTGGGAAGTAATCCTTGGCATGAGCCCTCACAAAGTCTGCCATTGGCCTCACCAAAGAGCCTCTAGGCTTCATGCTGGGTCACCTCAGGCCAAACAACAGGGAAGGAACTCAGCCCCACCCATCAGCAGACAACCAGATTAAAGTTTTACTGAGCTATGCCCATCAAAGGAACACCCAGCTCTACCCACCACCAGTCCCTCCCATCAGGAAGCTTGCACAAGCCTCTTAAATAGCCTCATCCACCAGACAGACAGCAGAAGCAAGAACTACAGTCCTGCAGCCTGTGGAATGAAAACCACATTCACAGAAATATAGACAAAATGAAAAGGCAGAGGACTATGTACCAGATGAAGGAACAAGATGAAACTCCAGATAAACAACTAAATGAAGTGGAGATAGGCAAGCTTCCAGAAAAAGAATTCAGAATAATGACAGTGAAGATGATCCAGGACCTCAGAAAAAGAATGGAGGCAAAAATCAAGAAGATGCAAGAAATGTTTAACAAAGACCTAGAAGAATTAAAGAACAAACAGAGATGAACGGTACAATAACTGAAATGAAAAATACACTAGAAGGAATCACTAGCAGAATAACTGAGGCAGAAGAATGAATAAGTGACCTGCAAGACAGTATGGTGGAATTCACTGCAAGGAAAGAATAGAGAAAAAAGAAAGAAGAAATAAGGACAGCCTAAGAAACCTCTGGGACAACATTAAACACAACAAATTTTGAATTATATCAGTCCCAGAAGGAGAAGAGAGAGAGAAAGGGCACAAGAAAATATTTGAAGAGATTATAGTTGAAAACTTCCCTAACATGAGAAAGGTAATACCCATCCAAGTCCAGGAAGCACAGAGAGTCCCATACAGGATAAACCCAAGGAGAAACACGCCGAGACCCACAGTAATCAAACTGACAAAAATTAAAGACAAAGAAAAACTATTAAAAGCAACAAGGGTAAAATGACAAATAATATACAAGGGAACTCCCATAATGTTAACAGCTGATTTCTCAGCAGAAACTCTCAAGCCAGAAGGGAGTGGCACAATATATTTAGAGTGATGAAAGGGAAGAACCCACAACCAAGTTTACTCTACCCGGCAAGGATCTCATTTGGATTTGACGGAGAAATCAAAAGCTTTACAGACAAGAAAAAGCTAAGAGAATTCAGAACCACCAAACCAGCTCCACAACAAATGCTAAAGCAATTTCTCTAAGTGGGAAACAAGAGAAGAAAAAGACCTACAAAAACAAACCCAAAACAACTAAGAAAATAATAATAGGAACATACATACCAATAATTACCTTAAATGTGAATGGATTAAATGCTCCAACCAAAAGACACAGGCTTGCTGAATGGATACAAAAACAAGACCCATCTATATGGTGTCTACAAGAGACCCACTTCAGACCTAGGGACACATACAGTCTGAGAGTGAGGGAATGGAAAAAGATATATTCCATGCAAATGGAAATCAAAAGAAAGCTGGAGTAGCAACACTCATATCAGATAAAATGGACTTTAAAATAAAGAATGTTACAAGAGACAAGGAAGGACACTACATAATCAAGGGATTAATCCAAGAAAAAGATATAACAATTATAAATATATATGCACCCAACATAGGAGCCCCTCAATACATAAGGCAACTACTAACAGCTATAAAAGAGGAAAATGACAGCAACTCAATAATAGTGGGGGACTTTAACACCTCACTTACACCAATGGACAGATCATCCAGACAGAATTAATTAGGAAACACAAGCTTTAAATGACACAATAGACCAGATAGATTTAACTGATATTTATAGGACATTCCATCCAAAAAGAGCAGATTACACTTTCTTCTCAAGTGCACATGGAACATTCTGCAGGATAGATCATATCTTGGGTCACAAATCAAGCCTCAGTAAATTTAAGAAAATTGAAATCATATCAAGCATCTTTACTGACCACAAGGCTATGAGATTAGAAATCAGTTACAGGGACAAAAACATAAAACCTAGGAACACATGGAGGCTAAACAATACTTTACTAAATAACCAAGAGATCACTGAAGAAATCAAAGAGGAAATCAAAAAATACTTAGAAATGAAAATGAAAACACAATGATCCAAAACCTATGGGATGCAGCATAAGCAGTTTTAACAGGGAACTTTATAGCAATACAGTCCTACATCAAGAAATGAGAAAAATCTCAAATAAACAATCTAACCTTACACCTAAAGGAACTAGAGAAAGAAGAACAAACAAAACCCAAAGTTAGGAGAAGGAAAGAAATCATTAAGATCAGAGCAGAAATAAATAGAAACAAAGAAAATAATAGCCAAGATCAATGAAACTAAAAGCTGGTCCTTTTAGAAGCTAAACAAAATTGATAAACCTTTAGCCAGACTCATCAAGAAAAAGAGGGAGAGAACTCAAATCAATAAAATTAGAAATGAAAAAGGAGAAGTTACAATGGACACTGCAGAAATATAAAGCATCATAAGAGACTACTACAAGAAACTCTATGCCAATAAAATGGAGAACCTGGAAGAAATGGACAAATTCTTAGAAAGGTATCACCTTCTAAGACTGAACCAGGAAGAATAGAAAATATGAACAGACCAATCACAAGTAATGAAATTGAAACTGTGATTTTAAATCTTCCAACAAAAAAGCCCAGGACCAGATGGCTTCACAGGTGAATTCTATCAAACATTTAGAGAATAGCTAACACCTAACCTTCTCAAACTCTTCCAAAAAATTGCAGAGGAAGGAACACTCCCAAATTCATTCTATGAGGCCACCATCACCTGATACCAAAACCAGGCAAAGATACTACAAAAAAAAGAAAATTACAGACCAATATGACTGATGAATATAGATGCAAAAATCCTCAACAAAATACTAGCAAACAGAATCCAACAGCACATTAAAAGGATCATACACCATGATCAACTGGGATTTATCCCATGGATGCAATGATTCTTCAATATATGCAAATCAATCAATGTGATACACCATATTAACAACTTTAATAGTAAAAACCATATGATCATCTCAATAGATGGAGAAAAAGCTTTTGACAAAATTCAACACTCATTTATGATAAAAACTCTCACGAAAGTGGGCATAGAGGGAACCTATCTCAACATAATGAAGGCCATATACGACAAACCCACAGCAAACATCATTCTCAATGGTGAAAAACTGAAAGCATTTCCTCTAACATCAGGAACAAGACAAGGATGTCCAATATCATTTAACATAGTTTTGGAAGTCCTAGCCATGGCAGTCAGAGAAGAAAAAGAAATAAAAGGAATACAAATTGGAAAAGAAATAAAACTGTCCCTGTTTGCAGATGACTTGATACTATACATAGAGAATCCTAAAGATGCCACCAGAAAATTACTAGAGCTAATCAATGAATTTGGTAAAGTTGCAGGATGCAAAATTAATGCACAGAAATCTCTTGCATTCCTGTACACTAACAACGAATGATCAGAAAGAGAAATTAAAGAAACAATCCCATTCATCATTGCAACAAAAAGAGTAAAATACCTAGGAATAAACCTACCTAAAGAGGTAAAAGACCCGTACTCAGAAAGCTATAAGACACTGATGAAAGAAAGCAAAGATGACACAAACAGATGGAGAGATATACTATATTCTTGGATTGGAAGAATCAATATTGTGAAAATGACTATACTGCCCAAAGCAATCTACAGATTCAATGCAATCTCTGTCAAATTACCGATGGCATTTTTTACAGAAGTAGAACAAAAAATCTTAAAATTTTTCTGGAGACACAAAAGATCCCAAATAGCCAAAGGAATCTTGAGGGAAAAAAACGGAGCTGGAGGAATCAGACTCCCTGACTTCAGACTGTACTGCAAAGCTACAGTAATCAAGACAATAGGGTACTGGCACAAAAACAGAAATATAGATCAATGGAACAGGATAGAAAGCCCAGAGATAAACTCATGCACCTGTGGTCAACTAATCTATAACAAAGGAGGCAAGGATATACAGTGGAGAAAAGACAGTCTCTTCAATAAATGGTGCTCGGAAAACTGGACACCTACATGGAAAAGAATGAAATTAGAACATTACCTAACACCATACACAAAAATAAACTCAAAATGGATTAAGCACCTAAATGTAAGACTGGACACTATAAAACTCTTAGAGGAAAACATAGGAAGAATACTCTTTGACATAAATCACAGCAAGATCTTTTTTGACCCACCTCCTAGAGTAATGGACATAAAAACAAAAGTAAACAAATGGGACCTAATGAAACTTCAAAGCTTTTGCACAGCAAAGGAAACTATAAACAAGACGAAAAGACAGCCCTCAGAATGGGAAAAAATATTTGCAAACGAATCAACAGACAAAGGATTAATCTCCAAAATATATAAACAGCTCATGCAGCTCAATATTAAAAAAGCAACCCAATCCAAAAATGGGCAGAAGACCTAAATAGACATTTGTCCAAAGAAGACATACAGATGTCCAAGAAGCACATGAAAAGCTGCTTAACATCACTAATTATTAGAGAAATGCAAATCAAAACTACAATGAGGTATCACCTCACACCAGTTAGAATGGGCATGATCAGAAAATCTACCAACAATAAATTCTGGAGAGGGTGTGGAGAAAAGGGAGCCCTCTTGCACTGTTGGTGGGAATGTAAATTGATACAGCTAGTATGGAGAACAGTATAGAGGTTCCTTAAAAAACTAAAAATAGAATTACCATACGACCCAACAATCCCATTACAGGGCACATACCCAGAGAATACCATAATTCAAAAAGACGCATGCACCCCAATGTTCATTGCAGCACTATTTACAATAGCCAGGACATGGAAGCGACCTAAATGCCCATGGACAGATGAATGGAGAAAGAGGATGTGGTACATATATACAATGGAATATTAGTAGTCAGCCATAAAAAGGAACGAAATTGGGTCATTTGTAGAGACATGGATGGATGTAGAGACCATCATACAGAACGAAGTAAGTCAGAAAGAGAAAAACAAATATCGTATATTAACATATATGTGGAATCTAGAAAAATGGTACATATGAATCAGTTTGCAAGGCAGAAATAGAGATACAGATGTAGAGAACAAACGTATGGACACCAAGGGGGGGAAGTGGGGTGAGCGTGTGGTGGGATGAATTGGGAGATTGGGATGGACATATATACACTAATATGTATATAAGAACCTGCTGTATAAAAATAAATAAAATTCAAAAAATAAAGAGATTGCATTTTAAAGGTTCAATAGTATAAAATTTAAGTTATGCAAAATGAGTAATTGTAGAGATTTGCTATGCAACATTGTGTTGTAGTTAGCAATCCTGTATTGTGCACATAAAAAAAATTAAGGTGGTGAATCTCATGTTAAGTGTCCTCACCATAAGAAAAGAAATTTTTAAATGAATAAATATATATAAAATAAAATAATTAGGGAAACCTGTATTTACATCCTGCTTGTGATACTTACCAGTAGTGTGAGAGAGAAAACATACTTCTCTGAGATTTTTATCTTGCTATACATAAAACAGAATTAAAGGGACTACTTTCAGTACTATTTTTTTTTTTTTTTTTGCAGTACGTGGGCCTCTCACTGTTGTGGCCTCTCCCGTTGCAGAGCACAGGCTCTGGACGCGCAGGCTCAGTGGCCATGGCCCACGGGCCCAGCTGCTCCACGGCATGTGGGACCCTCCTGGACCGGGGCACGAACCCATGTCCCCTGCATCAGCAGGCAGACTCTCAACCACTGCGCCACCAGGGAAGCCCTCTGGTTTTTTTTTTTTTTTTTTTTTTTTTGATGAGATTGTTTTTAATCCATAATGTTTCTGTTTTCCCCTCGACATCATACTATTTATTTATTTATTTTTAAATTTTTTTAATTAAAAGAAGTTTTATTTTATATTGGACTCTCATGAGAACAAAATAAAACAGTTGAAGGAGTCAATTAATATAGTACTTGGGAATTTGTGATCAACATGCTTCTTCTCTTCCCCTATTCCACTACTCTGAGATTTTTTGCTCTTGTTCATTATTTGCATACTTCCATCATTGTCAAACTTCTATCATATATAATCATAAATATAGGTTTAATCATCAGTCACCTCAAATAAGCTAAGCATTCCTTAAGGCAGAGGCATCTTTCATTTTACCTTTTTTCATTTCTATAAGTGAAGTACAATAACACCCCAGGATAACCTACATGCCTGCCCTTTGTGTTCCCGTACTACTAGTCACATGCCTCTCTATAACATAGACATTTTATTATAATGTTTTGATTAGGAATCTGTGACTTCTGAAAATATGTAAAATCATCGAGGGCAGGAATACAGTGTCTCTCAGCTTGAAAATGATCAATATTTGTCCTAGATAAAACCATGGTCTCATGTTACCACTGTTTTCTATTTAAGGTGCATATAGCACTCAAATCTGAGAATACTGTGGTGAAAATGATAGGTGCTCTCCCTGTGCCTCTGGTGCTCACAGTTTGATTTTCTCTTTAACCCCAAGTGAACCTCTTCAAACATCTAACAATCGTTAACTGTGGATAAAGCCAGGCTCAGCACTGCATTAGTAGTTTGGGGAAATATGGAGATATAAGATAAAATCTCTATATTCTCAGAGAATGCATTTGGAGAAAAAAAAATACATGAAATGACACTGAGAAAGACAGCATTAATAAGAAGTTTAGGCTTGTATTTTAAGTTATGAGCCAGACAGTGGAATATTAGGGGGAAGAGAGGCAGATTTGAAATCAGATTTTAAAATATAGTAAGAAGATTAATAATTTATTTTCCAGATTAGTGTTTTCCAAATCTAATTATATGAGCTATCGGAGGTGATTACTAAAAATATGAAATTGAAATATCCAGAGAAGATGATGTCATTGTCAACAAGCACTGTGATTTCTTATTTTCAGTGAAGTTTTTGAAAACTGTTCTAGAGGACTAGGAGCCGTGAAAAAATATTTTTCTAAAACCTTCATTGAGAAATAATTTAAATGCCATAAAATTCATCTGCTTTAAGTGTACAATGCCATGATTTTAATGGATAGAGTTATATAATCATCACCACAATACAATTTTAGAGTTTTCCCATTACCCCAAGATCCCTAGTGCTCACTTGCAGTCACTTCATTTTCCCACCTCTATCCCTAGGAAACTATTAGTCTGCTCTCCATCTCTATAGCTTTGCCTTTTCTAGATATTTCATATACACGGAATCATACTCTATGTGATCTTCTGTGATTTGCTTCTTCCCCTTAGCATAATGCTTTTTAGTTTCACTTATGCTGTAGTATCAGTAGTTTGCTACTGGTATTGCTGAATAGCATTTAATTACATGGATATACAATATTTTGTCCATACATTTGCCAATTGAGGGATGCTTTTTCCACTTCCATTTTTGGCTATTATGAATAATTCTGTTATGAACATTTGTAAGCAGACTATATGTGGACATATGTTTTCATTTCTCTTGGGTAGATTTCTAAGAATGGAATTTATGTTTAACTTTTTTAGGAAACTGCCAAAATGTTTTTGATAGTGGCTGTACTATATTAGATGCCAATCAGCAATTGATGGAAGTTCTAGGTTCTCTACAACATCATTAACACTAGATATTGGCTGTCTTTTTGATTATAACATTCTCGTGGGTGTGAACTGCAATCTCATTTTGGTTTCAGTTTGGAATTTCTAATGACTAAAGTTGTTGAGTATATTTACATGTGTTTATTGATATCCACTTATCATCATTAGTGAAACGTCTATTCAAGTTGTTTGCCCACTTTTTTTTTTTTTTTTTTTTTTTTTTTTTTTTTTTTTTTTTTTTCTTTTTGCTGTATGCGGGCCTCTCACTGCTGTGGCCTCTCCTATTGCGGAGCACAGGCTCCGGACGCGCAGGCTCAGCGGCCATGGCTCACGGGCCCAGCCGCTCCGCGGCATATGGGATCCTCCCAGACCGGGGCACGAACCCGTATCCCCTGCATCGGCAGGCGGACTCTCAACCACTTGCGCCACCAGGGAGGCCCCTGCCCACTTTTTTAATGTTCCGATATCTTCCATTTTTTCCAGCTTTATTGAGATATAATTAGCATATAACATTGTGTATAACATTGTGTAGGTTTAACGTCTACAATATGATGATTTGATTACATTTAAACATCATAAAATGATTACCACAGCAGGATTAGTTAACACTTCCATCACATCAAATAATTACTATTTCTTCCTTGTGCTGAGAGCATTTGAATTCTACTCTCTCAGCAATTTTCAGGTATGTAATACAGTATTATTAACTACAGTCACAATGCTGTACATTAGATCCCCAGAAAGTATTCATCTTATAACTTGAAGTTTGTACCCTTTGACCAACATTTCCTTATTCTCCCTCCACATACTACGTCTCCACTCCTGCCCCCAATCCCTGGCAACCACCATTCTACAATCTGTTTCTATGATTTTGGCTTTTTTAGATTCCACATATAAGTGATATCACACAGTATTTGTCTTTATCTGACTCATTTCACTTAGCATAATGCCCTCAGGGTCCATCCATGTTGTTGCAAATGGCAGGATTTCCTACTTTCTCATGACTGAATGGTATTCCTTTATGTATATATCACATCTTCTTTATCCATTCATTTGCTAACAGACACTTAGGTTGTTTCCATATCTTGGCTATTGTGAGTAATGCTGCAATGAACATGGGAATGCAGATATCTCTTTGAGGTCCTGATTTCATTTCCTTTGGATATATATCCAGGAGTGGATTGCTGGATTATATGATAATTCTATTTTTACTTTTTAGAGGAACCTCCATACTCTTTTCCATAGTGAGTGTACCAATTTTCTTGGTGCTGCAACTTGTCCACTGGAAACTTGGACTTCCACAAAGGCTCTCTTGATTATTGGTGATTGTCTAAGACATTGTTCTCCAGTGTCTTCTAGACCCCAGTGAAGAGGGGCTGGAGACAGTTCACGGGCCACTGCAGGGTCCACAGCTGGGACCAGGGTCTATATGTCTATTACTCAATACATAGTGGGTGAGACTCCTCCCAGATCTCTTGACATATAGTGCTGAATCCCACAGCTTCCACAAAGGCACTTTAATCCATGAATGGAATGCCAAATTGTTGTTGTTGAGGGGGCAGTTTGAATGAGGGACTATTATTAGACTATGTTGTTGACATCACTTTCTGTTTAGGAATATTTTAATTATCTTATTATTGAATTGTGAGAGTTCCTATTATATCCTGAATACAAGTCTTTTATCAGATAAATAATTTGGGAATGTTTTCTTCTAGTTGTCTTTGTCTTTTTATTTTTCTTTATGGTGGCTTATAAAGTATCCATTTTTAAATTTTGATGAAGTCCAATATATCAATTTTAATGGATTATGTTTTTAGTGCCATGTATCTTTGGCTAATCCAAGTTCTCAAAGATTCTCTCCAATTTTTCTTCTTCTAAAATGCATACTGTTTTGCTCTAACGTTTAGGTCTCTGGGCCATTTTGAGTTAATTTTTGTGTATGGTATGGGGAAAGAATCTAAATTAATATTTTTATGTGAATATCCAATTATCCCAGCATTTTTTGTTGAAAAGTCTATATTTTCCACATTAAACTGTCTTGGTATATTTGTTAAAAATCAACTGACCATAAATCTAAGAGTTTTGTTTGGTACTCTCTCTTGTCTTCCATTGTTCTATCCTTATGTCTGTGCTTAATCTATTTTAAGGATATGTTTATTCTTAAGCTATCTTGATTACAGCACTTTTAGACTAAGTTGTGAAATCAGTAAGTGTAAGTCCTTCAATTTGTTATTATGTTTCAAGATTGTTTGGGCTATTCAGTGTTCTTTGCCTTTTCATATAAAATTTAGAATCACCTTCTCCCTTCCTGCAAAAAAGCCTGCTGATATTTTTGATAGGAATTGTGCTCAGTATATAGATCAATGTGTGCATATGTGTTATATTAATTTTGAGTCTTCCAAAACATGAACATGGAATGTCTCTCCCTGTTTAGATCCCTTTAATTTTTATTAGCAATATTTTATAATTTTCAGTGTGTGTTTTCAGTATTCAGTTTTAGTACATATAAAGCTATGCATTTTGTTAAATTTATTCTCAATTATTTTGACTTTATTGTGGATGGAATTGTTTTCTTAATTTATTTTTTTACTTTTTGATACTAGATAGAAACACAGTCAATGTTTGCATATTCATCTTCTATTCTGTGACCTTGCTGAACTAGTTTATTGGTTGTAGTAGTTTTGGAGGTTTTTTGTTTGTTTTTTGTTTTCTTTTTGTGGACATGTAAGCATTTTAAGAAAGGGAGTAGCATAGTCATATTAGAATTTTAAATAGATAATTTTGCAGCTGTGTGGAGGACATATTAGAAGGAGGAAATGCTGGAGGAAAAGAGATGATTTTTCAACACTGTTGGAATAGTTACTGACAACCAGAATCCAGCAGGAATATGTAACAAAACTAGGAATACATCAGAAAATGAATTAAGAAAGATAATTGATCACTAATTTTCACAGAACTGGGCATGTTTAAGAAAATTGCTTTAAACTGTCATTTTGATTAATTACATTATTGAGCTCATTAAAGCTCATAGCCTTCTGCTTCTAATAATGGCATAATGCAAGTTGAATGAGCTTTGTTGATAAGAAAAAGTACAAATGTTCCACATTAAAAAAAATTGGTTTACTTATGATCTAATACAGTAAGATCTAATAAATAAATAAATAAACTTTTTTAAAAGTAGGTACCAATAATATTCCTGATAAATCATAAGGAGACAAAGGGAAAGAAAATAAAGAAAGGGTATATGAGGCATAGAATACAAAATGAGAAGAATAAGCATACGGGAAGTAGAATTCAAGAATGAAAGGAAAAACACAATTTGATGGTAGCAATGCTTTCTAAAAATGAATAAAAATTTTCCCAAAATAATAAAAGGCATTAAGTTACAGTGTCAATAATACCTATGAACACAAAACAGGAAAAAATAAATACATTTTATTGTAAGATCATCATAGTAAAACTTCTTAAAAAAAAGAAACATTCTTTAAAGCAGCCAAAAGGAAAAACAAAAAAAGTACAATTTATTCTGAAGGAGGCAACAATTAAATTGGCTACTGCCTTCTCAATATCAACAATGAAGTTCAGAATAAAATATGTTAAAAGTGCCAAAAGAAAATACCACTAACCTAAAATTCTATATCCAGCAAAAACATCCTTCAAGAATAAAGGTGAAATAAAGGCATCTTCAGAAAGTCCTAAGCTGAGAAATTACTTATCTTTAGATCTACACTAAAGAAAATATTGAAGGCTGCTCTTCAGGTAGAATAAAAATGGCCTCAGATATAAGATCTGAGATCCAGAAAGAGTGATTAGTAACACAAACAGTAAATGTATAAATAAATCTAAGGGAAATATTGCCTCTAAACAGCTACAAAATAATATCTTCACATCATACACATGGAAATATAAGGCAGGAAAAGTACACATTAACATTACACTTTGGAAATGGGAGGGAAGTCCAAAAGGGAGAGGATATCTGTATGTTTATGGCTGATTCATTTTGTTGTGCAGTGAGACTAACACAACATTGTAAAGCAACCATACTCCAATAAAAATTAATTAAAAACAAACAAAACAAAAAAAACAAAACATAACACTTTGGTACACTGAAAATGGATGTTGTAATTTATACATTAACTATTAGAAGAAAAGCAAGAGTGTAAAAGTGCCAGAGTAATATAGGGAGGAAATTGAATGATAAAAAATACATAGTTAATCAATTCAAAAGGAGACATGAAATGTTAATAACAGAAATGCAAAACATATAGAGAAAATAAAAAGCCCTTAGTAAGACAGTAGATTAAGTACAAATATACAGGTAATCACAGTAAATATAGAGAGACCAAATAATTTAAAAAGAAAGATTGACAGACGGCATAAAAATAAAATCCAGAAACTATTTGCTATTTGTGATACATGTACAGACAGACACATTGAAAGTAAAAGGATAGAAAAAGATGCACAGTGCAAACACTAACAAAAAAGAAATCTGCTGTAATACTATTAAAATCAGACACAATAGAATTTATGAGAAAATGCCTGTCTAGGACACTTCATGATGACATAAGGTTAAATTGGCCATGAAGTGAACAGTGATTCAGCTGAATGCAACTAATAAAATCCTCAAAACATATGCAAAAATTAATAGAATTGTAAAGAGAAATAGGAGCTCTATAATCATAGTGGGAGTCATTAAAATTTGTGATTTATACCAACATAGAACTTTATACTTGGAATTGTCAAATGAAATTACATTTTTAAAAGAAAAGTTACATTTACTTAACAATGTTACTTTAAAAAATGTGATTTTAGGGCCTCCCTGGTGGCGCAGTGGTTAAGAGTCCGCCTGCCGATGCAGGGGATACGGGTTCGTGCCCCGGTCTGGGAGGATCCCATATGCTGCGGAGCGGCTGGGCCCGTGAGCCATGGCCGCTGGGCCTGCGCATCCGGAGCCTGTGCTCCGCAACGGGAGAGGCCACAACAGTGAGAGGCCCACATACCGCAAAAAGAAAAAAAAAAAAAAATGTGATTTTAGAAATCACATCTTTTCTATGAAAAAGATGCTAATAGATAAGTTTCTTCTATCTCTAGCAATGTAAACTGCCATGGAATATTTTGTACAGACTGAATATAGTTCATAGGACCACATTCTGATGACAGAGTATATCAGGCAATAAAATCTTTAAATGACATTTTAAATAAGAATTGTTAAATAATATTTCCCATATATAAAATTAACAATGATAAAATAATATTGCCATTATTTGGAGTTAATTGATCATTAGGTGAGAACTTCATCATGAAAAACTTTCAAATTAATAACCAGTATTTTTTTAACTTAGTCAATTAAAAATCTATGTCACCAAAACATAAGTGAATTTTCTAAACTCTAACAGGAATAGAAAAAAATTTGAGCCAAAATATATATCTTAAAGCAGCTTACCGTAAAAGTGGGCATAAAAAGAATCATAGGTAAAAAATAACCAGAAAAATTAGTTTACTGTAGAACAATGTGATGTCAAATTCTAGTCATTTACATTCTTCAACAATTTCCTCTAACATCAAAATTAACATGGGCTTGCAGTCAAAGAAACATTTCAAAGCGGAAATCTTCTTCTGCCAAAGTACTTGAGGAATAACTGTTAATTCTTATACCTGCCTTTGAAAGCAGACCTGAGATCTGATCTCTTGAACACCTACTGGGAGGGGTGGGAGGAGGGGATAAGAGCCAAGAGAGATGAGATTTACTTTGTTCCCATAGTACCCATTCCAAGTTCCAGGATAAGGGATCTCACTTTATGGGAGGCAAAAAAGAGTTTAAAAATTTCATTTTGGGAGAAATGTGTCCTAATTCAAGGATCAAGAAAGAAATTACCTATTATTCAGAATCTCACTCAATAAATTCTGTCATGTTTGGGGGAAATTAGTAGACTTTTATGTAAAAAAATCACTAGAACCACAAATAAAACTTGGATTAGAATACAGAGTATAATTTAAAATTCAAGTCCTATGTACCTTTGGCCTGCTAGTCTTCAATAAGATTAAATCACATAATCTTTAAGACTGTTAAATAATCAGACAAGAAATTTTAAGGGCTTACTAAGGGCCATGCAGCATAAGCTAACACAGAGCTACTATTTTGTAAACTAACTAAATTGCAGAGGTCAATACAAAGGGCTTACTAAGGGCCATGCAGCATAAGCTAACACAGAGCTACTATTTTGTAAACTAACTAAATTGCAGAGGTCAATACAAAGATGTATGATATAATTAGCTAGGGTGTGATAGTCATGTTTTAAAAGAATTCCACAACTGTAGTTCTAAACTCTCTCTCTTTTCCCAAACTACAGCATTTTTATGGTTGCTACCTAGTTTTGAGCCATAAGGCTCTGAAGAGAAATATCCAGGAAAAAGTAAATAGTGTGAATTTCAGCGTCTTTGTTACTGAATCTAGATTTTCTCTTCAAAGATTAACAAAAAACAAATGAATCATATGCATGCTAATATTAAGTATACCAAAGTAGACTATAAAATTTATTGGAAAACTCAAGTTAGAAATTCATCTTGAGAATACTAATGGCTTTTTTCTCTTAATATTTATTTTTAGAGAATGAGAATGAGAGCAAGCAAAACAATAAATAAATAAACTGCTTCAAAAATAAAAACTAACCCAAACATTCTACTTTTATCTTTGTTTTTCCATAAAATGAAAGTCAGATATAGATGTTAAACAGTGGTAGTACTTTTGTAACATCACAAAACTATTTATACCATTTCTTTTAATTTAGGAAGTAAACTCCTTAGTAAAAGAACATGAAAAATGTGAAAAAAAAAAGAAATTTGAAGTCAAAAGAACTTTGAGTAATATCTTTATTCATACCTTCAAAGCAAGTCATTTACATTCTGATCTCCCATGCTCTGATTTGTAAAATATTCAAAATGCCACCACCTCTTGATATAAAACTCACTTCATTCTGGAAGGGGCTTTGAGGTGTAATATTAACACCAGATTCATATATACTATGACTTTAGCATTATAATCACTTTAGCCATAAGGCTTTATAAATTGTATTTGTTCTTTTGTTTTATCAAGATATTTAATATATGGTGTCTAACATGTTTATGACTATATGACTTGCCATATAAGTACAAAATATAGAGAATGTGTTCAGAAAGCAAAGGAATAATTTTTGCTTTCATTTTATTATTTAGTTTTTTTGAACAACAACTAAATGCCAGATACTGTTATAGGCAGAAAACACAGCTGTGAACCGGTAAAAAAAGAATCCCCTGGCTTCATGGAATAGCATGTAGTGAGGGAGAAAGAGATAATAAACAAGACAAAGAAATAAAATATGCACTGTGTTGGATGGTTATAAGTGCTGTGGAGTAAAAGCAGAGAAGAAGGACTGTGAGTATTAAGGAGGGGGTTATTATAATTTTAAATGAGTGATCAGGCATGGCCTCACTGAGGAGGTGATATCTGAGTAAAGCCCAGAATGAGTTGAGGGAGCAAGTCACATGGTTTTATGGGGAGGCAACTTTCCCAGGCCTAGGGAAGAGCCAGGGCAAAGCCCCTAAGGCAGTTGAATGCCTGACATGTTGAAAAACAAGAACATCAGGATGGTAGGAGTAGAGTGAGTGAGCTAGACAATAGCAGGAGATGATATCAGACGGATAAAGAGGAGGAGGCAGAGATGTTAGACCTTTGAACCAGTTTAAAGACCTGGGCTTTTACACTGAGATGGAAAAGCATTTCAGAGATTTGAGCAGATGTGAAACAAAATCTGACCTACCTTTTATCAGAATCAGTATCTCTCTTGCTGTTGTTTTTGCAGTAAACTGATAAGGTACATGGATACAAGCAAGGAGACCAGTTAGCAAAATCCTAATCTCTTGGAAAAGATGGTGACTCTTACTCTTAAGAGTAGTTGTAGGGGTGATTATAGTGGTTCAATTCTATACATACTTTGAAGATAGAACTGAGAGGCTTAACTGCTAAACTGAATACAGAATGTGAAAGAAATGACACCAAGGTTTTGGCCTAAGCCCACATAAGATTGACATTGCTATTAACTGAGATGCAGAAGACTAAATGAAGATCATGAACACAGTTTTGGACATGTTAAATTTCTGCATTTGACAGCATGAGTCTGAAGGTCAGAGGAAATGTCTGGATTAGAAACGTAAATTCCGGAGTCATCAACATTTAGATGGTATTTAAAAACAGGAGATGGAAGAGATCATCAATGGTGTCAATAGAGATAGAAAGAGAAAAGGTACAGGTATTGAGACCTGGAGTAATCAAGTATTAATGAGTCAGGAGGATGAGAAGTAACTAACAATAAAGACTGAGGAATGACCAGTGAGGTAGGAGAAAAACCAGGCAAGTGAGCTGTCTTAGAGCCAAACGAAGAAAGTACAAGAAAAGTGTCTAATGATCAACAGGAATGGAGACTGAGAATTGATCACTGCATTTAGCAATATGGAAGCTATAGATAATATTTGCAGGAGCATTTTAGATGAAGTTGATGCAGTGAATGCCTGAGTGGTGTAGATTCAAGAGAAGTGAGAGGAGAGAAATTAGAAAGAACAAGTATAGGGAAAAAAATGTTTAACTTTCACTGTAAAGGGAAAGATAAATGGGGTGGTAGCTTGGTAGAGCAGGGTTGTTAATAGATTTTTTAAATGGGAGAAATATAAGCATATTTAATGCTATCCGTTATAATCCATTACAGATGGAAACATTGATGATGTAGGAAAAAGAGGGAAAATGTTTTGTCCTAGAATAGCAAGAGGGGAGGATATCTAGGACACAAAAGAGGGAACTGGCCTATTCTAGGAACATAGACTGTTCATCACAGTAGAGAATAAAAGGCAATAAAATAACTAGAAACAATAGTTTCAGAGAATTTACAAATAAATATAATATTCAGTGGATTATAGGCATTGTATTCTTATTACCACAGCATATTCCTAGAAACCATAATTGGCCAAGGTCTTAAAATAAAAAATATATATATATATATATATGTATACTGTAAACACAGAACCTGACACAGAGCAGGCCCTAAAATATTTGTTGAATAAATAATAATTGTGTATTAAATGACTATGAATAAATTCATAAAGCTAAGGTGCATACCCTTTATAATCATTTGAAATTGGCAAAAGTATACAACATATTAAACAGTACTAGAATTCCATCTTTTATATGTAAATAAACAGAAGCCTGAGAAGTTCAATGGTTTTCTGTTGTCACAGGGTTTGGCAAAATTGAAACTGAAATCCAGGTATTGTAATTTCTAGTTAAATACTTTTCCCTGAAGCCTATACTGTCTTGCTTATTAACTTAAAAAAAGGCACATAAAAAGCAAATTCATGGTATCATAAATATGAGGATTTACGATCCTTGAATAATTATATTCAGTATAATTACACCAACTCTAATAATCATTTCACATTTCATTAATAATAATTTTATTTTAATAAAATTTTCCTTATTAGAACTTAGGAGTGGTCCTGATAAGTGCTTTCAGTGGCCCATGTCTCTTAAAGGTTTCTACAGAAGTTTAATACTTCTTTAAATCTAGATGAACATAATGAAGTAAAGAAGATGGCTTAGAATAAAACAAAAGTAAGCCATGAATGGAATGGAACCATTTGCTCTTCAAAAAATTAATCTTTGTCTTGATATTGGAGGAGTTGCAGTTTATCTGAGAAATGACTCTTCAATCTGCTGTAGAGGCAGGGGCATCTCCAGCCACGGCTGTGACTTTTAGACTTCAGCCTCTATATTCTTCAGCTTCTGGAGGAAACACATCAAGCTCAGAATGTTTCCCCTGAAGCCCTTCTCACTTGTCTAAGTTGAATAGGAATCACCCCATGCCTCATACATGGAGTAGGAGATTATGCACAGCAGACCAACAGCTATGCAAAACAGTTCTGTCTCTGTTTTAGCTTTACCAACCTTTGTAGAGACTTAAAATCGAGTTTTACTTAATACTGGATTTATTAGTTGGATTATATGTTAGCACATCCTGCAAATAAAGTCTTGTACCTCACTTATTTAGCCTCCCCTCAAACAGAAAGACTTCCATTTTAATATCTGGATGCTTAAATAAAAACATTGTCTGGTATAGGCAGAGTGTTCAGAAATGTTAGCTATTACTATCATTCATCTTCTATTTATTATTTAACATTTAAAAAGTGGCTAGATGAGGAACTGCTCACAGAAAAAAATTATGAGAAAAAAGTCAAAAGGACTTAAGAATGAAGACAATGTGGTTTCATAAAAGTTAAGAGAGTAAAATAGTTTTTTGGGTTTTTTTTGTTTGTTTGTTTTGGGAGGTAATTTTTGAGAAGGGAGTTAATCACAGTGTCAAATTTTGCAGTGAATTTTAATAAAACAAACCTATTGCATTCATCAACTGGCTACTGGTAGTATATTTTTAGCAGGGTGTTAGAGGAAAAGCCCAACTGCAGTTGCTCAAAAAGTGAATAGAAGATGAAGATATTGAGACAGTGAAAATAGACAAGTTGGGAAATAAAGGAAAAGAAAAGATAGATTGGTAGCTAAGTGGAGACACAGTGTTAAGGAACTCTTTTATTGGTATTGTACTTGCTATCATTTACTTTTAAGGAACAGATTTGAATATGTTACCAAAAAGCCAGCTGAGAGGGAGAGGGAGAAATTGAAGATGCTGGAGACAAAAAAAGTCAAAGGAGGAGATGAAAAGGAGGGGATCAAGGATTTGAAGGGAAGTATTGGTCTTAAACAAGAAAGGCAATGCTTAAGATTGGAGAACATAGGTAAATAAAGACAAGCATGGGTATAAATAAGTGTATGGAGTATATGGGAAAAGAGTGAGTACTGAAGAACAACATACGTTGTAGCCTATGAGGGGAATGGTTATGAAGAATTAAGGACATGGGAATTTCAAGATGAAATAATTAATAGCATAACTTGGCACAAAGATGCCAAGGAACATGAAGAATGAAAGAGGATCACTAGATTTGCAAAATGTATACCGATTGGTGGCATACAGGAGTGTAGTTTTAGGAGAATGGTGATGAGAGAAGCCTGATTACAAGGGTTAAAAAAGAAAAGAGAGGGACTTCCCTGGCGGTCTAGTGGTTAGGACTCCACACTTCCACTTCAGGAGGCATGGGTTCGATCCCTGGTGAGGGAACTAAGATCATGCATGCCGCACGGCATGACCACACCAAAAAAAAGAGATATAAAGAAAGACAAATAAAGGGTTATAAATAACAGGAAATAAAGGCTGCAGGTGAATACCATTTCATTTGGCCAGGGGAAAAATACCTAACTGGAAGAAAGAGAAACACATTAAGAATAGAATAACTATAATCAGAGGTAGCAAAATATGCAGCATCTTTCTTTTTGACAGGAGCGAGGGATATAACTCTTGTGTTTGTGGTGTGGTGGCATTAGGTTTCATTGAAAAGGAAGGAGCTCAATCCAGATATTATCTTCTTAGCACAACAGGAAGGATGTTGTTTGACTTAATCAAGGGACATGTGAGACTGGCCACTGAGGAAGTGAAGAATTTGGGAAAACCATTTAAGAGAGTGTAGTTAAGATTTTTTTTTTCCCTTAAAGAATGATCAATCAAAGAACTTACAAAATTTGATAAAGATTGTGGAGAGTAAGGATTTTTAGTGCTTTCAACTTTTGCTAGTGTTCATTATTACTCAGTAAAACTGTGCAGTTAAGTTTGGCTAAGGATAATGATGATAATATCTATGGTAATAATAACAGCATCAATAGCTGCATGTAACATTTATTGAGCATGTACTCTCTGTGAGGTACTGAATAGATCATTTGCCATGTTCCAGCTCATTTATTTCTCATAATGATCCTGTGAGGCAGGTTCTATCATTATTTGAACTAAGTACTTTGACCAAGGTTATTAAGCTAGTAAGTAGCAAGCCCAAAATATACCTAGGTAGAGCACCTCTAGAATAAAAGTGACTTCTGTAACTCCCTGTAAGTTTCACTTAAATATTTTGTATTTTAAGATGTTAAAATATAAATGTATTCCTCTTCTCCACAAGTAGCCTCTTTTAACTTAATTCCTCATCAGAATATATACTGGCACATCCCAGTTTATGAAAAATACCAGGTGACATTTTATAAAGTTTAGGGTTTCTGAAGCACATACACACACCTCCTTTTAACTACTCCTAGGGTAGATATCATCCCCTCCTTCTAATTAAGGAAACAGAATTTCAGAGAAGTCAAGTTACTTACCAGTGGTATCTCAGCTAATAAGTGGAAGAACTCCAATTCAAATTCAGATCTTCTAACTCAAGTCCAAAGTCATGGCCATTTAGTTCATTATCTGGCTATGTCCATTCTTTCCCCTCCACATTCTTTACATTAACATGTCTTTCTTAGTTTCAAGGTTCACAATTCTATTTCAAATTCCCACACCTCACCAGAACTATTACATTGTCACAATAAGCTCTCCTAACATAAATAATGACCAAAATGATGGTAACTGTGTTTCATCTGTCTTTGTAATTTTGCCATGTGATGCTGCATTGCTTTGCACTCTGTCTCTGGGCTTGGCCAAGGGGTATTACACACAAAAAAAGAGAAAAAGACCCAAGCAGAAGCTTAAAGTACTTGCTTGTTTCTGCTTTGCTCTTACTCCTTTGCCATCACCATGAAAACATGCAAAGACTAGCCTATTGAAGGGTTAGACACATGAATAGAGTTGAGGGGCCCCTGTTGGTGCAGCTAAGGCCATCCTAGATCAGATAGCTAGTTAACATACAGTTGACTGAGCCAACTTTCAGCCAACCAGTGGCATAGTGAGCCCAGCCAAGATCAGTCCAAGTCAAGGTCAGCTGAATTCCATAAACCCATTATTTTGCATGACAATGAGGTTTTGTGTTGTTTGTTACATAGCATTATTTTAGCCACAGATAACTGATACATGAGTATTATATAAGCTATCCTAAATCAAAATGGCAGAATATTATTCCTTCTTTATTGCCTTATCATGTCACTAGTTCACTCAAACTTCTACTGCTTACCCTGTATACAAATGTCTGTCCTTAGCTTCCACCACACATATGAACAGGCTGCAGTCATCCACTGTCACTATACAAAACTTCATTCCTACCCTACAGCCCTTCAACAAACAATCCGTTAGTTATTCTCCTTATTTAATTCCTATTTACTCTTCTCTTTTTAACCAGGTATACTGCTCGATCAACTGTCTCCTTTATGCAAATTAGGAACACCAAGCCTAGCCTGGAAGGCAGAACACAGGCTGAATTTTTTTTTTTTTTTTTTTTTTTTTTGCGGTACGTGGGCCTCCCACTGTTGTGGCCTCTCCCGCTGCGGAGCACAGGCTCCGGACACGCAGGCTCAGCGGCCATGGCTCACGGGCCCAGCCGCTCCACGGCATGTGGGATCCTCCCGGACCAGGGCACGAACCCGTGTCCCCTGCATCGGTAGGCGGACTCTCAACCACTGCGTTACCAGGGAAGCCCCCACAGGCTGAATTTTAATCCCCCACATGTCCTTGAGCAGGGTCCTCTATGCACAACTGTACTGTCTGATGCAAAATACCCTCTAGCCCTTTCTAACCTTTTCTTAAAAATATCTCTCTAATCACTTTCCACATGAAACTTTCTGTAGTTAATAACATATCAGTATTATGGTGCAAATACTTTCAGTACTTCTATAATCTTCTGGTACTATATTAATTTGGATCCATTTATATCTATTTCCTAAGTTCTCTGGGAACCAAACTATGTTCCTTTTTTTCTATCCCCTTTACAACATATGCAATCATTTAATAATACACAGAAGACCCTCAAAATATGCTAAATCAGGTGCTGAAAAGAAATTTTAAACTTTTATATCTAATGACTTTTGCAATGGAAGTTTCACTCCCCTTACCTCTCCTTTAAATATTCTTAGTGAGCATATTAGTAATTGGTAAATATTTGCTCTGTTTTCAAAAATGTTAAAGACTATTTATTTTATCAGTATTCCTAGCAAATTGTTCTAATACTCATTGACATACATATGTAGAAATTAGTTCATCTTTAGCATTCTGGATAAAACAAATGCAAGCATTTCCATATTTAATGCCTTATAAATAAATGCCTCAATTACTTATATTACTTTCCTTAATCATCACAAACTACCTTGTGAGGTATTAGTATTAACCACTTTTTGTAGCATGTCAGTTTGAAGTCCTGACTCAAGTTGATAATGTATGATAGAAACACATTACAAACCAGATCTTCCTATGTCAATTTTTTTCCTCTTTCTACATCAAAATGCATATACATTTAGTTTAGTTTTACTTTAAAAGCCCTCACTATGGACCTGGTACTCTGCTGATCCAGAGGGTTGTAGGTGATTGAGATATACTCCTGTTCTCAAGGAGCTTATAGTCTAGAGTGGGAAACAGACACATAAACAGATAATGTAATGATAAAATGATAAGGGTAAGATATGTATTTGGGGATTCAGAGAAGACTTCCTAGAACAAACAAAGTCTTGGCTAGGATGAGAAATGAACCAGACAAAGATATTGAGGAAGAACTTATGGGCAGAAAGGAATATGCTTGAAGGAAAAAGACTGGAATAGCATGATGTTTGTCAGGACACAGCAAGCAGTGTGCTATTATTCAAGCAAACAATGTGACACATTTACAAAAGTGGGAATGTTAGGAGATAGAGCAAAAAAGAAATTAAGGGTCAGGTGCCAAAGAACAGAAAAGAATAGAGAGATCTGAGGATTATTTAAGAGAAAAAAAAAACAGTATGGCCCAATTCAGAGATGGGGAAGAAAACAATTAGCTATGAGGTCTCTCAGGTGTCTGGGTGAGGAGTTAGAGCAGATTTGGTCGAGTGGGAGGCAGATGATAACTGAGTTTGGGCATGTTGAATCTCAGGTTCCATGGAACATTAAGTGGATCTGTGCATTAGAAAGGTAGAAAATCGGTGTATAGCTTAGAAACATCAGGCCTAGAATGTGGAATGACGTGGAATTATCAGTCCTTGTTAAACACAGTTACACTCCATCACATAATGAAAAAGTAAACAATATGACTACAAAATACTTTTCATGGTTAGGATTGTTAAAATCACTGCTGCATGTGTTCAGAAAAAATGTTATAGGAGAGAAAATGACTAAAGCAAAGCACTAAATCATCAACAACTAAAAAATATTGTATAGGCAATTGAAAACATGATATGTCATAAAGTTTGACTCTGCTTTGAATTCTATCCCATGTTTGCTAAAACAAATTTTACTTTTATGTTACTGTAGTAGTTTTCAATTTTACATACTTTATTTCTGCCTCAAAACTCACATTTATGGGAGTCATTTTGTAAATGTCAAATGCAATGCCACCAAACAGCGCAGGTACATTGCTCACAAAATATTTTAAAAGATTCAAAGATACCAATTAAAGAAGAATTTTATATTCCTCTATTACTTGCAAAAAAACTTATAGCTCTAAAGTTACAGATGAGGTTATTAAATACTTGCTTTAACAAATGACAGGACCATCACTATCTTTAAGGACCTTTGGATTGCTAGGGGTATTAAATATTTCTAAATGTAGAATACAAATAAATATTGAACAAATGTGTCAAAGTATTTATAAAAGAGATTGGAACTATAACCATCTAAATGTACAGGCTCATAATCCCTAATCTATAATTCCAAAACTCAAATACTCTGAAAACTGATATTTATTTGTAAGTATATTGCAAACTTGATTGGTGGCAAAACCAGACCATACTAACATGAGGTCATTTATAATCTTTATATTTTCCACACAGTAGGAATATTCATAGAATTCTCTTCAGAAATATGTAAGTGTATAATTATAGGGTGCTTCCCAGAATCTGGCTAGTGGAGTGTTCCATAGTATACATTGTACACATGCAGAAAATTGGGGAAACTCTAAACTTTAAAACTCAAGGGGTTTAGATAAGAGATTGTGCACCAGTATAATTAAAATTCAAGGGGCTTCCCTGGTAGCGCAGTGGTTGAGAGTCCGCCTGCCGATGCAGGGGACACGGGTTTGTGCCCCGGTCCGGGAGGACCCCACATGCCGCGGAGTGGCTGGGCCCGTGAGCCATGGCCGCTGAGCCTGCATGTCCGGAGCCTGTGCTCCGCAACGGGAGAAACCACAACAGTGAGAGGCCCGCGTACCGCAAAGAAAAAAAAAAATTCAAACAATTTTAACTTAGATGGTATTATAATCTAGATTTTCAACATAACTGAATGCTACAATTAAAATATTTTCATTCCTGTACTTTTAAGAAGAGATTTATCTATGCAATATAATTATGTATGAAAACATTTCCAGTTTTCTCCTTTCCTCCCAAATACCTTGTTCTAATATTTTATTTTTATAACATCCTTATAAAATAGTCAACCATGTGTTTATAGACAGAAAAAAAATTTAAAAACCAAATTATTATTAGAATCACCTTGATAGTGTTAGGATCCCAAATTGATAGCATCAGGCTTAAATAAAATATAAGAAGATAACTGTAGGAGGAATACTTGTGTAGTCCTACACTTATGACCAAAGAGTCATCTTCTAAGAAGAGTGTGGGGAAATTGGGGAATACATGGCATTTATGCAACTCAATTATAAACTTCAGTTTTCTGCTTTTCTAATACATAATAAAAGTATGCTGAACTTACCCCCAAATATAATACAATCCTGTACTTCCTAATGAAACACTCTGTCCACAAAGAGAAATGACTCCCCCATTCTGTGCTTGTCACAGAAGGTAATGAATAGTGTGATTGGTTCTGAGACTAATCCTGGTTAACAACATTAACCAACTCAAATAATCTTTGAGGAGAGTAAGCATGATGATAATCATTCTAGAAATCACCTTATGAAGAACAATTGCAAAGACTGAAATGTCTAGCTTGAAAAATATAATTCTTAGTGAAGATATGATAGCTGTCTTTTGAAATGAATCAACATATTCTGTGATTAAACAAATTAGTGTACCAACAGGTTAGAGTTATTGGAAATATTATTGCATCTCAACACAAGACAGACTGAAAATGAAAAGAACCGGGACAGGAGTTATGGAGTTACCTAATGGGAATGTGACAGAGCATTCTAGGTGATCCTTTTTATTCTGAGAGTCATGAATATCTCAACATCACACTACAAGTTAACAGTATGGCTGGGTTTAGAATTTTATCAACTTTGATTATAGAATTTTCAATGTTTATGAAAAGATATTTCCTACAAGACATAACTTCATGGAGAGAGGTCAACTCTTCAACATTTGCTATACTGTCTTTTAAGTAGAGGGCCAATCAAACTTGTATTTAAAGGAAAAATATAGTTTATTGAGGGGTGATTATTAAAAGCGTCATTCATATTCTATGATTTTTCTCATACCTAAAATAAACACAATTATGCTATTCTTAGAGAATTGACTCATTATTAAATTTGTATATAAATTAGCTGAAAATCCTTAAAATGTTGTTTTTTCTATAAAATAAGACATATGACAATAGTATATTAAAAATAACATTGTTGGGGCTTCCCTGGTGGCACAGTGGTTGAGAGTCCGCCTGCCGATGCAGGGGACACGGGTTCGTGCCCCAGTCCGGGAAGATCCCACATGCCGCGGAGCAGCTGGGCCCGTGAGCCACGGCCGCTGAGCCTGCGCATCCGGAGCCTGTGCTCCGCAACGGGAGAGGTCGCGGCAGTGAGAGGCCCGCGTACCACACACACACACACACACACACACACTATATATATATATATATATATATATATATATATATATATATATATATATATAATATATATATATATATATAATTTTTATAATATTACTGCATATAATAGTAATATTATTACATACACATAATGCATATAACATGTTATTACATAGTACATATAAAATAATTATTTTATAAATATTTACTTATAAAATAAAATTGTTAAAATCTAACAATTTTAAGTTTGTGAGAATAAAGCTGAACTTTTGCCTTTTCTCCTATTTCCAAAATGTTTTCTTTTAAAAAGAAACTGGTCAAAATGTTGTTTTCAGAAGAGAGGGCATCAATAAGTTCAAGAATCTTAAGCAGGTGTCAGGCATTATTAAAGAAAGACAAAAAATATTGGACAGCAGACTTCCAAAGTACTATTATTTCCAAAGACAGACTACATAACTGAAAATGTAAAATACATATTTCCAAATGTCATAACAGTGTTTAAAAAGTAAGAAGGAGAAAACTATTCCCCCATTCTTGTAATTAAAAGCTGATCGATCAACAGGTAATTTTCTACCTCCACCAAAAAACAGATAAAATTTTCAAGAGAAAGACCAGATAGGAACTCATGTTTCAAATCCCCCACCACCGAAGTACCACAGTTTTGTTTGAGGCAAGGTTGCATGTGAATTAATTATCTATTCTTAAGTTTTTCTCACCAAAATTTGCATATCATATCTACTAAGGGCAAAAGTAATTCTAAGAATGGGAATAAAGCAAAGCTTATTTAAGTCTTATCACATTTTCAGTTGCAGTAGGAAGGACAGAAGCTCCCAGGAGGCATACCTGTGGCAGGGCTGAATTGAGCTGTCTCTGGAGCGAATCTCTGTCGTAGATGACATCCTGCAGTCTTTGCTGGGCAAGTGAGAGGCTTTCTTGGGTTTCCCGAAGGGTGTCTAGAAGACGATCCCTTTCATCTAGCATATTCACCATCAGCTGCTCAAAATGGGAGTCTGAGTCCGAGCCACTGCTTTGGGACCCCCTTTGGCTCATTGGGGTGTCCTCATTAATTGTGGGCATCACTTCACACATCATTGCTTAAAGAAAGTAAAAGGGAGGGAAGTCTTAGTAAAAAAATGATTTCCAATAATCCCACCTGACCCTCAACTCTCCAAACTCTTTGCAACTCATCAACCTAATTGTCTATTTCTCCTCTACCCACTGCCCCAATTCCAATGATGCTGAAAGTTTTGACCTCAATGAAATATGATTCACTGACTTCCTCCATCTAACATGCTTTCTCTTTTCATGACAGTCTAAATATCTCCTACCCACAAAACACAGCTTGATTTCACCTACTTCTCAAAGTTTTTTCATGATTAACCCTGCCTAATTCAGTTTATAATAAGATGTTACTAAGCTTATTAATTGATCACCTTTCTTTCCCTGCAAGTTTATAAATCACTTATAGCTAATACCTCCATCTTACCCTTATTCGTTATTATGTTGATAACAGCAAGCATAGTGTCTGGCATTTAACAGGTGGGAAGTAAATGATGTTTGTATTAAGTAATTGATTGAATTAATGTTCATTCTGTCATTTAGAAAATCCCCAAATAATTGAGTATTCATTTTATATAAAAATTAGCTTTTACTTTTTAATTTTATCAATTAATTTTTTTCATACAACTAACTTAAAGCTTCTTGACTTTACAACTCCCATTTTATTATTGGGTTGGCCAAAAAGTGCCTTTAGTTTTTAAGTAAAAATAAAAGACACATTTTTCATTTTCACCAAGAACTTTATTGAACAACGTATTCACCCTTTTGTACCACTACCTTCTGCCATTTTTCAGGCAACTTCATAATTCCATCTTCCCAAAACTTTTTATCTTTTTGAGCAAAGAACTGTTGAGGTGCGTTTTACAGTCTTCCAGGGAACTGAAATTTTTTCCATTAAGGGAATTTTGTAAAGACCTAAGTAAATGGAAATCTGAAGGTGCAACGTCTGGTGAATATGGCGGATGAATCAGAACATCCCAGCCAAGCTGTAACAGTTTTTGCCTGGTCATCAAAGAAACATGTGGTCTTGTGTTATCCTGATGGAAGATTATGCATTGTCTGTTGACTAATTCTGGACTCTTTTCGTCAAGTGCTGCTTTCAGTTGGTCTAATTGGGAGCAGTACTTGTTGGAATTAATCATTTGGTTTTCTGGAAGAAGCTCATAGTAGAGGACTCCCTTCCAATCCCACCAGATACACAACATCACCTTCTTTGGATTGAGACTTGACTTTGGTGTGGTTGGTGGTGGTTCATTTCACTTACCCCCCAGTCTCTTCTGTTCCACATTATTGTACAGTATCCACTTTTCATTGCCCGTCATAATTTGTTTTAAAAACGGAACATTTTCATTACGTTTAAGTAGAGAATCGCATGCAGTCAAGAAGGTTTTCTTCACTTAACTTATGTGGAACCCAAACATCAAAGTGATTAACATAACCAAGCTGGTGAAAATGATTTTCAGTGCTTGATTTGGATATTTTGAGTATGTCGGCTGTCTCCTGCGTGGTATAACGTTGATTGTTCTCAATTAATGTCTCGTTTTGATCGCTATCAACTTCAACTGGTCTACCGGACTGTGGTGCATCATCCAGTGAGAAACCTCCAGCACAAAACTTTGCAAACCACTTTTGACACGTTCGATCAGTCATAGCACCTTCTCCGTACACTGCACAAATCTTTTTTTTTTTTTGCATATCGGTTGCGTTTTTACCTTTCTTGAAATAATAAAGCATAATATTCCAAAAATGTTGCTTGTTTCCTTCCATCTTCAATATTAAAATGACTACACAAAAATTCACCAATTTTGATAAGGTTTTTTTTAATGCAGACCAATATGACAGCTGCCACATACAGTCTAACAAAATTGTTTTGAATGAAGTCAAAGATAACTAATTGCTACTAGAGCCAGCTTATGGAAAAAAATGAACGAACATTTTGGCCAACCCAGTACTTTTATATACTCTCTTCCTGAATTCCTACAGTAGTCTACACAGGGTAGACAAGTGATTCTGACTAAATTAGACATAGGCTTTATGAAATAGACTGAGATGCATAAATTTGTTTAGGTTATTATACTACCAATTACACTTACTCCTTTGTTTCCTGTGAGCTGCTTTGTCTGGTTTCCATCCAAACAATACAAACTAACACTCTTTCAAATATTCCACAGAACAGATGTCATAAAGTACATTAGCTAATGTAGAAACTTCACATCCTAACTGCTAATCAGGAGTCAGTCATAAAATAAATGAATTGTTCAGAATATTTTTACATTATTTATTTAAAATAGAAAACACAGACATTAAGATGTAACATTGACCTATTGTGTAGCATTTTAAAAATCAGAAATTATCTTATTTTCTCTTTTCTATCTTATGTTTAAAAAAAATCAAATCCATCTCAATTTCAGTTGTTGTACTGAGGCCAGGAGCTGTTAATTAGAGGGCTTGGTTTTGCAGAAGTCTGATGTGGAGAAAGGCTGGTTTGGCTGTTGATCCTGGAGCATTCTTTGGTTTTATAATACATTGTCAATTCATTTTTCTGCCTACCTATTCCTGTCCTTGGGGAAAGTATTTCTGATGATATTTTCAAATAAAATATCAAGACTTAACAGCTCAATAGTTAATTATTTTTTATGATTCTTGATATAAATTGGGTTACTGAGGAGAGAATTCAATTATCTGAATAATTTGGTCAGGGCCCACTGAAAACCAGGAGAAACTTTTTGAAAGATAAAGGAAAGTATTTTGTGACTGATAGCCTATACAAAAGAATTAAGGCAGTGGTAGATTTTAGAACAATTCAAGGTAATGCTTTGAATTATTGCTCATCATTCAAAACACTGGGCTCCCTGAAGACAAGAACTTGAATTGTTCAATTTCTTATTCACCCTAAAATATAGAGCAGAGTAGATATATCGGATGTATTTAAACACGAACTCACAACACACACATGCACACACTCACACTCATACACTTGATATTATTGTTAACCACTTAATGGATGAAAATATATTTTTTGATTTTTTTAACCTGAATTTCATTCAAACAATATCACAAAGATGGAAAAAATGAGACTCTTTTCTAACTGTTACAAATTTTCTTTACATTAATTAAAAAGGAATTGGAAAACAAAAATATGTTCCAACACATTTAAATATTTAAAGCAATTAGTTCACATACCATGCATAAAATCCACAAACTGAACAGCTGTGTCATTCTGAGAAATCATTATAAGGAGCCAATTTGTTTCTTTTTGACATTTAAGGTTAAAACAAAATACTGGGAGAGGAAATGGTAGCACAGTGACAAGCTGTGCCAAAACACTTGCAAGGTTTAAATTTAAGGTTAAACATTTTCAAAACTGTATTTTAAATCATATCCTTCCTGAAGAAAGCTATTAGTCTGCCTCTACTCTGAATTACTTATAACAACTTTAAATTCCAAGGAAAAACATAACTGTAGTGATTACCTCAGCTACAGTTTTCTTCTGAATATTCTACCCTAATTCTAACAAACGTCATCACCTTGAGACATTAGACATTCACAAACTTCAGGCTCTTAGATCGGTATAAAAGTTGGTCTTTGATTTAGTTAGTTGAAAGATGCTATGATGGGATTTAGAAAATCTACACTCAAAAGAACTTTATTCAATTCTACTCCCAAGGCATGTGAACCAGAGCAGCTCACTTCATGTCTCCAAACTTCAGTTTTCTCTTCTGTAAAGTAGGAATAATAATGCAAGCATTTATTTTAGCAAGCCCATTGTAGGGGTCCAATAGGATACCTGACTGAGAACAGATTGTTAATTTATAAAGGACTATTACAAATTCAAGTATTTATTTCTATTATAAAATGACCAACATTGATCTTTGCAGAAAGAATATTTTACCTTTATGATTCATTCTGCTTCCATGCCTAAAGGTTTAATTCCAATGGGTGCTCTAAACTTTTCAAATTTAATTGAAAAAAAAAATCAAGCTATGCAAAAGTTACTTAGGAAATAAGATGAATACATGCTTCTTTTTCCTCACAGTCAACCCAAATAAGTAAATCTAAAGTCTTCTCATCAAAATTAGAAGGCAAAAATTTGTCTGCAAAAAATAAGGCCACTTTCATGAGCTAGCTTAGTTTCTTGCAATAAAACAGAATCTTGAGATTCTGTCTAATATAAATTACAAAATAGTTGTATATTCCTTAAAATATAGTATAACTTATTTCCCAAATGCACATTTTTAGGTATTAAAAGCAATTAAAAATCTGTATTCAATGTAAGAGTCAAACACCCTCTTACAGAATGGATGAAATCTGAAGCAACTTGCACAGTACAGAAGGCTATGGTCATTCAACCTCGTCTATTTCATATACCACTTTTAACTTTTAGAATCATTTTCAATATTAAAAACTGCAGTGTATCACATCATTCCTGAAAAACCAGAAAGGGCATACTAACAATTTGCTTTGGTATTTGTCTTTTCGTCATCCCCTCCCCAAAGTCAATTGATATATGGATTATGTTATACTCTTCTAGATGTTGATGCCCCCCCGTTCATTAAATTACTGAAAGTTTCAAGGTCTAGTTAGAGACATTATTTTATTGTGAAAAGAAACAAAACAAAACACCTAGTTGGTTTAATTATCTCAGTGCTTAAATATAGCTTGAAGAATTTTATACCAGGAAAACCAACTCCCTTTTTCTTAGCACATAACCTTGACTGTCTTCTAAATCCCTCAGATTTCAAAATAAAAGTTTTGAATGCCCACTGGAGTCATTACCCAAGGGCTTTCAAGATCCAGTGTGTTTCTTAGCAATATGTGCTGTTCAAACAGTACCTATTCAGATATGACAGTGCTACAAAAGGCTTTTTTCTGTCAATGAATCACTTTATTCAAACAGATCTTTAGGATTTAGATCCTACTAGAGAAAAAGATGTAATTATTCTCTGTAGTCAGTTTCTTCTGCAAAGATTTAGTCTTAAGAACTGACCTATCTCCATCTCAGTTAACCCACAAGGAATAATTCGGTGAGAGAAATCCTGGCCATTGTCTGATTACATTACATGAATATTCCTCCTCCTAGTTAACTCTTTGAAGTCCCCTGTCCTCGGGAAATATTATTAACCCCTTTAATGGAAGCATTTTGCACTCTCTTTACCCCAGTGCATTTACAGCTGGCCAAAGAGCCTGCACACACCATACGGCGGGCTGGACAGTTCTCTCTCAGCCACACCCCCACCCCACCCCCCGCCACCACCCTGAAGAAGTTGACTTCGTAATTTCTGCACCAAAACTGTTCATCCTGCCCAACAGGAGATATTCAAGTAGGGAGAAGGTAGAGAAATAGGAGAAGGGAGAGGATGGTGGTGGAAAGCAAGAGGTACGGAACAGTAATTGACAAGGAGGGAATCTGCATCTCATCTTCCCTGGGGGAGGGGTGGGGCCGGGGTGGCGGTGGTGGGTGGGGGAAGGGGTAAAAAAATAAAGCCGGGGTGTGGGGGGGAGCCGTGTAACTCAAATACAGTTTCTGTACCTAATGTCTGTAATTTCGGGTCCTGCTTCTTCAATTGATCACTGACAACCGCAGTCTCCGGCTTGACGAGCGGGGAGGCTCACACCCGGCACTCGTGGACCATTTCCCTAGCAACGCGAGGAGAAAGGCAGCTTAGACAGTCGGGTGCCCCGGCGTCCTCTGGAACGTGCCCCGGCTGGGTGGCGTGGCAGCAGCTCGGCATCTTCCCGCGGCTCCGTCAGCAGCCAAAAGGAGAAGCGTCCATCGGAAAAATGGCATATTACAAATTTTGCTTTGGGAAGCAGAGCTCGGTTCAGACCATTGTCAAAGGGAGGAGAGGGGGAGGCGGCTCTTAAAGCAGCAGCGGCCCGATTGCCCGAGCAGCCGCAGCTCCCCGCGTGCTGCTGGAGACCCGGGGAGCCGGCAAGTGGGGACTGGGTTTGACTTGTAGAAACTGAACCAAGCGACGCTGCTCTCCCTCCGCCACCGGGCCACCCAGAGTGTGGCCCCGAAACCTGAGCTTTGGGGAAAGGTGTGAGGACTATCTGGAAAGGAATTTCTCCACCCAGTCATCCACCCGGAGCCCCTCTGGAGTTTATGGCTACTGCCAGGAGTTGGAAAGCTAAAGGGAAGCGAGTCCCCAGGGACGCGAGAAGCAGGGCAGGTCCCCTCCTGGCCCCCTGCCTATTTCCAAGCTAGGGTGTCTTATTTCACCTAAAAGAGGTGTTTCTTCTCCAGAAAGGCAAGCAGCCAGCCCCCCCTACACCCAGCCTCGCCTCCTAGCCTCTTTGTAAGCCTCTTTGCTGGCATCAGTTGGCCCGGAGAAGCAACCTGCTGGGCGCCGGTGCGGATGCTATAGCATCTTCTCTCCTTACTTGCCTTGTGCTGTTGCTGCTGCTGCTCCTCCTCCTCTGTCCCTCCACCCCCCCGCCCCCCCCCCACCCACCCACTCCTTGGCAGCCACCACCTCCTCTTCCTCTGAAACTAGGGCTTCCCCTGGAAGCTGCTGCAGTGGTTTCCACCGGCCCTTAAATAAATTCTGAAGTAATCACGTCTTTGCTCTCCTCCTCACGCACACGCGCTCGCGGATACACACGACTCCCCCAGAGCCGCTGCCGGCTCGCGTTGGTCCCAGTGCCCCCGGCGAAAGCAAGAACTGGGGATGGGCAGGTGTGAGAAGGGGGTACGTTCTTCCTCGCCCGGGCTTCCCACACACAAAGGTCTCTACAGGAAGGCGTGTGTTGGCGCACACTGCTGGGGACGGGAACAGGCTTGGGGATCTTCTGGCTCTCTGACCTTGCGTGCTTGTCATTTCTTTAAGCGGTTTCCTTCTCCCAGGACCAGGGCATGGAAGTCTTGGTTGTAGAGACCTGAGTCAATCTAGGGTGTGGCGGAATCTGTCACTTCTCATTACCTCTCCAGCTCTTTTCCATCCATTGCTTTGGCAAACGAGAACTGTATGTTAAGTACTCCTTGCCCGAGTACATTTCAGCTTTGAGCAAAGTCTGCTCCCTTGATCTTTTCCAGTTCCCCCATTCCTATACACCACTTGAGGTATTCTCCTTTCTTTCTGCCTCTGCTGCCCATTCATATAGACCCATCAGGAATAGGGAAGAAGCAGAAGACACAACTACTACCTACTCTAAGCAGAAAGGAAAGGTTTCAGTAAGGGAAGTTAAGACATCCTAGTTTTAGTGAAAAGGAAGATGGTATGCAAGAGGGAATTGGGAGAAGGGTTCAACATTGAGTATAATTTGGAAGTTGGTACAAATATCCTCATGAGGTAGTGCAATAAACCCAAAAGGTATGTTTCACTTTTGTGTAAAACAAATAGTTCAAAGCTAACTATAGAAATAGTATTCAAATACCAGCTCACTTACATTAAGTGCAGTATTCAGGAAACAGACTATTTTATTTTGGGGGCAGCATTTTAATTAAGTTAATGACCTCACAGTAGAATGTGAGCTCAAGCTCACATATTTACCCCCATCTCTTCTAGACTGTTATTCAAATTCTGCGTCACAACATAAACCTATTTAAATTAAGTATAAGAGTAATAATATAAAGATTCATTACATGTCAACTGGAGCACTATCTCTCAAACATAATGTGCATATAGATCACCCATGGATCTTGTTATATTGCTGATTCTAATTCACTAGGACTGGGGTGGACTCTGAGATTCTGCACCTATAACAACTACCAAATGAAACCACACTTTGCATAACAAGTATCTAGATCACCCAATTAAGCTACCATTTGATGTTGACTTAAATACTCTTAACCACAGGGAAGCTCATTAAGTCACAAGGCATCCCGGTCCATTTTTATATAGATCTAATTTAATAATAGCTTTATCATACTAATCATATATCAGTACTCATAACTTTTACTCTCTGGAATTCCCCAGAAGACATAAAATGTTCTTTAAACCTCAGAAACCTTATTTTTAAAGACAGTTGAAATGTCTCTTTGTACAAGAATTCCTTCCTTATTAAACCTTGGTTCTAATTTCCTTGGTAATCAACATTTGCCAAGTACAGCCTCAAATGTTGTTAGTATTTCCAAGGAAAGTCTTGATTTGCCTGACTCCTATTCATATATCAAATAGAAGTATTAATTCTAAATATAATACCCACATATAATTGACACAACACAGTTAAAAGCTACCTGAGAGTTGATATCACAGAAAGGAACAGTTTGATAATGGATGGCAGGAAACAGTCATGGAGTAAAGAGTATTTTAGTAAGAAGAAATATTCTTCATGGTCATTCTCTGCTTAGAAACTATCTGTTCTCACATTCTCACCCTTAACACCACTGCAAAGAGTGTAAATGACATTTAGGCAATGTAGTCATCCCCTACATCCGTTCTTCTAGTTTAGTGGATCTCAAGTTTAGTAAGCAAGAGAATCTCTAGAGGGCTTGTGACAACACAGATTTCTGGACCCCATGCCTAGAGTTTCAGATTCAGTAGGTCTGTGATATGGCCAGAGAATTTGCATTCTAGTAAGTTCCCAGGTAATAGAATACTGTTAGGTCAGGAGTCCCACTGTGAGAACACTAAATCAATAAATCTGAAGAAATTTGGGAACAAAATAAGTACAGAACAAGAAAACAGCTGATATTTTGCAGTTCAGGCAAAAAGGTCTTCCAAACAAATATAAAACGAATTATTATGCTGAGGTTATCTTCTACTCCTAATGGTTTTTGATAGCCAAGGATCAATGATTAAGATGAAATATGCTAGAACAGACTGTATAGCACAGAGAACTCTACTCACTGCTCTATGGTGACCTAAATGGGAAGGAAATCCAGGAAGAGGGGATACATGTATACGTGTGGCTGATTCACTTTACAGCAGAAACTAACACAACATTATAAAGCAGCTATACTCCCATTAAAAACAAAGATGAAATATGCTTATCTTCTAAAAAGTCAACTAGGTTTAGGCAGAGGTAGTGGAACCCACCTCTTTTATTAGTTTTAGTGCCTAGCATCAATGAAAAAATTTAATCCATAGAGGCATACACTATCACTAGGCACACTTACTAATTCTTCTGCACATTGTATTTCAAATGTGGTCTTTTTGTCTATATGCTCTTTTAAGGGGAGCATGTCATACAACTACTCTGATTTTTACTATGGTGGCCAGCCCTTCCATCTCTTTAGATATTCTGAATATCACATGGTATATTAGTAACATAATATAGTAATAATAATAAAAAGCACTGTCCTATTTTAAACCAAGGACGGTTTTTTATGTCAAGGTTAAGTGTACTAAGATCAGATGCCAAAGAAAATGAGTAATTAAGTATGGACCATGACAGTAACAAAGATTTAGTAAGTGTCAGTAAGTTGCCTTTTAAGTGCAAATATAATTTTGAAGCAAAATAAAGCAAATATTTATAGTTGTAATAGACATTTTACTTTCAATGTCACCTCATTTCAGCTATAGAGTTAACCGTTTATGAAAATATTTTGCCTGTATTCCCAACAGTTTTATTAACTGTTATGAGGATTATTCATATTCTGTTATTAATGTTAACATTATTGAAACAAATTACATTTTATTATTATGCTTACTGACATTATGCTTACTGTTGAATTTAAAATTTAAGATGGGTTTGAATAGATATTTTAATAACTCCCATCATACACTTTACCTACCTATAGTTTTGTGGGAACATGAAATTTATTTTATTTCCATTAAAAAATTAGGCCATGTGATATTATTACACTGTATTATTTAGAGCAGGCAACAAAACAATCCCACATAAATAATGGGTCACAAAACCAACTGAAATTTATTTTTTACTTTTTCAATATTCCAAGGTGAGAATTGGTGAGTGGGCTGCTTTCTTCCATGCAGTAATTTAGAGTCCTTTCTTGTCTGATCTCTACCACTTTCTTGGGTTTTGAACCCAGATGGTGGGAGAAGCAGCATACCCACTTCTAAAATCCTTGGTCCAGAAGTGAAACATACTTTTCTCATATGCCACTGGTGAGAATAACTCACATGGCAGCATTCCAATTACAAGAGAGCCTAGGAAAGTAGTCTAGCCTTAAGGACAGAAGAAGAATAAAGAGGATGTTGGTAAAAACTCATCCAGTTTCTCTCACCTACTGTTTGTGAAAGTGATAGTGGAAATAAAAAGTATGTAGACGATATGTTTAAACTTTCTGTTATGTGTACATTTAAAAAAAATTCAATTAATTGGAATCAGTGATCATACAATTAGTACCCAATTCTGTCACAAATAGTAAGCATTGTTTATTATATAGGTTTCATGTAACTTGCTGCATTTATGCTACACATTATTCTTTTTACCTGTCTAAAAAAGCAGACTGTAGCACATGAAAGTTATATAAGCACATAGTTGCTGATTCTTGTGCTTCCACACAAATGCCTAAGTATCAATTCTCACAAGATAAATTTTGTAAAAGGCTACATTAATCAGCCTTTATCTATGCATTTAGATGAGATTACTGTAATATGTAGCAATTTAACAAGTAGTCGCAGGGATTTCAACTTATAACTAAGGAATCTTAGTGTTCTAGAGGAGCAAAAACTTAGTTATTTTTTGAAGTCAAAGTGTAATAAGACAAGTTTCAGAGAATTTTATTATGCATCATTCAGTGTCTAGCATCAAATCTAAGAGCAATATGAGGGCACTGAAAACAAATAAATTAGAACAGTGATGCCTTATGAAATAACTTTTTCTCCTTTTTAAAGGAAAAATAATATTTCATGGGGAAAATCTATGTTCCTCTTTAGACTACTATGAGGTAAAATATTAAAGAAACATTCTAAATATATTTAACAGTTGTTTTTATCTAGAGAGGAGATTTATTCTAACACAAAGCCCCATAATAAAGATTTTAATTTTTGCTTCTGCTCCAATTCAGAGAGCCATGCTTTGGAATTAAAGAATCATGGAATTTTATGCTGTGAGTTTTACTATAACTCCAGTCTTACAGATGAGTACTCAGTAGTACTAATTCCTCGGTTTTCTAGCTCAAGTACCTGAAGAAACTAGGCAGGTACAGCTTGACTTTTGATATCTACTTTTTGACTTTTCCTATTAAATATAAATCTTCCAGAACTTGACTCAGACTTATTTATGATTACCTATCTACTTTGATCATTGGTATCAATGATACTAATCCAATTATTTCTTTGAATCAATTGGCAACACAAATAAACTGCATGAAGTTGAGATCAGTGATCACTGCTGTTCTTTGGATGAGAAATCATCGGAAAAATAATCACCAATGTGAAAATGAGCTTTTCCTTAGTGTTCACCACTTAAAGACATGTGCAAGCAGTTATGGATAGTAAATTAAATGATGAAAATAACTGATATGGGTAATCCTCATTTTAGATAGTTTAAAGATTCACAGAGCAATGAAGAATACAAATGTATGCTTTAGAAAGAATATGAATAGAAGACAGCATCTTCAATACTAACTAAGAATAATTTAATGATAAGTCCTAGATAGTTGAAGTCATGTAGAAAACGCTCTTCAAAATGATAGTTACGTGTAATGTCTTTAGCAATTGAGTCTTATATCCTGCTCAGTCTTAAATGGGGTGGACTCAAGTTCATAGCCCATGAATATGGAGGGTGAGATGTGGAAGGGAGTTCAAGACCATGTGGGGAAATGGCAAGTGTTTTGATATTTATTACTGAGTGAAAAATTATTCCAACACTTAGTAACTTAAAACAACAGTCATTTTCTTATTTATTATGGTATCAGTTGGTCAGGAATTTGGAAAGTGCTCACATGGGTAGTTCTGGCTTGGAATTCCTCATGTGGTTGTAGTGTGATGGTGGCTAGATCTGGAAGAGGGGAGGTGTAGGCAGCTAAAGCAGCTGGGGCTGACAGGGGAGATCTCTTTTTCTCTCTCTAATCCCCTGGCTTCTTTTTGTAATATTGCTAAATAGAATGATTTGGGCTTCCTCACAACATGGCAGCCTAAGGGCAGTCAGATATTACACCAAAGTCAAAAGAAGTAGTGAACAAGGCAGAAGCTCCTTCACTTTTTATGACCTAGCTTTTAAGGTCACATAGTGTCAATTCCACCTATTATTGGATGACAGTCACAAGCCAACTTGGTTTCATGGGGAAGAAATATTGACCCCCACCTCTCAATGGGAGAAGCATCAAAAATCACATGGTAAGAAGAGTATTCTTGAAGCCATTTTTGGCAAATACAGTCAACCACACCATCTACCTTTGTGAGATGTACAGTTGCTATTAAAACTATTCAGTTATATTAGATGAATAAATTTGTGGTTTGCAAAATGTAGGCAAATGTTTTACATTTAAAATGTTTTAAGAATAGATTAGTAACTGGTAAGTAAAATGTTTGTTAGACATGGGCAGAATTCATGGGAATTGCTAAGTATAAAATAAACAATAGACAGAATAAGATGGAAAGATCAGAGATACTTAATGCTCATGAAACATCTGGGTACCATATATTTATAATATGTAAATATATGTAAGAACAAATATACAAGAGTCTCTAAGTATTCAGGATACACAAGATACACATGAAAATTATCATTTATGAAGTATTTGGCCACCCATTGGTGACTTCAGTTATCACCCTATATGCCTTCTGCCCAAGTAACACATATAAAATCCATAGCTGTCCATTAGGATAATAGGAGAGCTAGAAATATTGGCCAGGTGTATTTGTCCCTGCATCTCTCTAGTAGAACAAGTGTGTGTCATTTACCCAGAGCATCTTCTGCCTTTTTACCCCCAGCTCAAGCTTTAACTCTGGCCTTTGTAACCACATCATCAGTGAGGACGGTTGATATGGCAGAAAGAGGAACAGGACATTTGAACATAGATTACCCCAGCATTCAGATAGTGTGGTCCTTCCCCACTGCACCTTATCCCATCTGTGTTAATATATCTTATCTCTTTTCCCTTGTTTCTGTGTGTTTTTAACAGACTTGATAAAATGAGTGATTTGACTATTTTCATTTGTTTTGTGAGCTTTCAATTCCATGACTTCTGATATACCTTGCTGGTAATGTACTTTGAGGCTCCCATTGCCTCAAGGTGATGTCCCATATGACACTTTATCTTAGGAAGTGGGAAGGGAAATTTGGGGTCCTTTATAACCCCACATATTTTTTTCCGGTGTTATCTCTCTGGATTCGGCTCACAACAAAAACAAAGAAACAAAAAAGAGCAACAACAACAAAAAACCCTGATACTAACCAAATGCCAGCCTACTGGATGTTCCCTGAAATCTTATTCAGCACAGAATGCAAAATCATCTCACAGATACGTATGTTGTGGCAGACAACTATCATCAAATAATGCCAAACTGTAACTGGGTCCAGGTTAGGTTTGTATAGGGAAACCATTTTAACATGGTTAGTAAATATTTGTTGTGGTGTACATCAGTGTTTTATTTTCATTTAATTTCCCAGTGAATTTTAGAGTTTTGGGGTTGTAAAATGGGTCTTTGGGTATTGAAACTTATTTTATAATATTATACATTTGTAAATAAGTGTTTTGTTCATAATTTTAGGTGTCCATGCATCATCTAGGAACCAGCTCTGTAGGGAGTCAGGAGTCACACAATATGACAAGAGATATAATGGAGGTGATATAGGAGCACAGAAAAGAACCACTAATCTACTTATGGGAGATCAGAGCTGAGGATGAGAAGTGTTTTCTAAATAAGTCTGTGAATAAACAGTGTGAAAATATAACAGCAAGGGCAAATAACCAGAGGCAGATAATCTATAGCTTGCATAGGAAACAGGGGAAAGTGCCCATTTGGCTACTGTGTAGAGATAAGAGAGGCTTAGACTGAAAGAAAAGAATGAAAATCTAAGCACCATATGTGAAAGAACATGTAAATCTTGTTAGAGCTTAAAATTTATTGAGGGGAATAGGAAGCCTAGGAAAGTTTTAAATCAAGAAAAGTTAGAGCACATTTTGGAAGGGACAGGATAAAAATTGGGAACTAGGAAAGAAAGCAATAGGTAAGATATGACGATTGAACCATCCTTCAGTGGGACACAAAGCAGGCAGGAGTGCATTTCAGTGAAAACAGAATGAATTCACTTTTGATCATGTTGAATTTTGTTATCTGACTGTGAGCCATCCAATTAGAGATATTCAAAAGGAGTTGGAAATGCTAATCTATCAAATGAGAAATCTGGGCCTATGATAAATGTTTGAAAATCATTAGTGACATTTGAAACAATGGAAGTGAACAACATTGACAATGAAGAAAGTATAGAATTAGACAAGATGGGGGTAGAGTCACAGAACTTCAATTAACACAAGTATTTAAGAAATAATTCTAACAAGATATATGCAGAGGTAAGAAAGGAAAATAGGAGGGTATATGTCATGGATACCAGGGAAAGAGAACAAGCATTTGAAGGAAGAGGTGAGTGGTGACCAGTGTCAGATATTCCTGGAAATCAAGTATGATGAAAATTGGAAAACATTTTGTAGATTTAGCAATAGACATTACTGGAATATTTAGCAAGGGAAGTTTCACTGAAGTGATAATTGCAGAAAACAAATCACAATGGCTTAAGAAGATTACAGGTAGAAATAGTAGCTATCCATAAAATGTGGCTACTAATGGTGTGGAAGAGATGGAAGCAAGCTGAAAAGATATAATAAGAGCTCTTGTCTTGGGAGTCAGTAGTGCTCTAAGTGGTCATTAGGTGGGCATTAGAAAATTCCAGAATTCCCCCCAAAATTGTATGCAAACTTTGAAGTATATGCATAAGTACATTTCTTTGAGGTGAATATTTATAGCATGAGATTCTTAAGGCAATCAGAGATCAAAATATTAGTAATCAGAGCTGTATATGATGTATTAGATACCCATTAGTTTTATACACTATTTGTATAATCTTTATAACTTGCATAGACCTGAGTTTATATACAATGACAATATATTATTGTGACTGTTTTTGTTTGGGACAGGAAAACAAATCTCGTTACTTTATTATAATGCCTATTGTGGTATATTTTCTTACTGTTTGCTATTATTCATAATATTCCCTCAAGAAGGTTATAAATCGCCACCTATTGCAAAGCTCATTTCACTGCCCTTTGTGGAAGGAGTATGTGTCCCTTCCATATTGACATAGACCTTGTCATGTTACTTGTTTCTGTTCATGGAATGTGAGCAGAAGTGGCCATGCCAA